>NC_137169.1:115352896-117927443 GCF_951394435.1 Stenella coeruleoalba | reverse complement strand
GCTATAAAGTGTGAGACTGTGAGAACAGTTTAGAGAAAAGAATAATGCCTCGAAGGACACTGGAAAAAGCAAGGTGCTCCTTGTTCTGTGGAGCTCTGTGATGGCTCCTTAGTAAGCCAGAAGCCCTGTGAACTGTATTGGATTCTCTCCAGAAGTCACCTTTCTTGCTTCACTGACAAGCTTTCCATTGATGCAGTTTTCTTCAAGGGAGGCTTGGCAAATGCTTAAAAAGAGTGCCCTCACCTTGGCTCCAGAAATCCCACTGAGAGATGACACACAAAGAGAATAAAGATGGGCGGAGTACACAAACTTGCAATACTGGATTTGGGACAAGGGCTATTCGTCTCTTCAGAATTCCCCGGGTTCTTCAAATGCATATTTAATGATATTAAAAAGAACATTTCCAGTCTTTGGAAAATGGAGAGCTTCCAAGTCAGCAATTTTCCTTTTGGTGTGGAAAGTGCCAAAGAAATAACTACACTTACCAGAGGTCCAAGAATTTCCCCTCAGCTTAAGAGAACTTGTCAAAAAGGCAACATGGTATTTTTGTCTTTTCAGTAGAATCCTTGTTGAAAAACAGCACTCACATTGGAGCCATGTTTGGCTGCATGGCTCATGGCAAGACCGGAATGGGGAGGATTTGGCTGAAATGGGGAGGATATGGCTGGAATAAGGAGGATTTCTGTGGAGGCGTCCACACCTAGTTTGTGGATCTATTCCTGCTATGAGTTTACTAGGACTGAAACACAGTTAAATTCCTAGGCTGCTGCACGCAGTGACCTTTTAATGCATATGCTTTAGTCTGAAGGAAAAATCTGTGCAGGGAGAGCCTGAGAGCAGATTTTAGATGGAGCAGGGCAGAGGACAAGTGAATATAGCTTGGAGAGGAAGAAACACTATTTGGGGGAAAGCTCAACCAGAGACTGGGATTAACAGAGGGAAGTGTTGTAAGTGGTCCTAGGGGTACAAAGGGCCCATGCTTTCTTCTAACATCCTCCAAATTCCTATTTGAAAACGCGATGATGACCACGCCCTTACCTTTTCGGTTTCAGAAAATTTTTTGTTTACACAGGGAATTATCTTCTCCACTATTGCCACCATTTTTCTTCCTGGGACCCAGTTTAACCATTAAGTTCTATAATTCATGATTCTTCAGGAGAAAAAAGCAAAGGAGGAAGAAATATTAAGTATGGGCCAATTCCTTTTGCTTAGTTGAATTTTGGTCATGGTGGGAGTTTGTAGGGGATTGTAAGAGGTACACAGGATATTATAAGTGATAAGGGTTTTAGCTCTGTTCTAATCTTCCACCTTTACATTTTATAGATGGTTTCAGAAAAGTATATGACTTATTCAAGGTGACTGAGTAAATAGTGGCTGCACTTAAACTAGTCAGGGAAAATCTTGGACTCAGTATCCTGTAAGGTTTGCATTAGAACTTTAATTTGTATTGGCGTAGAGCATTCCACAGCAAGACGGCTTTGAGGAATGGGGTGAAGGGACCTACTCTGTCCCATTTGGGTAGTTGTTTCCAAAGCCAGACTTTGCATTCCCTTTGTCACACCCTGCTTCCTCCACTTCAGATGGGACAGCCCTGGCGATGCTAAAGGAAGATGTCATTACAAGTTCACCACTTACAGGGGGTGCTCTACTTTGGAAAAAGTCCCTTAAAAGCTCTCTTAGGTACCTGGTTGGTATTAGATCAGGAACACTGCTGCCCCTAAATTTCTCCCATGAAAGTAAAGGAAGTGATTAATCTATCTCCCCTCCCATCTTTGGGGTGTTGGGTTGAGGCTGTTTAAAGACCATATAGTTTTCAAGCAGCTTAGAATTCCTGCTCATTTCTCTCCCTTCCACCTTCTGAGCATCCCTGAAATCCAAGGTAGCTGTACAGGCTGCTACTCTGTCATGATGCACGTCTTCCCTACCTGATTCACCAAAGCCCAGTGCCATGGTTGTGTCACCTGCCGAGTCTGCTACACCCTGCTCTTGCTTGCAAACAGAAACCTGGCTTTTGAGATAGCATAGCTCAGTGTGCTCACACACATACACACACATCTTTCCACAAGGCATGGCTCCTCCAACTTGCTTGACCCTCTTCTTCCAGGATCCCTTTAGGGGTTTGGGAATGGTAATTGCAGTTGTCCAGAATGAATCACAAAGATGGCTGTAACGGGGAGCTGTGGCTAGGGCCCAGGAGTGAGCTATCTGGAGGATCCTGAACCCTCCGCTCAGCAGCCAGGTATAGCTCTGTTGTGCAGGAGTAGAAGAAGGAAGGTGGTTAAGACACTTCACCATCCTCTTCCTTCTTCACCCTCAGGAGTTATTGAAGTTCTCCCACACAGGAAACTTTTCTCAAACTAGGGCTCTAAAGTGGGCCCGTGATATATTTTTAAGATATATCAAAAATATCAAGGGTTAGCAGGTGCTTCATCTGCAATATCAGGAGAGAGCTCATTATCATTGGGGTGGTGCTGGTACTTGTGAGAATTCATCAGAGGAGAAGCTGGAGAATCCCTTCTCCACCGCACAGCTATTGAAAAGGTCTCCCTTCTTTGCCTGAGACAGACCATAAGCACCATGATCACTCCCAGGGCTGCCAGCTTATTTGCCTCTGGCCCACAGGATGACTGTGATTAAATTTCATTATAAGTTCAGTTTCCAGCTCTGGAAGTTTTGGGCTTTAGGTAGGCCATAAGCTTCAGCTCCATTAAAGGGTTTTGAGTAATGTGCACTGGTACTGAATCACAGTAGATTTTCACACATTCATAATTTCTCTTCTGAAGCAGCACATACTCACTGTTATCTCTGGATAAGAGGAGCAGGGAGAACGACAATGTAATTTAACTCCTTTCTTCTAAGAGATGAAAGCAATTTGTGACCTAATTTTTTAAGTATCCTGAACTTCCTTGAGGCCAAAGAAAAGCACACTGTCTTGAAAGGCTGCCATAAGGATCAAACAAAGAAAGGAAATCTATCTCCACAGCCCCCAGACCCCCCCCCCACCTCCAAGTACCTGTGAGCAGCACTGCAGGTAAGGGCCAGAGTTTGCTTCACTGTGCTAGGCCTAGTGGTATACGTAAAAATACAAAGAATTATGCATATAGGAGAGTTGACTGAATCCTTTTATCATACTGGCTTAGTTTGTTACAAAACAGGTCATTTTGGTTCTCAATATGCCCTGAGCTCCTTGTTAGTGAAACTAAGCAAGACCTTACTGGGCTTTCCCAGGGACAGGGAAAGACCCCTGTGTCCCTCCCCTCTTTTTTATAGAAAAGCTTTAGTATCCTAGACCTTCCTCCAGTTCCAAAGGGCAAATTTAATCAGAGAAGTGAGAAAATGCAGAAACAAAGAAAGACAGTCAAACAAGACAAAATAATAATAGTTTAGCCATAAAACAAAGTCAAGGACCTTTAGTTCCTCCTCAAGGGCTATGGATACTATCCTGAGCCATACCCTTGAGTTGTTTTGCAAATATTAAAATCCCTGTCAGGGAAAGACGTTAACTGCATGATGACCACCAGCACATATACCAGAGAATAGCTGGAATCAAAAGATTGATGGTATTAACTCTTGAAATGCCACCTGGTTACCCCACCACTAACCAATGAGAAGAATGTCCATGAGCTGATCAGACACAACCCTCCCCCCAGTGTAGCCTTAAAAACACTTCCCTGCAAATCATAAAGGAGTCTGGGTCTTTTGAGCATGAGCTGCCCATTCTCCTTGCTTGGCCCCATGTTGGGCACCTTGCAATAAAGACTGTACTTTCCTTCACCACAACCGGATGTCAGCAGATTGGCTTTGCTGGGCATCGGGCAAGTGGACCTAAGTTTGGTTTGGTAACTTTAGGAGGATGTCTAACTCACATGTCAGTTTCAAATCATGGACAACAAATAAAGGTTAACAATGAAATTGAGTTTCCAGAGGAAGCACAAACCCATTTAAGATTTGGATGAAAAACTTAAAAAGCTCTTCCTAGATCTATGCCAAGCCAGGGATAAAATAGACAGGAAACCTGATATTTCAATGAGTGACCAAGGAAGCCCAAATGATGGAGCCTACACCCCATACTCATACCATTCAATATCTCAAGCCAGATTTACGTTTGAGTAATTGATTTTCCAAACACCTAAATGCAGCAGGGCATTTTCAGCTGGGGTCCATATGATCTTTATTACCCCTCTTCCACATACATTTCCTTCTCAGTTAAGTCTGCTTCTGTTGGTAGACATGGGAGTTTTTGCTGTGTAATGGAATAGAGGGAGAAATTTCAGTTAGAGAAACAGGGGCAGGGGAAAGAGAGAGAGAAACAGAGAGGATGGTGCAGAATCTTTTCCTTTATTTCTTCATCCTTAAGAAGGCATACTCTAACTTCATCAACTAAGATTTGCTGTTTTATAGTCAAGGGATATTACTACCTGTAAGGAGGCACTCTAGCAAAATCTATTCTTTTTTTTTTTTTTTGGATGTGTTGGGTCTTTGTTGCTGCACGGGCTTTCTCTAGTTGCGGTGAGTAGGGGCTACTCTTCGTTGTGATGCACGGGCTTCTCATTGCAGTGGCTTCTCTTGTTGTGGAGCATGGGCTCTAGGCACACTGGCTTCAGAGTTGTGGCATACAGGCTCAGTAGTTGTGGCTCACAGGCTCTAGAGAACAAGCTCAGTTGTTGTGGCACATGGGCTTAGTTGCTCCGCAGCATGTGGGATCTTTCTGGACCAGGGTTCGACCCCGTGTCTGCTGCATTGGCAGGCGGATTCTTAACCACTGTGCCACCAGGGAAGTCCCACAAAATCTATTCTTATCTTTCCATTTTGCAGGAGGCCTAGAAAGAAGGAGGACTCCATGAAGGCCAGACAGCTCCTCAGTCAGAAACCAAAGTTAAAAGCATCTTCAGATTTCTACTTGTGAGCCCTCTCTAAGGCAGCATCTCTCTTCTCAGGTGCATTTACAACAGAAATAGGGACTCTTATAGGCCAGAAAATCCTTTAGCTCCAAAGAAATGAAATAAAAACTATGGGAGTTCAATTAGTGACAGAATAAGGCAGAGACATTCGTATTCTGTCTACACTAATGCAATTTAGTAGCTTCTTAACATGCTGGTGAAATGGCAGCAAAACCCTCTGGAACAAATTGTTCTGTCTCTACCCCTCTTCCACTCCACCCCTCCCCTGGGTGTGGGTGTCTGCAGCTGTGTGTGGACCACCTGGGTGTGGGTGGCTGTAGGTGTGTGTTGCACGCTCACCACTCATTCTCTATTTAGTGTTATTAGAAACTCCATTCTTTCATAGTCCCTACTCCAACAGGGGTGTTAAGGAAGGTGAACCCCAGCCTCTGAGTCAGGACCCTTCACACTAATGTTTAATTGACTATGGATTAAAAGATGTGTGTTTTTACAAAACCAAAATATATACGGCCTGAACTAGAAAACAGCATTTTTGAACCCCACAAATTCTAATAAATTTCATACAAGGTGAGTAGGGATGAAATAACAGATGTGCAGCCAACTAGTTATTTCTACTTGAGGATAGTCTCACCACTCCCTCTCCAAACCAAAACTGTTCAGTGTTAGTAAAGCTAATTTGATCTGAGTTGCTATGGGAACAGAGAAAGAAGTTGCTAGAAATGCAATAATAATTGCTGTCATCTGAAAGGGCAGCTCTCTACTTCAATATCCTCCCATATGTTTGCATTAAGCTGGTATTAGCAAATAGGTTTCAAAAGTCATTCTCATGCAAATTGCTGAGAGGAAAACTTGAAGTGCTGGGTGTTGCTCTACTGAGCTGATTTGCTAAAGGAAAAAATTTCCACTGTTGTTTCTGGATTTGAATTCTTTTTGCAGTCCTGTACGACTGGGCGGCCTGGCAGAGGATCCAAACATTCACCTCTCTCCAAACACGATTCTCTCAGTCTGGGTCAGGCTAGAAGCTGCACATTTGCATGTGGTCAGAGTGTACAGCTTGGTTTTGCGTGCTTGACAGACACTGGATACTCCACCCACCAGCATTTTACTCAATGAAATACTTATAGTTTAGAGGAGGTAGTGGGGGAAAGGGTGCCCATGGATACAGGGTTCAAAGAATCAACAGAATCAGAATCACAAGGCTGAAGAACAGCCTTTGGGGATCAACTGGCCCCTTGCTATTCAACATATGGCCCATGCACCAGCAGCATTGTCATAACCTGGGAGGGGGTTAGAAATGTGGAATCTCAAAGTCCACCCCAGCCTTACTGAATCAAAATCTACATATTAACAAGATCCCTAGGTGATTAGTTTGCATATTGAAGCACCGTTCTGTTCCAACTTCTTAATTTTACAGATAAGGCGACTAAAGTCCTGAAAAAGAGAAGTGACTTGCCCAAGTTCTTGCTGAGGACCAGTAACAGAACCAGAACAAAATTCCATTATCTCTAAGGGTAAGACTTTTGCCACTACTCCACACAGCTTCTCAGAGGCTGTGGTTGGGGCAGGATGTCAGAAGTGGCATCTATGAATTTCTAGCCTTGTCCCTAGTTGTACGCCATCCTAGGCAATGTCCCTTCCAACCTTAAATTTGCATGTATTGCTGGTCCTGGTGTACCGAGATTGGCCAGTTTGAACATCAATTTTGGGAGTGCTCCACTGGCCTATGAAAGTAGCTGGCAACAGTTCCATTCAAAACTGAAAGGAGGGCTTCCCTGGTGGCACAGTGGTTGAGAGTCCACCTGCCGATGCAGGGGACACGGGTTCGTGGCTCGGTCCGAGAAGATCCCACGTGCCGCGCAGCGGCTGCGCCCGTGAGCCATGGCCGCTGAGCCTGCGCGTCCAGAGCCTGTGCTCCAAAACAGGAGAGGCCACAACAGTGAGAGGCCCGTGTATCACAAAAAAAAAAAAAAAACTGAAAGGAAAGGCTAGCTCTAGTCTTTGCCCTTCCTCTCTCCTCTCTCAAGGCCCCTATTAGGGGACAATGGATAAGTCATTGTGAATTACTCTAAACAGGAACACTTCTCTCATTTTCTGAAAGCTGGAGGCAAAGCTTTTTCCAGATAATAATATGAATAAACAAGTGAAAATGACAAGCACGTAAGGAGGTGTCAAATGCTTTCTGCCTTCTCAGGACTCACAAAGCAATGCTCTCTCTAGGCTGGAGCAAGTCTGGTTTTGTTTTTCATGTTTCCTGTATGAATCAGCTGGGTATCGGTGGGTATACACTGTCATTGTTTTTGCCCCTCCCCTAGCACCCCTACTGCATCTCACCCAAAGATGAGTCTATTAGAAAGTGACATGTATCCTGTTTCTGCATACTAGAGCTGCCTGAGAACATAATAATTTGCTGTAATTCTCAAAGCCTGGCATAAGCTTTGCTTCCTCATTTTTATTGCCCCATTTCTCACACACATTTCTGCATTGACTGTTCTAGCCTAGTTAATCATCACACTATTCCCTGCACACAATTTATTAATTCCCGGTTCCCTACTTTTGTTCTAGTCATTTATTTCTGATATCTATTGCTCCATAACAAATCATCCCAAAACTTAGTGGCTTAACACAAGAAAATTTTATTATCTCTCATGGTTTTATGGGTTCCCTTGGTCTGCAACTGCATATTTATACTTCACATCAAGTCTGTTGGGTCTGTAGGCATCTGCTGTTTTGACTGGCAGCAGCATTCAAGATGGGTCATTGTATAAGCCTTGGCAAAGGTGGATGGAGAGCTGGGCTTTTTGGAGTGTTGGTAGAACTGGCCATGCCCCCCTCCCCTCTCTCCTCTCTCCCTGTGGCTTCTCCAAGTCTTCTTGCTGGTAGGGTAGGCTTTTTCCATGGTGACTCAGAGCTCTCCAAACCACAAAATTAAAGACACCACACCTTTTTAAGGCTTAGTTCCTGAACGGACACAGCACTACTTCCACCATATTCTGTTGGTTAAAGTGAATCACAAGGGAAGTGAGGACTCTAGCAACAACAGGGTTCTCACAAAGCCCTCTGGAAACACCCAGTTTCCTTCCTTTTGCCAATGGCTGTATCTTACCTTCTTCAAAACTAAGAGTTTTTACAGGTGAATTTCAAGAGAGTCTATCGATATTCAGAAATTGTATTTTTACACAAATTTTGAGTCTTGATGCATATGTACACTTCTCTGAGGTAGGAGCCCATGCTTTCATCAGATTCTCAAAGGGATCCTTGATCCAGAAAAGGCTACATCACAGGAAATCCTATACATCCTTCCAAGAGTGAGTCACATCTGATTCTACATACCATCTGCTCAATATTTATGCCTTGATGTGAGTCTCTGGAGGATACATTGTAAGTGTTCATAGTGTATCTCATTAACTAATTTTGAAATTCTACTGGGCAAGAATCATATCTGTTATTTATTCCCAGAATCCCTAGTTTTTAACACAGTCTTTTAAAAGGATAGATGCCATATGAAGGTTGCAGGTTGATTTCCTACAAAGGATTTTTCTGGATCTTGATGTAAGCAGAACATAGATGTAACACCAACCACCACTAGCATCTTTCTTATTGACTATTTGTGTCATTCTTCTCAGTGTAAAAAGCTTTCATCTTTTTATTTTATACTTATCTAATTTGATTCTACAAGTTCAGTGGAGCAGATGTTATCATAATGTTATTTTGCACTAAGGAAACTGAGGCTTGCATAATCTGTCTCAAGAACTTAGAGCTAGTTAGAGAACAAACAAGTGCTGAAGTCCAACTTTCCTGATTTCCACTCTCCCAGGCTGTGTGGCATAAACCTCGGTGATGAGTAGGAGGAATGACAAGAGAGACAATGTGAAAAGCTAGAAGGGTAAGAATTCAGACGTTTGGAGCAGAAAGGTAACTCTGGAAATTGGCAAGTGGAATATAGTTTAGTCTTCCTAAGAAAAACCAGAGATGGTATTGTGTATGGACAGAGCTGACTTCCCATCCCTTTTCTGCTCCATCCTGGCTATGAGGCCTTGAAATGTCACTTCACCTTTTTGTGCCCCAATTTTCTTAGCAGTCAAGCCAGTGGAATGAACTAGAATAGTGGTTCCCATACTAACTGAGCGACAGAATCACCCAACTTCTTAAAATATACATGTCCAACTCCTATCTCAGAGATATGGAGTATAAGTCCGCAATTGGTATTTCTAAAAATCTCCTAGGTGGTTCTGATGATCTTGGGAACCCTGTACAAGATAACTTACAAGATTCCCTTCAGTCTAGTGACTTGAGAAATGTAGAAACCCTGGTGTGGTAGGAAGTGGCTAGCTGTGCACCAAACCCATTTCCTTTTCCTTCTAGACACACAGCTAGTTGAGTTTGGGCCTAGATGGGCCTAGATTATTTCCCAACTTCCCTGCCTTAGCTGCGCTTAGATGTGACCATGTGACTAATTTCTGGCCAGTGAAATTTTGCCTAGTCCACAGAACTCTCCTGGGACACCCTCCACTTTTTATTTCCCCTATCTGCTGACTATCGCTCTTCCCCAGTAGTCAGTGCCCAAGTCAACCCTGGAAGCCATGTATTAAAGGTGGAAGACATTCTGTTGGCCTGGGTCCCTGATTGACTTGTAGAGTTCCTCTGCAACCAACTGGGACTTTTAATGAATAAAAAAAAAGACTTGTGAAATTTTAGTATTTATTTGTTACAGCAGCTAGTAATTAGTTACCTTAACTAATACACAAGAGCATCTTAATATAATCAAATTTTCCTTAATAACCGTTTTGATTTGCATTTCCCTGATGATTATTGACGTTGAACCTTTTTTATGCACCTGTGGCCATTTGTATGTCTTCTTTGGAAAAAAAATATCTGTTCAGGTCCTTTGCCCATTTTTTAATTGGGTTATTTATTTATTTATTTGTATCATTAAGTTATATAAGTTTCTTATATATTTTGGTTATTAACCTCTTATCAGATACGTGGTTTGCAAAATATTTTCTCCCACTTTGTAAGTTGCTTTTTCATTTTATTAACCATTTCTTTGATTTGGGGCCTACCAAGCCTCCACAATTCCTTTATATCTATCTATCTATCTATCTATCTATCTATCTATCTATCATCTATCATCTTCTATCTATCATCTATTTATCTACACATCCTGTTGGTTTTGTTTCTCTGGAGAATCCTGACTAGTTCAGTATCCTTGGTGCCTATTGTAATGTGTGGCCCATGGTAGATACTCAATAAATGTATGTTTGAATTGATGAAATAGCTCATTAATTAACTGTATGACATGGGTGACAGCTGGTATTAGAGCCTTAAGAGGAAGTGGGCAATAAATGGAATGAAAGAGTCATGGGTGAGTCTATGGGATACCCTTGATCAGGAATCAGTTCCAAGGTTCATATGCCTCCACCCTGATAGTTTGGGCCCAGAAAGTTTGCCACACGCCCTCTAAGCTTCACCTCAAAAGCCCTGGCTTGGTATCACATCAGAATCCTGGGGTTAGGCTCTAGATTCCTGTACATCAGTTTGCAACCATGTCCCTGTAACTTTCACTACATGGCCGTCCCTACCTGAGTGAGTTTCTCTGTTGGTACTTCCCACTTTAATTCTCTATAGGGCTGGAAACTTGATCAATTCTGTCATCTAGGCCCAAACCCAATGTCTAGGTCTTCAAGTCTTTTTCTTCGGTGGATTTCCCTCCTCCCAATTCCCTTAGCCACTAATTGGGATTCTTAATTAACCCACATGGACCCTCAATCCAAACCAAAAGTCATTATCTACCAGGAGGTAAGTAATGAGACTGGATATCTCATGTCTTCTCGGATCAATTTGATTCTGTATCAGCATACTTCTGAATTTGAGCAAAGGTTGCTAGCACAGCTCTTTGGACACTGTAATTTAAAATACTGACCTCTCTTTAGGGAATCTCAATTCCTCCACTATAAAAGGAGTCCTCTCTGGGCCTTGGGATTGATATGGTCTAAGCCGGTGGTTCTCAACCTTTAGTAAACATGAGAATTACTTGGAGAGTTTATTAAACAACAGGTTGTAAGCCCCACTGCAAGAGCGTCTGGTCCAGAAGGTGGGGACTGTGGATTTGCAGTTTTTGTAAGTTTCTAGGTAATGCATATGCTACTGCTATGGTATGGGGACTACATTTTGAGAGACCCTGATCTAATCTGTGGACACATATGATAATAAAAATTTATCTGAGCCTACAGTTTCCATTTATATTCTGTTCAGTAATGTCCAGGGTATGATGTCATCCATTTCTGTTCTGTACTTTTTACCCAGAAGAGAGAAGTTAGCAATCCCATCCCCCCATCCTAACCAAACAAACACACCACACTTAGATACGCCTCTCTTTTCCAAAAAGAAGGAGAGACGCCTGGCAGTCAAATGCCACATCAGCCCTCTACTTTTCATTGCTATTAGAAAACTATGATGGAAGAGTTAAGCAGAAAGGTCAATAGAGTGGACTTTCCAGAATGGGGAAATGAGTGTAAATGTTACCCCCTTGCCTCTGACATGAAATGGTTGACTGTATCAGAATTTGACAATTGTGCTCATGTCAGATTATTTGGTTCTTAATAATAACTTAACCAAATATATCAAGAGCTAATTTTCTTAAATATTACATCCAAACACACTTATGCACCTGGAACTAATTTTATGCACCTGGAACTAATTTTATTGCCAACGCTGTAGAAGAGAAGGGTTTCTTTATTCCTCAATAAGCATATTTAGTTGCCCTCTTATTTTTCTAAAACTAGGGCTTGCAAATCCCTGTATTTGAATTTTTAAAATTTCCTGAAAGTTTTTTTAGAGGCTTGTAGACTGATAGACTCTTCACGAATAAAAAGGAGGAAGTGAAATGGGTCCAGTGACACGCCATTATGGGACTTTTCCTTTTCAGGCTTAAGGTCATCTTGCAGTGCACAGAGTATGCTTTAGGGGTAGTTATTGTCCCTTGCCCCTTTAAGGGCTCAGACTATCACGAGACTGTTGAAAGTATTTATCATTTGCATTGGGAAAGGTTAATGTATTCCTTCCAAATATAAGCTTCTGTTTATGCAAAAGCATGTCTCTCCCATTAGCCCTGCCAGAGCTCTGGTCCAAGCTTAGATTTGAAAGCTGATGAATTCAGGTAGACATTAAAGGATTTCTGGGGCAGAACATGCTCTGTTAATGCAATAGGCAGAAGTCTTATGTAGTCAAAATCATCTGGAAGTGAATTGGTCTTTATCAAGTAGAACATTTAGATTACTATTAAATGTTCCTGCGCATTAGCGGAATGGCAGTTCTGCCAGATATTTATTCAAGCAGGGACTCTTCAGTCTCTCTTATGTAGGCATCTAGGACAAGGGAGTCTGCCAGACTTGTATGATTGCTTGTTAACAGAGCTGTCAGCCAGCTCAGAATGATTTGTGGTCCTTCATCACACAGGTCCCTTTCCAACAGTCCATGGATAGAGACAGGGGGCAAAGGAGCCTGACACACACTTTACAGATGGGAAAACTGAGGCATGGTGGAACAGAGATGATTTCAAAGCATCAGTTATGATTTAAGATAGAGCCAGCTTCCATAATTTTTGTCAGTTGTCTCTGACAATAAGGATTTGAGAACATGGTCACTTTAAAGGCATGTAGTGAAATCCACTCAACAAAGTAAGAACCTAAGGTTTATGGAAATTAATTCACAGTGCTTAAGACATATGGCTGGTTAGAAGTAGAGTCTGGACTAGACCTAGCTGTCTTGACTTCTAATGCAGTGCATAATCATCATTTTTCTTTCTCTGGGCTCAGAAAATGACCACGTGAAAGTTATTCCCAGTCACGAGAAGGACTACTTTATAATTAAACAGACATCTTTATGATGTGATTTAAAGAAGTGCTGGGTAAAACCCTTGCCCCAAATACCTATCCTAATGCTTCTTAGTTCATCACTGGAGTTTTACCCTTGAGGTCTCAAGGCCTTCTGTTCTCATGTCTCTCTATGCCAAAACTTTAGGAAACCCAAGTCTTATCAACTCTTACCTTAATCCCTGTTAATAATCCGTTTAAAGAGCAAGACTCTAAAGGAATAAAATTGGGACCAATGAGGGACACCCAATCAGAGCCCAAAAATATATAAGTGGGGCCCAAACAGACTCTTCAAGTTCTGTCAGGATTGAACAGCTCTTCCCTGGTTCAAGCCCAGGAACTTCATGGGATGTGAGAGTCCCTGAGCAGAGCTTACTGTAGACAACTCTCTCCCCCTACATATTCACATACATCCTAGGGTGTAAACTGGTTAAATTATTATCAGGGATATCAAGGGAAAACACTTGCCACTAAAGAGCAATGTGAGCTGTGGATGTGGAAAAAAGAGGGCAGTCTTTTGCTGAAGGAGCTTGACAAGGTGTTTATAGACTATTCAATTCTGTTTTACTACAAATTAACTAACTCCTCTTTTCCCCAGCTGGATGCCTCTCTAAATCCAGTTATCTACAGCAAAAGTGTCCCATCAAGTCACAGCACACAGCATCACCCCAACTGGCTATATGTTGGATTTGCTGGGCACATGAGTGCTCACATATTTCTATAGGATGGATCAGGATGTTAGGGACACCTTTCTCTTTCTGATTAAGTCCCCAAGCATTCTAAACATTGAGATGACAGTGTAAGAGGCAAAGTCAAGTAATAATATAAGCATAGGAATATAGACCTGGATTCAAGTCCAGAATCCTCAACTTATTAACTTAGTGATCCCACTCATGAACTTCCTTCAGTTAATTCTTATAAGCACTTAAAATATCAGTCACTGTTCTCAGTACTAGTGCCCAAATTGACATATCTCTGTTTTCTCATGTGTAAAATGGAAATCATTTATCATTTTATTATCACTTTGCATTACCATCTAGGGATTAAATGAAGTAACGTGACATCTTGATCTATAGTAGGCATACAGTAAGTGATAGCCATTATTTTGGTTGGGCACATTATTTCACCCTTAAAAGTGTGCATGTGTGTGTGTGTGAGCGAGAGAGACAGAGAGACAAAGAGAGAACAGAGAGACAGAGAGAGATAAGGGATGAAACTATCAGAGGAGATATTTGTGGACCCTCCATCAAATTGTCTTCTATGCCCAGGTTGAACATTTATTTGGCAGAAGCCATTAAATAATTCTTTCTAGATCATTGAAGACTATTTTCTATTCCATTATTATCACATGTGATTAACCAATCTGAAAGCCCAAATTGAGGATTTCAGTGGGATTGAACTCACTTCCAGATCCCTTGGGCTCTTAATGACTTTGTTTCTGAAAATGGGGACCCAGCCTGCTCATTTCCCATCATCTGACTCTCTGGTTCTTACTATTAAGTAATGAAACAACCTGGGAAAACACCTGTGATTCTGGTCACAGGCAGAAGACATCTGATTCCTTCTTGTTTGGATCACTTTCTCAGCATCCAGTTGATTTCCAGGAGCATATCTCTTCCAGGATGTGCAAGACCCTGGGACAGAGTATTCTCTCTCATCACCCTGCTAATCAGGTAAGTGCAGCAAGTTAAGAGGCAGCTACAGCAATAACAACAAGCACTCCAACATGCATTTCCTCTAATTATCCATGTTTGTATTCTTGCCAATTTGAGAGAGATTTCTGTGATGAAGCAAGGTCCCATTGCTTTTCCTCTCCTCTCCTAACTCCAGCCTTCTAAGGAATATCTATAACATTACCTCCTCTACTGGCAGGTTTTTGCCACTAATTAAACCATTTTTTACTGAAGGCATTGTGGGCTAACGTGACCATCTGGATCCCATCTGCTGGCCTTGCAGAGACCTAGAGGGCAGAGTGGGGGGCCAGAGTTTATCACTGACCTTCATCTCTGATACTTTGCATCTTAGTGAGAAGGTCAGCGATAGAGAGGACACTATTAAATGTCACTTGTGGGGCAGGAGAAGCTCTCCTGGCATTTTTATATGTAATCAATTAATACAAGTTTTTACAATAGTCTAATGTCATGTAGATCCTAAGGGTGGTATAAAAACGATATATGGCATGGGGACTGGCAGACAGAGAGAGAAAAAGAATAAGCGCAAAGCCTCTATGAACAGGGACAAAGCCTCCGAGAACAAGAGGATCTGTGTGGTTTTGCTGCTATGCTCCCTATTGGGCACCTTGTAGAATACATTGTAACAAGAGTTTTACAATATATATTCTTTATTAACACCTATCAAATGCCACATAATTCTCATAGATTTCTTTAATCCTGTAAACCTAAATGTCAGCCCCTGACTGTCTTTCAGTTCTCCAGCTTGATGAATGCTTGTCTTAACATTAAGAAAAAATGACTTGAATATCTATCTTAAGTCTATCAGGAAATTCAGTCCTTCTCAGTATCTCTAAGGATTCTTGAGGTGTTTCTATTTCTTCCTGGTTCTGAGTTCCTTTTCCCAAATAATGTATTTGCTATTGTCTTGCAGTTTATTATGAAAATTAGCAAAAGTATGCAAAAGAAAAGAGTAACAAACTGTCAGGGGTCAGTCACCTAGCTTCAGCAATGGCCAATTCTTGGCTAAATTGATTTAATCAATATCCCCCACTTCCTACCCTAACTGAGTCATTTTAAAGAAAATCCCAGCCATAAGATTATTACCAGAAATAGTATTGTATATATGTATAAATATAAATATATGTATATATATATAAAATGTTTCATTCAATGTGTGTGGTGAACAGACTCTAAGGTGGCTCCCTTGATTCCCATTTCCTGGTGTTCACACCCTTGTGTGATCCCCTTCCCTTGAGTGTGGGCAGGATATATGATTTAATTCTAATCCACAGAACATGGCCAAAGTGACAGATTGTACATGATTAAATAATGTAAGATTACAATATCCATCTTCCTAGGAGACTCTCTCCCTTGCTGGCTTTGAAGATGCAAGCTGCCATGTCATGAGCCTTCCTGTACAAAGGGCCATATGGCAAGGAACCAAAGGTGGTCTCCAGCTGACAGCCAGCAAGACACTAAGACCCTCAGGTCTGGTGACTTGCCAGGAACTGAATTCTGACAACATTTACATAAGCTTGGAAATGGACCTTACCCCAGGGGAGCCTGAAATGAGACTCCATCCCTGGTGGACACCTTCATTATAGCCTTTCAGAGAACCCAGCTGCTGTATTCATATTTGACCTACAGAAACTGTGAGACCATAAGTGCATGTTGTTTTAAGCCTCTAAATGTGTGATAATTAACACATTATCATATATATAGCACTAGTTAAATAATACAGTATGCATCTCTAAAAGATAAAGACTTCTTTTTTATCACCACAATAACATTACCACATCAAAAGATAATTCCTTAATGGCTTTCCTTGATGACATCTTTCCTTAATGTGATTAAGTATCCAATGCTCTCCAAATTTCCCCAATTATAATTTTCTTATACAGTTGATTTATAACAATCAGGATTTAGAGTCCACATGTTACTTTTGGTGGTAATGTTTCTTAAATCTCTTTTATTTTGGGGATTACCTTTCCCTCTTTTTTTCTTTTCTTGACATTTATTTACTGAATAACTGGGTCATTTGTCCTATACAGTTTCTCACTTTTGGAATCTTTAAAGCTAATTGCTTCTCAGCAGTGTTAACATGGTCCTTTAGCCCCTGTATTTCCAGTAAATTGACTCAGAGGAATGATCATATTCTGATTTTTTTTTTTTGAGGGTGTAGGATTACTTCCTACATAATGCTGTGTATGTCTGACTGCATCATCTGGGGAAATCATAATGTCTAGAGTCCACTTTTTTGTGATGTTAAGAAAAATCACTGGGTTCAGGTGTTGTCAGCTTGATCCATCCGTAATAGTTTTTTACCAACATTTTATTTAAGAAGTTTAACTGCCATTGATGATCATTGCCTAGATTCATTATTGCATTATGGTCACAAAACAATAAAAATAAATTATTGCTCTTCACTCCATTGCTTTCTTCTTTCATGTACTTCTCTTTCCTGCACCACTTTGCTCTCTCTATAGGATACCATCCCAGTGCCTTCATTTCCCATAATCCTATTGACTCAACGTTGTGAGTGTGTAGAACTTCAATGAAGTTCAGGGTAAGATTGGTGGAAGAGGAGTTAAACTGCAGTTCAGCAAAGCAAATAGCTTAAAATTAGAAATTAGGTATCTCTGTTCTTAAAGCCTTTGCTGTTACCTTATTCAATGTTTAGTGATGGTCTCAACCTATCAATAACCAGTGTTGTAGTTGGACCAGCCCTTGTGGTTCTGATAATGTTTGAAAAATGCCCTTCAGCAGTAACCATCAGGAAACATTGAAAAAATAGAGGTTTATTGCTTACAAGGCTTGGGGCCACACAGCAAGGTCACAGGTAGAGAGAGCTAGAGAATGCACATGGGCTTGGGGTTCTACTTTTATTGGATTTGACTGTAGGGGAATAGAGTTTCATGGACTCACTCTTTTTTTTTAATTGAAGTATACTTCATTTACAATATTAGTTTCAGGTGTACAAGATAGCAATTCAATGTTATTATAGATTATATTACTTTGTTTAAAATTATTATAAAAATAACTCTATTACCTGTGCTGTACAATATATTCTTGTATTTATTTTACATATAGTAGTTTGTACCTCTTAATTCCCTACCCCTATCATGCCTTTCCCCCTTCTCTCTCCTATCTGGCAACCACTAGTTTATTCTCTGTATCTGAGAGTCTGTTTTGGTTTTGTTACAGTCATTCGTTTGTTTCATTTTTCAGGTTCCACATATAAATGGCATGTTATCATACAGTATTTGTCTTTCTCTGTCTGACTTATTTCATTAAGCATAATACCCTACAGGTCCATCCTTGTTGTTGCAAATGGCAAATTTCATTCTTTTTTATGGTTGATTAATAATCCATTGTATACATATACCACATCTTCATTATCCATTCATTGGTCGATGGACACTTAGGTTGCTTTTATAACTTGTTATTGTAATTAATGCTGCTATGAACATTGGGGTGCATGTGTCTTTTCAAATTAGAGTTTTTGTTTTCTTTGGATATATGCCCAGGAGTGGAATTGCTGGATCGGGAAAGGACAGTCTCTTTAATAAGTGGTGGTGGGAAAACTGGACAGCTACATATGAAACAATGAAATTAATACAATTTTTCATGCCATATACAAAAAGAAACTCAAAATGCATTAAAGACCTAAATGTAAGACTAGAAATCATAAAAATCCTAGAAGCAAACATAGGCAGAACACTCTCTGACATAAGTTGTAGCAACATTTTTTTTGGAACTGTCTCCTAAGGCAAAGGAAACAAAAGCAAAAGTAAACAAATGGAACCTAATTAAACTTAAAAGCTTTGCACAGCAAAGGAAGCCATCAACAAAATGAAAAGACAACCTACTGAATGAGAGAAAATATTTGCAAATGATATGGCCGATGAGGGTTAATATCCAAAATATATAAACAGCTCATACAACTCAATATCAAAAAACAAACAACCCAAACAAAAAAGGGGCAGAAGACCTGAATAGACATGTTTTCCAAAGAAGACATATGAAAAAGATGGCTAACAGGCATATGAAAAGATGCTCAACGTTACTAATCATCAGATAAATGTAAATCAAAACCACAGTGAGATATTATCTCACACCTGTCAGAATGGCTGTCATAAAAAAGACCACAGATAACAATGTTGGTGAGGATGTGGAAAACAGTGAACCCAAGCACACTGTTGGTGAGAATGTAAATTGGTGCAGCTACTATAGAAAACAGTATGGAAGTTCCTCAAAACATTAAAAATAGAACTACCATATGATCCAGATCACTCTTTACTGGTGAATTTAAATCTTAAAAGTGGGAAATTAAAACACAGGAAGAGAAAAAAAAAAACCAAGTAGTTCAAATGGTCAGTTTTTGAAATCAACCAAGATCTCTTAAAAAAAAAAAAGGGAACCTCAGTGTGGGCATGTTGCTGGCAAGGTGTTTATTTGAGATAACTTTTTTTGAAGTGGATGCCTTTTTGAAATCAATGTCTCAGCAATTAAATCTTAATCAGGCACTTGCATTACACTTACACACACACACACACACACACACACACACACACACACACAAACAAAAAACGGTCAGGACTTAAACTACAATCCACCCTGTGATCCCCAAGCATTAGAGTCAATGGTGAGGACACTAAGTGCCTGGGTAGTTGATATGCTAAAAGCTGGGGTAGGGCATGCTGTAACCTAACCTATAACCTATTTATACATCTAAATAGATTATAGTAGCAAATTTTGTAATAATTATACAGGCAATAGTCTGAAGTCCAGTCTGTAGTCATTGTTCCAAACTTGAAAACTAAGTTAGTGATCTCAGGGGCCGTAGGAATCTAATCAAAGATTTGGGTAACATTGTGGAATACTTTAACATCTTGGGTCACCTGGTGTGAGTAGGTTTGAACCTGTCCTGAGTTAGTGGATCACTCCATATCTCACTGAACCAATCTCTTAATTCTGAGAATAGGTCAGTCTGGTTAAACTTGTGTCTCACTTCAGAAGGCAGTGATGCAGGTGGGCTCCCAAAGTTAGGCATATATGGTAAAGTATTTACTTCAGGTTATTTAATAAGAGGCATTTCTATGGAAACAAACAAACAAACAAAAACAATGGTTAAATGATTGGAGCAGACCATAATCCCAGTTTCTGAGTTCTGAAGGCAGCCAGCTGAGAAGATTTTTAGATGCCTGGCTTGAAGAATTTTCAGATGGAGTGAGGGCAGGCAGTGACAGTTTGATAGACTTCTCTGATATGTAGTTTGAATGTCTCTGGTGATCTCAGTGGTCCACATAGCAACAACCGTGAATATTGTCCATAGATGAGCTATTGTGGAGATTGCTTTGAAGTTTATCTCAAGTTGTTCAACTTTACCTTGCTTGGTTTGGGAGAAAATGTAGTTTTAGTTTTTTAGTAATTCCAAGTCAGAAGGTTGGGAGAAAAAAATTGGAAATGTTAGTTTGGATAATGGTAGTGAAATACTGCAGGAAACTAGAAAAATTCAGGACCCAGTCCAATTTACAGGTAGACAACAAAACCTCAAGACAATTAACAGAACTAGAATCTGATATCCACAAGTGTGCCTTATAGTTTCTACTGAAACACAAGTTTTCTCTCTAAAATTATTTCTATCAAAGATAGCCATAGCAGGACTACTTCGTTTGCAAGATGTTTCGTTTCAATAAACTTGGCCTGTTTATTTACATAAGTAGAGCAAGAATAGCTTTTGACCATATAGGATCTTATATTCCGCTCTGTTAAAATTTTTCAGATTAGACTTTTAAATGCCTCTTGAGGCTAGAAAGCCAAGACAGAGACTTGCTATCAGACTCACCTGCAATACCTAGGCGAATTTCCCTCTTCTCAAAGCCCCCCAAGTATCCTGAGTTTCCTGAACCTGCCAAGAAGTGACCTTCCTTACTCACTTGATAAGGCTGCTGGGAACCCTCTAAGGAAGGTACCAGGCTGTTTTTCCAAGGGGCCTTATGGTTCCATAAAGTCAACCTTAGCTCCTAAAAGCTGTCTGGTCATATCTTAGTCTATGCAGATCTCTCTCAAAAATGACGTCCCAAACAAAGCCTTGGTAATATAATCAGTGTTTCCAATTGTGTCCTGTTAATGGAGCAGACTTTTAAGATTTGTATTTGTTCTTGACCAGCAATCTTAAGGAGGACGTGGTTTAGAGTTTGGGCAAGAGAGCCCTTTTAGCAATTTGTATTTTAAAAGACCTTTCCCTCTCTTTTTTTCCCTTCAATTTCAACAGAGTTTTAGTTACCCCCTGGGGTGCTTACATTTGAAAGACATGATAAGATTTACATTTTCAAGGACCTGAGAAAGAAAATGGAAGTTTCCTCCTAGGAGTTTTAGTGCCTTTTGAATGGTTTTGGCAGTCCCAATAAAATGTACTAGGGCCTCTCTGTGATTGAGGGGGGGGGGGGGTTCCCTGTAAAAATGATTCTCTGAACTCAAGGTCAAATGGGGCCTCTGTAGGGCTGGAAATGAAGAAGGAGTCATTTGGGTCACTATGAACATGGAAATGATAAACCAAATTGAACCAAATTGAATTAAACGGGTTCATGCCAATTTTGTGCAGCAGGAGATGGGCTTCATCTTTATGTTTTCCATTCACCGTGAGCTTTAGCAGTGATTATTGTGATGGAAGGATGGTCACATGCCAGGCAATAAATATCCAGGTGAGGAGAGAGAGGGCTCTGGCACAAATATCAGTGGTTCTCAGAGCCTTTGTCTTCCCATTTCTCTCTTCCTCCTCCACTAGAAGCCTTGATAACACTGTCAGCTTTTCCCTTAGCAACGGGCATGCCTTGTGATGTGTGTTGTTTAGTTTTGTCCTATTCAGGGGAAAGCCAGGCTTAGGATCTCTGGTATCTCAGAGGCAATACGTATACCGCTTAAATGGATTTTTCTTTTTTAAGTTATAAACTTTAGGGTCTTTAGAGATACTGGCCAGCTGATGCATTCTGGCAGCTATGCAGAGCCCATTCCAAACAAACAAAACCCCTGCAATAGCTAATTAGTTCCCCTCTCTCCTTCCTGCTGCGTAAAATATTCGACATGTTTTAATTTCAGTTAAAGGATAGTTTCTGATCTTAGTTTCTGTTTTCTGATTTTACCCTGTTACCTTAATCTGATGTAATGTTACTGGAAATTTTTGGATGAGGTCACTGTGAGTCCTCTTTGTACGTAGCCAGCTTCCTTTCTCAGGAGTCCCAGGACTGGGGTTTACCTACACTACTGTGATATGCAGCAACACAACACGGGAGATTGGACCCACAATATCCCATCAGGTCAGGGCATGAAGAGTGACGGTAGTGAGTGAAGTGGTGACACAGAAACCGTAGACCACTGTTATATTTTTGTGGTGACTTAGGTTTCTGTCTGCAAGGCTATTTCACTGTTCTGTGTTAGGTCATATAATGTGGGCATAGCCGGCTGACTCAGTGGTGGCAGGTGGAGGTCTCCCATCCTCCTCTCCTATAGGAATCTTTTCTTCCTGACTTTAGCCCAGAGCCTCTCCATGGGCAGTGTCAATAGCTTTGCAATCCAACCCACCCTCCTTAGCTCCCTGTCCTTGAGGGGTGGAGGACCCTTATGCACATTAATAGTCAATTAAGGCATTTTAGGCCATATGGCCTTGATCACACTGATCTGGGGAGATCATGGGACTATTATGGCAGCTGTCACTGTTGGGGTTGGATACTACAGGCAACACGCGACAGAGGCAACATGTAAAAGCACAGAGCAGCGTGACAGACACCCAGCAAGTAGTGTTCCTTTCCCAGGTGGAGTTGCATGCCTGGGTGAAGTGGTATATAATTAAGTTACAGGTAAAGGGCATTCCCTTCAGTTAATTGCAAGGGCAATGAGGTAATCCTGCTGACTACGTCCATTGTTTTGTGCTCGTCTCAGCCTACCAATAATCAATGTTGTGATTAGATCAGCTCTGTAGTTCTTATTATTATTGTAAGATGCCCTTCATCAGTAACCATGAGGAAACTTAAAAAAAAATATAGAGTTTAATTACTTACAAGACCTGGGTATTACACAGCACATCTGGGACCACACAGGAAGGTCATGGAGAAAGAGAGAGAGAGAGAGAACATGGCCTGGGGTTCTGCTTTTATTGGGGTTGATGGTGGGTGCCAAGGGTTTCACAGGCTCACAGTTAGTGAATTTAAAACTTGACAGTGAGTTTTTAAATCATGGGAAGAAAAAAACCGAGTACCCCAAATGGTCAACAATTGAAATCGACCAAGATCTCTAAAACAAAGGAGCTTCACTTGGGGAAGGCAGCCTAGCTCTTTATCTAGTTGTGAGGTTGCCTCTTTGAAATGAGTGCCTCAGCAGTCAAAGCTTAAGTAAGGCACTTGCATTACAAAAATAAACAAAAAAATGAAAAAACAAACAAACCTGCCAGGGCTTACACTACACCCACTTAAGTTCCTAGCTCCTGCCTTGGCACTAAGGTGACCAACTTGTCCCAGTTTTCCTGGGACATTCCTGTCTTAGCACCGAAAGCCCAGAAGCCTGGGAAATCCCTCAGTCCCAGGATTGGTCTTCATACCTGCTGCTGATACCTCTTCTCTCTCCTTTAATTGCCTCTCCTTCCTTTATTTTTTATCCTTATGCCTCATATTCCGTTTCATTTCTTAAGTAAGGTTTAGCTATCCTAGTTTCACTCTAGCCTTTCCAAGTTATGTCCAGAGGTTCATCCTCAAACTCCACCCATAATAATCGGCTTAAATTATGAGAGTTCCTACACTAAAAGGAATTTTAAACTCAGCTCTGAAAGTTAACAACTTATTACATTCCTGCTAAGTTTTTAACCATCATGGAATGTGGGTATTTGTGTTCCCATTTTTCAGATGTGAAAACTAATTCAGGTAACACGTACAGAGAAGTGACAAATAACAGTGGGTTCCAAAAATGGTGAATATTTCAGTGCAAAAAAAGAAAGTGGCAGGAGATAAATCTATATTAAAATGGATGGTGAAGGGTCTTTTTTTTTTGGTGAAGACCCTCTTTTTTGTTAAAGAGTTTGAACTTTACTGCTGTGAACTGAATTGTGTTTTCCCCAAATTCATATGCTAAAGCTCTAACCCCCAATGTGGCTGTATTTGACCATAAGGTTTTTAGGGGTAATTAAGGTTAAATGAGGTCATGAAGGAGGATCCTAATCTGATAGGGTTGTTGGCCTTATAAGTAAAAGAAGAGAGAGAGAGAGAGAGATCTCTTCCCAGGCATGCACCAAGGGAAGGCCATGTGAAGTACACAGCAAGAAGACATCTGTCTGCAAGTGAGGAAGAGGGCTCTCACCAAAACCTGACCATGCTGGCACCCTGATCTTGGACCCCCAGTATCCAGAAGTATGAGAAAACAAATTTCTACTGCTTAAGCCACCTATGGTATTTTGTTATGGTGACCCAAGAAAATTAAGAAGTCTACCTTATAAGTAATGGTGAATTAATAAGGAAAGTAACATGATCAGATTTGTATTTAGGGAAGGAGGATTGGTGGCAATGTAGAGGGTGAACACAAGTTGGGATGAGTTAAAGGCAAGAAGATAAGTGAGTAGCCTAAACAAACTGGCCACATAAGAGATAGTGGGGCTCTAGAATGACTATGCATCTTTTTCTGAAATGTATCCCTTAGGTAATAGATCACTGGTACCCCACATCCAAGTACTGGGACGGTTAACTAAGGTATCAGAACCCATCTCTTCAACACTTCTAAAGAGAAAATTTGCAAAGATACATCTCATCTACCTCCCTGGACTGTCAGTAGAGATTCAGTTATCACAAGGAAAACTTCTACAGCATTGACAGTAGCATCTGGTCAAACTCCTTATCGTACAGTTGGGAGAAAAAACACTTGTTGAAGGAAGGGACTAACTCAAAGTTAGAAATTGGAACCCAAATTCTCATTTCAGTTCACTGCTCTCTTTACTGGAACTGTTGTCTCCAGCCTCACAGAAGTTTTGAGGAACAAATAGGTCCACAATAACATCAACAGGCAGGTGAGTATGCCTGACCTGGCATCTGGAAGGGTATTTTTAAAGAGGCCAGGAGGGAAGCTGGTTAAAAGGCTCAGGGTTTCAAGCCTATCCTCACTCATGATTCATCACCCTATCATCTTTGCTGTAAGGGGGAGGGTATCTAGAAGGATAAAGGGGAGTGTTAGTGATAAAAAGGAACTTGCACTCCAGCTAATTCCATCCTCCACTTTACTGAGGTTCAAAGAGGTACAGAGACTTATCCTTGGTTTTGTACGCAATTTATGGCAGAGCTGGGAATAGTACATCTGGAAGCCCAGACCAGCATCCTTTCTGCACATGCATTCTAGACTGCTCTCTTCCTGTCTGATTCTCGGGGAAGAGATGCACAATTTGAGCTACTATAAATGTGATTGGCATTCAACTTCCCCAGAGAGACTCAGTCTTTCTTCTCATTTCATGTTCCAACTCCTCATGCAACAAACACACACACACCATGAAGACTGCCAGCCAGCTATTTTCTGTCTTAAAAAAACTTTTATGGTAAGAGCTTCCTGATTAGGGAAAACACTAATTCATACACGAAACACAAATTATTGGGCTCTTTGACTTCTTCAGAAGATTTCTGAATCCATTTAAAAATTGTTCTCTATCGCTAAGTCACTATTATACTATATCATATGCAAGAAGGTGCCAAGAAGTATGAGTTCTTGGTGAATCACAGCTGAATTGAAGACCAGGTGCTGGGCATCTCCCTTCACCAGAGGCAGTACCATAGCTAGTTAAGTACATGGGTTCTGGTCAGTGGAAACAAAATGCCTGGTTTCCAGCATCCCCAGTTACTAGATGTGACCTTGGACATGTTACCTAAAATCTCTATACTTTAGTTTTTTAACTGTAAATAAGAATGATTTTTTTAAACAATTACCTATCTTCTAGGGCTATTGTAAGGATTAAATAAGATAACCCTTGCAAGGCACTGTGTACAGATTCTGGCATTCAAATCAGTAGAGTTTATTTCTCTTTGAATGTTAAAAAAAAAAAAAAATGCAGAGACAGCTTCCTTCCGATAAGGGCAAGAATCAAGACTGAGTTTCTGTAAAATATTGAATACTTTATATTACTTAGAGAAAGATGTCATGGCAATAAATTTAATACATTTAATTTTAAAGTAGAAAATTGTGTAGGAAAAACATTTATCTTCCAGGGCTTAGTCCCAAAGCTCACATCTTCTCTGAGTATTCTCTAACTCTTAGTATAGGGGGAATTGCCAGAGATGTTTCAATGATGTCATCTATCATTACCATGGTAACCACAAGGCCAATAACTTGAACTTAGGTCATAGCAGCTAAAAAGAAGAGTAATCAATTTGGAAATAATTAAACTGAAATCCATAGCTACTTGAGACTCGACCAAGATTCTTGGGGATAGTTTAGAATCAGCTTAAGTCAAGATATATCTCCTAAAAGAAGAGAGAGTAAAAAATCAAAAACAAGAAAAAAATTAAATCATCCTATCTCTATGGTGTATTTAATATTCCAGTGAGTCATAGGAAAATAGTAGCCCAGAGCACAGAAACAAAGACATAACCTAGACTCCTTTCATTCAGTGGGCTTTTGATAAGTCTCAAACCTCTTTTTTTCATTAAAACAAGGCAAATTCACCCATTTTCATGTTGGAAATATTGATACATTATAGTTTTCTTTCTATAGTGTTATAGACTTCAGAATTACAGAATGTTAAAATTAGAAGAACTCTTCCAACATGATTTTATAGATTAAGGAAAGGCCAATATTTGGAAGGGTGATGTGACACGACCAAGGTCCCAGTATTCAGGAAGGATACAGGTGAGATTAGAACTCAAGTAATTTCTGAGTCATAATTTTCTGTCTTTTCTATTACACTAAGCTAACTTTACTGAGAATCTGACATTTCATCATGTTCCGCTTCAATAGAATTTTTCTTTGTAGTGAGGGGGTAGAAGATATTATTGAATCACTTTTCAGCTGCCCCACATCCTGCTAAAAACAAATAGGTGATGTGAGGGGTTGACAGCACCTCAGAAGTTTCCCAAGATGCCTATGATCTGAGGGAGGCTACAATCCTTGTTATCTCCCACTCCAGGGTATACTTCCATTCCACAGTTATTCTCCTCCACCATCTAACTCGTGCTGATAGGGGGCCCTTGCAGTTAACCCATTTTCCTGCCAAATTTTCTCTTTTCTCCCATTGCATTTTCAAGCACCTTGCCAAATAGAAATGGGTCCTGCCTGTTCAAGAGATGTTGAAAGGCTCACACTTGATTCAGGCCTCTTTCCCCCTGAGCCACAGATGACTCCCTGGAGCCTGCATTCTTCATTATGTTTCTTACCTAGTTCTGCAAACCTCAGTTTGGCTGGCAGATTCAAAGAAGACCTTTCTGAAAGCCTCTGTTTGTTCAAGATTCACTGAACGGAATAAGAACTAGCCTAGGCCAAGAAGCGATCTCAATCTAACTCCCAGAGGCCTGCCCTGCCCCAACTCTGGCCTGGATTCTGGATGCTTTATTTTTCATACTTACACAGTACTTAGAATTGAGGCAATATCTTCCCTGATCTCTTCACTTGCAGTCCCTTGTTTGTTCATCATCTCCACACTTCTAATCCATCCATCCCATAATCACTGAAATAGTTTTTGTCAAGCCCGGTTTTTCATTGTCTCTCTCTTCCTCTTTGCTCAATAACTAAAATGTTTCCCAACTCATTTTGATAAAATACAAACACGGGATACACCCCTCCTCCCCAGTGAAGCTTACTGATTTGTTAGTCCCTCCTACCTGGCTCACTGCCACACACCCCTTTGCTTTTATCATTCCTTCCAGCTACAAATATCTTCCTAACAGGCCCACTTCCTTGCCCCAGCCTCACTCTTCAGCTGGGCCCACTTAGCTCCACACAGAAATGAGGATGCTCAGAGTGAGGTTGACAACATTTAAACAGCACTGCCCCACCTCTCCATCCCCCTATAAATCCCAGCAGTGTACTCTCTGATCTGGGCTGGTGGGGCTGCCCATAACTCACGTCTTCTCACCTACCGTATTGGCCCTGTCCCTAGAATTCATCATTTGTCTTGGTCTTTGCTCTTAGGTTCTGGCTGAGTTATCCTGCTCACAAGATTCAGTCACCCCTCATTTTTCCCTGTTCCTCAACTTCAGCCAATACCCAGGGATCTACTGTCTGTAGACTGATCTCCAACGCACCAAGTTCCTCCTCAGCCTGCAGACTGTCACCTACCCCAGTGCACTTAATTAAAGCTGTTTGATGCTCACAATAAGGGCTTCCATCCATTGTGTTTATTTGTTAATTTAATATTTCATTTATATTATTTATTTAATTTATGTGTAGATGTTTATTTATGCTTTAATTACATGCTCCCTAACAAGTATTTTATCAACATTATCCTCTTTAAACCTCATGATAACTCTCATCAGAATATATTCATATTTGAATTTTTCACATGAAGAACTCAGTGCTCAGAGAAGTTGAGTAACTTGCCCAAGGTCACACAGCTTATGAGTTATCATGACCTTTTTTCTAATTTAGCCTAAAGTCCACCTCTTAGGTGAAGGCTTTCTCAATTAGTACTTTGTGCCTCGTGTGCTCCGTTTGTGAAGTAATTTTATGGCTTCACTGTTTGACGTGCTTTTACTATTCGTGTCTCAACACTTACAGATCCTCAAGGACAAGTATAAAATAATGTTGACTCCTCCAAAAGACAGAGAATAGATTCATAGGAAATGGTTTTGGCTGACTCGTTCTACCCTCACGCACCCATGGGTGAATTGGGAGGCAGAACGATATGGCGTTCAGAAAGATAGTCTAACCCCTGTGGGTAGCCTCTCTGATCAGTGACTCAAGCTTTATTATTACATGGGCACAGTAATGCCCAAGCCCTTGCTGCCTCATATGGACAGAGGATATCCTGCCAGAAAAAGCACACCATTTCTTATTCAGGACAGCTTAGGTAAGAACAGCACTACACAGCCCCCAAACAGGGAAACATTTGATCCATAACAAATCTCTGTGATAGGCAAGCATGTTAATCACCATTTCAAGAAAAGAAGATGGAAGTTCATAGCATTTAAGTCATTTGTTCCAAATCATTCATTAAGAAAGAGGCAGAATTAGTTCTCAAACCCAAATCCCCTGACTCACATCAAGGGCTCTCTGTTACACCACATGGCTTCCTCTCGTTGCATGAAAGAATTCAGTGATTCAAGATCCAGATATAAGAGGAAAATCAGCATAAGAAATTTCCATTTCTAAAGATAAATAGATGCCAACAACTTCCAAGTTCCTTAGCTAAAAATACTTTGAAAAAACTGTGACTGGACCACATTCTAATACAGAACTGATGGAAAGATCACAATATTCTTCGGGCTCCTAAACCCGAAGGTTCTGGTAAATGTGCATCTCCCTTCTCCTTATTGCCCCTGGGTCACAGGAATTATACAGACAGTGGCTGAATGACTGAGGGCACCAGGGATCTATAATAATTCAACTACACTAACATGAGGACTAATTTTAGACCTTCCCAGGATAGTGGGCATTCTGGGGGTCTGAAGTGCTTCCATTTGGGTTGCTGGGTCTATGACTTTTTGCTAATTATCAGGGTTGGTTTGAAGGTCACCCAGAGTGGTCAGTCCCATCATCTGGAATGGAAGAAGGGCTGGGTAGTAAAAATAACTCAAGCTATGAATTGTATTTGGAAATTGCAGGTTTACTAACAGGCAGAACGTCTATATATCTTCCTGTATGAGCTCCAACAAAGGAGTTTCATTTGCTAACCCTTCAAAGGACAAGGAAAACCTGTTTCTTAATTGTAGAAAGGGTGAATGAGCCTCTGCTTCCCTGCAAAGAGGCAGGCAGGCTATCACACCAAAAATATCTTACCTTACCTTCACATTTTGACAATGCTGCTACAACATAAGAAGCCAGAACAGTAGTGGTGGGGGTGTTTCTATTAGAAGAGAAGGACCCTATATATACGAATACTTACCTCCAGATAAAGAGGATCTCCAGGGAAGGAGCATACAGTGAACAGAAGGGAAGTATCCACAACAGCCACTACCAGCCCAGCAAAATAAGTACCCCTGAGGAGTGTCAACTCAGGCCATGATAAGTATCCACTTAACACATTTTGTTAAACCTCTATCGTATGACAGAAACTGTAGTGGGTAGTGTGAAAGCAAAAAGAATCAGTCACAGTCTCTGTCTTCATAGATGGCATAGTCTAAGGGAGAAACCAGATATATACTTCCAAAAAATATTGCAATGTTATTTATAAAATGCTTTGGGAGAACAGAGGCAAGAGCAATCAGTTCTGTCTGGGGTTGGATGAAGAAATCAGAAAAGTCTTCACCAATAAGGGGTCACTCGAACTTGGCATTGAAGGATGCATATATACTCATTCCAGGCACAGAAGAACAAGGGGAAAGGCAGTCCAAACAAAGGAAAGGTATGAACAATGACAAAAAGATGCAAAAGTACATATTTAGAGGATAATGAGTACTCTAGAATAGCTTCAGCCAACAAAGGGTCCTAAGCAGGAGGAGGCATGGGTTCGGCTCTGCATTTTAGAAATGGGATTCTGATGGTAGTGTGGGAAATGGATTAGAATAAGTAAGCATCTGAGCTAGGGATGACCATTCAGAAAACTACTCTGGTAGACTGGGTGAGAGGAGATGAAGACCTGACCAGGACAAAGGCCATGGGGATGAGTGCAGAGCACTCCTGTCTCATGTAGACACTGGATTCTTTGGATAGATTTTTTTTTAATCACATTTTAAAAATGAACTAAATGTGCATGTGGTTTCAGAGTTTGCAAAGCACTTCACTTTCATGATTTTGAAACTGAGCAGGACCCTGCAGGACCCTCCCAGGTACAAAAACCCCTCTGTGTCTCCTGTTTCTCTTTTTGTAGAAAAAGGTTTTGGTCTCCTATGCCTTCCCTGAGTTCCAAAGAGCAGTCTCAAGTAGTCACTAATTAGGGAAATAAAGGGATGCAGAAACAAAGGAAAAGGTCAAGAAACAATAGTTCAATGATAAAACAGTCCTACTTCCTCCTCAAAGGATATACATAACAATCTGGCACATATCTCTGATTTGTTCTGTGGGAACTAAGACCCTTACCCAGGTAAAGGATGGTGACTGTGTGCTGAGCACAAACACTAGACCCCAGGCTGGTTGGAACCAGAAGGTTGATGATTAAGATTCCTAAATCACCACCCTCTTACCTCACCACCAATCAATCAGAAGAAAGTCATACACCCTGCAGCCCACACCCCAAATTTTGCCTTTAAAATCCTTTCCCTGAAAGCTATTGGGGAGCTCACGTTGTTTGAACATGAGCCACCCATTTTCCTTTCTGGGTTCAGCAATAAATGCTGTACTTTCCTTCACCAAAACCTGGTGTCAGTAGACGGGCTTTACTGCACGTTGGGTGAGTAGACCCAAGTTTGGTTTGGTAACAATTTGATATCAGTCATTCCCTAAACTTTTTAAGATAGGCAGAGAAATTATCTAATGATGTTAATTTAGAGAGAAATGCTCAGAAGAAACTGAAAAAAACAAACAAAAGGAAGAGGTAGTCCAAAGCATGGGCCATTACTCCACATAGCCAACCTAAGAGATAAGGACAGAGCAAGGATGCCTCAGGGTAAGGGGATGTGGAAGCATCAGGAGAGCAAAGAGATAATCAGAAAAGAAGACGCGATAAACTTCTTCTGACCACCACATTAATATACAAAGATACTACTGTGTTTGCAATCCTTAAAAGAAAACCTCTCTTGACCCCACTGTCTCTATGTGCTAGCATTTCGTTATCTATACTTGCTGTCTCTAAATCCTCTCTTCCCATTTTCTCTTGAACCTGTTCTAAAAAGGCTTTCTCCATCATCACTCCATAGCAATTCTTGTCAAGGTCAAGAAAACATGTGTTTCTAAATCTAATGATCAATTCTCAGTCTTCATTTCACCTAAACTATCTGCAGCTTTTAACACAATAGATCACTTTCCCCTATTTTGCTCCATTTTCTTCAGTTGGCTTCCAGGATCCCTCACTCTTTGTTTTTCTCCTACTCACTGGTTACTCCTTCTTAATCTCTATTGCCAGTTCTCCTTCTCCTACCCAACGTCTTCATGTTGGAGCAGGCCAGGGCTCAGACTGTGGTCATCTTTTCTACTCATATTCACTTCCCCAGTGATCTCAATCACTCACTTGGCTTTAAATTTTCTTCCTATGCTAAACACTTACAAATTTAAACCTTCTATACCTTCAAGTAGACAGACCTCTCTTCCAAATTCTAGACTCATAAATAAATCCAGCTTGCCATTCAACATCTCTCTTTGTTTTTCTAAATGAATATCTCAAACTTGATATATCAAAAACTAAACTGCTAACTTCTTCTTTCTTCAAACACTTGTTTCACTTTCAGATAGCACTATTCGTCCATCTGCTCAGCAAAATTTATTAAGGCCATCTTTGTCTTTTCTCACATACTTCACATCTGACCTAGAAGCAGTTTCTGTTGGTTCTACCTTAAAAATGCATCCATTTTTCCATTGCTGAACCATTGGTTCTACCTTAAAAATGCATCCATTTTTCCATTGCTGAACCATTCCTCAGCAGCCCCCCTTCTACCACTTACTCTAAGCCTCCACCACTTTTTATGGAGATTACTGCATGTTACAAGTTAAATTTGGCCCCCACTCGGAAAAAAAATATATTAAAGCCCTAACCCCCAGTACATCAGAACGTGACCTTATTTGGAAATAAGGTCCTTGCAGCTATAATCAAATTAAGGTCATTTGGATGGGACCTTAACTCAATATGACTGGCATCCTTGTAAGAAGGGCAAGTTTGGACACAGAGACAGACGCACACAGAAGGAAGATGACGTAGAGACACGCAGAGAGAGAATGGCCATGTGAAGACACAGGCAGAGATTGGAGTTATACTGCCATAAGCCAAGGAGCACACGGAGTTACTAGAAGCTGTAAGACACAAAGGAAGAATCCTAGATCCTACTCTAGAGGCTATGGAAAGAACATGGTTTAGCCAACACCTTGATTTCAGACCTCTAGTCTCCAGAACTGTGAGAGAATACATTTCTATTGTTTAAAGCCACTCTCCGATCGTGGTACTTTGTTACACCAGCTCTAGGAAATGAATGCACTGCAATAACCTCCTAATCGGTCTCCCTGCTTGTTACTCTTTCCCTAAATTTATTTCCAGCAGAGCAGCCCGAATAATCCTTTAGATGTAAATCATACTCTATCACTTCTCTACACAAAACCCTCCAATGGAGCTCTATCTTACTCAGAAGGATACTGAAGTCCTCATAATATGATGATCTATGTGGCTCTACATGTCTCCTATTACCTCTGACCTCATCGGCTCTCTCCCTCATGTACGCTGATCCAGCCACCCTGCTGTTCTTCAAACACGTCCGGCATTTTTGTACTTTAGCAACCAGGCTCTAGCTGTTTCCTGTTCCTGGAAGATTATTTCCCCACATATTCACATCCTTCAAGCCATGGCTTAAATTTCTCCTTGAAGTGCCCTATCCTGACCATTCTATTTAATACTGCAATCCGCCCTGCCCTCAAAATCCTAATTCCCCTAATCTTAATCTACCTCTTCTTCTATTCCATAACACTTGAGATCTCCTAGCATACTTTATAATTTTCTTATCTATTGCACTTATTTTTATTGTCTATATTTACCTACTAGAATATAAGTTTTAGGAAGCAGAGATTTTTGTTTCCTTTGTTCACTGCTTTATCCTAAGCATCTAGAACAGTACACAGCACACACTGGAGCTTAATAAAAATTAGTTGAGGGACTTCCCCAGCAGTCCAGTGGTTAAGACTCCATGCTTCCACTGCAGGGGGCACAGTTTTGATCCCTGGTCAGGGAAATGAGATCCCGCATGCCACACAGCATGGCCAATAAATAAATATTTGTTGAAATCAAATGAATTTTTTGCCTCATTATTTTTCCTAGCGACAGTCCTAAGTTAAACACTGACAGAAACAGTGATGTGTGTGTGTGTGTGTGTGTGTATGTGTTGAGGAAGGGATGCAATTAGATTTAAATCCCAATACTGCCAATTTTTAGCTGGATAACTCAAAGTGAGTCACATCAAATGCCTCAATTCCATAATCATAGAATGCACAGAATAATCCCTACATCACACAGCTGCAAAGAGTAAATTAAATAATATGTATGAAAGTACACTAGAAAACACTCTAAAAATACCATATTTAGTAGCATTTTGTGTGTTGATTTTTTTTTCTTTATAATTCTATTTGTTGTCAATGCTCTCTGATTAACCTGGGAATTTAGTTAGCCAAGAAGACATGATGTGCAAGAAAGGGAATCTGGTTTGGCATTAGGCCTATGTTTTGGCTTATAAACTTGAGCTTGTGGATAGAGCATTTAAAGCCCCTGCCATAAAGGAAGACAATGAGGTGCCCGTAGAACAAAGCTAACTAACTAGGCAACGTAATATTGGCCTGTGCTTCCTCTTACTTTACCTCTGACGTGCACAGAGTGATTATCTTGATCCTTGTATTTTTTTATAGCACTTTTGACTCACTGGGTATGAACCTAAGCAAACTATTTCTAACTGTGCTTTTACTTTGCTTTAAATTCAGACATTCAGACTAAAGAAACCTTTGGCTGAAGTGAAAGATTCATTTAAAATCATGTGTTCTGAACCTTATCTTGCTCAACTATATTCTTACCAGACAAGGGAGAAAGTCATACCGATAAGGAGAAGCAGTGCCAAAGAGTTCCAGACTCAGAGTTAAGATTCTGGTACTAGTTCCCTTTCCAAAAAGTTGTCTTCAAATAATTTGCCCTCTTAGATTAGGTATGTTTGATCTTATTTTTAAGGATGAAAAAAAGGCTATTATCATTTTCTCTAAATCATGAGTTTGCCATGCTGGCAGTAAAGTCCCTTTTTGAATTTGGAATCTTGGCAAATTCCACATGTATATGGCTCAGCTATGTGGGCTGGATAACAGGAACTGCAGGAATATGGTCTAGGCAACCAGCTTTGAGAGACCAACGAGACTTGGCAGAGGGATCTCTGAGCTGGATGACCTCCTGCTCTAAAATGTAGTTCCTTCTTCTGTAAAACAGAAAAGTAACACCCACTCCATTACAGAAGGATCGAATGATGCAGTATGTGTGACATATCCATTACAGGGCTTAGCACATAGCAGGATTCCCCAGAAGGGTAGCAATTATTGTAATTGAAATGACCTTGAACTCACATTTGTAATCACCATTAACCAAAAGGGCCATATTAACTAAAAGAGATAAAATGGTTAGGAATATTTTATTTGAAAGAGGTGAGTCTTGTATTGGACCTGAAGGTTGTATAGGATTTTTATAAGAAAGAAGGAAAAAGCCCCTTTAGGTGGGACAATCATCATGAACAATGCTCTGAAGGTAGAGAGGAGAACAGCGTCTTTCAGAAAAAAAAGTAGAAAATCAGATGATTTAGAGGGTAAGTCATAGAATCATTAGAAGATAATATCTGATAGTGTAGTAGATATTTATTGTTATTGTCTATCCAGCTCCCATCCCAACCCTTTAGTCAAGTAAAATAACCCTCCTTATTTGTGAAAAACCCATCTCATGCTATTCAGGAAGGAATGACATCTCCCTCAAGTTAAACAGGGATTATAAAATACAAAAGTAAGCAATCAGCTACCACAAAACACTTGAAGAAATTAAAACCATTAAAGAGGCAAAAATTTCCCCAAATTGAAGAACTAAATAGTTGAGGAGACAGAGTAAATATGACAAACTGAAGCAGTCATTAGAATAAATACAAATATCTCCAGAGACATATGAAAGGGTTATATATTTATAACAAATAAACTATAGAGAAATTGGACATTAATAGTTTTAAAAAATGAAAGAAAAAACTCAATAGATAGTTAAAGAAGGAATTAGGGGGTTAGAATATTAAGTGAGAAAAGTCTCTTAGAAGACAACACAAATGATGGAAAAGATGACATAAAAGTGGGAATATTAACCAAACCAGGCCAATAAGAATCATCATTAGAACTTTTCTAATGGAGCTTATAAGAGAGAATTTCTAATGGGTTTGGATCTTGGGGAGGATGAAATCCATAGCTTCCCACTGTCATCTGGTCCATCATATGGAAGATGAAGCCAAACAAATAAAAGGAGGACTAAACAATACAAAAGGACAACACCAGGGAGAGGGTTCAAGATGGCAGTAGAGTAAGAACCTGAACTCACTTCCTCCCACCAACACAGCAAAGTTGCAACTACACGTGGAATAATTTCCATGGAAAGGGACCTGAAAATTGGATTGACAGAGCTTCCACAGCAACGGGTAAAAGGACAACATTGACATGGGTAGGAGAGACAGAGATATGGAAAAACTCACACCCCAGTCACAGCAATCCACCAGCAGGAGGGATCACAAAGACATGGATCTTTTCCCTGAGGAGTGAGGGATTCAAGCTCCACATCAGGTACTCCAGTCCCTAGATCTTGCACAGGAGATGAATCCCCAAAACTCCTGACTTTGAAACCCAATGAGGAATACACCCAGGAAAACTATAAAACTGAAGAAAACAAAAAATCCACTCTTAAGGACTTGTGCACAGACTCACTTGACCCAAAAACCAAAACAGAAATACGAGATTGAAAAGTCCATGGACCATAAGTGAAGGGGATCTACTTATTAATCTTAAAACACCTACCAGAGTCAGGAAGCTCCCTGGGGATTGAGTCACTGGCAGTAGTCTTTTATGCAATCTCAGGCTACCTTGCTAATATTGGCACTGGTGGGCTTCTCTACCTAACCAGTTAGCACTGCTGAGAGCCCTGTCCACCCCGGTACCTTGGCTGGGCTTGACAGCCAGTCCAATGATAGCCCCGCCCACCATCACCCTGCAGCAGCCTTGGCTTCACCACAATAGGAGGGCACACACAGCTTACACAGGGCATAGCCTTTGAGTGTCTGGCTCTGGTGATCAGGTGGGATTGTGCTTCTGAGCCCCCCAGAACATCTCTTAATCAAGCCCTCTCCTTCAAGACTGGGAAGGATATACCTAATACATAGAAACAAACACAGAGAATTAAGCAAAATGAGGAGACAGAGGAATATGTTCCAATCAAAAGAACAAGATAAAAACCTCAGAAAAAGAACTAAACAATAGGGAGATAAGCAATCTACCTAATAAATTGTTCAAAGTCATGGCTGTAAAAATGTTCACCGAACTCAGGAGAACACGACGAGAACTTCAACAAAGAGATATAAAATATAGGAGAGTACCAAACAGAAGTTGTAACTGAACTGAAAAATGCACTAGAGGAGTTTAACAAAAATTATTAAGAATTTCAAAATGGCAACAGCAGAGCATTCAACCAAGTGCAGGGCCCTTCTGAGTGCTCTGTAAGAGCATTCAACCAAGTGCAGGGCCCTTCTCAACAGCAGAGCATTCAACCAAGTGCACGGCCCTTCTCAACAGCAGAGCATTCAACCAAGTGCAGGGCCCTTCTGAGTGCTCTGTAAGAGCATTCAACCAAGTGCAGGGCCCTTCTCAACAGCAGAGCATTCAACCAAGTGCAGGGCCCTTCTTACGCTCTGTAAGACTAGGTTGCATACCCACGAAGGTGGCCCTGCTCCCACACATTAGTTCTCTTTTAAAACACTGTGCTTAAACAGGCAACTCTTTGGTCAACAGGGATGTGGCTGGAGGAGAGAAATGGAGACCATCAGGGGAATCTGACCCACAATTCTGAGTGACACTTTACAACACTTACTTCTGCTTCTATGTGTCTGTAACTGTCAGGGTCTCAGAAGAAACAGACAGAATCCTCCCAAAGGGGTGGCTTAAGAAAATTTAATGAAGGGGCTTTACACATGAGTGGGGCAGAGTTCAGAGAAAGTGGGGAACCACTACCCTTCCAGGGCCTGAAAGAGCAAGGAGAAGCCATGGTTACTAGAACTCAGGGATGCCTGTAACAGTAAGAGAGGACCAAGGAAATAACCAACTGCATTAAGTAAAGAAATCAAGTCCCTGTCAATCAAAGGCCCTAGGAAGGAGGATCACGAGAAAAATACCCCAACCCCTCTCCCCTCCTGCCCTCAATTTCCTGCCAGGGCTTTCCACTGGTGGAATTAGAAGCAAGAGGGCAAGGGACCTGGACAATACTGCCCATGATGGTCTGCCTTCAGGGCACAGAACAGAAAAGGGCTCTGGAGGGACAAATGGAACCAGTGAGACAGCCAGGGCAAAGGTAGCACTAAGAAGCTTCTGAAAAAGAGCTAGAAAAGAATATCAAAATAACTTCTAGGCCATAATAGTCATAAATCTACAACACATTCTCCTTCCTATCTTAAATCATACCCAATGTCCAACTTAGCTCACCATGAAGGTTATACACTGAGCACCAAATGGCACCAGAAATCCAATAATATAACGCCAGCCGGGTAAAAATGCCCCAGATTTAGACAATACAGGTTCCCTCCCAGAAATAAGGAAGTCAGGGCCTAGAATTAAAAGGCATGGTGAGAGGGAATAGCACCATGGGGACATCCACCTGAGAAAAGGTGAATTTAGGGGCTCTCTCAGTGAGCATGACCTCTTTAAGAAATATTTAAGATGCAAGGATGGCAGAGATTCCCAGTAGATGATTTCAGAGAAGAGTAGTCAATTAAGCAATTTCAGGGGCTTGACATCATTCTGTATCCTATAAACACTGTCAATGTTCCCCTATGTGGTAAAAATCTGTGCTGAAAAATCTAAAGCAATTACTTTTGTCCTCCCAACCTTTTGAGCACCTACTTCAATCAGATGAAAAGGTTGAAACAGGAGCTGAATATGTCCTTTTGTCACTACGAGGGCAGTGCTGTTCTTGATAGAAGCATTCATGAAGCCAATTCATTCAAGCCTTTTTGGGGACAGGTGACAAAGGTGGTCAATTGGGACACTCAAAAACAGTAATTGCCCAAGGAACTGGGGACAGGAACATTTGAAATCAATATCCCTTGAAAAATAAAGTGCAGCTCATTGTGTTCCTATCATAATTTTACTTTGCCTCTAAGGAAACAGTAATGACAGTTGAAAAACATTTATTTTCTCATTCTTTCCCCCATGGTATTTTGTTTTGTTGCATTTATTTTGCTGCCTTTTCATCTCTAGCTATATATGGGACATTTTTATTATAAAAGTCAAGGGAAAACATTTCACTGTAATGTCATCCTTTAGCTGTGTGACCTCAGGCAAATCAATTCACAGAAAAATAGCCTTTCAAAGCTGAAACGAATTTTAGCATTATCTCCAAACACTCACTTTACCAATGGGACATGGAGAGGTAGGGAATACCAAAGTCTTCAAGACAGTGAAGATAGAACTTTAACTTTATCCGCTCTAGAATGACCCCCTCTTCAGTGATGACTCGGTTCAACTCATTTTGGTCCAACTCATTTGTTTGAATGCAATTAACATCTAAAGCGTGTCAATCACACACAGGGTGCTCTTTTAATTGACATAAGAGATTTAACAATGATGAAACAGTCCTTATCATAGTAGAGTAGAAAAGGTGTGGATTTTGACATCCAAATCATTTCCAATCCCAACTCAGCTGCTTATGAGCTGGGGCACTTTTGGAAATTTACTTGATCATTCTTAGTTCAGTCTTCACATTTGTAAAGTGATATTCAAACCACCTACCTCACAGAGTTGTAAGAATTTGATGAAATAATGGATGTAAAATCCCAGTGCCATGCTAAAATGACTGTTTTGTCTAATCCCATTTTCCTCCCTATGGGCCTCCTGGTTGGCCATTCTCTATTCCCGTAACACTTTGGGATACCTCTATTATAACATCAGTGAAACCATCTGTCAATAAACCTGTAGTGCTTTAAGGGGAAGATGGTGTTTTATTTATTATTGGTGATTGAAAGTGATAAGATATATGAAAGTGCTTCATTAACTATAAGACACCTGTGGTGGTTCATTTCATGTGACATGAAACCTTGGACTGGCAAACAGAGGCCTGACGGGGAGGGGGGGTGAGGATGGGGGTTACTGTGCCTTAGTTTTCTCCTCCTTCAACAACTGAATATTTATAGTATCTGAAACCAGGGAGATATTTGATTGCAAAAATGTAGACTTTGTCTCCCTTCCCACCTCCTAAAGAAAGCAGGAAGAAGGCAGGCTGCACCTGGTAGGAACGATGGTTCGTCCCTCCTCCCTCCATCCCTTCTGAAAGTCTCGGGGCCTCAGTGCCTGCAACAGCTGACTTTGGGCAAAAGAAGGGTAGGTTGTTTATTAAAAACAAATGAACTCTTAAAAATACAACAGTGTATAATTTAGTGCAAAAGCAAGAGATACTGATAATAAAAGCTACAAAACTCAGAGAAGAAATAGAGAAATGAGGACTGGAATGTGTCTCATGCAACTAATAACTTGTATTGAATATGTTCTGTGGGCCCAGCAATATAAGATAATTAAAGCTGTGACTAACCAGTAAAGGCTTCGACAGGTGAGAGGTTTGAGGTGAATTTGTGAAGATAGAAAATGTTTAGCTAGGCATATAAAAGGACAGTGACTTTCTGAAGAAGTAAAGATTTTAAACCAGCAAACTTATTACAGATTTATGCACTCAACGTATATTAATCATCCCTTGGCTAGGCGATAGTACCCAGTACTTTAACTAAACACTAATGTAGGTGTTGCTGTGAACCTATTTTTACAGCTGTTGTTAACATCTTAAGTCAAGAGCAGTTGACTTTAAGGGGATTATCTTCCATCATCTGGGTGGTGCTCATCCAATCACTCAAAAGGCCTTAAGAGGAAAACTGAGATTTCCCAGAAGTAGTAGATGCAGTGTCAGCCCTTCCCTTGAGTTTGCAAACGGCAGAGCTGCCCTACAGATTTAGGGCTTGCCAGTTTCCACTATCATATAAGGCAATTCCTTGAAATAAGTCTCTTGATATGGATATAGATAGATAGAGATATAGACATAGATATATATGGTAATCCACATACATACATACACATATACATATGCATACACACATGCATCTACATCCCACTAGTTCTGTTTCTTTATTAGAACCCTGACTGATATGGACTTACCCTGACTGATAGAACATCACACAAATATCTGTTGTTACCTAAAGTCCTGTCCTAATCCGTGACCTAATCCTAAATTCAATCTCTTCCCACTTCTTATTACTGCTTAGTAAATCTTGTTAAGACACTCATTTCATCGAATTACCCTCATCGTGCCACAAACTGTATGTATGACTTTTAGCAACTTATTCAAATTTTCAAAGTCTCAGTTTCTTTATATGTCAAATGAAATATAAATAGGATAATGCAGGCAAAGTATTTGTAAAGTGTATGGCCCTTAATGAGTATTCAATAAATGTTTAGCTTATGTTTTATTATTTTTATTGTTGTTGTTGGCTAGGGACAATGGAGTCTGTCCATAGTGTCATCTTTCTGACTCATATTTTAAGCTGAGGATCTCATCTACTAGAAAGAATGTCAGGAAAGATGTGATGGTATGCCAGTACCCCCAATAACCAACAGTAATAATTTGTGAGAGCTTCAGACAGTCACTTAATGTCCTCATAGCTCAATTCCTCAATGTGGTCATTGCTGGCCCCAACTTTTTCATCTCTATTTTAAATAAAATTCACATATGTACACACACAAACGTGCACAAATGCACAGTAGGTGCCAGACAAACTAAAAAAAACAATCAATAGAGCCGTAAATTAGGCAGCTCCAAGCTCTGTACATCGTGTCACAGGACAGATGTGGAGGAGCCAGGAGTAGAAACAAGGTAAACCCAGAGAATCAAGCAACTAGAAAGACTCCACTCTGCGCCATGGAAAGCAGCTCAGCCAACTGGATTTCTGGAACGTATGACACAGTGGATTCAGGCAAACAGCATCAGGAAAGGGCAGCAAGAGACACAGGTAACATGGAGGTGGATAGAGGGTGAAGTATGGGAGTGGGGAGATAGATGTAGGGTGTTGAGGGTGGGAAGATGAAGGAGAAGGATAGGGGGAAGTCAGTACAAGTTTGAGTCGGCATCTCCGGGGAGTCCTGGCAACAGAACATTAGATTCTCTCCTGAATTGAGAATATCAGTTTCTTTGAGAGATCAGACTGTGCCTATTTCTCTTTCTCTCCCGAGCATTCATTGTCAGCCACTTACCACTCTCACTTTATTTACTTCTCCTGTATTCTCATCTCCTTCCAGAGCGGCAGCTATCACCTACAAGCCCATTGCTCACATAGCTATCATTTCAATCCAGACCTACCTCCTGAGAATCAGATCCATCTAATTGCCTGCTGACCATTTTCACTTATAGGTCCTGCAGTCATCTTAAACACACCGTTTGCAGTGCTGAATAAGTCCTGCTTCTCCTCCAACTTCATTTTCTGTCTGTTTGGGCATCACCATCCACCTACTTACCTCAGTCTGGGTCATTGCTATCTACTTCATTTCCTTCACCACTTTTGGTTCCCTCACATATGCACTAGGTCACTTCACCCCCAGGGACATTTCTATTGTAACACTTAATGCATTGACCTATATTATTCATTTGTTTGTTTTTCTCCCTCACTAGTCTATGAGCTTTTCAAAGATAGAGAGTTAAGCATGTAGCAAGCACTTAATGAGTGATTGCTAAATACAACCCCAGATTTTACTGGGGGCTCTAAATGGCTCAGAGCTGAATTGGTTGACCCTGAGGTGCCCTATGTAACCCCTGATATAGAACAGTTAGGGTTGCAGGATACCATTCCCGTCATCATTCCTTTTATCTGCTTGACAACAGACAGCAACGTCATCAAACCTGCCTCTCTAGGTTCCTTCATGCACCAGAAAGCAGGCACCTGACAAGCAATCAGACCAGCAGTGCCCAGTTGAGTGCATAACAGCCCCAGACCGTCTGGCCCCATTCAAGTTCCTAATTAACGTAAAACCTCAGGGAGGAACGTGAGACCTGAGGAGTGTCTTGTTAATCCAGAGATGTTACAGTTAAAAAGGACACTTTCCTTAAAATATATTTAGCTGAATAATCATATACACTGGCAACTGATTTGTATTGCTGTTAAGATACAAATCTGTTATTTGCTTCAAGATATATAATCTTACTTTCTTCTGCCTCAATATCCCCATTTAGTAAAAGGAATAATCTGTGCACATTATTTAACCTAGTATTTCCTATCACTTGGTTTACTCTCTTCTATAAGTGTAAGACCAAGTTCAACATCAACTTTGAAACAGACTACAGATTTTCTATGAGTTGGAAGCAGACATGTGGAAGTGTGGAGAAAATGTTTGTCTGCATCACAGTAAGTATATCCTAGAAGAGCTTTCTTTTAAAGGAAAGAAATGTATATTGCTAATAGGAGAGATTTGACTAGGTCTAAGATAAACCTCGCAGCTCTAAGAACCAAGGTTGCTCAACATTCGGGAGGGACTCACCCAAGCCATTGTCAATTTTTGAGGCTCCCAGTATACTAAAAATTAAATATATCAAAATAAGATTATAAATATTGTGACACTTTTATATTTAAGATTCCAAATACGTTAACACAAAACGTATAATATCTGCATGTCGAACTGCATTTGATCATATGCTCTGTGAACTTGATAACTGAGTCAAACAGCCCTTCTCCCGCTCTTTCTTAGCTCACTCACTGCATAGGAGGTTCTGCTAAAGATTATTGCATCTTTTTAAAGAGCAAAGGAGTCTGATCCTCTTTTTCTTCCTTATTTAGTTCCCTATTTAAGCCAACTAATGTAGCAAAAAGAAACTAAATTACATGACATTTATTTAAGGTACAAAATTTTTTAAAAATAATTACTGTTACCACTTTCCAGTAGATCTTGAAACCTAGCGACCTCCAGAGAGTTTTAACACCTTTTTTTTTTTTTTTTGAGGCCATATTCCTTTTGTCTTTCACATTTAAGAATGTAATCAAGACTTCCTCTCCTGGCTATGATGGAGAATAATGCAACAACCTAATGCTCTCAGAGAAAACAATTAGAAAAGCCAGAAAAACTTTTTAAAAATAGAAAAATAAATCTCTCTTAAAGCATTAGAGGGCTACACCACTAAGGCCAATATCCCAGAGAAGAAGGAAAGCTCATTGAGGTCAGCTCAACTTTCTTCCTGCCACTTTTCTCCTTGGAATATCTGTCAACTTTTGGCGCTGGATGGAAAGCTGAGGAGCTAGCAGAGGGTAGCTGCTAAGAAGCAGAGAAGTAGCAGAGCTTTCAGAAATTGTAGGAGGTTGAAAAGATGAAAATGGGAGCTCTTGGCTGTGAAAAGCAATCAGGACTTGAGGGCCAAAATGTCTGAGAGAAGGGAAGTGCAGAAAAGTGAGTCCAGCACTTACCACCAGTTTTCTCCCCGAGGAATTGTGTGATTCTTAAACTATATAAAGCAAGAGATCAAGGCAATAGAAAGTGACTAAAAAGCATGGAAGAGTTTGGGGGGGGGAGGGAGTCTCATAGTACTTTGAAGACAAAAATGAGAGCTCAAGACACGTTCCTGAATGGGAATAAATAGCACAGGCTCTCATGTGGGATCCCTGGAGTGCTACATTCTAGCAGTGGGGGTGAACTGAAGCTGACCACACATTAAAAAGATTGAAACTTGGCATTTCTACTTCCCCCTAGGGTGTAAACATAATGTTGCTTCCACACTAACAGCAAGAAAAAACTGAAGAAATTGCAAAGTTACTTTTCCAAGCCCATTATGGTGCTAAGGTCTCCGAGCAAGCAAGTGGCCTGAATTTCAAGGAGGGATAGACCCCTTCAAAGATAAATGAGATACGGGCTGGGTCACCTGTGGCAGAGCATGAGGGGAACAGGTGGCTGAACTGTTGGGCACCAGTGTGGACCAGCATGCTGGTCTGAAATAGCTGATGGCCTCAAACTCAGTAGGGTTCCACACTCACTCACAGGTTCTTTTTCATGGACCTCCACTGGGTACTCATGGAAAAGATTGGGGAAAAGGGTTGGAGCGGGGCCAGAAACCAGGGTGGTGCAGGTCTGCGGAAGTTAATTGGTTGTCACTTCAGAGCCTCCCTTTGCTGCTGAATTCTTCTCTTAAAGAGAGGAAAATACTTAAGCTTACTTAAGAACTTAAGTTCTTACTTAACCAGAACTCTTCTAGTTATAGATATACATACTATCAAACAATATTAGTAATGCCACTTTGGAAAACTATATCTAATAGAGCTGTATATATGCATTCTACTCTGGTCCAACATTCTACTTCTAGATAAATACTCAATAGAAATGGATACATAAAGTGTTCACCAAGAGATATATAGAGAAATGTTTAAAGCCAATTTACTAACAATGACCAAAAAGTAGAACTAACCCAAATAGCCATCAACTAGAGGTCAGTATATTCCATGGTGTATTCCTACAACAGAATGTCATATAGCAATAAGAATAGACAAATTATTATTATATGCAACCACAAGAATGAATCTCACCACATAATGTTGATTAAAGAAGCCAGACATAAAACAGTATATATTATATGATTCCATTTACATAAAGTTCGAAAATAGGCAAAACTAATCAAAAGTGATGGAAGTCATTATAACTTTAGGGATGGGTATGGGGATGCTAGTCATATTCTACTTCCTGATCTAAGAGACTATTACACAGGAATTTACTTTATAAAACTTCACTGAGTTACACATTTGTAATCCGTGCACTTTTCTGGTGTAGATTTCAACAAAAATCTACATTAAAAATGTTTACAAGCAGAAAATAGTATTTATAATTTTAAAATACAGATAAATACTATTTTTAAACTTTAACAAATTTAAATTATGCTTACATTGAGCAGGCTCTATTCTAACTGCTTTATGAATAGTAACACATTTAGTCTGCCTAGCAACCTTATAATTTATAACATTTCTCAATCTCCTCATTTTACAGATGAGGAGATTGAGAAATGTTAGAAATGTTAGGTAACTTTCCCAAGTACTCAGCCAGCAGGTGTCAGAGCAGGAATTTGAACCCAGACAGTTTGTGCTCTTAGCACCTTTTGCTGCAGGAGAGACTTACAGCCTCTTACCTTATTCCTGCTCTAAATAACTGTGCTCACTTGAACATTTTTTAAAAGTTACTTTATATATGTGTATATTTAGATTATAATGTCATCAATATTACTAATAGCTGCCATTTGTTTTTTTAATCCTCCTTCATAATATTTTGGATGTTCTGAGGTAGTAAGTGATGGGCTGATAAACAGTGAATGGAGGAGCTTCAAGATGGCGGAAGAGTAAGGCGCGAAGATCACCTTCCTCCCCACAAATACATCAGAAATACATCTACATGTGCAACAGCTCCTACAGAACACCCACTGAACGCTGGCAGAAGACCTCAGACCTCCCAAAAGACAAGAAACTCCCCACGTACCTGGGTAGGGCAAAAAAAAAAAACAGAGACAAAAGAACAGGGACGGGACCTGCACCAGTGGGAGGGAGCTGTGAAGGAGGAAATGTTTCCACACACTAGGCAGCCCCTTCGCGGGCGGAGACTGCGGGTGGCGGAGGGGGAAATCTTTGGAGCCGCAGGGTATCGGTTCCGACCAGCACTCACCAGCCTGAGAAGCTCGTCTACTCACACGCTGGGACAGGTCGGGGCTGGGAGCTGAGGCTCGGGCTTCGGTCGGAGCGCAGGGAGAGGACTGGCGGCGTGAACACAGCCTGAAGGGGGCTAGTGTGCCACAGCTAGCCGGGAGTCCGGGAAAAGTCTGGACCTGCCGAAGAGGCAAGAGACTTTTTCTTCGCTCTTTGTTTCCTGGTGCGCGAGGAGAGGGGATTCAGAGCGCCGCTTAAAGGAGCTCCAGAGACGGGCGCGGGCTGCGGCTAACAGCGCGCACGCCAGAGACAGGCATGAGACGCTAAGGCTGCTACTGCTGCCCCCACCAAGAAGCCTGTGTGCGAGCACAGGTCACTCTCCACACCTCCCTTCTGGGGAGCCTGTGCTGCCCGCCACTGCCAGGGTCCCGGGACCCAGGGCCAACTTCCCCGGGAGAACGCACGGCCCGCCTCTGCCGCCGCAGGCTCGCCCCGCCCTCCGTGCCCCTCCCTCCCCCGCCCCGGCCTGAGTGAGCCAGAGCCCCCGAATCAGCGGCTCTTTTAACCTCGTACTGTCTGAGCGAAGAATAGATGCCCTCAGGCGACCTCTGCATGTAGCAGAGGCGCGGCCAAATCCAAAACTGAGCTCCAGGAGCTGTGCGAACAAAGAAGAGAAAGGGAAAATTCTCCCAGCAGCCTCAGAAGCAGTGGATTAAAACTCCACAATCAACTTGATGTACCCTGCATCTGTGGAATACATGAATAGACAACGAATCATCCCAAATTGAGGAGGTGCACTTTGGGAGCAAAGATATACATATTTTTTTCCCTTTTTCTCTTGCTGAATGTGTATGTGTATGCTTCTGTGTGTGATTTTCTCTGTATAGTTTTGCTTTTACCATTTGTCCTAGGGTTCAGTCTGTCCGTTTTTAAATTTTTTTTAGTATACTTTTTGGCGCTTATTATCATTGGTGGATTTGTTTTTTGGTTTGGTTGCTCTCTTCTTTCTCTCCCTCTTTTTTTTATTAAAAAAATTCTTAATACTTATTTTTTATTTCATAACTTTTTTATTTTATATTATTTTATTTTATCTTCTTTCTTTCTTTCTTTCTTTTGCTCCCTTTTATTCTGAGCTGTGTGGATGACAGGCTCTTGGTGCTCGAGCCAGGCATCAGGTCTGTGCCACTGAGGTGGGAGAGCCAAGTACAGGACACTGGTCCACAAAAGACCTCCCAGCTACATGAAATATCAAATGGAGAAAATCTCCCAAAGGTCTCCATCTCAATGCCAAGACCCAGCTTCACTCAACGACCAGCAAGCTACAGTGCTGGACACCCTATGCCAAACAACTAGCAAGACAGGAGTACAACCCCATCCATTAGCAGACAGGCTGCCTAAAATCATAATAAGGCCACAGACACCACAAAACACACCACGAGACGTGGACCTGCCCACCAGAAAGACAAGATCCAGCCACATCCACCAGAACACAGGCACTAGTCCCCTCCACCAGGAAGCCTACACAACCCACTGAACCAACCTTAGCCACTGGGGTCAGACACCAAAAACAACGGGAACTATGAACCTGCAACCTGTGAAAAGGAGACCCCAAACACAGTAAGTTAAGCAAAATGAGAAGACAGAGAAACACACAGCAGATGAAGGAGCAAGGCAAAACCCCACCAGACCTAACAAATGAAGAGGAAATAGGCAGTCTACCTGAAAAAGAATTCAGAATAATGATAGTAAAGATGATCCAGCACATTGGAAATAGAATGGAGAAAGTACAAGAAACATTTAACAAGGACCTAGAAGAGCTAAAGAGCACACAAACAGTGATGAACAACACAATAAATGAAATTAAAAATTCTCTAGAAGGGATCAATAGCAGAATAACTGAGGTAGAAGAATGGATAAGTGACCTGGATGATAAAAGAGTGGAAATAACTACTGCAGAGCAGAATAAAGAAAACATAATGAAAAGAATTGAGGACAGTCTCAGAGACCTCTGTGACAACATTAAACACACCAACATTCGAATTATAGTGGTCCCAGAAGAAGAAGAAAACTTTCCTAATATGGGAAAGGAAATAGATAAGCAAGTCCAGGAAGCACAGAGAGTCCCATATAGGATAAATCCGAGCAGAAACACCCCAAGACACATATTAATCGAACTATCAAAAATTAAATACAAAGAAAAAATATTAAAAGCAGCAAGGGAAAAACAACAAACAACACACAAGGAAACCCTATAAGGTTAACAGCTGATCTATAAGCAGAAACTCTGCAAGCCAGAAGGGGGTGGCAGGACATATTTAAAGTGATGAAGGAGAAAAACCTACAACCAAGGTTACTCTACCCAGCAAGGATCTCATTCAGATTTGATGGGGAAATGAAAACTTTTACAGACAAGCAAAAGCTAAGAGAATTCAGCGCCACAAAACCAACTTTACAACAAATGCTACAGGAACTTCTCTAGGAAGGAAACACAAGAGAAGGAAAAGACCTGCAATAACAAACCCCAAACAATTAAGAAAATAGTAATAGGAACATACATATACATAATTACCTTAAATGTACATGGAGTAAATGCTCCAACCAAAAGACATAGACTGGCTGAATGGATATAAAAACAAAACCCATATATATGCTGTCTACAAGAGACCCACTTCAGACCTAGGAACACATACAGACTGAAAGTGAGGGGATGGTAAAAGATATTGTATGCAAATGGAAATCAAAAGAAAGCTGGAGTAGCAATTCTCATATCAGACAAAATAGACTTTAAAACACAGACTATTACAAGAGACAAAGAAGGACACTACATAATGATCAAGGAATCAATCCAAGAAGAAAATATAAAAATTGTAAATATTTATGCACCCATCATAGGAGCACCTCAACACATAAGGCAAATACTAACAGCCATAAAAGGGGTAATCGACAGTAACACAATCATAGTAGGGGACTTTAACACCCCACTTTCACCAATGGACAGATCATCCAAAATGAAAATAAATAAGGAAACACAAGCTTTAAATGATACATTAAACAAGATGGACTCAATTGATATTTATAGGACATTCTATCCAAAAAAAAAACAGAATACACATTCTTCTCAAATGCTCATGGAACATTCTCCAGGATAGATCATATCTTGAGTCACAGATCAAGCTTTCGTAAATTTAAGAAAATTGAAATCATATCCAGTATCCTTTCTGGCTGCAATGCTATGAGACTAGATATCAATTACAGGAAAAAAACTGTAAAAAATACGAACACATGGAGACTAAACAATACACTACTTAATAACCAAGAGATCACCGAGGAAATCAAAGAGGGAATCAAAAAAATACCTAGAAACAAATGACAGTGAAAACAAGATGACCCAAAACATATGGGATGCAGCAAAAGAAGTTCTAAGAGGGAAGTTTATAGCTATACAATCCTACCTTAAGAAACAAGAAACATCTCAAATAAACAACCTAACCTTACACCTAAAGCAATTACAGAAAGAAGAACAAAAAAACCCCAAAGTTAGCACAAGGAAAGAAATCATAAAGATCAGATCAGAAATAAATGAAAAAAAAATGAAGGAAATGATAGCAAAGATCAATAAAACTAAAATCTGGTTCTTTGAGAAGGTAAACAAAATTGATAAACCATTAGGCAGACACATCAAGAAAAACAGGGAGAAGACTCAAATCAATAGAATTAGAAACGAAGAAGGAGAAGTAACAACTGACACTGCAGAAATACAAAGGATCATGAGAGATTACTACAAGCAACAATATGCCAATAAAATGGGCAACCTGGAAGAAATGGACAAATTCTTAGAAAGATACAACCTTCCAAGACTGAACCAGGAAGAAATAGAAAATATGAACAGACCAATCACAAGCACTGAAATTGAAACTGTGATTAAAAATTTTCCAACAAACAAAATCCCAGGACGAGATGGCTTCACAGTAGAATGCTATGAAACATTTAAAGAAGAGCTAGCACCTATCCTTCTCAAACTCTTCCAAAATATGGCAGACGGAGGAACACTCCCAAACTCATTTTATGAGGCCACCATCACCCTGATACCAAAACCAAAGATGTCACAAAGAAAGAAAACTACAGGCCAATATCACTGATCAACACAGAAGCAAAAATCCTCAACAAAATATTAGCAAACAGAATCCAACAGCACATTAAAAGGATCATACACCATGGTCAAGTGGGGTTTATCCCAGGAATGCAAGGATTCTTCAATATGCGCAAATCAATCAATGTGATAAACCATATTAACAAATTGAAGGAGAAAAGCCATATGATCATCTCAATAGATGCAGACAAAGCTTCGGACAAAATTCAACACCCATTTATGATAAAAACCCTCCAGAAAGTAAACATAGAGGGAAATTTCCTCAACATAATAAAGGCCATATATGACAAACCCTCAGCCAACATCATCCTCAATGGTGAAAACCTGAAACCATTTCCACTAAGATCAGGGACAAGACAAGGTTGCCGACTCTCACCACTCTTATTCAACATAGTTTTGGAAGTTTTAGCCACAGCAATCAGAGAAGAAAAGGAAATAAAAGGAATCCAAATCGGAAAAGAAGAAGTAAAGCTGTCACTGTTTGCAGATGATGATGCTATACATAGAAAATCCTAAAGATGCTACCAGAAAACTACTAGAGCTAATCAATGAATTTGGTAAAGTAGCAGGATACAAAATGCACAGAAATTTCTTGCATTCCTATACACTAATGATAAAGAATCTGAAAGTGAAATTAAGAAAACACTCCCACTTACCATTGCAACAAAAAGAATAAAATATCTAGGAATAAGCCTACCTAAGGAGACAAAAGACCTGTATGCAGAAAATTATGAGACACTGATGAAAGAAATTAAAAGTAATACAAATAGATGGAGAGATATACCATGTTCTTTCATTGGAAGAATCAACATTGTGAAAATGACTATACTACCCAAAACAATCTACAGATTCAATGCAATCTCAATCAAACTACCACTGGCATTTTTCACAGAACTAGAACAAAAAAATTCACAATTTGTAAGGAAACATAAAAGACCCTGAATAGCCAAAACAATCTTCAGGAAGAAAAATGGAGCTGGAGGAGGGCTTCCCTGGTGGCGCAGTGTTTGAGAGTCCACCTGCTGATGCAGGGGACATGGGTTCGTGCCCCGGTCCAGGAAGATCCCACATGCCATGGAGTGGCTGGGCCCATGAGCCATGGCCGCTGGGCTTGCGCGTCTGGAGCCCGTGCTCTGCAACGGTAGAGGCCACAACAGTGAGAGACCTGCGTACCGCAAAAAAAAAAAAAAAAAAAACAATCGGAGCTGGAGGAATCAGGCTCCCTGACTTCAGACTATAGTACCAAAGCTACAGTAATCAAGACAGTGTGGTACTGGCACTAAAACACAAATATAGATCAATGGAACAGGATAGAAAGCCCAGAGATAAACCCACGCACATATGGTCATCTTATCTTTGACAAAGGAGGTAAGAATATACAGTGGAGAAAGACAACCTCTTCAATAAATCGTTCTGGGAAAACTGGACAGCTACATGTAAAAGAATGAAATTAGAACACTTCCTAACACCATACAAAAAAATAAACTCAAACTGGATTAAAGACCTAAATATAAGGCCAGACACTATCAAAGTCTTAGAGGAAAACATAGGCAGAACACTCTATGACATAAATCACAGCAAGATCCTTTTTCACCCACCTCCTAGAGAAATGGAAATAAAAATAAACAAATGTGACCTAATGAAACTTAAAAGCTTTTGCACAGCTATGGAAACCATAAACAAGACCAAAAGACAACCCTCAGAATGGGAGAACATATTTGCAAATGAATCAACTGACAAAGGATTAATCTCCAAAATTTACAAGCAGCTCATGCAGCCCAATACCAAAAAAACAAACAACCCAATCCAAAACTGGGCAGAAGGCCTAAATGGACATTTCTCCAAAGAAGATATACAGATTGCCAACACACATATGAAAGGATGCTCAACATCACTAATCATTAGAGAAATGCAAATCAAACCTACAATGAGGTATCACCTCACACCAGTCAGAATGGCCATCATCAAAAAATCTACAATTAGTAAATGCTGGAGAGGGTGTGGAGAAAAGGGAACCCTCTTTCACTGTTGGTGGGAATGTAAATTCATACAGCCACTATGGAGAACAGTATGGAGGTTCCTTAAAAACTAAAAATAGAACTGTCATATGACCCAGCAATCCCACTACTGGGCATACACCCTGAGAAAACCATAATTCATAAAGAGTCATGTACCAAAATGTTCACTGCAGCTCTATTTACAACAACCAGGGCATGGAAGCAACCTTAAGTGTCCATCAACAGATGAATGGATAAAGAATATGTGACACATATATACAATGGAATATTACTCAACCATAAAAAGAAAGGAAATTGAGTTATTTGTAGTGAGGTGGATGGACCTAGAGTCTGTCATATAGAGTGAAGTAAGTCAGAAAGAGAAAAAAATATACCGTATGGTAACACATATATATAGAATGAAAAAAAAATGGTCATGAAGAACCTAGGGGCAAGATGGGAATAAAGACAGACCTACTAGAGAATGGACTTGATGATACGGGGAGGGGGAAGGGTAAGCTGAGCCAAAGTGAGAGAGTGACGTGGACATATATACACTACCAAACATAAAATAGATAGCTAGTGGGAAGCAGCCACATATCACAGGGAGATCAGCTTGGTGCTTTGTGACCACCTGGAGGGGTGGGATAGGGAGGGTGGGAGGGAGGGAGACGCAAGAGGGAAGAGATATGGGGACATTTGTATATGTATAACTGATTCACTTTGTTATAAAGCAGAAACTAACACAGCATTGTAAAGCAATTATACTCCAATAGAGATGTTAAATAAAAAAATAAAAAACAGTGAATGAGTTACTTATATCATTTCAGACAATTCCATCCATCTTAATGCAGAGACATGGATGTTGATTTTTCATCTCTCCTCTAGTTCTATGATTTTATGAATCATGTCTCAGAGTAGGTCATTCCCAGTGTAAATGAGTTAGGTCGAGTCTGAAATCATTAACTCATTCATTTATTCATTCACTCAACAAATAGCATTTGAGTACCTGCTATGTTCCAGGCACTGTTTGAGGTATGGAGGATATTGTGATAAATGGGACAAAGAGTTTAATCTGAGGAGAGGATGCACTGGCCAAATAACAAATAAACATATAACATAATGCCAAATAGTAATAGCTGTCAAGGAGAAAAATATATCAGAGGGAGGGCATAGAATATGGCAAAGGGATTGTGCAGACAGTGCTGAGCTATTTCATATAGGATGGCCAGGGAAGGCCTCTCTGAGGTAGCAGTCTTTGAGTGGAAGACTAAATAAAATGAGAGATTAAAGCTTTAACCTCTACTCTTAGGTTAGATAGAGATGGATACACAAATCTGATTTGTACAAACATCCTAGATTTGTATCTCCATCTCAATCTCTATCTATCTATCTATCATCTATCTATCCAACTGAATTAAGAGTGGTCCTGCCAGAGAGACCAGAAAGTGCAAAGATTCTGAGGTAGGAAAAACTTGGCAGTTTAGGGAAGCAGCAAATAGTCCAATGTACCTGGGGTGGAGTGAGCTAGGAAGAGAGAGGTGGGATGAAGTTGGAGAAGTTGTCAGAGACCAAATGCTGTAGGGCTATGTAGACTCTGATAAACTTGGAATTTGTTCAAAATGTGATATGAAGCCACTTGGAGATTTTCGAGCAAAAGTGAGGGATGGTCAGGTTTTTATTTCCATAATATGACTCTGACAACTGTATAGAAAATATACTACAGGAAAGAGGCAAGAGGTAACAGCGATGGCTACAGTGTTTCATATGGTCACCAGGCAACATCCGTTTGTGAATGTTGTAATATATGAAGTTTAGTTCAACTCCCCTAAATACCATGTTATTGGGCTGATCTCACTCTGTGAACTGGGATTTAATTCTTTCACTATATGAGTGAATAGATTCCCTCTTCTCGAAACAAAGCAGTGGTGAGTTCGTCCTTCAAAATGGCACCACAGAGAGCCTTACTATACTAGTTTGCAAGGGCTGCGGTAACAAAGTACCACAAATGGATTACTTAAACAACAGAAGTTTATTGTCTCATAGTTCTGGATGCCAGAAGTCCATAATCAGTGTATCAGCAGGGTTGTTTCCTTCTGAGGGCTGTGAGGGAAGAACCTGCTCCCCGCCTCTCTCCTCAGGTGTAAAAGGCTGTCTTCTCCCTGTGTCTCTTTACACTATCTTCCCTCTGTGGGTGTCGCTTTCCCTTCACATGATGTTCTTTTCTTTTTTTCTTTTCTTTTTTTTGTGGTACGCGGGCCTCTCACTGCTGTGACCTCTCCCGTTGCAGAGCACAGGCTCCAGACGCGCAGGCTCAGCGGCCATGGCTCACGGGCCCAGCTGCTCTGCGGCATGTGGGATCTTCCCGGACCGGGGCACGAACCCACGTCCCCTGCATCGGCAGGCAGACTCTCAACCACTGCGCCACCAGGGAAGCCCCACATAATGCTCTTTTTATAAAGACACCAGTCATATTGGATTAAGGTCCACATTAATGACCTCATCTAAACTTCACTAATTATATCTGTATCAACCCTATTTCCAAATGGGGTCACATTCTGAGAAGGTTAGGACTTCAACATATGAATTTGGAGGAGACACAATTAAATCCTAACACTTGTAATAGTCAAAGAATAGAGACTTATTGACAGAAAGACCTCAGATGTAACCCCTTCTCTCATGTGCCTTGCATTGCATGCATACAAGCCTTGTGTTACTGTCTTTTTGCAGACTGTGGTGGTGAAATCTACCTTTAACATAATCAGTGTCACTTCCATGACTTGAGCACGTACTATTGGCCAAACACTGTACAGTCTTGTACATATATTATCTCACTTAGTCTATACACACTCTCTGTGGGATAGATTATGTTACCTACATTTTACAGATGACAAAACTAAAATTCAGAGAATATCAATAACTTGTCCAAAGTAACTACTTTGGGCAAAATAAAATGCCAGTGTAAATTCTTAGCTACAGCAGTATTTTTCCTTTAAATTTGTCATTAAATTTAAAAATAATATATAACAATGACAACAGAAAGTATGAATACTAGATAGAATCATTAAGAATGTATATTTCAAATAATATTAAGCAAATAAGAAATAGAATACAAAATCATATACATGCTATAATAATATTTATGCAAAAAGTATCAGTGTGTCTAAGTGAACACTGAAAGAAATCAGAGGGTAAGATAAACTTTGAAAGTATGGGTAGATAGTTTATAGTATGATTTTCTTCTTAATGTCATAAATGCTAATTTTAACATTTTAAAGGTAAAAGTGTAATTTAAATTTTTAATATATTAATCCACTTTCCATGTTAATTAACTAGAATTCAAATGCCAGCATGCACCTCCTCAATGAAATTATTTTGGGCCTTCAAGGATATAAAACTATTTTAATCTCAGCATCTAAACAATTGATAATGTTGTTTTTTCCCTACACCCTGACCTTAAGGTCTGGAAAATCTGGAAAATCTAAAGGTCTTCAAGTGTTGCCTGCTCTATGAAGTCTATAAGTATTGGAGATCAAGTCTCATGAATGAAATTGGCATAAATCCACACCTAATTAGATGTTGCAGGGAGGGCAGCCAGCCATCTGGCTTGGATTATACACATGCAAATCCAGCTGAGGTACAGCATCAACTCAGGAGGCTGCCCAGCAGAGTTTGTTTCATCTCTCTTCATCCACTTGCACCCCTTCCTCTCCTCTGTCACTTATGGAGAGGGAGCTTGCAAACAGAAGCAGTACTCCTTTCCGGAGAACTCCACTATGACTGTGTGAAGATCTTTTTGCTGTTCACTGAATATTCATGGAAATTTCCTGAATATTAATATTTATGACAATTCCCTGAATACATGTCTGGTGTGTGACTGTGAAAGAATGATAGAAATTAATTATTTTCTTTGAGTTACCACCCGTTAGATCGAATTTGCATGCTGCAGGAAGAGCTGTTGGAAGTCGGCCTCTGGCAGGAAACCGCATCTAACACCCCAGGTCTGATTCATCTCCCTTAAGGGTATAAGCTAGTTGTAGTTGATAATGATGTCTCTAAAACTTGGCTGAAGGTGAGCTCCCTTAGCCTCATCTGACCATTGTTTTACAAGATAATTTCTCCTTGCATCAAGGGGATAGGGAAACTAGCATGGTCACATCATTAGGATAAGGAGAAAAGACTCCAACAGGGTATGGGACAGTGGGTCATGGGGAAGGAAATGTTGGAAGGACTGAGATGTACCCAGTCAGCCTCAGAGTTGTCAAATGATGAAAGAAGGAACATTTGACAATTCTGAGGCTGACTGGGTACGTCTCAGTCCTTCCAACATTTTCTCCCAACCAAAATGTCAGCCTTTTTCTTCTGCACCCATCCAAATCCCACCCTCTTCAAAGTCTAGGTCACATCCAACATTCTCCTCAAGGTCTCTCCTTATTGCTCTAATCTATACTGAACTCTTCATGCAATTACAGCAGAGGAGACATCTGCATGGAGAGACAAAGTTGGTCCGTGAGCATGGGTTCAAAACAAGTTAGTGAGTTCCCTTCATGGTTGACAACACTAAGAGCCTGGGACATACATCTTCGTGTGGTTCGTTGCCAATGGGACTGCATTAGCCAGATAGGGCAGCCTATCCTCTGCACTGGGATGGAGACAATATAGTAAATTATTTTTATTTTCTCTAGGCTCCTAATAAACCACTCCATTTCTCTAAATATGTTCTTCTTCACATAAATTCTAACTCTTTTTAAAAATCAATTTTTATTGGAATAGAGTTGATTTACAATGTTGTGCTAGTTTCTATTGTACAGCAAAGTGAATCAATTATACATATACATATACCCACTCTTTTTTAGATTCTTTTCCCACATAGGTCATTACAGAGTATTGAGTAGAGTTCCCTGTGCTATACAGAAGGTTCTTATTAGTGATCTATTTTATATATAGTAGTGTGTAGATGTCAATGCCAATCTCCCAATTCATCCCTCTCCCCCTTTCCCCCTTGGTAACCATAAGTTTGCTTTCTACATCTGTGACTCTATTTCTGCTTTGTAAATTAGTTTATTTATACCATTTTTTAGATTCCACACACAAGCAGTATCATATGATATTTGTCTTTCTCTGCGTAAGTTCTAACTCTTGGACTGATGATGTTTTCAAAGTATCACCAAGCACCTTATGCAAAATACTTGTCAATATTATTGATTAGGTTAACTTTTTCCCTCACATTTTTTCCTCTTGGCTCCTTGTGACTATTCATTGTGATTTGCTAAGGCACATATTTCTAGACAGTATCTCAGAGTGAATTCTTTTAAGTGTAGCTCACCTTATCAAGAGTTTAATTCTACACATCCCATTCTCAGACTTAAGCTGATTTTTTTAATTCTGAAGGCATCTTACTCTAGCTCTCTCTTTTTGTGAACTTCTACATCTCTAGTGATTTTATCACTCTACTTAGAACTTGGTTTCATTCTATGCTGTTTTGTTGAGTATTGGTTCTGTACAAGTAAACACCTCCTCAGTTTTATTGTAAACATACAGAGGCAAGGACATGACTGGCACATCTTTGCTTCCCCACAGGGATTAGTAGGCCTGGGCACCAAAGAAATATTTAATAATCACTCGGACTTAGGTTTTTGCCTTTAAGATGGGAGTGCCGAGACCATTGACAAATAGCTCTGGACAAGAGACGCCATTCCAGAAAAGTAAATTAGATTGTGTGAGCATCTCTTTCCTGCACCCCTTTCTCTGTGTACCTCACCTGCTTCACCAGTTTTTATCCTCACCCACATAAAATTTGGAGCATAGGTTTCAGTATGCAACCCTGGCTACACACCACAATTTTACTTCTTAGGTCTCAGCCTAAATCTGATATCTGTTTTTTTCTTTCTTTGTATATCCCTGCTTATCTATGTCGTCATTCTGCTAAGACGCAAATCACACAAGCCATGATACCATTTTTTTAGCTAAAAAGTGAAAAATTAGCAGCTGTGACTGAATCAAGTTCATCTCTTTATTGCCTGGTATCATTACTTGCACACACTGCAGTTCTCCACAAACATGATTGAATAAGCGAGGAGATGAATGAATGATGGGGTGATTATACTGATTACAATTTCCTTAAGATCGGGTCTTTGGGTCCTGAAATCGACACCGTCTCAAATGCACACACACATGGAGTTGTCCTTCTAAGCCATCTTTCCAATGTTCACTGGTCCCCTTATCTTCATCGCTTTCTTATATAGTTTTCCACAGCTGCATCCCTAACCTACTTTCTAAAAGTCCATCCTACAACTGTAGATGCCTAATGAGTCTGATTACCCTTTATGCCATCATATGTAAAATGGGACTGATAAAAATGTCTAGTTCTTTTTCTAATTTTAAGGATAAATGATAATTCTTCAAAAATCACTGAGCTCCGTTCCTGGCACATTTTAAGTGCTCAAAGATATTACCAATGCTCTTATTTTTATTAATTTATTAATACCTACTTTATAGATGCAGCTATAACTTAAATCTAATAAAATTTAAAATAAATTCTTTATTGTCCTTCCTAAAGATGGTCTACTGCTTCTCGATTTCTGTCAGTGTCCACTCAGACCTTAAAAATTAGCACCACTTTTGATGTTTTCTCCTGCAATTTTAGTCCTCTTATCTCGCAATCCTGCCCTGCCTGGTTTTTCGAGCTGCAGGCTCTATTCCCTCCAGTATATGCTGATATTAGAGCTAACGGAATTTTCCTAAAATGCCACTCTGATTATATAACTCCCTTCCTTAGAAAATTTTCATGGCTCCTCACTGCTAATAGAAAAGTTCAAATTCCTTAACTCAGCATCCTAGTCTCTCCATTATAAGGCTCTGGCTTCCCCATCTATCATCATTGACTCCCCTAAATATTCCATAGTTATAAGAAAATGGACTTACCCTTAACTCCTGCAACAAATTATGGCATGGTCTTTCCCCTGTCTGAATCGATTGTCCTCTTTCCACTTAATCTAAAATGCATTCTTCCCTCAGTAAGCTTTTCTAGTCCACCACAGCCCATACAAGCAATCTGTTTGACCTTAATGCTTGTATTTAGTAATGAAGCACTCATTTGGCAAGGATATTTTACTTCTAGTGTTCTTCTGGATACAAAAAAAAAAACTCTTGTGATTCATGTCTTATGAGAAGTATTAAGTTGAACATATGAAATTGACATTTATTAGGTCAAAGATGGCCAAATACTGACAATTTCATATGATTTAATACCCAAATGCAATTAAAAATACAAATTTAATTCTATTATTCCCATATCCAGTGCTGCAGACACAGAATCTGTGTTTCTTTCCAGAAACATTTTTTTTTTAATTCACCAAACAATCCTTGCAGGTTTTCTAACCATATCATGGTGAAAGAGTCTAGTGAGTGCTAATATCTTTTTCTCAACAACCTTTGTTAATCCAATCAAGAAATATATGTCTGTAGCATGCCTGAGTCCCTCTAATCAACACATTATTCTTTGGTTCTGAATTGCCCCTGAATTTCTCTATTCCTGAGGGTCTGCAAAATAAATTTCTCAGAAAGTGTCTTAGTCTGTTCAGGCAGTTAAAACAAAATACCACACACAGGGTAGCTTATAAACAAGAGAAATTTATTTCGCACAGCTCTGGAAACTGAGAAGTCCAAGATCAAGTCATAGTTTCATTTTGAAGGCTGTGCCCTCACAGGTGGAAAGGGAGCCTCTTTTATAAAGACATTAATCACTTCTCAAAGGTCCCACCTCCTATATCATCACACTGGGCATTAGGATTTCAACTTATGAATTTGGGGGAGACACAAACATTCAGACCATAGCAGAAAGTAAGCGTCTTCTCAACATCATCGTTGTCTATTTACAAGAGTCAAAGACCTAATGAAAGAAATGTTAGATCAGACTACTGTATCCCCAACATAGAGGAGGGAGAAATACTGTCACAGCCTTTCATTGTCAGCTCCTTGAGAACTGAGGCTGACACATTCTGTTCCAAAATGTAACACAACACCTAGTTCAAAGAATTTTTGTGAGTTGAAAAAGTTAGTAGCCCTAGAATGGGATACTAAGTTAAAGGACTTCATTGTGTTTCATTTTATTCAATTACTGTGATAAATATACTTTTGATTGGCATTCTTTGATTATTCAGTTTTCAAATTCTGTCTCTACTATTTTCCATTCTTAAGTATACTTGCGTTCATGTTTTTCTTGAATTTTATGCTGTTTCTCAACCATTGGATATTCAGGCTTGTGTATAAGAATAACTTGATAGATTTCTAGGAGTTGAGAAAATTCTTTAGTTAATTGATTGGGTTTTTAAATAACTTTTCTGTACTTGTAGTGATTTTTCTGCATTATAATGGTTTTTGTTTGTTTGTTTTTTGGTTTTTTGGTTTTTGTTTTTTGTTTTGGCTGTGTGGCTTGGGGCATCTTAGTTCCCAGACCAGGGATGGAACCCACGCCCCCTACAATGGAAGCACAGAGTCCTAACCACTGGACCACCAGGGAATTCCTTATAATGTTTCTTTTAATACCCTAAAGGATAGGAATCATGTAGCATTATATTTTTGAAAATTTAACATAGAATTTTGTTTCAGGTTTCTAGACCTAATAGATGATATTTGAATATTTTCTGCTTTTAGGGGTTATTTTCTTTTTAAGAGACAATAATTTTCAATACTTTTAACTATATATTTTTTAACTTCTACATTCAAAAATAAATCTATTGATCTGAAAATCATTAATGATAATTAAAGCTAGTTTACTGGGCATTTATAAAATTCCAGGCATTGTTCTCAATACTATAATATATATTTATATATTTAACCTTTCTGAGTCTAAGATTTAAAGTGGTTAATAACTAACTCAAGGCACTACAGCTATTATCATCATAGTTTGGGTAGCTCTTTAAATTCAAAAGCTGTTCTTAACCACTCCACTATTCTAACCTTCAGGTGTTGTGAGGGCTCCTGAGATCTATTTGCTTGCAAAATAGGTCTGTGCATTGTGCAATTGTCCTTGAATGACTTTACTGTGGTTTGTGACTTTCTGATACCCTTTGCCAACAGAAAGCATGGGATTGGAAGTTTCTGCTCCCATGGTCACACAGAGATCTAGTTAAAAATTGTGGACTTCCCTGGTGGAACAGTGGTTAAGAATCCGCCTGCCAATGCAGGGGACACAGGTTCGATCCCTGGTCCTGGAAGATCCCACATGCCGCGGAGCAACTAAGCCCGTGCACCACAACTACTGAGACCACGTGCCGCAACTACTGAAGCCTGCACACCTCGAGCCCGTGCTCCACAACAAGAGAAGCCACCGCAATGAGAAGCACACTCACTGCAAGGAAGAGTAGCCCCCGCTGTCCGCAACTAGAGAAAGCCGGCAACGAAGACCCAATGCATCCAAAAATAAATAAATTTATTTTTAAAAAATTGTTACATCTGTTGTCTCATGTAGATTTTGTAGACTTCAGAATTAAAATATGGTGTGCTGAGGAGTACATGAAACTACAGATTATCATGATGCCTCTTTCTAGTTTTAAAAACATTTTCATTTTAAAACACAGATGTTATTTTGTGGGAATGGAAACTTTACACATTTTTTTAAGATGAAACATGGAACTTCAAAGAAATGTCTTGCTCTTGACCTACTCTCTTCCAACCCCCTGGAGTTTCCATTTACTTCCTCTGCAGTTAGGAGAGTGGAAAAGCTTGAGATATGCTCTTTGATCTATTTTAAAGTCTCTGCCATTACACAATGACATCTGGCTCTTAGGAGCTAGTCAATTTCTTTGAGAGAAAAGAGAATATTTATGAACGGAAAACCTCTGCAGGTAAATTGTGCACAATTAGCACCTTTTCTGAAGTTTTACAAAGCTACTGCTGTGTCCAAAACAAAAAGGTCTCCATCCATTGTATACAGAACAACCTGTTTAAGTCTCAAGCTAAGCCAGAAACATCTCATGACAAGAACTTTTTAGCCCAGGCAGAGAACCTGAGACAAGAGAAATGTTAGCAGTCACTGCTGGTTCTTCTTTCCAAGTGCCATTAACTGGCTTTATGTAGGAAGCTGTGCCAATAAGAATACTCTAGATGGCTATGTCCTTGCTATCAAGTGATAAGGAGAATGGTGAGAAGCAGCAAGGTATAAGCAAAAGCTCAAGGGCTGAAAAGTCACATATGCCTTGATTGAACGCTGGCCCTCCCACTTGTTGTTTATCCTTCAGAGAGTTACTTAACCTCTCTGAGCCTCAATTTCCTTGTCTGTAAGATGGACATGATGATAATAATACTTCATAAAGTAATTGGGAATACTCAAGAGGTAAATATATATGAAGTACCTTGATCAGAGCTGGGCACATAGCCAGTTACCAAAAGAAAAAAAAAAGCAACTATCACCATCATCATTAATTAGAAGGTATTAAGGAAGACCTTCCAGGTAGTCAGCCAGTTTCCAGTCACTCTCCTTCTTTATGTCTTATACACGAGAGTAAAACGATCTTTTAGCACTTTATCTTCCCATGTCATAACCGTGTGCAAGACCATGAGGTAGATCCCCAAAGGCAGGAGTATCAAACCCAAATCTCAATTTTGACATTAAGACCCATCAGTAACTTCCTCTCCCAATGCTTCAGCTTCTTATTTCTCCCTTTCGAACTCAGTGTTTCTGCTAACCAATTTTTCTTTTTGTCTTTTGTTTATGACTTATTGCTCTACTCTTTTTCTAGTACACCTGAAATTCCAAGATTCCCTTTCTGCCACTTCTGTGAAAGCCACACCCTTTGGGAACAGACTGGGTTGGAATCCATGCTCTGGTCCCTAGTAGCTGTGAGACCATCCTTGTTTAATTTTCCTTTTTAACCTTCAATTTCTTAATACTAAAATGAGAACTGCAATATTAAATTCCACAAGCTTAGGGGACCTAAATGAGATGACATATGTGCAGCAACCAATAGACACATAATAGGCACTTGGTAAATGTTAGTTATATTCACCTTCATAACTATCAAAGCTTAGTGCAAAATTCTTCTCTTATATGAGAACATATGTCCTCATTATTCCAGTCATATTTGTGGTCTTTAGCTCAATGGACTCAACTTGAGGGTGGTGGAAGATCTCCATAGATATTGAAGTTTGAATTTCAGCTCTAGAACTCGTTCATTATGTGTGACCTTGGGTAAGTACTTCAATTTCTCTGAACGTCAATTTCCACATCTGTTAAAAAATTACAAATCACATACTGAAGGTGTGAAAAGTAAGTGAGAGTGCATATAATCATAGCACAATATTTTAGAACTGTATTTTAAAAATAGTACCTACCAGTTATTAGTTTTCACCAAGGATATTTTGATTGCACGTATATATTCTGTCCTTGCAGCTTGATCTTTTCAAAAGTATGGGGTTTTGTTTTACAATTTTAGCACAATTTAAAAATTCTTACAAGTGAGAACCCCAAGTTTTATGGTAATTTTTAATGGATAAAGAGGATATGTTCCATTGAAAAGGATTTTTGCTGATTTAGAACTAAGTAAGGATACTTCTTAGAATACTAGGATACTAGATACTAGAAGGGAAAGTTTATGGAAGAGCCTAGACAATGGTCAGTAGAAAAAGCAAGAGAAGGAAGGAGAAAGCTGCCACTATCCATCCTCCTTGCAGAAGAGATGGGCTGAGGTTCTCTGTCCTCCCAGTCCAGGTGTAATTGCTCTCAAGTTCCTCCTACCAGAATCCCATGACAATGTAGACCTCCTCTTCCAATGCCATCCTTCTTCAATGTCCAGGCCTTCTGGCCGCCACAAATGCAGCTCAGATAAGTGTAGAAGTTTCTGTTTTAGCCTATTGTGTTCAACAGAGACCTAGGCATGCCTGCTCATGGTGGGATGATTGGTCATAGGAGCTGGGCTGAGAAGTTTCCTTGGAAAGAACCAATCTAAAGTCAAACTTCAAGAGCATAGCTCAAATCCTGGGTTAGGGGAGGGCAACGACTGAGTGGGACTGGAAGCAGGGCTGGTTCATCACAACAAATATGGAGATATTTTTTCTCTTTTAAACAGCATTTCTTTAGTACTCCTTTGAGCAAAAAATAATCAATTAAAATCTGAAAATGAAGCTACTGTCACAAGAAGCTTCCATTCTAAGAACCAGAAGATCTAAATTCAGAATCTAGATTCTGCCTCTGAACTTGAGTATATCCCTTAACTTTCCATGGTTCTCAGCTTCCTCCTCTGTCAAAGGAGAGGATTCAACTAGATAGTTTTAAGTCTCTCTCAAGTCCAATGTTATCAGGCCATAGTCTCTTACTCAGACAGACTAAGGGTAGTTACAGACCTACAGGCCCTATTTGTGGAAATCATGGCCCTGTACTATGCCTCACATTTGCTCTGTGAATTAGTTATCTTGGCTACTTTGGTCTTCCATGATTTTCCTCCTCTCATGTTTGGGCTCAGAGGCAATGCCTTCTGTAGTTGCAAATGCTGATGCCAAATGTGACACTCACATTGCCAGGACCCACTACTTTGCCACGCACATAAAGCTGACAGTGACTGGCTTCGTGGACACTGAAATCCCTCTGGTTAAACCACCTCTGTCCCTGTTACCATCATGGGAAACACCTTGTGTTACTGGTGAAGGTCCAGGAACCAGTGTTCCTGATACCTTGGGCTCCCAGGGCACCACAGAGATTTTAGGAAAATAGCTATTTTACCCATACTTTTACTATATCCAGTTCACTCTAAGATTCAGGCTCGGTTCTTTGTGGACTGGGGTGAATTGCAGCCCGCACCTCTCAGAATCATGCCTCTCTCCAACCCTGGCCCTCTGGCCTTGAAAAAGAAGTGGAAAACACTTCTCTCTCTTCTGCCATTCTATTGTACTCCTTCTCCTCCACTTTTATCCCTCTCCTGGGATGACTAAAGAAACATAGCCTGCCTGTTAAGAAATATTTTCTTCTGGAATTCTGAAATATCATAATTTATTTTCTTAAGTATTTCTAAGTAAGAAAACCAACAAACCAATTAGCATTCCATCAATGTTGCTACCACTAGATAAGGCAAGGCCTCTATTTGTCCTGAGCTTCGAATTTCATTAGGATTTACCTTTTCAATGCTAACCAAGTGTTCACTAAGATCAAAGAGCAGTTTCTCTCATTACTCTTTTCGAATTAGTCACTCTTCCAGTATAAATTCTTGATGCCCTCATCCCAGGAGTGCTTGATAATGCCCCTGGGTCTATAGGTTAAAGTGATTCTTAACAAGATTCTCACATTCATCTTTTTCATATTCACCTCTGCTCACTCCCAACATAGCTCCAAAAGACCACACACACACACACACACACACACACACACACACACAGAGATACATACATGGTACATAACATATGCACATACACATAAGTTATCAACTGTGAAATCTTGTGGTGCAACCTTTACTTGTTATTAGAGTTCAGAGAAGAGACACCTCTGGAATACTGGGAAAAATGGAAGAAAATGTTTCAGGACAGTGTGTTCAAGAAACATGTATTACGGGGGGCCTTCAAGATGGTAGAGGATTAAGACATGGAGATCACCTTCCTCCCCACAAATACATCAGAAATACATCTACATGTGGAACAACTCCTAGAGAACACCTATTGAATGCTGGCAGAAGACCTCAGACTTCCCAAAAGGCAAGGAAATCCCCACATACCTGGGTAGGGCAAAAGAGAAAAGAAAAAACAGAGATAAAATTATAGGAATGGGACCTGTACCTCTGGGAGGGAGCTGTGAAGGAGGAAAAGTTTCCACACACTAGGAAGCTCCTTCACTAGCAGAAATGGGGGTGGGAGGGGGAAGCTTTGGAGCCACAGAGGAGAGCACAGCAAAAGGGGAGCAGAGAGCAAAGAGGAGAGATTCCCTCACAGAGGATTGGTGCTGACCAGTACTCACCAGACTGAGAGGCTTGTCTGCTCACCTACCGGAGCAAGTGGGAGCTGGGAGCTGAGGCTCAGGCTTTGGAGATCAGATCCCAGGGAGAGGGCTGGGGTTGGCTGCATGAAGACAGCCTAAGGGGGCTAGTGTGCCACAGCTAACCAGGAGGGAGTCCGGGAAAACGTCTGGAATTGCCTAAGAAGCCAGAGACCATTGTTTCAGGGTGCATTAGGAGAGGGGATTCAGAGCACTGCCTAAACGAGCTCCAGAGACGGGCACGAGCTGCAGATATCAGCGCAGACACCAGAGACAGGCATGAAATGCTAAGGCTGCTACTGCTGCCACCAAGAATCCTGTGTGCAAGCACAGGTCACTATCCACACCAAACCCCTGGGAGCCTGTGCAGCCCACCACTGCCAGGGTCCCCTGATCCAGGGAAAACTTCCACTGGAGAACACATGGCACGCCTCAGGCTGTTGTAACGTCACACTGGCCTCTGTTGCCTGCAGGCTTGCCCCACATTCCAATTATGACTACCATACCTTTCCTTTCTCCGGCCCTGAGTGAGCCAGAGCCCCCTAATCAGCCGCTGCATAGATCCCCTCCTGTCTGGGCGGGGAACAGATGCCTGAGGGCAGCCTACACACAGAGGTGGAGCCAAAACCAAAGCTGAACCCCAGGAGCTGTGTGAATAAACAAGAGAAAGGGAATTTTCTTCCAGCAGCCTCAGGAGCAGCAGATTAAATCTCCACAGTCAACTTTATTTACCCTGCATCTGTGGAACACCCGAATAGACAACGAATCATCCAAAATTGAGGCAGTGGATTGTGGGAGCAGCTGTAGACTTGGTGTTTGCTGTCTGCAGCTGATTTGTTTCTGATTTTATGTTTATCTTAGTTTAGTTTTTAGTGCTTGTTATCAATGGTAGATTTGTTTATTTGTTTGGTTGTTCTCTTCTTTTGTTTTTTTAAGTTATTAACATATTTTTATGTTAATAATTTTTTTTCTTTCTTTTCTTCTCCCTTTTCTGCTGAGCTGTGTGGCTGAAGTGTCTTTGTTCTCTGGCCTTGTGTCAGGCCTGAGCCTCGGAGGTGGGAGTGCTGAGTTCAGGACATTGGACCACCAGAGACCTCCCAGCCCCACATAATATCAATCTGTGAGAGCTCTCCCAGAGATCTCCATCTCCACGCTAAGACCCAGCTCCACACAACGGCCAGCAAGCTCCAGTGCAGGATGCCCCATGCCAAAACAACTAGTAAGACAGGAACACAACCCACCCATTAGCAAAGAGGTTGCCTAAAATCATACTAAGTTCACAGACACCCCAAAACACACCACCAGACACAGCAATGTCCACTAGAAAGACAAGATCCAAATTCATCCACCAGAACACAGGCAACAGTCCTCTTCACCAGAAAGCCTACACAAGCCACTGAACCAACCTCACCCACTGGGGGCAGACACCAAATGCAATGGGAACTAGGAACCTGCAGCGTGTGAAAAGGAGACCCCAAACACAGTAAGTGAAACAAAATGAGAAGACAGAGAAATATGCAGCAGATGAAGGAGTAAGGTAAAAACCGACCAGACCAAACAAATGAAGAGGAAATAAGCAGCCTACCTGAAAAAGAATTCACAGTAATGATAGTAAAGATGATCCCAAATCTTGGAAATAGAATGCAGAAAATACAAGAAGTATTTAAAAAGGACCTAGAAGAACTAAAGAGCAAACAAACAATGATGAACAACACAATAAATGAAATTAAAAATTCTCTAGAAGGAATCAATAGCAGAATAACTGAAGCAGAAGAACAGATAAGAGACCTTATCCACTAAGGTAAATTCCACTAGGATAAAATAGTGTAAATAACTACCACAGAGCAGAATAAGAAAAAACAATGAAAAGAATTGAGGACAGTTTCAGAGACCTCTGGGACAGCATTAAACACACCAACATTCGAATTCTAGGGGTCCCAGAAGACAAAGAGAAAAAGAAAGGGTCTGAGAAAATATTTGACGAGATTATAGTTTAAAACTTCCCTAACATGGGAAAGGAAATAGTCAGTCATGTCCAGGAAGCACAGAGAGTCCCATACAGGATAAATCCAATGAGAAACATACAAAGAAACATAATAATCAAACTATCAAAAATTAAATACAAAGAAAAAATATTAAAAGCAGCAAGGGAAAAGCAACAAATAACATACAAGGGAATCCCCATAAGGTTAACAGCTGATCTATCAGCAGAAATTCTGAAAGCCAGAAGGGAGTGACAGGACATATTTAAAGTGATGAATGGGAAAAAACCTATAGCCAAGATTACTTTACACAGCAAGGATCTCGTTCAGATTTGATGGAGAAATTAAAACCTTTACAGACAAGCAGAAGATAAGAGAATTCAGCACCACCAAATGAGTTTTACAACAAATGCTAAAGGAAATTCTCTAGGCAGGAAACAAAAGAGAAAGAAAAGACCTGCAATAACAAACCCCAAACAATCAAGAAAATAGTAATAGGAACATGCATATAGATAATTGCCTTAAATGTACATGGATTAAATGCTCCAACCAAAAGACATAGACTGGTAGAATGGATACAAAAACAAGACCCATATACATGCTGTCTACAAGAAACCCACTTCAGACGTAGGGACACATACTGACTGAAAGTGAGGGGATGTAAAAATATATTCCATGCAAATGGAAATCAGAAGAAAGCTGGAGTAGGAATACTCATGTCAGAAAAAATAGACCTTAAAATAAAGACTGTTACAAGAGACAAAGAAGGACACTACATAATGATTAATGGATCGATCCAAGAAGAAGATATAACAATTGTAAATATTTATGCACCGAACATAGGAGCACCTCAACACATAAGGCAAATGCTAACAGCCATAAAAGGGGAAATCGACAGTAACACAATAATAGTAGGGGATTTTAACACCCCACTTTCACCAATGGACAGATCATGCAGAATGAAAATAAATAAGGAAACACAAGCTTTAAATACATGTTAGACCAGATGGACTTAATTGATATTTATAGGACATTCCATTCTAAAACAATAGAATACACTTTCTTCTCAAGTGCTCATGGAACATTCTCCAGGATAGATCATATCTTGGTCACAAATCAAGCCTTGGTAAATTTAAGAAAATTGAAATCGTATCAATTATCTTTTCTGACCACAACATTATGAGATGATAACAATTACAGGAAAAAAAACTGTAAAAAATACAAACACTAAACAATATGCTACTAAATAACCAAGAGATCACTGAAGAAATCAAAAAATACCTAGAAACAAATGACAATGAAAACACGATGGCCCACTTAGAAAAGCACAACCTTCTGAGGCTGAACCAGGAAGAAATTGAAAATGCAAACAGACAAATCACAAGCACTGAAATTGAAACTGTGATTAAAAATCTTCCAACAAACAAAAGCCTAGGACCAGATGGCTTCACAGGAGAATTCTATGAAACATTTAGAGAAGAGCTAACACCTATCCTTCTCAAACTCTTCCAAAATATAGCTGAGGGAGGAACACTCCCAAACTCATTCTATGAGGCCACCATCACCCTGATACCAAAACCAAAGATGTCACAAAGAAAGAAAATTACAGGCCAATATCACTGATGAACATAGATGCAAAAATCCTCAACAAAGTATTAGCAAACAGAATCCAACAGCACATTAAAAGGATCATACACCATGATAAAGTGGGGATTATCCCAGGAATGCAAGGATTCTTCAGTACACACAAATCAATCAATGTGATACACCATATTAACAAACTGAAGGATAAAAACCATATGATAATCTCGATAGATGCAGAAAACGTTTTGACAAAATTCAACACCCATTTATGATAAAAACTCTCCAGAAAGTAGGCATAGAGGGAACCTACCTCAACATAAAAAAGGCCATATATGACAAACCCACAGCCAACATCATATCAGTGGTGAAAAACTAAAACCATTTCCTCTAAGATCAGGAACCACACAAGGCTTCTCACTCTCACCACTATTATTCAACATAATTTTGGAAGTTTTAGCCACAGCAATCAGAGACGAAAAAGAAATAAAAGGAATCCAAATCAGAGAAGAAGAAGTAAAACTGTCACTGTCTGCAGATGACATGATACATAGAGAATCCTAAAGATGCTACCAGAAAACTACTAGAGCTCATCAATGAATTTGGTAAAGTTGCAGGATACAAAATTAATGCACAGAAATCTTGCATTCCTATACACTAACAACGAAAAATCGGAAAGAGAAATTAAGGAAACACTCCCATTTATCATTGCAGCAAAAAGAAAAAAATACCTAGGAATAAACCTACCTAAGGAGACAAAAGACCTGTATGCAGAAAACTATAAGACACTGATGAAAGAAATTAAAGACAATATAAACAGATGGAGAGATATACCATGTCCTTGGATTGGAAGAATCAACATTGTGATAATGACTATACTACCCAAAGCAATCTACCAATTCAATGCAATCCCTATCAGACTACCAATGACATTTTTCACAGAACTAGAACAAAAAATTTCACAATTTATATGGAAACACAAAAGACCCTGAATAGCCAAAGCAATCTTGAGAAAAAAAAAAAAAAAAACGGAGCTGGAGGAATCAGGTTTCCTGACTTCAAACTACAATCCAAAGCTACAGTAATCAAGACAGTATGGTACTGGCACAAAAACGGAAATATAGATCAATGGAAAAGGATAAAAACCCAGAGATAAACCCACGTGCATATGGTCACCTTATCTTTGATAAAGGAGGTAAGAATATACATTGGAGAAAAGACAGCCTCTTCAATAAGTAGTGCTGGGAAAACTGGACAGCTACATGTAAAAGAATGAAATTAGAACACTTCCTAACACCATACATAAAAATAAACTCAAAATTCATTAAAGACCTAAATGTAAAGCCAGACACTATAAAACTCCTAGAGGAAAACATAGGCAGAACACTCTATGACATAAATCTCAGCAAGATCCTTTTTGACCCACCTCCTAGAGAAATGGAAATAAAAACAAAAATAAACAAATGGGACCGAATGAAACTTAAAAGCTTGTACAGCAAAGGAAACCATTATCAAGACGAAAAGACAACCCTCAGAATGGGAGAAAATATTTGCAAATGAAGCAACTGACAAAGGATTAATCTCCAAAATATACAAGCAGCTCATGCAGCTCAATATCAAAGAAACAAACAACCCAATCCAAAAATGGGCAGAAGGCCTAAATGGACATTTCTCCAAAGAAAATATACAGATTGCCAACAAACACATGAAAGGATGCTCAACATCACTAATCATTAGAGAAATGCAAATCAAAACTACAGTGAGGTATCACCTCACACCAGTTAGAATGGGCATCATCAGAAAATCTACAAATAACAAATGCTGGAGAGGGTGTGGAGAAAAGGGAACCCTCTTTCACTGTTGATGGGAATGTAAATTCATACAGCCACTATGGAGAACAGTATGGAGGTTCCTTAAAAACTAAAAATAGAACTACCATACCACCCAGCAATTGTACTACTGGGCATTTACCCTGAGAAAACCATAACTCAGAAAGAGTCATGTACCACAATGTTCATTGAAGCTCTATTTACAATAGCCAGCACATGGAAGCAACCTAATTGTCCATCGACAGACGCATGGATAAAGAAGATGTGGCACAAATATACAATGGAATATTACTCAGCCAGAAAAAGAAACAAAATTGAGTTATTTGTAGTGAGGTGGATGGACCTAGAGTCTGTCATACAGAGTGAAGTTAGTCAGAAAGAGAAAAGTACCGTATGCTAACACATACATATGGAATCTTAAAAAAAAAAAATGGTTCTGAAGAACCTAGGGGCAGGACAGGAATAAAGACACAGACATAGAGAATGGACTTGAGGACACAGGGAAGGGGAAGGGAAAGCTGGGACGAAGTGAGAGAGTGGCGTTGACATATATACACTAGCAAATGTAAAATAGCTAGTGGGAAGCAGCTGCATAGTACAGGGAGATCAGCTCGGTGCTTTGTGACCACCTAGAGGGGTGGGATAGGGAGGGTGGGAGGGAGACGGAAGAGGGAGGGGATATGGGGATATAGGTATACGTATAGCTGATTCACTTTTTTATACAGCAGAAACTAACACATCATTGTAAAGCAATTATACTCCAATAAAGATGTTTAAAAAGAAAAAAAGAAACATGTTAGCAAAGAGAGTTAAGTCTGGAGAGTAGAGGTGAGAAGTGGAAAGGCCTTTATTGCTAGGATAAATGTTTGACTCAGGATAAGGGTGTTTGACCCAAGGAGCAATATAGTTCAATTATATTAGGAGACTGATAGAAATTGACTGCATTAATACTGTCTTGTCGTAAGGAAGGCCGGAATTAGGATTGCAGCAGGAGCACAGGGGAGATATGTTATAAGTAATCAAGAAAACAGGAGGGGGCTTCCCTGGTGGCGCCAGTGGTTGAGAGTCCGCCTGCCGATACAGGGGACATGGGTTCGTGTCCCGGTCCGAGAGGATCCCACGTGCCGCGGAGCGGCTGGGCCCGTGAGCCATGGCCGCTGAGCCTGCGCGTCCGGAGCATGTGCTCCGCAATGGGAGAGGCCACAACAGTGAAAGGCCCGTGTACCGCAAAAAAAAAAAAAGAAAAGCAAAGCAAAGAAAACAGGAAGAACAGAAAAAGGAGCAAAACACAGATACCTCCACTGTTTTCAGCCTGGTACTTTAAGTCCCCTCTGAGGCAGCTGCTGTCAATTGTCACATTATAGCCATTCTTGTCTTCTTCCAATAAAGAGGGCTCTTGAGTTTTAGCTACGCACATGACCTGTTAGAGTATAGATTACATTCTCCAGCTCTCATAGGCCGTAGGAGTGGCCATATGATGAAGGTTTGGCCCATGGAATGGAAGTGTAAGTGAGGGAACAACTTCTAGGTCCTGCCCCTAAGAGAAGGATAGTGCCCTCTGTTTCTTCTCCCCTTCCTCCTGTGCAATGGGATGTGACAGAGGGCTGCCGTGGACGTGGAGACAAGAGCTACACCCCAGGAATGAAGATTAACAAAAGAGGAACCCTGGCCCCTGTTTTTCCCAGAATGGAACCTCCATACTAGCTCTAAGAGTGAGAAATCTAATTTTGTTTCAGTCACTGTAATTTTGCATCTCTGTTTCGTGTTTCTGAATCTATATCCTAACTAACACACTTTTCTATCTCACAGGCATGAAACATTTCAAAAGCTTTTAAATTAATGTAAAAATAACAGATATTGTAAAAACAAGGAGGTTTTATACACCAGGAATTATCCCAGAGATACCACTATCTTATTATGAAAGAAGTCTTGAAAAGTGTTACTATTAGTTGGTAAGCCTCAAAATCCTCACCACCCCCCACACACACCAGCTTTTCAGGGATCAGTGAATGCCAAAGCTTCAGATAAGGAGGAAGTTGCTTTTTTAACAGAGAGAAAAGAATCTGGAGTTCTTGGAGGCTAATTCAAGAAGGATAGGTTGGGAACAAAGATAGGAGAGATAAAAGAATTAGAAAGTCAACATTGTGCAATGTGATGCCCTCTCTGTGATTTCTCAGAAAGGGTGATTATTCTGAGAATGTCTGATATGAGTGCCTTTTGGGGGATAGACCTATTCAGAGACTGAGTGTCAAGTCTAGACTGATGCAAAGTGAAGCAGACAGAAACTTTGGGGAGAAAAAGGCAGGAAGCAGAGAGAAATATGAGATTATAAACCCCTGGGTGTTAACAGAAATCTGGGTGAAAGGGCTACGTATTCCACAGTGTATGGATAAAAGCAACAACATCTCTGGATCTCTCAGAACTGGTCTTCCCAGCAGACCTCTGAGTCACTCTATAAGTGTAAGTTTCTGTTATTATCATTGATCAAAACAAGAAAAGTAGGCTGGGTTTGGTTCTGAAGTAACGTGATGTAAAATCCAAATAGAAACATCTTAGACACAGGTGAAACTGAAGAACTGGAGCTTAAGTGAGGAGGCCCATAGAGCAGGTTTTTCAACTTAGGCGCTATTGACATTTTGGGCTGGATAACTCTGTTGTTGGGAGCTGTTCTGTGCATTGTATGATGTTTAGCAGCATCTCTGTCCTCTACCCGCTAGCTACAGTAGCCATTGCCCCAAGTATAACAATCAAAAATGTCTCCAAGTGTTGCAAACTGTCCCCCAGGAGGCAAAATCACCCCCAGCTGAGAACCACTGCTATATAGATTTATGGGTCACCAGTATGGAGGTCATTGTTAAAAGTGGGAGTCAGTTTTGTTCATTGGCGGGCAGAAGAGGAAAGGGCAGCATACTTAACCTTGGAGAATTCTTAAGAAGAACCAGCTCTAAAAGATGCACTCTATATTACTCAAAGACCATGCCATGAGATTTATTGCCTGATAGTTTAAGATTATTCTATCTGCAGAAGGAAGAAATGTTAGAAAGAGAGAAGCAACAGGGCATCAGTGATTAAATAGAAAGGACAGAGAACAGGGTTATATTCTACCTGTATCTATTTCTTACCTGGCCAACTCTTTCACATCTCTAGGTGGCCTTTCCAGAACCCCATCTCCCAAGCCTATGTAAGGTCTTCCTGCCATGTACTTGTATACCTTTTCCCTTCAATGGAGAAATTATTTTACTTTATGACAACCGCTTATGTAATTATCTCTCATCTAGATCTATGAGAGGAGAAAGCATACCTGCTTTACTTACCATTGTATGCCTAAAGATAGCACATGCCTGGGACATCATAGATGCTCAAAAAACACTTTCAAATGAATAAATGCACAAATCAACCACAAAATAAACTAATCTAATGAGATATATTTTACCACCTTCACCTTATAGTTAAGGAAACTGAAACTCATAAAGTTTTAGTGACTTTCTTATATAGGGTAAGGCAAATTACTAGTCAATAGCAAAACATGACTGAAACCCAAGCTTGTCTAATTCCAAATTCCATACCCTTTCCATGGCACTTCACATATGTCCCATTTGTATAATGGCATTTTGAGCATCTCCATGGCCTCTCTACTGCAAAACTCCAGGAGATACAATTCTCATTGAATGCACTGTGAATGGTGTCCCTGCAGATGTGCAGTGCTGGAACCTTAGGCCTCTCACTTTTAAAACCTCCAACACAGGTGTTATCTCTGTTCCTGAGAATCTGGGTCATATCAAGTTCTGCTCTGCTATCGAAATATGACTCACATTCTGATTAAAATTCTGTCTAGATACATAGCTGAGACCTTTCAGGGTATTCTCTTCCCTGAAACTTCCTCCTAACTGAAAATTGGGTTGAGAAGTAACAAACAAAAAGTACAAGCAGTCTGATTAACTAGCTATTTTCCCAAAGGTTATTTAAATGGGTTGTTTGGAATTTAGAATGTACTTTTTTATTTAAAAACACTATTATAAGGAGTAGACAGGTTTCCAGGTTAGACCACTGGAGAAAATCTCACACAATAGGAAAAATAAATTTCAATACAAGCCCTTATTCAGGCTCCTGGAAGTTGGAATAAAGTTTCCTAAGTGAGGGAATAGACCTGGAAAAAGCCTTAAAGAAGATATTTGAAATTCTCTTACCTTGTCCTGCCCAGAGAACTAGAATAAAGACTCAACATCCTGTAACAAAACTACTGTTAGAAGGACTTACCACTGACTTTTCTAAGACCCAGATCATAACTTTTAATAGACATTCTCCAAAATGTGCTTGCCCTATCCCAAAGTTCAATGCTACATATAAATGTTTCATTATTTAGGATTGCATTTTGCAAAAAAATTGGCTTGGAAGTTTGGTAAGAATGTTACATCGATTGATGATTATCCTTCTGACAACTTGCCATTTCACAGGTATATCTGATAGGCATCTAAAAACATATCAAGGCCAAAACACATTTTCTCCTTAGTCCCCTCCCAACCCCAGCCCAAAATCTTTCTTTCCAAAATCTTCCCCGTTTTCACAAAATGATACATTATCTACTTGGGTTGCTCAAGCCAGAGATCTAGAGTTCAGAATTAATTGCTCTTTTCCTTCATCATCCACTCTTCACAACCAAAGCATGATAAAGTTCTGTCCATTCTACCTTTAAAAATCTGTTCTTAATATGGCTACCTTTCTTCAAAGTCACTGTTACCAACACAAATACCGTCATCTGTCATGTAGACCATTGGGAAAGCCTCTTAAGTACTTTTCATTACCAATTTTTCCTCTGTTGTCTGTCCTCCATACATCAGCCAGTATGCAAGAGCACAGGATTTGAGGTAGAGAACATCAGCCTAGGACACAGCTGCCCTTTACTGATTATATACCCTTAAGTCCTCTTGGCATTTTCTGTTGCTTCCATCTGGCCCAGGGAGATGATCGTTGGACCCTTCACTTCATAAGGTCAAATGGTTATAGTCCTGACTCTCATTGAGAGCCACCATCCTTCAGGTTTAGGCTACTCAAGTGTAAGCAATCTATCAATCCTTTAAAAATCTATGACTTAAAGTCAAGGGTGCCATTACTTTTCAAACATAGAATTATCTTCTAAATTCAAATGCTCCTATTATAATCAAGTTTTATAAGTATATTTTGAGGATAACCTGATGAATACAAATATCATGAAGTAACATTTGATTGGAAGGTACCAGTCTCCACAGAGCAAACTGTTTTAGCCATTCCTTACCAAAGCAGCCTTCTAGGATCTTGCTACAGATCTTGAAGAACTTGACTCACATCGACAATTCTGCTTTTTCCACCCTGATAACTTCTGATAGGTTACTCAGACAGGGCTCTACATGGCCCCAGGGACCCAACCTCTATTTCTGGCTTACTCCTTGCCCCACTTACTCAGCCCAGCTTGAGCGGTAAGAGGAAAACCATTTGATTTTCACCAATTAATTTTCACTAAGCTACTTTATCTAAATTTGATTGAATTAATAAGCATTGATGGCCCTTTAACTCTTCCAGGTATATTGATACTTTTAAAGAGACAATCTTTACAACTAGTGGGATCTTAGAAAATATAACAACTTCTCTGATAATGCATAGAACGTTTTTGGGGGAAGGAAACCATCGTCTAAGCAGCTTAGCTCTATTTAGAATTCTAGCCCCGGAGTTAGTTCTGCTAAGACATTTTTTGCTTTATCTTTTGAACCCAGACTACTATGATGTTTGTAACTTACTTTATCATAAGGTTTAGGTGTTGGTTAGTTTAAGTTATGCTTTAGGAACTATCAGTTGCATTAGTTATCTATTTACCTGACAGCAATCAGCTGATATTTAATTTAAAAGTCCAACCTTCGTAGGAAACTACTACCAATAGTTCAGCTCATTATTTCTTATTAACATAAGAGGCTTTGCTAATCAGCATAACGAATGATAAAAATAAGTTTTAATTGGTGAAAATACTGACATTTTAGTTTACTTAACAGATATTAGTAATGAGTTGCTATTGATGAAAATTTGTGCTCAAAGCCTCTGGATTGTCTATAATATTCTAGAAATACTCCCCTCACTTGTATGAAATGAGGTATAAGCATCAAACGAGACCTTAGGCATAGTGAGGCTTGCTCCCTAAACAATCCTATGTTGAGCCATTTGTCTGAAAAATTCCGGTTACCTAATGCTGACTATAATCCTGCTTCTAATATTGCTGGTGCAGACACATCATCTAAAAGAACAGAGGCTGGATCCTGAATGAGCTTACAGAACAGGTTTTATGAACTGTTGTTCCTTCTTGCTAATAGAAGTTTATTTAGTACTGTAAACGTGGACAATTCAAGCAGAATTTGGTCTACTTTTTTGCTTTCCTTATCATATTGTAGCATGATTATCAAGATATAGTTAATCTCAACCCCTTCTCACCATTAATGCCTACCGTTCATAGCTAAATTGGCTTAGATACATAGCAAGAGAGAGAGTTTATAAATATTTCATGTTAGTCCCCATGCCCCAACTTCATAACACAAGTAGCACATGAGGGCAGCAGCAAAGGTTCAGGAAATATATAAGATTCACTCTGGTAGGCTGCAGGGTCATATGATAATTTGTAAGTCAAAGACTGTCTGTAGAGAGACAGGTCACTGAGAAGCTAGTGAAAGGCAGGGGGTAGGGAAGCCTGGCTAAAGCTGGTGGTAGAGGCAGAAAGGAGACAAATGTTTTTGAATAAAGCTTGATGAAAGATTCTTTCTGTATGAGGCGGCGATAGGGGATGCTGCTAAACTGGGGGCTGAGGATAAAAAGAAGAGCGCCTATTAACTATGACATTCCAGTCATGCACACAGCACTTGTTGAATCAGCCATCCCTGTGACAGAGATCTTAGTGACACTCATGCATGTGCTGGCTGCTCCTTTCAAAGAACAGTAATACAGACGTGTTGTATTGATGTGTTGTATTTCCCAAACAACAAAGGATAGGTACACGTGCTCACGTGGGCCCAAGCTCACGTACACACACACACACACACACACACACACACACTCTTCATGCTGACTTTGGCAGAGCAAGCACATGGGTTTGAGCCAAGTTCATGTGGAAGCTTAGAGACCCCTTGCTACTGAAGATTTAAAACAAACCCAAAGAGTTCAGCAAAGTTTTAAGCTAATGAATTTATTCCTTCTCCATCCCCTGCCTTCCACCCCCATTATGGAAAGATTTTCAAATCCTGAGACATTCAGGAAAATAGAGCAGGTCTTTTCTTAGCTTGTGCAATTATTTCTGTGTTTTACCCTCCATGGCACAAACGCTCTCCATGGTAGCCTAGAATCAGAATTCCTGGGGAAAAGGTGAGGTGGAGAACGTGTACTAGTAAAAAGTCCCCCAAATGACTCAATTCGACAAAGTTTAAGAACCAGAGGCTTCTGTGTATGCCTCTGAGGACTTGCCTTCGATCCTCTTCTGAAAGTCTTGGGGCAGAGTCAATCAACCTTCTCTCTCTTAGGTCCTTCTCCCCACACAGTCAAAAGGAAGACAGGCATGGATTGCCAAGTTCATGGGAGCAATTAGGGGCCTTTGCAAACCCCTTCACTTGCTCCAGTAGAACCACAGAAACCACCACTGAGCCCCTATGACCAGACAGATGAAAAGATGAGAGTTGGGAGAGAGGTAGGAGGAAGTATGTGAGCAAAGTTTGGCAGCGGAGAGAAAACAGAATCTGCAGAAAAGTTGTAAACATTTCTGCCTCCATAAAGCTGGGAGTTGAATTCACCTCTTATCAGCACTCTGTTCCTTTGAGAGAGTAACCCAAAGAGGCCATTTAGACACATGAGTTTTACTAGAAATGTAACTTCACAGTATGGATGAAGTCTGGAAAGTACTGTTTATTATAAAGGGCTTGGTTTTTTATTGAACTGTTTGAGCACTACTTTCAGACATAAATATTTAGCATCAACAATTTAGACAAATGAAGTTTTAAAAATGTAAAATTAACTTCATATTTTATAATGATAAGATCAGCTTCAGAAACAGATCTAAAACTTTCGCCACCAGTGAAATGCAGAAAGATATTTTCATGCAGGGGGAAAAGGAAGGAGCAGAGAGGTTTTGCATTTGGACCCATTTTCACTAGCTAGTCACAGAGCATTATCCAGGCTTTTACAGATATGGAGGAATTCATGAGATAAAGACTCTTTGATAATCAATAGGAACTTCAGTTGTGGTTGTAGATAGTATGGGTACTTCAAAATGGTCCCTAGTGCAGGCAAAAGATGAAATATATCCTAGGCAGAAGTTTAACTGGAGCTATAAAGGGAAGAAGAATGAGGAGGAGAGGAGAGAGGAGAAAGAGGTACCTGGTCTCTTGGTGTTCCTACAGTACTAAGTAAATTGTAGAAGATTAAAAAGGAACAAGGAAACCAACATAGCACGTTCAGAGGTTTGGACATTGATAGGCAAAGGGGAGTCATGGAAAGGGTTTTTTTTTTTTTTTTTTTTGCGGTACGCGGGCCTCTCCCTGTTGTGGCCTCGCGCTAGTGTGGCCTCTCGCGTGGCGGAGCACAGGCTCCGGACGCGCAGGCTCAGCGGCCATGGCCCACGGGCCCAGCCGCCCCGCGGCATGTGGGGTCTTCCCAGACCGGGGCACGAACCCGTGTCCCCTGCATCGGCAGGCGGACTCTCAATCACTGCGCCACCAGGGAAGCTCCCATGGAAAGGGTTTTAAGTAGGGAAATAGATCGGATTTATGTTTTTGGTTGATTGTGTGGGTTGCAAAGTGGAGGACATCTACTCTCAATTCATGAGAAAAACATTTGGGTCATAAGAATTATTATAGTCTTTTTACTGTTTAATGGACTATATAATTATGTGTGTGTGCACGCACATGCACATGTACGTGTGTATGTAAAATTTGTTTTGTTATATAGTACTTTGTAGTTTGTTAGCACTGACTAGCACAAGGAGTCTGTGATGTAGGCAGGCATTATCATCTCCATTTAACAGATAAGAAAACTAAGACTTGAGAGATTAGTGACTTGTCCAAGATCGCATAAATGATGAGGGCTGAAGTCAGGTCTATAAACCAGATCTCTTCACTCCTGGTCTTGCATTTTTCTGTGACTCTATATTTTCAATAGTGCAGTCTTCTAATATACTCTACTGAACCCTTTAAAATTTACAGAATCAGGAGCGAGTGGGGAATCACTTTGTTTTATCACAGGAAAGAAGTGGATGGGAAACACGTTGAGTTTTTCCAGCTACAGAGGCAGGATGAGCAGAAGCCTCTATGCCTCCATGCCTTTGCACATGTTGTTCTTCTGTCTGGAACACTTTCCTTCCTCAAATATTTTCCTGTCCTCCCTGTGGCCCTACATCTCACAGTTATCCCTTCCTCCAGGAAGCCTTCCCAGATCTCCAATGCTGGGAACATGCTCTTCCTCTGCATCTAATAATATTCAAGGGTCACATTTATCATAGCACTCACACCATACTGTAATGCTTATTTACTGCTGTCTTTCCCACTAGACTGTGAGCTCCTAAAGATAGGAAATGTACCTCTTTTACTCCTATAACCCCAATTCCTGGCACAAGGCTCAGAACATTTATAAGTACTCAAAAAGTGTTGGTTGGAATTTGTTGAATAACATTTGCTGAAGAAGCTGCAGGCAACCTACCAAGGTTAGAAATGAATCTGTTCCTCCCTGAGAAAAATCCCTGCACCTTGCACCAATCCTATCCCTTGTAAGCTCTAATCTCCTACGCATGATTTATCACCAGAGCAACCTTCTGAAAATGCGCTTTCCTTATCTCACAGGGCCATCATAAAAGCTGGTTTACTTTAAGCAAAACGGCATTTATTTTCTCCTTCTATTTTTTTTCTCTTGCTATTTTTTTTCCTTCTCTTTACTTAGCTACTGGCAACAAGAAAAGAAAAATGACTCTGATCTCTGTTTAGATATTTGATATACAAAATGTTTAGATATGGATAACTATAAATTACTAGTTAGGCACAATTTGACTATCTAAAGCCTGTTCGTTCTAATTTGGATTCCATTTTGGCAGAGCAAAGAAGAAGGGAAAAAACACACACACCACAAATGGGTAAACTTAAAGGTTCAAATTTTTATTATTTCCAAGGCAATGTTGGAGATCATGATCAACATCAATCGCTGAAAGAAATGCATTGTACACCAAGAAAAATTAGCAGCAATCTTCAGAATTCAGTGCAATCAGCCTTGGTTGGGTTGACCACTAACTGGGTGTGTGAGCCTAGGCCAGGTAACGTCTCTCTATGCCTCAGTTTTGTCACATGTGAAAAGGAAGGGTTGGGGTTAGATGAAACCTTGAAAGATCCCATTCCACTTATTTCTCCCAGGAGTCAGCCCAACATGTCTATACAGTTTGATATTCCACTGAGCTATTTGGTGAAATCACATGTTGAGTGACCAGGCTCCAGTCCCATCTCTCTCTGCCAGAGACACCCACTCCTTACCTGGAAATGCTCTGACACTGTTTACAATAAAAATGTGCTTCCAGCAACCTTTCCTTTTTCCTTTATGAAGCGGAACATTAATATTTCACAAATAACCCAATTTGTTCTGCATCAGCCACTTCCTAGTCACAGGTGAGCACAGTTTAAGAAACACATTTCCAAAGCTGTAAATCAAATTGATTATTGATTTTTTTTAAAAAAAAAGGATTCCTTGAAATAACAGCTTCTCTTAGTGCATTTAAAATATTTGATTTTTTTAAATGAGTTTGATTTTTTAAATGAGTTTGATTTGTGACATTTGATGTTCACACGGTTATGGAGAGATACATGAAATGCAGGCAAGCACTGACTTTGTGGAGTCCTCCAAAATTTCCATTCCCCAATGATAAATAGGTCTTCCACTTATTCATCCAGAGCTGAATAGCTATTAAGCAGCTCAATTACTCTCCTTCATGCCCACATCTTATGACTCAAAAATGTTCCTTGACCTCTCAGCTCTCGCTTCACAATCTGGTCTTAATCTACTTTCCAGATAGATCTTCTACTAATGCCTTCTCTTTCCACCAAATTGAACTAACCTGTGTTCCCTGTTTTCCTTGCACACTCATCTTTGCTTAAATACCACTCCCTCTACCGGTGTTACAGAATGTTGTCTCATTCTGCAGACATTTAAATGGGATAATGTATATGACCACTCTTAGATCTGTGCCTGGGCTAATGTAATAGGCCCTCTATAAATGATGTGCCTTAATTCACTCATTCATTCATTTGTGGTTGTCTTACACTGTTGACCAACCTAGGCTCTGGTACACGAGGGTAAATAAGAACAGAGTGGGCTACATAATTTGTAGGCCCAGTATAAAAAGAAAATTCAGGCTCTTAATTTTAAAATTATTAAAAATTTTAAGACAGCGGCAGTGGAGCAATACAAGCACAGGGCTCTTCTAATTACAGAGCCCTATGTGACTGCACAGGCTCCATACCCACAAGGTTACCCCTGAATAAGACTCAGGCTCTGACCCCAGGAAGCTCATTATGAGGGTGGAGGTAGTCAAGAAAGGAAAAGCGGGCTTCCCTGGTGGCACAGTGGTTGAGAGTCCGCCTGCCGATGCAGGGGGCACGGGTTCGTGCCCGGGTCCAGGAAGATCCCACATGCCACAGAGCGGCTGTGCCCATGAGCCATGGCCGCTGAGCCTGCGCGTCCAGAGCCTGTGCTCCGCAACCGGAGAGGCCACAACAGTGAGAGGCCCGCGTACCGCAAAAAAAAAAAGAAAGTAAAAGCAATTGTTATATAATATGATAAGTGCTGTGAAATGTGTAAGTACGGGGTTCAGTGGGAACCTGGCGATGAAGCATTCAACGCCCACTGGAGTAGAAATGGAAAGTGTGAGGGAATCGAGTAAATCTTATGGAAAGAGGCCAGTGCCTAAACTGAGTTTTGAAGCTCAAATCAGAGTTGGGAGGGCAAGAAAGAGAGACTAGTAACACAAGGGTAGCTCAAGAAATGACATAGCTGAGTCACAAAGAACAGGAGTTCAAAGAAACATGTGCAAATCCTACTCATCTTTTAAGGCAATGGCTTTCAAACTTTTTTTTTGACCATGAATTACAATAAGAAATGGAAATTTTGACCTAGTATACACATTGAAATGAAAATTTCAAAACACAATGCTTATTCTTACCATGTGTAGTTTCTCTTCTCTTTCATATTTTTAATAAATTTACACCCACAGTCTGAAGGACCTGCTTTAAGGACTATCTCAAATGTCACCTTCTTGGCAAACCTCCTTAATCCATTCAACCCTACTGTAGTGCTTTTCTCTGGGCACTTTGCTTTCTAGTGCCTATGATGTGCCATGCATCTCCTATTCAACTATAACTTGAAGGCAACTTCAAATGACTTGCTCATAGTCGGGTCCAATAAATGTTTATTAAGTGACAGTGCAAGCAATCCATTCTCTTCTTCAATCCTGACATCAGACATCCTTCTCAGGACCACCAATTCTTTGTCTTACCCTCATTTCCTACTGGTTAGCTAACTTTTTCTTGCTCAAGAATTAAAGACGAGTCCTTGGACTCAAGTTAATAGCCCCTCATCTTTGGTCTACTTGGTCACTGACATCAAATCACTCTGATTCTGCATCCTCCTCTCATTGCTTTTCTATTAATCTAATACCAAATTCTGGTTACAGAGTCCTAAGATTTCATTGTGCCAGAGCAGTTTCTATATATAATACATTCTCTTAAAGCATAATCTCTCTTGACTTTTTGCAGGTTTTTAAATATTTCATGGAATATAACCCTATCTTTATGTAACCAAGTTCCAGGAACTTTCATATACATTTTATCATAAAATCCTTAAGTCAATCTGTGAATCAAGTATCATTATTATTTTTAGTTTTTATTTTATAAATTCACACAGATTTAAAATGTCTGATCCAAAGACCATGCTCTTTCCATGATGCTAATCAAATTAAAGTAGTGACAATTTTTTTTGATCGCTTCTCACTTGGCCAACAAAACAGCTGAACATAGCAGCCAGCAATGTGACTCTGGGCATGAATGTAAATTTGTCAGAAGAAGACTTGCAGCAAACCCCAGCTCCTACTGTCTGAGTTTTGTGTGAGGTCCAGACCTCCTGCCTCCATCCTTATCTTAGTATTGATGGCCTTGCTCTACTGTTTTGTCATGGACACTGGCTAGTTCCACACTTACACTGCATGGGTCATGTCAGATCTAAAGTTTAGCCATCCTATTTCTGTCACACCACTTTGTTGCTTTGTGGAGTTGGTTTGTTTTATTTCCCCTTTGATAACAGGAGGAAGAAAGAATTTCCCTGCTTTCCTGGGAGGTATGTATAGGATTTAATGTAAGTTAGAATTAAGTCTAAATGTTTTCAGAGATTTTCCCTTGGCACATTGATTTACATCCACTTCTGGAGAAAAAAGGATCACTTTCCATTACAGAGGCCAAGTCTGCACACTGCTTGTGTCTGCAGATGCAGAGACACCTCTTCAATGTCTCTGCCCCATCAAGATACTTGAGACAGGGCTTCCCCGGTGGCGCAGTGGTTGAGAGTCCACCTGCCGATGCAGGGGACACGGGTTCGTGCCCTGGTCCAGGAAGATCCCACATGCCGCAGAGCGGCTAGGCCCATAAGCCATGGCCGCTGAGTCAGCATGTCCGGAGCCTGTGCTCCGCAACGAGAGAGGCCACGACAGTGAGAGGCCCACATAACGTAAAAAAAAAAAAAAAAAAAAAAAAGATACTTGAGACAAAAGTATCCTATAGTATAAACTCCCAAGTAAGAAAAAATTATGGGCTGTAGAAAATGTGAAGCTCATTTCCAATCTATAACAAGAAAATGTGTGCCAGGAGGCAGCGAGAAGAAGTGGAAGGAGACTGATGAGAAGAATAAGGCCTGGTTTCAACAATTGCAGAATGAGGTCTGATTCATACAGATGACCAAGAGGCACATGAAAAGATGCTCAACATCACTAGTCATTAGTGAAATGCAAATCAAAACTACAATGAGGTATCACCTCACACCAGTTACAATGGGCATCATCAGAAAAATCTACAAACAACAAATGCTGGAGAGGGTGTGGAGAAAAGGGAACCCTCTTGCACTGTTGGTGGGAATGCAAATTGATACAACCACTATGGAGAACAGTATGGAGATTCCTTATAAAACTAAAAATACAACTACCATATGACCCAGCAATCCCAGTACTGGGCATATACCCAGAGAAAACCATAATTCAAAAAGACACATGCACCCCAATGTTCATTGCAGCACCAGTTACAATAGCCAGGACATGGAAGCAACATAAATGTCCATCAACAGATGAATGGATAAAGAAGATGTGGTACATATACACAATGGAATATTACTCGCCATAAAAAGGAACAAATTGGGGTCATTTGTAGAGATGTGGATGGACCTAGAGACTGCCATACAGAGTGAAGTAAGTCAGAAAGAGAAAAACAAATATCATATATTAATGCATATATGTGGAATCTAGAAGAATGGTACAGATGAACTGGTTTGTAAGGCAGAAATAGAGACAGAGACATAGAGAACAAACGTATGGACACCAAGGGCAGAGGGGTGGGTGGGATGAACTGGGAGACTGGGACTGACATATATACACTACTATGTATAAAATAGATAACTGATGACAACCTGCTATATAGCACAGGGAACTCTACTTCGCTATACAGTAGAAACTAACACAACATTGTAAAACAACTATACCCTAATCTAAAAAAAAAAAAGAATGCGGTCTGATGGATGAAAGTGTTTTCTGCACTGTAGAAGTACCACCACCATGAAGAACCATGACTTATTTTTGACTCTTGATACTGAAAAGTAACTTGGGGAATCATCTGGTCAGCAATCTCATTTTAGGAAGCTGAGACTCCAAGAGGAGAGTTGCCCAAAGGGTCACAGTTGTGTATGACCAAGCCAGGGTTGCAGCCTAGACCATCTGGTCAGACTTCCCATGATGCACATCACCTCTAGGTATTGCTTATGTGTAGCTCATAGTTTCCAGGTGACACCTTTTTCTAGTAAACTAAGGACCCATGTTAAAATAAAAATTACAGTGCATTCAGGCCCCTATACAGATATTTGGGAATCCAATTCTGAGAGAACCTGATGTCAGCAAGGTCACTTCCGAGCTTTCAGATGAGAGTCCATGTCTACCTCCTCTGAGAGGAAGGCTCATAGGGACCCATGTCTTTTCTAGGTATTGTGTAATCCGAAAGGGCCTTAAGGGCCTCCTTCCAGCACTCTAATAATGCCAATAATTCCATATCTCTTCTCAGCAGCTAGTGCGCTGCCTCAGCAGGTACCGGCTCCAATGTGAAGAACCCCATGATTACTCCCAAAGTTAGAACCTACAGGAAGACCAAAAGCAGTTTCTTTCTTCCAAAGTTATTGCTTCCTCCACAGACTAATTCAAATTAAGCCCATAGGATCTATAGAAGCAAACCCCACATGGAGCGAAGGCTAGCTTCACGGGCCTGCATCTTGTGCCCATGCTCAGAAGGGCCCTGTGCTTGGTTTAATGCTCTGCTCTTGCCATCCTAAAATTGATTGTTTTTAAACAAGGCACTCTGCATTTTTATTTTGCACTAGACTCAGCCAATGATGTAGGTGGTCCTCACGGAGCTGAAACTTTCATGTCTTCTGAAAATGCCACACATAACCTCTGGCTTTCCCCATGCCCTCCTGAAAACGATTCGATGTGTGTGGGTTGAGGTGGGGGTAATTACACAAAGTTCTCACAGTCCCTTTCTTCCATGACTTAAGCACATTCAGGCAAATGGGCTTCCGTAATGGAAAATATGCAGAAGGACACCAAGGATTCATCCTGGACTAAATATGAATTATTAATGTTGCATTTTCTACATAATTCATCACATTCAGTGTAACTCAGGGATCCTAATTCAAACAGAGCGCATGAGTGTTTTCTGCCTGTCTAGTCATCTTTTTAATGTTTTTTTTTGTTGTGGTAAAAGTCACATAATATAAAACATGCTATTTTAACCATATTTAACTGTACAGTTCAGTGGCACTAAGTACATCCACATTGTTGTGCAACTTTCACCATCATCCATCTCCCAAATTTTTCACCTTCCTAAACTGAAACTCTGTCCCCTTTAAATACTAACTCCCCATTCCCCCTCGCCACCCTACCCCACCCCCCTAACCCCTGGCATCTACCAGTGTACTTTCTGACTCTATTACATACATTTTTTTATTCATCAGAATTTCTCACTGAAGTTCCAGTTACAAACACCATCAATCTATTCATTCAACAAATATTTGTGCCAGACATTTTTCCAAGTTTCTGGAGATACAGCAATGAACAAAAGAGGCAAAAATGAGTAACAAATATTGTTCAAGGGCCTTTGCTAACCATACAAGAATACAAAATGTAAAAGACACAGCTTCTATCCTCAAGGGGGCACAGACTCTAGGGAGAAACAGATGAAAATAAATCAAGATATATACATCCATATGTACCAGAAGAGAGGTGCAAATTAGTGACGATGTGGAGGGGCTTGAGAGGAGAGAGACAGAAAATGACTAACCTGTTTTTTTTGCTTTAAGGTTTTGTTTGTTTGTTTTTGATGTGGACCATTTTTAAAATCTTTATCGAAGTTGTTACAATATTGCTTCTGTTTTATGTTTTGCTTCTTTAGCCACGAGGGAGGTGGGATCTTAGCTCCCTGAAAAGGGATTGAACCCGCACCCCCTGCATTGGAAGGCAAAGTCTTAACCACTGGACTGTCAGGGAAGTCCCACTAACCTGTTTTTTAATGGATAGAAAAAGTATCAATTCCTGTGTACAGGTCTGATACTGAAAATCTACCCAGCTTATGCAGCAAGATGCTAATTGAAATGGGAGACTGATCAAATCTTCCAATATTGAATTTGAATTATGCAATTAAATCATGAAAACACACCTTTATAGAAATTTAAGCTGGAAATGCTACTGGATAATTCAGGAAATGGCAATCTTAGGAACAGGCAAGCAGAAAATTTAGGATTATACGTAAATAACTAACCTTATTTTGAGAAAACAACTGATTCATCCACGTAAGAAAAAGCAAGAGGTTGGAGATTCGACGCCAGAAAGGGCATGGAGCTCAGATTTAATTGTCAAACTACATTTGTTATGAGACTGAGCAAGGTTAGATTAGATCATAAGCCTTTTGTGTTCTGAAACCCAATTTCGAATGTGTGTTTTGTGCAGGGGAAGATTTCCCACACAATCAACAAATAATTCTCTGGACACCAGCAGGGTGTCCTACAGTTCAACTCAATTCAACTCAGTTCTAACACCATCTATCCAGAGATACCATCAGATTCTACAGGTTAAGGGTTCAGTCCTACTAGGCTGTTCCCCCCACTTCAGACACTAGTGATGGGGTTCAGGGCAAGCTGCCCCAGAATGTGCCACTTTGGCATGTGGATTATTGCAAGCTGAAGACGATCAAGGCCCAACAGACTTAAAAGATTTTTACCTCTCCCTTAACTGCCTAAAAGACTTTAGACAGGGGACTTGTACCAGGAAGAGAGTTATTAGAGTTAACTTTCTACATCAGAAAGACTTACCTGCAAGGCATGGCAAACAGTTGTTAACCAAACATTTGCTCTTATCATCTTCCTGTGAATTGTCTTCCTTCAGTTTGAAGCCCCAGACCCCTACTTCCTTCTCCTTAGCTCAGGATGGCATATGGGTCTCAATTGCCTGTCTGGGAACCTCATATCTTCGGGATTCCCGTATGTATGAAATTAATTTTTTTTTCTCCTGTTACTCTGTCTTATGTCAATTTAATTATTAGGCCAGCCAAAGAACCTAGAAGGGAAGGGAAAAATGTTCCTCCCCTATACCAGTCACCAGCCCACACTTTTACCTGTACTTCTGACTGACTGTCTAGGTTCGATTAGTTCAACTAATTTGCTAGAGCAATTCACAGAACTCAGAGAAACGTTTTGCTTACTAGATTACTGATTTATTATAACAGGATATAACTCAGGAACAGCCAAATATAAGAGATTTACAGGGCAAGGTACGGGGAAAGGGCACGGAGCTCTATGACCTCTCTAAGTACTACTCTTGGTAAACCTCCATGTGTTCACCAACCCAGAAGCTCTCAGACCCAGTCCTTTTAGGGAGACTTCATTACATAGTCATGACTGATAAAATCATTGGCCATTGGTGATTGATTCAACCTCCAGACCCTCTCCTCTCCAAAGAGGTTTGGGGCTGGAGGTTGAAGAGGGGGTGAGTACTGAAAGTTCCAAACATCTAATCACTGGTTTGTTCCCCTGGCAACCAGCCCCCGTCCTTGGGCCACCCAAGGGTTTCCCAAGTCACCCCATTGACACAACCAAAGTCACCTTTGTTGCTTTTATCAAAGGAAAATCCAAGGGTTTTAGGAACGCTGTGCCTAGAATGAGGTCAAAGACCAAATATATCCCTTATAGGGCACAGTATCACAGTAAGGTAAATCAGATGCAGAACTGGTGGGTTGTACAAATTCAGAGAACATCACTCATATGGATATCTATGTAAATGGCAGAAACAATGTAAACAATATACCTGGACAAGTGCAACACAGCACTAGTGACCAGAAGTGAAGAAATCTGAGACTGCTATGCTTAATTAATTCTGAGTATTGTGCAAATCCAGAAATCTTGTAGGATGACCTTTCCACAGAGGACAATCTCGAAAACTGTCTGCTACTATTTTTTAGTCTGTCTATGTGTTGGTTGGTTGGCTGGTTGGTTTCTGTTTTTGATTACTTGGGAATGATTATAAAAACAACTTTGAACTGAGAGCTACCTGAGTAAATTTCCCCTGAATAGGAATTTTAAGCCTAACAACCTCTTTGTATATAGTAGCACAGAACTTTTGCTACCCTCTTTAATCAGAACTTGAAGTCTTGATCGTAAGAACAGCCTCAAAGAGCAAATCAGGGAAGCAGGGCATAGGGTCCCTGCAGAGAAGATGGCTACAGGAAGACCTGCAACATATGCCAGAGGAAGCATGTATTAAAGCATGTATTAAAATGCTTTGTAAACTGTAAAGAGTTTGTTACTATTACTATTATTACCATTAACCAGAATCTAATCAAAAATAGTTTAGAACATTTTGAGAGCACATTAGTAGGTGAGAACTACACACACACATACACATACCAGAAAGAAATCAGAAGGTAGAAGCAGTTCTCAAAATGAACAAGAAGAAAACCCAAGACTTACTTCCAGAGGGTGAAGTTTATGTAAGATGGAGCTGTTACAACTGGAGTTTCAGAGGTAATGATCAGAAATGTCAAAATAAAAGGGCAACACCGTGAGGGTGGTCACAGGGGGGCTCACAGGAAGATGGCACATGGTCCTCCTGGGGAAGCTTCTGTTAGGATGGTGCATAGATTCAGAAGCAACATCACACTGCAAGTGACAAAGACTTTTCACAGAAATTGATTTAGTGTGAAAGCAAAACTCCATCTGGCAACCAGAAAATGCAGCACCATGGAAGGTGTGCTTGCAAACATGAGGGATGTCCTGTATGTCCTAGACTTGTAGAGAAGGCAAGAACATTAAATAGGGGAAAAGGTTATGAAAGGCAATGATTTGAACCAAAAAGAACCACGCAGTAAACCCTAAAGTAAGTCTTACTATTTTGAGAGGGCCTAAGTAAAAATATTAGTATCTTTCTGAACCATGAACCAAGGCAAAGTTTTTGTGTAGTTTTACTTTTTAAGTGTTCTGTATATGCACATACACAACAATATCAAGCTAGTAAAACAGTACTTAAAGCAGGTGCTACTAAGTTTTGAGTGTCTTTTCTTCACTCCTCCCATTCACTTGTTGAGATAGTCTGGCTTACCCATTACAACATAAATACCCATTTAGGATGCTTTTTGAAGTAAAGGAGGCTATTTCCATCCACTGCCCTAGGGTCTGTGAAATGAACTAAGAACACCTCCTCACCTTCCATTAGGCCTTCAACAACCACCGCAAGTAAACAAACCGAGAATAATTTTTTTTTTTTTTTTTTTTTTGCGGTACGCGGGCCTCTCACTGTTGTGGCCTCTCCCGTTGCGGAGCAGAGGCTCCGGACGCGCAGGCTCAGCGGCCATGGCTCACGGGCCCAGCCGCTCCGCGGCATGTATGATCCTCCCGGACCCGTGTCCCCTGCATCGACAGGCGGACTCCCAACCACTGCGCCACCAGGGAAGCCCAACCGAAAATAATTCTAACTGCTTTGGCAGTCATTTTGTCACTGCCTTTTGCTGTACCTGGAACGGGGGCCCTTGTGCCTGGTCCTCCTGGGCTGATGTGTTGATGAAGCTGTGGAGAAAAGGGAACCCTCATGCGCTGCTGGTGTGAATGTAAATTGATACAACTACTGTGGGTATGGATTTTCCCCAAAAACTTAAAAAAAGGACTACCATATGCCCCAGCAATTCTACTTATGTGTATTTATCCAAAGAAAACAAAAACACTAATAGGAAAAGATATAGGCACCCCAACGTTCACTGCAGCATTATTTACAATAGCTAAGATGTGGAAGCAACCTAAGTGTCCCTCAGTAGATGAATGAATAAAGAAGATGTGGAATATATATACAATGGAATATCATTCAGCCATAAAAAAAAGAATGAAATCTTTCCATTTTCAACAACATGAATGGACCTAGAGGGTATTATAAGTGAAATAAGTCAGAGAAAAACAAATATCATATGATTTCACTTACATGCAGGATCTGAAAAACAAAACAAATGAACCAACATAAGAAAACAGAAATAGCCTCATAGGTACAGAGGATAATCTCGTGGTTGCCAGAAGCAAGGAGGTAGGGGAATGGGTGAAATAGGAGAAGAGGATTAAAAGTTATAAACTTCTATCATAAAATAAGTCACGAGGATGTAATGTACAACACAGGGAATATAGTCAATAATATTTTAATAATTTTGTATGGTGACCGATAGTAATTAGACTTATTATGGTGATCATTTCATAATGTATAAAAATATCAAATCTCTATGTAGTGCACTTAAAATGAATATAATATTGTAAGTCAATTATACTTCAATTAAAAAAAGAATTACAAGATAACTGGAAATACTAGGAGAAAAAACACAACATTTCAGAATACTATTCCACTATATTGCTTATTACTACAACAATACAATAATCATATTCATTTTAATGGATAAATGTTATTTAATGCTTACCAGAATTTCTAATAAGGAACAAGGTATGGATGAGAAAAAAATGTATAGAATGTTTAAATGGGAAAGATCTTAGGGATCATTAGTTCATAATTTGGTTCCAAATCTTATCACCAGGAATTCCTCGGAAGTCTCCTCTCTCTATGAAGTAGACACTTTGCTCTGAAAAATCTTATCTGTCTGCCAATATGTGTTATCAATTGCTTGATTTCCTCATTACTGTTTGATCCAAAAGTCTACACTGCCTACTGGTCTTTTAATTCGTCATGAGCTAGCCTTTTAGGGTGAGACCTGGACCATATATAAAAAGGAATACTGGTCAGAGACAGGAGTCTAGGAGAGACATTAAGAAGCTGCTCTCTTCCCCCTTCACACCTTACATGGCCCCCATTTCCATACTGACCACTCTGTGCATGTTTGCAGATGGCTACCTGCCCGGTTCCTCTAAAATTAGCATTAAATTTTTCTGCTCCTTGGTGTATAGCTTCCTCTGGCATATGTTGCAGGTCTTCCTGTAGCCATCTTCTCTGCAGGGACCCTATGCCCTGCTTCCCTGATTTGCTCTTTGGGGCTGTTCTTACGATCAAGACTTCAAGTTCTGATCCACACTTCTCTCCGGCTTGGGCCCCTGAGGTCCAAAGCCCAGCTATGTCCAGTTGAGAGAGTTGATACTTTGATAGAATGTGGTAGGGGATCCTCAGCCTCAGAATAATTGGTTTACTCGATATCTCTCCAATAATGCTGTACAGATTCCTAATACCGCAGCCTTGCTTATTTTGTTCCATTTTCCCAGAATTCTCTTACCTTTACTCTCTGCCTATCAAAATCTTCCTGAAATCATTTCTGTCTCTTGTACTTAGAAGAGATTTTGTCTTTCAGTGAACTGTTACACCACATGTATCACTCTGCTGGCATCTGTCCTTAACTCCATTGGGAGAACTTGTGACATTGTAAAAGGGGCATAGACTTTAGAGCCAGATGAATCTAGATTCACATCTTAAAGTCACCATGTCCTAGTTCTGGGATCACCAGCAAGCTACTTAACTTCTCTGAACTTACATTTCTTTATCTGCAAAGACTGATAATAATACCTAGTTCACAAAGTTGTGAGGAGAATTTTAAAACTACACCTGCTCTGGCCTCTCTGGTGCCTGCTGACTGTAATGGAGACAATGTGACATTTTCAAAATTAGCTCTTTATTGGTGAGGACAGAACTGTATTCAGACTTACGATGGTTTGACTTATGATCTCTCAATTTTACGATGGTGTGAAAACGATGTGCATTCAGTAGAAACCATAATTTGAATTTTGAATTCTGACCTTTACCTCAGCTCACAATGTGCAGTACAATACTCTCTCATGAGGTCGGGCAGGGCAAAGAATCACAGCTCCCAGTCAGTCTTGTGATCACGAGGGTAAACAACCAGTACACTGACAACCATGCTGTACCCATACAACCATTCTGTTTTACACTTTCTGCAAAAATTATTTAATAAATTACATGAGATATTCATGGCTAACAATAATCAAAAGAGAGCTGGAGTGGCTAGACTAATATCAGACAGAATAAGATTTAAGACAAAAATTGTTACTACAGACAAAGGACCCTTTATACTGATTAAAAAAAAAAGTCAATTTATCAAGATATAACAATTGTTAATATACATGCACCTGACAACAGAACCCAAAATACATGAAGCAAAAACTGACAGAATTAAAGAGAGAAATAGACAATTCAACAATAATAGTTGGAGATTTGAATACCCTACTGTCAATAAGGGATAGAACAAGTAGATATAAGACCAACAAGCAGATAAAAGACTCAATAACAATATAAGCCTACCAAACCTAATAGATATTTATAGAGCACTCCACCCAACGACAGCAGAATACACATTCTTCTCAAGGGTACATGGAACATGATTCAGGATAGACCATCTTTAGGCCATAAAACAAGTCTCAATACATTTAAAAGTATTGAAACTATGCAAAGTATATTCTCTGACCACAATAGAATGAAATTATAAATCATGTGAGGCTTGGAGGTGTGTTTATTCTGAAAGATCATCTAAAAATTGCAGATTATATTATGGGGGGGGGAGGGAAGGAGGATAGATATGGGGGGACATGTATTAATTTCTGTCATATAAGGTTGTTGTTGGGACCAGATACAATAATATGTGATCAAGACTTTGGTTGTTCATAAACCATTACACAAGGTGACTCATTGTTATTGCTCATATGGTCAGGTTGGCAGGGATACCAGCCATCTCCAAGGCTGAAAGAATTGTTTTCTTGAATTCAATATTTACTCTCCAAGATTTCAAACTCTCAGCACAAGCACAGAAGAGTATTTCTCCACAAAGTAGATTAGAGAATAGCCTTTGCTGCCAAAAAGTTTCCCTGAAACCCAGGTCCTCTGGTCACTGGCTTCCTGGGAGCAGGGAGTCAATTTATAGCAGTTAAAGTTGTGGGTATTGTCAAGCGCTGGGCAATTTTAATAGTCCTTAGATGTTCTTTCTCTCTGATGACCTTGTTTTTTATTGAACATTGTCATGATTTCTGATTCTTCTAAAAGCTTTCAGGTAATTTGACTTTGCATGAAAGAGAGGCAGGGAATTCAGCTGACATGGAATTGAATTAATATAAGTCCTGAGCCTATTGATTTATAAGTACAAGCAGAGATTAGAGCACCTGCACACTCTTCTCTTGAACCCATGCCATCTGATTTACGTAAACCAGCCATAAAACACTCCTTTTGTTCCAAATCTGGCATCCACATATCTCTATTCACAGAGGAGTTAAAAAACAACCTCATGGCAATATCAGAATCTAAAATAGCTTCTGTATATTGGAGAAAGAATTAAAAATAAATAAATACTCTTACATGCCCTTCCCAGAATTTCCCATTAAAGTGTCCCTATTAAAGTAAATCATATAATATCTCTGGCATGTAACCCAAAATGCTCACCATAAACTAGCAATTTCTTTGGAATCTTATATTTTATTGTAAAACTTTATGTGAATTTTGCATTTTGCCTCATGGTTTTCATGTTAAAGTATTTTAAATTGTATATCTTCAAAAAATAATATTTCAAGGAGAATCACCATATATAACATATAGCTGCAGCCCCTGCCCCACACACGCAGAGCATTGTACCCCTTTTTAGAAGTCTGGGGACACGGCGATGCCAGGGCTAGTGATAGTGTTACGGGGCACTCCCACAGGGCCTTGTGCTGATTTTTTGGAAGACGGCACATCTTATTCACCTGTTTTGTTCACTAATGTGTCCTAAGTGCCTGGAACAGGATTGAGTACATGGTAGATGCCATATTAATATTTGTTGGATGACTAATATCTTCTAAGGATCTCATCTGTCAGATCTTTTATTCCAGAAAATGAATAATGTGTCTGATATGACAAAATAAAATATTTAATGGGCACTATTACTTATTGAGTACGGGGCATGTAAATATATTTCAACGCTGCAAGAGATTTTTTTTCATTCCATCTTTCATGGATGAAGAAAACCGGTTCAGGAGATTAAGTAACTTGATCCAGGTCACATAATTAGTGTAAGTTTTGTCCAAATTGAATTTTTTCCACTAGGTCTCACTTACTCCCACTTTCAGAAGGTGCAGACATTAAAGTCTAGTTACACAAAGGCACCCTTTGCCTACATGAGATATGTCAAGTGTTATTGCATGGCTTGATCCAAAGTGGTTTTGGAATTTGAATACCTAATACTTAGTCTAGTCTACCTGGGCCTCATTCATTAGTTTCCTTAATATTGCTCTGTGCTGAGGCAACTCTGCTCAATACTCTGTGAGAACCTAAATGGAAAAAGAATTTGCAAAAGAATAGATACATGTATATGTATAACTGAATCACTCTGCTGTACACCTGAAACCAACACAACATTGTAAATCAACTATACTCCAATATAAAATAAAAATTTAAAAAAATATATATATATATACTGCTCTGTACTGTCCTGTATAGTAGCCACTAACCACATGTCTGACTGAGGAGCACCTAAAACGTGGCTAATCCCAACTGAGATGTGCTATAAATGTAAACACACACCAGCTTTCAAAGACCTTGTGTGAAAAGAGGAATGTAAAATTTCAATAATTTTTATATTGATTACATGTCAAAATGACAATGTTATTAAAATTAATTTTTATTGTTTTATCTCACTTCTTATAATATAGCTACCAGAAAATTTAGAAACTTTAGATGTGTGGCTTGCATTAGAATGAGCTCAAGCTGGAGAAAAAGGGATGGTTAACATCTTGTTACTAACGGCCACAAAGAAACACTGAGTGTTTCCCAAACACACCAGGCTGTGGCCACGTCATTCCTCCATGGCTTTGCACATGCCTAAAATGCCCTTCTTGGACTTGACCACCTACCCTGACCTGCAGCGAGCTCTAATTCCTCTGTCCTTTTGGTCTCCATGGTCTCTTCGGATCTCCCTTCATTATAGCCTCTAATACGGTATTTGTCTCTTCGTTTCAAGTTAGCCTCCACCAAAACAGTGAGCTGGTTGAAGACAGGAATGTGTCTTACTGCGTTACTAGCTCCTGGCCTGACTTATATTTGTTAAACAATGAAACTGAATTGGGAGTTGGTGCAGTCTTCCTGGGAATATTCTGCAATTCTATTCCTTCTCCTTCTCCTTCCCCACAACTCAGTTCCAGTGCCTTCCCTTACACAGATATCTTGTACTTTGAGGAAGCTCCAAAGTACAAATTCTTTGATTGGAAAAGTTCAAAGATGTAAGGTTATCAAGAGTCAATGGAAAGAGCTCTGATGGAAGGTGATGGAAAAACTGGGCTCCAGTTCCTCGTCTGCCCTCATGGGCTGCACTGAACGAGTCACTTTATTCTCCTCTGAAACCTGAAGTGAGGTCACTAAAATCTAGTATTTCTGAATTTAGTAGAGAACAAAAATTCATTTTAGATTAATGAGCCAAAAAATAACCACTACAAAGTGTTTCAAGAGAGTCTCAAGCAAAATGCTCTTTGTAAATCAAATATATAGAAACACACAAAAATTCAGTGCAGTAACAAACACATCAGACGGATTGTTTCAAGGGAAAGTGGAGGGAAAGGGAAATTAATCTAAAAGGAAGTAAAGAAACAAAGCACGTGGAGGCCCTTGCACAGATCAGTAATGACAGTTTGCCATAAATTAAGGTGTATGTGGGGTCCAAAGAAAGGTAGTGGTTATTATTTATGAAAATTGGCCAGATTGACTGAAGAGGGGGAGAAAACTGGAAGCAGGTAATTAATTGTGACATGCAGGCAACAGCAGGAAGCAGGATGGATTAAGAAGATGAAAGGAGCATATATGTACCCCAGGAAAGTGACAGGATGAGGAATATGAAGCTCAAAGAAAAGCAAGTCCTGTCCAAATCCACAGTCTCCAGACATTCAGTCCGGTTCCTTTTCCCTGAGCCGGGCTAAAAGGCAGAAAAGCCCACCTAAAGAGCTTTCTCTGACTTAACATAATGAGACATTATGTAAAGACTGAACTTAATTTAGGCGATGGAGTTGACCAGAGCAAACAGCAATAAAGCAGAAATGATTAAAAACACGTCAATCACGTTTATCCCTCAGAGCGTACGATGTTTACACAGCCTCCCAATCAGCTGTGTTACTCCAGCCACCAGATCCGCTCACCTGACCTCCTAGTGTTGAAAAAAATCCAACAGTAAAGGCCTAAGCAACCCTTGCATTTCTGAAAGTACAATAAGAGAGGCACTTCTGTCACCACTACCTGCAAAAAAATCTGCTCTTTTTGCAGGTAACGGAAGAACAATCACAACAGCAAAAGGTTATCCTGAAATTTTTTCTGAGGAGACCTGCTATGGATTGAATTGTATGTCGCTCCTCCATGCCCCACAAACTCATATACTGAAGTTCTAGCCCCCAATGCATCAGAATATGACCTTCTCTGGAAACAGAGTTTTTGTAGATGTAATTAGTTAAGATGAGGCTGCACTGGAGTTGCGGGGAGGTCCCTAAGCCAATATTAATAGTGTACAGATCTTCCTCTATTTACAATGGAGTTACGTTCCAATAAACCCATGGTAAATTGAGACTATCATAAGTTGAAAATTTATTATACACCTGACCTACCAAATACCAGAGCTCAGCCTAGCCTATCTTACACGTGCTCAGAACACTTACATTAGCTTACTGTTGGTCAAAATCATCCAACACAAAGCCTCTTTTATAATAAAGTATGGACTATCTCATGTAATTTATTGAATACCATACTAAAAGTGAAAAACAGAATAGATACAGAATGGTTGTGAGTGTATCTGTTGTTTACCCTTGTGATCACTGGCTGACTGGGAGCTGTGGCTCGCTGCTGCTGCCCTGCATCATGAGAAAGAATTGTAGCGCATATCACTAGCCTGGGAAAAGATCAAAATTCAAAATTTGAAATATGGTTTCTACCGAACGCATATCACTTTCACACCATTGTAAAGTAGAAAAATGGTAAGTGGAACCATCATGAATCGGGGACCTTCTGTACTTACAAAAAAGGGGGAATTTGCACATGTGCACACACACACACTCGTACACATGATGCCATATGAAGATAAAGGCAGAGGCTTGGGAAATGCTGCTACAAACCAAGGAACACCAAAGATTGTCAGCAGACCACTAAAAGCTAGAGAAGAAGCATGGAACTGATTCTTCTTCACAGCTCTCAGAAGGAACCAATGCTGATAACACCTTGATCTTGGACTTCCAAACTCCAGCACTGTGAGACAATACATTTCTGTTGTTTAAGCTACTTACATCCTTTGTTACTGCAGCTCTAGCAAACCACTGTGTCACCAGGGAAGCCCTGGGCATATTTTTTAACCCCCTTCCAAATCCCTGTTTTTCCAGATTTCAAATGAAGAATTTTGAGAAAGAGATATGTATGGCCAGTGTCTGGTTTATACTTGGACTTAGATAAATTGTTTTCACTGTTATTAAGTAATTTTCCACAATCACACCAATTATTGGCAGAGCCAGGACTTGAACAAGCTTCACATGTATTCTGCTACACCTCACCATCTCCCTAAGAACAGATGGTAAACATCAAAATCAGGAAAAGTTTGTAAGATATAGAGGAACAAGTTATTGTGACTCAGAGAAGTCACATATTCCCTGGTCCTAAAATATGAGAACTGCAGAGTTAGTCAGGAGGTAAAGAGCAGAGGAGAGAAAAGGCTAGAAGAGAGGAAGAAAATTAGGAAAATGTTGGGTCTCACCTCTAACTCTCATTTGTCCCAATGTATTTGAAGAAACCCAATGGCTGATGGCCAAGCTCCAGTTGAAATCTTAAGATCTGAGTCTCATGAAGGGAGTAGTTGTTTACCAGGACAGCATGTTTTCTTCACATTTAAAAATAGCAATGGAACAGCCGTGAAACAAAGCCAAGTGGGATGGTTAAGAGTCATTAAGCAAACACTGTCTCAAGGTCTTTCTAGTGAGTGGATTCTTGCTCCAAGCTACTAAAAAAGTCATGCAGCATCACCTACTCTCATATTTTTCATTTATAAACCAAAGGGAAGAAGAGAGAAAGGTGAAGGTAATAAAAACAGCATTTATTACAGGTGTTCTATGTCAGTCACTGTATATATCAGATATTATCTTATTTGATCTTCACAACAACTCATTATTCCCATTTTACAGTTGAAAAACTGAGGCTCAGAGAAGTTAAGAAACAACATGGTCACACATCTAGGAAGTAAATAGCAGAGCCACAATTTAAATGCAGATGTCTGATTCTAAAGTTCATGCTTAGTCCACAAAACTCTGATTCTATCATGAGCAAAGCATTGAACTTCTGAAGACTTGACTATCCCATTTTTTAATGCAGAAAAAGCAAAAGTAATCATGCAGAATTATCAGAGGCAGGGATATCCTTTAGCAACCAAAATATATAACGTAATTTATAAATTTGATCACTGTGATGCTTATATGTTTGCAGAGTCATAACATGAGATTCAACATTTGATGTTTTTCCTATGATAACTTATTTATAGTACAGGAAACCAACATGCTCTATAAATAGAGGATAATAAAATCTTATTTTAAAAGTTCATAAATTTAAATTTAATTAACTACTAAATATGCTTGTGCTTCCATCAATGATCAACTATTGAGTTAAAAACAACGCAAGTCTGATCCAATAACCAGAGTCAGACCTACAGCAAAACTCTCACATAGGAGAAGGAAGCTGGTGGTGTCCCAGTCTTTGCTCTCTGTGCCCTTTTATCCTTCTAACTGCTCACTGCACTTCTCTATCTCTTTTCCTTTGCCCACCAAAACCTGTTCTCAAGAGGCCTAGCATCAGGTATCTACAATTTAGGATAAATTTTAAACAGTGTGCTACTGGATATTTAAATTATTGATCTCTTTGCTGCAGGAGGTATAGGAGCAGAGGAGAGGAAACGATGGAGGAGGGAGAGGAAACTGGGCTTTGTCCTTTATGCTGGTCATGGTATTATTGTTAAATCAACCACCAATAGCTGAGAAAGAGAAAGAGAAAGAGAGAGAGGCATAAGCTTTTCTTTTCTGTCTATAGAAAGATGACAGGCATTATTCAAGAATGTGGGCTGAAGACAACCTGATGAAATGGAAGAAACACTAGCCTTCAAGTCCTAAGACCTAGGATTTAGTCTCACTCTCTAGTTTCACAGTTCAGGCAAATCACTCTTCCTTTTTGGAACTCCATTTCTTCAAATGAAGATCTAGAAGGCTGAAGTAACAATTTCTAAGGACATTCACACTTTGATTTTCTATGATTCTAATATTTGAGCATCCTTGATATCACAGTATGTGGATTAATGACTATTATGTTTATAATTTATAAATAAGTAGGTTTATATAACAAGAAGAATATTTTCATCCCCAAGCTCCAAAAACATACTTTCCTTTTTTGGTACATAGAATAAGTCCTTTTATGCTGAAATTAAACTATCATTGATTTTTCACCCAAACTCCGACCTATCAGTACATGTCATTTCCACCACAACCTGGGACACCTCCTTTTGCCCATAGATTCCCCTTCACCTTCCTCTCACAAGTGCCTTCCTCTCTTCGCAGGGCAGTAAAATGAGATGAATTGTTCCTCTTGCCAGTTGCTTGACATGAAACAAAGCATTGGGACACTGAATATGATAGGGCCTCACATCTCACAGGATTACTGGGGGACTAAATGTGTTCTTGTATGCAAAATTATGTGCAGATTGAAAAACCTACGCAAGGAGAGTTAAGAAGTAATGATGGTGACACAAGGGAGAAGATATTCCATGAGACTTTTTACTCTTTTTTTCAATAAATACCCCACTGTTATTTAATGTTGATATACATTTTATTAATCTTTTACACATCACAGAGGATTTTATACAATGTTCCTGATCCTTTGTGTCCTTTTATCACTTTTTCCCCCATTACCTAAGATGAGAGCATTGCCTTTGTATAGAAATCGGGTGGTAGCCGTGTGAATTTACTGCTTGAAATAAAAGCCACATTTGCTTTTTTGATTCTACCAGGCAAATACAGACATCTCACCCCTGTAGACAAAAAGGCTCAGTGATTCTTTCAATCAGTCAGGCAGTGTATTAGGACGCCCTTATCATGGTCCCAAGTCTCATGGAGTTGTAGTCTGATGGGAGAGGAAAAACAAATAAGCCAGCAGAGGTGGTAGGAGATGGCAGCGCAGTGTTACACCCCATTTCTTCTCTTCTGATAAGTACTTAACCTCTCTAGGCCTTAGCTTCTCTTCTTCTATAAACTAGAAATAATAATAATATTACCTACCATATAACATTGTGACAATTAAATGAGATAACTCAAGTAAAGTGCTTACGAGGGTCTATCACATAGTAAGTACACACTCACTGTGAAGAATCAATCCCAAATTTTCTTCCTCCTATTGCAGCAATTCGAGAATAATAAGGCAGCAGAATGGCACCAACAGTGCCCAGGCCTCTTGGCTGACCCACAACATATGTTAAAACCACTTAGGAAGAAATAAGCATCCACCAGGTACTGACCTAAGAAATCCAGATCTTCACCCTCTTCAAGACACATTGTTGACCTGAGTCCCTGACAGCTCTCAACCACAGCCACCTGAAATCTTTCTAAGTACTCATTTCTCTGGGTTCCTTCTTCTCTTGGTAGCACCCCAGACCCCCCTCTCCTTACACCTCATTCTCTTTCTTCCCCTACCCAGCAACTCCAGTCACAGCTGTGAAAGTACAGACTGCTGAGGGAAGGGCAGAACTTGGCTTCTCTCCCAAAGCAAACAATTAGGGAAGCATTAACTTCCCTTAATGGGCAAAGCAACATTAAGCACATGGAAGCCCAGACCCGGGTCACTTTGCCGAGAGTCCAAGCTGTGCTGGGGCTGCCAATGTTTGTATGTGACCTCTAAATTGAAACTTAATTGGCCATTAATGGAATTCATCTAGTTAAAAACTTATAATTAAGCATGAAGAAGAAAAACAGCCTGAATTTTGGACTTGGAGAAAGCAGAAATACATTTGATATGGTCAGTAAATCCATTCTAAAGGGTATATTCAATGATTTCCTGTCTTCTATCATGCAACACTTAAAACACATAAAAAAGCTTACTATTGTACCCTCCACTCCCTGGTTTTACCATTACAATCCAGAAACTTCAAGACAATTAATTGACAATGAGAGCAGTAGTAGCTCTACGGTGTCCCCCAAGAGGTAAGACAAGAACAATACGGAACACCTTTGGAAATATTATGGGATTGCTACAACAGTTTGGAACAGAGCAATTATCCCCACTCTGGATCGCCAAGGCTTAAGGGGCCCTTAAGATAAGAATAAGATAAGATAAGATAAGAATGAAGCTTCCTAAACTTGTTTTTTCTGCATTTCAGAAATGCAAATAGAAATAGCATGTGGCCCTGCAAAAGGGAGGCAAAATTAAGGAAATAGATTCTCAGAGAGGTCAAGTAACTTGCCTAGTGTCACAGAGCAGTACCTGGCAGAGCCAAGATTTTATTGTAATCCTGCCTCACCTTTCTCGTAGATAATTGGAAGGATGAAGTGAGATCAAGTATGTGAAAACCCTTGTCAACTATAAAGTGTATAATCAATAGATCCGATTTTACCTTCTTGGGATGAAACAATGGCATCCCAAATCCATACATCACAGTACAATTCCTAATGTGTATGGAAAGCACCTAGCCCAGGGCTTGGCAGTTACAGGGCGGTATAGGAGAGCAGTTAAGAGTGCAGGCTTTGGAGCCAGAATGCTGGAACACGTTCCTGACTCCACCACTTACCAGCTGTGTGCCTTTGGGAAAGTTACCTGTCTATAGCTCAGCTGGCCCATCTGTAAAATGTGGAGAACAATAGTCCGTAGGATTGAATGAATGCATAAAATGTTCTTCGAACAGGGTCTGGCACATAATGAGGGCTCCTAAGCGTTATGCCAAGATTCGCAAGAAGCCCAGTGTTTCCCCCAGAGCTCCCTTCCTTGATACGTTCCCAAATCTCCCTGTGTGCTTCGTGGCATATATAACAAGATCATTCCTAGCTCCTCTCGCAGCTCAAGAATAGAACCAACATACTCATCCTTGGGGACTGTAAGAGGCTACAATAGCTGTCCCAGATGCCAAAACAGGCCATCTCTGCACTGCCATTGTGGCAAGTGCACCTGCCAAAATGTGGAGACACTATGCTACCCCTTGCTGGTAGCCTCTTTGGATCAGCACTGCCCACCCTCACCCACTCCACTCCACAAGTGGGGTGGGTACCACACCATCCCAAGCATAGCCTGGCCTCACCTAACTATAGTACTATAGCATATGCTTAGACCTGCTTGAGGGTCTCAACAGACATCAGCCTGTCTCTCTCCTTGTCAGCCTATCACACAATGAGAGCCATCATAAGCTTCCCAGTATCTTAGGGTTCACATCTTACATGGGGGGCTTCCCTGGTGGCGCAGTGGCTGAGAGTCCGCCTGCCGATGCAGGGGACACGGGTTCATGCCCCGGTCCGGGAAGATCCCACATGCCGCAGAGCGGCTGGGCCCGTGAGCCATGGCCACTGAGCCTGCACGTCCGGAGCCTGTGCTCCGCAACAGGAGGGGCCACAACAGTGAGAGGCCCGCGTACAGCAAAAAAAAAAAAAAAAAAAAAAAAAAAAAATCTTACACACGGTTCCAGCTCACAGCTAGGAGGATGCCTAGCCTGGCTATTTCTGTCCCAGGATCAACCCCTTCCAGGGCTGTCTCCATGGGAATGTGATTGGTGTAGTCACACAGGACCCTAGGCTCATAAGGGTCCCACATTTGTGTCTAATGGTCTGTGTTGACCATCTTGAAATTCCTAAGAATATTATCTTTGAATTTATGTTTTGTAAGTGAATTGTGACAGGACAGTGGAGCAAGAGCTGGGTTTGGGACTTTGGGCCACCTGATTATCCTCTCACTTCCCCATCTCCCTGGGACAGATTCTCAGCCTCCCTCTTCTCACTCCGGCCCTGTACTGCCACCATCCTGTGCACAGGGCTATCAGGTCATATAGGCAAAGAGAGGCCCTGATTCTGCAGTTGAGTTTTGCCCCCAGGAGGTCCTAGGCATGGATTAAAGGATAGTAGGGATAGTTGTCTGAGCTGGGGCAAGGCAGCAGCCGTACATCCACACCTGGAATGGCAGCATTAAACAGCCTTTGGGGGATGACTGGGGGCTGGGGACGGAGCTCTTGCCATGTCTCTGCACAGAGTTTGCAATCCCTTGACATCTACCCGTCCATAAGTGTCTGGGGCAATGGGCCATGGAAAGGGGGTAATGATTTCCCCAGCCCTGGCTACGGTTCACATTTTCATTTTGCACCGGGTCTGCAGATTATGTAGCAGGCCCCAAACCTTTCTCAGGATGACTGACCATGGTAATACGAATTACCTATAGGGAAAACCCCACTTCCATCACAGGAATTTGTTCAGATTCCATGACCCCAACATGTCAAGGTCCTTAAATTTTTTTTTAGCAATAACAGTAAAACACTTAATGGTGAATTTCTTGGTGATGTTCTCCCAGCTACTGCAATGAATTCCATTTCTTAACTTTCCAAGGAGTCATAGTTTAAACAAACAACAGTCTTGAGCTCTGCTGTCACGCAGCTCTGTCAAGGTCCTTAAATGTTATCTGTGATTACCGTATAACAGATACTGTGCACATATGAAATCACGATTACAACACAGGGTTTTCTATATTACTAAATTCCAAAAAATGACCCTTCAGGATCCCATTGCTTCAAGGCTCCCTTATGACAATAATAATGGTAAGTAGACCAGAGAAACACACATGGTCTAGTTTTGTTGTACAATTGGAAACCATGAGAGAAAACATTGTTCAGGAAGGGTTTTTTTTTTTTAATTAATTAATTTATTTATTTATTTATTTTTGGCTGCGTTGGGTCTTCGTTCCTGCATGCAGACTTTCTCTAGTTGCGGCAAGCAGGGGCTACTCTTCATCACAGTGTGCAGGCTTCTCATTGCAGTGGCTTCTCTTGTCGTGGAGCATGGGCTCTAGGCGCGTGGGCTTCAGTAGTTGTGGCACAAGGGCTCAGTAGTTGTGGCCCGCGGGCTCTAGAGCGCAGGCTCAGTAGTTGTGGCACACAGGCTTAGGTGTTCCTTGGCATGTAGGGTCTTCCCGGACCAGGGCTCAAACCCGTGTCCCCTGCATTAGCCGGCGGATTCTTAACCACTGCACCACCAGGCAAGCCCGTTCAGGAAGGTTTTGATGATAGAGAAGGTTAAGAATACCAGAGTAAGACATATTAAGTCAATAAGCCACGTAAAGCCTTAGAAACATTTTAAGCAGGGGAATAGTTTTCTAAACAGAAAAAGAATATAATAAAAGAATTTAATCAAAGTGAGCTTTAAGAGGTAATTTCTTTGGCCATATTATCTAGGAGGCAGCCTGTAAAACCATGGAAGCATCACCTCCTATTCTAAAAAATAAACTTAAGACAATATCTCAGCTCGTTTGATTCCCCTGGGTTCTCTCGTATGTGTTTAGGCTCTTGTCATGTTTACTTACACAGGACATCTCCACTTAAAAATGTTTGTGAATAAAGGCAGCTATCCCTGTAGGATGGGACCGCTGGAGAGGAATCTTGTGCTTTTCTAAAGGAATTGTAACTCAGACCAAACCATCTCATTTCTCTTGTTCCCGTTCATGCCAAGAAGTAAATATTATTATTGATTATCCAGAGGCAAACAATTTCTCACCATGCTTTGAATGGTCTTTAATGTCACTCTCTCAATGTTTACATGTTATTCCTTTTACATAATTGTACTGAAGGTTTTTGATGACGTAAAGAGGAAATGTGCACTGACTACTTTTTCTGTAGCTTTTGGCCACTTCTATTTCCCACAGACCAGCCGTGTGACTCAGGCAGAAAGTATTGGTTGAAGGAATGGAAACACTGCTAGTTGCTGGGAGGAACAGAAGGGACATTGGTTAAAATAGAACTAAATAATTCCTCTTCCCTTTAGACAGTGGTCTCCACTGCAAAAAGAAAGTTCCCAAATTCTACCTATGAAGAAGTTAACATCCTAATAGTCCAAAAGAGGTTGTGGTTATACATTTTACCTGTGGGTCGGACCGTGTACCCGCACAATAGTAGAAAATGCATCTTGTTCATCTCAGTCTCCAGCACTTAGCACAGTGCTGAAATATATTAGGTGCAGAATAAATGCTTGTGGAAGGAAAGGACAAATACACCAGCCATTACAACAAAGTAAATAACATGATGGGTTTTTGTCTCCAAATAGAGGTCTCCTCCATTAGTTTTAAGGAATTTTTCTGAAATTTGCTTTTATCACAGAGATAAACATGGTACTAATTGGAGGCTGCGAGCCTCTTGAGGTCAAGCACCAAACATTTGTAATTTCACTGCTGAGTGTAACGCAGACGCGTAGAAGTCAGCCGTCAACGATTACTTGTGAAATGAAAATGTGTCACTTTCTCTGACTGCACTGAGTCAGGTCAGGTCACCAGTCCTTCTTTAGCATAACTGGACCTCCTTGTTTGTCCATGATTTTGATTTTGGAAGCAGGACGAGGACCAAATCCCAGAGGCTTCATTAACCTCGGAGTAAAATCTGTACTAGTGAGCCCCCTTTGCCTACTTTGTCAAGAACTCCATAACACTCTGCCTATTGGTGAGCCTTGTAGACCCCTACCTTCTTTCTAGCTGGATGAGAGCAAGAGGTACTGACAAACCAGACAGGATTAACCTGCCTGGAGCAGTGGCCAGAGAGCTCAACCATCTCTCTCAACCACTTACTTTCCCACTCACTGTTTCCTTTGGGGTCTGAAAGATAAGATCTGAGAATGTTAAACACCATAATGATGTGCTCCATAAAGCATGAAGGAAGCCTGGCAACCCCTCAACTCTGCAAATCCCTAATCAGTAGAGACTAAATTCATCAAAACGGTGAACTTGCCCAAGCTGCTGATCAGTTTCAGAAACTCTCCTGATTTGGACACGTGGAGGGCAACTGCCCAGTAGATTTAGCTCTGGCCTGTTGGAGAAAGGACACACATTTTTGGATTATTTCTTTCTCCAACAGGCCGTGATTAGAAGGTGGATACCATCAATCCCATCTAGTCTATTTACAAGAAATATCAAAATAGAAACAAGAAGGAGCAGGTCCAGTTGAACTGGAATCCTTCCCCCACCTGCTCAGGCACCAGAATGTAATTGTTGTCAATAGACTTCCATCAGACCCTGATGGATGTCCCCCTCCAGCCACAAACACTGAGAGAGGAAAACAGCTCCCACCAAGGGACAACCCAGCCGTAAGCCCTCTGAAGAAAGAGCTCTGTCAAGATTCCTGAAAACACAGCAAGACATTTAGATTTAGAAAATAGGAGCATTTTCCTCAGCACAAATGCATCTTTGTTACCTACGGGACAATAAACTGGATGTTAGAAGCACCAGTCTGTGATACCATTGCTTGACAGATCTCTCACGTCTAGGGGAAAATACACATGAGCTAGGAAAGCTCAATTCTGAGTTTTGGAAGGTTTTTTTTTTTTCCTTTAAGGGTCACGTATATTTGTTACTACCTTATAGAGAGAAAAATAGGTAAGAGGTATGACTAATCATTTTTTTTTGCAGAAAGATTCAGCATGGAAAGGGTGTAAGGATGATATCAATTCAAGGCAGGGCTCATTCATCCACTTCTGATAACAACAAGGTTATAAATAATAAAGGCCATTGCTTTTGATGTAGAGTGGCCCAATGGTCCTCAAAATGTGGTCCCCAGATCAGCATCAATATCATCTGGAAACTTGTCAGAAATGCACATTTCTGGGCCTCACCCCAAGCCTACTGAATTAAAAATTCTGAGGGTGAGACCCAGCAATCTGCGTTTTAACAAGCCCTCTAGGTGATTATGATGCATGCTAAAGTATTAATAATAATAACAATATGGATGCCCACCTCCCACCCCCAGGGATATTCTGATTTAATTGGTATGCGGTGTGACTAGGAGTTCTCTAAGCTCTCCAGGTGACTCTAATGTGCAGCGAAGTTTGGGAACCACTGGGATAAGACTAAAGAATTGATCCCCACGTAGGTCTCTCATCATTTCTTGTACCTGGCATTTGCAGCCACTTCAGTTTTGAAGAATAAACTTTCAAGGAGTCACTCACCTTTCAAAAAGTTCATACAAACATGTAGGTGGAAGGGCTGCGTGCTGCGACCAGGTGTTAAATGATATATTCTCATTAACTGAGTCCATGGGGAACCCTGTGCTCAAACACAAAAGATATTTTACCACAAATTTGCTACTCCTTTTTAAAAAATAAAAATATATTTAACGAACAATGTAAATATCAACAAATATTTTAAACATGATATTAAAGCGACATTTTAACATTTTTAAAGTGATATTTTGGAGCAAAGTTTAAAAGTCTTTGGTAAGATTCAGTGACTTGCTCCTATTTAACTCTTCTTCCATCGACTTATCCTATTTCATTGTTTTAGAATCAAAAACTTTCTCATTTAACTTCAACTTGCAAGTAGCTCAGACTGAAAATGACTCTTAGTTGCTTATTTCTAAGCATACCTCAAAACTCTGTCTGTCAGAGGCAATCCAGTCCATGGTCTATATTCCTCAAGAAAGGGATATACTATAACGGAAAAGAATCCGGAAAAGAATCACTTTGCTGTACACTTGAAAATGACACAACATTGTAAATTAATTATACTTCAATTGAAAGAAAGAAAGGGATATACTACTTTGCCTCGGGTAGCAGCAAGATGGTACATTCTAAGATGCTGGGCCTGGGAGTGAGGAGATCCCAGAGGAGTATCACAGGTGTAAGTATCTGTGCAACAAAAGGTCATGGGATGAGTGTGGAGGCCAAATGCCTGGTCTGGAAATGAAAGGCAGAAAGGAAACACCAGAGAAAGTAAAACACCAGTACCAATCAGGGGTACAGACCAGGAGTCTAGACTATATGCAACATTATAGAAAATCCAACGATGATGAGATCATAGGCATTGGCAGACCCAATAACAGGAGTCAAGAACTTAGAAATGGGCCAAATCCAATACTGTATGATGATAAGACATAGGTGTTTTCAGTAAAAAAAAAGGTCCACGATTCAGATTTTGTTTGAAACCAGACTTGGCTCACACCAGGACAAGGAGACCACGGAGAACCAAGTTACAGAGCCCAGGCTGACCAGTGTAGGGGGTACTGCACATAACAGATATTCAATACGGGTTTGTTGAATGAACAGACATTCAAAATTATTTCTGGTTTTAATTGTGTATTTTTCTTTACCAGTGACCACTGTGTGTCTGCTACAGCAGGCCCTCACGCCCTATTAGAAATGAATCTACCACAGCAGCTGGAGGGTAGAATGTAAGTTTAGGTGTGCTTTGGGTAAAAAAACACTACACTGTGAGCTGGAAAATGTGGATTTGGTTCCTAGCTCTGCTTCTAACTACCTTTGTGACTTTGGGTAAGTTCTATTATTACCTCTGCAAATTTTCCCTAAGGAAAGCCCCTGTATTCTACCATCACAGATAGGGAAGCAGAAATCAGAGGCTGTGGAGTCAGAGGTTTCATTTTAGCTTTGTTCTTTGCGCAGTGGAGCCAGCGGTGGGAGTCGGGGGAGTAGAGTTGTGGAGAAAAGCATCCCAGACACATGGAGAGTGTGGCGTACACACTCCCTTAAATCCTGCCCTTTTTCAAATTCCCCAGAGGACCAAGCCTGCACCCCAGATAGCTACGTGCTTCACTGCATCCTCAGCCAGATGCAAGTTGCCCCAAGGGGCAGCCATCTGGACTCTGAAAGCCCATTATAGCCATACCAGGCAGCTGAATCTAGTTACAGACGACAGCCTTTCCCAGCCTGGCTGTCTCAGGCTTGAAATCACACACTTAGGAAACATCCGCTTGGGACGCAAGGCGCCCCTCCCATGGGGACAGAGGGAGGAGAAGAATGTGGGAACACAGGCACACAGGCTGCTAGCAGAGGCAGGTTCCGGGCAAGGTGCAGAGGCTCCTTCCTTTCATCCTGCCTCTGCTCTGTTATCTTCCCTGCCTCGCTTTAAGAAGCACGTACACACACACACACACACACACACACACACACACACACACATTCCTGGAATCGTTCTTTCAGGGGTATTGTTAGAAATGTGGTTTGGTTTAAAGCAGGAACAGATGAGAGATACCAGAATATCCAGGAGCAAAAAGCTGTCTGCGCTGGTAATAATCACAGCTCCAGATTGCCCAATCCTTAGATGAGAGGAGGCTGGTCTGAAGTTCTCAGGCTGGGGTCATGGAGAAAAACACTGTTCATACCCTCACAGCCCTTTTTCTGTGACCCTGTAGAAGGCCGTACATGGCAGCAAAAAGGGTGATGGCCACTCAGGATGGGAGGCACAGGATCAAATTCCATCCTCCTGTGCTCCGGAGGGTACAATGCCCAAATGCACATCCCTTCCCCAGGATGGTTCAGGGTTCTGCCCTCAACTCAAGGCAGCCTTGCATCCAAAATGGAAGATTAGGACAACAAATGCCCCGAGAAGTCCTGAATGTCGGCCCATTCCTCGCATGACTGGTTATGCCCCACCACACCTACCTGGGCTTTTGTGAAGACCCCACATATTTTCTTGCTTGCTTGGTGAGCACAGCCTGTGCCCTCCTTCCTGGAATGCCCTCCTTCTCTACCCTACCTCTTAAGCCCTGCCTGAAGCAGGAGAGTGGTCCAGAACACAACCTCTGAGTGCCAGAACTCCTGGGTCCAAATCCCAGCTTTGCCACCCTTAGCCAGATGTTTCATAACTTCTCTTCCCTCACCTTCTTGTCCTATAATGTAAGGATGATGATGGTATAGTGGTTATTTCACACAGTTGTTACAAGAACTAAATAAGTTAATATCTGTAAAGGATTTAAAACAGTGCCTAGTTGATATTAAATGCAGAAGACCTCCCTGATTCTTCTCTCGTCTTCTCTCACCACTCTTCCCAACAATTCCTGATTAAAGTGATCACGTTGTTTTCAATTATTAGTTTAGATACCTGTCTCCTGCACTGGTCTTTGAGTTTCTCATGGAAAGAGATCATGACTTATTCATTTTCACACCTCCAGTACAAAATGTTTGTCATAAAAAGGTATTTGAGGGCTTCCCTGGTGGCGCAGTGGTTGGGGGTCTGCCTGCCGATGCAGGGGACGCAGGTTCGTGTCCCGGTCTGGGAGGATCCCACATGCCGCAGAGTGGCTGGGCCCGTGAGCCATGGCCGCTGAGCCTGCGCGTCCGGAGCCTGTGCTCCGCAACGGGAGAGGCCACAGCGGTGAGAGGCCCGCGTACCGCAAAAAAAAAAAAAAAAAGGTATTTGAAAAAAATGTGTATTGAATAAGTTAGATGAGAAACTAATAATAATACCTTTCATCTAATGGGTGGTAACTATGGGCTAGGCATGTTGCTAAGAAATTTATTCATATTCATAAGCAGTTTCTTTAAATTTCATCTATGTTCTCTTCATAGCTCACAAGTTTGGCTTTCAGAAGCATAAAGGAAAATTGCTATTATAAACTAAAATTCAAGGACTTAAAGCAAAGGAAAAGAACCAATTGGAGAAGAGGAAATAAAGACAAATATTGGTCCTCTAGAGAGAGAGAGAGATGTACAAGAATTATCATCTTGGAGTCTATTAGCACAAAGGAAGGTGATCCTGTGTGGCCAACTGAGCCTTCAGGAAGGCAAACCTAAATCTAGAAAAGAGAAATAAACAACTCAGAGGTGCATCTAAAAGGAGTGGGAATTTCTTCAAAATAATAGAAAAGTAAGTAATAAGGGGATCAGCACAAAACAAACCAAAGTGGGTGCGTGGGCTGCTCTCTATATTATATAGATATGGATAGATAAATAGATAAAGATATATATATATACATATATTTCTCTCTGTGTATATGTGTATATATACGTGTGTATATATACATATATGTACATATATTTCTGTGTGTATATATGTACACATATATGTATATGTGTATATGCATGTATGTGTATATATGTGTGTGTGCATATATGTATATATGTAGCAAAAAAATGAAAGAAGCTCAGTCTGAATCCAATATGGCCTGGGACTGTGAGGACAGATATCAAAAAAGCAAAATCCTGGAGGAAGCCAAGGCAGAGGGAAAACACCAATGAGAACAAAGGAAGCTCTTTTTCTCGCGGGGCGGGGTGGGGGGGGCGCGGGCGGGGAAGAGGTGATTGTCTAGTGTTTGGATAAACAGAAGAGAGATTACCACAGTTTAAGATGGGGTGTCATCTCGACAGATGACCGAGATGAGGCTCTTGTTCACTTTCTTCCTCTCCATTGAGGATAATACGCATCGCTGAATTAGGAAGTGGGAAACAAACATTATCAAGAGGGAACCGGTGACTGCAATAAGTGAAATGATAGTAAGAAATTCCTTAACAAGTTAAAAGAACAATTTAAACCCCTTGCCCAGGCATATCTTATAATGGCAATCATCACAAGTCACATTTGTTTGGCATTTTATGATTTTTAAAAAGTCCTTTCACTCTATTATTTTACGTATTTAACTTGAAAATGGCTTTGCTAGTTCAGAATGAGCCTTTGGGCAGGACCCTGAAGAAATCATTTTTTAAGTTGATACAGAAAATTCATCTTTGTTTCACTTTAACATCAAAGAAGAGAGAATTAAATCATGCAGCTTAATGTTATCCTTTAAAAAATATTTTTAAATGTGTTCTAACTCCTCTCATGAAAAATTGGTTTCAGCATAAGTCACATTAAAAAATGAAAACTAAACTAAACAGGACTTGGGGGACTCTAGGACAAGCAAATGTTAAATGTAAAACAAAGGTGAAGGGAAAAAGAGAGGGTCCACTTGTTGGGCCAAACGGGCTCGTTCTGAGTTCTCAGTCACTCACTGGAGCTCTTGCTCAGGGGCCAGGCATTCCCATTCCACCCAGTCCCAGTTCAGTAGGCCTTAGTGCAGAGTGAGTGGTTTAGGAGCGCCACCCTGTGTCAGATTCAGAAACTACAAGTTTTCGCTGGAATAGCTTTAACTAGATGCATCCAACCGAAATTCCAACCATAACCTAATTTCAGGCCTATGGTTATTTCCGTAGCCCATGCAACTTAATGTCAACACAGATTTAATAGTTCTGTATTGTATGATTTTTAAAACTGTCTGAAAGCAAAATAAAGTCATGGAATTGGACATCACCATCATCAAGTGATAGTAAGTACTCCCTTGATCCCACAAGTGGCCTGAAGATTCAGGTGTTTCAAAGTGGAAGCCCTTTCATTCACTGACAATTCAATGCCCTTAATCTTTGTCTTTGAACCCTCCCTATCCGCGTCTTTATGCCCTACACCTCAAAGAATAAGAAAGCCTCACCAGCAAACACTTTTTGTGTCTTGAAAGCTCTGCCCCCTCAGGCATCAATTGAATCTCCAAGACATTCTTTTTGGTACAGATTTTGATGAATTTAGAATCATAAAGGGATGCGCTTTAGTCCTAGGGATGGAGAAAGGAAGTAGAAGATGGCTTAGGGAGTGTTGTTGTTGAAATGGGGAGCGCGGTGAAATGGGGTGGAGAACAGAGAGAGAAGCAGATGCTTCAACTTCAAGGCACCTGTCCACCATATTTCCCTCCTAATTCACCTAAAATGTTAACACAGTTTGCTGTCTCATAAATTCATTTTCTTCCAATGACCATATAGACTAACCTGTATATTCCTTGCAAAAACAAAAAAATGTCTTTAAGTTTACTTGCAAAATAATAACCCTGACCTTATTGTGTTAAAAGTAAATTTGATTTCTTCTTTCCTGGGTTTTAGTTACAAATCGTCCCCACATTAACTGAGATGCTCCTGCTGATTCCAGAACATATGGTACTTAGGTTCAAGTTATTTCTTTCTGGTCATAATTTTCTTAAACACGTGAATTCTTTTATTTCATGTTCCTTGTTTATAGAATATTTTAAAGTGGTAAGCAAACTTAATTTTGGAGTCTCTTCATCTTGCTACTCCATCTTGCTACTTCTCCCTACTTGATTTTCACTTCCTTAAGGGAAGACTTATTTTTACCTTTCTCAACGTCTCTCCTGATGGCACAGTGTAATGCTCAATGTGTGTATGTCAAATTAACCTAGAAAGAATAACAGTTGATGTGGAGGACAATTCTTGACCATGGTGGTGACAGAATTCCAAAATAAATGACCAAAGGCAGGAGCAGAACCCCTGACTATGAGACTCCTTAAGAAGTAAGCAGACATGAAGGCAATAAGTGAAGAATCTTAAGAAAGGACTCTAGCTTCTCAAAAGATAACCTTTTGATAAACAATCGAGGTGTTTGCAGCCTTTGAACTGCTGTTTATGTGCAAAGATGGAGGAAATGAAGATGGAATGGGCTTAAAGGAGAGACATGGCCGGGAAGAGCCTGAAACAGAAATGTCCATTTTCTACAAGTTGGGGGGCACTGATAGGCACTCTGCTCTGGTTGCTTCCACTTCCCTTTGGTCGCTCCCAAAATCGGCTGTTTGCATCTCCAAAGCCATTCCCAGGCTTCTTTTCTTAATGGAGGGAATGCTGGATGGAGCTTTGAAGACAAAGAAATCTTTGATTTGTCAGTTTCGGGAACTGGATTAGATGGGGTCATTAAAAGAAGAGGCTGACATCAGCTTTTCTGCACAGAGTAGTTGAGTTCAAAGTTGAACTTGCCTCCCTTATAGCAAGTTGTTTGTGGAAGCCTGTGGTTCTTGATGGAAAGTGGGCATGACCCTCCTCTCTGATGCTATTACATCCCGATCTTGGGAGATCTCTTCTAGAAGGTTCACAGGTGCTGCTAATTGGTAACATGTCTACTTCCTTTCTGTCCAGCAGGTGGTGTGATAAGATTCGAGATGGTTTGGAAAATCTTCAAGACCCCAATTCCTCTAAAGACTTGTTTTGGGAGAGGAAGCCTCTGAAACCCAGCTCCCAAATATAAGAAGAGAATTTGTGAAAAATATAGGGCATGGAATGGGCATGTATTGGTTAAGTAAAATACAGGCTGAGACAGAAGGGGTGGGGAAGTTTCTGGTGGCCTGGATAGAGATGTCTTTCATTAGAAACATTTTCTCCTTAAAGACAAGACAGAAGCCTTTCAAAATGTTAATAGGTTGATGAAGTTGCAGATTTTTTCCACATTTTCCCTATATTTTTCTGTATTTTTCAAATTTTCTGCACTAAGCAGATCTCTTCATACTTGCCAAATATTAAACATTGCTATAAAAATCTTTTATATCAATAATTATTCAATACCTTTCTAAGTTTTACTGATTCCTGCTGAAGCCGAATGGGGCCTCTATACCCTGACACCGAATTAAATTGCAGAGACAAAGTTTTGGGTTAAGTAGAAAAGAATAGCTTTATTTCTTTGCCAGGCAAAGGGGGCCACAGTGAGTTAATGCCCTCAAAATTGTGTGTCCCAACCTGGAGGGGGGAGTGAAAAGTTTTATAGTAATGGTTCAAAGTTGATCACCAAAAATAGTGTTCAGCTTGTGGACATTCTTCTGATTGGTTGGTGGTGAGGTAAGTGGGAGTCAGCATCATCAACCTTCTGGTTCCAACCGGTCCAGGGTCATGTGCTTGTGGGCAGCATACTATCTTTAACTGTTAATTTCTCCCACCTGGAGGGGGTTTCAGTACTTGCAAAACAGCTCAAAGGTATTGCTGTCCCTGATGGGGACCCAGGACCTTGCCGCAAGGCTGCACTATTGTTTCTCTTGACTGTTTGTTTCTCCCTGGTCTGGCCTCCCCTCTCTTCCCTAACTAGCAACGGCTTGAATCTGCCTTTTGGAACTCAGGGAAGGTCATGGAGGCTGAATGAAGCCTATTTCCTGTAATCTAAGAAATGGGGGACACAGAAAGTCTTTGTGCCCAGGAGCCCCACAGGGCCCTGCTCGGTATCCCTACTTTCTACCTTTGTACGTAGCTGGTGACAAAATTTAACTTTTCTTTGATGATTGGACATGTTGGAGATTATTATGTACATTGCTGTAACTGGAATTTTTCATGCTGCAAATATAATTGTAAGAGATATGGAACGTGAACCCTTCTATCACCCACACCATAGAGTTATGTTTCCCTATCAAACTTCTAAATTCTTTCAGGTTAAAGCATTTGTCTCTTATTTCTCAAACAAAGGCATATTATAGAAAGGTTTTAAACAATGAGGTGGCATGAATATCAGCCTGGTAGTGTGAGGAGAGACCAAAGTAGAGGAATTAGGAGTCGATTATCATGGTTCGGGCATAAGGAGGCAAAGCGATGATGACAGTGAGTGGTAAGGGAGAAACAGGGGCAGTAGATACTCTCACGGAGGAGTTAGGAGGATTTAGTAATGGATATTCAGTTTACAGGAAAAGAGGAATCAGTGATGTGACAAGGACATGGAAAAATTAGAATATTGGCCTCAGAAATAAGTAAATCAAATGGTGACAATGGTGCAGGAAGACACATATGTTACTGGAAATTTTCCAATAGACTAATAGGATATGTTTGGCCATTAAAATAGTATAACTCCCAATAGAGAATATAATAAACATTAAGATAAGAGCAATGTGTTATGTAAAAATATACAAATTATGTATTTGTAAAAACTGGAAATGAAAATTGGGTAACACTGGCCCAAAAGAAACGGCTCCATAGGGCTTTTTAAAAAGTTCCTCTCGGGCTTCCCTAGGTGGCGCAGTGGTTGAGAGTCCGCCTGCCGATGCAGGGGACGCGGGTTCGTGTCCTGGTCCGGGAAGATCCCACATGCCGTGGAGCGGCTGGGCCCGTGAGCCATGGCCGCTGAGCCTGCGCGTCCGGAGCCTGTGCTCCGCAACGGGAGGGGCCACAAGAGTGAGAGGCCCGCGTACCATAAAAAAAAAAAAAAAAGTTCCTCTCATGGGTTGAATCATGGTCCCCGAAACAATGTGTTAAGTCCTAACAACCCCTGGTACTTATGAATGTGACCGTATTTAGAAAAAGAGTCTTCAGTGATGTGATCAATTTAAGATCAGCTCATTCTGAATTAGGGGGCCCTAATTCAATATGACGGTGTCCTTATAAGACAAGAAGAGACACAAAAACAGACGCTGAGGGAAGATGGCCATGAGAAGATGGGGGCAGGGATTAGAAGAATTACGCTACCACAAGCCAAGGAATGTTTGGAGCTACCAGAGGCAAGGAAGATTCCTCCTCTAGAGGCTTAGGAGAGAGCTGGCTCTGTCAACACCTTGAATTTAAACTCCTATCCTCCAGAACTACGAGAGGATAAATTTCTGTTGTTTTAAACCACACAATTTGTGGTACTTTGTTGTGGTAGCCCTAGAACATGAATATGGTAGCCGTCTTCAGCACTCAGAGCAGGAGAGGAGAGGTAGATGTTTAGTTTTGTAGGTGGGGTAGATATTACGCGACTATGTCACTATGGAAATCCACTTACTGTGTAAAGTTACCCATTAAACAGATGGGGAGATTAGGAGTGTGTTGGTTCAATAACTCTGTGTACTTTTTCCTTGACAAAGGTGGCCGCTGCTGTGATCTGATCACTGTATGATGAAAACTGAGCCTCATTACCAGAAATAAAGAGGTTGTCCAGCCTGCCTTCCCAGCATATCCCACTCCCACTAGAGAAACACGTCCTCTGGGCACCTCACTGCATCCCTTCCTTTCAGGCAAAGGCTGCTGGTTTTCAGAAAACTGATAAGCTCACAAATGTTTATTTCAATATAAAACGGAAAGACAAAGGACAAGAAGCTCAGCTATAACTCTAGAAGGAGCCAGCTGAGGGAGCATGTAAGGAGGAAATGAGTCAACTTACAACTAATATGGTGTAACATTTACAAGCATGGGTATACCCTGTAGGCTATGAATTTCCCAGCTCAAAATATTAATAAGACATTTGGAATTATTTTATTTTATTATTCATCTTTTCAGTCTGATAAGAGAAGAACCAAAGTGCTCTTGGTTATTAATTTAATAGGTAAGTTAAAAGTTTGAGCTGTGTAAGCTTTCAGGGGGGATTAACTTGCTGACTTTATTTTTTTCTAATTTATCATTCTCAGCAAAACATCTATTGAAAACTTTATCATGAGCCATGCCCTGTGCTACAAGCTGAAGGTACCAAGAAGAGTTTTTATTTTTGATCCTTTCTTTCAAGGATTTTGCACACCAGTGGAAGAAATAGACAAATAAATAAAGAGTATTTGGTTTTTAAAAAGTGCAGTGTAAGAATGGTTATTGTTGGAGGACATAGTAATAATGATATTAGTAATAATAATTTCGAGTGTACTATATGTTTTACATGTATTAAGGGAGCAGCGAGAAACGTGTGCCTAATTCCCTCTGGAGAGATAAGGATGCCTGCCTGCCTGCCTGCCCTCTATTCTTCTAAGGGGGATAAAAGGCCAAGGTGGGCTGAATGATGGGCCAGGGAAAGAAAGAAAAGTCTGTGCCAAGACCTCGAGCCTTGAGAATTCATGCTGTCTTTGGAGAAATGCAAAGAGCACAAGGGAGATGTGGGAGAGTGTGGAAGATGAGGTGGGAGGCATATCTTGAAAACCTTTGTGTTAGTATCATTCTCTGTGCCGCCTCTTTTCAAACGGTGTCCATAAATAGAAGGGGAGGGAGTTTTAATTTCTCTGTAAGAATGTATGCATGCATGTGTATGTGCTTGGTTTCAAATACAACCTAAAAAAAATCATGTTAACATATTCTAATATCTGGATGACCACCTTGTAATTACTGCCACATGACTTTAGAGGTTGCTTTTGCATTTATAACGTTTGTACTGATTAGTGCTTATTTGATGGTAGCCTGTCACATATTAAAGAGCATTCAATAACTCAGAGCTGCCTGTCCCTGTGTAGGAGTATCTGTGGCAGAGATTACTGGCTGTCTCCTAATATACGTTTCTCCTTCTTTCAAAGTAACGAAACCCCGAAGACTTAAATGAGCACATAGATGTCCAGGAAAAAGAAAAACACCACGTTGCCCAGTTTCCCTTGAAGCTAGCTGTGGCCTTGTGAATAAGTTCAAGTCAATGAATTATAAGCAGAAGTGTCTTGTGGCAGCTTCTGGAAACCTTCCTTAAGAGCAAGGTGATTTCCTATATATGTCCATGAAGATGAATTTGCCATTGTGTTTTTCAAATATCCCATGTTCTTACTGATTCTTAACTGATTTTCTTAATTACTGATATAGGCAAATTAACATTTTCCACTGTGATTCTGGATGTATTTTTTTATAGTTATTTCAATTTTCACGTTATATATTTCAAGTTCATGATTTGGGGAGCAATTTAAAATATTTGGATCATCTCAGTAACATTTAATTGAGAAATTTCACATGATTTCACTGTTTCCATTTGCATTTATATTTATAACCATTTTGGTTTCAAGTAGCACTCCTTAAATTCAATCTGACAATTCTAAACTTTTAACTAGAGAATTTAGTCATTTGTATACATACTTACTGATGTGTTTGGACTTCCATCTTATTTTGTACTTTATGATTTCTCCATCTTTCTCACTCCCTTTTCAGATTCATTATTTTTTTGCCACTTCAATTCTTATCCTCTGCTAGTTCGTAAATCCTACCCTCTTATTTAATCCTTTTAGTAGTTACCCCAGAAATGATAACATGAATCTTAATTTATGGAAGTATAATGTTAATTAATGTATTTACCCTTCTCTTGGGCAATAAAAGAAACTTAGAACACTTACCTGTTCTATTCCTTTGAAGACTCTGTGCTTTATTACTGTGCATGAAACATTTTATTTTCCAGATCCCAGTTTTATACAGCCAGCATTCATTTAGATGTACCCACTTATTTACTACTTCCTTTGCTCTTTGTTCCTTCTTGCACCTCAGTCCTACATCTAAGAACCTTTCTTTCTGCCTTAAGTACACCCTTTCGAATTTTATTTAGTGGAGAACAAACTCTACTTTTTGTTTATTTGTCTGAAAATGTCTTTGTTTACCTGTGTGTAGAATTTGAGGTTGACACATTTTCTTTCAGGGTATTGAAGATATTCCACTGTTTTCTGGTTTTTATTATTTCTGCTTAAAAGTCAGATAAAAGTATAATTGTCACACTTTTGAATATAAGTTTTCCCTTCAATCTGACTTCCTCCAAGTTTTTTTTAACTTATTATGGAGAATTTAAAGCATGTTCAAAGTTAGAAAGAACCATCTAATAAACCCTCTTGTGTTCATATCCCAGCTTGAACAATTATCAACATTTTGCCACTTTTGTGCCATCCATTCCCACATACACAGACTCTTATACACCTGTTTTAGTATTTTATTTTATTTTTCACAGGAGTATTTTAGAGCCGATACAAAAATACTATATTACGTCTTTTCATCTGTAAACACCTCGATATGTATCTCTCTCTCTAACTGATAAGGACTTTATTAACATAAGCACTAAGCCACCAACACAACCAGTGAAATTTTTTTGGAAAGATTTTTTTTTTTTGATGTGGACCATTTTTAAAGTCGTTATTGAATTTATTACAGTATTGCTTCTGTTTCCTTATGTTTTTTGGTTTTTTGGCCACAAGGCACATGGCATCTTAGCTCCCTGACCAGGAATTGAACCCGCACCCCCTACATTGGAAGGTGAAGTCTTAACCACTGGACTGCCAGGGAAGTCCCACAACCAGTGAATTTAACAACTTGGTATCTTCTAATATCTATCCTCTGTGCAAATTTCCACTTGTCCCAAAGGTGCTTTTTGTAGCTGATTTGTGGGAATCAGGATCTAGACAAGCCCACACATTGCTTTGGTTGTTACTTCTGCTAAGACTATTTTATTACAAGAGGTCCTGCCTTGATTTTCTTTTTCCCTTGCTATTGATTTATCAAAGAAATCAGATAATTCTCTAGAAAGATCCACTTTCTCAAGAATTGGCAGTCAGACTTAGAGGTTTGATTAGATTCAGGTTAAAAATATTTTAGGCAAGTATACTTCTTCAGTGTATTAATGATGAATAAAATGTTTGGTTTTCCTCCCTTCAGTGACTCTAAGATTGATTGATAGGTTCAGGTGTTGACAAAATTCAACACCCATTTATGATAAAAACCCTGCAGAAAGTAGGCATAGAGGGAACTTTCCTCAACATAATAAAGGCCATATATGACAAGCCCACAGCCAACATCATCCTCAATGGTGAAAAACTGAAAGCATTTCCACTAAGATCAGGGACAAGACAAGGTTGCCCACTCTCACCACTCTTATTCAACATAGTTTTGGAAGTTTTAGCCACAGCAATCAGAGAAGAAAAAGAAATAAAAGGAATCCAAATTGGAAAAGAAGAAGTAAAGCTGTCACTGTTTGCAGATGACATGATCCTATACATAGAGAATCCTAAAGATGCTACCAGAAAACTACTAGAGCTAATCAATGAATTTGGTTCAGGTGGTGACAGCTGCAGCCTCCATTATGAAATTTCCCTCAACCTTCCACCTAAGGTTTTAATAGCACTGAGGACCGTTGCCTAGATCCACAATTGCATTAGAGGTTGAAAAATGATGATTTCTTCTTTCCTTCTGCCTCTATTAGCTGCAAGTCTTATAAAAGTCTTTCCCTCATCTACTCTTTACTCACCATGAAAATATTGTTTATACAGGAAAGACAGGATAGATGCTTGATTCTTTCCCTTGGTTAATTTTTAGCATAGTGAGCTGTTGCTTAAGCCACCTCCAAAAACAGTTGGCCCGTGAAGACTTTTCATAATGATTCTTGTGCCTTTTTTAAAAATCCAGCATTACTGAGATACAATTTACATCCAATAAAATTCACCCATATTGACTCTACAGTTAGAAGAGTTTTGGCAAATGAAACCATTCATGTAAACATAATCATGATCAAAATATAGGACATCTCCAGGACCCCAAAAAACTTTTCTCCTCTCCCTTAAAGTCAGTTCATGGTCCTCACTCCAGTCCCAATCAAGTGCTGATCTGCTTTCTATCACTTTAACTTTATCTTTTTTAGAATTTCCTGTAAATGAAATCATACAGATTTAGTCTTTTGTATGGGTATCTTTCTCTTAGCATAATGCTTTTGAGATTAATCCATGTTGTTTCACGTATCAGCAGTTCTTTATAGTGTGGAGTAGTTTTCAATCTTATGAATGTACCACATTTTATTCATTCATCCACAATTTTATTGGACATTTCATGCCTGAAATGTAGATCAGCACTTAGCCAAAGGGACCCCTCTGCAGATCTTTGGAGCCCATTCCCCCCTCCCTGTCTCTTTCTATGTGTGTATTTACCTCTTATCTGGTACTCTGTTCTACAAATTCCAGCCACCTCCACCTGCTAGAACTCCATTCTCCATATGGTCAACCCAAAGAGACAGATGGGCTCTGTTTTGATTCTGCCTCCCTGCACCACAGCCTGAAAACTGCTTCCAGGTACTAATTAGGGGCAATCATAGAGCTCACCTTTTATGTTTCTTATCAAAGGGATCACAAACCTGCATTGCCTGTTTTTCAATGTCTGAAAAGAAATGTTTTTAAAATATATTTTGTTTAGTGTTCTAGTTTTTTGAGGCAGGAGGGCAACTCCCATAGAAGTCAATTCTTCATGGTGGAAGCAGAAGTCTCCTGCATCTTTTTGACAAGATAAAATTGGAGGTGTTTTTTCCAATCAACCTTCTGAAGTATAATTTATATACTTTAAAATTCACAGTTTAAGTCTATAGTTTGTTCATTTTGACAACTGTATGCAACATATAATCACCACCTCTATCTCCCGCAGGAAGTTTCCTCAATCCTTTTTGCCATCAGGCTTCATTCACATCTCTCAATCTGGGCAACTACTTATCCGATTACTGTCAATATAGATTCATTGCATCTGTCCTAATAGTTCAAATATATGGAATCACTTTTTGTTTTGTGTCTGGCTTCTTTCACCAGTACAATGTCTATAAGATTCATTCATGCCATTGCATGTGTCAATGTTTTGTTCTTTTTATTGCTGAGTAGTATTCAATTGTATGGATGAACTATAGTGTGTTTATCAATTCATTTGTTGATGATCATTTGGAGAGTATTCAGTTTGGGATTATTATGAATAAAGCTGCTATGAACATTCCTATACAAGTCTTTTTATGGGTTTCATGTTTTCTCTTCTCTTCTATCTAGAAATGGAATTAGTCATATGTAAGTATATGTTGAATTTTATAAAAAATTTCCAAACTCTTTTCCAAAGTGATTGCACCATTTTACATTTCTAACAGTAATGTTGAAAGTTCCAATTGCTCCACATTATCACCAACACCGGGAGTGGTTTTGCCACTCCTTTTAATTTAATTTATGCCAGTGAGTAGAAAGGGATATCTTGTTGTGGTTTTCATTTGGGATTCCTGATGACTACATTAAGTATATATTCATTTGCTAATGGGCCATTTGTATATTCTTTTGGATTGTCTATTCTAGTTTTCTGCCCTTTTGTTGAACAGGGTTGTTTGTGCCCTTACTAAGTTGTAAATGCCATTTAGATAGTATGGATACAGGTTCTTTGTCAGATATATGTGTTGTCAATATATTCTCACAGACTTTTGCTTGGAATCCCACTTCTGGGTATTTATTCAAAAGAATTGAAATCAGGATCCCAAAATGATATTAGCACTCCCATGTTCACTGCAGCAGTATTCGCAGAGGGTAGATCTCATGTTAAATGTTCTTACCATAACAAAATGAAAATTTTAACTTTTTTAAAACAGTTTCACTCATTATTGATTCCATTTTCAATCTGGATACATTTTTCTTTTTTATTTTGTATTATTGCCCTTGCTAGACCTCTGGTGCAATGTTGAACAGGAGTGATGAAAGCAGACATCCTTGCCTTGTCCCTCATCTTATGGGAAAGAATTCAGTCTTTCACCATTAAGCATGATGTTACCTTTCAGCTTTTCATAGACACACTTTATGAGATTGAGGAAGTTCCCTTCTAGTCCTGAGTTGCTCAGAGATTTTATCAAGAATGGATTTCGGATTTTATTATATCCTTTTCTTAAACCTATTAAGCTAATCATGTACTTTTCTTTTTTAGTCTGTTAATATGATGACCCACATTGATATATGCTCCATGTTCTTGGATTGGAAGAATCAATATTGTCAAAACGACTATACTACCCAAGTCAATCTACAGATTCAGTGCAATCCCTATCAAATTACCAATGGCATTTTTCACAGAACTAGAACAGAAATTTAAAGTTTTATTGATCTTCTCAAAGAGTCAGCTTTGATTTCATTGATTTTCTCTATTGTTTTTCTGTTTTTAATTTCATTGTTTTATTTTCTTTTCTTTATTATTTCATTGCTTCTGCTACTTTGGGTTTAATTTTCTTTTCTTTTTCTAATCTTATAAAATATAAACTGAGCTAGTTGATCTGAGATCTTTCTCCTTTAGAATATAGGCATTTTTGTGCTGTAAATTTCCTTCTAAAGTACTGCTTTAGTTCATCTCACAATTTTTCATCTGTTGTGTCATAATTCATTCATTTCAAAATATTCTAATTTTCTGTTTGATTTAATTTTTTAATCTGTGGGTTATTGATTTATTTTATTGAAGTGTAATTGATTTAAAATATTGTTAGTTTCAGGTATACAGCAAAGTGATTCAGTGAAATATTTTTTCAGATTATTTTCCATTGTAGGTTAGTACAAGATATTGAATATAGTTCCTTGTGTTATACAGTAAACCCTTATTGCTTATCTATTTTATGTATGGGCAGGTGGGGCCAGGAAGGCTCTCAGTGTTCTCCACCCAGTTCTCTGGGAGGCCCTCCAGGGCGGGTCCCCATCAGTGGAGCAGAACCAGCCAGATTCCATACACACAGGTCAGCACTGTGGCTGATCTATGGGTTATTTAGAAGTACATTATTTGATTTCCAAGTATTAGGGGTATTTTCCAGATACCTTTCTATTTCGTTTCATTGTGGTCAGAGAATACACTTTGTTATTTCAATACTTCTATTAAACTTGTTTTATGGCCCAGAATATGGTCTATCTTGATAAATGTTCCTTGTGCACTGGAAAACAATGAGTATTCTGTAGTTGCCAGGTGGAATATTCTATAAATGTCAATTTGGCCAAGTTGGTTGATAGTGCTGTTTGTTTCTTTTATCCTTACTAATTTTATTTATATAAATTCTACAAATTACTGAGAAATAAGTGTTGAAATTACTGACTATGATTGTGGGTATATAGGTTCTTCCACACAGCCCCATCAGTTTTGTGTCATGTATTTGGGAGCTCTGTCATTAGAAGCAAAAACATTATGGATGGATTTTTATGTTCCCTTGATGAATATTAGTCGCTACATCACTGAGAAATGACTCTCTTGATCACTGTTAATAGTCTTGTTCTGAAGATTAATCTTTATTTATTATTATTTATTAGCATAGCCATCCCTATTTTTTTAAATTAGTGTTAGCATGGTATATCTTTTTCTATCCTTCTATTCTTCACCTAGTTGTGTCTTTACACTAAAAATTTGTTTTGTTTTGCTTTGGGTTGTTGTCAGCATTATATATTGTGGTCTTGTTCTTTTATTTGATCTGGCAATCTATGCCTTTTAATCAGGTGTTAAAACCATTTATATTTATGGTGATTCTTAATAATGTTAAGTTTAAATCTATTGTCTTGCTATCTATTTCCTTTTTATCTAAACTCTTCCTTATTTTCTCTTTCCTCTTTTTCTGTCTTATTTTAGATTCAGTATTTCTTATGATTTCATTTTATCATATTTGTTGACTAGTTATAATTCTTTGATATATTGTTTTAGAGGTTGCTTTAGAGTTTAGAGTATACAGCTATGACTTATTACAGTCTACCTTCAAGTGATTATATACTGTTGCACATATGGTATAAGACCCTTATAACAGTATAGTTCCATTTCTTCCCATCTGGACTTTGTACAATTTGTACTATTGTTGTCATTCCTAGGTGCCTTGGCCTTTCTGGACTTTTACCTCTGTCTTCTCAGGGAATCATTGCTTGGCTGTCCCTTCCCTATGATATCGCCTGGAAACTCTTTCCAGGCAGTAAGCTGGGAGAATAAGAGCTCCCCTGGTTTGTTTCTACTCTCGCAGGGAACACCATCCTATCTGCCTCATGACCAGTGTTAAAAATAAACCACATTATTTCATAAATTTTGTCTGATTTTTTAATTGTTTCATATGGAAGGGTAAATCTACTCCCTGTTACTCCATCTTTGCTAGAAGGTGGGACTAATGTTTATTGAATATCTACGATGTACCAAACACTTTATATTCATTCTTTCACCAAATTCAATCAGATTCACTATGATGAAGATACTATTAAGCCTTTTCATAGATGAGGAGACTAGGGTATATGACAGAATTAATGAATAAAGTCATACATCCTACTAAATGATGGAATAATTTTTTGATCTCAGATGTGTTTGACTACAAAAGGACAGTACTTCCATATAAAACAGAGAGAGAGAAAAGTATATGAATGTGAATAAATTACATCCATTCTGTAAAATTCATTTTAATCATAATCATTTTAATGAGCAGTTTAAACTTTTTCCCTAGTGATTATAGCAGGAACATGATATCAGAATTAGAGCTTTATATTTCATCAGATCACTAGCTTTTTAATTTTTTTTTCTTGTCCCTTAATGATTTCATGGACAGATTCTATACATTTCTGGCCACTTTTGTTGCAAGAAAGTCCAGACCACTTTGACATTCCAATCTTAAATAAAGTTTAAACCCTTTCCCCAGTGGACTCCCAGGGACTTGGAGAAGGGGAACTATATAGTTATTATATAACTAATACTTTTGTGGTGCTGTGGCATTACTGGTCTTTCCCTGATCAGTCATGTTCCATATGCTCCTGCTGTGCTCTGCTCTTAAGATGTGTTGTTTTCATGAGAAAGTTCACCTTCAATCAGATCCCTTCTATCACTACTTGCTCTGACCCTGCCTGTGGTTCTATGCCTGCTCAGAGTGAAGTATTACCTTATTTGACCTAGAGTCTTCCAAGGGCAATGCCATGGTTTCTGTCCCCTTATATAACCCGTGTGCTCCTTCACATGGAGCCAGGAAACTGCTAAGTTCCTCTTTGGTACACTCGAAGGGCTAATGGGAGCTAGGATGGGTTTGGCCACCATTCCTTTCCCAGGCTCACACACTGAGGCTCGTTCTTGCCCTTCAACCTTGAATTATTTCTGCAAGCCTGCCCTCCTCAGCTCTCTCTCAAGATAATATGGAGTAACCAAGATTTTCTAAGAAATCCCTCACTATGATCGGCAACAAAGGGTTGGCGTGGGGGCTGATCTGTGGTTCTGTAGTTCATCAAGTCTCCAGCTGGGGAGTGAGGTATAAGTCTTTCCTTGTGTAGGCACCCCATTCTCTATGATGATTTTCCTGGAACCCCATTCCAGTCATTTAAATTCTGGAGGTGAGAGAATTACCTCATGAGAAAGGATGGGAAAGATATTACCTCCCACTGAGAGAACAATGGATTTCCCTCTCCCTCTCCCCAGTAATCTCCTTATAACAGCTTATTTGCTAGGTGATGATTATGAGTAATAGGGTCTGTTTAGCTGCCTCTCAGTAAGCTCTGGGGGAATTAATAGGCCCCAGTATTGGCAGTTCTTTTTAGACTGTGGCACATTAATGCCTCTTGTTTTCAGAGGAAGCCCTCAGGCAACAATAAAAATCCCACTTAATGTCTTGTTCCATAACCAGTAGTTCAACTGACCTTCTACCTTAGAGTCCAATATATGATCACAAAAGTCGATTTAAATTTCACTTTGCCTATTTCTGTTGTGACGACTTTGAAAATCTTAACTCAGCACTGAAGTACACAAGACATGGATAGAAGCCTGGGGAAAGTCAGTACAGTGGGCAATACTACAAAATAAACAAATTACTCTCCTGCACAAAATGTGTACAGTCTGACAACAAAAACAGGGTACCTTCTTTTGGAACCTGATCTGGTTTCCAAGAAGTAGGACTGGGCGTTGTGAGGAGACTGGGGAGTAGTATGGCAAAAGAGGGAAAAGAGGAGAAGTGGGTGGGGAAAGAGAGGGATAGAGAGAGACTGAGAACACAGTAAGACACTCCATGCTTTCATTCTTGGCTCCCATGGACACAGCTGAGAAGGGGCACTGTGGGCCCCTTGAGGGGAGGGCTGAAGGCTGGCAGCCTCCCTTAACTCACAGAGCTATTTCAAGCTCTGGGATTGGTGCCCACGCCCAGGGAGTTAGCATTCCTGATGGGGGAGGTGGCATGGAAGAGAGCTTTCAAGTGTATTCAACATTCTCCCCCTCAACCCTCTCCAAAAGTCTCTCTATCTCCCACCTCCCCAACACCGAGCTCCTAAAATTACTGAAGAAAAACAAGCACATTAATCCAGGCTCAACCTGGCATAGCAAAAGAAGCAGGCAACCTTCTCAGCAAACCCTGGATTTGTAGGTAAGTGCTACTCACCACATTCTTTAATAAAAGTTTAGTCTACGCTTTAGACTAAAAGCTGTCTTAAAATTCCTTTCCTGTGTCCTGACCTTATCCTCCCTTTTAATGCTAAGCTTTTTCCTGTGTTATTATCACCAAAGCTTTATTCATAGCAATCCATTTATATCGCAGGCACATATTGTGCTCTTAGCTCTGCATATTGTGAGGGACACAAAGAGGAGGAAAGATTTGTCCCTACCTGTTAGTGCAACAGAGCTCGGAGGAGGAAGGTGGGTGAGGGTGGGAAGAGGAACCACTTTCCAATCCAAGTGGTTTCACCAGAGCTTCCCAGACTACTTGTTCTGGATACCTGTACTATTTTGTGACCAACAGATCCCACTCTTCCCACTCTTTGAAATACTGATTGTTCAGATTTGGCATGCACCATTAGACTCCAGCATCGTAAATCTGAAAGTTCCTTGAGAGCAGGAGCTGTGTCTCATTCACCACTACCCTCAGCCCTCAGCATAGCACCTGCCACATGGTAGGATTGCAGGCTGCATGGACCCTCACGTTCATGAATTAATGAACTGAAAGGGCTCCAGAATGGCTCTGTCCTAAGTCCCCAAATCCTCTCCAGGCCCCTGAGCGGGTCTTTGGGGAAACTTTAAAGAACAGTAGAAGAGGCTTATCTCACAGGGCGAATAATGCCTTATATATGTAAAATGTTTTTATTATTTTTGCCCCAAAAGTTATTCATGTAGTTTTCACTTGATCTTTATAGCAATCTGATTGAGGATTTTATAGGGAGCCTGTCGTCTATTTTATTGGCAAGGAGACTGAGGCTCAGAGGAATGACTCTGTCCTCAATACTTCTGTGTCACTCTGGAAAATCATGTTACTATAGGGCTGATAAATGGAACATTGCCTGCCATAGATGTCACAGTCATCAGCGATTGCAGACACAGCCGTTGGTGAGCTGGTGAGCCCTGAGGATACTGGCCCCAGATAAGCTGGGGTGTATATCAAAGGAATGATTTCAGTGAGCCCAGACTCTTGCATCTTCCCATACATAGAAAAACGCTAAGTTCCTTAACTTGGGATATCTAGGTTTCTTTTATTAGCAGTAATCTTTTGTTCCTACTACCTGACCTTTGTTGCAAACTTCTACATATCCTAGCTCCCCCCTCACCTCCTCAGAGCAGTTTTCTCAGGGTTACTTGAGATGATGCCTCCCGGGCTCGAAGTCCTAAAAATTCCTGCCAAATAAAACATAACTCTCAACTTTTAGGTTGTGAATAATATTTTAGTCAGCAGGGCAAAGTTTTCTAATAGCGTGACTTTGTCTGACTAGGTAGCTGTGGATTCAGAAAAACACAGGATTCAAACACTGATCTTCCAGTTAAAAGCCAGGGGTCAGGTTCCCCGTTTTGCTTTATCAGGTCTGTCATGGTGCCTGGGAGAATCTTGTTCTATTGTCTCTAGACCATGAAGAGGATGGAGAGGAACATGGTCAGGGGACCACTACAGAAGCACTTTGATTTGGAGAGGGAGAACGCCAAACAGGCTGAAGCCAAAGACTGCAGAGACTAGAGGATATCTGCCTATACCATGTGAGGTTGTTGACCAGGGAGCAGAGACGGTTCCAAAAAGAACTGCAGAGGTTGCAGCAAGTTAAGCCTTCCAGGATGGGGAGAGGCAGAGCAGGGCAGCAAGCCATCAGCTGGCTAAGGCAAGAGTAACATCCCCTACCTCATGACGAGGGCCCTTTCAGAGATCTGGACACCAAGAAAGTGAGAACTTCTGATCTCAGCTTGGATTTTAGGCTGCCCACCCATCCATGTCCCTCTCTCCCTCAATTACACAGCTCCCTGGAGCAGCCCACATGCAAACCATCTTGAGCTAACACTTCTCAGGCTCCCAGTCTTTCAAATGAGCTCTCTCTGGCTTTAAAGCCTTAATGTTCTACTTTCTTATATCTGGGTTGATTTAGTTTCACTTCTTTTCTATGCCTGGTCAACAAGCATTCATTGAGTAACTCTTAATGTGCAAGTCGTCTTATGAAAAAGAAGTAAAACAAAAAAATTTCCCTGGGATTGGCGACCAGAGAGAATTGTGTAACGATGGCTGACCTCTGATAGGGCTGAGCAAGGAGCAATTGGCTGTTTTCAACACTCACTAATATGAGAGTCAGGCCCTTCCTTTCTTCTGCAGAAAGTGAATTTGTCAACTACCCTCCTTGTACTCCAAAGTATATTCACACAAGAGCTTACAGATTTTGCTTAGATTAGAATATTTTGCACAAGCGATTGTTGTGTATTGGTACTGTGATTTCTTTGTCTTCTTAAGCCAAAGGGCAAATATTTCTGTCATTTACCCAAAGAGGCCTCTTTACTCAGAAGCTGTGAGCTCATATCCTTTGTAATAATTCCCTCCCATAAAACCTTCTGTTGCCAAAGAATAATCCTTTCCAAATGTACACATCACTTAGAAGACTATCCAATGAACATAGACTATATAGTTAAGTAGTTATAACAAGAATAACGCTACTAACTTCATACACTCATTTCTAGTTAGTAGCTACTGATTATCACAGAAGGAAGGGCTACACAATGCTATCCAGAATCTCAGACCTTCCAAAGCTGTCTACACCATTCAGTAAAAAGAGAAGGAAATAAAACTGCCTGCTCAGTGATTCCATCTTCGTCCATTAAACCATGGTGGCTAAGAATACAGACTCTGGACCCAGATTGCCAGGGTTGAAATCCTGACTCTATCACTTACCAGCTGTGAGGCCTTGGGCAGCTTACTGGACCTGTCTCTGCCTCAGTTTTCTCCAGAGTAAAATGTAAATGATGTTTCCTACCTCATAAAGTCATTTGAGGATGCAGTGAGTACTTGAAACAGTACCTAAATGCAAAATAAGTGCTATATAAGTGTTTGCTCTCATCAGTCAATCAATCCTGTAAAAGATTGTTACAGGATTAAAACTCTTCTGTTTTGTTGAAAGTTGCCATAGTTATACAGTTTGTAGAAACTAGTTCTATTTTTCCCATAACAAAATAATCATATGTTAATATTCAGCATAGAATGGATCTATCTCAGCTCTTCAAAACTATGGTCCGTTCTTACTTAAGGCAGGTGCAGGAGCCCTGAAAATGACGTAGCATGTTCAAGAGGAAAGCCAAGTATCACAATTGAATGTAAAATCATTTAGGTCTCCACAGCTAATAGGTGGACACAAGACTCTCTAGTAATATCCAGGCATCTGGCCTAAGAATTATTTCTAGCCTCCAGCTTTGGGTTTTAAAGAGGAGAAACTGAGCAAATAACTGAACTTCCTTGTCTGTAATAAATAGTTAAACCAAACTAGAATGAGAGGTCACAGAATGGAAAAGAATCTTAGAAGCCATTTGGTTGAATCCCACTTCAGTTCTCAAAAAGGATGCTGAAGACCAGATACCTACTCTCTATGGGCTGTTCAGAAGACCAGGTCCGAGGGAGGTGGCTGGCCTTGATGACTAGAGAGTTTGCGTCAGGGACAGGTGGTATAAAAAGAGTCTGGACAAGGAGGCAGCAAACTTTGATTCAGGGGCCTCTGTCTCTATTTCCTTTAGAAAGTCACATCCTCTCTGAGCCTCAGACTTCTTGACGTAAAACTAGGGAAGAAGGAAGGAAACAATATGAATTAAGTGTCAGTATTTATCAGGCACTGTACTAGGCAATATATTCCCATGATTCACTTAATGAAATTGTTATTGAGATTCAACTACAGGATACATGCCAGTTGGTGGATTTTTTATAAACTTATTTATTTTATTTATTTTAATTTTGGCTGCATTGGGTCTTCGTTGCTGCGAGTGGGCTTTCTCTAGTTGTGGCGAGCGGGGGCTACACTTCGTTGCGGAGCACAGGCTCTAGGTGCACAGGCTTCAGTAGTTGTGGCTCACACGTTCTAGAGCGCAGGCTCGGTAGTTGTGGCACACGGGCTTAGTTGCTCAGCGGCATGTGGGATCTTCCCGGACCAGGGCTCGAACCCGTGTCCCCTGCATTGGCAGGTGGATTCTTAACCACTGTGTCACCAGGTGGATTGTTTAAAATGTATATTCCCAGTCTTCATCTGTAGAGATTTGGATCAGTAGGTTAGGAGTTAGGCTCAAAATCCACATTTTTAAATGAGCTGACACTAAGGCAGATTATTCTGAGACAGGTGTTTGTGGGCCAGACTTTACAAAACCCCATTACAGCATCTCAGATAGACACAGGAATGCAAATATGAAAAAACATGGTCTGTGCCCTCGAGATGCTCACATTTAAATTGGAAGTTAGCCATGCTTGCAAAAAATTATCACAGAAAATACTAATTGCTAAATTAGAGTTGTTTTCAAAGTAGAACAAGAGCATGGAAAGTTTCCTATGTCTATCAAAGGGGCTCAGGTGAGATGTCCCAAAAGAGGCAGTGTATGAGCAGAATCTTAGAAGAGGAAGAGAATGAAGATGGGTGGGGTAGGGGGGGTGGGCAGCTTGTCACGAGGACACGTGGCAAGGCCACTCCTGGCAGTAGGAACACTGTGTACAAAGGCACATGCATGAGAATGATTTGCTACAGGTTGCTCAACCTGCAGGGGTGTAAGGGGTGACGAGAAGGTGTAGGTGAAATGTTTACAGACAAAGCAGTGTAGGCAGTGTCTCCAGTCATGAATAGCTTCATAGGTCTTGCAAGAGTTTAAATCTCACCCTACAGGGTTTGGGAGTAGGGAGATTACATGTCCACGTGTGAGAAGGATTACTCAGCTGTAATGTTTAAGGTAGACCAGATAGGAGAATTCCAGAGTGTAGGCCAGGGTTTAAAGGCCTAAACTAGAGCATTGCCCAGGTGAAAAAAAATGAGTATCTTAAGATATTTAGGAAGTGAAATCACATCTTTTTTTTTAACATCTTTATTGGAGTATAATTGCTTTACAGTGGTGTGTTAGTTTCTGTTTATAACAAAGTGAATCAGCTGTACATGTACATATATCCCCATATTTCCTCCCTCTTGCGTCTCCCTCCCTCCCACCCTCTCTATCCCACCCCTCTAGGTGGACACAAAGCATGGAGCTGATCTCCCTGTGCTATGCGGCTGCTTCCCACGAAATTGCATCTTAAGTGTACAAGCATTTCGAGATATTTAAGTGGGGAATTGTCAGAGCTTTATGATTAATTATATGTTCAAGGTAAAAAAAAACAGAGTCAAGAATATACGGCCTGACACAAAGTAGGCACTCATACATCCTTGTTAAATTGGATAACTAGATGGACACACACACACACTCACACACACACACACACACACACACACACACACACACTCAAGAAGACAACAGAAGAAGAGCGACCCCAAAAGGACTATCTCTTTCCTTGACTACCTCACCAAGAAGTTATTTGATGAAAGAATATTAGGAGTTTAATGTAAACTCTAGGCCCTTTATCTGGTCATAAGTCCTCTGCCTGGTGCCTACTAACCCATGTAGATTTAGGGAACTCACTCCCATTAGAGCAAACTAGTGCAAGACTTTCAACTCTAAGTGACCAACTCATGAGACATCTTGAAAACAAACCGGGTTTTCTACAGCAGCTATGACTACAAGATGCTGAAACATTAACTCAAAGAGCAAAAAACCCACTTACTCATGGCCGGCAGCTGCAACTCTTGGCTCAGGTGGGTAGGAGGTCACGTAATTGAGGTGAATGAAACAATAGGGCACCAGCTCTGTGTATCACTCACACCCAGTCATTTTCTTTTGAAAACACCATGCTTGCCAAATAAAACATTCAGACAAAACCTCCATGGGCCAAGTCCGTTTAAACCTCTGACCTTGGTGTTTCTAAATCCTCTTTCACATATTTGAGGTAAACATTGGGGACCTGCTTTAGGTTTTTCTGTTTCCATTCATCATGCCAGATCAGCCTGTTGTGTAATGTGATCCAATGGTATTCATATACTCTTTCTCCGCCCAGAGAACTAGCTTCAATCATTCTTTTCCTTCTTCTGTTACTGTATTCGTTTTTTAGGGCTACCCTAACAGCACCACAAACTGGGTGGCTTAAGCAACAGGAGTGTCTTCTCACATTTCTAGAGGCTTGAAGTCCAAAACCAAGCGTCGGTTCCTTCTGAAGGCTGGGAAAGAAGGATCTGTTCCAGGCCACCCTCTTTGGCTTGTCGATGGCCATCTTCTTCCTGTGCCTCTTCCCATCACCTTCCCTCTATCTGAGTCTCTGTGTCCAAATTTCTCTTTATTATAAGGACACCAGTCATATTGGACTAGGGCTCACCCTAATGACCTCATCTTAACTTGATGATATCTGTAAAGGGCCTGTCTCCAAATAAGGTCACATTCTGAAGTACTGGGGATTAGGACGTCTACATATGACATTTGGGGAGGATACAATTCAACCCATAACACCTATTAATTAACTCAAAACAGGTATCATCAAGAAAAAGTTCTCCTCTGACTTTGAGAAGGGAAGTCAGAAGAGACCAGAAGATGTTCTTATGTTCTCATCACAGGGAGGACAGAAGCACAGTGTTCTACAGGCTAATAAATTTAGGTAAGAAAATGCTTACTAAACTCATGGATATGACCTCTTTACATCGTCCTCTCCCCGAGAAAGTGCTGCCTTTTTCTTCTTAAGGAAAGAGCCATTTTTCCACGTTGTTACCACCCATTCTCACCCTTCATGCTCTTCCCACTCACTTTATTACCTCACCTAATACCACACTGAAAGGGGCCATGGTCTAATAACTTGAAAATGCTAAATATGAGCCTCTTCATCTGTTTTCAGAGATGTCTCTTCTTTTTACCTCCTTTCCCAGAGCACTGACAACAAATACGATCCAAGAAATATACAAAACCAAGTCCCAGATGCCTCCTTTCCATCACACTGGTCCCAAGGACCCCATGAAAAGCAAAAGGCAGTCGCTATCTCAAAATAACAGAACTTCCCACTTTATAGAAGAGAAGCCGCAAGCCCAAGAGAAATATTCTATAAACCCACTGAAGGGCAAAGACTCCAACAAGGGCATCTCTCTTCTATGTCAAGATCAAGACGTCTCCACTCACACCCTAGACCAAGGCCCCAGTTCCAGCCCAGCTGGTGGTAGCAGAATGGCACACGGCGATGAGACCAGATCAAATGATGCCAACAAAAGGCCAGACCACACCACTGGGAAACAAATTCCCCTGACTCCCATGGAATGTGGAGGGAAATTCAAAGGCGAGCCCAAAACATCAACCTATTCAGAGTTGTTTGCAAAGGCCAGAAACACTCACTACCTCCGGCACCAGGTCCCCCCGAGTCTGAGATTGCTTAGCACTGGGGAGATCTTTGGGCACAAGGAATCCTCACAGTACAGAGCAGAAAAGGGGTGTAAAAACAGGATGACCATCTAAGTTACTTCCTCTCTAACCATCTAACATATCCTCACAATAACATATGCTATAATCACTAAATAAAATTATTTGTCAAGCAACTGTAGTAAGCAATACAAATATATATATGCAATACATATATGTGTGTGTATATATATATATATATATATATATATATATATATACTTTTTTCTTAAAACCTAGGTTTTTGTCCTTTTATGGGAATATAATCTTTCACTGAATGAGCAATGTTAGCATGAAAAATGAAGGGAGAGATGAATCTTCCGAAACCATTTTAAGCAATGTACACACGTTGCTAATATCATCAAAATTATGAATCTACATTGATGTCTAGAGTTTTCCTGAAAGGTAAAATATTAAGGATCCTATTTATATTTGCCACCCTTTTCTTATAGGAGATTCTTATGGCGCCACCTGCTGGCAAAATGGCGTGGCTCTTCTGTTTGTTTTAGTTTCACATATAAAGGTAAGAATAGAAACTCAGTTGAAAATATGTACATAATATGGTCTATAAATAAAAACTCCTCTCCCACCACAGCTCTGTGCTCTTTTTTGAAGCCCTTTCCTTTCTTCTTTTATTTCCAGATAGCTCCATTTTGGTTTTCTCATTCCCACTTTCTTTTTTTTTAACATCTTTATTGGCGTATAATTGCTTCACATTGTTGTGTTAGTTTCTGCTTTATAACAAAGTGAATCAGCTATACATATACATGTATCCCCATATCTCCTCCCTCTTGCATCTCCCTCCCACCCTCCCTCATTCCCACTTTCAACCTGCTCTTATCAAACTTTTTGGATCCTAAAAAATGAAAAAGGAACAGTTTATAAGAAATATGTCCCCTCTAACATTTTCTTCCAAGAAGCAAAGCAGTGGGGGAAAGCAGGCCAGGGGCAACAAAATTGACTGATGAATACCTAATTTATTTACACCATCCACGACTGTGCTGGCAGGAATAGGAACACCCAGGGTGGAGAAACTCCTTTGCAAACTTCCCAGTCCTTTATTGTGTGTTCTTTCTCCTTGTCTATCTCCAGTACAATCACTCCTCAAGGATGAGTTCTCAAAATGATTCACCCCACTTCTAAATGGGTCTTTTCTCTGTGCTGGCCATAACTTCAGGACAGGGTCATTGTCAAGGCAGCAAGGACCTGGCCTCATCCTAGTCGTCTCCTCCACTTGATTAATCGCCCCTGTTCCAAGTACACCTCAGTCTCATGAACTTGAGAAATAAGCATTCTGCACGTTCCTTCTTGTTATCCTGCTTGTATCTTCATATATCTGATGGACCCAGATCTGCCTGTATCTCTAACTCCAAAATTTTATACATTCTATTTCAAATGACATTTCATGAACTGCAACAAAATTGTGCATTTACAAATCTTCTAACGTCATAGATTTTATTCTTATCATTTAGTCTAATACATTTCCTTCTTCAATATGATGGATATAATACTTTTATTGATACAACTCAACACAACCAGAGGGAAAGCTGTTGCATGGGTCCTTGCTTGTCCTAACCCATTAAATTCTATAGAACAGTTTAAATCCTTAATCTTCACAAGCCACACTGAGTTCCAGGATAGCTCTCACCTAATCAGCTTAAAGTCATTCATTCATACCAGAGATCTCATCTGGGGATAGATGTGCTCCCCAAAAGACATTTGATAATATCCAGAGATATGTTTGGTTGTCACAACCCAGGTGAGGGGGGTAAAAGACCCTGACCTAGAGACAGTAGCATTGACATTTATACACTACCAAATGTAAAATAGATAGCTAGTGGGAAACAGCTGCATAGCACAGGGAGATCGGCTTGGTGCTGTGTGACCACCTAGAGGGGTGGGATAAGGAGGGTGGGAGGGAGATGCAAGAGGGAGGGGATATAGGGATATATGTATACATATAGCTGATTCACTTTGTTATACAGCAGAAACTAACACAACACTGTAAAGCAAGTATCCTCCAATAAAGACATTAAAAAAAAGAAAAGAGAGAGAGAGATAAAATATAAAAGACCCTGACCTATAGACCATTGTATTAAACTTTGCAAAACCCTCTAAGGTAGGAAAATCAGTGAGATAATTTCTCCCATTTTATAGGGAAAAAAAAATGAGGCTCACAATAAGTAAAATGACTCTCTCTATACCAGAATGTGAATGAGAAACAAAGGCCAGAATTCTGCTTTCCTGTATTATCCTTTTCTCTCAATGAGAAGGCGGGACAACACAATGTCCAATGACTTATGCCCTCCTGTTCAGCTATGAAATACTTTTCAACCCTATAAATAAAAATCTTTAACAATAAAAATTAGAAAGAAATGGTAAAAAGGAAAACTTCATACTTTGATTTTGAGGGAACGTGACTTTTTCTTTTACATTCATTCATTTATTCAGAGATGTATTGAAGAGAGACAATGTCTTCTCCATTTACTCCTACATGAGGAAAAGCAGGTTATCACCTCATTACCTGAACCTACCCAATGGGGAGGGAATTCACTTTTCACCTGGAGGCAGAGGCATCTGGGAAATCTGAGGTGGTGACAGCCTCTCACCCAGAGTCCCAAAATTCTGAAGACAACTGAAGGGGACCCTGAAAGGTTCCCACAGTCCTCAGTGTGGGGTAAGATTGGGTAAGTTGCTACCAGTAACACTGGAGGGACCAGCCCTTCTGAGGGTGAAACAGCCCTGAAGGCAAAGCCCAGGGCATCGTACCTGGGGGGAGAATTTTGCCTCCACACCAACAGCACTAGGGCAGTTGAAGCCTAGATCCAGTTCAAACAGAAGTCACAGCACCATATCACCAACGACAGCCAGCATAGCAAGGAACTGCTGCCCAAAAGAGGGAAGCCCAAGAGGTGTGAACTGTTGCCTGAGCCACTGCCTTCCCTCACCCCATCTGCATCCCTGGGGCACTGAGGGCAGAAGAAGTGAGACAGAGGAGCCTGAGGCAAGCTGCAATAGAACAGGAGCTCCCTGGGGTGGGGAAGATGGACTTTATACCAGACAAGGGTCATAAATAATAATACCTGAATGTGGCTGAAAAAATATCAACCAGAAATAAAACTTTTAAAATGGAAATGACTGGAAGTTATTGGATCAGATTGAGATAGTATTAAACAAAGTTAGTAGCAGTTACTGGGAGAAAAATGAAACCCACCCCAGGTTTATACCTCACCAAGCTGAGATTTCTCAATCTAACCTATGTGGAGAGACACTGTGCTAAGAAACATTAACTACAGTCACACCTCAGAGATATTTCAGTGTGGTTCCAGACCACCACAATAAATCAAATATCAAAATAAAGTGAGTCGGGACTTCCCTGGCAGTCCAGTGATTAAGGCTATGTGCTTCCAATGCAGGGAGTGTGAGTTCGATCCCTGGTCTGGGAATGAAGATCCCACCTGCCGTATGGCATGGCCAAAAAATTTAAAAAGAAAAAAAAAAAAAAGGTTTAAACTAAAGGAACAAAATAAAGTGAGTCACATAATTTTTTGGTTTCCCAGTGCGTATAAAAGTTACATTTACACTGTATTGTAGTCTATTAAGTGTACAACAGCATTATGTCTAAAAAAACAGTGTTCTAATTTCATTCTTTTACATGTAGCTGTCCAGTTTTCCCAGCACCACTTATTGAAGAGGCTGTCTTTTCTCCACTGTATATTTTTGCCTCCTTTATCAAAGATAAGGTGACCATATGTGTGTGGGTTTATCTCTGGGCTTTCTATCCTATTCTATTGATCTATCTTTCTGTTTTTGTGCCAGTACCATACTGTCTTGATTACTGTTGCTTTGTAGTGTAGTCTGAAGTCAGGGAGCCTGATTCCTCCAGCTCCATTTTTCTTTCTCAAGATTGCTTTGGCTATTTGGGGTCTTTTGTGTTTCCATAGAAATTGTGAAATTTTTTTGTTCTAGTTCTGTGAAAAATGCCATTGGTAGTTTGATAGGGATTGCATTGAACCCGTACATTGCTTTGGGTAGTACAGTCATTTTCACAATGTTGATTCTTCTAATCCAAGAACATGGCATATCTCTCCATCTGTTTGTATCTTTAATTTTTTTTTTTTTTTTTTTTTTTTTTTGCAGTACACGGGCCTCTCACTGTTGTGGCCGGCCTCTCATTGTTGTGGCCGCTCCTGTTGCGGAGCAGAGGCTCCGGACGCGCAGGCTTAGCAGCCATGGCTCACGGGCCCAGCCACTCCACAGCATGTGGGATCTTCCCGGACCAGGGCACGAACCCGTGTCCCCTGCATCGGCAGGCAGACTCTCAACCACTGCGCCACCAGGGAAGCCCCATCTTTAATTTCTTTCATCAGTGTCTTATAGTTTTCTGCATACAGGTCTGTTACATAGGCAGAACACTCTATGATGTAAATCACAGCAAGATCCTTTTTGACCTACCTCCTAGAGAAATGGAAATAAAAACAAAAATAAACAAACGGGATCGAATGAAACTTCAAAGCTTTTGTACAGCAAAGGAAACCATAAACAAGACAGCCCTCAGAATGGGAGAAAATATTTGCATATGAAGCAACTGACAAAGGATTAACCTCCAAAATATACAAACAGCTCATGCAGCTCAGTATCAACAAAACAAACAACCCAATCCAAAAGTGGGCAGAAGACCTAAACAGACATTTCTCCAAAGAAGATATACAGATTGCCAACAAACATATGCAAGAATGCTAGACATTACTAATCATTATAGAAATGCAAATCAAAACTACAGTGAGATATCACCTCACACCAGTCAGAATGGCCATCATCAAAAGGTCTACAAACAATGAATGCTGGAGAGGGTGTGGAGAAAGGGAACACTCTTGCACTGCTGGTGGGAATGTGAATTGGTACAGCCACTGTGGAGAACAGTATGGAGGTTCCTTAAAAAACTACAAATATGACCCAGCAACCCCACTACTGGGCATATACCCGGAAAAAACCATAATTCAAAAAGAGACATGTACCACAATGTTCATTGCAGCACTATTTACAATAGCCAGGACATGGAAGCAACCTAAGTGTCCATCGACAGATGAATGGATAAAGATGTGGCACATATATACAATGGAATATTACTCTGCCATAAAAAGAAACAAAACTGAGTTATTTGTAGTGAGGTGGATTGACCTAGAGTCTGTCATACAGCATGAAGTAAGTATGAAAGAGAGAAACAAATACCATATGCTAACACATATCTATGGAATCTAAAAAAAAAAAAGGTTCTGATGAACCTAGGAGCAGGACAGGAATAAAGACGCAGACGTAGAGAATGGACTTGAGGACAGGGGAGGGGGAAGGGTAGCTGGGACAAAGTGAGAGAGTAGCACTGACATTTATACACGACCAAATGTAAAATAGACAGCTAGTGGGAAGCAGCCGCATAGCACAGGGAGATCAGCTCGGTGCTTTGTCACCACCTAGAGGGGTGGGATAGGGAGGGTGGGAGGGAGACGCAAGAGGGAGGGGATATGGGGATATATGTATATGTATAGCTGATTCATTTTGTTATACAGCAGAAACTAACACAACATTGTAAAGCAACTATACTCCAATAAAGATGTTAAATATATATATATATATATATATATATATATATATATACTTGAAGCAAATAAAAGAAATATTATTAACCTTCAAAAAAATCTACATAATTTAAAAATACTTTGTTGCTAAAAAAAAGTCAAGGCTATTGTAATATTAACATCAAAGATCACCAATAACAGATCACCAGAACAAATATAATAATAATGAAAAAGTCTGAAATATTACGAGAATGCCAAAATGTGACACAGAGATAGGAAGTAAACAAATGAACCCATAGACTTGCTCAACGCAGGGTTGCCACAAACTTTCAATTTGTAAAGATGTAATATCTGCAAAGCACAATAAAGTGAAACAATAAAATGAGGTATATCTGTACAAGGAATGCAAGTATTTATCATATGGTCCTCACCTCAAATATGGCTTGAGATATGGCCCCCTTGAGCTTCATAGGAGGAAAGATTTTACCTAATTAGATGTAATATGAACTATACCCCAATATTCCCAACTTCCCACCACTTGTTTTTGTTCATGTGTTGCTGCTCTGTGTCCTAAGAGTAGGCATCAATCAATTAGAAATTATAAATGAAATGTAATATAATTAGTTCAGTTAGTTTGAACTGCTCATGTTTAATTCCATTAAAGATGTACCATGAAACTGGTAATAAAGAAACCTTCCCGGTGAAAGAAAAACACATAACAAATATACACAAAGACTCCAAACACACTTAACACACGTTTCTTGGAATCAAAACCAATACCAGGGGCTTCCCTGGTGGCTCAGTGGTTAAGAAACCACCTGCCAATGCAGAGGACACAAGTTCGAGCCCTGGTCCGGGAAGATCCCACATGCTGCTGAGCAGTTAAGCCCGTGTGCCACAACTACTGAGCCCACGTGCCACAACTACTGAAGCCTGCGTGCCTAGAGCCCGTGCTCCACAACAAGAGAAACCACGACCATGAGAAGCCTGCGCACCGCAACTAGAGAAAGCATGCACACCAAAGACCCAACACAGCCTTAAATAAATAAATTAATAAATAAATTAATTAATTTTAAAACCCAATACCAGCCTGAACTCTCTTAGCTCAAAATTATTATTAATAAAATATTATTTCAAAAGTGTGTGATAAAGAGAAAATATATGCAAGCTATATAAAGAGATATTTAGTTATGCAATTCACGACTGGGAAATTGTTGAACACTTTTGCTGAGGACTATTTGTTCATACCAAGGCAAATGAAATGAGACAAAGGGCATAGACAATGTGTTCTAAAGCAAAGCACAAAAGCTAGGACTGCTAAAACGAGTGACTGAAATGTCTTACAGTGGTGGTGAGAGCAACAGAAGTGGGCAAGCACGTGCCTGCAGAGCCATCCCTAAGTCCTCAGCCTGTTTCCCTGTTACCTTGAGCTCCAGCAAATAGGATAGTATGAAAAGAATCATTAGTGATTCCAATAATTATTTTGATTTTTTGCATAGATAATCTCTTTTCTAATTGAAGTATAGTTAATTTAAAATGTTGTTTTAGTTTCAGGTGTACAACAAAGTGATTCAGTTATACATATATATTCTTTTTCAGATTCTTTTCCATTATAGGTTATTAGAAGATATTGAGTATAGTTCCCTGTGCTATACTCAGGTCCTTGTTGTTTACCTATTTTATATATAGGAGTGTGTATATATTAATCCCAAACTCCTAATTTATCCCCACCTTTCCCTTTGATAACCATAAGTTGTTTTCTATGTGAGTCTATTTCTGTTTTGTAAATAAGTTCATTTGTATCATTTTTTAGATTCCACAAATAAGTGATATCATATGATATTTGCCTTTCTCTGTCTGACTTACTTCATTTAGTATGATAATCTCTAGGTCCATCCATGTTGCTACAAATGGCATTATTTCATTCTTTTTATGGCTGAATAATATTCCATTGTGTACATAAACCGTATCTTCTTTACCCATTCATCTGTTAATGGACATTTAGGTTGCTTTCATATCTTGGCTATTAGAAATGCTGCTGCTCTGAACACTGTATGTATCTTTTCGAAGTAGAGTTTTCTCTGGATATATGCCTAGGAGTGGGATTGCAGGATCATACTATTTTAATATTATTAAATAAAAAATCAGGTAGACTTTTGTAGAATATGTATAAGCATTCATATTTGAATGATATTTTTCTTAAAGGATTTCCCTCATTTTCTTTAGGGGGTACACAACACACAAACACACACAGTGGTTTCCTCAAAAACTGGCTATGAAAGGAAGGTGGCCCCATGGTCTCAGATGATGGTTCACCACAAATGTTCATACCCACAATGTAGCAGCTCTCAGGATATGAGTGGGAGGTTATCATGTTTCAGAGAGCTTCATCTCCAGCTTAGATGTGAAGAGTTGCCATAATATGTTTTTCAAGTTGCAGCAAATTTGGTACAATTTCAGTAGTGTATTCATCCAGGTCCATCTGGAAATAAAAGCAAAACTAAATATAATTTGAGTCTTAAAATTAAAGGAAAATTAGATTTTTAAAATTTGGATTAAGAGGCATTTAACATGCATGGGAAGACGATTAAAAGTTAAGGATGGAAAGAGACTAACAAAATAGGGCTTCTCTGGGAATTACTGGGAACATGAGGACATGTTATCTCATAGTCCAAACTATGCCTTACCAAGCCTATGGAAAGCTAACAGATCAAGCTTTGCTGGCTCCTAATACTCCTGTCCTTGTAGCAGGAGCACTAACTACTGGTGTCATGACCAAATAACAAACAAGTACCTGCATTCAAAACAGAACAGGGACCTCAATTCTAAAATCAAGACTCTTTCATAATTATCTGATCAGCAATAAGATGAGTAGCTTTTTTCTCCTATTGTAACAACTAATTCCCCAGGGATATTCCTTCATTATAGAAAATAATGAATGATTATTCATCCATACCTAACCTTACTTTTACCTCATAGCCAACCTTACAGAGGTTGCAAATAATTCACATTCAGGAGAATATTCTCTCTGAAATCTGGTTCAGAGTGCTCAGAATTCCTAGGTTGAAGAGTTCTACAGCTCACCCCTACTTTACCATTTCATCCCAAATATCACTAGAAAATAAGCAAGCCTGTTTTTAGTAACATGGAAATAACCATCTTGTTTATATTAGTCATCTCAGAATTTTTCTGCAAGATATTGGAGACAGTAAAGGCTTTAGGGATTAACCAGTTCAGCCTCAAAGTGTGAAATGACCTCTTCAAAACATCGGACAATGAAAACACTTGTTTACAGTGATTTCCCACCATTGATGTGCGTTTAGAGTTGAAAGTTTGTTCACCCTGTGTAAACCAATGACCCTCCCTAGTGGCGAAGATGGGAGGTCCTAGCAAGTAACCTTGAGTGCAAAGAGATTAGTTATGAACCTAAATTTCCCAAAGGGTATTCCAAGAGACGTTGCTAAGTGCTATAGGAAAGAAAGATTCTGGGCTAAAACAAGTTTGGAGAAATCTGGGCTAAAAAATGAAAACAAATTACTACGGGAACTCTCTAAGTCTTTAATATGCTAAAGTTGTAGTGAATGTTTACAGGGAAATTATGTCATGCTGAATTTCCCTAAATGAGATGACCATGAAAACTTTGTCCATAAGTCATCTTCGGTGACTATGATGATTCACTAAGCACACCTTCGAAACTCTCTCTTGGAATAGAAACTAGATTAAGATAAGTTTTTATCTCATATGGGTCAAATAATCAGAAAAGGTCTTACAAATTCCAGATGGTGATAGCAGGAACAGCATTTTTCTTAGAGGGCATTTTCCTTATAGGTTCCCCACGTGCACACAGATCCACACATTCACACATGGGCACACATACACACACAAACAGGGCAACAGCCTCACAAGAATTCTTGGGGTAAAATGACAGAAATAGCAAGAAGATGAGGAAATATTTGTGACTGTTGAGTCGCTTTATATATGTTCTCTGTGTTATCAGGAGGTAATCTTCGCTTCATATGACAGATGAGAAATGTGAAGTTTAGAGATCTGCATGCAGCTGGATCCTGCATAGACAAGTACGGAGTTGGGGATCAAGGCTATTTCTTGAGCAAGCTCCAAAGCCTGTGTTCTCCCCACTGCATTATACCACCTTGTTTTCTTCCATCCAAAAGTTCAATAACAAAACAATTGACAAACAAATCAATAACAAAAATTACTAATGCCAAGCACTGTGCTACGAGCTTCAGTACAGTTCCTGACCTCAAGGAGCTTGCGTCTAGTGGAATAAATACACCCAAAGAAAAAGTCAATTAAAATTGATGTTGCAGTCACAATTGTTGTCTATTCCCTAACATCTATTCCACCCCAACAAATCAAACAAAACCATGAAGGCAATTCTATTCTGCCCACCAGTGACTCATTCAGGAAAGGGCATGTGACTCAATCCTTGCCAATTACACATGAATGGAGGTAAACCGTGGGGTTCTGGGAAAAGTATTCCTATTCTCAAGAAATCAACACAGAGAAAATAGTTGCTTGCACCATTTATGCACTGTCATATCCGGATGTGATTCCCTGAACTGCTGCCATCATCTTGCTGCAGGAAGTGCAGCAAGAGAGAGTGGTGAGCAGGAGATAGAGCTGGAGAAGTAGATAGCAATCAGATTTTCATCAAGGGCTTTGTATTTAGGGTGACTATACGATTTACCACCCAAACTGAAACACTTCTGAGAGTGAAAAGGGATGCTACTAATAAATAAGCTGGGACAAGAAGCATAAAATAAATGAATCTACTTACATACCATGCTAAGGAGTTTGGGCTTTTCTGGGTCTGGCTACTTCATGAGTTTTAAAGAAAGAAAGCTTGTAGCCCGTCCATATTCTAGATACATCTTTCTGGCCACAATGGAGAGAAGGAATTCATAGGGGCAGAACTAGAATCAGAGGATAAAACAGGAGGCATGATCCATGTGAGGGAGGTTGAGGGACAAAATAAGGGAGGGTAGTGAAGATAAAGAGGAGGGATAGATTTGAAAAATGTTAAAGAGGCAAATAATTAAGAGGACCTGGTGACTGATTAGGTTCTGAAGGGAGAAGGTAAGATGGGATTCTGAGAGGGACTCAGGTTCCTGGGTTGGACATCTGCCAGAAAGATGTTGCCGTTTCCCAGGTCTGGGAACACATGAAAACCATAGTCTTCACCTCATCCTGGGCACGTCTAGGCAACTGAAAATCTAAGACTGGGGGAAGCTAAGCTCACTTGAATCTGCTGAGCGGGCTTGTGCCTGAGATGCTGTCTTGGGAATCACAGAAAGTAAATTAGCGGTGGGGGAGATCGTTAGTTCTCCTCTCAATCTCTCTGGCAAAGATTAAGAATGAGAGAAAAATTTGAAGGCAGAGAATCAGTTAGTGGCTAGAGGCACAGAACAGGTAAAGGAGACAAAACCTCACCCTTGTCTGCAGGAGCCTGGATTCTAAACAACAGCCATGCTGTAGCTCTAGTCAAATCATTCCCTTCCTTCCAATAATCGCTCTCTCTCTCCCTCATTTTATCACCTTACTATTTTATCAGTTTTAATATAATTAGGGGGCCTGACTTTTATTAAGCATTCCAATACACGGCTAAGATAGTATTTGAGATATGGTGGCTGCCAGCCAGGGAATAAAACATCCACTGTCCTATTGTTTGAGAATTCATTCATTCATTCATTCATTCATCCAACAAATATCTTAAATGAGCACAATTTGAAGTGATAAATGCTATCCTTTTATTCCAGAGGACAAAAAGCAAGACATGATCACTGCATGGACAGCCAACTTCATGGCTATTTATTCATGCGTGTGAATCTAATCTAGTAAAGACATCAGATAGTCTAGTCTGTCAGGAAAACACACTACTCTCTCTCCCCTCCCAACTTCCCCTTGATGACTTCATCATATACCTTTACAAGAGCCAAAAGAGCAAAAAATGAGGAAGCTTACCTGAAGTAAGCTCTGAATGTGACCAAGATAAAATAATACACAGTTTCTGTAAGTTAAAAATGAGTTTTCTCCTTTCTTGTTATACAACTTTTTTTGCAGAAGATTGTTCTCAGTCTTAGAAGACTTTCTTTCTGTGCTCCAACCTCAGTGTCTTCAAAACAACAGTATTTATTACAAACTGGTAATGATCAAAGTGAGAGTAACCTTAGGATGACTTAAAAAGTAGTGAATCTCTTGATTTTTTTTGATGATGGCCATTCTGACCGGTGTGAGATGATATCTCATTGTAGTTTTGATTTGCATTTCTCTAATGATTAATGATGTTGAGCATTCTTTCATGTGTTTGTTGGCAGTCTGTATATCTTCTTTGGAGAAATGTCTATTTAGGTCTTCTGCCCATTTTTGGACTGGGTTTTTTGTTTTTTTGTTATTGAGCTGCATGAGCTGCTTATAAATTTTGGAGATTAATCCTTTGTCAGTTGCTTCGTTTGCAAATATTTTCTCCCATTCTGAGGGTTGTCTTTTGGTCTTGTTTATGGTTTCCTTTGCTGTGCAAAAGCTTTGAAGTTTCATTAGGTCCCATTTGTTTATTTTTGTTTTTATTTGCATTTCTCTAGGAGGTGGGTCAAAAAGGATCTTGCTGTGATTTATGTCACAGAGTGTTCTGCCTATGTTTTCCTCCAAGAGTTTGATAGTTTCTGGTCTTACATTTAGGTCTTTATTCCATTTTGAGCCTATTTTTTGTGTATGGTGTTAGGGAGTGATCTAATCTCATACTTTTACAAGTACCTGTCCAGTTTTGTATTTGTAATGAGGTAGATAGACCTAGAGTCTGTCATACAGAGTGAAGTAGTCAGAAAGAGAAAGACAAATACCGTATGCTAACACATATATATGGAATTTATGAGAGGAAAAAAAAATGTCATGAAGAACCTAGGGGTAAGACAGGAATAAAGACACAGACGTACTAGAGAATGGACTTGAGGATATGGGGAGGGGAAAGGGTAAGCTGTGACAAAGCGAGAGAGTAGCATGGACATATATACACTACCAAAATAGATAGCTAGTGGGAAGCAGTCGCATAGCACAGGGAGATCACCTCGGTGCTTTGTGACCGCCTGGAGGGGTGGGATAGGGAGGGTGGGAGGGAGGGAGACGCAAGAGGGAAGAGATATTGGAACATATGTATATGTATAACTGATTCACTTTGTTCTAAAGCAGAAACTAACACACCATTGTAAAGCAATTATACTCCAATAAAGATGTAAAAAAAAAAGGAGTTAATCTCTTAAGGGAAAACTACTTTCAGTTAATACAGAACTCTCCTTTATTTGGTCATTCATTCATTGCATATTTATTGGGTACTCTATCCAAAGTCCCAATCCCAGGTGTTGGGAACACTGAAAATGTACATATAAAACCCTCCCTCTTGGAGCATTTACTTTGACAGACAAAACAATAAGAAAGTAATTATTCTATTAATTTTTAATCATGGTTATGATGAGTGTTAGAAAGAAGTACAGGTGCTGAGAAAGCCTAAAACATATGTGCTGACCTAGTCTGGAGAGTCGAGGGAGGCTTCTAGGAGGGCTGATGATCAAGCTGAGATCCGATGGGAAGGAGAAATCGGCCAGGGAAAAGGAAGGAGTGAGGTAGAGAGTTTCCGGAAGGAAGAAGAACCTGCGTGAAGGACCTTAGGAGAGAAGCTGCGTGGGGTAATGGGGGTCCTGAAAGAAGAGCAGTATGGGTGGAGCTTAGAAAGAGAAAGGGAGGGGCTGGGAATGAGCTGAAAAGCTTTGTAGAGAAGGCAGGGGCCTCACTACTGAAAGTTTTCCGTTAAGCAACATTAAAATAACATACTTTGGGAGATTTATATAATTATTTCCAAGGCTTATGGTAGCACAATGATATTTCGGGAATGGATTCAGAGACTGGGGCTTTTGCTGGAGCAGCTGTAACTAGATAGGAACTGGGAATGTTCTTGACTCACACCAACCCAAGACAAGTGAGGTTCTGGTGCTGTTCACCTAGTACCTTACACGAAACAAAACTTACCAATCCGGGCTTCCCTGGTGGCGCAGTGGTTGAGAGTCCGCCTGCCGATGCAGGGGACACGGGTTCGTGCCCCGGTCCAGGAAGATCCCACATGCCGCGGGGCGGCTGGGCCCGTGAGCCATGGCCGCTGAGCCTGCGCATCTGGAGCCTGTGCTCCGCAACGGGAGAGGCCACAACAGTGAGAGGCTCGCGCACTGCAAAAAAAAAAAAAACAAAAAAACGTACCAATCCTGTGTTCATTTGTTATTTCTCCGGGATTACATATACCTGGAAAGTAAGCCAAAGGAAGGGAGTGGGACAGACTGCTGAGCAGTGTCCTTGCAAATTATTTAAAAGAAAAGAATCCCATGATAGCTGTCTTCTTCCCTCAAGCTCTATGGAGTTCAACTTAGCACACGCTGTGTCCACACAAGTATGGATCTCAAATCTCCTGGGACCTTGAAAATGGAATGGTAACAAACCCCTCAACCATAACTAATTCAACATGTGTTATAGACATCGTTTGGCATAGAGCTATTATTAGTCTAGTTTTCCAAATGGAATTGAAGAACAGACACATCCAAACCCAGGTTAGACAGACAGTGAAGGGCTAAGTCTTGTGCCTGCTAGAGCAGCTCATCCTATCCAAATTACTGCACAGGACAAAGAACTGAATCTCCATTATAAGCTCAAACATTCATATGAGTATAGATACACAAGCATGTACATTTATACATATGTGACTAGACACAAATATTCATTACCATATTTTATCTGACCCAAAATGCCATATTTTATAGGATGCAATATTATGTCATGTACTAGTGAGAGGAAATAATGTTGTCAATGAAATTATGACATGCTATTGACTATAAGATGCATCATAATTTCAAAGAAATGAAAACATGAAAATGAAAATTTCAGAACTGACAAAATGAGGTGTATCTGAGTGTGCATATCGTGTGTGCAACACACACATACACATACTTTTTAAAAATATCCCTCACGTATGAAGAACCAAACATGTTAGAACTAAAATAAAACCTTTGGTGATAGTCTTCTATCACCCAAATCATAAGAAACCAGAAAAAAGATTACATGCACTAAAAATTAAGATTACGCTGAAATCCCTTTATTTCCACTTAAGTCCCACTTAATGCATGAAGCCTTTTCCAACAGACCTCCCTCTCCCGGCACTGCTGGGACACCAGCCATCTGCACTATACAATTCTACATTTGAGGAGAGAAAGTCTTGTTTTGACCTCTCGTTGTTTCTGTATTTAAATTGTGTTTTCCTGCCAAGAATTAAGGTCCCTGCAATGTCTGTGTGGGGGGGATGGGGTGACTGGCGTCGTGTTTTCTATCTGTCCCCTGGAGTTTAGCGTGAGCCGCCGTAAATACCCTGGCTCTTGACTTGCCTCCCATTGCTGTAAAATACAGAAAGTGAGTGCCCTCAATAGGTCGTTCATTGGTGTTCTTGGAGACTTTCAAAAGGGAAAAAGGCCATATAGGAAAATCAATTTAAGATTTCTCACTGTGACCACCAATTCCCCTTTTACTAAATTCTTTACTTAGTTTTAATCCAGGAATATTTATGAAATAACTGCTAGGCCCTGCTGGGCTAGGTGCTGGGGATACAAGGGGAGGAACTAACGCTTGCTGCTTGCTGAGCGCTCACCCTGTGCCAGATGACGGCCTGAAGCTGCTCAGGGAGAGCGGAGTGGGACAGATACACCAACAAGCAAGGACTATGCACGCTGATCTTCTCACGTGACACAAGGAAGGTCTGGCAAATAGGTTTGTTTCTCATGGGCCATAACTGCAGCTGTGTTGAGAAGAATTCTGAAGCCCTAACACTTAACAACATATCTGAACCCTTGTAAGGCGTGATTGTGAAGGAATTCCTTAAAAGAGCACAGCTGAGCAAAGGAAAGACGATAAGTCACTCATTAACAACTGGCCATATTTTCATAGTTTAGCCAGGGTCATAAAGACATACTTTTTAATTATTTTATGATTGAATAATTATGCTAATTGTTGGCTTTTCGAAAGTACAAAACATGTTACAGGGAGCTAAAAATGATACATTGTCCCCCAGATAGGAGAAACGCTGTTAACATGTTAGCATATTTCTTTCCAATCTTTTTCCTAAGCATCATCAAAAAGGAGGAACATTTCAACAACCATAATTATAAGAGAAATCTTCATCTTTTGGTTTCTGTTAAGGAATGGAGAACAGTTCCCAAAGCATATTCATAGAGCACTCTTACCACAAGATACTCTCAAAAAGGAGGTCTGTGTTTAAATATATCTGGGATACACTACAGCCTGTATCCCCATCCTAGGTTTGGGTGAGGGGTAGTGGTAACATGGTATTAGTGTAACCAAGCAGGACCCTATGGGCCTTCCCGGGACAGACCCCACCTCCACCCCATGTCCTCTGTCTGCCTTTTGTCTGTAAAAAAATTTTAGCCTCCTAGGCCTTCCCTGTGTTCCAAAGAATAAATTCAATCAGAGAAGTGAGAAAATGCAGAAACAAAGGAAAACAGTCAAGCAAGACAAAATAATAATAGTTTAACCACTAAACAAAGTCAAGGGCCTTTAGTTCCTCCTCAAGGGCTGCAGATTATATTCTGAGCCATATTCTTTGAGCTGTTTTGCAGATACTGAAACACCCACCAGGTGGAAGAAATTAACTGTATGACGATCCCAGACAGGTTGAAAAAAGAAGGTTGATGATGTTGACTTCCAATTACCTCACCACCAAGCAATCAGAAGAATATCCAAGAGCTGATCACATGCCCTGCAAACCTCCCCCTCACCCTGTCTTTAAAAACCTTTCCCTGAAAGCCTTCAAGGGGTTCAAGTCTTTTAAGCACTAGACACCTGGACTCATTGCTTGGTTTCCTTCAATAAATGCTGAACTTTCCTTCACCATAACCCCGTGTTGGTAGATTGGCTTTAGTGCACACAGGTGAGCAGACCCAAGTTTGGTTCAGTAACACTAGCATAGCAAAGATTTTGAGAAGTTCCACAGAAAAGAAACATATTCTCATGAAAACTTCTCTTTTTTCTTACTGTCTTCGTTCCTTCCCTTCTTCTTTTCTCTCTCTCTCTCCTTTCCTCTCCTCCTTCCTTCTTTTCTTGCTTACTTGCTTGGATTACCAACTAACACCTTGCAGCAGATTTACATTCCTGCGGAATACACTTGGGAAATACTTTCTCAGTTGATGTTCCCAGGTTTCCAAATTTATATGCTTCCCACGTCCAAGCAGCCAAGGTGAGGGAAGCAAGCCTACCTCAAGCAAGACGGTAAGTGGTAGGATGCTTGCCTTGTACCTAGTGGTACTTGCTGAGGTATATTCCCTCAGAAAATACTGTGTAAGCTGAATAAGGTTACCGAGTAAAACCCTACCAGGCTGTACCTACTGGAATTGGTAGGAAAAAGTCAAAGTGAAGAACTAATAAGGTTTGAAAACTCTTTAAACTTTCAATTTACATAGAGATCTGCTATCTTCATTTTCCAAACCTAAAATTTCTCTTCTATGATCCAAAGTGAATGCATTTTTATAATTAAGACATATTTCTTACCCACCAACAGTATGATGGGTACCAGCAGCCTCCAGACTGAAGGAGGCAGAACTCCAAATATCAGGTTGGTCATCACTGCACCTGGGCATTCAACACTGGAACGTGAGCCTTAAGGATGCAGACAGAGGTGCTGTGAGGACATTAAGTCATCAGATTTGTCCCAAGTTGTTATCATCTGCAAGATGCCATCCTAAGCAAATGTTTTTTTAATTTTCCTTCAAACTGGATATCTGTTTAGTTTAACAACCATATATATGTGTCCACTATATGAAAGGAGCCTGGAATATAAAAGAAAACTTCCACTTTCCAGAAACTTCTAGTATAAAAACATTGACAGTTATCCTGTGCCTTTACCCAAGAAATGGCTGGGGGTGGGGCAGTGGTCCCAGAGGTGTAATATCCATCACCTCTAGCTTGAGGTAGGAGCTTTCCACACCAGGGAAGCCTCAAAATGAGACGTTTAGCCTGGGTCCCATCCCACTGGTAAATTCTTCCCCTGTAAAGAACATCTCAGTCTGCACAGAATTTGTGTTGCCTTTTAGCTGTTTTATTCTGTATAAAGGTACAGCTTGACCTTTAGTGATTTATTACCCACAGCAGAATTGCTTCACTGTTTTATCTAGTTTAATTTTGGGTGATTCAGTTTAATTATTGAGCATTTATTTTTAAAATATATTTATTATTTGTAATCTTAATTTATTTTTAATCTTAATTTATTTTAATAATAATTTTAATAATTATATGTTATATAACTATGTTACATAATGTTATATAATTATTATAGTAATGATGTTCTATAGTTCTAATTATCATATATAATAATATAATAATTATTTTAAATAACAGATTATTTTAATCTTAATTTTTAATCTTATTTTTATTCATTTAAGTGAGGAAGAGAAAATGCCAACGTGAGTGAAATAGTCCATGTTTGGCCTATGCCCCAAATAAAAGACACCTATGCCTTCCTTACCCCAGTCAGCAGTATAGAAATCTGTTAGCCCTTAATGCAGATCTCCTGTTGAGTTCCATACATGGTTAAATAAGAAGCTCATAATATCCTCCAGGGAAGGTCAGGTGAATCGTCTTAGACTCAACATCATGGCCTTTGACAACTCATTATTTATTTTTAATTTATTTTAATAAACACTAATACAGCAGTAGCTACTATATCCCAGATACTGTTCTAAGCATTTTATAAATATTGACCCAGAACTTTCCCCACAAAGAGTAATGAGTCCTATCTCAAGGAGAGGTGAGAGAGTTGAGAGCTCTGTGTTTCTATCTTATTTTTAGAACTAACACTCTGTCCTTAGTTGAGGAAATCTTTGAACTAAAATTCAGAGTCTCCAACACATAAATTAATATTAGACAAAAAATAAGTAGACAGGAAGTCACAGCCTAGTAAGTCCCACATTTAAATCCACCATGGGCTTAATTCAAGGAAAAAGGCAGGTGAACCTGAGACTTTCTATAAGAGGTGTGTTGAACTATTAAAATCTGTTACCCTGCTTCTATGAAACCAGACAACTACCAATAGCATAATTCTTTGAAAGGAATTATAACATTGTATGTCAACTAGAATTCAATTTTTTTTAAAGGAATTTTCTAGTTTAGTTCTTTCCCAGGTCCTTCCTCATCAAGAAAGCCAACAGGTACTTCCCTGCTGGTCCAGTGGTTAAGACTCCATGCTTCCAATGCAGGGGGCAGGGGTTTGATCCCTGGTCAGGGAAATAAAATCCCCCCATGCCGTGTGACCAAAAAAAAAAAAAAAAAAAAGAAAGAAAGAAAGCTAACAGACTCTTCAGAAAGGAATATTCTCTCATTAACTTATTGCCCCTTTGTAGAACACTGAGTCTCAAACGTCCCTTGGCAACTGTGGCTTAAGTAAAAGTCCAAATACCCTCCAGAACAGAGAGTGAATAACATTTTCTGACCTCAACCAGCACAAGCCTAGTTTGTACAGGCTAAGCAAGAGTGACTGAAATCAAAAAAATTGACCAGAGAAAGAGAGGGAAACAAATGAAAATGACATCACTACCGCCCAACCTCGCTTCAAGCTACAGAGTCTATTATACGTGCATGTAGGAGAACTAAACCTTAAAGACTGTGAACAGCAGTGCTAGATAATTACACAAAATGGAGATAGATCTGAAAGGAAGATCGGCATAAAAAAAATAAAGCATTAACAGGCAAATTTTAGGGTGACAATAACTGGCGATGGTGATATTATTACAGCATATACATTGAAGGAATATGCTTAGGAAAGTACAAGGAGGATGAAATGTATTGAAGAGGAGGCACAGAAGCCAACACACTGGTCCAGGACTGGTTAGGTGTTGGAAAGACCCAGCTCAGAGACGCGAAGGTAGAAAGATTAGTTGGAACAGGTAGTAGCTTGTGGCAGACCCAGGACTCACTGCTTTTATATCTTACTAGAAGGGACCCCACGAGAAAAAATCTAGAGAAGCATGTTAAGAAAACAAATATCTGGCCCTGAAAGCAAACAGAAAATAAGGCACTAAGATCCTACAAATAGCGTTAGTTCTACATGTGGTGAAGGAAAGGGACAAAACTCAGGAAACAGGCTAAAATTTTAAAAGCTCAGCAGAGCCGCCTAGGAACAGTAAAACCTCAAAGTAAATATAACACTATTAGCGTAAATTATTCAAAGCTTCCAACCTGCAAACAATGAGAAAGGGTAGTTTGAGGAATGCTTGGCAGAACAGGAATTGGTTTTCGCGGTGTCCCCTGAAGCCAGAATCCGGAAACACTAAGAGCAGCTTCAGTTCAGGTATATGTTAGGGATGATCTTCTAGCTGAGATAAATCTATGACAAGGGGGAGACTCTCCCTAGGATGAAGTTTACATAGGCCTGAAGAAATTCCAGAGCAAGAGACAGTGGCAAAGGCCACAGTGGCATCAGGCTAAAAATGTCTTTCATATTATGGCAATACCTATTCCTACTTATTCACCCTATTCAACATCCCCACACTTTTATCACCATTATTTCATAAATCAAGGACAAAACTAGGCCAAAAAATGAAGACTTTAACTCCAGTGAATACATCTAGAATAAGAAAGTTATCTTGAAAAGAGGTCAGAAAAGAATGCTTCATATTCAGCAGATTAAACATGATTCCAGCATTTAGATATGCAGTCGGATCTCCTAAAACTGTAAGTGAAACATAAACATGGTATTGTTAGCTACAGCTAGAAAGTCATCCAAGATTATGACAACAACAACAAAAAGAAACAGCATTCTTCATTTCAAAAGAAGAGAGCCAAAGGAATTGAAATACAATATCATCAGGTTGTAATAGGGAAGATACTTTGTATTCTATTACAAGTTAATCACTAAAAGGATGTTGCCTATAAGCTTAAATTATACATAATGGCCCATCTCTGCGAACCCTGCCTCCCAGGTAATGAGCATTAAGCTAAAATACTTTTGTTTAGCTTGCAGGAAACCTCCTGGGAGGCCCACCTGTGATTGGCTGCAGGATGGACAAAATTAACACATCCCCCTCCTGGCCAGAACTAGGACTTTAGCCCCTCCCCTGTCAGTAGGAAGGAAGCCTGACTTCTCACTCAGGGAAGATGGTTCTTTGAGACGCAAACACTTTCTCAGTCGGCTGGCTTTCCAAATAAAGTCTCCATTTTTTGCCCCAGCAACTCGTCTCTCAGTTTATTGGCCTGTTGTGCAGAGAGCAGTATGAGCCTGGACTCTGTAACAAATTGAGGTGAAGCCAGCCAGGAACCCTGCTGCCCATGGCTGGCCAGCCCTGGTCAGCGAGTTTTGGGGTAAGGCCCTAGCAGCTGCCGGGACCACTTGTCTTGAGGATCTTCCTCTCAAAGTTCCCCCGAAGCAGCACCGGCTGTCCCAGCACTTGGCAGTGGGAGAAAGGAATCGATGTTTGGGAGCCGACGGACTCCACACAGCAGGGTAAGTCGCTCTGGTGTGGACAGCCAGAAACTTTACTCCTCTCTGAGGCTTTTTTCTCCAGAATAAGCCAATTTGTTTTGTATTTGAGTGACATACCCTGTTGGAGAGAGGAAAGTACTTTGACCCTATTTGTGAACCAGTTTGTTTGTTACATTGGTTGCTAGCATTTGTGTGCACCATTTGTGTTTTGTCTTTGTATTTCTGTTTTTTTAAAAATGAGGAATGTTTCAACTATCCCTAAAGAAATTCTTCTGAGGCGCATTTGGGATCAGTGGTCTGACTACAGCTAGGAACCCATGACTAAGAGGAAGATGAACCATGTGTTGGCCACAGTACATGTTTGGATCTCCACAAAGGGTTTAGGCAGGCTTATCTTGGGACCCCGTGTACCACGTACTGCCACTGCCGCTGTGCTAATTACATTGTTTGTAGTCTCCTGTGTTGTTGCTATATGTAAAACCCCAAGACCAAACTTGAGGGTTTATTTAGGGTTTTCCGGGGTTTCTTGTTTGTTTGTTTCATTTTGTTTTGGTACCATGTCTCCAGTTACAGCCAAATCAGTTTTGTGATTTTTAAAACCTTTACTGATGTCAGATGGAGGAAATGAACAGAAAAAAACCTCTGTTCTTGTGTGAGAGTGGGACATTCCCAGGGAGAAGAGAAAAGTCCCATTTGGTTCCTAAAATCACCAAAAAGCCCAGCCCAGAATTCAGCACAGCTGGTTGATGTCAAGACAAAATGGTTAGAGAGGATCAGTTGCTACCTGTGGTTTTACAATAAAGCACTGAGGAATGGTGGCCTTTGAATGGCTCTAAATAATCCTGCAATTAGAGCTACTCTGTGAAAAAGCAGGGAAGAATGATAAAATCCACTATGTGCAAGCATTTCTGCTGTTACATCAGGGAACAAGAGTGAGGATATGTTGCTTCAAACCTTAACTCCTAAGGCTGAGCTAGCTGTCACAGCTGCTCCGACTGTTACGCCAACATATCCAGCCCCTTCCACCACCTCCCGTTTCCTGTTCAGCCCCAATTCCCAACACTGGGGCTCAGGAAGTGGTCAGACTGACTCCCTTCCTTATAAGGTCAATTAGAAAATTCTGTTAGTTCCTGGAGCAGAGGGACCTGGTCTGGTATCATCATCTAAGACCCAGCAGGGCACCCACTCCTGGGGCAGGGCAGTTTCCCTTATGCCATTATCCCGTAGGAGGCCTAAATGCAAACTGACAGCCAGCTGGGATTCTACAGATGCATAGTTCTTTCTCCACCTCAGACATTTACTTGGGAAGATCACAACGCTCCTTATAGCGAGGCTCCTCTCTGAGTTGTTCACTTCTATTTTTGCTACCCACCACACTTTATGGGCAGACATACACATTCTTAGTAATATGATGCTTACGAGAGACGAAAGGAGAATGGTCATTGATAAGGCCAGGAGAGAAGTGTACCAGCTCCACCTAACAGACCCAAATGGTACACCTGAAGCTTGGCAGTAGCGACAGCTGAACCAAACTGGGATCCCAATGAGGGAGAAATGCCCTTATTAGAGCACTACTGTAAGTGCATCTTAGCAGGGCTTTCAAAAGGGGAAACCAAGTAAAAGAATTTGGACAAAATTCAAATTCAGCAAAAACCAAATGAAGACCCCTCTGGATTTTTGGAAAGGACTTGTCAGGCCTACACACATTATACGGATGCAGATCCCAAAGCCCCTGAAAATACTAGAAAGATAAATCTGAACTTTTTTGGGCAAAGCACCTCAGATATCAGGAGAAAGTTGAAAAAAATTAGATGGTGCGTTTGGAACAAACTCTTCTCAATTGGTAGACGTTGCTTTTAAAGTATTCAACAACAGCAACAATGACAGAAGAAAGACAATGCAAAACGAAATGCCGTTTTTCTGGCAGTGGCATTAGATTCCCAGAAGGTAAGTAACACGAAGAGGTAAGCCACCATTGGGGAAGGAATGGTGCACTTACTGCAAGGGGGAAGGGCATTGGAAAAAATAATGCCCTAGGCTTAATAGAAAAGAAAGCAATAAAAGAAAGACAGGAGCCTCTCAGATGGTAGAAAGAGAGGAACACTGATGATAAATGAAGAGGCCCGCAGACTTCCTTGGACTTAGGGCACCCAATTCCAATTTCCCCACAGCAGCCCCAGGTAAACTTGACAGTGGGAAATGAGCTGGTTGACTAAGAGTTATGGGTGCAGCATTCCATAAACACCAAGGTGGCACAGAAAACATCGCAATCCATGCAGGTCACGGGAGTCTCTGGAGAAGTACAAAATCGTTTGTTCTTAAACAGGACCAAATAGTGGGGTTTCACTGTTTTCTGAATTTTTAATTGAGATATAATTCACATACCATAAATTTTCACTTTTGAAAGTGTACAATTCAAGGATTTTTAGTGTATTCACAAAATTCACTATTTAAATTTAGAATATTTTTATCACCCGACAAAGAAACCCTATACCCATTAGAAGTCATTTCCTATTCCTCCATTCCAACAAGCCCTGGAAACCAGTATTGTACTTTCTGTTTCAGTGGATTTACGGGATTTGAGCATTCCATGTAAATGGTATCATAAATGTGGTCTTTTGTATCTGGTTAATTTCACTTAGCATGTTGTCAAAGTTCATCCATGTTACAGCAAGAATCACAATTTCATTCCTTTTTTTTTTTTAAAGTCTGGACCTGCAAAGAGGCAAGAGACTTCTGGTTCTTTTTGCGGTACGCGGGCCTCTCACTGTTGTAGCTTCTCCCGTTGTGGAGCACAGGCTCCAGACGCACAGGCTCAGTGGCCATGGCTCACGGGCCCAGCCGCTCCGCGGCATGTAGGATCTTCCCGGACCAGGGCACGAACCTGCGTCCCCTGCATCAGCAGGCGCATTCTCAACCACTGCGCCACCAGGGAAGCCCTCCTTTTTTTATGGACGTATACTTGACTCGCAATGCTGTGTTAGATCTGGTATACAGCAAAGTGTTTCAGTTATATATATTTTCCATTATAATTTATTAGAAGATATTGAATATGCCTCCCTGTGCTGTATAGCATATCCTTGTTTTTTATCTATTTTATATAGAGTAGTATGTATCTGTTAAGCTCAAACTCATTTGTTCCTACCCAACTCTTTCCCTTTTGGCAACCATAAGTTTGATTTCTATGTCTGGGAGTCTTCCTGTTTTATAAATAAGTTCATTTGTATCCTATTTGAGGTTTCACGGATGAATGATATCATATGATATTTGTCTTTCTGTATCTGACTGACTTCATTTAGTATGATAATCTCTAGGTCCATCCTTGTTGCTGCAAACAGCATTATTTCATACTTTTCTATGACTGAGTAATATTGCGTATATATATACCACATCTTCTTTATCCATTCATCTGTTGATGGACGTTTAGGTTGCTTCCGTGTCTTGGGTGTTGTAAAAAGTGCTGCTATGAACATGGGTTGCATGTATCTTTTTGACTTCAGTTTTTCATCGTTTCTGGATTTATTCCCAGGAATGGGATTGGTGGATCATACGGTAGCTCTATTTTTAGTTCTGTAAGGAACCTCCATCCTGTCTTCCATACTGACTGCACCAAATTACTTTCCCACCAATGGAATAGGAGGGCTCCCTTTTCTCCACACCCACTGCAGCATTTATTGTTCGTAGACTTTTTGAAGATGGTCAGTGTGACTGGTGGGAGGACTAGTTTTGATTTATATTCCTCTAAATACTAGTGATGTCCAGCATCGTTTCGTCTGACTTTTGGCCGTCTGTATGTCTTTTCTGGAGAAATGTCTATCCAAACTATTTTGAGTAAAAGTGGCAAGGGTGAGCATTCTTGTCTTGTTCCATATCTTAGAGGGAATGCTTTCAGCTTTTCACCATGTAGTATGATGTTAGCTCTGGGTTTGTCCTATATGGCCTTTCTTATGTTGAGGTATGTTGCTTCTATGCCCACTCTCTGGAGAGTATTTATCATACATGGGTGTTGCATTTTATCACAAGTTTTTCTGCACCTATTAACATGATCATATGTTTTTTATTCCATTGTTAATGTGGTGTATCACATTGAATTTGCAGGTATTGAAAAATCCTTGCGTCCTTGGGATAAATACTTGGTCATGCCGTATGATCTTTATTTTTTTTTACATCTTTATTGGAGTATAATTGCTTTACAGTGTTGTTAGTTTCTGCTGTATAACAAAGTCAATCAACTATATGTATACATATATCCCCATATCCACTCCCTCTTGCATCTGCCGCCCACTCTCCCTATCCCAGCTCTCTAGGTGGTCACAAAGCACCCAGCTGATCTCCCTGTGTTATGCAGCTGCTTCCCAATAGCTGTCTATTTTACATTTGGTAGTATATAAATGTCAGCTACTGTCTCACTTTGTCCCACCTTACCCTTCCACCTCCCTGTGTCCTCAAGTCCACTGTCTACATCTGCGTCTGTCCTACTCCTATGTTCATCAGAACCATTATTTTAGATTCTATATATATGTGTTAGCATACGGTATTTGTTTTGCTTTTTCTGAATTACTTCACTCTGTACGACAGAATCGAGATCCATCCACCTCACTACAAATAACTCAATTTCGTTTCTTTCTATGGCTCAGTAATATTCCATTGTGTTTATATGCCACATCTTTATCCATTCATCTGTCGATGGACGCTTAGGTTGCTTCCATATCCTGACTATTGTAAATAGTGCTGCAATGAACATTGTGGTACATGTTTCTTTTTGAATTATGGTTTTCTCAGGGTATATGCCCAGTAGTGGGATTGCTGGGTCATATGCTAGTTTTGCATTTAGTTTTTTTAGGAACCTCCATGCTGTTCTCCATAGTGACTGTACCAATGTATATTCCTCCCAACAGTGCAAGAGGGTTCCCTTTTCTGCCCACCTTGTCCAGCATTTATTGTTTGTAGATTTTTTGATGATGTCCATTCTGACCAGTATGAGGTGATACCTCATTGTAGTTTTTTGGTTTTTTGTGGGGTTATATTGTGGTACGCGGGCCTCTCAGTGTTGTGGCCTCTCCCATTGCGGAGCACAGGCTCCGGACGCGCAGGCTCAGCATCCATGGCTCACGGTCCCAGCCGCTCCGCAGCATGTGGGATACTCCCAGACCAGGGCACGAACCCGTGTCCCCTGCATCAGCAGGTGGACTCTCAACCACTGCGACACCTCGGAAGCCTTCTTTCTTTGATTGACGTATAGTTGACTCACAATGCTGTGTTAGATCTGGTATACAGCAAAGTGTTTCAGTTATATATATTTTCCATTATAATTTATTAGAAGATATTGAGTATGCCTCCCTGTGCTGTGTAGCATATCCTTGTTTTTTATCTATTTTATATATAGTAGTATGGATCTGTTAAGCTCAAACTCATTAGTTCCTTCCGAACCCTTTCCCTTTCGGCAACCATAAGTTTGATTTCTATGTCTGGGAGTCTTCCTGTTTTATAAATAAGTTCATTTGTATCATATTTGAGGTTTCACGGATGAATGATATCATATGATATTTGTCTTTCTGTATCTGACTTACTTCACTTAGTATGATAATCTCTAGGTCCATCCTTGTTGCTGCAAACAGCATTATTTCATTTTTTTTTATGACTGAGTAATATTGCATATATATACCACATCTTCTTTATCCATTCATCTGTTGATGGACGTTTAGGTTGCTTCCGTGTCTTGGGTGTTGTAAACAGTGCTGCTATGAGCATGGGTAGCATGTATCTTTTTGAATTCAATTTTTCATCTTTTCTAGACTTATTCCCAGGAGTGGGATTGGTGGATCATACAGTAGCTCTATTTTTAGTTCTGTAAGGAACCTCCATCCTGTCTTCCATACTGACTGCACCAAATTACTTTCCCACCAATGGAATAGGAGGGCTCCCTTTTGTCCACACCCACTGCAGCATTTATTGTTCGTAGACTTTTTGAAGATGGTCAGTGTGACTGGTGTGAGGACTAGTTTTGATTTAAATTCCTCTAAATACTATTGATGCCCAGCATCGTTTCGTGTGACTTTTCGCGGTCTGTATGTCTTTTCTGCAGAAATGTCTATCCAAACTATTTTGAGTAAAAGTGGCAAGAGTGAGCATTCTTGTCTTGTTCCATATCTTAGAGGGAATGCTTTCAGCTTTTCACCATGTAGTATGATGTTAGCTGTGGGTTTGTCATATATGGCCTTTCTTATGTTGAGGTATGTTCCTACTATGCCCACTCTCTGGAGAGTATTTATCATACATGGGTGTTGAATTTTATTACAAGTTTTTCTGTACCTATTAACATGATCATATGTTTTTTATTCAACTGTTAATGTGGTGTATCACATTGCATTTGCAGGTATTGAAAAATCCTTGCATTTGGGATAAATACTTGGTCATGCCGTATGATCTTTATTTTTTTTTACATCTTTATTGGAGTATAATTGTTTTACAGTGTTGTTATTTTCTGCTGTATAACAAAGTCGATCAACTATATGTATACTTATATCCCCATATCCACTCCCTCTTGCATCTCCCGCCCACCCTCCCTATCCCAGCTCTCTAGGTGGTCACAAAGCACCCAGCTGATCTCCCTGTGTTATGCAGCTGCTTCCCAATAGCTGTCTATTTTACATTTGGTAGTATATAAATGTCAGGTACTCTCTCACTTTGTCCCACCTTACTCTTCCACTCCCTGTGTCCTCAAGTCCACTGTCTACGTCTGCGTCTGTCCTGCTCCTATGTTCATCAGAACCATTATTTTAGATTCTATATATATGTGTTAGCATACGGTATTTGTTTTGCTTTTTCTGAATTACTTCACTCTGTACGACAGAATCTAGGTCCATCCACCTCACTACAAATAACTCAATTTCGTTTCTTTCTATGGCTCAGTAATATTCCATTGTGTATATATGCCACATCTTTATCCATTCATCTGTCGATGGACGCTTAGGTTGCTTCCATATCCTGGCTACTGTAAATAGTGCTGCAATGAACATTGTGGTACATGTTTCTTTTTGAATTATGGTTTTCTCAGGGTATATGCCCAGTAGTGGGATTGCCGGGTTCATATGCTAGTTTTGCATTTAGTTTTTTTAGGAATCTCCATGCTGTTCTCCATAGTGACTGTACCAATGTATATTCCTCCGAACAGTGCAAGAGGGTTCCCTTTTCTGCCCACCTTGTCCAGCATTTATTGTTTGTAGATTTTTTGATGATGTCCATTCTGACCAGTATGAGGTGATACCTCATTGTAGTTTTTTGGTTTTTTGTGGGGTTATATTGCGGTACGCGGGCCTCTCAGTGTTGTGGTCTCTCCCATTGCGGAGCACAGGCTCCGGACGCGCAGGCTCAGCATCCATGGCTCACGGTCCCAGCCGCTCCGCAGCATGTGGGATACTCCCAGATCAGGGCACGAACCCGTGTCCCCTGCATCAGCAGGTGGACTCTCAACCACTGCGACACCTCGGAAGCCTTTTTTCTTTGATTGACGTATAGTTGACTCACAATGCTGTGTTCGATATGGTATACAGCAAAGTGTTTCACTTATATATATCTTCCATTATAATTTATTAGAAGATATTCAATATGCCTCCCTGTGCTGTGTAGCATATCGTTGTTTTTTTATCTATTTTATATAGAGTAGTATGGATCTGTTAAGCTCAAACTCATTAGTTCCTTCCGAACCCTTTCCCTTTTGGCAACCATAATTTTGATTTCTATGTCTGGGAGTCTTCCTGTTTTATAAATAAGTTTATTTATATCCTATTTGAGGTTTCATGGATGAATGATATCGTATGATATTTGTCTTTCTGTATCTGACTGACTTCACTTAGTATGATAATCTCTAGGTCCATCCTTGTTGCTGCAAACAGCATTATTTCATTCTTTTCTATGACTGAGTAATATTGCGTATATATACCACATCTTCTTCATCCATTCATCTGTTGATGGACGTTTAGGTTGCTTCCGTGTCTTGGGTGTTGTAAACAGTGCTGCTATGAGCATGGGTTGCATGTCTCTTTTTGAATTCAATTTTTCATCGTTTCTGGACTTATTCCCAGGAGTGGGATTGGTGGATCATACGGTAGCTCTATTTTTAGTTCTGTAAGTAACCTCCATCCTGTCTTCCATACTGACTGCACCAAATTACTTTCCCACCAATGGAATAGGAGGGCTCCCTTTTCTCCACACCCACTACAGCATTTGTTGTTCGTAGACTCTTGGAAGATGGTCAGTCTGACTGGTGTGAGGACTAGTTTTGATTTATATTCCTCTAAATACTAGTGATGGCCAGCATCGTTTCGTGTGACTTTTGGCCGTCTGTATGTCTTTTCTGGAGAAATGTCTATCCAAACTATTTTGAGTAAAAGTGGCAAGAGTGAGCATTCTTGTCTTGTTCCATATCTTAGAGGGAATGCTTTCAGCTTTTCACCATGTAGTATGATGTTAGCTGTGGGTTTGTCCTATATGGCCTTTCTTATGTTGAGGTATGTTGCTTCTATGCCCACTCTCTGGAGAGTATTTATCATACATGGGTGTTGCATTTTATCACAAGTTTTTCTGCACCTATTAACATGATCATATGTTTTTTATTCCATTGTTAATGTGGTGTATCACATTGAATTTGCAGGTATTGAAAAATCCTTGCGTCCTTGGGATAAATACTTGATCATGCCGTATGATCTTTATTTTTTTTACATCTTTATTGGAGTATAATTGCTTTACAGTGTTGTTAGTTTCTGCTGTATAACAAAGTCAATCAACTATATGTATACATATATCCCTATATCCACTGGCTCTTGCATCTCCCGCCCACCCTCCCTATCCCAGCTCTCTAGGTGGTCACAAAGCACCCAGCTGATCTCCCTGTGTTATGCAGCTGCTTCCCAATAGCTGTCTATTTTACATTTGGTAGTATATCAATGTGAGGTACTCTCTCACTTTGTCCCACCTTACCCTTCCCCCTCCCTGTGTCCTCAAGTCCACTGTCTACGTCTGTCCTGCTCCTATGTTCATCAGAACCATTATTTTAGATTCTATATATATGTGTTAGCATACGGTATTTGTTTTGCTTTTTCTGAATTACTTCACTCTGTACGACAGAATCTAGGTCCATCCACCTCACTACAAATAACTCAATTTCGTTTCTTTTTATGGCTCAGTAATATTCCATTGTGTATATATGCCACATCTTTATCCATTCATCTGTCGATGGACACTTAGGTTGCTTCCATATCCTGGCTATTGTAAATAGTGCTGCAATGAACATTGTGGTACATGTCTCTTTTTGAATTATGGTTTTCTCAGGGTATATGCCCAAGAGTGGGATTGCTGGGTCATATGCTAGTTTTGCATTTAGTTTTTTCAGGAACCTCCATGCTGTTCTCCATAGTGACTGTATCAATTTACATTCCTCCCAACAGTGCAAGAGGGTTCCCATTTCTCCCCACCCTGTCCAGCATTTATTGTTTGTAGATTTTTTGATGATGTCCATTCTGACCAGTATGAGGTGATACCTCATTGTAGTTTTTTGGTTTTTTGTGGGGTTATATTGTGGTACGCGGGCCTCTCAGTGTTGTGGCCTCTCCCATTGCGGAGCACAGGCTCCGGACGCGCAGGCTCAGCGTCCATGGCTCACGCGCCCAGCCGCTCCGCAGCATGTGGGATACTCCCAGACCAGGGCACGAACCCGTGTCCCCTGCATCAGCAGGTGGACTCTCAACCACTGCGACACCAGGGAAGCCCTCCTTTTTTTATGGACGTATATTTGACCCACAATGCTGTGTTAGATCTGGTATACAGCAAAGTGTTTCAGTTATATCTATTTTCCATTATAATTTATTAGAAGATATTCAATATGCCTCCCTGTGCTGTGTAGCATATCTTTGTTTTTTTATCTATTTTATATAGAGTAGTATGGATCTGTTAAGCTCAAACTCATTAGTTCCTTCCGAACCCTTTCCCCTTTGGCAACCATAATTTTGATTTCTATGTCTGGGAGTCTTCCTGTTTTATAAATAAGTTTATTTATATCCTATTTGAGGTTTCATGGATGAATGATATCGTATGATATTTGTCTTTCTGTATCTGACTGACTTCACTTAGTATGATAATCTCTAGGTCCATCCTTGTTGCTGCAAACAGCATTATTTCATTCTTTTCTATGACTGAGTAATATTGCGTATATATACCACATCTTCTTCATCCATTCATCTGTTGATGGACGTTTAGGTTGCTTCCGTGTCTTGGGTGTTGTAAACAGTGCTGCTATGAGCATGGGTTGCATGTCTCTTTTTGAATTCAATTTTTCATCGTTTCTGGACTTATTCCCAGGAGTGGGATTGGTGGATCATATGGTAGCTCTATTTTTAGTTCTGTAAGTAACCTCCATCCTGTCTTCCATACTGACTGCACCAAATTACTTTCCCACCAATGGAATAGGAGGGCTCCCTTTTCTCCACACCCACTACAGCATTTGTTGTTCATAGACTCTTTGAAGATGGTCAGTCTGACTGGTGTGAGGACTAGTTTTGATTTAAATTCCTCTAAATACTATTGATGCCCAGCATCGTTTCGTGTGACTTTTCGCGGTCTGTATGTCTTTTCTGCAGAAATGTCTATCCAAACTCTTTTGAGTAAAAGTGGCAAGAGTGAGCATTCTTGTCTTGTTCCATATCTTAGAGGGAATGCTTTCAGCTTTTCACCATGTAGTATGATGTTAGCTGTGGGTTTGTCATATATGGCCTTTCTTATGTTGAGGTATGTTCCTACTATGCCCACTCTCCGGAGAGTATTTATCATACATGGGTGTTGAATTTTATTACAAGTTTTTCTGTACCTATTAACATGATCATATGTTTTTTATTCAACTGTTAATGTGGTGTATCACATTGCATTTGCAGGTATTGAAAAATCCTTGCATTTGGGATAATACTTGGTCATGCCGTATGATCTTTATTTTTTTTTACATCTTTATTGGAGTATAATTGTTTTACAGTGTTGTTATTTTCTGCTGTATAACAAAGTCGATCAACTATATGTATACTTATATCCCCATATCCACTCCCTCTTGCATCTCCCGCCCACCCTCCCTATCCCAGCTCTCTAGGTGGTCACAAAGCACCCAGCTGATCTCCCTGTGTTATGCAGCTGCTTCCCAATAGCTGTCTATTTTACATTTGGTAGTATATAAATGTCAGGTACTCTCTCACTTTGTCCCACCTTACCCTTCCACTCCCTGTGTCCTCAAGTCCACTGTCTACGTCTGCGTCTGTCCTGCTCCTATGTTCATCAGAACCATTATTTTAGATTCTATATATATGTGTTAGCATACGGTATTTGTTTTGCTTTTTCTGAATTACTTCACTCTGTACGACAGAATCTAGGTCCATCCACCTCACTACAAATAACTCAATTTCGTTTCTTTCTATGGCTCAGTAATATTCCATTGTGTATATATGCCACATCTTTATCCATTCATCTGTCGATGGACGCTTAGGTTGCTTCCATATCCTGGCTACTGTAAATAGTGCTGCAATGAACATTGTGGTACATGTTTCTTTTTGAATTATGGTTTTCTCAGGGTATATGCCCAGTAGTGGGATTGCCGGGTTCATATGCTAGTTTTGCATTTAGTTTTTTTAGGAATCTCCATGCTGTTCTCCATAGTGACTGTACCAATGTATATTCCTCCGAACAGTGCAAGAGGGTTCCCTTTTCTGCCCACCTTGTCCAGCATTTATTGTTTGTAGATTTTTTGATGATGTCCATTCTGACCAGTATGAGGTGATACCTCATTGTAGTTTTTTGGTTTTTTGTGGGGTTATATTGCGGTACGCGGGCCTCTCAGTGTTGTGGCCTCTCCCATTGCGGAGCACAGGCTCCGGACGCGCAGGCTCAGCATCCATGGCTCACGGTCCCAGCCGCTCCGCAGCATGTGGGATACTCCCAGATCAGGGCACGAACCCGTGTCCCCTGCATCAGCAGGTGGACTCTCAACCACTGCGACACCTCGGAAGCCTTCTTTCTTTGATTGACGTATAGTTGACTCACAATGCTGTGTTAGATCTGGTATACAGCAAAGTGTTTCAGTTATATATATTTTCCATTATAATTTATTAGAAGATATTGAGTATGCCTTCCTGTGCTGTATAGCATATCCTTGTTTTTATCTATTTTATATATAGTAGTATGGATCTGTTAAGCTCAAACTCATTAGTTCCTTCCGAACCCTTTCCCTTTTGGCAACCATAATTTTGATTTCTATGTCTGGGAGTCTTCCTGTTTTATAAATAAGTTCATTTGTATCATATTTGAGGTTTCACGGATGAGTGATATCATATGATATTTGTCTTTCTGTATCTGACTTACTTCACTTAGTATGATAATCTCTAGGTCCATCCTTGTTGCTGCAAACAGCATTATTTCATTCTTTTCTATGACTGAGTAATATTGCGTATATATACCACATCTTCTTTATCCATTCATCTGTTGATGGACGTTTAGGTTGCTTCCGTGTCTTGGGTGTTGTAAACAGTGCTGCTATGAGCATGGGTTGCATGTCTCTTTTTGAATTCAATTTTTCATCTTTTCTGGATTTATTCCCTGGAGTGGGATTGGTGGATCATACGGTAGCTCTATTTTTAGTTCTGTAAGGAACCTCCATCCTGTCTTCCATACTGACTGCACCAAATTACTTTCCCACCAATGGAATAGGAGGGCTCCCTTTTCTCCACACCCACTACAGCATTTATTGTTCGTAGACTCTTTGAAGATGGTCAGTCTGACTGGTGTGAGGACTAGTTTTGATTTATATTCCTCTAAATACTAGTGATGGCCAGCATCGTTTCGTGTGACTTTTGGCCGTCTGTATGTCTTTTCTGCAGAAATGTCTATCCAAACTCTTTTGAGTAAAAGTGGCAAGAGTGAGCATTCTTGTCTTGTTCCATATCTTAGAGGGAATGCTTTCAGCTTTTCACCATGTAGTATGATGTTAGCTGTGGGTTTGTCCTATATGGCCTTTCTTATGTTGAGGTATGTTCCTTCTATGCCCACTCTCTGGAGAGTATTTATCATACATGGGTGTTGCATTTTATCACAAGTTTTTCTGTACCTATTAACATGATCATATGTTTTTTATTCCAGTGTTAATGTGGTGTATCACATTGAATTTGCAGGTATTGAAAAATCCTTGCGTCCTTGGGATACATACTTGGTCATGCCGTATGATCTTTATTTTTTTTTATATCTTTATTGGAGTATAATTGCTTTACAGTGTTGTTAGTTTCTGCTGTATAACAAAGTCAATCAACTATAGGTATACATATATCCCCATATCCACTCGCTCTTGCATCTCCCGCCCACCCTCCCTATCCCAGCTCTCTAGGTGGTCACAAAGCACCCAGCTGATCTCCCTGTGTTATGCAGCTGCTTCCCAATAGCTGTCTATTTTACATTTGGTAGTATATAAATGTCATCTACTGTCTCACTTTGTCCCACCTTACTCTTCCCCCTCCCTGTGTCCTCAAGTCCACTGTCTACGTCTGCGTCTGTCCTGCTCCTATGTTCATCAGAACCATTATTTTAGATTCTATATATATGTGTTAGCATACGGTATTTGTTTTGCTTTTTCTGAATTACTTCACTCTGTACGACAGAATCTAGGTCCATCCACCTCACTACAAATAACTCAATTTCGTTTCTTTCTATGGCTCAGTAATATTCCATTGTGTATATATGCCACATCTTTATCCATTCATCTGTCGATGGACACTTAGGTTGCTTCCATATCATGGCTATTGTAAATAGTGCTGCAATGAACATTGTGGTACATGTCTCTTTTTGAATTATGGTTTTCTCAGGGTATATGCCCAGTAGTGGGATTGCCGGGTTCATATGCTAGTTTTGCATTTAGTTTTTTTAGGAACCTCCATGCTGTTCTCCATAGTGACTGTACCAATGTATATTCCTCCCAACAGTGCAAGAGGGTTCCCTTTTCTGCCCACCTTGTCCAGCATTTATTGTTTGTAGATTTTTTGATGATGTCCATTCTGACCAGTATGAGGTGATACCTCATTGTAGTTTTTTGGTTTTTTGTGGGGTTATATTGTGGTACGCGGGCCTCTCAGTGTTGTGGCCTCTCCCATTGCGGAGCACAGGCTCCGGACGCGCAGGCTCAGCATCCATGGCTCACGGTCCCAGCCGCTCCGCAGCATGTGGGATACTCCCAGACCAGGGCACGAACCCGTGTCCCCTGCATCAGCAGGTGGACTCTCAACCACTGCGACACCTCGGAAGCCTTCTTTCTTTGATTGACGTATAGTTGACTCACAATGCTGTGTTAGATCTGGTATACAGCAAAGTGTTTCAGTTATATATATTTTCCATTATAATTTATTAGAAGATATTGAGTATGCCTCCCTGTGCTGTGTAGCATATCCTTGTTTTTTATCTATTTTATATATAGTAGTATGGATCTGTTAAGCTCAAACTCATTAGTTCCTTCCGAACCCTTTCCCTTTCGGCAACCATAAGTTTGATTTCTATGTCTGGGAGTCTTCCTGTTTTATAAATAAGTTCATTTGTATCATATTTGAGGTTTCACGGATGAATGATATCATATGATATTTGTCTTTCTGTATCTGACTTACTTCACTTAGTATGATAATCTCTAGGTCCATCCTTGTTGCTGCAAACAGCATTATTTCATTTTTTTTTATGACTGAGTAATATTGCATATATATACCACATCTTCTTTATCCATTCATCTGTTGATGGACGTTTAGGTTGCTTCCGTGTCTTGGGTGTTGTAAACAGTGCTGCTATGAGCATGGGTAGCATGTATCTTTTTGAATTCAATTTTTCATCTTTTCTAGACTTATTCCCAGGAGTGGGATTGGTGGATCATACAGTAGCTCTATTTTTAGTTCTGTAAGGAACCTCCATCCTGTCTTCCATACTGACTGCACCAAATTACTTTCCCACCAATGGAATAGGAGGGCTCCCTTTTGTCCACACCCACTGCAGCATTTATTGTTCGTAGACTTTTTGAAGATGGTCAGTGTGACTGGTGTGAGGACTAGTTTTGATTTAAATTCCTCTAAATACTATTGATGCCCAGCATCGTTTCGTGTGACTTTTCGCGGTCTGTATGTCTTTTCTGCAGAAATGTCTATCCAAACTATTTTGAGTAAAAGTGGCAAGAGTGAGCATTCTTGTCTTGTTCCATATCTTAGAGGGAATGCTTTCAGCTTTTCACCATGTAGTATGATGTTAGCTGTGGGTTTGTCATATATGGCCTTTCTTATGTTGAGGTATGTTCCTACTATGCCCACTCTCTGGAGAGTATTTATCATACATGGGTGTTGAATTTTATTACAAGTTTTTCTGTACCTATTAACATGATCATATGTTTTTTATTCAACTGTTAATGTGGTGTATCACATTGCATTTGCAGGTATTGAAAAATCCTTGCATTTGGGATAAATACTTGGTCATGCCGTATGATCTTTATTTTTTTTTTACATCTTTATTGGAGTATAATTGTTTTACAGTGTTGTTATTTTCTGCTGTATAACAAAGTCGATCAACTATATGTATACTTATATCCCCATATCCACTCCCTCTTGCATCTCCCGCCCACCCTCCCTATCCCAGCTCTCTAGGTGGTCACAAAGCACCCAGCTGATCTCCCTGTGTTATGCAGCTGCTTCCCAATAGCTGTCTATTTTACATTTGGTAGTATATAAATGTCAGGTACTCTCTCACTTTGTCCCACCTTACTCTTCCACTCCCTGTGTCCTCAAGTCCACTGTCTACGTCTGCGTCTGTCCTGCTCCTATGTTCATCAGAACCATTATTTTAGATTCTATATATATGTGTTAGCATACGGTATTTGTTTTGCTTTTTCTGAATTACTTCACTCTGTACGACAGAATCTAGGTCCATCCACCTCACTACAAATAACTCAATTTCGTTTCTTTCTATGGCTCAGTAATATTCCATTGTGTATATATGCCACATCTTTATCCATTCATCTGTCGATGGACGCTTAGGTTGCTTCCATATCCTGGCTACTGTAAATAGTGCTGCAATGAACATTGTGGTACATGTTTCTTTTTGAATTATGGTTTTCTCAGGGTATATGCCCAGTAGTGGGATTGCCGGGTTCATATGCTAGTTTTGCATTTAGTTTTTTTAGGAATCTCCATGCTGTTCTCCATAGTGACTGTACCAATGTATATTCCTCCGAACAGTGCAAGAGGGTTCCCTTTTCTGCCCACCTTGTCCAGCATTTATTGTTTGTAGATTTTTTGATGATGTCCATTCTGACCAGTATGAGGTGATACCTCATTGTAGTTTTTTGGTTTTTTGTGGGGTTATATTGCGGTACGCGGGCCTCTCAGTGTTGTGGTCTCTCCCATTGCGGAGCACAGGCTCCGGACGCGCAGGCTCAGCATCCATGGCTCACGGTCCCAGCCGCTCCGCAGCATGTGGGATACTCCCAGATCAGGGCACGAACCCGTGTCCCCTGCATCAGCAGGTGGACTCTCAACCACTGCGACACCTCGGAAGCCTTTTTTCTTTGATTGACGTATAGTTGACTCACAATGCTGTGTTCGATATGGTATACAGCAAAGTGTTTCACTTATATATATCTTCCATTATAATTTATTAGAAGATATTCAATATGCCTCCCTGTGCTGTGTAGCATATCGTTGTTTTTTTATCTATTTTATATAGAGTAGTATGGATCTGTTAAGCTCAAACTCATTAGTTCCTTCCGAACCCTTTCCCTTTTGGCAACCATAATTTTGATTTCTATGTCTGGGAGTCTTCCTGTTTTATAAATAAGTTTATTTATATCCTATTTGAGGTTTCATGGATGAATGATATCGTATGATATTTGTCTTTCTGTATCTGACTGACTTCACTTAGTATGATAATCTCTAGGTCCATCCTTGTTGCTGCAAACAGCATTATTTCATTCTTTTCTATGACTGAGTAATATTGCGTATATATACCACATCTTCTTCATCCATTCATCTGTTGATGGACGTTTAGGTTGCTTCCGTGTCTTGGGTGTTGTAAACAGTGCTGCTATGAGCATGGGTTGCATGTCTCTTTTTGAATTCAATTTTTCATCGTTTCTGGACTTATTCCCAGGAGTGGGATTGGTGGATCATACGGTAGCTCTATTTTTAGTTCTGTAAGTAACCTCCATCCTGTCTTCCATACTGACTGCACCAAATTACTTTCCCACCAATGGAATAGGAGGGCTCCCTTTTCTCCACACCCACTACAGCATTTGTTGTTCGTAGACTCTTGGAAGATGGTCAGTCTGACTGGTGTGAGGACTAGTTTTGATTTATATTCCTCTAAATACTAGTGATGGCCAGCATCGTTTCGTGTGACTTTTGGCCGTCTGTATGTCTTTTCTGGAGAAATGTCTATCCAAACTATTTTGAGTAAAAGTGGCAAGAGTGAGCATTCTTGTCTTGTTCCATATCTTAGAGGGAATGCTTTCAGCTTTTCACCATGTAGTATGATGTTAGCTGTGGGTTTGTCCTATATGGCCTTTCTTATGTTGAGGTATGTTGCTTCTATGCCCACTCTCTGGAGAGTATTTATCATACATGGGTGTTGCATTTTATCACAAGTTTTTCTGCACCTATTAACATGATCATATGTTTTTTATTCCATTGTTAATGTGGTGTATCACATTGAATTTGCAGGTATTGAAAAATCCTTGCGTCCTTGGGATAAATACTTGATCATGCCGTATGATCTTTATTTTTTTTACATCTTTATTGGAGTATAATTGCTTTACAGTGTTGTTAGTTTCTGCTGTATAACAAAGTCAATCAACTATATGTATACATATATCCCTATATCCACTGGCTCTTGCATCTCCCGCCCACCCTCCCTATCCCAGCTCTCTAGGTGGTCACAAAGCACCCAGCTGATCTCCCTGTGTTATGCAGCTGCTTCCCAATAGCTGTCTATTTTACATTTGGTAGTATATCAATGTGAGGTACTCTCTCACTTTGTCCCACCTTACCCTTCCCCCTCCCTGTGTCCTCAAGTCCACTGTCTACGTCTGTCCTGCTCCTATGTTCATCAGAACCATTATTTTAGATTCTATATATATGTGTTAGCATACGGTATTTGTTTTGCTTTTTCTGAATTACTTCACTCTGTACGACAGAATCTAGGTCCATCCACCTCACTACAAATAACTCAATTTCGTTTCTTTTTATGGCTCAGTAATATTCCATTGTGTATATATGCCACATCTTTATCCATTCATCTGTCGATGGACACTTAGGTTGCTTCCATATCCTGGCTATTGTAAATAGTGCTGCAATGAACATTGTGGTACATGTCTCTTTTTGAATTATGGTTTTCTCAGGGTATATGCCCAAGAGTGGGATTGCTGGGTCATATGCTAGTTTTGCATTTAGTTTTTTCAGGAACCTCCATGCTGTTCTCCATAGTGACTGTATCAATTTACATTCCTCCCAACAGTGCAAGAGGGTTCCCATTTCTCCCCACCCTGTCCAGCATTTATTGTTTGTAGATTTTTTGATGATGTCCATTCTGACCAGTATGAGGTGATACCTCATTGTAGTTTTTTGGTTTTTTGTGGGGTTATATTGTGGTACGCGGGCCTCTCAGTGTTGTGGCCTCTCCCATTGCGGAGCACAGGCTCCGGACGCGCAGGCTCAGCGTCCATGGCTCACGCGCCCAGCCGCTCCGCAGCATGTGGGATACTCCCAGACCAGGGCACGAACCCGTGTCCCCTGCATCAGCAGGTGGACTCTCAACCACTGCGACACCAGGGAAGCCCTCCTTTTTTTATGGACGTATATTTGACCCACAATGCTGTGTTAGATCTGGTATACAGCAAAGTGTTTCAGTTATATCTATTTTCCATTATAATTTATTAGAAGATATTCAATATGCCTCCCTGTGCTGTGTAGCATATCTTTGTTTTTTTATCTATTTTATATAGAGTAGTATGGATCTGTTAAGCTCAAACTCATTAGTTCCTTCCGAACCCTTTCCCTTTTGGCAACCATAATTTTGATTTCTATGTCTGGGAGTCTTCCTGTTTTATAAATAAGTTTATTTATATCCTATTTGAGGTTTCATGGATGAATGATATCGTATGATATTTGTCTTTCTGTATCTGACTGACTTCACTTAGTATGATAATCTCTAGGTCCATCCTTGTTGCTGCAAACAGCATTATTTCATTCTTTTCTATGACTGAGTAATATTGCGTATATATACCACATCTTCTTCATCCATTCATCTGTTGATGGACGTTTAGGTTGCTTCCGTGTCTTGGGTGTTGTAAACAGTGCTGCTATGAGCATGGGTTGCATGTCTCTTTTTGAATTCAATTTTTCATCGTTTCTGGACTTATTCCCAGGAGTGGGATTGGTGGATCATATGGTAGCTCTATTTTTAGTTCTGTAAGTAACCTCCATCCTGTCTTCCATACTGACTGCACCAAATTACTTTCCCACCAATGGAATAGGAGGGCTCCCTTTTCTCCACACCCACTACAGCATTTGTTGTTCATAGACTCTTTGAAGATGGTCAGTCTGACTGGTGTGAGGACTAGTTTTGATTTAAATTCCTCTAAATACTATTGATGCCCAGCATCGTTTCGTGTGACTTTTCGCGGTCTGTATGTCTTTTCTGCAGAAATGTCTATCCAAACTCTTTTGAGTAAAAGTGGCAAGAGTGAGCATTCTTGTCTTGTTCCATATCTTAGAGGGAATGCTTTCAGCTTTTCACCATGTAGTATGATGTTAGCTGTGGGTTTGTCATATATGGCCTTTCTTATGTTGAGGTATGTTCCTACTATGCCCACTCTCCGGAGAGTATTTATCATACATGGGTGTTGAATTTTATTACAAGTTTTTCTGTACCTATTAACATGATCATATGTTTTTTATTCAACTGTTAATGTGGTGTATCACATTGCATTTGCAGGTATTGAAAAATCCTTGCATTTGGGATAATACTTGGTCATGCCGTATGATCTTTATTTTTTTTTACATCTTTATTGGAGTATAATTGTTTTACAGTGTTGTTATTTTCTGCTGTATAACAAAGTCAATCAACTATAGGTATACATATATCCCCATATCTACTGGCTCTTGCATCTCCCGCCCACCCTCCCTATCCCAGCTCTCTAGGTGGTCACAAAGCACCCAGCTGATCTCCCTGTGTTATGCAGCTGCTTCCCAATAGCTGTCTATTTTACATTTGGTAGTATATAAATGTCAGGTACTCTCTCACTTTGTCCCACCTTACCCTTCCACTCCCTGTGTCCTCAAGTCCACTGTCTACGTCTGCGTCTGTCCTGCTCCTATGTTCATCAGAACCATTATTTTAGATTCTATATATATGTGTTAGCATACGGTATTTGTTTTGCTTTTTCTGAATTACTTCACTCTGTACGACAGAATCTAGGTCCATCCACCTCACTACAAATAACTCAATTTCGTTTCTTTCTATGGCTCAGTAATATTCCATTGTGTATATATGCCACATCTTTATCCATTCATCTGTCGATGGACGCTTAGGTTGCTTCCATATCCTGGCTACTGTAAATAGTGCTGCAATGAACATTGTGGTACATGTTTCTTTTTGAATTATGGTTTTCTCAGGGTATATGCCCAGTAGTGGGATTGCCGGGTTCATATGCTAGTTTTGCATTTAGTTTTTTTAGGAATCTCCATGCTGTTCTCCATAGTGACTGTACCAATGTATATTCCTCTCAACAGTGCAAGAGGGTTCCCTTTTCTGCCCACCTTGTCCAGCATTTATTGTTTGTAGATTTTTTGATGATGTCCATTCTGACCAGTATGAGGTGATACCTCATTGTAGTTTTTTGGTTTTTTGTGGGGTTATATTGCGGTACGCGGGCCTCTCAGTGTTGTGGCCTCTCCCATTGCGGAGCACAGGCTCCGGACGCGCAGGCTCAGCATCCATGGCTCACGGTCCCAGCCGCTCCGCAGCATGTGGGATACTCCCAGATCAGGGCACGAACCCGTGTCCCCTGCATCAGCAGGTGGACTCTCAACCACTGCGACACCTCGGAAGCCTTCTTTCTTTGATTGACGTATAGTTGACTCACAATGCTGTGTTAGATCTGGTATACAGCAAAGTGTTTCAGTTATATATATTTTCCATTATAATTTATTAGAAGATATTGAGTATGCCTTCCTGTGCTGTATAGCATATCCTTGTTTTTATCTATTTTATATATAGTAGTATGGATCTGTTAAGCTCAAACTCATTAGTTCCTTCCGAACCCTTTCCCTTTTGGCAACCATAATTTTGATTTCTATGTCTGGGAGTCTTCCTGTTTTATAAATAAGTTCATTTGTATCATATTTGAGGTTTCACGGATGAGTGATATCATATGATATTTGTCTTTCTGTATCTGACTTACTTCACTTAGTATGATAATCTCTAGGTCCATCCTTGTTGCTGCAAACAGCATTATTTCATTCTTTTCTATGACTGAGTAATATTGCGTATATATACCACATCTTCTTTATCCATTCATCTGTTGATGGACGTTTAGGTTGCTTCCGTGTCTTGGGTGTTGTAAACAGTGCTGCTATGAGCATGGGTTGCATGTCTCTTTTTGAATTCAATTTTTCATCTTTTCTGGATTTATTCCCTGGAGTGGGATTGGTGGATCATACGGTAGCTCTATTTTTAGTTCTGTAAGGAACCTCCATCCTGTCTTCCATACTGACTGCACCAAATTACTTTCCCACCAATGGAATAGGAGGGCTCCCTTTTCTCCACACCCACTACAGCATTTATTGTTCGTAGACTCTTTGAAGATGGTCAGTCTGACTGGTGTGAGGACTAGTTTTGATTTATATTCCTCTAAATACTAGTGATGGCCAGCATCGTTTCGTGTGACTTTTGGCCGTCTGTATGTCTTTTCTGCAGAAATGTCTATCCAAACTCTTTTGAGTAAAAGTGGCAAGAGTGAGCATTCTTGTCTTGTTCCATATCTTAGAGGGAATGCTTTCAGCTTTTCACCATGTAGTATGATGTTAGCTGTGGGTTTGTCCTATATGGCCTTTCTTATGTTGAGGTATGTTCCTTCTATGCCCACTCTCTGGAGAGTATTTATCATACATGGGTGTTGCATTTTATCACAAGTTTTTCTGTACCTATTAACATGATCATATGTTTTTTATTCCAGTGTTAATGTGGTGTATCACATTGAATTTGCAGGTATTGAAAAATCCTTGCGTCCTTGGGATACATACTTGGTCATGCCGTATGATCTTTATTTTTTTTTATATCTTTATTGGAGTATAATTGCTTTACAGTGTTGTTAGTTTCTGCTGTATAACAAAGTCAATCAACTATAGGTATACATATATCCCCATATCCACTCGCTCTTGCATCTCCCGCCCACCCTCCCTATCCCAGCTCTCTAGGTGGTCACAAAGCACCCAGCTGATCTCCCTGTGTTATGCAGCTGCTTCCCAATAGCTGTCTATTTTACATTTGGTAGTATATAAATGTCATCTACTGTCTCACTTTGTCCCACCTTACTCTTCCCCCTCCCTGTGTCCTCAAGTCCACTGTCTACGTCTGCGTCTGTCCTGCTCCTATGTTCATCAGAACCATTATTTTAGATTCTATATATATGTGTTAGCATACGGTATTTGTTTTGCTTTTTCTGAATTACTTCACTCTGTACGACAGAATCTAGGTCCATCCACCTCACTACAAATAACTCAATTTCGTTTCTTTCTATGGCTCAGTAATATTCCATTGTGTATATATGCCACATCTTTATCCATTCATCTGTCGATGGACACTTAGGTTGCTTCCATATCATGGCTATTGTAAATAGTGCTGCAATGAACATTGTGGTACATGTCTCTTTTTGAATTATGGTTTTCTCAGGGTATATGCCCAGTAGTGGGATTGCCGGGTTCATATGCTAGTTTTGCATTTAGTTTTTTTAGGAACCTCCATGCTGTTCTCCATAGTGACTGTATCAATTTACATTCCTCCCAACAGTGCAAGAGGGTTCCCATTTCTCCCCACCCTGTGCAGCGTTTATTGTTTGTAGATTTTTTGATGATGTCCATTCTGACCAGTATGAGGTGATACCTCATTGTAGTTTTTTGTTTTTTTCTGGGGTTATATTGCGGTACGCGGGCCTCTCAGTGTTGTGGCCTCTCCCGTTGCGGAGCACAGGCTCCGGACGCGCAGGCTCAGCGTCCATGGTTCACGGGCCCAGCCACTCTGCAGATGTGGGATACTCCCAGACCAGGGCACGAACCCGTGTCCCCTGCATCAGCAGGTGGACTCTCAACCACTGCGACACCTCGGAAGCCTTCTTTCTTTGATTGACGTAAGTTGACTCACAATGCTGTGTTAGATCTGGTATACAGCAAAGTGTTTCAGTTATATATATTTTCCATTATAATTTATTAGAAGATATTGAGTATGCCTCCCTGTGCTGTATAGCATATCCTTGTTTTTATCTATTTTATATATAGTAGTATGGATCTGTTAAGCTCAAACTCATTAGTTCCTTCCGAACCCTTTCCCTTTCGGCAACCATAAGTTTGATTTCTATGTCTGGGAGTCTTCCTGTTTTATAAATAAGTTCATTTGTATCATATTTGAGGTTTCACGGATGAGTGATATCATATGATATTTGTCTTTCTGTATCTGACTGACTTCACTTAGTATGATAATCTCTAGGTCCATCCTTGTTGCTGCAAACAGCATTATTTCATTCTTTTCTATGACTGAGTAATATTGCGTATATATACCACATCTTCTTTATCCATTCATCTGTTGATGGACGTTTAGGTTGCTTCCGTGTCTTGGGTGTTGTAAACAGTGCTGCTATGAGCATGGGTTGCATGTCTCTTTTTGAATTCAATTTTTCATCCTTTCGGGACTTATTCCCAGGAGTGGGATTGGTGGATCATACGGTAGCTCTATTTTTAGTTCTGTAAGGAACCTCCATCCTGTCTTCCATACTGACTGCACCAAATTACTTTCCCACCAATGGAATAGGAGGGCTCCCTTTTGTCCACACCCACTACAGCATTTATTGTTCGTAGACTTTTTGAAGATGGTCAGTGTGACTGGTGTGAGGACTCGTTTTGATTTATATTCCTCTAAATACTAGTGATGGCCAGCATCGTTTCGTCTGACTTTTGGCCGTTTGTATGTCTTTTCTGGAGAAATGTCTATCCAAACTATTTTGAGTAAAAGTGGCAAGGGTGAGCATTCTTGTCTTGTTCCATATCTTAGAGGGAATGCTTTCAGCTTTTCACCATGTAGTATGATGTTAGCTGTGGGTTTGTCCTATATGGCCTTTCTTATGTTGAGGTATGTTCCTTCTATGCCCACTCTCTGGAGAGTATTTATCATACATGGGTGTTGCATTTTATCACAAGTTTTTCTGTACCTATTAACATGATCATATGTTTTTTATTCCAGTGTTAATGTGGTGTATCACACTGAATTTGCAGGTATTGAAAAATCCTTGCGTCCTTGGGATAAATACTTGGTCATGCCGTATGATGTTTATTTTTTTTACATCTTTATTGGAGTATAATTGCTTTACAGTGTTGTTAGTTTCTGCTGTATAACAAAGTCAATCAACTATATGTATACATATATCCCTATATCCACTCGCTCGTGCATCTCCCGCCCACCCTCCCTATCCCAGCTCTCTAGGTGGTCACAAAGCACCCAGCTGATCTCCCTGTGTTATGCAGCTGCTTCCAAATAGCTGTCTATTTTACATTTGGTAGTATGTCAATGTCAGGTACTCTCTCACTTTGTCCCACCTTACCCTTCCACCTCCCTGTGTCCTCAAGTCCACTGTCTACATCTGCGTCTTTCCTGCTCCTGTGTTCATCAGAACCATTATTTTAGATTCTATATATATGTGTTAGCATACGGTATTTGTTTTGCTTTTTCTGAATTACTTCACTCTGTACGACAGAATCTAAGTCCATCCACCTCACTACAAATAACTCAATTTCGTTTCTTTCTATGGCTCAGTAATATTCCATTGTGTATATATGCCACATCTTTATCCATTCATCTGTCGATGGACACTTAGGTTGCTTCCATATCATGGCTATTGTAAATAGTGCTGCAATGAACATTGTGGTACATGTCTCTTTTTGAATTATGGTTTTCTCAGGGTATATGCCCAAGAGTGGGATTGCTGGGTCATATGCTAGTTTTGCATTTAGTTTTTTCAGGAACCTCCATGCTGTTCTCCATAGTGACTGTATCAATTTACATTCCTCCCAACAGTGCAAGAGGGTTCCCATTTCTCCCCACCCTGTGCAGTGTTTATTGTTTGTAGATTTTTTGATGATGTCCATTCTGACCAGTATGAGGTGATACCTCATTGTAGTTTTTTGTTTTTTTCTGGGGTTATATTGTGGTACGCGGGCCTCTCAGTGTTGTGGCCTCTCCCGTTGCGGAGCACAGGCTCCGGACGCGCAGGCTCAGCGTCCATGGTTCACGGGCCCAGCCACTCTGCAGATGTGGGATACTCCCAGACCAGGGCACGAACCCGTGTCCCCTGCATCAGCAGGTGGACTCTCAACCACTGCGACACCTCGGAAGCCTTCTTTCTTTGATTGACGTAAGTTGACTCACAATGCTGTGTTAGATCTGGTATACAGCAAAGTGTTTCAGTTATATATATTTTCCATTATAATTTATTAGAAGATATTGAGTATGCCTCCCTGTGCTGTATAGCATATCCTTGTTTTTATCTATTTTATATATAGTAGTATGGATCTGTTAAGCTCAAACTCATTAGTTCCTTCCGAACCCTTTCCCTTTCGGCAACCATAAGTTTGATTTCTATGTCTGGGAGTCTTCCTGTTTTATAAATAAGTTCATTTGTATCATATTTGAGGTTTCACGGATGAGTGATATCATATGATATTTGTCTTTCTGTATCTGACTTACTTCACTTAGTATGATAATCTCTAGGTCCATCCTTGTTGCTGCAAACAGCATTATTTCATTCTTTTCTATGACTGAGTAATATTGCGTATATATACCACATCTTCTTTATCCATTCATCTGTTGATGGACGTTTAGGTTGCTTCCGTGTCTTGGGTGTTGTAAACAGTGCTGCTATGAGCATGGGTTGCATGTCTCTTTTTGAATTCAATTTTTCATCCTTTCGGGACTTATTCCCAGGAGTGGGATTGGTGGATCATACGGTAGCTCTATTTTTAGTTCTGTAAGGAACCTCCATCCTGTCTTCCATACTGACTGCACCAAATTACTTTCCCACCAATGGAATAGGAGGGCTCCCTTTTGTCCACACCCACTACAGCATTTATTGTTCGTAGACTTTTTGAAGATGGTCAGTGTGACTGGTGTGAGGACTCGTTTTGATTTATATTCCTCTAAATACTAGTGATGGCCAGCATCGTTTCGTCTGACTTTTGGCCGTTTGTATGTCTTTTCTGGAGAAATGTCTATCCAAACTATTTTGAGTAAAAGTGGCAAGGGTGAGCATTCTTGTCTTGTTCCATATCTTAGAGGGAATGCTTTCAGCTTTTCACCATGTAGTATGATGTTAGCTGTGGGTTTGTCCTATATGGCCTTTCTTATGTTGAGGTATGTTCCTTCTATGCCCACTCTCTGGAGAGTATTTATCATACATGGGTGTTGCATTTTATCACAAGTTTTTCTGTACCTATTAACATGATCATATGTTTTTTATTCCAGTGTTAATGTGGTGTATCACATTGAATTTGCAGGTATTGAAAAATCCTTGCGTCCTTGGGATAAATACTTGGTCATGCCGTATGATGTTTATTTTTTTTACATCTTTATTGGAGTATAATTGCTTTACAGTGTTGTTAGTTTCTGCTGTATAACAAAGTCAATCAACTATATGTATACATATATCCCTATATCCACTCGCTCGTGCATCTCCCGCCCACCCTCCCTATCCCAGCTCTCTAGGTGGTCACAAAGCACCCAGCTGATCTCCCTGTGTTATGCAGCTGCTTCCAAATAGCTGTCTATTTTACATTTGGTAGTATGTCAATGTCAGGTACTCTCTCACTTTGTCCCACCTTACCCTTCCACCTCCCTGTGTCCTCAAGTCCACTGTCTACATCTGCGTCTTTCCTGCTCCTGTGTTCATCAGAACCATTATTTTAGATTCTATATATATGTGTTAGCATACGGTATTTGTTTTGCTTTTTCTGAATTACTTCACTCTGTACGACAGAATCTAAGTCCATCCACCTCACTACAAATAACTCAATTTCGTTTCTTTGTATGGCTGAGTAATATTCCATTGTGTATATATGCCACATCTTTATCCATTCATTTGTTGATGGACACTTAGGTTGCTTCCATACCCTGGCTGTTGTAAATAGTGCTGCAATGAACATTGTGGTACATGTCTCTTTTTGAATTATGGTTTTTTCAGGGATATGCCTTGTAATGGGATTGCTCGGACATATGGTAGTTCTCCATTTAGCTTTTTAGGGAACCCCCATGCTTTTCTCCATAGTGACTGTATCAATTTACATTTCTACGAACAGTGCAAGAGGGTTCCCTTTTCTCTCCACCCTCTCCAGCATTTATTGTTTGTAGATTTTTTGATGATGTCCATTGTGACCAGTATGAGGTGATACCTCATTGTACTTTTTTTTTTTTTTGGTTTTTTTTTTTTTTTTTTCCAGTACGTGGGCCTCTCAATGTTGTTGCCTCTCCCGTTTCGGAACACAGCCTTCGAACGTGCAGGCTCAGCAGCCATGGCTCACGGGCGCAGCCGCTCCGTGGCATGTGGAATCCTCCCGGACTAGGCCTCTAATTCTCGTCTCCTGTAGTGCCAGGCGCACTCTCAACCACTGCGTCCCCAGGGAAGCCCCTCATTGTAGTTTTTATTTGCATTTCTCTAATCATTAGTGATTTTGAACATTCTTGCCTGTGTTTGTTGACAATTGTATATCTTCTTTGGAGTAACGCCTACTTAGGTTTTCTGCCCATGTTTGGATTGGGTTGTTTGTTTTTTTGATATTGAGCTGCCTGAGCTGCTTGGAGATTAATCCTTTGTCAGTTGCTTCATTTGCAAATATTTTCTCCCATTTGCAAATATTTTCTCCCATTTTGAAGGTTGTCTTTTCATCTTGTTTATGGTTTCCTTTGCTGTGCAAAAGCTTTTAGGTTTCATTGAGTCACATTTGTTAATTTTCGTTTTTATGTCCATTTCTCTAAGAGGTTGTTCAAAAAGGAACTTGCTGTGATCTATGTCTTAGAGTGTTCTGCCTATAGTTTCCTTTAAGAGTTTTATAGTGTCTGGCCTTACATTTAGGTCTTTAATCCATTTTTTGTTTATTTTTGTGTATGGTGTTAGGAAGTGTTCTAATTTCATTCTTTTACATGTAGTTGTCCAGTTTTCTCAGCACCACTTATTGAAGAGACTGTCTTTTCTCCAATGTATATTCTTGCCTCCTTTGTCAAAGGTAAGATTACCATATGTATGTGGGTTATCTCTGGGCTTTCTATCCTGTTACATTGATTTATCTTTCTGAGTTTGTGCCAGTACCATACTGTCTTGATTACTGTAGCTTTATAGTGTAGTCTGAAATCAGGGAGCCTGGTTCGTCAAGCTCTATTTTTCTTTCTGATGATTCCTTTGATTATTCAGGATCTTTTGTGTTTCCATACAAATTGTGAAATTTTTTGTTTAGTTCTGTGAAAAATGCAGTTGGTAGTTTGATAGGGATTGCATTCAATCTGTAGATTGCTTTGGGTAGTATAGTCATTTTCACAATGCTCATTTTTCCAACCCAAGAACTTGGTATATCTCTCCATCTGTTTGTATCATCTTTAATTTCTTTCATCAGTGTCTTATAGTTTTCTGTATACAGGTCTTTTGTCTCCTAAGGTAGGTTTATTCCTAGGTATTTTATTTTTTTATTGCAGTGGCAATTGGGATTGTTCCCTTAATTTCTCTTTCAGATATTTCATTGTTAGTGTATAAGAATGCAAGAGATTTCTGTGCATTAATTTTGTATCTTGCTACTTTACCAGATTCATTGATTAGCTCTAGTAGTTTTCTGGTAGCATATTTAGGCTTCTCTATGTACAATATCATGTCATCTGCAAACAGTGACAGTTTTACTTCTTTTCTGATTTGGATTCCTTTTATTTCTTTTTCTACTCTGATTCTCGTGGCTAAAACTTCCAAAACTATGTTAAATAATAGTGGTGAGAGTGGCCAACCTTGTCTTAGAGGAAATGGTTCCTGATCTAAGAAGAAATGGCTTCAGTTTTTTACCATTGGGAACAGTGTTGGCTGTGGGTTTGTCATATATGGCCTTTATTATATTGAGGTAGCTTCCCTCTCTGCCTAATTTCTGGAGAGTTTTTTTTTTTATCATAAATGGGTTTAAAACTTGTTAAAATCTTTTTCTGCATCTATTGAGAGTATCATATGGTTTTTATCCTTCAGTTTGTTAATATGGTGTATCATACTGATTTGTGTATATTGAAGAATCATTGCATTCCTGGAATAAACCCCACTTGATCATGGTGTATGATCCTTTTAATGTGCTGCTGGATTCTGCTTGCTAGTATTTTGTTGAGGATTATTGAATCTATGTTCATCAGTGATGTTGCCCTGTAGGTTTTTTTTGTGCATGTTACATGTTTGTTTGGTTTTGGTATCAAGGCTGAAGGTGGTCTCATAGAATCAGTTTGAGAGTGTGCCTCCCTCTGCTATATTTTGGAAGAGTTTGAGAAGGATAGGTGTTAGCTCTTCTCTAAATGTTTGATAGAATTCACCTGTGAAGCCATATCGTCCTGAGCTTTTGTTTGTTGGAAGATTTTTAATATCAGTTTCAATTTCAGTGCTTGTGATTGGTCTGTTTATATTTTCTATTTCTTCCTGGTTCAGTCTTGGAAGTTGTGCTTTTCTAAGAATTCGTCCATTTCTTCCAGGTTGTCCATTTTATTGGCATATAGTTGCTTGTAGTAGTCTCTCATGATTCTTTGTATTTCTGCAGTATCAGTTGTTACTTCTCCTTTTTCATTTCTAATTATGTTGATTTGAGTCTTTTCCCTCTTTTTTTGATGAGTCTGGCTAATGGTTTATCAATTTTGTTTATCTTCTCAAAGAACCATCTTTTAGTTTTATTGATCTTTGCTATTGTTTCCTTCATTTCTTTTTCATTTATTTCTGATCTGATCTTTATGTTTTCTTTCTTTATGCTAACTTTGGGTTTTGTTTGTTCTTCTTTCTCTAACTGCTTTAGGTGTAAATTTAGGTTGTTTGAGATTTTTCTTGTTTCTTGAGGTAGGATTGTATTGCCATAAACTTCCCTCTTATAACTGCTTTTGCTGTATCCCATAGGTATTGGGTCATCGTGTTTTCATTGTCATTTGTTTCTAGGTGTTTTTTGATTTCCTCTTCGATTTCTTCATTGATCTCTGGGTTATTTAGTAACCTATTGCTTAACCTCAATGTGTTTTTTTTGTTTTTGTTTTTGTTTTTTTATTTATTTATGGCTGTGTTGGGTCTTCGTTTCTGTGCGAGGGCTTTCTCTAGTTGTGGCAAGCGGGGGCCACTCTTCATTGCGGTGCGCGACCTCTCACTATCGCTGCCTCTCTTGTTGCGGAGCACAGGCTCCAGACGCGCAGGCTCAGTAATTGTGGCTCATGGGCCCAGTTGCTCCACGGCATGTGGGTTCATCCCAGACCAGGGCTCAAACCCGTGTCCCCTGCATTGGCAGGCAGATTCTCAACCACTGCGCCACCAGGGAAGCCCCGTGTTTTTGTTTTTTACAGTTTTTTTTCCTGTAATTGATGTCTAGTCTCATAGCCTTGTGGTTGGAAAAGATACTTGATACAATTTCAGTTTTCTTAAATTTACCAACACTTGATTTGTGACCCAAGATATGATCTATCCTGGAGAATGTTCCATGAGCACTTGAAAAGAAAGTGTATTCTGTTGTTTTTAGATGGAATTTCCTATAAATATCAATTAAGTCCATTTGGTCTAATGTGTCATTTAAAGCTTGTGTTTCCTTATTTATTTTCATTTTGGATGATCTGTCCATTGCTGAAAGTGGGGTGTTAAAGTCCCCTACTATGATTGTGTTATTGTTGATTTCCCCTTTTATGGCTGTTAGCATTTGCCTTATGTATTGAGGTGCTCCTGTGTTGGGTGCATAAATATTTACAGTTGTTATATCTTCTTGGATTGATCCCTTAATCATTATGTAGTGTCCTTCTTTGTCTCTTGTAACAGTCTTTATTTTAAAGTCTATTTTCTCTGATATGAGTATGGTTACTCCAGCTTTCTTTTGATTTCCATTTGCATGGAATATCTTTTTCTATCCCCTCACTTTCAGTCAGTATGTGTCCCTAAGTCTGAAGTGGCTCTCTTGTAGACAACATATATACAGCTCTTGTTTTTGTATCCATTCAGCCGGTCTGTGTCCTTTGGTTGGAACATTTACTCTGCTTACATTTAAGGTAATTATCAGTACGTATATTCCTTTTGCTATTTTGTTAATTGTTTTGGATTTGTTTTTGTAGGTCTTTTTTTACCCTTGTGTTCTCTTCTCTTTTGATTTGACAACTATCTTTAGTGTTATGTTAGGGTTCCTTTTTCTTTTTTTTGTGTATATCTATTATAGGTTTTTGTTTTGTTGTTACCATGAGGGTTTTGTAAAGCAGTCTATGTATATACGTGATAGTTTTAAGTTGGTGATCTTTTAATTGTGAGTGCAGTTTAAATACCCTGCATTTGTACTCTCCTCCCTTCATAATTACTCTTTTTGATATCATATTTTACATCTTATTGTCTTGTGTATCCCTTATCTGCTTATTGAGGATACAGACGATTTTACTACTTTTGTCTTTTAACCTCCCTAATAGCTTTGGGTTTGGGTGATTTCTTACCTTGCCTGTCTGTTTTCCTTTACTGGTGAGGTTTCCCATTTCGTAATTTTCTTGTTTCTAGTTGTGACCTTTTTTTTTCCCACCTAGAGAAGTTCATATAACATTTTAGTAAAGCAATGGTGCTGAATCCTTTTAGCTTTTGTTTTTCTGTAAGGCTTTTAATTTCTTCATCAAATCTGAATGAGAGCCTTGCTGGGTAGAGTATGCTGGGTTGTAGGCTTTTGCCATTGTTCACTTTAAAAATATCATGTGACTCCCTTCTGGCCTGCAGAGTTTGTGAAAAATCAGCTGATAACCTTATGGGAGTTCCTTTATATGTTGTTTGTTGCTTTTCCCTTGCTGCTTTAGTATTCTCTAATTTTTGTCATTTTGATCACAATATGTCTTGGTGTGTTCCTCTTTGGTTTAATCCTTTTATGGAACTCTCTGCACTTCCTGGACTTGGGTGACTGTTTCCTTTCCCAGATTATGGAGGTTTTCAGCTATTATTTCTTCAAATATTTCCCCACACCCTTTCTTTCTTCTCCTTATTGGACACCTATAATTTGAATATTAGTGTGCCTGATGTTGTCCCAGAGATCTCTTAAACAGTACTCTTTTCTTTTCATTCTCTTTTCTTCTTTCTGCTCAGTGGCAGTAATTTCCATTACTGTCTTCCAGCTCACTGATGCATTCTTGTATAGTCTACTATTGATTCCTTCCAGTGTATTTTTTTTTCATTTCAGTTTTTGTAATCTTCATCTCTTTGGTTGTTCTTTATATTTTCTAAGTCTTTGTTAAAAACTTCTAAGTTCTCATTCTGTGCATCCATTCTCCTTCCAAGTTCTTTGATCATCTTTACAATCACTACTCTAAACCCTTTCTCAGGTAGATTGTTCATCTCCACATCACATAGTTCTTCTTCTGGTGTTTTATTTTGCTCCTTAGTCTGGAACATATTCCTCTGCCACCTAATTTTGTCTCAGTTGCTATTTGTATTTTTATGTATGTGGTAATTTAGTTACATTTCTTGACCTTGGAGATGTGGCCCTCTGTAGGAGGTGTCCTATGCATCCCAGCAGGGTACTCCCCTCTTGTCACCCAAGCTATATGCTCTCAGGGTTCCTTCTAAGAGAGCTGCATGCATCTGTCTGTTATGGTGGGATATGTGGACAGTCTGGTAAGTTTGGTTGGCCCTTAGTCTGGTTTGTTTCCAGGCCCTGCCTTGTGTGGGTGTTGCTGGCTGCTGTTCATTGGAGCCTGGTCACCAGGTGGCTGGTTGCAGAAACTTAGTGGGCCCCAGGGCTAGTGCTGGTGCAATAGTGGTCGGAGTCAGGATCCCAAAGACTCTGGGGCTATTGCCCACCAGCTGGCAGGTGAACCAGATCCTGGGGTTACTGACAGACTACTGGCAGGCACAGCTGGTTCCTGGAGTCTGTCTGCAGGGCCCAGGGACCCCAGAGCTTGTTTCAGATAGTTGTTGGTGGTGGGGATGTGATTCCTGATAGAGTTGGGAATGGGATCCAGGGTATCCAGAAGGTTGTGTTTGCCTGCTAGTAGGCAGGGTCAGGGCCCAACTTGTCCCAGGGTAGTGTCTGGCCTGCATCACAGGATCATAGTTTTATTGCTTCTGGTGTCTGCCCCTGGTTAGTGAGGCTGGTTTGGAGGCTTGTTCAGACTTCCTGGTGGGAGGGACCAGTGCCTGTCCACTGGTGGGTGGAGCTGGGTCTTGCCCTTCTGGTGGGCTGGACTGTGTCTAGGGACTGTATCTATAATGGCCCATCTCTAGTTACCCTGCCTCCCAGGTAATGAGCATAAATGTGGCTGCAGGCTCTTTAGTCTTTAAGCAGCCTGTCTGTTGATGGGTGGGGCTGTGTCCCTGCTCAGTCAGTTATTTGGTCTCAAACTTCCCATTGCTGGAGGCTACAGTCTGTTGGGTGGGGCCAGGTCTTGGTACTAATGATCCAAGATGTCAGCTGCCAGGAGTATTAACACAGCTGAATCTTCCCCAGTATACATGCCACCGATGTTTATGTCCTTATGGTGAGCTGCAGCTGCCCACCACCTCTCCAGGAGACTACAAGACTAGTAGGTAGGTCTGGCCAAGGCTCCTATCAAATCACTACATTTTCCCTGGGTCCCAGTGCACATGAGATTTTGTGTGTGCCCTTTAAGAGTGAAGTCTCTATTTCTTCCAGTCCTATGGGGCTCCTGCAATTAAGCTCCACTGGCTTTCAAATCTAAATGCTTTCAAGGCTCATCTTCCTGGTGCTGGAAGCCTGGGATGGGGACACTGACGTGGGGCTCAGCACTCTTACTCCTGTGACAGAACCTCTGCAATATAATTATTCTCTAGTTTGTGTGTCACCTGACCCGGGGGTTTGAGATTTGATTATATTGTAAGTCCACCCCTCCTAACCATCTCATTGTAGTTCCTTCTTTATGTCTTTACCCAAAGAAGATCTTTTCTGGTAGGTTCCAGTTTTTTCATTGATTGCTGTTCTGCAGATAGTTGTGATTTTGGTGTGCTCATGAGAGGAGGTGAGCTCAGGGTCTTTCTACTCAGCTGTGGTGGCTGCTTTCCTCTGTTTGATTTGTTCAAGTAAATAGCACAGGAATTTATTATCTGTATTGGGAACTAGAACAAAACCCCAAGTTCAGCTACAAGTTAGACAACAAAGTGCCAAGGGGTTTCATCAGGTTTAAATAGTTGTAGATAAAAAGGGAAAGAGGACTGTACTATTAAAAGATTCTGAGGAATATTCCCTGTATAAGGCTGATTGATTCCAGTCTAAAATCACCTCTTCATCACTCCATTCCATCATTGTTCTGCAGGAAGTACTCAGAGCAATCTTCATCTCTTTTCCCACAGGATAGTGGAATGGATCACTGACTGTGTGAAATTATAATAGGGAAGAACCTTTGTATTCTATTACAAGTTAATCACTCAAGGAATGTTACCTATAAGCTTAAATTATACATAATGGCCCATATCTAGTTACCCTGCCTCCCAGGCAATGAGCATTAACGGAAATACCTTTGTTTAGCTCACTGGAAAGCACCTGACCAAGCCCACCTGTGAATGGCTGCAGGAAGGACAGAATTAACACATCTCCTCCAGAGTCTGGCCAGAACCAGGACTTTACCCCTTCCTCTTTTAAATAGTATAAAGGAAGCCTGAACCCTAACTTGGGGAAGATGGTTCTTTGGGACACTAGTCCACCATCTTCTCATTCTGCTCACTTTCCAAATAAGGTCATTATTCCTTGTCCCAACCACATGTCTCGATTTATTGGCCTGTTGTACAATGAGCAATATGAGCTTGGACTCAGTAACAAGGTTTTCTGTTTGCCTTTTGTCCAGATAAATTTACAATATCTGGTTGAAGGGACCTCCCCAGAAGGGAAGACCCTTCCAGAACTTCTAATCAACGTATTTGTTACCACCTTGCCATGGCTCACACTCCGCATGTCCTCACTGCCTCCCTTACCCAGGTGAGATTCCATGATTTATCATAAGCTTTCCCATTTGACTGCTCACTCTCCCCCTCACTTAACACCCTCACTTTAGGATGGTGTCAGGTAGGGGCATTTCTCTCCAGTTCAAATAAATGACCACTTTGGCTCTAATCAGTAGCCCAAGGAGATATTGTTTTTATTTTAAAAATTATTTCATGAAAGGGAGGAGGGAGCCCATACTGTCATCAAATGAGAGTTGCTCTTTTCCTTTTCTCTATCAAGTTTATCTTGAGGTAAATTATCCTGCACATACTATGCAACTGATACCTGCATTTGATTTAAACCACCAATGGCAGGTGTTAAAGACATCAGGCTCATTAACCAGTTTTTAAGTTCTTTGGGGCAAATACAGTATCATGATTCAGTGTAATCAATGCAGTTAGGAGCAAACAGCAAATATTTTCTGCGTGAATTACTGATTGAATTCATTTTTACTATTCAGTATGAGAAAATACCTAACAGAAAAATGGAGTCTGGTGTAACAAAGTATGTGTTTGGTTTTGTGACACTATCTTTCCTTGAACAAATTAGAAGTTTAGAAGGAAGAATGGAGGAAATACAAAATAGAGACCAGGAAGGAGAAACTAGGAAGAGTAGGATATGCAAGGATACAGGTGTTCAAAGGAAGCCAGGCCTTCAGAGGAAGAAAACAGGACTGTGTATTTAAAAAACAACAACCCTGACCTCTCATTGAATATCTTTGCTGTCTCCCTCCCACATGCTGACAAAATGTCTCAAACGTGTTCTACAATATGTTCTGAAGTATAACCTTAAGCAGCTGTCCTATAAGCACAGAACTGAACACCTTCATTGTGCATTCTTCCTTCAATGAGAAAGATTGTCTTGCCTTATTTTTACATACATTCACACACAGAGAGACAGATTGGGGTGAAAATGGGAGGGAGAGAGATTGAGAATGCACATACTGTGACCTTGTGAGACAATTTTAGTGTAGTAGTTATGAGTACAGAATCTAGAAATAGATGGTTAAGTTTGAGTCCTGACTATTGCTTGCTAGCTCTGAGCCTTAGGCAAGTTACTTAACCTTTTTGCCTCATATGTAAAATGAGGATAATAATTGTGCCTGCCCATAGCAGGAAGATTACATGAAAAATATAATACACTTAGATCAGTGCTTGCCACCCGATTAGTGCTATTTAATTTTTTAACGTAGTTTAATAACAAGATTCTATCTTGTGTGCATTATCTAGGCACTGCTGGGTGGATAGATCTATTGCAGGAATTATTAAGGAGATCAATGAAAAGGGAAATGGTGAGGATTCACTGGGCATGGCAAAGCTTCACTCAAGCACCTAAAAATCTATTTCAGTTAATAGAGAGTGTAGGTAAATACCATCAATGCTATGTAATTTTAATTGAGACCTTTAAATCTAGTGCCAGCATAGACTATAAATGCAGATTCCAAAAGTAGCAAAAGGGATTTGTTAATGTCTACAGACATTTCTTTCCATGCCCCTGCACTAGAAAGGCAAATAAAGTGAAACATCCAGAAAAAGAGTCAGCATGCTGAGACACTGAGAGTTCCGGTTGTATTTGATCCTTTCCATATTCAAAAGGTAAATGATTCTTCCTTCCAATGGGTTAGTCATCAAATAAGAATTGACAGATGCTACCACGCGGTCACCACAAGGTCTGAGGGGAGGATGCCCAGTTCCTATTCCGCTTGGTAATTATATCTGGTTGGGGGAAAGGCTCTACACACATCAAACAACTAGAACCATTACATGGCCATGTGGGTCAGGACCACCGGCTCTGAGTGGGGTCAGGGACAGTTGGTTGCTCTTGCCCATCACACTTGGATCTGTGTGATGGCAGGACTCCAGTTCCTGGAGTCCGGCTTGATTCGGTTGTGCATTCCCCATGCATTCAGTGAGGGGAGCTGAATGTGACAGGATCTCAGCCCTTCCAGGTGATGCAGCCACTGGTCACAGGGTCCCCCGACTCAGTTGGTGCTTCATTTGAGGTCCAGGAGAAGGCACTCACCTCCTCCCTGATGACCACAACCACCTTCTCATCAGTGGAGTGGGTACGAAAACCAAGCACCCAGCAGCAGGACCACAGACCACAGTTTACTGAATAGTACTTATTTCTGCACCCTGACGGACCCTGTGGCCCTGCCTGTGGCTCAGCCCTTCATCCTTGCCACACCTGAACTGGCAGGGCAGGTAACATGGGCTGCGGGCCCCCTCCACTCTCCTGCTGCCCACTGAACCGGTTCAGCCCCATGCTCACTGCTCAACACCTGGCCTGGTGGCTGCCCCAGGAGAGAGGCCCTGGCTGGCCATGAGGCAGGGCAGGGCCCAGGACCTGTCACTTGTCACCCTGGATTCCACATGGTTCCATGTAGTTCCTCCATTGCTTCCATGCACATCCTCCACCACAAAGCTTTTTCCTAGGAGCTACAATGTTGAATCATTATTCCACTTGTTCTCTTATCTCATTTTGAATGCAAAGATCAAGCCACTGTGTCATTTGAGTTCACATTCCAATCCTTCATTTCGTCTTCTCTCCCTCTGTTGCCATTACACTACTAGTCATGACATCTTAGAGAAAATTCTTCATTTGTCTTGATTTCTTTGTTTACAGGCTGAAGCAGAAAGTCGATTTTGATAAGGAATTGTATGTACTGTCACAATATATATAATTTCATGGTGTGGAAGAGGTCATCCACTTCAACTGCCTGTGCATAAAACTGAACCTCCATAAAATATTTCGATTGGTTTCTCTTTTTATCCACCTCTCTGGATCATCTTGCTAAATATCCACCATTAAGGGAAGTGACAACTTCATTGTAAGAGGCTTGGAGACAGAACTAAATATAAACCAATCATTTTATATCCTAGAGATTTTTTTCTTTTGGAGCAATATGCACTGGAAAATAAAACAAAATATATAAACTAAAAAATTCAGTACAAGGGGAATGCAAAAAAAAAGCCTATGACCACTCTTCTTGTCTAGTTAATCTTCCCAGAACTGCCAGTTACCCTCACAAAACCCAGGTTTTTTATAGGTCCTTCCAGAGATTGTGTGCGTGTGTGTGTGTGTGTAATACAAATGAAAACAAAGTATACATACTTCACAGCATCTTGTTTTTATTCACTTTGATAATAATTTGATAGAGATCATATTAAATCTGTAGATTGCTTTGGATAATATGGCCATTTTAACAATACCAATTCTTCCAGTAAAAGACCATGTGATATCTTTCCATTTCTTTGAATCATTTTAAATTTCCTTTATCAATGTTTTATAGTTCCCAGGATATAAATCTTTTAAACTTGTGGTCAAGTTTATTCCTAAGAAATTTTTTGATGCAATTTTTAAAGGGATTGTTTTTGAAAAAGATATTGCTGTGATTTATGTCAAAAAGTGTTCTGCATATGTTTTCCAATAGCAGTTTTATACTACCTGGTCTTACATTTAGGTCTTTAATCCATTTTGAGTTTATTTTTGTGAATGGTGTTAGAGAATGTTCTACTTTCATTCTTTTACATGTAGTTGTCCAGTTTTCCCAGCACCATTTATTGAAGAGACTGTTATATAGTCTTGCCTCTTTTGTCATAGATTATATGACATTATATAGTCTTGCCTCTTTTGTCATAGATTTTCTCCATTATACAGTCTTGCCTCTTTTGTCATAGATTAATTGCCCATAAGTGCATGGGTTTATTTCTGGGCTTTGTATCCTTTTCCATTGATCTATATTTCTCTTTTTGTGTCAGTACCATACTGTGTTGATGACTGTAGCTTTGTAGTATAGTCTGAAGTCAGGGATCCTGATTCCTCCAGTTCTGTTCTTCTTTCTCAAGATTGCTTTGGCTATTTGGGGTCCTTTGTGTCTCCAAACAAGTTTAAATTTTTTTTGTTCTAGTTCTGTGAAAAATACCACTGGTAATTTGATAGGGATTGCATTGAATCTGTAGATTGTCTGAGATAGCATAATCATTTTGACAGTATTGATTCTTCCAATCCAAGAACATGGTATATCTTTCCATTTGTTTGTTACATCTTCAGTTTCTTTCATCAGTGTCATAGTTTTTGGAGTACAGGAATTTTGCCTCCTTAAGTAGGTTTATTCCTTGATATTTCATTCTTTTTGATGTGAGGGTAAATGTGATCATTTCCTTAATTTCTCTTATCTTTAATTATTAGTGTACAGAAATGCAACAGATTTCTGTGTTTTAATTTTATAACCTGCAACCTTACCAAATTCATTGATGATCTCTAGTAATTTTCTGGTAGTGCCTTGAGGATTTTCTATGTATAGTATCATGTCATCTGCAAGCAGAGACAGTTTTACTTCTTCCTTTCCAATTTGGATTCGTTTTATTTCTTTTTCTTCTTTGATTGATGGGGTTAGGACTTCCAAAACTATTTTGAATAAAAGTGACAAGAGTGGGCATTCTTGTCTTACTCCTGATCTTAGAGAGAATGCATTCAGCTTTTCACCATTGAGTATGATGTTAGCTGTGAGTTTGTCATATATGGCCTTTATTTTTGTTATGTTCCCACTATGCCGACTTCCTGGAGGGTTTTTATCATAAGTGGATGTTGAATTTTATCAAAAGACTTTTATGCATCTATTAAGATGATCATATGATTTTTATTCTTCAGTTTGTTAATGCAGTGTATCAGGTTGATTTGTGGATATTGAAAAAAACTTGCATCCTGGGGATAAAACCCACTTGATCATGGTGTATGATCCTTTTCATGTATTGTTGGATTCAGTTTGCTTATGTTTTGTTGAGAATATTTGCATCTATGTTCATCAGTGATATTGGCCTATAATTTTCCTTTTTTTGTGATATTTTCATCTGGTTTTGGCAGCAGGGTGATGGTGGCCTCATAGAATGAGTTTGGAAGTGCTCCTTCCTCTGAAAGTTTTTAGAGTAGTTTCAGAAGGACAGGTGTTAACTCTTCTCTAAATGTTTGGTAGAACTCTCCTGTGAAGCCATCTGGTCCTGGACTTTAGTTTGCTGGGAGTTTTTAATCACAGATTTAATTTGAGTATTTATAATTGGTCTGTTCATATTTTCTATTTTTTCCTGGTTCAGTCTTGGGAGATTGTACCTTTCTAAGAATTTGTCTGTTTCTTCTAGGTTGTCAATTTTATTGGCCTATAGTTTCCTATAGTAATCTTTTATGGTTCTATTTCTGTGGTGTCAGTAGTAACTTCTTTTTCATTTACAATTTTACTGATTTGCATCCTTCCCTGCCCTTTTTTGATCAATCTAAGGGTTTATCCAGAAAAAAATAAATCTAAGGGTTTATAAATTTTCTTTATCTTTTTAAAGAACCAGCTTATAGTTTCATATTTTCTATTGTCTTCTTAGTCTCTATTTCATTTTTTTCTGCTCCACCCATTATGATTTCTTTCTTTCTACTAACATTGGGTTTTACTTCTTTCACTAGTTGCTTTAGGTGTAAGGTTACGTTGTTTATTTAAGATTTTTCATGTTTCCTGAGTTAAGCTTGTATTGCTATTAACTTTCCTTTTAGAACTGTTTTGCTGCATCCCGTACAATTTGGTTCATTGTGTTTTCATTTTCATTTGTCTCCAGGTATTATTTTAATTTCTTCTTTGATTTCTTCAGTGATCCACTGGTTGTTTAGTAGCATATTGTTTAGCCTCCAAATGTTTTTTGTTTTTTGAGTTTTTTTCTCATAATTGATTTCTAGTCTCATAGCACAGGGTTAGGAAAATATGCTTATATGTTTTCAATTTTCTTAAATTTACCAAGGCTTGTTTTGTGGTCCAGCATATGATCCACCCTGGATAATGTTCCATGTGCACTTAAAATGAGTGTGTATTTTGCTGTTTTTGGATGGAAAGCTTTGTAAAGATCAATTAAGTCCTTTGGTTTAAAGTGTCATTTAAGGCCTGTGTTTCCTTGCTGATTCTCTGTCCGGATGATCTATCCATTGATGAAAGTAGAGTATTAAAATCCCCTATTATTACTGTGTCACTGTTAATTTCTCCTTTTATGCTTGTTAACATTTGCCTTATATACTGAATTGCTCCTGGGTTGGGTGTATATATATATATTTAAATTTGTTATATCTTCTTCTTGGATTGATTCCTTGATCCTTATGTTGTGTCCTTCTTTGTCTCTCATAACATTCTTTTTTTAAAGTCTATTTTGTCTGATATGAGTATGGCTACTCCAGCTTTCATCTGATTTCCTTTTGCGTGGAATACCTTTTTCTGTCCTCTCACTTTAAGTCTGTATGTGTCTCTAGGTCTGAAATGGGTCTCTTGTAGACAGCATATATACTGTTCTTATTTTTGTATCCATTCAGCCAGTCTGTGTCTTTTGGTTGGGACATTTAATCCATCTACATTTAATGTAATTATTGATCTGCATGTTCTTATTGCCACTTTGTTAATTGTTTTGGATTTGTTTTTATGGGTCTTTTTTCTTTTCTCTTTTGTTCTCCTCTCTTGTTATTTGATGTTTATTTTTAGTGTTGTGTTTGAATTGCTTTTTTGTCTGTATATCTATTATAGATATTTGGTTACCATAAGGTTTTGATATAGCTCTCTCTCTCTCTCTCTCTCTCTACACACACACACACACACACACACACACACACACACACACACACACGATTGTTTTAAGTTGCTGATGTCCTAAGTTCAAATGCATTTCAAATAGCCTGCATTTGTACTATCATCCTCTCACAATTACTCATTTAGATATAATATTTGTGTGTGGATGATTTTCTACCTTTACTGTATATTTGCCTTTACCAGTGAGCTTTTTCCTTTCATAATTTTCTTTTTTCTAGTTGTGGCCATTTATTTTCCACCTAGAGAAGTTCCTTTTAGCATTTGTTGTAAAGCTAGTTTGGTGATTCTGAATTTTTTTAGCTTTTGCTTGTCTGTAAAGCTTTTGATTTCTCCATCAAATCTGAATAAAATCCTCACTGGGTAGAATATTCATGGTTGTAGGTTTTTCCCTTTCATCACTTGAAACATATCTTGCCACTCCCACTGGCTTGCAGAATTTCTGCTGAAAAATCATCTTATAACCTCATGGGGATTCCCTTGTGTTATCTGTTGCTTTTCCATTGTTGCTTTTAATATTTTCTCTTTATCTTTAATTTTTGTCAATTTGATTACTATGTGTCTCTGTATGTTCCTCCTTTGGCTTAATCCTTTATGGAACTCTCTGCACTTCTTGGACTTGGGTGACTGTTTCCTTTCCCATGTTAGGGAAGTTTTCAGCTATTATCTTTTCACATATTTTCTCAGACCCTTTCTCTCTCCCTTATCCTTCTGAGACCCCTATAATGCAAATATTGATGTGTTTCACTTTGTCCCAGAGGTCTCTTAAACTGTCTTTTCATTCTTTTTTCTTTATTCTGTTCTGTGACAATGATTTCTACCACTCTGTCTTCTAGCTCACTTATTCATTCTTCTGACTTATTTTTTCTGCTATTGATTCCTTCTAGTGTGTTTTTCATTTCAGTTATTGTATTCTTGAGCTGTGTTTGGTTGTTCTTTATATTTTCTCTTTGTTAAAACTTCTTGTAACTTCTCGTTCTGTGCACCCATTCTTTTCCTGAGTTCTTGGATCATCTTTATGATCATTATTCTGAACTCTTTCTCAGGTAGATTACCTATCTACACTTACTTGCTCTTCTGGGGGTTTATCTTGTTCCTTCATCTGGAACATATTCCTCTTACTTGCTCTTCTTACTTGCTCTTCTGGGGGTTTATCTTGTTCCTTCATCTGGAACATATTCCTCTGCCAACTCATTTTGTCTAAATTTCTTATTTGTATTTTTATGTATGTGGAAGGTTAGATGTTTCTCAACCTTGAAGAAGTGGCCCTCTATATGGGGTGTCCTACTTGCCCCAGCAGTGCACTCCCCTCTCATTACCCAAGGGCCAGGCACCAGCTGGTCCCAGGGTAGTTTCTAATCTACATTTGCAGCCTTGTTCGTCAGTCTGCAAGATTGTAGTTTTCTTGCTTCTGTGTCTTCCCCAAGGTGAGTGAGGTTGGTCTAGAGGCTTGTGGAGGCTTCCTTCTGGGAGGGGCTGGTGCCTTCCCACTGGTGGGTGGAGCTGGGTCTTGGCTCTCTGGTGAGCAGGGCCATGTCAAGGGGAATGTCTAGAGGCAGCTGTGGGCTCAGGAAGTCTTTAGGCAGCCTGTCTGTTGATGGGTGGAGCTGTGTTCTTGCCCTGTTGATTGGCTGGCCTGAGGTGTCCCAGCACTGGAGCCTACAGGCTGTTGGGTAGGGCCTGGTCTTGGTGCCAAAATGTTGGCTCCAGGAGACCTCATGCTAGTGTATACTCCCTGGTACCTCTGCCAGCAGTGTCCTGTCCTCACAGTGAGCCACAGCCATCCTCCACCTTCTCAGGAGACCCTTGAAGGCCAGCAGGTAGGTCTGGTCTAAGCTCCTATAAAGTCACTGCTTTTGCCCTGAGTCCCAGTGTGCATGAGACCTTGTGTTCTCCCTCCAAGAGTGGAGTCTCTGTTTCCTCCAGTGTTGTGGAGCTCATGCACTCCAGCCTCACTGGCCTTCAAAACCAAATGCTCTGGGGGTTTCTCCTTCCAATCCAGAACTCCAGGCTGGGGTGCCTGCAATGGGGCTCAGAACTCTCACTCCTGTGTGAGAACTTCTGTGATATAATTGTTCTCCAGTTGGTGCATCACCCACCCAGGGGGTGTGAGATTTGATTATATCACAACTGTGTCCCTCCTACCATCTTGTATCTATTTTTTTCAAATGCCCATACATCCATCTTGGCTTAGAACTAATGTGTGAGATAGGATTTTTTTTTATAATATTGTTTTACATGATAAGTAGTGAATTCTTACTCATAGGCCCCAAAGAAAACATAATTTTTTTCTTTCTAAAAGTTTCAGAAGTGAGAAAATGAGTGTTATGACTATGCTTTTTTTCTAAATACAGAATGTAAATGATAGCCATAAATGGAAATCATTTTGCAATCAGAGAGAAAATATAGCACCATTACAGCTACTAAATAGAATAAAGTGGAATAGAGTTCCTTGCCCAAAAAAGAAAAGAAATCTAAACATTGCCTATATCTAAAACTGTATTTATAGTACCTATCCACATTTGAACCCATTCACGTGTCACTACCAAAGAAAAAAAAATGTGTGTTTCTTGAACACCAGGAGTCTTGGGGATTTTTCTTTTCCACTACAAATCCTCCAGAAAACCTCTTAGAATTCCTGTCCTTGAAGAAGGAGTCAAATTAGACAGTGAGAAATAACCCTCAATGAAGGTGAGATGGGCCCTCTCTAATCTAGTAGTTTACTGTCCATTTCTAACAGTACCTGTCTATATTCTCATAGCTATAAAAAATGAGATTTATCAGATAAAAGAAAATCATTCAGATTTTCAGGTGCCAGATAAAAAACATGGTTATTCTCTGGAGTTTCTTTACTAGGAATAAGACTAGTATTATTAGGAAAGACTAATTTCTTTACTAGGAATAAGACTCATTCTACATTCTGGTGGTTCTCAGTAATTTTTAGCTGTTTTCTGAGAAGGAATTGTATGTATCAGTACAAGGCAATCTTCTGAAATGATGGTAACAGCAGACAGAGTCTCAATAAACTCTGGCTTGGTTCTCCCAACACCATTCTAAATTAAGAGCATGATATTGTCATACAGCAATTTTTTCTATTTTTAAAAAATAAATCAAGTAAGGCTATAAAACAGACATATCAAAGGGCAAGATATTTTTATTCAAATAAACCTGTTTAATGAATTGTTCAGATATTTATTTATGCAACAAGTATTTATCAAGAAACTTCTATGTGCCAAACATTGATTTAGTGGTGGGGATACAATAATGAACAATGAAAAATAACCCCACACAAGTCCCAACCCTTTTGGAGTGCATTCTTTGGAAGGGTTGACAGGCAATAAACGAGGTAAATAAGTGAAAAACACATGATAGTAATAAGTGGTAAAAGAAAAAAAATGTAGATGAGAAAACTTGAGGGCCATGATGAAATTTTAGATTAGGTGATCAGAGAGGACCTCATTGAAAAGTCAAGAAAATGAAATGAGAATCAAAACACTTCAGCTAACTTCATAATTACCCCCTCTCCCACCTTCAAGGACACAACTGCAAGGGAGAAGAAAACTATAACACAACGTACTAATTTGAACTATGCACATGTGTGCACAATCCAACTTAAGAAATAAAACCTTACAGATACTAATATAAAATCCCATATAATTAATGTTCTACCACTGTTTTATCCCACATTAAAAAGTAATCAGTATTCTTAATTTGGTGTTTATCACATCTATAATTTTTACTTTTTCTACATAGGATTGTATTTCTAAACCACGAGTGAAATCAAACTGTATGCATCCTTCTGTAACTTGTCTTTATTCAACATTACATATTTTCAGGGTTATCTCTAATGACAAAAATATTTCTACGTCATTAATTTTAAACTGCTCTATAGACTTTTGTGGAATGACCGTCTATTCTCTTGTTAGTTAATGGTCATTTAACTGTTTATTTCTGATATAGAGAGTGCAGTTGACTTACTTGAAAAGTTAATATGTATCTATACCTTATTGATCACTTTAATTTTCAGTATAGACAATCATGTCATCTACAATACTTTGTTACTTCCTTTCTGATCAATATGTATCTCTACCTTATTGATCATTTTAATTTTCAGTATAGACAATCATGTCATCTACAATACTTTGTTACTTCCTTTCTGATCATTAGACATTTTATTTATCTGTCATGTTTTACTCTTCTGGCTAAAACTTCTGGTACAGTGTTGAAAAGAAATGGGCATAACAGTCATACATGTTTTGTTCCTATCTTTAAAAGAAATGCTTCAATATTTCATCATGTGATGTTATGGTTATTTGCTAGTTATGTTTGGTTTAGGAAGTTCTCTTCTTTTTTGAATTGAAGTATAGTTCGTTTACAATGTTGTGTTAATTTCTGCTGTACAGCAAAGTGATTCAGATTATATACATATATATATATATATAATTTTTCATATATTTTTTCCATTATGGTTTATCACAGGATATCAAATATAGTTCCCTGTGCTATACAGTAGGACCTTGTTGTTTATCCATCCTATATATAATAGTTTGCATCTGTGAACCCCAAACTCCCAATTCATCCCTGCCCCAGCACCCCCTTGACAACCTCAGGTCTGTTCTCCATGTCTGTGAGTTTGTTTCTGTTTCATAGATAGGTTCATTTGTGTCATATTTAGGTTCCACATATAAGTGTTATGATATGGTATTTATCTTTCTCTGTCTGACTTATTTCACTTAGTATGATAATCTCTATGTCTATCCACATTGCTGCAAATGGTATTATTTCATTCTTTTTTATGTCTGGGTAGTATTCCATTGTATATAGGCACCACATCTTCTTTATCTATTCATCTGTTGATGGACATGTGGGTTGTTTCCATGTCTTACCTATTGTAAATAGTGCCGCTATGAACATTGGGGTGCATGTATCTTTTGAATTATAGTTTTGTCCAGATATATGCCCAGGAGTGGGATTGCTGGATCATATGGCAACTCTATTTTTAGTTTTTTAAGGAACCTACATACTGTTTTTTATAGTGGCTGCACCATCTTACATACCCACCAACAGTGTAGGAGGGTTCCCTTTTCTCCACACCCTCTCCAGCATTTGTTATTTGTAGACTTTTTAATGATGGCCATTCTGACTGGTGTGAAATGTTACCTCATTGTAGTTTTGATTTGCATGTCTCTAATAATTAGTGATGTTGAGCATCTTTTAGTGTGCCTATTGGCCATCTGTATGTCTTCTTCAGAGAAATGTCTATTTAGGTCTCCGGACCATTTTTTTTTTTGATTCAGTTTTTTGTTTTTTGCTATTGTTGTTGAATTGTATGAGCCTTTTGCATGTTTTGGAAATTAAGTCATTTTCAGTTGCATCATTTGCAAATATTTTCTCCCTGTCTATAAGTTATGTTTTCATTTTGTTCATAGTTTCCTTTGCTGTGCAAAAGGTTGTTTGATTATGTCCCATTTGTTTATTTTTGCTTTTGTTTCTATTACCTTGGGAGACTGACCTAAGAAAACATTGCTATGATTTATGTCAGAGAATGTTTTCCCTATGTTCTCTTGTAGGAGTTTTATGGTGTCATGTCTTATATGTAAGTCTTTAAGCCATTTTGAGGTTTTTTTTGTGTGTGTGTGTGTATGGTGTGAGGGTGTTCTAACTTCCTTAATTTATGTGGGGTTCTCCAGCTTTCCCAACACCACTTGCTGAAGAGACGTTTTTCCCGTAGTATATTCTTGCCTCCTCTGTCAAGTGTTAATTGACCCTATGTGTGTTTGTTTATTTCTGGGCTTTCTAATCTGTTCCATTGATTCCTATGTCTGTTTTTGTGCCAATACCATGCTGCTCTACTTACTTTAGTTTTGCAGCATTGTCTGAAGTCTGGGAGGGTTATGCCTCCTGCTTTGTGCTTTACCCTCAGGATTGACTTGGCAATTCTGGGTCTTTTATGGTTCCATATAAATGTTAGGATTATTTGTTCTAGTTCTGTAGAAAAATGTCATGGTTAGTTTGATAGGGATTGTATTAAATCTGTAGATTGCTTTGGGTAGTACGACCATGTCAACGATGTTAATTCTTCCTATCCAAGAGAGTAGAATATCTTTCCATTTCTTTGAATCATCTTCAATTTCCTGTATTAATGTTTTATCATTCTCAGATCTTTCACCTCATTGGTCAGGTTTATTCTTAAGTATTTAATTTTTGGATGTGATTTTTAAAAGGATTGTTCTTTTACATTCCCCTTCTGATATTTCATTGTTAGTGTAAAGAAATGCAATCAACTTCTGTATGTTAATCTTGTATCCTGCTACCTTTTTGAATTTGTTTATCAGTTCTAGTAGTTCTAGTTTGGAGTCTTTAGGGTTTTCTTTATATAGTATCATGTCATCTGCATATAATGACAATTTTACCTCTTCCCTTCCTATTTGGATACATTTTATTTCTTTTTCTTGTCTGATTGCTGTGTTTCAGACTTCCATTACTATGTTGAGTAGAAGTGGTGAGAGTGGGTATCCTTGTTCCATATTTTAGCAGGAAGGCTTTCAGCTTTTCACCATTGAGTATTATGTTGGCTGTGGGTTTGTCATAAATAGCTTTTATTATATTGAGATATGTTCTCTCTATATCTACTTTGGTAAGAGTTTTTAAAAATTTTTTATCATGAATGGATGTTGGATTTTATCAAATGCTTTTTCTACCTGTACTGAGATTATTGTGTGGTTTTTGTCTTATCTTCATGTGGTTCATCACATTGATTGATTTCAATATGTTGAACCATCCTTGTGACACTGGGATGAATCCAACTTGGTTGTGGTGTATGATCTTTTTTATATGTTGTTGGATTCAGTTTGCTAATATTTTGAGGATTTTTGCATCTATATTCATCAAAGATATTGGCCTGTAATTTTCTTTTTTGATAGCATCTTTGGTTTTGGTATCAGGGTGAAGGTGGCTTCACAGAATGCTTTTTGGAGTGTTCCCTCCTCTTTAACCTTTTGGAAAAATTTGAGAAAGATCGATATAAGTTCTTTTTTATCTGTTTGGTAGAATTCGCCTTTGAAGATATCTGGTCCTGTACTTTTGTTTGTAGGGAGTTTATTTATTTTTTTATTACAGATCCTATTTCACTTCTAGTGATTGGTCTGTTCACATTATCTGTTTCTTCTTGATTCAATTTTGGTGGGCTCTTATGTTTCTAGAAACTTGTCCATTTCTTCTAGGTTGTCAAATTTGTTGGTAATTAATTGCTCATAATATTCTCTTATGGCTTTTTGTATTTCTGTGATATCGGTTGTTATTTCTCCTTTTTCGTTTCTTTTGTTTATTTGGGTCCTCTCTCTTTTCTTCTTGTTGAGCCTGCACAGAGTTTTGTCAATTTAGTTTACCCTTTCAAAGAATGAGCTCTTGGTTTTATTGATTTTTTTTCTATTGTTTTTTAAAACTCTATTTTATTTATTTTCTCTGATTTTGATTTCCTTCCTTCTACTGACTTTAGGTTTTGTTTATTCTTCTTTTTCCAATTCTTTTAGGTGGTTATTTATTTGACCTGTGTCGCTATGAACTTCTCTCTAAGAACTGCCTTTGCTGAAACCCATACATAGAGTTTGTGTGGTTCTGTTTTCATTGTCATTTGTCTCAAGGTATTTTTTAATTTCCTCTTTGATTTCATCATTTACCCATTGGTTTTTTAGTAGCATGTTGTTTAGTCTCCGTGTAATCGTTTTTTCTCATTTCTTTTTCTGTGGTTGATTTCTAGTTTCATGCAATTCTGGTCAGAAAAGATGATTGAAATAATTTCTATAGTCTTAAATATGTTGAGGCATGTTTTATGTCCTAGTTTGTTGTCAATCCTAAAAAATATTCCATGTACACTTGAAAAGAAAGTGTATGCTGGATTTTTTGTGTGTGTGTGTGGTGGGGGTGTGGATGCAATGTCCTGAAAGTATCAATTAAGTCTAATTTCTATTGTGTCATTTAGGATCTCTGTTGCCTTACTGATTTTCTGTCTAGAAGATCTCTCCATTGATGTGAGCAGAGTGTTAAAGTCTCCTACTATCATTGTATTCCCATAATTTTTTTCCTTTATGTCTGTTAGTATTTGCTTTACTTATTTTGGTGCTCCTATATTGGGTGCATATATGTTGACAACTGTAATATTCTCTTTTTGTATTGATCCTTTTATCATTATACAGTGTCCTTCTTTATCTTTCTTTATGGCCTTCTTTTAAAGTCTACTTTGTCTGAGTATTGCAACCCCCACTTTCTTGTCATTTCCTTTTTATGAAATATCTTTTTACAACCCCAAATTTTCAATCTATGTGTGTCCTTTGTCCTAAAGTGAGTATCTTTTAGGCAGCATATTGTAGGCTCTCTTTTTTTTTTAAAATCCAGTCTGCCACTCTTTGTTTTTTGATTGAAGCACTGACATTTGACATTGACATTTGAGGTAATTATCAATAGATATGTATTTGTTGCCATTTTATACGTTGTTTTCCAGTTGATTCTGTATTTCTACTTTTATCCTTTTTGTTTTTCCATTTGTGTTTTAATGACTTCCTTTTGTATTATGTTTGTGTGTTCTTCTTTTTGGTTTTTGTGAATCTGTTATATGTTTTTGATTTGTGGGTATGCTATTTTTCAAGTATGCTAACCACTTCCTATTTCTACTTGCTTTAAATTATAGTCATTTAGACTCAAATGCATTCTAAAAGAAAGAAGAAAAAATCTACATTTTCTTACTATCTTCCTCCAGATTATATTATTTTGATGTCTTGTTTTACATTTTCATGTTTATCCTTTTGCTGTTCATTGTGATCATCATTGCTTTAAAAAAATTTATTTAAGAAAAATCTGTATACTGGCTTATTTAAGTGTTTTACTTTCCAATTGTGATTTTCTCTTTCCTATAGCTTCTTGCTTCTTTTCTGTTTAGAGAAGACCCTTCAATATTTCTTTTAGGATAGGTTTAGTATTGCTGTATTCTTTTCATTTTTGCTTGTCTGAGAAATTCTTTATCTCTCCTTCTATTCTAAATGATAATCTTTACTGGGTAAAGTATCCTAAGTTTCAGATTTTTTCCTTTCAGACCTTTGAATATATCTTGCCACTCCCTTCTGGCCTGCAACATTTCTGTAGAGCAATCAGCTGATAACCTTATGGGGGGGGGTCCCTTGTAATTAACTCTTCTTTTATCTCTTGCTGACTTTAGAATCCTCTCTTTATATCTTTTGCCATGTTAATTATAGCACATCTTGGTGGAGGTCTGTTTGGGTTCATCTTGTTTGGGACCCTCTGTGCTTCCTGTCCCTGGATATCTGTTTCCTTCTTTAGGTTTGGGGGTTTTCAGCCATAATTTCTTCAAATACATTTTCAATCCCCTTTTCTCTTCTTCTCCTTCTGGAATTCCTATTTTGCACAGATTGACCCACTTTATATTATCCAATAGTCTCCTATGTTGCTTTTTTTTTTTTATTTTGGCTTTCTGTCTGCTGGGTGATTTCCATTATTCTATATTCCATATCACTTATTCATTCTTCTGCATTATTTATTCTGCTATTCATTGCCTTTAGCTCAGCTTTCATTTCATCTCAGCAAAAGAGTTTTCTAATTCTTCTTTGCTCTTTAGTTTCTAGTTCCTTTTCATAATAATCTGCATTTCTATTGATAGTCTTTCTTAATTCCTTCAGTATTTTCATTATCTCCTTTTCAAACTTGGTGTCTACCAAACTAAAGATGTCTGTTTCATTTTTTTTCAAGGGAGTTCTCTTGACCTTTTAACTCGGAGTGGTTCCTCTAATTCTTCATTTTACTTATTTCTCTTACTCTGTGATTTTAGGAGAAATGGTTATCTACTGTGGTCTTAGAGGGCTATTTATATGTGGGAGCATCCCTGTGTATCCTCTGTTGGTTTAGTATTTTGGTTCAAGGGCTGTTTTTAGTATGGTTGTCTGCCAACTCTTTCCTCAGTGTGTCATGGCCATTATCCCCTTGATAAGGGGAGTATGACTGGTGTTGTGGTGACCAGAGCCTACACTAGATGTTGATCAGGTCATCCTCTTTGCTCTGTGGTTGTCACAGCCCTGTCTCAGGTAGGGTCTGCTCCCTAATTGTTGGAGTAGAAGCCCCCAGATTCATTTCTGAGCCGTGTTTCTGATCTGCAGTGTGAGGTAAGTGGTATCAGAGGGCTCCCACTGGGAAAAAAACTACTGAGTATTCCCCCACCGGAGCTGTCCACTGGGGAGTGCACTCTGCTGTGCCACCTGTCACAAAGTACACTGTTGTTGCTGCTTCCCTCAGCCCCTCCTCAATGCCAGCAATTGGCCCTTTTGTCACTCAGGTATTGTTTTCACAAGGCCGCCAGTGAAGATCCGCTGATGTCAAGTCCCTGGACTGCAGTCGTCGTGCACCTGGACCCACTATGGGAGCTATGGAAGCAGCTCAGACCGTGGCCCAGCCCAGCCCAGCCCCCATGTGCACGCACCCACAATGTCCACACCTGCTAAGGCCAAATCCATCTCAGCCACAGGAGCACCTTTTGTCTGCTCTGATGCCCTGCAGGCACCCAGTTCACAAAGCCAGTGGTGGCTTGCAGAGCTGTGGGGAGAGATTTCAGTTCTACTTCCTAAATTGTGTGGCACCTGGGACTCAGCTATGATTTCAGCCCAGCCTTTCTCTGTGGGCCACCCGCTGGCACCTGCTTCAGGAGCCTGCTGAGGCAGCAGCTGGTACGTACACTCCCAGAGCCCACTGAGGTGGTGACTGGTGTGCAAAGAGGCTGCTGACGTGGGCTCCACCCCTCCCTTCATGTGCCACTTAACAGTGGTGCTTCACTTCTGTGGCAGGCCCTGGCATCTTCCGTGTACACCCCTGGCTGCAGCCATACCATGCTCCAGCCCCTTCAGGCTGTCTCCGTGCAGCCAGCCCCAGTCCTCTCCCTGGGTCTGTCCTCTAAACCCCGAGTTTCAGCACCCAGCCCCTGCCCTTACCAGGTGGACACACATCTGGTGTTGGGAGCACAGGAGAGTGGCACAGACCATCTGTGCAGGTCTCTCTTGTTCTGCCTGCTGCAAACTGGTTGTTGTGCTCTCCACTGAGCCTCTGAAGCTCTCCCTCTGTCCTGGTTGATCTCCCCACTGATGAGGGGGCTTCTCAGTGATTGGGAAACTTTCCTCTTTCTCACTTCCCTCACAGGGGAGCAGTTCCCATCCTGCTTCCTTTTTTTTTTCTTTCATCCTACCCACTTATGTGGAGATTTTCTTGTCCTTTCAAGTTTTTAACATCTTCTGCCTGTGTTCAGTAGGTATTCTGTGAGAATTGTTCCACTTGTAGATGTATTTTCCATGTACTTGTGGGAGGAGGCAAGTTCCACATCCTTCTACTCTACCATCTTGATTTCAATTCCAGAAGTTTCCTATTACTGATTTGTTAAGATGATTTTATTATACATGAGTGTAGAATCTTATTAAATATATATCTGCATATACCAAAAGGATCACATTACTTTTCTTCCTTATTCTTTCAACATAATAAATTATATTATTAGCTCTTCTGGTGCTGAGCTATCCTTGCATTTTTAGTACAAATACAACTTGGTCATGTTTAGTTGTGTTTGTTAATATATTGCTATATTCAGTTATGAGATCTTTGTATTAAGTAAACTAGGCCTACAAATTTCTTTCTTTTTTCTTTTTTTAACATATTTATTGGGGTATAATTGCTTTACAGTTGTGTGTCAGTTTCTGCTTTATAACAAAGTGAATCACTTATACATATTTTCCCATATCTCTTCCCCATTGTGTCTCCCTCCCTCCCACCCTCCCTATCCCACCCCTCCAGGTGTTCACAAAGCACCGAGCTGATATTCCTGTGCTATGCGGCTGCTTCCCACTAGCTATCTGCCTTACGTTTGTTAGTGTATATATGTCCATGACTCTCTCTCGCTTTCTCACAGCTCACCCTTCCCCCTCCCCATATCCTCAAGTCCGTTCTCCAGTAGGTCTGTGTCTTTATTCCTGTCTTACCCCTAGGTTCTTCATGACTTTTTTTTAAATTCCATATATATATGTTCGCATATGGTATTTGTCTTTCTCGTTCTGACTTACTTCACTCTGTAAGACAGACTCTAGGTCTATCCACCTCATTAAAAATAGCTGTTTCGCTTCTTTTTATGGCTGAGTAATATTCCATTGTATATATGTGCCACATCTTCTTTATCCATTCATCTGATGATGGGCTCTTAGGTTGTTTCCATCTCCAGGCTATTGTAAATAGAGCTGCAATGAACATTTTGGTACATGACTCTTTTTGAATTTTGGTTTTCTCAGGGTATATGCCCAGTAGTGGGACTGCTAGGTCATATGGTAGTTCTATTTGTAGTTTTTAAGGAACCTCCATACTGTTCTCCATAGTGGCTGAACCAATTCACATTCCCACCAGCAGTGCAAGAGGGTTCCCTTTACTCCACACTCTCTCCAGCATTTATTGTTTCTAGATTTTTTGATGATGGCCATTCTGACTGGTGTGAGATGATATCTCATTGTAGTTTTGATTTGCATTTCTCTAATGATTGGTGAAGTTGAGCATTCTTTCATGTGTTTGTTGGCAGTCTGTATATCTTCTTTGGAGAAATGTCTATTTAGGTCTTCTGCCCATTTTTGGATGGGGTTGTTTTTTTGTTATTGAACCGCATGAGCTGCTTGTAAATTTTGAAAATTAATCCTTTGTCAGATGCTTCATTTGCAAATATTTTCTCCCATTCTGAGGGTTGTCTTTTGGTCTTGTTTATGGTTTCCTTTGCTGTGCAAAAGCTTTGAAGTTTCATTAGGTCCCATTTGTTTATTTCTGTTTTTATTTGCATTTCTCTAGGAGCTGGGTCAAAAAGGATCTTGCTGTGATTTATGTCACAGAGTGTTCTGCCTATGTTTTCCTCTAAGAGTTTGATAGTTTCTGGCCTTACATTTAGGTCTTTAATCCATTTTGAGCTTATTTTTGGTTATGGTGTTAGGGAGTGATCTAATTTCATACATTTACATGTACCTGTCCAGTTTTCCCAGCACCACTTATTGAAGAGGCTGTCCTTTCTCCACTGTACATTCCTGCCTCCTTTATCAAAGATAAGGTGACCATATGTGCGTGGGTTTATCCATGGGCTTTCTATCCTGTTCCATTGATCTTTCTGTTTTTGTGCCAGTACCATACTGTCTTGATTACTGTAGCTTTGGAGTATAGTCTGAAGTCAGGGAGCCTGATTCATCCAGCTCCGTTTTTCGTTCTCAAGATTGCTTTGGCTATTCGGGGTCTTTTGTGTTTCCATACAGATTGTGAAATTTTTTGTTCTAGTTCTGTGAAAAATGCCAGTGGTAGTTTGATAGGGATTGCATTGAATCTATAGATTGCTTTGGGTAGTAGAGCCATTTTCACAATGTTGATTCTTCTAATCCAAGAACATGGTATATCTCTCCATCTCTTTGTATCATCTTTAATTTCTTTCATCAGTGTCTTATAAATTTCTGCATACAGATCTTTTGTCTCCTTAGGTAGGTTTATTCCTAGATATTTTATTCTTTTAGTTGCAATGGTAAATGTGAGTGTTTTCTTGATTTCACTTTCAGATTTTTCATCATTAATATATAGGAATGCCAGAGATTTCTGTACATTAATTTTGTATCCTGCTACTTTACCAAATTCATTGATTAGCCCCAATAGTTTTCTGGTAGCATCTTTAGGATTCTCTATGTATAGTATCATGTCATCTGCAAACAGGGACAGCTTTACTTCTTCTTTTCCGATTTGGATTCCTTTTATTTCCTTTTCTTCTCTGATTGCTGTGGCTAAAACTTCCAAAACTATGTTGAATAAGAGTGGTGAGAGTGGGCAACCTTGTCTTGTTCCTGATCTTAGTGGAAATGCTTTCAGTTTTTCACCATTGAGGATGATGTTGGCTGTGGGCTTGTCATATATGGCCTTTATTATGTTGAGGAAAGTTCCCTCTATGCCTACTTTCTGCAGGGCTTTTATCATAAATGGGTGTTGAATTTTGTCAAAAGCTTTCTCTGCATCTATTGAGATGATCATATGGTTTTTCTCTTTCAATTTGTTAATATGGTTTATCACATTGATAGATTTGCGTATATTGAAGAATCCTTGCATTCCTGGAATAAACCCCACTTGATCATGGTGTATGATCCTTTGAATGTGCTGTTGGATTCTGTTTGCTAGTATTTTGTTGAGGATTTTTGCATCTATGTTCATCAGTGATATTGGCCTGTAGTTTTCTTTCTTTGTGACATCCTTGTCTGGTTTTGGTATCAAGGTGATGGTGGCCTCTTAGAAGGAATTTGGGAGTGTTCCTCCCTCTGCTATATTTTGGAAGAGTTTGAGAAGGATGGGTGTTAGCTCTTCTCTAAATGTTTGATAGAATTCGCCTGTGAAGCCACCTGGTCCTGGGGTTTTGTTTGTTGGAAGATTTTTAATCACAGTTTCAATTTCAGTGCTTGTGATTGGTCTGTTCATATTTTCTATTTCTTCCTGCTTCAGTCTTGGCAGGTTGTGCATTTCTAAGAATTTGTCCATTTCTTCCAGGTTGTCTATTTTATTGGCATAGAGTTGCTTGTAGTAATCTCTCATGATCTTTTTTATTTCTGCAGTGTCAGTTGTTACTTCTCCTTTTTCATTACTAATTCTATTCATTTGAGTCTTCTCCCTTTTTTTCTTGATGAGTCTTGCTAATGGTTTATCAATTTTGTTTATCTTCTCAAAGAACCAGCTTTTAGTTTTATTGATCTTTGCTATTGTTTCCTTCATTTCTTTTTCATTTATTTCTGATCTGATTTTTATGATTTTTTTCCTTCTAACTTTGGGGTTTATTGTTCTTCTTTCTCTAATTGCTTTAGGTGCAAGGTTAGCTTGTTTATTCCAGATGTTTCCTGCTTCTTAAGGTGGGCTTGTATTGCTATAAACTTCCCCCTTAGAACTGCTTTTGCTACATCCCATAGGTTTTGGGTCATTGTGTCTCCATTGTCATTTGTTTCTAGGTATTTTTTTTATTTCTTCTTTGATTTCTTCAGTGATCACTTCGTTATTAAGTAGTGTATTGTTTAGCCTCCACGTGTTTGTATTTTTTACAGATCTTTTCCTGTAATTGATATCTAGTCTCATGGCGTTGTGGTCGGAAAAGATACTTGATACAATTTCAATTTTCTTAAATTTACCAAGGCTTGATTTGTGACCCAAGATATGATCTATCCTGGAGAATGTTCCATGAGCATTTGAGAAAAATGTGTATTCTGTTGTTTTTGGATGGAGTGTCCTATAAATATCAATTAAGTCCATCTTGTTTAATGTATCATTTAAAGCTTCTGTTTCCTTATTTATTTTCATTTTGGATGATCTGTCCATGGGTGAAAGTGGGGTGTTAAAGTCCCCTACTATGTATGTGTTACTGTCGATTTCCCCTTTTATGGCTGTTAGTATTTGCCTTATGTATTGAGGTGCTCCTGTCTTGGGTGCATAAATATTTACAATTGTTATATCTTCTTCTTGGATCGATTCCTTGATCATTATGTAGTGTCCTTCTTTGTCTCTTCTAATAGACTTTATTTTAAAGTATACTTTGTCTGATATGAGAATTGCTACTCCAGCTTTCTTTTGGTTTCCATTTGCCTGGAATATCTTTTTCCATCCCCTTACTTTCAGTCTGTATGTGTCTCTAGGTCTGAAGTGGGTCTCTTGTAGACACCATATATATATGGGTCTTGTTTTTATATCCATTCAGCCAATCTGTGTCTTTTGGTGGGAGCATTTAGTCCATTTACATTTAAGGTAATTATCGATATGTATGTTCCTATTCCCATTTTCTAAATTGTTTTGGGTTCGTTATTATAGGTCTTTTTCTTCTCTTGTGTTTCTTGCCTACAGAAGTTCCTTTAGCATTTGTTGTAAAGCTGGTTTGGTGGTGCTGAACTCTCTCAGCTTTTGCTTGTCTGTAAAGGTTTTAATTTCTCCATCAAATCTGAATGAGATCCTTGCTGGGTAGAGTAATCTTGGTTGCAGGTTTTTCTCCTTCATCACTTTCAGTATGTCCTGCCACTCCCTTCTGGCTTGTAGGGTTTCTGCTGAGAGATCAGCTGTTAACCTTATGGGGATTCCCTTGTGTGTTACTTGTTGTTTTTCCCTTGCTGCTTTTAATATGCTTTCTTTGTATTTATTTTTTGACAGTTTAATATGTGTCTTGGCGTATTTCTCCTTGGATTTATCCTGTATGGGACTCTCTGTGCTTCCTGGACTTAACTATTTCCTTTCCCATATTAGGGAAGTTTTCAACTATAATCTCTTCAAATATTTTCTCAGTCCCTTTCTTTTTCTCTTCTTCTTCTGGAACCCCTATAATTTGAATGTTGGTGTGTTTATTGTTGTCCCAGAGGTCTCTGAGACTGTCCTCAGTTCTTTTCATTCTTTTTTCTTTATTCTGCTCTGCAGTAGTTATTTCCACTATTCTATCTTCCAGATCACTTATCCGTTCCTCTGCCTCAGTTATTCTGCTATTGATCCCATCTAGAGTATTTTTAATTTCATTTATTGTGTTGTTCATCGTTGCTTCATTTTTATTTCTTGTAGGTCCTTGTTAACTGTTTCTTGCATTTTGTCCATTCTATTTCCAAGATTTTGGATCATCCTTACTATCATTATTCTGAATTCTTGTTCAGGTAGACTGCCTATTTCCTCTTCATTTGTTAGGTCTGGTGCATTTTTATCTTGCTCCTTCATCTGTTGTGTTTTTCTGTCTTCTCATTTTGCTTATCTTACTGTGTTTGGGGTCTCCTTTTTGCAGGCTGCAGGTTCGTAGTTCCCATTGTTTTTGATGTCTGTCTCCAGTGGCTAAGGTTGGTTCAGTGGGTTGTGTAGGCTTCCTGGTGGAGGGGACTAGTGCCTGTGTTGTGGTGGATGAGGCTGGATCTTGTCTCTCTAGTGGGCAGGTCCACGTCTGGTGGTGTGTTTTTGGGTGTCTGTGGCCTTCTTATGATTTTAGGCAGCCTCTCTGCTAATGGGTGGGGTTGTGTTCCTGTTTTGCTAGTTGTTTCGCATAGGTTGTCCAGCACTGTAGCTTGCTGGTCGTTGAGTGAAGCTGGGTGCTGGTGTTAAGATGGAGGTCTCTGGGAGATTTTCACTGTTTGATGTTATGTGGAGCTGGGAGGTCTCTTGTTGACCAGTGTCCTGAAGTTGGCTCTCCCACCTCAGAGGCAGAGCCCTGACTCCTGGCTGGAGCACCAAGAGCCTTTCATCCACACGGCTCAGAATAAAAGGGAGAAAAAGTAGAGAGAATTAGTAGAAGTATGAAGAAAGAAAGGAGGGCAGGAAGGAAGGAAGGAAGGAAAGAAAGAAAGAAGGTAAAGTATAATAAAGTTATTAAAATTAAAATTATTAAGAAAAAAATTAAAAACCAAGGACGGATAGAACCCTAGGACAAATGGTGGAAGCAAAGCTATACAGACAAGATCTCACACAGAAGCATACACATACACATTCACATAAAGAGGAAAAGGGGAGAAATCATAGATCTTGCTCTCGAAGCCCACCTCCTCAATTTGGGATGATTCGTTGTCTATTCATGTATTCCAAAGATGCAGGGTACATCAAGTTGATTGTGGAGCTTTAATCCGCTGTTTCTGAGGCTGCTGGGAGAGATTTCCCTTTCTCTTCTTTGTTCTCACAGCTCACAGGGGCTCAGCTTTGCATTTGGCCCTGCCTCTGCGTGTAGGTCGCTAGAGGGCGTCTGTTATTTGCTCAGACAGGATGGGGTTAAAGGAGCCGCTGATTCGGGTGCTCGGGTGCACTCAGGCCGGGTGGAGGGAGGGGCACTGCGTGCGGGGCGGGCCTGTGGCGGAGAGGCCAGCATGATGTTGCACCAGCCTGAGGCCCGCCGTGCGTTTTCCCGGGGAAGTTGTACCTGGATCCCGGGAACCTGGCAGTGGCGGGCTGCACAGGCTCCGCGGAAGAGGGGTGTGGATAGTGACCTGTGCTCGCACACAGGCCCCTTGGTGGCGGCAGCAGCAGCCTTAGCGTCTCCCCCCTGTCCCTGGGGTCTGTGCTTTTAGCCACGGCTCGCGCCCGTCTCTGGGGTCCGCGCTTTTAGCCGTGGCTCGCACCTGTCTCTGGGGATCGTGCTTTTAGCCACGGCTTGCGCCCGTCTCTGGAGTTCCTTTAAGCAGCGCTGTTAAACCCCTCTCCTCGCACACTAGGAAACAAAGAGGGAAGAAAAAGTCTCTTGCCTCTTCGGCAGGTGCAGACTTTTCCCCGGACTCTCTCCCGGCTAGCCGTGGTGCACTAACCCCTTCAGGCTATGTTCAAGCCGCCAACCCCAGTCCTCTCCCTGCGCTCCGACTGAAACCCAAGCCTCAGCTCGCAGCCCCGCCCACCCCGGGGGGTGAGCAGACAAGCCTCTCGGGCTGGTGAGTGCCGGTCGGCACCGATCCTCTGTGTGGGAATCTCCCCGCTTTGCCCTCCGCACCCGTTGCTGTGCACTCCTCCGTGGCTCCGAAGCTCCCCCCTCCGCCTCCCGCAGTCTCCGCCCGCGCAGTCTCCGCCCGCGAAGGGACTTCCTAGTGTGTGGAAACCTTTCCTCCTTCACAGCTCCCTCCCACTGGTGCAGGTCCCGTCCCTATTCTTTTGTCTCTGTTTTTTTCTTTTTTTCTTTTGCCCTACCCAGGTACGTGGGGAGTTTCTTGCCTTTTGGGAGGTCTGAGGTCTTCTGCCAGCCTTCAGTAGGTGTTCTGTAGGAGTTATTCCACGTGTAGATGTATTTCTGGTGTATCTGTGGGGAGGAAGGTGATCTCCGCATCTTACTCTTCTGCCATCTTCCTCTTGTAGCTTTTTTAAAAAGTTTAGGCTATTGTTGTACAGTATTATATAAGTTTCTGGTATATAATGTAATGAGTCATAATTTTCAAAGGTTATATTTCATTTATTGTTATTATAAAATATTGGCTGTATTCTGTTGTACAATATATCCTTGTAGTTTATTTTATACATAGTAGTTTGTATCTCTTAATCCTCTACCTCTATCTTGACCCTCCTCCCCCTTCCTTCTCCTCACTGGTAACTGCTAAAATTAGCAGTTCTCTATATCCATGAGTCCGTTTTGTTATAATCACTAGCTGCTTTTTTTTTTAGATACCACATATAAGTAATATCATATGGTATTTACATTTTTCTCTGTATGACTTATTTCATGTAGTATAATACCCTCTAAGTCCATCCATCTTGTTACAAATGGCAAAATCTCATTATTTTTTATGACTGAGTAGTATTCCATTGTATATATAGCCACATCTTCCTTATCCATTAATCTGTTGATGGACATTTAGGTTGCTGCAATATTTTGGGAATTGTAAATAATGCTGCTATGAACATTGGATGTATAGTATCTTTTTGAATTAGTGTTTTGGGTTTTTTATTTACCTTGGAGTAGAAATGCTGGGTTATATGGTAGTTCTATTTTCAGATTTTTGAGAATATTAGAATATATTTTAAAAATCGAATTGGGGAATTTTTATTTATCTGTTTTTTTCTATCATCATCTGCTTCTCCTTTCCATTTTATTTTTTTGGATGGCTTGTATTTTTTATACCTCTGTTGGTTTGGAAATTGTATATTTTATTTCTGTATAGTAATGTTATGATTAAAAATGTAAAAAGTACATCAGATATGTTAATGTCTAAAGGGTCTATGATTTGTTCTCTATTTTAGGGAAATTGGATGTAATGACTCAGAAAATATATAGAGCACCAACCTACTGACACATCATAAATGACTTGAAATCAGGATTTAGTTCATGTTTAAAATCTCCTTTTGTGTACTTCATGTGGGACAGAATGAAATGTTATATTAACTGTGAGTACATTAGGCTATAATATTACAATTCTGCAAGGTAAGCATCAGTATTTTTTATAATTAAGTTGAGGTATAAATTGAAGCAACTTGCCAGAACTCATGCTAGTTAATGGCTAAAATTTGATTCAATGTCTGCCCAGTCCCAGAGCCCACACTCTTCCCCCCACACGCTCACACTTGACCTGATGCTGCTCCTAGGTGATGACTCAATATTCGGAAAACAGAGTGGGGAGAGTGGCCATGATGGAGAATACAGAAAGACCCTGAGCTCACTTCCTCTCACAAGCACATGAAAATCACAACTATATGCAGAATAACCATCAATGAAAAAGACAGGCACCTACCAGAAAAGATATTCTATAACTAAAGACATAAAGAAGGAACCACAATGAGACAGGTAAGAAGCACAAGCTCACGATATAATCAAATCACATAATGCCTGGGTGGATGACTCACAAACTGTAGAATTATATTGCAGAGGTTCTCCCACAGAAGAAATAGTTCTGAGCCCCACATTAAGCTCCCCAGGCCAGGCTTCTGGCACCAGAAAGATGAGCCCCCAGAGCATTTGGCTTTGAAGGCCAGCGGAGTTTAATTGCAGGAGCTCCACAGGACTGGGGGAAATAGATACATCACTCTTAAACGGCACATACAAAATCCAGCATGCACTGGGACCCAGGGCAAAAGCAGTAATTTGATAGGAGCCTGGGTCAGACCTGCCTTCTGGTCTTGGAGAGTCCTGGAGTGGCAGGGGGCAGCTGTGGCTCATCCTGGGGACACAGACACTGGTGGCAGCCATACTGAGGAACATTCAGCCACATTAACACTCCTGGATGCTGACATCTTGGATCATAGTGCCAAGACCTGACCCCGCCCAAAAGCCTATAGGTTCCAGTGCTGGGACGCCTCAGAGCAAAACAACTAACTGGGCAGGGACCCAGTCCCAGCCATCAGCAGACAGGGTGGGTTAAGACTAAAGAGTCCACAGCAACCTCTGGAAATGCCCCTAGACATAGCCCAGCCCATCAGAGGGCCAAGACCCAGCTTCACCCACCAGTGGACAGGTACAGGCCTGTCCTGCCAGGAAGCCTGCACAAGCCTCTAGACCAGCCTCAACCACCAGGGGCCAGACACCAGAAACAAAACTATGATACCACAATGCAGGCCCTACCCTACCCTGGGACCAGCTGGACCTGCCCACTAGCAGGCCAAAGCAAACTTCCAGACATCCTGCTGCATCAGGAACACCCTCTCCCTGCAACGATCTGAAAAAAGCTCTGGGGTCCCTGGGACCTGCAGCCAGACTCCAGAAACCAACTCCGCCTGCTAGTGGTCTGGCACTAACCCCAGGATGTGGCTTCACCTGCCAGTGGATTGGCAACAGCACCAGAGTCTTCGGGACCCTGCCTCGCCCACCAGTGAGCCAGCACTAGCTCCATGGCCCCCTAAGATTCCACAGCCAGTCACATCATGACCAGGCCCCACTAAACAACAGCCAGCAGCACCTGCACAAGGCAGGTCCTGGCAACTAACAAGACTAGGGGCCAGGCTGCCCACAAAGTCAGCCCCCACAACAGAAGGACCTATGCAGACATCTTAGGGGGAACCCCCAGCGCATAGAGCTTGGGTGACAAGAGGGGAGTGCACTGCTGGGACTCACAGGATGCCTCCTACAGAAGACCACATCTCCAAGATCGAGAAACATAACTTACCACATACATAAAAATACAAACAGCAACTTAGACAAAATGAGGAAGGAATGAAGATAGAACTCCAGAAGAACTATGTGGAGATGGGCAATCTACCTGAGAAAGAGTTCACAGTAATGATCATAAAGATGATCAAAGAACTTGGGAGGAGAATAGATGCACAGAGTGAGAATTTAGAAGTTTTAAACGAAGAGTTAGAAAATATAAAGAACAACCAAACAGAGATGAAGAATACAATAACAAATGAAAAATAATAAACTAGAAGGAATCAATAGTAGACTAAATGATTCAGAAGAAAGAATATGTGACCTGGAAGACAGAGAAGTGGACATCACTGCCACTGAAAAGAAAAAAAAAAAAAGAAAAGAAATGAGGACAGTTTAAGAGACCTCTAGGACAACATCAAGTACACTAATATTTACATTAGAGAGTCCCAGAAGGAGAAAAGAGAGAGAAAGGGCCCAAGAAAATATTTGAAGACATAACAGCTGAACACTCCCTATCCTGGGAAATGAAACAGTCACCCAAGCCCAAAAGTGCAGAGTCCCATAGAGGAACACACAAAGACACATTGTAATCAAAATAACAAAGATTAAAGATAAAGAGAGGATACTAAAAGCCACAAGGGAGAACAACAAATTACAGGGCAACTCCCATAAGGCCAGCACAAAATCTATAGGCCAGAAGGGAGTGGCATCATATACATAAGGTGATGAAAGGGAAAAACCTACCATCAAGAATACTTACCCAGCAAGGCTCTCATTCAGATTTGATGGGGAAATCAAAAGGTTTACAGACAAGCAAAAGCTAGAAGAATTCAGTACCACAAAACCACTTTATAAAAAATGCCAAAGGAACTTCTCTAGGTGGAAAAGACGATGTCACAGATAAAAACAAGAAAATTAGGGAAGGACAAAGCTCACCAGTAAAGGCAAACATACAGTCAAGGTATGAAATCATCCACACACAAAACTAGTAGTGAGGTTCAAAGACAAAAGTAGTAAAATCATCTGTATCAACAAGCAGTTATGGGATACATGAAACAATTAGATGTAAAATATGATATCAAAAACAGTAATAGTGAGGGCAGGAGAATACAAATGAAGGGTATGTAAAACATCTTTGAAATGAACAGACCACCAACTTAAAAACAATCACATATATAGAGACTGCTATATAAAAACCTCATCGTAACTACAAACCAAAAATATGATATATAGAAAACAAAGAAAAAGGAATCCAAACATAACACTAAAGTTGGTCAACAAATCACAAAAGAGAACACAAGAAAAGGGAAAAAAGATCTACAAAAACAAATCCAAAACAATTAACAAAATGGCAATAAAAAGATACATATCGATAATTACCTTAAATATAAATGGACTAAATGTTCCAACCAAAAGACACAGACTGGCTGAATGGATACAAAAAAAAGACCTGTAAATATGCTGCCTACAAGAGACTCACTTCAGTTCTAGAGACACAGATGGAAAGTGAGGGGATAGAAAAAGGTATTCTACACAAATGGAAATGAAAAGAAAGCTGGAAGAGCAATACTTATATCAGACAAAATAGACTTTAACATGAAAACTGTTACAAGAGACATGGAAGAACACTACATGGAAGAACACTACATTATGATCAAAGGATCAATCCAAGAAGAAGACATAACAATTATAAATATATATGGACCCAACATATATATTTACATATAGGTCCTTCTGGGACTCTCTAATGTGAATATTAGTACACTTGATGTTGTATGTGAATATTAGTACACTTGATGTTGTCCCAGAAGTCTCAAACTGTCCTCATTTCTTTTCATTCTTTTTTTCTGTTCAGTGGCAGTGCACCTTAACATACAAGGCAAATATTAACAGATATAAAAGGAGAAATTGACAGTAAGACAATAATAGGGGTCTTTAAAACCCACTTACATCAATGGACAGATCATCCAGCCAGAAAATCAATAAGGAAATGCAGGCCTTAAATGACACATTAGGCCAAAGAAGTTAATTGATATTTACAGAGCATTCCACCAGAAAGCAGCAGAATACACATTCTTTTCAAATTCACGTGGAGCATTCTCCAGGATAGATCACAAGCTAGGACATAAAGCAAGCCTCAGTGAATTTAAGAAAACTGAAATCATATCAAGCATCTTTTCTGACCAAAACACTACGATACTAGAAATCAACTACAAAAATAAAACTTCAAAAAAAACACCTAAGAACACATGGAGACTAAACAATATGCTACTAAACAACCAATAGATCACTTAAGAAATCAAAGAGGAAATCAAAAAATACTTAGAGATAAATGAAAATACTACAATCCAAAACCTATGGGATGCAGCAAAAGCAGTTCTAAGAGGGAAGTTTATAGCGATATGAACTTACCTCTCAAATAAACAATCTAACCTTACACCTAAAGGAACTAGAGAAAGAAGAACAAACAAAACCCATAGTTAGTACAAGGAAAGAAATTATAAAGATCAGAGCAGAAATAAATAAAATAGAGACTGAAAAACAATAGTAAAGATCAGTGGCATTAAAAACTGTCTCTTTGAAAAGAAACAAAATTGATAAACCTTTATCCACTCAACAGGAAAAAAAAAAGAGGGCCAAAATCAACAAAATCAGAAATGAAAAAGAAGTTACAAATGGCCATAAGAGACTACTTCAAGCAATTATATGCCAATAAAATGGATAACCTAGAAGAAATGGAAAAATTCTTAGAAATGTACAATCTCCCAAGACTGAACTAGGAAGAAATAGAAAATATGAACAGACCAATTACCAGTAATGAAATTGAATCAGTAATTAAACTCCTAACAAACAAAAGTCCAGGACCAGATACCTTCATAGGTGAATTCTACCAATCATTTAGAGAAGAGGTACCACCTCTCCTTCTGAAACTATTCTAAAAAAACTGCAGAGGAAGAAACACTTTCAAACTCATTCTCTGAGGCCACCATCACCCTGATACCAAAACCAAAGATGCCACAAAGAAAATTACAGGCCAATATCAGTGACGAATATAGATGCAAAAATCCTCAACAAAATATAAGCAAACTGAATCCAACGATACATTAAAAGGATCATACACCATGATCAGGTGGGATTTATCCCAGGATGCAGGGATTTTTCAATATCTGCAAGTCAATCAACCTGATATACCACATTATCATGTGGTTTTTATCCTTCAATTTGTTAATCTCAATAGACACAGAAAAAGCTTTTGATAAAATTCACCATCCTTTTATGATTAAAAACTCTCCAGGAAGTGGGCATAGAGGGGAATATACCTTAAAATAATAAAGGACATATATGACAAACCCACAGCTAACATACTCAACTGTGAAGAGCTAAACACATTCCCTTTAAGATCAGGAATAAGACAATGATGCCCACTCTTGCCACTTTTATTCAAAAGTTTTGGAAGTACTAGCCATATCAGAGAAGAAAAAGGAATAAAAGGAATCCAAATTGGAAAGGAAGAAGTAAAACTGTCTCTGTTTGCAGATGACATGATACTATATATAGAAAATCCTAAAGATGCTACCAGAAAACTACCAGAGTTCATCAATGAATTCGGTAAAATTACAGGATACAGAATTAATACACAGAAATCTGTTGCATTTCTATACACTAACAATGAAATATCAGAAAGAGTAATTAAGGAAACAATCCCATTTACTATTGCATGAAAAAGAATAAAATACCTAGGAATAAACCTACCTAAGGAGGCAAAAGTCCTGTACACCAAAAACTATAATATGCTGATGAAAGAAATTGAGAATGACACAAACGGAAAGATATAATGTGTTCTTGGATTGGAAGAATCAATATTGTAAAAATGACCATACCTCCCAAGGCAGTCTACAGATTCAATACAATCCCTAGCAAATTACCAATGGTATTTTTCACAGAACTGAAACAAAAAATTTTTAAATTTGTGTAGAAACATAAAACCCTGAAATGCCAAAGGAATCTTGAGAAAGAAAAACGAGGCTGGAGGAATCAGGCTCACTGACTACAGACTATACTACAAAGCTATAGTCATCAAAACAATATGGTACGGTACTGACACAAAAACAGACACATAGATCAAGGAAGAGGATAGAAAGCCCAGAAATAAACCCATGCAGCTATGGTCAATTAATCTATAACAAAGGAGGCAAGGATATACAATGGAGAAAAGACAGTCTCTTCAATAAGTGGTGCTGGGAAAACTGGACAGATACATGTAAAATAATGAAATTACAACATTCTGTAATACCCTATACAAAAAAAAAAAAAAAAAAAAACTCAAAATGGATTAAATGCCTAAGAGTGGATACTATAAAACTCCTAGAGGAAAATATAGGCAGAACACATAAATTGCAGCAATACTTTTTTGTATCCATCTCGTAAAGTAAAAGAAATAAATAAAAGCAAAAATAAACAAATGGGACCTAATTAAACTTAAAAACTTAAAAGCAAAGGGAACCATCAATAAAATGAAAAGACAACCTACAGAATGGGAGAAAATATTTACAAATGATGTGATTGACAAGGGGTTAATTTCTAAAATATACAAATAGCTTATACCACTCAATGTTGAAACAAAACCAAATACCCCAATCAAAAAAAATGAACAGAAGACCTAAATAGACATTTCTCCACAGAAGACATACAGATGACCAAAAAGCACATGAAAAGATGCTCAACATTGCTAATTATTAGAGAAATACACATCAAAACTACAATAGGTATCACCTCACACCGGTCAGAATGGTCGTCATCAAAAAGTCTACAAATAGGGACTTCCCTGGTGGCACCGTGGTTAGGAATCTACCTGCTAACACAGGGGACATGGGTTTGATCCCTAGTCCGGGAAGATCCCACATGCCATGGAGAAATTAAGCCCATGCGCCACAACTACTGAGCCTGCATGCCACAACTACTGGAGCCCGTGCTCTGCAACAAGAGGAGCCACCGCAGTGAGCAGCCCATGCACCGCAACAAAGAGTAGCTCCTGCTCACTGCAACTAGAGAAAGCCTGCACACACAGCAATGAAGACCCAACACAGCCAAAGCAAATTAAAAAAAAGCTCTACAAATAGTAAATGCTGGAGAGGGTGTGGAGAAAAGGGAACCCTCCTATGCTGTAGGTTGGAATGTAAATTGGTAGAGCCACTATGGAGAACAGTCTGGAGGTTCCTTAAAAATGTAAAAACAGTTACCATATGATCCAGCAATCCCACTTCTGGGTATATATCTGGAAAAGATGAAAACTCTGGCTGGAAAAGATACAAGCACCCCTATGTTCATAGCAGCACTATTCACAATAGCCAAGACACGGAAGCCACCTAAATGTCCTTTAGACAGATGAATGGATAAAGAATACATGATACACAGACACACACACACACATACAATATACAATAGACTACTACTCAGCTATAAAAGAATAATGCCATTTGCACCAACATGGATGGACCCAGGGATTATCATACTAAGTGAAGTAAGTCAGACAGAAAGACAAATATCACACGATATCACTTATACATGGATTCTAAAAATATGATACAAATGAACTTATTTATAAAACAAATAGGCTCACAAAGAAAACAAGCTTATGGTTACCAAAGGGGATAGCAGGGCTGGGGGAGATAAATTAGGAGTTTGGGATTAACAGATACATGCTACTATGTGTAAAATAAACAACAAGGAACTACTGTATGGCACAGGGAACTATATTCAATATCTTGTAATACCTATAATGGAATAGAATCTGAAATATACATATATATAAATAACTGAATTACTTTGCTGTACATCTGAAACACTGTAAGTCAACTGTACTTCAATTTAAAACAAAACATTCGGGCAACAGAACCAACTCTCAGTTAGGTGGGACGTGGTCACTCAGTGCCTTACACAGTAATATTTCAACTATGACACTCTGGCTTATTAATCTCTAATAAAAACTTTCTAGTCATCATTCTCAGAAAATGCTCTTTATTCATTCACATATTATTGCATTTAATGCTCACTTCATACCCATGAACAGAGGAAGAGAAAGATAATTCCTTCACAGATGAAGAGTTTGAGATCCATAACAAAGTCCTTCTTCCCAATTAACAGCGAGTAAACAGAAGATCAAAAACCACCTCTGCTTTCAGCTCTCCAACTTTACCCTTCTTTCTTGAAGACAGTGTTCAGCCCTCATTTTCACATGTTTATTGTTATTAAAAATATCTTTAGCAACAAACTTAAAGTATAACCAAAAATCCATACTTTAAAATGTAAATAAATTATATTTACATATAATTTTTCACATTAACTCATTCAAACTGTAACTGTTATATTACAGGTGTTGGTTGAAACATCTAAGCATCTTAGCATTTTGTCTTCATATCATGCAAACTAAGTCCTAACCACTTTCAACCACTACTGATACCAGGAGACATTCCACCAGTAATTATTCAATTGGAAAATTTCATTGAAACAATCTGAATAAATCATTTTTGCTGCAAGATTACATCCACTAAAATGTCATGAAAACGAGTAGGTAAGTAATAAACAAATTTGCAAATTGTGTTAAAGGTCAGGCCCACTATTAACATGGACTAAATCAATCTCAATAAAAGACATTTTTAAAATAAGAAAAAAATAATTCAAGTGGCCCAAATACATATACTTTGTTACTATGATTAATTACATGGGCATCTGTATTAGGATTGGTAAAAGCAGCATGTGGAAGAAGAAATAAGGTACAAGACCTAGGAAAACTACTCGAAAGGAACAAGGCTAAGATGGTCACTCAGAGAATGGGCAGTATTTCCTCCTGCTGGGACAGGTGAAAAGGAGAACCAGTGTGTGTCTGTGTCATGATTATTCAAGTCTACACCTCATCCCATGAAGTGTAGCTTGGGCTGCAGTTAACAGAATAAACAAATTGTGACTAGCACAATTTTTTTTTTTACATCTTTATTGGAGTATAATTGCTTTACAGTGGTGTGTTAGTTTCTGCTTTATAAAAAAGTGAATCAGTTATACATATACACATGTTCCCATATCTCTTCCCTCTTGCGTCTCCCTCTCTCCCACCCCTCCAGGTGGTCACAAAGCACTGAGCTGATCTCCCTGTGCTATGCGGCTGCTTCCCACTACCTATTTTACGTTTGGTAGTGTATGTATGTTCATGCCACTCTCTTGCTTTGTCACAGCTTACCCTTCCCCCTCCATACCCTCAAGTCCATTCTCTAGTAGATCTGTGTCTTTATTCCCGTCTTACCCCTAGGTTCTTCATGACATTTTTTTTTCTTAAATTCCATATATATGTGTTAGCATATGGTATTTGTCTTTCTCTTTCTGACTTACTTCACTCTGTATGACAGACTCTAGGTCCATCCACCTCATTACAAACAGCTCAATTTCATTTCTTTTTATGGCTGAGTAATATTCCATTGTATATATGTGCCACATATTCTTTATCCATTCATCCAATGATGGACACTTAGGACAATTTTGATATAACACCATTCTTAAGAATATATTATATTTTATCAATCTTTTTCTCACATGCACAAACACACACACAGTCATAGAGGTAATTCTGAAACAAGGAGAAAATCAGAACTCACAGTTTACCACAAATGCACACCATCCAACTCAGAAACCCAGGTGCTCCAGAATCCACAGAAGGCATGAAAATGGTGCTCAGAGAGCACCATTTTCAGCTCTGGTTTTTGCTTTTTTGAATGGTGACCCTAATATCCTTTTCCAGTTCCAGTAAGTTTTGGTAAAATTTTTCAGCAGTGTCTTCATCTAGGTCTATCTGGAAAAGAAACAAAGATGGGGATGACTACGAAGGAAAAATGAAATGAATAGTATTTGAATAAAAGGGAGCCATTTAAATAACACAGGTAAGAGAACCCAAAATAGGGCCAGTTGGAATGGGCTGTGGTGGCAGCCACGTGGGGAATGTTAGGAATCCTGAGGACACATTAACTCTCCATCCAAACTCTAACACTCACCAAGCCTACTGATGCTTCCCTTAAATAGCAAGACTGAAAGATCTGAGCTTTGCTGTCTCCCCTAACTGCTGTGTACCTAGTAACAGAAGACACCAAACATCTGTGATATAAAAAAGGCCAAGAGAGGAAAATCAAGAATTTTTTTTTTAATTCCAACTGCTACTTACTTCCTAATATCCACATTCTTTAGTAAAAGAGCCCTGATCTTAGCTGAGCTCACAGCCCTGCAGATGAAAGACTACATTTCCAGCCTACACTGAAGTTAGTGGTACCAGGTGACCATGTTCTGGCCAATGGGATGTAAGTGGAAGTGTGGTATGGTACCTATCCAGGACTCTCTTTAAAAGGAATGGGGCACCCCTTTCCTTCTCCCTTCTTCCATGCTGCTTCCCTGAGCTATAAGGATGAGGGCCACACCTCAGGGATGACTGAAGGAACCTGGGCACCTGATAATTTGCAGAGCTGCCAGGCCAGCCTAAGGTTGCCTCTCCAAACTGCTTTACATGCGAGAAACCTAAGCTTTTATCTTGTTTAATCCACTATTATTTTACACTCTTCTCTTTTATGTAGAAAATCTAATTTAACTTACACACTGTACGTAAAAGCAAACTTTCAGCCCCTATAAAGTGTTTGTTATCTCTTTCCAAGTCAACACAGAGCCTAAACTTAAAAAAAGCCTCTTTCTTCATGAAGCTAAAAGGCTAAAAAATGAAAGAAAACTTTATAACATTTTGGAAAAAATATTTCTATTCGTTCAATCATATTAGTGTTTTTTCATGTTGTAACTGGAAAAGACATTATAGCTCTCTTTAGTTCAACCCAACCTTTAAACAGAGCAGAGAGCTGACTTCCCAAAATTAATCAAAGGTTAAAACATATTCTGCAGTGCTGGGAAAATGGCAGAAGAGTAAGACGTGCAGATCACCTTCCTCCCCACAGATACACCAGAAATACAACTACACGCGGAACAACTCCTACAGAACACCTACTGAATGCTGGCAGAAGACCTCAGACCTCCCAAAAGGCAAGAAACTCCCCACGTACCTGGGTAGGGCAAAAGAAAAAAACAGAGACAAAAGAATAGGGACGACACCTGCACCAGTGGGAGGGAGCTGTGAAGGAAAGGTTTCCACACACTAGGAAGCCCCTTCGCGGGCAGAGACTGCGGGATGCGGAGGGGGGAGCTTCGGAGCCACAGAGGAGTGCACAGCAACGGGTGCAGAGGGCAAAGCGGGGAGATTCCCGCACAGAGGATCGGTGCCGACCGGCACTCACCAGCCCAAGAGGCTTGTCTGCTCACCCTCCGGGGCGGGCGGGGCTGGGAGCTGAGGCTCGGGCTTCGGTAGGAGCACAGGGAGAGGACTGGGGGTGGCGGCTTGAACATAGCCTGAAGGGGTTAGTGTACCACGGCTAGCCGGGAGGGAGTCCGGGGAAAAGTCTGCACCTGCCGAAGAGGCAAGAGACTTTTACTTCCCTCTTTGTTTCCTAGTGCGCGAGGAGAGGGGTTTAAGAGCGCTGCTTAAAGGAACTACAGAGACGGGCACGAACCGTGGCTAAAAGCACGATCCCCAGAGACGGGCGCGAGCCGCGGCTAAAAGCACGGACCCCAGGGACAGGGGGGAGATGCTAAGGCTGCTGCTGCCGCCACCAAGGGGCCTGTGTGCGAGCACAGGTCACTATCCACACCCCTCTTCCGGGGAGCCTGTGCAGCCCGCCACTGCCAGGTTCCCAGGATCCAGGGACAACTCCCCCGGGAGAACGCACGGCGGGCCTCAGGCTGGTGCAACGTCATGGCGGCCTCTGCCGCCGCAGGCCCGCCCCGCACACAGTGCCCCTCCCTCCCCCCGGCCTGAGTGCGCCAGAGCCCCCGAATCAGCGGCTCCTTTAACCCCTGTCCTGTCTGAGCAAATAACAGACACCCTCTAGAGACCTACATGCAGAGGCAGGGCCAAATGCAAAGCTGAGCCCCTGTGAGCTGTGAGAACAAAGAAGAGAAAGGGAAATCTCTCCCAGCAGCCTCAGAAGCAGCGGATTAAAGCTACACAATCAACTTGATGTACCCTGCATCTTCGGAATACATGAATAGACAACGAATCATCCCAAATTGAGGAGGTGGGCTTTGAGAGCAAGATCTATGATTTTTTCCCCTTTTCCTCTTTTTGTGAATGTGTATGTGTATGCTTCTGTGTGAGATCTTGTCTGTATAGCTTTGCTTCCACCATTTGTCCTAGGGTTCCATCCGTCCTTGGTTTTTTAATTTTTTTCTTAATAATTAATTTTAATTTTAATAACTTTATTCTACTTTACCTTCTTTCTTTCCTTCCTTCCTTCCTTCCCTCCTTTCTTTCTTTATTTCTTCATACTTCTACTAATTCTCTCTACTTTTTCTCCCTTTTATTCTGAGCCGTGTGGATGAAAGGCTCTTGGTGCTCCAGCCAGGAGTCAGGGCTCCGCCTCTGAGGTGGGAGAGCCAACTTCAGGACACTGGTCAACAAGAGACCTCCCAGCTCCACATGATGTCAAACAGCGAAAATCTCCCAGAGACCTCCATCTTAACACCAGCACCCAGCTTCACTCAACAACCAGCAAGCTACAGTGCTGGACAACCTATGCCAAACAACTAGCAAAACAGGAACACAACCCCACCCATTAGCAGAGAGGCTGCCTAAAACCATAAGAAGGCCACAGACACCCAAAAACACACCACCAGACGTGGACCTGCCCACTAGAGAGACAAGATCCAGCCTCATCCACCACAACACAGGCACTAGTCCCCTCCACCAGGAAGCCTACACAACCCACTGAACCAACCTTAGCCACTGGAGACAGACATCAAAAACAACGGGAACTACGAACCTGCAGCCTGCAAAAAGGAGACCCCAAACACAGTAAGATAAGCAAAATGAGAAGACAGAAAAACACACAGCAGATAAAGGAGCAAGATAAAAATGCACCAGACCTAACAAATGAAGAGGAAATAGGCAGCTTACCTGAAAAAGAATTCAGAATAATGATAGTAAGGATGATCCGAAATCTTGGAGATAGAATGGACAATAGAATGGACAAAATGCAAGAATCAGTTAACAAGGACCTAGAAGAACTAAAGATGAAACAAGCAATGATGAACAACACAATAAATGAAATTAAAAGTACTCTAGATGGGATCAATAGCAGAATAACTGAGGCAGAGGAACGGATAAGTGACCTGGAAGATAAAATAGTGGAAATAACTACTGCAGAGCAGAATAAAGAAAAAAGAATGAAAAGAACTGAGGACAGTCTCAGAGACCTCTGGGACAACATTAAACGCACCAACATTCGAATTATAGGGGTTCCAGAAGAAGAAGAGAAAAAGAAAGGGACTGAGAAAATATTTGAAGAGATTATACTTGAAAACTTCCCTAATATGGGAAAGGAAATAGTTAATGAAGTCCAGGAAGCACAGAGAGTCCCATACAGGGTAAATCCAAGGAGAAATACACCAAGACACATATTAATCAAACTGTCAAAAATTAAATACAAAGAAAGCATATTAAAAGCAGCAAGGGAAAAACAACAAATAACACACAAGGGAATCCCCATAAGGTTAACAGCTGATCTCTCAGCAGAAACCCTACAAGCCAAAAGGGAGTGGCAGGACATACGGAAAGTGATGAAGGAGAAAAACCTGCAACCAAGACTACTCTACCCAGCAAGGATCTCATTCAGATTTGATGGAGAAATTAAAACCTTTACAGACAAGCAAAAGCTGAGAGAGTTCAGCACCACCAAACCAGCTTTACAACAAATGCTAAAGGAACTTCTGTAGGCAAGAAACACAAGAGAAGGAAAAGACCTATAATAATGAACCCAAAACAATTTAGAAAATGGGAATAGGAACATACATATCGATAATTACCTTAAATGTAAATGGACTAAATGCTCCCACCAAAAGACAGATTGGCTGAATGGATACAAAAGCAAGACCCATACATATGCTGTCTACAAGAGACCCACTTCAGACCTAGAGACACATACAGACTGAAAGGAAGGGGATGGAAAAAGATATTCCAGGCAAATGGAAACCAAAAGAAAGCTGGAGTAGCAATTCTCATATCAGACAAAATAGACTTTAAAATAAGGACTATTAAAAGAGACAAAGAAGGACACTACATAATGATCAAGGGATCGATCCAAGAAGAAGATATAACAATTGTAAATATTTATGCACCCAACACAGGAGCACCTCAATACATAAGGCAAAAACTAACAGCCATAAAAGGGGGAATCGACAGTAACACATTCATAGTAGGGGACTTTAGCACCCCACTTTCACCCATGGACAGATCATCCAAAATGAAAATAAATAAGGAAACACAAGCTTTAAATGATACATTAAACAAGATGGACTTAATTGATATTTATAGGACAGTCCATCCAAAAACAACAGAATACACATTTTTCTCAAGTGCTCATGGAACATTCTCCAGGATAGATCATATCTTGGGTCACAAATCAAGCCTTGGTAAATTTAAGAAAATTGAAATTGTATCAAGTATCTTTTCCGACCACAACACCATGAGACTAGATATCAATTACAGGAAAAGATCTGTATAAAATACAAACACATGGAGGCTAAACAATACACTAATTAATAACGAAGTGATCACTGAAGAAATCAAAGAAGAAATAAAAAAATACCAAGAAACAAATGACAATGGAGACACAATGACACAAAATCTATGGGATGCAGCAAAAGCAGTTTTAAGGGGGAAGTTTATAGCAATACAAGCCCATCTTAAGAAGCAGGAAACATCTCGAATAAACAACCTAACCTTGCACCTTAAGCAATTAGAGAAAGAAGAACAAAAAACCCCCAAAGTTAGCAGAAGGAAAGAAATCATAAAAATCAGATCAGAAATAAATGGAAAAGAAATGAAGGAAACAATAGCAAAGATCAGTAAAACTAAAAGATGGTTCTTTGAGAAGATAAACAAAATAGATAAACCATTAGCCAGACTCATCAAGAAAAAAAGGGAGAAGACTCAAATGAATAGAATTAGAAATGAAAAAGGAGAAGTAACAACTGACACTGCAGAAATAAGAAAGATCATGAGAGATTACTACAAGCAACTATGCCAATAAAATGGACAATCTGGAAGAAATGGACAAATTCTTAGAAATGCACAACCTGCCAAGACTGAAGCAGGAAGAAATAGAAAATATGAACAGACCAATCACAAGCACTGAAATTGAAACTGTGATTAAAAATCTTCCAACAAACAAAAGCCCAGGACCAGATAGCTTCACAGGGGAATTCTATCAAACATTTAGAGAAGAGCTAACACCCATCCTTCTCAAACTCTTCCAAAATATAGCAGAGGGAGGAACACTCCCAAATTCCTTCTAAGAGGCCACCATCACCTTGATACCAAAACCAGACAAGGATGTCACAAAGAAAGAAAACTACAGGCCAATATCACTGATGAACATAGATGCAAAAATCCTCAACAAAATACTAGCAAACAGAATCCAACAGCACATTAAAAGGATCATACACCATGATCAAGTGGGGTTTATTCCAGCAATTCAAGGATTCTTCAGTATACGCAAATCTATCAATGTGATAAACCATATTAACAAATTGAAGGAGAAAAACCATATGATCATCTCAATAGATGCAGAGAAAGCTTTTGACAAAATTCAACACCCATTTATGATAAAAGCCCTGCAGAAAGTAGGCATAGAGGGAACTTTCCTCAACATAATAAAGGCCATATATGACAAGCCCACAGCCAACATCATCCTCAATGGTGAAAAACTGAAAGCATTTCCACTAAGATCAGGAACAAGACAAGGTTGCCCACTCTCACCACTCTTATTCAACATAGTTTTGGAAGTTTTAGCCACAGCAATCAGAGAAGAAAAGGAAATAAAAGGAATCCAAATTGGAAGAGAAGAAGTAAAGCTGTCACTGTTTGCAGATGACACGATACTATACATAGAGAATCCTAAAGATGCTACCAGAAAACTACTAGAGCTAATCAATGAATTTGGTAAAGTTGCAGGAGACAAAATTAATGCACAGAAATCTCTGGCATTCCTATATACTAATGATGAAAAATCTGCAAGTGAAATCAAGAAAACACTCCCATTTACCATTGCAACAAAAAGAATAAAATATCTAGGAATAAACCTAGCTAAGGAGACAAAAGACCTGTATGCAGAAAATTATAACACACTGATGAAAGAAATTAAAGATGATACAAATAGATGGAGAAATATACCATGTTCTTGGATTAGAAGAATCAACATTGTGAAAATGACTCTACTACCCAAAGCAATCTATAGATTCAATGCAATCCCTATCAAACTACCACTGGCATTTTTCACAGAAGTAGAACAAAAAATTTTGCAATTTGTATGGAAACACAAAAGACCCCGAATAGCCAAAGCAATCTTGAGAACAAAAAACGGAGCTGGAGGAATCAGGCTCCCTGACCTCAGACTATACTCCAAAGCTACAGTAATCAAGACAGTATGGTACTGGCACAAAAAACAGAAAGATCAATGGAACAAGATAGAAAGCCCAGAGATAAACCCACGCACATATGGACACCTTATCTTTGATAAAGGTGGCAGGAATGTACAGTGGAGAAAGGACAGCCTCTTCAATAAGTGGTGCTGGGAAAACTGGACAGGTACATGTAAAAGTATGAGATTAGATCACTCCCTAACACCATACACAAAAATAAGCTCAAAATGGATTAAAGAGCTAAATGTAAGGCCAGAAACTATCAAACTCTTAGAGGAAAACATAGGCAGAACACTCTATGACATAACTCACAGCAAGATTCTTTTTGACCCACCTCCTAGAGAAATGGAAATAAAAACAAAAATAAACAAATAGGACCTAATGGAACTTCAAAGCTTTTGCACAGCAAAGGAAACCATAAACAAGACCAAAAGACAACCCTCAGAATGGGAGAAAATATTTGCAAATGAAGCAACTGATAAAGGATTAATTTCCAAAATTTACAAGCAGCTCATGCAGTTCAATAACAAAAAAACAAACAACCCCATCCAAAAATGGGCAGAAGACCTAAATAGACATTTCTCCAAAGAAGATATACAGACTGCCAACAAACACATGAAAGAATGCTCAACTTCACCAATCATTAGAGAAATGCAAATCAAAACTACAATAAGATATCATCTCACACCAGTCAGAATGGCCATCATCAAAAAGTCTAGAAACAATAAATGCTGGAGAGGGTGTGGAGAAAAGGGAACCCTCTTGCACTGCTGGTGGGAATGTGAATTGGTTCAGCCACTATGGAGAACAGTATGGAGGTTCCTTAAAAAACTACAAATAGAACTACCATATGACCCAGCAATCCCACTACTGGGCATTTACCCTGAGAAAACCAAAATTCAAAAAGAGTCATTTACCAAAATGTTCATTGCAGCTCTATTTACAATAGCCCGGAGATGGAAACAACCTAAGTGCCCATCATCGGATGAATGGATAAAGAAGATGTGGCACATATATACAATGGAATATTACTCAGCCATAAAAAGAAATGAAATTGAGCTATTTGTAATGAGGTGGATAGACCTAGAGTCTCTCATACAGAGTGAAGTAAGTCAGAAAGAGAAAGACAAATACCATATGCTAACACATATATATGGAATTTAAGGGAAAAAAATGTCATGAAGAACCTAGGGGTAAGACAGGAATAAAGACACAGACCTACTGGAGAACGGACTTGAGGATATGGGGAGGGGGAAGGGTGAGCTGTGACAGGACATGAGAGAGGCATGGACATATATACACTAACAAACGTAATATAGATAGCTAGTGGGAAGCAGCCCTATGTCACAGGGATATCGGCTCAGTGCTTTGTGACCGCCTGGAGGGGTAGGATAGGGAGGGTGGGAGGGAGGGAGATGCAAGAGGGAAGAGATATGGGAACATATGTATATGTATAAGTGATTCACTTCGTTATAAAGCAGAAACTAACACACCATTGTAAAGCAGTTATACCCCAATAAAGGTGTTAAAAAAAAAAAACATTCTGCAATGCATTTCTATGAAATGCTAATAAAATACTTTGGTTTATAGAATTAAACATTTTCTCCCCTTGGTAAACCAATTATTCCTTCAAGATCAATGGATAGTAAGTCCAAACAAATTCTGAGGGCCTAAAAGTAAGCTCATTAGTTTACAATAGAGTTCCCAAAGTGTGTTCTTTGGGATGATGTTAAGCATTATGTAAAATTTAAAGAGAAAAGAAAAAGTTGTATAGTCAAGAATAGCTTGCAAGCAGCAGGATGAAACACGTCACGCATATTTCTTAACTGTATCAACCTCTCAAAGCCTTTACTGGGCTAATGTGCATTGTGCATGTCTCTGAAAGAGGGACATATAATATGAAGCATTTCTCAAATTTACTTGGCTGACAAACTGCTTTCTGCAAATCTTCTCAAGGAACTATCCCACAAAAGGTATTTGGGAAACACTGGAGGTTCATAGGTTCATTTTCAGTAAACATATACCACGGGAAGCAGAGAGCCTGGTTCCCCTTAGACCTCAAGCTACTGACATAGACAAGATCACTGACAATTTTGACTCTGACTTAGCTAACTTATTTGCTTCAATCTAATTTTATTTTATGCCGATTCCTCCTCACAATAAGATAGGCAGTGAAAAATGGGAAGCTAAAGTAAACCTTACTCATGACAAAAATACAACAAAATTAGGACTTCACTGGTGGCGCAGTGGTTAAGAATCCGCTTACCAATCCACCTACCAATGCGAGGGACACGGATTCAAGCCCTGGTCCAGGAAGATCCCACATGTCTCAAAGCAACTAAGCCCGTGCGCCACAACTACTGAGCCTGTGCTCTAGAGCCCGTGAGCCACAGCTACTGAGGCCCGCGCACCTGGAGCCCGTGCTCTGCAACAAGAGAAGCCACTGCAATGAGAAGCCCGTGCACTGCAAGGAAGAGTAGACCCCGCTCGCCGCAACTAGAGAAAGCCCACGTGCAGCAACGAAGACCCAATGCAGCCAAAAAAAAAAAAAAACAACAACAAAATTAATCCCTTACAGGGTCAAAATAAAACTTTTTTCATTTTTCTAATATGTAACTAGGTTTATTTTTATTATTTATCTGGCTGTGCCGCATCTTGGTTGCAGCAGACAGGATCTTAGTTGCCGCGTGTGGGATCTTTAGGTGCAGCATACGGGATCATTTTTAGTTGTGGCATGCAAGACCTAGTTCCCTGACCAGGGATCGAACCCCGGCCCCCCTGCATTGGGAGTGCTGAGTCTTAACCACTGGGCCACCAGGGAAGTCTCCTGTAACTATGTTTAATTTCATTTTAGGTTACACAGAGTCTACAAAACACAGCATTCATTTTTTTTCCAAACTCCATCCCGTTCCTCCTCAAAACACCAGTCTATTAAAGCTAACAGTTGTCATAAGTGGAACTGAACACTCGAAGGGAAGCTAACTTCACTCAGAAAGATGCTTTATATTTCATCCAACTTGTGACACATTTCTTGAGCACCTGCCATGTGCAAGGGAACATGCTAGGAAAGGGGGTGCAATCCCCCCCTCCTCATGGAGCTTATCCTTGGACAAGGTGGCCCGCTACTGAATGAATACTACACAGAACTGGCATAAGAGGTCAAAAAAGCCTAGCATGAAAGCATCTGACCTGATGTAAAAGGTCACGTGAAAGCTGTGATCTTAAAGATAAACAGTAGAAATGAATCAGTAGAAAGAAGGGTAAGAGCAGTTTAGGTGGAGAGAAGGTGTGCCATGGCTGAGAGGCAGGAGAGAGCAGAAAGAAATGAAAACAGGCCCACGTGATGCCAGCGAGCGGAGACGGGAGGCCCAGGAGAGAGAAGCTGGGCAGCTGGTAGGGCTGGTCAGGAACCCAGCAGCAACCTCTTCAGTGAAACAAAGGAAACATTTACCTTTTTGGACGTTACGTAATTGCTTCCAAAGCCAGTGGTGGCACTCAGATATTTCACCAGAGGATCGAGAGACTCGGGCTTTTGGTGGAAAAGCCAGACCTGGAAAAGAAGAGGGTGTCAGTGATTCCTCTCTTCTGCCCAAGGTGAGTGAGGCTGGAGGGGATGTACAATCAGCACTTTACAGAGCCCCAGACAAATCCTCAAAGTCCTCCTGAACAGCATCAGCTCACTGTGATGCCTTCATGAACCACTACTATAATTCGAAGGAAGACAGTAGGGCAGCCTGCTTAATAGCATCCTGTGAAATTTTTATTTAAAGCAAAAAACCATATTTTAGCTGTCTCTTCTCTTAATCCCCAGATTAAAGTTCATGCCATGTGGTCTGGAGCTTATTCAGAGTGGATACTCAGCTCACGCCACAGTAAAGTATGGGTCACTGATGTGATATTTTATTAATAGATAAGCACACACACGTACAACTTTCAAAAGATGTACGTGGTAAAAAGTCTTCCTCCCCAACTTTCTAGCCACCCAGTTCTCCTCTCTGGAAGCAAACACTCATGCTACTGTTTTGTATATTCTTCTAAGGAAATCTATTTGCTTAAAAACATATATATCCATTTCTCTTACGCAAATGGAAGCAAAATATACACACTACTCCACACTTTGCATTTTTCACTTGAACAGGCCTTGGAGATACTTTCAAATCAGTATATGAAAATTTTATTCTCTTTTAAAGTAGCACAGTATTCCATTTCATGGATGTGCCACACTTTATAGAATCAGTTTTCAACTGCTAGACCTAGAGGTTCTTTCCAGCTTTTGCTATTACAAACCTCACTGTGATGAATGATGAATACATCATTCCATATAAGTTTGAGTACATCTATAAGATAAATATCAAAGATGGAATTGCTGGGTTAAGGGTATGTGTGTTTATTATTTTGAATGATCTTGTCAAAGAGTCCTTGATAGAGGCTATATGAGTCTACTCTCCCCCAGCAATGTAGAAGAGTGCTTATTTCCCTAGACCACTGCCAATAGAGTACATTATCAAACTTTCTAATCTTTGCTAATCAGAGTTGAAAAACAGTTTTTCATTATAGTTTTAATTCGCATTTCTCTTTGCAGGAGTAAGATTAGGCATCTTTTCATATGATTAAAACAGTTTCAAAACTCTCTGTTCATGTCCTTTGCCTATTGTTACAATAGGTTGTTTTTCTTGATTTGTTGAAGCTCCTTAGATATTAAGAAAATGTAACCCTTTATCTATGGTATGAGTAGCAGGTGTTCTTCCACTTTGTGGTTACTCTTTCGAGTATATGTGTAGTGAGAATTTTAGTCATGTAAAATTTTTTTACTTTTATTAAATCAAAATTTTCAGTCTTTTCTTTTATGGTTACTGGGCGTAGCTAAGCCTCCACACTCTTAAATTATTTTATAACTTCCCCGTTTTTGTTTTTTTTTTTGGCAGCACCAAGCAGGCTGTAGGATCTTAGTGCCCCACCCCCCGTATTTTTTTCTAGTAACTATATATTTTAATTTTTATGGATCTTTTAACTTACCTAGAATTTTATTTGACAGTAAGGTAAGAAGAAAAGATCCTAGTCTATTATTTTCTGAATAAACCATCTTTTCCCCATTGTTTTGGAAGGCCATCATTATCATATACCAAATCCCTGTATGCTATGGGCCTATTCTCAACTTTCTATTCTGTTCCATTGATCTGTCAGTTCACATGCCAGAACTATACTTGTTTCATTAAGATGGTCTTCTTTAAAATCTCAAATGCTGAAATACACAGAATCCTTTACAATAAGCCTTCTCTCATTTACTCCTATAATTCCTATTTTACAGTTAATAGTAAAAGGCTTAGATGAGTGAAAAACATGTGCCCAAGGGTTCACAGCCAGAAACTGGAGAAATGGAATTTGAACAGAATTACTGTAATTCTATAGTAATAGAATTATATATAGCACATTCTTAACCACCGTGCTTTAGGCCACTCAGGTTCAAACCATTTAAGGAGATAAAACTTATCCAAAGATTGAAGAGATTCTTGCTACACACGTGGTGTGCTCAAACCCTCATTTGTATCCACCAGCATATATAACCATCACTAAGTGGTAATTACCTCCCACCCATCCACACTGAAGGAAATTACAGCAGGGTCACAACAAACTTTTAAAACTGTGACACTGGGGTCATGCTGCTCATCTCATCCAAATCCAACCTATCCTTCAGAGCCCGGATTAAGCCCGACTCAGCAAGCAAAGCCTCCTCCAACTAGTCCAGCCCCCCTGTGATCCTCCTTTCTGATTATCCCTACAGTACTTGCCACCAGATGACAGAATGTCTTACTTTCTTGTCTATTTTCTCTATTCATTCTTTTTTTCTAAACATGACTCTAAGCTCCTTAGTAACTTCTAACTATTTTGACTTCTAACTAGATTTTGACTTCTATTTCCACACCACCGACACTCAATACATACTTGACCTCTAGACTTGATTTTCAGTGACATAAATGTGCGGAATGAGTGCCCTAAAGGACTATTCATTATCTTAAATAGTTTGACATATACCTTAAGAAATAATTAAAATTAGTTTAAAAGTACTTGCTTCTACTGTGTGTCTCTACAATCAATGCATTTGTTTCTGCAATGTTTACCAAAAGAAGAGTGCCAAGTCAATTCCCTTAACGTTTGCCTTAATTTCAATTCAGCCACGATTTAAGAATCTGTTAAGTATGAGCACTACAGTGCTAGGCTCTCGGGTTTTCAAGATGCCTAGCAAAAGTCCTGAGGGAGCTAAATGGAGTGAGGGAGACACACACACAGAACTGACTTTAGTACAATAGAATTTCAACCAGATGGTGTAAAGCACAGAGGACAAATAAATTTCATCTTGTATGATGATTCTGATCCATTAGTAGTGGATGTCGTTGGGCCTTGAGTTGAAAAACACTCAGAGACATCATTTATGTAAGCAGAACAGAGTATTATGATCCATTACTAATGTCTGCCATTGATGAGGAAACACATGCAATCCACACATGTGCGATTTAAGGAAACGAACTTGTTTTCTAATAAAGTAACAACTCGATTCTCGAATATTAACAGAGAAAAGAGAACCTTCCCATAAGGAAGTGGAGGTGGACTTTGTTGCCTCTACTCTTGACCCATGAAACACACCTTCTCCACAGGAAATCTCACACTGACTGCCCAGCCACCGTCTTGCTTTGCCTGCCGCTGCAGTATTCCACGCTGTGCTCTCCTCCGGCTGCTCATGTATTTTGCTTCTACAGAAGTGCTGTCCCCACAACCATGGTATCCAGTGCCATGAAACATACTAAACTTTCAAAGTTCACTCCTAATGCTCAGAACTTAGTCCTAAACAGGACCTTGATTATTCAGAGCTTGTTCTCTTATCTTTTCTGTTAAGATTGTTTCTAAACCAGTGAACTTACAGTCTACATCTGTGAAGTGAATACAATATATTAAAACTCTAGTAACATACCAGTGCTTCTGTTCCATTGTATGGTGTCAACGTGAAAGCATTTGCGAAAAAGCGGAACTAAGAAAAAGAAAACCATATTCATTTCGTGGTGGTTTAGTCACAAAAGCATTATTCATTTAAATATTAATAAAAGACAACCTGCATTTCTTATTATAGAGCATTTTTTAAGTTTCAAAAAATAAAGAAATCTAAATAAGAAATATCACTTAATCTCCATTACTCCAATCAACCACTTTTAACATGAAGGCATATTTCCTTCTCATCTTTTTTCTCTGCCTGCTATAATGGAGGGATATTTTTTTCCTGAGCTCTACAAGGAGGGACATTTCCTAAAAGCAACATTTTCTAATGTGTGCTGGAGGACACTGGTCCTGCAAGATGGTCAAAATACAAAACAAACAAGCAAAAACATGATTCTATGATCATACAATGCACAATCGTACACTTTTGGGGAACTTTTAATGCATCTGACTACATTAAAAGCTCAGAGAAATCCAGTTTGATATCGTTTAACTCGTTATTGACCGGGGGATTTTTGCAGAAACTAATGCCTGTAGCCGGTAATTTGTTATGAATATTGAAACGTCTCTAGTCAATAACGTTTGGGTAACAAAAGACGTATTAATATGTCTCTGAGACGTATATAACATATTAATGAGACATAATATACGTCTCAATAATGTGTGAACACAGGTTTCCCAAAATTATATAATCATAGAACTCTTGGGATCTATGGTGCATGACCAAAGAAACATTCCCTTAAAGAAAAGTGGACACTCAGATGGTGGTACAGTCGGAATATCAGGTAGTATGAAGCAGAGATTACATACTAAGTAACATCAAAACCCTTGAATGAAATGGAATTCTGCCACCTTTAGATTCAATTTCTTATTTCCCAACCCTTAAACACAACTTTTTGGTTCCAACTCGAACAGCTTAAGTAAACTAAGACAAGAAGTATTCATCACTTACCAGCCATATGATTGGCATGATCAACGTCCACACAAAGGGAGGCATAATTCCATATGTCAAATTGGTCAACACCGTACCTGGGCATGCTACACTGGAATACAGACCCTGGGAACACAGAGAGGGGTAGCAATTAATTTTAATTCAATATACTTTGAGTCACCTATGTGCTAGTTAATAAAGGAGATACACAAATGAGCCAGCAAGCCAGGGCATCAAGGATCTATGCTCTAAGTTGTCCTTGAAGCTGGGTAGACCATTTCAGTTTAAGAATCATGTACTGAGAACTCACTCTGAGAGGCACTCAGGATGCAAAAAATAGTAAGATAAAGTCTCTATTCTCAAGAAACTTAGAGAACAAAGAATAACCAAGCTTGAAGCTGGACGAGAAAAGTAGGACCTGGTTACCTGAGTTTTCCATGTTAATAGCTTAATTGAAGATCAGCTGACCAATCAAAATAAGCTGTGACAAAGCAAGAGAGTGGCATGGACATAGATACACTACCAAACGTAAGGTAGATAGCTAGTGGGAAGCAGCCGCATAGCACAGGGAGATCAGCTCGGTGCTTTGTGACCGCCTGGAGGGGTGGGATAGGGAGGGTGGGAGGGAGGGAGACGCAAGAGGGAAGAGATATGGGAACATGTGTATATGTATAACTGATTCACTTTGTTATAAAGCAGAAACTAACACACCACTGTAAAGCAATTATATTCCAATAAAGATGTTAAAAAAATAATAAGCAGTTAAGATAAAAAAAGACATACACAGTAAAGTCTTTGCCTGCAAGAAGTTTCTGATCTAGTAAATACAGACAACGAAACCTCAACTGTGTCTGTTTCCCTGCAGGTATATAAGGTCCATATCTCCAGCTTGAGTTGGGAGCTCCTGGCATCAGAGAGGAATGAGGGCTGTGTGTGGTTCCACAAAGACCTCCTCCAACTGAAGATCTCTAAATCAGGTTCTTAGCCCAGGACTCATCATTTTAGAAAGATCTGTTCTATAAAGAGAGCCCCAGTTAACATACGGCACGTATTAGTAATAGAAGAGGCCCTGGGTGGTCTTTAGGAATCCTTGGAGCACTGGGATTTGTTTTACTAGTTTATTTGGTTTAATTTTCACTGCATTTTACCTTATTTTGATGTTGACCATTTTAATTTATATTTTTATTACTTTTAATCTTATTATTTTTCTTTTAAACAAAAATAGAAAATGCCAGTGTAGCACAGTCAGTTCAGTGGACAGAAAGTACCCTGAGCATCAAAAGCTGGAAGGTCTTCTTCTTTATTCAGTGCTGCAAGGGCCTGGAGGTGCCTGACACGGATAATCCAGCCCCCGAGAGTCCCCCTGATTTACCAACAGTCCTCTGAAAACAGTCAGGAGTCTTAGAGACCAAAAATTCTTCCCAAGAATATTTTGCCCCAAAGATAGCTAAGGAAAATTTCTTATTCTGGGAACTAGCCAGGAACAGTTAGGGCCTTTTCAGCCCTAAATGAAGACATCTGTGAACTAAAATCCAGGGCTTCCAACACATACAACTTTCTGACATTAAGCAACAAAAGAAACAAGCAAGGAGGCCGTCTTATCCAAGACTACAGTCACCCCACACGTTTAATCCTAGGGAATGAGTGTGACGACCCTGAGTACTTCCACAAGGCCTGTGTGAGGGGCCATTCATGGATGGTTAGTCTTTCAGGTAGCTTGTACAGACCTAACAACATTTCCAGTCAGACAAGGCTTCAAAGGGAGGTAGCTCTTTATTAGCTACTTCTCTATTCATAAAAGCCAAGGAGAAAAATCACAGGCTGCAAAATAATCACACAGATTTTAGGAGGTGGCAGCATTAGCTAAATCTCCCTTTTCTGTAAAAGATGAAATCCCAAAATTTATTTGATAATTGAGACACGCAAAATCCCAGAGCTTATTATGAAAAGAGAAGCTAATCCACTCTGACCTTACCCCTAAAAGGGAGTTTCCAGAGGACAAGCAGTTGTGACAAGTTTTTAAACATCTCAAGAAATCTCAGGAGGAGGCTCACAACTGGACCCACACACTGAGCTCAAATAATAACAAGAAGAACAGTCAACACACAAACACACATAAGCACACGCACACACAGGTGCAGACCACATGACCACAGACACCCATACCCAAGCACACATACCACATATACAATCACATTCATATACATATGCACACACCCAAAAAAACCACACGTGCATGTGGATAGGCACACTCACACGTGTATGCATGCACACAAGCACACACCCTCCCACCCCCCACGCATTCACGCTCACATGTGTGCAGACACATGCACACACGCACACAAGCACACACACACATTCTGAGCACAAAGCATGGCTGTGACTGCTTCGTACCAATCCCATCATTCAAGCCTCCCAACAAATCTATGAGGCAGGCACTATTATTATCCCTGTTTCTCAGATAAGGAAACTGAAGTACAAGGAGATTAAATAATTTGTCCAAGTTTACAAAGCTGGTGACAAAGCAAGGATTCAAATGCATTTCTAGAGAATATGCTCATAGCTTCTACTTTTATACCACCCTCTTCACTAAGAGGCTTGATTCTAAGAGCCAGTTCTCAGAAGTGAGAATTCCACCTGATGAAGGTCTCCATTGCAGAATCAACCAGGTCTAGACCATTACGTAAGGCTTAGATTGCTGTACCTAAAGTGTGATCAAAGAACGTCCCTTAAGGGCAGATAGTTTCTGCACTGTCTTTTTATTTTTCCTTCCTCCTCGATTCTGAGCCTGAGCCAGTACCCTAAAAATGGTCAGTCTTTTGTAAATATTAGTGGAATTAAATTTCTCCCCAGTCCCACACTCAAAAAACACAGTCAAAGCAAACAAAGGAAAATGCCCATGGGAAAGACCAGAGATTTCCAGTTAAGATTTTAGACCTGGGCAAGAGAGACACACAAAAAAGCACTAAGTTCCAGACCACAGAGGACACAAGGAGCCAGCATGACTGACAACAGCTGCTCTCAAAACCCGGGTCCTCACAGAGACAGAGCTCTGCAGCCTCACCAAAGGTCACCACTCTCCAGAAGGCTTTCTAAGTACCAACGGTCCTATAACATCAGATATAATAAACACTGGGTGGCCGCATGGCTTAGTGGGAAAAATCCAAGCTATGAAGTTAGCCGTGGGCTCAACTCTGAGCTCTACCCTTTATTAGCTGCGTGACTTCTGGGTAAATGACTTAAGGGCTCCAATCTTTCGTGTCCTCATATTAAAATGGGAATACTCAGACCTACCTTACTATGATGGGAAAGGTATTAAATGACATACATAGATAAAAAGGACGGCACCTAAAACATAGCAAATGCTTAACAGTAACTACTGACATTGTTAGTAGTTTCATTCTGTTATATAAGGAAATCAGTGGTAGTTCAGAAATCACTGCCCTGCTATTTCCATATCACTGAGACAGGCCTCACCCGCTGGTTGAAGTTCCTGTTCAAAGCCACACTCAGAAGGTCAATAGCATATTTGGAAGAGCTGTAGGGCTCCTGGCCTTTGCTGTGCTGGATGTCCTCAAGGTTGAAATTAGATTTCACTGCATTACGAGATGATGTCCAGATGAGCTGAGATGGACTGTCACTATGAAACAGGAGAGATTCCAGTTCCCGAATCTGAATGAGGAATAAAAGAAACAAAAAAATGTATCAAAATATACTGGGGGAGTACAAGATAACAATTTTGAAACCAATATAAATGTACACTAGAATTGAACAGGTATGTCATTGGTAGAGTGGGACACAGGTACACAAGAGAAGAGACTAGACTGATCTGTGTGGTAAGGGATTAGAGTCAGAGACATCAGTGTGAACTCATGATTAGCTTAATAAAGATTCAGATGGTTACATACAAAATATTTACAGATATTTATACATAAATGGGTTAGTATGCACATAGATACATCCTTGCTCTGTTAGCTGAGAGAGCCTAGAAGCAAATGCTATCTCAACAGCAATAAGCACCCATACCTTGGTTTCTAATACCATTCTCCAATAAAAGGAAACAGATCTCCTTAGGAAAATGGCTGATTCTAAGACTGGGATAGGAAATACGTAAGATGAGTCTTAAACATCATGTGATGCCAGAAAGGATGTGCTCAAAACAAAACCAGAAAGCCATAATGATGAGGGCACGTCGAAGATATAGAGGTTCCACAGGACAGAAAGCCTAGAAATAAACCCACGCAGCTATGGTCAATTAACCTAAGACAAAGGAGGCAAGAATATACAATGGAGAAAAGACAGTCTCTTCAATAAGTGGTGAAGGGAAAACTGGACAGCTACATGTAAAAGAATGAAATTAGAACATTCTCTAACACCATACACAAAAATAAACTCAAAGTGGATTAAAGACCTAAATGTAAGACCAGATAGTATAAAACTCCTAGAGGAAAACATAGGCAGAACATTCTTTGACATAAATTGCAGCAATATCTTTTTGGATCCACCTCCTAGAGTAATGAAAGTGAAAACAAAAATAAACAAATGGGACCTAATTAAACTTAAAAGCTTTTGCACAGCAAAGGAAACCATAAACAAAACAAAAATACAACCTACAGAATGGGAGAAAATATTTGCAAATGATGCAACCAAAAAGGGATTAATTTCCAAAATATACAAACAGCTCATACAGCTCAATATCAGAAAAAACAAACAACCCAGTCAAAAAATGGGCAGGAGATCTACATAGACATTCCTCCAAAGAAGACATACAGATGGCCAAGAGGCACATGAAAAGATGCTCAACATCGCTAATTATTAGAGAAATGCAAATCAAAACTACGATGAGGTGTCACCTCATACCAGACTACAAATAATAAATGCTGGGGAGGGTGTGGAGAAAAGGGAACCCTCCTACACTGCTGATGGGAATATAAACTGGTACAGCCACTATGGAGAACAATATGGAGGAGCTCTACTAAAAATAGAGCTACCATATGATCCTGCAATCCCACTCTTGGGCATCTGGAGAAAACCATACTGCAAAAAGATACATGCACCCCAATGTTCATTGAAGTACTACTTATAATACCCAAGACATGGAAGCAATCTACATGTCCATCAACTGATAAATGGATAAAGACGATGTGAGATAGATAGATAGATATAGATAGATAGATATATAGATATATATATATGCCACAATGGAATACTACTCAGCCATAAAAAAGAATGGAATAATACCATTTGCAGCAACATGGATGGACCTATCATACTAAGTGAAGTAAGTCAGAGAAAGACAAATATCATATGACATCACTTATATGTGAAATCTAAAAAAATGATACAAATGAACTTATTTATGAAACAGACACAGAAAACAAACTTATGGTTACCAAAGAGGAAAGGTCAGGGGGGAGGGATAGATTAGGAATTTGGGAATAACATATACACACTACCATATAAAAAATAGATAACCAACAAGTATAACACAGGGAACTACACTCAATATTTTGTAATAATCTATATGGGAAAAGAATCTGAAAAAAAAAGATATGTGTGTGTGTGTGTGTGTATATATATATATATACACACACATACATGTACGTATAACTGAATCACTTTGCTGTACACCTGAAACTAACACAACATTCTAAATCAATTGTACTTCAATAAAATTTTTAATAAATAAATAAATTTTTAAAAAAGATATAGAGGTTCCAACTGAAAGAGCTCCCAATGGCCCAAACTAAAATAATTTGAGCAAGAAAATAAAGTAGTATTTATAATACAAAGGAGAAAAATATATATCCATGAATCTGCATGGATATAACAAATGATTTTTTTCAGTTTTACTGAGGAATAATAGGCCAATAAATAAGTGATTGGAAAAAGATTTAAGTGGAGGAAAATAGACAAATCTCCCTTGCAGAGAGCTACTTGCAATAACTACTCTACTCTTAAGGAGGTCAAGCACAACCCCTTAAGTGTGGGCTACACATAGTAACTCTTCCAAAGAGTACAGTATGTAAAGGGAGAAAGAAACAAGTAACTTAATAGTGGAAAAACCTGACAAACACTGATTCAAGTCAGGGGATCAAAAAGAACATCAATATACCTAGAGTCTGTCATACAGAGTGAAGTTAGTCAGAAAGAGAAAAACAAATACCATATGCTAACACATATATATGGAATCTAAAAAAAAAAAAAGGTTCTGATGAACCTAAGGGCAGGACAGGAATAAAGACACAGACATAGAGAATGGACTTGAGGATATGGGGAGGGGGAAGGGTAAGCTGGGATGAAGTGAGAAAGTGGCACTGACATATATACACTACCAAATGTAAAAGAGATAGCTAGTGGGAAGCAGCCGCATAGCACAGGGAGATCAGCTCCGTGCTTTGTGACCACCCAGAGGGGTGTGATATAGGGAGGGTGGGAGGGAGGGAGACGCAAGAGGGAGGAGATATGGGAACATATGTATAACTGATTCACTTTGTTACAAAGTAGAAACTAACACACCATTGTAAAGCAATTATACTCCAATAAAGATGTTTAAAAAAAAAGAACATCAATACTGATAAAACATATTGATTAGATGTGATGAGAATGGCACTCCGTCTCTGTGGTCTTCTTCCTAAAAACACATTTTCTCAAATCTAACCATGAGGAAAACAGACAAATCCCAATCAAGGGACCATGTACAAATACCCGAGCAGTAATCCCAAAACTGTCAAGGTCTTCAAAAACAAGGAAAGTGTGAGAAACTATCACAACCAAGAAGAGCCTAAGGAGATTTGACTATTAAATGTAATGTGGTATCCTAGAAGGGGTGCTAGAACTGAAAAGGGACATCACACAAAATTAAAGAGTTCTGAATAAGGTATGGACTTTCATTAATAGTAATGTATCAATATTGGTTCACTAATTGTGACAAATCTACCATACTAATGTAAGATGTCAATAATAGAGGAAACTGGGCATAGTGTATGCAGGAACTCTCTTTGCAATAATTCTATAAATCTAAGATTATCCTAAAACTGAAGTTTTATTAAAGAAAAATCTAGGAAATCTTCCAGATGTGCAATGAACATTTACATCAAACACAATCAAGAGAACTCATGAACATGAGATTAAATCAGTTACCTGGTTCCACAACTGTAATATTGCACTGTGCCTGGAACTTTACAGAAATTCTCTCTACTCTTTTAACAGCCCTAAAAGTTTGGTCATTTATAATCAAACTGGGGATGGATCCATTTATATAATGCATTTACATCTGGACATAGAATCCAAGTTTGTGATCCATAAAAAGTTGTAAGATTCCTAAAACTAATTTGGAGAGAGTGGAAGGCATCATCAACCTTCCTATCATTTTATTTGATAAATCAATCCCAAAACCCCTGCTGATAGGCCTACCTATATAAGGATACACAAAGATAAGTCATGTCACAAGGACATCTGTAATAACTGTGCCTTTGGCCACAACTCTCCTCTGCCATTCCCCCAACCTGGATTACCCCAATACTAGATATCCTTAACAACTTAATTTTTTAAACAATAGATTCATCAAAAAATTAACAGACTATTAACAGCAACAATTAACTTACCCTCTACCACTGCCAATTAATTTAATAATTTGAAAAGAGAGCAAAGAGGAGAGGATTATGAAAAGATAAAGAAAATATTAGATAATGAATCCCTGTAGAGTTATAAAACATGACCATATAAGAATTCAATCCCATCCTGAACTATATTTTAACTTTTGTCATTGAAAAGGTAATACCACATATTTTTTTTAAGATTCATGTTTCATTCTAAAGGATCTAGAATGAAACATGAATCTCCCACTCATCCCTGATGCTCTAGCACCCCAGTTCAAAGGTATCCACTGTTCCCAATTTCATCTGTATCATTCTAGAAATAGTATATACATGTATATACAATGTGTAAAGATATATATTTTTGTTTGTTTACACAAATGAGATCACACTATACAAATTACAACCTGCTATTTCTTCTCAATAATGAAATACTAGAGGCTATCCCATGTAAGTGCAAAATATTTATCGGATTTCTTTTAGTGGTTTCACAATATTCCAATGTTTATGTATATCTTAAATTATGTATATACAGGCTAGTCCTCAAGGAGGTCCAATTTTGAGGGAAATTAGGTTTAAGGTGAAAAAAGTGATCATGAATATAAAAGTGTCAGAGATACAAGTTCTATGCAAGCAAACCCAACATTAGAAGGAGTTCTTCTCGCACCAAGGAATTAAAAGCAACTGGCAACATATCTGGCCATTACTTAATCTAGATATTAAAGCTGTCCTATGAGACTAAACCTGAGGAAAAAGCACAGAACAACCTAGACAAGTTGCACATCCCTTGCTTAACTTTATAGTTGCCTGAAATTGTGGCACACCAGACTGGATGCTTAAAAAAAAATCTCAAATCAAGATAGTAAAAGATTAACCATGAAGTAGTGTTTAATAATGGCTTCCCTGTCACCCCATCCTATCTGATGCAAAGCCCAGTTTCAAAGACCATTTAGAACAGTACTGGTGCACTTACTCAGTTCTGTACATTGTTTCTGAAGGTGCTTGTGTGTTTATACCTTACTTTCTCTCCGATCTCTAAAGCTGATGTCAAAAGAAAAAATATACCAGTAGGCTGCTTTAAGCAATGTCTTCAAAGAGTAGAGTGATCACCCTATTTAAACACGCAAAGATTTAATGCTAGCCATAAACTAATGAGCTTAACGAAACAGCACTGTGATCTATCTATGCAAGTGTTTAGGATCACAGTACTAAGTGTTGGCTTATTAAGCCCAAAGCCTTTTTACCAGGATAAAGTGGCCAAAGACATTGGTTGCAAACACCTCCTGGAGGCCATCGGCAGTAATCTTTTCACTCTGGGTCAGCACTCCTTCAGCTGTAGAGAATATATGAATCGCTTTTCTGAAACAGTAGAAGACAATTGCATGACTTTTTAAAGCTTTTTTAACTGAAGATACTAAACAGACTCCCCCTCCTGCCTTCCCCCACCCTAAAACTACATTTTCCTTGATTCTGTAATAACAGGAACAAAAATACCTATTTCTCAGAGTGGGTTATCATGAGTACTAAATCAAATGCAAAAATGCTTTCTTGCCCCAATTCACAGAAGGACTTACACAGTTATAGCTCATACTACCAATAGGAACCTGAGTCTCTCAAAAACCTGCTGCAAAAACTCTCGTCACCTCTTTCCAAACCAGGTTACAAGTCAGCTGCCCTGGGGAAATAATAGCTATGCCAAGAAGAAAAAGTCATCCCCTGAACACTGACTTTTAACTGCTGAACAAAGTTAAACAGGCTGTTTTATTATCAGGAATTCTTGAAGCATCGAATATACTAATTGATTTGCTGTGAGATCTATGTCGTAGGTCAAGACCAGCGTGGAATTTTGTGTGTAGGGCTCTGTTTAATGGCAGAGAAGTAAAACAAAAGTAGCAGTATAGGAAATAGCATGCAGTGAGAGTAGTATCTGTTTATGAATAAGTACCCTGGGTCACAAAATAAGATTTATTTCTTACTGTAGGTTGTGGTTAAACATTTTTGGAAGCCACTCTAATAATGCATATAGAGAATCTCCCAGGAAGGTATTTAGGTCTGTACATTTCCCCAGGCTACTGGTCAGGGCACCTGGCATACAGCTGAGAAATGCTTCTCAAGTTGCCTTCCTGGGTATTAGAGTCTCACTGACAATTCTGCCTAGTTCTGAAATGTTCTTGCTAACAGACACAGTCAGGCAGACCAAAATTGACCTGCCAAAACGTCCAACCACTCAGAATGTCCTGGGGACCAAGAACACAATAAGAATCATGACTTGCAACATTCCTCACAAAGATGAAACCTTCTTTCATGACATGGCTGCAACACGTCCTTTCTGTCTTCATTCTTCTCAACACCCCCTCATCTCAAGTTATCCTACTGAGGGCAAAACCAGGCAAAGTAATAAACACCTCCCTTCTAATCAGTTCACCTAGAAGACGGAAATTACCTTGAAAAGAGGCCACAGAAAAGTGCTTTGATATTTAGCTGTGGATTAGGCATGATCCCAGCATTTAGATATACATAGTCAAATCTCTGAAACCTGCAAGTAAAACCAAGAAAAGATCGTTAGTTATCTCTTTGAGCAACTAGAATAAAGAAGGCCTATGAAGGACAGAAAGTACTTTCTGAACCAAAAAGATGGCCATAGCAAGCTAAAGCATCAGTATTACATTCTCAACAGTTTTTCTTTAGCCATGGTAAATATTTGAGTATTCTTTTTTTTGATGGTGGCTTCAAACAGAATTTGGAGAGCTATAACGGGCTTTGAAGTCCAATCTTCTCTGATCAATGCCCCTTCCAGCTTAGTCCTCCCAACAAGGCACTGAAACAACTTTCTATTAAACCCACTCTCCTTCTGGTCTTAGAAAGTTTTTTGCATTTTTTTTTAATTCACATTTTCCCTCATTGACAAGTGAAATCTATGTAATCTGATCCATCAGTGCTGGAATCTGAACACCAAGATATCCACTAGAGCATTAGATCCATGTGGAAACCTCTCCTTGTTCATGGCCAGGTGCTCTGTGTCATAAAATGATGAAAGCTCACAAGAATACAGTGAGATTATAGAAGCTGAATGGGGGTAAGGTGCTTCCGATAGGCTCCCTCCAGGACACGTGTGAAATGCTGACTTGCGAAGCCTTTTTCACCAACGTAAACCTTGATCTAAGTGTATTCTTTTTGAACTAGATTCAAGGTAAGTAGAGCCCGTGCTCATTACACTTACAGACACTATGAATATTCAAAATGTCGCCTAGAATTCTGTGCACCACACTGTCTCCCTGTCCTCCGTATAACCCAGGACAACACGGGCCACAGCTACTAAAGCTGGTACCTCAGGATCATACATGGTTACCAATACACACCACACACGACATTTCCTGATCATCCTATAAGTAATCAACAGCCACATGGCTCTAATTATAAACTGACTGTTTAAACTGCTCATACTGATACCATCAGGTTATCCATGTAAGAGCCACAGAGACAGTATGGGTCCAGCTATTGCTAGTTGTTCCATTATCTAACTTGCAAACTTTCACCTAAGTATACTAACAAATCTCGCTGGGAACGGAGAGGGAATGTGTAGCAAAGAGTGGAAATGGCAAATTTCCAAATTCAGGTCTGGCTGCAGTTAAACGGCATAGTACCCTTGAAAGCTTAAATGACTGACACAAGTGCTCTATTCTGGATAAAACGGAACCACTATTCCTTATCAGTTTTCAGCGGCACAAATCTAATAGAACAGAGTATCACAGGTGGAAAGACCAGCATCAGGAACGGTGCTGCTTCAGCCAACTGGAAAGGGCCCTTCTCAAGCTCTCTTAGCCTCTAAATTTAGGTCCACAGTCGAAGATATCCATTTGGGCCATGAAGTGCAAGACATCCTTCGTATAAGCAAGAGATCTATCTGGACACTGTCACATATTCCCAAATTTGTCAGTATCACTACAACCATCATTTCCTAAATTCGGATAATACCACCCACCTCAAAGAGAGCTGTTTTGAGGATTAAATAAATACATCAACGCTGCACTTAAATGCTGACAGGCAGCTGGGACAACTCACCATCTTAGTGCTACCTTCTTCCCCACAGCCTCCCCCCCTTATGTTTGGGTCGAATTACTAAATATCTTACTAAATACTAAATTACTAAAACTGTGATAACCTATCCTGAGCCTTTGAAGGCAGTTGAGAATAGTCAGTACTATGAATGTTGCAACATGAAATCTCAAAACTGTACTGAAATGGGCTACGACTAACTGAGGATGAAGGTTCTATTCTGCTAAACAAGGCAATAACTAAATCTATACAAAACAGGATGAGAGAGCCAACTGGCTGAGAAGGTTTGGGGACAGAAAGCCTGCAAACACGACTTGAAACTCATAACTGCTCTCCCGACTTGAAGGTTTTAAATCAGCAAGGACACTGACTGTATAGTTTCACAGACTTGGAGACAAGTTATGGAAAAGTAGATGTGAAACCTAGAAAAGCTCAGTTTTTAGAAAGACAGTGTGACAGAAAATTCTAGGAGCTCAGCAGTAGAGGAGAGCAAACCCTCATTTACAAAGGGCTAAGGCTGCAGGGAAAACCGTGCCGAAGAAAACCAGTTTCACTTTGTAACTTGTACATGTGGAACAGGGTAATGCAAATTGCTATCAATAAACATATACAAAATGCAAACTATTGCAAACTTCCCTGGTGGCGCAGTGGTTGAGAGTCCGCCTGCCGATGCAGGGGACACGGGTTCGTGTCCCGGTCCGGGAAGATCCCACATGCCGCGGAGCGGCTGGGCCCGTGAGCCATGGCCGCTGAGCCTGTGCTCCGCAACAGGAGAGGCCACAATAGTGAGAGGCCCCCGTACCGCAAAACAAAAACAAAACAAAAGCAAACTATTATTCTTCAGCCAACGCTTTAACCAAGAAGGTCTTCCTTATGTATACTGAAGTTCATTTTATTGTCCAAGGAAATAAAGCAGCTCTTGCTTTGTAAGGGCCTCAATTACAAAAATATAATTAATAATTTATTGTTTAAATTAAATGACTGATTAAATTTAATTATTCCAGATATTGCTAGGACTCAGCATGGACTAGTGCAGGGTTCTTGACTTTTTGATCATAAATTCTTCTTAGAATTTAATAAAAAGCATGCCCTCTCTCTCCAGAAAAATGCACTGTGCACCCATATGCAATTTATTGTACACACTTTCTGGGAATTTATACATCCAAGGACTCTATCCCTTCATATACTAAATATTTATCAAATGTTTATTACATGCCAATTACTGTCCAGGTATGAACAAATTTTTAGTGGCCTGGGGAAGTTTCTTCACTTGTCAGTACCTGCCCTACCACTTAATGAAGTTCTTATGTGAAGGAAAGATGCAAAAAATGCATTCAAACATCAAAGGACTTACACTAACATAAAGCTTCACAACTGACCACATGTCAAAATACACTGATAAATTAATCTTCATGGAATGGTCATGATTTTGACTGAGAATGAAATTTTGGTACTGAGGCAAGGCAATAACGGGTCACTCTATACAGATTTCCTCAGCGTAACTTCTTTTTATACTGCACCTATTTCTTTTTCAGGTTTTCCTATCCTTTCTTATTCTATTAGCTGTTGTGTTGCACGATCACATGAGAGAAAAGCCGTCCACAAGAGGCATACCTTTGCTTGAGCTCCTTGGAGGCCTGGAACACTGACGGCAGGCTGCTGACATCCACCTGCACGGTGGAGACCTCGGCGGTGGGGTGGGAGGCCAGCAGAGCAGTGCGGACGGCTTCCGCTTTGCTCATGTTCCTGCACGCCAAGCACAGGTGAAGCTCATGGTCTTCCTCCAGCAACCGCCTGCAGAGGGCTAGGCCAACGCCACTGAAAGGACAATTCAGATACAGGATATGCATTCAATGAGATGGTGCCAAATAGAAGCATTTCTCCCTGGCTCAGAAGACTGATTTTGTCAGCTTGAGCCCCAACCAGGAGCCCAGGTAGACAGAAAGAATTCAAAAATTATGTATATATGTGCCACATCTTCTTTATCCATTCATCCGATGATGGACACTTAGGTTGTTTCCATCTCCGGGCTATTGTAAATAGCGCTGCAATGAACATTTTGGGACATATATACACTACCAAACGTATGGTAGATAGCTAGTGGGAAGCAGCCGCATAGCACAGGGAGATCAGCTCGGTGCTTTGTGACCACCTAGAGGGGTGGGATAGGGAGGGTGGGAGGGAGGGAGATGCAAGAGGGAAGAGATATGGGAACATATGTATATGTATAACTGATTCATTTTGTTGTAAAGCAGAAACTAACACACCATTGTAAAGCAATAAAAAAAATAATAATGTTGCAATAAAAAAATGTAAAAGAAAAAAAAATTATGTAAAGAAGGGGGAACCCTCCAACTCTAATAGTCACTGGCTCAGGACGCTGTCCCGTTTGTGTCTCTTTCATTCTGCAAAAGCTCGATGACCCAAATAACTCGACTGCAAATCAGAGTTCTCCTTTAGCATTTCTTTTAAGACAGAGTTTATCCTGCCAGTGGTTTTCACTTTACACTGATTATGACACTCATGAAAGTGATTCAGTACATTACCAGCAAATGTGGAAAAGAACATCTTATTAGTGTTTTCCGGTGTGCATGTTTTGCTCCGCTAAGTTCCTCGAGGGCAAGGGCTCTACTATCTGTTGGTATCATGGCCAGTAGCAGGAGCACCAGAAATTCCTGATAAGGAATGGGTGAATCTTTCAAGGAAAAGGTATAAGTAACATGGCAGGAGATAGAAGTCCCTCTCAACTGCTACGATTGAATAACCAACAGGAAGAGAAAGAACTCAACATGATTAAGTAGAAGATAGGAATGGGACATATAAGATGGGTACCAGGAGAGAGAAGCAGGGATGAGTACAAGTGTCAAAGATAAATGACCTCCTTCAGAAAGAGCATTGTGAAACCACATAATGGGGACAGCATTCAGACCAGGTTGGCTGATAACAATGAAAACCTGGGTAAATGGGTTTTCTTCCAAGACTTAAGCTGATTCCAGGCAAAAAGCCTGGTACCATCAGTAACCTGAGCATCAAATATAGCTATGTTTATTCATCCCCACTTGAGAATAGGCCTTTACTACAAATATACAACTGCACGTATCACAATATTTGTAAAAGAAACAAACACACAAAATCAAGTCTGACTTATTTAAGCAACTTCCACATAGGAAGCACCGAACCAGTTGTTAAAGTTACTCAGGTGAGGGCACGCTAAAATTCTGCCCATTACAGACACCTGCCAGGTTTGGCTTAGTCAACATGGACATGGCCAGATAACTGAAAGTGAACTAATTTTAAATGACATTTAACATATCCTCAGTCTTAATCCCCCCAAAACTCTAAATGTAACAATTAGAAAAATGGTTTGGTTACTTTCATCCTCCACACACTGTTCACTTAATAGCAAATGAGAAGTAAAACAGGCACTAGAAGAGGCTGAATCCAAATGCCCAACCCTGGAGTAATTACTCATTGGCAGTATGGTTATTTGCACTCCTTTCATGCCTTAACAGGAAAAAGTTGCTTTTCTCTGAGTTTCTGAAGAGTATATATACTAGGTGTCTAGCACGGTGTTACATGGAATGAGATTTTTCCCCCCAGTGTTCTAACGCTCATGGACGCTGAAATTTACCTAGGGCCAGAAGCCTAGCACAAAAAAAAACAGCTGGAGTACAAAATATGGCAACCTGGTCACGATTAAATTACCAGTGATGAGAAAGTCAAAGACGGGAAGGAGGCGAGGTCTGCGTGGGAAGCGCCCTTTCCCTGGATACAGACAGTATCGTCATTGAGAGACTCATCTCTTAGTGGCGCTCTAGTTTTCTTTCCGCTGTCATGTTTAATTCAAAGCACCAGTTACTGAGCCCCTCACTGGGCCGACAAGTCCGGTACCTCGCGCAGTGGGGGACCCAGGGAAGAGCGGGCCAGGGTCTCGGCCATAGTCCCCACCGAGGCAGGGTCAGCGACGGGAGCTCCCAGGGTCGGTCTGCGGCAGGTCCTCCTGGCCCGGTACTTCCTGCTCCCTCGGACCGCCCCCCCACTCCACCCCGCCGCCGCCGCCAGTATCGCGATGGAGCCCTCACCTGCTCGCCCCGGTGATCAAAACCACTTTCCGCATGGCCGCGCACCCTATCACCACGCACCCTGGAAGCAGGTACCGCGCAAGGCTTCTCACAAGTATTATACTTTGACCCGTATCCCCGCCCCGGCCGCGCCCCCAGCCCTTCAATCAGGGCCCGGCGGGGCCCCGCCTCCCTTTGCGTCATCTACTTCGCGCTGGGTCCCTCCTCCATCGCAGCCCGCCTTCCGCTCGCGGCGCGGGGGCGGGGATGGAGTGAGATAGGCCGAGGGGCGGAGCCGCATGTCGCCCAAGGCCCAAGCCAATCCGGGCTCTCCCCGCCCCTGACCCTGCTCTCCCCGCCCCTCGGCGGAGCAGGTGTCCCGCCCCAGACCCTGCGCGCGCCGGTGGCGCAAGGCGTTTGGCTTGCTTGGGCTGTGCTCCCAGCAGAGCGGTAGGGTACGGGCTTCGTGGTATACACAGGGTCGATACCCTGGCGCCTCCGATTGGCGCTTCACTGCAGGAAGACCTCAGGATATTTGCACCAGAGCTCCTCATTTTAGAGGAAAGGTTTGAATCTAGGAACTGAAGTTTGGGGACTATCATCTACTTAGTTTTCCATCCAGGCACTGTGCCACTTAACAGCCCAGCTGCCCCAGAACTCCTCCTCCTCTAAAAAACTCATCTTCGCGAAAATGAACATTTGTTTTATTAAGAACTTTACGTAGAATCAAGCATGAAGTACCAATTTTCAAAACTTGGAATATGGTATGGAACCAGAGAATCTCAGAACTCCGTAGGACGCAATGGGTCGTGTACTGTAACCTCCTATTTCATTATGTTTCAAACTCTTTGTGGTAAAAGACCCGCTTTGTTTTTCAAAGCCATCCCAGATGGGTACTTTTGTAATATACAATAAAAATAAATTACTAGAAAAATGAAATAAAATGCAAAAGGCATACAAGCCCCAATTTTTTTTATTAGCTTCAACAGATGATACTCTGCCAAACTGCTGTAAAAACTTACTTTAGGGGCTTCCCTGGTGGCTCAGTGGCTGGGAGTCCGCCTGCCGATGCAGGGGACACGGGTTTGTGCCCTGGTCCGGGAGGATCCCACATGCCGCGGAGCGGCTGGGCCTGTGAGCCATGGCCGCTGAGCCTGCACGTCCAGAGCCTGTGCTCCGCAACGGGAGAGGCCACAGCAGTGAGAGGACCGCGTACCGCAAAAAAAAAAAAAAAAAAAAAAATTACTTTAGGTTTCTGGATTATTGTGGACTGGTAACAATGTGACCATCACCAGTCCCGGTCCACACTAAGGAATACTGCGCATCATGTATCAAACTCTGTGGAACACGCTTTATTTCACAGCCTCTTTCAAAATTTTAGTTATTTATAAACAGCAATGATCTCTGAAAGATATGACTGAGATCATTTATATTGGCTTTTGAATACCCTAGAGGTTTTGATTAATTTGGTATCAGTTAAGTATGAGATAAATCCTATACCAATAAAATTAGACTGAAAGAATAAATGTGATTATTAAAGATTTGATTCCTAAATTATCAATTCTTCTTTATTATTTAGGTGAAACACAGCTACTATCCTTAATCCCACTTTCAATTATTCTAAGAGGCCACAATTTAATAATATTTTCTCAAAGTCTTGGGGTAAAATTAACCCCATGTTGGGCTGCACCCTGCAGTCTTGCAATCCTTGCAACTGCCCAGTCGCTAGACCAAAGAAAGAACCAGAAGTCAGCTACAGAGACATCAATGATTTATTGCACAGGGAACCTTACAAGTCAGAGGCAATGATCCTGGAGTGACACCCCACTGTGTATGGCCAACAGCAGGCAGGACAAGGCAGCAATCTTCGCTACACAGTAGAGGAGAAGGTTATCAGTAATAGGGGATTTGACATCAAAAAAAAAAGAGCTCCTTGGTTGCCAGGGGGACTGCTGGAAGGTCTTGTTCTTTGGTTTAGCAACCATTGCAAGGGCCAGATTTTCTTGTTGATGATCAAACATACTGGAGTCATTCTGGTCCTCGGGCTAGAACAATAGTTAGCTGGGGGGTGGGCTGATCATAGAGGTAGTTACTAATTAAACTTTGTGCTTAGGAGAAGGAGGCAGTCATGTGCATAAGGTAAGGGTGAGGCAGGGCCAGGTAGGGCAGGGCTGTACAGAGAGCAAGAGAGAGGCCATCTTATAAGGCCTGACGGTACACCCCAAACTTTAGAATCTAGACCCAAAGTCTCCTTTTAGAGTGTCTTAGAGCTCTGAGATGACTTGTAAAACGAATAAGAGAGGGGACACAAGTGTTGTGTGGCTATCCTATGAAAAACTCTTTCCTACAAATAAGGTGAAGATGCAGCATCTTCACAATCTAAGGGTGACAACCAGTGTAGGACTGACTGTGACTTAAGGGAAGGCCTGAAGACTTCAGAGCAAGACCAGCCGTCTCTCCTTCCATCATGATGTCCATCCAAGCCATGTGAGGAGACCTTGGTCTCCTCTTCCTTCTTTCAAATAAAGTTGCTACTTTCAAGGTTCTGCAACCTTTGAAAGACAGGCTGAACTGCTAGAGGTGCCAGAGAGACAAGGAGAATAGAACTCTGTTGATGACAGATATTTAATTTTGTATTTTAAAAATATTTTATCACATGTAGGATACTGCTCAGTAAGAGTCATAATGCATTTTTATTTACAAGTAAATGTAATTTTTTTTATCATCTCAAACTAGTCACCTTGAGTTTGTATTGTTCATGGACTATTTTCCTGGAAATACCAGAAGGAAACATGGTGCACAGTGATCCCATTTATCCCAATCCTTGGCCCCATGATTGGAAGAGTAAATGTAGCCACTTTACCTTTGACTGTCTGTTCGCTACTTCATATAATAAATCTGCCTTTACCCTAAACCCTGAAACTGATCTCTGATTTCTTTTATCGTGCCTGAAATAGCTCTTAGGTAGATAAAGATGAGTAAAGTTATCTTTAGCCTCCATAACAGAGCTCTGTTCTGGGCCCTTATAATTCTCTCCAGAACTAACTTCCCTCTGGTTTGCAAACAGGGGCAAAAGAACAGCTGCCAGTGGGGTCATGTGACTTTTCTTGTAGATATCTTTCATCTCTTTTTTTCTTCAAATCACTATACAACCAGCCTGGTTCAAAACTACTTTGAGTGGGATTTTACCCATTTCATTAGATAGTAAAAGGTCATCTGTTGCTTATGCATAAGAAGCTATTGTTCTGGAGGACTCAAGGACCAGAGGATGTTATAAGTGTATACATTACTTTTTCAAATACAAATGAGTATAAAGTTATAAATGGAGATATATCAGTTTTCTAGTTCTTAGCACTTGAAAAATGCAGTGCCCTTCAAGTTGTTAGTTCAAATGTAAAAGAGCAGACGTAATCTCCGCCCTCAGTAACGAATTATATTTTCAGATATATGCATAATATGTATCTATGGCTTATCACGTATGGACGCAAATGTATCACTCATGTCTACCTTTAAACTTAGGCAATAGTTGTTGAGAATAGAATTGTACCTCTTTGAGCATCTCTGCTGTTCCTGTTTATTTTTTTTTCTCCTTCACCCCCAATACCCCACTCTCACTACACAGATACTTGAACACCTGGCCTTCAGTCCTGGAATCAAACCAGACACTCTGGTGGTCAGAGTGTACATTCATGAGTCCTCTGGTTATTCTCTGGGAATTTATATCCATTCCCTTACCTACTATGGCTGTCACTGAAAAAAAAATAAGTTCATATTACTCAGATTATTAAAAGTATAAATGTATTCTTCAGGGACCAGGTAAGACGTATGTTGTTTTGGGTGGTTCCATCCTACTCTCTATTATGAAGACTGAGTCTGTATTCTGGTTGTTCATAGTTTTTTGTTGCTCTTTGTATGCGTGAGCAGTCTTGAGACAGACGATATTTGGATTTAGAAGGGATTTCTGTGTATCAAACAAGACAACTTTGTAACAACAATAATAAAGGATCCCTAATTCTGGACTAGATTCCCTGGAACTGGACCAATGTGAAAACATAAAATCCCAATCTCTAGTATGTTTGGATATGCCAGGGACCAAAGTAATTTTCTTCCAATAAACAATCAACTAATATATGCGAGGCCTACGTAAATAACCCTCTGTCGGATAACCCTCAACAAACAGGTATGCCCACCACATACACCCCTTAACTGTGTCCCCACCTCCCATCACTTCTCCAAAAAGGATGTAAGGGAGTAAGGAGTTACGGGTAATAAAACCCAGAAACAGTGCTATTTTCACAGAAAAAAGGATCCGTCAGTAGCATATTTCTTTAATCATCGTTATTTACAATTTATCATCTGACAGACTTACAGAGAATAAATAAAGAAAAGACAATATACAATTGGTATATCTCATTTCTTTTTCTAATACAGAGAATTTTTATGCATTCTATTTTGGAATGACTAAGATAGTTTTAAGCAAAAATTAAATCAGTTTTCTATTTACCCCTTGACAAGACACATCATCCTCCAAAGCCTGCAGAATAAAGCCCAGATGTTTCCTCCTCATAGGAAGAGTGCACCACATTGCTTCAGAAAGTCAATCCTCAGAAAAAATTCCCAGACAACGGGGTAGAAGAATAGGATATCATGAATAGTAAAGGACATAAAATGAATAGGCTAGATTACAAACTCTTGGTGCGTTTGTAGGAATCCACTCAACTTTCAATTATTTCCAAACCTCTTTTCAAGAAAACAGTTTTTCACTGCAAGTGATTACCTATCCCTTTGGGCTTTCCCTTGAGTCTCTTTGCAAATTCCTTTACATGCAGTTGTGAATGTGGGTAAGCATGGGCTAGCTTGGGACTCCCATCTTTCTCCTTTGCAGGCCCGTGAAGTTGTTGACAAGGTGTTTGCAAGAGAAACTAAAAATCTTGTTCCAAAAGAGCTGGGTTTGGGGCCAGGGTCGCTCCCTGCTCTTGATGGGGTGCCATGGAGAGAAGTACCTTGCATTTCTGTCTAAATACCTCAAAGGATAAGACATTTCCATAGATCAATTTCACCATCAGTAAACCTAGAAATGGAGGATGTAACTTACAGGTACAAGTCTGGGCACTTTTTCCTCTTTCCTCCTTTGAAAATAAACCCTCTACATTAGAGCAAAGCAATTTTCCCTAAATTCACCCCAGTTATGCCGGATGACAAGTGTCTGCTTCTACCTTTTATTCATTCAAAAAACAACATTCGGCAAATATTTGTGGTGTGCTCGCTATGTGCTAGAACTTTACAGGACATGGGGTATACAGAGGTGAACTCACGTAGAATCTTGTGACCCTTAAACAGGGCAGCTTAAACATGCCATCATAAAACTCAAAGCTGTAATCCACAAAAACCAGAGTTTCAACTCCCCTGTCCCCTCCAAACCTCTGGGCTACAGCTGCAACCTACAGGTTGCAGCTGTATTTGCATTTCATTTGGTCCAATGTGGTTGCTATTCCATTTAAGAATAGACTTTCAGGCAAATGAAACTTCTCTACTCTTCTGAGAATAGTGTTTTGCTACTCACTAGGGGTCTCTACCCTTGTACTCTATTCCTTCCAAAAGCTCTCCCTGGTGCCATTAAGGAAGTACCACCTTAGCTCTTGACCAAAATTCTGATTTATTCTAAAGTCCTCTCCTTGCCATCATACAAATCCTACTCGTAGGAACCGCAGAAACCACCTATAATTAATTTCCTTCTATCCTAGCTAGTGAGCTGTGGGTCTTACTGTCCTTTGTGTTGCCTGATTTTTCTAAGCCGTTCTTGGAATGTTTCAGATGCTGAACAGCCAAACTAGTCAGAAAATGTGGAAACAGTCTAGGTAGGATATTGCTTGTTGATAAAGGAACAGATTAATTTTGTTATATTCTCTTTAGGATTTTATAGAATTGTATCCAGACAATGTCTTTCCTGATGCAACCAAGAAGACCAGGTTACAAATCAGCAAGGGTTAAAACTATCCAGAAATGAAATGTGTACATGTGAAGAACTGGTGAACTCTGAGTAAGGTCTGTAGTTTAGTTAATAGTATTATACCAATGTCAATTTTCTGGTTTTGAAACTGGACTATGGTTATGTAAAATGTTATCAATTGGAAAGCCTGGTGTTAGGGAAAGGCCACTCTGTACTATTTTCTTGGGAGTCTTAAAGCATTTCAAAATAACAAATTGAAAAACAAAAAAAAAGGATACAGCAACTAAACAAATTACCCACCATGGTCTGAGCCAAGCAATGTAGCTAATTGTAGCAGAGAACTCAAAATGCCAGAAATCCAATAAACATTAACCATTCCAGTCTCTTTCCATCTCAATTTAGCATTCCAAGACATTTACCAAGTGGAAAAGACATTCATCTGTTTCTATAAAAATGTTAAATTTTAATTCAGAAGGAAATTCCAGCATAGATCTGGATCTGTGTCTTCCAGAAACCTACCATATGCACTGCCAGAGGTCAGAGGTCTTACTGAAAAGACTAAGATAGCAAATTCCAGGTCTATAAACTCAATGTAGGATCAAAGCCTTCCTACCTCTATACTGGGAGTAATTTAAGCCTTAACTGTAATTTTCTTCATTTTTGGGGTATATTTGGGCAAAACAGATGCTATTCTGTTTTAGACTATTTCCTTGGAACATCTTCATCTCTTTCCCCTTCTTCAGTTCTCCTTTACTCAAAACATACGGCTTAGCCCCACATCATGGCTTTCTTGTAGGAAGTCTGGATGAGACTAGAAAAACACATGGTTCCAACATGGCATGTACCTCTTTGTGCAGATATCAAACAAGATTCAGTCTAGTTTAACTTAGCCTGTTGTTCCAATGTTTCCCTGTGGCCTTTCTAGGCACAACAGTGATGAGCATTATTTAAAATGGATTTCATTCACAGAAGCAAAGAAGGGAACACAAAGCCTCATGAGCTAACATAAATTCCCCATCTCTTGGTCTTCATTTCCAAAGCAGCGCTGGGAAAGCCATGTCCTGTTCAGACAAAAAGTTGATTTCTTCTCACCACCATTAAACCCCAGGACCTGAGGTGGTCTAGAACACACGTGTTCAAACTGCCTCCCTCTCCCACTTCCTGTGAGATGAAAAGGTCATTCCCTGGTGGTTGCTTGTGTGTTTTTAGGTTCATGCTGGGCTGCCCTTTTCTTAAATCTCTGAAAAGCTCCCTTCCATGTCATACTCTGCACCTGACTTTTCATTTTTTAAATAAATACTTTTATAATCTCTATCATCCAGAATTGCTTCTCTCTCCATATACATCTATCTTTTATCTTCAACACACTTACTTTCTGTCCTCTCTCGGCTCTCTCTTCAGAGAGATCTGCTTTCATGCTTCAGAATGGATTCTCAGCAGCACCCCCTGTGTCTATCTTGCTTGCCCTGACCTCCCCCATCCTTCTCACGCACTCTCCATTATCCTTTATTATGTAGTCTTCTTTCTAACTCCCACGTGCCTGGTCCAGTCACATGCACGTTCATTTATTCATCCTTTGCTCCATTTCCATACAATGCCCTTTGTCATATAGTCTTATACACTTGCAAGCGATCTTTCCATTGCATTAAAACCACTTTTCCCCCTCGGGGGCCTCTTTCTACTCCAGATCTTTTCTGAGCACGTATGTGTCTGGACAGCACATCAAGATTTGGACTTAGCTATTAGCACATTCACCAGCAAAAGTATACATTTAAATCTGAATACCCCAAAACCACAATCTGGACACCCCAAAACCACAATCTGGACATAAAATATTTCACATATATCATGAAGAGGATAACTTCCTAGAAAGGTAACAAGGCCCCACAGTTTCTCATCCCTTTTCCTATCTCCTTTTCTACATAATTCCTCGCTTCATTCTTCCAATTTGGATTCCAGCTACCTTTAAAGTCTACATACTAAGCCTTCGCCATTGCGCTCTGTTGGGTCTCTCAGATTTGTGCTGCTAAACTCGATGGGTCTGACTAAGGGAGAAGTTAAAACTGTATCTGTAGTGCCAAAGCCTTAGCACCAGAAAATGGTGCCTTCCTCAACTCAGAAAAAGATAACTGTACCTGACAATACATATTTGCCAGCTACTTGAAATAGATTACCTCTATGACTCAAGGCCAGAAAAATCCAGACATACTACATTCATTTTAAATATGATTTTTTATGGGATCATGAAATGCAGTGTATTGACGCAGAATTGTAAAAAGAAGTAAGTGGAGAGATATAAGGCGAAGGAAGGGGAAATTATGTCTTTCCTCTTGCCACATAGGAAGTCATGGCCTGGTCTGGATGTACTCCTGCCAGAAGTACGTGGATAAAGGAGAATAAGCTACAGGCCCTGATTTCAAGTCCCTATGATTCTACTGAAATGGAATGATTAACGTGTCAACTTGACTGGGACATGTGGCACTCAGATTAAACATTATTTCTGGGTGTTTCTGTGAGGGTGTTTCTGGATGAGATTAGCATTTGAGTTGGTGAATTGAGTAAGGCAGATTGCCCTCTCCAATGTGGGTGGGCATCATCCAAACCAATGAAGCCCTGAATAGAAGAAAAAAGTAAGGGGGAGTTTGCCCTCTCTGCCTGACTGCTTGAGCTGACACATCAGTCTTCTCCTGCCCTCAACTGGGACTTATACCATTGGCCTTCTGGTTCTCAGAACTACAGCACCAGCAGCTTTCCTGGATCTCCAGATTGCAGATGTCAGATTGTGGGACTTCTCAGCCTCCATAATTGTGTAAGCCAATCCCCCAATTCCATATACATATATAGCCTGTTAGTTCTGTTCCTCTGGAGAACTCTGAATAATACATGAAGTTAACACTGATCTTGGGAATGTAGAGAGTGTGGCAGGCCCCAAGTATAAAAGAACATGTCTGGTCCTGCATATATCAGATGAGATAATGTATGTGGTACACTACATGGTAAACTTTAAAGCACTGAACAAATGACAGGTGTTACTATTACTACTATTATAGTGGCTTACCTACATGATCTCTTTTGCTGACCACGATCTTCAGAGAAGGAGATGATCAGATAACTGAGTCTGCATCAATTGTAGATCCAGTTATCCAATGAGCACTGAACGTATCAGAACTGGAAGAGACTTCAAGACCATCTCATCTAACTTGTTCCAATAAAGAAACAAAAGTCCAGAGAAGCAAAGTGACTTGTCCAAGATGATACACTTGGCTTGAGGCAGAAATAGGGTCACAGCTCCCAAACTGATGTTCTCTCCAAAGTTAGTCCTGGGAGACACTGAAGACCAGACTCACAAGACAACCATGGGGAAAGGGTGTTTTCTAGGGGAAGGAAGATGACCCGCAAAATGAACCTTGGGGATTGGGGATTTATGCTTCTGCTGTGGCCTGGAGCAACGCTGAAGGCTGGACAGGGGGAAACACTCAAGTTCCTGAGAGACTGTGTAGAAGGTGGGCTGGGTGAAGGCAACAGAAGCAGACCCAAGGGGTCAGGTCTATTTCTTCTAAGTTTGGGAAGCTTATATTGCGATCTTTTCTTGTTTCTCCTCAGAGGGAATTGAGGGTTCTCTTTCCCTGTTTCCTACTGAATCTGAGGATCTGTGGAGTGTGAAAGCTCAGAATCTGTTCTGAGGGGACTCTTATTTGACAGTGTTATCAGTATCCATGGATTCTGAAGCCAGAACCTCAAACTTTCTTTTTCTGCTTGTCATACCATCTCCAAGGCAAGAGTGTGAACACCAAGCAACAGCAGCGAATGACTCCTCCACGCTCAACCTGCTCCTCTCAAGGGACTCCTAGGGTTAAAAGGACATTAAACATCATCTCCCACAACCACTTATGTTTGAAACCCTATTGACAAGAGGACAGTGACAAAGGACTCCCCATCTCTGGAGGCAGCCCATTCATCCTTGCATGTTCTACCTCTGGTTATGTTTTCCCTAGTAAGGAGTGGAAATCAATCTCCCTGTAACTTCCCCTCATTGGTCCTCAGTCAACCCTTTGGGAGCGCTCAGAACATATCTATTCCCTATTGTGCATGGCCTTCAGATTTATGCCTGAGAAATTCAATCACCAGCCCTTGGGTTCCATTTGGTATTCATCCATTAAAAGAGTTGGAAAATTTGGAGAAGATAAACCAAAAGGCCTAGGATCAAGATATCAAAAAACAACAGTTTGTACCGACTCAAAATCAGGCTGTCATGAAAACACACACCTGAAAATGTCTGAACAAGACAAGAGGAGGACCCTCTACAGAAATGAATATCACATCTGTTACCTGTCCTCCACAGGTCTCTTTCCCTGTGTCCATTCTCTATTCAAGAATATTTCCATGCACGAGGCTTTTTTTTGTTTTTGTTTTTGTTTTGCAAATGACGATTCCTGTTCATATAGCCTTGCAGTAGATATTCTTTCCTATGTACATCCTCTGTATCTCCTATGCATATAGATCTCAACCGTGATCCCTGACCATGAACAAACAAAACACCCATTCAAAGAAGGTGGGTTTTTTCAAGCATGTTAACATCTACTTTGCCAGGAGAGGAAAATGCAGAGTTCAGGACATGTCTACAGGCCGAATTAGGAAATTAAACCATTGGTGACTAGTTACTGAATACCATTTCATCAGATTCTCCACACTTACCAAGTATTTTCCCTAAGTCTAATCTCACGTTTCCTAAGACATTACTACTCTTCAAGTGTTTTCTTTCTGAAACCATTTTTTTTAAAAAGATGACAAACATATTGTAGAATCTGCACATTCATAAACACAAGCATATTTAACCTTTATAAATTATCTCAATTATCTAGCCTTTGTTATCCAACTTTTTTAGTATATCAAGTAAGATTCTTTACTAGATTTTATCTGCCCTATTCTGCCCTAGGCTTTTTTTTTTCTTTTTTAGTTCTTTAATGTAAAAAAAGTATATATGTGTCGGGGTAGAGAGTGGGGGAGTGGAGTGGAGGGAGACGAGGGACAGAAAGAGATAAAGGCAAACAAGCCTCTGTCTCTCAGGTCCATTCAATGTCCAAATGGAGTGGCTTAGGCGTGGGTGAGTGGTAGGTCTTGTGAGGAGGACCTGTTGCCAGGCATTGACAGCATCACTCGTCCCCTTGCTGAAGAAGCAGAAGGTGGATTTCCTGGAATGAGGGACGGTGCTTGGTGTCTCTTCTCCAGCAGCTGAGCATCAGCTTATACACAGAGTCAGGGCAAATGGCAGGCTGGGGGAGGTAAGTCTTTGGAAAGAAAAATGAACAAAAAATGAGACTATTAAGAAGAGCGCAGAGAAAGGAAGAGCAGTTGCATCATAGTATGATTTGCCCACTCCCCATTTTCTTGGACTTGGAAAGTGAAATGAGTGGGGTGTCTATTCTTCCTATTCATGAGGATTCTAAATCCCATCAGTCCCTTTTCCATTCCTTTTGTCTTTTCCAGTTCTCTGGAGCAGAATTTCCTGATGGGCCATCCTGTGGTCCCTACCATCATGCAAAAGATGAAACTGAAGCAAGAAGACATCTTAGACTGGAAAGCAAGTGATTAGAACACCAAACCTCTATTTATAGCCTAGCCACAATGAGATTTATTCTGATTGAGCCAATCATGGCAAAAGGGCAGAAAGTATACTAGCTGCCTCAGCTCCTTTATTGGAATAAAACCCTAGTCACTGAGATGTGGGATATATCCATGTAGCTCCTAACCATAACCTTCTCTGTGCTCCCTCTCTCCTGTACTGGCCCAGGGAGAGAAGATTGGACTTCTTCCTTACATTATTCACCAATATTTGTACATTTACCCCCTCTACAGCCCTGCCCTGAATTCCAGCCTAGAGTTGTATTTGGCTCTACTCCCAAAGAACCAGTTACTGACTGCTTCCACCAGCAAGATGCCACTCTACTGACTCCAGGTCATCTTCTGTTTGCCTGTAATCTGTTGCTGTCATTTCCTTACCTATGTTTTTTAACACCTTGGTATATTGACATATTCCTAAAGCAAACCTAAATTTCTCAAGCTCTTTGAAACATGGGTCCAACATTTGCAGCTGGTAAATCATTAACTATTTCCATCTTGCCTTCTCCCACACCAACACCAGCTTATGTCATGCATCATAGGATCATAACGAAGCTCTATCTTTAATTTTTTGAGGAACCTCCACACTGTTTTCCACAGAGGCTGCACCAATTTACATTCCCACCAACAGGGCATGAGGGTTCCCTTTTCTCCACATCCTCACTAGCACTTGTTGTTTCTTGTCTTTTTGATAACAGCCATTCTAAAGTTGTGAGATGATATCTTATGATGGTTTTGAGCATTCATTTTTTTAAATTTAAACTTTAGTTATTTATTCATTTATTTATCCATTCATTCATTTATTTATTTTTGGCTGCATTGGGTCTTCGTTGCTGTGTATGGGCTTTTCTCTAGTGGCGAGCGGGGTCTACTCTTCGTTGTGGTGCGTGGGCTTCTCATTGTGGTGGCTTCTCTTGTTGTGGAGCATGGGCTCTAGGCATGCGGGCTTCAGTAGTTGTAGCTCGCGGGCTCTAGAGCACAGGCTCAGTAGTTGTGGCGCACGGGCTTAGTTGCTCCGCGGCATGTGGGATCTTCCCAGACCAGGGCATGAACTTGTGTCCCCTGCACTGGCAGGTGGATTCTTAACCATTGCACCACCAGGGAAGTCCCAGTTTTTAATTATTTAATTCCATTTAGACCATGAGCTTTTAAGAAAAGTGCTATCTGAGAATTCTTTACAGTTTGTAAAAATAAATTGAAAACAAAAATGTCAAATACATTTTAAAATTATTGAAATTATTGTTATAGACTTCCAATTGAATACAAAAGATTTAAGCTTTGCTTAAGCTGTGAGCCCTAAGTATAAGATTCTTTCTAGAATTTGTGCTACTGAAAAGTTTTCTTCTGCATTATATCTGCTATGTTCAACAAGTTGGTGACATTGTGCCATGTGAAAACAAATTAGATCACACATGTGTAGTCTAGAGACCATAAAATCCATCTAGCAGCTGATAGTGTTGAGAAATTACCGTCCTTAATTCTAATGTCAAACTTTTAAAATTTGAATACTGAAATTTTAATAAAATTTAAAGTAATTAAATTTTGTAAATTGTAATAAAATACAAATTTAATAAATTATGTTTAGTAAGTCCATATGTTAAATTAAATAAACTTTTATCAAAAATTTATAAACTTATAGATGAGAAGCTTACTAGCATATAATGGTAATATTTGGCTTTGGCCTTGGCTTCAGTCAAATATTTGACTTTACTATTCAAATGCAAAGCAGACAGTGGACATGAAGTGGGGGGAGGGGAAGCATGCCTTTCTTGCCTGAATGTTTGATAGTTCAATTTTGCTTCGTGTAAATTTTTTTTTTCCATGTGGGATTTCAGTCACTGAATAATAAGAGGAGGGAAACTGAAAGGTTTAAAATATTCCTCCCTTTGCCTACAATTCTAGGATGTACTCAAGTTAGAATCATTATGATAATAAAATTACACTGTCTAATTGAATGCACCGCCTTTAATTGGCCACAAGAACCTAGTAGGTCAACCAGGTGGCCACGATGTGCTACTAGTCCAGGAGAAAAAACATTTTTCCTTGTTCTACTCTCTTATCCATGCACACCGGAGTAAATCTGCCCTTTGCCAAGGTAAGAAGGCAATTACTCCATAATCGAGATAGATAATTTAGATCTCCTGCTACCAGAATATCTACAGAGTATCAAGATAAAATTCTAGGACCCCTCCTTCCTATTTTTAAGCTGCATATTGTACAATCTCTAGTCATTCCCTTATCTTTTGCTTGCTTTGATCCATTTAAGCCACAGAGGATCTACTTTTAATCTTCTGCAAGAGCCTTCTCCCTCTCCTCAACTGTTATCATCTTCCTGCCTGAGATGCCGCACTCCAAGTGTGTGCTGTAGCCAGGCCACTCTGGGGTTTCAGTGCTCCCACCACCAGCAAGCTTTCAATCCCACGTCTCACAGGAACTTTAAACACTGAGTCATCCAAAGGAAACTTGTAGTATCTTAACTAGGAATTGGGGCCCTTGTAAGCTAAGAAGCCCAGCTTTTCCTGAGTCCTGAGATGCCACAGCAGCTGGGCCCAGAGGTGCCTTCCAAGAACAGCAAGGCCAGGATGTACCTGAAGGTCTCTGGACATGTAGGTCAAGAAACATTTCTAGACAGTCCAAACCAGATTTTTAACGAATGCTAATAAATCCCTCATTCACTTTTAAGCTTACGTTTTTGTTCCTATGTTTCTCAACCAGGAAGACAAACCATAGAGCCTAGACCAGGAAATAGATCAAACATGAGAGATAGGATTTTATTTTCTGGTATCTTTGAGTTGGGGAGCAGCCTGAGGGGACCCCTCATGTTCTCCAATGACCAACGGGTTGACACATGGATAAAGCAGAGTGTATGGATGCCTAGGGAGGACCTTGGTCTTTCACATCACCTGGATAATTAGTGACAAAAGTTCTTGGTCTTTTACATTAGCTGGATAATTAGTGACACACAACTATGATCCAGGTAGCCCATCTTCCAGCTCAGACCTATCCTGTTAAGTCAGAACTTTTCTTTCTCTCTCCTTCAAGAGCACCCAAGGCCACATCTCTCCAACCCCAACAGTTCTCACCTGCCTCCCTTGGTCTCGGAAGAACTCTCCAGTATTCTCGATGACCTGTTCATCTGACAGCTGGGAATAGGGCTGTTCCTGGCAGAAGGTGAAGGTCTCCCACAGAGTCACTCCGAAGGCCCACACATCACTTGCTGTGGTGAATTTGCCCTGTTTAAATAAGAGAAAGAATAATCTGTGCATAACAAGAGCTGATTAGGTTTTCATAATCTGGAGTTTTGCCACTTTTACAACCCAGGGCAAGGAATACTGGGACTGCCAAGATACTCATGGGCGATCTGGAAACAACAATAGGAAGTTGTCTCGATGCCAAGCTACAGGCCCTTTTCTCACCCTCAGGATCTCTGCTGAGGTATACTTCTCTTGGAGATGAGATCCAAGGGCTGAAAAGGATGCAGCCGTAAGCTATCTGGCTCTTCCAGTGCATGTTAGAAGGTCAAACTCTAGGATCTAGGGTAGCCTTGGAGAAATGCCCAGGGGAAAGGCAAAATTAGAATGGGAAGCAATTGTTTCTATGTGAGAGATACCGAAATCTAGTGTAAGTGCCCCTAGTAGTCCTTGTTCAATAATCGTCACAGCCTTGAAGGATAGACTAACGAGTGACAGCAATGAGATTCAGATGCAATCAGCAGGTATTAAATACTTGCATATGTTCTATTCAATAAATACAGTGCTGACATAGATGATATTATTTATCCTTATTTTTCAGATCAGAAAGGTGAGACAAGAGGTTTACTAAAATTCCCTGGTTAACGAGACCATTAATAATGGAAAAACTGAGATTTGGACCAAAACCCTCTGAATCTTGGTCTAATAATCTTTTACAACACCACACAATACCTTTAAAGGGAGCAAAGCTTAATAATCGCATTAGAAATGAGTAAAATACGTGATTCGTCTATATAGATGATAAAGATCTTTATAAGGATTTACATAAAATGGTATATATCACAGCATCATTTATAATCGAAGGAAATTGGAAAGTACTTAAATATCAAATTATAGTGACATTATTAAATTATAGGATATATCCACACAATAGAATATTATGCAGCAATTAAAATCATGTTTTTGAAGAATATTTACTGCCAGTGAGAGAGAATTGTATGTGCATAGTATCGTCCCAATACGTAAAATAATTATATATATAATACATATATTCAGAGAAATACATGTATAGAAAAAATCCTCAAAGGAAATACACTAAAATATTAATATTAATAGTGGTTATCTTGGTGAGAGGAAGGGGATAACTATACATTTCTTATTTCAACATTAATTATGAACCCTATAAGATATGAACAAGAAACAAACAGATTAATAATAAATTAACAAAACTAGATTGCTATCAGGCTTTTCTCCACAATATTAAATGACAAAAGACAAAATTACACATTCACAGCATTGTAGGAAGTAAAAGTTTAAAGTCTAATAATTCTATAAATCAGCTAAGTGGTATAAAATCAACAGTAAATTGCCCCAAATACGCATGGTCAGAAGATATATTCCTAAGAGGCATTTGAAAAAAGCGTATTCACTTGTGGTCCAGAATACCAAGAGCTGGATAAAAATTATAAAGCAAAGAATGAGGACCTTAAAAAGTAAATGGTGAAAATCATTAAAATACAAATATAGAGATCCATCTAAATAATTAATTAGAAACATGGTTATGAAATTAATACAGAAGAAAAATATTTTGTGTGGATAACAGTTCTTCAAATGACAAGATTTTAATACTCTAAATTAATTAAGATCAGCCAGTAGGTGGAAAGGGTAGAGATGAAAAAAATGGTACTAAATCTCTTCTCATTATGGGTATATTTTTAACCTTTTCCTCCATACTTTCTACGGTAAGCATGTTATATTTTATCAGCAGAAACAGGCAAGTGTTAAAAATAATAATTAGTACACAAAGTAAATCATATCAAGTCAGAGAAAATATCAAAGTCTATTTATTGTCTGCCTCCTGCTGTCTCAGGTGCACCCCTACACACCGTCTGCATCTGCCTACATGCCAGCTGCTACGGCAGAGCTCAGAAACACAGGAAACTCACCAGCAAGATGCTCTCCCAAGACATCCAGCGGATCGGGAGTACTGCCCGGCCCTGGATTCGGTAGTAGTCACCGCTGTACAGATTTCTGCTCATCCCAAAGTCAGCTATCTTGATGGTATAGTTCTTACCCACTAAGCAGTTTCGTGTGGCCAGATCTCGATGAACAAAATTAAGCGAGGAAAGGTACTTCATGCCAGATGCAATCTGGGTAGCCATAAACTTCAGGTTGGCATAACTGAGGAAATATAAAGGAAGAGAGAAAGTAGCCTCTGGAAAGAAGAAGCTGTGAAAGGTACACACCCTATAGTTGGTACCAACAAACTAGGGTTCCAACCTCAACATCCCTTCTCTATTCTTTATGAATCTCTTTGCTTTCCCCTAAAGGGCAGCTGCTTTATTATTCCCTGCATACTAACCTCCCCAACCATTCCAGAACAATGATGAACTTTAAGGCTCACTGCTCCCCACTTCAGATCCCAGCTTAGTCTCATGAACACAGGGAAGAGACAGAAGACCCGGCGTATTTACCTGACAGTGGGTACGTTGCTGAAGGAAGAACTGGGGGGCTCGTGGCGGGAAAGAAACTGATTGAGATCTCCATTCTCCATGTACTCAGTGATCATGCAGAGAGGATCGTCAGTGATACACACAGCTAAGAGACGGATGATGTTTGGGTCCTTGAGCCGGGACATGATCTTTATCTCCTTAAGAAAATCATTCCTTTGGAGAACAGAGACATAGATAAACCCAGAGGTTGCCAGAGTTAGGATCAAGAGGGCAAAGAAGACACAGCAAAGTCTAGTCCTAATCATTATACTGAGTCTTGTTTCCCTCTGGATAACCTTTGAGAGAACAGAGAAATTGGTACCTGGAAACTGTCTCATTCTACTCATCCTGGAATGCGATGTGCCCTTATTCAACTATAATTTGGCGGGGGGAACATGGACCATGACATTCACATGTGCATCCCTAGTATCCAACAGAAGACCTGTCCCATAGAAAGTGATTAATATTTGCTAAATCAAATATATGTTGCTAACAACTAGTCTTAAAAATAAAACCTTCAACTGAAAGTCATATCTTAAGTGCACTGGGGTCTTTACCTTTTTTAAAGCCATGAAGGGACTTCCCTGGTGGTGCAGTGGTTAAGAATCTGCCTGCAAACGCAGAGGGCACGGGTTCGAGCCCTGGTCCGGGAAGATCCCGCATGCCGCGGAGCAACTAAGCCTGTGCGCCACAACTACTGAGCCTGCGTTCTAGAGCCCGCAAGCCACAACTACTGAGCCTGTGTGACACAACTACTGAAGCCTGCGCTCCAGAGCCCGTGCTCCACAACAAGAGAAGCCACCACAACAAGAAGTGTGCTCACTGCAGCGAAGAGTAGCCCCTGCTCACCACAAATAGAGAAAGCCCACGTGCAGCAGCAAAGACCCAATGCAGCACCCCCCAAAAGAGAAAAACAAATAAAAAGCCGTGGAGTCACTCTATAAGTAAAGTGAAGGCACTTTTTATAAAGTGAATAACCACCCTCTGGTTTAATCTGATAATTTTTTATTTTCTCATACTGGTTTCTTTTAATGCAGGGTGCACCAGCAGTCAGTCACAACACATATTTAGTAGCCTGTTCAAAACAGCTGTTTAAAGTTCACAGTGGTAATGCAGCATCATTTCAAAAGAAGTACTCACTTGGCCAAAACTAATAATTGTTTGAATAGATGGTGACAACCACCCTTGAGTCACAAAGTGGGCTATAACCTTCCAAGTAGCAATATTTGGGTTAGTGAGACTAGCCCACATTCTCAAAACTATTGAAGCAGACCTGTTATAAGTCTCCTGTGAGTTTCCTAGGAATCCTGGACTGGAAGTCATACTATGTCAATATAAAATCCTTGAAATCAGTGTGGTCCTGATACAACACCTCTCCTCTTTAATTACCCCTTCAATCTCAAACCCAGCGGGGGGGGGTCCATGGCTTGGGAGAGCTCAGAGCCTAAGCCATCCATCACTGCTAAATTGGAGTGGGCACAGGTGGGACACCAAACGTCACCAAAAAAAACAATGGGCAAAGGCTTTGTCACATCCCATAGTTTTTTTCTTTCATTTTGCCACCTTCTCCAATCACGTGCTATGATTAATATCAGGAATATTCTATCTCTCTATGGGACCCAGAGGATGTCCCTTTTCACTCATACTAGTATCCTTAAATTGAAATTCTTGCAGTTAAAATTCCAAAACCTCCACAGTTCTGTTCCCTTGCCTTTCTTTCTTCTTCATGCCATATCCTTTCAATTGCAAGACTTTTAATAAAACCCTAACACCATTTTTGGAATTTATGATAATTTAAGGAATAGGGATCATAAACTTTCTCTAAATTTGAATATCAGTGAGACACATCAAGCCAACACAAATGGGGAAATACATATGTTACCCAGATGTGCAGATTTCTCTGAGACACATACAACCAGCTTTCAACCAGCATGCCTCTCTGGGTGAGGATTAACTCACCATTACTGTAATGGAAAGGCTGTCAGACAACGCAGTGTGGCTGGAAACTGCAATTTATGTAGTAAAGGATCCAAGAGATTATTAGCCAGTTTGGAAAACTGCTAAAGGACTGTGGATCCTTTTGCTTTGAGGTCCATGGATACTTTTCCAAGTAGAGGTAGCTTCTCATTTGGGGGGTTGCTGGACATAGAAGAAAAGGAGCATAAAAGAGAAAAAAGAGGATGAGAAAGTAAATAGAGATGTGGGGGGAAAAAGGAGAATGGGAGAAACTTAGCAAGAAAGATGTGTGTGATTGTGAAAAGTCTGCAAGGGGAGGTAATGACATTCAGGCGTGTCTGTGTATAATGATTGAAGAGGTACGTATTCAGTCTTTAGTGTGTGTTGGGGTGTACAGTGCTGTGCAAAGGGGGTTAGGAAGTGAATGTGTAGCATACCCAACAGAAAATGTACATTTGTTTTTGAGAGAGATGAGAATGAAGCTGAAGACTACTGAGCCATCAGAAAAATAAAGCACAACAATGGAAATGTGAGGAAGCTCACAGACCTTCCCATCTCAAAAGAAACAAATTGCTCAGAAGTTTCCAGGAGGGTTCCTGATCCTGAAGATGAAACACATAAAGGAAAATTTAAAATGCAGACCACAGACCTGGCATTCTTGTTGGCATCTGCTCGGAGCATTTTCACGGCCACCAGGACAGGCTGGTTGGCACTGACATCTAGGGCAAAATCTTTGTCTTTGAATTTTTCCATTCCCTCCACTTCACAGAGATGAACCTAGACAAAAGTCATCTAGTCTCAGCATCATCATTTCTCCTGAAGATGTCTCAGTACTCTTGCTGGGCACTTCCTGGAGATAAACTAACTCTTACAACTCAGGCAAAATAATCAAAAAGACCAGTAAGAAGATACGTGCAACACATCTTTGACTCAAATAACTGATTTAAGAAAATGGTAAGGTACCCAGCTAAGTGATATGTTACTGCTTTATAAAAGAAATACATTGATTGGAACATTGACTATGTGAATGAATCTATAACATGGTATTTTATTAAAGCATAGCCCACTATAAAATGTCATTCGGTATAAATACTTGAACTTTGATTCAAGGAAGTTTAGTTACAGGATCGTGCAAAACATAAGGCAATTTCTTCTCTAAGGTAAGCCCTTAGTATGGGATTAGCATTATCGGGAACCTCTAGGCATTAGTAACTGTATAACAAGCCTGTGTTTTCAACCCAGGAGACAGAATGAGTGTATATAACACCACAGACAGATGCCGTGGATCCTTCTACCTCCACCACCACCAAACCTAACCAAGGTTAAAGCACGCCACCCATGCTGGAAACCAATAACATATTCTTATGAAACCAAATTACATTTGGAATTTAGATGGTGGTGTTGAAGAGCTTCTATTGCCACTTAAATCATTGCTTTGAATTCTCAGAAGGCTCATGTGACTGATGTAAGAGTGAAAAGTCAAATATTACATGCATCACTCTGAGGGCAATTGAGAAGTGTGTTCCTCCTTATCTTGGTTAGTGATTCATTCCCTAGTGGTTGGTTCTGGGACCAAAGGCAGGGGCGAGGTTGTTTTCTGACCATTTTACATGTAACTCCAATTAAAAGGGAAAAAACAAAGTGGCTATCCAATAGCAGGATGTTCTTGGACAGTTTATAAAAGATGATCACATCTTATGGGTCCCCACCCTTTGTAACCTGTTGTAAAAATTTTTGAAAATATTGAACGTTTTTCAGAATATCTAAGTCTAGTGACTTTCCTGCTTTAAAAACTCTTATATAGAAATCAGAATTCCCAGGATTTCCACAGCTGTTTGACAAAGATGAGGCTGACCAATACTAGTCTTCTAGAGAACAATGCAAGGAGAGACAAGTGGAGGAGACATTTGGTGTGAATCCACTTTGGATGGGACAGTTTGCTCTACTGACCATTTTTATTCAACCACTTCCTTTGAACGACCAAGGACTGGAGGCCCCACTCAAAGAATCAGCTCACCTCCCCAAACTGGCCTTCTCCCAGCTTCTCCTTGAAAGTTAAGAGTTTCCTGGGGAACTCTTCCACAGCCACATCTTTCCCCGAGAGCAGGTCCATGGTAATGGCAGGCACGGAGTAGGTGTTGCCTCCAGTCACCCCCTGGAGGTTCACAATGTCAGCCTCTGCATAGTGGGGCACACCCTCAGGCCCACTGGGCTGGACTGGCTTCACAATGCCACTGCAGCCTGCGAAGACAAGGACAATGAGTCTCGTTCCAAGGGGCCTCTTTGGAGATATCTTCAAGAAAGGAAATATGAGAGGAGAGCTAAAACATGCCCCCAAGACAGCCTAACCTACGCCATGACATTCTTACTTGGAGAATGGTTCCTCTGGAGGTTCTTTCTCGTGGCCTCCAGAATGTAGGCACCATTTTATCTCTTATCTTCTCCTCATAACTACGTGATCATTAATAACCTCCTTGGTTAATCTTGTGGAATTGTGGTGAAGCTCCAGGAAGGCTCGCTATACTAGTTAGGGTAGGAGTATTAAAGTTTTAGGATTTAATGGCATATTTCCTTACTTTTAAGATATAGTCGCTGATTTTAATAACCTATTTCAGGGATTAAAAACTGTGATTAAATTTATATGATCTAGCTTAAGACACATCGTAACTTAAAAAAATATTAAAATATGAGGGGGGATGTTTTAGACTTCAGAAAGTAGGTAGATCACTTTGCTACAGCCTAGGAAATAAATTACATCCCTATTCTTGCTGTCTCTGTAAAATTCCCATAGTTCAATACGCTCCTTCAATGTTTGCTATCCACTGAGTGGTAAATACACATTAGTTTCCTCTCTTCCTTTGGAAGGACTCCCTTGAAAAGCCTCTGCTCTCATGGTTAGTCCTGCTACTTCTCCAGTCAGCTCTCCCCTGAACACCATCAGTCCTCTTCCACTGACTGGGGTCACTCCTCGGATGCTGACATTATGGACAGAAAAGCTGCTCTGAGCCTCAGCGATGACCCCAGCATCCCCTCTGATGTCACTCTGCAGCTCTTTTTAAAAGACACTGGAATGTGAATCAATTGGCACCATTTTACCGAAGCAACGCTTTATTGAGAAAAGACAAGAAATATTTGCTCTCATAATAAAATCTTGTATTAGTCAAGTAAATTTTCACCAAAGAGAAATGAACAAAAGTTAAATAACTCAATTATCTAGGTGACTAAAACCTGGGGATTCTAGGATCTCTTTAGCTTCGTTGTTTTTTCTCCAAGTGAAATTCTAGTCCTGAATTTACCCCTATTGCTGTTTGATGTTGGGCGAGTACCTTAACTGGGCCTTCTCACTTTCCTCCTATAAAAAATGAGAAGGTTGGACTAGTTGGACTGTTTAGGTTCTTCTGGTGTTAATGCCTTAGGAACGCATTTTATTTATTTTTCTTCTTCTGACATGTGGGTCCCTCCAAACATTTGCTACGTGCAGTAGCAAAGGAGAGATGTCCAGATTCAATTAGGAGCAGCAGTAGACCAAATCTAGAAAGACAGTGTGGACTTCCCAGGAGAAGGTGGACTTCTCTAGGCTAAAATTAGACTTGGTTGAGTAGAAGCAATAGTGTCACACCTTCATAAATCTTGTCCCTCAATTTTCTGCTCACTGTTTCATCCTCACCTGATTCTTCCTCCCCTGGAGCAAATTCTGGGAGTTTCCGTATCAGCCTGGACGGCTCCTGGTAGTCAGGGCGAAGGGGAAAGATGCGATCGTAAGTGGAGTTGGACTCCTGCTCGCTTGGCGATGAGGAGCGGTTATTGTTGAACATGCTGGACTCGCTTGGCAGGGAAAGGCTGACTGTCATTTCATCATCCAGCATCCTCCGGGACGCCTGAAAGAGAAGGACAGGGGAAAAAGGCATGTTGACACAAAAGGGATCATCACTCCCTCCTCTTCTTAAACCCAGCTCGTCCACTCAGATGAAATAACTCTCTAATACTCAAACTCCAGAAGCAATGCAAGTGACAGGGCTTCAGTCTGGTTCCACAAATGCCTGTGTTGTAGAAACTCAGAATCATCTTTGATTTCTTCAAGGCAGAATTTGACTTCCAAATTTCTGCACTGCCAACATTAATTAACTTCCATTGAAACACTTACAAGCATTATTCACGTGACACCATTAGAACCTATCAGTAGCCAATCAAAGAGTTTCTCAGTCTTAGAGTTTTCAATGTTCTGTTAAATAATGGGTTTTCCTGACACCACTCAACTGATTGATTTTGTGTAGGCATAAATTAAAGTGCTTATTAACGTAACAAATGTGCTGTAACATGATGAATCTGTAGTTCACCTGACCACTCTGGCATTGTAGATTAGGGTAATACCCGCTTGACCCTGCATTTTCACTAATCAAAAATAAAATGGCTACAAAATAAGAAAGGAAAGCCCTAGGTGCTAGGGATACTAACATGAATTATACCTAACACAGGAATAAGAAGAATAAAACAGCTAATTGTTCTGTCATTCTATTTAATATGACCTGCCTGCTCCTTCAAAAGGAAAATCTCATAATCTAAGTATAGGTGACTATTTGGATTTAAACACATGAAACGTTCTACTCCAACAAACACACTTTGGGTGCTCAGTGGAGAAACTTAGATGTCTGCTCCATACCCTAGACTGAGAGTTCCTTTGTTGCAGTAATATCCTCAGTACTGAGCATGCAGCCCAGCACATACTAGGTACTCAATAAATATCGGTTGACTCTCTCAAAGAGAGAATTCTGAGGACACCACTGTAAGTATCCTGCAGATAATGCTACAGCATAAGGCTATTTTGAGCAATGTATTTGGAATACATAGGTATGCTTAAGGGTCTTCTACAAAAAAATTCTTTCCCCCAGAAGAAATCCTGTGTCATTCCAGAGCATCTTGAGTTATCTTACTCAGGATGTACAGGGACAGAAAGAATTTCTTGAAGGACCAAGTTAAATATTCAAGGGCAAAATTTTTGTTCTCCCTTTTACCTGGAGAGTCTCCAATCCAAAATTCTTCTCCCAGACCATGAATATATGCCAGTAGGACTCAGAAGAAAGACTCAAAGAGTGGTAAATTCTGGCTCAAATAAAGAGAAAAATAGCTCACAGAGAAGAGAACACAGACTCTCCCCCGTCAACTAAAATGCAGTCATAACAGACTGTTCAGTAAGAACACAGCTTCAAGCTGTCCAATGAACCATCAGACCATCAGCTGCTACCACCACCACTCTCTGCTACCCCGCATCCTGGAATTTAGATACCACGTGTGTTCTAGCATTCTAAAAGACAAAAGATTTTGATGTTGCCTCATCACGCCAGTGGGTGAGCTCTCTGTGGATTCTGCCTTTCAGCCTTCAGTCACTATTTATGGATTGAAACCTTTAATTTATTTTTAGACTAATGTTAGAAGTCTCTGTGGGAAGCAAAGAGACCCTCTCTTCTGTGAAATATTCCTGCCTAAAATCCTTAAAATAAACCTCAATCATCTCAGAACTTGAATGTGTAACACATCAGAAGGAATTGCGTGCTACTTGTCTGGGTCATTCCCCTCACTTTTCTGATTTCAGCCCCTTCCTCTTGTCCTACCCACAAAGAGTTCAGAAGGTTCCAGTCCATTCTCACGGTGCCCTTTCCCTTTGTCTGGTATGTACTCTACATAGGCACTGGTCTCCTCTGAGATCCCATCCCCAAATATTTAGGCTATAAACACAATCAGCCTATTCCCTCCCTCCTGTTCCCTGTCCTCGATGGGCACCTCAAAGCCTCACAGCCCAGAGTATCTATGATCTCTCACAGTCCACATCCATTTGAGCTCACTGACCAGGGACAATGTCCATGACTAAAGGTAGAAACACTTTATCATCAGCCAACCCCAAGAGTATCACACATTTAGCAGCAGTGCCCAGAATTGCTATCTGGTCTAAGACACCAAGGAAAGTCGTAGATATTCCATCCGTGGTGAAAGGTATATATTTTAGAAGAAAAGAAGTCAACAAATTTCAAGACTGACCATTAGAACAAGCATAGAAAGCAGGACATTAACTGTATGACCTTGAGCACATCACATTTTCTCATCAGCAAAACAGTTAAATATAACTACTCTGCCCAACTCACAATTATTCAGTGAGGTTCAAGTAAAATCAAGGAAAAAGTCTTTGCAGACTGTAAAGTGTTAGACAAATGTAATAGAAAGTACATAGATCATTTGGCCTAGACTAAAAGAATCTGAGGAGGCACTCAGAAGGATGCATAACCATAACTTTCTTTTTTTGGGGCCGTACCATGTGGCATGCAGGATCTTCGTTCCCCAACCAGCGGGGAAGCATGTGCTCCCTGCAGTGGAAGCACAGGGTCCTAACCACTGGACTGACAGGTTCTCCCCAACCATAACTTTCAAGTACAAAAAGAAGTAGGAATAGAACTGTGAGAAACTTGGCTTGGATATTAACGAAGCAGCACAGGAAAGGATGGAGCCGCTTCCTACCCCGTGATTGTCCTGCACTTCCTCACCTTCTCCAGCATTTTCTGCCAGAACTGCCTCCAGAGGATGATGACAATGATAGCCAGGAGGATGAAGATTATGGCCACTAAGCAGCCAATCAGGATTCGAGTGTTGCTGTCATCAACTTTAAGCATTGGATCTGTAACCAGGAAAAGAAGGACGAAGAATATTATCATCTCAAGGGGCAAGGAAGAGCATAAGGACTTGGACTAGAGATAAGAAGGCAGAACCTATTCCTTCAGGATAATTCCACAAGATGCCACTTAACACTTGGTCTTGCTACTCTTGTATTCCTGTGCTCTTATATCCTACAGCCCTCCTCCGTGGGACAGTAGCTTCCTCTTCCTCATGTATTAGACTGGATAATGGAGAGGTTTTCCATTCCTCCCAAAATTTTGCTCCCTTTATACCATGGCCCCTAATCACACCTCATGAAAAACAGGTGAAGAATCAGTTTCACTCTGCATTGAGACATGCCAAGGCAGCTGAGAGTCCTCTTTGGAGACACTTGATCACGTGTTTCCCAGATTGCTGACTTATACAGCCAGTGACTGTTTGAAGCAATGCATACACTTTTCCATATTTCTCTCCAATTGGAGAGACTAGCTTTTTGTTCCATTCATTCATTGAGATCCCTACAATGGGTCTCACCTAGAAATAGCCCTTTCCCTGTTTTGGCTCCAAGCTTCCCAAACTTCTAAGAAGCAGTTGGAACAGCTCCAGACTCTGCCTCAGCAGAAGAATCACATGGACCAGCAGGGAAGAGAGTGAGGTTGGGCCCTTAACTTTGGAGGTGGTCTGTCCTATCTTTCCAGAGCTACTCTTCATTGAAAGCCACCTGGTATCAAACCTGCTACACAGTCAAGCCTTTGCAAATCTCCACCCTTCTTCATCCTCCAGGAGGTCCCTTCAACTTAACTTTTATAACCAAGAAGCATACATACCATAGGTTGTGGGTGCCACAGGCGATGTGGGAAGGGCTCCAGAGTTGTTGTACATAGCAGCATCTGTCACAAAACAAGGGTGAGTCAGAGCTGGGAAGAAGACAGCTCGGTAGTGGTTTTTCTGAAGGCAGGTTGTAAGCTAGCACTTTGTGAAATCGATTTACTGGGTTGCTACAAGCCTTTCTTAGAAATTAAATCATATAATATATTAAGTAAAAAATATTGCCATTCATCTAAATAGTAAGGGCAACTTTTCTTTTGTAAAAATTTTGTTTCAATTATTACCTACTAAGTGTCATGGTACAAAAAAGTTAAAGAGAGTTATCAGAGGGCTGTGACCACACATTATCATAAATCATGCATAGGAAGTGAGATCCAAATTCGACAAAATGTAGAGAGAATACAATGGGTAAGTAGACATAGGACAGACATAGGGTTCAGATGCGCTTTCCCTTCAAGGAAATTACAGTGTTTTACAAAAGAGTTTTCACTATGCCTCAGAGTCCTAGCTCTTTAATTTGTAAATTAAGCCTTCTTCCTTAGAAATAGAGTACCCTTTACAGTGATGTTGAAGCTTCTAGGACTAGCTCCCAAAAGTGTATTTGACAGATTGATGTTGGTAACTAATTTTTCCCTCTGACTTGTCTAATCAAGGGGGTCAAGAATTAGAATATGCAAAGACTATCAGTAATAATAAATAATAATTAGGCAGCAATAATAAGTTATTGGAGTATTTGTTACAGTAGCCCACCCTACCCCAAATAATATACTCCTGCCTAAGTCTGATTTGGATTTACTTCTTCTTTGGCTCCGTAGTACCCAGTGCCTATATCATTTAGTACATACCACAGTGTTTCATATTTTAAGTTTACTCATCCATCTTCTATGAAACATTGGGCACCTTTAGGTCAAGGGCATTGTCTTGTTTGTCATTGTAACCTAATAAATAAGACAGTGCATGGTATATAGTAGATGCTCAATAATGTTTTATGCATGAATGCACACATGTTCATTGTAAGTAGTATATGGTATAAAGAGGAAGTAACAGTGAAGGAGATATACAAGGAACAATCAGATAAGTGCTGTAAAGTCAGACTCTTAAGACTGAGATTCAAGACAGTGTCTAAAAGGACTCTGGTCAGTAGAATAAAAAAGAAGAGATTCTCAGGAAGAAACTGTACTGAATTAAGTAATTATATTCCTCTTTGAGATGTACCATTGACCCTTGAACAACGTGCAGGTTAGGGGCACTGAGTACTCTGCGCGGTGGAAAATCTGCATATAACTTAAAATCAGCCCTCCATATACATGGTTCTTCCATATCCGAGGTTCTGCATCCATGGATTCAACCAACTGTGGATTGTGTAGTACTGTAATATTTACTATGGAAAAAAATCCATATATAGATAGACCCGTGCAGTTCAAACCCATGTTGTTCACGGGTCAACTGTACATATATGATACTTAGTGACTTCTATTTTGATTAAGAGATGGATGCTTCTCTAAGGCAGGTAAAGAATCCTGTCATAAGATTTAAATCCTCAGAGAGGGAACTTCCCTGGGGCACAGTGGATAAGACTCCGCACTCCCAATGCAGGGGGCCTGGGTTCGATCCCTGGTCAGGGAACTAGATCCTGCATGCATGCTGCAACTAAGAGTTCGCATGCCGCAACTAAGGAACACATGTACTGCAACCAAGGAGCTGGCGAGCCACCACTAAGAAGCCTGCAAGCTGCAACTAAGGAGCCCGCCTGCTGCAACTAAGACCCAGCGCAACCAAATAAGTAAATTTTTAAAAAATCCTTTTCTTAAACACACCTCTAAAAATGTGTCCTCTTTAATGTTAGTGAGGATGAAAACCAAAATAAAATCTATTAGATACCACTGAAGGTTGCTAGAGCATTGACTCATTACTCTGTAAATTGATGAAAAAATTAATTATGTATGCTGCCCTTCCAACATGAACTGTATTTCAGGGTTAACAAGCATATGGGGAATAGTTCTCCTATTCAGAAGAAACTCAGGTAATAAATGCAGAAGGAATAAAAGAATTAGAAAATCACCATTTAGCAACTCCTAATGAAATAATTTAAGCACTGGTCATCAATGGAGGATAAAACCTAAGGAGAAAGTTCATTGGGAACTTTTCAATGAAAGGATAACCACCTGAGCCCAGAGATCAATCTTAGCATCACTGAAAGTAAGAGATTCTAACATAACATCCCCATGATGAGGTTCAGCATAGAGTACGCAGCACTATCCATGAAAAATCCTTGGCAAAAATGAATACTGAATTTGAATCAAGTTCACCTGTAGATATAACCACCAGTCTACAGGATGACAGAGGATAGAAGCTCCAGTAAAATTACACCACAGAAAGTAATCAGCAAAACCAGAATGGAATTTTTTTAAAAAACTGTTTTAGGTTAAAAGAGATACCACCTAGTAATATAATAAAGGAAATACACCAAGAGGGGCTAATTAGTTGGATCCTAATTCAATCAAGCCAACTGTAGTAAGACACTATTAGACAATCAGGGATACTTGAATGTGGACTGGCTATTATATTATATTAAGGAATTATTTACTAATAAATTTGTTGGATGTAATAATGGCATTATTATGAAGGTAATGTTATTTTCTCAGGTGTATTCTAAAATTTTAGTAGTGAAATCAAATAACGTCTCAGATTTGCTTCAAAATACTATACCAAAAAGGGAGGGATAAAGGAAACAAGCATGACAAAAAAAAAATCAATGGTTAGTAAAGCTAGGTGATGGATGGGGGTTCATTGTTCTCTTCACTTTTATTTAGACATCTTCATTTAAATATTTTAATAATGTTTAGGTGCCCTTCCTCTTAACTGGCTTGATTTACATAAAGGTTTTAACACATTGTACTCATTTTCTTTAATCCTTTATCTTACATCTCTTTTAGACAAATATGTGTGAGAGCCAAGTAAACATTCTGTCCACTTCTACATCCTCATCCCTACCCTTCCACAACTACACTAGTCGCAGAAAAGAGTCCCTCTATCTACCCATGAGAAGCCACCTGTACAACCGTCCTCCTTTCAGACACCCGCCAGTGAGAAGCTCTGGACACTGCCTTCCTCCTTCACCACCCTGCTCCCAGTTCCCTAAGGGGCCCCCGAGCTCCCAACCTGATTGGAAGGTGATCTCACTGAACATCATCCAGGTGTCAGCAAAATGGTATTGGCACTTGATGGCACTGGCCATGCGGTGGTGGAGGGGCACCGTGACGAACCGAGCACTGGGGTTGACGTCATCCAGGACAAGGGGGAAGGAGACAGCGTTAGGTTCCCATTCATTGGCTTCAGAGCGAAAGTAGCACTGTACCTCCTTAAAAATCTTCACACCTTTGGCAAACATGTTGTTGCAGTGGACCTGGCAGAGAAAGAGGCATGTGAGTGACAGGGTGACCCTGTTGGGTGGCACTAGGGACACACTGCAACCTAACCCAGTAAGATCTTAGACCTGCCAAATTTCTCTGAGCACCACCCTTGGTGAATAATCGGTGCTCTGCAGTCTTGCGTTTTTCCCTTCTAGGAATCTCACAGTGGCAGTGATACCTTATAAAACCTGGGCTGCTACCCCAGTCACCTCTTTGCAATTGTGCTCCTCTGGCTACCTCACTGCATGCTGCTGGGAGCAGCGTCCTTATCTGTTAAATGAGGGCTGGACCAACATCCTCTCAGTTCCTTCCTTGCCCTGAACTCTCTCTGCTCTATAACCCAACCACTCCAGTCCTCTCAATCACGGTTGCTATCTGCCCAGAATGGAGCTATTCTGAACTACTTTCTCCTATGTACATTCCAAAGCCAGTCCACTTCTTTCAGCAGGTTTCGATGAGAAACCTGAAATAATACACAATCCAATATAATTTCATCTTTCTCTTTAGAAATCTCATTTCCATTGCCGGGTATTAGCATTTGTCAGCCAGAGACACAAAACTTAATTATCTCTCTTAATTAAATTCAGCTTAGGTAAAGCCATTCTGATGAGAGCCTCAAATCTTCCTCATAGATATTTTCTGAGATGAGAAAAGAAGGCCTTTAGGAAGGTAGCTTTTTTGTTGTACCTTCCTTGGGATGAATTAACAGTTCTAGTTTATTGAACACAAGTAAATGGAACAAGGCTAAGAACAAAATCAAAGAAATACCAACTACAGCTTCAATACATTTTTCAGATGTTTTGAAATCTGCAAAGTGTTGGATAAGTAGCCTGTGGGGAAGGTAATAATCTTTCCTACAGATGTTTTGGGAATCCTTCTAGAATGCAAGTAAATAGCATAGGATTTCATTCTCCTGTGGACTTAACATATTTATATAATAAATAGAATATATTTTAAAATGCATTTATATATAAATATATATGTTTCAGAATCTCTTTCAATTTATTTTTTCTTGATTTGTATAGTAAAATTTTTTCTATTTTTCCAAAAATAATGTCTTGGATTTATGATCATTTCTATAGTTTTCTGACTTTAATTAATTGGTTTATGCATTTATCTTTGATGTTAGACTGATGGACCTAGTGGCAGGGCAGGAATAAAGATGTAGACATAGAGAATGGACTTGAGGACATGGGGGCGGGGGAGGGGGAAGCGGGGGCAAAGTGAGAGTAGCATCGACATATATACACTACCGAATGTAAAATAGACAGCTAGTGGGAAGCAGCAGCATAGCACAGGGAGATCAGCTCAGTGCTTTGCAATGACCTAGAGAGGTGGGATAGGGAGGGTGGGAGCGAGGCTAAAGAGGGAGGGGATATGGGGATATATGTATGCATATGGCTGATTCACTTTGTTGTACAACAGAAACTAACACAGTATTGTGAAGCAATTACACTACAATAAAGATTTAAAAAAATAATAAAGAATGTATTCAGTACCATGAATTTTATTCTGTGTGGTTTTATATGTATCCCATTTGTTTTGATATATGTAATTTTTTCATTTTCTAAATGCTTTGTGGATTTGATTTTCTTTTTTTTATTTGTTTTGTTTTGTTTTTATTGGAGTATAACTGCTTTACAATGGTATGTTAGTTTCTGCCTTATAACAAAGTGAATCACTTATACATATACATATGTTCCCATATCTCTTCCCTCTTGCGTCTCCCTCCCTCCCACCCTCCCTATCCCACCCCTCCAGGCGGTCACAAAGCACCGAGCTGATCTCCCTGTGCTATGCGGCTGCTTCCCACAAGCTATCTACCTTACGTTTGGTAGTGTATATATGTCCATGCCTCTCTCTCGCTTTGTCACAGCTTACCCTTCCCCTTCCCCATATCCTCAAGTCCATTCTCTAGTAGGTCTGTGTCTTTATTCCTGTCTTACCCCTAGGTTCTTCATGACAGTTTTTTTTTTCTGAAATTCCATATATATGTGCTAGTTTATGGTATTTGTCTTTCTCTTTCTGACTTACTTCACTCTGTATGACAGACTCTAGGTCTATCCACCTCATTACAAATAGCTCAATTTCGTTTCTTTTTATGGCTGAGTAATATTCCATTGTATATATGTGCCACATTTTCTTTATCCATTCATCCGATGATGGACACTTAGGTTGTTTCCATCTCCAGGCTATTGTAAATAGAGCTGCAATGAACATTTTGGTACATGACTCTTTTTGAATTTTGGTTTTCTCAGGGTATATGCCCAGTAGTGGGACTGCTGGGTCATATGGTAGTTCTATTTGTAGCTTTTTAAGGAACCTCCATACTGTTCTCCACAGTGGCTGTATCAATTTACATTCCCACCAACAGTGCAAGAGGGTTCCCTTTTCTCCACACCCTCTCCAGCATTTATTGTTTCTAGATTTTTTGATGATGGCCATTCTGACTGGTGTGAGATGATATCTCATTGTAATTTTGATTTGCATTTCTCTAATGATTAATGATGTTGAGCATTCTTTCATGTGTTTGTTGGCAGTCTGTATATCTTCTTTGGAGAAATGTCTATTTAGGTCTTCTGCCCATTTTTGGATTGGGTTGTTGATTTTCTTTTAAATGCTGTATTTTATCTATAATCAGAGCAGGGAGGGAAATACGCAGTACTTTGCCTAAGAAGTAAAAAACTACTCTCTAGAAGACTTCAGTGACCTGAAAGTCGTCTTTTACTTTTCATTTGTCTCAGAAAAATTAAAATATGGTAGACACCTGCTTGGCCTGCTAGTCCTGAGAAGACTAGCTCTGAGTCAGCTCCTGAGAGGTTTCTGGCACCTTCTAAATGCAGACATATGCTTTTGAATAATTTTGATCTGTGATAAACTAGTTAAACAGGAGCTCCTGGGGACTCAGGAAGATCAAAGTCAATTGAGCAAATATTATAACTTTATGGGGACTTTAAAATACATTTTATTATTTTTGTGACTAGAAATTCTCCCAATGATCTATAATGAATTGATACACATGTTCATAGGTACATATTGGGTATACACATTATTCAGCAATACAAATAAATTTTTCCTTGAAGCATACATAGTCTTGTTACTGGGCATATTTCCCTCCACCCCCCCATAAACCTGTAAAGAATAATGTGTTAACACATGATTTCACACACATTTTACAACTTCCCAAGAGCCATTTTGAGCAACACACTGGCAGATTGGGTATGTGTTGATCCTTCTGTTCTCATCACTTAACTAATAGCTATTAATCCAACTAGGAGATATGATCATCTTAACAAGTGAGAGTGATATAGTAGACATGCATTTTCTTTTTGACTCCAGGTTTGTGCCAAGAATAACAAATTTTTATTTATTGGGAATGATACAGTTTCCCTTCTTCAGTGTCCCCATGTCATTCTACATACCTTCTTTTGCAAATAAATAGTGTCTTCCCCCACTGAACTGCAAATTGCCCCAAGGTAGGGACCATTTCTTATTCATCTCTTTACCCCCAGAACCTAGAATTCAGGTTTAACGTCTAATCTGGTCACTTTTTGCATGGACTTTTCTTCCATTCCTTTCTCTCTGAAACATACTTGGGATTGAGTAAGAAAAAAGGAAAAACTATCATTTGAGCTAAGTATCAGGAAACTCACCATACCAACGGAAAGGTCCTCAACCCTTACATCCAGGGTAGGCTCTCCTGAAAGGCCCTACCCCAGAGAAAATGGAAATCATGCCTTAAGTCCCCCCCTCCAGTTCTTCTCATGGTCTGCACTTACCTCTCTCCAGAGCACACCCAGTCTGGGCTTCTCCCAGGTCTTTCAGCTTCCATCCAAGTACTCAATGAAATTTACCTACTCACTCTTAACTACTCTGTAATAGTTAACTGATAAAATAACTTCTGCTATTGCATTTAAGACATTAATTTTTTTTTATTGTTTTACTCTCCCTGAGGTAAAATACTTGCATTTTAATACAGATTTCTGGGTGATGGTGTTTCAGAAAAAACAAACCCAAAAACCTAATAATTTACATTTGAGGCCTTAGAAAAACCACCTCATTTCACCCTTGAATCTCACTCATTGGATAACCAACTCTTCTGACTGGGCAAAGAGTCACGGAGGTCCCACAGAGAAGACAAACTGAAACCCTGGGCCTGAGGTCTAGAATCCGGATGGTGGCCCAGCCAGGAGTCACAGTGATTCCTCCTGCCTGGCCCCAGTCCTTCTTCAAGTTTCTGTTTATAGTTAGGAAAATACTATTATATTCTCAGTGTCTTACTGATGTTCATCATATCTCCTCCTCCTTCTACCCCAGGTGGCAGAGATATTTATAACCATAAATGGCTAGAGTAGGCAATAAAGTATATCATTTGTTCACTTGCAAACATTTATTGAGCCTGTATATATTAAGTGTCAGACGCTTGGGTACAAAGACCAGAAAGCAGAGTCTGAGAAGGAGCTTGAGGTCTAGTAAGAGAACCAGACACATAGACAGATAAATGATAATAGATAGGAAACAAAGAACTCTGGGAACAGAACAGTATGGGATCTTCTGTCGTGATTTCTTAGTGCTGTGGGCATGGAGGAAACACTCAGGGATGGGAAGTGGTTCAAAATACAAAGCTCCTTCTTCTTCCATTGAGAATCAGAGCTGCAATGAGACACGCTTACTGGTAAGAGTGTGTCCCCTCCCTGCAGAGGGCTGGGTGGGGCCATGGAATGACTTCCAAGGGCCCTCATCACTACTGCCTTTGTGGGCCACTCCCTCCACAGAAAATATGTTAAAGTTATATTTTACAACTGTTTTGTTAAAAAGGTAAAAACTTTCAACGTTAAGGCTCTTTTCTTTTATTCTGACAGTAAAAGAAGTTAAAGGCCCATTTCCATGGGCCTTACAAGTATCGTGGGTCCCAGACACTGTGCCCACTTTGCATAACGGATATGTCCACTCTGGTGTTGAGACAACAACAACAGCCAAATACATTGTGAAACAGTGACCTAATCTAACATCCTTATTTACAAATGAAGAAACAAGCCCAGACAGATGAAGTGACTCAAGAAATGCATGCAGCTAGTTAGCAGCAGAATATGTGCTTGAATGCCCTTCTGCTGGTACCACCCTAGGGTTCTTTCCAGCATGCTTTTTCCCTACACCATGATTTTGGCTTCTACGCCTAACTCCACTGACCTTCATAGTAGTAAAATTCCTGATGCGGTCAAACTCAAACATGATCTCGATGTAACCATTGGTGGCACTCTCATTTCTCCAGCCCACGTAGTCATAGCCTGGCCACACATGGTACTCATGGGTCTGGGTGAAATCATCCAGGCCAGACACCCCATCGGTCAATTGGCCCAGCCCTTCAGTCATGCTGCTCAAGCCAAAAGAGGAGAAGGAAAAGGGAGAGAGGAACCTGGAGTTAATTACATATTCATGGAAGAGCTTTTACCCAGTTTCTTCACCCCAGGTTTTGTAAGAGCTGATTATCTCGGAGGTTGAAGAATTATGAAAAATCCAATATATTTTGTAGTACTGACTCATTTATCCTGCATCAGTGGAGAACTAAGAATTTCATATAAATGAATTTTACAAACTATTTGATGCTTAACTCTATAATAGCAAAGCTTTGAAACACCTTTTTAAAATCATTTTATATGAAAAGCTTTCTATGATCTATTGTATCCTTACCTGTTCTTATATACTTAACAAGTCTTTATATAATGATTCAATATTATCAAATGCATTTGACTAATTCATCCATTAAGGAGTAAATGAATGAATGCATAGAACAAATACTACAGCAGATGGTGGCACTTGCTCATCGCTAAATAAATGGTCCCAGAGCTGGTTGGAAACTTTTCTGACTCTACTTTGACTGCATGTTGTCATTGTTCAGTGAATCAAATCCAGGGAAGCCAGTCATGCCTTCTTCTACCCCACATCTCCAACAACTTGATTCGATATCGAACAAAAGGGGGAAAAAGTAACTTCTAACAAATTTAAATACTGATTTACATTTAACTTTAATTACATTTGAAGAATACATTTAAATTTACTCATGGAGTAAATTTAAATACATTTGAAGAATTATATTTGAAGAATTTACTCATGGAGTAAAATGCATGGACCACATGAGAGTCTCAGGCACTGGATTTCGTTTTATTTTCTAGCTTGGCACCCTTTTCACTTCCGAGTGTAAGGCTCTGTTTGAATGGTTGAGTTTGCCAGAAGCCTGACTGCTGGGTGGGATGGATGTGTATTGATGTTAATTTGACTATGTGAAGAACATAAAGAGACCTCCTTCCTTCTGTTTATGGAGGGACAGAACAAGAACCCATCGTGTGGAACTTCTCTCTCCTCGAGCTCTGGAAGATATGTCAAGAGTCTCCCAAATGAAGAGATTGGGATATTCACACTCAAGCAATAATCTATATGACCCATGAGGTTATAGGCAGACCAATGTTATGTAAAATTTGTGAATTACCAAAAAAAAAAAAAGGATTAAGAGTGATTATGCCAGCCTTACAGGTACATTTTTAAATATATTTGTTCATTGAAAAATGTTTGGCAAATTATAAAATTTGACTGGCCTTATCCACAGTGACCAGAGCCTGGATCTCCCTTCCAAGGTTTTGCCATCTTTTTCTTCTCTCTACAGATCAGAAGGCTAGGAGAACATAAGTTTACTTGCAATGAATATATTTCCCATTATCCCCAGAAAAATAAATCCCCATGAAAGTCTTCAGAAAAGCAGTACAAATTAGAAGGAATGCTTATTCAATTTCTCTTTCATCAAAATTTAATCAATAAGGAAAGAAACTTTCCCTGTTTACTTCATATACTTTAGAATTGTTAGAATTTCTACAACAGTATATATTACTTTTAGAATTTTTTAAAAATTTAAATAAGTAACTTTTGCTACTATGACTATTTATTTCCTGAGAGCTCGAATTAGGTAACTCTGTATCTCATCACTTAGCCACCCCCCAGCTAGATAGCTCATGACCTCAATTATTAGGTGGAAGCTGGCTGTGTCTAAATCTCTGTGATTATTTTGTTATCTTTCCTCTGGGGTTCATCCAGAGGCATATTTCCAGTTACCTGCCTTATTTCTCTATTTGAATGTCCTGTCAGTCCCTTGAACTTATATTCCAAGCTGAATCCATCATCTTCCCTTTCTAAACTAAGTCTTTCACCTAGGTTTCCCAATTCTGTCAGTTATACTTCTCTTCCATATCCACTAAGAGTCCCTGGCACATGATAAGCATTCAAAATATGTTTGTTGAATGAATAAATGTTGTCTCCATTGTTTTAGACTATTGTTTCATCTAACTCTTTTTCTCACATTACTGTCTTGCCCCCTGTATCCAATCAGACTACAAATATTCCCTAAATGAGTATCTTTCTCATTCCCATTCCCACAGTCAGCATTATGGCCTGGGTCGTTAATTCTTTTCATCTGACAGAATTTGGAATTAGAAAATGTCCCCCTCATCTCCTCCCTTCCTATTCAGATCTAACCTTTGAATGCAGCTTGATTAATCTGTCTGAAGCACAGCTCCCATCATGCTCTTCCCCAGCTTTAAAAACCTTCAGTGACACATTGCGTTGATGATGTTGGTAAAGAACAACTCCTCCTCCCCTCTTCTTCCTGGCCCTGACATTCAAGTTCCTCCAAAATATGACAAAATCCGCCTTGCTATGCTTCTAATCTACTGCCTTGCTACATAAATATGGCCCATGGTTAACTAAACTGCTGATCTTTCCCAGACATTCCCCTAAATTTTACAACCATGATTCTTTTGTCATCATGGTATTCCCTCTGCCTAAAATGCCATTTCAAGATTCTTTGCCTGTGAAAGTTCTACCCATCCTTTGGGGTCATTTCAGATTTCCTCTATTCTATTATGTTTTAACTGGTCCTCCAATCAGATAATAACTTACATGTATATAGCACATTATCTCTACAAAATGATTTCCTTATATACTTTTTTTTTATCACTTCAGCCTCATAGCAAACAGAAATAATTTTATGACATGAATCCAGGTGTTTTCACTCCCAATGCTCTATTTTCCTTCTATAGCTTCCTTGTTTCTTTGAATCCCAAAGCACTCATTGTGTATCTCTTAATCCTATGCTTGTATCATAGTAATTTATATCCTGGTTTAGTCCCCATTCCTAACTGTGAGCTTCTTAAAGGTAGGACCAATGACTTTATTATATTTGAATCCCTACCAAATTCCTTGCACATAGTAACAGTTGATTAGCAAACACTCACTAAACTAAACTGAATTCAATTGACCTCTGATTTCCTCTGTGCCTTGAGTTGATGGCAGTTGGGTGTGGCTAAGTGAAATGATGCCAAGACAGATTATGTAAAAGGGGAAGAACAGTGACTAAGCAGATGGAGAGGAAGTGATTAGTAATAGAAGACTGGATGAGTGGGGCATGGAAGCTTCACACAAGGCATGGAAGCTGGAGGGCAGCAGTTTATTCTTCACACCCAAGACAATGGAAGTGCTGTAATTCCACACTCCTCTTCCTGAGACTCAATAATCTCTCTCTCAACCACCAGCAACCTCCACCATCTGGTGTGGACTTCACTATGGTCTAACTTCTCTGCCAGGCTCAATCTTTGCAGACAAAGATTAACCTAAGAGAGAAAAGTGTTGAAGTGGGGTAGAAGAAGAACGGCAAGACTTGGAGTGAATTGGGATAGGTGGGAACATCTCTTATCCAACCCTAAGTTCATTCTGTATCTGAACATACTTCACCATGGCCCTCCCTTGGTTCATTTCATGTATCCATTGGCCCTTCTGCTGTTCCCAGTTCTAGCTTTTGCTATAGTCAGGCCATTCTGGTCCTCATCCCTGATTCCCTTCTTCTGCTCCCCTCTACCTACCTCCTCTGCTCCAATTATCATCTCATCCTAGAATCTTTTCTTGTCTATTGTAAGCCTTAATAGTCTCCTTCTTTTCACAATTTCTAAAGCATTTACATTTCTGGGGTTCATTCTTTCTGAACTTTACCTGTCCAGTTTATTATACTTGTAACTTCAAATCTTCTGTCCCTTTGTTTCCATAAGTAGGCTATTATTTTTGTCAGACCACACATCTTGTTTTGAGGGTCAAAAATTATGGCTACCGTACTTAGAGCCATACCACAAAGTTTAGCCCTTACTTTGTATAATTTGTTGTTTTCCTTCTGATTACTTTGTCTTCCCAAACTAGGCTCTTAGTTCCTTCCAAATAAAGACTACATATTTTACTTCGTCTAAATTTATCTCACAATGCCTAGTATAAGGGCTAAATAAACATTGGCTAGTTGACTGATTGAGTCATTGATTATTGTTCCCAGAACAATACAGAATTTACCTGTACCCAACGGCCCCATCATAGACAGAATCGTTCAGATAAATGATGGAGCCTCCTGGTAGTACAAACTGCTGTCCAGCTGGAGCATTATAAGACACCAAGCCATCTGCCAAAGGAAACACAGACGTGTCAGTGCCTTTGGGAAGGAGATGCACCTGCTGCTCAGAACAACTATCCCAGGGAACTACCTGAGGCTTCAAGACTGCGATCTTGAGCAATGTGTCCACCTAGGACTCAATCTGGGCACACAGGGAGTACTCCTCAGCAGCAGTCAGCAAAGTGACTTGGAATGCAGTATGCCAGGTGTGGGGCACCAAGTCCTGGGTGGATGAATAATATTCCTTTCTTTACTCTAACCAAAAGGGATCACTTCTTGGTGATTAGTAATTCCAGTGAAATTCTTGGTGAAAGTAATTCCTCTTTCTGATTTGATTGCCTTTATTTCCCAGGGGCCGGGGTTTTTAATAAGGTCTACACGCTCTCTCTAGAGACCTACCTAGCCAGACACAGCCATAAAGCTCCACCCTCATGCACACATTCATGGAGTGATCAGTGACTGGGATAAAGCGGACAAATCTGGCCACAATGGGTGGCTCCAAGTCCTTTAGGAAAATGTCATAGGGGTTACTATTTCCATCCAGCACCTGAGAAGAGATAAAAGAAAGAGTGAGAAGATGCTATGAAGTTATGCTGACCCTTCTTCATTCCCCAAGTCATAATCTCTTTGATGGAACCTCTCCTTTTAATTCAAGGAGCAGAATGTATCCACTCAGCAGCCTTGATATCCCTATGTGTGCCCCCCACCCCACCCTCCTTCATCTTGGGTCACACATTTACAAGGGCATCCCAGGTCTGCAGACACACATACCTACATAGACAACCTGTGTACTTCCTCTTCTAGCCCAAGTCAAAATATGGTCCCAGACATCCCAGGGTCTGAATGTGTCTTCTTCTCACCTGTTTCCCATGCCGGTTCCGCCAAGAGATCCAGCGAGTGCCATCCCGACTGTAATTGATCTTGTACATGGGGGCAAACTCAATGCCATGGCCCCCTGCATGGCGCCCCTGGGTCCCCACCAGAGTGATAAAGTGCAGGGTGTGCAAGTCAATCTGAAGAAACTCCTTCAGGTCATCAGGTTCCACTGGAATCTCAGGACACCAGGCTCCGTCCCCTTCTTCTGAGTCCAGCCTTGGTTGACGAGGGTTGGGGGTAGAGGAAGGAACCACGAAACCACAGAGTTATTTACCAGTCCCCAGCAAGCAGCTGCCCAGTGCTGAAGAGAGACAGCAGGCTGGGAGTCCAGTCCAGATGGACTTTTTGGGCTCTCCCTACCAGTCTGACTGTCACCACAGTACCCACTTGTGGTCAGTTCCCTCTTCCTGGGGCACCATGAAACCCAGAAAGACAGTCACCACCAGGGAGCTAGAAGCCTTCAGATGACATGGAGCCTTTATTTCCCATCCTGATTTAGTGATCTCAAGGGAGGTCCCATGCAGTGAAACCCTTCCTACCCTCTATTCCCCACTGAGTTATTTTACCACCCTCACCCCCAGCCCCCATTTTCAGTCTCAGCATAACAAGGCTAACCACTCCTTGCCTGGATATCAAGTTATAAGAGTGGGGAGGGAGGAATCATAAGACCTGCAGTGTGGGTTGTGTAATGTAGTGGAATTTTAACCAGCAGGGTGAGCATGGCAGCTCAGCAAAAAGCCATGGAAACCTATGGTGAAAGTGAGGGGTAAGAGTATGTCAGGGAATAGTAAATAATCCGGTTTCATTTTACTACCTCCAGGCTGAGCTACCCACAAACAAAACTGTGAAATCATTATAAGGCTTATTTTGGGACCCTCTTACCCCTTTCCCTCTTCCCTGGAATGTGCCTTCTCTCACAGAGAAGGCACCTGCTCATTGTTGCTCCCTTCCAACCCCACCAAACATCACTCTAATCTTGCATACACTAAGACAGAAATCATGGAGAAGGTTTACAGGGTTGCTTTTCCTATGGATGATTCCATTTTAACAGAAATCAATGCTTTACACCAAAAGAACTAGATTCCAGGAAGAAGGTTACTTCTTAACAAGCTGAATAGTTTTTGACAATAATTTTTGACAAGCAATAGTTTACTGCTTTAAAGGACCCCCGATATTAGACCACAAGAAACCCAACATACTCTGTTTATGGATGAGGGTGGCCCTTCTATGTGAGGTATCCTTGAGAGGAGGGAAGAATTTGTTGGATGCCTCAATGTCTATTTAAGGCCTTGATGCCTTGCACTGTGATTGATGTTTCACAAACACCCACTGAGAAGAGGGCCATGTCTCCTAACTCTCAGTGACCTACCTAATCTGCATTTTTTCATAGGTACCACTGTAGTCGACTTCCTGCAGTAGCTCATGGTGAGAACGTAAGATAAAGTGCACTGCATATCAATAAGCCGATCTGCTGTGGGTGGTGTGGCTCTAGGGCCCCTGTGGTTAGGGTGAGGTTGCTAGACCAGCACGTGTTGCCGGGCCCCAAATTCTCTACCTGAAAACATGCAGAGCAGGTCCACTTTGATGTCCTTCCCCCATTCCCACCAGCTCCCACCAAGTACCACGCTTCTTCCTTAGACCTTGAGTCAGTAATTCTGTCCAACCCAGAACTCGGGTGTTCTTGAGGCATCCATTCTCACCTTCCATATTTGGCAGCTGTGGACTCTGACCACTGACTGGAAGCTGTGATGTCTTCATCTGGAATGTGGCCTCCCGACATGCCCAGAGGATAGCGGCATATGGCTGAACCAAGAGAAACCAAAGAGAAGAGAGAGGAAATCCTTTTATTTTATTTTCAGAGACCCCCAGCTAGAATGCAATTGATTATTAGACAGGAAAGAGGGACTAGGCCCCTCTATGACCCCAGTTTGACCGCTATGACTCTCTCAGCCTTTTCTTCCTGGCCCTGCCTCCAAACTTATTAGTGTTCAATTTTCCAAGCATTTGAACCTCAGCTAACTTTATCTTTTGGTCCAAACTCTGACAATACTGTTATGTGCTGATTTATTCTTTTATTTGGTAATAACTCTATGGCCCATCCCCATTTCCTTATTAGCAGACATGCATTTCTAATCAGTTTCCCAACAGTGGTGAGCCGTCCTCATAATCACAAGGTACCTTTTATGATCCATAGCATTTTCTTTTCCTAGATAGCTGATTTCATGAAACTATGGAGCAGAGCTAAAAAAAACCCTCTCCTATAAAGGTACTGAACACTCAGCTTTGGCCCCCATTGGTGCCATGTTTTAGACTCTGGCTAAAAATAATAACCTCTGGAATTGGACTTCCTCCTCCATCCAAGATAGAGTAATAAAGACCAGATTTATTCTCCTGGGTGAAACAACCAGAAAACGGGAATAGTATATGAAAAATTGGATTTCAACATAATGAATATCAGACAACAAAGGGCAGCAATCCCTGAGAGACAGGAAACAAAGAAGATGAAGCCTACAACTGCAAAAGCTTACTTCCATGAGAGAACGTCCAGGCTGTAGCACAGTGAGTGAAAACTCCGGCAGAGGCTGGAGAATTCCCTGAGCTCAGAAGACAAAGGTAAGAGTCTGTAGAGGTCAAGGGGACTAGAGCTCTCAGGACATAGGATTGCCGATAAAATACAGGATCCCTGGCTAAATTTAAATAACAATGAATAATTTTTTAGTACAGATATGTCCCATGCCAAAAAAAAAAATAATAATAATAATACCAGCCTTTAAGAGAAGCAGAGAGATAGAACCTATAATAAGAAAAATAAATAAATCACTTGAAACTGATTCAGAATTAATATAGAAGTTAAATTAGAAAAGAAGAACACCAAAATAATTATAACTGTGTTGCATATGTTCAGAAATATAAGGGGAGCTATAGAGGATAGAGAAAAGAGGTAAGTCAAATTTCTAGAGATAAAACTTGAATGTGTGAGATGAAATACACTGTATGGGATTAAAAGCAGATTACATATTGGAGGAAAAAAAATAGGAACATAAAGACAACTATAGAAACTATCCAAAATGAAACAATGAACGAAAAGAGAATCAGTCAATAAATCAATAAACAAAAAGCAGAACATTAGTAAGATGTGAAACAATTTCAAACATCTAGATATACATGTAAATGGATACCTTGAAAAAGAGGAGGGAGAAAGACAGAAAATTATTTGAATAAAACATGGTGGGCTTCCCTGGTGGCGCAGTGGTTGAGAGTCCGCCTGCTGACGCAGGGGACGCGGGTTCGTGCCCCGGTCCGGGAGGATCCCACATGTCGCGGAGCGGCTGGGCCCGTGAGCCATGGCCGCTGGGCCTGCACGTCCGGAGCCTGTGCTCCGCAACGGGAGAGGCCACAGCAGTGAGAGGCCCGCGTACCACAAAAAAAAAAAAAAAGGTGGAAAATTGTTTTAATTTGATGAAAATTATAAACCCAAGAAACTTAACAACCTGAAGCACAAGAAACATGAAGAAAACGACACTACAGTATATCATAATCCAATTGCTTAGAGCAGATAATAAAGAGAAAATTTTAAAACCATCTAGAGGAAAAGGACACATTATGCACCGAGGACCAAAGATAAAGACGACAGCAAATTTCCCAAAATGGCAATTACATGGTAAATATATAAGATGATTTTTAATGTTATTTATATCTGTAAGTGGTAATTGGCTACTTAAACAAAAATAACAACATATTGTGGTGTTTACAACATACACAAAAGTAAAATGCATGACAACGATAGCATAAAGGCTTAAAGGGAAAAATGGAAGTTATCTTGTTGAAAGGTTCTTATACTCTATGTGAAGTGGTATAATGTCATTTGAAGATAGACTTTAGCTAAAGATGTATACTGCAAACGCTAAAGCAAGCACAAAAATAATATTTTTTAAAAGACTTATAGCTAATAAGTCAAGAAAAGATAAAACAGAATCATAAAAATTCAATTAATTGAAAAGAAGGCAGAAGAAAAGGAAACAAAGAGCACAGGACAAATAGAAAACAAATAGCAAGAATATAGATTTTAAGTTAATCATATAAATACTCCCATTAAATATAAATGGTCTACATACCTTAATTAGAAAGTAGAGATTGTCAGACTGGATTTTTTTAAAAAAGCAAGTTTAAACTACACATGGTGTATGAGAAACACACTTTAAATATAAAAACACAGATAAGTCACAAGAAAATATGGAAAAAAACATACTACAAAAACTTAATCAAATGAAAGGTGAAGTGGTTATATTAATACCAGACACAAAAAATTTCAAGACAAGGAATAAAGATGGGATTTCACAGTGATACAGGGGCTAGTTCATCAAGAATACAGGACAGTCCTAAATACTTATGTATCTAATAACAGAGTTTCACAACAAATGAAGCAAAAAAAAAATACAAAATAATGGACAAATCCACAATTATAGCTGGAGATTTCAATTATTCCTCAACTAACTTCTTTCCAAAGAAGACATATAGAAGGCCAACAGGTACATGAAAAGAGCTTAACATCACTAATCATCAAGGAAATGCATATCAAAACCACAGCAAGATAGCACACATCTGTTAGAACGGCTATTATCAAAAAGATCAGAAATTACAAGTATTGGCAAGGATGCGTAGAAAAGGGAATGCTTGTGCACTGTTGGTGGAAATGTAGGTTGGTGCAGTGACCATGGAAAATGATATGGAGGTTCCTCAAAAAATTAAAAATAGAATTACCATGTAATCCAGCAATTCCACTTCTGGGTATTTATCTGAAGAAAATGAAAACACTACTCAAAATGATATATGCACCCCCATGTTTACTGCAGCATTATTTACAATAGCTAAGTTATGGAACATCCTAAGTGTCCATTGATGGATGAATGGATAAAGAAGATGTGATATATATACACATACATACCATATATATGGTTTACTTAACCATAAAAAAGAATGAAATCTTGCCATTTGTGACAACATGGATGGATCTTGAGGGCATTGTGCTAAGTGAAATAAGTCAGACAGAGAAAGACAAATATCATATGATTTCACTTATATGTGGAATCTAAAAAAAAAAAACCAAAAAAAAAAAAAAAGCTCATATATACAGAGAACAGATTGGTTGAGCCAAATGGGTATAGGGGATCAAAAGGGACAAACTTCCAGTTACAAAATAAATAAGTCACAGGGATGCAATGTACAGCATGGGACTTAACAATCTGTATCGCATATTTGAAAGTTACAAAGAGAGTAGATTTTAAAAGTTCTCATCACAAGAAAAAATTATTTTTGTAACTATGTATGGTGATAGATGTTAACTTAGACTTATTATGGTGACCATATCTCAATATATACAAATACAGGATCAATATGTTATATACCTGAAACTAGTACACTGTTATATGTCAATTATAACTCAATTTTAAAAATTATATTGGAATTTCCAGATAAAGCAATAAGGCAAGGAAAAAAATAGTAAAAGGCACCCATATCGGAAAGGAAGACATAAAACTGCCTTTAATTGCAGATAACAGTATCAGTTATGTAAGAAATCAGATGAAATCTACAAAAAAGCTACTACTAGAACTAAAAGATGAGTTTAATAAGGTTTCAGGACATAAGATCAATATACAACAATCAGCTGTGTTTCTATAAACTAGCAGTGAACAATTACAAGTTACAGTAGCATCAAAAATTACAAAATACTTAAGGATAAACAAGACAAAAAATGTGAAAGACCTGTGTACTAAAAACTACCCAACACTGCAAAAAGAAATTAAAGATCTAAATAAGTGGAGATAATATACTACAAGTTCATGGGCCAAAAGAATCAATACTATTAAGATGTCCATTCTACCCAATCAAAGTCTCAGCAGGCATTTTTGTATAAACGAACAAATTGATTCTAAAAATCATATGGAAGAGCAAAGATCCCAGAATAGTCAAAACAACTTTGAAAAAGAAGATCAAAGAGGAAGAACTAACATCAGATTTTAAAACATTATAAAACTACAGAAATCAAGACAGTGGGATGTTGGTATAAGATAAACAAACATACCGAAGAAACAGGAGAAAGTCCAGAAGTAGACCCATATATCTATACACTGATTCTGTCCTGCAGCCACTCACTCCTAGGCATTTGTCCAAAAGAAATAAAAGTGTAAGTCCATACAAAGGCTTAGGAGTGTCCTTAACAGCTTTATTTGTAACAGACAACGCAAATTGGGAAACAATCATATGTCATCAACAGGTAAATGGATAAACAAATTGCGATATATCCGTGCAGTGAAATGCTACTCAGCAGGACTGGGATTAGAACGAAGCAAGTGAGGTGTTTAGGGTGCAAAATACAAGGAGGTGCCCACTCCCAGGGTCATGGAAGTCCCAGTGCTGCCTTTGCAGGATCCCGAGGGTGAGCACCAGCTTGCACTTTGCACCCTAGGCACCTCCCTTGCCTCACCCTAGTCCCATCTCTGCTACTCAGTAATAAAAAAGAATGCTCTATTGATACATGCTACAACACAGATAAATTTCAAAATAATTGTGCTGAGGGATAGAAGAGTATGAACCAGGCAAAAAGAGTATATACCGTATGCGTCCATTTATATTGTATATTATACAATTCTAGAAAATGAAAACAAGTCAATCTACAGTGACAGAAAGCAGACCAGTGATTACCTAGGGAAGGAAGGAGTGGGCAGAGGAATTACAAGAGGACACAAAGAAACTTTTGACAGTGACGAATATGGTCATAATCTTGATTATGGTGATGATTTCACAGGTTTACACACATGTCAAAACAGATCAAATTGTGCTGCTTTTTTTTTTTTTTTGCGGTACGCGGGCCTCTCACTGTTGTGGCCTCTCCCGTTGCAGAGCACAGGCTCCGGACGCGCAGGCTCAGCAGCCATGGCTCACGGGCCCAGCTGCTCCGCGGCATGTGGGATCCTCCCGGACCGGGGCACGAACCCGCGTCCCCTGCATCGGCAGGCGGACTCTCAACCACTGCACCACCAGGGAAGCCCAAATTGTGTATTTTTAATGTGTGTAGTTTATTGTATGTCAATTATATGTCAGTGAAGCTGTTTTTCAAAAAGTAACCTCTGGGGTAGGATAATATATTGAGATTTTTATTTGTCTATTTTCACGCCCCTTTCCAAAGCTGATAGCCAAAGCCTTCCTGTTCCTTTGCCCCATGGGAGATTTATGTTTACTGGGCAGAAATAAGAAACTGCTTGAAGACTAATGGCTTCCTGGAAAGCCTGCCCTCATTAAGCGACCGTAGGATGAAGTAGAGGTGGCAGGAAGATGGGTGAGGTTTCCCTAGGCTAGAAGAAGACAAAGGTAGGCAACTTACAGGGCTAACAGGAACCAAGCTCCTTTCCTAGAAGTTCCCTGGAGAGGTAGCAAAACATCAAAGGGAAAATGGTTTCATGTGAGCATCGTGCCCAAGCTTGGCACAGAAACAGTCAAACTGCTGTCCCTGAAGAACATGGAGGGCTTGGAGAATAAGGATATCCACTATAATCATGACAAGCTGAAGGCAAGAAGCCCTTCTGTCCGTATCACACTCAGGAAAGTTCCTGGATTCTTGTCCAACCCTAGGAAAGGGAAGGATGACTCTGAGTCAAGGGCCAGCTGACACTCTAAGAAACAGTATGATTAAGCAAAACCATATACAGGCAGCTTTGACAAGAAACATGGCCATATACCCAACTGAAACTCTTCTATGTTACTGTCCACTGCATTTTCCAAGTCAGATTTGAAAGTATCATTTTGCCTATTCTTGTCAAATACATAATTTCTCCATCAGAGGTGATTGGTTCTGCAGATAATCATTATGCTTGAATCTGGGAGGTTCAGGAATGAAGCATCAGATTCTCAAAATCTGAAGACTCTGGAACATGAAATTGAAGGGAGGAGTAAGGATGAGGAAATACTAATACAGGATCCCAATGAGGCCAAAATTACCAATGAGTGAGGTCAATGTATGTTTCAAAGTCACAGACAGGGCACTGTCCTCTCTTCTGCTTCATCCCATCAGGCAGCAAAGGCCACGCCCTGACTAAAGGTCTGCTCTGGTCCCCTCCTCAAAGTTTTTCCTACATGTTGTTGCATGTGCTAAGTGTTTTAGTCATTAGCATCAGTGACTTAATGGGCAAGGAGAGGCTTCTGGAGGCCTTTAACCCACCTGCTACATGCCCCAGTTTACCAGAGCAGTTTACCAGAGCACCTGCATTGGCATTTAGGACACAAGCCCAGCTACTAATAAAGTAGAACTTTGCCTTCCCTTTGCCACTGTCCCCTGTGTGTATATTTCCCTCAGGGACATCCTGGGGAGGGGGCCTGGCTCGCCACGGCAGACATTCCTGGCTCTTTTGGCTATCAGCCATGTCATAGTGCCCCCAGTTGCCATCTTGACCCCTAAAATACAATTCTTCACAATTTGAAAAGTGCTGTCCAACTGCCTACCTCTTTTTCTAAATTTTACAGCACAGGGAATATAGCCAATATTTATAATGACTTTTTAAAAAATAAATTTATTTATTTATTTTTGGCTGCATTGGGTCTTCATTGCTATGCGCAAGCTTTCTCTAGTTGCGGTGAGCAGGGGCTACTCTGCATTGCGGTGCGCGGGCTTCTTGTTGTGGTGGCTTTTCTTGTTGCGGAGGCTTCTCTTGTTGCGGAGCATGGGCTCTAGGTGCGCGGGCTGCAGTAGTTGTGGCACGAGGGCTTAGCTGCTCCGTGGCATGTGGGACCTTCCCGGACCAGGGCTCGAACCCGTGTCCCCTGCATTGCAGGCGGATTCCTAACCACTGCTCCATCAGGGAAGCCCGCCTACCTGTTTTCTACCTACCCAGTAACCCGATGTGGTAGGGAGGGCATGTATTATTATTTTCAAATTGTATATGAGGAAACCAGCTGAAGTCCCATGGCTATTAAACGATAGGGGTTTGACTTAGATCACATCTCTGAGTCCTAACACAAAGTTTGTCCCAGTGCACCAGACTGCCCTGCTCTGGTTTAGCCAAAAGAATGACCTGAGGAAAGCTGTCTCTCCCAAGATGACAGGATGCTGATGGCAGCTCAGCTGATCAGTAAGCGAGCTGCTCTCTGGCACCCTCCATCCCTTCCGAAACCAAAGGTCGTTCCCGAATCCAGTCCAATCTCAACATCACCCACAGCATGATAATCTACTTGTTTGCTTGTTGCTTACTAAATCCATGGTTTTAAAAATATCCTATTGTTATTAATTCATTCACCCAATGATTGGGGGGATCTTTATGGGGTTACAACAGCAAACAAAGCAAAGTGCCTTTCGTCACAGAGTTTACATTCTAGGGTGGGAGAGAAGACAAAAGGCAAATAAAAATTTAGTAGGGGAGGAGATGGTAAATGCTGTGAAGAAAATAAAGTATAGAAAGGGAATAGGTTCTCTTTTAACTAAAGAGATCAGGAAGACCTCTGAGATAAGCTGACTGAGCAGAGAGCTCAGTGAAGGAAGACAGCAAGCCAGGTGACTCCAGAGAGGAACATGCTTCGTGTAAAGGGCACAGGAATGCAAGGAAAGAGCGTTCTTGGCTGCTGGAGGTACAGCAAGGTCAGTGCACCTGCAGTGGAAAGACTAACCTAAGTTATTATCTAGCACCCTCCCTTTGCAGGCTAATGAACTCATACTCAACTAAAGCAAGCATTTCTGAGGGAGGATAGTACCACTTCCAATAAATTTCTCCTTCCTCTGATTTCTGACATTTTCAACATCTCTGTTATAGCAGTAGGTACAGACTGCTATGTAATATAATTATTTCTGAGTCCTATCTCCCCTACAGATGCCAAACTTTTGGAGGGAAAAATAAAAGGACTGTATCTTGTTTGTTTTTATTTCTTTTATTTCTCATTGCACATCAGGGGAGAGAATAGGTGCTTAAAAAACATTTATCGAGGGCTTCCCTGGTGGCGCACTGGTTAAGAGTCGGCCTGCCGATGCAGGGGATGCGGGTTCGTGCCCCGGTCCGGGAGGATCCCACATGCCGCGGAGCGGCTGGGCCCGTGAGCCATGGCCGCTGAGCCTGTGCGTCTGGAGCCTGTGCTCCGCAACGGGAGAGGCCACAACAGTGAGAGGCCTGCGTACTGGGAAAAAAAAAAAAAAAATTATCGAAAACAGAAGGTAAACCTTTGAGATAGATATAGATCAGGAATAAGAAGAAAGTTGAGTAAAATATAGTCTCCCTACAAAACTCATTCCCTAGCTTTTTCCATTTCAGCCAACTCCATTCTTCCAATGACTTGAGCCAAAGATCTTGAGGCCCATCCTTGACTCCTTTCATACTTCATATCCAGTCCATCAGGTAATAGTAAATCCTATTAGCTACTCTAAAAATATTCCTGTATCCCACCTACCTTTTACAAATATCGTGCTACCAATCTAGGCCAATTCACTGTCCCCTATCACCAAGAAGAGAACAAGAACCTCTTCCCGGCCTGCTTTTGTCCCATGTATCTACTAAAATGAAAATCAGATCATGTAACTCTTCTGCTCAAAGCACTCCATTAACTTCCCATCTCACTCATAATAAAATTCAAAAACCTTCCACATGATCTGTGCCCTGAGTGTCCTGGACCTCATTTCCACCCTACCCTTCCCGTCAGCCATGCTGGCCTCTTTGCTGTTCTTCTAGAACGCTGTGTGCTTCTTCTCCAGAAATCTGCATTTATTGTTGAAGTATTTAATTTAATAACATAATAACCTTCGTAGGGTGGAGGAAAGAGAATTGGAATACCACATTTCCCTTTTTTTTCCCCACATGTTAACATCTCTACAAATCTGAGTGCCTCTTGCAAGCAAACAGTGAGTCATAGATAGTTTTGTTTTGTTTTTTTCCTTAGAGGCACAGAAAGTAATGATACATCTTAGAGTCAGAAGTTTCTTAAATTCGATGAAATATGGTAAGAATAGCCTCCATTTAGAAGCATTTATCAAGTGCAGGCAACGAGATAAGCATTTTGTCACTCATTATTTCAAGTTTCCCACTTATTACCCATTTTACTGGTAAGAGTTTAAATAACTGCCCAAGACCTTACTAACTCAGATTAGAATCTAACTCTAGAGGCTGTGACCTCACTAAACTATACAACCTCTGAAAATCAAGTGATTTCAAATTCATTCCTGGCTCTACCACTTAAACCAGCGGTCCCCAACATTCTTGGCACCAGGGACCGGTTTGATGGAAGACAATTTTTCCATGGATGAGGGGCAGGGAGGGGGTGGGGTGTGGGGGGTATGGGGGAATGGTTCAGGCGGTAATGCGACCAATGGTTCGGGCAGTAATGCGAGCAACGGGGAGCGATGGGGAGCGGCAGATGAAGCTTTGCTCACCCACTGCTCACCCCCTGCTGTGCGGCCCAGTTCCTAACAGGCCATGGACCGGTGCCGGTCCGAGGTCTGGGGGTTGGGGACCCCTGATTTAAACCACGTGGGATCTGAGCAAACTCCACACACCCTCTTTAGATCTCAGTTTCTTCCTGAGGGGAACAAGGGAGTCAGAGGAGACGTTCTCTAAGGCAGTGGTTCTCAAAAGCCAGTCCATGGACCAATTACTTTAGGATCTCTTGGGAAGGTTCTAGAATACATATTTAGGAGCCTCGTCTTAGAGATCTGTTTTTGGCATATCTGAAGCTGAGCCCAGGAACCTACATATTTCTAAAGTCTCCCGGGTGATTCTGCTGTGCGGCCACACGGCTCCCAGATCCCTCCCAGCCTGGATCCAGGATGATCCTCTGGGACTCTGCCAGACAACCGGAGAAATCCTCATTCACAGTCCCACTGGGCTTTCATTCCTGGCTATCATGTATCTCTAGTCACTGAGCCATGAATGTAATGAGAACTGCTTCCTGGAACATCTAAAGTAAACTAGAAATGGGGAAGGAGGGTCGCATGGGGTGAATCATGACATTGTTGCAAAGAACTTCCCCACCAAGGCACTGCTTATCCTGGGAACAGCAACCAAGAAGTTTCAACAGAGATGCTGCTGCTATAACTGCTTCATGGAACATTTCAGTTCCATTACATTTCCCGGGCTCAGGGATCCTTTCTATTTTGTGTTCTAACTAAAGTCTTACAAGAACTTACCCTAGTTAACAGAGAAAGAGGGAGAGAGAGACACCGAGATTCCACATAGGATACTCTCCTGGGTGTAAAGGAGTATCAACTCCCTCCCAAAGGCTCTGTTCTCCTTATCTATCGTTGTGTTAGAGCCACGGTCCTCAAAGTATGCTCCCAGGACCAGCAGCATCACCATCACCCAGGAACTTGGTAGAAATGCAAATTCTCAGTCCCCATCCCAGTCCTACTGGATCAGACACTCTGGGGATGGGGCCCAGCAAAGTATGGTGTCACCAGCCCTCCAGGTGACTCTGATGCACAATCAAGTTTGATAATTAGAGGAACTGGGGGAGAAGATGAGGGTTCAGCTCTCCACATAAAAAAATGCAAATGTGTCAGAGCTCCCCTCGTCCTCATCCCCTCCAGCCCATCACACCGAAGCATCACACAGAAGGGTTTAAGCCCATTGTGTGTAGACAGCAGAGTGGCAACAACATTGATGAAAACTAGAAGGGCTCTCCCTGAGTCAAGAGCAGGGTCTCTGAACCTCTGCCTGGAGATGGATATAGGGTTATTGGAAAGGAGGAATTCGGGATGATAGGTGACATGTTACCTCTGCTAAGAGGCAATCACGGGGTGAGATGTAAACTTGGCCTCTGAGAATCACTGGGCCCATCAGTAAAACCCACAAATGTATCACCTGCAAATTTCTTAAGTCCAGCTATTTCTCTCCTTCCCCACACCTCCTATGCAGGGCCCAACCTCCACCATCTCACTTGTGGACAACTATAATGCCTTCTAGCTCTTCTTCCTGGTTCCCCTATTGTCCCTTCTCCATATAGTAGCACAGGTGAGCTTCCTAAAGCCTTACCCTAGCATAAACCTTCTAACAGCTTCTCATTCTTCTCAGGATAATGTGGCCTCATCTCGGGACATCCCAGATCTTTGCTCTCTCTATCCCAGCACACTGGTCTTACTTCAACTTCACAACGACACAAAGTACCTTCCAGCCTCGAGGTCTCTCTAAACATGATGTACGCTTTGCCTGAAATGTTCTTCCTTTCCCCTCCTTTACCTACTAACTCCTGCTATTCCTCCAGCTCTCAGACCACGCCTCCCTTAGAGAATTCCTCTGAGCCCCCAGCTAAATTAGAAATCTCTGTTAAATGCTTATAACACACTGCTTTTCCTTTATAGCACCTTTCACACGTGTAGAACAAATAATTGTTTAATTTCAGTCTCCCCACCAAACAGTACATGTTTTGAGGGCAGGATCCTGTCTATCTTTCTCTCTGTTGTCTCTCTAGTTTCTAGTAGGGTGTCTGGCGTTAACTGAGTCCTCACTAAATATCTGTTGAAAAAGTGGTAAAAGAAGAGTTTTATGTTGTTTATTATTACAGAACTTAAAAACAAAGGCCTGGGAAGTTAGAGAAGGATAGCCCCTACTAATGACATTTAACCAGGCAGCAGACATCTGAGACTTCCTTGTAAGCCTGGGCCATTACATATTTTATTGCAACCTATCATGGATTTATTAATGGATTTGTTCATGGATTTATTTAACAAGTATATTTATTTAATGACTATTTGTGTATTTATTTAATAAATAAGTTTCTGCTATGTGTAACGTACTATTCTGAAGATACAGTAGTGAACAAGATAGAGAAAATGATTTATCTCATGGACCTTACTTTCTGTTAGGGGAGACAGACAAAAGGCAATAGATTTTCAACAATCAAATAGGCGATCAGGGCTTCCCTGGTGGCACAGTGGTTAAGAATCTGCCTGCCAATGCAGGGGACACGGGTTCGAGCTCTGTTCAGGTAAGAGCCCACATGCCACGGAGCACCTCTAAGCTTGTGTGCCACAACTACTGAGCCTGCGCTCTAGTGCCCGAGAGCCACAACTACTGAGCTCACGTGCCACAACTACTGAGCCTGCATGCCACAACTACTGAAGCCCACGCGCCTAGAGCCCGTGCTCCACAACAAAAGAAGCCACGGCAATGAGAAGCCCGCACACTGCAAGGAAGAGTAGCTCCCACTCGCCGCAACTAGAGAAAGCCCGTGCGCAGCAATGGAGACCCAATACAGCCAAAAATACATAAATTAAATAAATAAATTTTTTTAAAAATAGGCAATCAAATTGTCTATTTGACTATAGCTCTTATTAGCTATTACTATTTCAGGTAGTGTGACAAAACTATGGAAAACACTAAAACATGGTATGAGGATAAAAGTGATGGTGGGGAAAATGGGGGGTTCTTTTAGGTAACAACCTTCATCAGAGAGTTTCCGTTTTACTTGTGCTTGTTTACCTGCTTATTGAAACTGTAAGCAATTTTGAGAATAGTAATCACATCAGATTCTTTCTTTTCCCCCTCACCATCGGCCAACACAGAGCACCATTAGATGCTCAACACACACTTGGCAAATAAATAAGTAGACAAAGAAGTAGAGAGATGGGTAGATGGACAGGAGGATGAATGCAAGGATGGATGAATGGAGACTGTGAACTTAACCACAAGTTGAATTCTTCAGAGCAGGTGCTGCAACTGATTCATTTCTCTGCCCCAGAACCTCCCAAAGTGCCTGGCCACAAAAGATACTCAGCCCACGTTTGCTGAAAAAATACCCTGCTCAGTTGCATTTCCCCAACAAGGGTCAAGGTTTGTCAGAGTGAGCGCCATCTTGTTCCCAGCTCACAACCATCTCCAGAGGACAGAGAGTGGCAGGGATGCTCTTTCAAGGGCTTTGTGGGCATTTGCATGAAAGGAAGAGAAGTTCTGACCTGAATATTAGTCAGTGGAGGATCCCCAGCTCAAGCTAGGATAAGGCTCTGGGCCACAAGTGTTACAAACCCTCTTCAGACAGTGGAGTGGGGCTGGAGGTCTAGAAGTTGAGACCAAGGAATATAAGGATGAGGAAAGGGAATTCAGAGACAAGAGCCAGCAAAGCAGCCATTAGGCAAAGTGTCTTGATGAATCAGTCTTGCCAGGGGCCTCCGAGAAAGGACACAGGAAAATAGACAAGATGATCTTGGATGGCCTTTCTCATCCTAGTGGGTCTTTGGAACCAGGATGAACCTTGGCCCAGGGCAGCCAACGTGGCCCTTCTTAGCAGTACCAGTGTGGTTTTCCTATTAAATATGCCTATTTTTGGTAAACTCCTTCTGTGGAAGGGATCCCAGCCAATAGCAAAGACTCAGAATTGCCAAGTCCTACTTGTCAGGTCCCCTTACTTTCCCCCAAGCCTACCTCATCGTTTATCAGAGCCCATCCATCTGCCTCTGAGCTCCACATTGTGAAATGTAAAGCAGCAGGAAAAGGCTGAAAATAGCAAGGGAAGCAAGAGACCCTGCAGCAAAGAAGTATCACCTGATTTTGCCTGCTGAGTTGTCTTGGTGGTTTCCTGACGCTTCCACTATCCACCAGTCTCCTGGACAGAGAAGCCAACTCACTTTTCCAGTTTCTCAGAGTGGAAAACTACCAGTACTGGCTGCTACATGCCCAGGCGGGAGCTCGGTCCATCCTGAGCTCTGGTAGAACCTGGCAGGCAGGCTGAGGAGAAGCAGCGGCCACCAGGCCCCAGCTTCCAAGAACTATTTTCACACTGTGCTGCCAAAGTTGAGAGCCTGAAAGGGCTGCTTGTTCCATGATGTTTACCATCTCACTGTTAGCTCCAGACCACAGGCCCCCATCAATGAGTGTCCTATATGCAGCTTCCAAGAAAACACACACACGACACACAGAAGGCCTGAGGCACGAAGAGCTGACAGCTGGGCCTCTCTGGGCACAGGCAAGGTTAAGACTGACGGGGGCGGGGTGCAGTTACTAGGGTCAACCAGGGGACCCAAGACAGTCTCTGGCCTAAAGGAACATTTGCAATCATAAAACTTTAGAGCCAGGACTTTAGGAAACCAATCCCTTTAACGGCTCCATGTTAAATATTAGAATCTCTGAGGCCCAGAAAGGTGAATTGACTTACTCAAGGATGCACAGCTGACTAGGGTAATCAGGACTGAAATTCAGATGCCCTGATCCCTGGTTCCTCTTTCTTCAAGCTCAGGCTACCATGACCTAGTTTTTTTAGCTCCAGAGAGGACAAGGTAGTCTAGTTAAAGAAGCTGTTATTTGGGCCCTTTCTCTCCATAAGCTCTACCTAGCAGGCTACTTCAGACTGGTTCGCTGTGCAGGTAAATATCTACATAAAGGGATCTTGCTAGGTGCCAAGGAAAATTATTTGGGTTCCTCTAGGTACAATGAAGCTATTTTGCCAAGACCTCTTTTGCCCAAGTCTAAATTCCCCTTAGGAACAGTTCTTTAGAATTGCAGTTCTCCTAAAAGCCCCAAATATTTTCCAGAAACAGTTATTGCAGAGCTCCAGAAGAGGGGTCCCCAAGCTATACTGGATTTCCGGGTACTCAGATGAGGGCCAGACAAGATATGTTCTTCTTCCTGGTTAACAAAGTCAGCGAAAGACTTGTAGTAAAATAGTGTGTTCATTCCCTCAACAGGGAGGTAGGCTGAAGACACAGCTGGGTAGCCATGAGTCAGGAGTTGAGAAGAAAGCCACGGCATAGTTTGGAATCAAAACAGGTCTATGCTTAAAACCTGACTCTTGCGCGACCCCCAAGACAAGTTACTAAGCCTCTCCGAACCTCAACTTCCTAGTCTCTTAATAAGCCTGCCAAGCGGGGTTGTTGTGGAGATTTAATATAATGTATGCAAAGAACTTAGCACACTTCCTGGAAGACAATAGGGCTCAGTAAGTGATATAGGAGAAGGAGAGGGGATATTATATTCACGTTTTCTTAAGCAATTCAAAGGTTTTATGGCCTTAGGAAGATTAATTAAGCTTTAAGCCTCTCAGTTTAACAGTAATAATAGTACTTGTTCATAAGAATGTTGTAAGGAAATATGAGTTATATATGTCAAGTACCTAGATAGTAATGTTTAGAGCAGAGTAATGCTTAGAACAGTAACGTTTAATAAAGGTTAGGTGTTATTTTCTTAACTATTTTTACTCTGATTCATTCTAAAAAAAAAAAAAAAAAAGATTGGAATTGGCTTCCAAAGCTGTGTAAGATACTAAGTAAATAAATAAACAGAGAAATAAGTGGAGAAATGTGGGTAAGGGGAAAGAGAACAGGGACAATAAGATAAGACGGAGCTAAGGTTTGTATCCAAAATAATACATTTGGTTCTATACCTTTTGCCGGTGATGGGCCTCAAATTTGTCTCTAAGCTTCCTACTAGCCAATTCGAAAAGCAAAGCATAATCAGCTAATATGAATCACAATGGCAACGAGATAAAAGTTAACTTTTTATTTCTGTTTCCAGGTGGCATGGAGTAGCTTACAGTAACCCTCCGCCTGAGGATAACTGGAAGAACTGAATAAAATTCACAAATCATCTACCTGAAAGCATCTGATTGATGCTGAGGTAGTGAGAACAGAGAAACTGAAGCTTCAGAGAAGGGAGAATCGGACAGGTGACATAACTTCTGTAGTCATGTGTAGCCCTTTGTCAACTGGAGGCAAGGGCAAGAGGCTGACTCTGGGCTTTGCACTGGTTAGAGGGTCACTAGAGGATAAAATCTAAGAGCTTTTGAAGTAGACCTGGGATCCTCCGAGCAGGCGGCTTTTTTCTTGCGCAGCACATTTGCCAAATGATGGGGCTGTGTAGAGACGCAGTGGAGAAACCTAAGGAGAAACCCTCTGAAAGGCTGAACTGAGTTTTTGAGTCTGACAAAACAAAGATTAGAGTTCAGGACCCACCAGGAAGAGAGGCCACAGAGAAAACACAGGAGTTTTTAAAAAGCACTGAATAACCAAGAACCCAAGCTTATACCCTTACCAATTGCCCAGAGTGAAGAAATTCTACCCCACCAAGTAAAGGGAGATCCAACTGCTTTCACTGTTGGCCAATCTGGACTTTGGGTTCACCTCTTCTTAAGAAAATCAAAGACCCAAACACGTTTCTAAAGAGAAGACCACCCCAGCCTCACAGAGAAGTGGGCCAAGTCAATTTCAGGACGTCTTAGTGGTTATAAAGAAAGAAAAATATGTTTGAATTTACCCCAGTATTTGTAAATTTCTTACTCTTGGCACTTCAAGAGAGGAATTTAGATTCATCCTCATAAAAGAAATGAAGGATTAATTTTACTTAATCAAGAAACACAACCAGTAGCCATAGATATACCATGTCGTTGTTGCTGTTATAATTAGTAGTTGTAGCAGTACTAGTATTATAGTAGCAGTAGTAGTAGTAGTAGGCTAGCCATCCATCACTACTGAGCAAGTTCCTCAATAAGAAAAGCTATGACAAAGTCCTAAGTATTGGTCTAACCTACTAAAAACAAACAAACTAATATTATAGCTTTCTCAAGGTGGTTTTAGCCTGTCCCCATAGCCAGGGCTTCTCTTATGCCAGGATGAACCATTTCTTAAGTTAGCAATGCTTATACATAGAAGATACTCTTCATTGTTAGACCTTATATATTGACGCAGCTTACAGCACCCAAAAGATTAAATCTGAATCCCTCCCTTGAAAAGTCAAGAGTAAAAGCTTTACACATATTTGGGTAAACTTAAGCACATTTTTCTTTATTTATATCCACTAAAATGCTCTGCCCACAGGCCAAAGGAGGGAGACCTTAAGCTTTTAGGAATAAGCAGAGGCTGCACTCTACCTCTGCAAGGCGAAGGGCTCTCCGCCCTCGGACATCAGAGGCTGGACCTCTTTACTGCACATTAGTAGCTGCAGCTCAGGGAACTTCAGTCTATCATCCTTCTACTTTGCACTCCCGTCACTTAAAGGGATGATATCGTATAGCCTCTTCTCAGCTTCTGAACATCTTTGTGAGGTCAAGTCTCACATGGCATAATTTAGATCCATTTTTGTAGAAAAAAAGAGAAGCCTGGGAGCTTCTCAACTTCCCTTCTTTCCTGCCTTCTTTTTATTCCTCAAATATTTATTGATTGACTCTATAGGCCAAGCACTGTGATAGGTGTCTGTCATGAGGACACAAGAGATCAACCACACCAAATAAGACAATAGCCAAAGTCATAAACATCTGTGAAGCAGGAAAAAAAGAAGTTGCATACTTTTTAACAACTCATCACCTCCCACTTAAGCCCCCCCCACTCCAAAACCCTCATTGTTTTGAATGTCTTAACTTTTGCTTTACTTTACTGTGTATGTGTCCAAACCACTGAAAAATTCTGGGAGGGCTATCTTACCACATCCATGCTCTTCAGAGTCCTGTTGGCTAAGACCAAGAGCTAAGTCAACATCACACTATTCTCCCCAGAAAAAATACACCGTCATGGATATGCTCAGCCTGGGCACACGGCCCTGAATCCCTTGGAATTAGGATGGCCGGAGTTCAGGGTTGTTAGAAACCCCTATTCTCCAAAGGTAACTTGAGTCTCTCTTGGAGACCACAAGAGATGATAATAGTCACTAATGAACGCTTTTTCTCTTTCCTCCTCCATCATCTGCTTGACAGAAACTATTGTTTTATAGTGTTTGGGTTATTTTAATTTCCTTCTCTTCCAAAAGTAACAAATCACAACCCTTGATATTTGCATATAACTTTCCAAAGCCCATTGACTTCATTATCTCATTTGGTCTCCCTATAGTAACCCTGTGAAGTGCAGAAAGCAGAGTTTATTCTTCCCATTTTATAAGGGAGCAAAGTGAGGTGCAGAGAGTTAGCTAAAGTCACTAAGCTAGATAGTGACAGAGCTGGAACTAGAATCTAGACCTCTCAGTTGCCGTGGTCTCTTCACCATCTTTGTTGTCATCACACTCTGCTGTCAGCACATACTCTCCACGCTGTCTGTAATATGACCTCAGGGTCAAGAAGAAACACCAATTTAGGGGACAATCTAGAAAGAAGGCCCAGAGAAGCTTATTGCTTGTTTAGATTTTAGAAAGTCTTGATCCCAGATTTGTTGAAATTTTACAGCAAAAAGAATGTGCATCCTGGGAGGGAAGACATTGGCACAGCATTTTGTTATCACCGGGTGAAGGCAAAGCCTTTGATCAGAAAGCACTTGTCACATACCGAGGATCCCAAAATCATGTGGTTCCTGTTTTTGGCAACACCTTGACCTCATCTTTGCCCTGTGACCCCTCAGTGACAACCACCTCCACCCTCTTGTTTTTGCTATTTGTGGCTCTGTGCCTTTACTTGAGCTCAGTGCTCTCCCTTCCTTTTTTCACTGAGACTGGCAAATTCCTTTATCTCTGGGTCACTCTCATACCTTCACCATCTCAGCCAGCCTGACATTGGAGACTTGATGTGATTGGGTAGCACAAACATAAAATGAGTCTAACACTCCAGGAGGCAGTAGAGCACAGAGGTCAAGAATGTGCTCCCCGGAGGAGGATCACATCCCAGCTCTGCCACTTGGCTAGGTCTATAATCTTGAGTTACCTAATGTTCCTGGGCCTCAATTTCCCCTCAGTGAAACTGGAATAACAATACCACCTACTTCATAAGATGATTGTGAAGATTATATTTGTTGACGCCACTTAGAATGGTACCAGGAATATATTAAGTGCTCATTAAATATTAGTTGGTATTCTTCTTCAAAATTTGCATTCTCTTTTCCCCCATTTGGCACAACTAAGAGTGCTTAAGAGGCAAATGAGTTCCTGTTATCCCCAGAGAGAGATCTTTTTACTGGCAGGAAGGATACCAAAGGCCACCCTGAGGCTAGACTCGACAAACAAACATACAAGCAAGAAAGAGCCAATCTGGGCAGCAGCTAGCATTGTTCACTTACGAGAAATTCAACCCAGGAGGTGCCTTCCCAGGGCCCTGCTCAAGCCATATGAAGTACACACGTACACATACGTACAAACACACAGCCTTAGCACCTCAGGCCTGGTTTCAGAAACCTGGAACTAGCACCACATTCTGATTAACAGTTGAGGCCCCATAAATCCTCTCAGCACATCTCTGGAGAAAATGAATAATGAGAACCCTGGGAAACAGAAATGATTTTTCAGTATGGAAACGTGTGTTGGTAATGTAGCAGGTATCAGCCTTGGTGGGAGACGAGGGAGTGGGGAGAAGGGGACAACTCTGTGCGGAAAGCACCAGAGCATCTCCAGTACTTTGGTTTCTTTGCAAGGGTGAGTTGGTCCTGAAGGGCTTCTAGCTCTAGCCTTGCTTGCTGAGTGTGCTAACAAGAGCGAGGTGCCAAGTGTGACCTCTATAGGATCCTGTTGTCTTACCTATTCCTTGGCTTCAGGCTGTCCCTCCAACCCAAATTACCTCTCACCCCCATAAATGTACATCAGAAGTCACAGAAAGGAAACCATGAGGCTGCCCAGCTATACATGATTATTAGGGAAAGATCATTTCCTCAAATGGCTCCCAGAGGAGTGGGTAGTCTGGTGGAAGAAACCTGGGGCTGGGAGACAGGAGCTGGGGGTCCCTGCTTTGCCATTAGCTATGTGTGCAGTCATGGAAAAATCATTCACCCCCTTTGACGCCCAGTTCCTTTATCTGTAAAAGGAGAAGGAAGGACTTAAATATCTCTAAGGTTCATTGCAGCATGAATAGCCTAGGATTCTAGGTCCCTAGACCCTAAGAACTCACTGCATGCAGGACTGATGCTGGAAAGAATAAAACCACAGGGATGAACTGAAAAGCAATTTGGAGCCAGTAGGAGAACTCCTCTCTGAATCTCAAACCCTTAATGTCTTTGTTCCTCCTTTCAAAGTGGGAACATTCTAGATACCAAAGGAGGACTGCCCCACCTCAGAGCTCTGAACTGCTAGCAAGTTGCCTGCTTCCTATGAGGGGAAAATCCAGGATGGAAATGGGAAGTCCCAGCACTGCCCTGCCCTGGCTCTGTACCATGGATCCTAAATGCCTGGGTTGCCTGTTGGGGAGAAGAGGTGTTTCTCCCTTTTCCAACCACAAGTAGTTGTCACAAGCCAAGTCAGGATTGTAGGGACAATTGCCCCCATGCTCTTCACACACAGCAGTGATCTAGTTGGCTGAGTGAGTCCTCAGGACTTCAGGTTTTCAGGACTAGGTTTGCAGAATAACGAGGTTACTTCTATTACTTCCTCCTACCTGGAACTCCACAAGGTTATGGACCCTTAATGTCCACTGAAACACCCATTTTATACATTCTGAAGGAGCCTGACCCTGGTGACTGATCAAACAACTTCAATAGCCAGGAGTATTCTTGTCCTTCATTGTGGAGTCTAGAGGTGTCCATTTCCCATGGAGGTAGCCTTGGCTCTCCTATTAAGTCCAGTAGCCCCAGCCCAAGTTAAGAAAGAGGGTTCTTGACCCACGGACCCTACCGGAGGATGGAAAACTGCGCTATTGGGTCCTTTGCTCATCACCCTGCATGTGTACTCTCTCTCCCTCCCAGCCATTGCTTGTGCTATTTCTTCTGTCTAAAAGGTTTCCTCTTGGACCCACCTCTAGAGAAAAAGGTTCCCTAGAGAAGGTGGCTTCTAGTACTATGAAGCTCCTGCAGGCTAGGCTGGGGCGGGGTTTCTGGACTCAACCTCTCACTAGGGAGCATTTTAGGATTTAAATTGTAAAAATATTCATCAGCTATCTCCTATGTGCTTAGCCTTAAAGGCAAGATTCTTCTGAAGTTCAGACTTTAGATCCTTGAGCCTGGGAAGTGGCAGGGAGCTGGGGACAAATGGTCTTTCTTACAAAGAATAGTCATGCAAGTTCAGGGACCCTGTTTCCAAGCCCAAAGCCTAGCAATATCTTCCAATATGGGCAGTAAAGTTCCCATACCACCAAGTCATAGTAGGTTTGTGACAAAGGATCTCATATATTATCTAATCCAACTTCATTTTACTACTGGTGAAAGGATTAAGAAAGTACAAAGAAAAATATAATGACTTAGTAGTGTTATGCAACTAATTTAAGACCAAGCCAAGGGAAGCAACCTAAATGTCTTTCAACAAATGAATGGATCAAGAAGATGTGGTGTATACATACAATGGAATACTACTCAACCATAAAAAATAATGAAATTTTGCCATTTCACCAACATGAATGGAACTGGAGGGCATTATGCTAAGTGAAATAAGTCAGACAAAGACAAATACTGTGTGATATCATTTATATGTGGAATCTAAAAAATACAACAAACTAGTGAATATAACAAGAAAGAAGCAGACTCACAGATATAGAGAACAAACTAGTGGTTACCAGAGGGGAGAGAGAAGGGGAGAGGGGCAATACCAGAGGGGAGAGTAGGGGATTAAAAGGTACAAACTATTAGGTATAAAACAAGCTACAAGGATATACTGTGCAAAATGGGGAATATAGCCACTATTTTATAATAACTATAAATGGAGTATAACCTTAAAAAGTTGTGAATCACTACACTGTACACCTATAATATTGTATAGCAACTACACTTCAATTAAAAAAAAAAACAAAGCCAGGATTGTAACTAGGATTGTTCTCAAAATAATTTTCTAAGTGAGTTAAATATTATTTTCCAAATGAACTACAAATTATTCATTAGAATATTCTAATAATATCCAAATCATTTAATTATTTGTAGAAATGTTGTTCAGAAATTGTTGGTATGATTCTTTGATGCAGATGCCAATAGCTAAATGATTCTCCTGAGACAAGATGTTGACAGAGGGAACTGCCTCAAACTTTTCCAATGACTTCCTCCTTGAACTGACAGTCAGTAGGTCCCAATCCCTGATGCACTGTTGCAGCTAGAAGAGAGCTAGGCACACTTTTCACACTTCAAGACTATGTACACACACCTGTACGTCAGTATTTCCCATATGGACTTGCAAACCTTCCACAGCAGCCTGTAGTGACAATACCAATTTCAACACTGCCACTACTGGAAATGCTACTAACATCACCTGACCCACTACCTGCTTTGCTACCACTGTCAAAACTCCAGTGCTTCAGAGCAGTGAGCCACCAGCCCAACTGCCCTCATGCCTTGACCTGTATCACACTAGCACTACTCTGCAGCCTCCATGGGGGTGGCAACTGCAGGACACTTGTGATCTCAATTGTAGAGAATTTCTCTAAACAGCAACATTATTCACCCTCTGTTGGCTTCTGCTTCTTTGTCTAGATTGATATTTTTAAATATTCAATATCCTTATTATGAATAAGTCATACTAAGACAGAAGGCTCACTGACCAATGGCCATGGTGAAATCTTCAAAATGAGCTTAAATCAGTGTTTTTTTTAGACTTTATATATTAATTGAATTTAATACTTAGCTCAGTTACTATTTGCCAAACAATATTTACACTTAATAATCCATTAAAACATATTTCAATATTTAACAATAGATTGTATATAAGATTTGTTTACTACCCAATTCTCCTGACTTAACTCCAACATTTCATCTATTTATACCAAATGGCCAGCCTGTGCGGAAAATCTAACTGGCCAAGAATTTACTCTATTACTTTCAGTCCTTCGGTGACACCAATAGGGACTTCTGAAAAGTCATCCTTAAATCAACACGCATTTATTGTGTACCTACTCTGAGCTCATCAGTGTGTGCGAGCCCTAAGCCTCCATGAGCCCCAAGCTTTGTGACTAGACTCACTGCTTCCCATTGCTTGTCTCCAGCTTAACCTGGTAAAATACAAGAAATGGTAGAGGGAAGTATTATCCCCTCAGCATACCTCAAATATTCCATGTTCCTATAAAGTTCTTTGCAAGTCAAGACCTTTATTTCTTTTTCCTTGGCAGAGAGAGCCAGCAGGAATAGCTGATGCCAGGAATGGGGGAAAACGTTTTAAAGATAACTGCTTGCTGTCTTCAAACAGCCTGTTTTCTGTTCCAGGGCTACAGCGATGTTGTCAAACACAGATGGCTAGCTCTTTCGGTTTAGTCATGTAAATAGCCTCATGTCACACCAGTCTCTGTGAGTGTGCCAAGCACCAAAACATCCTACCATTCTGTGCATTCACAGCAACTCTTCCTTGGAGACCAAAGCAGGGAGAATGACACTGGGCTTGGTAAATGTAGTAGGAGGCAACCAGACTTCAACTAGGTGAGGGCAATACAAAGCAGAAAAATGAAAGAATGGTGTCAAAGTTCAGATCTGGGATACACCAGCTAAGCTTATTATGAGAAAGTAATAAGGTGAGCATTTCACAAATGTACACTCATGCTATGTGAAGAAGAGGAAATGAAAATGCCCTCAGGAATCCAAATACAGAATGAAGCCACTGGAACGCTCATACACTGCCATGGGGTGGTATGTTGGTAAAATCACTTTGGAAAACTCTTTGGCCACACGTAGAAAAACAGATTATATGAAACTATAAGCCACTTCTAGGTATATACTCTAGGTATATACTCAAGTCAAGTCTCTTGACTTGAGTATATACCTCTATCAAAAGACCTTTACAAGAAGGGTTATAGGAGCTTTATTCATAATGAGCTCAAACTGGAAATGATCCAAATTCCCATCCACCGTAGACTGAATAAATAAAATATTCAAATAAAATAATAATATACAACAATGGAGACAGTCACCAACTGCATGCAATGATATGGACGAAGGTCATGAACAAAATATTGAATGAAAGAAGCCAGACACAAAAGATGACTCCACTTAAACAAAGTACAAAACCAGGAAGAATGAATTTATGTTGTTAGAAAACAAAATAATGACTACCCTTGGGGGGAGGGTGGGGAAAAGTGACTGAAAGAGAGTGTGAGGAGAGCTTCTGAAGTGCTGGTACAGTTCTGTTTCTTAATCTGGATACTGCTTAGATCGATGTGCTCTGTTTGTAAAATTCATCAAATTGAGCACTTATGCTATATCTACTTTCCTATATTTATATTTGTGGCAAGATGAAAAAAATGACTTCAACCCTTCACCCTTCCCTTCCCTGAAGGTATTCAGACCTTCCCTGTGTAATTTTTTTGTGCTCTCCCACTCTGACTCTGGGCTTGGCCATGTGACTTGCTTTGGACAATGATATCTCAGAGAACATGACTCAAGCACTGGCTTGAAACATGTTGCATGTTTCCCTTTCTGCTCTCACTGCTGTGCAATTTCCATTAAAACATATCTATACTAATCTGCTGGAAGAGAGCACAGCAAAGTTGCCCCAGTTGTCAGAGCCAAGGCCATCCTCCATGAGCCAATAACCAGCTTACTCCGAGATATGTGCATGAATCCAAAAGAGACAAGAAGAATAGTCCAACAAAGACCAGACTAAATCACCAGTTTTGCATAAGTTGTTAAGCGGCATTACTATGGTAATAGACAAGTGATACAACTGTATACTTCAATTTAAAGTTAAAATACACATGTAATTTAAAAAATTGGGGGAAGGGGACTAACATACCTATTTTTGAGCATGGCCACACCCTGTAGGAAAGAGAAACTGCCTGAGATCCTACAAGACCAGGGTCCCCAAAACATAACATGACATCCAAGTAAAATACAGGCCTCGGACAGCCAAACATAACTAGAAAACCAACCTGCAGAATTTCTCCAAGGCATCTAAAAATTCTCTCCTTCGGTGTCCCAGAAAATGCAGAAGCAAATGTTTGTTTCTTCCACCTCCCATTTTTAAACATTTTCCTTTTATTCTACCCTACTCCATATAAGAAGCCCTTTCACAATATGTCATAGAGAGAGTATAGTAATTTCTGTTCCTGCTATGGCCAGGTTTCACCATGGAGGGAAAAAAAGGGAGGGAGGAATGACCTTTTGGGCCCCTTAGCAGTGCCTTTCCCAAGATGAACCTTGATGGGCTTGAGTGTTCAGCTGTCTTCCAGCGTGGGGCTGAGCAATGGCTGTGTTACCTGGGTTAACCTGAGCTTTTGCAGAACTCAAGATAGGCAGCAGCAGGAGCAGCACCAAGGGCATTCTGGGAATCAGGATCATCTCAGAAGATGGTGTTGGAACTGGAGCCTGCAGCCCACCAAAAATGCAAGAAAACAAGAAAGAGAAGAAGAGGAAATGAGTGAGGCAGATACTTTCAACATGAATGAACACAACTTGCATCTTTGTGTTCTTACAGTGTTTATTTCTATATTCAGAACTTTAAATCATGGAGTTTAATACTTGAATGGGACATTCAATAGTCACATACTATAAGAATTTTCAAACTCTGGGACATTCAATAGTTATGTAATATAAGAATTTTCAAACTCTATTAGATCATATACTCATGGAATTAAAATTAGCCAAACTATAGGTGGGTAACAACGTTTTAGTAAGATAAATACTTACCCAAATTGTGAATGGTGATAAATTAAAACTTACATTTACAATGTTTTTTCATAATTTTAATATTGATTCCAGTATTAAATCAAGAAAAACATTCAATGACGTTAATGTGTTTGCCTTTCAAAAGATGTAAGGTCAATATTTAGCCTTTTTAGCTCTAGAATTATTAGCTCTAGAATGGTACCTGAAATTCTGTATTTTTAAGCTCCCCCAGAATAATCCATGTTATTAGTGGATTAGAGTTGAGACATCAGCATGAACTCACGTTTAGCTTAATAGAGATATAGATGGTCACATATGGAAATATTTATAGATACGTGTACACATAGGTTAGCACACACACACATATATCTATCTCCTTGCTATATAAGCTAAGAGGGCCTAGAAACAATGATACCCCAATAGCAACGAGCAAACCTAGTACCCAGATCTTGATTTCTAATACCATTCTCCAATAAAAGGAACCAGGGTTCCCTTGGAGAAACTGCTAATTCCAGGACTGGGGCAGGAAATATGATGATCTTGGAGAATATTTTAGTGCCAGATGAGCCTGCAGAATCTTTTAGTGCCCCAAGTTGAGAAAGCATACACAAAAATGATGGGGAGGGCTTCCCTGGTGGCGCAGTGGTTGAGAGGCCGCCTGCCGATGCAGGGGACACGGGTTCGTGCCCCGGTCCGGGAAGATCCCACATGCCATGGAGCGGCTGGGCCCGTGAGCCATGGCTGCTGAGCCTGCGCGTCCGGAGCCTGTGCTCCGCAACGGGAGAGGCCACAACAGTGAGAGGCCCGCGTACCGCAAAAAAAAAAAAAAAATGATGGGTTTAAGGCAAAGGAACATGGAGCCAACAGAAAGAGTTCCCAGTGGCCAAAGCTGGAACAACTTAAGCAACAAAATGAGTCAAGTAGTATTGGATTATAACTCAAGATATAAAATAAATATTTACAAGTCCATGTTGATATAAATAAATGATTGAATAAACAAATGGAGGAGAATAGACAAATTTCTCATGCAAAAGAATTCTAAATAATTATGTAGATACTCTCTACTCTTAAAGAGGTGGTGCATAACCACCCCTCTCACTTCCCCACCCCCGACTCCTTAAGTGTGGGCTGCACACAGTGACTTTCTTCAGAGTACAGCATGGAAATGGAGAAGGTAATTTTTCAGTAGAGAAACATGACAAACACTACCTCAAGCCAGGTGATCAAGGTTAGCATCAACTTTGTTAAGTCACACTGATAGTATGTATCCTTGATACGATGTGATGTGAATGGCACTTAGCCTCTGTGGTCTTTTTCCCAAAACCCCATTACTCCAGCCTAATCATGAGAAACACATCAGACAAATCCCAATTAAGGGAAATTCTACAAAATTCCTGATACATAATCCTCAAAACTGTCATGGTCACCCAAGACTAGAAAGTCTGGGAAACCGACACAGCTAAGGGAGCCAAAGAAGACAGGACGACTAAAGGTAATGTGACATCCTGGATGGGATCCTGGAACAGAAAAAGGACATTTGGGGAAAACTGAGGAAATCTGAATAAAGTAGAGACTTTAGTTAATAATGATGTGTCAATATTGGTTCACTAACTATGACATATGTACAACACTAATGTAAGATGTTAATAATAGGGGAACTTAGGTAGTGGGTAAATAGGAAATCTAGGTACCATCTTTGCAATGATTCTGTAAATATAAAACTGTTCAAGAATAAAGTTTATTTAAAAAAGAAACTCTCTTCCAGGTAACACTAATAGTCAACAAACACTGGATCCACTGTTAGGAAAAATATGTAAAACAAAATTATAAAGGGAGACAAAATCCCTTTAAGCTTGAGTGATCAGAGAAGGTTTCATGATGAAATCAGCATCTGATCAGATTCTTGAAGGATGAATAAGATTTTAATGGGCAATAATGGGAATAGAGTAAATAAAAGGATGACATAGCTAAGACACTTTTTTGAGGAAACAGGAGCTTTCTATGATGTTTTCTAGGTAGTAGAACTCTGACCCACCCAAAATGGTAAGAAAAAAAAATAGGTATTCAGATAGTTCTGCCTGAAGAGGATAGAGCCAGAAACTAATCAAATACAAAAGACTAAAGTGGCATCACGGTAGGGGGCAGGGGCAAGTGACCCACAGACCACAAAAGGGTGATGACCATAGTTTCATGGCATTGATTTGGAGAGATAAAATATGTCTCAGTGCCTACACACTGCCAGCAGCAGGAACACTGCGTTTCTATAAATGAGTCCACAAACAAACATGCCCAGAAAAGAAACACACAGGCAGACCTTGGAGACATTGATCTTGGCTGTAGTCTAGCACTAACCCATGACCATGATCCAGGATGTCCTTCTACAAAGATCTGAGCTCCTTGTGAGCAGCCATTCAGCCTTGCGAGCACTGCCTTGGGTAACCACCCTCTCTTAGCAGCCTTTTGAAGAAGAGTGCTACAATTCTCTTTCATGACACCTTCTTTGTGGGTTCTTGGCCATTACTTTCTCCCCTCCATGACCTTCCCCAGTGGTTCCTTCTTTAAGGAATTTGCTTATGAAATGAATTTGCTTCTATTAGATCCTCCATAACATGGTTATAAAATTACCCATTTAATCATTTCACACACTGAATTTGCTTCTATTAGATCCTCCATAACATGGTTATAAAATTACCCATTTAATCATTAGCTTCAAAATGACTCATTCTTGTATCTCCAAAAGAATGCATTATATCTCGTACAAAGGAGGTGCTCAAAAACAGTTTTTTAACTGAACTAAGGATTCACAAGTTGCTCAAAAAGTGTTGACTGAATTTCCTTTTGGAAACTCTTACTTGGTTGCAGGCTGTGAATCTCCAATACCAGTGATTATTTCTGTTTGTTTGCTTAAAATTAGGGTGTCCAGCAGCTAACAAACACAAAAGAACCATTAACAAACCTAGGAGTACTATAACTATACCATGGATATCTAACACGTGCCAAGGGCTATCTCATGTAATATTCACAGTAACCCAATGAGGTTTGTTTTCATCAGTAAGGTAATTGAGGAGGAAGAGGTTAAAACTGATCTGGTTACACAGCTGATAGGCACCAAAACTCATACATGAACCCAGGGTTTGTATTACTCTAAAATCCACTTAGGTCCTTTTGTTGTTGTTTATTTTGTTTCTGTCTTTGTTTGTAATTATACTACACTCTCCTTTTATTTTTTTAACATCTTTATTGGAGTATAATTGCTTTACAATGGTGTGTTAGTTTCTGCTTTATAACAAAGTGAATCAGCTATACATATACGTATATCCCCATATCTCTTCCCTCTTGCGTCTCCCTCCCACCCTCCTTATCCCACCCCTCCAGGCGGTCACAAAGCACCGAGGTGATCTCCCTGTACTATGCGGCTGCTTCCCACTAGCTATCTATTTTACGTTTGGTAGTGTATATATGTCCATGCCTCTCTCTCGCTTTGTCCCAGTTTACCCTTCCCCCTCCCCATATCCTCAAGACCATTCTCTAGTAGGTCTGTGTCTTTATTCCCGTCCTGCCCCTAGGTTCATCAGAACCTTTTTCTCTTTCTTAGATTCCATATATATATGTTAGCATACGGTATTTGTTTTTCTCTTTCTGACTTACTTCACTCTGTATGACAGACTTTAGGTCCATCCACCTCACTACAAATAACTCAATTTCGTTTCTTTTTATGGCTGGGTAATATTCCATTGTGCATATGTGCCACATCTTCTTTATCCATTCATCTATTGATGGGCATTTAGGATGCTTCCATGACCTGGCTATTGTAAATAGTGTTGCAATGAATATTGGGGTGCATGTGTCTTTTTGAATTAGGTTTTCTCTGGGTATATGCCCAGTAGTGGGATTGCTGGGTCATATGGTAATTCTATTTTTAGTTTTTTAAGGAACCTCCATACTGTTCTCCATAGTGTCTGTATCAATTTACATTCCCACCAACAGTGCAAGAGGGTTCCCTTTTCTCCACACCCTCTCCAGCATTTGTTGTTTGTAGGTTTTCTGATGATGCCCATTCTGACTGGTATGAGGTGATACCTAATTTTAGTATTGATTTGCATTTCTCTAATAATTAGTGACATTGAGCAGCTTTTCATGTGCTTCTTGGCTATCTGTAGAGAAAAGTTTATTTAGGTCTTCTGCCCATTTTTGGATTGGGTTGTTTGTTTTTTTAATATTAAGCTGCATGAGCTGTGTATCTATTTTGGAGATTAATCCTTTGTCCTTTGATTCATTTGCAAATATTTTCTCCCATTCTGAGGGTTGTCTTTTCATCTTGTTTATGGTTGCCTTTGCTGTGCAAAAGCTTTTAAGTTTCATTAGGTCCCATTTGTTTATTTATGTTTTTATTTCCATTACTCTAGGAGGTGGATCAAAAAAAGATCTTGCTGTGATTTATGTCAAAGAGTGTTCTTCCTATGTTTCCTCTAAGAGTTTTATAGTGTCCAGTCTTACATTTAGGTCTCTAATCCATTTTGAGTTTATTTTTGTGTATGGTGTTACAGAGTGTTCTAATTTCATTCTTTTACATGTAGCTGTCCAGTTTTCCCAGCACCACTTATTGAAGAGACTGTCTTTTCTCCATTGTATATCCTTGCCTCCTTTGTCATCGATTAGTTGACCATAGGTGTGTGGGTTTACCTCTGGGCTTTCTATCCTGTTCCATTGATCTATGTTTCTGGTTTTTATTCCAGTACCATATTGTCTTCATTACCGTAGCTTTGTAGTACAGTCTGAAGTCAGGGAGTCTGATTCCTCCAGCTCCGTTTTATTCCCTCAAGACTGCTTTGGCTATTTGGGGTCTTTTGTGTCTCCATACAAATTTTAAGATTTTTGTTCTAGTTCTGTAAAAAATGCCATTGGTAATTTGATAGGGAATGCATTGAATCTGTAGATTGCATTGGGTAGTATACTCATTTTCAAAATGTTGACTCTTCCAATCCAAGAACATGGTATATCTCTCCATCTATTTGTATCATCTTTAATTTCTTTCATCAGTGTCTTATAGTTTTCTGCATACAGGTCTTTTGTTTCCATAGGTAGGTTTATTCCTAGGTATTTTATTCTTTTTGTTGCATTGGTGAATGGGAATGTTTCCTTAATTTCTCTTTCAGATTTTTCATCATTAGTATATAGGAATGCAAGAGATTTCTGTGCATTAATTTTCTATCCTGCAACTTTACCAAATTCATTGATTACCTCTAGTAGTTTTCTGGTGGCATCTTTAGGATTCCCTTTATATAGTATCATGTCATCTGCAAACAGTGACAGTTTTACTTCTTCTTTTCCAATTTGTATTCCTTTTATTTCTTTTTCTTCTCTGATTTCCATGGCTAGGACTTCCAAAACTATGTGGAATAATAGTGGTGAGAGTGGACCTCCTTGTCTTGTTCCTGATCTTAGAGGAAATGCTTTCAGTTTTTTACCATTGAGAATGATGTTTGCTGTGGGTTTATCGTATATGGCCTTTATTATGTTGAGGGAGGTTCCCTCTATGCCCACTTTCTGCAGAGTTTTTATCATAAATTGGTGTCGAATTTTGTCAAAAGCCTTTTCTGCATCTATTGAGATGATCATATGGTTTTATTCTTCAATTTGTTAATATAGTGTATCACATTGATTGATTTGCGTATATTGAAGAATCCTTGCATCCCTGGGATAAATCCTACTTGATCATGGTGTATGATCCTTTTAATGTGTTGTTGGACTCTGTTTGCTGGTATTTTGTTGAGGATTTTTGCATCTATATTTATCAGTGATATTGGTCTGTAGTTTTCATTTTTGGTAGTATCTTTGTCTGGTTTTCGTATCAGGGTGATGGTGGCCTCACAGAATGAGTTTAGGAGTGTTCCTTCCTCTGCAATTTTTTGGAAGAGTTTGAGAAGGATGGGTGTTAGCTCTTCTCTAAATGTTTGATAGAGTTCACCTGTGAAGCCATCTGGTCCTGGACTTTTGTTTGTTGGAAGATTTTTTTTTTTTTAACATCTTTATTGGGGTATAATTGCTTTACAATGGTGTGTTAGTTTCTGCTTTATAACAAAGTGAATCAGTCATACATAAACATATGTTCCCATATGTCTTCCCTGTTGCATCTCCCTCCCTCCCACCCTCCCTATCCCACCCCTCCAGGCTGTCACAAAGCACCGAGCCAATATCCCTGTGCCATGCGGCTGCTTCCCACTAGCTATCTACCTTACTACGTTTGTTAGTGTGTATATGCCCATGACTCTCTCTTGCCCTGTCACAGCTCACCCTTCCCCCTCCCCATAACCTCATGTCCGTTCTCTAGGAGGTCTGCATCTTTATTCCTGCTTTACCCCTAGGTTCTTCATGACATTTTTTTTCTTAAATTCCATATATATGTGTTAGCATACGGTATTTGTCTTTTTCTTTCTGACTTACTTCACTCTGTATGACAGACTCTAGGTCTATCCACCTCATTACAAATAGCTCAATTTCATTTCTTTTTATGGCTGAGTAATATTCCATTGTATATATGTGCCACATCTTCTTTATCCATTCATCCGATGACGGGCACTTAGGTTGTTTCCATCTCCGGGCTATTGTAAATAGAGCTGCAATGAACATTTTGGTACATGACTCTTTTTGAATTTTGGTTTTCTCAGGGTATATGCCCAGTAGTGGGATTGCTGGGTCATATGGTAGTTCTATTTGTAGTTTTTTAAGGAACCTCCATACTGTTCTCCATAGTGGCTGAACCAATTCACATTCCCACCAGCAGTGCAAGAGTATTCCCTTTTCTCCACACCCTCTCCAGCATTTATTGTTTCTAGATTTTTTTGATGATGGCCATTCTGACTGGTGTGAGATGATATCTCATTGTAGTTTTGATTTGCATTTCTCTAATGATTAATGATGTTGAGCATTCTTTCATGTGTTTGTTGGCAGTCTGTATATCTTCTTTGGATAAATGTCTATTTAGGTCTTCTGCCCATTTTTGGATTGGGTTGTTTGTTTTCTTGTTATTGAGCTGCATGAGCTGCTTGTAAATTTTGGAGATTAATCCTTTGTCGGTTGCTTCATTTGCAAATATTTTCTCCCATTCTGAGGGTTGTCTTAATCACAGTTTCAATTTCATTACTTGTTATTGGTCTGTTCATGTTTTCTATTTCTTCCTGGTTCAGTCTTGGAAGGTTATACCTTTCTAAGAATTTGTCCATTTCTTCCAGGTTGCCCATTTCATTGGCATAGGGTTGCTTGTAGTAGTCTCTTAGGATGTTTTATATTTCTGCGGTGTCTGTTGTAACTTCTCCTTTTTCATTTCTAATTTTATTGATTTGAGTCCTCTCCCTCTTTTTCTTGATGAGTCTGGCTAATGGCTTACCCATTTTGTTTATCTTCTCAAAGAACCAGCTTTTAGTTGTATTGATCTTTGCTATTGTTTTCTTTGTTTCTATTTCATTTATTTCTGCTCTGACCTTTATGATTTCTTTTCTTCTGCTAACTTTGGGTTTTGTTTGTTCTTCTTTCTCTAGTTCCTTTAAGTGTAAGTTTAGATTGTTTATTTGAGATTTTTCTTGTTTCTTGAGGTAGGCTTGTATAGCTATAAACTTCCCTCTTAGAACTGCTTTTGCTGCATCCCATAGGTTTTGGATCATCGTGTTTTCATTGTCATTTGTCTGTAGGTATTTTTTGATTTCCTCTTTGATTTCTTCAGTGATCTCTTGGTTATTTAGTAACGTATTGTTTAGCCTCCATGTGTTTGTGTTTTTTACGTTTTTTTCCCTGTAATTTATTTCTAATCTCACAGCACTGTGGTCAGAAAAAATGCTTGATATGATTTCAATTTTCTTAAATTTACTGAGGCTTGATTTGTGACCCAAGATGTGATCTATCCTGGAGAATGTTCCATGTGCACTTGAGAAGCAAGTGTATTCTGCCACTTTTGGGTGGAATGTCCTATAAATATCAATTAAATCTGTCTGCTCTATTGTGTCATTTAAAGCTTGTGTATCCGTTTTAATTTTCTGTCTGGATGATCTGTCCATTGGTGGAAGTGAAGTGTTAAAGTCCCCCACTATTATTGTGTTACTGTCAATTTCCTCTTTTAAAGCTGTTAGCAGTTGCCTTATGTATTGAGGTGCTCCTATGTTGGGTGCATATATATTTATAATTGTTATATCTTCTTCTTGGATTGATCCCTTGATCATTATGTAGTGTCCTTCCTTGTCGCTTGTAACATTCTTTATTTTAAAGTCTATTTTATCTGATATGAGTATCGCTACTCCAGCTTTTTTTGATTTCCATTTGCATGGAATATCTTTTTCCATCCCCTCACTTTCAGTCTGTATGTGTCCCTAGGTCTGAAGTGGGTCTCTTGTAGACAGCATATATATGGGTCCTGTTTTTGTATCCATTCAGCAACCCTGTGTCTTTTGGTTGGAGCATTTAATCCATTCATGCCTCAACAAATTTTTAAGTGTGCAACACATTATTGTTGAATATCGGTATAATGTTGTACGTCAGATCTCTGGAACCTACTCAACTTGCTTAATTGAAACTTTCTGCCTGTTGATTAACTCTCCATTTCCTCCTCCCCTTAGCCCCTGGCAACCACAGTTCCCCTCATTAATTCTATGAATTTGACATAATTGGTATCATGTACTATTTGTCTTTCTGTGACTGACTTATTTCCCTTAACATAATGTCCTCAAGTTTCATCCATGTTGTTGCATATTGCAAAGTATGCTTTTTTAAGGCTAAATAATATTCCATTGTATGTAGAAGCCACATTTTCTTTTTCCATTCATTTGTCAACATTTAGTTTATTTCCACATATTGACTATTGTGAATAATGCTACAATGAACATGGGAGTGTTAACATTTCTTCAAGATCCTGATTTTAACTATCTTGGATAAATACCCAGAAGTGGGATTGCTGGGTCATGTGGTAGTTCTATATTAAATTTTTGAGGAATCTCCATACTGTTTTCCATAGAGGTTGTGGCCAACTCATCTTCAAGAAGGATGCCAAAAATATATAATGGGGAAAAATAAGACTCTTAAATAAATTGTATTAAGAAAACTAGGTACCCACATGCAAAAGAATGAAATTGAACCCTTACCTTACACCATACACAAAAATCAACTCAAAGTGGATTAAAGACTTAAATGTAAGACCTGAAACGTTAAACTTCTAGAAGAAAACACAGAGGAAAAGCTTCACAATGGTGGCCTTGGAAATGACTACATTGATATGACTCCAAAAGTTCTGGCAGCACAAACAAAAATAAACAAGTGAAACTACCTCAAACCAAAAAGCTTTTGCAGAGCAAACAATCAACAGCATGAAAAGGCAACATACAGAAAAGGAGAAAATGTTTGCAAACAATATAATAAGTGATTAATATCCAAAATATACAAGGAACTCATATAACTCAATAACAAAAAAGAAAAAAAGGAAACACCCACACAAACAAAAAAACAAAAACAAAAAACCTAATAAAATTCCTTAAAATGGGCTAAGGACTTGAATGGACATTTCTCCAAAGAAGACATACAAATGGCCAACAGATATATGAAAAAATGCTCAACACTGCTAATCATCAGGAGATACAAATCAAAACCACAATGAGATATCACCTCACATCTGTCATGATGGCTATTATCAAAAAAGAAAAACAAAATGAAGGACAATAAGTGTAGACAAGAGTGTGGAGAAATTGGAACCGTTGAACCCTGTGGGTACAATATTTTTTTTAAATAACAAAACTTGGAAAAATTTCTATCAGTAAGGGAGTACTATAAACTGTGGCATATTCCTGCTATGAAATACTATGCAATAGCTTAAAAGTATGAGCTAGAGCCACATGTAATTGCATGGTTAGGTGCCCAAGACATGGTTTTTAGGTGAACAAGCAGGTTTCAAGATTTATATGAAGCACACTATATACTTTTATGGATATATACACACATTCACATACATTTATATGTACATAAAAGATCTAGAAAGTTAAACACCATGCTGATAACAAACTTTAATCTAGTGCACACTATAGTGCTCGGATAGGGTGGTATGTGAGGATAGAGCAAGGAACCCTAGAAGGCAAATGCTGATAATAGTAGTTCCCTCAGAGATCATAGTGTTTGGCAGGGGAGATTGGAAATGGTGATCAAAGGGAAACTCTAGCCTTATTTGCGATGTTTTGATTTTAACAAAGAAAATATGTTCCCTGTTAATGTCATTCACATTGGTTTCTCTGACAAAAAAAAAAATTCCTGGGGGCAGTCTATCAGAATCTCGAGGGTGCTTTCCAAGCAACCATGCATATCCCACAGGTTCAAGGTATTGGGTGAACCTGTCTTATATTTTGAGAATCACTTGCAGTATTGAGAGATATTATCGATTAGTATATCTTGCAGATAAATAGAGAAGCAAAAGAAAAAAAGTTTGAGAGTTGCTACTTATACCTTTCATTTGTTAGAACACCTGCCCCTTAGTACATACCTACAAATGCATACTCATCAAGCCTTACAATAAGCCTGAAAGGAGAGATTACCACCTGCCTTTACAAAGCAGGAAAGTGAGTCCCTAAGTCACTTCACCCACAACCTAGGCAGACTTACCTGGTCTGGCTGCTGGTTCCCACTCATCACGCTGAATTACAGTTCTGTCTGTCTTTCAAGCCAGACTGTGAGTCATTTAAGATTAGGGGTCTTGCTTCTCTCTACATCAAAATCAGATTAATTCTAACTTGCCTGGGTCACAAAACTAGAGACAGAGTTAAAACCCTTCCAGTTCTTCTGACTCCACGGCCAGTGTTACTTCACCCACAGCCCAATAGTTTCCAAGGAATGTCAATGACTGTGTAGCTCAGAGAGTATATGTCCTGTGTAATGAAAACCCCACTTCCGCTTCACAGTCAAAATCTCCTGCCCTAGCCAAGCTGGATGAACACTCCACACTGACTCCAAAGGAGCCACGACTCAGGACCTCCCAGATCCGACGGGAGATGGTTGACTCTCCATCTCAGGACTGCCCACACCAGGATCTAGACAGGCTATGGGTCAAAGCCATCGGAAAAACCAGGAAGTAAATGGAAGGTTAGGCAGATGGGAGTGTGACAGCCACAGCCAGGAATTATCGGGAATTTTTTTAAAAGAACCTAGAATCAAATTTCTTACAAGTTATTTCTGTACTTGGGTGAGCTTCAAAGGCCTCTTTCTGAAACACAGTCAGGGCCACATCACGGTTTAAGAGCAAGTCATCAGCACATCCTGCCTGATACCATCCCATTCTGTGGAGAGTTCACACAGATAGGGCTCGCTCCTGGTCAGTCCTGTGTCTCCTGCAGCTCCAGGTTACACACAGCTGAGGCAGTGACAAACTCCTCTTTTCCAACTGCCTTAAAAAGTCAGACCAGTTCCTACTTTATGCTATCACTTACATGTGGAATCTAAAACAGCCCAACTCAGAGAATCAGAAAGTAGAGTGGTGGTTGCCAGGGGCTGGGTGTGGGGTGGAATGGAGAGGTATTGATCAAAGGGTACAAACTTCCAGTTATAAGATGAATAAGTTCTGGGGATCTGATGCACAGCATAGTGATTATAGCTAATGATACTATATTTTGTACCAAAGCGTAGATCTTAAATGTTCTTACTACAGAGAGGAAATGGTAATCATGGGACAGGATGAAAGTGTTACTTAATGCTATGGTGATCATCATTTTGCAATATATAAGTGTATCAAATCAACATGCTGTACACCTTAAACTTACACAACGTTATACGTCAATTATATCTCAATAAAGCTGGGGGGGGGGGGAGTCAGACCACATCCCTAGTAATAAGCTCTACTCTAGTGCCCGAATAGGAGAGTGAGTGAGGATAGAGCTGCGAACCCTGGGAGATGAGTGCTGAAATGACTTTTGAACTGCTGAGTGAGAAAGGGTGAGCAGGAAGCTAAGGTCTCTCACCTAACTCAGACACCCAGACATCTCAGGGTACGAGGCTCTCTGTACTAGTGGAGAAACAGCTTTCTGTGCTCCAAAGCACACGCCCTACTACAGTGTCTGTTTTTTACTATAGGACTGATAGATGGTAGAGAGAGAGAGAGAGAGAGAGAGAGGTAATAGACACATGATAGATAGAGAGGTAGACAGATGATATAGACTTAAATATAAAAGGAAACACTTTTATAAGTGTTGCTATAATAGTTAACTGCATTTATTTGGAAAAACAGCCCCATCATTCCCCCTCAGTGATAAGGAAAGTAAGCAAAGCAGGCAACCCTTTGGATTTCTTGCCTTAACAAAACGGAAAGTTTCAGTTCTTTGTTTCTCCCAAGCCCCTTTGAAGTGACTGTAACTTACAGATAGTAGAGCTCTCATTTTTCCCCCAGGTCTGATTATTAGTAAAAACCACCTCTTTCTCTGAAGCAGTGCTAGAGGTATATCCCACTTTAAGAAATGTCTGAACTTGCCAAGCTCATCAATCATGAAATGTTTATCCACATTACAGAATTCTTTGAACAAGCCTTCAGTGCTGGGTACCTTTGAATAACAAGTTTCCACACAATACATTTAAAATAACATCCGGTATAATGTTCCATCTACTCACCAAACTCATAAATCACTGAGGGAGTCTCCACGTTACAAAATAATTCTTCACTTCACAAAGGGATCCACGACTGGGTTCCTCTGACAGCAAATCCTTCCAGCAATTCAGAATATGATTCAGTATACCTAAATCCGGTTTGTACTCAACTTTTCAGGAGTACAGTTTCTATACAAAGCAGGGCACATCTGACTGGGCAGACGGTCCTTTTCCCCAGACAATCCATCCTTCCAGGTCCGAAAGCTAGAGACAATCTGAGGTGCCCACCCCTTGGTCGAAGAATAAAAAGTCTCCGATCTTCCTGAGGGATCTTCACGCTGAGCCCGTGAAAGGGGCCAAATAGGAAGCGTCTGCCCTTCTGGAAAATCAGCCGTGGGCTGCAGCCAGGCTGCCTCCACCTAAACTCGGACAGATCTTCCTACAGGAAGGGGTAGGGCCCTGGAAAGGCTGGAGTGGGAAGGGAAATGAGATAAAGGGACTTGGGTCGGACTGGAGCCGATCCGAGATGCGGTGTGTGCACAACTGTGTGTGGTACTTGTGCGTGTGTGTGTGTTGAAGGACCTGGTGGGGAGAAGAGAAGCCACGTGATTTACAGCTGTAGATTTTCATTCAGAGGCCATTCAGGGCATTCGAGGCTTGTTTTCCTCTCTGCTGAGTCATTTTTCATTTCAGATTCAACAAATAGAAAGAGCAATCTTTGGAGTATTTAATACTCAGCAAACAAATATGCAGAAATGAGCTTGGTTTTGGCAGAAGATGAGCCACACACACACACACACACACACACACACACACACACACACACACACACACACACACACACACCATCGCTGTACCAAACACCCTCATGTTTTATCTTGATTCCCAAGGATTTGTTGATGTCTTTCTCATTCCCAGCTTTCCTCTGGGAGTCCCAATCTCTTGCTTCTCAAAATGTAGCTGCTCAGTGCTGAGCCAAAGGCCCAGACTGGCCCAATCTGTAAGTGTTTAAGCACAAAGGATGACCCAAGGTGACCTTCACTGCTCAGAGGAGGATGCAACAGCAAGCTCTGCTCCTGCCTTCGTTAGAAGAGCACTTTGCTTTCCTCACTCTTTTCACCTTCTTTGGAGGCAACTAGAGTTTGCCAAAGCAGTGGAGGCTTGGGGGGGAACAGCCAGACAGCTATCTCATCCTCTCACTCGCTATGCAGAAAGAGCAGAGGACACTGAAAGAAATCACTGTCACAGAAGACACTCCCCCTGCTGGGGGCAGGATGGACCACAAAACATCCACGGCGTGGCATCATTTCCCTGTTATCCTTTTTATTGTATAAGCACTAGTGATGTCAAATCTAATGCCGTCATGAGATTAGTGGGAGGAGAAAGGAGAGTAAATACAAAGTGAAGGCAGGGCATTTTCCAAACACAAAAGGGTCCGTTAGAAGCTCAGTATCCCTGGGCCTGCTAAGACCTTGGGCAGCTCATTTAACCTCACTGAGCTCTAGCAGCCCCGGGCTCTTCATGGGGATATTTCACTCCCACCCCTGACTTCCACTATCCCACACCTGGGCACCTGTCCCACCCAGCCCCTCTCATTTTCTTTCTGCATCCCACCCTCTACCCCAGGCCCCTCAGGAGCCCTGATGCATGTGCTGGTGATCAGAGGGCCGCCTGCACCACTACTGAGCACACTGACGTCAGCAGGAGGGCCTACGGTTGGAGGGTTTTGGAGGTTATGATATGAAGACGTTAGTCCTCAAAAGTATAGGCCCACTGCCACGAAAGCTTGAAGGTATCTGAGTGCCCATCTTTCTCAGTCCTCTGTGGTTAAAGGTGACGAAGGTAGGGCAGCCTCCAAAGCAGACAGGCCTCCACAAGGTCAACAGCTGGTCAGAGGCAGGGCCAGGCCTCTGGTCACCCAGGTTAGCACTGGTTCTCTGGTGCCACCGCCTCTCCCTGGCCCAACCTCCTGTTTTTCTTTCCTTAAACTCTGAGCTCACACACCTTCTTTAGGCCCTCTCCATCTCAGTAACTGATTTCTTTAAACCAGAGTGAAGTTATTTGGAAAACCTCTGTGATGGTTTTCAAATTTGTCCACAAATTCTCTGACACTCTCCCATGGAGAGCTAGGATCTAATTTCCTTTCTCTTGAATACAAGCTCGACTGAGTGACTCGCTTCTAACAAAATGAATACAGTGAAAGTGATGGCTGTGAAACTCCAGAGCTAGGTCCCAGAAGGTGATACACATCCACTGGGCTCTCTCGCTCTCTCTCTCTCTCTCTCTCTCTCTCTCTCTTAGACTTGCCCTGGAAACCCACTGCCATGTGGCGAGGGAAGCCAGGCCATGTGGAGAAGCCATGTGTAGGTCTTCTGGCCAATACCGTTGCTGAGGTCCCTGCAGACAGCAGAAGAAACTCTCACACTTGTGAGTGAAGAAGGCTCTCTGGTGACTCTGGTCCCAGCCACCATCTGGGGCAACCACAGGAGAGACCCCGGGCAAGACAGCCTAGCTGAGGCCAGTCACCTCAGAAACATGAGCAATGATAACAATAACATGATTGTTGTGTGTTAAGCCACTAAGTTGTGAGGTGATTTATTACCCGGCAAGAAATAACTGGAAAAACCTCCTTGGGTAAGTAAGGCACAGCCTCCTTGCAAATGTAAGTGTTGGGTTTTGAACACTGCCAAGTTTTTACTTATCACCAATCTGTCCATTGCCTCAAAGCCTAGAATGAAAACTTAGGCCACACAGTAAAGGGGTCAGATGGAAACAATGGTAAGCAAGAGACACAGCTCTCTCATTAAACCCAGAAGTGAGTTGAAAGACTAACCGTCTACACGTACGAGATGCCTTTCCCTTGAGGGCTTGGCAGTGAACCCCGAAGCAGCATCTTACTCACTGGATCCCCCCTTCCTATTGCACCTGGGCCCCTACCCCAGAGGTAGGACTAGCTCTTCAGGTAGCCCTTCTCAGCCACCACGGCCATAGCCAGACTTGTCGGGTTTGAATCCTGTCTCCTCCTGCACCCAGTATGTAGACCTGGCCACACACACCCCTGAACCTTGGTTTTTCTGTTTCCTCACCTGCAAAATGAGAGCAATAATGGCACCTGCTCCTGTAGAATGTCATGAGGATAGAAAGAGTTATTACACAGGAAGTACTTAGAACAATGCCCGGCTCACAATTGTTCACGTATATTTGTATTTCTATTTTATTTTTACTGTGCCTAGGCCTTGTCTCCTCAATACATTTGCAAGTTAGGGGCAAAAAGCATGTCTCCCCCATCCGTCTCCTTATATCTGTATCAGCTGACACCTACACAGTGGATGCCAGTTGCTTGGCAGGTCATTTCAATGGTAATAAAACAGGCAAGAACAACAGTACAAACTCCTCGCCTTTGACAAGCGCACTAAACCTTGCTGGGTACATCCTGAGTGATGCTGCCTCTGGAGAAAGTGACTTGACCCTTTATGGACAGTCATTCAGAGGTCACGAAAGACTCATGCACTTAACTATGAGCCAGCACAGCAGAAACCAGCCTGGGGCTGAGGAGAGAAGGGCGGTGGCCACGTCTTGGGGGACAGTGATGTGATCACACTGCTAGATCGAGTGCTGTTCTGCTCCCGCGTGAGAGAGCACACACGCCCCCAAGACCTTCCCATCCAGCCGCCCAAAGCCGCGAGGGCCAAGAACTTGTTCCAGTCATGCTGTTTCCACCAGGCCTGCCCTATTCTTGTGCTCCGTGGCCGTGCTGGCCTCTTAAGAACACGTGACTCTATCAGGCTTCTTACTAATTTGCACAGGCCCAATCAACATGGGCTTGAAGCACCTCTGGGACAGGAATAAATTCAATCTCATCCAGCCATAGGAAACCCTCCTGAACCTCGGAAGAGATCTGGTGTGATGCCAGTGAACACTGCTTCCAGTTCCCTGCAGGAGGAACTCCAGGGAGACACTTGAATCCCAGACACCAGCCAGCATCTACCCTTTCAGCAAAGAAACCTAGGTGTCTTTCCCTTAACATATTCAGAGACTCCTGTATATGAGGGTTAACACCAGTGCTCTCGCCACGAAGAGAAGGGAGACCCCTCACCTTCTCTGCAACGATCAGCTGAACGAGGAAGCAAGGAGTTCACCTTTTAGGCCTTTGCAACCATATTCTGTAGTGAACATTTTCAGCAATGATACAGGTCAAGCACTTCTAAAACAGCCAGAAACGAATAAACCTCTGGGTTGAAAGGCACTTTGCTTTCCTTTTTTGGCTGGGCACAACATTAATTCTTTTTAACTTTTTATTTTATATTGGAGTATAGTTGATTAACAATGTTGTGTTAGTTTCAGGTGTATGACAAAGTGATTCAGTAATACATATACATGTATCTATTCTTTTTCAAATTCTTTACCCAATTAGGTTGTTAGGGAACATTGAGCAGAGTTCCCTGTGCTATACAGTAGGTCCTGGTTGGTTGTCCATTTTAAATAGAGCAGTGTTTACATGTCAATCCCAAACCCCCTAACCATCCCTCCCCACACCTTCCCCCACCACCAGTAACCATAAGTTCGCAGCAACATGGATGGACCTAGAGATTGTCATACCGAGTTAAGTAAGTCAGACAGAGAAAGAGAAATATGTACGATAATGCTTATATGTGGAATCTTAAAAAAAAAAAAAAAAGGACACTTTTCTATAGATCTGGAAAGTACGAAATATGGGTAAAAGTAGAAAATGGTGTCACAATTAAAATTAAATGAGATGATGTATATAAAGGACTTAAAGCACTGGTGCCTGGGAGATAGTAAGTACTTATTAAGATTTAGTATGCTAACACATATACATATGGGATCTAAAAAAAAAAATGGTTATGAAGAACCTAGGGGCAGGATAGGAATAAAGATGCAGACAGACATAGAGAATGGACTTGAGGACACGGGCAGGGGGAAGGGTAAGCTGGGACAAAGTGAGAGAGTGGCATGGACTTATATATACTACCAAACGTAAAATAGATAGCTAGTGGGAAGCAGCCGCATAGTACAGGGAGATCAGCTCGGTGCTTTGTGACCGCCTGGAGGGGTGGGATAGGGAGGGTGGGAGGGAGACGCAAGAGGGAAGAGATATGGGGATATACGTATATGTATACCTGATTCACTCTGTTATAAAGCAGAAACTAACACACATTGTAAAGCAATTATACTCCAACAAAGATGTTAAAAAAAAAGATTTAGCCATTAGTAGTGGTATTATGAATAGAATCGTGCACAGGAAGAAAAAACGATCAGTAGTCAAGGTGACACGTATATATTGGGCATCTATTGTGAGCCCAGGATAGGTTGGGTCACCTGGAGGTAATACAACAAAAAAGCATCAGGAGATTTACACGGCTGGCACACGTGAACATTTGGAAAAACAAAGATAGCAGGCACGCAAGTTCATGGCAGGCCATGGCTGCAGGGATGGTGTGACAGAGGAGATGTACAAGTGGACCTGGACAAATAGACTTTAGGAAAGACCAAGAAGGAAAAATACAAAATAAGGAATCATGAAAAATTGCCAACGTTTGAATGGTCTGGCCAATGAAAGAGGCAAAGGCTCACGAAGACCTTCAAGGATGAGAGAGAAAAAGAGAAAGAGGAATTCAGAGCTGACCAGCTTATCTGCCATCACTACCAGGCTCTGACACCTTGTAGACCCTCTCAGGGACTTGGAAGGTCTTTTTAGACTCAAAAGTCTTAGGAAAAACAAGCAGGGCAAGGACATGGAGCGGTAGTGATAAATTTAATCTTCTCATTTTGCTCTGAGTTTAGGAGTAGCAGAGCAAAGTGGAAGACGGGGTATTATGCAACTATTGGCATGGGGACATATAGACACTAAGAGTGAAGGCTCATGGGCCCCAGGACCTTGGACAAATACAGCTCAGGAGCTCCTTCCCAAATCCCAGAGCCTGAAAACTTCATTCAGCAGTTGGGTTAGGACCAAGTGTCTGGGATTCCTTTCCTGGATGCTACCGTTTTCTTAAAGCAAGTCACTCCCTCTGCACCTGCAGCTCCGGCAATCCTTGCCCAAATAATAATGTCACTGATGAAGAGAAGTTCAGCCTCCAGCCATTTCTATTTCATGATTCCTTCACGTTGCTAGCTGGACATTCCCTTCTGTGTTACTTTCACTGGCAGCCTCTGAACCAAGAGGTGCGGAAAATATAAGTTTATTTAAGGCTATGAAACATCTGCAGACTTCATCTGACTTCAGGAAGTTTCCCTTTGCATGACCAGTACCTGGTACTTACTCTTGATGTGTAAAGAGCCTCCTCTCTCCAACCTGCCCGGCCTAACCCTCTCCAATTCGTAGCCCAGCTCAAAGACCCTACATTGCCAGGGCCAAGTGGGAGACCAAAAGCCTGCCCGATCCTGGCCTCAAAGCTTCCCCAGTCTCGGTCTCAGAATGTTCTAGTCAACTCCACCTCTCCTGAAGAAAGACTCACACCTACCAGCTCTTTGAATAAGACCTCATGGCTTTTGAGTTGCCCCTTTTCACCAAGCAGATCCATGCTTTCCTTCAAACTCTTGTTCTGAACACCCGTCTGACTTGCCCCATCCCACCTTTGGGCTCAGATGATTGGCTTGGAGATATAACTAGATATGAATGTAACATTTGTTAGTTGCAATATTTCTCTGCATGCTCCCTCCCTAGCTAGACTGTGTAAGCTCCTGCAGGGAGGGACCTTTTCATGCCTTCTTTGAATTCCCGGTGCAGAGTCTAGAGATAATCAGTGAATGTGTTGGGCAGATGAATGGATGACCAGAGGGGTCCTTAGAATCCAGGAGTGGCAGTTGCCCATCCATCTCACTGCTAACAGCTGAGATATGGCGTGTGCCGGCTTTTTCAACTAGTCTCTTACCTCCTCTCTGGCACTTCTTCCAGGTCATAACGGAGTCTCCTCTCTCGACTCCATCACATCTATACTCTGTAACTTAGCAGACACCATACAGTGACTTACATTGCTTCCTAGTTGTGCTTGTATATGTCTGTGAAAATCTTGTCTCCACAGTAAAACTGTGAGCTCCTGAAGGGCAAGAATATTTCTCATCTCTCAGTGCTTATGAGAGTAATAATAAATATTTCTGGAGCACGTATTGTATACCAGGCAATATGAATTTTCTCATTTGGCCCTCGTAACAACTCTCTGAGGTTTTTATTATTTTTATCCTCATTTTGCAGATGAGAAGATGGAGACACAGAGGGTCGATAATTTGCCCAAGATCACACAAGTAGCAAATGCAACAGCTTTCAATATGTGGTTACCTGTGGATGGTTGATGAGGTTTAGGGGCTGGGTGCTGCCACCTTCTCCCCACCCAGTCCCGTTTAATTGGACATTCTCTTCGGGCACAAAGGTATGCTCAGCTCTCCTCTACTTGCGAGATTTCTATCACATTGCCAGCAAGTGAGTCCGTCTTCAGGAGGCAGTCCCTACCTGCCTCCACCTCTTTTTTAAATGAACGTAGAGTTGATTTACAATTTGTGTTAGTTTCTGGTGTACAGCAAAGTGGTTCAGATACACACACACACACATATATATGAATATGTATATATTCTTTTTCATATTCCTTTCCATTATGGTTTATTACAGGATATTAAATATAGTTCCCTGTGCTATACAGTAGGACCTTGTTGGTTATCTATTTTATATACAGTAGTGTGTATCTGCTAATCCTATACTCCTAATTTATCCCCCCATCTCCTTTCCCCTTTGGTAACCGTAAGTTCGTTTTCTATGTCTGTGAGTCTGTTTCTGTTTCGTAAATAAGTTCATTTGTATCATATTTCAGATTCCACATATAAGTGATATCATATGATATTCGTCTTTCTCTGCCGGACTTCACTTAGGATGATAACCTCTAGGTCCATCCATGTAGCTGCAAATGGCATTATTTCATTCCTTTTTATGGCTGAGTAATAGTCCGTTGTATACATGTACCACATCTTCGTTATCCACGCATCTGCAGATGAACATTTAGGTTGCTTCCACGTCTTGGATATTGTAAACAGTGCTGCTATGAACACTGGGGTGCATGCATCTCTTCTAAGTAGAATTTTCTCCAGATATACGCCCAGGAGTGGGATTGCAGGATCCAATGCACCTGCCTCCAACTTGTGCTCCTTGTTTCTCATTGGCTGACCTGGAGCCTCTCAGGTACCTGACCTCAGAGCTGCGTTTGGCGTCATAGCACTGGGACAGCTCAGTGTTCACACCTGCCCCTTCCACTCACACACACAGGCAGTTCAGTGTAGTAGAAAGGTCTGGGCAGGGGCAGATGCTTCTGTGGCTCTCGAAGCTTAGACCATTGGAAGGGTCCATTTAATTAAGAAATATAATATAAAATTACAAATACAAAATTAAGTTCAGGGCCTCAAACGGATCTTGAACTAATGAGGAGGGCAGAAGCAGAAGCTGCACCCACTATCAGCAAACCCACCTCAGGACCCGAGCTCTAGTCCCAGCTCTGTCACTAACCATGCTACTGCCTGAGCAATCTCTTTCCCCGAACGGGCTCAGCTCCCTCCTGTTCAAATGAGGGGGCTGGGATGAGTGAGAATGGGGGAGCTCTGCGGCCCCTCTCAGCCCTGGTGCTTGAACTCTAGCAGCCATGGCTCCAAGCACTTTCCCAGGCTCTTCACGGCAACATCGCAGAACCGCCCCTGGTCCAGGAGGGATGTTGCTTCTCCCTCCAGCCCAGGCACATACTGTATTACAGTAATGAGAGCTTAGGTTGCTTTAAATATCACAAAACAAAAACAACGGGCAGCCCGGGTTCATCATCATTCCCTGCCCAGACCACAGAGGAGAGTGCCGCCAGACCGAGGCCAGAGCAGAGATTGTGAGGGGAGCCCACACACCCCTTTCAGGAATCCATTGGCTCATGTCTAGAACGAAAATCACCAACGACGGCAGGGGCTGTGAAGAGCCAGTGGGAGGGAGAGCCCGCAAGGTCACTCTGGGACACAGAGGCCCTGGCTGGAGTGAGGGTGGAGATCAGGGTTCTGGATCCACCAGAGATGAGCTGGTGCCAGGCCTGAGGCTGCAGGAACCGCGGTCTCTCACCTCTAGGAGAGCCAGAGGAGTCCAGCCAAAGGTCTCCACAGAAAGGAGGCTGGTCTCCCCCACAGGGCCCTGGGAGACATCCGCTGAGCAGAACACCAAGCATTCATCAGAAGGGAAGGAGCTGTGGCGACATGGAAAGGACTTTCTCCCACGGAGCTTCCCCAAAGCCAAAGGGCAAATACTCAGGGGAAGCCGGCAGACCCTACAAGGCCCACTCCCTGAAGCAAGAACTAAGCTGTTCAGCTCACCATAAAGAGTCCCTAGTCAACCCACATTCTATAAAATGGTCCGTGACCGATCAGAGGCCCCATCAGATAGTTGTTTGATGTTGGCATGTGTCAAATTATGGTGAAGGACATGCACACAAGCAATCCTCCACAGAGACAGGAAGAAAGGCTCACGCACATACTCTGCAAACCTGGCTCCCCTGTTGCTTACAGCTCTCAGGCTGTGTGACTCCACCGCTCCAAGGCTGCCCCTGGTGGTTAGGGAACATGGCACTTAGGACAGATGGGGCTTAGGGCCAGGGAGGTGCCCTTTCTACACCACGCCAACCCCATGCCCTGAACCCTCTAATACGTGGTGCTTCCACCAGAGAAGGAAGTGAAGAGGAGAGCTGCCAGTGATTTGTGTTTGACAGCAAACACACGTGGGCACCTCTTTTCTAAGCTTTAGGATCTTTTCAGGCTGAGCTTTCTCAATAACTATGTCAGTCAGACATTTTCAAAGGGAAGTGGAAGGTCTGAAGTTAAATGAAGGATTGAGCTCCTTTTGCCAGGACCTCACTCAGCAGTAACTACAGGAATGTGCACCGAGCAACGCATCCAACGGCGGGTGGTGTCACCAATCCGTGGGGATCCCAGCATGCCCACAGAGGATAGAACTAGGCCTGGGAAAGACAGAGACTCGGCAGAAGGCCGGTGCTGGGTGGAGGGAAAGAAGCTACTGCAAAATCCATGAAACAGGGAAACCAGAACCTGGAATAGATGGTTCCTAGCACACGGCCTAAGCGGCACTTGAATTTATGTTCCACAAAAGCAGAGAGAGCATCTCCCTTGATCATTGTTGACTCCCCAACACCTAACACACTGCCTGACATGGAGCAGGTGCTCAGGAATTAATGTATAGTAGGTGCCCAATAAACTCTTTTTCCTTTTTTTACATTCTTAATCTCTTCCGGCTCAGGAACTTAAGCTGACTGTGGGTTTGTGGTCTGTTTGCCACTCATGGCTGGAACTAAATAGATAACGCTGTTCTGGGGCACACCTGTTTCTCGCTTTCCATCTGGCCTCCCTTCCTTCCTCATACTCACCACCCTTCCAACAAGAACAACATACTAGTAAGCCCTCTATTACCTTCCCTTCTCTGAGCTCCTCATTGATCTTGATATATTCTCTCTTGGACTGGAAGTTAATTTTTTTTTCATACGATGCAGTCTTGTCTCTATTTTTATCCCATTTGTATAGTGCCAACTATATTCCTCTCATTATAAACTCACTGAGATCAGGGACTAAGTTACACATGCTTTGTAGGCACCATGGCACCCAGCCTGATGCTTTATCTATCTCTGAACAAACTCACAGTCTCTCTCTCCCAAGATACAACTTCCCTAGTTATACTTAATTCCTCATTATTCAATATGGTCTATTCCCCCTTAAACATCTTCCCAACTTTCAAAAGGAGAAAAAAAAGACTTTAACCATTTGTTAACCAGCTTTTATTGAGAACTTACCGTATATCAGGCAATGTGCTAGGTGGCAAAAGGGAAAAGATGAACACACACACACACACACACACACATACACGTGCACACAATAGAGGTCAGAAATATCACAGTTTAAGCCTCCTTCTCTACTAAAGTCAAAAGAGTTAGCTAGCTAAGTGGTCTAGCAGAAACAGTATCTGACCATTTGCTCAACTAATGATGTAACCTTGGATGAACCAAATATTCTCCCTGAGATTCTGTCTCTTAATCCGCAAAACAAAGGGAAGGACTGCCAAGGACATGCCCTCTCTCATATTCTGTTCCTTCTTCACAATGAGCAGTACCAAAGTTTACGTGATTACATTCTGTGGTAGAAAGTAAAACTGCTATAGCTATTGAGAGGAAAATGAGAGCCATGAGGTTGAAATAGTTTGGAGGTAAAATTTAAACTACCCATAGAAGCAACTACTGTTAAGCCCATATCAACAAACTGCATACCCAGAGACTTTAGTAGTGATAGACACTCAACAAATCGTCTATACTGAGTCACACACATGAATCTAGTTGGGTAGACAACATCCAAGCAAAATGAGAGTGAATATAAGACTTTACATTGTTCTTGGTCTTTCTGAACTCATGAGCTGTAAATATAATCCGGTTTTACAGCTGGAAGAGAAAGAAAAGACACTAAAGATATCTCTTTTTTCTGCAGATTATGAAGAAGTTAAAAATTTTCAAAGGACAATGGAGGAAATAATCCAAGAAGGAAGGCAGAGTGACAATAACTGCAAAGGAGCAAAGATAAGAAAAATGATTCAGTCCTCGATGCACAATAATGCCTGTGTGATAAGAATGCTGAGAAGAAAAATAAGACAAAGAGGATCAAGAGAAGAACTCAAAACTGTACAACTGGAACTAATAAGAAGAATGAGACTTTCCTCAGACAGGGTGTATTAGACTTTGTGGAAGTCCAAGGAAGCAGAACTTCCAGGATCCACGGGTTCAAGGGGTTTAATACACAATGAGTGGGAAGAGGGGAGAGGTTATTTCTCTACAAAGCAAACAAAAGGATTCACTGAAGGAGACTTTGGAATGTTCCAACTGGAAAAAAAAGAAGACTCCATTGGGAGTTAATGGTCTTCATATACATGATACACTGTCCTGAAGTAGAAGGATCCAGGCTATACAACAGACATTCAAAATCATAACTAAGGAAGTTTCAGAGAGGAAGACTTTGACCAAAACTAAAGGGGAACATCCTAAAAATTAGAATCATCCGAAATTGGGGTGTATTTCTTTGTGAGGATATGAGCTCCTCATTATTGGAAGTGTTCATTCAAGTGAAGGCTGAATAATCATCTTATTTAGGAGACTGTAGGAAAGAGTCCTTCTCTGTGCAGGCGATTGTGCTAGCTAACTTCGAAAAGCCCTTCCAAATTTTTTTTATTAATTTATTTATTTTTGGCTGCATTGGGTCTTTGTTGCTGTGCGCAGGCTTTCTCTAGTTGAGGCGAGCGGGGGCTACTCTTCATTGTGGTGCACGGGCTTCTCGTTGTGGTGGCTTCTATTGTTGCAGAGCACGGGCTCTAGGTGCGTGCGGGCTTCAGGAGTTGTGGCTCGTGGGCTCTAGAGCGCAGACTCAGTAGTTGTGGCGCACGGGCTTAGTTGCTCCACGGCATGTGGGATCTTCCCAGACCAGGGCTTGAACCAATGTCCCCTGAATTGGCAGGCAGATTCTTAACCACTGTGCCACAATGGAATCCCTCCCTTCCAGATATAGACTGTTTCTGAGAGGTACCCAGGCGTTGAAAGAACAATTTATTTATGCTGATACAGATTGGAAGTCTCACATAATGATAACTTCTGGCCCAAGAGTCACATGGCCTGTAGACATATGGAGTCTCTCACATGTTCACACCACATACACATGCACACATCACAGCTGGTCATTGTCACTTTTCTTGTTATGCATATACCATCTGGTCCAGACTCTGTGGCAAAAGTGGCATAACAAGACTCTAGTGGCGTAACAAGACTACTCTCTACTACAGCCAAATTGTTTACAGCAACTTTGAGCTTCAGTCAGAAGTGGATCTGGAGGGCAAAACTGATCACTCTTCCAAGAAAATATGGTCAACCTATTTCATGCCACTTAATAGTTGTAAAGAATAATTAGATTTATTGTAGTCAGTCATAAAATCCTAGTTATTCAAGTGTTTTAATTTGTAAGTATACATGGGTAAATTATCTTTGTTTTTGAGTTCCCCCTCTCATGTCCTGATCCCCGTAAGTCCTGAATTATTTATCAGGGTCTTGAATACCATTGAAATGTAAGCCAACACTGCTCAGGGTTTCTCTTATTTCATTTCACCACAACATATGTAGAAGACAGAATATGGGAAGGTAAATACTGGTTTAATTACACAGAGTATAGTTTCCTTTTCTGTCTCTACACAGTAGCTATAAGCCATTTGAGGGCATGGATTCTGTCCTGTTCCTCACAGTGCCCTGCAAGAAATTAATGTCTCTGAGTAACACCTCAGAGCTGCATCATCTCAAGAATATCTCTTCCAATGGCTTGTCATGGTCCCAAATCCCAATGTTAGAGTCCTGGAGTGCCATTGCTTCTAAAATTTTGGTTAGAATGTACATTTAAACATGTTTAGTAAAAGAATGACCCAACTCAAGCATGCTCATGCTTCTATGCAAATAACTTCCTCTTGTGTAGAGATTTGCATGTACCAAAGGATCCCAATGCTGAAATCATATGATAAAAATTCTGAAAGCTCAATACCATCCTTACAATCCTGGAGTCTCAGAGTCTCAGGCTGCCCAGAACAAAATATTCACCTGGGTGTAAATCTTCAATCTAGCACTCAAATGAGATTCATGATGTCCTTGACCTAGCTCCCTGAAAAGAGGTGTAGCACACACAGGGATCTAGGTCATGGCTGTAGGGTCCACGATAGCCCAATAGGCAGAGCACTCACAAAGTCCCAAGCCTGGGTAGAGGATCCAGGGCTGAGAGGAAGGAGCACATTTGCCCAAAGTGGCAGAAGATAGTGTTCCCAGTGGAAGCCAGGGTATTGCTACTGAATGAACATCAAGTGAAGGGTGAGCTAAGGCTGAAAAGAAGACAGCAAATCCTAAGGTTTGGATCCTACACTATTGCAAGCAAGAAACATAGTGAGAGATAGGCTCACAGTAAAGTTACGGTCACTGCCAATGTGCTGGATGCCCCCTCTGTGTGGTCCATGACAGTTTAAAGGAGCTCTCTCATGAACTGACTTATGGTTACCAGGGGGAAGGGAAGGGGGAAAGGTATATAGTTGGGGAGTTTGGGATTGACATGTACACACTGCTCTATTTAAAATGGATAACCAACAAGGACCTACTGTATAGCACAGGGAACTCTGCTCAATATTATGTAACAACCTAAATGGGAAAAGAATTTGAAAAAGAATAGATACATGTATATGTATAACTGAATCACTCTGATGTACACCTGAAACTAACACAACATTGTTAATCAACTATACTCCAATATAAAACAAAAAGTTTAAAAAAAAAAGCTACAAGGATATATTATACAACACAGGAAATATAGCCAATATCTTATAATAACTAGATATGAAATATAACCTTTAAAAATCGTGATGTTGTACACCTGAAACTTATATAATATTGTACTATACCTCAATAAAATAATAATAATAAATAAAGGATTATTAAAAGGTAGGAGAAAAAAATAAAGAAGCTCTCTCATGAGTAACAATCCCTGTTTGAAAATGCCTATGATTGTACTCAGGGCATGTGTGGGACATCACTTTCCTGACTAACTGAATCACATACCAACTAACATAACAGGCCAAGGTGAGAATGGGAGCTAATCAGGAAGAAGAGATCTTTCTGAGTATTATCTAAACTCTTTGCAAACCCAAAACTCTTGGTATTGATGTTTAAGAATTTTAGTATAGAACTTTTGCTCTTATTCTTATATCTGTGGTGTCATGAAACTAAAACTGGGTTTTCACTTGCATAAAATTGATGGCATTTGTAGAAATAATGAGCGATTCTTAGAGAAAGGAAGTAAAAACAAACTTAAGAGAAGTTGAACACGTTGAAGATACTCTACATTTGGCTTTTATTTTCTCATGCTCTAAATGAATCACACACAAAATAGAGAATGACATCCTGTATCCAGCCACCAGCCTGACAGTTTGTAGGAACCAGATCACACAACCACATTCAGCCTCCAACAACTGTTCTCCAACAACACCCCATACTCTTCAAAGCCAACGTCCATAAAAGTAACCAACCCCAAGTTAGAGCAACTACGACAGTCAGTTGTTCACAGAAATTGCATTTGCAGCGCAGGACAGGGTAAACATTTTTCAAACAACTGACATCAGGGAAGTGTCCAAAATTAATGCAGAATTGAAACGATGGGATGTAAATGGATGTGAGTGGAACCAACATAGATCTTATGAAGGCAATCATTAAATCGTTATGGCCTAGCAAGGCCTGCATTTAGAATTATAACACTAATGAGACAAGTTTCAATTCAATTCAGCAAACATTTTTTTTACACGGCATTGACAAATGCAAATGCCTCTAGTTAGTTCTCAAAATCTCCTTGCCCTCTGCCCATGTTCCCAGGCATCATGGTGCACTGATGTAAGTTAGCAGTCTATGCTGGCCTTCTTCATTCCCTGCCAAGGGAGCATCCTGTTGCAGATACTTCTGGTTAAATAAGGATATGGAGAGCCTCAGAAAATATACTCACAGCACCCCCAAAGCCCCCAGAGGATTACATATTAAAAGCTCCTCGCCCTGTGAATCAAACAGAGCAATTTCAGGCTTGGGAGAACCTACTAATCTCTCCTCCTTTTCCTCTGAAAACCCAGGACAGGCCTTTAGGAATAAAGCATCTTCTTTAGGAGCCCATGACTGATGGGAGAAGCCCTCCAAAGCTAGCAATGGGAGCAGTTAGGGAGGAGCCCTCTGAACAGGCTCCTTGGACGCCTTTATAGTTCAAGAGGAGAGCTGTGTGTTGCAAGGTGCCTACGAGCTTCCCAGCGGTCAGCCTCTGCTGGTGGGCACGTTCCTCACCATGACCCTCTCCGGCCCTGAAGATGCGTAAGCTGTACCCACACAGCAGGAGGCAGGGGAGAGTTGGGAGGAGAATAACCCGACCCCAATCATTGGGCTGGACCTCAACCCGGCTTGAGATAAGTACTATTCTTCCTTCTCCCCTGAAAAACAATCACCACGGCACATCCAGAGTGAAAATACAGGAGATGGAAGGGTAAATTAAAACATCCTCGTGCTGGGCAGGCCTAAAGGGGCAGCAGGATTAAACACCTTAAATGAGTCAGAGACCGTGCCTCCCCTGATGTGGTGGGGTTTTTTTTTTTAATTGAAATATAGTTGATTTACAATATTGTGTTAGTTTAGGCGTACAACAAAGTGATTCAGTAATATATACTTTTTTCAGATTATTTTCCATTATAGGTTATTAGAAGATATTGAATATAGTTCCCTGTACTTTTTCAGATTATTTTCCATTATAGGTTATTACAAGATACTGAATATACATAGTTCCCTGGGCTTTGAACAGCCTCAAGCGTGCACACAGCAAGGGGCTGATTCCCTCTGTAAGCAGAGCATCTACCTGGACAGCTTCTGAGAACTGAATCCCTGGACTGCTCTGCTTGGACACGGTACCCCACAGAGCTTTGCCATTTGTCTGACCTCTCCCCCTTCTCAACTCTCCCACCTTCTGGGTTTTCCCCTCAGTCAGCTGTCTCAGTGTTCAGTTTCCTTTAACAAGGTGTCCTGAGAAGACAGTTCTAAGGCACATGGACAAGAAGATAAATGACAAACATCCGTCACCAACAAATTCCTCGATTTTGTTCTCGGTCTCAGAGAAGATTTGTTTAATTGGCACTTGCTAGCGTTCCAGTCAGTAAGTCTAGACCCTCAGGGCTGGAAATGGAGAACCCTAGACCGCCTACTGCTGTAACCCCTCCTTCAACAGTCATAACAAGCAGCACAGCTCCGTGGGTGAGCCGCAGGCCCTGGAACCAGATCGCCTGGCTTAAAATCTCTACTCTGATCTTGACTAGCTGTGTGATTTTAAGTAAGTTATGTAATGCTTCGGCCTCAGTTTCCTCATCTAAAACATGGGATACTAACAGCAGAACTTCCTAAAAGGACCGCCGTGATCTAATACTTAGAACAGTGCTTGGCTTCAAATCGTAGCTATTATTATTATTACAACTGGAGATGTTTAAACGACTGGAGCATGTCTCATCTCATAGTAAATCTATTTTGACTATCCCTAGTACATGGCTAGGGCTCATCCGTATAATAATAAATAATCATGACATTACAACCCCTTGGCAGCAAAAACAAACATACCAAAAACAAACGAAAAGCTCCGCCTCCTTTGCCCTAACAAAAAGCCGTCCAGGTTAGCATGCAAAGTTGCCAGATTCATTCTCTCCCTGGAATATATTCCTCCAAGTATGTCTAATGCTACATTAGTTATAAAGTAACTGGGATACTTCAGCTTTCAGCAAATGATTATGTGAGATTCTGCAGTTTCAATTTCTTCTTGTCAGGGGGTCTCACGACCTGGGTTCTCTGACCTTCCCAGGAGACCACTTTGTCTCCCATAGCTGAGCTGCTCTGTGCACTCCTGGAAGACAGTCCTTGGTTCTTCTTAAAAACAGTCTCGGGCTTCCCTGGTGGTGCAGTGGTTGAGAGTCCGCCTGCCGATGCAGGGGACACGGGTTCGTGCCCCGGTCCGGGAAGATCCCACATGCCGCGGAGCGGCTAGGCCCGTGAGCCATGGCCGCTGAGCCTGCGCGTCCGGTGCCTGTGCTCCGCAACGGGAGAGGCCACAGCAGTGAAAGGCCCGCGTACCGCAAAAAAAAAAAAAAACAAAAAATAAACAGTCTCTAATTTCATCTTGTCTAAGAAACACACACTCCAACCAATAAACTTAATCCATGAATTCTATGAAGTTCAACAAACAAATTAGCAGAGAAAGAGTTGCTTATAAATGTGTTATTAATTCTCTTCTGTGCTTTCGCCCTAAGATGATGCTCAGATGCCTGAGTCCCCAGCAATCTTACCTTCACCTCCACCCAGAGGGGTGATGGGGGATTCAGCAAGATGAGGAGTGGAGGCACAAGGAGAGGGCTCTGGGTTGGCCTCTGATGGAAACCTCAGCAGGAAAATGGAGATTCTAGGCAGCTAAGTACAGGGACGCAAGGTCCAGAAATCCAGAAGTGAATTCTGGAGCTTGAAGCGGAGGATTAGCCCAGTTAAATAAGCGGGGGCTTTCTGTCAGAGGAAAACTAGTGGCTGGGCAGAGGACAGAGCAGGGAAGAAGGCTGCGAAGCACATGGCCTACCTCTGATTTCAGCAGGAAGAGCTGGGCAAGCTGCAAGGGTGTGAGTGGGGAGGAGAGGGAAGGGGCCTCTCTTAATAAGGTGGTGGTTTGGGCCCCAACCAGGAGGGCGTAGCTGTCAGTTTCATTTTGGGCTGGGGATGGGTGAGTTGCTTGTCCAGCAATCACTCCCATCAAATGTGCATCCAATCAGTGTCATTTTTCAAACCCTCACCCTACTTTGGCCAAGGAGGCAGGGATGAAAGCCAGGGGCTCAGGCTGAAACAGGCGGGAGCCTGGAGCTCTGTGGCAGGCTCTGGCCCTGGAGCTCACGAAATATGACACCTAGAGAGGGGAACTGCAGGAAAAGAGTCACAGCCAAACAAACACACCCTCAGCCAGCACTCTGAGCCCAGAGGCCAGAGAGGGGGCCGCTGGCCCTTCGGGGAAAGATGGCCAGCCGTTCTCTCTCTTTCTCTCCAGGATCAATGTTCCCCCAAAGAGGAGGAACTCATTTTTGCTCAAAGAGTATACTCACCTGCCCCACCCACAACTTAGAGATCTTCTTTTACGAATCCTTGCTTGGTGAAGTTTTTTTAGTGTTTTTTGGTGAAAAAAGATGATGCTTCAGTGTCTTCTGTAGTTCGGATGCCCACATTTGCATGGAGTTTGCTATTGCTTTGATACGGGAGGCAATAGAGCCTAGTGTTTAGGACCCTTGCACGTTTCAAGCCAGAGAGAATGGGTTCATAGCTCAGCATGACTACTGACCTGCTGTGTAGCTTAGGGCAAATCACTCAACCTCTCTGAGCCTTACATTCTCATCTGCAAGATGAGGATATAATGGTACTGATTCCACACAAGTGTTATTAGAATTAAATAAGATTGTCTGCTTAAAGCAGTTATATTGCCTGGCATAGAGCAAACCCTCAATAAATGGCAGCTATGAGTGTGTCTGATGCTCAAATATTTGTAATTCTCTAAATAATCCTGTTAAAGCAATTTTTAAAGGTCAATTTGAGAGGCTTTAGCACAGTGCCCCATCCCCGTTTTAAGTCCCAGCTCAACTCTCTTCTAATTCTCATGCCACAGGGATCAATAGCACATCACTTGTCACCTAAGTACAAACCATCAGCATAAGAAGAACTACTTCTGCTGTTTCTATTATTTCTTTCTCTTGCTTCTCCCACTCTCTCATGTTAAAAGCTTTCATTTCCATACCTGATAAATTGGAAAGAATGTCCACCTACCAGTCCCAAAACTTGACAAAACTAATACCGTTTAATTTGGAAATTTTTTCTAGAAATTCTCAACTCTAGAAATAAGTCACAATAATGATTCTGCTCTGCAGCCAGAGCAACACATTTGGGTCTCAACATTTGAATTTTTTTTTTTTTTTTGCGGTACGCGGGCCTCTCACTGTTGCGGCCTCTCCTGTTGCGGAGCACAGGCTCCGGACGCGCAGGCTCAGCGGCCATGGCTCACGGGCCCAGCTGCTCCGCGGCATGTGGGATCTTCCCGGTCCGGGGCTCGAACCCGTGTCCCCTGCATCGGCAGGCGGCCTCTCAACCACTGCGCCACCAGGGAAGCCCAACATTTGAATTTTTTTGCGAATAGATTCAAAGCTCTCTGAATTGAAGTTTTACATGGGATTGAGTGAAATAAGATAATCGTAACATTTGAAAGATAATATTTATGTGTTTGAGAAATTATGGAACACAAAATTACCAGGAACAAGAACTTAAACACAAAGCTGGTCTGGCCTTTGGGAGTTAATGAAGATTGTTTTGACTATAAAATATTTCTATCAGTGACTAATAAAAACACTCCTAGACTGTTGTCACATCACAGGGATCTAGTTCAACACACATTCATTCATTTAGTATTTATTGTGCAATTTCTAAACTTCAGGAACTGCGCTCAGCACTGGGACACAAAACAGAAACAGTTACTTCCCACCTGTGTCTTAGAGTTTATCGAGAGGTTCAGAAAACTAAAAGGCAATTACAGAATGACATAGGAGAGCAATGAGTGAGAGACACAGGGTGCTATGAGAGCCCCTGGGGAGGACACCTGGCCAACAGTTAAGGGGCAGGAGAAACTTCCCAGAATAAACAATATCAAGACAAGATCTGCAGGATGTGCAAAGCCTGAAATAAGTAGGTGGGGAGGGGAAAGAACGTTGCAAAAAAGGAAGCACCCTCATGTGGAAAGTCCCAGAGACCAGAGGCTCAGAGGGAATCTGGGGAAGTGGACTCATTTTCGTTTTTGACTGGAGCATGGGGTACAAGGCACAAGCAGCAAGAAATGAAACCAGAGAGGAAAGCAGGAGTCTTGTAGGGCATTTACTCTGAGCACAAGGGGCACCCCATCAGAAGACTCCAAAAAAAATGGGACATGAGAAGGCAGAGTTAAGAAACCGTTGCCCGGATAGGCAAGAATACTAAGGATGGAGAAAAAGTGAAAAAATTAAGAGATGTTTCCATATGGAATTAAATGGATTTGTGGTTTGGTTTGAATACGAGAGGAAGAAGCCAAGAGTGAGGCCCAAGTTTCTGGCTTGGGAAGCTGGGGGCCTCACCACAGGGCCTTTGCACTTACTGTTCTCTCTGCCTGGAATACTCTTCACCCATATACCTCCGAGGCTCCTCTGTCACCTCATTCAGGCTCCTGCTCAACTACTGCCTTATCAGAGTCTTCTTCACCCTATACAAAACTTAATCAGTACCCAAATTCTCCCCCCAGCCCCATTACTCGCTATACTCTTAACCCCTAATATTCCTTCACAGCAATTATCACCACCTGACATTTTATGTATTTGTTCAGCCGCCTTTCTGTCCCCATGAAAATGTGGGCTCCGTGATAGCATCATTTTTTTTCTATTTTGTTCCCTATATATCCGCAGTATCTAAAATAGTTCCTGGTATATGGTCACCCTCAACATATCTTTTAATGTTTCATGATTAAATTCACAAAGGTAGGAAACGCTGAAAGAGAAAACACAAAAGTGGTTTAAGAAAACACACACTTGCCTCTATTTGTAACTCTTTGGTTCAGAAGCTCCTTTGTTTTTCAGTGAAACTCTAAGACATACAGAAAGGTACACAAGTCAGACATGTACAGCTCAATGAATTGTAACAAAATGAATATACCATGTTACCAGCAGGCAGAGCAAGAAAAAGAACATCATCAGAGCCTCCAACATGGCCCTCCCAATCACTCACCCCCTTGCTCCTCCCCAAAGGTAACCAGGAAACTGACTTCTAACCCCATCAGTAGCTTTACCTGTTCTTGAACTATGTATAAATGGAATAATTTCATTTGTATTCTTTGTGTCTTGCCCCTTTCGCTTAATGTTAGATTTGCGAGATTCATCTATGTTTTTATACAGAGCAATACTTCCTTCTCTTTTGTAACTGTATGGGATTCAACTTTATGGAGGGCCCACAGCTTACTTTCTACTATTGATGAACATCTGGTTGTTTCCAATTTGGAGCCATTACTACTGACACTGCTATGAACATTCCAGTACATACCTTTAGGTGACCATATGTATTTGGGAAGGTAGGGAGGGTGGGCTATATATCTAGGAAAATAATTGCTGAGTCATAGAGTATGGATATGTTCAGTTTTAATAAATACTACCTAAAAGTTATCAAAATAATTGTATCAATTCCAACTCTCATCTGCAATGTATGTTATTTTCCATTGTTCCATATCCTCAACAATACTTGGTAGTGCAAATCTATTTCATTTTAGTGGTGGGTGGGTGGTGGTATCTCACCTCCCCAATGACTAGTGAAGGTAAGTATCTTTTCATATATGCCATTTGGGGATCAATGCTTGTGAAGTTCCTGTTCAAGTCTCTTTCCCTTTTTCTGCCTTTGTCTTATTGACTTGTAAGGGCTGTTGATACATTCTAAGTACAAGCTCTTCATTGGTTAGAACTGCTGCAAATATTTACCCTGACTCTGTTGTTTGCCTTTCACTTTCTTAACACTGAGGTTTGATGAACATAAATTCTTAACTCTGATGTAATCTGCCTTATCAATCTTTACCTTTATGGTTCACACTTTCTGAGACTTGAAAGAGTTCATAAAGGAGGGTGAGGAAAGCAGGGAAATGGAGACAAAGGGAAAGTGTTTTGCAAAGGAGGGATATAGTGTGAGCTAAGGCAGGGATGTGTTCCCAAGACCAGAAGAAAAGGTTAGCCAGGAAAGGTGACGCTAGACTGAGAGGGGCCTTATAATTGGCCAAGGTGTTTCCTTTTGACCTGAAGACAATGGCGATGTTTTAAGGTCCTGTCTCCACCTACCCATCTGCCTTCCTTACACAATCTTTCCTGCCCCTGCAGCTCAGGGGACGTGCCCATCACAGAATTTAATCACTGTCTCCCACAACAGCTTTCTACCTTGTATGTACTTCTATCTCTGCCCTTATCATACTGCATTGCAATTTATCTATGTTCCAGTCTAAACTGACAACTTCTTGAAAGCAGTCATTGGCAACAGAGTACAGGACCAGCTTGTACAGGCTCACGAGAGCTAACTATTAAATTTTCAAGAAGTCTGCAAGCCAGTTGACATTATGTCAGTAGCTTGAAATCAACCATGGTATTTTAAATCAACCAGAGTATTTTCACAGTGTGGAAGTCAGCAAATGCTCCACATTAGGGCTCCTCCCTCCCGCACAGAGCCCGTTGTTAATCGTTTGCCAGCATACCACTAGACACTGGTATTATTCATCTCTATACGCTTGTCACTGAACATAATGCCTGCACCAATATTTATTGAATTAAATTGCATTTTTTCACAACACCTATCACACCTTATAGAACCCCAAGTAAATAAATTCTCATTATAATTGGACATTATGCTAAGTGAAATAAGCCAAACACAGAAAGACAAGTATTACATGATTCCATTTACACAAAGAATATAAAATAGTCAAAATCATAAAATCAAAAACGGGAATGGTGGTTGCCAGGGGCTGGAGGAGGTGGGGAAGGGAAATGGGGAGTTATTAATCAACAAGGCATAAAGTTTCAGTTAAGTAAGAGGGTCATACTCTGGAGATCTGCTGTCCAACATGGTACCTACAGTCATTAACAATGTCCTACACACTTAAAATTTGTTCAGGGGATAGATTTCATGTTCTGGTCAAAACTAAAAAAGAAAAGGGACTTCGCTGGTGGTCCCGCAGTTAAAGACTTCACCTTCCAATGGAGGGGGTGCAGGTTCAATCCCTGGTAGGGGAGCTAAGATCCCACATGCCTCACAGCCAAAACACCAAAAAAACATAAAACAGAAGCAATATTGTAACAAATTCAATAAGGACTTTAAAAATAGTCCACATCAAAAAAAATCTTTAAAAAAAAATTTTGGAAGAATCCTGCTCTCTGCTTCTTCAGCACAACCAGCATGTCTGTCGTGTTCATTTACTATGCATGCTGACACCATACCTGAGAGTTTATATGTGAGTCCCCAAAGCAATGAGAAGGCAGCACGGGTAACGCATAAGCAAGTGCAAGGCAGTACGTTAGAGAAGCCCATCCTTCCAGACCCCATTTCTCAAGAGGCACTTATAAGCCACTTGGTGTTCCCAAGAGGTCTGTGAAGCATCGTTCCCATGCAAATTTCAAAGTACAAACAGCCCAGACATTTCCTAGAGCCAAAAGCTTCACCTAACAGGGCCACTGAAAGAGGAGGAGCCTGTGGGCCTCTGTGTCAGACACATGGGCGTGTTCCTTGGTGTTCCCTCCATAAACAAGATGATGAAACGTCGGATGGTGAGAGAGCTCATGACTCACGACAATGCCCTGGATGGGGAAAGGGGTTTTCAGTAAAAGGAGTGAGTAAAGTTTTATGTGCCACACAAACCCAAGAGCGTAAACTTGGCGAAAGAATGAACACAAATTAGACACAATGCCAACATTTCAAAGCAACTGAAAATTTAACTGTAGATCCTTTGTTGTTAGAGTGAGAATACCATCCCAATGATTCTTCACCGAAAGAATGCCAAGGGTTGGGGGGGGGGCGGTCAGCATATAAGAATCTCCCTAGGGGTAGGGATGAGGGCCTGTGTTATTCAAAACAAAAATTACTCAATATTATAATTGCTTTCATTTATTTTTAGTCATGGTAATTCACTTACTTAGAAATCTCAAAAACCATTAGGGAAGGCGTAATATTTTCTATTTAAAAAAAGAGGCATGGGTTTTCAAAAGGATGAGAAATGTTGTTAATATATTTTAATTCTTGTCTTTTACAGATGAGGAAACTGATAATTCAACTGTAAATTCTACAAGAGCATGGACCAAGTCTGTCTTATTCACCAGGATTTGTCCAGCACTAACCACGCCTGGCACACAGTAGGTGTGCTATAAACGGTTGCTGACTGAATGAATGAGAACCGGAGAAATGGCCAGCATTACACATGTTGACATTTTGGCAGAGTTGGCATGACTGTCCTAACCCCAGTGATCTTTCCACCCTAAAGTGGTGGTTAATTAAAAACATGGACTCTGGAGCCAGACTGCCTGGGTTCCTAGACCAAGCCCTACCATTTACTAGCTGTGTGACCGCAAGCTGTTTATATAGCACCCCTGAACCTCAATTTCATCTTCCATAAGATGGGAATAATCATAATCCACTCCCAGAAAGCAGCTGCGAGCATAAGAGGAGAAAACACACATCAAGTATTTAGGAAGTGCCCAGATCACAGGATGTGCTCAATATACAATGGCCGTTACCATCAACCACAGATAATAAGGTGGGACTAAATGATCTTATGCCCTAATGGCTCAGCATTGCCTTCTGTATTCTTGGGAAACCCTCTGGAAAATTTGCCTGAGACAAAATCTTGAAGCATTACTTATAAATGACACTTTATGTTTCTTCCAGAAGTCCATCAACTTAATGTAAACCCAAAGACTACCAAAAACCTAAATAAATGAGGCCAATGAGACAATCTTTGAGGGAAGGTCCTGTGTTAATTGTCACTTCATCCCCTATGAAGCCCAGCAGAGGGCAGCTGGGATAGCCTGGTGGTCAAGAGCACAGCTGATGGGCCTCAACTGCTTAGCTTTAAATGCTAATTCCTCCATTTGTTTACTGAGTGACCCGGGCCAAGTGACATACTCTCTCTGTGCCTTTGCTTCTACAATTATAAAATGAGTTTAATAACTGCAGCTACCACACAGGGTCATGGTGAGGACAAAACAGTGACTGGCACTTGGATGGCACTACAAGGATAGCCATCGCCACCCACAACAGACATTCATGTGAATCCACGTGTGTTGCCATGAATTCAGCTACATGACGGACTGTGCTGTTGTCTTGCCATTGGTTGTCTTTGCAACTGTTGGTCATGTTACAGCTGGCACCAGAACCATGGTCCCAACCCATAGGGCAGCCCTGACACTGGCCTGAAGTGCAAGGCAGCATGTTAGAGAAGCCCATCCTTCCAGAGCCCATTTCCACAGAATAACACATATGACAACACTGATTACTGGAACAAAGTCCAGTCGACCAGACTGAATTAAGGAACCGCATCACACAACAAAATGTGGGCGATTCCCTGGCAGAACGCTGTAAGGGAATCACAGGGGAAACAAAGCTGCCAAAATATCAACTCATTGACAAGACTCTGAGGATAGCCAGCACCACAGCCAGAACCAGCTGAGCCATGGATTGGCAGGTGCCCAGGGGCTCCCGGGAACTGAGCATTCTCAGGTTACCTTTCCGTCATTTGTAGTTTCCTGGACCTTCTTCAGCCAGGGTTGTGGCAGCCATAACAGGTGAGTTCAACCTAGGACAGCTTTTGGATTATTATCTTGTCTACTGACACCCCCCTGCAGAGTCTTCCTTACAGACAGATCTATAACCCACACACAATTCACATGTTTAATGGAAATAGAGTATAAATGCTTTGCGATTAACAGAGTTTAAACTCAATAACCTTGCAGATTTTATAGAGACAGTATAGCATTGTGGTTAAAAGTCTAGACTCTAGAGCCAGGTGCCCCCTGACTTCAAATCTTGGCTGAACCATTTCCTTACCTTAGGTAAGATCTTAACCTTTCTGAGCCTCGGCTGCCTTATCAGTAAACTATAACAATTATACCTACGGCATATGACTTCCATGAGACTAAAGGAGGTAACATGTAAGACACTTAGGAAGTATCTGACAAATGGTAAAGGCATTTGGGTGGTAAAGGCATCTGTGCACATGAAGAGAAAGGAAACACAGAAGAAGTCTCACACTGTACAGAACAAGAGACTATGTTCATTTGTGTGTGCCGGCGCTTGACGGGACAATTATGTTAGTCTCACATGTTTCACCCTTAACCCATGCTCAAGTATTCCCCCTGGTTAAAGTCACTTAGAATGTGTCCAGAGCAAAAGTCCTTTCAACTGCCTTCATCCCTTCACTTGCATAACACCCGAGTTGCTGAACCAATCTCATTCAGATTTTCCACAACAGTCACCTTTGCACTGAGTCAGCCTGGAAACTTTTAGTAGATTGGTTTGCAGTTTCTAAAAGCTGCGAGTGAAAACACCAGATGCCCACCTACATCATGTCTTGTTTCTCTGGTTTTACCAACTTATAAAAGGGGACCCACAAAAATGATCCACTCGGGCTTCCCTGGTGGCGCAGTGGTTGAGAGTCCGCCTGCCGATGCAGGGGACGCGGGTTCGTGCCCCGGTCCGGGAAGATCCCACATGCAGCAGAGCGGCTGGGCCCGTGAGCCATGGCCGCTGAGCCTGCGCGTCCGGAGCCTGTGCTCCGCAACGGGAGAGGCCACAACACTGAGAGGCCCGTGTACCGCAAATAAATAAATAAATAAAAATGATCCACTCAATTACACCATTAATGCTTGGTATGTGTACTCTAAATACTCATTATTCATCGTGGGATCAGGTTAGTAACTATATTGGGGCCCAAATGGATGAGGTCAAGGTCTTAGAATTCAAATTCTTCCCTGACCCCAGTCTGGTCCAGGCAATATCACCTCTGGTTTAGTGCCTCAAGCATTTCCTCCATCCCCACCAGATCTGTATCAGCATAGTCAACAACAAGAATGATAAATGTTTACTGAGGATCTATATGAAGCTCCAGGTATTCTCACACAGACCCTCTTCTTTAATTATCATTTGCCCAGCACTGCCTGCTGCTGAACAAAATGCCTAGCATGTGTGCTCTCCATTACCTGGATATGAATCCCAGTTCTGCCACTTAATAGCCACGTGACCTTGGGCAGATCATTTAGCCTCTCTCTGCTTCAGTTTCCATATATATAACATGGGAATAATGACAAAGCCTTCTTCATAGGATCGTTGCAAGGGTTAAACAGGTCAAAAGGCTCAGAAAAGTGGCAGCTACAGAAACAGTGCTCGATGAATATCTAACTATTATTAAGCTTCCATAGGAGAACAATCTCTTCATCTAAGGAGCACCCTGTCTCTTCAGACGTTAGACCTAGAAAGGACCTCAGTGATCATACAGTTCAGCCTCCTCAGTGTACAGGTTAGAATGAGGTTCAGCGACTCCCAACTGATTTCTCCACAATTATAAACCTTATTAACAGGCGCCCAGAGATTAGACCCAGGCCCCTAACCCAGGTCTTCAAACTGCCCCTCAGTCTAATAAGCTGGTTTATAAATCACTCCACCGACCTGCCTCAAAAAAATCTTTGTATTTAGTGACTCAAACAAAGAAACGAATAATGTTGTGGGAGTATTGTGGCAACAGTACCATGACAAGATATATGGAGAAATTATTTTAGGGCAGTGGGCCTCCAACTGTCCCACTCCATTCATACATTATATGAAAGAACACAATTATGTCTGTTTTACTCTGTTCTAAATGTGTTTTATGCATAGGAGCTCAGCATAAATTATTTCTTCAAATCCTCAAAGCAATCCTATGAGATAGGTATTATTCCAGTTATACTGAAGAGCAAACCAGGCACAAAGTAGTTAAATAATATGTCTAAAAACATAGCTAATAAACGGTGAGATTGTGATTTCAACCCAGGCAGTCTGCCTCTAGAATTCATACTTCTAACCACTATACTGTACTGCCTCAGTAGCATAAGAGAGAAAAGTTCTCATGGCCCAGTTAAAGTTTGGGTGTTAACGACATCTATATATTTTAAATTTTCTTACTTGGTTTTAACCAGGAGTATTTACGGTACTAAACACAGAAGGTGGCATAGATGCTAAGGATGCTATTGCTGTGTGTGTGTGTGAGACTGTATGTGTGTGTGTGTCTATCTGTGTATCTGCATTCCATGTATGTGGCTTTCGAAGCTCCCAGTACCCACACAACATGACTTTACATATAATCTTCTTTGGGTGATTGGCTGATAATTGGTTGAATTATTTCAAGATCTTTCTGCCCACACAAGCAGAAGTATTCTACTGGGAAACACAGTATCTATCTTTGAACCTCTCATAAATTACTATAAATGTCTTATTCACAGACATTCTCAGGAGTTTATTACGTAGCCAAACCCAGAACTTTGGGCCTTGGAGAACTCCAAAATCTTTTCCACAAAAATGAGTCCCATTCCTCATGCTCCTTAAGAAGTCCAGATGAGGAATTGATGGTGTTAGAAAGAAAGAAAGAAACCAAATTAACAAATTACACTAAAGTTCTTGGCATTTGACTTTGGGGGCACAGAGTCAAGTTCTGATGGTGTTGAGGTTTATTAAGAATTCAATCAATGTTGGACTTCCCTGGTGGCGCAGTGGTTAAGAATCCGCTTGCCAATGCACAGGACACTGGTTTGAGCCCTGGTCCGGGAAGATCCCACATGCCGCGGAGCAACTAACCCCGTGAGCCACAACTACTGAGCCTTCGCTCTACAGCCTGCGAGCCACAGCTACTGAGCCCACGTGCCACAACTACTGAAGCCCACGTGCCTAAAGCCCGTGCTCCACAACAAGAGAAGCCACTGCAAGAAGCCCGTGCACCACCACAAGGAGTAGTCCCCGCTCTCTGCAACTAGAGAAGAGCCTGCATGCAGCAGCAAAGACCCAATGCAGCCAAAAATAAATTTATTTTTTTAAAAAAAGAGTTTCATTAAAAAAAAAAAAGAATTCAATCAATGTAGTAATTCTTTTGGCTTGTAGAGTCCTTGATACACAAAAGAGAAAGGTATTTTGTCCCCCCGCCCCACCGTAAACAGAGGGTTGGAAAAAAGAGGACAGGATGTCCCCTTTAAATAGAAGAGGAAACTGAGACAGAAAAAGTTAAGTGATTTAGATCCAAAGAATCAAAGACATTTAGAACTGGAAGAAGTCGCTGGTCCAAGGCCACACAGCAAGTGAATAGTAGTCCTGGGACCTAAACTTGGGCCTCCTGACTCTGGATCTAGAGCTTTTTTGCAAAATAAAGCCACACAGAGCCATGTTTGTGTGGGTCTATTTCTGGATTCTCTATTGTGCTCCTTTGGTCTGTGTGTCTGTTCTTTCGGCCCGTACCCACAGTCTTGACTACTGTAGCTACTTAAGTCTTCAAACAGGGTAGACTGATTCCTCCCACTTTATTATTCTTTTTAAAAATGGTTCTAGTTATTATAGTTCCTTGACCTTTCCATGTAAATTTTAGAGTAATCTGGTCTGTATTCATTAAAAAAAATTGTTAATATTTTGATAAGAGTTGTGCTAAACCTATATATCAATTTGGGGAGAACTGGCATCTTTACTATATTGAGTCTTGATCCATGAATATAGTATATTTCTCCATTTATTTAGTCCTTTTGATTTCTCTTCTCAGGTTTTATAATTTTCAGCAAACAAGGTCTGTCCATGTTTTATTAAATAGATATGTAAGTATTTTTGAGTGATTATAAATGTCATTGTATTTTTAATTTTGGTGTCCACATGGTCATATATGGAAATACAACTGATTTTTGTATCTTATGAGCTTGTTGAGTTTGTACCCTGTGACTTTGCTGAAACGCTTTATTTGTTCCAGGAGGGGGGTTTTTTGGTAGGTTTCTTGGGATTTTATAAGTAGGCAATCCTGTCATCTTTAAACATAGCTGTATTTCTTCTTTTCCAATTCCTTTATTTCTTTTTTGCAATGGCTAGAACTTCCAGGACTATGTTGAATAAGAGTGTCAAGAGGAGACATCTTTGTCTTGATCCTAGTCTTAGGGAGAAAGCATTCAGTCTTTCATTATTAAGTATGCTGTTTGCTATAGACCTCTTATAGATATTCTTTATCAAGTGAGGCAATTCCCCTCTATTCCTAACTTGCTGAGAGTTTTTATCATGAGTGGGTGTTGGATTTTGTCAAATGACTTTTCTATATCAATTAATGTAATCATGTGATTTTTCATATTGAACTATCCTTGCATAGCTGGAATAAATCCCACTTGGTTGTAGCATACAATTCTTTAAAAAAATGTATAAATACATTGTTGTATTTAATTTGCTAATATTTTGTTGAGGACTTTCACATCTATTAATATAGCCACTACAGCTTTCTTTTGGTTAATATTTTCATAATATAGCTTTTTTCATCCTTTTTCTTTCAACATGCCTGTATCATTATATTTGAAGTAAGTTTCTTAGACAGCATATAGAAGTCATGTTTTTAAAGCACTCTGCTAGGGACTTCCCTGGTGGTCCAGTGGTTAAGACTTCATCTTCCAATGCAGGGGGTGTGGGTTCAATCCCTGGTCAGGGAGCTAAGACCCTACATGCCTTGCGACCAAAAAAACCAAAACATAAAACAGAAGCAATATTGTAACAAATTCAATAAAGACTTTAAGAGTGGTCCACATCAAAAATATCTTTAAAAAAAATACAGCACTCTGCTAATCTTTGTTATGTTTATAGGTTTACAACAGTTAAAATATCAGCAATTACATATGCTTCAATCTAACGTATTAGCTCATTTAATCCTCAATACAATATCCTCAAAATACACCCATTTTACCAAATTAGCAAACTGAGACACGTTTGCCTAAGTTAACAAATCCAGGTAGCAGTGGAGTTGGCATTTGAACCCAGCCTAGCACCAGCATGCTTGCTTGCCTCCACTGTGCTTCACAACCTGAGCTAGGCAGCAAGCAGGCTACCCTGTTCTTGCCCCAGGAGTAGTTCGGCACAGACTATGTGTATTCTAACAGGTCCACCTGCCCAGGAGCTTCAGCCCCAGTAGGGAGAGAAGTGAAGTTCTAGTTCACTGGCTAGACCTTTGACCTGATAGTACTTGTAGCCATGCATGCTGGTCATAAGTGACTGCTCTTAGATTTGGGCAGGCAGGGAGAAAGAGTGCTCTCCTTATGATCCCAGAGGACCTGAGCAACAGGGGTCAAAATCATCGGCAGACCAAGTTCAGGGAGAGAGTCCCCGAACAATGAAAAAAAGAGAGGTATACTTCAACCTGAGCCAACAAAACAGCAGTGTCCAGTTCAAGTGAGGTCTACCAAGATAAACATTGAGCCCCATCCTCCACCCTCACTGTGGATAGGACACAGGGCAGCACCTTGGGTCTGGTCCAAAGCAGACACACAGATACATCCAGGGGCCTCATGAGGTTACCGTTCAAGGCTATCCTGGATTTGGCAAGAGTCCCCTGAATGTTCCAAAGGGGACCCAAAATTAACCTTCCTCTCTTGAAATGAAGCAGCAAATAAGATGACTCAGGGCAAAGGAGTGGAGTTCTGCACACAGCTCATGGCTCCCTTCAGCTGTGAACATTTCTGCACTGGGAACATTCACTCTCCTACCACCCCCATCATCTACGCAAGGTCTCCCGGGATCTGGGTTGGCTTAAGTGGATTAATTAATGAAAATAGAAGGACAAAATGATCTGGTAAATGAACCCTGTTGCCACAGAGAGGAGAGGACCTGGAGCATAGAAGAAAAACAAATAGTAAAAGCTCTCAATCAATCCACAATCACAAATCATATAAATCAATCAACTAAATTGCAGTCAAAGACCACACAGATGAGAATTTAGCCTGAGTCCCTGGAAACGTTTCGCCTGTGTCAAGACTGAGCACAGTACACAGTAAACCAGCTGGTAACTATCACCCGTGCATCAGTAACCTATGTTCCAAAAGCTAGAAAGCAAATCCAGAAAGGTGAAGACACTTTCTCAAGGTCATCCAGCAAACACAGAAGCAGAGCTCGGGCTTAGAGTCTGGTTTCCACCACATCCATCACAGAAATAGACTCCAATGCTCCCATTTGTAAGGATGCAACATGTTCCTCCCCCAAAAGAAGCCAGACTGACTACCCTGAGAATAGTCAGCAAGAGCAGGACTTGAGTTTTCTTAGAAATGTTTAGCTCTATAATTTCAACTTTATAAAACACTGTGTTTATAGAAAAAGACTCAAATGTGTTCAGCTGATAGGATGATGAGTAACGTCCTCTCCGCCAGAAAAAAAATCTTCTCTAAGGTTGGGCTGTATTATTTTTATACTTTTTTTCTTAAAGGAGTCCATTTTCCCCAACGTCATTGTAAATATGTCTAAGACTAGTGAACTGAGGCCTTTAACAAGAAAGAAATGAGCTAGGGAGCGTCATTTTTGTTAAGAACATGCCTCAGCATTGCAGGAACCATCACGACAAAATTTCCCAAGTCCTCAACTCAAAAATATGTTCAACTGTATCTTTGAGAACTTTTGTGTTCCTCATTCCCTACCAAAGACTTCTTTACACACAGGCCTCCAGGACACTCAGGCTCCACTGAACTCCCCTCACCAAGTTCAATCCGGGGATCAGTGGCTGGGGCAGTTTCTCTCCCTCACTGGTCTTTGAACACAACCTATTATACCATGTTATCTGACAGACTCCCATAGAAATTGTGCCACTGTTTGAGAGGAGATGGCTTTACTGGGAGATATGAGGTCACACCTGGAGGACTGGTCCATCTGCCCTCCAGGCCAACGATGGGCAGCTCTGTGAGAAGAAACATGTTCTGGGCAACAGACAGGACACTGTTTGCTAATGACTCCGTGACTCACTCTGCGACCTTGGGCCTACATTTCCTCAACTACAAAACAGAGTCTCTAAGGTTCCTCCCACCCCTAACTTTTTGCAAGCCTAGGTTTCTAATGCTAAATCCCAGAGGGTTTATTTGAGAGAGACTGACATATCAGGTGGGACAGACTTTATTTAGATAAACCAAATATTAATAATAGCTCATTTTAATGAGTGTTTTCTGCGTGTCATGTACTATTCTGAGTTTTCTACATGTAGCGTGTTATCCAATTCTTGCAGCAACACTATGAGGTAAAAATGATTATTATCATTAAGTTACATACAAGTAAATAAGGCTCAGAGAAGTTCCCTAACCTGCCCAAGGCCAGAAAACTGGTAGGTAACAGAGTTAACTCTTGAACTCAGCCAGTTTGGCTGCAAGGCCATGTTCTTAACAGTTATAACTATATATATCTTACATAACTACTAGATGTTGGAAGCTCTGTCTGCAGAACTCAGGGTCTCCCAAATGAGTGACCTTTACTGACTTCAGGTCTCACTAAATTCACCCTCTCCCTTCCCTACAAGTTGCCCAAACTCTTCATGGATCCCCTTCCATAATTTTTTTTAAACCCTTGCCCAAACCCCAACACATAGGTATAAATACTATGAAATGAGAGAGGTGATTAACAGTGTGTCTAAAGTAGAGATCTAAGCCTAAGGGAATGAAGCTAATATCCAGCAGATGAGGGAAGTGGTTTTGGAAGTAGGATACCTCCCTGCAACCCCCAAATCCCTGACTGCCCAAAATTCACAACCTCCCCGTGTTCATTTCTGCCCAGTTCCCAGGGCTCCCTGGGAGGTGCTATTCAGTCCCAAGATGCTAAATAAAAAGACTGTGTGGATGAGTCATCCAAACTGGAGAGTGTAGAAAAGTCAGGCAGAAAGAAAACAAGCTAAAACACCTCCCTTGGATACCCCCACCTGCCCATGTGGGAGAGCCTCCTCTGTGCTTCCTCTTTCTCCCTGGGTTACCCACGACAATGAGAAACCCACTGGGAAAAGAGCTAAAGAGCCTGGGAAGACCAACTGTGATTTATCCATGAATGGAGCCTTGCAAAGACTAACCAGCCAGTTAGGACCCATCAACAAATAAAATATTAATAGAATACTAACTACATGCAAGGCGATCTGGAGATAGGGAGTCTTTGCCTTTCTGTTTGAATCCACCATAGTAACTAGAGTTGGAAATAGCAAACCCTCAGTAAAGTTGGAGTTTGCAACCCAGTAGCAGCAGAATTTGGAAGTGACCCCCCCGGAGTAGAAAGCATCCTGCCTGAATGCTAGGGGAAGAAAAGAAAAAGGCCAACGTTCGAGGGAAGGGGAATCTTTCTCCTCAACCCGCCATGAGCTTGGAATTCAACTGAACGATTATCATTCCTCCTGTGCTCCTGGGAACCAGCTCCCAGCCTCCAGCACTGGAGTTAACCCAAACTGGCCACATCTCTGGGATAATATTGTTTTTGGTTCCCTCTCTGCAACTGGCCAAACCTCCTTGAGCACAGAGGAAACACTGTTTCCTTTGACCAGATTAAACCTTTCATTTCTCACAGGAAGGGCAGTGACTTTTGCCATCATGCAAGAAACAGAGTGCAGGGATGGGGCACCACAGGGAACGGCAGGCTGCAGGACACAGGAGTTAGGGGCCAGACTTTGGTTCCAGCTGTAGCTCTGTACTTTCTAGGTGTGTAACTTGGTAAGTGACTTGACCTTCATGAGCCTCCCTCTGTCATCTGTAGAAGGCAGTTGATACTATTCATCTCCTGGGAGTTTTTAAACTCCAAGGACCTCTAAAAACATGGCACATAATGTCCCTGGCATCGTAACTAGCACACAGCAGGTTCTTTAAAGTTGGTAACCATTATTAGTATTGTTTCCAAAATACAGGAGGCAATAATGAGACTTTGCTTTGGAGACTGTAGGTTTTGGCTAAGTAAGCTACAAAACTGCTGCTTTTCCGTTAGCTTATTCAACGAACATTAGAGAACCTACTATGTGCCTGAATAAGTTAGGCTCTGGGGATAGAAAGATAAATGACGCGTTTTCCCATCCATAAGGATTTCACATTTTCTCCTTTTGCTAACAAGGAGAAAGTATTATATAAATCCGTAAATATAGTGGTGTGACAAGTGTAATGGGGGAAAGTGCTGTGTGAGCATAAGGGGGGAGTGATTAATTAAGTTGGCTGGAAACAGCTTAGTGTGATTCAGGGAGGAATTACGGGGCTGAGCTGTTCTGCCCATTTCTGCATGTGACTTGGAGCATGTGATCAGGAGTATGTGATCGGGAGTAAGGCATAAGGAGTACTTCATGAGCCTGTAGGCCAAATAGATAAGCAATAGTAGAAATCATTTCTGACTGCTCACTTGCACATTCCTACATGTATGTGCACGCGTGCACACACACACACACACACACACACACACACACACTTTCCAACCTTCTCTCTCTAATGCACACATGCAACTTAATTGTGCCCACACATTCCAATCAGTTCCCAGACTGTGGCTTTCCACCTGCCTGTCTCTACCTCTCCACACTGCTCAGCCAGCCCCAGGCCTTCTCCCTGGATTATATAACCATCTCTGAAGGCCCTTCTTGTCCACACTTTCAGCTCCCACCTAATGCTATGACCCTTCCTGTCTGTGCTTATGGCTTCACTCTCATTCTCTCCAATACATCCTCTGTTCTTCAGCCAAAGGGATTTTTTAAAAATTGCAATTCTCTTCCCTGCTTAAAGAAGACTCCACTGGCCACCTCTCAACTCCCATCACCAGCCCCAGCACAGCACACGAGGCCCTCCATGACCTTGCCTCTCCCAACATCTCTGGCCTCCCCCTGCCACTTTCATCCACTCATTCATTTACTGAATATAAACTAAGTGACTACTATGTGCAAGTCTTTGGGCCAGGCACATTCTCTTTGAAACACATGCTTCAGCAGGCTGAAGTGCGGTTCATTGAAAGCCCCAACCTATCTCCAGCCTCCGAGCCTTTGCTCATCTGTGCCTTTTGACTGGTAAAGTCACCACCGACAGTGACATGATCACCAGCCTCCCCTCTCTCACCATCACGCCCTCACAGAACTGACCACATGTCCTCTGTGGTCCCATCCACTCTGCTGTGTGGTGAGTGCTGTGCCAACACCAGCATCCCTTTCTTGCACTCATTCGTTTACATTCCCATCCTCCCACTAGCCTGTGATCCCTGTATTATCCATTTCCATATCCAGAGGGTCCAGCATCGTCTCTGGACCACGAAAAGCCCTTAGGAAGTGCTTGTTGAATGAAGCAGTGTCTCTGCTCGGTTCCCAATTGTGAAAAATTGGTTTTCAGTATTTATCCCTCACTGTTAAAGTGGTTCTAGAAAGGAAAATCCAGATGGGTTTCCAACGTTGATATTAGCTTTAGTAATAATAATTACAAGGTAATTAGCAAATGATAAGTTTAGTACAATATTATCCACCAGAATATGAGGGAGGGGGCAGAAATAGGACTCAAATTCAGACTTCTGACTGAATTCTGTGTTCAGAAGAACTGGTGAAAACAAAAGGGGGATCAGAGAGACAGAAAGTAGAATGATGGTAGCCAGGGGCTGAGGGGAGGGGAAAATGGGGAATTATCATTTAATGGTTATAGAGTGTCAGTTTTACAAGATGAAAAGAGCTATGGAGATGGATGGTGGTGATGGTTGCACATTATGAATTAGTTAGTTAGTTAGTTATTTTTTGCGGTACGCGGGCCTCTCACTGCTGTGGCCTCTCCCGTTGCGGAGCACAGGCTCCGGACGCGCAGGCTCAGCGGCCATGGCTCACGGGCCCAGCCGCTCCGCGGCACGTGGGATCTTCCCGGACCGGGGCATGAACCCGTGTCCCCTGCATCGGCAGGCGGACTCTCAACCACTGCGCCACCAGAGAAGCCCTATGAATATATTTAATATCACTGAACTGTATACTTAAAAATGGTATTTTTATATTATGTGTGTTTACCACAAGAAAAAAACTGGAAAAAAGGGAGATTTGTTGGTGAAATAGTAAAGCAAAAGGCATGGTCTGCTCTCACCAAAAGTAAATGTCACACTTTACCCTGTTCGTTGACTACCTATGAAAATGCACTAATCCTGCTCTGAATTATTCATTCCTAGGAGGCAGAGTGTCTGTTACTCATTCGTTCATTCCTCAATATATATTACCAAGTATAGAATATGTTCCAGGTTCTGTGTTAAATGCTGGATAGCCTCATCAGTGAGTATATGAATTGCTGCCCTAGTGGAATTTACATGTTGGGGGAAATAATTACAAGGCATGCTGAGTCCTGTGACAGAAACGTCCAGCACACAGGGACTGAGAATAATAAGGGTATCTGCAGATAGAAGGCCTTCCCTGAGAAGGTGAAAGCTCAGACCTGAAAGGTATAAAGGAATCACCAGGAGAAAGGGCAGAAGCAGGGGGTGATGCTAGTTGTTCCAGGCAAATAAAATAGTTTGCATAAAGGTCCTAAACAGAAAAGAAATTAACCTGTTGAAGAAACGAAGAAGGGTTAAGAGTGCCTAGAAGGAAGATGACCATGGTGAGTGGAGAGTACCACACCACAGAAAGCTTCAAAGCCAGGGGCTATAGACAGACTTGTGTCTCCCCCAAAATCCATGTTGAAGCCATAACCCCTAATATGACTGTATTTGGAGATAGGGCGCATAGGGAGGTAAACAAGGTTGAGTGAGATCATAAGGGTGGGGGCCTGATCTGATAGGATTAGTGTCCTTATAAGAAGAGAACCCGAGAACTCTCTTTCTTTCTCTATGCCACGTGCAAGAAGGCAGCCTCTGCAAGCCAGAAAGGAAGCTCTTACCAGAAACTAAACACTGCCGGACCTTGATTTTGGTCTTTCCAGCCTCCAGAACTGTGAGGAAATAAATTTCAGTTGTTTAGGCCACGCAGTCTGTGGCATTTTGTTACGGCAGCCCGAAATGATTAATACACCATGGTAAGATATTCAAGTTGTATACAAAGGAAATTCATAAAATTTTTTAAGCAAGGGAGTGACATGACCCAATCTTTTGTTTTGTTTTTATAACAATTGCTTTTGCTGGCATTGGGGGAAAGATGAAGAGGGACAGGCACCAAAGAGGAGAAAACAAGAAGCTATTGCAGTCAGCCAGGTGAGCAGCGGTGGCAGCCTGAACTGGGACGCTGGCAACAGAGAAAGAGGGAACTGGACAGATTTAAGATATTTTCTGGAGAAAAAACAAGCCTTGCTGATGGCTCACGTGTAGAAAGAGGGACCACTGAGGATGACTTTGAGGGTTCTGCCTTGGCTAGCTGAGTGAATGGTGTTGTCATTTACCGAGTCTAGGAAGAATAGAAGAACAAAGAGTTTGGGGGAAAAGTAAATTCAGTTTTGGACACGAGAAGCATAAAATACCTATGAGTCATCCGAGTGGGAATATCAAGAGTTCTAACTGTTACCTGAATCTGGAGCTCAGAGGAGAGGTTGGGGCTAGAGATATAAATTTGAAGAACAAAAGCATATAATCAGCATTTAAAGTATGAGACCAGTGAGATGAAATAGAGAGAGTCTATATATGCAAAAAGAGAAGATGAAAGGGCCAGGATCCTTACTAAGGCTCTTTCTACTCTACCAAACTCCTCTTTTTGCTTAAATTTATAGATAGGGGCAACTTGATAAATATGTAGAATATATAGTATGGCCCATAGGGAAAAACCCTATCTTTTAGGTCTTTTTTTTAAAGTGCTATAGCTAGAGAAAGAAATGAAGAGAGATCTGAATTATTGAGAGTTCTTATAAAATAAATTCTAGTTTAATTAAGGTCTGTGCTTGTTAAAAATGTAAGGCAATTGCTCTCTCTCTCTCTCTTTCTCTCTCTCTCTCCCTCTCTCTCTCTCTCTCTTTCTCTCTCTCTCTCCCTCTCTCTCTCTCTCTCTCTCTCCCTCCCTCTCTCTGATGATACAGAGAGGATAGACTGATAGAAACATAGATAGATAATCAGCTGCCCATACACAAATAAAAACTATAAACTTCATGAATCTAAAATGCTTTTTCATCTTCAATAAGTCACAAGAACCTACTCTATAGCACAGGGAACTCTACTCACTACTCTAATGGCCTATATAGGAAGAGAATCTTAAAAAGAGTGGCTATATGTCTATGTAATACAGATTCACTTTGCTGTACACCTGAAACTAACATAACATTGTAAATCAACTATAGTCTAATAAATTTTTTTTTAAAAAACAAAGTTTAAAAAAAATAATAAGTCACAAGAGAAACGAAAAGCCAGAGTTGCTCTAACATTAGTTCCTTCCTCTCCTGAGATTCATTAAGAATTGATGTCACCTTAAATATTCCAGTCAAGAGAAATTGGTTCTATATAAATAAAAGGAGTTCTCACTGCCCTAGACCCAGCAAGGTCTCTCTGACATGAAGCTGCACAGTCTACAGGGAATATAATCAGGGTAATGCTCCCATATCCTTCCCATGAAAACACCCACTGGCTCACAAAAGCTGCCCTCTGAGACGCTCCTTCTGGGCACTTTTTCTTTTTTTTTTTGCGATACGCGGGCCTCTCACTGTTGTGGCCTCTCCCGTTGCGGAGCACAGGCTCCGGACGCGCAGGCTCAGTGGCCATGGCTTACGGGCCCAGCCGCTCCGCAGCATGTGGGATCTTCCCGGACCGGGGCACGAACCCGTGTTCGAACCACTGCGCCACCAGGGAAGCCCTGTGCACAAACTTTTTAATGATATATTAATTTCCTTTAAAGGTAGGGTGGGGGAAAGAATCTGGAAGTATATTTGAGCTGATTATAATATCTACAAAATTAACATCTTTATATCTAATTACAGAACTAAAATAGGCAATTAGAGCCCATAATTAAAAGATGTACATAATGATGAAATTACAGTGTGCAATGAGTCAGGAAAAATCCTAACTATACTCTGTGAACCTGAAATCCCTGGCACTACCTCACATTGCTATTTTCATCACAGAAACCATTTACATGAGCTTATCTAAGGAAGGTTTTCTGTGTCTCTTGAGTGGATCCATTTCACAGGGACAGAGAGTCCCTGAGAACATTACCCCAGATAATTTTCACTAAGACCAGTCAGCAAATCCACCCTTATCAGAAAGATTGGGACATTGAAAAAATGTATACATGTATATATATATATATATATATATATATATATATATATATATCATGATGAGTGGGATGGAAAGCTATTCTCTGGACAGTTTTGAAAAATTAATCTTTCACCATCACACAATAAGTCTTTTTCTTTTTGAAGCATTATCAAAACATTGAGTCAATTAATTAAGAATCAAAGAAGAGAGTATATGTGAATCTATATATATATGTGTGTGTGTTTGTACAGTTCAGTACATATATGCATATGTGTGTATACGTGTGTTATAGTTTAGTATATATGTATATATTTATATGTATACCTGTGTGTGTGTGTGTGTGTGTGAGAGAGAGAGAGAGAGAGAGAGAGAGAGAGAGTTTTCAGGGAAATGTGAAGAAAAACAAGTATATCATGTATCATGCAGTTCATGTAGGTCCAGCCACTAGTCTGTGGACTACTTTGCAAACGATAATTTAGAAATATAATAGACAATCAGAGTTAGAAAAGCAAAAAGTTAAGGAACAAGAGGAAAAACATGAAGAAACAAGGGGTCAGAGGATGTACCTGGATGGAATGCTGATATTATATCAGGCACTTTAATAAGCACTGCACACGCATTGACTCATCTAACCTTTATCACAACCTTATGAGATGGACACGACTCGTTTACAGATGAAATAACTGCAACACAGTGGTTAATAACTTGCCCAGGTACTAAGGGTAGGGCTAAGTGACTGGCAGGTGTGATAGAGAGGGTAGGTCAAAGGTGACTAAGATTTTAACATAATGAAAAAAAAGAATTGTGATAAAATTCTCAGAGACAGAAAAGGGAAGAAAAAAAAAATAATGACAACGTTGAGTTCTTCCACAGATGTCATGCCTTTGAAACGCCTGAGGGTTCCCATGAGGAGGTGTCCATCACGCAGCTGGAGATTCGAGACAAGAGCCTGAGCAAAAGGTCAGGATAAAGAGGATGATCAGAGAGAGGTCTTTGAAGAGAGTAGACAAGCCAGGGGGTGGCCCGAAACAGCCAAGGGACAGGACACAGAGCAGAGGAAATGAGGTCAGAGAAACGACATGAGTCCAAAGTAGGAAAAGCATTAATAATTAGTCATCTTCTTCCAGAGTCTCCCCTGACCTAACGTACACTAACTCCCTGCTACTTCCATCATAACCAACATGCTTAGGACAGGATAACCCTCAGTAAGTACTAAGGATAGGATCATTATTACTCATAGTATATGCTCGATAGTAAGCTCTAAAAGGACAGGGGTAGGTCTGTCTTGTTTACTATTGAATTCTAGAAGGCTATGGCTTAGCCTGGCACTAACTCAGTATGTCCTAGGGAATGAAGGAATGATTAGAGGATTGGAGAAACCTGACAGATGAGAAGTAGTAGGAGTTAGTGAGCAATAGGAACTCCTTCCCAGGCCGGTGCTGCTTCTACCATGCTCCACCGCCTCCCCTCCCCTCCCCCAGACCACTGCCCACATTTTCTCAGGAGCAGCCCCCGCACGATGCATTCACATGTTACAGAATATGCGTGTGTGCTGACAGGGTGCACAGCGGCCAAGCCACAGCCACTTTCCCCTAACAGACCACACCCCTCATTTACTGTGAACCTCCTGGCGCATAAATAAAAGATCAAATCCAGCATTTCAACCACCAGAACAAGCATAAAATGTTTACCGAGGCCAAAGGCAAAAGCATCATCCCACCCTCTGACCCCGCAGAACGTGTACCAGAGTCAAATCACTGAAATTAGTGTGCTGGCTCCTCAGCTAACCTAACCACTCGCTTCTGGCAAATCAGAGAGGAGCCACTTACCCTTCCAGACCACTCGAACCCTTGAGCATCAACAGATGACAGAAGCAGCTCAGGGTTTGCACTTTTGGTTAAAGCAACTGAAGTCAGAGAGAGCAACAAAGCTGAATTCAGTCAACATCATCAGAAGTATTCAGGTTGATATTAGCTACGCTCTCGGTGCCCAAGAGGAAACTAGAGGGAAGTTTCTTTAATCACCAGTTCCTAGTCTTTTTGATCTGTCAACTTGGCTGCGCTCTAGTGCCCAGTTATTCAAATACTAAATACTATTCAAATACTAAACATTTTTTAATATATCTGGCTATTGGTCCTGGTTACTTTTTTTTTTTCTTCCTTCTCTTTGGACCACAGTAAGCCTTAGAGTAGTCACTTCTGGAGCAGGGTAACTTAGAGGTTAGAGTGATGAGACGTAATTTGCATGTATGAGTTAGGAAGGTGTTTTGCAGGTATGTTACAGGCTTACTTTGTTTTTTTTTTACATCTTTATTGGAGCATCATTGCTTCACAATGGTGTGTCAGTTTCTGCCCTACAACAAAATGAATCAGTTATACATATACATATGTTTCCATATCTCTTCCCTCTTGCATCTCCCTCCCTCCCACCCTCCCTATCCCACCCCTCCAGGCGGTCAAAAAGCACCAAGCTGATCTCCCTGTGCTATGCGGCTGCTTCCCACTAGCTATCAGTTTTACATTTGGTAGTGTATATATGTCCATGCCACTCTCTCACTTTGTCACAGCTTACCCTTCCCCCTCCCCATAACCTCAAGTCCATTCTCTAGTAAGTCTGTGTCTTTATTCCTGTCTTACCCCTAGGTTCTTCATGACATTTTTTTTTCTTAAATTCCATATATTACTTTAAACCATTTAACTTATGCTCCAAAGTAACTGTAATTTAATGTTGGTAGAATAGCAAATTATGAATAGCTTTAATTGTATGTTTAAAGTCATATGTTCACAAGCTTAAATCTGGATATCAGAATTTAAGCAATTCTTGAAATGTATGAATGTCTCCTGAATATACTGATTCAAAAGCAAAAAAAAAAAGTTTTGTGTGTGTTATTGTGAAGGTGTTTTGTAAATTGATTAAAATCCATAATCAATTATTATCCTAGATAATCCTAGAGATTATCCTAGATAATCTGGATGGAACCAATTCGGTCAATAGGAAGGCTTAAAAACAGAGCTGAGATTTCTCTGAAGAAGAAATTCCACTGCAAACAGCAGCTCCAGCCCGCCCTTCCTAATGGTCTGCTCTGTGGATTTTGGACTTCCCTAGGCAGTGGCCACCATCATCCAAACTAAATCCTTGCAATAAAGCTTGTGATATGTATCTCCCACTGGATCTGCTTCTCTGTTCGAACCCTGAATGACACAATCTGGAATCACCTCTGAACAGATGCACCCAGTCAGTAAATATTTTTTGAGCATTTACCAGGTGCCACGTCCTGTTCTAGATGGCAGAGAGGCTACGGAACAGAATAAAGACAGGTGAAGTGGGCTGCTGCCTGTTATCTCGTGGTGTATGAGCGCCAGGATGCCTGCCTCACCAGAGGTGCCTCTCACGCCAGCCTGAAACCCCGCCTTTGGTGCTGGTGGTTGCTGCAAACCCTCTTAAATGCACGTACCTGGAACTCCCCTTTCCCAGCTGTCTCATAAATGTGGACTCCAAAGAGAATAAGGGAATAGGATCCATTTGATAGACGTAAAACCTTTGAACACTTTTTCCTAAGATGAGGGAGAACTCTACAAAAACAGCAGGTTTCTAAGCAGTGAAGTTAGGAGGGGTGGCCAAGAGCAGCCCTGGGCACAGGGCTCAGGGAAGTAGATTCTAAGTCACAAAAGGATGAAGGAGCCCAAAGGGAAAACAGGGCATCCAACACAAACTCTGTCTTCTGCCACCCAGCCTAGGTCAGGCCTTTGAAACCTCGACCCTGCCACGCATCCCACCTTCAAATGTTCTTTTCACAGTTGGGGGTGGGGAATATAGTGCAAAGGTGGATGGTTTTTTTTTTAGCCTCAACTAAGGCATATATTTTAGAGGTTATAAGTTCGAGAGTATACACTTGAACCCCTGACACTTGGAAACTCAGGCAAAATGAGAACGGAACGATCGTTTTAATATGCGCCCAGCAATTCTGGGTCACCCACGGATTTTTCAGCTGAAACCAAAGGTCCAGCTGGGATTCCACACTGCACACGTGCAGCAGAGAGCCTGTGTGGAGTTCTGTGTGGGATTCAGATATGTCCTAGCCTGGGTGGAGGAATTTTGAGATGGAATTTTCTAGAAGTCTGTCTGATGAGGGACCGAGGCTCCACCAGGGAAACTGCTCCTCCTAAGGAAGAGAGAATCAGGATTATAAGCTTGGGCCACTTGACCCACCTCCGTGTTGATGGAGAGGATGGCAATGAGTTCAGTGCAGTGTGTCATACTCACGCCAGCCACCGCTGACACACCTGGTGTCTGAGCACCTGGGAGAGGGATCTTCAACTTAAGGCTGAAACAAATCTGTTTTCATTTTAAATATATATATACACACTCACATACATATATATTCTTTGTGAGGCATTGAAAACACCAGACAGGCTGGATCCTGGCATTAAAGTTGGATGAAAAGGATACCTCCTTTTCAGTGAAAAACCCAGATGTGGTATCAAGAGGGTTCGAGTTTGGCAAGACTCGGCAGGTGGGGTCCAGCAGAGTTGTCTCAGTGCAGCTTTGGTACAGCTGCCAGAGGTGGACATTCATGGGTGATTCCCTGGGCTGGGTTGGGGCAGGAGGTGTAGCTGTAGAGGAAACAGTGGTGGCAGCGGCAGGAGCTGACACCTTCCCTCCTGCTGTGCAGGCATCAGAGCCCTCAAGGGCAGATGCGCGAGTGGGGAAAGAAGAGGAGAAAAATGGAGCTGCCTCGGGGTAGATGAGAGGCCCGTGTTCCTGAACCACTGGAGAGACGTCCCCTAAGGATCCCTGCAGCTATTAGAAGAGATTTGAATGCCACGAAAGGGAAAGAGTTGGTGATTCTCTAATTGGGGATGCAGACAGTCAGAAAATACTTTTTTTCTTTATTCGCTGTTTTAGTAACTCAAGTTTATCCACACCAGCCTAAAGAAACAAAGGTAAAACAAGAGAAAAATATGAAACTTATGAAAGTCAAAAAATTGAGGTAACATCAGCACTGTGGCAAGAAGGGCCCTGTACAAGCCAGTAGCACTCTGCCACAACAAAAGGCCCAGTGGCCCTGTATTCGGTTTCTACTGTTGCTGTTAACAGATTATCACAAACTTAGTGGCTTAGGACACCACGAATTTATTCTCCTGAGGTCAGAAGTCCTAAAAATCAATGTATTGGCAGGACTCTCTTCCTTCTGAAGGCTCTAGGGGAGAATCCATTTTCTTGCCTTTTCCAGCTTCTAGAAGCTGCCTACAATCCTGGGCCCACGGTCAGAAGTATAGCATCTTCTCTCCTCTCTGACCTCTGCTTCCATCTTTACATCTTCTCTCTTTAACTCTGATCTCCTGACTCCCTCTTTTAAGGACCCTTGTGATTACATCGGGCCCACCCAGATAAAAGAGAATAATCTCTCCATTTCAAGGTCAAACTTAATCCATCTGCAAAGTCCCTTTTACCATGTAAGGTAACACAGTCACAGGTTCCAAGGATTAGGACATGGGCATCTTCAGGGGGCATCATTCAGCCTACCAAAAGCCCCTTGCCCTCTCCCACTAGATTACCTCTGCTCTCAGCCATCCCAGGCCAAAGAGCATCCGGGTATAGTTGCCCACTGCTCCTTGTCCCATAGTGCTAGGCTGCAGGGTCAAACTAGATCAGCGTCCAGATGAGCTCTCTGCCACAGGACTCCCTTATGCTTCTAGGGCACTTTGGAGTTTACAGGCAAGTTTTCCATTCCCTCTCTCTTTCACTTTCTCTCTCTCTCTCTCTCTCTTGCTCGATCACCACTGAGATCAATCACATGAGGCAAGAGAGATGCTATTCACCTCATTTTACAGATAAGACACAGAGGGGTTGATCAGACTGTCACACACTTACAAGGCAGCCAGGTGCAGATCAGATGCCTGCCTCTCTGCTCCAAGTCAATGTACACTCTGATGCCTGCACACGGCCCTGGGTGAAGGTGGACAGCAAAGTGTCGTCTTAAGTAAGGAGTCATGCAATGGAAAACTTTACAGCTATTTCACTTCTTTCCTATTGACCCATCAGCCATCTATAAGGCCACACCCTGCTATCACACACACGCGCGCACGCACACACACACACATCCTAATACAGCATCACACTCAAGCCCTCATGAACTCACAGATAGAATCAAAACTGAGAAGGGCCCAGCAGGGCTCCTCCAACCCAGAAGTTCCTAACCCATGGAACTTTTGTGCCATGGACCCTTTTTCCAGTCTGGTAAATCTTCTGAGCCTTTTCCAGGAATAATGTTAAATGCGTAAAAAAAAGAACATAGGATTACAAAGAAAACGAACGATACTGGTTATAAAATATTTGAAATACAGTTATCAAAATATTTTAAAATGTATAGTAGAATAATAGATCTTATTAATCCATTAAATAACAAGATCTAGTCAAGAGTCTAATAACACTATAGTTTCAAAGGGCTGATGAGTATATACAATATTTTGAGATAGTTGCTAAAATTATAATGTGATATAAAAATACTATAAATTTCTACTAATTGGAAGAAATTCTAAATTTTGGTCAGAGTTTAGAAAAATAAATACAGAATTTTTTTCCTATCCAAGGCTAGAACACCCCCCTCCAAATTCTACCCAGAGAACTCGTGTGTGAACCTCAGATTTACAAATCTTGATTTTAGTCCCTTCTCCTGCCTCAAGACAAGTGCATACTTAAAGCAATTAAATGTTGGGTATTTAAACAAATTTAAATTTTCATCAGGAATGGAAAGTCTAAAAACTCCTTTAGGAGCCGTTACAGTGGAGGATTCCTGGACTGAATGTCAATATTATGACATAGTGTGAGTGTGTTTCCTGTTTGGTAATTGCAATCATTGTTGCTTTTGCTGTGGTCATCCATTTACAATGCTTGGTGTCAGTTGATTTATCTCTTGTAAAAATAAAATACAGTGTGTGTGTGTGTGTGTGTGTGTGTGTGTGTGTGTGTGTGAGAAAAAGAAAAAACTCCTTTAGTCACTTAATTCAAATTCTGGGACTTCATTCTTTAGACACTTTCTAAAATTATGTAGTTATTTAGTTTCTACTGATTTTAGTTTATAATGAGGGATAAACTGAATTAAAATAAAATAAGTTCAATTTTACCTTTGTACTATAAAAAAATGTTTACAAAGCAAATCAATCACTTCTACAAACTACACTGCAGAGAGAAGTTTAGCCTTTTTGAAAAAGTAAACTCTTTTCAAGCTCTTAAAAAATGTTTTAGTAGTTTAATGAATGTATCAACAATGTGCATGTTCATGACAACTGACTTCTCTCTGTTCATTACAGCAGGACTCACTCCTTCACCAATGCCAGCAGCCCTTGCTGGCCATGCTTCCTACAAGTTCAGGTTAAATGCTCTCATATGGAAAACAGCCTACGTACAGAATTATCTCTAAATGGGCTAGTGATCCTTGACCAAAAGCAGAAAAATACGTAGGCCATGTCAAACCCAAGTAAACAGAATACTGTTTGTAAGAAAGAATTACTGCATTAGTAAGTGAAATAATGCACATAAAGGGATCTATCCCTGTGTCTGGTACATAAAAAGCACTCAAATATTAGCTATTATTATTGAATCATTAACTTAATTATGATACATTGATTATATAATAATCATGGATTAATGAGACAATAATCAAAATAACTAATATTATTATTATTGCTGATACAACGAATTGTATGTTAATTGCATGTTAATAACAACAATGTTCACAAAAGGACTATATGCCCCATTTATGTTTTGGAACTTGGCTGGGATGTGTCTGAAAAATGGGAGGAAACAGATTTGGTTCCCACGTACATCTCAACTTATTTTAAAATGCAAACGACATCCAAAGATTCCCCACTGTTTTACCACCTTCTAGCAGGTCTTAGAGGCATAATGGCCATATTTCATGAACCAAAAGTCAGGATGCTGGGTCTGACAAAGGATTGTTTTCCTCTAGTTTGCGCACTTATGTGAAAAATCTCTTAAAAGTTATCATATTCATATCATGAATCCATATTATACTCATAATCAATTAGTAAATTGCTTTTATAGAAAAAAATAAAATGTCAACAAAAGAAATATAAAATTGAGCAAAAAGATTTTCCAGTCACTATTATTTGAATATTTGAAATCAGGACTACTCTTAAACATCCTGCACCTATTTCTCACCCTGTCCATTAGCAGAGGCTATAACATATGTACCCCAAAGAAACCAAACTGTATTTCCTTAAATATTTCCTTAGGTATTTAAATCATGGCAGGCATTGGCCCATGCCTCAGCTGCCAGATTCCTACAAACAGATAATATGTTTCTGCTGCATCTAAGTTAACTGCTCCCACAGTGCTTAATAGTGTAGTAGGTCAAATGGTGTCCCCACCCCCACCAAAGAAGACCTAACCCCTAGTACCTATGAATGGGGCCTTATTTGGAAACAGAATCTTCACAGGTGTTATCAAGTTGAATCGAGGTCATACTAGATTAGGATATCATCCAATGACTGGTATCTTTAGAAGAGAAAGGAGAGGGAGGTTCAGGCACGAGACCTAGAGACACACACGGGGAAGAAGGCTAAGCGACTACAGAGGCAGGGATTGGAGTGATGGCAGGAGTCACCAGAAGCTAGAAGAGGCAAGGAGGGATGCTTCCCTAGAGCCTTCAGATGGAGCATGACCCTGCTGACACCTTCATTTTGGCCTTCTAGCCTCTAGAACTATGCGAAAATAAATTTCTGTTGTCTTAAGCCAACCAGTTGGTGACAACTTGTTAAGGCAGCCCTAGGAAACGAACAGAAATAAACCCACTTATTCTTTTTCTTCCGGAGTATTTTTTCTGTAAATTACAGCCTAAGGTTGGTATGTCTTCCACATGCTTAACCAAGGCTTTCACATGTCAGAGAATTAGCTTGGATCTCCCTTGCTGCTGTACTTTAATATGTTGTTATTTATCTTGATCACTGGGTGTCTAGAGCCCCTTTAAAGTTCTACCGGAAGTGAGTGCCTCCCTGACTCACCCCGTCTCCAGCCCTGTTCCCCTAAGCCTTTTCCCACTGTATCCATTAGTCTGCATTTTTCCAGGCTGAATTGTTCTCCTTCCTGCCAGCCTCCGCAACAGTCTTGATGCCTGTGAAACAATGCTTGGTCTCCAGTGACTCTGACAATCGACTGCATCTGTGAATTTTAATAACATACTTGATATTTCCTGCAGATAATTGAGGAAGATGTCAGTTAAGGCCAATCCTAAGCTGAAGTCTACAGGTCCTTTCTAGATACTTCCCTGGGGTGGGGTGGGGTGGGAGTAATGTCATTGTTGGAACTGTTGGGGTGTCCTTTGTAATTCTCCTGCCACATCTGTGCAACCTAAGCCTCCCTCACCTTTTCGATGTCACCTGGAGAATATTTCAAAAGAGATGATAACTAGATAAGAACAGGTCATCATATGCTGGTCCCCCACTCACTGCTAGTGCATTTCTTCCAAATAATGTCTTTTAAATATGTTCGGCCTTGAGTTTTCTTGTGTTTTCTGTTTTTGTGTGTGTGTGTGTGTGTGTGTGTGTGTGTGTGTGTGTGTTTAATATACTTTAATGCAGCTGCCTGCTCACTGACTCACTCTTCTCTGTCTGGTTGTGGCTGTTCCCTCTTGACTAGGGCTTTGAGTGCTTTGTCACACCTGACTGTTTGATAAGAGGAGTTCTGAGCTAGAATTCAAGGCACCGGGAACTCCTGGCTCTGCCACAATTCAGCTGTTACTACTTGTTCTCTTTTATCCGTAAAATGGAGTAACAATATCTACCCTTCCTTCTCATAGTGGTTATGAGTCAAGAAAATAATAAAAGTTTAAGTGCCTTGTTGACAAAGTAAGTGCTAAACAAAAGCTTATAAATGTATACGTATAAGGAAGTTCATTGCAGCATTGTTTGTAATCACAAAACAGTGCAACTGTGGCAATGGTGATACATTATGGTATATTCAAACAATGAATAATTCTGCTATCATTCAACAAATAATCAGCTTAGAGATGATAAATGATAGGTAGGTAAAAGAAAGATAGGTAGATAGATAGATAGATGATAGATAATTGATAGGCAAATAGATATGAATAGTTCTGTGTTGAAAATGTGGGTATGTGTGCATATAGACATGCCTATGCAACTTTGCAAAAATATCAGGAAGGATGAGCATCAAACCTTAAATGTTAAGGAAAGTAGTTATCTCTGGGGAATTAAAAGAGATGGCTGGGCTTCCCTGGTGGCGCAGTGGTTGAGAGGCCGCCTGCCGATGCAGGGGACATGGGTTCGTGCCCCGGTCCGGGAAGATCCCACATGCTGCAGAGCAGCTGGGCCTGTGAGCCATGGCCGCTGAGCCTGCGCGTCCGGAGCCTGTGCTCCGCAACGGGAGAGGCCACAACAGTGAGAGGCCCGCGTACCACAAAAAAAAAAAAAGAGATGGCTGAGAAGGGAAATTTTACTTCTCATTTCACATCATTCTTAAATGATGGGATTATGGGTTGCGTTTCCTGAGTGATTTTCAGGTTTTTTAATTTAAAAATATTTAAGGAAAAACAGTGCTACGTAAGTGCCTGCTCTTTAGCTGCAACCATGTGCCACATGACTTTGCATATATTCTCCTTAAGGTACACATTTTCCATCACAAACCACACACACACACACACACACACACACACACACACAGCCCTCACACTTTTTCAACAGCTGGGGGAACTAACGTCACAGTGATGAAGGGGCTTGCCCAAGGTTACATAACCAGTAAGTCAGAGCAATGACCCATCCACCACTCTGACTACAACCCTGTCCTCTTTCCATAGTTCACACTGCTCCTGTCACCATCAGAGTCTGTCTGTCCTTCATTTGTTCATTCATTCATTCTACTAACACTTACTAATGCCTACCCTGTGTTTAGCACCACACTTGTTTCCAGAAAAAGCTGCAAAGATGAACAAGGCAAAATTTTTGCCCTTCAGCAGTTCACAGTCTCTTTTGTTGTTTATAAGAAACGGAAGGAAAAGGAATGCTTCGTGGGCAGAGAGAGAGTAAACAGTGGCGAACTGTCCATCTGCCCCGGCTACTCTTGTGAAGTTGAGTCAGAAGATGACTCTGACCCGCTCCTTCTAAAGTGCCCTTTTGTGCTGGAACATGGCAAAGATGCTCTCGACATTTGGGCATATTTTCAGTTTTCTCAACCAACCTCTTATTTTTGTCCCGTATGGGACAAAACATATGGTGAGTGGAGAGAAAGGAGGGGAGCAATGTATTTGTAGAAATTTGAAGGGAGTGGAAGGTTCTGGTTGTGGAAGAAGTGATACATGAACTGAAGGTTAAACAAATGGTTGATAGAAGCAGGGAACTATTCTCTGATGGCTCCTGTGAAGTTCACATTTATATGCTGGTGAAAAAGGAAAAAATTCCTCTGAGTCGAAATAAAGAAACACAGACTTACTGTGGGTTCATGGGTGATTTTTCCTAGGATTTTCAGAATGTTGTAAATAGTCTAAATATTGCAAATAAGTCTCTCTCCTTATATATATGGGAATCACAGATTGGGCCCTACTGGACCATAAACAAAGGATTTAGAGAAGTGTGCACCTTCATCTCAAAGTTCACTTAATTTGTCTTTCTTCCCCCATGGAGTTGGATATTTTTCAAATGATAGTATCTTTTATATCCTTGGCATGCAACATGGTTTTCATAAGAGACAGTACATATGAGTGGCCAAAGGACTGGTACACACAGTCATTGTTAATTGGAACTGCGGGGGACACGTCATGAAGGACAAGGCACATGAGCTAGGAAGTGTAGACTCTGACAGGTGCAGAGGAGGGCCATGGGCACATACGGCAGCAGTCACAACCCAAGACAAGGTGCAGGCAGGTGAATGAGCCCACCTAGGACCATGAGGGAGCAAGGCTCGCCAAGCTCTAGAGCTGCAAGGAACCTTGGCAACCATCTATCACCCTACCTCATGTCACAGGTGTACCATCTAAGGTCCAGAGAGGTGCAATGGCTTGTAAAGACCACACAGCAGTAGCATCCTGGTCATGTTGAAAGAGGCCCCTGGTCTGCTTGACTGTTTAATACGTGTTCTGTGAACATGTCCCCAGGAACCTGAAGGAGAGGTTCAGAAACGGGATGTTGGGGACACAGGCAAGAAACAGCAAGTCTGAGAGGGGTTTTGGTTTGAGCAGAAAATACAGGTAGGAATAAGTGAATCATGAGGATGAAATGTACAGCATGGGCAATATGGTTAAAAATATTGTAATATCTTTGTATGGTGACAGATAGTAACTAGACTTATCATGTGATCATTTTGTAATGAACAGAAATATCGAGTCACTATGTTGTAAACTTGGAACTAACATAATGTTGTAGGTCAATTATACTTCAATAAAAATAATTAATCAATTAATTAAAATACATGTAGGAAACTGATGGGAAATGAAGTTGGAAAGATCGAGTGGGGTTTTGTTCTGAAAAGCCTTGAATACCATATCAATGTGTTTACACCATTTTTCCCAAGAAGGTAACACAGAACTACCACATATATTGGAGCAGAGCTCAGATTGTAAACTCGCTATTTTTCATCCCCAGAAACAGACTGACATGTGAGGATAATTTAACTAGAGCAAGGAAAGATCTTCCTGAGAATAAAAATAATCTCTGAATCCCAGGGAAGGAAAGAGGGTACCTAGATTTTTCATATATTCTCTCTGAAAAGAACAAATACTCTTTTATAATATCTTCCTTTTTAAAAACTTACATACCTTCTTTTCTGTCTTTTTCTGATATAAAAGTAATGCATGCTTATTTATGAAATTTCAGTTGTATGAAGAGCCAAAAATGATCCTGTAATCTCCTCATTTAAAATCAAAGATGGTTAATCTTCTGGTATATTTCCTTTAGAGGTTTTTTTCCTGTGCATGTTTTATATAACAGATCCCATACCTTTATATAACTTTGTGACTTTTAATTTTACTTAATATAAAACCAAAAATACCTTCCTGTGGTGTCTAAAATCCTCAAAACTATCATTTCACAAGCTTAAAACCTTTATACTTAACCATATCCTCAATGCTGGCCACTTACATTATTTCTTTTTTGCATCTAATGCTTCATCTCTGTGTGTAAATTTTGTCCCTTTCAGGATGTTTTCTCAGAACAGAGTCATAAAAGTTAAATTCCTACATAAAATAGCATGGACATATTTTTAAGGTCATTCATTCATCTTGTTGAATTGATTTATAATTCTGGGGGTCTTTTTATATAGAGAGAATGGCTAGAGTTTTTAACGGAATGAAGGCAGTTTCTCCTTTTTAATGGCTCTTCTCTAATTACAAGAATATATCATATCTGAAGAAAAGAACAATCTCTATAAAATTAGACTGCTGGGCAGGGCAGGGCAGGGGGCGGCAGAGGGTTTTTACATGAAATTTAATGTCTGCTCACGCTTGGGCATTTTCTGTATTGCTGCTTTCTCCTGTCTTCTGATTAGGGCTACAGCCCTCTTCCCTTCCTCACAACCTGCCTCACCCCTCTCCTCTCCCAGCCTCTCAGATTCTTGGATATGATCAGTTCTGCGATTTATCAAGGGACACTCCATCCTGTATACCTCAGTAAAGAGGCCAAGTTCACACACAGAGGCTTCTGCACCCTTGCCCAGGGCTTCGGGAAGTAAAGTTTTGCAAAAAAAAAAAAAAAAAAAAAAAGATTAGTGGTGCTTTCCTGATCTTCATGGCCTGTGTGTTTCTCATTATCTTCCCTTGGATGCAGTCATTGGTTTTCGTTCCAAAAGCCACTCGAGGCTGGTCATTGCTCCTCCCAGAGCAGGGAGACTTCTCTAGGGCTAATGGTAGGGAGAGAGATGAGTCACCAACCTCTCGTATAGTCAGACCCCCTCCTCTCCGTCCCTCCTGGCAGAGTTCTGCTTCAGACTCCCTCACTGCCCACCTGCTCTCTTGCTGGGCTCCCCACCTCCACCTCCTTCCTTCCCCTTCCAATCTTTCTCATATACCGCAGCAAGGTCAGGTCTTCCTGGAGCAGAAGTCATATCGTGTTACAACTCTGCTCCAACATCTGCAGCAGTTCTTTGTTACCTACATGCGAAACAGGGCCCAACAGTTTGCAGTGGATCAATAAATGTTTAGCACGTGCTTGTTAATGAGTGAGCACTAAGCACCATGGGAGCTATACAATGAGCTCTATGTCTGGTTCTGGGAGCTGAAACAGACACGTGAAAAGTTAAATAACAAGGCTCCCCCTCCCACCGACTTCCAGTTCTCCAGCCCTGCATATTTGACGGCTGGCTCTCACACTCAACTTGTTTCAAACGGAACTTACTCTCTTCCCCTGCAATCTACGTTTTCTATAGAATGGTCCCACTATCCAGGTTCTCAAGACAAGACAGATACAAGCCAGGAATATAGGGAGATATGGGGGTCAGGAGATTTCGGCCTTGTAGTGCCCATCAAAATCCAGCTATCTGGGACTTCCCTGGTGGTCCAGTGGCTAAGACTCCACGCTCCCAATACAGGGGTCCCGGGTTCCATCCCTGGTTAGGGAACTAGATCCCACGTGCTGCGACGAAGATCCCGTGTGCCACAACTAAGACCCAGTGCAGCCAAACAAATATTTTTTTTAAAAAATCCAGCTATCTACTTAATCACTTTCCTAGTGGTGAGGGCTTAGGAACACAGAAGGGTACAGAAATAAACAAGGCATGCCCCACTTGCAAGAGCAGATAATCTAGTGGAGGAGACATTGAGTTTGCAGGAGGGTGTCCCCTGTCCAGTGTCAACTCATACACCCAAACCATGCCTCAGAAACCTAAGTCTCCAGGTCCTCCCCCATTCAATCATCTAGTTTAGGAAAAATGGACTAGGGCATCCCCACGTATCCTCATGATTCTCTTGGACTGGTCTTCTACCAAATCCCAATCAATCCAGACATTAGAACGACCACAATACTGCAGACACTTTATATTTACAGAACACTCTTTCAAACATTCCGAACTCTTCACACAATATCTTGTTGTAATTTAACCCTCACAACAAAATCACGAGGTATGTTCTTATCATCTTCATTTTACAGATGAGAAAACCATGCTTTAGGGAACTTATGTCACATAGCCAGTTCCTTTCTGTGCTACAGACATATGTTTAAATTCTAATGTGTGTCAGAAATCAAGGGTGAACAAGTATTCACAAAGATCTCTGCCATCAATGACTTTACAATCTGGGGAGAGAGAGAGATACCTAAAAGAATAATTTCGACGTAATACGGTGTGAGGACAGATTAGGCAGAAGCTGCACCACAAGTAGAGAGAAGATATCATCCAGACCAACCCACAGATTCAGGGAGATTCAGAGAAAGTGGGTGAGGAGGGAAGAAACATGTCAACTAAACTACAACTTGACTGAGTCATTGGCTCACAGGTGGGGAAACTAGAATTTAAACTCAGGTTTGTCCAACTCTCCAATTCATGTTTTTCCCACCATCCTGTGACACGGTAGGTTTTCAATGGATATTCATTGAGTAACAGAAGAAATGAATGAATGAATGAATGAATACATTATGCTTCTTCCAGTGGAGAGAATGGCTGAAATGCCAGCCCAAACAGTAACTTTGGCTTTAAAACTCCCACATTCTGACCAGCTGAGCTAATCAGCTAATGCACCTTAGGGAATTCCAGGAGGGCTCCCTGGCAACAAGGCAGATGGTTCTCAACATATGGAGCCCGAATTCACTCCTACAATCTCTCAGAATTGGTTGATAGATTCTAGAATTGAGGAGAGGACTCACCACTTTTGTCTACTCCACTGCCTCAAAAAACCTTTTTTAGTGTCCTGGGCTTTGCAGACAGAGGGAAAAGAAACGAAGTAAGACCAGAGTTCCTAGTGCTACAGCAAAGATTCCCACAGAATCCCACACTAAACCCCTCTGGCTCCAGATAACTCTGTGTAAGGAAAATGGATCCTAATTCTCCTACGCCTACCTCCTCTGAAATTTGGTTCTGCAAGGAGGAAAGCCAGGATCTCGAAGACTTGAAGATCAGAGCAATGTGCCCACATCCTCAAGTGTTTACATGGGGCTGCCCATCTCCTCCCACAACCTCCTGTTCCACTGTGTTTGTGGAGCAGATGTCTCCGTGCCAGCAACCCCCCCTTCTGCACTTCCTGCTTCTCGGCCCAAATCTCTGCCTTCTGTCTTCGTGTGCTTGGCATACACATGCAGCAAGCTTGGAGCTTGTGTGTGCCATCATTGCACAATTCAGAAACCCCAAATAAGAGACAGGTGGTAGGATTCTCCCAGGGAATTAAAAGAAGGACTCCAAGCCCACGCCGTCTGAGTCTGGCTGCCCAGTGAGCAGCCTACGGGTGGGTTGGGCTAAGGCTACTGGTTCAGTAGTTAAAAGGCAGATTCTACCAAACCCATACAAGGCTGTCTTTATTCCTCGGTCCCAAACATTTCTACTCAGAATTTCCTCTTGGCTCTTTCCAATTCTTGAGGAAAGTCTAACTTATTTTGAACGATTGATGAAATCAGTCTGTGGAGGAGAGTCACATCAATAAAATCACAGTCATTTCTTTAAGAAGGGAGATATGAAATGGGCCTTGGAAAGTCACAGACTCTTTGGTACCATTATTTGGATCAGTTTGGGGCTCAAGAGCCTTCACTGCCCTCTTGGGAATTAAGATTTAATGATTCAGCTACTCCATGATGGATTAAAATGGGCTTGCAATTGTTGCCACTGGGGCAAAAGATCACAGCTACCGTCCTTTCCTTTAAGGAAACAGGGTTCAGTTCATATGCTGGGGGGCGGGGGGGGTCAGCAAACTTGTTTCTGTAAAGGCCCAGATAGCAAATATTTTAGACTTTGTGGGCCAGAAGAATTCTGTTGCAACTATTCAACTCAGTTGATGTAGCACAAAAGAATTCACAGACAGTACGTAAATAAGTGAGCATAGCTGGGTTCTAATAATACTTTATTTACAAAACCTGGCCTACTTGTTCTACCATTACCTAAATTACCCCTAAAAAAAGTCAGAACCTACATTTAACATGATCTCCAGGTGATCTGTATACAGTACATCTGGAAACCAATGTGTCTCAAATACTAATCAAATTATATTGATAGATCCTGAGGCCTGAGGTTCTGTATTTTCAACAAGCTACCAGGTGATACTGATGCTGTCAGTGGATGATGTTTAATTAGCAAAGATCTATTTTGGTGATTCTCTACAAAACCCAATACTGGGGTAGAACATGGGAACTGGTGGGTACCAGCAGCCCACCACTACCCACCCAGTTTCTCTACCTCCAAACAGAATAATGCATGCATAATACTATGCTAAATGTTATGCCAAAGCAAAAATATCTGACAGAGACTGAGACCTTGAGTAAGAGGGTCTCACAATCTTTTGAGGGGGGGACCTCATATAAATAAAAAAGTAATCAATACAAGAGGTTGTATGAATGTCTCTTGTAAGACAATACGACATCAGTGAAAAACCCTGACATATGCTATGAATGTCTAGCAGGAAGACCCTCAATCCCTCCCATCCGTCATAAAGGGAGGAACCAGGGGCTCTGTAAGCCAGGAAGCAGGAATTTTGAGTAGATTCAGGGTCAGGAGGAAATTCAGTGAACATTTCCAGCCAGGAACACAACACGATTCCTTCAGCCCACAATCTCTGAATAAAAGAGCTGATGTAATATGAGAAATTATAAGGCATTGAATATTAAAACAATGGAAATAAGATTCTACCAGACTTACGTAAACTCTGAGGGCAATACAGTTTGTGGCTGACCCTTAAATCTACTCTTAAAAGCTACAAAGATCAAAGCAAAAACGAGAGACTGAGATTTTAGAAAACAGGCTCAAAGTGTTTCATGCATATGTATTTTTAGGCCTCCAGATACTTCCCCCGAAGACTTATTATTACGACACCTTAAATCTGGCTCCGAACTGCACCCACACTCAGCAAGAGGGGCATCAGAAACGAGCATCTCCCAAAGCAACGTCATCCCCCTCTCCTAGAGCATGTACCACACAGATGCTCAGTACCGAGGACGGCATCCAGATGTCTCAGCCCAGCCAGCAGGCAGAGCCCTCCCCAGGCTGGCAGCCTCCCTCCTTTCCAGCTTTATCTTCCACCCCTCTTCGACCCCAACACTCTGCTCCCAGGAGATTGCTATTTCCTCCTTCCCCTCCACCCACGTGCCCAATCCGATCCTTGTTTACTGGTCACTCTGCATCTTTGTTGCCTAGGTCCGCTCTGCCAAGAATGACTGACCCACACCTTTCTGAGTATCGAATCCCTGCCAGGCCTCCAACGTTTGGCCCAAGCTCCACGCCCTCCATAGTCAAGGCATTTGTTCTCTGACCAGCCCGGACACAAGTGCTCTCTCCTTCCTTCAACCTTTCATCACCCTCTTGACACATCCTTACCTCCCTGGAGCGTACTTCTCTTTTGTGCTCCTTCCCTCTCGTATTAGCCATGAGCAACTCAGGCTGGGTTCTCTCTCGTTTATATTTGAATCCCTTCAGGTCACTTCCAGAGTCGCTTACACATCACAGGTGCTCCATAAACAGCGTTATTATGTTAGTAAGTAAAAATACTATGCAAAGTCCTTGGATAACCATGAACGACAACAAAAAAAGAGCATGTTGTCTAGCCCATAGGTTCTTTTTCAGATCACCATGGTCCGTTCTGTTTCTCCTTTTCAGAACATTTTCAGAGCCCTGTTCATCCAGAAACGTCCAAATCAACCTCTGGCACATCTAAGCCCCAGTTCCCTGTGCCAGGTTTGCTTCCTCCATTTCTATTGGGCTCCCCTCCCCTGTCCTGCGGTGGCACACCCACCATACCTGTGGCTCCCTGATTAGTTAGATGCTGACCCAGACCTTGCCTTCTCTAAAATGATCCCGGCACAGCCCAAACTCCAAAATCTCAGACATCCGGGTTTATGCAGCAGCACGATCACAGGGTCTCAATCGTCTCAACTGTAATCCATTCTGTGACAAGCAGACGCCTCTCAGGTTTGCTCCTGTCACGGCCCCAACTTCCCCCCACCCCCATGGCCTCCCCCCTCCAACAGCCCCCCCATGCTGTCTTCATGCCCTAGCACACATGTCCCCCAGGACACATGAAACCAGAACCTTCCATCAGAGTGGCTCGTGAGAAACAGACCACTTGCAAAGGGAAAACAGTTGGAAATACAAGATTTTCCTTTAAAGGAGAAAGTAACGTTGGCAGCAGTGCTCTTCTCAGCTGCCCTCCAGCAGTGTTGAAAGAGCCATTTTGGGAGACAGAGGGAAAGGAAGGAAGTGTGAGTGACAAATGGAGAGCAGAAAATAGTGAAAGAGAGGGAGACAAAAGAGAAAAGAAGAGGGAAGACAGATAAGGGCGGGGGAGGGGGCGGGGGGCACAAACCGGAAGGAGGTGGGTGGCAGAGCAAGAGAATGAGGGTCAAAAACAAAAGGAGGAGAAGGGAGCAGAGGAGGAGGTGGAAAAGGCAAAGGGGGAGGGGCCTGCACCGCTGGGTCTCACGAACACGGGCCACCAGTTCTGCGGCAACCCTGCCGCTCTCCCCCAGGAGCTGTGTCGTCCACCAGGGGACAGGCTCTCCACTGGCTTATTAGAAACACTCAGAGCTCTGAAGTGTATGTCAGAGTCCCCTGGGCCCAAAACAGACAACTGAATAGAATTCAGGGAGTCTGTCCCCAAAGGCTCTTGTTAACTTTCTGCATTCAGCCTTCATTAGAGATGCAAGATCTTTGAAAAGTCCGTGAGCATACATACAGACGAAGCCTCATGTTCCAGAGTTTCTGTTAATAATGTCCCCTTTCCCTCACAAGTGTTCCGGTTTAGATATTAAATTACTCACGCTTCCTATTAATAAGAGACACAGGAAGCTGAAACTTATTAAGTCTCTAAACAGACTGAAATACTTAGTCTCATCATTCTCAGAAAAGGAGGAAGCCTGCATTGGTGACCAGAAGAGACCAGAAGAAACCAGGACTCCTTCCTGGGAGAACCAAAGTACTTGAGATAATTCTAGGCATAATACTATGATGGTAAGGGTGGGGAAGGCACCCAGATTAGGCTTCTCGAGCCAAGGCTATTTATAGCATGTGCCTTGGATATTGAAATAATAATTTCTAGGGCTTCCCTGGTGGCACAGTGGTTGAGAGTCTGCCTGCCAATGCAGGGGACGTGGGTTCGGGCCCTGGTCTGGGAGGATCCCACATGCCGCGGAGCAACTGGTCCCGTGAGCCACAACTACTGAGCCTGCGCTCTAGAGTCCACGAACCACAACTACTGAGCCTGCACATCTGGAGCCTGTGCTCCGCAACAAGAGAGGCCACGATAGTGAGAGGTCCACGCACTGCGATGAAGAGTGGCCCCCGCTTGCCGCAACTAGAGAAAGCCCTCGCACAGAAACGAAGACCCAACACATCCATAAATAAATAAATAAATAGATTTAAATCATATGGGCTTCTAAGAAGACCTCTGCTTAGATAATAATAATAATAATTTCTAGAACTAGTCATTTAAGGTTGGGTGGCAGGGGAAGAAAAGACCACAATGATAGGTAACTTTACCCTTCTGAAAGGTAAAGCAGAATGGGTCACAGATAAATAATGTTTGAGGAGTCAAATGGAATAGAGAAACTCTGCAGTAACCTGCAGTAATCTCTGGTTAGTGGTTAAGTGTAGCTATGGATTATTCATTCTGAAATGTACACCATGAAGGCTCAAGTTAAGACTGCTTAGCTCTCCAGTATCAAGAGTCTATTGGAAGGAAGGAAGGGAGGGAGGGAGGGAGGGAGGAAATTAGTTTCAAGGCAATCTATGGGAATAAAGGGACCCAAGCTATTTTATCACCACAAGGAAGCTAAGGAGTAATGCGGAGGGAGGGTGGGTAGGATGACCTAGATCATAAACAGAAAGGAGTATATAACCCCAGGAGCATTTGACAGTGAGAAGAAATCTCCTGGGGAATGTGAGGAAATACTACTTTACCCTCCCATCCTCATCCTTCATCCCAAACATGGTCCACATTATTTACTCAGTTGCACATTCACTTAACAAGTATTACAGAAGCTGTGAGCGATGTAAGTCGAAATCAAGGCACTGAGTCCTCAATGAGCATCTTCCACATGCCAGACCCCATGCCAGATGCTAGGGATGCAGGCATGAAGGAGATATGGTTTCTGCCTTCAATAAGCTCCAGACTGAGAAGGTCTCAGACACGTGAAATTGCTACAGTTCCAGTTTTGTTGATGGGATTTGAGTCTCCTAAAGAATGAACTGAGAAGTCCCATTCAGACCAAAATTCACCTACAGCAGACCACCTAGACCTGTGCAAACGTTTTTGGTTTCCTCATGAAAGCTCTGCAGTGTATCATGTTTCTCTTTCTGCCTTGGGTCCCAGAGCGAAGTAGTACACTTAAGCGCAATAAGCATCCCTGGGCTAGGTTTTCTTGTACATTTAACTCTCCCAAAACTTATTTCAGGGCTCTGGTTCTCTTACCCTGATTTTAGTAGTTCTGTTAAGTATTATTTTTCTCTAAACCACCTCAAATTATTGCTGGAAGAGGGCAATTTATTTAAAAATTTATAAATAATCTTTTCTATTAGAAGAGGCCCAGATTGATCCAGGAACTCCAGAGATTCCAGTGGGTCTTATAGGGACAGGGAAGACCTAGAGATCCTGGGCCACTCGGAGCTGGGGACACAGGACACCCCAGGATGGGCCTCTAATCTGGGCTGGCTACAACTGGATCAATGAAGTACAAAGAGGAAACAGACATTCAGTATCAGGTTCCCTGTACAATCAAATCCATGATCTTTTCATTTGATGTCAGCTCTAGGACAGAACCCGAGGCTCACCTTTCCCCATGACACCTACCAGGGCAAGTGAGGGGCTCGAGGGGAGCCACACTGTCACCCCCAATCTCCTGTGGTGACCCAGCTTCAGTGACTGCCCTACTTACATCAACGGGTGCAGAACATCCTCTGAGGGGCAGGATCCTCAGGAACAGCTGGCCTCTGCTTCGCTTCAGTGATCGTAGCTTCTTTGCTTCAAGTCACAAGTCTCAGCACTTTCTAGAGCATTGAACCCCCGACTAGTTGTAGATCTCCCTTTACAGAGGGGGAAAAAACAGAAAGCAATGTTTTATTACAGACGTTTTCTTCATTCACGTTTTCTTTCCTGTTTGACATTTCTGCCCACCACTATCGAAGAGAAGCCTCCCCAGGACCCCTGGCACTGAAGGAATTTGACAAATCCTCAGAGTTTTTGTTTATGGGGGTTATGCTATCTATATTTATCAATTTAGAAATTAAAAAACTGAATTTTTAATTTATTACTTATTAATTCATTAAAATAATAATTCCATGTTAACACAAGAATTTTGAATAAACATTTTTCATAAAACATTTAGTGAGAAGAGTGACATTGTTTTACATTTTTAAAAATCTCTTTGATATCTGGCTTAATCAAATAGCTTCTATCTGCTTCTGGATTCAATTTGTTGCCGTAATAGCACAAGTCATTTAACCTCTGGAAAATTCCACCATATACTTATGGGAGAATGAGAGTGAAAAAAGCAAAAACATCCTAGTGTTATTATGAAAACAGTTTTTATCCTGTGGACCCCCTGAAAGGGTCTCAAGAACTCGCAGGGACCCCCCGAGTACACAGGAACCAGTGCTCCATACGGTCAAAAGAAGTCACGCTTCCACCTCGGACTATCAGTCCCCTTCCTCAGATGCAGCTAGTTATCAGTTACCTGAGTAGTCTTCTAGAACTATCCTAAACATATGTAAAAATATATGGATGGATAGGATTTTTTTAATTAAAAAAAATCAAGTATTAGCATCCCATATATTTCACCTTGGTTTTTCTGTTATACATGTTGGGGGCTGTTGCATTTCAGCATATGTAGTTACGTCATTCCTTTTCACAGGTCTATAGTATTCCACTCAGTGGATACAATGATATATAACTCTACACAGTGCCACAGGGTCCAAGTGGGTTGCTGAACGGCTACCATAAGTTGCCAATTTCTTCAGTGACGGATTTAGAACTTAATGCAAATAAAGTGGCCACATGGAGCAAGAATGAATGTCACATATATTAGTACAGCCTTCCTCTGACTTCTAGTTCCCTAACAAGGCATGCAGCTGAAGTCTTCAAACTTTGAGAAAATATCCCAACTTTGGCAATACTACTGTCCTTTTATACTTGGGGCTTCCCTCAGTGTTCCAGAAAAACCTGTACTAATATCTCTGTGCCTGTTTGTACCAGAATGTTTACAAACATCAACCTCTTTTGAAACATACTATCATCAGCGCCACATCATCATGGGGGAAGAAAGCAGGATCAGGGTCCAAGGGTCCCCAGACAGTATTTCTGAAAACTATTTCCCTGTGGTACTAAGGTTACAAAGGTTAGCCCTGTTAGATCACAATTTCCCTGACATAGAAAACCTGTCGTCTGAAGGAAACCCTCACCTCATATGGCTAATTTGGTCTAATTACATTGCAGGCTTCAAATGCTAAAATGTATGCAGACTACCTGCGTTCATTTCCTCACTCTGAGATTTACTAGCTGTATAATCTTGGGAGTTACTTAGCTTCTACTTACTTGTAAGATGGAGATAATGATAACTATCTCACATAGTTATGAAGAAGAAGAATTGTAATTCTCTAGTAAACGTGCCTGGCACACAGTAAGTGCTCAATGCTCAGTGACTGCTAGCCCTCTCCCCTTATTGTTCCATGAGCAGAAATAATGTGTGAGACTGATCTCATGTCACGGACTGAGCTGGCTTTTCAGGGAACCCCAATAATCTAGTCTTTTAGGAAGTCTGGAGCTATAAGAGACTGGGACAAGAGAAGAGGATGGAGATTTTGTTTTCCTCTTGTGATATGTTTGTCATCTGTCTGATTCAAAATGAGAGACACAGGTCTGCTTTCCTCCTCACTAGGCCAGGAAAACTGGCACCAACATTTCCGGCATTTCTGTTTCAACATTTCCATCTGTCTCTGAAATTATATAGGCCAGCGTGGTTTTGCACTTTTAGGCCCACAGACTCTACAGAAAATCCATCAGGTTTGGAGGAGCCCCTCAGGTGAGGATGAGCAGAGATTTACTTCTGAACAATTCCCGGGAGTCGAAGCAGCACTTACAATAATTACAGACAGAATCATTATGACCTCCATTTACAGATGAAGAAACTAAGGTCTGGAGACATTAGGTAAATTCCCCAAGGTAACACAGCTAACAAGGGCAGGGTGGGAACTCAAAACCAGGTTTGTCCTATTCCAAAGCTCAAATTTTTAACCACATCATCATATGATGCTCTAACTAGAAAGGAAACCAGTCCTGTCATGACATAGCAAGGCCGGTAGCTTCATAGAAATGGTCTCACAGAGGGAGAAATTATCCTTAACTGTAAGTTAAGGATTTACTAACCCAATAGCGTAAAAAATCAAAATCAAAATTCTTCAGAAAATCATACCTCAAATAGATGCAAAGTAGAATGGCAGGACACCAAAACCAATATTTTATTAGTTTTGGATTTGTAGATTACCTTATTTTATTTGCATTTGATTAGATCAATTATTAAGATTAATAGGTTGTTTCAATTTATAGATTATTATTTTAAAAAATAGATTAATAATTTAATTTGGCCAATAGTATTTCTAGCTCCTAGTATACATCAAGTACTATAAGTGTTAAAGATGAAGAAAACATGTTCCTTGTCCTTGAAGAAGAAGATATAGTGGATATTATAAGATATAATAGATATAATTACTATATATAGTATATATATATATACATAATATATATATTTGGGCTGGTGAGATAATAAGATAGAAAAGAATAAGATACTAAAAGAAGGAGAAATCAAGCCAGTGGAATGTTCAGGGAAGACTTGAAGGAGGGAGAAGGCATCATTTAAGTGGACTCTTGAAATATAACTGGGATTTTGTCAGAAAAAGTAAAAATAAAAATCTAAGAAAAGGGAACAATTTGAATAGGCAAGTTATGGAATGAGGATATCAATAAATAGTTGCTGGAGGACAGGAAAAGCTCAGTAATTGAAGCTAGAGCTGGAAGATGGTTGAGGCTACGGATGCCGGCAAGAGGTGAGAACAGGCGACCCAGGAAAAGCTTTGGAAGAGGAATGACGGGGTGAGGGAGGCTCTATAAGGCTTAACCTGGCATGTGGGATGCTTTGGAGGAGAGAGAGGGGCAGAGTGACCAATGGGAGCCTGACCTAGAACAATGACATCAGGAAGGGAAAAGAAATAACGTGGAGGTATGATAATAATCCGGTGGAGAGGACTGGATCGCTCAGCGACTAGCTACAGCAGGGAAGAAGGAAGGAGTCAAGGAAGCCTGCGTTTCCAGCCTGCAAGTGACCAGGAGCACGTCACTACGTATTAACAAAACCTGGGAAAACTGGAAGAGGAATTGGTTCACAAAGGATGATTGTGAGTTTGGTTTTGAACATAAAGAATTTGGCTTCCTCTCAATGGAAACAGATTAATACATCGAGCAGAGGAGTAGAAATCTGAGTCTGGCCTTCAAGAGAGAGTTTGGTTCCATCAATAGATGAATGGATAAAGAATACACACACACACACACACACACACACACACACACACACAATGGAATACTACTCGGCCATAAAAAGGAGAGAGTTTGGTGTTATGGATTCATATTTGAACATCAAGTCCATAAAAGCAATAATTAAAGTCTGAGAAGATGAGATGATCTGGGAAGAAGGAAAAGAAGAAAACTAAAGACAGAACCCTGGGGCCTATCTGCACGGACTGGTGGAAGAACGTCTCTGCTTCCCCTACTACCCTCTGGGTGAGACTCATGACAACTTAAAAACAGTTCCTCCTCACAAAACATCAGCACCCCTGATCTAACCCAGCTCCCTCAGTTTACAGATAAAGAAGACTCAGGCCCAGACAGTTAACTGATTTATCCAAGGCCTCACAGCTGCTTATCAGCAAAACTGAGACTAGACAAATGAAGTGACTTGGGAATTAGTCTTGCCTTAGCAACTGCATACTTGCATGTGCACCGTATGACATGCTTGGATTCAGAGAAGCCTGAGAGCAAACCAGAAGCTTCATTTACCTCTGCTCCATCAGTTCAGCACTGTGACCCTGCCCAACCATATAATCAGCTCAGGGGTTCAAACCACATCTTACTCATCTTGTTGTCACTGTCCCTCTGCCCTCACTTTCCTTACCACTGTCTCCGCTACCGTCGTTATTACAGAGTAGAAAAATCAGATTATTTTCCTCTTCTGAATATGCACATGACCACAGACTTTCGGAGTTGAAAGAACTTAAGAATTCATCTAGTATTAGTATAGCCCCTGTGCAAACAGAGCCAGAGAAGTTCAGTGACCAGATGACCAGTTAGCAGTAGACCCCAGACTAAAATTCCAAACTCTTTTTTTCTTTCCATTACACTACCAACCTTTAGTGCAAGAGACTTATTTTTAAGACAATGTTTCGTGTCTTTAATTTCTTGAAATTATGCTATGTAGCCCTCTCCCCTCAAGATGCTTCTTTAAAAAATGAGCTCCATGGTCCAAAAAGTTTGTGGAGTGCTATAAGCTATACCTCTCTTGGATGGTCAAAACGCTTATTACCACATTACAGACCTTGGGAAGTCCTTGCAGTAAAGAAACCTGCTCAAGTCTCTAAGAATACTTCCCAAAAACTTATTTGGCCACAGAACTCTGGCCCTGGCCCTGTCCCTATCGTTGTCCATTTAAAAACCCACTGATTTCCAAGGATTGTAATTTGGGAAGGACCACCTTTGCCCAGTTAGCAAGATTTCCTTTGTTAGGTCCCAAGAAGAAGTGCCAATACTGAGGTCCTCCCTGTGTGAACCGGGTGGGGTAGCAGTGAGAGACAGAGAAGGAAAGAGAAACAACAAAGAGCCCCAGTCTCATCCAGAGCCATCTGCCCTGCCAACATCAAAGGGCGAGACAGCTACTTGAGAAGTTTTGACTCAGGATCCTGGTTATAAGCTTAAGGCAGTTGAAGTGGAAATCATCTCCAACCTTGACTTCTTGTGGGAAAATGGGTTTCCAGGTTCTCAAACACTCCACATCAGCTAGCGTGCGGGTTTCACCCTGCCTCTAGCCCCACCATTAGTAGCAATACTCTCTCATCAGTGTCCTTCAAGTTACATCCGCAGCGGCTCTAGCTTGTCCTTGCTCCTTCCACCACCCTGGTCGAAACCCTGTCACTTCACATCTGGAGGACTGACAGCAGTCTTTGGGTGAGTCTCCCCGACTTAACTCCTTCTCCCCTGCAACTTCCCTGACATGCTGCCATCACATTAATCTTCTCAAAACAGCACTGCACCTGCTTTAAGATAAAGGAAAATGTTCAAAACTCCACAACATCCACAGCTCTCCTTAATATAATAAAACACATCTATACAAGGCTATTTCTCCATGCTCTCCAGTGCAAATTTCCACCACCCCAGGCTTGCATCCTCACTGTTCAGAGCCGGCGGGTCATAAGCAGTCTGACTACCAAGCCTCTGTTCTTCCTGCTCTTTGCTTCCTGCCTATCTAATTCCATCCAATTCTCACTCCACTTCCAGCATCCAGCTCAAGTCCCCTGACAATACAACCCCTTCCCTGCACTCCTGTGCTTGCAGACACTGAGCAACTAGCCCCACGTTTCCTTTACCATTTCCTGAATTTTCTAACTGATAACAAACTCAGGAAATGACTGTGCCTTATGACAGTCAAGGCACTTAGTAAATGCTCAAAAAACAGAACAAAACAAACCTTTTGCTGCATAAAGGAATAAATCCTTTATTGGCCTCGGAACAAAGAGTTAAGCAGAAAATTTCATGCCTACAAAACACTAGGAAAACGAACCCTTTTCTGCGCCTCAAAGGCATTTCTACCTTTTTAGTTCAATTGATCTTAGTTTTAGGAAAGGGGACGAAGGTTGATTTTACCCCATCCTGGGGCAGCTGGCGAGTTTTCATTCTTTTTTTTTTACAGACAGAGCTGTGCTTTCTTGCTCCTTCTCATAGTTTCCCTGCAGTGCTTGGCCTCCAGGAGACAGCCTAGACTGAGTACATTAAGTGATATTTAAACATGTATCTCTAAATTCTCCACGGGTCTAGCCAAAAGAATGTTTTTTCCAAGAACATATCCTCTACTGACAATTGTTCCTTCCTTCATTCATTCTTTGAACTATTTGACAAACATTTACTGAGTGAATCCGTGAGCTACAAGGGTGGATAAAAAACAATCATGGTCCTCGAGGCACCCACAGTCAAATGCAGTTTTACTGTAAATGCAGGCAGAGGAACACCTGCAACAGAATCACCCAAGGGAGGTTGTTAAAAAGACACAGGCTCTCTGGTGGACAGAAAATTTCTAATTTAACCAAGTCTGAGATGGAGCCTGGGATCCGCATTTTTGTTTGTTTGTTTTTTGCGGTACATGGGCCTCTCACTGCTGTGGCCTCTCCTGTCGCAGAGCACAGGCTCCCGACGCACAGGCCCAGCGGCCGTGGCCCACGGGCACAGCCGCTCCGTGGCATGTGGGATCCTCCCGGACCAGGGCACGAACCCGCGTCCCCTGCATCGGCAGGCGGACTCTCAACCACCGCGCCACCAGGGAAGCCCTGGGATCTGCATTTTTAAAAAGAACTCCAGGTGATTCTGATGTATACTGAAGTTTGAGACTCACTGGTTCCATGGAAGGACAGGCATATAAGAAGAAGATTATAAAACAGTGGCGCCTACTTGCAAAAAAAGACATCCACAAGGTATGACACAGGCTCAAGGAGCGTAACGAAGCAGTGGTAAAGAGTTAGGTGTTGCAGTGAGAAAGACCTAGGTTCAAATTCTTATTCTGCTACTTATTCACTATGCAAGTGAACCTCTCTTAGTGTCATGTGTTCTCATATATCACATAAGAAAAATACCCACTTCACACAATTATTATAAGGTTTCAATGAGATCAAGTATATAAAGTGCTTAACATAAATCTTGGTACACCATAAGCACTCATCACTACGTTGTCATGATAGGTTTTATTATATATATAAATTTACAAATGGATTTTTTTTTTTTTTTTTTTTTTGGCTTACAGGATCTTAGTTCCCTTGACCAGGGATTGAACCCAGGCCCCAGCAGTGAAAGCTCTGAGTCCTAACCACTGAACCACCAGGGAATTCCCTAGACATTTTTGATTATTAATGAAATTTAAAGAAACAAGGGCAGATCAGAAAGGTTTTCCTGAAAAAAAATAGTAGCTTGAATTTAGTTTTAAAACAGAGTGTCTCCAAGTGTAAATGTATTCTTTCGATCCTCAACATTTCTAGAATTTTGTAAAGTTTATACCTTTGATTCTATAATTTGGAACTTTTCATACTAATGGTAACCAAGCACTGCCCTGTGATTTCAGGGCCTGCCTTTTCTTTGTGTTTACAATCGTCCAAATGCCAAATGAAAGCCAGAGCAAGTCAAAGCTAGAAACAGAGGAAACGGGCCGTGGGAGAGTTGAGTCATTGGGTGGTACAGGGCAGTTTAATCCGCTCAGCCATTGTGGTCAGTGCCCTGTTCATGCTGCAAGCAGCTGTGTCATGCAGGCTCTGACTCTATATACCGAAGCCTATCAGTTTATAGGCAGAAACCTATAAGGCATAAACACACAAAGCACAGCGGTTCTGTCACTAATTCTGTTAGTAATTAGATTACATACCCATTGTGTAGCTACTTCATTATCACCCCCATGCTAACCTTATCTTCAAGTGAATAGACCATTTAACAAATTATCTAATGATACCAAGTTAAAACTAACATTTGACTATTGTCTACCAGCAGAGCTTTGGTTAAGTAAGTATGAGGTCTGATTCCCACCCCCTCAACGCATAACCCCTTAAGGCTATTAATAACTATCTGTTTAACTCACTCCAACAGGCATTTTGTGCATGAGTATTAATTGCTTAAACAACAGACCCAAATTAAATATAGACCAGGCCCTGGGGCCACATGTGTCCACTCTATCTTTAACCTCCACACTAGTGGTTAGTTTCAACACACCAAATCATCTCACGCATTAAAATAATGTTTTGTTGAGTTTATAACTATATTTGATTTCACTTATAAATCTGCTTTGGATTTATAGTTGCACAAGAACTAAAGCATAAGAGATGTTGTGATATTGTGATTTATAAGAAATATATAGTGTAACTGATTCACTTTGTTATAAAGCGGAAACTAACACACCATTGTAAAGCAATTATACTCCAATAAAGATGCTAAAAATAAATAAATAAATATCTGGTCATTCAGAGGACCAAAATATATTTCTCATATATATTTGGACTTCATCCACAGATGCAGGCTCACAGAGCTCCCAAACCCCTTGGAATTTCCTAAGTGACAAGAGCCATAAAGGCCTTTTGTTAGGTTAATGAAGTGATTCTAGGACCCCACCTAAGGATGGGAGCTGGTTGCCAGGGAAACCAACCTTGTGATTAGAGGGCTGGAACTTTCAGTCCCACTCCACTGAGCTCCAGGGAGAGGAGGGGCTGGAGGTTGAATCAATCGCCAAGAGCCAATGATTTAATCAGTCATGCCTGTGTAATGAGGCCTCCATAAAAACTCAAAAGGACAGGGTTCAGAGAGATTCCAAGTTGAAGAATACACGGAGATTTGGGGAGAATGGTGCCTAGTAAGGGCACAAAAGCTCCTCTCCCTTTCCCCATACCTTGCCCTATGCATCTCATCATCTGGCTGTCCCTGAGTTAAATCCTTTTATGATAAACCTGTCATCTAGCAAATAAAATGTTTCTCTGAATTCTGTGTGCCGCTCTAGCAAATTAATCAAACCCAAGGAGGGGGTCTTGGGAGTCTCTGATTTGTAGCCAGTCGATCAGAAGCACAGGTATAGCAGCCTGAGCCTGCAAATGGCCTCTGAACTGAGGTGTAGTAAAGGGGTGGGGGCGGTCTTGTAGGACTGAACCCTTAACCTGGGGAATCTGATGCTATCTCTGGGTAGTGTCAGAATTCATTTGAATTGTAGGACACCCAGGTGGTGTCCAGAGAACTGTTCGGTGTTGTGTGGGAACACCCACACACACGCACACAACACGCATGTGGAAATTGGGTCCAGGAACCTCATTTAAGTGTATACCTAGCTTTATGTTTGTACATGTTTTAATAGTGTCCAAACGATCCATCATCCTAAGGAGCTGAAAAAAATTTCCCGATAAAATTGGTCCATATATTGTTCAGGTTTGAGTAATACCCAATTAGATAATCCTAAGGGAAGTTTTTTAGAGCACTGAGTCTATTCTGTCTCTCTTGAAAAAGCCTGTCCTGCCTTTTCCCCAAGGGAAGCAGTAGAGAACCTGCTCATTTAGAAACCCATGACTAAAACCATCGCTACAAGATGTCAGTTTCCTACAGCCTCAGCAGCTGTCTATCTTCCCAGTGGACCCTCCATCAGCAGCAGCAAAGCTACTATGTTGGGGAGAGTGGGGGTGGGGAAGATAGTACTTCTTTGAATGTGGAACAGCAGTTACCTTACACTTGAAGCCATTTACTTGGCCTTAAGAAGTGTGGTTGGTGATGGGGGGAGATTATTGAGCTGTGATGAAAGGAAATGACATGGGCCTAAATATCCCAATGCTTTGTCACCACTCTCACCTAACCTTCCTTTATCCACGAGAAAGTATTTTAACACCCCATGATCAGTGGGGTGGGTATTTTTCCCCAATACCAATTACTGAATCATGCAGTGGTAACCATAATAACATCCTCATGGTAAGGATGGACTTGAACGTTTTTTGTTTTTTTTTTGCGGTACGCGGGCCTCTCACTGTTGTGGCCTCTCCCGTTGTGGAGCACAGGCTCCAGACACGCAGGCTCAGCGGCCATGGCTCACGGGCCTAGCCGCTCCGCGGCATGTGGGATCTTCCCGGACCGGGGCACAAACCCGCGTCCCCTGCATCGGCAGGCAGACTCTCAACCACTGCGCCACCAGGGAAGCCCTTGAACGTATTTTTGAAGAGCATAATAGTACTTTTCCCAGTAGCTCTGAGGAATGGTGACTGAGTACATTCAGGAACAAGTTGTGGATGACAATAGCTTCTGTTCCTACAAAGGGCTGGATTCAGACCTTTAGAGGCGCCAAGCGCTGAAAATATTATAGCAACCTCCCCATTCCACCTCACCAAGTACTTTGTTATAAAAAATAATGCTAGGGCTTCCCTGGTGGCGCAGTGGTTGAGAGTCCGCCTGCCGATTCAGGGGACATGGGTCACTGTCACAGTCACTGAATTTTACATATATATATGGGATAACATTAGACAGCCTGAGGTCTTTGACAGAATATGTTTTGTAAATGTTGGCAATACTTGATCAGTTGGAAAATGAAAGTGAGCACCCAGGAGCCTAGAAGGGGAACTTCCTACAGCTGAGCAAAAGGCACGGCACAGCCCCCTTTTTATAGAGGGTGTGGGGTGCCTGTGGATCTAGGAGGGGGCAAGAAGTTAGCACCCTAAGTCATGAAAATGAAAGATGTAAGTAAACATCACAGTTGTGAAGGAGAGATAATGGGAAGAGCTTCAATCAACTTTTACCCTGCAAAGGCCAAATCCGTCACCAAAAATACAGCTAATACAAAAGGATTAGTAAGTAACTTTTCACACTCCCTCGAGGGATCCACGTAAGTCTAGAATTTACATCCTAGCTTGACATCGAAGCTTGACACCCCTTTTCTAATGAATGACTGAACAAAAGGCTTAGAAAAATCTTTACCTCCAAACATGATATTAAATAGCAGTTAATTTACTCTTTACATGACACTAAATGATCAAATGAGAATTTTCTTTTTAATGAAAGTGGTCTCAGGGAAGAGAGACCACTCAGTGTGAAAGGGAAGAGTGAAAGGTAAGCACTTCTATTATCAGAGGTCTGGACACACCTATAAGGAAAGAAGCATGACGAGGAGAAAGACACCAGCTCTGCCCATGGTCAAACCAGGAAAAACCAAATCTGCAGCTGTATCCTAAAACCTAGAATGACAATCATCACCCTCTGGGAATAACCATTTTCTATTTACTGCTTAAAGAAAAATAGCCCTGTGTGCATTTTATACCCAGTACACACCAAGTATTCATATGTGAGCTTATCTATTCCTCCACATTTGTACTCATGAAGACATGACTGCCTGCAATTTTCACAACTAAAAATAGCACGATCTGAACCCAGTGCTTCTGATAGCAAACCTAGTGCTTACACCATCTCTCCATGACCTGGCTCTCTTGAGATTCCAATCTTACAGAATAACCAAATAATAGAAAATTTTTGAGCCCTGTTAAATCCACAAAAAGTATAGTATGTGAGGCTTCAATTACTCCCCTCTAAGAATTTTTCTGGCAACAAGTAATTACTATGTGAGGCATGTAATAAGTCTCTAACATACTATATCTTGAGAACTCAGTAAATATTTATGGGTTATGTTCTAAGATGAGTTATAGAGATCACCTAAGACATGACCTTTACTAGACTAGGTGATACTGACCAAAAGAACTAGGGATTCCAAGAAGTAAGATCTGAGTTGGCCAGAGGGTCGGAAACTTAAGCTAACCTTTAAGGAACGGTGGTATTTGGCTAACATGAGAGGAGAGAGGAGAATACTTACAGTATGGGGGCGGGGGGAGTGAAAACTGAAGTGGAGACGAATGATTCAACACTTAACTATGAAAGTGAATATGGGGGTATGGGTGCTGGTATAGGCAGTGATTAGCAAAATTGAACTGGAAAATGTAGAAATTTTATATTGCCCTTTACAGATGAGAAAATTGAAGTGCAATTAGGTTAAAAAATATAGTTGCACAAAGTTCAACTGCTAGTAGGTGGCAAAGTTAAAATTTAAATCTCACCCTGTTAACTCCTGGCCCATCACTCTTTCCACCATACCATGATTTTAAGTGAGAATGTTTGTACGTGGCATTAGTTAAAACAATTTCAATGAATATTCTTTCAAGTGATAAGTTATTCTAATTTGAATGATGTGACTAAGAGATTTCCCAAATATCTGCTATTAACCTGTTGAATTAGTCTTTCTCGATAATTTTAAGTTTCTGCTTCCATTAGATTAAATAATATTATTAAAGTTTAGGATAAACTGGCAATACTTAACTGAAAAACAAAATTAATAATTAGGAGTCTATTATATAACTATATTACAAGGTCTGACATCAAACAAGAAAGAAATAGCCAGGATAAAATCAGAGTTTTTGGAATTTGGGATTTGGGACTTTTTTAGAGCAGTTTTCAGTTCACAGAAAAATTGAGCAGAAATTAGAGAGTTCACATATATCTCCACACGTACACTCACAACCTCCCCCAATATCAACATCCCTCACCACAGTGGTACATGTGTTACAATTGATGAACTTACACTGACACATTATTATCACCCAACGTCCATAGTTTACATGAGGGTTCACTCTTGGTATTATACATTCTATGGATTTGGAAAATTTTATGGCAGGTATCCACCACCAACAGAATAGCTTCATTGCCCTAAAAACCTGCTGTGCTCTGCCTGCTCATCCCCACCTCCCCTGTAACCTCTTGCAACCACTAATCTTTCTACTGTCTCCATAGTTTTGCCTTTTCCAGAATGTCATATAGTTAGAATCATATAGTATGTAGCCTTTACAGATTGGCTTCTTTCACTTAGCAATGTGCATTTAAGGTTCCTTCTTGTGTTTTCATGACTTAATAGCTAATTTCTTTTTAGTGCTAAATAATACTCCATTGTCTGGATGTACCACAGTTTATTTATCCATTCACCTACTGAAGGACATCATCGTTGCTTCCAGGTCTTGAAGTTATGAGTAAAACTGCTATAAACATCTGTATGTAGGTTTCTGTGGGAACGTAAGTTGTCAATTTGTTTGGGTAAATACCAAGAAGCACGATTTCTTGATCATGCATAAGAATATGTTGAGTTCTATAAAAAACCGCCAAACTATCTTTCAAAGTGGCTGTACAATTTTGCATTTCCACCAGCAATGAATGGGAGTTATTATTGCTCTATATCAGCACCAGCATTTGGTATAGTCAGTGTTCTGGATTTTGACCATTCTAACAGGTAGGTAGTAGTAATTCATTGTTGTTTTAATTTGAAATTCCCAAATGACATATAATGTTGAACATTGTTTCATGTTTACTTGCCACCCGTATATCTTCTTTGGTGAGCTGTCTGTTCAGATCTTTTGCCCAGTTTTTAATCAAGCTATTCATTTTCTTACTGTTGAACTTTAAGAGTTCCTTATATATTTTGGGTGACAGTCCTCTATCGGATGTGTCTTTTGCAAATATTTTCTCCCAGTCTATGGCTTGTAGTCTCATTGTCTTGATACTAGTTTTCACAGAGCAAAACTTTTTAATTTTAACATAGTCCACTTTATCAATTTTTTATTTCAAGGATTGTGCGTTTGGTGTCGAAAAGTCATCACCATACCCAAGGCCACCTAGGCTTTCTCCTATGTTATCTTCTAGGAGTTTCCTGATTTTGCATTTTACATTTAGGCCCATGATCTATTTTGAGGTCATTCTTGTGAAGAATGTAAGGTCTCAGTCTAGATTTGTGTTTTTTTGCATGTGGATGTCCAGTTATTCCAGCACCATTTGGTGAAAAGACTATCTTTGCTCCATTGTATTGCCTTTGCTTCTTTGACAGAGATCAGTTGACTATATTTACGTAGATCTATTTCTGGGCTCTCTATTCTGTTCTGTTCATCTATTTATCTATTCTTTCAGCAATACCACACTGTCTTAATTACTGTAACTTTACAGTAGTCTTAAAATCAAGTAATTTCTGTCCTTTGACTTTGTTCTTCTCCTCCAATATTGTGTTGGCTATTCTGGGTCTTTTGCCTCTCCATACAAACTTTAGAATCAGTTTGTCAGTATTCACAAGATAACTTGCTAGGATTTGGGGGGGGGGATTAGGATTTATTTTTAATTTCCTTTGATATTATTTTAACATTGTTATCTCAATTTTAAAAATCTATATAGTGTACACATTCTAGAATTAGAACTACATCCGTCTGAGGAACGATTAGCTACTCTTGAGTGAATTTAACTCCCACTACTCTCTCCTCTAGATCAATTTGTTCCCCCGAATCTCAAGAGAGTACATCCTAAAGGACAAGCCCCAACAGCCTTTGTAACCTTCACCACTCGTCTAAGTTTTATATGCTTCTGGGAAGTTACAGTCCTGACAGGCATGTTGTTGGTATAGCTCGCATGAGCACTTCCAAGGCAACCTTGCGCACAGTAAATTTTGCTGGATTAGCTATCTATGAAATGCGTTCAAAAGGGCATCCCCACCTACCATCTTCATAGGCACAGTGCTTTCCCCTTTACAAAGCTTCTGACACATTACCTTTTCTGAACATAAAAAAAGGATATAAAAGTACATGAGGGGGCTTCCCTGGTGGCGCAGTGGTTGAGAGTCCACCTGCCGATGCAGGGGACGTGGGTTCATGCCCCGGTCCGGTAAGATCCCACATGCCGCGGAGCGGCTGGGCCCGTGAGCCGTGGCCGCTGAGCCTGCGCGTCCGGAGCCTGTGCTCCGCAACGGGAGAGGCCGCAATGGTGAGAGGCCCACGTACCGCAAAAAAATTAAAAAAAAGTATATGAGGGAAACAGATGAGGAAATTGAGGACCACTGAAGGTAAAAGACTTCTTTGAGGTAAAAAATCTAGAAAATGATGGTGCTGAGACCAAAACTTCCTGCATATTCTCCTCACTACCTTTTGCACACAAGGTTCTATTCTTATAAACCCACACCACGTAGCACACAGCATTAACCTCTGACCAGCAGGTACAAGGGACTCCTCAAACATTTCTTTGGGGTCTCGCTAGGCACAAAACACAAGCCACAAGACAGTTGAATGAGTGAATCCATTATAGACAATGCCAATCTCCTGGAGAAGCCTAGCTGAACCCAGGAGTTTCAAAGTAAGTCTAAACACCATTTAAAACCCTTCTGCCTTTTCACTGCTCTTCCAGGCCTCAGTGATACTTGGGCTGGCTCAAACCTAACCTTTCTCGGTGCTTAGAGACCAAAGTGAGATTCCATTTAATAAGTATACAACTTGTCAAAGGCTGGGATCTCCATTGCTTGGAGAATTACAGAACTTGGAAACATCAAATAGTTCCATGCACAACAGGAAGGACAGAAAGCAAAAATAAGAAAGAAAATCAAAATAAGAAGAGAATTATTTTCAGCCAAATCATATCTGAATAACATAGGCTCAATCATAACAGGTCCAAATGCATGCAAATAAAATTTAAAGAGATGGAGAAAGTTTAGAGAGACCATCACTTTAGCCATTAGGTGATTGGTGTTTTGATGAATATCCCCAGGCAGGCATCTGGACATCTCAGTTCCTTTATTAAGCTATTGTTATTAGAAAATGTTAAGCAGAGTACCTTACACTAGGAAGCAGTCAATAAATCCTTGCTAAATAGAATTAAGCCAAGTAAAATAAAATTGAATTGCCAAGGGATTCCAGAACAATCAGGGAGAGAAACAGGTTAGGAACTACTGAAAAAAGTAGCCAGATGGGGAAAAGGGGCAGAGACTTGGGCATTAGGAGTAGGAGAGGAAAAGAATGGTGAACATAAGTCAAGACCAATTTTCCCCCAGTGGTCCCTCCATCTTGGAGGCCTTGGTGGGACGAGCTAGTTGCTGGATGACTTCTACAGAAGCACAAAACCTGTATTTCTCTTTTGTTAACTCATCTGTCCCTTTCCTGAATGCATTTCGCATTTAGTTACAACAGCAGTAGCAATTGTGACCCATACTGTTTTATACTGCCCACTAAATCTCTCCATTGTAATAGGATTATCTTGTCTAATATATAATATATAGTATCCTTTCTTCCCTACCTGCCCCAAAGTGCCAACTCCTTTTTTTCTTCTGGTGTTGTACGGACCCCTAGCCAAGTAATCCACTCTTGTGTTTAGCTCCCCTGTAAAGACAGCATTATGCACAAGTGTGTTTTGAGCATTAAGAGAAAGGTTGGATAAAAGTGAGGTGGGAATGGATGAGGGAGTGGAGGCAAGGAGATGAACGGACAGCTGTCTTTTCAAATCAAAGAGGGCAAATTTCCAACAGATCGCATCCATGATCAAACCAAAGTGTTCAAATGAAAGGGATCAATCCAAGATAACAATCTCGATGGTTCACACATGATAGGCTTTTAAACCACAAAGCATTGAAGATTCCACCGGAAGAAGAAAGAGAAGTGACACTGAGTGAGCATTCACTTACTCAGAGCATCTGCTACGTATGAGGCTCTGTGTTGGCCTCTTTGCATATCTAATGGCCCCTATTTCATATACCAAACCTATGAGGTAAGAAAAATGAGACTTGGAGAGGTTCAAGATCTCGTCCAAGGTTACACGGCTAGTAAGTGGTGGCAAAGCCAGAATTTAAACCCATATCCTTTTCACTGCAAAAGTACTTTGAGGAGCATTATTTGTAGAAGGGGATTTTGGTGGGTGAACATTGCTGCCTGGAAGAATGTTTTTGGACTAAGGATATGGAAAAATAGCTGGGCTGGTGCTATGTGGCTGAACATCTGTGCCAAATTATTAATAAAAGCAATCATCATCAACTTCATTTATTAACTACATGCCAAACATTATGCTATGTACTCACAAGAGGTATCTGTAATACCTATTAGATGGGAATTATGATCCTTATTTTACAGAGTAGGAAACTGAGAGAGTTGAAGCGGCTTGCCCGAGGTCACACAGCCAGTGTGTATAGAGCTGGGAGTGGAAATCAGGTCTGACTTCACATCAGAAAGAGGCTGAGGCCTGGGCAAGTGTCCAGGGAAAAGGCAGGTGTTAAGGGGAAGAGGCAGGTTGTGGACACCATGAGGTGGTCCTGACCAAGATCAAAGAAGCCAGCTAGAGGAGGGAGGCACTGACCGTTAAATTCCTTACAGGACAACAGGGGTGGGGTTGTCCTACAAAGGGCGCCCTTACTCCCCACTGAGGAATGGCTGAGGCAACAAGCTTGGAGATGTACCAGCAGAGGTTCAGGTTGGAATCACATGGGGAACACTTCAAAATACTGAAGTGTATTCCCTTCAACCCCTACCCTCAGATACTCTAATTTAATTGATCCTTAAGGTCTACCCGAGCTTCCTAACGTAGTGGTGAGCAGCCCTCATTGTGGACGGTTGCTGACTTCAGAGAAGCTCTGGGAGGCCTGGGGATGTAGGACACATATCTGGACTGAGTAGTCAGTGTTAGGAGAGGGTCCACTCATACCTTGCGCGGCTTCAAACAGGGCAAGGGGCATAAAGAATCCAGCGTGTCTGAGTTGTGGGCAGGTCACCATTTATGTCAGCTGGCGCGTGACATCAGCAGGTCTGTGGAGGTCCATTTTCAGAGGGGCGTTAGCTTTCTGAATGCCTGTGAGATGTACGTTTGAGGAGAGGGTGATGTAAAGCGCCTGAAAGTGGACCTTACAAAGAAACTTGGGAGGAAGTGCCTGAGAGTTAATGCTAATTTAAAATGGTGTGACATTAATATAAGGGGGGAACCTCTAATTTTTTAGTGTGTCTATTAAAAGTGTAATCATATGGAAAGGTCTGAACTAGATTTGTTGCATATGATAGATAGTTCATATGACAAAGTCTGGGATGTGACTATATAAGAAGGGAAGAAAACAGTGAGTTAACAGAGAGGCGAGGGGAGAGTGAGGAGGTGATGAGACTCCTTTGGACGACACTCCCACTCTGTGCTTGGACATCGTCTAGGAAAAACTCACTTTTTTCCCCTACTAACACACTCACTGCCTGGAGCTAGTGCAGACCCCACAGGCTAAGGGCTCGGACCCACAAGACCGTCCCTGCAGCACAGACACCAATTACGAGTAGTAGGTCCCCAAGTTACCCACAACTTCTTTCCAACTTGGCTACAAATCAGAGGTTCTCATGACCCCTCCCCTACTCCCAGCCTTGGATTCAATCACTTGCTAGACCAGCTCACAAAACTCAGGGAAACACTTATGTGTACTAGTTTATTATATAATAAAGGATACAGATAAACAGCCAGACAAAGAGATATATAAAGTCTGGAAGGGTCCCCAGCGTAGGATCTTCTGTCCCTGTGGAGTTGGGGTGCACTAGTTTCCCAACACATGGATGTGTTCACCAACCCAGAAGCTCCTCCAACTTGATACTTTGGGGATTTCCATCATGTAGGCATGATTAATCATCAGCTCAGTCTCCAGCCCTGCCTCCCTCCCTGGAAGGAAGAGGTGGGGCTGAAAATTCCTAGCTTCTAAGCATGGCTTGGTCTTTCTGGGGACAAAGCCCCCATTCAGGAGCCCACCCAAAATCACCTCATTAGAACAAAAGACACTCCTCTCACCCAGGAAATTCCAAGGGACTTAAGAGCTCTATGTCAGGAATGGGAGTCAGAGACCAAATATTAGAACAAAAGATGCTCTAGTGCTCTTATCACTTAGGAAACTACAAGAGTTTCAGGAGCTCTGTGCCAGGAGCCAGGGGAAGAGACCAATATATATTTTTTGCATACGTCACAGACATGGATACTGTTGGAGTCACAACTCGTGGATTCTAAGTAAAAGAATCTGGAAACGCCTTCCCTACTTCCCTTACCTTTAGTGTTTATAAAGCAAACAGATCTTAAGCAGAAGCAGAGGCAGGGGCCTCCCCACCCCCTGCTGGGCCTCCAACCCCACCCCCAGGAGCAGCTGCATTCCTTCTGATGACAGGCACAGAGGAGGGAACATGAGGAAGATCCAGGGTCAAGGATCTACCCTCAACTAGATACGAAGCTCCTCGAAAGCCATCTCCTTTGAGGAGAGACTTGTGGACTGATCTTAACTAAACCTTTCTCGTTCAGAGACCGCACAGACCCAGGCAAGGGAAGCTTGAACACCATGGTGTCCTTCAGCTTCCACTGAGCTCACTGGGTGAGGAAGCATGGCCAAGCCAGGCACCAGAGGAAAGTTTCAGATAGAAAACCTGGGAATAGGGCTTCCCTGGTGGCGCAGTGGTTGAGAATCTGCCTGCCAATGCAGGGGACACGGGTTCGAGCCCTGGTCTGGGAGGAGAGAGCAACTAGGCCTGTGAGCCACAACTACTGAGCCTGCGCGTCTGGAGCCTGTGCTCCGCAACAAGAGAGGCCGCGATAGTGAGAGGCCCGCACACTGCAATGAAGAGTGGCCCTCACTTGCCACAACTGGAGAAAGCCCTCGCACAGAAACGAAGACCTAACACAGCCAAAAATAAATAAATAAATAAATAAATAAATAATTAATTAAAAAAGAAAACCTGGGAATATTCCCTGTGAGGAGGGATTGCTTCCACTCAAAAGAGATGGGCACTAAGACCAAGGCCACCCATTCCAGGGTTTCACACACAGCCCAATACAGCCACCCTCACGCCAGCATCAGCACCACCTGCATGACCCAGCATGGCAGAGGCTGCCTCACATTTTGTTCCAGTGTTCAGGGGTCACTGTCACAAGAACTGGTATGGGAAAGGCCTTCACAGCCTTCAGAACACATTCACATCCAATGTCTCTTGAAACAATAATACTGGGGACTTCCCTGGTGGCACAGTGGTTAAGAATCCACCTGCCAATGCAGGGGACACGGGTTCAAGCCCTGGTCCGGGAAGATCCCACACGCCGGGGAGCAGCTAAGCCCATGCTCCACAACTCCTGAGCCTGCGCTCTAGAGCCCATGAGCCACGACTACTGAGCCCACGTGCCACAACTACTGAAGCCCACGCGCCTAGAGTCCGTGCTCCACAACAAGAGAAGCCACCGCAACGAGAAGCCCGTGCACCGCAACAAAGAGTAGCCCCTGCTCGCCGCAACTAGAGAAAGCCCGCGCACACCAACGAAGACCCAACGCAGCCAATGAATAAATAAATAAATAAAATTCTTAAAAACAACAACAACAACAATAATACTGAAAGTATCGCTATTTTTACCGTGTAATAAATACAGTGCAGGTATTCCTACGTGCAGGAAGGTAAAGCAACTTTGCCAAATAATAAAAGGTAGAGCCAGAACTTGAACTTGGGTTCGGAATCTAAATCCCAGGCTCTTTGCAGAACAAAGGTAAGTATATACCAAACACCCAGAATTAATGCAGAGAGCTGCCCACCCGCAGCCCCTTTCCGGTATCCAGATAAATACCCATCCAAGTGCGGAAGTGGCCTTCAAGAGAGAATCTGCACTTCTCCCCTAGCCTGACACCTTCACCTCCTAGTCACCAGTCACCGAGGGAAACGTGGAACTTGACTCGGAAAGTAGTCAAACGTGTGTGTGGAGTGGGGGAGGGCAGTGTTATTGCAGAGTGATTCAGAGCACAGAGTTTAGAGTCAGACATGCATGAGTCTCAACCTTACTAGCTGTACTTCCTTAAGCAAATCATTCTTCTTCTCTAAGCTTTAATGCCCGTATTCATAAAATAGGAATAATGCCTCAGGAACTCTGAGGATTCAATCAAATTATGTACGTAGGGCTCTGAGCATGGAGCCTGGTGCAGAGTAAGCACTTAGCTTTTTTTATTTTACACACAGACACAAAACTAAATATGACCATAGATACCACCTGCTGATGAACCGCCATTAGCATGCTCTCTTGCTGATAACTAACGTCCTTGTGGGGACTTGTTAATTAAACTGCCTCTATCGCCTCAGTCTCGAGAGAAATGAACATGAACATAGAGGTATGGAATGGAAAGAGCACTGATTAGCAGTAAAGAAAACTTGGATTTCATCTGCAACTTCACTACTAACGTGCTGTGTTGACCCTGAATGTGTCCAGCCCCCTTCTGTCACTTCCACCGCCTGTGAAATGAGGAGGTCAGAAGAGATCTCTAAGGCTCTTCACAGACCCTGACTCTGTCGTTCCTCCAGGGAAAGGAGGCAGAAGGCAAGCAGTCAGCAAAATGGTGCTGAACCCCTCCTGGCTTGAACACTGCGAACTCCCGCCTCAAATGGCTGGCCTGAGAGTTTCAGCCACTTGGAAAAATTCTCTTTCCCCTTGGATGGGACTCTTGAACCTCAGCCAGGACTCAGAGGTCCCAACTGCAAACAGTCCCAAGTCATTCGGTAACAAAGGGAAAGGCACCCAGGCCAGCGAAATGGGGAAGATAAGGATCATCACCAACTGGAAAATGCCCCATCCACCCAGACCCCCAACCACCCCAAACCTCAAGGTGAAGGCACCCGTCACCCGAAGTTGTCCTTCTCACAATTAAGTCAACGACTCCCCTGAAAAATCAAAAATACAAAAAGCTGTCCTCTCCCAAACTCAGGACCCTCGAACGCCGCTACTAAATGCCGAAAACCTAACCAGCTCTGTGATCGGCCTGTCTTGCCTGCCAACAGTTTCAACCCTGCGAACGTTGTTTATTGTATCTTGCAGCTGCGATGGATTCGTTTATTATGCTTCAGTCTTCTTTGGTTAGCAGTGCTTTATTCTTCTCTCCATAACATAAATCCAGCCCCCCCAAAACGTGAAATCTTGGATTTCTCGTGCCTAGGGTGCCGCATTCCCTTCCCTTCCTTGCCTGACTTGAAACCCCCTTCTGCCTCCTTTTTAAAACTTTTCCTGAGACACCAGGAGAAGGATATTTAGAGCTTTCGTTTTCGGAAAAGAAAGAAAAAAAAAAAAATGAAGGGAAAAAAAGCCCCAAAACACACAACTTACGTTCATCCAGGAGTGCACAGTTTGGGAAAGAAGAAAACAGAGCTATAATCCACTGCGTTCCCCCAACCCAAAAAGAAGAATCTGTTGTGAAACGCTTCTTTTTCCACTTTGCCGGTGGAGGAGCCCGGTGGTAGGCATACATCCACAGGCTGATGCAAGATGCCTTTGAGAGAAACCTCACATTCTGAGGATTCCTGGGAAAGCGCCAGGGATCCCAGCATCCAATATATTGCACATTTGGTTTCAATTAGGAAGGGGGTTGGGGAGGGAAGAAGGAAAGTCACCAATCAGAGCTGTTTTCTGTTTAGAGACTATTTCTTTTGACCCAAGGGACCACGGGCAAAGCTATAATTTACAGCAAAACCCATTCATAGAAGAAAAAATATGTATAACCATAGGACAGACTTAAAGACATAGCTCCCTTCCGCCTTATCCCCACCGCATCCATCCCCAAGCCCTCCCCTTCTTCCATCTAAGACTCGGTCCCCACCCTGTGACCCCCACCTCATTTTTCTTACTTGAGCTGAAGCTATGAGCACAACTTAAGGTTTGGATTCTCTTCCAATTGACGCTTCCAGGACAGTTGGGTCACACACATGGAGCTGATCTTTAGTGTTTTATCCATGAAAGCCCAGAGCTGAGCCCTTCCCCTAAAAGATTTGATTTAATCCTCCCTGCTCCGGAACTATCTCTCCCACCAAAAAAAAAAAAAAAAAAAAACTGGATAGTTTGAGAGTCTAGGATTCCTATTTTTTTCCACTCAATTCCCAGTTGGTTGCTCCCTCTGAGGGTCTGTGGCTGTCCTGAATCCATGCTGCTAAATGGAAACACAAGCGTTTGTGAGGACTTTCTAAACTATTTTGAAACTTTTTTCATTTTCCTCTTTTTTTTTTTTTTCCTATCCACGGCCATGAAGAGAGATCATGTGAAAGGGGAGTGTAAGTGACAGGGAGGAACCCTTCCTTGGCTCTTTAAAAAGAGTAACTAATAATTCTTCCCATCCATCAAGGCTCCTGGCATTAACCCTTCCAAGCCTGGATCATTCTTTACCAAGCACAGGCTTGGTCTGCCCTAGAGGTCTTGATTCTCTGTGAGTACAGGAAATGCAGGGTAAGCAGAGACTCAAGTTCAGGAGATCTGTAGAGAAAGGTAGATGGCAAAAGAGAGGTTAAGAAGATCTAACCGTGGCCTCCCTGGTGGCGCAGTGGTTGAGAGTCCGCCTGCCGATTCAGGGGACATGGGTTCGTGCCCCGGTCCGGGAAGATCCCACACGCCGCGGAGCGGCTGGGCCCGTGAGCCATGGCCGCTGAGCCTGCGCGTCCGGAGCCTGTGCTCCGCAACGGGAGAGACCACAGCAGTGAGAGGCCCGTGTACCACACAGACAAAAAAAGACCTAACCCACCTCTGAGTGTTGGCCTCCTCATAAAGAGACTTACTGCCTCTGGGCTCTTAAGCTATCCCCAACTCTTCTCTGCTTGTACTTTGGCAGGCAATCTGGGATTGCATGCCCCCAGGAGGAGCAAGAAGAGAGGTGTGACAAACAGGAAGAGGAGAGTGGAAAGAGATCATGGAAGGACGTCCCCATGGTAAGTTTGGAGCGAGAGGTACTTCAGGCAAGGAGCAGGGAGGCAAGAAGACCTCAAACTGGGATGCCATGAGGAGACAAGCTGCCAGTGTTCAGTCCCTAAAAAAGCCCTTAAGCTCAGTCAGAAAGTGGCCTTTCATATCTGTACTTGCCAGAAAGAAGAGGACACAGAGAATCCGGAGAGTTCTTAGAGGGCAGCCACAGAGATGATTAAAGGTAGAAAACAAGACCTAAGAGGAAACACTAGAACTAGGGTTATTTTACAAAGAGAAGAAACAGTGCAGAGATAAACCTATTAAGAAGACTTCAAATAACTTAGAAAGCCCAAAGTTAGCTGAGGGTGACCAACTCAGCTCAACTCAATAAATATATATTGAGCATTTATCAGGCACTTTACTGAGTGCTTGCCTGAACCAACTACAGACATCTTGTTAAAGAAATAGTCCTAGAATCCTCCCAAATATCTAGCCCTGTAATTGCTTACCTCTTTGGCATGACCGTGAAGAACGCACTGATAGCCTGACCTATAATTTCACAGATTTGGTGAGACTATCAGTCAGATATGGAAAACAGTATAATAATTTCATAAAGCCAGAAGCTAATAAAGGACAGATAAAGTATGAATCCTCAAACAGCAGTATTTAAGGTGGTTCTACTCCATAGTCAGGGTTGGTTGTTTTTCTGTGTATGTCTATAACTAGGAATCCAGCTTGAGCCAGTGATGCTGACTCCAAAACTCAGACACACTGGGGTCTGTCTGAGGAATGACGGGTAGCCCTGTCAAGAGTCTATTGGTATGCAGACCAAGGAGACTTTTGGGAAGAACTCGTTCAGTGAAGAAAGAACCAAGGGACAAAAGACAGGCACCAAGTGCAACCAAGCTGTGTCAAAAGTAAGGAGAAGCTCTAAGAAAAATACCATGTCTATAACTCAGGTTATTCTTATGCAAATCTGGGGTCTAATCATGAACTCTAAGAAGAAGATGCTACCAAAAATAGAGTAAGGAAAAGCTGAAAGCAGTATTTTACTAAAATATTTGAGGGATACTGAAAGCATCAGGAGGGATCATCAGATTTGAGTCTACAGATCTGGTTGGGGGAGAGGGGTATGCTCCTTCAGATATGACAACAGCCACGGCTGCACGAAGCCACAGCTGAAAAGAAAGACAACGGCAAATGCCACTTCAAAGTTGAAAGCAGTGATTCGCAGAATACACAGAAAACATTTCCTGGAGATTCTCATAATTATTTGACAGAGTTTTGAGTAAGGCTGGAATTCTTAAAATTGTGGGAACAGATGTGGAGAAATATGATTTCGTTACTCTTTTGTGAACAGATTTTGCCCCCTGGACTGGCTTGGGAAACATGAGTCATTGCAATCAGAATTATTTATGTTCCGTAGGAGGTAACATATCCTAGTTATGAGGATTGTTTCACATTAGAAACGAATTACTGACAAACAGTATAGAATTCCATTACCTGGACTTCACTAAAAATAAGATAGATCTATCTGGAATGGTCAGGATGCAGGATTAACTGGAAGAAATGTGCAAGATTACTTTTCAAGATCTTTTCTAGTCTATAAACCAAGGTTCAGGTAAATACAAGTGTTAAGAGCTGAAATAACTATAGTATTTCTGTCTCCAAATTCACAAGGGTTGGATACATTTGTGGTGCCATAGGAAGTCAAATAAAGGACGGAAATAAAAGGAACGTAACTAACTCAGTTTAAGAAATACACACACACACACACACACACACACACACACACACACACACACACACAAATCTTAAGAGGCTATATGGGTATTCACAGAAACCAAACCCAGTTGGTACATTTAAGCTTCACAAGGAATTAAAATCAGAAATTAGCCACCAGTAACCTAATGCCTAATTACTTGTTTTCTCTTTCTTTTCCTTCTCTTTTTCCTCCTTCTTCTTTTCTCCTTCTCCTCCCTCTCTTCTTCCCTCCCTCCCTATATCTCTCTGTCTCATTCATTCATTCATTTCCCATCTCTCTCTCCTTATCTCTACACATCTTGCTTTAACCTATTCTTTTTCAGCAGACCAGACTTTTCCACTTCTTTTCACACATTATTAAAGGTGGTTACCCTAAAATGATGTCTTATCTCTCAAATATATATATATCTCCTCACTTCAAGTGAATGAGAAAGAATGACTAGTTTTTTGAAGCCCAGTTCTGGAATCCTGAGATGAAGAATTCGATTGGTCAGGTGTGTTTCATGTATTCATCCTCTATCTCTAAACTGTGAGGGCAATGGGTCATGTAATATGAAAATTGCTCCATCACGTTCTCAGGTGGGTCAATTCTCAGAAAAGGGGTGTCATACATTGAAAGATAAGCCAGTATATCTGGACAAAACTATAATTCAAAAAGATACATGCACCCCTATGTTTATAACAGCACTATTCACAATAGCCAAGACATGGAAACAACCTAAATGTCCATACAGATGAATGGATAAAGATGTGGTACATATATACAATGGAATACTATTCAGCCATAAAAAGGAACGAAATAATACCATTTGCTTCAACATGGATGCAACTAGAGATTATCATACTAAGTCAAGTCAGAAAGAGAAAGACAAATGCCATATGATATCACTTACATGTGGAATCTAAAATATGACACAAATGAATTTATCTACGAAACAGAAACAGACTCACAGACATAGAGCACAGATCTGTGGTTGCCAAGGGGGAGGGGGTGGGGGTGGAAGAGAAAAGGACTGGGAGTTTGGGGTTAGTAGATGCAAACTATTACATATAAAATGGATAAACAATAAGGTCCTACTGTATAGCACAGAGAACTATATTCAATACCCTGTGATAAACCATAATGGAAAATAATATATAAAAAAGAACGTATATAGGCATATAACTAAGTCACTTTGCTGTACAGCAGAAATTAACACAACATTGTAAGTCAATTATACTTCAATAAAAAATACATTTAAGAAAAAAGAAAGACAAGCCAAAAGTATCTGCTACATCAATAATTAACAAAGCCTGACAATCCCTGGATTTTATTTTATTTTATTTTTTTTCATTTTAACATCTTTATTGGAGTATAATTGCTTTACAATAGTATGTTAGTTTCAGCTTCACAACAAAATGAATCAGTTATATATATACATATGTTCCCATATCTCTTCCCGCTTGCGTCTCCCTCCCTCCCACCCTCCCTATCGCACCCCTCCAGGCGGTCACAAAGCACCGAGCTGATCTCCCTGTGCTATGCGGCTGCTTCCCACTAGCTATCTACCTTACATTTGGTAGTGTATATATGTCCATGCCTCTCTCTCGCTTTGTCACAGTTTACCCTTCCCCCTCCCCATATCCTCAAGTCCATTCTCTAGTAAGTCTGTGTCTTTATTCCTGTTTCACCCCTAGGTTTTTCATGACATTTTTTTTTCTTAAATTCCATATATATGTGTTAGCATACGGTATTTGTCTCTCTCTTTCTGACTTACTTCACTCTGTATGACAGACTCTAGGTCTATCCACCTCATTACAAATAGCTCAATTTCATTTCTTTTTATGGCTGAGTAATGTTCCATTGTATATATGTGCCACATCTTCTTTATCCATTCATCCAATGATGGACACTTAGGTTGTTTCCATCTCCGGGCTATTGTAAATAGAGCTGCAATGAACATTTTGGTACATGACTCTTTTTGAATTTTGGTTTTCTCAGGGTATATGCCCAGTAGTGGGATTGCTGGGTCATATGGTAGTTCTATTTGTAGTTTTTTTAAGGAACCTCCATACTGTTCTCCACAGTGGCTGTATCAATTTACATTCCCACCAACAGTGTAAGAGGGTTCCCTTTTCTCCACACCGTCTCCAGCATTTATTGTTTCTAGATTTTTTGATGATGGCCATTCTGACTGGTGTGAGATGATACCTCATTGTAGTTTTGATTTGCATTTCTCTAATGATTAGTGATGTTGAGCATTCTTTCATGTGTTTGTTGGCAGTCTGTATATCTTCTTTGGAGAAATGTCTATTTAGGTCTTCTGCCCATTTTTGGATTGGGTTGTTTGTTTTTTTGTTATTAAGCTGCATGAGCTGCTTATAAATTTTGGAGATTAATCCTTTGTCAGTTGCTTCATTTGCAAATATTTTCTCCCATTCTGAGGGTTGTCTTTTGGTCTTGTTTATGGTTTCCTTTGCTGCGCAAAAGCAATCCCTGGATTTTAAAGAAATTATACCTCACCAAACAAAACAAGAGGACAAAGAATACAGCGAAGTCATATTGTGTACATATTTAACTTAAGTACCAACTTTAGAACCTAATCCTTTAAATAAGATGTCTTTTTATTGGTTAATCTGTCCATAACAGATAAATCCATTGACATGTATTAAGTCAGAAAGGCTTAATTTTTGAAAAAATCAATACAGAGGAAATCTTGTAGGCAATAGATATACTTTGATTTTCTTAAAAGCAGAGTGGTCTTAATGTCCAGATAGCTGCATATAGACTTTCATTTGGTTTCTTCCTGAGTTTAGCTCATGATTCAAGAATCTTAGGGTGCTTAATAGTTATCCTATGGAGTTGTATCCACAAAAGCATGAATACTACATTTATGAGTGATTTGAAGGTCTCAAAGATAATCTTAACCCTAAGAGATCTTTCCCTCAATGGGCTGGGTCTTAACTCTACATACTACTAGATGCTATTCTTCTCTGATGGACTTTAGTGGAAGAGGATCCACGTCCAAACCCCTTGTGGCCAGAGTCACCTTGAACAAGTCATTAACTTTCCCATCTATAAAATGAAGGATGACATGAATGCACAACTCACAGGGTTGTGAGAATAAAATGAGATCAGAAAAGAATCACTTGCTGAGTACTTACTGTATGCAGGCATTCCTCTAGGAACTTTACATTTATCATTTCATTTCTCAAAAGAACTTTATGGGGTACGTGCTATTATTTCCCCAAGGTCCATATGTGGAAATTAATGCACAAAAATCCTAACTTGCCCAGGATCATACCTGGTGAGCTAGACCACATGTATGTATATATGTGCTTTGTTGAGAGTAAAGTGTGTGTGTTTATGGGTGAACAGGAAAGATGTACAGTGCGTGGGAAAGAGTCAATTCTTAGCTATTCAGGGATTGAAGTCTGGTAATCCATGTGGAGAACCATCTACATTATTTTCCATTCCATTCTTTCTCCCCTGAAGCCCATCTTTGTGTCACTGCTTCTTAGCACTTCCACCAGAGAAGGAAATGAGAATTTTTTTTTTTTTTTTTTGCGGTATGCAGGCCTCTCACTGTTGTGGCCTCTCCCGCTGCGGAGCACAGGCTCGGGATGCGCAGGCTCAGCGGCCATGGCTCACGGGCCCAGCCGCTCCGCGGCATGTGGGATCTTCCCAGACCAGGGCACGAACCCGTGTCCCCTGCATCGGCAGGCAGACTCTCAACCACTGCGCCACTAGGGAAGCCCGAGAAATTTTTTAAAAATTAAAATCATTCTGTCTGTGACTCTTCCATGGACGAGCTGAAAAGTCAAGTAAAGAGGAAGCTGAGGTTAATGGCCAAAATAATGTTCTTATTCACTTGTGTTTTTAACAATGCCACATATAATATTTCACAGTTTAAAGGAGTGCTTTCACAGACATGACTTCATCTGATCCTCAGACAGCCCCAATATGTACTCAGTGCAGATATTTGACAAATAAGGAAAATGAAGCTCAGGGAAGTAGTAACTTACTTGAAGTTGTTGCTGGTAAATGGCAGAATCTGAGTTTGAATCCATTTCTTCTGCTTCGCAGTTCTCTTTCTGCCCATTTAGCATCAACAAAAAACCTGAGAGCCTCTAGCCTCTTGATTTACACCCAGTTCTAGTTAACTAGGTTATCTGGTTTCCCTGTTTTACTGTTCTTCCATTTCCTTTTTCACCGTGGAGAAAGAATAACAAAACCCTCACCTCGGTAGAAATTCTGAGATGAGGGGTGAGAAAACAGACATGGAGAACTCAGAAGTGTAGCTCAGCCTTAGATTTCCTAAGGAGAGTGAGGGTTACAAAAAGAGTTTTTAAAACAATGCATTTCACAGCCTCATCCTAGGAATGTAACCCTTCTCCGGGCTAAAGTCTGTAAACCTAAACTGTCTTTGTCAGATAAGAAAGTAACCTACTTTTAATATCTCCAAGGGAAGAGGATCTCTCAACAGCCTTCGTGTTTACCAACACTCAGGGTCAAAAGTTCTGCTTTTTATCTACCCCAAATCTCCCCTGCTACCATGTTACCTCCTCCTCTCTGCACTCAGTGAAAATAACCCTCAGCTAAATTATTTCCCAGCTCCTTATACACACATATTTCAGAGCAGAGTGGAGTTTGAGCAGCAGTATTATTTTTCCATGCTCAGGCCCAGTTTGGAGCAATCATCTTATACATAATGATAACCCTCCTTATGAAATTTGAAGACCCTCAGCTGCCTCTCGTCCAGGCTGGGGTTTTTCCGGCGTCTGGAAGAGGAACAACATAATCCCCACTGACTGTCCTGTTAGGGATCCAAGAAACTTGGAAAAATCAAAGGACTTTTAGTTATTTGAGTCTTGCTTTTAGGGATTCATCCTCCTTTCCTCATGTATCTATGGAGGGCACTGAGAAGCTTCAGAGATTAATATCTCTGAGTTCTTGTGGGGGGAAGGCTCTACAGAATTATCAAATATTATTTTATCCTCTAAAATATCTCACGTTAGAGACTTTGTTTGCTTAACGCCCTATCATTCATCTCTCAATGCATAACTCCATCCCATTGCCCTGAGTTACACCATAAACACCACCTTTCTGTTTCTAACACACAACATATTTCAAAGCGGAAAGGAATTTATAGGCCAGTGTTATTTTTCCATGTACAATTCCAGTTTGGAATGTCCAGCAGCACTCAAATTGCCTTTCAAGATAAAGACCAGATTCTGATTCCATGTAATCCTTGTGTGCTTCTGGGAAAGCTCAGATGTTAGTCTTATGGATGGAATCCACGTTCTCCAGGGCCCTTCACATCCCAGAGAGGAACCATTTACACCAAGCCAGGCTCCATCAGAATTCTCCAGTGGCCTTTTGACAGAGCTCTCACAACTAGCAAGACAAGTTTCAGTTGTAAAACCCGTGCGACACAAAGCAAGGGCAAATTCTTCTACGCTGACCCCAGTTCAGCGTAAGCTGGAAGGAGCCTCCGAGGTCAACAAGCCTCGCGCTCTTGTTTTACAGCTGAGTCCCAGCACAGTTAAGTGGCTTTTCTGAGGTCACACAAAACAGGAGGGGAAAGCACAGCATAGAACTCACATCTCTTGAGTCCCTATTCATTACTCTTTCCAAAGCACCGTGCAATTGCACAGAATACTTTTTTACTTTAAACAGTTAAAATATTTAAGGCCAACAAAATAAATAGGAAAAAATAGGTAAAGCATCTGTAGACCAAGTGAAGGCCAGGGGAGTGGCCAGATGGGAATGGAGTCTGGAGAAGATCACCTCATGAGATGTCAGCAGTCTCTGAGAACACAGATGAAGTCCTACAATCTCTTGTTCTTTGCTTTGCCCATGGGCAGCCCCAGTTTCTTCAACAGGATGAAGGTTAGATAGAGGTAGAATTATTTTGTCATGAGAAATCTAAATACACTTGAGAGAGATGTGGTAGAGATGAATGGAGAGATGGATCCTACGTCTGCATCCCTTCCACTCCCTACAATGGAGGCCCCTGGATCCTCACCTGCAGACTCGGTTGCACCCCCTTCTCCCTCGACCTTGTTAGAATCACTCTGAGCCTGATATAGGAGGATCTGTGCAGTCATGGCTGGTCTGTCTTTGATTAAAGACCTACATCTTGTCATGGCCCTGATTCCAAGTTTTATCTGAGGACGAGGATAGTAAATATTTGTAGGTCTGCTCAATCCACAGTGACCTCAGTACTGCCCTCTCTCCTACAGGGGTGGACTACCAAAATCCATGCTTGTATTACATAACCTTCACTTCCTTGGCCATAATTGAAGGGATCAGGAATATACAAGCTATTTTCTGAATAGAGTGTGACCCAAGCTAGTGATCCAAGCTGTTTTTTGAATTATATTTCATAAAATGCAAGAAATCATTCCATAAAGTTTGAAAATGCATCAAGGGATTGCAACTCCAGTCTGAACTAGTTTCTTAGAAAGAGGAGATCTTGACTCTGAAACCCTAGGTGGTAATAGTCTCTGCATCACATGGACCACGGAAGCAGAGAAAGCTGGTCTACAGGGAGAAAAGAATGAAGTCAATGTACAGAAAATGAAAAGGCAACTGAGAATCCTGGCACTTTTCTAGTTCCCAGTCCCAAGCTCCTTCCAAGGTCAGGATGCATTTCCTGCTCTTGGATCCCATAAGACACTCTGTATCCTTATAATACATTCACATGTATTGCTCAAACTGCATCAAGTGGGCTTCTTTAACTTGAAATCACACTCCTTTTAGGCCTCTGCACAGGCATCTCTTCTGGTAAATTAACACCTCAACAAGAATAGAAGGTGGGTATCCTTATTCCAATTATAACTGACAAGAAAACCCACTCAGAGTCTCACCTAGGCATTCCCAGTAACTTTTTGGCTAACTACTTGTTGACCAACTACTTGTATGCCTGGATTCTTGAGTAATATCTCCCTCTTGAGTTCTGTGCTCTGAGTTCTTCTCCTGTATCAGTCAGGATCCAGTCAGGAAAACACACCACACTAGCTATTTCAACAGAAGGGATCTTACATAAGGAATTGGCCACAAAAGTGTCGGAGGACTGACCAATCAGAAATAATAACTGCAGAAATCAGCCACCACGCTAACACTGGGAGAAAAAAAGGGGTTTGGGCTATGAGAACTTAGGAGCTGGAAGGAGGGGGCACCACGTAACTACAGCTCACATATCTAAGATGGTTCATAATCTGGTTTCTTATGGTACCATTGATATGACATGTTGAGGCTCGTTATGGGAGTGTGGAAAGAAGCTGGAACCTGGACCAAACTGCCCTGATGGCATGAAATGCTACTGCTGGAGCTAAGGGCCACTACTGGAGTAACAACTCTGATACCAAGAAACAGGAAATGACTCTCTTCTCTTCTCTCCTCCTCCCAGCTTTCACTCATCTCCTGCCTCTTATTGGCAGAATCTAAAAGGAGGTCTGTTGGTAAAGGAATCTCTGAGACCCAGTTCCAGCGTCACAGAACAGAGCATAGAAGAATGGATTTAAAGCTGAGAGACAACAGGCAAAATCACCACGACTTGGACACACTCTCCACCCATTACCAATGTCTTGTCCAGATTGCCACCCACGTGTGCCCTCCTTACTTAGATGCCAGCCTTTGCTGTGCCACCTGAACCTTCTTTCAATGGCTATACCTGGTTTAGTGTGCCAGGCACCACTCCTCTCCACAGAATGTTTCTAATCCTAAACCATGGCCTTTCTAAGGCAGCTCCAACTTGCTTCAACTATTCCAATATGCCAGTATGCCTCCTTAGATCAGATAACCAGCCCCAGGGCCTTTGCACTTGCTATTCCCTTTACATGGAATAATCTTCCCCACCTAGTCACCTGGATTTCTCCCTAACTTCCTACAGGACTTTATTCAAATGCCACTTTTCAGTGAAATCTGACCACCATTTCTAATATTTTACCCTAATACTTTCTATCTGCCATTTCTTTTTTTTTTTTCATTTTAGAACTGATTAACACACTATATACTTCTTCATATCCACTAGAATGTAAACACTATTTATTTTGTTTACTACCATATTCCCAAATGTCTATAATTGTTCTCAGCATATAGTAGGAACTCATAAATATTTATTGAATGTTGAATGACTTAATTAAGTAATGCCCACAGTAAGAACTGAGAGGGCTGGAAATGTGTGTGTTCTAAACAAAAAAGACAGAAAGAAAACAGAGAGAATATCTTTTGCCCATCCTAGAAGTCACCTCTAGGAGTCACCTGGAGAGAGATAAACACCAAAGCTCCTAGAGCATTCAGGGCCATTCTGGAATGAGGACTAAAATGAACAAGGTAGGGGTCAAGAGTACCCAGCTCTTGGGCATATATCCAAACAAATTATAATTCAAACAGATACATACACCCCTATGTTCATAGCAGCACTATTCACAATAGCCAAGACATGGAAACAACCTAAATGTCCTTCAACAGAGGAATGGATAAAGAATATGTGGTACATATATACAATGGAATATACCTAGCCATAAAAAAAGAATGAAATAATGCCATTTGTAGCAACATGGATGGACATAGAGACTATCATACAAAGTGAACTAAGTCAGAAGGAGAAGCACAAATATCATATGATATCACTTATATGTGGAATCTAAAATATGACACAAATGAACTTATCTATGAAAGAGAAACAGACTCACAGGCATAAAGAACAGATCCGTGGTTGCCAAGGGGAAGGGGAGTGGGGAGGGATGGATTGGGAGTTTGGGATTAGCAGATGCAAACTATTATATATAGAATGGACAACAGAGTCCTACTGTATAGCACAGGGAACTATATTCAATATCCTGTGATAAACCATAACGGAAAAGATATGAAAAAGAATATATACATGTATAACTGAATCACTTTGCTGTACAGCAGAAATTAACGCAACATTGTAAATCAACTATACTTCAACAAAATAAAATTTTTAAAAAAGGGTACCCAGCTCTTTCGGCAGCTCTTACTCCAATAAGCCAAATGAGCTGGTGCAGCATGAGGTATCTAAACCTCATAGTGGAGAAAGATAATCTGTTGAAAGATAAAGATGAAGCAGGGGCATGTATGTGGCAGTATGGGAGTAGTGGGACATCAGGATGTGGATGGGATGGAGACTTTGGGGTTTGGCAGTCTTTCCATCCCTTCAGAAAATCCCAGTATAGGTCCAGGCTAGCTATGAGCTTTGTTCCTTATCCTCAAAACAAGTTATGCTTGCCTAAGTGGAGAGAATAAGATCTTCTCACTCAGGAATGAAGAATTCCAGGCATCATTCACTCTGCTATGTCTCCATCAGTGGAGGATGAGTCACAATGACTTGAAGAAAAACATGGTGCTACTGGAGCCTGAAATCCCAGCAGTTCTTAGGAAATGCGCTCCTTATGAGACTCATAGAGATGGGGGAACCCAAACTAGGGGCCAGCCCGATCCTGATACTTCCTTAAAGGGGCTATCCCTGAACCCTTGTTCTCGTTTCTCTGCATCCCAAAATTTCACATTTCTCCCTCACCTGCCAATGCATTCTAACCAGGGAGGAATAAAAGCTTATGGCTATGTAGCAATGGTCCCCTCATTTCACCAGCAGCAGGAAAAATCCGAAACAGTACAGGAAACAGAGCAGTAAGGAGCAGGGGCTCTAGAGTGAGAATTACAGAGCTCATTTTTAACAGCTTTATTGAAGCATAATTGACAAATAAAAAATAGTATTTATTTAAGGTTTACATGTGAGGCTTTGATTAACATATACATTGTCAAATGATTACCACAATCAAGCTAATTAACATTTACATCATCTCACAGAGTTACCGTGTGTGTGTGTGTGTGTGTGTGTGTGTGTGTGTGTGTGTGATGGAAATACTTAAGGTCTACTCTCTCAGCAAATTTCAGGTATACAATACAGAGTTATTAACTACAGTCACCATCCTATATATTAGATTCCCAGAACTCATTTATCCTATGTAACTGAAACTTTACACCCTTTGACCATCTTGTTTGTCCCACCATCCAGTCCCTGGAAAATACCATTCTGCCCTGTGCTTCTATGAGTTCAACTTTTTTAGAGTCCACATATAAGTGAGATCATGCAGTATTTGTGTTTCTTTGTCTGGTTTATTTTACTTAGTATAATGTCCTCCAGGTTCATCCATGTTGTCACAAATAGCAGGATTTCCTTCTTCTTAAATGCTGAATAATATCCCATTGTGTGTGTGTATATCCCATTTTCTTTATTCATTCATCAGTCAGTGGACACTTAGGTTGTTTCCATATTGCATTTCCTTTGGATATATAGCCAGAGGTGGGACTGCTGGATCATATGGTACTTCTATTTTTAATTTTTTGATGAACCTACATGCTGTTTTCCATTATAGCTGTACCAATTTACATTCCCATCAACAGTATTCAAGGGTTTCCTTTTCTTCACATTCTGGGCAACACTTGTCATCTCTTGACCTTTTGATAAAAGCCATCCTAACAGGTATGAGCAGACATCTCACTGTGGTTTTGATTTGAATTTCCCTGATGATTAGTGACATTAAGCACTGTTTAATATAACTATTGGCCATTAATATATCTTCTTTTGAGAAATGTCTGTTCAGATCCTTTGCCCATTTTTAAATCAGTTATTTGGTTTTGGGCTATTGAGGTATTTTAGTTTCCTATACATATTGAAAATTAATTACATATCAGATGTATGGTTTGCAAATATTTTCTCCCATTTCATAGGTTGTCTCTTCATTCTGTTTGCTGTGCAGAAGCTTTTTAGTGTGATGCAATCAGACTTGTCTATTTTTGCTTTTGTTACCTGTGTTTTGGGGATCATATCCGAAAAATCCTCATCCATACCAATATCAAATAGCTTTTCCCCTATGTTTTCTCCTACTAGTTTTACAGTATCAAGTCTTACATTTAAGTCTTTAATCTATTTTGAGTTGATTTTTGTATATGGTATTAAGATGGGGATCTAGTTTCATTATTTTGCACGTGGCTGTCCAGTTTTCCCAGCACCATTTATTGAAGAGACTATACTTCCCCCACTGTATATCCTTGGCACCTTTGTTTAAAATCAATTGACCATATATGCATGTGCTTATTTCTGGGCTCTCTAGTCTCTTTCATTGGTCTATGTATCTGTTCTTTTGCCAATATCATACTGTTTTGATTACTATAGCTTCGTAATATAGTTTGAAATCAGGAAGTGTGATGCCTCCAGCTTTGTTCTTTTTGCTCAAGATTGCTTTGACTATTCAGGATCTTTTGTGGCTCCATACAAATTTTAGAATTGTTTATCCTATTTTTATGAAAAATGCTATTGGAATTTTGACATGGATTGCATTGAACCTGTAGACTGATTTGGGTAGTATGGACATTTTAACAATATTAATTATTCCACTTCATGAGCACAGAGTATCTTTCCATTTATTTTTGTCTTTTTCAATTTCTTTCATCAATGTTTTGTAGTTTTCAGTATACAGATTTTTCACTTCCTCAGTTAAATACATTTCTAAGTATTCTATTCTATTTGACTCTGTTTTAAATGGGATTCTTTTCTTTTCTTTTCTTTTCTTTCTTTCTTTTCTTTTCTTTCTTTCTTTCTTTCTTTTCTTTCTTTCTTTCTTTCCACACAATGTGGCTTGTGGTATCTTAGTTCCCCAATCAGGGACTGAACCCAGGCCCCCACAGTGAAAGCACCAAGTCCTAACCACTGGACCACCAGGGAATTCCCTAGGATTGTTTTCTTAGTTTCTTTTTTGGATATTTCACTGATAGTGTATAGAAACACAAACAATTTTTGTATGTTGATTGTGTATCTTGTAAATTTACCGAATTCGTTTATTAGTTCTAACAGTTTTTTGGTAGTCTTTGGAGTTTTCTATATATAGGATCATGTCATCTGCAAACAGATAATTTCACTTCTTCCTTTCCAATTTGGATGCCTCATTTCTTTTTCTTGCCTAATTTCTCTGGCTAGGACTTCCAGCACTATACTGAATAAAAGTGGCAAGAATGAGCATTCTTATCTTGCTCCTGATTTTAGAGGTAGAGCTTTCAGCTTTTCACTGTTGAATACGATGTTAGCTGTAGGCTTGTCTTAATGACATTTATTATGTTGAGATACATACCTTCTATACCTAAGGTTTTGAGAGGTTTTATCATGAAAGGATGTTGAATTTTGCAAAAGCTTTTCTGCGCCTTTGGGGTGATCATATGATTTTAAATTTCACTCTGTTAATGTGGTGTATCACATTTACTGATTTGCAGATGGTGAACCAGCCCTGCATCCCAGGGATAAATCCCACTTGATCATGCTAATGTACTATTGAACTTGGTTTGCTAGTATTTTATTGAGGATTTTTGTGTCTATGTTCTTCAGGGATATTGTCATGTAATTTTCTCTTCCTGTAGTGTCCTTGTTTGGCTTTGGTATGAGGGTAATGCTGGCTTCATAAAATGAGTTCAGAAGTGAACCCTCCTTTTCTATTTTTTTGGAAGTTTGAGAAGGGTTGGTGTTAATTCTCCTTTAAATGTACGGTAGAATTCACCAGGGACGTCACCTGGTCCTGGGTTTTTCTTTGTTGGGAAGTTTTTGATTACTGATTCAATTACCTTAGTCATTATTGGTCTGTTAAAATGTTCTGTTTCTTCTAGGTTATCCAATTCATTAGCATACAATTGTTCCTAGTAGTCTCTGTACTTCTGTGGTATTAGTTGTAATGTATCCTCTTTCTTTTACTATCTTATTAGAGTCTTTTCTTAGTCTAGCTAAAGGATTGTCAACTTTATCTTTTCAAGAAACCAAACAAACTTTCTGCTGAGAAATCTGCTGTTAGTCTTATGGGGCCGCTTTCTATGTGATGAGTTGTTTTTCTCTTGCTGCTTCAAAATTCTCTCTTTGTCTTTGACTTTTGGAAATTTGATTATAATACGTCTCAGTGAAAATCTCTTGAAGTCCAGTCTATTTGGGGTTCTTTGGGCATCATGAATCTGGATGTTCATTTCCCTCTGCAGATTTGGAAAGTTTTCTGATACTATTTCTTTAAATACACTTTCTGCCACTTCCTTATTCTCTGCCCCTTCTGGGACTCCCATAATGCATATACTAGTTCTTTTCCTTTTGTCTCATAGGTCATGTAGGCATTCTTCCCTCTTTTTTATTATTTTTATTCCTCTAATTGGATCATTTCAAATTACTTTTCTTCTCATGAAGAACCTAGGGGTAAGACAGGAATAAAGACACAGACCTACTAGAGAATGGACTTGAGGATATGGGGAGGGGGAAGGGTAAGCTGTGACAAAGTGAGAGCGAGGCATAGACATATATACACTACCAAACGTAAGGTAGATAGCTAGTGGGAAGCAGCCGCATAGCACAGGGAGATCAGCTCGGTGCTTTGTGACGGCCTGGAGGGGTGGGATAGGGAGGGTGGGAGGGACGGAGATGCAAGATGGAAGAGATATGGAAACATATGTATATGTATAACTGATTCACTTTGTTATAAAGCAGAAACTAACACACCATTGTAAAGCAATTATACTCCAATAAAGATATAAAAAAAAAATTACTTGTCTTTGAGTTTGCTGATTCTTTCCTCTGCATGATCAAGTTTGTTAATGAAGTTCTCTATTGAATTTTTTGGTTCAGTCATTGCATTATTCAGCTCCAGGATTTCTTTTTGGTCTTTTTAACAGTTTCTATTTCTTTGCTAAACTTCTTATTTTGTCTGTGTATTGTTTTCCTAATTTTGTTCACTTGTCCATGTTCTCCTGTAGCTCATTAGCGATTTTAAGATGATTATTTTGAATTCTTTGTTAGCAGTTCATGGCTCTTCGTTTCTTTAGGGTTGGTTACTTGAGCTTTATTAGTTTCCTTTGATGGTGTTATGTTTGTTTGCCTCATTCTTCATGATCCATGTAGTCTTGCATTGGTGTCTATGCATAAGAGCAGACACCTCCTCCAGTCTTTACAGACTGGTTTTGAAAGACCTTTCCCTGCTGGGTCCCTGGATTAATGGGACTGCCTCCAGAATTGCGGTCAAGCAGGGCCCAAGTCTTATAGCTGTTGCTGGATCTGCAGTCAAGTCTGCAGTTGGCAGGCCTTTCACCAGGGGTGCAGTTGTGTGTGGCTTCAGCCAAGTCCCTGAGCATGCTCCCATCAGGTGACTTAGCTGGTCCCTGAGAATTACAGTGTTTTAATCCATGTTCCACCATTTTTCCCTACCTTTATTAAGGCACAATTGACCAAAAATGTACATATTTAAGGTATACAATTTGATATTTTCATATATCCATACACTGTGAAAGCATCACCACAATCAAACTAATTAACATATCTATCACCTCACATAGTTATTTTCTGTGTGTGTAGTAAGAACACTTGAGATATATAGCCTTTAGCAAGTTTCAAGTATACAATACAGTATTATCAACTATATTCATTACTGTAGCTTAGATCTCCAGAACTTATACCTCTTGCACAACAAAAACTTTGTTCCCCTTGACTCATTTCCCTTTATCTTCTCTGCCACTTATTAACAATGAGAATTTGGGCAAGACTTTTACCAAAATTCTCACAGTGAGCAAGGCAAGTTTTCATTCTAGGATTCTGTGCAACTTAAAAGGAAGCCATTCTACCCATGACCTAAATTTTCTGGGCCTCAGTTTTCTTACCTGTAAAATGGGGATGTTAATAGTATCTATCCTGTGGAAATGTTAATAGGTATAAATGAGTTGGTGCTGCAAGACTTCAAGAATCTATAATGGTGCTGGAATTCCGCAGTTAGTATTAGCCATTAGTACAATTATAATTATACCATTATATATTACCTTTATAATATAATTATCATTCTTAAATGCAAGCTTGACCAATTCCTTTAATGGTCTTTCTGCTCACTCCAGGCTCCCAAATACCATTTCCTTCAATCCTACCCAGATCTAAGTCCATCAGTGTCTTAATTCCCTCTCAAGTGTTAAGTGCTCCCACCTGGAAAATATAACAGTTACTTTCCTAAATGATTACAATAAGCCTTGAGTGTCTCTGCCAGAAATTTTCCCAAAGAAAGAAGGGTCCTCTACACAGTCACAGAACATGATGATTAACTGGGGTCCATTAGTCTCTCCAGGAAACCCTCCCACAGAGGCATATTTGCAGGGAAGCTTCAGTTTCAGTACCCCTACCTAGCATAGTCCCTTCTCCCTCCCCTCCCACATCTCCATGTTGAATACTCAAATGACTGTCACTTCTACCATCCTCAAAACCTCTTGAAAATTAATATTGTGCCTTATTCATCTTTGTATTCCCAGTATCTCTAGCTCATAGTAGGAATTCAATTCATGCCAGCAGAATTATAATGCATGGTAGAAAATAAATGCCATTAGTGAGGGTTATATCAAATGTTATATGATTTTAGAAGAGAGAACAACCTGTTGGATGGATCACAAAGACTTCATGGAGAAAATAGCAGTTTTCAAGGTCTTGGAGAACAAATACAACTTGGAATTCCAGGCAGATAGAACCAAGCCAACAGAGATATCAAGGCCAGAAAGTGCAGACCACATTTTAGTGGCAAAAAGAAACGATGACAAGGTCCCAAATATGCCTGCGTGTATCTGAAGTAGAGAAGAGAGGAAGGCATTTGTGGTTGACAGGCAGAGCAAAAGTAAAAACCAGGTACTGTTAGAGAAGATAACAGAATGTGGAGGAGAAAGAGATACTGAATTCGGTGTTACAACTCTTCAAAATGGGAATGAAGAGTCAGCTTGCCAGGTGTTGAGGAATGAGTATTTGGAGGAAAGAAGGAACATTGAATGAGGAATAATATTTTCTACAATTTTATAGTGAAAGGCAAAGAATAAAAAGATAGTAGTTTGAAGCTGTATTAAGATGTAGCATAGGATTCTTACACAAAAGTGATACAACGCAGCATTTAAGAACATGATTCTGGTACCTGGCTATTTGAGTTTAAATCTTGAGTTAAGCTACTTGCTATCAGCGTGATCTTGAACAACTTATTTAATCTCCCTGAGCCCCATTTCCATGATATATAGCTTGGATTCTTGTTGTGAGGAATAATGAGCTAATAAATATAAAGCAGTTACAACAGTATCTGCCTCATAGTTCCCACTCAATAAATGTTAACTAGCTAGAATACAGAAGACAGAAATACACACACACACACACACACACACACACACACACATATATATATAGACAGAGGATGATTATCAAGGAAATTGGGAAAAGTCAAAGGCACTGGGTAATTAAGGCTTTTATTGCATAACTAGAAATATTTCTCTTTTGAGTCATAGAATAATATACTTAAAGCTCACTGAACCCAGCTCTTTCCCTGCCACACACTCTGCTTCATTCTATAGATGAAGAAACCTGAGGTTCAGAAAGAATAAATAACTTGATCCCAGGTCACCCTGGTTAATAACAAGGCAGGATGAGGACCTAAGGATCTTGATTCCCAATCCAGTATAGAGCAACCATCTCACAGAAAATGCTGTAAAGGTGACCCAACCAGCTGATCAAGATCTGAAGTGACTTACTAGTAGAATAAGAGGGAGACTCAGAGAAGTTAAGATGTGAAGGTTACTGAGGACCGGCTGCATTGAACTGGCCTCCTATATCTCAGTTTCAATCCTCCAGCATTTTTATTTCTATATTGAAATTAGTCTAAAAGACAGTGGCTCTAGAAACAACCCACAAAGTATCCAAATCTGAAACACAATATTGTATAATCATAATCATATCCCAAAATGTACATCTGAGAATAATGTCTCAAAGAAAATGAAAACAAAAGTAGAAAAAGCGACCACACAAAAACCTTCTGTGGAATGATAAAAATAAAAACAAAATATTGGTTAAACTTTTAATTTTCCACTTTCAAATTTTATCAAATGATATAATTTTGGTATATCTTGTTTTGTACTAAAAAGTCTCTGTTGTCCACGGAAAACTAGATGAGAATGTCTCAGTTAGAAATGGAGATATATTATTCTCAGATATATTAAACAAAATTTGGTTACCCAATGGGTCAGATTATGTTTCTGATTAAACAACTTGCTGGTTAAACATAGGACTTAAACCAACAACAGATTACCAGTGGTTTGCTATTGTTCGGTTCTTCACAAAGGAGCAATTATTTGAGAAACCAGGATGGAGAAAAGAAAGGAAGCCTGTTTTTGGAATAATATAAAGGGACTTAATTTGTAGTTTTCAAAGAAAAGAAGAATCAAATGAAAATAAAATTGGTTTTCTGGGTTTGGGGACCTAAACAGGCCCAATATAAAAAAAGAAAAAAATAGATTATAGAAATGTGAAACTATCATCATAATTTCAGCTGCACACTTGAAAAACAATAAGAAAAAAATGTCTAAAATAGAACTTTTATTTCGTCTGCCAGCTGAAAATTGATGTTTTCATTATGCTTTCAGTCAAGGGTTTATTTGTAAATACTAGGTAGAGTTTTCCTCCATGAGTTAAACAGCTTTTTCCTATAGAGAATCTTTTGCAGAGTATGGGAAGTAAGAAAAGCAACGTGTTGGGAGATTTTTTAATGACAGCAGAGAAAGAGGCCTGTGGGTCTCATCTTTTGCATTCCTATGAAGGTGTAGCAAAGCTCTGGGTCCAACTTTACTACCCATTAAATCCTTTTTGGTTCATTCACCTAAACTAAGTAAGATGAACAAAGGCTCAAAGATTAATGGTTCTTAGCTAACCATAGGTTATAAATTATTCTGGTCTGAACCATAAAATTTAATGCTTCAGTTTGTCCACTTATAAAAATGAACATTAAGGACAATGTCTGTATATATTTAAGGGAACTGTCAAGAGAGAAAAATATTTGTATCTTTTACCTGGTATCCTTTAAAAATAAGGCATATGGGGCTTCCCTGGTGGCGCAGTGGTTGGGGGTCCGCCTGCCGATGCGGGGGACACGGGTTCGTGCCCTGGTCCAGGAGGATCCCACATGCCGCGGAGCGGCTGGGCCCGTGAGCCATGGCCGCCGAGCCTGCGCATCTGGAGCCTGTGCTCCGCAACGGGAGAGGCCACAGCAGTGAGAGGCCCGCGTACCGCAAAAAAAAAAAAAAAAAAAAAAGGCATATGGATGCATTGCCATCCACCAGTTTGTATTCTCTCCAAAATTCAAAGTCACTAGATTAGTCATGATATGTGTTCTCTTTTAAGCTAGAACTCCAGATTTTAAGGTTATGTTCACAAACTTTGAGACATGATTATAAAATAATTTGCCTGTGTGAGATGTGTTGAGGCCAGTATATTTCAGGAGGAATAGTAATATAGAGGTTCAATTATTAAAAAATAAACTTAGCAATTTCAAGATGATGTATTTACATGCATTTGTACCTTCTTCCACCTGAGTTTGCATGCAAATGTTAGGAAAAGGAAAAGCACTTCCAGAGTGGTGGAGTAAGCACCTTCAAAAATCTACTTCAGAAAAGAAACAAAACACTGAAAAAATTGTCCAAATCACCTTTTTCAAAACTGGAAATTAACCACAGGCTTGCAACAATCTGAGGAGTACTTGTTGAAGAAAAATGGCTGAAACCAGGTAAATGAGCTTTGTAGAGTTTTAACTTGCTATATTCTCATTCTCTTTTGCCCAGCTTTGTGGTGACCCTTAAAAAACCCAGCAGCCTCAAAACCATGATATCTGTGAAAAAAAGCACCCTAGTAGCCACTAGAAGGGACAGAGGTGGGTTGGAGCTCTCCAAAAAGCAACAACTCCAGAAAACTGTCACTATTTTACCTGATAGCTCTCTGGAAAAGGTCCATTCACAGGGCTTGATCTGACTCAGATCTCAATCAGTAATAAAACCCTATCCCTAAGACTTTTGGAGTGGCATGGACTTATATATACTACTAAATGTAAAATAGATAGCAAGTGGGAAGCAGCCGCATAGCATAGGGAGATCAGCTCCGTGCTTTGTGACCACCTAGAGGGGTGGGATAGGGAGGGTGGGAGGGAGACGCAAGAGTGAGGAGATGTGGGGATATATGTATATGTATAGCTGATTCACTTTGTTATAAAGCAGAAACTAACACACCATTGTAAAGTAATTATACTCCAATAAAAATGTTAAATAAATATAAATAACAATCAGTGAGGGCTTCCCTGGTGGCGCAGTGGTTAAGAATCTGCCTGCTAATGCAGGGGACATGGGTTCGAGCCCTGGTCCAGGAAGATCCCACATGCCATGGAGCAACTAAGCCCATGAGCCACAGCTACTGAGCCTGTGCTCTAGAGCCCATGAGCCACAACTGCTGAGCCCACATGCCACAACTACTGAAGCACGAGCATCTAGAGCCCATGCTCCACAACAAGAGAAGCCACTGCAGTGAGAAGCCTGCGCACCACGATGAAGAGTAGCCCCCGCTTGCCGCAACTAGAGAAAGCCCACGCACAGAAACAAAGACCCAACGCAGCCAAAAATAAATAAATTTATTTAAAAAAAGAAAAAAAAGGGCTTCCCTGGTGGCGCAGTGGTTGAGAGTCCACCTGCCGATGCAGGGGACACAGGTTCGCGCCCTGGTCTGGGAAGATCCCACATGCCGTGGAGCGGCTAGGCCTGTGAGCCACGGCCGCTGAGCCTGCGCTCTGCAACGGGAGAGGCCACAACAGTGAGAGGCCTGCGTATCGCAAAAAAAAATGAAAAAAAAAACAATCAGTGGCAATGGTTTAACACTGCAGTGATGTAAGACAGCAATACTAGTTGAGGCAAACAAGAGGCTGGTCAAAAAACTGAAAAGGAAAATCTGGGTATGTTATGTCCATAGTGGACTTTGGAAAGTCCCAAAATATTCCTAGAAGGCCACACACATATATAAATCTGTAGGCATGCCCAGGAAGGATCTGAGAAAGACCTAAACTCTCTCCTCTAACTAACATCAAGGCTCTGTGCAAGTAGGAACTAAAGACTTAAGGAGAATTGTAAACTGATGGTCAATGTATTGAAGGTGTGTGCAAGACAGAGCCCCTCAGCAAAGAGTGGTAGACTTTTTGTTCAAAGCATTCAAGAAAATCTCTGTCCAATCAATAACTGACCTCTAAGTTAATACAGCAGAGATTCCAGTGGCCACACATGCAAAGAATACAGACTACAGAATTAGTCAAGAAAAGTCACTAAACAAACAAATAGTAATAACAAAAAACCAACAAGCCCTGCTGAGAAAGGAGAACCTGATTTCTAGGTTGCCACATTATTATATCTGAATTGTCCAGTTAAAAAAAGACACATGAACACAACCAGGGAAGTATGGCCCACAAAGGAAAAAAGCAGTCAACAAAACCTATCCCTGAAGAAGACCAAATGTTGAACTTACTAGCCAAAGACATTAAATCAGCTATTATAAATATTTTCTAAGAACTAAAGGAAGCTATACCCAAGGAATTAAAAGTATGAGAACAATGTTTCATCAAATAGATAATATAAATAAAGAGATAAAAGTTACAAAAAATAACTAAGTAGAAATTTTGGATTTGAAAAGTACAATAACTGTAATCAAAAATTCACTAGAGGGGCTCAACAGATTTGACCTGGTAGAAGTGAGAATCAGTAACTTGAGGAGAGATCAATTGTGATTACCCAGTCTGAGAAATATAAAGAAAAATAATAAAGAAAAAGGAACAGAGCCTCATAGACCTGTGTGATACTATCAAATGTACCAACATATGCATAATGGGAACCCTGGAAGAAAACAAGGGAGAAAGGGACAAGAAGAATATATGAACAAATAATGCCCAAGAACATATCAAATTTGATGACAAAAATTAATCTACACATCCAAGATCAATGAACTCCAAGGAGAATAAATGTAAAAGATCTACACCTAGATACATCATAGTCAACCTATTGAACACTCAAGACTAAAACAGAATCTTGAAAGCATCAAGAGAAAATTGGCTCATCATAACAAGAGATCAAAATTAAGATTAAATGCTGACTCCTCATCAGATACCATGGAGGTCAGAAGGCAGTGGGATAACATATTTAAAGTGCTGAAACCAAAAGAATGCCAACCAAGAATTTTATCTCCTGTAAAACATCCTTCAAAAATGAGAAAGAAAATAAGATATTACCAGGTATTTTTTAAACTGAAAGAATTTTTGGCTAGCATACATTCTCTGAAAGAAATACTAAGGTGAGTACTTCGGGCTCAAATGAAAGAATTGTAGACAGAAACTCAAAACCATATGAAGAAATTAAAAGCACTGGTAAAAGTAACCATACAAGTATATGTGAAAACAGTATAAACATATTTTTGTTTTTAACACTGTTCTTCTAGTTGATTTAGAAGATAACTACGTAAGCAAGAATTATAAAAATATGTTATATAACATATAACAATATAATTTGCATAGAATCATAGCAGAAAGGAGTGGGTAAGGAGAAGAGCAATAGTGGATACTAAGTTTTGTATATTATTAAAATTAAATTGGTAGTTTTTTATTGAGCTGACATTGATTTATAACATTATATAAGTTTCATGTGTACAATACTGTAATTTGACTTCTGTATACACTACAGTGTGCTCACCAGGAAACGTTTAGTTTTTACCTGTAACCATACAGTTGACCCCCTTCATACATTTTGCCCTTCCCCCATCCCCCTTCCCCTCCAGTAACCACTAATCTGCCTTCTGTATCCATGTGTTTGTTTTTGTTGTTTTTGTTGTTGTTCATTTTTTTCCCCACATATGAGTGAGATATTTGTCTTTCTTTGTCTGACTTATTTCACTTAGCATAATACCCTCCAGGTCTATCTGGGTTGTCACAAAAGGCAAGATTTCATCTTTTCTATGGCTAAGTAGTATTCTGTCTTCTGGTGTGTGTGTGTGTGTGTATGTGTATGTGTGTATAACATCTCTTTATCCATTCTTCCATCAATGGGCACTTAGGTTATTTCCATATCTTGGGTATTGTAAATAATGCTGCAATGAACATGTGGTGCATGTATCTTTTTGAATTAGCATTTCCATATTCAACCAGATAGATACCCAGAAGTGGAATAGCTGGATCATATGGTAGTTCTATTCTTAATTTTTTGAGGAATTTCTATACTGTTTTCCCTAGTGGCTGCATCAATTTACATTACCACCAAGAGCGTACAGGGTTCCCTTTTCACCACATCCTCTCCAACATAAAGTTAGTATTAATTTGAACCAGATTCTTTTAAGTTAACATGTTCATTGTAATCCCCAGGAAAAGCACTAAAAAATAATGAAGAATATATAGTAAAAGAAAAAGGAAAGGAATTAAAATGATACACTAGAAAATACTTATTTAACCAACAGAAGAAGGTATTAATGTAGGAACAGAGGGTAAAAAACACATAAAGCAAATAGAAAACGATAACAAAATGGCAGATGTAAATCCTACATTATTGATAATTACATTAAATGTAAGTGGATTAAACATCCAATTAAAAGGCCAAAAAATTAAATATATATGTACGTTTGTGTGTCTGTATATACATACACACTATCTACCAGAGACCCACTTTATATTCAAACACACATATAGATTAAAGTTAAAGGACAGAAAAAGATGATTAAAGGGAAATTTGCAGCTGTAAATGTATATATTAAAAAAGAAATATTGAAAATAACCTAACTTCTACTTCTAGCTTCTTTCTAATTAATAAATTAGAAAAAGGAAAGAGAACTAAAGCGAACAAAAGAAAGTAAATAATAAAGACTAGAGCAGACATAAATAAAATAGGGAATAGAAAAATAATAGAGAAAATCAACAAAACCAAGGGTGGATTCTTTGAAAAGATCAACAGAATTGACAAACTTTTAGCTAGACTGACAAGAGAAAAGAGAGAGGGCCCAAATTACTAAAGTCAGAAATGAAAGAAGGACATTATTATCAACCTTACAAAAATAATTTTTAAAAGATTATAAGAGAATACTATAACTGTATGCCAACAAATTGGATAACTTAGAGGAAACTGACAATTTCTTAGTAAAACACAAAGTACACGAACTGACTGAAGAAGAAACAGAAAATCTGAATAGATCTAAAATAATAAAGGAAACTGAATTAAGAATCAAAAAGCTACCCACAAAGAAAAGCCCAGGCCCACATGGCTTCACTGGTGAATTCTACCAAACATGTGAAGAATTTATGTCAGTTCTTCTCAAGTTCTTCCAAAATATAGAAGAGAAGGGATCACTTTATAACTCATTTGATAAGGCCAGCATTACTCTGATACTAAAGCTAGACAAAGACATCATGGGAAAGAAAACTACAGAACAATATCCCTTATGAATATAGACAGAAAAATTCCTCGATACTAGTAAAATGGGAACTTCTCTGGAAGTCCAGTGGTTAAGAATCCACCTTCCAATGCAGGAAAAACAGGTTGAATCCCTGGTCAGGGACCTGAGATCCCACATGCTGCAGGGCAACTAAGCCCACACACCACAACTACTGAGCCTCGCACTTTAGAGTCCATGCGCCACAACTAGAAAGAAGCCCACGAGCTGCAAGAAGAGCCCTCGCACCACAACAAAGATCCCGTGTGCCACAACGAAGACCTGATGCAGCCAAATTAATTAATTAATTAATTTAAAAAATTTAAGCTAATATGGCAATATACTAAGAGGATTTTACACATTACCAGGTGCTATTTTTACCAGGAACGAAAGAGTGCTTCAATATGTAAAAATCATTCAATGTAATGCATCACATCAGTAGAACGAAGGAAAAGGCACATGACCATCTAAATTAATGACAAAAAAGCATTTAACAAATCCAACATTTTCATGATAAAAACATTCAACGGTCTAGGAGTAGAAGGAAACTTCCTTAATCTGACTGATGGCATTTATGAAAATTCACAGCTAACATCGTACTCACTGGTGAAAGAGTGAAAGCTTTCCTCTTAAGATCAGGAACAAGAAAAGGATGTCCACTGTCTCCACTTCGATTCATCATCACACTGGAGGTCCAGAGCAATTAGATAAGAAAGAGAAATAAAAGGAATCTAGCTCAGTATGTAGGAAGAAAAAATATCTCTATTCTCATGTAACATGATCTTGTATATAGGAAATACTAAGGAATCCACACACACACATGCACACACAAATGGTTAAAACTAAGAAACAACCTCAGCAGGGTTGCAGGATACAAGATCAATATACAAAAATCAATTGTAGTTCTAAACATTAGCAATGAACACTCCAAAAATGAAATTAAGGTAACAATTTCATTTATAATAGTAACAAAAAGAGAAAAATACTTAGGAGTAAATTTGCAAAAGAAGTGCAGGACTTGTACACAGAAAATTGCAAAAAAAAAATTGTTGAAAAATAAATGACCTAATGAAAGGTATTCCTTACTCATAGATCAGAAGACCATCATTAAGATGACAGCATTCCCTAAAATGATATACAGATTTAACACAATCCCTATGAAATTCCCATCAGGCTTTTTTTTTTTCAGAAATTACCAAACTGATCCAGCAATTCAATGTAAATGCTAGAGACCCAGGACAGCCAAAACAATCTTGAAAAAGATAAACAAAGTTGGAGGACTCGTATTTCCCAATTTCAAAACTTACTAAAAAGCAACAGTACTCAAGACAGCTCTCACATTATGGCAGTTGGGAGGTACTACTGTAACAGCTTACTCTTTGCCTATCTGTACTAAAATAAAGACTACTAGGAGAAAGAAACAATCACAGAGTTCCCAGGCAGCTGTATTTTCCTCCCCTTAAATACAAATCAACAGCTGACTACCAGAATGTGAGGAATAGCTGCAGCAGGAAGGAAGGATCAAGTTTAAAAAAAACAAACAGAAAAGAGAACTAGATATTATGTACCTTCTGGCAGACACCATCTATGACATATTCTGGCCCAAAAAAAATTGAATATGATATAATCAAGCCTCTCATCTCACTCCAATTCACAAAAAAATACTGCAGTTCGTTACTTAGGGTTGCAATCAATAAGATCAAAACTGTGGGAAGCTCTTTTTTTTTTTTTTTTTTTTTTTTTTTTTTTGCGGTACGCGGGCCTCTCACTGTTGTGGCCTCTCCCATTGTGGAGCACAGGCTCCGGACGCGCAGGCTCAGCGGCCATGGCTCACAGGCCTAGCTTCTCTGTGGCATGTGGGATCTTCCCCGACCGGGGCACGAACCCGTGTCCCCTGCATCGGCAGGTGGACTCTCAACCACTGCGCCACCAGGGAAGCTCTCTTTACCATCTTCTTAAAATAATAAATTACATAGGGAGTAAAGAGAGAGAGACCCACACAGAGATGGCGGGATGTGAAATTTATAGCTTAAATAAGACTTAAGAGACATATAATTAATTGCAGTGTATGGACTTTACTTAAATCCTGATTGGAAAAAACTTGTAAAAACACAAAACAAAAGAAAGGACAGATCAGGGAAATGTTTAACACACACTGGATATTTGGAGGATATTAAGGAATTTTTATTAGTGTGGTTTATAAATTTTAAATTCCTTACCTTTTAAAGAAACAATGAATTATTTAAGGATAAAATGATATAATGCTTTTCATTTTCTTCAAAATAATTCAGTTGGGGGGATAATGAAGGGTTCAAATGAAACAAGATTGGCAATAAATTGATCGTCAAGATTGGGTGAGGGGTACATGAATACAAGTAAGTTCATTATACTATTTTCTCTACTTATATGTTTGAAATTTTTCATAATAAAAAGTTTAAATTAACTAATTTTAAAAGACTACCAGAAAAAAGGGTGGGGGGAGTATCAGGATACATACCCTCTATTAGGCATATTGTGGTGAAATTTCATCTCCCAGAATACAGGGAAAATTCTTAAATCTTCCAGAGAAAAGAAAAATAATTTACCTATAAATAAACAAGACAGATTGGCATCAGGCTTTTCATTAACAATAGATGTTTGAAGATGATGAAGTGAGATTGTTAAAGTTTTGAAGGAAAATATTTTCCAACTTAGAATTTTCTACTCTGACAAAATATCTATCAAGTATGAGAATAAAGTTTGTAAGAACTCAGAAAGTTTAATTCTCATTCACACTTTCTGAGGATGTTGCTTGAGGATACTTGGAGCAAACTGAGAATGAAAACCAAGAAAGATACAGCTGTGATTTCAAGAAGAATGTGGCAGAAAGAAGTAGATGTGTCTTCAAGAAGAAAGATGTAATAAATTCCAAGCAATAGGAAGAATTGGTAGGAATATTATAGAAAAGGCATATGTTCTTCTGCTAACAAGAGAAGCATAAACAAAAATTACAAGAGACAAAAATAACTGTATGAAGTATGAAAACTGTTCATCCTCACAAGTAAATAAAAAATACACATTTAAATAACAAGATACCATTTTTTTAACCTATCAGATTATCACAAAAATGTTTGGAATTATATTACCCAGTGAGGTTAAGACTGGGTGAAATAAACAACTTGTCTATTTTTGGTGTGATAGGTAGAATAATGGCTCCCAAAGATGTCTATGCCCTAATCCCAGGAACTCATGAATATATTTCCTTACACAGCCAACAGCAATTTTGCAGATGTGATTAAGAGCACGAACCTTGAGATGGGGAGATTATCCTTCATTATCCAAGTGGACCCAATCTAATCACATGAGCCCTTAAAAATGGAGAGCTTTTCCTGGCTGGATCAGAGAGATGAGACAATGGAATGCAGAAAAGTCAGCTGGAAGATGGCAGGATGAGAAGGATTCAATACCCATTGCTGCTTCTGAGAAGTAGGGGCCGTGTACGCAGCAGAGAAAGGCCCCTAAGAGCTAAGGGCAGCTGCCAGCTGCCAGCAGCAAGGAAACGGGGACCTCAGACCAAACCCATGGAATTGAACTCTGCCACCTGATTGAACAAGGAAATAGATTCTGCCCTAGAGCCAACAGAAAGGAATGAAGTCCCAATAACAACCTGATTTTAGGCCAGTGAGAGCCATACCAGACATCTAACCTGCACAAATATAATAAAGGTATATAGTTTAAACCACTAAGTTTGTGGTAATTTCTTACAGTAACAGTAGAAAATTAACATAGTTGGTAAAAGTATAGATTGGCAAAATCCTGTAGGAAAGCAATATTAAAATATGTAATCAGAACTTTAAGAGTATTTATATCCTTTAACCAAATAATTCTACTTCTGGGAATACATACACAGGAAATAGTCATAAATATGGAAAACCTCTTATTTAAAAAAAAAATTTGTCACAGCATTATTTATAGTAGCAAAAATCTAGAAGAAAAATATTAATGTTTAACACTAAGGAAAAGGTTAGACCAACAAATCCATCCAAAGAAACATTATCCAGCAAATAAAAATTAGGTTTATAAATATTAAATAACAACATGCTGCCATGTCAATTACTTAAAGACTTTTTAAAAGTATCAATACATAGAAAAAATATCTGAGAGAAAAACACAAAAACATTAGTAGCATCTGCATTAGAGAAGAGGTGACTTTAAATACACTTTCCATTTCTCTGCATTTCCGAGTTTCCTTTAATGCGTGTGAATTCCCTTAATCTGCTAGAATAAGGCAGATGAGTGCAAGCATGGATGATGTTAGCACCTCTCCGACGGTGGGTGGGTTTTACTCATTACATGTAACTTGACCTGGCTTTAAGGGTAGATGAATTAGGCAGCTTTCTCCATAGTATAAATTTAAGAAAAACCAGGAAGGCCTGTGGGCATTTCACACAACAAAGATAGAGCAGGAATGCTTGGCTTGGCAAATCCTAAGGAAATACATTGACTTCTTTCAAAAGTAATTCTATTCAAAAGCAGTAGAGAGAGCAGGGGACATCAGGTAGCTCCAGTATAAATTATAAAAGTATCCTTTTTTCTACTGTACTTTTAATTTTTTTCCTTTTGATAAACTTATTTTGGAATAATTTTAAATTTATAAAAGTTGCAAAGATAGTACACAGATGTCCTATATGACCCTCACACAGTTTCCCCCATTGTTAACTCTTACATTTCTCAAAAAGTAGAAACTGACACTGGAACATTATTAACTAAACCTCAGATTTATTTGGATTTCACTAGTTTTTCCATTAATATCCTCTTTCTATTCCAGCATCCAATTCATGGTACCACATTGCATTTAACTGTCATGTCTCTCCGGTCTCCTCTGGTTTGTGAGTTTCTCAATCCTTCCTTATTTTTCATGACTTTGACAGTCTTCAAGAGTACTGCTAAAAAAAAAAAAAAAAAAAAAAAAAAGAGTACTGCTAAGTATCCTGTAGAATGCCTGGATTTGTCTCATGTTTTTCTCATGACTATACTGAGGTTATAAGTTTCTGGAAGAAATAGCACAGAGTTGAATTTGCCTCGTTGCATATCAGATGATAGATGACACACACATGACATCACTGGTGATGTTAACCTTCATCACTTGGTTAAGCCAGGGTTTGCAAGTTTTCTCCACTGTTAAATTAGTAGTGTCCCCTTCCCTACTCTAATCTTTGGAGATAAATCACTAAATCTAGCCCACTCTCAAGGGGAGGTGGATGATAATTGAGGTTCACCCCCTGGAGAAGGATGTATCTGCATATTTCACCTAGAATCCTTCTCTAAGAAAGATTTGTCTCTTCTCCCCCTTTCATTCATTCACTCATTTATATCAGTATGGACTCATGTATTTTTATTTCATACCTTAGTTTATAATCCAACACTTCATTATTTATTTTGTTACTCAAATTATTCCAGCTTTGATCATCAGGAGCTCTTTCAAGTTGACTCCTGCGTTCCTTTGACATGCCCCATCCTTTTGGTTGATTGTGTACTTTCTTCCTGGTACTACAAGATGCTCATTTGTGTTTTCCCTGTCCCAGCCATAGAATCAGCTGTTTCTCCAAGAAGCCCTAAGGAATGGTATTTAGAAACCAAGATCTGACACTGGGTGTGCTTACGGCTACTCAGTCTACCGTAACTCTATAAGTTTCACGTATCTACATCTTCACTTTCTTTATAGCTATAAAAAGGCTCTAATCTTTGTTTCAATTCTGAGACTACTAGAAGATCTTACAGCAATCCTAATGTCTTCGCAGTTTCTATCGAGAAGGTATTTTTAAAATACTTTTCTATTTCTCTATGATTAGAAATAGCCTCAACTTTTCTTCCCAAATGTCATCAATAGCTTATTTCTCTACAGAGGAATTTTATTTGTGCTTTAAAATTTTATTTTTTTCGAAAAATAGCATATGATATTCTTCATTTATAATTCTCTACTATTTCCTCTCTGAGTCAAACTGCCCTCACTCATTCACCTGCATTTTTTTTAAAGACAGACTCTTTTTTCCTTTTAAACTACTAAGAGGCAGCAAACAGAAAAGATTTTACTTTGTCTTGTTTAGGTTTCAATAAAGATTTCTTTATAGTCTCCCAACACATATCCCACTCCATCTCCCTCCCTCCCGAACACAAAAATCTCTGAAACAGCTGTCATTATATCCAAAATTACACAACTAGGAATTTGTTTCTCTGACTTAAAGTTCTAATTCTAAAATATAAACATGATACTTCCTAACTAAATATGGTGGGTTGATCATGTGGGACAGGAAGCAATAGTGAACAAGGATTTCAACAAATTTTAGGAAGATAAATTAGGATTTGTTAACACACTTAGCAGAGCTGAAGTATCATAAAGCTTAAGTGCCTCCACAGGGAAATGTGGATGAAAAGTGGGCCACATTGTCCCCAGAGAGCACTGGAAAAGCTTAGGACTGAGAAGCCCCATGTAGCCAAGCAGGCAGGGATGAGGCACAGGGCTCACAGGAGAGGGAGACTCTCCTCCACAACCCAAGCAGTCAGGATCTCCAATTTGTGCCCACTCTGCCAGGGGAGAACCAACGTTCATTCTCAGGGAAATTTAATCAGATAGGCTCTGGGCTCAGGAGCAACAGGAACAGCACAGGGCAGCAGAAAGCACAGATGTGAAAGCAGAGTGAGCTTGGTGAAGTTGTTTGCACAGCCTGAACCAACCAAACCGCCAGCTAAAACCCATCGAGACCCTGCAGTCAAACTCACAAGGACACAAGCCTTGCTGTGCACATGGAGTTTCCCTTTTTTTTTAAGAGCTACTCTTAAATATGTTTATAAATAAAACAAATACAATTACTGTATATAAATAAATGTTAGAGGAAAACTTCTAACATGAAATACACTAAAATAAACCAAAAAAGAAGGGTATTTGGAGAAAATATACCTAATGCAGAAAACAGAGGTAATACAGACAAAACTTTAAACCTTCAAGATAAAGTTTGTTTTTATGGAAGAAAGTGGAGGGATGACACTATACATAAAATAAGAATAAGATGTTATATATTTTTTAAAAACATAATTGATTATGGAAGAGCTCCTAGAAATTAAATAAATATGATAGACAAGATAAAAAATTCAGGAAAAAGGGGGTTAGGGACTAAATACAAGGAAATCCCCCATAAAGTAGAACAAAAAGAAAAGAAAAATAGATTGGAAAATATGAGAAATTAGAGAATAAATTCTGCAGGTCCAATATCTCACTGGAGTTTCACAACAGGAAGAGCAAGGAGATTAAAGGGGAGGAGATTACCAAAGAAATAATACAAAAGATTCCCAGAATTGAAAGACATGAATCTCAAGTTTGAAAGCATCCTCAAGAAGTCAGCAAAATCAATAACAGGAATTTTATCATGAAATCAGAACAACAGAGATAAAAGATTCTCAAAGCTTATAGAGAGAAAACAATACACACAGAGATCTATGCTGAGAATCAGTATTGCACCAGATTTCTCAGCAGCAGTACTGGAAGCTAGAAGGCAATGAATCAATGCCTCCCAAATCTGAAGGAAAAACTTTTTTAACCTAAAAAATTGTACCCAACCAAACTATCTATCAAGTATGGCAGTAAAGAAAAATATTTTATAGTATGCAAGGATTCAAAAAATTTACCTGTCATACACACTTTCTTGGGAAGGTACTGGAGTATGTTCTCTATCATTGCAAGGGAATAAGTCAGTGAAGAAGACATGGAAACAGAGAATCCAACAATAGAAAGGTGCAAAAGAAAGAACCTGGACAAAAGCCATGAACAAGGCTCAGAAAACAACCAGTTCATGTGGGAGCATAGAGGGAAGTGGAAGGGAGTTCTGAGGTGTTTGAGAATTTTGAAAATACTATTGTTTGTACATTACAGATTTTTTGGAGTATTCAGATAAAATAGCAGTAGGTAAGTAGAAAGCAAAGCAAATGGAAAAAATGAGGAAATTATTAACCCTAGGTTAAACAAAACTTACGTATAAAAGAAAGCATAATCACAGCATACTACTTGGAGCAATTATGGGACACATTTATATAAACATAAGACTATAAATATTGTGATATAATTATATTAGGAGAATATTAAGAGAATGAAGGGGAGATAATTAAGAGAAGGTGTTAGAAGGCTAGTTCCTCATCTACAATAACAGAAAGTTAATGGATAACATCTAAAATTGATAAATTAATAAATCATAGTATATACATACACAAATACATGTGTAAATTGTCCCTGACTTGCGGTTTGACTTACGGTTTTTCAAATTTAAGATGGTGCAAAAGCAATATGCATTCGGTAGAATGCATACTTCGAATTTTGAATTCTGATTTTTTTTTTTTCCAGCTAGCAACATGTGGTACAATACTCTCTTGTGATGCAGGGCAGCAGCAGTGAGCCACGCCTCCCAGTCAGCCAGTATCATCAGGGTAAACAATGGATATAATTACAACCATTCTGTTTTTCACTTTCAGTACAGTATTCAACAAATTACGTGAGATATTCAACACTTTATTACAAAACAGGCTTTGTGTTAAGTGATTTTGCCCAACTGCAGGCTAATGTAAGTGTTCTGAGCACATTTAAAGTAGGTGAGGCTAAGCTATCATGTTTGGTAGCTTAGGTGTATTAAACGCACTTCAACTTACAATATTTTCAACTGAGATGGATTTATTGGGACGTAACTGCATCGTAAGTTGAGGAAAATCTGTATATGGAAATATGGAAGTAAATACCAGAAGAAAAAGCTACAAGAATTTAAAGTGGTTACTTCTACAGAACAGGACTGGGAGGGAGGTTCAGTAGAAGTGGCGCAGAGGATGAGTATTGTTTTAATAATCCTTTTACTATCACTTAATTTTCTAAACACATCAAGGGAAGTAACAAATGAAATCCGTGAAGCATCATTTTAGTATTAATAAATTTATCGGATCCTTTTCGCAAAAGGGCTTTTGTTGGAGCGAAATCTGGAGAGAGCATATGAAAGTAAGAAAATTTCACAAATTTCTTTAACCCATACTGTTGGTACTGTTTCTGGGACGCGGTCCGGGCCCCGTCCTACTCTGCCCTTCCTTGTCTTACTCTACAGTCATTACCATTTTATCCACATCTAGACCTTTAATTACTCTCAATAAATTGATGACCCCCAAATCCTAACTCCAGCTCAGACCTAGAATCTCGTCTGAACTTTGTCACTTATGAGACATGCGACCTGGGGGGAGTCACTTCTCTTTGGCTCTGGGTTGCCTTGTCTGTAAAGTGAAGTACTCGGATGAGTGATCTCTTATGCCTTCCGCAGATAAGAGTGGTAACGAAGGAGACACGTTTGTGTGGATCTGGTTGTGGTAGGACTCCTCCTGAAATGTTAATCTGGAGCGGGAAGTGGACTCACGGAGCACTTATGCTGGCATTCTGAGATACACATACATATTCCAACATTCTGGAACCTCAAGTTCCCACTTTTCTCCTAATGGCTGAGCATTTGAAACTGCTGCCCTCTACTGCACAGAAAAAATCCCACCAGGAAGGCTAGGAGGCCTCCAAGAACCAAAGCCAGCCAGGACAAGGCCCTCTGGGAGGCAAGTGAGTCACAGGAACTAACCTATAATGCAGTCAGAAAACAAGTGAAAAATCAAGCTATAAAAATCTGCTTAAGCAAATACATTCTGCTCCAGTACTTCAGATATGACCTCATCATTACCCTCAAGTTTTGCTTACTCCAGCCCCCTGATAGCCGGGCAAATTAAGGTAGGACAAGCAAGGGGGCCAAGGGCTGCTGCCACATTCCAGAGGACTCCAGAAAACTCCAGAAACAAGTCCCTGGGAGTGTCACTATTGGAAGGCCACTGAAAGATGGATACAAGGATAGGGTGAGGCAAAAAAGCACTTTCCTAATAGTCGTTAGTTGAAAGAGTACTATGGGCCCTTAATTTGATCACCATTAGAGTATTCTCATCTCTGAGAATAGGCCAATAAGCAAAGTAGTTAGTCTTACAACTTTGTTCTCTGCGGGGATAAGTTTTCAACTTCCACCTGCAACCCAAAGTACGACTGTAGCTTTGTGTTTGTTTTTCTTCTCACTCCCCAGAAGCAAGTTATCAAGATTCCCATTCCATTTCCCAACAGCTCAGTAAATGGGATTGAATAGAATTTAGTGTCCTCTGGCCTTTTTCTCTGCTGAGACAACCCAACCAGTGCCAAATTCAGCCTGCCAAATGCACTGCCCCTTAGTATGGCTTTTATGAGCAGTGGACAGATGTGGGCTGAGAATACAAGAAAGGGAGGGGGGAAAAAGTATGAGAAAAACTTTTCCATTGAAACAACTACACTTATCTAAATATAGCCCAAGTCTACTCTCGAATGTTGGTTAGTTACTCCCAGAACTGCTCTTTGCTATTCCCCGCAACTACACACACACACACACACACACACACACACACACACACACACACACACACACACACACACACACACGCTTTCCTATAAAGAGGAAATGTAGTGTAGGCTCAAGAACAGTAATTGGCTTGGGACTGGTGTTGCATAATCTTGTCGTGATTCCCCTTATTTCACACTGACTTGAGCACGGCCCTGGCGACAGCCATCTGGTTCTGATCATCATCTGGTATCTCTCTTGTTGTGCTTAAAATCCTTCCTCCTTTGAGACTGTAGGCCAAACCAATCTCTTACCAAGTTGCCTTTCAATTGAACTGCTAATTGTGAAGTTCACTGAGAGCAACTGCTCTCCCTTCACTATTAGTTTTTTCCATTCCTCCTCAACCTTGACAACTTAGGAGTTGCAACACACAACTATTACATTACTTTTCTCTTTCAAAAGCTATAGTTGGTGCACATAGCATTTTTTAGAATGTTGTTGGGATTAGGAGAAGGCACGGCAGGAAGCAGATAGCATAGTACTGAAAAGCAGGGGTTTTAGAGTCAGATGGAGGTGGATTTTCATTCCTACTGTTCCATCTACTAAGTTACGGAATTTTAGATGTTATTTAAACTTTCTCTTTGATCAATGAATTATTTTTAAATGTATTTTTAAAACTCAAAACGCATAGGGAGTAAGATATCTATTTTTTCTTCTTAATTGAGGTACAACTTCGAAGAGTAAACCAACGTATCAGTTCTAATAACTTTTATGTAGATCCCATAGGATTTTCTTGGTAGATGGTCATATCATGTGCAAATAAAGACAGGTTTACTTCTTCCTTTCCAAGCTGGATGCCTTCTATATCTTTTGCTTGCCTTATCACACTGGCTAAAACTTCCATACAACATTGAAGTGGTGAGGATGAACATACTGCCTTGTTCCTGATTTGGGAGGGAAAGCATATAATCGTTCACCATTGTGATATTAAACTGTAGATTCTACATACATGACATTTGTTTATCTCATTCATCCCTTCTATCCCTAGTGCAGTAAGACTTTTTATCAGCAAAGGATGTTGAATTATGTCAAATGCATTTTCTTAATCTATAATTTGTCTTTTTTAGGCTGTTAGTATGGTGAATCACATTGATTAATTTTCAAATGTTAAACCAATCATGCATTCCCAGGATAAATCCCACTTTGTCATAATACATTATCCATTTTATATAGCATTGGATTCAATTTGCTAAAATGTTAAGAATTTTACACCTATGTTCATGGCAGCCAGCCTCTAAGATGACTCCTAATGATCTCTGCCACCTTTAAGCAGTCCCTTCCAGTATTGCACAATAAATGACCAATACAAAATTCAATAAGTGTTGCTGTGTGACTCCTGAGATTAGCTTATAGAAGCTGTGGCTTCCATCTTGCTTGCTCTCTCTCTTGCTTGGATCACTCATGCTGAGGAAAGCCAGCTTCCCTGTTATAAGCAGCAATCTGGAGAGGCTCCATAGCAAAGGAACTGGGGACTCTTGCCAATGGCCACATGAGTGAGTTTAGCATCAGATTCTCCAGCCCTAGTCAAGCCATCAGATGATTTCCACCTTGGATGACAGATTGATTGCAACCTGATGAGAGAACCTGAGCCAGAACCATGCAGCTAAGCCTGGATTCTGAATCTTCAGAAACTATAAGAAAATATATATGGTTTTGTTATGCAGCAATAAAAAAATAATACAGACATCATTAAATTATGTGGACACAGCTTGATCCTTTCGGCCTTGCTTTTAAGCTTTGTTAGGCTGCAGAGGAACTGCACTTAGTCTAAACAAGAACTTTCTTAGTACTCTACCCAATAATGTGAATTACGAGGTTTTCCACTCCAAGCACTGTCCTTTCAGATGGTTCTTTCCTCAGCCTCAAGTAGGTTCTCTGCACACATGTGATCATACTCAACTGAATACTCAAAGAAGTGCCTTTGCAGATCTTGTTTTCTTTGTGCAGCTCTCTCTTCTCTAGTATGCTGTGCTGTGAACTCCAGCTACTTTGGCTTTCCCAAACTCCTAGCTCTATTTCCTCAACTCAGGGAGACAGCCATATTTTTCCTAGTTCCTCCTTCCTGCGCTATTGCCTGCAAATCCTCTCCAGGCAGCCATCTGGAACAATCACAGGGCTTACTTCATTTATGTCCTGTCTCCCAGGGATTACTGACCTTCACTGCCTGATGGCCAATGTCTTCAGTGCCATTGTTTCATTTATTTAATCTGGTTTTTTAGTTGTTTCAGGTAGGAGGGCAAACCCAGTTAGTCTCTCTTAAGCTCCACAGAAACAGACCAATAGGATGTGTGTATATATTGAGAGATTTGTTTTAAGTAATTAGCTAATGCAATTGTAGACTGGTAAATCCAAAATCTGTAGGGTAGGCCAGAAAGCTAGAGACCAAGGGAAGAGCCAATGTTGCAGTTCAAGTTCAAAGGCCATCTGCTGGCAGAATTCCTTCTTGCCCAGGACAGGTCAGTCCTTGTTCTATTAGGGACTTCAACTGTGATTGGAGTTGAAGGGATTGCCTACGTAAGAAGGGCAATCTGCTTTACTTAAAGTCTAATAATTTAAAGGTTAATCTTACCCAAAAACACTATCACAGAAACATCCAGAATAATGTTTGACCAAATATCTGTACATCATGGCCCAACCAAGTTGCCACATAAAATTAACCATCACAGTAATATAAAGAAAATAAATAATTACACTGATTGTTAGGAACCAAGATTTTCAGCTTAAGAAGGGACACAAATATAAAGTCCAAAAAGTACCTGATTTTTAAAAATTGGAATTATCAGTATAACACATCATATTTTTCTTTTCACAACAGACAAAATGTATTTTCTAGCTCAGTCTCCTAAAAGAGTCTAGAACCTCTAGCAATAAATACTACTAGTGCCTAGATATTTACAGTATCTAAATACCATTTCTTATTCAAAGGAACCAAGGCTTTTTGGAGAAATGGCTTCCTTTGACAAGTTGGACTCCTTTCCCACTGCTGGGCACCACTGGGTACCTCTATCTTTAAAGGGCTTGCAATCTCATTTGAAGGTGACCTCAGTGAGGTCTGGAGGAATTATCCAGATTTAAGTTGTATTGGAAGTATGCAGAACCATCTACAAAGTATTTTTTATCAAAAAAAAAAAAAAAAAGCCTGAATCTGATCAAACTTCAGATTCAACTACAATTTTCAGGAAATATGGAAGATAGAGGAAAATGCTAAAGGACACCATGAACATGAAATCCAAAATCTGCAAAATGACACTGGAAAAACAACTAATTTTTTCCAACTAATAAATACTTTTTAAAAAAGAGGGAGGAGGACCTGGATAGGTTAAAAACAGACAAATAGTCAAAGGCAATAAATGAACTCAAGCAGAGCCTGATTCAAATAAATCAATATTAAAAAGATAAATATGTGATACTTGGGGAAATGTGAACACTGGTTGGATATTAGATGATGTTTTGGTCCATTCAGGCTTACTATAACAAAAATACCATAGACTGGGTGACTTGTAGACAACAGAAATTTACTTTTCACATATCTGGAAGCTGGGAAGTCTAAGACCAAGATGCTGGCAGATTTACTGTCTGGTGAGTTTCCACTTACTGGTTCATAGATAAATGGCTATCTTTTTTCACTGTGTCCTCACAGGGAAGAAGGGGCAAGGGAACTCTCTGGGGTATCTTGTATAAGGGCACTAATCCTATTCATGAGAACTCCACCTTCATGACCTAATCACTTCCCAAAGGCCTCACCTCCTAACATTATCACACTGAGGGTTAGTTTTCAATATATAAATTCTGGGAGGACACAAACATCCAGTCTATAGCAGATGATATAAAAGAATTATATTAAGGTTTTTATGTAGAATTAAATTTAAAGTAACTCACTGGGGTTTGGGAAGTGGGAATTAAATGAAACAGGATTAGCCAATGTTAATTGTTAGGAACTAAGTAACAAAGGGTCATTATTCTGTTCTCTACTATTGTGTATGTTTGAAATTTTCTGATTAAAAAATTAACAAAAAGAGTGGGTCTCTGGATTCAGACTCTGGGTTCACTTTCCAGCTTTGCTTCTTACTGGATAGATATAAAATCTTAAACAATTTACTTAACCTCTAAGCCTCAGTTTCCTTATGGACCAAACAGTAAGAGTTCTCACCTCATAGGAAAGTAATAAGGATTAGATGAGACAATGTACATAACATGCTTAATACATGCCTGGCTCACGGTTAAGCACCATAATGAAATGCTGGGCATAGTTATCATTACTTAATTACTCATTTGTATGTTCATGAGATTTAATCTCCCTTCTGTCAAATTTCAGATCTTTTAGAAATACGTAAATTAGGAGAAATTTTAAACTTTAAAACGAAATCTGTCAAGTCTCATTTCAATCTTATTCGTATCACCTATGTTATTTATTTTACCATATAAAATATATATATTATGAGTTCTACACATCATTTTGTTAAAAAAAAAAAAAACAACTTTGCCTGCCAGAAGAAAATCTGTGAAGTAACACTTCCTGAGAAGTAGAGTCACTGAGATAGAAATAAGAAAACTGATGTGAAAACAATGAGTCATGAAGCTATGACGATAGACTTTTCATTCTTACATTGTCCTTTGTTCAGAACTTTGAAAACGCTATGTCTATATAAACATATTTGGTGTCAACACTGACTCACTGAGCTTTTGGCAAGCCTATTAGGCCTCTCATCTTTAAGAGGCCATAATAAAATACTGAATTCATGTATTACGCTACAGGACTCATGTTAAGCCTCTCACAGAAAAGCTTTAACTCCAAGTGGATTACCTTGAATTCTTATAGCATATTTGCTTCATACATCAGTCTGAATTACATCATCAAATTTCACAAAGACGTTCCAAGTAATGCCCAAGCTCAGAGAGAACAGCATATGAAGACCATGTTGTTCTACGCTACAGTAGTGCACTGTCAATATTCCATTATCTGAAGGTACGTTTATATCCCCCCAACTTTACCACAGCCCATTTTACCTCCAAGATCTCTCACAGCTGTACCTAACTAGTTAATGTGAATACCCATGGTTTATCCTTTGAGCCTTCATAAAAGGAAAAACATCATAGTTACTAAGAATGAATTATCCAAAAATTTATGAGAGGAAAACACCCCACCCATAATGCCATCACCTTAATGCATCATTTTACTTTTCACTTCTCATTCAGCTTGAAATATAATATTTTTAAACAAAATTATTAACTTTCTCTTGTCCCCTATCATCCCTTGTTTTAGGAAACGCTAAGCCAAAGATGGATAAAATTTAAAAAGAGCACTATTTAGGGTGGTTCCTTTCTAGCAGTCTGAGATATCTGCAAAATCAAATCGTCTCCAGAATGTTTGTTTCCCGGCCCCATCCATCCATCCTGTTTGTGCTGTTCTTGTCAAGTGAAATCTTCTTCACTCTTTGCCCCACCCCTTGTCTATTTTTCCAAAGCCAGAACACATTCAAACTTTTCCCCTCTCACCCTTGGTTGTTGATTTCTAAATTAAGTCAACATCTCCAAGTCAGTGATTCTCACTTCTGGCTGCCCTTTACAATCATTGAATGTTTTTTACAAATTAGCTACCCAGGCCTTCCACCAGACTGAGAATCATAATCTCTAGGACTGGAGTATGTTTTTCTTAAAGCTCTCCAAGTGATTCAGAGAAACTACAGGGCTTGGAAACCACCGTTCTAGCGATTACAATTGTACTGGTCAGGCCTTGCAAATTCCATCTTCCATTCTTCTACCAGTATTTGTACTGGTATTTTTTTTTTTAACATCCTTATTGGAGTATAATTGCTTTAAAATGGAGTGTTAACTTCTGCTGTATAACAAAGTGAATCAGCTATATGCATACATATATCCCCATATCCCCTCCCTCTTGAGACTCCCTCCCACCCTCCCTATCCCACCCCTCTAGGTGGTCACAAAGCACGGATCTGATTTCCCTGGGGATACAGCTGCTTCCCACTAGCTATCTATTTTACATTTGGTAATGTATATATGTAAATGCTACTCTCTCACTTCGTTCCACCTTACCTTTCCCCTTCTTCGTGTCCTCAAGTCCACTCTCTACGTAAGCATCTTTATTCCTGTCCTGCCCCGTTCGTCAGAACCGTCTTTTTTTTTAGATTCCATATATATGTGTTAGCATATGGTATTTGTTTTTCTATTTCTGACTTACTTCACTCTGTATGACAGACTCTAGGTCCATCCACCTCACTACAAATAACTCAATTTTGTTTCTTTTTATGGCTGAGTAACATTCCATTGTATATATGTGCCACACCTTCTCTATCCATTCATCTGTCGATGGACACTTAGGTTGCTTCCATGTCCTGGCTATTGTAAATAGTGCTGCAGTGAACGTTTTGGTACGTGAGTCTTTTTGAATTATGGTTTTCTTAGGGTATATGGCCGGTAGTGGGATTGCCGGGTCATATGGTAGTTCTATTTGTAGTTTTTTAAGGAACCTCCATACTGTTCTCCATAGTGGCTATATCAATTTACATTCCCATCAATAGCATAAGAAGGTTCCCTTCTCTCCACACCCTCTCTAGCATTTATTGTTTGTAGATTTTTTGATGATGGCCATTCTGACCTGTGTGAGATGATACCTCACTGTAGTTTTGATTTGCATTTCTCTAATGTTTAGTGATGTTGAGCATCCTTTCATGTGTTTGCTGGCAATCTGTATATCTTCTTTGGAGAAATGTCTATTTAGGTCTTCTGCCCATTTTTGGATTGGGTTGTTTGTTTTTTTGATATTGAGCTGCATGAGCTGCTTGTATATTTTGGAGATTAATCCTTTGTCAGTTGCTTCGTTTGCAAATATTTTCTCCCATTCTGAGGGTTGTCTTTTCGTCTTGTTTATAGTTTCCTTTGCTGTGCAAAAGCTTTTAAGTTTCATTAGGTCACATTTTTTAGTTTTTGTTTTTATTTCCATTTCTCTAGGAGGTGGGTCAAAAAGGATCTTGCTGTGATTTATGCCATATAGTGTTCTATGTTTTCCTCTAAGAGTTTGATAGTGTCTGGCCTTACATTTAGGTCTTTAATCCATTTGGAGTTTATTTTTGTGTAAGGAAGTGTTCTTTCATTCTTTTACATGTAGCTGTCCAGTTTTCCCAGCACCACTTATTGAAGAGGCTGTCTTTTCTCCATTGTATTCTCTTGCCTCCTTTATCAAAGATAAGGTGACCATAGGTGTGTGGGTCTATCTCTGGGCTTTCTATACTGTTCCACTGATCTATATTTCTATTTTTGTGCCAGTACCATATTGTCTTGATTACTGTAACTTTGTAGTTACAGTAATAGTCTGGAGTCAGGGAGCCTGATTCCTCCAGCTCAGTTTTTCTTCCTCAAGATTGCTTTGGCTATTTGGGGTCTTTTGTGTTTCCATACAAATTGTGAAATTTTTTGTTTAGTTCTGTGAAAAATGCAGTTGGTAGTTTGATAGGGATTGCATTGAATCTGTAGATTGCTTTGGGTATTATAGTCATTTTCACAGGCTCATTCTTCCAATCCAAGAACTTGGTAGATCTCTCCATCTGTTTGTATCATCTTTAATTTCTTTCATCAGTGTCTTATAGTTTTCTGTATACAGGTCTTTTGTCTCCTTAGGTAGGTTTATTCCTAGGCATTTTATTCTTTTTGTTGCAGTGGTAAATGGGAGTGTTTCCTTAATTTCTTTTTCAGATTTTTCATCATTAGTGTATAGGAATGCAAGAGAGTTCCCTTGGTATTTTAAAGAATAAAGCTATTTAGTTTCTGGCTCAACTATTCTTGCTCCAGGAAACTCTGTTTCTCCCCTCATTTATGTTCTCTTTTTGGTACCATCTCAGAACGTTTGATTAGCCACCCTGAATTCTCTTATGGCAGTGGTTCTCAAATTTGAGTATGCAACAAAATCACCTGGAGGGCTTGTTAGAACACAAATTTCTGGGCCCCACCCACAAATGTGTAATGTAGCAATTCTGATAATTTGCATTTCTAACAAGTTTCCAGGTGATACTGATGTTCCTGATCAGGAGACCACACTTAGAAAATCACTGTCACAGATTTTATTAACCCATAACTTGGGCATAACCTGGCAACTTCACACAGGTAAGTGACTCCTTCTTCCCAGAATAATAATCTCCCTTTAAAAATCCATTTCTGAATCACAATATACATTTGCATTTTAAGGCAATTAAAGTCAATAAGTCAGAGTAAACATTGAGTGCTTACTAGGGGCAAAACAGGGTTCTGATTACTAAAAACCTCACTGACTTTTCATTATACATATTAGAATTATTGACATACATTTTCTTGTTAGAACATAAACTTCTGACCCCAATTTGAGAAGGGAAATGAGGAGGTTCTTCGTTGAGTTCTGCCACACCAAACTCCAGGTCATAACGATGACCTTTAACTGTTACTGAACTTTTCATTCCTTACATTTTAGTACTAGATTATCTTCCCAATGTGTTAAGTGGGTTAATTTTATCTCTTTAAGCAGAATGCAAGCTTTGTAAGGAGACGACCCTATGTTACACTTTTTATCCCTTAGTAGTGCTGGACATGTGATAGGAACTCAACTTTTATTGGCTGACTCATTCATTCATCACTTCCCAACATGCTTTTCCTAAATCAGGGCTCCAAAGAGGATCATGAATTGCAAAAGCATCAGTCTCAGCCAGAGAAAGAACAGATTTCTAAGCCAACTGAATGACTTGTGTTTTAGTCACTCTCCTGGGTTATGCATGATTTTTCCTTGCCTCTTTTTTACCTGGATAACTGAGATCTTACTGTACCATGATGAATCATCAAGAAGAAATGCTGGAGAGAGATAGAGTTAGAAATGAAATTACATACTACCAGTGACAGCCCGAACTTCTAGGAATAGAAGGACTAGAAATTGAAAATGGAATTCTTTTTGTTCACCATCCTATAGATAACACTAATAATTCCTTTTTAGACATCAAAACTGGATCAATTTTGAGAAGCAAGAGAGAAACTGAGGAAAAAGAAATATTCAAATATCACACTCTATTGGGCTTATACGTTCATTTGTGGCTATCGGCAAAGTTATTAACACATAGCAAGGGTGATTTTGACCAAACTCAGTGACTATTAACTCTAACATAAATTCTACCATGCTGTTGCCAGGTGATTCTAATTCATATTTTGATAAACATTTTACCCAATTCTATATTTGCTGAATTAGAACAATAATTTGACAAGGACTCATGAAGGTACATAATGCTATCACCTTATAATTTCATGGCTCAGAGGCTCTCCAACTCTTTGCCCTTAATATACCCAGTGTTCCCCAGCCATTCTTCCCCTATAAAACCACTACCACAACCCCATACTGCCAGTGCTCCCCTTCCCTGGCACTATTAGTATGATCTTAAATATAGGGAGACAGGAAATAGCAGATGAAAGTTCAGAAAAAAGGAAATGAAGCCTACCATTCAGATGCTAAAGACTCGGCAGTTCTGTACTCACAATCCATTTTGGAGATTGTTCTGATGAAGAACTCAAACCTCACACCCTTTTGAGAAATGGAACAGATAACAATAGCAAAATTGGGCTGTTATTGAAATAAAACAGAAAATATGCTAGACACAATATTTAAGCCTTAGCACACACATACAAAAATTTTAACTAGATATAAATATCATACAGTCTTCAAAAAAAAAAAGTGATCCTTAAACTTTGTACTTATAAAGAACAAAAGACCCACCCATGACATTCTATCATGTGACAACTTATCAATGGAAAATAAAATTTACTAAATATCATACAGTCTTCAAAAAAAAAAAAAGTGATCCTTAAACTTTGTACTTATAAAGAACAAAAGACCCACCCATGACATTCTATCATGTGACAACTTATCAATGGAAAATAAAATTTACTAATGTCTCCTTTAGACATAATTTTTAGAATTTTTCATTTATCCAGATGTCATTTTTTATGCTTTTGGTCAGTACTTAAAGGCTATATAAAATGCATTTATAAAACTCAACATTTTTATGCAAACTACATGTTAGACATAGAGAATCCTTACTAACAACCAATGATCTATGGCCCATATTTAAAGAACCACCTTTGTCCTTTTTTTTTTAAATATGGCATCTTTTTTAAAAAAATATTTATTTGTTTGGCTGCACTGGGTCTTAGCTGCAGCATACGGATCTTTAATTGTGGCATGTGGGCTCTTTTAGTTGCGGCATAAGTACACTTATTTGCAGCACGCGTGTGGGATCTAGTTTCCTGATCAGGGATTGAACCCAGGCCCGCTGCACTGGGAGCGTGGAGTCTTAGCCACCAGACCACCAGGGAAGTCCAAAAACCACCTTTGTCTTTTTAATCCTCTAGCTGAAAACAACAGAACAAAACTGGAATAGTAGTGATTAACTCACCTGGGGAAATGCAGGAATTATATTCTTTTGAAATCCCAAGTGCCACCAAATATTTGGGCAAAAGAGGACAGCCAATGATATACAAGGTTTTTCAACCTTTACAGTATGGGTCAGATAATTCTTGTTTATAGGTGGTTGTCCTGTGCATTGCAGGATGGGTAGCAATATTCCTGGTCTCTATTCATTAGATGCCAGTACTACTATCCCACCCTCTCAGTTATGATAACAAAAAATGTCTCTAGGGCTTCCCTGGTGGCGCAGTGGTTGAGAGTCCGCCTGCCGATTCAGGGGACGCGGGTTCGTGCCCCGGTCCGGGAAGATCCCACATGCCGCGGAGCGGCTGGGCCCGTGAGTCATGGCCACTGAGCCTGCGCGTCCGGAGCCTGTGCTCCACAACGGGAGAGGCCACAACAGTGAGAGGCCCGCATACCGCAAAAAAAAAAAAAAAATGTCTCTAGACATTGCCAAACGTCCCTTGGAGGAAGGCAAAACCATCTCTGGTTGAGGGCCACTATTATAAAGTGATAGGAGGATAAAGTTCAAAATTAGATATTCATAAAAAAAACTAGAAGATTGCAGTCACAGAGGTATCAATTTGATTTTTTGCATTATCTCAAAGTTTCTCCAAAGATTCACATTTTCCCAATGGAATAATTCCCTCAAGGTACAAATGACACTCCAGAGACAAGAAGAAAAGTTCATTTTATTGTCCAATCATTTTCTTAAAAAAATTTAATTTTTGATAAAATAAAACAAACTTTTAGTACCATAGAAACCTTTCAACATGTACAACGACATATTATTACTATGTACAACTTCAAAAACAAATGCTGCCAGCTCCAAGTAAAGTGATGTTGAACACCCTGACTACGCATAAGCTGTAGGAAATTTCCTAGATGGCCAATGTTTTCCTTAGCTTGGAAAAAAAAGTATACAATTGAAAAATATAAATAAGACCTTCAATCAGTTGAGAATCATAAAAACACTTTCTGAAGTTCAGTCATCTGGATCTTGGGGAATATGTAGTAGTTACGAGAGTTCAACAATTAAAATGAAAGCCTGTGGATATTGAAAACTGAGTATTCCGGGAGAGGTCCTGTAGGTTCACAGTCGGTCTATCAAAAATAAAAGCTATTCTTATTGTGGTGGAACTTGGTATCTGGCTCATATACCATTCTTCACCAGCTCATGGACTCCATTCTCATCAATGATTAAAGGTGCGTGGAATTCTTTATCTGCCACATAACTTTCTAGTCCCTACAAGAAGGGTTGAAATGAAACACAGTTAGAAAATTGGTGGACACTAGTCATGTAATGCTGGACTTAATGGCTATATAATAATGATAAAGCATGAATGCCAAGTTGGGTTGAGATACAGAATTTACAAGTCAATAAAAAATCTGCTTAGTATACTTTTTAAACTGGGCTTAATGACCTATTTATGGAAGCATAAAACAAACAACAAAAAGAGGGAAAGTTATTCTGATTATAATAAAAGTTTTAAAGTTAATAAGATGATAATCATTCTTCCTTATAATCATCACTTAGTAGAGTTAACATTCTAATAAGCAAGGTGGCTGTTTCTGATGTTAGAAGTGAACAATCTGACAAGGATCTCCAGAAAAAAATATTACATATTAGAATAAAGGGGTCCCTACATCCCCCAGTCTTAAAGGTGAAAGTACTAAGCATATGAACAAAACAGACCCACTGAAAGGAAAAATTACATCACACTAAAAAATGACAGATGATTTACCTAAAAAACAAGGCTTATTTTTTAAAAGCCCATTGCATTTCAATGTGTAGGTGAAATGAAGTAAACATTAAACATTCTGTTCATGGCAACTAATGGACAGATGCAAAGCCATAACAGGAACTCTCGAAGAGAAGGTTTCTCATTCTCAGGACGAGCTCCTCAGGGCAGGGCCACTGGAAAATGATGTTATCTTCTCTACGGACAACTCTACTTCAACATAAAACAATATCACAATCCTACTTCTAAAAGAATAGGGAAAAAAGCAAAAAGCAAACTTACTTCTCCAGCATAGGAGATAAGAGGAGAGATTTCACATTGTATTGGTACATCATTGGCATCCTTCAAGCTAAGAAAAAAAATCAGACACAGTAAAGATTCTGCTTCCCATGTTACTTGCCAGAGCGAAGATACAGACCATAATTTCCCTCTGAGAAACCTGCAGATAACAAAATTCTCCTAAACAAATAGAGCAGGTCCTACCTTCATGATCACTTAATTCCCTGAGGAGTAAGTTAACATGAAATCATCATGGTCCAAAAGACACTATCTGGGGTAATCACCAGTAGCTCTTCAAAGTACTTCGCCAACATTGACACACTTACCCCCTAACGTACATATCATTTTTTATCATTTCCAAATTTTAAGTTCATAGACAAGGGACTAGTTACTGAGTACACACTGTGTTCCAGGCTCACTGCGAGGCATTTTGAATCCTTCGTATTTGATTTTAACCCCTGCCACAGCCTTGCACGTTACATACTAATGTTGACCAACATTCTAAAGCTGCACTGTCCAAGGCAGCGGCCACAGGCCACATATGGTTATTTAAACTTAGATTAATTAAAATTTTAAAAATTAATTAAAAATTTAGAATTCAGTCCCTCAGTCATAATAACCACACTTCAAGTGTTCTGTAGCCATAAATGGCTAATGACTACCAAATTGGATAGCACAGATACAGAACATTTCCTTCATTACAGAAAATTCCATTGGACTAAAGGGTCAGTTAAATTATTTCCCAGTACAGCCCAAATCTCCTAGATTAGCTGAGCTGATTTATTCAATGTTTCAAGGTACTTCTCGGCTACTTTCACCAAGGTCCCTTTTTTAAGAGCTAAGGCAGAATGCACCCAAGTGAAGGCAAGGCCAAAGTCACCACTTGCTTCCTCTAGATCACGTTCTAACATTTACAGCCACCTGCGATCCTGAGTTTCTAAATTACGTAACACAAAAGTCAATAAACAGTGCTTTTAATATGCTTAAAGTCACTAACTTCACTAACTTTGGTGGAGTCAATAAAATCAGAGGGCTTCTGAGGTTAGCCACACCTAATCTTTCTGTCAACAGAACCATTTAGTGAGCCTTCAAGGCACTCTATACCCTACTCCACCTCACTTGTCCTGCTACTTCCCACTCAAACCAGCCCAGACACATGCACTTTAGATTATTCCAAGTCATTCTCAGCTATGGTCCCTTTAACTATCCAAATCATACCCACCCTCCAAGACATAACTCAAGCCCCAACCTTCCTTTGACCAATGCATTTCATAGTGATTGCTCTCATTCAGTTATTTATAAAAAAATAAATAAATTTATTAGACATGTGATAAGTCACTGCCTCCTAGGGTAATTATTATTTATACCACACATTTAACACATACTGCCTGATGATGTTACTTAACTTTTATGTATGTGCATCTTGAATCTCCCAGTAGGCTGTAAGAAATGACTTATTTCTCTTGTGTAAGCTACTTCAGCACCTGGGATACTAACAGTACTGAAGGTCTGTGTGCAGGCCTACAAACGCTTGCTGGCTGAATGAATAAACGAACTATGAGGGTAGACGGATGGCAGACTAATTCAGGTAAAAGATGAACTAAAAGATAGAGCACATATCTCTCCAGCCAGAGATGTAGATATGTATCAGATTCTATCAAAAGAGCTCAAGAGATCTGGTCCAGACCCTCTGGGGCAGCTTGGAGTCCTATAAAACCAAATGGGAAAATGAGGACCCATTCCATTGATAAGATGTATATAACCCAGCCCCACCTGAACCCCTAAAGGATTTGGTGTGCCGGGAACTGAAGGTGTTTTTGAACCGGAGGAACACATAGCCGACCTGAATATAACTTCCCTTCTAGTACCACAAAGATACCAAAAAAAACTAAGAAAGTTGGATGCCCGAGAGGAGAAAAGAGAGGAGCTCCCGTCACCAAATGTAAAATCTCAGGAGATAGGCAAATCAGCCCCCAACAGCCCTGTCCCCTAATTCTTTAGTTAAGCATCCTTCTGGTAGCTAACACTGTTGAGTAGGTATTCAGGTAAAAAATAAAAATAATGTCATTTTGTCAAAATTCAGCATCCTTGCTTCCATTCTTTCAGAATACCTCCAAGCTGTTTCTTCCCTCTTTTATAAAAAATACTTTCTTTCCATCTCTCATTTTTAAGTAATCTTTTCTACTCTATGAGGGCATCCTTTAATGCTAAGAATTTCAGCAGGACCTATTTCTAATTCCATGATCTCATTTGGGGCCAAACTTTGATTTCAGTTTAACTATTCAACAAATGGTTAAAATGAAGTAAATTGGGATGGGGGGGAGTGTGAAATAAAAGAACCCAAACAAGAACTAAATAATGTTTAAAACTTTTTGTATCTTAACTGAGATAGCTGGATGTTGTTTTCGGCTCTATAATTAAGAAGCTGTTTCACTTTACAGGTTAAAAGCTATGGTTCAATCAGAAGGAAATTTAGGGTCAAAAATTTATTTTTTTAATTGTAAAAGCAGGTTGCTTCCACATATTAAAGACGATGGATGGGACAGAAAATGACAAAGGGCACTGCATCCCAGCTGCCATGGCATGAGGCCAATAGTTAGCTATGGCTGCTATAAGAAACTAGCCAGCTCTGTTGAGTCCACTTCCTTGTCTCCAGGCCCACATCCCAGAAACAATGACACTCACAGGGACTTGTCTCTACAGGGCAAAGATGAGTGGCACAGGCAGGAAAAAACATACAGATGAAACTGACATCACTGCCACTCTATTTTTGAGAAAACCCCCATCTCCAGATCCTTGGCTATGTACACATTTCCCAAATTATCTTACAAACTTAAAATTCAGACTAAATCTTATTACTTTTAAAGTGTAACAAGAATACCAAGCTGACTCTTTAGCTATAAAGATCATGGCTTTTTCAAACTCTGTCAGTACCCAAACAAGAGAGGATACATGCTACTTCTAGCTAAAAATTATCAACCATTAAGACAAAAAGACACTTTCTTTAGAAGCAGGAAATAACTGACTAAAATTAACACAGAGAGACGAAAAATGGAGCTGTTACTATGAGAATAAATCAAAAGAACAGTTTTCTCCACATTAAGAGCCATCAAATATGTCAGGAGCAGTTAGCCTTTATACTGACAGCATATATCCAATTTGATAAGACACATCTGCAGAATGTTATTTTTATCTAGCTTATGCTAAAAGGGGTAGGCTGGGATCCAAATTTGTTCTCCCTGGCCTGTAACCTGCTCTAGATTTTATCTTTTACTTGTTAACTTGTCACTACAGGCTCAAATACCTATGGTCAAATTCTTTAGAAAAGCATGCTCCCCATTTCCAGCATGCACTGAGATTCTGAGTTAGTGTCATCCAGCGAGATACCTGCCACCAAATAAGCAGTACCCCCACCAAAGCTTCAATCATCCACCCCCGCCCCCCAGACCACCAAAAGGCAGAGAGCACTAAACTACAATGCCAGTTAGTATGGAGGGAAGCACAGCCCCATCACCATGCACTGCAGGCAGGCTGGTATATTTACTTGTGATTGACATCAGCTGTGATGGTCTCTGACTTTCCATTTGTAGCACTGCTATGTAGGAACAAATAAGCATTAATGGGAAAGGAAACATACCAAACAATAAAAATGAAGTGGAACTGCAAAATATACTTGACTGAAAGGCATGTATTTATGGTAAACTATAAACTTGGCAAAGGAGATCTGAGGGGGTAAAAAAAACGAAAAACAAAAAACTCAGTGGTCAAAGATGAAGCATGAGGACAATATGACATGGCACAGAGCAAGCCTGTTGACAAGACAGAGCCTGAAAGTAGCCTTGGACTGCGAGACAGTCTACTACTGCTCCTTCTTGTAAAAACACAGTTATGGACCAGTAAGTTCCAATGCCCAATGTTCTAACCTTTACCAAGGCATTCTAGCGCTTTTGTGCACACAAACAATCTTTTTATCCCTTAAGAATATAAATTATACGGCAGAATGTTTTTTACAAAAGTATAGAAACATCGAATGATTTAGAAAGGGGGAATTCTAGGTGCCAAAAGAGGTTTTATCAAAAAACATAAGACGTAACTTACTTTATCTCACATTTGAATAGCTCCAAGGATCTTCTTTTTTTTTTTAATTCTAAAATCCTAAAACGTTTCCAAAGTTTGAGTATCAGTGAATGTAAGTAGCGTGCACATCCCTTCCTGGCACCTCCCTCAGCAATCTGAAAGCGTCATGGTGAGAACTGAAGTGCGCCTATGTCTCACAGGCAGCCTGTGGGTGGCGGGTCTTTTGAGGGTTGGAGGGCAGGGGCTCGTAGAGAGCACTTAAGTGAGGCCACAGATATATGGGCAGCAAAAATCAATCCTCTTGCGCTGTGGCATAGTGGCCTCTGATGGACTTTAACCATGGGGCACACCAGAAGAATTACCTTCTGACCATCATTCAGTAGGAGTCAGTTCACTGACACAGTAGAGAGGCATCCAAAAAACCAAGAGTTTTAGAAGATTCCTCTTTAAGGGGAAGTAAAGCTATTGTTCTCTTTGTAACAGGCCAAGCCTTCATTACTTCACATCAGGATCTGCCCACATCAATACTTTGCTTTTTTTTACGTTCTAGGAATACATCAGAGATAGAGGAAAAAGAAGTGCAAGAGGAGAAGCCCAGGAAGCATACACACAAAAGAGAAAAGGCATCAACCTACCGCGGAATTGCTGGGAGGCGAGAGCCATTTTCATCTATGAAGTGGCCCCCGGCATTGAGGACCCAGCAATGATGGAGGGACATCAAAGCATGCCTTGCAGTAGTCGGGTTGTCCTTCCCGTTCTGACTGTCTGCATTCTTCAGTGGGGAAAACTCATCTTCCCGTAATACTTCATACACCACAAACTTCCTAGAGTAGAACCATACAAACCCTGCTTTATTATGAAATAAAACTGTGCACACAGCTTCTGATTCCTCTCTATATAGCTAAGCCTTTGGTCTTCAATTACAGTCTCTCTTAATCCAATTTCAAACGAATGCTGAAAGAAATAATGTTCATTCCTGGATGAAATAAAGTTGGAATTCCCTTCTCTCTGCAAAATGAAAAATTATTTCCAACCCCAACAATAAAATACTTCATCTTAAGTCAGATTAGAAATCTTAATACAAAAAGATCATATTAGTACCTATTCTGGAACAAAAAAACAGGCAAAAAGGGTGATTTAGAAACATATATAGGAAGATTACTCTTCTGCATTTTCATATTGGTCAAATTCTGAGACACAAATCTCAACATCAATGTGATCTTTAACAGAGAGCTATATAAGATAAAAACATGTTCACTGAAACATTTACTCAGATCAATAAGACATCCTAAACACAAAATGGGCCAATTCTCTATCTCAACCTTTTCTGTCTCTCAGCCAAAATAAGTGACTTTAACAATTTTGCAGGAGAGTCAGATAATAAACTAATTGAAATTTTTAAAAAAGTGCTCACAGGCAACTCAAACCATGTTCTTGGATTGGTGGTTTCACACTAGAGGATGATAATGAGTCAAAACTATACACTCACAATCAAAATGCCATAACTGACATATATGCTGTCAACTGTTTTCTGAAAAGAGTGTTCTGCCTAGAAGAGTAAAGGGCAACGTTTCAAGACATACTTAATCTTACTGATGCGATTCGAAACATACTTTGCAAACTGGAAGATGTCAAAGACAAATTTTTCCATCTTTATTCCATTTGGTTTGTCTGGCTTAATTAACTGCCCCTGGGAATCCACATATGGAATCTTCTTTTGAGCCACATGGTGCTGCAACTGAGGTTCATAAATACTAAGTAGGAAAAGAAAAAAAAAAAAACGAAATCACTTTCCAAATTTAAAATGCCAGAGAATCTGATAATCATACTCAGGAGCAAACGCACCCACAATGAGTACTAAGATTTCAAAGGGAAAAGCATTTGTTAAATTTCAGTTCATGTTTAAATATTAAATGAATAGATTTCCCTATTCATTTCCTTAAATTAAAAAAAAAATCAAATCATGATCTCCAAAATAAAAAAATACACACACAGCTCACACCAACATCTCTCCCATGAATTCCATGTCTTTTATAAAATGTTCCACTCTTCGTCCCAACTTTCCCAACTGAGATACCATCAAGTGTTAGATGGAAAGATGAGTATTTATAATTACTTTGGATGAATTAATAACACAGCTACAAAAAGCATAGTGGAATGGGAAATATTTTGGGACTGGAGTTGAAATTCTAAAGTAAACCTGAAAATGGAAATCAAAAGAAAGCTGGAGTAGCAATTTGCATATCAGACAAAACAGACTTTAAAGACTATTACAAAAGACAAAGAAGGACACTACATAATGATCAAGGGATCAATCCAAGAAGAAGATATAACAACGGTAAATATTTATGCACCCAACATAGGAGCACCTCAGTACATAAGGCAAATGCTAATAGCCATAAAAGGGGAAATCGACTGTAACACAATAATAGTAGTGGACTTTAACACCACAATTTCACCAACGGACAGATCATCCAAAATGAAAAAAAAATAAGGAAACACAAGCTTTAAATGACACACCGAACAAGATGGACATGACTGATATTTATACGACATTCCATCCAAAAACAACAGAATACACTTTCTTCTCAAGTGCTCATGGAACATTCTCCAGGATAGACCATATCTTGGTCACAAATCAAGCCTTGGTAAATTTAAGAAAACTGAAATCATATCAAGAATCTTTTCCAACAACAATGCTCTGAGACTAGATATCAATTACAGGAAAAAAACTGTAAAAAAGTACAAACACATGGAAGCTAAACAATACGCTACTAAATAACCAAGAGATCACTGAAGACATCAAGGACAAAATCAAAAAATACCTAGAAACAAATGACAATGAAAAGATAACAACCCAAAACCTATGGGATGCAGCAAAAGCAGTCCTAAGAGGGAAGTTTATAGCAATACAGTCCTACCTCAAGAAACAAGAAAAATCTCAAATAAACAACCTAACCCTATACCTAAAGCAATAGAAGAAGAAGAACAAAAAAACCCAAAGTTAACAGAAGGAAAGAAATCATAAAGATCAGACCAGAAATAAATGAAAAAGAAATGAAGGAAACAACAGCAAAGATCAATAAAACTAAAAAATGGTCCTTTGAGAAGATAAACAAAATTGATTAGTCAGACTCATCAAGAAAAAAGGGAGAAAACTAAAATCAACAGAATTAGAAATGAAAAAGGAAAATAACAACTGACACTGAAGAAACACAAAGGATCATGAGAGATTAATACAAGCAATTATATGCCTATAAAATAGACAACCTGGAAGAAATGGACAAATCCTAAGTAAAGCACACCTTCTGAGACTGAACCAGGAAGAAATAGAAAATATAAACAGACCAATCACAAGCACTGAAATTAAAACTGTGATTAAAAGTCTTCCAATTAACAAAAGCCCAGGACGAGATGGCTTCACAGGTGAATTCTACCAAACATTTAGAGAAGAGCTAACACCTACCCTTCTCAAACTCTTCCAGAATACAGCGGAGGGAGGAATACTCCCAAACTCATTCTATGAGGCCACCATCACCCTGATACCCAAACCAGAAACAGATATCACAAAAAAGGAAAACTACAGGCCAATATCACTGATGAACAAAGATGCAAAAATCCTCAACAAAATACCAGCAAACAGAATCCAACAGCACATTAAAAGGATCATACACCATGATCAAGTGGGGTTTATCCCAGGAATGCAAGGATTCTTCAATATACACAAATCAATCAATGTGATACACAATATTAACAAATTGAAGAACAAAAACCATATGATAATCTCAATAGATGCAGAAAAAACTTTGGCCAAAATTCAACACCCATTTATGATAAAAACTTTCCAGAAAGTAGGCACAGAGGTAACCTACCTCAACATAATAAAGGCCACATATGATAAACCCACAGCCAACATTGTTCTCAATGGTGAAGAACTGAAACCATTTCCTCTAAGATCAAGAACAAGACAAGGTTGCCCACTCTCACCACTATTATTCAACATAGTATTGGAAGTTTTTAGTATTTAGCCACAGCAATCAGAGAAGAAAAAGAAGTAAAAGGAATCCAAATCAGAAAAGAAGAAGTAAAACTGTCACTGTTTGCAGATGACATGATACTATACATAGAGAATCCTAAAGATGCTACCAAAAAACTACTAGAGCTGGGCTTCCCTGGTGGCGCAGTGGTTGAGAGTCCGCCTGCCGATGCAGGGGACACGGGTTCGTGTCCCGGTCCGGGAAGATCCCACATGCCGCGGAGCGGCTGGGCCCGTGAGCCATGGCTGCTGAGCCTGCGAGTCCGGAGACTGTGCTCCGCAACGGGAGAGGCCACAACAGTGAGAGGCCCGCGTTCTGCAAAAAAAAAAAAAACTACTAGAGCTAATCAATGAATATGGTAGAGTAGCAGGATACAAAATTAATGCACAGAAATCTCTTGCATTCCTATACACTAATGATGAAAAATTAAGGAAACACTCCCATTCACCACTGCAAAAAAAAGAATAAAATACCTAGGAATAAACCTACCTAAGGAGACAAAAGACCTGTATACAGAAAACTATAAGACACAGATGAAAGAAATTAAAGATGACACAAACAGATGGAGAGATCTACCAAGTTCTTGGATTGGAAGAATGAGCCTGTGAAAATGACTATAATACCCAAAGCAATCTACAGATTCAATGCAATCCCTATCAAACTACCAACTGCATTTTTCACAGAACTAGAACAAAAAATTTCACAATTTGTATGGAAACACAAAAGACCCCGAATAGCCAAAGCAATCTTGAGAAAGAAAAATAGAGCTGGAGGAATCAGGCTCCTGGACTTCAGACTATACTACAAAGCTACAGTAATCAAGGCAGTATGGTACTGGCACAAAAATAGAAATATAGATCAGTGGAACAGTATAGAAAGCCCAGAGATAGACCCACACACCTATGGTCACCTTATCTTTGATAAAGGAGGCAAGAGAATACAATGGAGAAAAGACAGCCTCGTCAATAAGTGGTGCTGGGAAAACTGGACAGCTACATGTAAAAGAATGAAATTAGAACACTTCCTTACACAAAAATAAACTCCAAATGGATTAAAGACCTAAATGTAAGGCCAGATACTATAAAACTCTTACAGAAAAACATAGGCAGAACACTCTATGACATAAGTCACAGCAAGATCCTTTTTGACTCACCTCCTAGAGAAATGGAAATAAAAACAAACAAATGGGATCTAATGAAACTTAAAAGCAAAGGAAACTACAAACAAGATGAAAAGACAACCCTCAGAATGGGAGAAAATATTTGCAAATGAAGCAACTGACAAAGGATTAATCTCCAAAATATACAAGCAGCTCATGCAGCTCAATATCAGAAAACCAAACAACCCAATCCAAAAATGGGCAGAAGACCTAAATAGACATTCCTCCAAAACAGATAAACAGATTGCCAACAAACACATGAAAAAATGCTCAACATCACTAATCATTAGATAAATGCAAATCAAAACTACAATGAGGTATCACTTCACACAGGTCAGAATGGCCATCATCAAAAAATCTACAAACAATAAATGCTGGAGAGGGTGTGGGGAAAAGGGAACCCTCTTGCATTGTTGGTGGAATGTAAATTGATACAGCCATTATGGAGAACAGTATGGAGGTTCCTTAAAAAACTAAAAATAGAACTACCATATGACCCAGCAATCCCACTACCGGCCATATACCCTAAGAAAACCATAATTCAAAAAGAGTCTTGTACCACAATGTTCATTGCAGCACTATTTACAATAGCCAGGATATGGAAGCAACCTAAGTGTCCTTCGACAGATGAATGGATAAAGAAGATGTGGCACATATATACAATGGAATGTTACTCAGCCATAAGAAGAAACGAAATTGAATTATTTGTAGTGAGGTGGATGGAGCTAGAGTCTGTCATACAGAGCGAATTGAGTCAGAAAGAGAAAAACAAATATCATATGCTAACACATATATATGGATTCTAAAAAAAAGGTTCTGATGAACCGAAGGGCGGGACAGGAATAAAGACAGAGACATACGGAATGGACTTGAGGACACGGGGAGGGTGAAGGGTAAGCTGGGACAAATGAGAGAGTGGCATGGACATATATACACTACCAAATGTAAAATAGACAGCTAGTGGGAAGCAGCTGCATAGCACAGGCAGATCAGCTCGGTGCTTTGTGACCACCTAGAGGGGTGGGATAAGGAGGGTGGAGGGAGACACAAGAGGGAGGGGAAATGGGGATATACATATGCACATAGCTGATTCACTTTGTTATACAGCAGAAACTAACACAACAGTGTAAAGCAATTATACTCCAGTAAAGATGTTAAAAAAAAAAAAAAAAGAATAAAGCTGAGTAACTTTTTAAGAAGTAGTCATCTTAAATGTCTAAAAAGCAATCAAGTGAAGAATCAGATATTGAGAATGTCCTTCATTTAAAAATCTGGTGTGGGCTTCCCTGGTGGCGCAGTGGTTGAGAGTCTGCCTGCCAATGCAGGGGACGCGGGTTTGTGTCCCGGTCCGGGAGGATCCCACATGCCGCGGAGCGGCTGGGCCCATGAGCCATGGCTGCTGAGCCTGCGCATCCGGAGCCTGTGCTCCGCAATGGGAGAGGCCACAACAGTGAGAGGCCCGCGTACCTTAAAAACAAACAAACAAACAAAAAAAAAACAGATGTCTGCATCGACCTCCAGAAATTCTGGTTCAGTAGATGTAGGGTAGACATCTGTATTTTTTAAGGTTTCCAGCTGTGGTAGAGAGAGGGTATTCCCTTTCTTATTCTTTGCTTCTCCAGAACCTAGCACAGTTGGAGGGAGGGAAGTAAGAGAAGAAGAGGGAGAACTGCTTTGGACTCCAGTTAATGCACTGAGGAGAATGGACTACTACAAATTTGCACTCGATGATATATCGTACTGAAAACAACTACAATGTCAGGTAAACTTCCATTTGATAAAGATGCTCATCAGAAAGGAAGATGAATCATGTACGATATGGACTTGAAGTTTCTTCCTACTTCTCAAGTGACTTAGCTTCGGATTAACAATAAATAAAAATTTTTAAAAGCCCCCATCTTGCCCATACTTGACAACATCTCTCAGAAACGGTACAGTGAAGAAATGGTTGGCAATGTTCCCCGCATTGAACAGCAGTCGTCCATCTGAGCTTCGTTTTTGAGCCGTAGACAGAGAAATCTCACTATATTCCACCACCTGGTATACTCCATCCACTTGGCAAACCACTCCAACTGGTTCTGTAGGGTTCGTTTTCTCTACCACCTGCCCACCAAAGGAAGACAACAGTAGAGAAAGAAATTTAATCAGGCGCTACATTGGAGATCTGTCATTTTCCAAGACCACATTTACAATTTTACTTACTTTATCTTTAAGGTATTAAGTCAAGAGGAATCTTTAGATAATCATCTATCTGAGAAGAGGTAAATTATCTCCCTCCTATTTATCATCTAACTAAACTGTACAGTAGAAATTCCATCATACACATAGGGCCCAGAAGAAATCACACTGGACTGGGAATAACTAAATGAGGAGTCTATGTCCCCCCGAATATGTTTTTATTACTGAATTTATCCTTAACCACACTCAACTACTTTGAGAATAAATGAAACAAAATCTGAGATTCACAAAACAAGAGAAGTAAGGCATTTTGCCTCTCATTTTGCACAAATCAATATTTCATTTGAAAATGGTGTTTCTTTCATTTTCATTCATGAATATATATATATAATATATATATTATAATATTATATATATTATATATATTATATATAATATATAATATATATTATATATTATATTTATATATATATATACATTATATATATAATATATAATGTATATATTATATATAATATAATATATATAATATATATATTATATATATTATATATATAATATAACAGCAAATTCCTTATGTTTCAGGAACTTGGCTAGGAGGTAGGAGGGTTAGAGCAGGCAGGTCACAGGGTTCCACTCCAACTTCAATCAGAAAAGCCCACTCATATTTATGTTTTGCAGGCTAGGTTTTGTTTGAAGTAAGAGGTTCTATGCTTTTTTAAAAAGTCTGAAAACCAGTGATTTGATAATCTAGCAAAGACTCTAGGCTGATCAGGGAGCTGAGAGAAAAGTATTTGGTCAAAATCAGAGGGAAACATAAGAGTATGCAATTTTAAAAAACCTCACAGGTGATTCTGATACCCCACTACCCTAAGCATATATCACTGACCTAAATTAAGTGTTTAGAATAAAATTATGAAACAACTGTATGCAATGCACTAATAGAAAACTCAAGCCTCAGATGAGATGAATATCCAGCAGAAGAATCAAACAATTAAAATATATGAAGATATTATTTTTGCCCTGTTCGATTAACAATTCAGCATATTCCAGAGTATTTTGAAAAATCTGTCCCCACTTTGAAAAGTCTATCCAAACCATACATGAAATTATATCAATAAAATTAAAGATTTTCTTCAGCAACTGATCTCTTAAAATAAATACGGCCAGTAGCAGTCCCTTCCAGACAACTAAAGCCACTATTGAGCACTTAGTTTACACAGCAATTAGAGATATAGGCACTGAGTGTAGCTCAGTGAGGCTGGGCTACTGGATACGTAGGCCTGCTGTGTAGTTTCACTGTTTGCTGCCCTGAAAGGAGTACAGTTTTCAATGAAAAGAAACCTTCTACCACAGAAGTGGATTAAACTGGAGGGAAACATACAGCAAAATTATTTAAACCAATCATGGACCTATTTGCAATTCTAGTCTATCACTTCACATTCTCTACAGTAGGTATCTCAGTAGACAGGGAATCTGGAATAGATTCCTCCCATTCCCATTAAAACACACACACACACACACACACACACACACACACACACACACACACACAAAGGTTTGTTTTCCAATCACTTCTATACAACCCTACTCCTAACCAGCCATGGAAAATAAAAATAAGCATATTTACACTTTACTTCCCAAGTGTTAATCTGCCAGTAAAAGGTTTACTTTTATAACAACTATGAACCTCCAAATACTATAAAAGTCCAGATTACAAAAGAAAGCATTTGTAAAGTACATGAAGTTGGAAGTCAGTTTATATTCTACAGAAAAGATTTACAGCATAAAATTAAGAGGTCTCTTGATTTCCTACAAGTTAAATCCTGAAAAGCTGAGTTCAAAGTAACACTTCAACCTCAAAGTTACTGCAACTGCCTTACAAAATTATCTTTTCTTTTTTAAACATTTTTTAAAGGAATTTTTTCTTTCTTTTTTAAATTTAATTTATGTATTTATTTTTGGCTACACTGGGTCTTCATTGCTGCACGTGGGCTTTCTCTAGTTGTGGTGAGCGGGGGCTACTCTTTGTTGCGGTATGTGGGCTTCTCATTGCGGTGGCTTCTCTTGCTGCAGAGCACAGGCCCTAGGCATGCAAGCTTCAGTAGTTGTGGCACGCGGGCTTCAGTATTTGTGGCTTGCAGGCTCTAGAGCGCAGGCTCAGTAGTTGTGGCACACAGGCTTAGTTGCTCCGCGGCATGTGGGATCTTCCCAGACCAGGGATCAAACCCATGTCCCCTGCACCAGCAGGTGGATTCTTAACCTCTGTGCCACCAGGGAAGCCCTAAAATTATCTTTAATTAACAATCATTCCTACTCTCTCAGCTATGAACTTTTGTAAACCACTCCACTAAGTCTTTTCTCAAGACTCTCACTCCATGAAAAATACTTAATTCACCAAGACAGGAGCCTATTAAAGAATTAAAAAAGAATTCCCTGCATAGAATTCTACTACACACTATGAATCACTCCCTAATTTAGGTGTTTTTAAAAATATACTTTAACATCTTGATTTTTTTTAATTAAAAGCGTGGGAGGACAGATTACATAAATGGTTTCTACTATTTCTAAAAGTTTTTAACATATACCAGTCTTGTAATATTTCGGTTCCATCTGAATATGTATTTATGCATTCATTGAGTGACTATTACATTATATGCCAGACACAGAACTAAGCAGGAAGACTGAGACAGGATTTGTCCTAGAGGACCCAGGGGAAATGGAGAAGAGAGAATGGTTATATTTACATCCCTGTGTGATTAATATACTCATAGAAGTTGGCACACCAATTCAACGTTTTTTGAGCTGCCAGCAAAAATATAATTAATCTAAAGAATTTGGCTTTATAAATGTGACATAATACTAAAACTAAGAGTTGGGAAACAGTTCTAATCCTGCCTCCGCTAATGTGATGAAGGACCTTGAGCATGGAACTTATTTAGTACTGGAACTCAGAGTGTCCATTTCTGAGATCAAAGGGGTTGACCAGATAGATGATCTCTGAGGTCCCTCCCAGGTTCAATGTTCTCTAATCATTTAGAATTTAAATTGATTCTGAAGCTCAGAGCAGTAAAATTTTAAGTTTCCATTTTAGAAAGAAGAGTGACACCAAGTGGAACAAAGTCAGAAATACAGTTTTGTTTTGTTTTTTAAAGCTTAGTAGCTACGTAATTAAAATCCAATGCACTATTTCTATTACAGTTTAGTAGCTATTTACAATACAGCACAGATACTCATAGAGTACTGAAATGGATAGAGGTCTTCAGTCAATGAACTAAACCAACCCTTTACTTTCAGAGTCAGGAGTCATCTTCTTAGGTCTACCAGCTTATTCTCTCAAAACTTGTACTAGTAAATTTAAGACTTCAGCTTCTGTGACTTTGCATTAGATTTGTAGATTAATTTGGAGAGAAATTACATCTTTATAATAGAAAATTTCCAACCAAGGATATGATATGTCTCTTATGGCAGCTCTTCTTTTTAAATTCATATATTTAAAATTTATATGTAGTTTAATTTGTTTTTGTCAGAAGCCTATACGGTTTTTGCTTCTGGGAAATAGGTCTTCCCTTCATGTTGATTATAAAATTATTCTAACACAACACTGTAAATCAACTAAACTCAAATAAAAAAATAAAAATAAATAAAATTATTCTAAACTTTCTTCTATCATCTTTATGGTTTTTTTACTTGGTAATGCCTTTGAAATTGATTTTGGTATGAGCTCTGAGGGTGACATCTTACTTTATTTTTATCCAGTTATCCCATTCATTTCCCCCCAATGAGTTGAAATGCCATCTTTACGTGAGTTTGTTTCTGACTGATCTGTTCCATTAACCTGTCATTCTATTCTGGTTTCAGTACTACACTCCTAGTTATTTTATTTACAACCCATTTTAATATCTGATAGATTGTCTTCAACCCTCTTCCTTCCTTATCATCATTTTTTTCAACATTTTCCTGGTCATCTTTACAATCTAAACTTTATTTATTTATTCTAAACTTTACAATCATTTTGTCAAATGTCCCCAAAATAGTCTCACTAGGACTTTGATCAGGATTGTGTTATACTTTAATTCTGTGAGAAATGATACCTTTACAGATTTCCAGGAAAGTAATATTTACATTAATATTTTCAAATCTTCCAAAGTGTTATTAAGGTCTTTCATGTCATAAAGGCAAGTCTCTTATATTATCATCTATGCAACCAAAAAAAAAAATGCTAAAAAGAACTATGCCAAGGACAGCTGTATTATATGGCATTACAAACCTCCCTCTGTCTCAATATCAGTATGTTTGTGGTCATTCATGCAGTTATTTAATCTCGTTAATTGTCCTTATCCCCTATCTGCATATTTCCATCTTATTCACAAGACTATCATGAGTTACCCTGTCAAATGCCTTACTGAAGTCTACATCTGCTATTTCTACCATATTTCCTTTACCTACTACTCCAGTAACTTTGTCATAGGAAGAAACTGGGTTAATCTGATCAAATACAACTTGATATTAATGAATCCAACAACTTGATATTAATAAGCCCATCCCAGGCCTAGTGGTGACCATTCACTTTCCCAGGTACTTACAAATCATCCTCGTATATTTTAAACTCTTACTTGTGATGGACTAAGCATACATCATTACGTCTAGAATCAAATGTTGCCAATTTAAGAAAAAAAGTGGGTGCGGGACAGTTTAGTTACTTTAGAAGATGAATGGTTCTAAAATATCCAAATCACCCTGATAAATCTAGTTTGACTCCTGGAATGTATATACTGACAAGAGAAAGACCACTTAAAGCCTCATTATAGTTGAGAAAGGCATTACCTTTGCTCCACAGTCTGCTCCTTTCTGAATGCAAAATCCAATGAACCGTGGGTCTGCCACTTTTACTAATATGTTGTCAACACAATAGACATGAATGCTCCAAATGCCTCTTTGCTCCATATCCTCCACAATGTTCTGGGCTGCAAGAGCCCGATAAAGACCACCATTCCCATCTGGGAAACACAACAGCCTGTTAGTAGCACACCAAAACTCAGTGTGACGATAACCCAAAGATTGTTTAATGTTTCTCAACTGGGATGAAGAGCTCTGAAAACCAGTTTTACATTACAGGGCCAAGAAAACTGAATGTCCATAAGGAAGGATTCAGGTGTCAAAAAGTTATACTACGTGATTTTGAAGGTAATTTAGCGTAAGTATAATTACATTATTAATGTGGGGCTAGGCAACTCCAAAGAACATACTTTTCTTTTTAACTCAGCCCTTTTAACAATTTGGCCTATAATATATTGTGAAACATAAAATTCTTTAACAGGCAATTTTTTTTATAACATTTCAAGTTTTATTTGTATGATTCAAGTTAGCTCTGTATTTATAGCCCCAACACTGACAATTTCATCCATCTCAAAAATAAAAATACATGAGTATTGATACCCAATGATTTGTTAAGAAACCAGATTAATATGAAGGTCTATGGTGATTTAAACTAAATATATGCAAAAGCCTCTTCTTTCCCCATCTATTTTTAGTGCTGCTTTAATGTACTTCTTCCATCAACAACCTCAGCTACAGCTTAAATGACAAGAAATTAGACAACTTCACAAAACAAAGCTAAAAATAGTAAACTCTTCCATTAATTAAAAAGAATTGAGTGGGGGGGAGAAAAGAGTTGAGATGAAATAAAAGCCTACACCTGCAACGCACCACTGTAAATACTGTTTTTATTTCCTTTCAGCCTTTCCTTCAAGAAGAGCTTCACAGAGATGAGAATCTGTTGACACATTTACTTTATATTATAATGGGATCATACTTATGGTCACTATATGTGGCTACACAGGCAACACACTGCCCAATCCTAGGGATGCCGTTAGCAAACTACAACTGTGCATGTAGCTCTGTATTTCCCATTCTCTTACTTAACCTACTGAAACTATTTCGCTTTGTCAATTAATATCTCCACACAATTATTTCAATACTGTTTAAGAATTAATGCTACAGGTAAACTATAATCTAGCCTCTTATTTTTTAAGCAGCAGATGGTTTCCAATTTTTCACTACAATGAACAATGTAGCCATGAACAATACTGTATATAAAATACTGGGGAAAGAGAATAAATACTCTGAATGCTGCTCAAATTGCTCTCAAGAGCAGACATCCACAGAAGTATAAAAGCATATTCATTTCACCCATGGGCATTTCCATTTTTTTTAATCATTGCCAAATTTAAAAATAATTAAAATATTAATTTTTAACATACAAATCACCGTATTAAAAAAATATATATCAAAACATAAAAAGCTACATATCGTAAATCAACCGTACTTCAAAAAAACAATTTAATGAGTTGTGTTACTACCACTTCTAGTCACCATTAAATAAGAATGGTTACAAACCTGGAGCCATAGAAACCTTGTTCTTCTCTTCCAAAATAATTTTCCCATCAAAACTCATAGCAGGCAGCATTCCCTGCTGAAAAAAGATTACATTCTCTTTTTTTAAACCAAAGTACTTGTGCTTTGTGAAGAATTCCTTTGTAGATTCCATTGTTCTGCCACTGGTCATTATATACCTTGCAAGAGAAAAGTAAATCTTCTAAGCCATAGCACTATGTGAATCAGGGCAAAGTCAAGTCTTGTCTATTTCCTAAGCTAAAGAAAATTTTTGAGAGCACTGTTTGTTTTCACTTCCTTCATCCTCTTCCTGGATAAGGCAGCATTAGCTGCTACCCAAGGGGAATTTCTTCCAGTAACTTCATCAATCCTTATGTATAAAATAAATCTGTAACAATATTAAAACATATCTCCTGCAACAGAAAGCCTACAACTGGCTCAAGTAAACATTTTAGAACTCTGAAAGGTGTATTCTAGGTTGAAATCTCCTATTCTAGTAATAGGGAGAAAAGGATAAATGTAATACATTCTAATTATCTCTTATGGTTCTTTTTACAAAAAAATTGAAATGGAATCTGGGCTCTGCTCACCCTTTATTTAAAATCATAAAAGTGTAATTATACTCTCTGTTGTCACAAAAATCCAACCCATGCCACTGTAGCAAAAGAGAAAAAAATTCTATCTAAAACCATAATTAGTGACTACAATAGCTTTTCCCCTTACTAAAATGTAAACCATATATAAGTAGGGATTTTTGTCTGTTTTGGTTCTGTCTCGGTTCCCAGCACCTAGAAGTAGGTACTCAATTAATATCTGTTAAATGAAGAACATTATATAATTTCCCAGCACAGTCAATATCTGTCTGATTAACAAATTATCCTGGGTATTATGAGTATTATGAACCCTGGGCACAAAAATTTTGGGCATCATGATTTAGATGACAAAAGAAGTGACTAAACTGTTCCACATAAGAAAAATAAATTCTGAGCTGTGAGGAGAAAGAAAAAGAAGAAAATCCGACATGATAGTGGGAGGCCAGGGCTGTAAGTAGAATTTTGGCCACTTAGAACACAGACGTCCTTCAAAAATCCCCAAGGGAATCAAAATGAAGAAAATAGTTCACAGCTGGCCAATACCATCCTTAATAGCTAGAAAAGCTGAGGAAATTACAAAAAGCCTATTTTTAAAGGCATCAGAGAGCTACAAAAGCAACATGGATTAGAACTAAAATTCAAGAGAGTGAGAATCTTTCAAAGGAGAGCTAAAGATATGCAGCTGCCTTTTCCTGGGGGTATTTGCTGATCTGGGGTAAAGGCTAGTGGTAGAGAATCTGAGCTTGGACCAGGCAGAAGGACAGAGAAACCAGCAGAGTTTCTGTTGGTCACCTGGGGCTAAAATAAGAAGATTTGGGGCTAAAATAAGAAGATTAGGGACTTGAGGGATTTCAAACGCACAGCTGGTTTCCCCCTCAAAACATGCTAACTTCCAAAGCTGCTCTGAGAAACAGATTCAAGAGCTAAATCAAAACCTTTTAAAAAACAGAGCAGAATTTCCTGTAATCTCTTGGTGTTTAGAAGATGAACACTGGCCGAGATAGGCCCTGAGGACCTGGCATACTATCAGAGACTGAGAATCCCAGTTTGGCCCACAGCAGAGAAATCAATGGGGCTTTCAGCTGGTGTGTATGGGAGAAGGGTGAGGTTTCAGGAGGACTAAATAACCCAATACTTAAGGATATGAGTTTCTAGAGTGAGAGAACCCACCGAGTGCCCACAGCAGTGACTGAAAATAGATCCATACCACGTCGTCATGAAATTTCAGTTACTGAAGATAAAAAGAGACCCCAAATTCTTTCAGAGCAAAAGGGGAAAAAAAAAAGATTGGGGATCAGAATGGCAATGCAGCCCTCCAAAGCAATGCTGAAACAATAGAGCAATGCTTTCAAATTTCAGAAGGAAACTGATTTTCAATCAGAAATTCTATACATAGACAAACTACCAATCAACATGAAGTTTCTAGACCGAGAGAACCCTCTGAGTACCCAAAGGTACTCAGGTAGGGATTAAAAGTTGGAGGTGAGTATATATTGCTCGTTAAGGCTACAGTGATTATCTATCTAGCTGTAACACATATTTTAACATATATAGTAAATTATAGCTCCCAAGAAAATCTGTAGTAACAGGAAATACATCTGCCTACGAATAAAGTACATAGGCATTTTGAATATTATAAACCAATACATGTTCAGACACTGTCCCATAATGAGAAATATCTTACCACGGAATGATGCATTTGTTGCCATGATATTTTTCAGCTAACTGTTGAAGCTTCAGGATACGCTCTGCTTGAATCTGAAAAAGTGTCTTATGGGATGGCAAACCAACATCATACATCCCCTTGGGATATGCAACACCAAGTCTTGTCCCCTGCCCACCAGCTAGAAGAAGAACTGCTACTTTGTTCTGAGAAATCTGGAAAAGTCCTAAAAAAGAAAATACGTGTATCACTCTATAATTCAACACTTTAGGATTACATATACAAAGGTAGCTGCAAAGAGTCACCCTATCTGCATAAGGCGTAAAGACAAGGAATTCACAAGTAATCATGGATGACTATCTTGTTGATAAAAACATTTTTATTATTAAAAAATTAAATTTATATAACCCAACCAAACACTAAACAATGAATAATATACTTTAATGAATAATTTTTATTCTGATAAGGTTGGAAGGCAAAGACCAAGAGATGTTATAAATGTTGTACAAGCACTTGACAACTTATCAGATGTGGCAAGTTAAGAAAAAGATAGGATAAAAGCAGATCCCTAGGCTTCAGGATGAATGATGATGCTATTAAATTACCTCCAGCTGATCAATCAATCAATAACAATTAATCAATCAATGAGCATGTAAGTATACTAGACAAGCTACCATCCAGTAAATGTAAAGAAAAGAAACCCTGAGTTGGGAAAGCAGTGTAGTCCAGTGGTTGAGAAGCTGGGCTCTGAAGTCAGGACAGCTGGGTTTGAAACCCAACTCAAGTGAATGAGCTCAGGGGATTTGCCTGCAAAAGGGCGTCAGGAGACTTTGTGGAATGATGGAAATGTTGTATATCTGACTGGGGTGGTAGTTACATGGGTGTGTAAATTTGCTAAAAACTCATAAAACTAGTGCATTTTATTGTATGTAATTATACTTCAGTAAAATTTATTAAAATGCCTTCTTTTTTTTTAAATGGGCCAGCTATTGCAGCTCAGAAGGATGTGACACAGAGTTTTTTTGAAACTGTAAGTGAAACTATAAATGTTATTAAGAGACAGAGGCTCTCAGTTTGGATTAAAAAATAAAATAAAATAAAATCTTGCCATGTACCATTTCTAAGAGCTACCTCATAACTCTAAGGCAGACAGCTTCAGCACCAGAAGGTAGAGTAGCTTGTGGGAAGAGGCAACATAGAAACTGGATCTCTGGGAAGCTAGAAAAGCTGTAAAAGCTCAGATGTGATAAAGCAATGGCTGATGGCTTTTGTTCTATTTTCTGAATTTCATACTTTCATTAAAATTCTCAGAAATTCTATGAACAAGGCAGGCCACTATCCACAATTGTAGGCCAAGCCAGAGGGGGCAGTGGTGGCCAGTATCAATTATTATTATTTTTTACATCTTTAGGGAATGCAGGTTTGTCTAATTTACCAGCTTTAGGCTTTATGTGTTTTTGATATATTGGGCTTTCCTAAAGCTAATATACTAGTACATTGTGAACTTAAAGAAATATTCTTAATAAATCCATTATAAAATCAGAACTGTCCTGATTCTACAATCTGTCTTTGCCAGTAACTAAGTACAGCCAAGGATGTTATGCAAGAACTTTCTAGCAATTTTTTCAATCAAAAACTGTAAAAGCACATTAGATATTTCCATAATTCTCACCTTTGATGTAAAGCTGCGAGCTAAGCTATCTGAGAATTAATTTTCTCTCTTTCTTCCTTGCCTATAACTAGATTGTCCTTGTCCTTTTCTCCATGGCATTTCATTGTACCTTATCAGAGTTTGAAAATAAAATACCAGGGGTAATGTTAGACTCCAAAATAGTAACTAAAAATCTAAAAGGCAGGTATAATTTTCCCTATTTTAGAGATAATAGGCTCAGATGAGTTAATGATCTTGCCCAAGGTCACACAACTAAAAAGTGTGAATCAGGATTAGAACTTGACCCCAGGGCCTATTCACCAACACTGCACTGCCTACAGCAGTCTCTTATCACACCCAAACATTTAACAGATAAATTACATAGCACCATAATTTTTAGGGGTGTAAACTGTCCTTCCTATTTCCTTCTTGCCCTTCCTACTCTTTTCCACTGAATTCATGAGAGGTTGTGCTGCCTTTTCTTATCTATCTTACCCATCACCCTACATGGAAAAGCTGCTGAGCCGGGAAGAGCCCACATTCTCCAAACCTTGCCAAACACTGAATTTCTAACAGCATTCCAGCTCCGTGTTGTGCTTAAACACTCCCCACAACCACCATGTAACGAAGACTGGCTTGAGATGAAGTAATCTGAAGGGAACAGGGAACCATATAAAGCAGTTTTGAAAACCATTTTACATTTGGTTATTCCTTGAGTTATGAAAGAAACTATGGTTTCTAGGAAATAAATTTAACTCTGCTGTCACTGACCCAAAAAGCATTATTTTAAAATACAGGTCCACAATTCCTTACCTAAACCAGATTTATTTCAGAATTTTATTTCAGAATGCAGAACTCTTCAAAATTTAGAAAAGGAATATAGTACACAGACAATATGTTGTATTTTACCCCAGCAGATCTGAGACAGTACCTTATAATCACATTAAGTGGGATAAAAAAAAGTTTATTAATAGTCTCATGTCTGTTCAGGTCAGGTTTTGCACCATTTTAGAATGGCAGATAAATAACTTCAGTCTGTCTGGACCCTCACATACCACCAAAGGTGCTGGAATCAAAAATATTTCTAAACATGTTCCCAAAAAGTCCCAGATAAATATTCTGGACACAAAGGTCTTTGTTTTTTTGGTACTATTTATTTTCTTTATAGAGCACATGTGTTTTAAGTTGTACTGTTAATATGGCTCTAATCATCCTTCCTGCCTTCTTACTTTTTTACCTTCGGGGTCCAAAAGTAAGTTTCTTCTCTCAGCTCCCTTACCTGTAAAAGGTAAGAGCCATACTCCCAGAGTCAGCTCCACATCTGAGCTCCTGCTTGCCAGATGGCCAAGCAACACCAACCAGCGCTTTCCACAGATTCTTACTGGTTATCAAAATATCACTGTATAACCTTTTCTCTTCCTTGGATCAGTTCCCTAAACTACTGCTTCATTCCAAATTTCCAAATGTTTCCATTCTAAAGCTGTGCTAACCAACAGCTGATAGTGGTCTCTTTCTTCATTGAAATAAATGGTATGTGTTTGTTTCCTAAGTCCCCGACAGCCATACTTTCTCCAATTCTTCTTTCCATCTGTGGACCTGATAACCCATCTAATCACTATGTCTTAAAAGTAGCATTGAGACCATGCTTGCCAGGGGTACATTTCCAGGCAGATCTACATTTACATCTCATCTCCATCTAGCCACAACTATTATAACCAATTATAATACAATCCATAAATATTTGTGATAAAAAGGTGTTTCTGCATTAACTTCTTCCTGCTGTATGCATCTCACTTATGAACAGACAGAGAAAAACAAGAGGAAAGAAAGCAGTCCCTAGAGTATCAAAGCCAGCTTCAATTCAAGAACTAAATAAATGTAGCTACAGCTGTTGTTAACAATACCAAATCGTATGGGGCTGAAGTATTCATCCATTTCGTCTGTGTTACTACAATAAAACTGCAATGTTTATCAAAAGTGTGTAACACATAAATTAGTACCTGTCTTATAATGACAGATAAAATACTTCTTGAAATTAAGCAGGCCAATAAAATTCAGTAAGCCTTTTAGTTACATGGCAATATACATGATTTCAAACTGTATGGGTCATAACATAAATTTTATACAGGCAGCACTGCACCTATTTGAAAAATGTTAACTGATTATAAACGTATTTAACCCATGTGACAATTAGGAAATTATGAACTTCTATCCCAAAACTTCTGCAAATATATGGGAAAAAAACCTGAAAAGTAAATTACTATATCATCTTTTCATTACAGGTCACTAGAGTTAATTACCTTCCCACAGAAATCAGGACCTAACACACACTAAATGAGAAGTTTAAAAAAAAAAAAAAAAAAAATCAAGCCAGAATGAGCCATTTCCAGGGCAGGGGTATACCTCTCTCCTTGGGGAGTCATGCATGTTAGCCCAACAGAGTCCGAGCACTTTTCCTGATAACATTTACAACAAACAGAGAGAAGAGTTTACAGTGGCCTCTCACAGGTCAACTGCTTCCTGGATAACTTCCTGCTTGGACTAGCTCCTCTCATACATACTCTTTGATTTGGGCACGTGCCTGAAACAAGGAGGTTGGCACAGGTGCTTCTGATGTAGAGCATTCCCAGAGCTTTCTATCTAAACTTTCAGCACTCCTGGACAAGGGGTGGGGTAAACAGGCTATTCAACTGGTGGAAATGAAGAAAGACTATACACAAGAGAGGAGATATTTTAAGTCTTTAATTTTTAATCACATTTTACAGGTGAAACAATTCTTTTATGGATTAACTACTTCCCCAAAATATTAAGCACAAAAAGTAGACTAATAAGGGAAATCTCTATTTGAACTGGTTTTAGATACTGGGGGATTATTGTGAATTTCATTAGGTATAATAATGGCATCGTAATTAGGAAGAAAATGTCCTTATACTTAAGAGATGTATACTGAATTTTATGAGGGTAAACATAATGTTTGCAAGTTGCCTTAAAATACTACAGCAGAGAAAAATGAAAGAGGGATAAAGCAAAATTAACAAAATTTTCATAATTAATTAAGGTAATGCATATATAGAAGTTCATTATACTATTTTTTGTCTCCAAATATCTGCTTCCAAATATGCTTGAAATTTTTCATAATAACAATTTCTGGAGCAGGCTACAAGACTATACATAAACTATAATCCTAATGTATGTGTGTGTATATAAGAAAATACTATAAAATACTACTAGCGAGTATTTATCTCTGGATTGTGGGACAGCAGAGATTTATCTTTTTTCCTTTGTAATTCTTAGTATTTTCCAACTTCTCCAAAATAAGTATGTGTTACTTTTAAAATAAAACAAATGTTAGAAATATCACTGCACTAGATTTCAGGAACTGTAGAAGAGGATAATGTCATGAATACATTTTTTCTAAACAATCCATTTACTTTTCTACAATGCTATATAGATTAATTTTTTAAGTGTCTCACAGGTAAAAAAAAAGGGCTAACACTGAATATTAATTTCTTATTATAACACAGAATTACAAGATTGTTTTGTGTTCAGTTTAAGCATGCATTTCTTTTAATAAAGAACGGGATTTTTTTTAAGCAAATATATTTTCCCAGTGTGAATATCTTTTCTAAAATGATATTCTCATTGAAGCTTCTGAACTACTTCTTCCAAGATCTCAGTTTTGTAAGATAGAGGTTTTTCAGTTACCACTCTACATTCCATTTTCTACAACTGGCCAGAACACTTCAAGAATTAAATCAAAACAAGATCTCTCTTCAATAAAGAGCACAGTGGTAGCTTACGTATTTATCCTTCACCAAAAATTTTCCACCCTAGGTGTTAAAATGTCTAAGGTCAATAGCCACCAGACACTTTGAAATTATTGTACAATGCTTTTATTTCCCCTATCCTGGGGCAGTGGGATGGGGGCAGGCGCAGTGGGGGCTGGTGGGGGAGGTTGTCTTTGATACAATTATCAGGAATTTCCTACTATCTGAAATAAAGCATTGGAATCTTTGCAATGGCAATCTCTTTCCTTTGATAACTTACTGCAGAAACTTCCTTTTGTTATGAATTTGCACACATATGGCAGTTTCTACCTAATGAAAATGTTGTTAACGTCAGTTAAAAAGTCTCCCTCTCCACCCCTACTGCTTAAGCCACAAATAAATATTCTTCCCTTGCCAGCAAGCCAAAAGGAAGTTTGCTTTGCACCTTCTTATACTAGACTTGCTTGTAACAGTTCTGGATTTTAATCTAAATGAGAAGTCATAAATGTGGACTTTTAGTTCCACAGATTCCAACAAAAAGGCCATAAAGAAGAGACTCAAACTATAGACTCAAACTATAGTCTTGACTGTTGCTCATGGTCCCCATTATACAAGGCCAAAGCTTGGCTTTCCATAAGAGTTAATTCTAAGACTTTATCTCCATAAAATCACAAGGAGAAATATAGGCAGCTGGAATACCAGAGGGTAAGAAGAGGTCCTGTGTGGCTTTTGGTGAAACCCAGGGAGGGAGGGAAAGATTAATGAATCCAAAGTTAGTGGGGGTCACTACTGTCCTCCATTCAGAAGGATCCATCTGGAAGCCACTCTCTCACATCTTAGTGGCAGAGCCCTGCTCTAAGTAAGAAGCGAGGTTAGCCACTACCGAGCATTTTAAATACGAAAGGGTCCTCCTTGAAGATCATCCAATTATTTTCAATGTTTTCAATCTTCAACCCCTTTTAAGTAAAACTTCATGTAAAGAGGTTTATTTGTTTATGTATCAAATACATAAAAACAGGTCAAAGTAGAACTGCTCCTGGAGTGGGGAGATGAAAGGGCTGGAGACCTACCTGTTTAGTATCTGTTCCCCCCTCTCCACAGTTTCACCAGCAGTTGGAAACCCTAGAGGTCTTTGGAACAGTTTGAAAAACAGTAGATCTGTAAGCCCAGAGAAAGACATGAAGATAATGGCAGAGAAGAAGGTTCATAATGGCAGTTATGTTTCTTTTTTGGGGGGTTGCAGGGAGTGCCAAAAAGCGAAAGACAATAAAAATACCCATAGTGTGGTGCAAATTTAGACTATAAATCATATCTATAAAAGTAAATATGTATATAATCAAGTACTAGGTGGCAATGTGGACAAATAAAAACATAGATTTGATGAGGTTATGGGCAATTTCTCTACCGTAGTTCTGTTACTTTGATATTATTTTTGCGATAGAGTAATGTTTTTTTAAAAAGGAAAAAGTATTAGTCCAATCTGTTCATTCGAAAACTGAGGAAATGAGGTCCAGATTTGACAATAGCATGTACAAACACTCAAGGGCCTGCAATATTTAGTCACTTTTACTTATGGAGGAGTAGTAGATTATAAAATCCACAGTTCTTAACCCTACCAAAAAAAGCTAAATTTTAGCTATTTTGCCATTGTCAAAAGCACTCATTAGTACTAGTTATCGGGACAGATTTTATGATATGCTTTAGAGGAAAAAGCATTGGGGAAATTCAACAAACATTTATCGACCAACATATAACTGCAAAACACTGCTCTAAATGCTATGTGACATACATAGACACCTAGGACACGGGCTGCTCTTTAAAAGTTCACAATGTAATGATGAAGATAGATATAAACAACCCTTATTATAAGGAAAAATGAAAGATGAGCATGGACAAACAATTTCAACCTGGGACACTGACAGAAAGGACAGATGAAAGAGTATGTGTGGTGAACCTTGGAGAATGAGTATAAGTTTCCCAAGTGGCACAGCCACCTCACTGCACAGCTCCAGGAGACGGGTGGCGTCACAAGGTGATCCAGCTACATGGAGAAGGGGTAAAGGCCAGACCCAGCTAAGGACGAGCATGAGCAAAGGCAGGAAAGGCATACTAGAATGTTCAGAGAAAGGTGAATTACAGGGTCCAGCTGAAAGGTGTGGGGCAGTAGCAGTGGAGAGACACATAAGAGACAAGATTGGATAGGGCCGTGTTAGGGAAGGGTTTTGGAGTAAGCTAGCATAAACTGAATCATTCAGTTTGTGCTTCAGGAAGGGAAATCTAATAGAAGTACGGACACTGAGAAAGGAAAGAGACTTAGAGGCAAATTATGACTTGAATGAGAAGAGCCTTGAAGCAGGCACCAGAAATGAAAAGAGAATGGAGAGACGGGCAACAGGAGCCACTGCGGCCTCTTGGCCACACAATCTGTCACTCTCAGATCAGTCACCTGGCTTAAGGTCTTAAGGAAGTGAAAATACTGTTACTTTAATGGTTTTAGTACATCTCATAATAAGCCTTAGAGCAAATCTTCCCAGGCTCAGTACCTTCACTTTCCCAGGCCTGCAGCTGATCGTGATCCCTGGTAGCGCTGCCCAACACCTCTCGAGGCACAGCTTCCATCCGTGAGTCCACTTTCTCTGGCTGGGAAGAATGGTTAAATCCTTCAATGGCCTTTTGGAAAAAGAAGTTCAGCTCCTCAAAGTTCATGGCCTGGAGCTCTGTGAAAAGTTCTACCTGTTGGGCTTCTTCCAGCTCATTCCAGAATTGCAATAGGTGTTCTTGCCCAGCTTTGGACAACCTGAGTTTGAGGTCATTAACATTCATAATGCTCTGGTAGCCAAGTTTTGTGATAACTGGGGTGTAATTTCTGCACCTGTAAACCTGAAAGAGAAAAGAAATGAATAGCAGGTCAAAGTCCAACCTCAAAACCTGAGATTTTTCCTGCTAAAAATAAGTACATTAAAAAAAAGGGCTTCCCTGGTGGCGCAGTGGTTGAGAGTCCGCCTGCCGAGGCAGGGGACACGGGTTCGTGCCCCAGTCCGGGAAGATCCCACATGCCACGGAGCGGCTGGGCCTGTGAGCCATGGCCGCTGAGCCTGCGCATCCGGAGTCTGTGCTCCGCAACGGGAAAGGCCACAACAGTGAGAGGCCCGCATACCACAAAAAAAAAAAAAAAAAAAATCTTGGGAGTTCCCTGTGGTCTAGTGGTTAGGACTCAGCGCTTTCACTGCCAGGGCCCGGGTTCAATCCCTGGTCGGGGAAGTAAGATCCTGCAAGCCCCACAGCATGGCCAAAAAAATTTTTTAATAAAATAAAAAAAAATTTTTCAACACTTGATGTTAAGGAAATTCTACCTTTCCATCATGATCATACTCATAAGAGATCAAACTTGTAAGACAATGCTAATTATTCTTATATACCAGGCACTGCACCAAGTACTTTACCTACACGGTCTCATGTAATTTTCAACAACTCTATGACATAAATACTATATCATCGCTTTACAGTTGAGGAGAATGAGGCACAGAGAGGCAAAGCAACCCGGCTGACTGGTGGAGCTAGGGTGTGAATGCAGACAGTCTGATCCCAGGTCTCTAGTTGCCTCTATACTACTCTGACCACTCAGCTACTACTGAAAGAACACTTGACTGTTTAATATTTCAACCCTTCTCCTTTTATCTCTAAGGACAGAAACACAGAATTCAGAATACAACAATATCAAGAAGACAGGAACCCTATAATTATAAAAAATACATTTTAGGGCTTCCCTGGTGGCACAGTGGTTGAGAGTCCGCCTGCCGATGCAGGGCACACGGGTTTGTGCCCGGGTCCGGGAGGATCCCGCATGCCACGGAGTGGCTGGGCCCGTGAGCCACAGCCGCTGGGCCTGCACATCCGGAGCCTGTGCTCCGCGGCGAGAGAGGCCACAGCAGTGAGAGGCCTGCGTACCGCAGAAAACAAACAAACAAACAAAAATAAAACATTTTATTTAAAGAGCAACTTCCACAAAGAAGCAATAAAATATATCCACTGTCTTTACTAAGAATTGAGCCCTAGGAGATTGGTCCAAGATGGTGGAAAAGAAGGATGTGCGCTCACTCCCTCTTGCGAGAGCACCAGAATCACAACTGCTGAACAATGATCGACAGGAGGACACTGGAACTCACCAAAAAAGATGCCTCACATCTAAGGATGGGGAGAAACCACAATGAGATGGTAGGAGGGGCGCAATCACAATAAAATCAAATCCCATAGTCGCTGGGTGGGTGACGCACAAACTGGAGAACACTTATACCACAGAGGTCCACCCAATGAAGTGAAGGTTCTGAGCCCCACATCAGGCTTCCCAAACTGCGGGTCGGCAAGAGGAGGAGGAATTCCTAGAGAATCAGACTTTGAAGGCTGGTGGGATTTGATTGCGGGACTTTGACAGGATTGGAGGAAGTGGAGACTCCACTCTTGGAGGGCACACATGAAGTAGTGTGCACATCGGGACCCAGGGGAGAGAGCGGTGAGCCTACGGGAGACTGAACTGGACCTACCTGCTAGTGTTGGAGGGTCTACTGCAGAGTTGGGCGGGGGGGCTGTGACTCACCGAGGGGACAAGGACACTGGTGGCAGAAGTTCTGGGAAGTGCTCCCTGGCGTGAGCCCTCCAAGAGTCGGCCATTAGCCCCACCAAAGAGCTCCACTGGTAGGCTCCAGTGCTGGGTCTTCTCAGGCCAAACAACCAACAGGGAGGGAACCCAGCCCCACCCATCAGCAGACAAGCAGATTAAAGTTGTACGGAGCTCTGAGCAACACCCAGCTCTACCCACCACCAGTCCCTCCCATCAGGAAGCTTGCACAAGCCTCTTAGATAGCCTCATCCACCACAGGGCAGACAGCAGAAGCAAGAAGGACTACAATCCTGCAGCCTGTGGAAGGAAAACCACATTCACAGAGAGACAGACAAAGTGAAAAGGCAGAGGACGTTGTACCAGATGAAGGAACAACTAAATGAAGTGGAGATAGCAAACTTCCAGAAAAAGAATCCAGAATAATGATAGTGAAGATGATACAGGACCTCAGAAAAAGAATGGAGGCAAAGATCGAGAAGATGCAAGAAATGTTTAACAAACTCCTAATAGAATTAAAGAACAAATAAACAGAGATGAACACTACAATAACTGAAATGAAAAATACACTAGAAGGAATCAACAGCAGAATAACTGAGGCAGAAGAACGGATAAGTGACGTGGAAGACAGAATGGTGGAATTCACTGCTGCGGAACAGAATAAAGAAAAAAGAATGAAAAGAAATGAAGACAGCCTAAGAGACCTCTGGGACAACATTAAACACAACAACATTTGCATTATAGGGTCCCAGAAGGAGAAGAGAGAGAGAAAGGACCTGAGAAAGTATTTGAAGAGAATATAGTAGAAAACTTCCCTAACACGGGAAAGGAAATAGCCATGCAGGTCCAGGAAGCACAAAGAGTCCCAGGCAGGATAAACCCAAGGAGAAACACGCTAAGACACACAGTAATCAAACTGACAAAAATTAAAGACAAAGAAACATTATTGAAAGCAACAAATTGAAGAATAAAAACCATATGATCATCTCAATAGATGCAGAAAAAGCTTCTGACAAAATTCTACACCCCTTTATGATAAAAACTCTCCAGAAAGTGGGCATAGTGGGAAACTACCTCAACATCATAAAGACCATATACAACAAACACACAGCAAATATCATTCTCAATGGTGAAAAACTGAAAGCGTTTCCTCTAAGATCAGGAACAAGACAAGGATGTCTACTCTTGCCACTATTATTCAACATACTTTTGGAAGTCCTAGTCGCAGCAATCAGAGAAGAAAAAGAAGTAAAAGGAATACAAATTGTAAATGAAGAAGTAAAACTGTCACTGTTTGCAGATGACATGATACTATATGTAGAGAATCCTAAAGATGCCACCAGAAAATTACTAGAGCTAATCAATGAATTTGGTAAAGTTGCAGGATACAAAATTAATGCACAGAAATCTCTTGCATTCCTATACACTAACAACAAAAGATCAGAAAGAGAAATTAAGGAAACAATCCTTAATTTCACCATTGCAACGAAAAGAATAAAATACCTAGGAATAAACCTACCTAAGGAGGTAAAAGACCTGTACTCAGAAAACTATAATACACTGATGAAAGAAATCAAAGATGACACAAACGGATGGAGAGATATACCATGTTCTTGGATTGGAAGAATCAATATCATGATAATGACCATACTACCCAAAGCAATCTATAGATTCAGTGCAATCCCTATCAAATTACCAGTGGCTTTTTTTACAGAACTAGAACAAAAAAATCTTAAAATTTGTATGGAGACACAAAAGATCCCGAATAGCCAAAGCAGTCTTGAGGGAAAAAAAATGGAGTTGGAGGAATCAGGCTCCCTGACTTAAGACTATACTACAAATCTACAGTAATCAAGACAATATGGTACTGGCACAAAAGCAGAAATATAGATCAATGAAACAGGATAAAAGCCCAGAGATAAACCCACGCACTTATGGTCAATTAATCTATGATAAAGGAGGCAAGGATATACAACGGAGAAAAGACAGTCTCTTCAATAAGTGGTGCTGGGAAATATGGACAGCTACATGTAAAAGAATGAAATCAGAACCCTCCCTAACACCATACACAAAAATAAACTCAAAATGGATTAGAGACCTAAATGTAAGACTGGACACTATAAAACTCTTAGAGGAAAACATAGGAAGAACACTCTTTTTGATCCACCTCCTAGAGTAATGGAAATAAAAAGAAAAATAAACAAATGGGACCTAATGAAACTTAAAAGCTTTTGCAAAGCAAAGGAAACTATAAACAAGACGAAAAGACAACCCTCAGAATGGGAGAAAATATTTGCAAACGAATCAACAGACAGAGGATTGATCTCCAAAATATGTAAATAGCTCAAGCAGCTCAATATTAAAAAAAAAACTCAACCAAAAAATGGGCAGGAGACCTAAACAGACTTTTCTCCAAAGAAGACATACAGATGGCCAAGAAGCACATTAAAAGGTGCTCAACATCACTAATTATTAGAGAAATGTAAATCAAAACTACAATGAGGTATCACCTCACAGCAGTTAGAATGGGCATCATCAGAAAATCTACAAACAACAAATGCTGGAGAGGGTGTGGAGAAAAGGGAACCCTCATACACTGTTAGTGGGAATGTAAATTGATACAGCCACTATGGAGGTTCCTTAAAAAACTAAAAATAGAATTACCATATGACCCAGCAGTCCCACTACTGGGCATATACCCAGAGAAAACAATAATTCAAAAAGACACATGCACCCCAATGTTCATTGCAGCATTATTTACAATAGCCAGGTCATGGAAGCAACCTAAATGCCCATCGACAGACAAATGGATAAAGAAGATTTGGTACATATATACAATGGAGTATTACTCAGCCATAAAAAGGAACGAAACTGAGTCATTTCTAGAGACGTGGATGGATCTAGAGACTGTCATACAGAGTGAAGTAAGTCAGAAAGAGAAAAACAAATATCGTATATTAACGTGTATATGTGCAATCCAAAAAAATGGTACAGATGAACCAGTTTGCATGGCAGAAATAGTGACACAGATGTAGAGAGCAAACGTATGGACACCAAGGGGGGAATGTGGTGGGTGGCAGTGGGATGAACTGGGAGATTGGGATTGACATGTATACACTAATACGTATAAAACAGATAATAAGAACCTGCTGTATAAAAAATAATTTAAATTAAAAAAAAAAAGAATTGAGCCCTAAAGGACAAGCAATACACACATAACAATCAAGTGATATGGTAATGCTTTTTAAGAGCATTCCACGATAATCCAGCCAAATGTTAATAGTAATAAAAAATAGGAGAAAGAGGAAATATTTAATCTACTCAGCTAATACAGATAAATGCAAGAGAAGACAGGCATTGTCCAGAAAGAGTTCACAAAGGAAATATGATCTAGCTGTGCCTCAACGGTTGAACAGATTATATAGACAAGATTAGGAAACAAGCAGAGCCTGGTGGCCATGGTAAGTAAACATGTGTAGGATGGAGAGCAGTAAGAAAGTTCAAGTTTTATGTAGAATGATGGGAAATGATGTAGGTTAGGGCTAACCCATGAAGAGCCTTGAAAACTAAGCAAAGGAATTTAGCCCAAACAGAGTAGGTAACGGGAAGCCAACACAGATTACTAAACAGGGCCGTTCCACCATGCTTTAGAGAGATGAGAGAAAAGAGCATGGCACAAAACAGACTGTAAGGAGGAACAACTAGAAGCAGGAAAACAAGTTAAAAGACAATTGCAGGTGTGAAAAACCAAAGAGCAACCAGATTTGTTGCAGAGGAAATAAGAGTGAAAGGGATAAATTTGAGACACACTGGGAAGAATCATCACTGCATTATAATTGCTTAGCTTAGATATAAAGGACAGAGGAAAAGTAGGTATCAAAGAAAAAACAAGAATCTTCTCATGTAAGAATAGTAAAAGGCAATATACAAGGTAGTTGAGAGCAAAATTCTGGAGTTCAGCTGAATTACTTAATTTCCCTATGCCTCCGTTTCCCCACCTGTAAAGTGGGATTAATAATACTCTCTATCTCATGAGGACTATTAAACATCAAACACCATTTACAAACTCAGGTTAAGAGAACCTACATCTGTGGGTCCCTTGAAGGGGCAATAACAACAAACACTACCATATATATGGCAGCACGATTCTTATTGCTTTATAGATAGCTGCTAATCCTCCAAACAACTCTAAGGTACTGTTATTGGGATTACTTTACAGAGGAAGAAATTGAGCCACAGAGATAACTTGCTCAAGGTCCAAAACCAGTAAAGTGACGGAGCTAGGATTCAAACCCTAACAGCCTGACTCCTAAATTCATGCTCTTAACCATCATGCTATACTGACTCTCAAGAGAAAGACTCTGTTATCTCCATGTGCATGTGCATGTGCGTATATGTGTAAGAGAGGGGTGGCAAGAGAAAGAGAAACAGGTGATTTGTACTTTATTCAAAAATACAGACACAGTTGATTTTCTTATACCTGACTCACTTTGCAAAACTGAGTTCATAAGCCAACAGAATGGAGAAAGGAAGAAAATGTACAGGACAAGTAGGAGAGGAACTTTACAGGATGAACCAGATATAACCACCTCCATGCCACAAAAATCGTATTATTTTCTCCATTAATTCTGATAAGAGGTGTGTGCGTGTGTGTAATGGGTAAGCAGTAGTGAATAAGAGAATCAGACAAGGATTTTTACTTTGACAACCAAAGTCTGAAAAAGTTGAAGATCTAGAAATTATGACAGAACTTGCTATGTGACATATTTGGCAGTAGCCCACCATTATCAAACATAACTTTATCAGAATTTAAATTCCAGTTTAAAAGATATTTAGTATTTCCCCCTCCTCTTCTGGTCTCCTTCCTACCTCTATCTCTGCAGCTATATTATGTCCCCCAAATTGATAAGTAACCTCTTAGAGCGTTTGAAAAATAGTCATGGGGAGGAGCCATAACCACTGAATGCTTTAAATGCTTCACAGCACAGCCTATTAAGTCTTTTTTAGCCCAAGCTAAGTGAGGCAACTCAATAACAGTGAAGGAACAGAAACTGCCTTCTGTCCACACCTAGTTAATTTCACCAGAAAGCCCTTAAACTAAAGGCACTACATAATAACATACACACATTATCACAATCACTATTCCCTTATTTCAGATTTCATAAACCATGTACAAATAAATATAGCATAGGGTCAGGCCAAACTTAACAAAATCTTCGGGAAGCCATACAGCACATGTGTGCTCTGAACCCTCCAATCCCATGTTGCTGCTTGGCCAAGCCAGGGGAAAGCCAGAAATTTCAACCCTCTTCCATCATCAGTATTAAAACAAAACGGCAAGTAGGTTTTGTCCCACTCTCATGGCCCCCACAAGTATCTCCAATCCTTACCATCAACGCTTTCAGAGTCTTTTCCTCATATAGTCAGGACACCCCAACTCACTCCCACCGCACAGTTCCAACGACTTGTCCCCACTGTAGGCCCCCCAAGCTTGGCAAAACTGTCCACAAGGCCCTAGCCTGAGAATCTCAAGGCCCCCATCCCGGGTCCAGGCGAGGCTCCACTCCCAACCTCTTGACAAACCCCAGATTGCAGACACTGCCCATGTGGGCGCCCTCATGCCAGCTCTCCCAGCAGGGTCGCCGAAGCTGAGAAGCGCTGCGGGCCACACGGGAGCAGTGTGGGTGGGCAGCGCGCTCCTCGGTGTGTGCCAGGTTGCTGGCTCTTTGCACGTACGTGCGCCTCGTGTCCACGTCGCGCGCGTGGCCGTGGAAGCGGGTGCGTGGCGGCACCAGGTCCCCACCCGCCCCGGGTCCCGAGTCCCGCCGTCTCCTCCAGGGTGGCAAGAGTAGACAGCGACTGAGCTGGGAGTCCCTCACCTCTCTCGGCGCGACCACAGCTCCGCCCAGCTCCGGCTCCTTCGGCGCGGCCACTCATCGGCGTCCAGCGCCCGCTCCGAATATATACCCTCATCCGTGGGGCCGGGGCGGCAGGGCGGGCCAGGAGCTGGGGCCAGGAGCTGGGGCCAGGGGGAGCGCCGGCCCCAGCCACCCCGCCCCTCCGTCGCCGCGACGAGTGGCTGCCCGCGCGGGGAGGAGTCGCAACCACCCGCCCAGACACGTCAGCGCCCACAGCGCAAGCGACGAGGCGGGCGCGGAGAGGAGCGCCGCGAAGGAGCGGGGCGGGGAGGGGCGGGGCCTCTCGCGTCACTCATTCTCCAGTCCAATGGGGATGGCGCGAGGGGCCTGTCAGTAGGTGGCCCCGCCCCCCAGCGTCCTCGCGGCTGGGAGGGGTGTACTTTGCGTTCGCTGGGTGGGGCGAGTTCCGAGCCCAGCGGTGGTATCACGGGTAGGCCTTAAGATCCCTGACGTCACTGTGTTGTTCCTCGAGGTGCCGTCCTGCGGCTCCTAGTCTTCCCTGTGGCCCCACGGCTCGGGGCGCCCCCCTTTTCCCAAAACGGACAGCGGAGCTGGACTGGGAGCTGCGTCATCCGGGTGGCGTGTGTCCGACCACCCACACAGAGGGTTGCGAAAGCGCGGCAGCCGCCGACGTCTCTGCGCAGAACCCCAGGGGCGGGCCTGGCGCGCCCTCTGACCTTGCGCCACTGTTTCGTCTTAAGCTGGCCAGGTAGTCGGGGCCGTGACCGTCTTTCTGTTCTATGGTGTTTGGGGTCGCAAACACGTGAAGCCAGACCCATTTACCTTTGCACAAATGGGCACCAAAAAAAAAAAAAGAGAGGAAATGCAAGCAAATTTATTAGGTAACCTGAGAAAATGAAAAGCGCGCGCCATAGAGAGGTAAGCCCGATGTCAGTTTTGTGTGACTGTGGTCTTAACCTCTCTGGGCCTCAGTATATGACACGAAAAGTGTTGTTGGACTGGTTGACCTCCAAGGCCGTTGCTGTGCGACTGGTTATAATTGCCTGTATACCATATAACTTTGTGTGGATGTGCACATGCGATTATATGCTCGGCACTGTGCCTTTGAAAGCTGTGTTTACGCGTGGCACTTGGCACATTTTCTGCAAGAAGTCCAAAATGTTGAAATACCAAAACATCTAGATTTAACAAAATACCTGACTAAGAAATTCAGGCATCTCGGTGCCTTTCTTCTACCTTCTTGAGTGCAAAAGCCTTTTAATTTTATCAATTTCAAAATCATCCACTGCATTAAGTAACTGAAAAATTTACCCTGGATGAGTAATGCTGGTAGTTACACATTCAGGAGGTTGAACACTATCTTTCATGATCACAGAATGTCATCCATTTGTTTGAAAGATTTATAGTTGTAGTGGTTATGAACATGACATCTGCAGAATTCCAGCTTCTTTGTTGCTTGGAATCTTTGGCAAGTTAACTTTTCTACATCAGTTTTTCTCATCTATAAAATACAGACAATAATAAATATGCCCCTTAGGGGTGTTGTGAGGATTAAACCAGTCAATACAAGAACAGAATGTGGAACAGAGTAAATAATAAATTGTAATTGTTTTTATGTGAGTGCTTATGCTATGTCAGGCACTGGTCTAGGTCCTGAATACCTTGATATACTTAGCATCATCTAGAAAACCTTTTGTTGTTTGGATCCCTGATACTATAAAGAACATTTCTTGGGCTTCCCTGGTAGCGCAGTGGTTGGGAGTCCGCCTGCCGATGCAGGGAACACGGGTTCATGCCCCGGTCCGGGAAGATCCCACATGCCACAGAGTGGCTGGGCCCCTGAGCCATGGCCGCTGAGCCTGCGTGTCCGGAGGCTGTGCTCTGCAGCGGGAGAGGCCACAACAATGAGAGACCCGCGAACCGCAAAAAAAAAAAAAAAAAAAAGCCATTTCTCTCAAACCTTTCATGATAACTAAAAACAAAATTACTCCCATTAATGTTGCTGAGGTCCCCCTTGAAGAGACCTAGAAGCCTCCACACAATAATACAGCTTTGTGACCTTTAACGAAAGGAAAAGAATGTAAGACAATTGCTTTCTAAAAATATACTGTCACTCATCTACATTTCTACTCCCTGAGGAAGAAATATATGAGAATTTAGAAAAATTTGACCTAGGAGACCAGATTCAAAATCACAGTTCAACCCTGAATTCTTCCTTTATAAAATGAGGATAATACCTAACTCACGTGGGTGTAGTAAAAATTAAAAGATAAAGACTCTGTAATAGTGTCTGGAGTATTATAGGCATTCTATAAATCTTAGATGAATGAATGAATAAAGAGAAAAATCACTATTAAAGAGTTCATTAAAGAAAAAGGAAGAACTGAGCCCAGGACAAGTGTTTTCAACGCACTATTATAAAATCAAATTTTTACTTTTACCCTTTGTGCTAAAAATATTTTTCTAGTTTCTAGGCATAAAAAGGGCCGTAATCTCATCTTACCAGATAAATATCCAGAAACGTCTTGCCTAAAGAGTTATTTCTGTCTTTTAAAATATTTTTTATATACATAGTCTTTTAAAAACTAACGGCAGTGACTTCCCTGGCAGTCCAGTGGTTAAGACTTCGCGCTTCCACTGCAGGGGGTGTGGGTTCGATCCCTGGTTGGGGAACTAAGACCCCGCATGCCACGTGGGGTGCAAAATAAATAAAATTAAAAAATAATGGCAGAGAAGGCAAGGATGCTCACTATCCATGATTATTTAACATGACACTGAAGATCTCTTCTAATGCAATTAAGAGGAATAGTAAGAAACTTAAGAATTAGAAAAGAATAAGCAGAACTACCTTGAATTTCAAATGACATGAGAGTACCTGGAAAACTCTAGAAAATAAGATTAACTCAAACTATGAGAATCAATGATAAGACTAAATCATAAAAGATTTCAGTAAGGCTATAAAATGAACAGATAGAAGTCAATCATTTTCATATACACAACTAGTTAGAAGACATGATAATAGAGGAAAATCCCATTTACGATAACAACAAAGGACATTAAATGTAACACAAAATGTGCAAAAGCTGTGTAAAGAAAGCTGTAAAACATTCCTACACAAAAGCCATAAAGATACCTGATAAAAGGAAAAACACCCTTTGTTAATGTATAAATTACACTCCATGTTATATTATAAATGTATAAACTAGACAAGCTGATACCAAAGTGCTCATGGAAAAAGAAACATGAAAGGATAACCAGGAAAACACTGAAAAAAACTAAAAAACTACAATAAGAAGCCTACCTACCAGATACTAAAATATTCTATGAAACCCCTATAATTAAAACAATGTGGTAGATTGTGAATACATGTGAACAATGTGAACAATTGTGAATAGTCAAATGGAATAGACTAGACAGTCCACCTTTATAATAGTACTTGGGCCTATTTAGGCCCAAGTACTATATCATAAAGGTGGCATCTCAAACCACTAGACTTTTGAGTAAATGGGACAACTAGGTAGCCACTTGGAAAAAGATGAAACTAGATCCGTACTTCACACCATTCGTAAGAATAAACTCCAAATACATCAGAGATCTAAGAGTAAAGTATGAAATCATACAGGTAGTAGAAGAAAACATGGAATACTACATAGCTACATGGAATACTACACAAAACAAAAAGAGAGACTGATACGAACTGAAAAGGGGTGACTTTCAGGACATTGGTATGTGTGAAAGAAAGCAAAGTGCAAACAAGTGTACATAATGAAAGAAGGGGAAATAAGAAAATGTACACACATCTGCTTATTTTTGGAAACAAAACAAAGCAGGAAAGACAAACCAGAAACCAATAAGATTAGTTATCTGCAGCGGGTGGGTAGGAATCAAGTGGAGGAATGGGGAGGGAAGTTACACTTTTCTAAATACAACTTTCTGTATAGTTTTGACTTTTGGAACCCTGTTAATGCTTTACATATTCAAAAGATGAAATAAAAATAACAAAGAGGGAGGTTGAACCCTGAAACAGAAACCAAACAAACAAATCAACCTAACTGTATCTTAAATAACATAACTTTTTACTGAAGATTCCTTGGGGGAATTAACCCAAGTAAATTTTGAAGACAGTATTTTTTCACAGCTTTATTGAGGTTGACTTCAAATAAACTACAGATATTTAAAATGGACAATTTGGTGATTTTTGACTTATGAATATACCTGTGGGCACAGTATTTTAACTTTCTACCCTCAATCTAAAGACAAAATGAATTGTAAACAAGTGTTAAACTCTAGTTAGTAGGTTGGCTTTTCACAGTGGTGTGGGTTAGCAATTCTGAAACTATTTTGTTTGTATCGTGGAGGTGAGCAAATGACTAAATGTATTGAAGATAATGAGAGAGAAGTTACTTCTGGAGAAGAAAATTACACATATGGAAAGGCAGAGAGGCTAGAATTACCTCTTTAGTGCAGATTGGAATTGAAGTTAGCATGAACTCATGATTATTAATCCCAGTACAGAAATTGGCATACATATGTGTGTATATGTGATAGAAATGCATATTTTGGGGAAAATGCTAGCAGTTAGTGAATTTGGGTAACGGGTATATGGAACTTCTTTATACTGCTCGACAATTTCTCTGTAAGGTTGAAATTATATAAAAATTTTAAAGTTCAAAAAATTAGAATACAACTAATGGTGGAGTTCTTCACTATCAGTCCAAACAAAAAAAGAAAATCTTTAACCCACGGAGCACACAGCTCTGGAGGAAAGGACCGAGGGTGTGAGAGTCAACAGAATCATTTGCCTGTCCCCTGTCACGTGCCCTCAATCACCGGGTCGGAAAGCCTCATCACCTGGGAAGCTGTAAATGCCACACAGTACTGTTTTGGGTGACAGCTGTGCTCCCTTAGGACAGGCATCATGCTAGGGAAGTGTTTTTCTCTAATTCTCAACCTTCCAGTTGAAAACAGGCTTAGATGAGGAGTATGGAAACGTGTTGTGCAGAGTGGGGAATGGCCTGGAATCCCTGGCTATTTATATGGATGTCCCTGGGCTTGAACTATTCTCTTAAGAACAAACTGGCACATTTTTCAGTATTCAATCAAGAACAAATAGATGTTTTTTTCAAAATATGTTTACTGGGTTGTTCTGTGCCAGTCCTTGTGATAGATACCACGGGGAATCAAAAGCTAGGGTCTGGGTCCCCAGGGAATATATAAACATGGGGGAGATGTTCCTTTTTCAAGCCAAGGGGCCATAGTGCCACAGTGAATGCACAAATGAAGGATTTCAGAGCTCAGAGAAGGGAGAGAATAAAATAAAGAAATTTCTTAAAAGGATAGGCCAGTAGGGTTTGAGAGAGCCAGGAGGTGAGAAGCCTCACTCTTTAAGAGTGCCACCCCTTGATCCCCAGCCTTAATAATGGGGCTTCTATGAGCCAGTTATTTGTTTTCACACTGGCAACACCTGATGCCTCCTTAGCAAAATAAACCAAGGAATTTGTACTCAGAGAACTTAGCAAGAGATCTAGTAGGGTTGGTACTAAATAAACTGTGAAATCAGAAGCATCGAAAAGGGAATATTTACCAAAGAGTATGTATTTTGGGTAGTACGTATGATCCCAACTTGGCTTTAAAAAAAAAAAAGATAATACTTTCATTAGTTAGATAGATAGGTAAGATAGATTAGATAGATAATAGGTAGATAGAGGCTGTGAGATTAGGAAAAATCACCCTAATTCACTGAACTTCCCTTTCCTTATCTACAAAATAGAGATAACAATACATGCAATATATCTTACAGAGTTGGAAAGAGAATTAAAAGAGAAAGGACCCAGCACACAGCAATTATTCAATAAGTGTTAGGTGAATAAGAGAAGGAAAGAAAAATAAAGAAAATAAGGGAAATGGAGTGGTCCTCTATTAAAAATACAGAATCATGTTGGGATTCCAAGAAAGGTGTTTTAAATGGGCTATTATCAGACACATTCAAAAATTCAGAAGTGTATACCAAAGAAGATCTTATGTTTTATCTTTTAGGGACAATGGGATTCCGGTGACTTCGGGGTGTTTTCTAAATTTACTAAAATGAAAATTATTTTACAATTAAGAGAATATATATTTTTTAATTTCAGAAAAGCAGGTATGTTACTTCACAAGTAAAGAGGCTACTTGCTTGCTTGTTTTTCCCTGAAGTTGTATCGGATATGTGCCAGTCTGTCCACACTTCCTTTTGTAGTACAACCAGTGAGGATCCACACAGACTTTTCAAACAGGGGGCTGGTATTAGTGAGCGTATACCAGGAGTCCTCCCTTCACTGTCCTGAATGTGATGGCCTCAGCTAGGCCCCTGAAAATCTAAAGGACTCAGGTTATTTCTCAGCAGTTCATCAGATCGCCAGGAGGTCTGGCTTAGCATGAGTGTTTCATGAGATCACTATTTCCAAGAGACAAACAGATGAGTGGTGGAGGAATTAGGGCTTTGACTTTCCTGTTGATATTTTCCTAGGACTTGAGTCATCCTAACGTAATAGCTCATCATTCCTCCCACTCTCTAAATTTTCTGTAGCTCAGGCGGGGTTTTGAAATATTGTGAAATAATGAATACACCCTTTTATTTATATATATATATATATATATATATATATATATATATATATATATACACACACTCAACATACAGCCCCTCTAAACTGACTATAATCTAGGAAGTAAATAAATAACAGGAAGAAATGAACCAGGGAGAGAGTAGATGAGTGCTGTGTGTAATAATTACAGAGATACACAGCCTCAGGACACCAAATTGAGTAGGCTGTTATGGTGTGGGAGAGTGGACTTTAAATTCCATTCCAGTGCTGTTAGCCAGAGATTGTCTGGTCCATCTCCCTTAATTAATAGAAAAGGAAACAAAACCCCCCTAAAGTTAAGTGACTTATCAAAGGATAGAATAGATAATTAAGAAGCAGAACCAAGATTAGAAGCCTATCACTATATAACAGGGTTTTTCTGGATTTAATGAGTGGAAAAATAATCCAGTCATTAAAAACCTCAACCACCATAATAAATGTTTCGAGTGTATTTTCTTCTCTTCAAGCTAAAAGGCTCTCTACATTCTGAGTCCTGGGTCAAATATTTAATGCACCCTCTTGGGAGGCCACTTAGCTGGATATTTCTAAAGCACAGGGGGGCTGTCCCCAGGGGAAATTCCTTGGAAACTTAGCCTAGAATGGCATCTGGCCAGCACTGAAACCAGAGCTGCAACATATTTTGTTCTAAACCTGTCTCACCACCTATCTGGTCATTGTTCTCTTATGCCTCTCAACTCAATATGAATGACAAACCAAGGTATAGCATAAGTGGTTATTGTTGGAGATATCTCCTAGTCACCTATTCCTTCCTTATGAATCTACTACAGCTGAAATTTATTTTATATTTTCCAGGTAATATCTTTAAATAAGGAAAAGATAAAAATGGCATGTCACCTCCGAGAAATCTCATGCACAGCAAGGAGTTCCACAGATTTTTTTTGTTCCAGGCTCCACCTCTCCACTTGGCCTGTGTTACTTAATATTAATAGAAAAAAGACCTAAAATCGCAATAAAAGTCTCTGATAGTGCCAACTGGCTTAGCATCAAAATTGAAATACAAAATGCAGTTTCAAAACTTACTTGGTTCTCAGAGCTGCTGGGTAATTATTTCCTGTACCTCTCAACAGCACTCATTTACTCATTCACTTTGGTTTTGGCCGCTTAGCATAATAGGTAAGAATATGGACTCTGAAGCCAGAGAGCATGAGTTTAAGTGCTGACTATGCAATTACTTAGCTGAATGACCTTGAATTAATTGATGTCTCTGTCCCTCATCCCCCCATCTGTAAAATGGGGATAATGGTAGGACCTACTTACTAGGGTTGCTGTGGGGATTAATATTTTTAAAGTGCTTAGAGCAGTTTCTGACTCAGAATAAGAGCTTGGTAAGCTTTTGTTTAAAAAATAATATTTACTAAGTTTGGCTTACTGGGTATCAGGTATTGGGACTAGAATGGTGCAGCAGACAGACTCTAAAGTAACTCCCATGATCCCTGCCTCCTGGGTTGTGTAATCCCCTCCCCTCGAAGGTGGGCAGGACCCATGACTCACTTCCAATAGAATATGGAAAAGGTGATGAGATAATCATTCCCATGAATACATTATGCTATATGACAAAAGTGATGGGATGTCACTCCAATTATTAGGTTATATTATTTAAGACTTTTTGCTAGCAGACTCACTTTGACTTTTCTTTTACTGGCCTTGAAGAAACAAACTGCTATGTTGAGAACTGCCTATGGAGAGAGCCACATGGCAGGGAACTTCACACATGTTCTAGGAGCTGAGAGTGGCCTCCAGCCAGTAAAAATACAAATAAACAAAAAACCCTTAAGTTTGCAGTCCTACAGCCATGAGGAAATAAATTCTGCCAACAACTTGCCAGCTTGGAAGTGGATTCTACTCCAATCGAGCCTCCAGAAGAGAATGCAGCCCAGCTGACACCTTGATTGCACTGCAGTGAGACCTTGAAGCAGAAAACTAAGCCTTGCCCAACACCTGGATTACAGCCTTTTGAGAGACCCTGAACCAGATGCCCCAGGTAGCTGAACAGGTTGGAGAAAAACACACAACCATTCTGACTGGAGTCACTTTAAATTCATAACTACAATACTACGCAAATACCATATATTTCTATAGTCCACTCATTTTGCAATTCTCCTAGATAACTGTTTCACATCTTTTATTTCTCTCAAAGAGAAACGTTTGTAATAACCTTCTCCCCCATGCTCATTCTCAGCAGATAACCTTGCTTCTCCTTTCATTGAGAAAAAGGAACAATCAGAAAAGAGCTTCCTCAAGCTCCCACCACCACATCCAGCCATCTACTGTATCTGTACTTGTATTTTTATCTTGTCTCCAAGTGCTTAGAATAAACTATCATGGTCCAATCCTTCTACCCATGAGCTAGGTCCCATCCTCTTATGCCTCCTTAAGGATATCATGATTCCTAATAGGTATCTCAAAATTGGCATGTCTTTAACTAAGCTCCTGATCTACTCCTATTATCCTCTCCACTCTGCCCCACATACAAACCTACTTCTCTCAGTCTACTCTATGGTAACTGCATGCCCCTGGTTTCTCAGGCCAAAAAACTTAGAGTCATCCTTGGCACCTTCTCTCGTCCCAGAGCCAATCTACAGTAAATCCCATGCACTCTATCTTCAAAATATATCCAGAATCCTATCCATTTTCACCATCACTTTCTTCCATCCATGTCTAATCCAGCATCATCTCTTACTTGAATTGTACAGAGCAATAAACCCGCAACAGATCTCCTTGCTTCTACCCTTGCCCCTCTGCCAGCCATTCTCAATATAGCAGCCAGAATGATCTCTCGAATTGCATCACTCTTCTGCACGAAACCCTCTAACGGCTTTTTATCTCACTGGGACTAAAAGGCAAAATCATCAAAAGAGGGCTTCCCTGGTGGCGCAGTGGTTGAGAGTCCGCCTGCCGATGCAGGGGACACGGGTCTGTGCCCCGGTCCGGGAGGATCCCACATGCCGCGGAGCGGCTGGGCCCGTGAGCCATGGCCGCTGAGCCTGCGCGTCCGGAGCCTGTGCTCCGCAACGGCAGAGGCCGCGGCGGTGAGAGGCCCGTGTACCGGGGGAAAAAAAAAAAAATCATCAAAAGACCCGCAAGGTCCTACAAGAGCTCCACCCCACCCCACCCCACCCCGACATACAGTCCTTCTCTAACTCCCCCCTTTTATGCTCTCCATATCCTGCCCTGGTTCACCAGACCCCAGGCACACTGGAGCTTAGAATGTGTCCTGAGAGTGGTGGGAAGGCCCTGACGAGTTTTACAAGCCATCTTTCTTTCTTCTCTGCCTATAACGTAGGACAAAAGATAGACAGTTAATATCACAGACCTGCACTACTACGAAACTGTTGCGATGGGCCTTGCTGCCCCCAGCAAGGGCACAAAGGATCCCTTTGCATAGTTGGTGGGGCTTGAGATACATTTCTTATTTTCCTTTTTGTGCCAAAAGAAAGATTAAAAGCAGAAAATTTAAAAACTGAAACTCTTAATGTTTTTAAAAGTTTTTTTCTTAATTTTTTGTATTATACAAGTATTATAAGTATTAAAATTTGGAATGTACAAAAGAGGTAAGGAAGGAAGGAGGGAGAAAGGGAGGGAAGGAGAGGGAGGAAAGGGGGAGGGAGAGAAAAAGAGATAGAAAAGTAAGAAAGGAAGGAAGGAGGGAGGGAGGGAAGGAAGGAAAGAAAGAAGGAAGGAAGGAAGGGAAAGAAAGAAAAGAGATGAAAGAGAGAGAGAGAGAAAGAAAGAAAGAAAGAAAGAAAAAGAAAGAAAGAAAGAAAGAAAGAAAGAGAAAGAAAGAAAGAAAGGAAGAAATAAGGAAGGAAGGAAGGAAGGAAGGAAGGAAAGGAAAAAAATCATCCGAAGAACCTGCCACATAAAACAGTTCCTATTAACAATTATATTAAATTACTTTTTAAACCACCCCCACCCCTCCCCTCCCCAGGGAAGTGGGAGGAACAGTAGCTTCTCCTCTGAAGGCTTGACTTCATTTAGGATGCCACACCCTGCCCTGGCTGAGTTCACTTCTCACCCACAAGTTTTAGAAAAGGGGGTTTGCTTATGAGTCCATGACCTTTCTGGCATTTCACTCAAGTAACTTCTGACTAGGTTTTGTCTTGGCCATAAGGCTGTTTTTAAAAGAGATTCTTGATTTTTCTCTTGATAGAAAAAGGATAAATTTAGTTGCACTACATTTTCAGCAGTTTTAATGAATGAGTGATAAAATATAAGCAGGCTACCCAAGAATAGAATAAATCTTTTCAAATTGAAATGACCATACAAACTCTCTTCTTCTCACTAGAATCCCTCATTAAATTATATCAGGATAGAATTCTACTGATCTCTGTGTTTTTTAAAAATTGATTTCTCCTTTTATTTATCTGTCACTGAATATACTATCCTATTAGTGTTAGGTTTTATTAGTTCTATTGTAACTATTTTAAAAAGTTGTAATATTTTGTTTGGACATCATCATTTTTGTTTATATAACTCTTTAAAGATTGCTATTTATTGGTAGCCATAAAAGATGAAGCTTTAGGTCACAATTCAGTACACAGAAATAGTAATTGATAAAAAGTAATTTAGAAATTTTAAAATATAAATGAAACTTTCCAAATGGCAGTTGGTGACTCATTGATTACAGCATCCAATTATAGCCAGTTTGGATTATTTTTAGAATGAGGAAAGTACACATTTAATTAACAAACAATATGAAATCTTTCCAATTATGTGCTTAAAAATTTTCTGACCACAAAAATTTAAGAACATTTTCTAATAATTATTTTGGTCATTTTTTTCATCACCCATTCTCTTCACAATTGATCCAATAAAAGTATCTATGAACAATGCCCTAAATATGATAGTTACAAGACTGGCAGATTTCCAGAATTTCATTATTAAATATATTGGCTTGACATTTGTTATGCACAACAAAGTACATTTGGCTAAATTTAGTATAAAATTAATGTTTGCAAATCCTTTAGTTATTTATAACTATAGGTAAATTTCCATTATTTCTTAGGTGCATATTGTGAAATAGTAGACCTAAAACACAACTTTTTTAAAATGTGAAAGTGCCCCTTAAGTGATTCTATGCTGTCATAACTTCTCTCAGAAATCAAGTTTCAACAAAAGAAATAAATATCAATCAAGTAAATCATGGCTTAGAAAGCAAGGATGTTTCTAAATCATTGAGCTCTTCTCAAAATCAACTAAGATGTACAGAACAATTTCTACTGAATTTTACATGCATTTTTTTCTTATAGTCTCATTTCATCTTCATAATAATCCACTAGGCTAATTTCAATATCATCTTCATCTTATACATCAATAACCTTAGGCTTAGAAATGTTAAGTGATTTTTTTAAAACATCTTTATTGGAGTATAATTGCTTTACAATTTTGTATTAGTTTCTGCTGTGAAACAAAGTGAATCAGCTATATGTATACATATATCCCCATATCCCCTCCCTCTTGCACCTCCCTCCCACCCTCCCTCTCCTGTCCCTCTAGGTGGTCACAAAGCACCGAGCTGATCTCCCTGTGCTATGCAGCTGCTTCCCACTAGCTATCTATTTTACATGAAATGTTAGGTGACTTTTGCAAGTCTCATACCAGTGGCAGATTTTGAATTTGAACACATATTTGTCTGACTAAAAATTTCATTCTCTTAATCACTGTTTTAATAAGTCCATATCTCCAACCCTTTAATTTCCAAAACAGTAAGTACTCTCCTCATCACTCACCACCCATTTAGATATATATTGCTTGGTGATGTCTAAAAAAGACAATGGTGACAAATTAAGTATCTGTGTACTTCTAATCAGTAATGTAGTGATATCTTATTGTTTTAATTTGCATTTCCCTGATGACATAGGATGTGGAGCATCTTTTCATATGCGTATTTACCAACCATCTGTATATTTTCTTTGGTGAGGTGTTTGTTAAGGTCTTTGGCCCATTTTTTTTTAACTGAGTTGGTATATTATTTTTTATCTTTTTATTTTCAACCAATTTGTGTCTTTTATTCTGAAGTTTATCTCTTATAGACAGCATATAGTTGTATCCTGACCTTTTTCCAGTCTGACATCCTCTGCCACTATATTAGTGTTTAGCCCATTTACATTTAATGTGATTATTAATATGGTTGGATTTATACCTGAAATTTTGCTATTTGTTTTCTTTATGTCTCATGTCTTTTTTGGACCTCCATTCTTCCTTTATTGCTTTCCTTATGTTAAACAATTATTTTTAGTGTAGCATCTTAATTCCTCTGCTGATTTAACTATAATTGTTTGGTGTTATTTTTTAACAGTTACTTTAAGAAATACAATATGCCTTGTAAGTTTTCACAATCTACTTTTGGTTAGTAATCACAATTCTGGTAAAGTTTAGCAAACTTGCTCTAATATAGCTTCATTTTCTCATATATATTACATATTTATATGTTATAAACCCAAAAGTAAAGTGTTAAAGTTATTCTTTAATACGATCTTAGGTCTTTTTTTTTTTAAGTTAAGAGAAGAAAAGATTAAAATCTATCTTTGTCTTATATTTACACATATTTACCATTTCTGATGCTCTTCATTTCTTTGTGTGGATTCAAACTGCCATCTGGCACCACATCCTGTCAGCCTGAAGTCATCCTTTAGTATTTCTTGAAGGCAGGCCTGCTAGGAATAAATTCCCTAAGATTTTTTTTATCTGGGAATATTTGTAATTTACCCTCATTTTTTGAATCATGGTTTTCCAGAACATGAAGTTTACTCATTTATTTCTCATCAAATTTTCTATTTTTACTTACAATTCCAATGGATATGGGTTTCTCACTTTCCACCCAGATCAAGCCAGCCCTTCTAGCAGTGAAGCTGCTGGTTTTTACAGCCAGCCCCACCTTGGTAGCACTATCAAGGTATTAGGGTTGGGGAGTTGGAAACATCCCCAGGCAAGAATACCACAGACTCCCACTGCTTGTATAGAAGTTCAGCAGTTTCTCACAAATAAATATTTCTTAATTTGTTGTTTGTCTTTTCCCAGACTCCTGAAATGATCATTTTTTGAAATTTTTGTCTAGTTTTGTACTTGTTTTTTGGGGAGAGCATTTTCTGCCAGAAGTACTGCTCTCTGATTTATATAGATTAAATATTCTCAAAGGATTTAATGCTTAGAACAGCCATTGACTTAACGCTTTATAATTTTGGCTGCTCAGGGCAGTAGGAGTGATTTCCTATCCTATTATAGAAACTTATTGCTCTAGAGTGTCACATTTTAACTTTATTTTTTCCTATTGGAAGTACAGCTAGTTCCTTTTCATGAGAGATAACAGGGGACTTACATTTACTGAGCATATACCAGGCTACTGACATGATACACTCTCTCATGCTCTATTTCTCTTTAAAATAATGATTGTGGGCTTTTTATAACTGTAAATGCAACATAAACTGGTTTTTGAAAAATTGAACAATACAGAAAAGATTCATCTCTCCAGAAATATTTTATAATGTCACCATCTAGAGAAAGACATACTTAACATCAGTCTACTTCCCCTCTCCCCCTCCACCCTTTAAATCTGTGTGTGTGTGTATTTTGAAATTAGTTGCAGAAGGTGGGAATTAAATCTGCTCTCAAGATCATAGCCCTCTTCCAAGGTTCTAAGATTTGTAAAAATCTTTTTCTCATTCCAACTACTGGGGTAGAAGAGAAAGCCATAGCCCTTCGAACTTGAACAGTGCCTAAGACATACATTTTGGTTATACAAAGATAAGCAAAGATTCTGTTCTTTAAGGAGAAACCAGATGTTTAGCTCCAAAAACTATATTGCCCTCTATATGCAAGAGTTTTTTCTCTGTGGGTACATATTTTATCCTCTAAGAATTTTTAAAATATAAATATGGATTGACTGCTTTGCTCTTAAAAATTATTGTTAACAGTAGGATAGACTGCTATCAGGAGAAAACTTGGACTAGAGAAGAAAATAATCTTAATTTGAGCTGGTGCTTCCCCCTTTTTCTCTTTCTTTTTTTTTTTTTTATAGGAAGCAAAATGTAATTTACAGCCAGGCCCAGGAAGAAGCAAATCTTCAATAACCAAGGGTATGTTGGTTGAAAGAAGCAGCCAAACCAATAGCAATCTTTAATGTCTTGTCTTCTTTCTCCCAAGAGGGAAAAAATAAATGCTGTTCTTGGTTAGTTTGAGTTTTACTCATTTTTTTAGGTGAAGTGAGTAGGAAATCGTTGGCTGCTCTCATTGATGGGGAAACAAATAGAACTGGAGTATCCCCATAACTCTCAGTCCAGAAAGGACAGCTAGTTCCTCTTTTCCCAGGAGCTGACGCAGTCTGAGTGGAAGGGAGTCATCATTACCATCTAACCAAAGCCTGAGGCATTCCCCTGAAATGTTGAGAAAGAGGGGAAAAAGTTCTTTCTCCAGTAGATGGGACTGGACTCTCCCAAGGGAACAGAAGCTGTGAGGCCACTCAGTTGAGGGAGTTTGATGGCAGAGGCTGTGAGAGCACAGAGGAGAACTGAGGGAAGAGGGGGTTGTGGAAGAAGAGATTGATTGATCAGTCAGTGCAGACTCTGTAAACCTATTTGGTAGCCATGGTGAGGATCTGCTCTTGACTCAGTTCTAGGGAAGCTATCAGTCTAAGATGCATGTGGGTACTGCACCAGAGTTCCAAACTATCTCAAATGGACCCAATATGTAGTCCATCTGCACTGTATTTTTTTAGCTTCTGAGAGCAAGATATTTTTGAAATCCAAATAATAAGATAATCCCAATTTCATGTCTTTGGGTTTCCCACAAGCAGAAAATCAGGTGACCACTCAACATGCTCTGTACCCAAGGAACACAATCTTGGACATACCAAGCAGCTGGGCTCCTTATTTCCACACACTCGTCTGTGAGTACTATCTTTACATAGCCCAAATGCCCATTAAATTGCTCCCCCAAAGAAAAGATGAATTCTCTTTGGAGGTATAAAATGCAGCTTGTGAAATCGTAATAGTTTTTCAATCTGGGAAAGCCACCCCAAAACTCTGCTAAAATGATCAGGGATTCCCTGGTTTCTTGTTCAGAACTTATATCTAGGATCTTAATTATTCCATTTAGATTTTTTTTAACATGGTGCCTGGTTTTTTTGCGAACAATGTCTTTGGACTGGAAAAATATAACTTCCTATATCATACCAATTCCCTAGATTAGAAAGAGAAGGGTTATGTCACCCATCAGGCTTGGCTGCTAACTCAGCGTAGTCGGGCAAACCTGCCCTTTTCTGTAGATGGGCTATGAGCATTTGTTGAGTTGTTCTAACAGAGATCACAGTTATTGTACTTACCCTTGATTGAGAACTTTGTTTTTCCATAAACAAAGTTTCGAGTTTCTGTGTTGCTAAGGAACTTCAGAAGGGCTGTAGGTGTGGTAGGGGTGGTGCAGGGCAAGAATAATGAAAGGCCTATGAACTCAGACAACTGGAAGGCTGAGACATGTCGTAGTCCAAGTCCATTCATATCATGAGGTCAGTCATTACTAGTGTAATTTTTGTTTTCTCTTGAAAAAGTAGAAAATTAGTGTCCTGGAGCTCAAAGAAATATCATGAGCAATGAATGAAGTGTGGATTTTATCCAAGCACTGTAGTCTGTCCACATAGAACATATGTATGTGGGGCATATCTACAAAATTGTTCCGCTTTATTGAAGCTAACTGTGAAAAGTGTAATTAAAGAGAGACTTAAGGCTAGAAATTCTGGCTACCCTGGGGATAGACTGAATTAGGCCACAAAATTTTACTCTTAGCATATTAAACCAATAGCTTAAGAAAAAATTAGCCCACATGGGCCCTCACCTACATTAATAGTAAAATATCCTTTGTAAATTAGTCATCAGCCAACTAACCCAGCTTTTCATCCTGAAGTAATAATCCTCTTTTAGCTAGTCACACAGCTGTAAACTATAAGCAAAATGAAGAGCTCATAATCTTTGGAAGGAAAAGATAATATTAAAATCCCAAACAAAACTCTTGCCCAAAGCTTCATTTAGACCTGCCTGACAGCAAAATTGTATTAATGAGGTTAACTTTAATATAATAATTTTATATGAAACAAAAATTTGATGGTTGCAATATTTATTTTTTGCCCACAACGTCAAAGGGTAAAGAATATATAGTTTATACTTAATCATCCTTAGACAGCCTTAAGAACTTAAAAGAATAATAACAGTAAAAGCAAGGAAGAAGGAAAAAACCTTAATAACTGTACGCTGGACCATCATAGTTGACACATTTTCCAACAACTGCAAGTAGAAATGAGTTTTCCAAATGTCAACTTGATAGAAATTAAAAGTATGGATTTGCCCAAAAATCCTGATATTTGGGATGTTTCTTACATCAAACGTAGTCAGGGTGAACTATGTACTAAACCAATACGGTTAGAGAAATGGAGATAATACTGAAAGGAAAAAGCTTTGAAAAGTTCAACCTGAGCATGACATGGTCAGAATAATTAGGATGATGAGAACAAAGCAAAAGTAAAAAAAAACTCTTAATGGGGGGTTTCATGTGAATTAGCTCATTTAGTCATCATAACAATTTTATGATGTAATTACAACTATTATCTCTGTTACGAATGAGAAACCAAGGCTTGTAGAGTTTAAGCAGCTGCTTCAGTCACAGAATTAACATGTGAGGAAGTCTCTCCAACTGTAAAACTGCGATGGTGAATCATACAATCCCTCATCACTCAAACTTACCTGCATTTCCAAGTCACCTCCTTTGCCTGGTCTTTAAATCTCTAATTCTGCCTCTGTCTGTCTTTCTCTCTGTCTCTGTCTCTCTCACACACACACGTATGGCATCTGATTATCTCTGTCTCTTACCCTAGTAATTCGGCCTTTGTAAGCAGGCAAGTGGCCCTGATGTTCTGTCCAAAAAGATATTGGGGAACATATAGCATTAAAAAGAACAGATATTAAAAAGGAAAAAAAAAAACCCTTCTGTTCCTTAACTCTTGGCCATTATGTCCACTTGTGATACCAACCAATGTTGCACCATCAACGGCCTTGCCAGATCTTCCCTATTCCTAAAGGTTAGCCCATTAGCTGATTTTCCTTTGGATTGGAAGAAGAAAATGATTATGTGCATGAATAGATAATATGAGTAAGTGGCTGGAAGCCATTTTGAGTGGCAGAATTCCAATTTGCCGAAACCATGAAAGTGACACCAGGTCACCACTTGGAAGCAGCCTAGGTCAGCGGCTATAGCTCCATGTTACCTATCATCACAGCACCAACATCCAAGTTCTCTTTCTTGGCTACAATCTAAAAGTCAGATGCTGAGGCCCTTGACGGACATTCAGCAATGATAAGAAGAGAGTGCTTTACCACAAGCTGGAAGCCATCTCTGATTCAAAGTGCTGAGTGAACACTTAGTCCCCACCCCTGCTGCTCCATGTGTAAAGAGCACCTTCAGAGTCTCACTCTTGCCATCACTCCACGTGCTTACCTACTCATTTCCAGAGGACCACGAGGGAACCGACGGGTAAGTTTGGGAATAGGAACTGGGCTTTCATAACCCATCTTTTCTTTGGTTCTGCAGAAAGCATAGGTTTTCTGCAAATGTCAGCCATTTGGTAAGCTTAGTAGTAAATCCTCTGCACTCGCCGTCACTGGATGTTAAGTCTAATTCTATGGTGCAGTATTAGGAAGCTTATTGTAGTCATGCACCAGAACTGCATTCTCCAGCTGTGCATCAGTAAACAGTAGCCATTTGAGCTCCAGTTGCCTGACTTCTTTATCTCAATAAATTCAGGACCTGGTTCAGAGAAGAGGGGTATCTTTTTTTTTAAAATTATTTTATTTTATTTATTTTTGGCTACGTTGGGTCTTCATTGCTGTGCGCAGGTTTTCTCTAGTTGTGGCGAGAGGGGGCTACTCTTTGTTGTGGTGTGCGGGCTTCTCATTGCGGTGGCTTCTCTTGTTGCGGAGCATGGGGTCTAGGCACGCGGGCCCCAACAGTTGTGGCATGCAGGCTCAGTGGTTGTGGCTCACGGGCTCTAGAGCACAGGCTCAGTAGTTGTACAGCATGGGCTTAGTTGCTCCGCGGCATGCAGGATCCTCCCAGACCAGGGCTCGAACCCGTGTCCCCTGCATTGGCATGCAGACTCCTAACCACTGCGCCACCAGGGAAGCCCGGTATCATTTTTTTTAACTCTCTCTTTCCCTGACAGAAATAATGTAGTGTTCCTATTAAAACACATGTCCTTTTAGATGCAAGATAAATAAAACTCAGTTACTGCTCTTAAAGTTCTCAAATGCAATGGGGAGAAACAGAAAAGTTATTTAGCGTGAAGAAATTCTAACAGAGGTGGAGCACAAGATTCACTGGAGCACCAAGGAAAGAGTAGTTGAGTCAATCCACAGACCATAGCTTTACAAAGATGGTGGTGGTGTACAGGCTGATTCTTAAAGGATGAGTAGTTGTTTGCCAAGCACTGATGCACAGAAATGGACAAAGTACTCTGAGCAGATATTGGAACACTGGGTCCAACGTCCAATACAGAGTTGGGGAGGAGAAGGCAGGGTATATGTTGAAGAGTTTGGTAAACATTGGAAGCAACTGGAGTGCTTGTTAAAAACACAAATGGGGGCTTCCCTGGTGGCGCAGTGGTTGAGAGTCCTCCTGCTGATGCAGGGGACACGGGTTCGTGCCCCGGTCCGGGAAGATCCCACATGCCGCGGAGCAGCTGGGCCCGTGAGCCATGGCCGCTGGGCCTGCGCGTCTGGAGCCTGTGCTCCGCAACGGGAGAGGCCACAACAGTGAGAGGCCCATGTAACGCAAAAACAAAAAAACAAAAAAACACAAATGACCAGGTTATACTACAAATTTACTGATCCAGAGGGAGGAGTAACCTGGGAATCTGTATTTTTAACCAGCACCCCAGGTAATTTTTTGATCAGGAAAGTTTGGGAAACACTAACTAAACTTGAGGAGCCATTGAAGAGCTTCAAGAAATGGAGGAATCTAATAAGAACAGAATTTTCAGCTGTTGATACAGTGGAGCTTGAAGGCAGGGAGCTCACTATAATAGTTTGAGGCTCTGGTGGTCCCAAACGTGCTGTTGACAATGGGCATAAAGGCCAAGGATTAAATTTAAAAGATATTTAAGGTGTAGGATGGGCAGGACTTAACTGACTGCATACTGACAATGACGGAGAAACTGGGTGGCTCCTGTTTCCGACATAGGTCACTGGGTGGATAGGCTATAAGCAGGAAAGAGAAGACAGTCAAGGTAGGTTTTGAGGTATCTCCTTAGCTAATGAGCAACTGTCCCTTCCGTAAGCACTGCCCCCTCTCCAAAGGAAGAGTCCACAATAATCTTTGCACAGTGTGGACTGGTTGTATCTTATTGATCTAGTATGGACACTTAAAAACACTATGCCAATTAGATTCTTTTCTGGTAATTTGTGATTGGACCTATGGAAAACCAGAGTTTTTAAACTGTGGCTGGAATTTTAATTGTTTGTGCTGTGGGCAGCCATATCCAGAGAGAAGACAGCAATAGTAATAGTAGTAGTAGCAGGAAGAAGAGGAAGAGGAGAGGCACTACTAAAGCAGGCATACCCCCAAATTAGCAGAGACTAAGAAAATAACCAGGAAGAATACCGGCAGCTTCCCATTTTTGGTTCCAACCTCTGTGTAAGACCTGGCTGTATTGCTACTCTTGTATTTCATAAACTCAACTGTGTCCTTATGATACATTCTTTTGTTTTTTGGTCTGTTCAATTCAGCTCTCTTTTATGTGCCATACAGGGATAAAGACCGCATACTGGGTTTTGGACATATCAAAATTTGAAGTATCCACAGGACATCCAAGTGAAAACATCTAGTAGGATGTTTGATACATTAGTCTGGTGTGCAAAAAAGCGGTGGAATGGCTGGGATGAAATACATATTTGCCTGTGTTTGGCATATAGGTTGAGGTTGAGTGAGAATGGTTATGGTCACTTAGATCATGGGAAAGGAGATAAATATAAGCTATCTAGACATTAAAATGATTCTGGAGGAAAGTTAAAGGCTTGTTATTTCAGAGGGAGTAGAAAAGATCCTTTGGTTATTGTGGTTAAAAATAGAATCTTCCCTAATTCTTAGAATTATTAAGTATGATTAAGGTCTAAAAACATAATTAATCTAATAATACTGTAAGTGATGAGTAATGGCAGACATTATTAGAAAGAAACCTCTACATGCAAATTTGACATAGTAGTATTTACTCCAGTGGAGCAAGAATGTTCATGCAGTGCCTTCCATTTCCTTTCAGGAAAACCCAACTACTACCGGACAACTTTGATGACCCTATCACCTACTTCACAGAATGCAGAAATTCAGGATGCAATACAACTGATTTGCTAAAGAGATTGGGAAGGATTTCTTAGTTTAGCTACAAATGAGGACCAGAATGCCTCGTGGAGTCAAAACTTTACCACACCTACTAAATTAGCAGTGGCCCTGGGATGTGGTCTGGGATGATGTCCAAACAAGTGTTAAGCATTATTTGTCATGGACTTTGGGCAATAAAATGTTTAACTTTTTTATTAAAGATCACTAAGACGTTTGTCAGTTATGATGGTTCCTTGGATCTTACTTGTTCCTTCTTTTTCCTTTTAAAGTCACACATTCCATTAAAATATTGTTTTAAAGTTTAGGCCCTGAAGCATATGCCATTTTCAGCATGCCATTCTTCTGTCCCAAATCCATAGTTAGTGACATAGAAAAAAGACAGGAAGGAAACATTTTAATTCTTCCAAATTTTCTTTGACCATGGAATTTGTCATTAGAAACAGAATTTTTAAAAAAATCTACTGTTTTCCATACATTGTTAGCAATTAACACATACTAAATTTAAAAGGCATGGTTTTGGGACTTCCCTGGTGGTCCAGTGTGAACACTCCCCCTTTCAATGCAGGGGGTGCGGGTTTGATCCCTGGTTAGGGAGCTAATATCCCACGTGCCTTGCGGCCAAAAAAACAAAATGTTAAAAAAAACAGAAGCAATACTATAACAAATTCAATAAAGACTTTAAAAAAATGGTCCACATAAAAAAAAAAAAGCTTAAAAAAAATTTAAAAATAAAAGGCATAGTCCTGAAGATAGTTAATTTTTTTGTATGATATTTACTATTTTGTCAGGCATATTCAGGTACTTAGTAATTATAGCTCTACTTTCCCCTGCAGTCATAATTGAGAAATCCAAAGGATAAAATATACAGTTCAGGCAATATTGTTTCCTCTAAAAAAATTTTTATTTTTAAATTTATTTTTATTTTTTGGCTGGCCATGTAGCTTGTGGGATCTTAGTTCTCTGACCAGGGATTGAACCCAGGCCCTGGCAGTGAAAGCACAGAGTCCTAACCACTGGACCACCAGGGAATTCCTGGAAAACACATTTTAAATGAAGTGTTAGCATTTATTAAATTACAAGAAAAGGGACAGATTTAAATATACAATCTAAGCTACTTTTTCCCAAACTCAGTTCTGCAGAACACTAACATCCCACAAATTCCCAACAGGTATTTTAAATACAAAAGAGTATTGATTGGGTCCTGGGAGGAGGAAAAACATGTTATAAAAGACATTGAGACAATTGAGACAAACTGAATATGGACTGTATATTGAATATTTCTGTATCAATGCTAAATTCCAAGGGTGTGATAAAGGTTTCATGGTTATAGAGGACAATGTTTTTATTTATTTATTTATCTATTTTGGCCGCACCATGTGGCATGTAGGATCTTAGTTCCCCGACCAGGGATTGAACCCACGCCCCCTGCATTGGAAATGTGGAGTCTTAACCACTGGACCGCCAGGGACGTCCCCAATGTTTTTATTCTTAGGAGAGTCATGCTGAAGTACTTAGGGGTCAAGTGTCATGATATCTTCAACTTTCAAATCGTTCAGAAAAAGAGAAATTACCATTCACTTATGTATATAAAGGGGGAAGAGCAAGAGATAAAACAAATGTGGCAAATTCCTAGAGGGGGCCGGATCAAGATGGCAGACTAAAAGGACATGGAGCTCACCTCCTCCCACAAACACATCAAAAATACATGTGGAACAATGCTCACAGAATACTTGCTGAACGCTGGCAGATCTCATAAAACAAAATTGCAAGAAAGATCACCAAGTAACTGTGTAGGATGAAAGAGAAAAAAAGGAATCGGGACCGGAGGAGGAAACTGTGAAAGAGGAAATGTTCCCTCACCCTGAGAAGCCCCTTCACCAGTGGGGAGGTCAGCCAGGACAGAAAGGAAGCTTCAGAGGCTCAGAGGAGAGTACAGCAGCCAGCTTGCAGCAGGCAGAACAGAGAGAGACCAGCACAGAGGGTCTGTGCCACCTCTCTACACTCCCCAGGCCCAAGACGTGTCTGCTGGTGCACATGGGGGCTGGATGCTGAAACTCTGGCTTCAGCAGGCAGACCCAGGGAGAGGGCTGGGGTAGGCTGCATGGAGACAGTCTGAAGGAGCTGGAGTGTGGTCTGGGCCACACCCAGGGTGTGTGCAGGAAGGAGCCCAGGTCCGCCACTGAAGCCCCATTGTTAATTTGCGTACTCAAAGGGAGGGGCTGGGCCCACCATAGCAGCCTCATTCTTGGCCTGCTCACAGCTGGTGCAGTTCCACCTCTAAGAGTTCTGGGACCAGCAAGCACTGGCGGCTGTCCCCATGCAGAAGCGGAGCTGAAATCCTAGCCCTGTCTCAGCGGCTGTGCAATCCGTAGATTTATGTGCTGGCAGTGTTTTTGTAAACTCATTGCCCGCGGGACATCCAAGTGGATTACTGGTGCTCCTGCAGCTGCACGGGTCCAGCAATGGTGGCTGTGGGCTCTGTGGGTGCGCACATGCAGAGGCAGGGCTGGTGTCTGGGCAGACTCAGTAGCTCCCACTGCGGGTCCAGATGCGTTACTGCAGTGGTCCCTGTGCCTGACCTCAGCAGTTCCGTGCCAACAGATCTGCATTTGTGGCTTTGTGTACAGTGCCTGAGGGAAAACTAGTCCGATTAGCTGAATTCCCACAGTTGAGGCAGGGCCGATGGCAGTGCCAAAAACAGTGTACTTTGTGAGCCCACACAACAGGTGACAGGTGACACCACAGAGCACACTTCCCGGTGGACAACTCCTGTGAAGGAATACTCAGTGGCTCCTCTCTCAGCAGGAACACTCCAGCCCCACCTACCTCACACCGCAGCTCAGAAACAGACGTGGGGGAGTCTACTCCAACAACAGGAGAGCAGACCTGTCTCCACAGGTCTGTGACAACCACAGAGCAAAGAGGAGGCTCCACTCAACAACCAGTTCAGGCTCTGGTCATCACAACAACAATCACATCCCCTAACAAGGGGATAACGGCCAGCACACACTGAGGAAAAATGAGGCAGGCATCCATACTAAAAACAGCCCTTGCACCAAAAATATTGGACTCATGGAGGCTACACAGGTACACTCCTATATAAAAACAGCCCTTCAAGACCACAGTAGATAACAGTTTCTCCTAAACTCATATAGAGTCAGAAAAATATAAGTAAAATGAAGAAGAAGAGGAACCACTCCAAGTTAAATGGTCAAGAGAACTCCCCTGAAACAAACAATGAAACAGACCTCTTAAGTCTGGTAGACACCAAGTTCAAAAAAGAGATAATTAAAATACTGAAGGAATTAAGAAAGGCTATTGAGGACTTCCCTGGTGGCTCAGTGGTTAAGAATCCACCTACCAATGCAGCGGACATGGGTTCGAGCCCTGGCCCAGGAAGATCCCACATGCTGTGGGGCACATAAGCCCATGCGCCACAACTACTGAGCCTGTGTTCTAGAGCCCGCGAGCCACAACTACTGAGTCTGCATGCCACAACTACTGAAGCCCATGTGCCTAGAGCCCATGCTCTGCAACGAGAGAAGCCACCGCAATGAGAAGCCCGCATACTGCAACGAAGAGTAGCCCCCACTCACTGCAACTAGAGAAAGCCTGCACGCAGCAATGAAGACCCAAGGCAGCCAAAAATATAATTAATTAATTAATTATTTTAAAACAGAAAGCCTATTCATAGAAATACGGATCACTGTAAAAAGGAACTAGAAACTATAAAGAGGAGCCAAGAAAAATTAGAAAACTCTGTTGCCAAGATGAAAGCTGAGCTAAAGGCAATGAATAGCAGAATGAATAACGCAGAAAAATGAATAAGTGATCTGAAATATAGAATAATGTAAATCACCCAACAAAACAGCAGACAGAAAGCCAAATGAAAAAAAAAAAAACAAATAAAAGCAGCATAAGAGACTTATGGGATAATACAAATTGTGCCAATCTGTGCATAATAGGAGTTCCAGAAGGCAAAGAAAGAGAAAATGGGACTGAGAATGTACTCGAAGAAATTATGGCTGAAAACTTCCCAAACCTAAAGAAGGAAACAGATATCCAGGGACAGGAAGCACAGAGGATACCAAACAAGATGAACCCAAACAGACCTACACCAAGACATTATAATTAAAATGGCAAAAGTTAAAGGCAGGATTCAAAAGTCAGCAAGAGAAAAACAAAGTTAATTACAAGGGACCCTCTGCCATAAGGCTATCAGCTGATTTCTCTACAGAAATGTTGCAGGCCAGAAGGGAGTGGCAAGATATAGTCAAAGTCCTGGAAGGGAAAAACCTGCAACCTGGGATCCTCTACCCAGCAAGATTATCATTTAGAATAGGAGAGAGGAAGAATTTCCCAGACAAGCAAAAACTGAAAGAATACAGCAATACTAAACCTATCCTAAAAGAAATATTAAAAGGTCTTTTTGAAATAGAAAAGAAGCAAGAATCTATAAGAAAAAGAAAACGACTATAGAGTAAATCACTTAAATAAGTCTGTACATAGATTATCAAAAAAAAATTTTTTTTCAAATTTTTGTGGAAGTGATGAAAACTACAATGAACAGCAAAAGGATAAGCATGAAGATGTAAAGGAGGGCATCAAAATCATAAAATGGCAGGGAGGAGAGTAAGAAAATGTAGATTTTCTTTTCTTTTTTTAGAATGTGTTTGAACCTATATGATTAACAGTCTAAAGCAAGTAGATATAGTAATGGGTTAACATACTTAAAAAACAGGGGAACCAGGAATCAAAAATATACAATAGATTCACAAAAACCAAAAAGCAAAGAACACCAGCATAATACAAAAGAAAACCATCAAACCACAAAAGGAAAAACAAAAAGAAAAAGGAACAAAGAAGAAATACAAAATCAACTGGAAAACAAGGTATAAAATGGCAATAAATACATATCTATCAATAATTACCTTAAATGTCAATTACCTGAACTAAATGCTCCAATCAAAACACATAGAGTGGTACATTGGATAAAAAACAAGAGCCTATAACATGCTGCCTACAAGAGACCCACTTCAGGGCAAATAACACACATAGATTAAAAGTAAGAGGATGGAAAAAGATATTTCACTCAAATGGAAATAAAGTGAGGGTAGTAATATTCATATCAGATAAAATAGACTTTAAAGCAAAGGCCATAAAGAAAGATAAAGAAGGACCTATATAATGATAAAAGGATCAATACAAGAGGATATTACACTCATTAACATATAATCACCCAATATAGCAGCACCAAAATACATAAAGGAAATACTAGCAGACATAAAGGGAAAAACTGATGGGAATACAATAATAGAAGGAGAATTTAACACCCCACTCACATCAATGGACAGATCTTCCAAACAGAAAATAAGGCAACAGAGATCCTAAATCATACAACAGAACACTTAGGCTTAATTGATATTTTCAGGACATTACATCCAAAAAACAAAAAAAAACAATACACATTCTTTCCAAGTGCACATGGAACATTCTCTAGGATTGATCACATACTAGGACACAAAACAAGCCTCAACAAATTTAAGAGAATAGAAATTATTTCAAGCATCTTTTCTGACCACAACAGCGTGAAATTAGAAATCAACCACGGAAAGAGAAATGAGAAAAAAACAATTATATGAAGACTAAACAACATGCTACTAAAAAACCAATGGGTCAACAATGAAATCAAAGAGGAAATTTAAAAATACCTTGAGAAAAATGGCAATGAAAATACAACCATATAATATCTATGAGATGTAGCAAAAGCAGTCCTAAGAGGGAAGTTCATAGCAATACAGGCCTTCCTCAAAAAACATGAAAAATCTCAAATAAAAAACCTAACCTACCATCTAAAAGAATTAGAGAAACAAGAACAAACAAAACCTAAAGTCAGCAGAAGGAAGGAAATAAACATCAGAGGGAATTAAATATTGATAAAGTAGAGATTAAAAAACAAACAACAACAACAAAAAAAAACCCAAGAGCTGGTTTTGTGAAAAGGTAAACAAAATCAACAAACCTCTGGCCAGGTTTACCAAGAAGAAGAGAGTGGACTCAAATAAACAAATAAGAAATGAAGGAGGAGAAATAACAACCAACACCGCAGAAATACAAAAGATCATAAGAGAATACTATGAACGGTTATATGCCAACAAACTGGATGACCTAGAAGAAATGGACAAGTTTCTAGAAATATACAGCCCACCAAAAGCAAATCAAGAAGAAATAGATAATTTGAACAGACATATCAATAGAGGTGAAATAGAATCTATAATAATAAAAAAAAAACTCCCTGCAAACAAAAGTCAAGGTCCAGATGGATTCACTGGGGAATTCTACCAAAAATACAAAGAAGAAATACAAAAATATACTGATCCTTCTCAAACTCTTCCAAAAAATTGAAGAGGAAGAAACACTCTCAAAGTCATTCTATGAAGCCACCATCATCCAGATATCAAAATCAGACAAAGACACTACCAAAAAAAAAATTACAGGCCAATATCTTTGATAAATATAGACTGAAAAATCCTCAACACAAAATTAGCAAACTGAATCCAACATATAAAAAAGATCATACACCACGATCATGCTGGCTTCATCCCAGGGTCACAAGTATGGTTCAACATACGCAAATCAATCAATGTGATACACCACATCAACAAAAGAAAAGACACACCACATGATCATTGCAATAGATGCATAAAGGCGTTTGATAAAAATTCAACATCCATTCATGATAAAAACTCTTACCAAAGTGGGTATAGAGGGAACGTACCTCAACATAATAAAAGCTATTTATGACAAACCCACTGTCAACATAATACTAAAAGGTGAAAAGTTGAAAGCCTTCCCGCTAAAATCTGGAACAAAACAAGGATGCACACTCTCTATTTAACACAGTATTGGTCCTAGTCACAGCAATCAGACAAGAAAAAGAAATAAAAGGTATCCAAATTGGAAGAGAAGAGGTAAAACTGTCATTATATGCAGATGACATGATACTATATAGAGAAAACCCTGAAGACTGCACACAAAAACTACTTGAACTGATAAATATATTCAACAAGGTAGCAGGATACAAGATTAGCATACAGAAATCTGTTGCATTTCTTTACAATAACAATATCAGAAAGAGAAAGTAAAAAAAAAAGAAAATCCCTTTTAAAATTGCACCCAGGGCTTCCCTGGTGGTGCAGTGGTTGAGAGTCCGCCTGCCGGTGCAGGGGACATGGGTTTGTGCCCCGCTCCAGGAAGATCCCACATGCTGCGGAGCAGCTGGGCCTGTGAGCCATGGACGCTGAGCCTGCACGTCTGGAGCCTGTGCTCCGCAACAGGAGAGGCCACAGCATTGGGAGGCCCGTGTACCGCAAAAAAAAAAAAAAAAAAAAAATTGCACCCAAAGAAATAGTTAGGAATAAACCTGACCAAGGAGGTGAAAGACCTATATGCTGAGAACTATAAAATATTAATATAGGAAATTGAAGATGATTCAAAGAAATGGAAGGATAGCCCACTCTCTTGGATAGGAAGAATTAACATTGTTAAAATGGCCATACTACCCAAAGCAATCTACAGATTTAATGCAATCCCTATCAAATTAACCAGACATTTTCTGGTTAATTAACTAGAACAAATAATCTTAAATTTAGATGGAACCATAAAAGACACAGAATTGCCAAAGCAGTCCTGAGGACAAAGAACAAAGCTGGAGGCATAACCCCCCCCCCCCGGACTTCAGACAATACCAAAAAGCTACAGTAATCAAAACAGTGTGGTACTGGCATAAAAACAGACACATGGATCAATGGAACAGAATAGAGAGCCATAAATAAACCCACACGCCTACAGTCAATTAATCTTCAACAAAGGAGGCAAGAATATACAATGGAGAAAAGACAGTCTCTTCAGCAAGTGGTGTTGGGAAAGCTGAACAGCCACATGTAAATCAATGAAGTTAGAACACACCCTCATATCATACACAAAATAAACTCAAAATGGCTTGACTTAAATATAAGACATGACACCACAAAACTCCTAGAAGTGGACATAGGCAAAACATTCTCTGACATAAATCACATCAATGATTTCTTAGGTCAGTCTCCCAAGGCAATAGAAATAAAAGCAAAAACAAACAAATGGGACTTAATCAAACTAATGAGCTTTTGCACAGCAAAGGAAACCATATGCAAAATGAAAAGACAGGGCTTCCCTGGTGGCGCAGTGGTTGAGAGTCCGTCTGCCGATGCAGGGGACACGGGTTCATGCCCCGGTCTGGGAAGATCCCACATGCCGTGGAGCGGCTGGGCCCATGAGCCATGGCCGCTGAGGCTGCGCGTCCAGAGCCTGTGCTCCGCAACGGGAGAGGCCACAACAGTGAGAGGCCCGCGTACAGCAAAAAAAAAAAAAAAAAAAAGAAAAGACAACCTATGGACTGGGAGAAGATATTTACAAACGCAACTGACAAGAGCTTAATTTCCAAAATATACAAACAGCTCATACAACTCAATAACAAAAAAAAAAACAATCCAATCCAAAAATGGGCATAAGACCTAAATAGACATTTCTCCAGAGAAGACATACAGATAGCCAATAGGCACGTGAAAAGATGTTCAACATCATTAATTACTAGAGAAATACAAATCAAAACTACAATGAGGTACCACCTCACACCAGTCAGAATGGTCATCTCTACAAATAGAAGATGGCGGTGTGGGAAGATAAGAGTTAGCATCTCCCCACAACTAGGGCACCTGCCTGCCACTGGTGGGAGACTCTGACCCCCAAGGAGATGGGAGGAGCCCCAGAGTGAACTGGTAGGATGTAGGAGGACCGAGGGGGGAGGAGAAGTGGAGGCCAGACAAGATAGCACCCCTGAGGCCAGGGAGATCAAGAGAGGCAGGTGGGAGGGACTCTCTGGGAAGAGCAGGAGAGGAGTGGAGGGCGATCTCCAGGCCCACTCGGGCCGGGGAACTTGCTGAGCCCCCAAGCCGGTTGCCGTGTCTCCAAAGCCCCATCCAGGCCACATGGGTCCTGGGGGCATAGGAGGGAGGCCAGGGGAGATCAGGAGTGGTAGGCAGGAGGGGACACCCAGAAGGAGCGGGAGAGGAGCGGAGGGTGACTGGCCTGCCCACTCAGGCCTGGGGAGCCTGCTGAGGTCCCAGGCTGATCCCCCGCCCTCCAAAGCCCCCTCCAGGATGCATGGGTCCTTGGGGGCACAGTAGGGAGGCCGGGGTGGGGGAGGGGGTTACTGGATCAGGAGAGGCAGGTGGGAGGTGCCCTCAGGAAGGAACAGGAGATGAGTGGAGGGCGATTGCCCCACCCACTGGGGCCCAGCAAGCCTGCTGAGCTCCCAGGTGGATGCCCTGCCCTCCAAAGCCCCCTCTAGGCCATGTAGGTCCTTGGGGGCATAGGAGGGAGACCAGGGAGATCAGGATAGGCAGGCAGGAGGGGCCCTCCCAGACCCCAGACCTGAGAATCAGGAGAGGAGGGCATCTGCCCCACCCACTTAAGCCCAGGAAGCCTGCTGGGCTCCCTGGTGAGGTACCCTGCTCTCTAAAACCAGGGGTGGGGGGCACGCCTGGGCCCCTTATGTTCCTTGAGCCTAAACTCCATCCCCCACATCCCCCAGGGCCTTTTCCAGCCCTGTGGGTCCTGACCATTGGCCCCACCGACCATCCAAACCTTGCCCTTGCTGTAGGCCCCACCCTCCACAGCCAAGGCCTTCCCCTCCCCACCCTTTTTTTTTTTCCTTTTCCCTTCTGCTCTTTTTTATTATTGCATTACTGATGTACCTTCTGGTTGTTGATTCATCTATATTTTTATTTTTACATTCTTTCTAACATATCTGTTAGCTTCCTAGTCTAATTTTAGTTTTTACTTTGTTATTGTTGTCTTTTTTGCTGCCCCACGCGGCTTGCAGGATCTTGATTCACGAGACTGGGGTCGGGCGGAAGCTCCTGCAATGGGAGCTCTGAGTCCAAATCACTGGACTAGCAGAGAACCTCAGACCCCAGGGAATATTCATCGGAGTGAGGTCTCACAGAGTTCCTCATCTCAGCACCAAGACCCAGCTCTACCCAATAGCCTACAAACTCCAGTGTTGGAAGCCTCAGGCCAAAAAACCAGTAAAACAGGAACACAATCCCACTCATAAAAAGAAAAAAAATGAGATGGCCAAAAAATATGTCACAGATGAAGGAGCAAGGTAAAAATCTACAAGACCAAATAAATGAAGAGGAAATAGCAATCTACCAGAAAAATAATTCAGACTAATGATAGTAAAGATGATCCAGAATATCGGAAATAGAATGGAAGCACGGATTGAGAAAATACAAGAAATGTTTAACAAAGATCTAGAAGAACTAAAGAACAAACAAACAGAGATGAACATGAAATGAAAAATACACTAGAAGGAATCAATAACAGAATAATGGAGGCAGAAGAATGAATAAGTGAGCTGGAAGACAAAATGGTGGAAATAATTGCTGAGGAGCAGAATAAAGAAAAAAGAATGAAAAGAATTGAAGACAATCTCAGAGACTTCTGGGACAACACTAAATGCACCAACATTTGAATTATAGGGATCCCAGAAGAAGAGAAAAATAAAGGTTCTGAGAATATATTTGAAGATATTATAGTGGAAAATTTCCCTAACATGGGAAAGGAAAGAGTCACCCAAGTCCAGGAAGCACAGAGAGTTCCATACAGGATAAACCCTAGGAAAAACACACCAAGACATGTATTAATCAAACTAACAGAAATTAAATTCAAAGAAAAACATATTAAAAGCAGCAAGGGAAAAACATACAAAGGAATCCCCATAAGGTTATCAGCTGATTTTTCAGTGGAAGCTCTGCAGGCCAGAAGGGAGTGGCAGGATATGCTTAAAGTGATGAAAGAGAAAAACCTACAACCAAGATTACTCTACCCAGCAAGGATCTCATTCAGATTCAATGGAGAAGTCAAAAGCTTTTCAAACAAAAGCTAAAAGAATTCAGCATTACCAAACCAGCTTTACAACAAATGCTAAAGAAACTTCTCTAAGCAGGAAACACAAGAGAAGAAAAAGACCCACAAGAACAAACCCAAAACAATTAAGTAAATGGTAATAGGAATACACATATCGATAATAACCTTGAATGTAAATGGATTAAATGCCCCAACCAAAAGACAAAGACTGGCTGAACGGATACAAAACAAGACCCATATATATACTGTCTACAAGAGACACACTTCAGACCTAGGGACACATACAGACTGAAAGTGAAGGGATGGAAAAAGATATTCCATGCAAATGGAAATCAAAAGAAAGCTGGAGTAGCAATATATATATTAGATAAAATAGACTTTAAAATAAAGACTATTACAAGAGATAAGGAGGGACACTACACAATGATCAAAGGATCAAGCCAATAAGAAGATATAACAAGTATAAATATATATGCACCCAACACAGAAGCACCTCAATACATAAGGCAAATGCTAACAACCATGAATGGAGAAATCGACAATAACACAATAATAGTAGGGGACTTTAACACCCCACTCACACCAATGGACAGATCATTCAAACAGAAAATAAATAAGGAAACACAAGCTTTAAATGACACAATAGACCAGATAGATCTAACTGATATTTACAGAACTTTCCACCCAAAAGGGGCAGAATACACTTTCTTTTCAAGTGCACATGGAACATTCTCCAGGATAGATCACATCTTGGGTCACAGATCAAGCCTTGGAAAATTTAAGAAAACTGAAATCATATCAAACATCTTTTCTGACCACAACGCTATGAGATCAGAAATCAATTAAAAGAAAAAACTATAAAAACCACAAATACATGGAGGCTAAACAGTGCGCTACTAAATAACCAAGAGATCACTGAAGGAATCAAAGAATAAAGAAATACGTAGAAATAAATGACAACAAAAACAGGACGACCCAAAACCTATGGGATGCAGCAAAAGCAGTTCTAAGAGGGAAGTCTATAGCAATTTGATCTCACTTCAAGAAACAAGAAAAATCTCAAATAAACAATCTAACCCTACACTTAAAACAACTAAAGAAGAACAAAGAAAACCCAAGTCAGTAGAAGGAAAGAAATCATAAATATCAGAGCAGAAATAAATGAAATAGAAACAAAGAAAACAATAGCAAACATCAATAAAACTAAAAGCTGGTTCTTTGAGAAGATAAACAAAATTCATAAACCCTTAGCCAGACTAATCAAGAAAAAAAGGGAGAAGACTCAAATCGATATAATCAGAAATGAAAAAGGAGAAATCACAACTGACACTGCAGAAATACAAAGGATTATAAGAGACTACTACAAACAACTATAGGCCAATAAAATGGACAACCATGAAGAAATGGACAAATTCTTGGAAAGGTACAATTTTTCAAGACTGAACCAGGAAGAATCAGAAAATATAAACAGACCTATCACAAGTAATGAAATTGAAGCCATAATTTAAAATCTTCCAACAAACAAAAGTCTAGGACCAGATGGCTTCACAGGCAAATTCTATCAAACATTTAGAGAAGAGTTAACACCAATCCTTCTCAAACTCTTGCAAAAACCTGCAGAGGGAGAAACACTCCCAATTTCATTCTAGGAAGCCACCATCACCCTGATACCAAAACCAGAAACAGATATGACAAAATAGAAAATTACAGACCAATATCACTGGTGAACATAGATGCAAAAATCCTGAACAAAATACTAGCAAACAGAATCCAACAGCACATTAAAAGGATCATACACCATGATCAAGTGGGATTTATCTCAGGGATGCAAGAATTCTTCAATATACACAAATCAATCAATGTGATACACCACATTAACAAATTAAGGAATAAAAACCATATGACCATCTCAATAAACGCAGAAAAAGCTTCTGACAAAATTCAAAACCGATTTATGATAAAAACTCTCCAGAGAAGAGTAAGACACGGAGATCACCTTCCTCTCCACAGATACACCAGAAATACATCTACGCATGGAACAACTCCTACAAAACACCTACTGAACGCTGGCAGAAGACCTCAGACCTCCCAAAAGGCAAGGAACCCCCCACGTACCTGGTTAGGGCAAAAGAAAAAACTAAACAGAGACAAAAGGATAGGGACGGGTCCTGCACCAGCGGGAGAGAGCTGTGAAGGAGGAAAAGTGTCCACACACTAGGAAGCCCCTTCGCGGGTGGAGACTTCGGGAGGCGGAGTGGGGGAGCTTGGGAGCCGCGGAGGAGAGCACAGCAACAGGGGTGCGGAGGGCAAAGCGGACATTTTCCAGCGCAGAGGATCGGGCCGACCGGCACTCACCAGCCGAGAGGCTTGTCTGCTCGCCCGCCGGGGCGGGCGGGACTGGGAGTTGAGGCTCCGGCTTTTGTCGGAGCGCCGGGAGAGGACTGAGGTTGGCGGCGTGAACACAGCCTGCAGGGCGTTGGTGCGCCGCGGCTGGCCGGGAGAGAGTCCGGGGAGGGGTCTGGACCTGCCGAAGAGGCAAGAGTCTTTTACGTCCCTCTTTGTTTCCTGGTGCACGAGGAGAGGGGATTAAGAACGCTGCTTGAGAGAGCTCCAGGGACGGGCGCGAGCCGCGGCTAAGAGTGCGGAGCCCAGAGACGGACATGGGACGCTAAGGCCGCTGCTGCCGCCGCCAGGAGGCCTGTGTGCGAACACAGGTCACTAGCCACACGCCCTTCCGGGGAGCCTGTGCAGCCCGCCACTGCCAGGGTCCCGGGATCCAGGGACGGCTCCCCGGGAGAGCGCACGGCGCGCCTCAGGCTGCAGCGTCACGCCGGCCTCTGCCGCTGCAGGCCCGCCCCGCACTCCGTGACCCTCCCTACCCCCCGGCCTGGGTGAGCCAGAGCCTCCGAATCAGCGGCTCCTTTAACCTCGTCCTGTCTGAGCAAAGAACAGACGCCCTCCGGTGACCTACACGCACAGGCGGGGCCAAATCCAAAGCTGAGCCCCTGGGAACTGTCAGAACAAAGAAGAGAAAGGGAAATCTCTCCCAGCAGCCTCGGAAGCAGCGGATTAAAGCTCCACAATCAACTTGATATACCCTGCATCTGTGGAATACCTGAATGGACAACGAATCATCCCAAATTAAGGAGCCCTGTGGATGAAAGGCTCTTGGTGCTGCAGCCAGGACTCAGTGCTGTGCCTCTGAGGTGGGAGAGCCAACTTCAGGACACTGGTCCACAAGAGGCCTCCCAGCTGCACATAATATCAAACAGCAAAAATCTCCGAGAGATCTCCATCTCAACGCCAGCACCCAGCTTCACTCAACGACCAGCAAGCTACAGTGCTGGACATCCTATGCCAAACAACTAGCAAGACAGGAACACAACCCCACCCATTAGCAGAGACGCTGCCCAAAATCATAGTAAGTCTACAGACACCCCAAAACACACCACCAGACGTGGACCTGCCCACCAGAAAGACAAGATCCAGCCTCATACACCAGAACACAGGCACTAGTACCCTCCACCAGGAAGCCTACACAACCCACTGAACCAACCTTAGCCACTGGGGACAGACACAAAAAACAACAGGAACTACGAACCTTCAGCCTGCAAAAAGGAGACCCCAAACACAGTAAGATAAGCAAAATGAAAAGACAGAAAAACACACAGCAGATGAAGGAGCAAGATAAAAACCCACCAGACCTAACAAATGAAGAGGAAATAGGCAGTCTACCTGAAAAAGAATTCAGAATAATGATAGTAAGGTTGATCCGAAATCTTGGAGATAGAATGGACAATAGAATGGGCAAATTGCAAGAATCAGTTAACAAGGACCTAGAAGAACTAAAGATGAAGCAAGCAACGATGAACAACACAATAAATGAAATTAGAAGTACTCTAGATGGGATCAATAGCAGAATAACTGAGGCAGAAGAACGGATAAGTGACCTGGAAGATAAAATAGTGGAAATAACTACTGCAGAGCAGAATAAAGAAAAAAGAATGAAAAGAACTGAGGACAGTCTCAGAGACCTCTGGGACAACATTAAACGCACCAACATTCGAATTATAGGGGTTCCAGAAGAAGAAGAGAAAAAGAAAGGGACTGAGAAAATATTTGAAGAGATTATAGTTGAAAACTTCCCTAATATGGGAAAAGAAATCGTTAATCAAGTCCAGGAAGCACAGAGAGTCCCATACAGGATAAATCCAAGGAGAAATACGCCAAGACACATATTAATCAAATTGTCAAAAATTAAATACAAAGAAAACATATTAAAAGCAGCAAGGGAAAAACAACAAATAACACACAAGGGAATCCCCATAAGGTTAACAGCTGACCTTTCAGCAGAAACTCTGCAAGCCAGAAGGGAGTGGCAGGACATATTGAAAGTGTTGAAGGAGAAAAACCTGCAACCAAGATTACTCTACCCAGCAAGGATCTCATTCAGATTTGATGGAGAAATTAAAACCTTTACAGACAAGCAAAAGCTGAGAGAGTTCAGCACCACCAAACCAGCTCTACAACAACTGCTAAAGGAACTTCTCTAGGCAAGAAACACAAAAGAAGGAAAGGACCTACAATAACGAACCCAAAACAATTAAGAAAATGGGAATAGGAACACACATATCGATAATTACCTTAAATGTAAATGGACTAAATGCTCCCACCAAAAGACACAGATTGGCTGAATGGATACAAAAACAAGACCCATATATTTGCTGTCTACAAGAGACCCACTTCAGACCTAGAGACACATACAGACTGAAAGTAAGGGGATGGAAAAAGGTATTTCATGCAAATGGAAACCAAAAGAAAGCTGGAGTAGCAATTCTCATATCAGACAAAATAGACTTTAAAACAAAGACTATTAGAAGAGACAAAGAAGGACACTACATAATGATCAAGGGATCGATCCAAGAGGAAGATATAACAATTGTAAATATTTATGCACCCAACATAGGTGCACCTCAATACATAAGGCAAATACTGACAACCATAAAAGGGGAAATCGACAGTAACACATTCATAGTAGGGGACTTTAACACCCCACTTTCACCAATGGACAGATCATCCAAAATGAAAATAAATAAGGAAACACAAGCTTTAAATGATACATTAAACGAGATGGAGTTAATTGATATTTATAGGACATTCCATCGAAAAACAACAGAATACACATTTTTCTCAAGTGCTCATGGAACATTCTCCAGGATAGATCATATCTTGGGTCACAAATCAAGCCTTGGTAAATTTAAGAAAATTGAAATTGTATCAAGTATCTTTTCTGACCACAACGCCATGAGACTGGATATCAATTACAGGAAAAGATCTGTAAAAAATACAAACACATGGAGGCTAAACAATACACTACTTAATAATGAAGTGATCACTGAAGAAATCAAAGAGGAAATCAAAAAATACCTAGAAACAAATGACAATGGAGACACAATGACCCAAAACCTGTGGGATGCAGCAAAAGCAGTTCTAAGGGGGAAGTTTATAGCAATACAAGCCCACCTTAAGAAGCAGGAAACATCTCGAATAAACAACCTAACCTTGCACCTCAAGCAATTAGAGAAAGAAGAACAAAAAAACCCCAAAGCTAGCAGAAGGAAAGAAATCATAAAAATCAGATCAGAAATAAATGAAAAAGAAATGAAGGAAACAAAAAAAAAAAAAAAAAAAACTCTCCAGAAAATGGGTATAGAGGGAACCTACCTCAACATAACAAAGGCCATATATGACGAACCCACAGTAAACATCAAACTCAATGGTGAAAAACTGAAAGCATTTCCACTAGGATCAGGAACAAGACAAGGATATCCACTCTCGCCACTCTTATTCAACACAGTTTTGGAAGTCCTAGCCACATCAATCAGAGAAGAAAAAGAAATTAAAGGAATATAATTGGAAAAGAAGAAGTAAAACTGTCACTATTTGCTGATGACATGATACTATACATAGAAAATCCTAAAGATGCCACTGGAAAACTACTACAACTAATCAATGAATTTGGTAAGGTTGTAGGATACAAAATTAATGCACAGAAATCTCTGGCATTCCTATATATCAACAACGAAAAATCAGAAAGAGAAATTAAGGCAACACTCCCATTTACCATTTCAACAAAAAGAATAAAATACCTAGGAATAAACCTGCCTAAGGAGGTGAAAGACTTGTACTCAGAAAACTATAAAACACTGATGAAAGAAATCAAAGATGACATAAACAAATGGAGAAATATACCATGTTATTGGATTGGAAGAATCAATATTGTGAAAATGACTATACTGCCCAAAGCAATCTGCAGATTCAATGCAATCCCTATCAAACTACCAATGGTATTCTTCACAGAATTAGAACAAAAAAATCTTACAATTCGTATGGAAACACAGAAGACCCCGAATAGCCAAAGCAATCTTGAGAAGGAAAAACGGAGTTGGAGGAATCAGGCTCCCCGACTTCAAACTATACCACAAAGCTACAGTAATCGAGACAGTATGGTACTGGCACAAAAACAGAAATATAAATCAATGGTACAGGATAGAATGCCCAGAGATAAACCCATGCACATATGGGCACCTAATTTACGACAAAGGAGGCAAGAACATACAATGGAGAAAAGACAGCCTCTTCAGTAAGTGGTGCTGGGAAAACTGGACAGCTACTTGTAAAAGAATGAAATCAGAACACTCCCTAAAACCATACACAAAAGTAAACTCAAAATGGATTAAAGACTTAAATGTAAGACCAGACACTATAAAACGTTTAGAGGAAAACATAGGAAAAACACTCTTTGACATAAACCACAGCAAGATCTTTTTTTGACCCACCTCCTAGAGTAATGGAAATAAAAAGAAAAATAAACAAATGGGGCCTAATGAAACTTAAAAGCTTTTTCACAGCAAAGGAAACTATAAACAAGACGAAAAAGACAACCCTCAGAATGACAGAAAATATCTGCAAACGAAGCAACAGACAGGGTATAAATCTCCAAAACAAACAGGTCATGGAGCTCAATATCATAAAAACAAACAATCCAGTTAAAAAGCAGGTGGAAGAGCTAAATAGACATTTCACCAAGGAAGACACACAGATGGCCAAGAGGCACATGAAAAGATGCGCAACATCACTAATTATTAGAGAAATACAAATCAAAACTACAATGAGGTACCACCTCACACCAGTCAGAATGGCCATCATCAAAAAATCTTCAAACAATAAATGCTGGAGAGGGTGTGGAGAAAAGGGAAGCCTCTTGCACTGTTGGTGGGAATGTAAACTGATACAATGACTATGGAAAACAGTATGGAGGTTCCTTAAAAAACTAAAAATAGAACTACCATATGACCCAGCAATCCCACTACTGGGCATATATCCTGAGAAAAACATAATTCAAACACAATATTCATTGCAGCACTACTTACAATAGCCAGGACATGGAAGCAACCTAAATGTCCAACAACAGATGAATGGATAAAGAAGATGTGGCACATATATACAATGGAATATTACTCAGCCATAAAAGGAAACGAAATTGAGCTATTTGTAGTGAGGTGGATGGACCCAGAGTCTGTCATACAGAGTGAAGTAAGTCAGAAAGAGAAAAACAAATACTGTATGCTAACGCATATACATGGAATCTAAAAAAACAAAAATGGTACTGATAAACCTAATTGCAGGGCAGGGATAAAGAGGTAGACATAGAGAATGGACTTGATGACATGGGGTGGGAGGGCGAAGCTGGAGCGAACTGAGAGTAGCATCGACATATATACACTACCAAATGTAAAATAGTTGGCTGGTGGGAAACAGCAGCACAGCACAGGGAGATCAGCTTGGTGCTTTGCAATGACCTAGAGGGGTGGGACAGGGAGGATGGGAGGGAGGCTCAAGAGGGAGGGGATATGGGCACATGTGTATGTATACGGCTGATTCGCTTTGTTGTGCAACAGAAACTAACACAGTATTGTGAAGCAATTATACTCCAATAAAGATGTATTAAAAAGATAAAAGTCTACAAATAATAAATACTGGAGAGGGTGTGGAGAATAGGGAACTCTCCTACAGCGCTGGTGGGATTGTAAATTGGTGCAGCCACTGTGGAAAACTGTACGTAGGTTCCTTAAAAAACTAAAAATAGGGCTTCCCTGGTGGCGCAGTGGTTGAGAGTCCGCCTGCCGTTGCAGGGGACACGGGTTCGTGCCCTGGTCTGGGAAGATCCCACATACCGTGGAGCGGCTAGGTCCATGAGCCATGGCCGCTGAGCCTGTGCGTCCGGAGCCTGTGCTCCGCAACGGGAGAGGCCACAACAGTGAGAGGTCCGCATACCGCAAAAAAAAAAAAAAAAAAAAAAACCTAAAAATAGAGTTGCCATATGGTCCAGCAATCCCACTACTGGACATATATCCAGACAAAACTATAATTCAGAAAGATACATGGTCTCCAATGTTCATGGCAGCACTATTCACAACAGCCAACACATGGAAGCGACTTAAATGTCCATCAACAGATGAATGGATAAAGAAGATGTGGTATGTACACACAATGGAATATTACTCATCCATAAAAAGAATGAAATAATGCCATTTGCAGCAACATGGATGGACCTAGAGATTATCACACTAAGTGAAGTCAGTCAAAGAAAGACAAATATCATATGATATCACTTATATGTGGAATCTAAAATATGGCACAAATGAACTTATTTATGAAACAGAAACAGACTCACAGATATAGAAAACAAACTTATGGTTACCAAAGGGTAAAAGGGGTGGGGGAGGGATAAATTAGGAGACTGGGATTAGCAGATACAAACTATTATATATAAAATAGGTAAACAACAAGGTCCTACTGTATAGCACAGGGAACTATATTCAATATCCTGTAATAAACCACAATAGGAAAGAATATGAAAAAGAATATATATATATATATATATATATATATATATATATATATATATATAACTGAATCACTTTGCTGTACACCAGAAACCAATACATTGTAAATCAACTATACTTCACAAAAAATTTTTTTAATGTGGCAAAATGTTAACAATAGGTGAATTTAGGTGAAAAGTATATTGGCATCAACTTATACTATCCTTCTAACTCTTTGTTTAAACAGGCTTCTGTTCAAGACTTCTCTAATAAAATTGGGAAAATGTATGCAGCATATCCAACTTATTTAATCATGGAATATTTTCATCCTACCCTGCTCCCCAAAGCTTCTCTTAATATCATACAGCATGTTAGTGTTCCAAGGATATAGTCTGGGAAATGCTGAACTAAACACTAATAGACTCTTCTCTAAGTTCAACTGTTCAGTTCCTGATTAACTAAACTTTGGCTTTCATTCTTAAAGATGAGCCTTTGTATGTTTGATCCTTTCTCTCATAACAGTTTGTCTAAACATGCTCTGAAATGCAGGTTTGCCTTTTTAAACAAACAAAAAATATGGCACGGAAAATGGGCTTTTGGAAATGGTTTAGTAATTATGTGTTGCAAACTCTCTTGTGTTCTATCCTGTTTTATAAGTCAAGGATTCTTATTAAAAATTGCAGAATGGTGGCGAGAAGTACAAATTACAATGAAACACCTCATGTTTTTAAACTGGAAATTTGCTTTGCTTTTTAATATAATCATGCTAAGACTCAAGGATTTGGGTTTTTCAGACATACAGTTTTATGCAGTAGAAGGAAATGAAAAACCCAAATTCCTTAACTGTGGGACCACATACACTCTTTCACAAAAATAATTAGCCATATCTTTAAAAAGTCCAAAGAAAGTCTACCCTTCCAAATTCAATAACGTGATTCATTGCCAATGTTATCATTCACGTGTCAATAGGTTAACATTTTATAACTGTTCCCTTTTGCTTTGTAATTGAAGTAGAAACTACCAAATTGTCATTCTTTGAAATATTGAAGTCATCCATAACCAACTGGCCGCCAGTTCTACAAACTCATTTTCAAATCAACAAACGTTTATTGGGCAATTACTGTAGTCCAGCATGGTGCTAGGTGCTAGGGATACAGATCAGAATATGGTGACCCAATGTCCTCAAGGAATGCACTTTGGGCAAAACAAAATGGTAAGTCTAACCACATTGGAAATACATGTATACAAGTACGAAGTTGGCACAGAAGCATTAATGATATTTTGGGGGGAGGTGGGAAGTTGGGGGTGGAGTTTAGGGAAGATAACTTGAGAAAGTGACAGTTGAGCTGTTTTAAAAGATGAGCAGGACTTCATCACACAGGTAAGATGGGGGGACAGAGAATTGAATGACATTTTGATAAGAAGCTCAGATACAAGAAAAAGGTCTTTGTAGAAAGATGGATAGTTTAGTCCAGACGAAGCATAAAGTATAAACAGAGAGGAAATGCAGCAAGATTTGTAGGAGGAGCCAGATTGTGAAAAATCTTATATGCCAATCTGAGGGAATTAGATATTATTTTGAAGGCAAATGGGCAGGAAAAGAAATAGGAAATAATGTGAAGAATTTTTGAAGCGGGGAGTAGCATGATCAGGTTTATTTTTAAGAATGGAAACTGTCAGCATTGTGAAGCAGAGGCTGGAGGGCATGAGACTAAAGATGAGGATCTTGTGAGAAGCTAGAGTAAGGAGGAGAGATCAAGGACTAAACTAAGTAGTATCAAAGGAAATGGAAAAGGGAAGATGGATCAGAGAGGAATTACTGGGTTGACTAGAAGGCAATCCAGCATAGTGGTGTTAAGAACATAATTTTAGAGCCAGACATCCATTTACCCACTATGTAACCATAGGAAGTAAGATCATCTAAATGTTCATTTTCCCAACCATAAAATGAAGTGAATACCAGTACCTTCCTCACAGGTTTGTGATTAAGGATTTAGTGTGGGGGAAAAAATGATAATGAACAAAAAGCATTTAGCACAGTGCCTGGCACAAAATAAGTGCTCAATTAGTTACTATTTTTACTGCAGCTATCAGGGAGAAGGAGGGATTGAGAACGACGGACCCCCAAGTAGCTTTCCAATCCTACAGCTCAAGTCCTTTGTTTAGATCAGTGCTCCTCAAAGTACGGTCTCCAGACCAGCAGCAGCAGCATAATCTGAGAACTTTGGTAGAAGTGCAAATTCTCAGACCCAGCAAGAACTACAGTTATAAACTTTAGAGGTGGGGGACCTGCAATCTGTATTTTAACAAGCCCTCCCAGGTGATGCTGTTATATGGTGACTGTGAGAATTACTGATTAAACATTCATTTTCTCAACTCTGAGCTCTTAAAACAGTCTCTTAGGGTATCCGTCTCAGCAGTCTCTTTCCCTTGAATTCATCATACAGAACAGCCATAGGCTTCCTAAAAAACATGCCACTACTAGAGAGACCAGTATATGATTACCACCTCTAAGTCACAGGAAATGTTGGGCAAGCTTATTTAACCTATTTGGGCCTCAGTTTTCATATGTAAAAGGGAACATTAAACATGACATAAACTATCTAAAATAGTACCATCATCTAGGAGATGCTCCACAACTGATGGCTGAACCTACTATCTCACACTGTTGTCAGAAATCAAGTCACTTGATTAAAGTCATCCAACTTGATAAAAGAACCAAGATTAGAACACAAGTCTCCCAACTATGAATTTTGGTTCTTTTCCTGAAACAAGGCTGTTTCTAAATTATCAAGAACATTTATTCCAAAAAAAAAAATATGTTTCAGTATTGTCAGTTTGATGTACTATTTTCAAAGATGAAAAATCACATTCTTTAGAAATGAATGAATGAAGCTACATGGAAATTTTTCAGTGGTAGCTCTCAGTAAAAATGAAATCGTAAAATAAGTATACTTACCTGTTATCTAAACTTGAATATTTATACTAAATACAGAAATATTTGAAATAAAAAAGCAATTCCTTTATTTTTAAGCTTTATTTTATCACCCTTATCAAACAAACACACATCAGAAAGCGTATCAACAGTGCATCTTATGGTAAGTCAGTTTACAACAAAACTGAACAAGGCAATTGTGTTTACAGATAACGTTTGCAGCAAAAAACTATATGCAGTACAATTAATTGAAACGCAGTGTCCATACTTTTTAGGTATATAGGAAAGTGGAAAATAAAAGTTCTTTGCTACTCAGCAAGAAAAAACAGGTTTAAAAGACTTGAAATCAGAAATATAGGGATTTGAGAAAAGAACTTCTTGGTACTGATACACATCTACATTTATAGTCCCACTTAGTTATTAAAAAAAAAAATCACAAAATAGTAAGACATCACCAAGAACAGAGAACCATAGTGCCAAGAAATGCCAAGACCAATACGCTATTGAAACAACTGGTAGAAATGTTACAGACAACTATGCACTATGTACTGTAATATTCTTGTAGTTCTGAGGTGAAGGTAAACCAACAGGAGAGAATACTCCTTATAACTGGCTTTGGTTTAAGTGATCGTTCACATTTTTTCTAACCATACCTTCTAATCAAAAACATAGCAATTACATGTTATTGAGGGAAAATAGTAGTAGGTTTTAATATTCACAACCAGACACTCCAGTGCTGATATGGGAAGCCATAAACTGTTAAAAATCTATTAATCATAACTGGATTTCAAAGAGTGACCAAAAGATAACAAAGATGGAGCCCTTTGGGGGGAAAAAAAAATCCCTTCTACCCCAGATTTGCCACTGTTAAGAGGATATAAAGGAATGTTAAATTACTGAAGATTTTTTTTTCAAAAAAATTAAGAATGAAGGAGTTAAATCCTACTGGAAAAAGATATGACAGCTTTACACTCTGCAAAGTAAATATTCTACAGAGATGCAGCTTAACTTTTTTTTTATTATAATAAACACTATTTACTTCATAAGGTGCTATAACACTGCAGCTAGTGCATACTAATGCCACCCACTGTACCCACTGTGCAAAGGGAAATAAGGAGATGGCTAATCCCGTTTCTTTCTGATCCTTGATTTGCATAAGTGTTGATATATACCAAATACACAAAAGATGGAGTTTAACTTAAATATGTATTTTAAAAAATTAGACCAAACTGAATATGGATATTTAGTCTGATCTCATACACTCTTAAAATAATTTTCTGGGGAAACAATGATGAGGAATGTGTAGAAACAGCAACATTTCTATGTTACAGGTACCAAACCTGGATTTTTAAAAATAAATATCATTTTTAGGTCATAAACTATATGAACAATTAATAACACCAATAAGGAAGCTATTTTCCTCCCCTCATCTATTTTTATTACTTACCTTTCTCTTCTTAACTCTTAAATTTGGCAGACTTCTGACAACTCATGCTAATAAAATAACACAGCTATAGATAATTCAAATAACTGAAAAGACTTCTTAGACCACAAATGCGTGATTTTGGATGTGTGATTTAGAACACCTCACTACATTTGCTTTTACACACTCACTGTCCTGACATCATGAATACTATTAAGGAGAGAGCTTAGAAGGGGAAGGCAATTCCACCCTGGGATAGAAGTGACTATGAATAATTCTCTTGCTGACAATCAAGAGTTTATGATAACAAATAGCTCTGATGTTTACATAAGGGTTTCCCAAAAAGGAACAAAAATTTTGACAATTCCAGTTTTGGGGTTTTTTTTCTTCAGAATGTGACTTATTTTCATTATACAAGGTAGTATAGCAAAAGAAGCTCTTTTCTGCACAACACAACAAGGATCAACAGTCATATAAGGCAAAATAAGACACAAAGCTTCTCTTTGCTTTTAAATTAAAATACCACAAAGCTAGGTCATAAAACATACATGACTTTCAAAAACAAAATCAATTTTCTTTAGGATATTGTGACAGCTACTCAGGGAAATAACACTCAGGCAATCATTTGATAGATTTCCCATGAATTCCAGCATTTATGGTGTCACAAACATAACTGCCATGATTATGACAACTCTCTGAAAAGCACAAATAAAGCAAATAAAACATTAATCGTTCTAAACAGTATAAGGGACAACAAAAGTGCTGAGTTGTAGGAAAATGAATAAAAACTTCATATCAGGAGAACAAAGATTGTGTAAACTATACATCTGATATCCTGAAGATCACCTTCATGACTACCTATAAAATAAACAATTTCCTAAATGCTCTCTGGTTTATAGATATTTCTTTTACAGCCCATTTCTCCTACAAAATTGCAGGAAAAACAGTTAAAATTGTTTACCTTCTTAAATATCCATAAGTACTTGTCAGTTGCATGTCAGTGTGTAAATCTATTGGTCATTCACTGTGTGAATTTAAAAAGCAGTGAAAGACACTGGAGAAGGGGAGGTGGCTAAGATAACAAACATGATACACCCTGTGGTATCAGGTAGAGAAGCAGCTAACCTAACACAAAACAAAATCTTTAAAATTTGGGGTACTTCAAAAACTAAAACATCCATGTTCCTCTATAACTAAGAAAATATAACTTACCCAAATATACCGTAAGAGGCTCAGATGAATTCCATATCATAGAGATTCAACAGTCTTATATTCATTGAGAAAGCCAGAAAGTAATACTAACCTGAAAAGGCTAACATCTCAAAGTAAAGGTGATTTATTGAGCACCTTAAGAAGAAATGGAAATTCTTTTGAGCTAATTGTGACCAAAGGCTGGTCTGTATTGTGACCACACTTGACAAGAAATAAATAAATTTTATCAGAGCTAGAGTAATAAGATTTGAAGAAGGAACCTAATATTAAAAATGGAACTAGATCCAAGGAAGAATTTGATTCTGCCAGATAACTCTGGCTTTCCATTATATGTAATATTGGGGGGGAAAAATCAAATATGAATAGTTTTACACATATAAAAAAAGGCAAACCCAGGCAATTTTGGAGTTTTATATTAAGTGACTCAATCCAAAAGTTATTCCAAGGAAAAGGCAAAGGAGCAATAATTATCATCATTTGGGAAGCGTTCACCCAAATGAGTTTTAATATTTTCCAGGAAACACAAGGCACTTGCTTAAATCTTTGACTGTCTACACATCCACCAGACTAAAAGTCATGATGCAATTCCATCTCTACACTTATCTGAATAAAGCCACCTAGCACGTACCTTTGCATAAAAGTCCAGGTAAAACACGTGGTTACTGAGTGTCTCCCTCACTCCCTCACCCAGTAACTATGTTATCATACTTATCATCAGTTACTATGGTGCTGATTTTCATTAAACTATAAAAAATAAAATGTCATGCTGCCAAGTATAATAGTAGAAATTAGGTAAGATAGGCCTAATTTTATAAGGTCAGAATATAAGTCTAAAAAGATAATGATGCCAAAATGCCAGTTACCTGCATTTGAGAAATAACTCAAGTGAGCCATAAAACAGCATCTGAGTATTGTAACTCTGACTATAATTTATTCCATAAAGGTAACTGATTCCCTTACCAGGGTGAAAGCCCAGTGTACTAAGACAGAAACAAACCTTATGCTCATAGTTTCTTCAACTTCCTTTACATGGCAGCACTCTTTCTGGCAGCATTCCTTATAATAAATTTGTTCAAAGGTTAAAATATAAGTACAAGCAATATGAATCTAGAAGGCAAGTTAAATAAGAATTGAGAGATTTTTGAAAAAGGTTAATTTAACATAGCTCAGCCCTCTTTATTTAGCAGCTGGAATACCAAAAAGAAGGCAATACTTGTCTCAATGAAAACAGGGAGAAGGATGAGTAAAACTATATTTATGGTTTTGTTCTAAAAGAAGCCTAGTATTGGCTCAAGGAATAGCAGAGAGGGAATTTTTCTCTGAAGAGTTTCTATACTGATGGCCACAAAACAAGGAAGACATTCAGTAATAATAAATGCAATCTCTTATTGTAAGAGGCTCATTTTGTTACTCCTTTAAAATGCAGCAAATAGTTTCTTTTAGCAGTGCTATCTTTCACTGAGGTGTCCAACTCTACTTATTCTTCTCTAAATACAGCATTAAAGTTTTGAAAGTAGCCAACTAGCGACCTCCTCCAAATATGTTTCCAAAGAACCAAAGATTTCCTATAGAATTATCAATTTACATGCCTTTTCTGGGACAAAAATGTACCATGAAAATACCATGGAATAAGGAAGAAACTGGAAGGCAAGAGGGAAGGAAGCACAGACATTAATTTAGGGAAAGAAAAACTACCTGAGATAAAATTTTCCCAAAATGGTAGGGGTTAAGTGACATGAACCCTCACATGTTTACCCTACCTCTCAAAAAGAAAATTTCTGTCTTTAAAACTTCAAGGAATCAAAATCTCTGTGTATATATTTCATCCTAAAGGATCATGAAAATTGCATCATTCAATATTTGGTTCAGGTTTAAAAAAGATAACAAGATTAAACTTCTTATAATATCAGAAGAGGGAGGGAGAATCTGCAAATGTCATCTTTGGTAGTAATGGGCTAAGAGCTATAAAATAACAATTTAAGTCAAAGGAGGCACCTCCATTCAATTTTGTGGCTTAAATATAAAATATTTAATTCGATGCATGGTTACTTAGGCTTATCAATTATTCCCTCAGCTCCCTTAAAATCTAGTTAGCATCTTCTATAATAAAATTCTACAGTGTTAAACACTACATATACGCATGAATACATCAGCAATAAGAAGACGATCAAAGAATGCTGTGAAATTCAGCATCAAGATGTTAGCAGCATACTGCAACATTAAGCTTAGAAGCCTACCTGCAGTTTATTTGTAAGGATTTTTCTTTTTGGTGGTAGTCGGGGGAGGGAGAATGAGAAAGGTATATGTGCTAACCTAGAATACTTGCCCTTAAAATGAATTCATTTGCATTCTGTGTTCATCAGTATGTATGGAAAGACCTGGTGTTTTTAATCACCATGGAAGCTGCTACCATCCAAACGGTTATGTTTTAGGAAAGCTTTGGTCTCCACAATACTCTCTTGAATTTTTATTTGAAACCAAACCAGCTAATCAACCTCTGAAAAGGCCGAAATGAAAAATAATAGCTCTTCCTTCTAAGGGCACACATTGGAAGCTTACTCTACAGTTCTCCCTTGGGCGCCACGCCACAGATCTTTTGGCAATTCATTATACCGAATTTGGCTTCATAACAAATATTAAGGAGAGTCCTGAATAATTAGGTAACTGTGACTAACTAAAATATCAAATGGTAATTGTCTGCATAGGGTAAAATAATTCATCCTCTGAGACGTAAATTCTTAATTGGGCTCTCAATAACCTGCATGGCACACACAAGGGAAGACTATATGAGGAGGCTTCCAGCAGGGAAAGATATAAAAGCTTTTTCCTTAGGAAAATAAATAAATAAATAAAATTTTCATTTAGTTAAGAAAACAAAAAATTCATAACCTGTATACCTTTCTTTTTTTGTATAATCAGTGCTTTATAAAGGTTTCCTAAGATTTAAACCTTTGAAGACAATCTACTGTAAAGTGGGAGGAATCCATAATTATAATTCCTGAAACCATGTAGTCAACCTGTGCCCGTGAACTCACGAATACTAGTTTCCTCTACTGGGGGACACATTAGATTGCTATGAATCTTTTTAAGAATTCTTCGTAAGTTTTTCTTCTTTTCTATTTCTACCTTATTATAGCTACACCTTTCTTAACTTCCTTGTAATCAGAAGTCAGATCACCTGACCACCTAGGATGCTTTCCTCTAACGTCTCTTCAGCTAAGGATAGAGGTAAAGAATGGGGGAAGAGGAAAAGAAGGAGTGGGAGGGAGATGAGAGAGAGAAAGAAAGAAACAAATAATCCTTGACTATGCACCCTTTGCCTATTTTTTTTCCTTTTCCCTTCGCTGAACAACTAATTCTTTCTTTCTGACCCAAGTCAATTTTTCATCATAGTAGACAGAACTCTACCTTGAGAAATTTTACAGTGATCCTAGAAGATTCAGTACAAAACAGATGAGCTAATGCAGCGTCTAAAGCAGACTGAAAAAAGGGGCAATTTATGTGTACCAAAACTTTTACAAGAGTTTTCTCACTTTAAGAGAGTTTCAATGTAACCCAGTTTAGATTTGTGTGTTCTGGGCCTCTCAGGAATGAACTATTTTCTCATTTCACTCTATCAGACAGACCGACTCCCAAAAAACTTGTATCCTAAATCTTACAGATATTAAACAGGTAGGGAGGAGATGGGCATAGACTGTATTAATTCACAAGATTCACACTATAAAGAAAGCTACTCAAATTTTCTCTAATCTTTCACACCTGCACACTCACTCGAGCATACATACCGGACATAAAAATTGTGCAAGATCAAGCATTAGCTTCCTATTTTAAAAGCCTTAATTAAAAAAAAAATGTAGATAGGCTCACTGCAGTTTCTTTAAAGGAATATTCAGTACTACAGTACTCCTTTAAAAAAATTCGTAACTCAGTGTTAAGAACACAGTAGGGAATTGCTGCTTAACAATTACTTAACATTACTGAGAGCATCCAGTGCCAACTACAGATATCAATAAGGAAGACCCCTCTGACAACATAAGGGAATAATCTGTAAGTGATGTCACCAACTCTAACAAATTTGTTCATAATATTCACTACAACATGATATTATTCATCCTTGCTTCATGATCACATGAAAGAGTTAATATCTTTTTCGGTTACGTACTGGAGAGCAGCACTTGCCCTACTGCACAAAAATAGGTTGCCCACATGGATGCTCTAAAACCCCTCAATGTATAGCTGAGAGGTCTTGTCCTACTCAGTGCCAAATGTCTGCAATGCAGTCACTGCTTGAGCAATGGCTGCACGTCGGTAGGATGGAATAAATATACAAAGTATTCCCTTAAAATGATAAGGGGGTACTTCTGCATTCAGATGTAGAATACAATAACCCAGGAAACAGAAGAGGAGAAACAGGAAATAGTCCTTAGGTTACTGATTAAAGCAAAGTTTGATACAGATATCCCCTCTTGTAGGCACTCAGTGGGTAAAATGTAGCCACAACAAACTTCCCATCAAACATCCTTCCAGTCAGTAATTTCTGAGCAGCTTTGGAATCACCAGCATTTGCATACTCAACAAAGACCTGTAAGAGGACAGAGAAAACAAAGTAACTTCATTTTTATCAACATTGTTTTAGAACAGTGCTTCTCCAACTTTAATGTGTGTGTGTATATATATGTGTGTGTGTCTGTGTATATATATATACACACACACACACATATATATATACATACATATATATATACACACACATATATATACATACACACACATATATATATATATATATATATATATATGAATCACTTGGGGACCTTGTTACAATGCAGATTCTACTTCAGTAGATCTAAGGTGGGGCCTGAGTCTCTGCATTTCTAAACAGACTTCCAGGTGATGCCAATGCTGCTGGTCCAGGGACCACATTTTTGAACAGCAAAGTTTAGAATACTTCCTTAGAACTCATTTCAATTCTGAAAAATTCCATCAAAACATACATCCTTTTGTCAGTTTCATAAAAGAGTGCTGAATAGTGCTAGACATTTGCTGAAGACAGGGCTGAACAGCCCAGAGAACAATGACATTTAGACAGTGTCTCAAAGAAGATTTGCAGAAGCCACAACTATAGCAAAGAAGAGGTTTAAAACTAGGTAATTTCCTTTCCCATAGGTAAACGAAATAGCATAATAATTTATTAGTTCTTTCTGATGATCTAAAGCAAAAGTTACAGGGAGGCGACATGACTTGAGATGACTTGTCCTCAGTTACCCGTAAATACGTGAGCCAGGAAAAGAACTGCCTTCCCTCCTCAGTTGTATGCCTCATTTGTTACATCGATATTCTCAGGGCTTCACCGGTGGCGCAGTGGTTGAGAGTTCGCCTGCCAATGCAGGGGACGCGGGTTCGTGCCCCGGTCCAGGAAGATCCCACATGCCGCAGAGCGGCTGGGCCCATGAGCCATGGCCGCTGAGCCTGCGCGTCCGGAGCCTGTGCTCCACAACGGGAGAGGTCACAACGGTGAGAGGCCCACGTACCGCAAAAAAAAAAAAAAAAAAAAAAAAATATATATATATATATATATATGAATATATATATATATATATATATTCTTCAAACTGAGGTGCGAGCATCCTAGGACACTCAGAGACTTTCAAAGTGGAAGCAAGAATAGACAGTTTTAAGGACATCAACTTCCAAATTCTTAACTTTCATTTGTACCTTTTCCTAAAACTGGATCTACCTAGAAGTTCAGGCAGGTTATTCCTTTTCGTTTCCCCTTTCATAGGAGCCCTTTTCCCAGCTGACGAAGCAAAGTTATTACCAAATGGCATAAAAACCTTCAGGGCATAAAAAGAAGCAATTTCAAATACAGTACTTTTTTTAATGGACTGTTTCTTCATTGATAAACAAAGCTCCATGCCCTGCCTATGACTGGTCACTCCCTGTCTCATGCAAATATTTCTGTTAAGGATGATGTGTGACATTAGACCTAGGATATTTTGGCCTGTGATGGGATTTTCTGAATTCATATTTATTGTAAAATGGACAGGTAGAACTGATTTTGTCTCTTCCATTCTATGACATTTTAAGCTATGCATTACTCTTGAACACAAAGTAGAGACCATCCAGTGCTAAAAATTGATGCTCATCTTTTCACCTTAGATATACTTAATATTTTATATCTCCTTTTCTTACCAAAAAAAATGTGCTTAGCTGTAGTTTCTAGCAATACATACTTTTTCACTAAATACAAAAGGAAGATTACATGATGTCCAGTGAGAAAAATGAAGCTCTTTCTGACTTTTTAAAATTGATTCATAATTACTCCAAAATCCATACACCAAAGTTCAATAAATGAGTAGACATGCAATTATAGAAGGAATACCAAGCTTTCTATCAGATTCCTTGCTTCATAGATAACCTATAATTTTACACATTATATAATTCTGAACTAAATAAAGAGGAAACATATTTTATAACTTACTATGTAATTAAATAATTATATTAGAGTTCTATCATTTTAATCTTGACCACTTTTATAATTGTAAGATGCATCCCATAGTCTACTTTCCAGTATTTTTTTAATATTCCTTAAAAATAATAACATGTTAATTTGAACTGAAATAGTCAAACTGGCTTTACCAACTAGGCAACAGACATTTTCAATAACCCAAGGAAGTTAAATCTGTGATTCTAAGAGTTTATCAAAAGTTGCTTTCACTCTCCAGTGAATATCAGTAGAAGCTTCTTATTTCTTTTGGTGATAAAGCAAATGTCTTCTTGCTCATAAAGACTTATTTTTTTCATATCATCTTAAAGATGGATACTTCCCCCCTGAAAATACTCCCACTGTTTCTCTATGCTGTGTTTCCCATTCTATTTTGACCACTCAGATTAATATCGAGTCAGATCACATTAGTCCTCAATTCAAAATCTTCCAATACCTTCCCTTCTCATTCAGAGTAAAAGCCAATGTTATCTTAAAGGCCTACAAGGCTCACTCTACTTGATTTGTCCCTTACACTCCCATACTTCCTTGATCTAATCTCCCACTACTCCCCATTTTTCTCACTCTGCATAGCCACACTGACCTCCTCAAACCTACCAGGCATACTCAGGGCCTTGGAACTTGCTGTTCTCTTTGCTGAAATTCTCTTCCTTACCTCCTTCAAATTTTGACTCAAGTGTAATCCACTAGTGCTTCCTCACCTGCCTATTTAAAACTGCAATCCACCCCTCCACAGCACTCTTTAAATCTCTTCTCCAATCTCTTTTTCCCCATAGCACTTTTCACTATATATTCTTTTATGTTTTGATCACTGTTGTATCCCAGTGCCTAGAAAATAACAGATGCTCAATAAATACTGGTTGAATAAATAAGCAGCAATGATGTATTCAGTATGTTCCTGACACTGAATGAGGTAAGTGCCGTTATTACTAGACTGGCAATAACTTTTCACTAAGACTAGAGTGAGATTTCTTTTGTTTTTTTTTTTTCAGTTGCCAAGAATTTTCATAATATTGAACCATGAAAAACAAAATCTACAACCAGAAGTGATTTCACCCACCAGGGGACATTTGGCACTGTCTAGAGACATTTTTGATGTCACAACTGAGGAGGAGGGTGGAGGGAGGGCATCTAGTGAGTAGAGGCCAGGAATGCTGCTAAACATCCTATAATGTACATGACAGCTCCCCCAACAAAGAATTATCCAGCTCAATGTTAGTGGTGTTGAGGTTGAGAAACACTTAGAGTAAAAAATATTCTGTTTTCTGAAAAATAAAAAAAAACTACAGATAAAAGAAAGATTTAATTTAGGATACAGAGTTTTCTTTAGAAACTGTGATCATAGTTTTAGCCTATACATTTTATAGATGAAAAAACTATGGTTCATCACAAAACCAGTCAAGTTGAAACTGGAACTCAGCTTTCAGGATTCTCAGTCCAGTGTATTTTCGTTGTTTAAATTATCACTGATAATTCTATTACAATCAGAATCTAACCTAAATGGTTTCCTAACTATACTTAATTAGAACAAAATTGGGCCAAATATTTCTGTAGCTGACCCTGACCTAAATTAGCATATGATTCAGCTGGCCTGTATATAATGGCTTAAAAGTAGGTTAATATTTTAAAAAAACAAATTTTAACAGATAAAAAAGTACATGCATATTATAGAACTTTTGGAAAAAGTGAAAAGTACAAGAAAATAAAAACAGCCATAATGCAAAATTCATAATCCCTAGCAACATTCTGTGTACATCTTTCTACAAAATTAAAACATTTTGTACAGGATTTTAATAACCTCTGAATCATTCTGGAATTATGAAAATATTCACTTACTTGTCCTCTGCCAGGATTTTCTTTTGGAACAAGCAGAGATACCACTGGTCCATATTTTTGACACTCCTCTTTTACATCTTCTACAACATCTGGTTATTAATAAACACAACAGTAATCAGATGTAATTAATGAGCATTCATTATTTTCATATTTTAAATTAAAGAATTCAGGAATCCATATCTAAGTAATGAGGTCATTTTATATAACTTCTAAAATTAAGCTTAAGTTAAGAACAATAGAAATTCAATGCATTTAATAATTCTTTTTATATTTTAATTCTTTTTGAATAGTTAATACATTCAAGTGACTCGAAATCCAAAAAAATAGTTTCCTTCCCACTTTCCAAAATGTCATTCTGTTCCTCTCCCTGAAGACAATAAACATTATCAGTTTCTTCTGTATCCTTCCATAAATCTTATAAGCTTATACAAGCAAACATGATCATATATGCTTTAAGTAAAAAGTTCCAATCTTGCTTTTTTAAAATTAACATTACATTTTTAGATCTTTCAATATCATTACATGAAATTTTCTCATTTGTTTTTATGGCTGTGTAGTATTTCACTCTATACATGGTTGATAAACTCTCTAATGCGTCCTACTGCTGAATAATTAAACTATTCCCAAGCTTTTTGCCATTATAAACAATATTGCAATAGATAAACTTGTACATATCTCATTTCACTTGTGTATTTCTAAATTAACTTTCTAGAAATGGAATTGCTAGGTCAAAATTGATATGAATTTGTAATTGTTAGAGTTACCAATTTGCCTTTCATAAAGGTTCACCAACTTAAACTCTCCAGGGATGTATGAGAATATGTTTTCCTGTACCTCACTCACAGGAGGGTTTTCATATATTTTCTTCACTGTCAATGTAACAGGTAACAAAGATATCATAGTATGGTATTAACATTTCAATAAATGAGAATGAAATATGTGTGTGAGATATATTGTACATCCTTTCATATAAATTGTCTATTTGTATCCTCTACCCATTATCTACTGGCTTGATTTATAGGGGTTCTTTCTGTGATAAGAGCTGTAAATATTTTGTCTTTGGTGGTTTATGCAAGGTAAAATTTGTTGAATTAAAATTTTACCTCTTCGGAGTTTTGTGCCAGACTAGTAAAAGGCCTTCCCCACTCCAAGAATATATATATTTTTAATCTCCCATGATTTTTTAGTTCAACTTTTTTTCCTTTATTCTCTCCTTCCTGCCTGCCCTTCTTCCATCCTTCCTTCCTTTTCTCCTTTCTTTTTCTTTTTTCCCTGTTTTACTCCCTCCCTTCGTTTTGCTTTAAACTCTAACCTGTACATGATTTGCAATTTATTTTGGTCTAAAGTGGAAGGTCTGAATCTAACTTCTTCCCCACCACCATCAAGATTACAAGACAGCTGTCCTAACACTTACGATTTCTAGCAAGGCAAACTTACCTAAAACTAGTGTTATTTGAAGATGACCTTGCTAATTAGAACTAACAAGGCATTTAATGGTACTATATCATCTGTTGCACTTTAGTTCACATAAGACTCTTAAACAGTAAGATTTAAGAGCAACATTTAAACATTTCAATGCTCAATGTATTTAGAAGTAGAAAAAAGGTGTTGCATAGCAATATACACAGAAAAGAGTAAGTATAGTCTACCCTAACGTTTATTCAAGGAAGTCCAAGCTTGACTTTTACAGCAATAAAAATTATTAGGAGGAGACAGAATTAAGTACAGTAGGTAGACAGACTTAAAAGACTTAAGTAGTGGGGCTTCCCTGGTGGCGCAGTGGTAGAGAGTTCGCCTGCCGATTCAGGGGACACGGGTTCGTGCCCCGGTCCGGGAAGATCCCACGTGCCACGGAGCGGCTGGGCCCGTGAGCCGTGGCCGCTGAGCCTGCGTGTCCGGAGCCTGTGTTCCGCAACGGGAGAGGCCACAACAGTGAGAGGCCCGCATACCAAAAAAAAAAAAAGGACTTAAGTAGTAATTTGAATTAGATGTCGAGATTATTTAGAACTACTTTACCATAAGGACCTGATTAAAACAATGCTGAGGGCAAGACTATTCTTTCAGATAAAAAGGCATCCTAAAAAGTAGAGACTGGAGATTCCTACAACTGTCACAGATTCAAAGAAATTATATTTGTTTCATTTGTCAGATAACTATATAGAGCTGATTTACCCTTACAAGAGACAGTATGGTAAAATTAGCTTTATCTGTAATGGTTTAATTTTCCACAAAGAAAATGTTTAATACTAAGCAATTAATATTTTTATGTTTGGTCCTGCTTTTTTTTTTTTTTTTTTGCGGTACACGGGCCTCTCACTGTTGTGGCCTCTCCCGTTGCGGAGCACAGGCTCCGGACGCGGAGGCTCAGTAGTTGTGGCTCACGGGCCTAGCCGCTCCGCGGCATGTGGGATCTTCCCGGACCGGGGCATGAACCCATGTCCCCTGCATCGGCAGGCGGACTCTCAGTCACTGCACCACCAGGGAAGCCCCTGGTCCTGATTTTTAGTCCATTCATCACTCTGCTTCCAGAATGCTCTTATTAAACACAAGTTTGACTATATCACTCTCCTAGTTTAAATGTTAATGGCTCTTTATTACATTTAACAAAGAACAAATATTTATTGAGTACTTATCAGAAGCCAGGGACTATTCTACCCCTGATGCAAAGTTATCTTGTGTAGTTTATATTCCAATATTACTATCTGTGGGATTAAAGTCCAAATTCTTAAACACAGCAAACAAGTCTATTAGATATCTGTATTCTGGCTACCTCTTTAGCTTTAACTGACTGTTCCCCAATAAATATCCTAAGATACAGCCATACCAAACAATTTGCTGTTCTCTGAACATGACACACTTTCTCTCATCTCTATGTCTTTCAGCTACTTTTAGCTCAACCTCAACTTTTAGTCAAGCAATTCTAATTACTAACAGAGCTCAGATATTACCTCTGTAGAGATGCCCATTCATGCATCACTCAGATTGTGTTAAATACCCCTCCTCTCCGCCTCAGTACATTACCCTACCTTCAGATTTATCAAAACTATAATTGTTTATATAACTGTCTCCCCTATCACACTAAAGTGAGGAAATAATTCCACAGTGGCAAGTATATACTCAGTAAATATGTCTTGAGTGAATGAATTATTAAAAGCAAAACAAGAGAGCTAAAAGGAGAAGTGAAAGATTAGGGCAGGACTAGAATAGACAGGGAGAAAGAAGTTGCTGGGAAAGATAGCCTTCTTTATTAATTTTGTAAAGACCTATGAGATGTAAGAGTTGAAAGGACCTTAGGAACTGTTTTAGTGTACTCAAACCGCTATAACAAAATGCCACAGACTGAGTGGCTTAAACAACAGACATTTATTTCTCATAGTTCTGAAGCCTGGAATTCCAACATCAAAGTACAGGCAGATTTGTTGCCTGGTGTAGACAGCTGCCTTCTTGCTGTATACTCACATGGCAGAGACAGAAAAGAAAAAAAGAGAGGAAGGAGAGAGACACCTCTCCTGTCTCTTCTTTTTTAAAGGGCATTAATTCCATCATGAGGACCCCACGTTTAAGACCTAATCTAACCCTATTACCTCCTAAAGTCTCCAACTCTAAATACTATCACATTGGGGATTAGGGCTTTGTCATATGAATTTGGTGGGGGACATATTCAATCTATAGCAGGAATCAAAAGTGAGAGTACTTTAGAGATCATATAGTTCAATACCCTCACTATATAAATTTGTAAAATATGAGAATCTTACAAATTGGTATGACTATTCCACACAGTTAGGAAAGACACATTAAAATATAATTTAGGAAACGCTGACCTTCATATTCTTCTTCATTCTCAAGATAATCATCATCCAGCACATTCAGCAGTCTTAGCACTGGAGTAGGAAGCATCACCAAATCTTCAATATGAGGGGCTGTTAAATTCATTATAACATGGTTAAATGTAAACTCTCCCAAATAAATTGACGACTACCAGGCAAAGGAGCTTGGGAATACAAATTAGTTCTGATGTCTCATTTGATTGTAAAATAACCAAGAAAAAAATAAAGATGTATACAACTTACCAAAAGGAATGCTAAAGAATGGGCTGCACAATGCCATTTCAGCAGGAATTCTTCTGCTTGGATCATCATGAAGCATGCTAAAACACAAAAACAGGTATCTTTACAATTTTGTCAAATCTTTTGAAAATGCAACCATTAAAGAAAATAAAAACGTCTAAATGTTCACCACAGCATTAATCAAGTAGCATGACTTACTGAATCATTCATCTACAAAAAAAAATGCTATTTACGAGTAAATAGTTCAATAAATTATTATATATACCTAAGACATAATATATTTTAATTTAAAATCTTTTTGATTAATAAATACAACATGGGAAAGTGATCCACACTCTGTAACACTAAGTGAAAAACAGCTAGACATAGATTTAGGGTAATCCAATTAAAAAAAAACAAAAAGAGGTGAGATGACTTTTGAGCCTTGTCAAATCCCCCTAATAATAAAGCAACTTGATAGCAAAATCAAAAATCTATGGACAACATCTCTAACAAAAGTAGGTAACCCCACTAGACTCCAAAATACAAGAGGCTAGGGAGAAACCATCAATAGCAGTAGGACTTGCACCACATTGGCATGTATGTAGAAGGAAGCAGACAAAAATAACAGTTAATGTGATGAACCAGAGAAAAAAATAATCCCAAAGAACCAACAGGTATTCACTGGAAAGCACAGTTAGCCAATTTGAGAAAAGCAGCTGAAACTACCAGGGGTTATACATTCTAATTCCAAGTGAATGCAAGGGGTCCTCTGTAAGACCTGAGGGGGCTGAAGTAATCTAGACACTAGAACCTCTCAAAACCAACCAGCTGAAGCTCCCTTCCAGGGCAGAGTCCTGCAAAGAAAAGAAAACTTGGGAAGAGAATCCACATTGATGGGGTAAATAAATTGAGAGAGAAAGAGACAAAGACACCAGGAAAAAAGCAGGGAAGGGGAAGAGCCATGAGATCTCAGGAAAAGAAAAAAAACACTTTTTCAAAAAAAATTACACAAAACAACAGAGGAAGGAGCCCTGTGTAGTTAGAAAAGCTACACCTTCTTCTGTAAGTTTAGGAAAATGTATTTCATATAAAAATGAACCACATAAAAAGTATTATAACAAAGTTACTACGCAAGAAAAGAGAACTGCAAAATAACTGCCCTCAGACAACGAATGCATGCAAGAAAGACATGACCACAATACAGGTGAACACTATAACCTACCATTTCAAATGAGCTAAAGGCATTTTTTACAAAGATACAAGATATGAAAGAGTAACATAAATCAAATTAGAAAATTTCAAACATCAGATAACAGAACTCAGGAGAAACAAAAGGAAAAAATAATTTCATAAAATAAGCTTAAGCTAGAAGAGACATAAGGATGAATAAACACAAGAGATAATGTCTTAAAGACAAACAAGGCAGAAAGGAGAAAAAATTTTTAAATAAAAAAAGATTCAAGAAAAAGTGATAATACTGAATAGAGTCAAAGAAAATCTAATATATATAATGGGAGTGCCTGAAGGAAAAAAACAAAGCGAGGGAACAAATACTAAGAACTAACTTAAGAATACTTTCATAAAACAAACAAAAAGATCTGAAACTACATATTTCCTGAGAATACAGACCCTAGAAAAATCAAAATCTATTATTCTGGTAAAATCACTAGACTTTTAAGAAAACGATGACATCCTCAGGGCATCTAGGCCAAAAGACCAAGTGACTTTTTTTTTTTTTTTTGCAGTACACAGGCCTCTCACTGTTGTGGCCTCTCCCGTTGCGGAGCACAGTCTCCGGACGCGCAGGCTCAGCGGCCATGGCTCACAGGCCCAGCCGCTCCGCGGCATGTGGGATCTTCCCGGACCAGGGCACGAACCCGCGTCCCCTGCATCGGCAGGCGGACTCTCAACCACTGTGCCACCAGGGAAGCCCGGCAGGCAGATTCTTAACCACTGCACCACCAGGGAAGCCCCAAGTGACTTTTAATACAAAGACAGAGTGTCATCAACACGCTGTTTTCAACAGCAACACTATATGCTAGAAGAAAACAGAGTACAGTTGACCATTGAACAACTCCAGGGTTAGGGGCATGCCCCCTCCCCACAGTGTAAAATCCATATAACTTATAGCTGGCCCTCCATATTCACAGTTCCTCTGTATCCATGGTACTGCAGCCGCAGATTCAACCAACTGCAGATCATGTAGTAACATACTATTTACTACTGTAAAACATCCATGTATAAATGGACTCTTGCAGTTCAAACCCATGTTGTTCAAGGGTCAACTGTAATTTAAGACACTCAAGAAAAGTGTCTGCTAAGGATTTTTATACCCAGGTAAACAGACTTTCAAGTATAATAAGCACAGTTTAACTATTATTAATATGCAAGGGACTTCCCTGGTGGCACAGAGGCTAAGAATCTGCCTGCCAATGCAGGAGACACGTGTTCGATCCCTGGTCCGGGAAGATCCCACATGTCGCAGAGCAACTAAGCCCATGCGCCACAACTACTGAAGCCCACACACCTAGAGCCTGTGCTCCGCAACAACTGAAGCCACCGCAATGAGTAGTCCCCGCTCTCCGCAACTAGAGAAAGACCACGTGCAGCAACGAAGACCCAATGTAGCCAAAAATAAATAAATAAAACAAATAAATTAAAAAATAAATAAAACAGTATTTAAAAGAAAAATGTTAGGGCTTCCCTAGTGGCGCAGTGGTTGAGGATCCGCCTGCCAATGCAGGGGACACGGGTTTGCGCCCCAGTCTGGGAGGATCCCACGTGCCGTGGAGTGGTTGGGCCCATGAGCCATGGCTGCTGAGCCTGCACGTCCAGAGCCTGTGCTCCGCAACGGGAGAGGCCACGGTGGTGAGAGGCCCGTGTACCGAAAAAAAAAGAAAACAAAATGTTAAAAGAAAAAAACATGTAAGAACTCAAAGAATATTAATCCTATGATCAAGAGAACAAGCTTCAGTAAACTAAAATGACTAGAGAGACATCAACACAAGGATCAGTGATGAACATTAAATATCTAGTTACACATAGAACTGAGATTAAATGAGAGTGCTTGAAAACAGAGTGCATAGCATGTAATAGCTATACAATTTGACAATGCAGATATAACTTTTTCAAATGAGGGAAGAATGGGAAAAGCATATGCAAAAACAACTGTTTTCAGTAATCTTACTATACCACTATTATTGAGACTGTTTTAGTGTAATGTGGAATGAAGCAAATGAGTAATTATGAAATATTCTAATCTGGCATTCTCTTTGTCCTTAAGAACCAGAATTCTTGACATAAAAGAAAAGAGAAAGAGATGTAAAACAGAAGAAGTAAAAACACTGTGGTTCTGAATTTAAATTGGAAACATCGGTATGAACTCTGTCCACTTAATAGGCCTTGAAACAATGACCGCTCCAGTAGCAGTCAGTATTCCTAATACCCAGATTGTGGTTTTTAAAATACCATTTCCTACTAAAAGAAACCAGGCTTCTTGGAGAAATGCTACTTCCAGGTCTGGGGCAGGAAATGTGTACTTTGAACTAGGAACATCTTACCACACCAGATAAAAATGAAACTATTACAGATAATAAGGTCTGCCAAAACCAACTTGCAGAGGCTCACATTCCTCAAAGATGGGATAATTTCAGCTTCAATTAGGATAAGAACTGCAATGGATTGAAATATACCAAATATATTTAAATTCACTAGTTAATAATGATACTTTGACCTTTCAAAAAGGGGATGGTCTGCTTTGGAAGATGACAGGGAATCAATTCATTATGAAAACAAGTCAAGAGAATCAAGCATTTATTTCGTCTTAACTAAATGAAGAGAAAATGACATAATAAGAACATCACCACTCTACGACCCCTAACAAAGTCATGGATCTAGGCACTAAGTATTAACAGTTCTTAACACATAAAATGGAGATGGCCACATTATGTGCTGACATAAAAAAACAGAATACCATCTACAGTCTGGAAAAAAAAAACCCTCTAGATACAAATATACAACTACCAATTTACAGATAATAGGGAAATATGCTAGACTATACTACAATAACACAATCTGTAAAATTCAGACTGTGGACAACTATACTGAGTCAACAACCCAGGCTGTTCAACAAATAAACAAAGGAACAGGCAGAGTAGGAGATGGAAAGGGACCTTTTAGAGTAAATGAAACTTAAAAGGGATTTGTTTTTTTTAATAGAAGGGCAACACTAAACCATAGTGTTTAGGAATGCACACTTAGGTAATAAAACTATAACGAAAACAAGGAAGTAATAACCATGAAAGTCAGGGTAGCGGTTACTTTTAGGGAGGAAGAAGGGGCTTGAGATTGGGATAGGGTACGTAGAGGACTTCAGGAGTAGCTGGTAAAGTTCTAATTCTCAACCTGAATGTAGTGGATACAAGAGTATTCCTAAGCATTCACTAAGCTACACATTTGTTTTCAGTATCTATGTTTCAGTCTACAAAAAAAAAAAAAAGAAAGTTCAAATAATTTGCATGCATACACAACAAAATACGAAGAAAAATACTGAAAAGAAATACACCAAAGTGGTAACAGTAGAAAATGAGCTTATAATTTTTATTTTTCTTGTCACAATTTTCTATAGCTTCCAAATCTAGTATTACTTGTAGAAAAAAGGGGAAAAAAAAAGTATTATTAAAAACAAAATAAAACCAAACCCCTCAAGCTTAAATAACAAGGTCAATTAGACTTTTAAGTCTATCCCAGAATCCATTACATAATTTGACTTCTATCCTAAAATCCGTTATATAATTTTACACTGCCTCTTTTCAATATAAAATGCAACATTTAATATCTAGTATCAATCAGACACTGACAGCTATTTAAAACTACTGTAATTTGTAAGACACACACACACACAAATAAGTGCAAGTAAAACTGGTGAAGCTGACAATGGCACTATGCATCTTTGGGACTGGAGAACTGGCTACAATTTCCAGAGAGTTCATGCAGCAGTGCAGCCTGGGTCTTTGGACAGTGAGTCAGGAATATTTGCTTGTGCTTTTGATCAGTCTGAAAGTCGGTTATTAACAGCTGAAGCTGATAAAACCATTAAAGTGTACAGAGAGGATGATACAACTACAGAAGAAACTCATCCAGTCAGCTGGAAGCCAGAAAGTATCAAGAGAAAGAGATTTTAATGTGGCGTTGTCTTCATGGTGGTTCCAGTTTTGTTTTTTGTTTCTTTTTTAGCTTGGTGTTGATGAGAATATCCAGTCATTTGTGCTCTGGCTAGGAATATAAAGCAAAAACTCACATGCTTGAATCATTGCTTTTTCATATTTTACAATGAACTGTCCTCTCCTCATGTTTTTATTTCTAAAATAAACAGTTTGAGATGCTAGGAGGTAAGATGCAGATATCAAGCATATGTGGGTTTGTTGAATATAACTATCCTAAAGATAGAATGATTTATCACTTTTATTAAAACACTTTTTTTTTTTTTAACTTACAGAACTGCTTACTGTAGTAGGACATGTTTTGAGGGGAGTAGTCTTTTTTTTTAATCCTTTAAAAACTGGTATCTATGACTGATAATTTGGGATTAAATGATTTGAAGCGTTAAAAAACAAAACAAAACAAAAAACTGGTGAGATGTGAGTTCCATGGACTGTAATGTCAATTTCCTGATTTTGATATTGTACTAGTTTCATAAGATGTTACCACTAGGGGAAACTGGGTGAAATCAAAACACTACATCTGTATACTTTAAGCAAAAAGCTCCATGACCGCCTGACTCATTTCATTATATACACATGTGTAATTTAATTATCTCTGATCAAAAACCGCAGTGTCATTTCCTTAGACACCAAGATTTATAAAACAATCAATCATGCCAGATAAAAACAGACACCTTCACTTACAATAACTGACGCTAATCAGAACACCCTGCAGAGCAACACCTGGCCCAGGAGTCACGTGGACCAGCTTTCTCAAATACGTTTGACAACAACTATCATAAGGGCATGACTAACTTGCCACCAAATCTGAATGGCCGTAGGTTCACTCTGAGAAACAAACATTCCTGGGCAGAAGGAGTGGACTAATGAGCAGTTTTAATGAAGCTTTAAAAGCCAGTTTGGAGAAAATTTAAGAATAGGGTTACACATCCTTTTAATTAAACCATTTGTCAGAAATCATGTTTTGTCAATTCAAAGAAAGTCTATTTTATGTCACTACATTTTTAAAGACAGGAATTATTTTTATATTAAAAAACAATTTAAAAATTAAATAAAAAACACTGTATCTGTCCCCAGAGTTTTCAATGGTAATTATTTAAAGTATAATATATAATTACTTTACTTGAAACTTTTATTTGGTAGTCCAAAGTAAACTTAGTCTTTAGTTAATAAACACCTATTCTCTATCATATATAGAACTGTCAGAGCTACGAAAGGCCCAAGGTACAGTGATCCATCATCTATCTTCCACTGAATAATTGCTAGGAAGAGCCTAATACCTGGTACTCACCAGGAAAAAAGAACACTCCTTTGAAAATAAATTTAGTAAACAACTTGATTGCTTTCTTATTAGAAGCTAGACTGTATAGAATATCTAAAGATTTTTGATTCTAAGGAAGGAAAAGTTCTACATGATTAAGCAAACCAGAAATAATAATATAAATCCATTCAGAAAAAAAAGCCAGCTTAAAGTACATGTAACATACCTTTTGATAAGGTCTCTTAGGTGATAGGCTGGAATTGCGGCATTCACCACTGCTTTACTGGCAAATATGTGATCAATAATAGCAGAACTGTTTGCCTAAAAAGACGGAGAAAAGTCTTCCTTTGGTTATTCAATTCAGTCTGTATTTACTAAGTACTGGACACATAGCACTGAACGGTTTGGTAAATTAAATGCAACAGAAAACACTCTCTTCTGAGAGCTTACAATCTTAATGAAGGAGATTGGTACATTATTATAAAACTTCTCGAGAAGAGGAACATCTTTTCTCCATTCTCAGTACCTGACACTCTATGAAGACTTACCAGATGAATGAATAAAGAAACAAATACCAAAGCAACCACACAGAAATGTAGTTTAATGCAAAATGAGAAAGTAAATGTGTGCTAGGTGAGTCAGTGTCTTCATGATGAGTCTTCAATTGGTTTTCAGACAGAAATAAAATAAACTATCAAAGAGAAACCAGGACAGTATTTAAAAATTTCATCTGTCACATTATTCATACCTTAAATCCTTGTGGAACATAACATTTTCTCCCTGAGTACTGTGGAAGTGAGTACATGAGTAAAAAGACCCGATATCATCATCATCACCTAATACCACAGGCCACACTCTATGCTAGGAACTAGGTATCATCTCTTTTTTAACCTCAACACTGTTATCCTCATTTTACAGAAAGTAAACCATAGCTTAGTAAACCTAAATAAATAACTTAGAGGTGGGGGAAGATATAAACCCTAGAGGTTTAACTTCAGAGCCTATGTTCATACTCGGCAATTTTGCCTCTATAGAAAGTGATAAAATACAGAATAATGATGCTTATATCTAGGAGACAAATAATGGGGAATGCTTTAGTACACATCATGCCTCTAAATTTCACCAAAAAAATGCCCAAATGTGATCTAGTTCTGATTGGCTCTGGCTCAAGAAGAAATAGTCCAAAGAGCTCAAAGTTAGTCAAAGCTAAATGTACAAAATTGATCCGTTTATCTATATTAGCACTAGAGAAAGAACGGACTGTTTGGAGTACTAATGATACAGAATGATACTGGTTTTACTCACATGGCAGTACTTTTTTTGCCAAAAGTAAGCATTAGGTACACCCACTAGGCTATTAAAGTATTTATTCCAAGAACTGCTTCACCAGGTATAGATGACTAGGGGTTTAAAAGAAATAAAACTCTGTATGGTATAATGGCCATACACTATGCATTAGATGCTCAAAAAAATACTTGTTTAATATCAAAACCAATAATAATTCCTAAACATTGTACTGTTTATCAAACCTCTAACCTAAAGGATACTGATATCATCACAACATTAAAGCCCCAATGTGTTGGAAAACATAATGTAGTTAATTCCTAACTCATGAATATGTGAAAGGTTAATTCCTATGTCAGAGGTTTGGAACTTAGAACCCATGTTCCCAAAGAAACAATGTTATTAGCAGCACTTTCTCAGGATAGTTCACATATAGAATACAAATAAACACGAAGCAGAGTGGAACTGTGGACAGAACACTGAACTTCTGAGTAGGAGGGACAGAATTGGGGGCCCAGGTCTAGAACATCCAGTTGCACTATCTGGAGCTAGTGGCTTTACATAGCTGTGCCTCCAAGTTTTCATTTGTAAAAGAATAACCAATATCCATTCTAACAATCCTCATAGAATAATACTATATTAGTAATATTTTAGAATATAATACTACCTTACTAAACAAATCACTGTTGCTTCTTTGGGGAAATGCATTCATTCAAGCACTTACGACACGCCAGGCCTCAGCTAAAAACAGTGAGCATGCAATGCTCACTAGCACATCTGTAGCTATGGGAGTGAGGAATGGCATTGAAGGTAACATGAATACAGTAAGAGGAATATGGAGGAGATGAAGCAATCAGTGTCTTCAAAGAGAATCACTATAAACTGAGTACACTTACATTGGGATTAAGGGCCCCAAAGCAAAACAGTGGTAGAGTTTACCTTCCATTCCTGAGATCTGACTGTATGTTTCAGTTTCATTCCTGAGAACATTTCCAGTAAAATGATTCCTAGGCTCCACAGATCAACAGCTGAGGTACATTCTGTATCACTCTGCAGGCCAGCCTGGGCCAAGCAATTCTGCAGTTCTGCTTCCGGAGCCCGATACCCGTCTGTCTGAATGTACTTTACATCCTAAAGAAGATGAGTAAATATTGTAACCAATCAAAAACTGCCCACTTTCCATCCAACCAGTGTATTTACCTCTCTGAAAGTGCAATGAGCCACTGCCAAACCGAATGTCAAAATTTTGAGTCCTTGGCTACCACAATGCTTTGGTTCATTAACTGGGTACTTGTCAAAGGCAAGCTGTACACTTTCCATACAACTGCTCATTTCTTTAGATATTCTCTTGCCTGTCAGACACTGCTGATAAATAAGGACACTCTGCAAAGAGCTGATAAACCATGGAGAATGGAGCATTTGCCAGAACTGTCACATGAGTTCTGCCATTAGACAGAGTCCCAACATTGAAGACACTAGTAACAGCAATTCAGCAATTAACCAAATGCTCAAAGAAAAAAAAGCGTTCTATGTAGGTAAAGTACTTTTAATAATTCCACAGCCCTCTTGTACTAGCTCCCCCTACCTGACCAAAACATATATCCCTTTTTAATGATTATGGCAATGAAATTCTTATTTGCTTCATCCCCAGGCACTTCAGTATTTTACATAGAAATATCTCTTAAGTCTCTACTAAATCACCTCTGTTATTTAAAAATATTTTGTTTAGACCATTGAGGGAGTGGGGAGAGAAAGTATGTCTTACCTGATTGCCTTCTTTGAAGCTAAGTCCAAAGTCAATGAGTTTAAAACATTCATTCTCGGCACTCCACAATATATTACGTGGTTTGAGGTCTGCATGGACATAACCCTCATGATGAAGAAAAGCAAGGGCCTCTAGAACATCTCTGGCACAATGCTGTATCATCCACATGGAACAACCCTGGTGACTGGAATATAAAAGCAATTCCGAAACACTGACATCCAGGAGTTCAAGCAACAGACAGCGTGATGGCACATTTGGAGAGAAGTGGATTGTAAAGACTCCATATAAAGTCACTAGAAAAAGAAAAGAATTATAATACTTTAAAAACCAGACTCCGAGTAAGTGACCATTAAAGTAGATACAAATTGGGGGTAGTCTAGATAAGGATAACTTTGATGAGCAAGCAAGCCACTGTAATTTAGTTTTCCCATGAGTAAGATTTTTGGGCAACTGGGTTACTTTATTTTAATAAAATGAGACGACCTTCAACAGCGGATTACTATTCAAAGATATTAAACATGGCACAATAATTCAAATTGTGTTTCCCAAGCACTCAGGGATGGGTGAATAGGCACTTAGGGTGCCAACCAAAAATGATCAAAAGAAAAATCCAAATACTAAGTACTCTTACGGCAAATGTCACAACATGCAAAATCAAAACTGAAGACTGTTTCTTGATCCAAAATAGCACTCTATAATCTAAATATTAAAAGGAGAGATTGAGACTTTCAAGATGACATTTTAACCTAATCATGTAAAGATTCAACAACTCCTTAGGTCTACAAAAAATTTCCATCTTAAATACCTGGGTTATATACACCATTTAGCAACCCTTAAAAAATTAAAAAAAATAAAAACTAAAAAAGCAACACTAGTGTTAAGAAATTCTTCTCCAAATGGTAATATTTAAAAGGTCACCTTCAAATTAAATATGGATCATGCTTGCCAGGAAATAAGACATTTCTTTATTAACCAAAGCCGTTACTAATTATAAGCTCTCTGTTGGTATAGTAACAATGAAAACTGTTTTCATACATCAATCATCAGTAACCATCACATATTTTACATTCCGAATATCTGAATCATGAAACATGGTCTTACCTGGGTAAAAGTATAAAGTGCTTATGTATAATTTTCACACTTCCATAAGAACTACTATGTAAAATTTGGGAGTCATTTCTCCCAAATCCATACTAAATATGTATCAAGTAACACCTATACGAGTTATTAGCATTGACGTCACAAGTACTAGCAATATTTCCCATTTTTCACTGGTGTGCAAAGATTAAAACATTTCCGTATAAGACATGACAATCTAGTAAAGATATGCCTCTTTTCACTAGAGAAGATAATTCTCTGTGCTAATAGGTGCGGCATTCTCCAACGAGAACTGAATCAGAACAGAATTTATTGAGCATCTACTACGGCCAAAGCAGACCACCAACTCCACCGTATTGCAGAGTGAAAGCGGGACGGGAAAGGGCCCTGGACCGGGTGATAAGGACAGGGCCAGACCCACTTGTCCAGCCTAAAAGACGGAAGACGGAACGCCAGGCTGCAAGAGGGGGTGCATGCCTGGACTGGGACCTGAGCAAGACGAGAAGGGAGACAGCGGCTATTACCGATGTTCCTGTGACCCTGCAACTGCTCCAGCGCCGCCCTCTCTTTGCGGAAACCGTACTCGGCGGCCGAGGCCGCAGCCCCGGTGGTGCCCGGCGGTAAGAACTGCTTCAGAGCGCCGGGGGGCGAGCCGGGTGTGCCGCAGCAGCGCACACGATACACCGAGGCCGAGGAGCCGCTACCCAGGCGGCTCTGTACCTGCCACAGCCGCCCGAAGGCTTCCAGAAACCGCGGCGGCTCCGCGCCCCACGCGCAGCCGGATCCCGCCATCGGTGCGGACTGAGGGCGCTGACACGGAGCTGACGCGACGCCCAGGGCAGGCCGGCAGGGCCCGCGGTCACATCCCCGCCCGCCGGACCAGCGGCTCCGCAGGGAGGGGCCTGCAGCCGCCTCACCGACTGCCGGGACCTCGGGCCGCCATGACACCGGAAACCGTAGTTGCTGTGGGGGGGTGGGGTGGGGGGGGTGGGGTGGGGGTGGTCCCAGAAGCCGGAAATGGAGGAAGAGCCAATCCTGCAGGCTGAAGGAGGCGGGCCCAGAAGGGGCGGGGTCTAGAGTTGATTAGAGGAATTAAGGTTTGGAGGAAGGGACTGAGGTTGAGAGTTGTGAAACTTTCTTGAGTTCTCACTGTTCCAGGCCCAATGTAAACCGCTTTCACACACGTCACCTGAATTAAAACTGATCCTTTTTCTTGTTGAGGCACCTCACCTCAGCACTGGGAACCTAGGAAAATAAAACCCCGCCTACATTTCTCATAGCCGGGATCCCAGAGGAAATATCCCAGTTACTAAAGGAAAGGGTTTAACACCACTTCCACACCTATGGGCACTAGTGGCTATAATTCTGGACGCTCAGGCCTCTGTCTCCTCTTAGTCTACTTTGCCTGTGGCTGCCTCAACAAAAAGCATCCAGTCCCAGGCAAGTCTTCAAATGACTGTAGCTCTGGCTGAAATCCTGACTGCAAACTCTTGAGAGACCCCTAAGCTAGAACCACCTATCTAAGCCACTTCTGAATTCAATCCTGCAGAAATTATGACAAAACATGTTTATTGTTGTTTTAAGTTGCTAAGTTGTGGAGTAATTTATAATGTAGCAGTGAAAAAACTAAACTAGAAAGGAATAAATTAATGTCTGCAAAATTTAACGTTGTTGAAAAATTGCTTTGTAGACTAGTTGTATACATTTATGCTCTAATTAGCAGTCAGTGTGTAACTTACCATACCCATATCATTATAAAGTATTATGATTAAAATTTTTTCTTTTTAATTTTATAAGTAATAAATGATATTTTGATATACTTTTTATTTATTTATTTTTATTTATTTTATTTATTTATTTTTTTGCAGTATGCGGGCCTCTCACTGTTGTGGCCTCTCCCCCTGCGGAGCACAGGCTCCAGACTCACAGGCTCAGCGGCTCAGCAGCCACAGCTCACGGGCCCAGCGGCACGTGGGATCCTCCAGGACCGGAGCACGAACCCGCGTCCCCTGCATTGGCAGGCAGACTCTCAACCAGTGTGCCACCAGGGAAGCCCTAGTTTTTATTTTTTGTTGTTGTTAGTAGTGTACACCTTTTTCATACTTTTATTAGATATTTTAATTTTCTCTTCTGTAAATTTTCTTGCAAGATCACCTTGTAGATTTCCTTTTTCCCTTTACTTTCCTTACTCCTATTGTCTTTCTGATTAGATCCTTTTCTTTCCACGTGGCTGGTAAACGGCAGGAAATACCAGAGGCTCACTTGGAATTGCAGGCTCTAACTGTAAGGAATCTACTGTCCCTCTCTAACCTGTTCTTTCTTCTCTCCTGAACAATATCTCTTTGCAGTGTGCTACGGATTGAATGTCTGTGTGCCCCCAAATTCATATGTTGAAACCCCAGTCATCAGTGTGATAGTATTTGGAGATAAGGACTTTGAGAGGTAATTAGGTCATGAGGGTGTAACCCTCATGATAGGATTAGCGCCCTCATAAGAAGAGATACAAGAGAGCTTGCTTTCTCTTTCTGCTTTCCATTGTGTGAAGGTACAACAAGAATCTGGCAGTTTATAAACCAAGAAGAGGGCCTTCTCTAAGAACCTGACTATGCTGGCACCCTGATCTCAGACTTCCAGCCCCCAGAATCATAAGAAATAGATTGTTGTTTAAGTCACCCAGTCTGTGGTTATTTGTTATAGCAGCTTGAACTGACTAAGGCACAATGATTGTCATAAACTTTGGCCACTTGAGGATTCCTATAATAGAACCCATTTCTTCCTGGTATTTCAAGAGACTTTGTTCTCATTTCCTTGTTCTACACCCTGAAGTAAGTGGACCAGTTGGTGGTCTGTCATGACACTTCCCACCTTTTCAATTCCCACATCCCTGTCAATGTCACAAGCAGCATTAGAAGGAGGCTGAGCCAGGCCCTCTGACTGGTCCTTTTGCTATAGGTCTAGAGACCAAGCCCTAGCTTCAGAGTCAGACCTGATTTCAGTCTACCACTTACTGTCTATGTGTCCCTGAGTAAACTAGCCAAACTCTCTTAGACCTTGTTTCCTTGGCTAATTTTAAGATGGGATGAAATGTCTGCTTTGTTATAATTAAATAAAACAACAAATGTAGATTATCTTATGAAGTACCTGAGACACAGTGGGCTCTCAGTAAGATTTGCTCTTTTCACTTACCTATGCTTAGACTTAGAGTGCCCACTAGAACAAAATAGAACCTTCTTATCATCTCATCATGACTCCTCCTCAGTGGACTGCAAAGATGCTACAGATAACTAACTGTGTTTCTTGATACTACTAAATACCTCCTCCAGGTATTCTGTCCCCTTGTGGTATCTGAGGGACCTGAATCACACTTCTTTTCCTGTTCAAGTTTACTGCCCTTCAGATGGAGGAGGATAATGTGGTGCAGGATGCATCTTGCAGGCACTTTCGGGAAAGTCAGTGTGAGCCAGATATGACAGGGAATTCCATCACCTCCAAATATTTGAATTTGAAATCTTAATGGACTAGAGGCTACTGGTGACTCAAGAGATCTGGGAGGAACTTAAATTTAGAGGGTGCATTGGTTCCCTCTGTTACAATGGAGAAATTACAGCCTCTGAGGCCCTAGAGCCATGTCACAAAGCACTGCAGAAATAGTCTCCCAAACTCAGAGGAAAACAGAGATAGGAAGGCTTTTTTTCTCCAGGTTGTAAAACAGGTAGCTGAGAGGGACAACTGATTCACCCACCAGGTCTAATCCCAGGGTCACTAGGATTACCGTCCTTGGCCAAATGGCACAAGAGAGCTAGGCAGGTCCATTGACCCTGGAGCTGCAGCAGCAGAGCCCAAGGAGAGGTAGAGTGACTTGGGGAGAAAAAGACTAACCTGTGATCAAAAGGGAGAGATTGTTTTGAGAAAATATGGAAACTAAACTTTATAGAGCACTTACTGTGAGCTGTTACATCATGAAGGATCTTTGATAAACAATAGCTCTTTATAGAAACTGTACAAAATTATTGTTTCCTATCTAGAACTCTATATTACCCTTTGAAGTTATCTTCTCAAAGGAAGCATGTCAAAACATAACAGGGATGGTTTTTTCTTCAAACTACTTTGGGATCAAAAGTCCAAAAGAATAAATTGAAGGGATATAAAAGGAGAGAAATCAACTCAGATATGCCTGTGGTGAGGTATGCCTTTTCCAACTCTCATTCCTGTCAGGATACGACAAGATACTATGCTTGAAAAGAGTTTGAAAGCTATAAAACATGGTATTATTATTATTTTCCTATAGAGATGAAGGCAGCAGAAGTGGAGAAGTCACAAACAGAAGATCGTGTAAGTCTCCAACCAACTCTTGTATGAAAAATGGGTGCTTAATAATATAGGTGGGTCTAAATAGTAGAAACACTTATTACTCAAGCATTAATGAAAATCAGTCTAGTCTTGGCCTTAACATCAGGAGAGAGAGAATATTCGAGAGAGAGGATTGTGGGACCCAAATCCAGAAAGCTTGAAACCATTTATTCATTTATTCCTGACTTCAATAAAAATTTATAAAGAACTACTATAATTCCCTGGACAAAGAACTCAGAGTCTGGTGAGGGAGACAGACAAGTTTAACGAGGAAAAAAAAAAGCACAAGTGAAGAACTATGCTTAGAGCATAAGGAAAAGTTCATTATTTGAGATTGGAGAAAGTTAAGAAAATGATTGTGGGAAAGTGATCTGATGAACTGAAAAATGCTGATGACCCCAAGCTTTACCATTAAGGTGGTATGGTATCATCATCCCAAGAGGGAAGAGAAAAGAAGTCAAAGTTGGAAGAGAAAATAACTTCAATGAGAAGTGTATTGAAAAGGAGGGTCGATTTAAATGGAATGGTATATAGATGTCCCTCAGTATCCACCAGGGGGCAGAGGAATTGGTTCTAACACCCCGGCTGATACCAAATTCAGGAAGCTCAAGTCCCTTATATAAAATCCTGTAGTCCAGAGGACCTGCCGTATCCACGGGTTCCACATCCGCAGATTCTACCAACCCCAGAGAAGACTGAAAATCGTGAATGTGAAACCGTGAATATGGAGGGCAGAGTGTTTATCTATCTTCAAGATAGATCTTGATTTCTTGATTTGAACTGGCTTTTAGATAATATTTTGCAGGCAGTTCTGCACTGTATACACTATTGAGGAAAAGGCTAGGTAAGGGGAGGGGGGTATGCCTCAATGTCACTCTTGTCAACTGGCCCCAGCAACTATTTGTCCTGAAAATTTTGACTGGGGAATGCCAAGTCAACACTTTATTAATATCTCGAGATTAGTATATTTAAAACTATATTCCTGATCTTTATCCCCAGTCAGCCCCAAAACCCTGGCCTCATCCTTTGACTCTTATCTTTCTACCATCTTCAAAATATACTCAACCACTTTTTTTTTTAACCATCTCCCAGCTACCAGCCTGCTCTAAGCCTCCATCACCTCTTGCCTAGATTATTGAAATAACCTCCTAACTGGTCTTTCTGCTCCCACTCTTGTCCTCCTACAGTCTCTTCTCAACACTCTCAGGCCATTCATTTCACTCTCTTCCTTTCCTTTCTCTCCCAGGTCCACCTCTTAAAAAGCCACTTTTGCAGACAGTGACGTTCAGGTGATGTGGACTTCCCAGCCTCTCTGCTCTGTTCTCCACCTTCTGGTGGGAGTGTTAATAAACAGTGAAAAGATAATCAGACAAACCAAGGAAAATCAGAGGCCTTGATAATCCAGAAATTGCATAAACAGTTATATAAAATTAACAATTGTCTCTAGATTCAAAAGTGATGTGTTTTTATTCCTGATCCTGAAATAATGAAAATCACAAAAGAGAGATATAAATCATCACTTGTCACTATTTTACTTAATATAACAAACTGCCTTAATTACTAATTTGCACTGAGCTGCATTAATATTGCTTCAAGTACTAACAGTTTTCCTCTGAAATTTTAAGACACTGCTTATGAATTATTATTCTGGTTCTTACAGCCTGAGCAAATTTCATTAAACTCTTTTTGTTTCATGGGTTCATGTGTGATATTAAGCTACTGATCCTTGCTATGCCCATATATGGGTACTATATATTTTAATGTTATATCTTTTAATACAGTTTTATATCATATTTATTCTTTTGGGGAGAAATGGATGCAGAGTGAGAGCAGTTTGAAGTTTTGGGTTTTTTTTTTTTTTTGGTTACACTGGATCTGTATTTTTAAAAAAATTTTTTTAAAACGATGCATTTTCTTTTTTTCTTCTTCTCCTTTATTTATTTACTTGTTTTATTTTATTTATTTTTGGCTATGTGTGTCCCCGCTGCCACGCGCAGGCCCCCTTCTCACTGTGGTGGCCTCTCTTGTTGCAGAGCATGGGCTCCAGGTGTGCGGGCCTCAGCAGTTGTGGCATGTGGGCTCAGCAGTTGTGGCTCACAGACTCCAGAGCGCAGGCTCAGCCGCCATGGTGCATGGGCTCAGCCACTCCGCAGCATGTGGGATCTTCCCAGACCAGGGCTCAAACCCGTGTCACCTGCACTGGCAGGCGGACCCTCAACCACTGCGTCACCAGGGAAGCCCTGGATCTGTATTATAATACAGAACAAATTGATGAGATTTTGACAAAGAAACCTAATTGGTGTCCAGTGGAAAAAGATAGGTTTGTATTCTACCTACACCCATCCCAAGCCTAATGAGGAACAGCAACAATCCTTAATTATGATAAGGATGAGTGAAAGACGAGGAGAACGTTTTCCTTTTCCCCAAAGCAGATCTTGCTCCTCTCTTACTAAAGCGTTCAACCTCTCTCCACATGGTAGCAGGGCAATTCCAAGCTCTGACCCTCAGCCCATTACATAGGGCGTTAACAGAGCCTACCTTAAAAAGTCAGAAAGGTAGAGGCAGTAAACTTTTCTAGTTGGAGGATGTGGGGTTGGGGGAAGTGTGGGGTTAGCAAATTCTTAAAGAGAAAAGTCCATAAATTAGCAAATGAAATTTCTCAAGAAGAAAGTGTCTCTAATATATTCAGTAATCATCACCTAAAATCTCTGCCCTGCAAGCATTTAGCAGACCTCAGCAGAACTGATAGTCAGGTAATACCATTTCTTTGTAGATGACGTATTAAGATATCCAGAGTGATGGTTGAAAGCCTAGGCTCTGGAGTTCTATTGTCTGGCTTCTAACCCTGGATTCACCACTTTGCCATCACGTGTGTGATCTTGGTCAAGTGACTTCTCCTAACTAAACTTCCGGTTCTTCAACATTAAAACGTCATTGGGTTACTATGGCGACTAAAAGAAATACTGTGTTTAAAGAGCTTAGCATAGTGGTTGCCACAGAATAAGCACGCGATAGATGTTAGTTATTCTTCTCTGGATTTCAAATTATTTACCACGTTGACCCCTAAAATGCCTGGGAGAATCAGATTGAAGATTCTAAAACTGTCTTCCTGGTTGGGACCTACAGATGGTGCTATGACCTCATCTGTTCTATTTTCTAGAATGGTGGTAAGCACTACTAGGACCCCCTCAGCAGACCCAGTGAATAAGGATGAGAGCCAGAGACGCAGATGGTGTAGTAGGCATGCAATTAAACTGGTTCAGTGGGAAAACCTCTTCTTTTTTATGTTTGAGCCCCATCTTGAGCTGTTTTCTTTGAGATTTAGCCAGTGTGTTTTATTGAATGGGTATACTTGATCCCTCCAAACCCCTCCCCTCCCCAAGTGATCATGAACCTAAGATATTACCCTTAAAGCTATTCTGTTTTTAATGCCACTAGTATGATTTTAACTTGCCACATTGGCCCTGTCAGAAAACTACATTCTCCAAAAATTTTCTCACAAGACATGAAATCTTCATTAGTTGCTACTTGGTGGCCATAGTCACTTTCCACACCTTTACCAAAAACAAGGATTTTTTGTAGTCTTCTGATTGTTGTTACTACGAAGGCTCTAGACAAAATTCAATGACAAATGATTTTAGTGAATTTAAAAAATCAGAAAAACTGCTGATTCTGAAACAGACACTATTAAAGCAGGCACCTTTCTATAAATTCTTACTTTTATATCAAAACAACTTAAATTTTTAGACATATGATTTTTACATGTAAATTTTACTCTTTTTTTTTATAGACCATAAAGATTTCCTGTATTAGTCTTCTGTATAAAGAATTTTGCAAGCCTAAGGGAAGATACTTTCTGTGTATGTGTTTATTTTACACATGTGGTATCGGAAACTAATGGAATAACACACCTACACATAAATTAGGCAAAATATAATGGATATCAAAAAGAGCATGAGAGAAATATTCTAGTAAATCAGGTATAAAAAGCAAATATAATATAAAAATGCGAGAGCCACGTGAGTTACAAATTAATAAGTTCAGGTAGGGCTTCACAAGAAACCCCTTGGTGAAACTACTGAACAGTGGCGCATCGTAAAGCACTGATGTTCAGTGTAGACTAGACATGATTCTTTTGGAAGTCAATACTCCCTAGCTCTTTTATTTCACACACAAAAAAATCTCAAGTCATCAGGTATTAAAAGTATTCTCTTATTACTTGAGAGTAAAGATGAAAGTGAAAATTTTAAGCTGTTGTAGCTGTATCATGTGCAAAATCATATGGCTTTAAAAGCTTGAAAATAACACTTCCATAAAGCCTTCAACTTAAGCTATCTGTGAAAAGAACAAACTACTTCATATCTGATGGTTTTCACTGATCAGAATAGAAATATATTAGGAGGATGGGAAATGTATTCGGTTAAGGAATAACTACATTCAATTTATTCAGCTAGAAAGTTTATGAAGATATAATTATGTGATGATATATGCTTGGAAATATTCTCCATGCTCTGTTAACAGAAATAGAATGTACTAAGTAGTACACTTGGGAGACAATGCCTTGCTTAGCAAGATACGTGAAGATACAGTGAGATGTGCCAGTTATCAATTTATTGCCTCTGATTCAGATCCATCCTTTTTTGACCTGCTTTGGGACACTGGAGCAGGACCCTGTGAACATTTCTCCATTGCCAGCTGTCTCTGTTAATAACAGAGGGCACTTGGAGGGACGCTGCCAGAGAATGGGGCTTCTCTCCCTGCTTCTGGGGTGCTTTCTTTTTCTCCTCCAGTGTGGCTGCAAGTGACATGAGAAAGGCCGGAAAGAACGCACCCTCCAGTGAGTTTGCCCAGCGAATTTCTCTGCTGCCCTACAGGTAAGCTGTGGCCGTGCTCTCTCCAACAGTATCTGAACCTCAACCTTGTATGGTGGGTACCCTCTTCCAAAGTCTTTGTTTCCTCCTTGGACATTCCTTCCCTTAACCCTGGAGGTGGTAGCTGCTTCCTGTATTTTCTATTCTTGTGTTCTTTAGTGTCCTCTTTTCCCCCTTTTAGTTAACTACCTTTTACTACTTAATAATTCTTTACGATAAATTTTCTCTGCTCAAATTACTAGTGTGGTGTCTGACCCCTAACTAGATCCTGACTAATACATGAGATCAGGGGGAGGAGGCCAACTGACTGTTGAGACCAGCTTTTCTCAGTCTTCTTACCCTGGAGAAATCCCGGAAATAATTTTCAGGTCTCAAGGAAGCCCTACTGAGAAATTATTAAATCTCTGGCTTACGCCATCAGGAAGGTGTAGATAATAATGGTCAATGCTCTGTTTAGAAGAGAATGATGTTTTCCTGCAGATTTACTTATTTTGGTCCAATTACTACTGTATTTTTTGTGTGGTTCTCCCTCCCCACAAAGGATCACAACTCTACTGAAAGTCATTAGTGTAGATAGAGAAAACTTCCCAAAATTTCCAAAGTTTTTCCTTTGTTTAAATGCCCTTGACTTTTTTTTTTTTTAACCTAACCCAACTTGGCCTAAAAGTCTTATAATAAATTCCTACTGTGTGAGATGCTAATGAGGTGTACTCTGTGGAACAGTTCCCGGAGAAGAGTAGTTTTCCACCTATTTAAAACTAAAAATTACTTTTTAGCCAAACTTTCTTGAAAAAAATAGGGAGTTAAGCTTAGCTTATCTTTTTTTAAATCAATCTTTCTTTTCTTTTCATAATTTTTTAAAATTCATAAGGCAGGCAATGAATTTTGTTGAATAACTGACTTAAGCCAAAATGAGACAATTTTTCTAAAGGTAGGCTTGGTTGATTTAGTTTAAATAAAAGCTATACATTTATTTTAATTAACATCATCCACAACATGACATTTTATTAACACTTATTGAATAGTTAAGCTATTAAAATCATAAGCCAAACAATCTGAATAAAAATCTAGTTTAAGATACAAATTTACACAAGAATTTAAAAATACTTTCTTACCGAGTGCCATGACCTGGCTCAAACACAAATGTAGCAGTAACAAAATTATTATATACATGATTGGTTAATTTGTTTTTTTGTATGAACGTGTTATTTTTGAAACCACAAATGCAGAAAAAATTTTCCTTTTTAAAAAAACTTTTTTAAATTGTAGTTGATTTACAACGTCGTGTTTTGTGTTAGTTTCAGGTGTAAAATTTATTTCTTTAATGTCTAATCTGTGCTAGATTTTTTTTTGCTAAACAAATATTTAATTCTCAGTTGAACTTGAGACAAGCATGAATGGATTTCATTTTTAAATGAAATGAGATCATTTTTTGATTTGTGGTGACCTAAATGAGAAGGAAATCCAAAAAAGAGGGGATATATGTATACGTATAACTGATTCACTTTGCTGTACAGCAGAAACTAACACAACATTGTAAAGCAACTATACTCCAATAAAAATTAATTAAAAATAAATAAAATAATATCATTTTTGTCCCTCCTCTTGATGCTTGGCATACCAGAAAAAAACATTCTTACCCATGTAAGTAGTTGAATACTGCAGCAAAATGTTTATTGTTTTTCTATGAATGGCGAGATACCCTTATTTTGCCAAAATCCAAAACTTGTCTAGGGGTCAGACAGTACATCTCATCTTTTGTGTGTGATCAGATTGTGGATCACAAAGTACTTTCTCTTCTCTCAAAGCCAAGCACAGAAGAGTCAGAGGGAAAAAAAAAAATAGTTCCTCACCCAGTCATCCATTTGGATTGGAAAAAAGAAAAAAAACTGTTCAGTTTTTTCTCTAGTACTTCCAGGTCATTTTTAGTAAGACTTGAAACTCGCTGGTTTCTTCTAATCCCAAGCAGCAGTGAAAACAGTGTGAAATTTCCTTTTACAATGTGATTTTTCCAAAGACTCAATTTCCTTTTAAATACAAGAATCTTGTCATCTAAGTCCATATATTTTCTTCAGGACCTTAAAGAGACTTAATTCACCTTGCTCGTGGGATCAAAAATGTCTGCTAAGAAGGTTAGTTTCTGTAGCCATTCTTCATCTTCAAAGCCCCCAGCAAAATCTGGCCTCCTATTTTCTTGAAAGCGTCCTGCAATTCACCTTTCAGCTCAAGCCCCCTGTTGAGAAGTCTTCCTTTGCCAGCTAACAGATATCTGTGTGTAGCAGGAGATATGTTCTTTGTCTGGGTGTTTACTCAGGCTTTTAAACATTTTTGAGTGAACAGGTCTCTGTTTAATAAAATTAAGCATTTTTGTAACATCACCATAAGTTTTTGTATCATCTCCAAGAGTTTTTCAATAGCACCTCTCTTTGAAGAAGGCAGTCTGCTGTGATAGCATCAGCATTTTTTTTTTAAACAACAAAGGATGAAACCTCATATGGAACCAGCCATCGATGGGACACCACTAGTTATACTGGCCAATAGAGTGCCTCCAAGATAACTATCTTTTCTAGACACAAAGACACAATATTTCCTGGCCTTTTCCTGTTTTGTTCTACCCTTTGCAGCAGAAAATGTTTTCTTAAATATATCATTAAAAAAATCTTACAAGTGCTACAGCATATTTATTTCTGAAACCTGTTAACTCATCAACCTGGATAAAGATATTCTCATTCTTCAGTTTTTTACACAAAACCTCTTCAGTATCATGTGACTTGTCATTACTATGTTGATTTGTTGTACTGTTTGAGAGTGGAACCTTCTCAGTTTCTCATACTACATGCGGTAGACCGAATAATAGCCCCCAAAGATATCCCTGGAAACTGTGTATGTTAACTCTGCTCGGCCTTCTTATCACCTTCTCTGTATCAACTCTCCTTCTTGTCTCCCTCTTACAAGAACATGTGATTGCATTTAGGGACCACCATATAATACGAGATAATCTCCTCATCTTAAAATCATCAGTTATGTTTGCAAAGACCCTTTTTCCGAAGTGACATTCACAAGTTCTGGGGAATAGAAGTGGACCTATTTTTAAGAGTCATTATGAGCCTACCAAAACGGTCTAGGCCAACTTGGATTACCAGCCTATGTAAAACCACTGATAATCAGCGTTTACTGTAAAGATGGACTTCTTTTATGTCCTTTATTGCACCAGTGCAGTGAAATTATTCAAATGACTATAATTTTTGTCACTGACCTCAGCCGAACTTTCCACAGGCCTAGGTCTAAACCCTTACTCTTTTATCTTATGACTCATCTTCAAAAATTGTCATGTGATCATTGGTCGTGTTGGTAAAACATAACTGTTAATATAATATAAAATGGAAGGGTATAAAAATATAACTAAATGAGAAAATTGCAAGAAATATGAAAACTTTACAATACAATTGGCTTCCAACAGATAATCCATATTTTGCAATGTTTACAACAGTAGCAAAGCTGCAGGGAACAGTTGAGTTGTGACATACCAAAATTCCTTCTTTAGAATGAAAGTTTCCCTGTGATTCTCTATTACGCTAGTAGAGTTTGCTCACCACTTTTAAGGCAGCTGGTGGCTTGGTGGCTTATAAGAGGAGGTTGAGGGGGAGGCAATTTGGAAAGGAGAGGCTGACATCATCAAGCCTACAGTCCTCCCTTCCATGTGGTCAGCACTCACCAATTACCACATTGAAAACCGAGAATAAGTCAATTTAATGAATATGGTCCTACTGTGCGCCAACCAGTGGGACCAAAAGACCTCTTAATGAAATTGCTAGTAGGGCTGTTGGGTCACCATCCCTCACTGTAAACACTAGTACTGAGCAGCACACGACATACAAAAATGATAAGTTTTCGATCACAATTTCTTGCTGAAGCCACATGTGAAGTTTCCATGGAACCTAGTTGTAAACTCTGATTTAGATTTTTGTGACTACAAGAGTGAAATAAGCCAAGAACACCTACTTTTTATTTTTCTTTCTTTAAAATACTTATATGTGCTGGGCATTGCTATACACACTTTATATATTGCTACATAAACTAATTTAATCTTCAGATCCACTCGTTAAAGTGGATATACTATTACTGTCTTCATTTTACAGACGAGGAAACTGTGGCATTAAGAAGCTAAATAACTTGTCCAAAGTTACACAGCTAGCTTATACTGGGCTCCGGTAACACTAATGATAAACCAATTTATTCCAATTTGTGAATGACCAACCCCCTTAAGTCTTCTAGAGATGTAAAGATGATTTTCTAATATGTAAATTAAATGAAGAAGTATTTTGAAGTAAAATTATAGATTAAAATATAACATATATAGGGCTTCTCTGGTGGTGCAGTGGTTGAGAGTCCGCCTACCGATGCAGGGGACACGGGTTCGTGCCCCGGTCCAGGAAGATTCCACATGCCGTGGAGCGGCTGGGCCCGTGAGCCGTGGCCGCTGAGCCTGCGCGTTGGAGCCTGTGCTCAGCAACGGGAGAGGCCACAACAGTGAGAGCCCCACATACTGCAAAAAATAATAATAAAAAAATAACATATATAGAAATATGTCCAAGTTGTGTATCTATAGATGAATGAATTTTCACAAAGTAAAAACACCCTTAACTGATTCACTTTGTTATAAAGCAGAAACTAACACACCATTGTAAAGCAATTATACCCCAATAAAGATGTTAAAAAAAAAAAAACACCCAGGTAAGTGACACCCAGATCAAGAAGATATTTTCACACTCAGTTCATTTGGCAGTCCACTTATCTTCTTCTAGGTCATTCTAGTTCTAGGTCATTCCATTTTTTCAGTCCATGAGTTAGGTAGCCAGGATAGAAGCCTTCATAGTAATGAAACCTACCTCACAGGTCTGTGTATGAAAGCACTTTGTAACTGTGTGTTCCTTGGAATCTTCTGTGTACCACAAAAGCTTAAACACTTTCTAAAGGCTCAGCTCCAAGTTCTCCTCCACCGTGAAATTTTCTGTCTTTGATGATGCCATCCTGTCAGGGTCTCCCCTCTTTAATCTTTTGCAGGGCTCCTGCTAATATTATTCCATTGATATTCATTCTATGTAGCTTTTTATATCTATGCTCACATGGATTGCCAGGGAAGGAAGTGTTTCTTATAGCTGATAATAATAGAACTCAAGAAATATCTGTGGGCTTGTCTGTTATATATTCACCACCCCCTTTGCTTTCGGTATACAGGGAGGGAATGAGTGCTGTTATGGACTGAATGCTTGTGTCCCCCCAAAATTCATACGTTGAAACCCTAACCCCCAGTGTGTTGTATTAGGAGACAGGACCTTCAGGAAATAATTAGGATTAGATGATGTCATAAGGATAGAGCCCTCATGCATGAGATTAGTGCCCTTATAAGAGTCACAAAAGCTTGCTTCCTGTGCTCTGCTCTCCACCATGTGAGGATACACCAAGAACCTGGCAGTCTACAACCCAGAACAGGGCTCTCACCAAAACCTGACCACGCTGGCACACCGATCTCAGACATCCAGCCTCCAGAACTGGAAGAAATAAATTCCTGGTGTTTATAAGCCATCCAGTTTATGGTATTTCGTTACAGAAGCGTGACTTGACTAAGACAGATGTCAGGAAGGACTGGGACACAAAATAGATGTTTGCATGAGGTTTATAGAACAAGATTATTGACTGGACTAAAATTTCAGGACCCACTGGTGACTTCTGCCTGACATTTTCCATGTGCGATAAGTTACAGTCTCAGAAGTTACCAAGCAGTGATGGACTGTATGGGAGCTTTTCTTTCTCTTTTTTTTTAAAATTATAATTGACATATGACATTATATTAGTTTTCAGATGTACAGTGCAATGATTCAACATTTGTATATATTGAGAAATGATCACCACAATGTCTAGTTAACATCTGTCAACACACATAGTTACAAAAAATTTTTTCTCTTCCTTGTGAGGGAGATATTTTTAATCTGAATAAATATCTGTTTTGTCCTGGTTAAAATGTTAAAATGCACTTCAAAGTGGCCACTGCTTTAAAGGTGTTAACCATGGATGAATATTGTGTGACAACTAGTAGTGTAAGCTGCAATATATAGTAAAAATGTTTTGTTTATTATTATTAAAATTATAATTTGATTGTTATTAACAAGTTTGCCATAGGGATCTGGTCAAGACTAACTTTCCAGTGTTCAATTTAATGGTATTGCCATTCTTAACTGAGCAGCCTTAGAATTTTTGTTTTTTTTAAATTGGGGTATAGTTGTTTTACAATGTTGTGTTAGTTTCTACTGTACAGCAAAGTGAAGTAGAGTTCCCTGTGCTATACAGCAGGTTCTTATTAGTTATCTATTGTATACATATTAGGGTATATATGTCAATTCCAATCTCCCAAGTCAGCCCACCCCCTTTTCACCCCGCTTGGTGTCCATATGTCTTTTCTCTACGTCTGTGTCTCTATTTCTGCCTTGCAAACTTGTTCGTCTGTACCATTTTCTAGATTCCACATATATGCGTTAATATACAATATTTGTTTTTCTCTTTCTGACTTACTTCAATCTGTATGACAGTCTCTAGGTCCATCCACATCTCTACAAATGACCCAATTTTGTTCCTTTTTATGAACAGCCTTAGAGTTTGACACGGACTATGAGTTTGCTAGAGCAGAACAACTATGAAATTATTATAGCTCCATTTATTTAGATATTTTTTCATTCACTATGTATAACTCATTGTATTAGCTGTTGGGCAAAAAGGAGAAACCAACATGGGGAGAGAAGAAATAATCTTTATACTAAAACCAGAAGAAGGACAGTTCAAGAAAGGAAATTTATGTCTCACTCATGAACATAATTGCAGATATCCTAAATAAGATATTGGCAAAATTATACTGAATGAAAAAAAGCCTTACAAAAATGCATACTTACCTTATGATTCCATTTATAGAAGACTGTTGAGCAGTCAAAACTAATCTATAGTAAAAAAAGAAAGATCAGAATAGTGATTGTCTCTGGTGGGCATGGGGGCAGGAATTAACTGAGATGGGACACAAGTAAACTCTTAGGGATGATGGTTAAGTTCTATATATTTTTAACAAATATTTATTTATTTCTTTGGCTGCACCTGGTCTTAGCTGTGGCATGTGGGATCTTTAGTTGTGGCATGCATGCAGGATCTAGCTCCCTAACCAGGGATCGAACCCAGGCCCCCAGCATTGGGAGCACGGAGTCTTAGCCACTGGACCACCAGGGAAGTCCAGTAAAGTTCTATATTTTGATAGGAGTTTGGGTTTCAGAGGTATATGTATTTAGAGTTGAGGTCCTTCAAGGATGCTGAAGCCATGCACATCAAATATGTTGTAAAATCATTCATGTGGTATAATGCAGAAAATGTACTGAAAAAGGGTGAGACTCCGCTCATGCATTCAGTGAACTTTTATTGAATACCTGCTCTGTGCAATATCCTGTATTAGGTGTTAGGGATTTTAAAAAAAAGTAGTACAACAGAGTTCTTACCTTTGAGAAGTAGTTCTTAAACTGGAGGTTCTCAGCAGATGCCTCGGGAAACTAAAAAAATCATAGAATCAGACTGAGTATAAGCACAGCATAAATACAGTCATTAAAGAAACAGAAGCTGGATTGTAAAGTGTTAAAGAGAGGAAGAAATGGATACAGTGGGTGTAGAATCTATGTGAATGGTTTGGCTGAACATTCTCAATGCACGGTGTTTCACAGTAGCACTGCTCAAATGATACATCTTGCAAGTTTCTTGTGAGTTTGGGTAATAAGATATGAGTGGTTTGTGTTTTGAGCTTTTTCTGCGAATATAACTCCGTTTAGTGAGTATCAAAAATGTATTCTAGGGTCTTCCTTGGTGGCGCAGTGGTTGGGAGTCTGCCTGCCGATGCAGGGGACACGGGTTTGTGCCCCGGTCCGGGAAGATCCCACATGCCGCGGAGCGGCTGGGCCCGTGAGCCATGGCCGCTGAGCCTGCGCGTCCGGAGCCTGTGCTCCGCAACGGGAGAGGCCACAACAGTGAGAGGGCCACGTACCGCAAAAAAAATAAAATAAAATAAAAAAATATTCTACCACTGCATTCTGCAAATCCATGTCCTCTTTGCTCTCAGGAGGACCACTGTGAAAAAGGTGTCAAAAAAAAAAAGGTGTCTGGATAATCCACTCATTCATTCTTTCATTCATTCATTCCACATACATGTATGATACACCCATAGAACAGTCACTATTCTAGGACGGGATATATCAGTGAACAAAATAAAGATCCCTGACTTTTTGTTCAGCTTACGTTTTACCCCACTCAGACAATAACAATGAACTTAATAAATAAATTAGTAAATTACATAGTACATGTGAAAGCTATAAGTGCAATGGTAAAAATGAAAAAGAAAAAGCAGAGTAAGGAGAACCAAGAGTTCATGGAGGTGGTATGCAGGAAGCTGCAGTTTTGCAAAAAACAGTAAGGGTTGGCCTCAGTGAGAAGATGACATTTGAACAAAGACTTGGAGGAAGTGAGAGAATTATCCGTGTGAATGAGGAAGGAGCAGTCCAGCAATGAGAAGAGCCAGTACAAAGGCTTTGGTTCAGAGGCGTGCCTGGTGTGTTTAGGAGTGATTAGGAGGCCAGTGTGGCTGAAGCAGAGTGAGCATGAGGCAGAGTAGGAGGTGAGGCCGGAGAGATGAGGTGTAGGGGAACAGGTCATGCAGACTCTGTAGCCCAGTAGGGTCCTTGATGTTTACTGTGAGTGAAAGGAAAAACCATTTGCAAAATTTTGAGCAACAGAAAGACATGAATCTGACTAAACTTTTAAAAGATCACTTTGATGAGTGTATTGAGAATAGGCTGAAAAGGGGCAAAACAAGAAGCAGAAAGATAGTAGGAGGCTATCGCAGTAATCCAGTGATGAATCCAAATTTATCCTCCAGCCTGGTACCAATGCCCATTAGAGACACTCAAAGGGCAGGCAGAGAGGCGGAGACATTATCACTGAAGGACATGGTGAAAGAAATAAGCACAAATCTGGGAGGGGGCCTTTACCACTAGCACTTGTAAGTGGATTAGTTTACCTGGAGAGTTACCCAACTAGAGAAATAACTGCTCCTGGGAGCCATACCCAGTATAGGTCTTATACCGAACTGTGATAATACAAGATCTGAGGACCAGCAAGGCAGCACTGGGTAGCCTGGCCAGGGCTAGGAAAACTAGGCAAGGGGAGCCTACAAAGTGAGGGGAAACAGTGATGTTGAGGGCAAGCTTCATTCATTCAAGAGAATAGTATGTTCTAGGAAATCTACTAGGCAGTAGAGAGAGAAACAGAGAAGACATAGACCCTGCCTTCTAGGAGCTCACAATCTTGTTGAGGAGAAAAAGAAAACAAATAATTGCAAAAAAAGTGAGCAATGTTTGAAGTGTGAACTAGGTACAGTTATAGCCACAGAGGAGTTATTGGTCAAACTTGTCCAAGAGATCAAGGAAGGCTTCATATGGGAGAAGGTATTTAAGTTTGATCTTGAAGGTATGTTTGTCAGTTAAGCAAAGGAGACTGGTATTCCAGGAAGTGGAAAATATATGGCATAAATATAGACACAGATGTAAATGTAAATATAAATATATAAAAATGGGGTCATTTGAAAGACCATGTTCTCTTTGGGGAAGTGCAGGTAGTTCCATATGGCTGGATCTTATGTATGCAAAGAAAAGCAGAAGGGAAATAGTCCTGAGAGACATGCAGAGGCCAAAACTCAAAAGCCCTTTTCAGATGGGCTAAGGAATTTGCATCCTACCTATGCTAATGATCTCATGATTTTCTACTCAATATCAAATTTGCACCACCTCCATCGTGTGCCATCCAAATGGCATGAAGATTGACCCCTGTCTCTGGGAGCAGGTCATGAATACTCTAAGCTATTTTAATAACTCCACACACCTTGCCAGTGGTTGGTTCAGGATCTCTAAACCAATCCGTGGATGGATTCCCTTAACCAGAGAGACAGGTTCAGGAGTTGTACACATGATGAAATAGGTTCTAATGAAATTTGAATTTGCTGAAAGCTTCTGGGTAAAGTTTTCTCTCTCCTAAGAAAGGAAGGAAGAGGCAGTGTTTTTCTCTCTCCATGAACATCATATTGTAACTGTGAGTACCAAAACTGCTGCAGTCACCTTGCAACCAGCCTGAAGAACAAAATTCACAGTGGGAAAGGCAGACATAAGAGAACTGCAGGGAAACAGTACTGGAACCACCAGAGTAAGTCAACACTGAAGTCTGCCTTCCCTCTGAAGTTCATGTTACATAAGCCAACATTCCCTATTGAATTTCCTTATTGAATCAACTTGAGATAAGTTTTCTGTTATATGCAATGTAAACCATCTTAACTCATACATTCCAGTAGGAAAATAAATATCATTTTTTAATTTCAGAAAGATCATGCTGGTGATTTGGAAGGGGTAAAACTAGAGGTATGGCTTAGCAGAGAAATAATTGAACCACTCAGAAAAGATGATGAGAGTGTACATTTAAGTTATGTCATGCATATGGATGGCAAGGAATGGATACAAGACTATTTAGGTGGAAAGAACATGATTAATCATTGGATGTAGGGATAAATGAGAAGGAATTTTGAATAATCTCCAGCTTTGGGGAGACTAGCTCGATAGTAGTAACATTTAGAGAGAGAAAAAAACTAGGGAAATATAATATTAATGTAATGGAATTCCTTCTTAATCTGAATAATAGGGGTAACCATGCCCACTTCCTACTATTGTTGGGGATATTTATTGAGTTAGCACACAAAGCACCTGGAATATAGGAGATGCTCAATAAATAACAATAATGTTATCCATTACCTGTATTCCTCCTCCTATTGAAAAAAGCCTTTCCATCTTTCAAGATCAATATCTCAAATGCCACTCCTTTGTGAAATATTTTCTGCTCTTACAAATTAGATGCAGTATTTTGTATCATGCCACCCTTCCTGATCCCATCCATGCCCCCATCCTATTCATGAGACAGCTCCATCAACTGTACCATTTTATCTTGACACCTACTGCAGCCTTACACATATGATATACACATGCCAGCTTCTCAGGATGCTCCTAACTCCTTCTGCTCTCCAGGAGAAAGTTCTTGGGGATTTGTAGAAATCTTGGGGATGTTTCCCCAGCTCATTAAATTAAAGGATCGAGGAAATTCTATCTAAATTTCAAGTGCTAGAGAGAGCTTCAGTACAACCTGGAGTTATCCCTGGGTTAGTCAATGAGGCAACTGAACTGTCTCTGAGGGCCCAGGCAAAAAAAAAAAAAGGTTTTATACTTGGGAGATGCTATATTTTACTTGGGAGAAAGTCTCCTATTCCCCTGTTGTTAATGTACATTCCAGTATCTCAATTCATCAGGGGAACTATGGGACAATTCAGAAGACAGACTGGTGAAGGAGATGAGTAGTACAACAGCGAGATATGTGTGTCAAGGAAATGCCTGAGACAGGCCCAGTGGGGGTATCCAGGACAGGAGAGGAGAAAGTAGGGTTGCTGATGGCAAACTTCGCTAAGCACCTACTGTGTGTATGGAACTATGCTAGCTGGGCACCAGGGGATATAAAGAGAAATTTGGTCTTGAGGCATTCAAAACTTAGGAACGGAGAAAGACAAAAAGGAGATTAACTTGAAAACAGTAAGAAAAGTACCACAAAAGTAATTGTGGTATGAAATAGGAGTGACATGAAATAGAGGGGAACGCATTTTTTTTTGAGTGTAGAACTGAAGTGAGTTTTTTATTTGTTTCAATCAAGCATATGATAGAGTGATTAACCATTCTATCAAGCATATGATAGAATGAATGCAAAGTAATGTGCTCAGATACACCTTAAAATGTGAAAGAAACCCAACCCAACTCGTCCACTGATGGATGAGTGAAAATACAAAATGTGATATATATGATACACACACACACACACACACACACACAAAATAGAACATTATTCAGCCTTAAAAAGAAGGAAATTCACCAACTTGGATGAACCTTGAGGACTCTATGCTAAATGAAATAAGCCAGTCACAAAAGAACAAATAGTATATCATTTCACTTATCTGAAGCACCTAGAGTAGTCAAATGTATAGAGACAGAAAGTAGAATGGTGGTGGCCAGGGACTCAGGTGGGAGGGGGAATGGAGAGTTACTGTTTAAGGGGTACAATTTCTGTTTTGCAAATAAAGAGTTCTGTGAATGTATGATGATGATGGAACACAACATCATGAATGTACTTATTGCCACTGAACTATATACTTAAACGTGGTTAAGATGGTAAATTGTAAGTATTTTACCACAATAAAAAATTATTAAGGACATTTTTTAAAAGTGTTCTCTGAAAGACCTTCCCTAATCCCCTACAGTAGATTAGGTCCCTCATCGTACAATCTTGTTCTGCACCACATATTCCTCCAACACCACAGTTCCTCCAACATATTACTTATCACACCCCATTGGAATTTCTGTTGAATTGGTCACCATCCAATGCTAAAGTTTAGCTTTTTAAGAGAAACATTATTTTAGTATGTTTTAGCCACCAAAATCAACTTCCTCTTTGGGCATACATTTAGATGACTTATCAAACTCGCTTTCACTTAAGTATGGCTATATAATTATGTTGTCTTTAATGAAATTTGGTCCAAAATAATGTGTGCCACTTCCAGGCTTGGTCCTAGGACTCTCCCAGGTGTGGCCTCAGTGCTCACTTTCCCCAGATTGCAGTATTGATGCCAAGGGTGCCATGGGGAGCAGTGTGTTGAAGATGCAATGTCAGCAGGGGTCCCTGAAAGACCATGTGGAAACAAGCTGGTCTGCTGATGTGAACTTCCATCCAGGACTTTTATGTTAGCAAGACATAAAATCTACTGTGTATGTTACTGAAACTTTAGGAGTCTATTTGCTGCTGCATCTTAGACTTAGATTAGTAAGATTTGCACCTTACTAATCCACTAAGTCACTCAACCTATCTAACTTCATCACTTATAACTGTATGAGTTGGGCAAAGTTACTCGGTCCCTCTTAGGGTCGTCTTCTTTTTTTGTTCTAATTGAAGTATAGTTGATTTACAATGTTGTATTAGTTTCTGGTGTTCACCATAACATATTATAGCACTTACCTACAGTTGGAGCTTATTGATGATTATGATTTTACTCCAATGGGCTAGCATGGCCCTGACTGGCCCCTCTTCTCTCATCTCCAACCATCAGCATTCTTGAAAGTTCACTTAAAATGCCCTATACTTTAGAAATTTCAGTCCTCAAATCTGTATGTTCCTCTATAGGAAACTCTGCCTTTGGATTACAGCTACAGTATTTTAAGAATTCTAAGACACCATTTATTTTTAAATGCAGGATCATTTTAATAAAAGCCCTTCAAGAGAAAAGCACCCTATCTCTTTTAGTTATACACACTAATATTTTGACTCACCTTGATTTCCGAAACCTTAAATTATTGGGGAAAATTCTTCTTAGAATAGATGACATAGGGTTTTTATGAAGTTATTTTATCCTTTCTTACTCAAACTTCCTCATTCTCATGCAATGTGCATGCACATGGGTTCACACATGACAAGATATGAATGGGATAAAAATCCCATTGACCTTTGACAATCTATAGTACCACACCTTGAAAGGACTACATGTCAGTAAATGTGACTTAACTGAGCCATGGAGGAGTGATGGTCTCATCCAGGAAACAGCCTGGCTCTCCTTGGGGCACTAGCAGTTTTCATTGCCCTGAGGTGACATAAAAGGTTTTCTGAGCACCTGTGTCTGGATGTACCAAGTTCCTAGTACCCCCAGGAATATAAGGAGAAGAAGCCCCTTCCCTAGGAGAGTCCATGTCACTGGGAAGAAAGTGCCTGCAGCTGCCTCAGAACCTGAAAGAGAGAAAGTAGAGTGAGAGGGATCAGAGCATGTGTGTATAAGTGGAAGGGGTGTTGTTGGTAGGTGCTGAGAGGTGGCATCTACTCCATCCAGCTCTTTCTAAAGATTCTCAAAGCATTTCCCAGAAGCCCTAGAAAGGCTAGAAGGGGTCAGTTACCTGCACAAAGCTGCCTAACAAGGTTGAGGCTAGAGATACTCTTGCTAACAGGATTCATAGGTGTGCAGGTATAGGTCCAATTCAGATCACAAGAGTTCTGGGAGTCACTGAGGACTGATCCTTCCTGGGGCAGAATGGCCCTTGGTCCCATTGGTGTCCACCCATATATGGTGTTCTCTCCTCCTGCCTCCACAGAACATCTCAAGGTGACATTACAGGTGCTGTGCTCACAGATGAAGGAATCCACTTGAACTTGAGGCCTTGGCAGTCACTCTGCTTGAAGCAATAGTTTTAAAAGATAAAAATAGCAATAAGGGGCCTTACTAGGCCATCCCAGGAGGAGAGGACACGGGGAATAAATGGGAGAGAACATAGCAAGGAATCCACAACCCTTTGGAGAAAAGATTGCTGACTCTTCTAATTCCAGCCCTTAAGGGGCTGAATAGAGGAAGAAGCAAGTTGTGTGATGCTTTTTAACCAGCCACAACCAGGGCCATCAGCCAGACTTTGCTGACAACTGAAGAGGACAAAAAAGAATAAGAAAAGGGACGAGAAAGATCTACCTAAGAGAGGTTCTGGACACCCCAAAAGAGTGAAACCAAGGGACAATCTACCAGGGGCCATCTAGCCCCCAACCCCTGCAGCATAGAGGATGGCCTTATTCACCCTGACCAGTAGGGAATTGGTCCTCTGTGCCCTTACACACTGAAGATCCTCAGATCATAACTGGTAAACAGTGAAGAGGTCGGTGTGCTTATTATGACTCTGTAAGGTCCTGTGCCTGCCATCATCAGGTTGCTGAGCTGCAAGGAGTAGGACTCGGTGACATTCAATCGATCTTTCTGCTTTGGGTCAGTCACCTGGTTTAGCATTTCATTTGGTTCTGTGAAGACGATAGATTTTCCATCATGAAGCCAGGTGATGGACGTGATCTTCTCTTCCACAGGAAACTTCAGGGTGAGAGTTACAGACTCCCCCAGGACCCCGTTCACAATCAATGGGGTTGAGCTGGTTTGTGAAACTGTGAACACAAGGAAGGAAATGACTATAAAAACTGGCGCTGATACCCTCCCTTTTCCCTAAGTCTCCAAGTCAGTCACAGCCCTACCAGGTTGGGGCCCCAAAGAATGTGAGACCTAGCGGTGGTGCTTTGGCTGGAGATGGAATTGAGCAATGCTTACTCTCCTTCCTGCTGGGATCATGTTCTCCAACCTGGGGATTGGGGTCCTACTGAGGGCTATTGGCCCTGGAAGCTTAGAAGGGAGATGGCAGGGGAAGTCAGGGCCCAGCCTTACCCTGCCCAGCCCCTCTTTTTCCTTATCCCTAAATTTTAACTCTTATGACTTCCTATTTATGAAATACTCTCCCACGTCACAGCTGGGGTTTTGATATCACTGTAGTTCTGGTGGCTCAGTGGTGTATGGTATAACGATCTCTAGATGACAGTCTCTAGAGGATCCTGCCTCTTCCTGTGCAGTTTTGGAGAAGCCTGTTGATTTCTCCAGGCCTCTTCTCTTTTATAAAATAATGGAGATAAAACGTAAAGCCTTCCAACTCTGACATTCACAATGTCATGATTCTATGTACCCCCAATATTCTCTTTTCTCCTCCTTCTTTCTCTCCTTCACTATTTAATAGGTCTTTTTCTCTCATGTCCTTGAGTCATTGACCCACATTTTTCTGCCTGGTCTCTCAATCTCTCTGACAAGGGGCTCTCAATTCTGGGAAAGTCCTTCCCAGGCAGCGCCCACGTGGACCCTCTGCCCCTTGGAAGGTCAAGCTACGGGGGAGGAGCCTCTGACCCACTCACCTGGGAGACTGGAGAAGCAGGGGGAAGAGGAGAAGCTGAGCAGGTTTCATGCTGGCAGGACTGAGCTGATTTGCCCTGAAGATCTCAAGGAAATAAGAGGAAGGCACAAGAGAACAGGAAGTTCTGTTTCACAGCACAGATAACACGATGAGATGCTGTTAGTTCCCACGCGCATTATTTTTGCTAAGCACATCCCTAGCACATCCCTTGATTGGCCTTGACATCTGCCTCAGATTCTGTCCTTAAAGTCAGGAAGAGTTCACAGACATGAAGATGGCACTTTAGAGAACCTGATATGCTTTAACAAATGGTTTGATGGGATTGTTAAGCTATTTTAAAAGTTAAGTTCTCCTCTTACCCCCATTTTAAAGACAGTCCTAGATATCATGCCATCATCTTCGTATTTCAACGTATGTTTTAAAATATACATACATTTCTTACATAATCTCCATGCCATTATCACAACTAAAAAAATGAAAATAATTCATTGGTATTATATAATATCTAGTCTGTATTCTGAGTTCTCCAATGGCAGGAAACTATTTGTAGTTGGTTTTGCTTTAATCGGAATCTAAACAAGATCCTTGTGTTGCATTTTGTTATTGGACCTCATAAATATCTTCTAATCTACAGAAGTCAGTGCCCCTCACCTCCTCCTTTATTTTTTTTTTTTTTTTGAGGGAGGTTTCTATCTTTCACTCTTTCTAAGTACCGTTATAAACTCATGAATTTTTGTATATGCAATGTGTGTCAACTGCAATTATTACTTTGATGCTCAAATTTTCTCATCTTAGGTCAATGTGAGACCCTGCTTGTTGGTTCCTTTGTTCTTTCTACATGGCTGCTTTAGGCTTTTTTTTTTTTAATTCTTTTTTTTTTAAACATTGCTTTTTTAAAAAAAATATTTTATTTATTTATTTATTTTTGGCTGCGTTGAGTCTTCATTGCTGCGTGCGGGCTTTCTCTAGTTGTGGCGAGCAGGGGCCACTCTTTGTTGTGGTGCACAGGCTTCTCATTGCGGTGGCTTCTCTTGTTGCAGAGCACAGGCTCTAGGCACATGGGCTTCAGTTGTTGTGGCACGTGGGCTCAGTAGTTGTGGCTCTCAGGCATAGTTTCTCCGAGGCATGTGGGATCTTCCCGGACCAGGGCTCAAACTGGTGTCCCCCAGTGCATTGGCGGGCGGATTCCTAACCACCGCGCCACCAGGGAAGTCTGCATTAGGCTTTTATAATTTCTTTGAATTCTTACACAAGAAGGTATTCCAGGTTCAACTTGTTCATAAACTTCCACAGACATAAAAGCAGCCATTCCTCAAAAGATCCCTTATTCCTTTAATGGGGGAATGCTACTTAGACACCACAATTTTGTCTCTAAGCATACTCATTGGTATTGGATTGTCATTGCTTACAGACATTTTCAGTGAATGGAATTAGGAAATATTCTTTAAAGAAAAAATGGAACAAAAATTTGTATTCTTCCATTTTCTATTTAAATTCTTTGATTTTACACATATCTCTTTCTTTCACAAGAAAATGTCTTGGTTCCTAACAGCACTAATGTAAAAATGTGTTTGTTTTATCCTGGAAAAAATATATACAGTTTTAAGATAGTAATAATATCAGAATTGTTAATAGCAACAATAAACACTGAATGAGTTTAACATTTCTTTGTAGGTTTATTCATCCTGTAACCAAGCAGGCCTTCTCAGACTAGACCCCCACCCATGTCCTCTGCCTGCCTTTTGTCTGTAGTAAAACTTTAGTTAAAGAACAAATTTCATCAGAAAAGTGAGAAAACACAGAAAGAAAGAAAAACAGTCAAGCAAGACAAAATAATAATACTCTAGCCATTAAATAAAGTCAAGGACCTTTAGTTCTTCCTCAAGAACTATAGGTAATATTCTGAGCCATGCCCTCTGAGCTGTGTTGCAGATACTGAAATCCCCATCAGGTGGAAGAAGTTAACTGGATGCTGCCCACAAGCACATAGACCCCAGACTGGTTGGAACCAGACGTTGATGATGCTGACTCCCGATTACCTCACCACCAACCAATCAGAAGAATGTCCGTGAGCTAATCACGCCCTGCTCCTTGAAGACTCCTTACCCCCTCCAGTATGGGTCACACAGTCTTGAGGGCATTAGCTCACTGTGGCCCCCTTTGCCTGGCAAAGCAATAAAAGCTACTCTTTTCTACTTCACCCCAAACTCCACATCTCCACGTTTCTATTTGGCACCGGTGAATAGAGGCCAAGGGTCGGCAACAATCCTTAGATATCTTCCGCACAGAACGTACAATGAAAATATGAGGGCTGGCTTTCTGCAATCAAATCAGCTTGGGATACAAGAGGAGTCCCCATGGACCTGCCTTATTACCACGGCCCTCTGTCCAAGCGAGACTGTGAGACCTTGCTGCTCAAGGAAGGGGTGGACGGCAACTTTCTGTTAAGAGACAGTGAGTCTACGCCCAGAGTCCTGTGCCTCTGTGTCTCGTGAGTAGCCTCATCTTCCACACATTTGGAACCTTATGCTAAATGTAGGACTGATAACCAAGTAGAAAAGAAATTCTACTTCACTGACTTCGCAGCCCCAATGAGCAGAATGAGAAATAGTTAGACTGCCAGGAGGGGATGGAAGGAACGTGTCTGTCCAAGCTCCTCCACCTGCCCTTCTCTCCCTGGTGCAAATGCCATACAAGCAATGAGCAGACTCTGTGAAGCAGCAGAAATGGGGGGGGCGGTGGTGAGGAGAAGAGTGCAGGCAGCATGGGAGCAGAGCGGGGAGGCAGAGAAGGTAACCACGTGAGAAAGGTCCTTTTCTCCAGATGTCTATTTATTTATTATGGAAAAGGCTGGAGACTCTTTATGAAATTTCAACCTGAAAGACCAATTATTACATGCATTCTGCCACCTCTGCTTGCAAGATTTAAAACACTAATAATATTTCACATTTTATTTAGATTTATAAAAGGCTTTAACATTTATCATTTGCTCTTGTCTCTCTCTGGGTCCACTAAGGTAAGTATAAATAATCGCTATTATTTAGATGAATAAGCAAGGCCCAAATTCCTCAAAGGACTTGCTCTTGCTAAAAGTCATCTGAAAAATAAAAAATAAAAATAAATAAATAAAAGTCATCTGATATCAGGCCAAAATGCCAGAACTATCCTACCAAAGTGATTACTTAAAGACTAGTATAGAAAGCAATGCTGAGTGAATAATCACTTTAGTCTCCCAATAAAGTATGGACCACTGAAAATTTTCACATTTTACCTACTATAGAATTAAAATCAAGTCAGTCAAACATAAGGAGAAGATATATATTTCTCTCTGGGGATACAGAGATGAGACAGGTAGCCCTAATTTGTTCTGGGTCTATTGGAGGAAAGTGAGTTTAAGCAAATATTTATAATATTGTATCTTATCGTAGACTTAGAATTTCCAACTCTTGCCCATCTTCCTGTGCCAACCTTGAAACCTCTGGCCTTCTGCGACCAGTTCTTACCTGGACCACCACATATATACCAGGCCAGGCAATGAATTACCACCTTCACCAAGCCTCTACTTCTATTACTATCTAGGGTCCCAGCCTGGTTCTGCATTGAAGCAATTTTATTATTTGGGAGTTCCTATTCTTTATTTTTCTTCTGTGACCCAGTTCTTCTTCCCTTTTCTTTTTTTTAAAATTTATTTGTTTATTTTTGGCTGCGTTGAGTCTTCATTGCTGTGGGCTTTCTCTGGTTGTGGCGAGCGGGGCTCCTCTCCATTGTGGTGCACGGGCTTCTTATTGTGGTGGCTTCTCTTTGTTGCAGAGCACGGGCTCCAGGCGCCCGGTCTTCAGTAGTTGTGGCCCAAGGGCTTAGTTGCTCCATGCCATGTGGGATCTTCCTGGACCAGAGCTCGAACCCGTGTCCCCTGCATGGGCAGGTGTATTCTTAACCACTGCGCCACCAGGGAAGTCCTTCCCTTTTCTTATATACCTTTCCACTGAGGCTTCTGGGTCCCTTATTTCATAGTCAACAAATTTCCATATATTTTTCATCTAATGGCAGGATGTTCACTTTATTAGTTATCCATAACTGGAATCAGGCTGGCTATCAACATCACTCTCATCTGCTTCTGGGGCATCCCATAACACGTGGAGCAATCGAAGATCCTCAGCAGGTCTTATGACGACCTGCCATTGTCTGATTTGTCTCTTGAGCCTCATTCTTACACCTCTTTGCCTTGCAGCTAACGCCCCAACAAGCTTAAAATGCCTACATCTTTCCCTGTGCTGTATTCTCTCATCTACATTCCTGGCTCCTGCTATGCTATCTGTCTGGAATGTTCTTCCTCCCACCCCTTATTTCTCCTTCCCCTACATAGGGTAACTCTTAATCATTCTTTAAGGATTAGCTAAAAATAATTAAAATAGCAGCTAACATTTATTGAGGGCTTACTAAGTGCCAAGCACATGAATGTTCTCCTCAAATCCTTTCAGCACTCAAATGTGGTAGGTTTTATTATTTTTCTCATTTTCTAAATGAGGAAAGTAAGGCTTTAAGAGTATTGGGACTTATCCTGCCCCTAGGTTCATCAGAACCTTTTTTTTTTTTTTTTTTAGATTCCATATATATGTTAGCATATGGTATTTGTTTTTCTCTTTCTGACTTCACTCTGTATGACAGACTCTAGGTCCATCCACCTCACTACAAATAACTCAATTTTGTTTCTTTTTATGGCTGAGTAATATTCCATTGTATATATGTGCCACATCTTCTTTATCCATTCATCTGTTGATGGACACTTTGGTAGAGAATAGACTTGAGGACACGGGGAAGGGGAAGGGGAAGCTGGGACGAAGTGAGAGAGTAGCATTGACATATATACACTACCAAATGTAAAACAGATAGGTAGTGGGAAGGTGCTGCATAGCACAGGGCGATCAGCTTGGTGCTCTGTTACCACCTAGAGGGGTGGGATAGGGACGGTGGGAGGGAGGTACAAGAGGGAGGGGATATGGGGATGTACGTATACATATAACTTTTTCACTTTGTTATACAGCAGAAACTAACACAACATTGTAAAGCAATTATACTCCAATAAAGATGTCAAAAAAAGAAAAAAGCACTGGACCCCTTTCTCCAGGAGGATCCCACCCACCAAACAGGTTCCCATATTATCCTATGCATATATTTATCATTGCACTTAGTACCTAGTATTGAAATAATATTTGTATATGTTTTCTTTTTTCACTGGGCCAATGAATTCCTTGAGAGCAGAGATTGCTTCTTACTTATCTGAATTCTTGAACCTAGCAAGATGACTGGATCAATGAGTATTTGCTGCATGAATAGCTCACTTTATGAACGGATGGATGGATGGATGGGTACCATCATATAGCCTGTTCAACTATTATGGAAACATAGAAGAGGTAGAACAAACTGCCTAGGAGCAGTAAAAAAAGGACTCAGGGAGGAGGTGTCCTTTCAAATGAACTTGAATGAAGAGTAGGAGATGTCAGACAAACAAGGGAATGAGGGCACAGCAATAGCTTCAGTGCGTGCCAGGCACAAATATCTCAGATTTAGGGTGTCCCAATGTGTCTGGGCAAGGCTGACAAATAGAATATGTATATTTAGAAGAAGAAGGAGATGACAATATAAAGGGAGAGAAAGACCAGGTTGTAAAGGGCTTTGCATTAATTACCTTGAATGATTGTAAGCAGGGAAGAACCTATTAAATTATTTGAATCATCTGTTTAGACAGTGGATGGAGAATGGCTTGAAAGGAATATAGAGTGATCTGTGAGAAGTTACTTGAAACCATCCTGGAAAAAGAAAAGGACATGAGCCATGGTGATGGTGGTGAAGAAGATGAAGATGGGATGGATATGAGTGATAGGCTGAAGTGACTGAACTTAGTTACAGGCTAATTGTGGGAGGTGTGGGAGAGGAAGAAGTTTCAAATGACTCCAAAGTTTTTGACTTGGGAAATGAGATGATAGCAGTGCTATAAACCAGTAGTGACAACCAAAAAATAGAACAGATTTCAGTGAGAGGAGGCACAGACAGACAGAGAGGAAAGATTATGAATTCTGTTTGGAGTATATTAATTCTGTAACACCTATGTGATGTCCAGGTAAGTTACATGCATTATCTCATCTATCCTTTGCAAAGCCATCTTCAGTAGGTGACATAGCCCTGTTTTGTGGGGAAAGAAACTGGAGCTTATTAACTAAAACATCCAAGGTCAAACTGTTAATATGTTGTTACGTTCCCTCTCTTATCAATGTCCCCAGTTCCACTGAAATATGTTCAAGGTGGTCCCCTTAGAACTGTGTTATAAAGTGCCCAGATGGGGGACTTGAGGGCTTGGCAGTAGATCCTGATATGTGGAATCTTGCATTCTGCTTCTAGAAATGAGCTACCCTTTCTTCTTTGCTGTATTAGAATGGCAATATACTAACTTCCATGCTTTCTCAGATCTAAGTGAAGATATTATGGAGAAGTTTAGAAATAAAGGAAGGAAGTCACAGAGGAGAGTTGGCCCAGCAGCATATAGCACCCACCAGAAAGCTATGTATGTGGTAACCATGGACAGGAAGCGTTACTTGATCTCACCGCCCGATAGAGCGTGCAGAAAACACCAATCTGCAAAATGCTGTCTGTGTAGGTGACATTGTGAGTGTTAGAAGTTGGAACTGGGTCTGGCTTTATAATCAGCAGAGTCAAAATGGAATAGTTATTCGGAGATGCAAGGAATTCACCTACGGGTATGAAGGGAAAGGAGTGACTTTCTGTAGTCGTAGGAAGGCTGCAGGTAAGAAGAACCTAAACCCTGACTCAGGGCATGTCCTCACTGAGGAGGAGGACGGCAATTAAAGAAATTGGGAAGAAAGGCCTTTGGGAAGTCTCTATGTTTTAGAAAAAAGACATTTTATAGACGTTCATAGTAGAAAAATCAAACAAAATACAAAGGCATAAAGAAGAAAGCAGAAAACCTTACCATTTATAAATGATCCTTATCAATATTTTGGCAAAATTCCTTCTAGACTTCTCTCTGTGCATATACATATACACATACACATAAGCATGCGCACACACACACACACACACACACAAAACGACACACATATGTGCTTACGTGGAATCATCTGATTTTCTGAACTGCAACATTTTTGTAACTCAAAAGATATATCATGGGCACCTTTCTACATCCATGAAAGCATATACTCATAATACTTTTATAATTGCCTAGTATTCTATTGAGTGCATGTATTGATTTACATAAAATCATGCTAGAAGTTTTTCTCAACAGTGTGACAGTAAAAATTTTCATACTAACATTTTTAAAAGTCTACCTAGCTCTCTCTTGACGTTAAATTCCTAGAAATCTTATTGTTTGGTCAAACACCTGTACATTTAAAACTTCGATATGCATTTACAAAATTATCCTGCTGCCCAAATATTGTACCAATTTACCAGATGGAAAATTCTTAAAGTATTTTTATTGACTTGGATTCCCCTGCATGGGTCATGTCATGGAAAAATGAAGGCCACATAAATAACATCACACACACACGCATTCAACTTTATTTCCTCCAAGTGACTTTCCAAGTTGTTTAGAACAAAAATGAAAACTCAAGCATGAACGTCAGAACAGAATGTGAGCAGGTTTCCCCTGAGATACTGGTCCTCTGCAGCTGTTGAGGAACTAAGCACAGACTCAGAGGTCTGTGTACATGTACAGCTCCTACATTTACTCTATAGAAACAGGATGGACTTCCACCCCAAATGTGGTTCAAATGTCAGACTAATGGTGCCACACACATATACCAAGAGGGTCTGAAAGGCTTATTACTTCTATAATGAGACTCTCTGGCTAGAGGAGCACAGTCTTCCAGAACTGGTCTGAAAAAGTGGAGAGAGCAATTAAAAGTGTTAAAATGAAACACAGAGACCAGACTTAAAAATTCCCTGAGCAAGGCTTCCCTGGTGGCGCAGTGGTTGAGAGTCCGCCTGCCGATGCAAGGGACACGGGTTCGTGCCCTGGTCTGGGAAGATCCCACATGCCGCGGAGCGGCTGGGCCCATGAGTCATGGCCGCTGAGCCTGCGCGTCCGGAGCCTGTGCTCCGCAACGGGAGAGGCCCGAGTACCGCAAAAAAAAAAAAAAAAAAAAAACCCTGAACAAGCAAAGCCAGTTTAGTCAAACAAGCAAAGCTTAATCTGGCTTATTCTGCACGACAAATGAGGTTAACTTGCGTCACTTCTTGCTTATGCCTCTTGAGAATCATAAATGAAACTTAAGTTCCCCAAAATTGATATTAGGTAACCACTAACCAATTCCCGTTCATTTAAGAAAATTCGTGTATTAACAAATCACTGTAAAGAATAAACACTCACTGCTTTCATGTTATATAAGCTGCTTTATAGAAATATACCTCTGAGCCTCATTCCATGTTTTGGTTTGAATGCTCCCAGTTTGCAAACTGTCTTTTTGGTGTGCACAATAAACTTGTACTAATCACTACTTACGTGATTCATTGATTCTATTTATATTTTTTAATGAACTTTGACAAAGGAGTCTGGCTTGGGGTTTTCATAATACATCAGAGTGGGGCTGGTATGAGTGTTCCTGCATTTGGTCAGAGGCTTGTGTGTTTTGAACTTCTTGCTTGTGACAAAGGAAGGAATACCCAGCCTTTCTTATCAGCTTGATCAACTTTTCCAGTTGTGGGGCAGAAAGGAAAAGGATGAGGTGAGGCTTAAAAACTGTCAGCAGTCAAACATCAAAAATATAATGTCAGATTCTTACTGCATTTACAAGGCCAAAACTTTGTCAAAAAGAGCTTAGCAGTTTCCTGAAGAGCAGAAATGTAGAAAGCCTATAGTCTTCTTTAAACCTCAACTGAAAACATCAAGCCAAAGATTGACAAATGGACTGTAAAAGACCTATGGGGTTGTAATCTCTTAAATGAGAATAAAAGTTCCCACTGCAGAACTGATAAAGGAGGCACTTCACTAGCCTAAGGGTTGCAAATATTAGAGAGGATTTCATCCTTCTTGTTATATCTAGAGTGGTCATCCACTGAGGTCCAGCCAGCATCTATATATTGAAAACCTATATCAAATATAGGAAACCTTTTTTCTATATAAAGCTAAATATCCACCTAGAAAACATCAAGGTCCACATTTGTCAAATCAACTCAAATTGTTTTATATTATAACAAGGAATTTTAAATGTTCCATTCATAATTTTAATATAAAGCACAAGATACATAAATTTAACTAATAATATTAATAATAATGTATTACGTTTATTGAACACTTACTTTGTGCCAGACACCCCATGTTTATTGCACATTATTTACAATAGCCAAGATATGGAAACAACCTAAGTAGCCACTGAAGGATGAATGGATAAAGAAAGTGTGGTACAGATCTTCCTTGACTTACGATAGAATTACATCCGGATAAACCCATTATAAGTTGAAAATACTGTAAGACGAAAATGCATTTAATACACCTAATCCACTGAACATCCTAGTTTATCCTAATCTACCTCAAACATGCTCAGAACACTTGTGTTAGGCAAAATCACTTAACACAAAGCCTACTTTAGAATAAAGTGTTGAATATATCATGTAATTTATTGAATTCTGTACTGAAAGTGAAAAACATATTGGTTGTATGGGTACAGAATGGTTTTAAGTGTATTGACCATTTCACTGTATCATTGTGATTGTGGACTGACTGGGAGCTACGGCTGCTGCCACTGCCCAGCATCAGGGGACAGCACCGGAAGGCATATTACTAGCCCAGGAAAAGATCAAAATTCAAAACTTGAAGTATGGTTTCCACTGAGTGTGTATCACTTTTGCACCATCGTGAAGTCAAAAAATCGTAAGTTAAACCATCGTAAGTCGGGAACCATTCATATATATATATATATAATATAATATATATATTATATTATATATATGTATATATTACTCAGTCATAAAAAGAATGAAATCTTGCCATTTTCGATAACATAGATGAAACCTGATGGTATTATGCTAAGTGAAATAACTCAGAGAAAAACAACTTATATGTGGAATCCTATAAAAAACTTATCTGTGGAATTTTGAAAAAACATCAGGCTCATAGATAAAAAGAACAGGTTGGTGGTTGCCACAGGTGGGGAGTGAGGGAGGTGGAAGAAATGGGGGCAGAAAGTCAAAAAGCACAAACTTCTGGTTATAAAATGAAGTCATGGGGATGCAGTACACAGCATGGCGACTATAGTTAATAATACTAAATTGTGATGCTTGAAAGTTGCTAAGAGAGTAAATCTTGAAAGTTCTCATCACAAGAAAAAAAATGTAACTGTGTGTGGTGACAGATGTTAATGAGACTTACTGTGGTGATAATTTCACAATGTATACAAATACTGAATCATTATGTTGTACACCTGAAACTAATATAATGGTATATGTCAGTCTTACCTCAATTTTAAAAAAATTTTAAAAAGTAGAACCTTTCAATGAAGCCATTTGGGTTTGAAGTTTTCTTAGTGGGAATTATTTTTCTAATTATATGTTTACTGAACTGTAACACAGGAAAGTGTGCGTGTGATAAATGAAGAGTTCAGTAAACTACCAGACAGTGAGCCTATTAGTGTTACCACTATTGACACCAAGAAATTAAAAATTACCAGCAGTCCTTAAGCCTCATCTATTGCCCTGTCCCAATATCAACATGCAATCTCTCCTGAAAGGTACCAGATATTCTGATTTCTAATACCATAGGTTAGTTTTGCCTATAACCAAACTTTATACAAATGGGGTCATACAGCATATGTCTTTTTTCCCTCTGACTTCTTTTGGTTAACATTATGCTTGTAACAATCATTCATGTTGTGGAGGCTAGCTGAAGTTTCTTCATCTTCATTGCTATATGGTATCCTTCTGTATGTGTACACCACACTTTATTAATACATTCTACTCGTGATGAATATTTGTTTTTTCAGCTTGGGTCTATTGTAAATAATACTTCTATCAACACCATGTACATTTATTTATTTATCTAGCTTTTTATTTATTTATTTGCACTTGCATGCTCTCATTTATTTAAGGTATATACCTAGGAGTAGAATATTACTGGTTCCTAGAGTATGTCTATATTTAAACTTTAATAGATAATAAAAAACCATGTTCCAAAAAGGTTGCACAATTTATCCATCCATCTGCAGTATATGTGGGTTCCCATTGTTCCACGCAACATTGCTCCACTGATAACACCTAGTGTGATTAGTCTTTTTATTGTAACTGCTCCTTGTGGGTGTATCTTGGTATCTTATTTTAGTTTTAATTTTTATTTGCCTGATTACTAGTGAAATTGAAACCTTCACAAATGTTTGTTAGTTACATTGTTACATATTTTTCAACTCCTTTGCTCATTTCTCTATTGAATTGTCTGTCATTTCCTTTTTATTTGTATAAATTCTTTATATAGTCCAGGTAAGAGCTTTTTGTTAAATGTTTTGCAAAGATTCTCTCCTATTCTGTGCTTTGTTTCTTTACTCTCTTAAAGGTGTTTTGATGAGTGGAATTTCACATTAGTACGTTTAGTACTAATTAGTACTAATTCCACATTAGTACATCTTACCATTTCTTTTAGGGTTCTTTCTTTTAGGTTTGGTTTAAAATTTCTTTCCCTACCACAAAGTCATACAGAGTACAGATATTCTTCTATAAATACAGTATCTTTTAGATTTGTTGTTTTACACTTCATATGAGGGTCTACAATACACTTGGAATTTTTTCATTTCTTTCCCACATGGATAGCCAATTGATCCAGCACTATTTGCTGAAAAACTGTCATTTCTCCATAGCTCTGCAATACTTTTTGTCATATATAAGTGTTTATGTACATCTGGGTGTGTTTCTGGAGCTTTTATTCTGTTCCATGGTTCTATTTGGCCTTTTGCTTCAACCACACTGTCTTAATTGGAGTAGCTTTATAAATAGATTTCAATATCTGGTAGAATTAGTTCTGACCTCTTTCCTCTTCCTCAACAGTGTCTTGGCTGGTAGTAATTCCTTTCCTTTTCATATAAATTTCAGAAACATTTGTCATTTTCCACACTAAAAAAAAACCTGCTGTGTTACTGTCTGGGATTGTCTATATATATTAATCTGGAGCTATTTACATCTTTACAATATTGATTCTTCCAAATTGTATACCTATCCATGCATTCATTTGGGTCTTCCTTTATATCTCCAAATAATGCTTTATAATTTGATTCTGGAAACCTTACACATCTTTTCCTAGATTTACTCTTAGGTCCTTGAAGTGTTTTGATATCATAAATGGTGTCATAAATATTTTCAAGTTTACTTTTCTAAATGTTATTGTTATATGCAAATACAATCAATTTTTACATAGACTTTGTATCTTGTGCTTTTCTAAACTCACTTATTGATTTTAACAAATTATCTGTAGATTCTTTGGACTTTGTTGTCCAAACAATATTGTCTGTGAAGATGGATGGTGTTTATATTTCCTTTTTAATCTTCCCCCACCCCGTCTTACCACTCTGGCTAGAACCTCTAGTACAATATTAAATATTTTCCTTTTTCCATTATTATTTCTTCTTTGATACATAGATTATTTAACACTGTATTTCTTGTTTCAAAATATTATAAGATTTAAAAAACTTCTGATAATTATTCATAGCCTATATTCATTATCATAAGAGAACATTATAGAGAGAGTATGTCAAAATATTTCACTTTGTGGATTCGTGTATTTCTCCTTATAGGTCTATCAATTGTGTATTATATAGCTTAAGATTATCCTACTAGGTGCATGGAAATTTTAAATTGTTATATATATAGTTATATTTTAAGATTGTCTTACTACGTGCATGCAATTTTTAAATGTTATGTATTACTCATAATTATATGATATATTATAAATTGTTATATATTAAACCTGTCTCATTACAAGGTGAACCTGTTCATTAATACTTTTGTCATAAGCTCTATTTTGTCTGATATTAATATAACTACTCCAATTTTCTTTTGGTTCATATTTACACGTTATAATCTTTCTCTATGCTTTTACATTCAGAATTTCTATTTATATGTTTTACATGTCTCTTTAGTAAACATTACAAAGTTAGATTTTGTTTATTTTAATCCTATCCATCAATTTTTATGTTTTACCTGGAGCACTTAGTCCATTTACATTAAATATAATTACTAATATACTTGAGTTTATGATTCATATCATTCACCAACCTTGTAATTATTCAGTTTTTGATTTTTTTCTGATTTAGGAGGATTTGGAGAATATTTAGTAATTCATGTCACACTTTTTGATCTGCACTATTCAAAATCTTATTAAATATAACCTGTCACTATATTTGATATATAGTTCAACAATGTAATCTTTTTTGAGTTTTTTTGTCTCCTTTTATCTTGTGTTTTTATTTGCTTGTTTGTTTGATTGACTAATTTGCATATCACTGTGTACAAAGAAGGGAGATATGACAAGACTCTGCTTATGGGAAAGGGACAAGGGTGTCAAAGAGAGTTCTTTGGGGTATCAGTTGGCTGAAAAGTCACTCTGTGGAATCAGAATGTCTAAATATATTTCTAAGTTATTTTGTCGTGGAGTGTGCGAGGCAAACCTCTCCTCCCCTACCTCCTCTGCAAATCTTCAGTAAATTCTACTTTGCTCACCAATCCCTTCTTATGAGTGAATTTTGATTTTGGCGGGGAAAGGCATTAGAAAAAGTGTTGCAGTATTGCTCTATGGGCCCACATGGCAGTGTTAGGAGAGAATGTGAGGCACAGGAACTTGGAGGCAGAGGAGATCATAAAAAAGTAAGTCCCGGGCTTCCCTGGTGGCGCAGTGATTGAGAGTACATCCTGCCGATGCAGGGGACACGGGTTCGTGCCCCGGTCCGGGAAGATCCCACATGCCGCGGAGCGGCTGGGCCCGTGCGTGAGCCACGGCCGCTGAGCCTGCGCGTCCGGAGCCTGTGCTCCGCAACGGGAGAGGCCACAACAGTAAGAGGCCCGTGTACCAAAAAAAAAAAAAAAGTAAGTCCCTAGGAATTTACAGAAACGCTGGAGAAATTTCCCCAGGGCACGGACTTGGGGAATTGAGGTAATTCTACCTAAATTTCGAGTGCTGGGGAGGGGTCCACTGCAAGCTGTGTTGTACACCACTGGAGTTATTCCTACGTTAGCCAATCAGGCAGCTGCATCGTCTCTGAAGTCCCCAAGAAAAACATTTTACACTTGGGAGAAACCCCTTATACCTCTGCCATTAGTGCCTTTGGGTGGACATTAATTAATTAAATTTATTGAACCAATGGTCTTGTGTCCAGAAAACCTCTCAGGACTAACCATGCTGAGCACTCCCTGCCTCGAGTTAGTCACACTGGTTTGCTGAGCCTCTGGAGGCACTGCCCTGACCAGAGCTAGCCAATTCCTAGAGATACTAAACGGCTCGCATCACTTTTCAAATGCAAAGACAACCAATCCAGAGCCCATACTCCTAACCACCTCCATTATCTCACACTCCCAGCCACTATCCACCAGCCCTAACCATCCAGGGCGAGGTACCAGGCAACTAGGAACAACCCCTATGCTCCAGAGTCCACTGAAATGATTCAAACTAGCCAATTCTAGAAACAGGAAGCATTCTGTGCTTTTGGATACAAGGGCCCCTAGATAGTTAAGATGCACGTCTAGCCGAGAATTTCAATGACCCCAGATTCTTGCATCTTCCTATACATAAAAAAGCACTAAAATCATTAAGTTGAGATATCTGTTCTTTATGATTAGCATTAATAGTTTTATGCTTGACTACATGTATTTCCCAGACCCCACCACACTCCCCAAAAAATCATATATATCCTGGCTCCTCTCCCACCTCTTCAGAGCAGTTCCTCATAGCTATCTGAGAGGCTGCCTCCCAGGTTCTAGTCCTCAGTAAGTCCTCCTATAAAACTGAAACTCACTGCTCTTACATTGTGGTTTTTTTTTTTCAGTTGACATTCTCTATACCAGTAAAGAAATGGACCAGCAAAACATTTCACTGAATTCAAGTTATGTGGCCAAAGAAGAGCATAGATAGAAAATTAGCTCATCCTTTTCAACTCTTTAGAACTATGGTCTAACTACTAACGGAGATAGTTAAATCATAAAGCAGTTCCTAAAACTGCCAAGACATTTGTTTTTAATATCAAGTGTAATCCATGGTTACCGTTTGAGATTCTATTTCTCACCTAACAGTTATTCAACTAGATAATAAACTACCTCTCGGTTAGAAAGCACCAACATACACCACACACACACACACACACACACACACACGCACACATGCACTTTCTCTTCTCTGTATACTGTGTAGGAAAAAAAGACCTGTGATCTAAGGAATGTAAGTTAGAGGAGATGCAGATAAAATTAGTTTTATTTGGAATGAAAGATTGTGGGACTTGCACCTGACAAGTAATAGAGACTTCTTAGAAGAAACAAACAAACAAACAAACTAGCCAATTCTAGACCTGCTTGCCCTGCCTCACCTATTCCTCCCCAGGGAAACCACAATAGAGGCTATGACTTCAGTTCCCCCCCACCCTCTCTGCTCTTGTGCCTGTGACCTATGTTTTCCCATGTGCCCCCTCCTCTTGGGAACTGTGAGAAAAAAGCTGTTTTTTCCATGGCAATGGTCTCCTGATCTGTAGGCCTTACTGATCTTCAAATTTTCTCTGTAGTCACTATATTTTAGAATAGCACAGTACCTGGATGTGCCAAGTTCCTAAGATGTACAGGATCACAGGGAGAAGGGGCACTTGTCCCAGGAGAATTTACATCACTGGGCAGTAAGTACCTGCCACTGCCCTGACCTGAAAAAGAAGTGAGAGAGGCCAGAGCACCTATGTGGACAGTGGGGCGTGTGTGTGTGTGTGTGTGTGTGTGTATATATGTGTGCTAGGAATGGGTGTGTCCTTTTCTCAGCACTCCCTGACCTTCTCAGAGCATTTCCCAGGGGTCCTGGGGATGCCAGAAGGATCAATTACCTGCACAAGGTGTGTGGATGGAATACTTGGACCTTTGACAATCATCCTGGGACCACAAGAGCCAGGCTGCCTGATGAGAAGGCCAAACTGGAAAGAGAGAAACAATCTGGGTCCTCAACAGTGGCACTGAGCTGCTTTACCAACTGGCCTAGGAACCCATGCCTCCTCTGGACTTCCAGTGGGATGGAAGATGAATTTCATCACTGTTTAAGCTATTTGAGTTGGGGCTTATTTTTGCAACAAAAAGGATCCTAAGAGATACACTGACACAGGGCATTGAATTGTTAAATTAGTTTAGATACTATCTTAATTGATCTGTTTTTTTTTTAATGTGGTAGATGTTACTCATCTACTAACAGTGTGTAGATGTCACTACAATGTTGAATTCCCCCTATTTTCTGATTTCCTCATATCTTGAACTATCAGCTTTCCTAAAGTCCCTCTACCTCAGATTGACTTTTTCTCCTTATGATTCATCAAATAAAATTTTAAAAGCTGTGTTATAATTGTATTGAATATTGAAAATAATAACTTGGTGTTAAATTAATATGAACATATCCATGACATCTAAGAGGTGAAAACAGATAATGTATCTGTCTTACTGCTTCAACTATTTTGTATAATGGAAAATAGTTTTACATGCATCACTTTATTTAAAAATTGAAATACTCAGAAGTAACAAAAGAAAAAACCAAATAATTCATCTGAGGTTATTTAATCTTCAGCCAGAATCTGTAGGTGAGTTTTATCACTGAGATAAATCCTTTCTTTGCTCTATAGTTTCTCTGAGGGCCTTAGAGCTCATTTCTACAGTTCGTATTTAGATGGTGCTCATCTCATAAACCACTCTGAAGTTTAGAAGAGGAAGAGGAGGTGGAAGAAGAGGGGAGTAGGAAAGTACACTGGGTTGGATAATGTCCTCTGAAAATTCATGTCCAGCATGAATGAAAAAAGAAAACCCTGAAGAATGCAAACAAAAACCTCAAAAGCGGCTGAGACACTCCAATCACATATAAAAGGTAAACTTGGTAAGTATGAATTTTAGGAGAAGATGTGATTAGGAATTTGTTCATTTGGCAAGTGAACATTAGGTAACTTTTTTTTCGTGCAGTTTGATTTAGATGAACAGGCTTGACTGTTCGTGGAGCAGTATGAGAGAAAAGGAAGTTAAAATGCTTTTCCTGCAACAAGGCTTGGTTGCTGGGCTAATTCATAGTAAATAGGATCCTACTCTTCAATGTAACTACAGATGAGTGAGGAGAGAAAAGTTAAGGGAAGTTGCTTCATCCTCCATGAGAGAAATCTGGATTTTCTTCCTGAGGGAACCAGATTTGTTAGGTGTATTAGTTTTCTATTGCTGCTGTAACAGATTACTACATATAGTATTTGTCTTTGTCTGACTTATTTCACTTACTATAATGCTTCCAAGGCCCATCCTTGTTGTTGTAAATGGCAGGATTTCCTTCTTTTTTAATGACTGAATAGTATTCCATTGTATGTATATTTACCACATCTTCTTTATCCATTATTACGTTGATGGGCACTTACGTTGTTTTCATGTCTAGGCTATTGTAAATAATGCTGCATTGAACATGGGGGTGCAAATGTCTCTTCAACATAGTGATTTAGTTTCCTTCAGATATATGCCCAGAAGTGGAATTACTGGATCATATGGTAGTTCTATTTTTAATTTTTTGAGGAACTTCCATACTGTTTTCCACAGTGCTAGTACCAATTTGCATTCCCACCAACAGTGCACAAGTGTTCACTTCTCTCCACATCCTCACCAACACTTGCTATCTCTTGTTTTTTTGATCATGGACATTCTAACATATGTGAGATGACTTCTCATTGTGATTTTGATTTCCATTACCCTAGTAATTAATGATTGTGAGAACCTGTTCATGTACTTGTTGTCCATTAGTATATCTTCTTTGGAAAAATGATTGCTTAAAGATGTTACCTCAGTATGGATTTAATTTTCATTTCTCTTATGACGAGTGAGGATGAAGGGACTGGGTTTTGAAACAGGAAAAAAAGGCATGAAAGCCCCTGTGATGATAAAGACCTTGAGTGTATATCCAATTATTTCCTCTGTTATGCCCCAAAATATCCTCACACCAAGCTTAGTACCCAATTTCCTTTTTCATGAGTAAAAGTTCTCTCCTCAACTGCCATAATTCTCAAAAAAATTATACACCAAATGGCCTGAGTTCACACAAGAGAAACTGGAGTTTGAAAGCATATCTCTCTGATACAAGCTCCTCAGTTAGCGTCACTCCATTACACTACATTAAACCAAGAGCAGAGCAGTGGGACTTCCAAGGAAGAACAAAAATCTGCTACAGGAAAGTTCAATGTAAGACAAATCCCCAAGACTGGGTAGACAGCTGGTAAGCAAAGCAGTAAGATAAAATAATCATCTGAGTTAAGAAGGAATTAAGAGAAGTAAGGATGTGTTCTGAGCACACGGTTCTATTTTTATAGATAGGTACTTGAGATATGTACAAATTCCTATAGATATTTGGATAAGGCAGGTGAATAGGGAGAGAAATTTACATATAGTTCATACTAATTGACATTGTGTGATGGTAATTGTTAAAGTTAAGTAAACGTAATTCAATTTAAAACGTTGGATTATAGATATGTTTACATGGCTTCTATCTGAAATTAATTAATTAATAGCTAATTAAGTAATACTATGTAGGATGCTAATCTATATTGACACTAAATTTAGTCACATCATCACAGATAGCTACAAGGCAGGCTAGGAAAAATAGCCTTTAGCTAGGCAGTCATGTACTCAGTTAAAAATTTTACTATTCTAAATCAAGGATTGACAAACTATAGCTGGCGACCAAATCATGCCAGTGTCTTTTTTTGTAAATAAAGATTTATTTGAACATAAAACAACACTATGTAGGATGGTTTAGTTGCTCAAAAAGCCTTGGAGGAAATGGGGAGATATTGGTCAAAGGGTACAAACTTCCAGTTACATGATGAATAAGTTTTGGGAATCTGATGTACAGCATGGTGATTACAATTAATATTGATAATACTGTATTATATACTTGAAAGTTGATACAAGAGTAGATCTTATATGTCCTCACAACAGTAAAGAAATGGTAAGCATGTGACAAGATGGCAGTATTAGCTAATGCTATGGTAGTTATCATTTGCAATGTACCAAATTAACACGTTGCACACCTTAAACTTACACAATATTATATGTCAATTGTATCTCAACAAAGCTGGGGAAAAAAGGCAGCAGAAATTACTCTTAAGACTAATTCTGATTCTCAGATAACAGAAACCATCTTTTCCAAGCATATCAGTTGACCAAGGTAGAAAAGGCTCAGCAGAAAAAGAGAGATTTTTCTCATCAACACCACGTTGTCTAAAGGGGGCTAAGTGTCCCTGGCTAGATAGACTTTCCTTGGTCATCACTACTGTCCTGCAGGATGGAAACTTCAAAGGACCTGAGACTCTTCAAACCCAAGCCTAATATATTCTTTTCTTCCACCTGGAGAAGTATCCCTGCACTAATTTTGCATATCCAGATATCCCTCGCACATGGACCAGCTCCTTCCCCAAAAGGCACGATGCTTGAGGATGTAAAAAATAGCCTTTGTTCACCAGTGGCAAGGAGCCTTAGCCAGGGGATATTCCCCCCCAGCCATCCTCCCCCCACAGCATCCAGTTGCTTTCTATTCCCATTACTGTCTTACATTTCTCATGTCATTTGACCCATAGACGCATCTTACCTTCTCAATTGTTCCATTGAGTCTGGACATATTTGGATTCATTCAGCATCTGAACGGTTTGTGAGCACCTGTTCTGAGCTAAGCATAGCATAACCATAGGCAGCTTCAGCAGAAAATGGGCATCCATTTCAGCCAAAATCAGTGATGTGATCCCTGGAAGGGATGCCATGAGCCAGAGAAGGTAAAAACTGGTGATTTAGGGTGATATACAAGGCTGCAACCCAGTTCTGGGGGGCTTGTCTTTGGCATTGAGCTCGAGCCATAAATATCGTTGATTCCGGCGTGTACCCAAATGCACTTTGGGTAACCCACTTCTATGAGTCATACTTGGTCTATTTACAGGCTGAAAAGTCTTGGTCACTTCACTACCCCACCTCTCACATTTCCTGAATCTTGTGAAACTATCTGAGTCCCACAAGTAACCTCATCTCACTCCCACAAGTCAGAGAAGGAAGAGGTATTTCTACAGGCTCTATTAGGCCAACTGCTTCCTCTTCTCTCCTCAGAGTTGTCCCTGAACTTGGGATATGAGAGGACTCACCATGGATCTGCCTTATTACCACGGCCCTCTGTCCAAGCGAGACTGTGAGACCTTGCTGCTCAAGGAAGGGGTGGACGGCAACTTTCTGTTAAGAGACAGTGAGTCTATACCCGGAGTCCTGTGCCTCTGTGTCTCGTGAGTAGCCTCATCTTCCACACATTTGAAACCTTATGCTAAATGTAGGACTGATAACCAAGTAGAAAAGAAATTCTACTTCACTGACTTCGCAGCCCCAATGAGCAGAATGAGAAATAGTTAGACTGCCAGGAGGGGATGGAAGGAACGTGTCTGTCCAAGCTCCTCCACCTGCCCTTCTCTCCCTGGTGGAAATGCCATACAAGCAATGAGCAGACTCTGTGAAGCAGCAGAAATGGGGCTGGTGAGGAGAAGAGTGCAGGCAGCATGGGAGCAGAGCGGGGAGGCAGAGAAGGTAGCCATGTGAGAAAGGTCCTCTCCTATAGAGGTTGATTTATTTGGTATGGAAAAGACTAGGTGCCCTTTATAAAATTTTTATCTGAGAGGCCAACTTTTTACATGGATTCTGCTGGCTCCACTTGTGATTCTTAAAATACTCATAATATTTCAAATTTCATTGGATTTGTAAAAGGCTTCAGCGTACATCATCTCCTTTCATCCTGCTTTTAGTCTATCAAGACAAGTCACCATTTTATAGATGAAGAAACAGAGACCTGGGATTTCTTAAACAACTTGGTTGTGCAACAATTCATCTGGTGGTTCCAAAGGGGCTGAGTTCAGTATGCAGGTCCAAGCCAGAGCATCAGAGCTACACTGCTGAAGGAACTTGTTTAGCCCAGTTTAGAAAGCAATCCTGAACAGGTATCAGGGGAAATCTACTGTCTTTAAAGATTCTTGTCTTTGTGGAGACCACTGAAATTTTTCTTTACCTGTTATAGAAATTAAAATCCAAGTGTCTCCATGGATGCGCTTCAGGGCTTCTTAGAATTCGGGAGCTATAAGGACAAAAGAGATTGTCATTACTAACAGAATAGGCAGGGATATATTTCTTTCTCTATATGATACCGGGAATACAGATATAAGAAAGGCAGCCTTAAGGTGTTAGCAGTTTGAATTTTCAAGTCACAGGTGATGTTGAGGGTGTTTTCATATTTTTTTAGCCATTGTTAATTCCTCTTTTGAGAATTGCATAATCATATCCTTTACCCATTTTTTAGCTTGAGTTGTTCGTCTTCTTACTGATTTTTTTCAATTTCTATGTATGAAGGTAAAACTTTTTTTTTCTAGAAAAAAGACACACACAGACACAAGAAAACTACAGACCAATTTCAATTTCATTTACTATCAATTTTCAATAAACTACTAACAAAATGGAAGCCAGTAAAACATTAATGGAGAAAATACACTATGCTCAAGTATGGTCCAATCCAAGAAATCAAGGATGGTTCCCTGATAGGAAAATTATTAGTTTAATTACATATTAATAAGTCAGAGGTTACAAACTGCATAGCTTATTCAAATTTGCTTAAAAGGTATTAGATAAAATTCAGCATCAACCCCTCAATTAAACACACAGTCATGTGTGCATATGCATACACACACTTACATACTCTTAACCATGTAGAGCTAGAGAGGTGCTTCCTTAAACAAAGGCCAGATGAAGCACTAGAAGAATTACCCCCCAAATCATGAATGAGCCAGAGATGTTCATTATAAGCACTACTATGTAACATTTTCCAGGATATGTTAGCAAGTGTAATTAGTCAAAGGAAATACATGTAAAAATTGAAAACAAAGGTGCAAAATTATTATTATTTGCCGTTGACATGACTTTATACCTGTGAAATACAGATTTAACTGAAAAGAAAAACTACTAAAAACTAAGAAAATCCAATAAGGATATCTGCTTATATTATTGAAATCTAAAAAATCAATAGCTTTTTCATACAGAAACAATAACCAGTAAGTAAATATAATAACACATCTCATTTACATCAGCACAAAATTAATAATACCCAGGAATAAATGTAATATGAAATGTACAAAATTAAACAGCAACTGGGGAGCTTACTAGAAGACTTCAGTGAAGGGAAGGATTCAGTTTGAAAGCATATCAGTTCACCATAATTAATCATAAATTCAGTATATTTCCAGTGAAAAATCAACAGAATTTAAAATTTTTTCTTCAAAGATAGTAAAGTTTATCCAGGTGGGAAATGAAACACAAGGAACCTGCCAGAGAGCCAGAAAATATTTAATTAAAAAAAGGGGAGGCTTCCCTGGTGGCGCAGTGGTTGAGCGTTGAGCGTTCGCCTGCCGATGCAGGGGACACAGGCTCGTGCCCCGGTCCAGGAAGATCCCACATGCCATGGAGCGGCTGGGCCCGTGAGCCATGGTCGCTGAGCCTGCGCGTCCGGAGGCTGTGCTCCGCAACGGGAGAGGCCACAGCAGTGAGAGGCCCGCGTACCGCCAAAAAAAAAGGGGGGACTAATACCAAATATTAAAATACATTATAAAACTACAGTAACTACTACAGTAATTAAGAGTTTCGTACTGAGAGATCAATGGAATCAAATATAGAATCCGGTAGAAATGAATCCAAATACGTATGGAATTTAGCATATACGTAAAAGCATTTCAAATCAATGAGGAAAAGATGAGTGATAATTGTGTTGGGACACTTGGCTGGTCACTTAGAAAAAAATAAACCTGAATCCCTTTCTTACTTCTTGAAGTAAAATTAATTCAAATTGGTTCTAATACAGAACTTATTTTTCTAAATGAAACTGTGTGTACTGGAAGAAAACGTGAACTATTAAAAAATATTCCTGGAATTGAGAAAGACTTCCTAACAAGATATAAAACACAGAAACCAAGAAAAGATTGCTAAATATGACCATTATAACAAAAAACTGTTGTTAAAAAAAACTTATTGACAAACCAACAGAAAAAATCAAAACTTCATTAACATATAACGAAGCTTTTAAAAAACAATAGAAAACTAGGTAAAATGCAAGAGGAGGAGATTCTCTGAAATGGAATGTGAAAAAGAAAGATAAAAAAATGCTAGATCTCACTCATAACTAAAGAAACACAAATTAAAAGAATAATGTGGGCTTCCCTGGTGGCGCAGTGGTTAAGAATCCGCCTGCCAACGCAGGAGACCGGGGTTCGAGCTCTGGTCCGGGAAGATCCCACATGCCGTGGAGCAACTATATTAACTACTGAGCCTGTGCTCCTAGAGCCCACGAGCCACAACTACAGAGCCCAAGTGCCACAAATGCTGAGGCCTGTGCGCCTAGAGCCCGTGCTCCGCAACAAGAGAAGCCACGACAATGAGAAGCCTGCGCACAGTGATAAAAAGTAACCCCCGCTCATCACAACTAGAGAAAGCCTGCGCACAGCAACGAAGACCTAACAGAGCCATAAATAAATAAATACATTTATTTATATTAAAAGAATAATGTGATACCATTTTTACCTCTTCAAGGGTTTAGAATTAAAACTATGAAAATACCCAGAGGAAATTCAACTGCTGGGAAGCAGAAGTGCTTGCACATGCTAAATACAGCCTCTTTGGATAGAAATGTGGTCAAAACATAAAATGCACAAGTATAACCTTTGACTCAAAATTTCATTAATAAAAATGTATCTTATAGTTATTACTGCATAAGTATGTGCAAATTGACATTAACAAGATTGAGTAAATCCATATATGGTATGAAAAATACTCCAAGATCTATTGTTGGGTGAAAAAGGCAAGATGCAAAGTATGATCCCATCTGTGTAAAAAAAAAAAAAAAAAAACTACGCCTATATCTTTGTATATTCATAAACAAGTTTTGAAAGTTATATAAGAAATTTATAATAGTGGTTACAGCTGGGGAATTTAGGAGGAGTAAATAGGGAAAAAAATGTTGTGGATTCATTCTTTTTATTTGATAACTTTTTCACACTTTAAGTGCTTACGTGCATGCATTACTTTGGTAATTTAAAAAAATGTTTATAAAAATGTAGTGAGTCCCTACTACCTATTCAAACACTGTGCTAAGGCCTGGGGAGATTCTAAGGAGATTCCAATAAGGGACTTGCAATTTTTTTCAACATGTAAATAAATAAAATGAGGGTAAGACAATATTATACAAATTCAAGGACAGAGGAGATGAGCAGGAAAGTTTTCTTAGAGGAGGTGGTATTTGAGCTGGGATTTAAAAGAGTGGATAAGATTTGGTTACACAGAAATGGGATGGAAGGCATTGTAGGTTGGGGAAAAGGCAGGAACATAGGTCTAGAAATAGGATATTTTAAAACACATAAGAATCATACAGGGTTCTGGAAAGGTAGTTTGGAAACCAACTTTTGGAAAAGTCAGTTTGGGGTAATATTATGGGGTCTTAAAAGAATGATTCTGTAGCTAATGGGGAAACACGGATGGTTTCTAAGCAGGGAAATGACAAGATTAGTGCTGAGTTTTAGGAACTCCAGTCTAATAAGGAGAGTGTACTGAAGCTGGCAAATGATGATGGCAAACCAGATGGGAGATGGTGAGGGACTAGCTACGGTGGGGCAAGCAGTGCGAATGGAGATTAGAAGAAGTTGCAAGAGATGTGATAGAGACAGGAGAGACCTTGGTCAAGATTTCAGGGTACATAGTCAACACTGGGATTCTCTTTAAAAATTGACATTTATGCTCAACTGCTCTGTGATACATCATGCTAGCTTATATATTCATTCAAAGCAAAATTCATGGAGAAATGTAATACAAATAATAATAACTAATCAAATGGAGAGGCAGAAATAAATATTTGTTAAACACCTGCACTTGATCGGGGCTCACCCTCTTCCCTGCCCACGTCACTTAAAGGCAAACAAAATTTCAGGCACCCTCAGGCTTAAGGCTCAGATCAAATGGTCCCCATCAAAACGGCCTTCTTCATAATTCTTGTGAAATTTTGTTACCACAAAGATCAGACAGACCATTCAGTTGTTATTGTTCAACAGTTATTTAAAGTCTCCCATGTCAAGCACTATGGTAGACACTCAGTTGATGCCTTCAACACAGCTCAGAGTCTAGTGGGGAAAATAAAGAAGTAAAAGGACACTGTGACGTGTGTGATAACTGATGACTGAGAGCAAGGAGTGATTCATTCATCAAGGAGTAGAGAGCCTACATGGGAGCTGGGACTTGGAGGATGACTAGAAGCTTCATTCACTCATTCAACAAGCACACACTGAGCACCTATTAGGTTCCAGGCATGTTCCTATGCGTTGGTGAGACAGTGATAAACAGTACAGGCACTAGTCCTGCCTTCATGAAATGACGTTCCAGTGAGAGGAGACAATACAGTGAAAACAAAACAGAGGGGTATTACAGGGAGGGACAAATAGTCTTCTTTAGGTTGGGTACAGGAAAGAGTCCTCTGAGAAGGTCACATAAAGCAATTCATATTCCAGTATACAACCCTAAGTAAGCAAAGCCAAAACTATCTACAACACAAGCACTAGACTGTTTTTCTACATCTGTGCAGCAAGAGCCACTATGAAGGTGCTTTCTATGAGTCAAAAATTGTGCTAAGCATGTTACATCAATTACCTCATTTATCTTTTGCAAAACCGTCTTCCATAGGTGATATATCTCTGTTTTGTGGGAAAAGAAATGGAGCTTCTTATTAACTAAAGTGTCCAAGGTCAAACTGTTAATATGTTGTTATGTCCCCTCTCTTATCAATGTCCCCAGTTCCACTGAAATGTGTTCAATGTGGTCCCCTTGGAACTGTGTTATAAAGTGCCCAGATGGGGGACTTGAGGGCTTGGCAGTAGATCCTAATATGTAGAATTTGCATTCTGCTTCCTAGAAATGAGCTACCCTCTCTTCTTTGTTGTGTTAGAATGCCAATATGCCAAATTTCATGATTTCACAGATCTAAATGAAGATATTATGGAGAAGGTTAGAAATAAAGGAAGGAAGTCACAGAGGAGAGTTGGCCCAGCAGCATATAGCACTGACCAGAAAGTTATGTATGTGGTAACCATGGACAGGAAATGTTACTTGATCTCACAGCCTGATAGAGCATGAAAACACCAATGTGCAAAACACTGTCTGTGTAGGCGACATTGTGAGTGTTAGAAGTTGGAACTGGGTCTGGCTTTATAATCAGCAGAGTCAAAATGGAATAGATATTCGGAGATGCAAGGAATTCACCTGCAGTTATGAAGGCAAAGGAGGGACTTTCTGTAGTCATATATAGGAAGGCTGCAGATGAGAAGAACTCAAGCCCTGACTTAGGGCAAGTCCTCACTGAGGAGGAAACAGCAGAAAGAGTGAATGAGAGAGAACCCAAGAGTCATTTCCAGCTCTCAGGTTCTGAGATCTTTGGAAAGACTTGAGTTCAGAAAGAAAAAAAAATTCAAACTTTTTTGTTGTTTTAGAAAAATCAAATGTTGAGAAAGGTATAAAAAAGAGAGCAGAAATTATCTCAGTCTCACCACTCAGAAATCACCTTTTCTAATCTCTCCAGACTGTTCTCTATTCATATGCATGTATAAGCAAATATTATATATGTACATAAATGATTCATTATATATATGATCATCTGAAACCCTTTTTTTCAGTGTATAATGGGTATCTTTCCACTTCAAAGAAAGCCAATACACATCAGCCTTTCATGATTGCTTACTATTTTGATTGCATATATCATAATTTATATATAACTATATATTTAGGTTATTTCCAGTTTGGTCCAATGGACCCAATGTAATTTGAGAAGATTAACATTTTTGTGCTTACATCTTTGAGAGTTTGCCCAACTCTCTCCTCAGGATAATATCCTAAACATTTTAACATTTTTACACACATTGACAAATTAGTACAACAAAAGGTTATATGGATGCACACTCCAATCAAGACCAGTGAGAGAGCCAGAAGTTAAAAGTCTTAAAACATTCTGTATTGACTTGTAACTGTTTTATTCATCGTCTTAGCAGTATATTTCAAAGAACAGAAGTTCTTGATTTTGATGAAGTCAAATTTATCATGTTTTTCTTTCATGAATTGTGATTTCAGTGTTGTATATAATAAACCCTTGCTTAATGCAATTCATAAAGATTTTCTCCTTGTTTTCTTCTAGAGTTGTGTACTTTTAACTTTCACATTTAGTGTAGCCTATTCTGATTTAATTTTTGCAATCTGGGGTAAGGTTGTGGTTGGTGTTTTATTAAATATGGTCACCTATTTGTTCCAGCTCATTGTTGAACAGACTATCCTTTATACCAAGAAATTGCTTTTGTGCCTTTGTAAAAAACAAAAACTATTGACTATATAAGTTTGGATCTATTTCTAAGCTCTCACCATGGATCTTTTTTTTTTTTTGTCTTTATGAAACTTCTGTATTGTGTTGATTACTATCACTTTATAATAAATCTTGAAATAAGATGGTTTAAATCACCCAACTTTTTCAGGGTTATTTTAGCTATGTTAGTCCCTTTGCATTTCCATACATATTTTAGATTCAGCTTTTCATCTACTCCCCCCCCACCAACACACACACAGACTGATGACATTTAGATTGAGATTGCATGAATCTAGAGATCAATTTGGGGAGAACTAACATGGTAATATTAATTCTTCTGATCCATGAACATAGTTTAATCTTTTCATTCATTCATATCTTTTAAAATTTCTCTCAGAAATGTTTTGTAACAGGTCTTGTACATCTTTTGTCAAATTTATCCCGAAGATTTCACACACTTGATGTTATTTTAAATGATATCAGATTTTAATGATTTAAAATTTTTAATTATTTTATTTTCACTTTCCACTTGTTCAATGCAAGTGAACGAAAACACAGTTGATTTTCATATACTGAACTTGTATCCTGCAACCTTGCTAAACTCACTTATTGGCCCAGTGGCTTTTTTTGTAGAATCTCTGTATGATTTTCTACATGCCATCTGCAATTAAAGATGATTTTATTTCTTCCATGCCAATTTTTCTGTTCCATTTTTTTCTTGCCTTATTGCACTAGCTAAGACTTCCAAAACAATGTATAATAGAAGTGATGAGTGCAAAAAATCCTTGTCATTTTCTGATCTTGGGGTAAAAGTATTCAATCTTTTCCCACTAACTACATCTTTAGCCCTCCACTTCCTAGTAGGGCTGAGAGTTTTTTTCTGCATCAACTGAAATGGTAGTATGAATTTTTGTTTCCTGTCTGTTAATCAACAGATTAAATTTTCTAGATTCCACATGTAAGTGATACCATGCAGCATTTATCTTTTTCTGTCTAGCATGGTTGAATAATATTCTATTGTTTATATATTCCGCATCTTCTTTATCCATTCCTCAGTTGATGGACACTTGGGTTGTTTCCTTATCTTGGCTTATGTGAGTAATGTTGCAATGAACATGGAGTACAGATATCTCTTTGATATCTTGTTTTCATTCCCTTTGACTGTATACTCAGAAGTGGGATTACTGGATCATAATTTTTACTTTTTTGAGGAACCTCCATACTGTTTTCCATAGTGGTTGCACCAATTTACATTCCCACCAACAGTGCACAAGTATTCCGTTCTCTCCACATCCTCACCTATATTTGATATCTCTTGTCTTTTTGATGATAGCCATTCTAACACATGTGAGGTGACATCTCATTGTGATTCTGATTTCAATTTCCCTGATGATTAGAGATACTGAGTTCCTTTTAAAGTACCTGTTGGCCATTTGTATATCTTTTTTGGGAAAAACATGTATGCTTTATGTATTTTGAAACAAACATTTAGGTGCATAAACATTTAGAATTGTTATATCCTCTCCATCAATTGACCCCTTTATCTTTTTGAAAGCCCCGCTTCTTTATTCCTGGTTATAGTCATTGCTCTGAGCTGATATTGCTAGCTTTCTTTTTATTAGTGTTAATAGTATATACTTTCCCCATCAATTGACTTTTAATCTAGTTGTGTTTTCATTTTTATATCAGGTCTTTTGTAAGAATCATACCCCTGAGTCTTGCTTTTTTATCCAATCTGACAATAACTTCCCTTTAATAGGGATGATTAGGCCATTTGTATTTAATGTGATCATTAATATGACTGGTTTAAATCTACTATCTTGGTATTTATTTTCTATTTGTCCTGTCTGTTCTTCTTTTCCCCTTTCTGCCTACTTTGGAATTGATTGAATATTTAAATTATTTCCAAATTATCTCTTTTGCAGGCTTGCTACCTAAAATTCTTTGTTTTTTGGTAGTTTATTTAGTATTTATAGTATTCATGGTTCACTTATTATAACCTATATTTGAGTAATATTATACCACTTCACCTATAATACAAGAACCTTACAATAATATCCTTTCATTTCTCCCACACTCTAATTAAGCTTTTGTGCTCTTATTGTCATCCATTTTATTTCTATATATTTTATTACCCCTACAGTAGATTGTTATTACTTTTACTTTTAGCAATCAATTATCTTTTAAAGTGATTTTAAATATAAGAAAAATATTTTTTTATTTACCCATATAATTACTATTTCTGGTACTCTTCTTTGTATGTACCAGAGTTTCTCAACCTTGGTGTTATTGAAATTTGGGGCCAGCTAATTCTTTGTTGAGGGGAATGCCCTGTGCAACTTGTGATGACTAAACATATCTCAAGACATTGCCAAAAGTCACTCCTAGTTGAGAAATATTAGTATTGTTTCAGATTTTCACCTGGTACCATTTTCTGTCTGTCTAAAGGACTTCCTATAACATTTCCTGTAGTGCATATATACTGGTGTAAATTATTTCAGCTTTTGTGTATTTGAAAATGTCTTCTTTTCACCTTCAGTTTTTGAAAGATTTTCCCTGGATATAGATTTCTAGGTTAATTTTTTCTTTCAATACGCTTAAGATTTTGTTCCACTGTCTCCTGACTTGCAGCGTTTCTGATAAGAAGTTTGCCGTCCTTATATTTGTTCTTCTGTAGGTATGTATTTTTTTTCTTCAATTGTTTTTGAGATTTTCTCTATATCATTGGTTTTAGGCAATTTGATTGTGATGTACCTTTGTGTAATTTTCTTTGTGTTTCTTGAGTTTGGGGTGCATTTAATTTTTTGTACATGTGGGTTTATAATTTTCATCAAACTCAGAAAATTTTTGTCTGCTGTTTCTTTAAATAGTTTTGTTCCCACTCAGGGAATTTAATTACAGGTATATTAGGCTACCCAAAGTTGTTCCACATTTTACAGGTTCTCTGTTTATTTTTTTCAGTCTTTTTTTCTCTCTGATTTTCATTTTGTATAGTTTCTATTGCTTTGTCTTCAAGTTCACTAATTTCTGTCTGCTGTAATGTGAAATTTGCTGCTAATCCCATCCAGTGAATTCTTCGTTTTACACAATGTAGTTTTTATCTCTAGAAGTTTAATTTGGGTGTTTCTTTAATATCATCCATGTTTCTACTTAGCAAGCTCCTTTTCTCTAGATTCTTGAACATCTGAGATAATAACAACTGTATATATGTCCTTGTCTACCAAGGTAGAGCCTTATGTCTCCCTAAGTTGATGAAATAGAGCTAGGAGTCCAGGAAGGCCAAGGTGCCTAGAGTTTATGGGGGTGAGAACACAGAAGAAAAGATACACTAAGAAAGAGCTCCTGGGATCTGCAGAGGGGTTCCTTGAATCTTCAGCTTAGTATTGAATAGCTCATGTGCATGAGGTAAATAACCAGGCTCGGTAAAAAAAATCACCCTAAAAGCCAGAGGAACAATCTCTGGAGCTCACGCTGGTCTGGAAATAGTTTGTATTCTCACCAGAGTAGAAAATTTTATAATTCATGGACCTCAGTTAGAATAATCAGAAGCATACTGATTCAGTAGTGGGATAGAATTAGCTCTGAACTAAAGGCTGCTCTTGTATCACCTAAAAAATATTTAAAACAAGTCTCCAAAAGATTGAACTATTTCCAAGTAGCTTAACTGCACCCTAGAAAAATGTTCAAGAATCTTTATAGGAAAATGAGAATATCCAGCACCATAAAGATAAAATTTGCTACTTCTGGCATCAAATCAAAATTTACCAGGTATGGGGACTTTCCTCATGGTCCAGTGGTTAAGACTGCATGCTCCCAATGCAGGGGGCAAGGGTTCGATCCCTGGTTGGGGAACTAAGATCCCACATGTTGCATGGTGCGGCCTAAAAACAACAAAAACAAAATTTGCCAAGTATGAATAGAGGCAGGAATTACAATCCATAAAGAGGAGAAATGTTAATCAATAGAACCAGACCCAGAAATGAACCAACATCATATTTTACAGGATATTAATATAATCAATGTCCTTCTGTTATATTATGCCACAGAAAGAGAACTGACACATCTGTGTGATAAGGCCATGATTGTGTACTCTTATTCTTATCAAATGAAGGCAACTGGTTCTGACTACTTTGCTATTAGGAATTTTAGCTAGATAATTAGATAAATTGCTTTTGTTTGATCTACAGCAAAGCTTTTCCTAGATCTAGATGCCAGATCTGTGATTATTTTATCCACAAAAATATGCACATCTGGAACTGCAGTTGAAAATACAATAACCTTTGATTAAGGTTGTAATAATCCATAGTCATTCTTCAAGATATATCTGGTGTTTGCACTGGCCAATAGGTCAGTCAAATGAGAATGTGGTAGGAATCAACACACCGTACATTTCATGATTTGATGGTGCCCTTAGTATAGAAATCTCTTCCAGGGATGTGAAATTGCTTTAGTTTACTGTCTTGGCAGATGAAACCAGTTATAGGAGCTTCTGTTTTGTCCTTCCCACTACAATAGTCCTCATTCTATGATTCAAAGAACAAATGAAAAGATTTTGACAATTCCTAAGTCTGTAAGTGCATTCTGGAACTGGGGAAATAACCATAGGATGGTCCCGTGGTCCCACTGGATCCACTTGAAGTAGACTCGGGCTAAGATTTCTTCTATCACCTGACTCCCATGAGTTCTACCTCTGACTGCTGGATCATGGGAACATTTGAGTCTCCAAAAATTAGTGTCAGTTCAGAGCCAATATCAAATAACCCTAAAAAATATTGGGTATTTTTCCTTTTCCCAGTACACAGTGCCCCTAGTAAATGTTGTACGTTCTTCTGGAAAAGGCTTGGGGAAGTGTGGTCACATTCCTTCCTTAAAGCAATCCAGAAACCCAACACCACTCTCAATAAAAGGGATCTGAGCCTGTCAACTGGATTAAATCTGTAGATTGGGTAAGACATCCAAGAATCCCTACTCTGTGACTCAAGTCAGTGTTGTGCCACAAGACCTAGAAGTTCTCTGCTTACTTTATATCCAACAGAACTTTAGGCTGTCCATCATTCTATGCTTTGGAATCCAGTGAATCAATTAAACATCACCACAGATCCCTGTACAGCAAATTGCTCTTACACTGTTACATCCCTCTGGCTTATGATAATTGTGCCGTCTTTGTCTCTCATTGAGTGCTAACACCTAACCTCTACTATTCCTCGATCCCATTATTTCCACTAAAATCAGGGCACCCAACCATTTCAGGATTTCCCACTGTCAACTCCAGCTTACAGTACAGAGATACAGTTTTCAAAGATGCTGGTTCTCTCCTCATAATTTATTTTTTAGTTCATCATGAAGGTGCTGACCTTCAGACACCTTGAAGGGGGGTGAGGTATAACTAGACGGTTTGCATTAATAGATTTATTATAATATTCCCATCTCCCTGAGTTTTCAGATTCCTTTCTCTATAGAATTCCAGGGAAGTTTTGGCATTTTGATCTCCATTGAATGTGAGCCACCATTAAATCCATGCTTCAATTAACCAGTCTAGCAGAATGTTTATGTCACTCCCCAGTGCGTGAGCTAGCACATTAATTCCGAATCCTGGGTGAGTGTGCCTTTATTTATGAATTCAGCCAACAAATCTTCTATTTTATCCGTCTTGGTTTAACATCCTAATATCCATTTCTGTATATACTCTTTTTTTTTAAACATCTTTATTGGAGTATAATTGCTTTACAATGGTGTGTTAATTTCTGCTGTATAACAAAGTAAATCAGCTACTTTATCCTTCTTGGTTTAACATCCTAATATCCATTTCTGTGTATACTCTTTATATATGTGTCTCCCACTGACTGAACCCAATCAGAGACCTGAGAGCAAGGGAGTCCATAGAGGTCAGAGCACAGAGCAGAGTGGGGAAAGTTAGAAAGAGGATCTGGAGATACAGAAAATATCCGGCACATGTATATACTAGTACAGTAAGTCCCCTACATAAGAACCTTCAAGTTGTGAACTTTCAAAGATGCAAACATGCGTTGGCATGTCCAATCACGTAAGTTAGTTCACATGTCTGGCGTACCTTGCCACATGTGTGCATCCTCTACAAGTGGTTGTGCTTTTGTGTACTTTACTGTACAGTACTATATAGAGTACAGTAGTACAGTATCTTTATTTCAAGCCCAGGATGTCTGGTAGCAAGCATAAAAGCAGCGGTGATGTAGGTGGTACTGCTAAGGAGAGATTCACGACACAGAAAATGGCAAGGGGATTTTCTTTATTTGAGGAGGCACTGTTAGTTTTTGAGGCATAGGAACTGAACGTAGAATGGTACACGAAGGTTGCAGCAGCCATTCAGAATGCAATCCAGTGCCACCGTGTCATCTATGGTGAGAAAAAAAGAGCTACCCAGACATCACTGGATCGTTTTTTCCAAGAGGGTAGATAGAATTGAATCCAGCAAGGAACCAGAACCTGTGCCATCAACGTCAGGCATGAGTGAAACTGCAGCTTGTCCTCTGTCTCCTACTGCTGACGATCCTTCAGCTCTACCATCTCCCACCCCCTCTCCCTCCTCCAGTCAGTAACTCTTCTTGCCTGTTCACTCGATGCCAGCCCCTGGAAGCCAGCAATTGTACTGTACTACTGTACTTTTCAAGGTACTGTACTGTAAGATTAAAAAGTTTTGTTTGTTTGCTTGTTATGTATTATTTGTGTGAAAAGTATTATAAACTTATTACAGTACAGTACTGTATAGCCAATTCTGTTAGTTGGGTACCTAGGCTAACTTTGTTGGACTTACGAACAAATTGGACTTACAAACAAATTGGACTTATGAACGTGCTCTCAGTACAGAACTTGTTCGTATGTAAGAGACACTGTTCTGGCCACGTTAAGTTTGAAATATCTAACATCCAAGAGGAGATGTTAAGTAGTTAATGTTAAGTAGTTAATGTTAGGTAGAAAAAATGAGTCTGGAGTTCAGGGCCAGGTTGGAGGTAGAAATACAAATTAAAATATAATTTGGTAAGTGTTCATATTTTCACAGTAGTCAGTCTTTCCATTCAAAAACATTCCACCTCCTTTTATTTTGTTCATTTATGTCTCTTGGTAAGATTTTTCATACACACTTGGCACATTTCTTATTAAGATAATTCAATGCAACTCAGCAAACAGTTATTGAGAATGTATTGTAAGATTGACAGTGGTGTTAGAGTGAACAAAACAGACATGATTCTGGCCCGAGTATGAAATACAGATGAGGAAATGGATAATTAAAATTCGGTATGATAAGTATGTTTCGATAGTAATGGACTACTTTTTCCAAAGGTTCCCCTCCTTTCCCCCTGATGGAATGCCCCACCCCAGGGTGCCTTACCTGATGCACTAGGTGCCTTGAATCAATTCAGCTGCCTTTCTCTGCCAAGTCTTTGAGCAAAGCCTGGGTGGCAGAGGTGGCATGTGGCTGGTTATCGAGGTATGTAGTATGTACATAGTGAGGTTCTTGTGATATTGATTATCACTTGAGACCTGTTAAGACAGGAATACATGCACCGATTAAACCCCATCTACCCAACATTCCTCTTCTCTCCCCATGAGAATCAGCCTGAAGTCACCCCATCCCCCATTCCATACTCTTAAAAACACAGGGGGAAAATCAGGGATACAAATTTTAAGACTATATTCATTTTAGGTCTGTTTTTTGAAAAACATAAAAATTTTCTTGAATATTGAAAAAAGTAAAACCACTCTAAAAGAGAATTATTAGAGAATTAAAACATAGCCTTTACCACAAAATAGTGTACTTCAAAAGAAGTGAGGTTGTTGGCAAAAATAACAAATACTTAGTGGTGGGCACTTTTTATCTGTTTAATTGTTTTGCTTTTGTGTTTGGATAAAGGCTGTTTCAGAGCAGTCAGTAAGCATCTGGAATCTAGAAAGTTAACCACTGTGATTACTAAAGGCTTAAATAACAAACTCTGTAGCTTGTTTTCAGTAAAGAGATATCAGCTCCCACAAAGAGCCAAAATGTTCATAATAGATTTTTTTCAAAGTTGCAGAACAAGAGATGTTTGCTGAAGATCAACAAATCATAGGAAAAGATTTACTTAGCCTATTCTTACATCTTTAGCATTTCCCAACTAGTGTAAACAGATAGAACTTTTCCAACAGATGGAAAAATTTGCACCAAAACCCCTCAGAACTCAGTGATGACACCACTGATACCCCTTCCTCCCCGCCTTCCTCCCTCTCCCTCCCTCCCTTGTTCTTTTATCTTTAATCTCAAAATTGCACTAAAAAAGCTATTTTACTTTAAACTTTCATTATTAATTATAATTTAGTAAGTTTTAGAGAGTATGTGTTATTTTTGAATACTGTATTTTGATTAAGTTAATCTAATAATAGTTCATATTAGAAAATATGCATTTTTCATTAATTTGCACTTTTATTTGTACTTTATAATATACTTATTTTTAAAGTATATTTAAATGTAATAAATACATAGTTTCACTGATCTTTGTTTTGTAATAAGTAATAAAATACTGGCATTGTCAGTTTTGTTTCAATAGTGCCAATCCGAAAGAGTAGACACTTGGGCTCATGGATTATACACATTTCAACTTTACTAAATTTTGCCAAATTGTTCTCCAAGATATTCGTATCTAATTATACCCCAATTAATAGTATATAAAACCTTGTATAGCTCCAAATCACAGCCAATATTTTGACTTAGTTACCTCTTACATCGTTGCCAATCTGGTATGAAATTATATCTAATGTGGTTTCATTTCTATTTCCCTGATTGTTAGTGAAGTGAAGCACCTTTTCATATGTTTACTGGCCATTGTACTTGTCTTTTTCTTATTGTACATTAATGTTCCCATTTTATCAATATATTAGGGTTGCAATTATCTTCTCCCAACTTGCAGACTTCTTCACTTTGTTAATAGTATATTTTGATAAATAGAAGTTTTAATTTTAATATAGTGAGTTTATTAATCTTATCTTTTGGCTTGTACTTTTTGTGATTTAAGAACTCCTTCCTTAACTCAGGGTCATTAAGTCGGTCACTTACATTTCTCCCAAGCTTAGTGTTTTGTTTTTTCATAATTGGATCTTCAATTAGAGTGTGAAGCAGGAATCCAATTTTATTTGTTTACACATAAAAACATTACCATTATCATTTAAAAAACAGTCTATCCCTTTCTCATTCATCTGCTATGCCAGCTCTGTCCTATATCAAGTTTTTATACATATATGGGTCTGTTTCTGGGCTATTTTAGTCCATTAATGTCTTCTTGACTCGAGAGCCAGTTCCTATCTTTTTTTTTAATACATATTTATTGGAGTATAATTGCTTCATAATGCTGTGTTAGTTTCTGCTGTACAACAAAGTGAATCAGCCATATGCATACATATATCCCCATATCCCCTCCCTCTTGAGACTCCCTCCCATCCACCCTATCCCACCCCTCTAGGTGGTCACAAAGCACCAAGCTGATCTCCCTGTGGGATACAACTGCTTCCCACTAGCTATCTATTTTACATTTGGTAATGTATATATGTAAATGCTACTCTCTCACTTCGTTCCACCTTACCTTTCCCCTTCTTCGTGTCCTCAAGTCCATTCTCTACGTAAGCATCTTTATTCCTGTCCTGCCCCAATGTTCGTCAGAGCTGTCTTGTTTTTTAGATTCCATATAAATGTGTTAGCATACGGTATTTGTTTTTCTCTTTCTGACATAATTCACTCTGTATGACAGACTCTAGGTCCATCCACCTCACTACAAATAACTCAATTTGGTTTCTTTTTATGGCTGAGTAATATTCCATTGTATATATGTGCCACATCTTCTTTATCCATTCATCTGTCAATGGACACTTAGGTTGCTTCCATGTCCTGGCTATTGTAAATAGTGCTTCAGTGAACATTTTGTTACATGACTCTTTTTGAATTATGGTCTTCTCAGGGTATATGCCCAGTAGTGGGATTGCTGGGTCATATGCTAGTTCTATTTTTAGTTTTTTAAGGAATCTCCATACTGTTCCCCATAGTGGCTATATCAATTTACATTCCCATCAATAGTGTAAGAAGTCTCCCTTTTCTCCACACCCTCTTCAGCATTTATTGTTTGAAGATTTTTTGATGATGGCCATTCTGACCTGTGTGAGGGTGATACCTCATTAGTTTTGATTTGCATTTCTCTAAAGATTAGTGATGTTGAGCATCCTTTCATGTGTTTGTTGGCAATCTGTATATCTTCTTTGAAAAAATGTTTATTTAGGTCTTCTGCCCATTTTTGGATTGGGTTGTTTGTTTTTTTCATATTGAGCTGCATGAGCTGCTTGTATATTTTGGAGATTAATCCTTTGTCAGTTGTTTCATTTGCAAATATTTTCTCCCATTCTCAGGGATGTCTTTTCATCTTGTTTATGGTTTCCTTTGCTATGCAAAACTTTTAAGTTTCACTAGGTCACATTTGTTAGTTTTCGTTTTTATTTCCATTTCTCTAGGAGGTGGGTCAAAAAGGATCTTGCTGTGATTTATGTCATAGAGTGTTCTGCCTATGTTTTCCTCTAAGAGTTTGATAGTGTCTGGCCTTACATTTAGGTCTTTAATCCATTTGGAGTCTATTTTTTTTTCTTTTTTTTTTCTTTTTTTTGCCATACACAGGCCTCTCACTGTTGTGGCCTCTCCCATTGTGGAGCACAAGCTCCGGACACGCAGGCTCAGGGGCCATGGCTCATGGACCCAGCCACTCCGTGGCATGTGGGATCCTCCTGGACCGGGGCACGAACCCATGTCCCCTGCATCGGCAGGCGGACTCTCAACCACTGTGCCACCAGGGAAGCCCTGGAGTCTATTTTTGTATACAATGTTAGGGAATGTTCTAATTTCATTCTTTTACATGTAGCTGTCCAGTTTTCCCAGCACAAATTACTGAAGAGGCTGTCTTTTCTCCATTGTATATTCTTGCCCCCTTTATCAAAGAAAAGGTGACCATATGTGTGTAGTTTTATCTCTGGGTTTTCTAGCCTGTTCCATTGATCTATATTTGTATTTTTGTGCCAGTACCATACTGCCTTGATTACTGTAGCTTTGTAGTATAGTCTGAAGTCACGGAGTCCGATTCCTCCAGCTCCATTTTTCTTTCTCTAGATTGCTTTCGTTATTCAGGGTCTTTTGTGTTTCCATACAAATTGTGAAATTTTTTGTTCTAGTTCTGTGAAAAATGCCATTGGTAGTTTGATAGGGATTGCATTGAATCTGTAGATTGCATTGGGTAGTAGAGTCATTTTCACAATGTTGATTCTTCCAATCCAAGAACATGGTATATCTCTCCATTTGTATTATCTTTAATTTCTTTCATCAGTGTCTCATAGTTTTCTGCATACAGGGCTTTTGTCTCCTTAGGTAGGTTTATTCCTAGGTATTTTATTCTTTTTGTTGCAATAGTAAATGGGATTGTTTCCTTAATTTCTCTTTCTGGTATTTTGTTGTTAATGTATAGGAATGCAAGAGATTTCTGTGCATTAATTTTGTCTCCTGCTACTTCACCAAATTCATTGATTAGCTCTAGTAGTTTTCTGGTAGCATCTTTAGGATTCTCTATGTATAGTATCATGCCATCTGCAAACAGTGACAGTTTTACTTCTTCTTTTCTGATTTGGATTCCTTTTACTTCTTTTTCTTCTCTGATTGCTGTGGCTAAAACTTCCAAAACTATGTTGAATAACAGCAGTGAGAGTGAGCAACCTTGTCTTGTTCTTGATCTTAGAGGAAATGATTTCTCTTTTTCACCATTGAGAACAATGTTGGCTGTGGGTCTGTCATATATGGCCTTTATGATGTTGAGGTAGGTTCCCTTTATGCCCATTTTCTGGAGAGTGTTTACTATAAATTGGTGTTGAAATTTGTCAAAAGCTTTTTCTGCATCTATTGAGATGATCATATGCTTTTTATCCTTCAATTTGTTGATATGGTGTATCATATTGATTGATTTGCGTATATTGAAGAATCCTTGCATCCCTGAGATAAATCCCACTTGATCATGGTATATAATCCTTTTAATGTGCTGTTGGCTTCTGCTTGCTATTATTTTGTTGAGGATTTTTGCATCTATTTTCATCAATGCTGATAGTTTTCTTTTTTTGTGACATCTTTGTCTGGTTTTGGTATCAGGGTGATGGTGGCCTCATAGAATGAGTTTGGGAGTGTTCCTCCCTCTGCTATAAATTGGAAGAGTTTGAGAAGGATAGGTGTTAGCTCTTCTCTATATGTTTGATAGAATTCACCTGTGAAGTTATCTGGTCCTGGGCTTTTGTTTGTTTGAAGATTTTTAATCACAGTTTCAATTTCAATGCTTGTGATTGGTCTGTTGATATTTTCTATTTCTTCCTGGTTCAGTCTCAGAACATTGTGCTTTTCTAAGAATTTGTCCATTTCTTCCAGGTTGCCCATTTTATTGGCATAGAGTTGCTTGTAGTAATCTCTCATGATCCTTTGTATTTCTGCAGTGTCAGTTGTTACTTCTTTTTCATTTCTAATTCTGTTGATGAGTCTTCTCCCTTTTCTTCTTGATGAGTCTGACTAATGGATTATCAATTTTGTTTATCTTCTCAGAGAACCAGCTTTTAGTTTTACTGATCTTTGCTATTGTGCCCTTCATTCCTTTTTCATTTATTTCTGATCTGATCTTTATGATTTCTTTCCTTCTGCTAACTTTGGGGTTTTTTTTGTTGTTGTTCTTTCTCTAATTGCTTTAGGTGTAAGGTTAGGTTGTTTATTTGAGATTTTTCTTGTTTCTTAAGTTACGATTGTATTGCTATAAACTTCCCTCTTAGAACTGCTTTTGCTGCATCCCATAGGTTTTGGGTCATTGTGTTTTCATTGTCTGTTTCTAGGTATTTTTTAAATTTTCTCTTTGATTTCTTCAGTGATCTCTTGATAAAAATATGCTCTTATTTAGTAGCGTACTGTTTAGCCTCCGTATGTTTGTATTTTTTACAGTTTTTTACCTGTAATTGATATCTAGTCTCATAGTGTTGTGGTCGGAAAAGATACTTGATACGATTTCAATTTTCTTAAATTTACCAAGGCTTGATTTGTGACCCAAGATATGATCTATCCTGGAGAATGTTCCATGAGCACTTGAGAAGAAAGTGTATTCTGTTGTTTTGGATGGAATGTCCTATAAATATCAATTAAGTATATCTTGTTCAATGTGTCATTTAAAGTTTGTGTTTCCGTATTTATTTTCATTTTGGATGATTTGTCCATTGGTGAAATTGGGGTGTTAAAGTCCCCCACTAACTGTATTACTGTTGATTTCCCCTTTTATGGCTGTTAGCATTTGCCTTATGTACTGAGGCACCCCTATACTGAGTGCATAAATATTTACAATTGTTATATATTCTTCTTGAATTGATCCCTTGATCATTATGTAGTGTCCTTCTTTGTCTCTTGTAGTAATCTTTATTTAAAGTCTATTTTGTCTGATATGAGAATTGCTACTCCAGCTTTCTTTTGATTTCCAATGGCATGGAATATCTTTTTTCATCCCCTCATTTTCAGTCTGTATGTGTCCTAAGTCTGAAGTGGGTCTCTTGTAGACAGCATATATATGGGGCTTGTTTCTGTATCCTTTCAGCCAGTCTATGTCTTTTGGTTGGAGCATTTAATCCATTCACATTTAGGTAATTATCGATATGTACATTCCTATTACCATTTTCATAATTGTTTTAGGTTTGTTTTCATAGGTCTTTTCCTTCTCTTGTGTTTCCTGCCTAGAGAAATTCCTCTAACATTTGATGCAACCTGGTCTGGTGGTGCTGGATTCTCTTAACTTTTGCTTGTTAGTAAAGGTTTTAGTTTCTCCGTTGAATCTGAATGAGATCCTGCTGGGTAGAGTAATCTTGGTTGTAGGTTTTTCTCCTTCATCACTTTAAATATGTCCTGCCACTCCCTTCTGGCTTGCAGTTTCTGCTGAAAGATCAGCTGTTAACTTTATGGGGATTCCCTTGTATGTTATTTGTTGCTTTTCCCTTGCTGCTTTTAATATGTTTTCTTTGTATTTAATTTTTGATAGTTTGATTAATATGTGTCTTGGCGTTTTTCTCCTTGGATTTATCCTGTATGGGACTCTCTGCACTTCCTGTACTTGATTGACTATTTCTTGTCCCATGTTAGGGAGGTTTTCAACTATAATCTCTTTAAATATTTTCTCAGATGCTTTCCTTCTCTCTTCTTCTTCTGAGACCCCTGTAATTTGAATGTTTGTACATTTAATGCAGTCCAAGAGGTCTCTGAGACTGTCCTCAATTCTTTTCATTCTTTTTTTTCTTTATTCTGCCTTGTGGTAGTTATTTTCAGTATTTTATCTTCCAGGTCACTTATCTGTTCTTCTTCCTCAGTTATTCTGTTATTCGTTCCTTCTAGAGAATTTTTAATTTCATTTGTTGTGTTGTTCATCACTGTTTGTTTGATCTTTAGTTCTGCCATGTCCTTGTTAAACATTTCTTGCATTTTGTCTATTCTATTTCCAAGATTTTGGATCATCTTTATTATCATTACTCTGAATTCTTTTTCAGGTAGACTGCCTATTTCCTCTTCATTTGTTTGGTCTGGTGGGTTTTTACCTTGCTCCTTCATCTGCTGCATATTTCTCTGTCTTCTCATTTTGTTTAACTTACTGTGTTTAGGGTCTCCATTTCTCAGGCTGCATGTTCGTAATTCCTGTTGTTTTGGTGTCTGCCCCCAGTGGGTGAGGTTTGTTCAGTGGGTTGTGTAGGCTTCCTGGTGGAGGGGACTGGTACCTGCGTTCTGGTGGGTGGGGCTGGATCTTGTCTTTCTGGTGGGCAGGGCCACATCCAGTGGTGTGTTTTGGGTTGTCTGTGAAGTTAGTATGATTTTAGGCAGCCTCTCTGCCAATGGGTGGGGCTGCGTTCCTGTCCTGCTAGTTGTTTGGCATGGGAAGTCCAGCACTGGAGCTTGCTGGCCATTAGGTGGAGCTGGGTGTTAACATTGAGACGGAGATTTCTGGGACAGCTCTCGCCGATGGGCAGGAGGTCTCTGGTGGCCCAGTGTCCTGAACTTGGCTCTCCCACCTCAGAGGCTCAGGCCTGACACCAGGCCAGTGCACCAAGACCCTGTCAGCCACATGGCTCAGAAGAGAGAGAAAAAAAGAAGGAAAATTAATAATAAATTTAAAAATTATTAAAATAAAAATTTTTTTAAATAATAATTTTTAAAAAAGAAAAGAGCAACCAAACCAATAAACAAATCCACCAACAATAACAAGCGCTAAAAACTATACTAAGATAAACATAAAGATCAGAAACAAATCAGTTGCAGACAGCAAACCCCAAACCCCACACTTTCTTCCAAAGTCCACCGCCTCAATTTTGGGACGATTCATTGTCTATTCATGTATTCCACAGATACCAGGTACATCAAATTGATTGTGGGGATTTAATCCGCTGCTCCAGAGGCTGCATGGAAAAATTTCCCTTTCTCATCTTTGTTCGCATAGCTCCTGGGGTTCAGCTTTGGTTTTAGCCCCACCTCCGCATGTAGGTTACCCTCAGGCATCTGTTCCCACCCAGAGAGTACAGGGTTAAAGCAGAGGCTGATTAGGGGGCTCTTGCTCACTCAGGCTGGGGGGAGGGAGGGGTACGGTAGTTATTATTGGAATGTGGGGCGAGCCTGCGGTGGCAGAGGCTGGTGTGACATTGCAACAGCCTGAGGCACACCATGTGTTCTCCCGGGGAACCAGTCCCTGGATCACAGAACTCTGGCAGTGGTTTGTTGCTCAGGCTCCTGGGGGGGGTATGGATAGTGACCTGTGCTTGCACACAGGCTTCTTGGTGGCTGCAGCAGCAGCCTTAGCATTTCATTCCTGTCTCTGGGGTCCGAGCTGATAGCTTCAGCTCACGCCCGTCTCTGGAGCTCGTTTAGGTGGTGCTCTGCATCCCCTCTCCTCATGCACCCCGAAACAATGGTCTCTTGGCTCTTAGGCAGGTCCACACTTTTTCCCAGACTCTCTCCTGGCTAGCTGTGGCACACTAGCCCCCTTCAGGCTGTGTTCATGCAGCCAACCCCAGCCCTCTCCCTGGGATCTCACCTCTGAAGCCTGAGCCTCAGCTCGCAGCCCCCGCCCACCCCAGCAGGTAAGCAGAAAAGCCTCTCAGGCTGGTGAGTGCTGGTTGGCTCTGATCCTCTGTGAGGGAAGCTCTCCGCTTTGCCCTCTGCACTCCTGTTGCTTTGCTCTCCTCTGTGGCTCTGAAGCTTCCCCCCGCCGCCCATCCCCTGTCTCCACCAGTGAAGGGGCTTCCTATTATGTGGAAACTTTTCCTACTTCACAGCTCCCTCCCATCCTTATTCCTTTATCTCTGTTTTTTCTTTTTTCTTTTGCCCTACCCAAGTATGTGGGGATTTTCTTGCCTTTTGGGAAGTCGGAGGTCTTCTGCCAGCGTTCAGTAGGTGTTCTGTAGGAGCTGTTCCACATGTAGATGTATTTTTGTTATATTTGTGGGGAGGAAGGTGATATCCACATCTTACTCCTCCGCCATCTTGAAGGTCCCCTGGCTATCTATTTTACATTTGGTAGTGTATATATGTCAATGCTACTCTCACTTCGCCCCAACTTCCCTTCCCCGCTCCCCGCGTCCTCAAGTCCATTCTCTATGTCTGCATCTTTATTCCTGCCCTGCCACTAGGTTCATCAGTACTGTTTTTTTTTAGATTCCATATACATGAGTTAGCATACAGTACTTGTTTTTCTCTTTCTGACTTACTTCACTCTCACTATCTTAATTATAGCTTTATAAGAAGACATAAGACTTGTTAAGACAGAAGCACCGCACTGAGTGCGCACACACACACACACACACCAGGTTTTTCTTTTTCAAAATTGACTAGACCAGATATTTATGCAGAGGAGTGACATGATCTGACTCACAGTTTTTAAAAGGAGCACCCTGGCTGTTTTGTAAAGAATAATAATGACATCAGAGAGAGAGGAAAAATTGCTAGAATTATGTCCTTGAATAGATGAAAGCAGATGGCAACCAGTGGAAATAAGAGGGATTAGCTTTGCAGAGCAGCATGCAAAGTTCAACCACGGTAATAAAGGCAGAGTCTATGCGTGTAGATGCTATTATGCTATTATGGTGATGGGAATCTGGAGATTCTCTTCTGATTGTTTTAATCTTTTTGGTGAAATCATCAGTTAAGAATGAGACGTTGAAGGTTTAAGAAGAAAGGAAATGGTGTAGAATCATTGTTGAGGAGAATAGGAAAATCAATGGTCACCTGGAGGCATTAAGAGCCTACTTGAGGTTTGTGGTCATTTAAAGAAAGAACAGTGAACACGGCTGTGTCTCCCAGCCACATACAGCTGTAGAGATTTGGGCTTAATCAGGATTCTGCTAATTAAGGAAATAAAGTGAACGATGATAAAGGAGTTGAAGGGAGTGATTGTAATGGTTGACAAGCAATCTAAACTGGGTAAAGAAGGGAGTGAAGACACGTGAGTGAGAACACTGAAAAGTGGTAGGATCAATGGATTGGAAAGTCTATCGGGTCAAGGGAATCCCTTGCGGAAGGGATCTGGAAAGACGGGAAGCAGGAGAAAGAGAGTGGGATGCATGAAATTCACATTATGAGAGGGTTGCCCATATTGGCAATTACAAGGTCAAAGTTATGAGTGGGGCTGTCTTCGTGGCATGCAACCTTATGCAGCCACCAAAGGCCCTACACTCAGAGGGCCCTGCACTTGGTTTACTGTTCTGCTGTCACCATCTCAAAATTCCTAGTAATTTTTTAAGAGGGGTGTTAAATTTTCATTTTTTCTATGGGCCCCACAAATTATGTAGCCAGTCCCGGTTATGAACATGGGAGTGAGAAGGCGATGTAGGTGGAAGACAAGATTATTGAAGGAGAGGAATTAGAGGAACTGAGAAATTGGGATGTTAAAGGATAATCTACATGTGAATTGAAATTGCCAACAATTTAGTCAGGAATAGTACTGAAGACAGTGACAGTGAGCTAGGAGCTAAATCCTGGAGAAACGAGTCGCAGTAACACAGAGCTGAGGAGCTGTCAGCATAGTGACATCTTGATTGGGTAGGAGGTGATATAATCTACATGAAGCTCAAAGCTGAGGGTTTGGAGACAGGAGACAACATTGAAGAGCTGCAAAAGCAGGAACACGGGCCTCCCCTCCAGGCCCGCAGTGAGGAGAGAGCAGCAGCCTTTTAGTGGGGTCCCGGGGAAGCAGTGTCCGTGAGACAGAGCCAGGTTTCCCTCAGAATGAGAAGGTGACAGGGATGATTAGAGAATAGGTTGAAGACATAGGAGACTTTGATGATGGCAGACCTTGAGTGCTAGAGAACACAAGGAAGGATTTCAGGAGCTGGGGAGAGGACACAATACAGGCTGTACAGAGCCTTGTAGGATTAGAAAACAGGAGAAAAGATATCCTGAGAGACTGGGCTTTTTGCAATGACTAACAAACAGGGATAAAGGGCATGATGAGATTAGCCCAGTGGATTCCAGGCAGAGGGTAGAGACAAGACTGTGAGTGTTGGGGGATAAAGAGGGGCTCCCTCGTCACCGTGGTGACAGGGGCCGAAGGCCCAGGGGAAACATGGTCTTTATAACTGCCTTGAGTGTAAATGCACACTGAAAAATCATGTATCTTTTAAAAGTTTTATAAGTGGCATCTATAAAATAATAATTAGAATAGGAGGCATTACAATAAGTCTTTATGTCGACCCAATAATATTGCAATTGTATAAAGTGGATACTAATCTCACTGCTCTGTAATCTCTTACAGCATTTTTGGGGGTAAACATTCCAAAATAAATGCATATAGGTATCACAAGTTCAGTAAATCAATTTCTTGTAAAGCATCACTGCAATGTGGCTTATTTCATTAAAAATACTTTGCAAAGAATAAGACTATATTTGAGCAATGTCAGTCTTTCTAACTTGAGGTATATGGCTTTTGGATTAATTAATATAGAACCTCCATTTGTTTTATTCTTTCAAACTCCTCTAGTAAAGATTTTCTTAGGCTGATAATACAACAATGTAATTAAACATAAAGTCATTTATTTAAGAATTTAACTTAGGCTATATGATAGTTGAGTTTCAAGAAACCACGTGAGCAACCAAAAGCAATGTATGGACCTTGTTTGGATCCCGATTTGAATAATACTTCTGTGAAAAGACACTTGTGAGACCTCTTCCCAGACTGTGGAATACTTTAATTTGTCACATATAGACAAGGATTCATGTGAAAACTTTTTGTTGCTTGTCATGTGATTTAAAGACACCCACTAGCTTCTTCTGGCCTCAGGAAACCCCACAAAAAGGATTGGGATTTGAAGTCCATTGTCAAAGCCACCAGACGATCAGCAATGACGTCTCCTGTACCTTAAAGCTATAGCTATCTGCCTTCCCAATTCAGTCAAAAGATGGGTCATCTGATTCTTTGGCATGGGTGCAAGTGAAGGGGTGAGGAGTGATCAGTCAGATAATTTGAACTTCATGTCAATGTTTTTTATCCTCATTTTTTACATTTTAATATTTCTTTGGAATCAGAACATAGTTAACAGTTGATAGAGACATTTAATGTATGCATTTTTCTCCTCAAAAGCTACTACTAAATTGACTGTATCCTACAATTGATGACATCTTGGAATTGAGGAAATATGGTAATGTATGCTATTTCCTGTTTTGGAAATTGCTCAATTGAGTCTGTTATCTAAATTCTAGTTAGATTACTTACCCAGTGGCTCCTGTTCCAGTGAGGAAAAAGAGCACAATACATCACTTCCTTGCACAAAATTCCCAACCTTCTCTATTTTAGTTACATTAACTATCTCTAATGAGGTCAATGACCTGTCACTTAATAAACAACACAGGAATGGCTTGATGGTGTTTTGTATGTTGTATCAACTTAGGGCTAAGTGAAAAAACTAGAGAGAAATACCAAGACAATGGAAACTGTAAAATTTCTCTCCTTATTCTCTTTGCTACAGCCCAGACTTCCACCATAGAATAAAGGTCTCCATTTTAAAACCTCTCTTTCAAATTCCCACAGATGAGAAGGTCTGAAAATGATCAGTTTCTTTTTGGGATCCAAGATTGACAAAGCCATTGCACACAAAATACAGTGGTAGATATTACCTGGATTTGCATATAAGAACATTGTGATTCACACAGTCATCTTTCCACAGGTTTAAAAAGTTGGTCTACACATACCGAATCTTCAAAGAGAAACATGGGTATTACAATATACAGGTAAGAACATACAAGAACTCCTATAACAAAAACAACACAAGCTGGGGGGAGTAAAACCTGAGAACATCTCTCGAACCTGAGATGCCATGAAGAGGCATTCTAAACAGGGAAGCACTGCGGAGAGTTAGAATCAGATCAGTAGTTTACCTTGTCTTTCTTTCAGAGAAATAGGAATGCACTAGAGTTGGGTTCCATTTTCAAGAAAAACAAGGCTGTTGTTCAAAAGTGTAGAGGCACAAAGTTCCTCCAGGGGTCAAATATACCAACCTGAACTCCATATAAGACTACCGTCAAATTATAAGACTAAACAACGAACAGGATGAGTGGAAAGGGAAGGTGGGGAGAGGTCCGAATGTTTAAGAAGTCGACATTCGGGGACACCATAGCTGTATGAAAATGCAAAGGGGAGCATCAGTCAACTGGCAATTTAGGGATTTCTTTAATGCTTCTGGTTTACTGAGAGCTAAGCAGAAAAACCTTTTTTTTTTTTTTTTTTGAAGTTACTTCTCTGGTAGGAAATAGAGTATAATAAATGTCATTGAATCTTTAATTACTAACATAGACTCCTGAACTAATCTTTCTGAAACACTTGCATAAATGTTAAGCAGACTTCTTTACTGCAGGATTTCTCAGAATCTTTAATATGCTAAAGTTCACTGTGACTGTCTGAAAGAGATTAGAATATACAATGATCCCCAGACACACACACACACATATATGTAATTTTTCTTTTGCCACAAAGGACATTATTGAGGCAATTGACAAAATCTGCATCAGGTCTGTAGATTAGTAATAGTATTGCATCAAGATTAATTTCCTCATAGGGAGGGTTGGAGGGAGACACAAAAGGGAGGAGATATGGGGATATATGTATATGTATAGTTGCTTCACTTTGTTATACAGCAGAAACTAGCACACCATTGTAAAGCAATTATACTCCAATAAAGATGTTTAAAAAAAAGTTCCCTATAATGGCCATTGATATTCTAAACTGTCTTTGGTCAGGTCTGTTCATTTAGTTAGAAATGTACCTGAAAAAAAAACAAACGATTAATTTCCTCATTTTAGTGTGGATATGTAATGTTCTTGCTTTTTAGGAAATATGAAGTATTTAGGGTCAAAGGGATATCATGTCAGCAACTTACTCTCATAATTTTTTTTAAAAAAGAATACATATATGTATACATATATACACACACATATATATTTAGAAAGAGAGAGAATGAAAGGCAAATAAAATTTTAACATTTGGGGTATGGGTGAAGGTTATATATGGAAATTTAAAAAATATTTTTGCAGCTTTGAAAGCAACCTATTTTAAAACATTTATTTCTTTGTTGTGCATATTTTGGGAAATTCTGGATAATTCCTTAATACCCCATTTTGTCTCTTGTCTGAACAAAACAGAGAGGCATCCAAGTCGGTTATAACAGACACAGAGGGGCATTTCATTGACACAGAGGGGCATTTCATACAGCAGCTCTGTATCAGGGCCTGTGCTGGATGCTACCTTGGGCTGAAGTGACAGCCTTTCGTAGAGCCCTCTTCCATGTCAGCCTGCATCTCTGTCATGGAGGTTAACTACACCCCAGGTCACAGAGCCTTCCTGTCACCACTCCTCTGTAGACCAACACTGTGGCCCTAAGAGAACCACAGTGATCATTAAGAAAATCAAATACATAAGAGCCAAGGAAGCTCTTGTGTTTTAAAATTATTTCTATAAGATTATATTAGAAAATTGTACTTGGTTTGTAGGTGGTAAAGAGAAAACAACTATTCACAATTTACCTGAGTCATGTTGACATTCCCATTTTCAATTTAAATCGGGACTTTTTGTCTTGTTTTGCTCTCCTGGAGAGTCTGAATTCATCAAGTATGTAAGTTGCATATTTTGCATTTCCCATCAGAAGTCCTCCCGTATTAGTCCCCCTCACTCTGACATAAGCTCTTAGATGGGTACCCTCCACAGTGTACCTACAAGAACTGTCCCCAAATTGCCAAGAATGGGGGCTCATTCGATACTGCAGACTGAGGTGGGGACCTTTGATTGTTCATCTTCTTTATTCAGAGTAGCTCAAGTCAGAATTCCATTTTAAAAAGGAGGGTTTCTGGTTATTGCGTATGGTGTGAGCTCCCACACAAGTGTCGGCCACCTGTTTTCAATTCACCGCTCAGCGGCAGCCCTGAAAACCACTGTTTTGAGAAGTGTCATCTTTCACACACAATTGCACAATGATGAGTGATCTTGCATTTTTGCAGACGGTGGAAGGCGCTCAAAGACAGACCTTTCCAAACCTAGAGGAACTGATCTCCAAGTTTGAAAAACCAGATCAAGGGCTGGTGGTTCACCTTTTAAGGCCAATAAAGAGAACCTGTCCCTCCCTGAGATGGAGAAGATCGAAGATACAGCTGGATGGTATTTATGGTAAAAAAACTTTCACACGGGTGCCAGACAGGAACCTTAGTCCCATTTCCACCACTGGGCTACTTTGCAGAACCGATACAGATAATTGCCCCTTTCTAGGATGTTAGCTTTAAAAAGCTTCATCCTATGAAGAGCACTTTCCATTTTGTTGGGAAGTGGTGACTTCGAGCTCCTGGAGGTGGCAAACACATAGAGCTCTCTGTGCTTGGACAGCCCGGGGAGGAAGAGTGGCTCCTGAACATTCTCCAAGAGCTGACTTCAGACTCATTCTGTGACCTTGTGCAAACAACACAGGTTTGGGAATAGATGGCCAACAAGCAGAATTTTCAAATGAGAAAATTGCTTCAACCCTCTCCCCAAGCCTCATCCTGTTACATTTTGCTCAATATTTGCTAAGCATTCATTTATATAGTGTTAGGGGAATAATTATTTCAGATACACCCCAAAAGTTATTAAGCCATGGTGGAAAAGGAGAGATGGTCCGTAAATCTGAGTGAGGAGAATCCAGATCATATCCCAAGCAGCTACTCTTGCTTACATCCCTGCAAGTCTGCTCTCAGAAGAGAATCTAGCATCTGTCAGTTACAACGTAGTTCGAATTTAACTCAGACTTCCTGAGACATTTACAGTTTAACCCTGTCTTCTCAAGGTGGGATGTGTGGTGATAGCCCCATGAAAGGGATTTCAGTCATCAGTGGGTAGGTGATGGGGATGGGACCAGAAGTGCTAGCTAGGGAGAAGGGCGGAGGACAGAGAGTTCTGGGGAGCCTGCAATCACCCCACACCCATTGTACTCTGTCTATAGCAAAGTTTCCCTTTAGACTGCCAGAGCAAACTTCTCACATCCCCAACAAGACTAAGCGTGGCTTTTTAATTATGGGAAAAAAAAACCCCAAAACCCTCCTCTACCATTTTCTGTCCCCCTTCCCCCACATAGAGGAGTGTGCACCCAGAGAAGAAGCGACCCATGCACCCGCTTCCTATAGGTTCAGCTGCAGATGTAGTCCCACGGCCATTTTCTACCATAACTTATAGAGTTTGAAGGTGTGGTTCCTGTTCCCAACTAGGTCTTAAAGCATGGTTCGGTCTTCCCTGAACGCTCCACAGCACGTAGAAGAATAAAACGGGGCAGAGTAGAAGCCCAGGGATGTACCTGTGCTGCAGTCCTCAGGCAAACCCAGATGGGTTGCTCAGGATGCTTGGGGTGGCGGTAGTATTTGTCTCAGCGATGATAAAATAACCACAAATTCCAACAGGAGAACCCTTTAGAGTTCGTCCCCAAGAACTGGGTGAGAGTCTCGCCGTACCAGTTGTCCATGCTTGGCCAGCCTTGGCAGAGCAAGCTCCCAAATCCTCAGCTCCCGAAGTGGGAACTTCCTCCCATTAGCTCATCTTCTTCCTCCCTTTCCCTTGGCCTCCTTAGAACAAGCCTTAGGTGTTCTCACTCTGAGGAAGGCGCAGGTGTTCTGCTGGTGAGTGGAGGCATCTGGTCCTGGAAACTCTGATGTTCGACTTATAAACAGACCCCCTCTTTTGCCAGGAGAGCTCCCTGTGGTACCCCAGCCCTTGAAGGTGTCACTTTGATGTGGCATCAAGATCGCCCTCTGCCTGGGGAGAAGTCTTTCCCTTGACTGGTGTGGGTCAGTGTGACTCCTGGGTGTTGAGCCTCATGGCTGGTCTTCTGCTTTTTTTTCCCCAGAGAACAGTAACAGCGATTATGTGGCTGTCTTGCCTTGAAGATAAGGAGACTGGACAAAGCACTTATAGAAGAGGTGGGCTGATAGCTCTCACCAGTGACCCTGCTTCTCCTGCAGGTGTAGGTCTGTAAGGCCAAACTCTAGCGGACAATTTAGACTCTCCTGGTGTGAGTGACTGTCCACCAGTCTCAGAGAAATCACTCCCCCTGCCCCGCCTCCCGTGCATATACCTTGAGCAGCTTCGAAACCCCTTTTCCCCTCTCACTCTTCTTTCTTGCAATAGGACAGCCTGAACCTATTCTCCTTGACTTGTTAAAGGTGCCACCACTACATCACAGTTGATGTCCCCCTTTCAACCACGTGACCAGAGGGGAGCGAAGAGAGAGCGCTGGCTGCTAGTTAGGAGCCTGAGTTCCAGTCCTGGCTCTGTGACTGCAGACCAACCTCTTCCTCTTTCTCTGTTTCTTCATCTATAAAACAAGTGGCTAAGCAGAAGGGTACACAATGCCCCAGCAGAGTTAAGACCTGATTAGTGTGGAATGTACCGAATTCTATGCCCATTCTATCACCCATCTTCAAACCGTAGTGATTCATTTCACCCCACTAGCCTTACCTTTTAAAGTTATTAAAGAGAGGAACTTAGATCTCTAGGAAACACGAGCAGACATTGTGGCTGGAACCCCAAAGCACGAGCCGTTCTGACTTTTGGGTCACAGCAAACCATAGTAGAGAAGAAGTGCACTGTAGCCATATTCAGAGAGCTGAGGGGGCCAAATCCTTCTGGTTGGTTCGGTAAAGGACACCACAGCAAACCTGCTCTCCAGGGTCCTGGGTCTTTGATCCTTTCTGCATGGTACAAAGAAGCATGTTCCAGTTGTCAGAGCCTGCAGCAAGCCTTGGCACAGAAAATATATTCAGTGACTATTTCTTAAATAAATGACTGAATAAATCAATATACATAAAATGTGGCCACTTATTCTGGATAGCAGAGATTTGTTTGAACTTTATACATTTCAAAATCCAGTAGAACATGACTGTTAATTCAAGACTCTCATGGAAGTGATAACTCTCATGGAAGTGATCTCCTTTTTTCTGAGCATCTATGCGTAGCACCTTACACGATGCTTGGTCCCAGTGGGTTTTCAGCATAGTTTTCAAACGAGCAAGCCACATTTCATAGCTAATGTGGATGTCATGCTATAGTTCCCTGAAATTTAGAAGAGCCTGAACAGGTCATATGAAGAACAGCTGAAAGTTCTGAGTATGCGGGACTGGATGAGGGAAAACTTAAACTAAAGCAGTCGTTCCAAGTGTTTGAAGTGCTGTTCTGTGAAAGAGCCTGAAGATTCACTGGGTACAATGCCAGACAGCGGAACTCAGACCAATGGCTGGGTGTTTATAGGAGGGCAGTTTTAGCCAAATATAAGAAAGAACTCTGAACCCACTGGAGCTATCCTACATCCAAACAGTCCTCCCTCTGCTGCGGTCCAAGTGACTTAGGTATGGAGAGTAATCACATTCCTTTGTTCATAACTCATTACCACCATCAAACCATACAAGACTCTTGTTTTATTTCATTTTTCTTCCCTTCATCCCTAATTCCCATTTCAATGGAACCAGCTCTGTACTATTTGATACGTGCCCTTGGTATGTATGCACCCTTGTAGAATATACAGAATTGGTTGTGACTCTATATATCTTTTATATTTACCTGCATGATATGGTGCTATTGCTCCCATTCTGTTATTACTTTTTTTCACTCAATAGTATGTTTAGTTCTATTCCATATTGTTGAGTGTACATCCAACCCAGTTCCTCTAACTGATGCATGGTATTCCACAGCGTGCATCCACCACATTTTTCTTCCCTCTAGAGATAGAGATATCTAAGTTGGTTCCAACTCCCTGCTATCAGGAACAACACTGTGATGAGCAACCTTGAGCAAGTCTCTTTATGCAAGTGTAAGAGACTTCCCCCGGATTATATGCGTGGGTCATAAAGTGTAATCAGATTTAATTATGATGTAATCAAGCCCATTAAGTGCTTTTTTTGCCTTATGCTTTGTGCTTTTTGATCCTTGTTTTACAAGCCCTTCCCCACTCCAAGATCGTGGAAAAAAAAAATTATCCTACATTTTCTTCTACTGACTTTATACTTTTACACTCTGCAGTTAGGGTTTTAAAGATGGCAAGGACTTTTGCCTTTTTCACTGGCATATATCCAGTGTCTAGAAAAGTCCATCACCCATAGTAGATGCTCAATAAATATTTATTGAATAAATGATTAATCTGGGGTTAACCTTTGTTCATAGTGAGAGGTAAGAATCCAGCTTTGTATTTTTCCATATATATTTAAGTGGTTTTCTGATTTCAACCCGCTTAATAATTCATTTTCCCCCCTCTGACTTATGGCATCTCCTTTATATCACAACTGTTCTAATACTCTGGCTTTTAATTGTCTGGTAGGATAAGCACTCTCTCTTATGTTTTAAAACCAATTTAGCTGTTTGTGGACCTTGATTCCTCCACATACATTTTAGAATAAATAAGTTTCTCAAAACATCTTCCTGGAATTTTGTGTAAAGTTGCCATGAATTTGTACAGTAATTAGGGGAGAACTGATATTCTTGTGATGTTTTCCCATGCATAAACATGCTACATCTATTTTGTCAGGCCATCTTTTTTGGTCTTTAATGCAATCATAAGTTTTCATTACAGAAGTCTTGTATATTCTGTTAGTTTAATTGCTAACTATTTTTAGTTGTTATAAATTTAAGTCATATATTTTATTACATTTCTTTTTTTTCTTTTGATTTGAGGTTTCCCTTTATTTTTTTTTAAACTGGGGTATAGTTGTTTTACAGTGTTGTGTTAGTTTCAGCTGTACAGCAAAGCAAATCAGCTATATGTATACATATATCCCCTCTTTTTTGGATTTCCTTCCTATTTAGGTCACCACAGAGCATTGAGTAGAGTTCCCTGTAGACTACAGCAGTAGCAAACTGTTTATGCTCTGATTAGATCTACTGGTTTATCTGTTGATTCTATTGTAAATTAGATTGTAAATTCCATGTAAATGATTTTGTCAGCTATAAATGATAGAATTTTGTTCTCCTCCCTTTCATCAATTATACATCTTATTTATTTTCTATGTTTAATTGGTTGGCTAGGACCTCCGGTATACATTAAATACTAGCCATGAAGGTGGGTATTCTTATGTTGTTCCCATATTATATGAAATGCTTAGAAATTTCCCCATTTAAGCACAATGTTTGTTGCAGCCTTTAAGAAGGCTATTTTAGTTTTTATCAGAAATGTTTTGAAATTTATTAAATGATTTGTTTCTGTATCTACTGAGATAGACACATTCCTTTAATCTTCATTCCATTATAGAGGTAAATTACATTAATTAAATTTCTAATATTATACCATCCTTGCATTGCTTAACTTGATCATGTTACATTATTTTTAATAGACTGTTGGATTCAGTAAGTTAGTATTTCATTTAAGATTTTTGCATTAAAACTCATAAACCAAACAGAACTATAATTTGCTGAACCATGGTTATACTAACCAGATCGATATAAAGTGAATTAAGGAGTCCTTCTCTTTTTTCTATTTTTTTGCAGCAGCTTTGTAAGGTAAGGATTATCTGTTGCTTGAAAGCTCATTAATACTCTCTTGTAAAACTGAGTTTGAAGTTCTGGTGAAGAAGGAGAAGGTATCTTTTATTACTATTTAAATATCTTTTTTTTTTTTTTTTACAAAATTTAGAGAATTTTATTAAGTGTCAGACACATGCATTATATCTCACACATGTTAAAATTTGATTTTGAACTCCAAATTTATTTTAAGAATTTCTCCCCCAGAGCTCTCATGTGAGCTATAGTTGGTCCCATAGGAAGAAGAACAACAATAAAGACTTTAATGGGGAAATCTATTTACAAATATATGTTTTTTAAAACAGAGTCTGATGAGAGGGAATTAAACATATAATTTTTATTATGACTGGTTTGTTCAGCAAAAGAACTTGCTTATTACTCTCTTTAATGCATATTGGTTTATTCAATTATTTTGCCAAATTTGGTATTATTTTTCCAAGAATTTATCCATTTTGTCTAAGTTTTATAAAGTATTAGCATATAGTTAATAATACTATTTTATTATTTTTAAGAATATGTTGTGACAGTCATCATATCTCCTTCTTCACTCTGTATCTTATTTGCATCTTACTCTTTTTACTAATCAATTTTATTCATCTTAAATGGTCCTTTCAAAGTCAGCTTTTAGCTTTATTTTTTTTTGTTATTGTTTTTAGATTGCTATTCTCTATTTCATTGACTTTTATTCTCATTTTTGAGCTTATTTGGCTTATTTTCAATATTTATTGTTTTCTAATATACTTAAAGCTATGAATTTATCTCATAGTACTACTTTAGCTGTACCCCACAAATTTTAACATGGTATTTATTGCTGTTCAGATCAAAGTATTTTTAATCCCTGTAAAAATGCCCTTTTCAATCCAAAGAGAATGTAATAGTTTGTAATTCTTTTCAAACATGTACAGTACTTTAGTTTTCACTTTAGTACAGATTCCAAACTATACAGCATTAAAGTTAGATAGATAGTTTGACTTGATGAGGTTTCCTTGATGACCTAGTATATGTGAACGTTACATTTGTTTGGAAGAAATGGATTTTTCTACCAATTTTAAAGCTCACTTTCTTCACCACTGCCGCCAATGTATTCAAGATTATAGATCATATAAACCAAACTTTTATATATTTTCTTATTTTTCATTTATTTGACCTATCAAAGAGAAATAAGTCTCTCATTTTAACCCAATATATAATAGAGTTTAGCTTTCTAATTACAATAGTTGTACAGATTTGTCTTCATAGTTCTGCCATTCTTGTTTTAACTATTTTGAGGTTATATTTTTAGGTGTGTATCTTTTTATAATTATTTCATCATCTTAATATCTTTCTTTTATGAAGGGTTTCTTTTTGTCTCATAAATTTATGCTTTTAGGGACTTCCCTGGTGGTGCAGTGGTTAAGAATCCACCTGCCGATGTAGGGGACACGGGTTCAAGCTCTGATCCGGGAAGATCTCACATCCCACAGAGCAACTAAACCTGTGCTCCACAACTACTGAGCCTGCGCTCTATAGCCCGCAAGCCACAACTATGGAAACCCGCATGCCTACAGCTCATGCTCTACAACAAGAGAAGCCACTGTGATGAGAAGCCTGCTTACCGAAACGAAGAGTAGCCCCCACTCTCTGCAACTAGAGAAAGCCTGCGTGCAGCAATGAAGACCCAATGCAGCCATAAAATAAATTAATTTAAAAAATTAATTTATGCCTTTAATTTTATTTTATCATATTAAAATTGATATCCTGACTTTCTTTTTTTAATTTTATTATTTTTTTATACAGCAGCTTCTTACTTGTTATTGATTTTATACATATTAGTGTATATATGTCAATCCAATCACCCAATTCATCCCACCATCACCACCACCACCCTCCCCCCACCCCATTTTCCCACCTTGGTGTCCATATGTTTGTTCTCTACATCTGTGTCTCTATTTCTGCCTTGCAAACTTGTTCATCTGTACCATTTTTCTAGATTCCACATATATGTATTAATATATGATATTTGTTTTTCTCTTTCTGACTTACATCACTCTGTATGACATCTCTAGGTCCATCCACGTCTCTACAAATGACCCAATTTCATTCCTTTTTATGGCTGAGTAATATTCCATTGTATATATGTACAAAATCTTCTTTATCCATTCGTCTGTCAATGGGCGTTTGCATTGCTTCCATGACCTGATTATTGTAAATAGTGCTGCAATGAACACTGGTGTGCATGTGTCTTTTTGAATTATGGTTTTCTCTGGGTATATGCCCAGTAGTGGGATTGCTGGGTCATATGGTAATTCTATTTCCAGTTTTTAAAGGAACCTTCATACTGTTCTCCATAGTGGCTGTATCAATTTACATTCCCACCAACAGTGCAAGAGGGTTCCCTTTTCTCCACACCCACTCCAGCATTTTTTGTTTGTAGATTTTCTGATGATGCCCATTCTAACTGGTGTGAGGTGATACCTCATTGTACTTTTGATTTGCATTTCTCTAATGATTAGTGATGTTGAGCAGCTTTCATGTGCCTCTTGGCCATCTGTATGTCTTCTTTGGAGAAATGTCTGTTTAGTTCTTCTGCCCATTTTTTGATTGGGTTGTTTTTTTAATATTGAGCTGCATGAGCGGTTTATATATTTTGGAGATTAATCCTTTGTCCATTGATTCATTTGCAAATATTTTCTCCCATTTTGAAGGTTGTCTTTTCGTCTTGTTTATAGTTTCCTTTGCTGTGCAAAAGCTTTTAAGGTTCACTAGGTCCCGTTTGTTTATTTTTATTTTATTTCCATTACTCTAGGAGGTGGGTCAAAAAAGATCTTGCTGTGCTTTATGTCAAAGAGTCTTCTTCCTATGTTTCCTCTAAGAGTTTTATAGTGTCTGATCTTACATTTAGGCCTTTAATCCATTTTGAGTCTATTTTTGTGTATGGTGTTAGGGACTGTTCTAATTTCATTCTTTTACATTTAACTGTCCAGTTTTCCCAGCACCACTTATTGAAGCACCACTTATTGAAGAGGCTGTCTTTTCTCCATTGTATATTCTTGCCTCCTTTGTCATAGACTAGTTGACCATAGGTGCGTGGCTTTATCTCTGGGCTTTCTATCCTGTTCCATTGATCTATATTTCTGTTTTTGTGTGAGTACCATATTGTCTTGATTACTGTAGCTTTCTAGTATAGTCTGAAGTCAAGGAGTCTGATTCCTCCAGCTTCATTTCTTTCCCTCAAGACTGCTTTGGCTATTTGAGGTCTTTTCTGTCTCCATACAAATTTTAAGATTTTTTTGTTCTAGTTCTGTAAAAAATGCCATTGGTAATTTGATAGGGATTGCATTGAATCTGTAGATTGTTTTGGGTAGTATAGTCATTTTCACAATATTGATTCTTCCAATCCAAGAACACGGTATATCTCTCCATCTGTTTGTGTCATCTTTGATTTCTTTCATCAGTGTTTTATAGTTTTCTGAGTGCAGGTCTTTTACCTCCTTAGGTAGGTTTATTCCTAGTATTTTATTCTTTTTGTTGCAATGGTGAATGGGAGTGTTTTCTTAATTTCTCTTTCTGATCTTTGGTTGTTAGTGTATAGGAATGCAAGAGATTAGCTGTGCATTAATTTTGTATCCTGCAACTTTACCAAATTTATTGATTAGCTCTAGTAGTTTTCTGGTGACATCTTTAGGATTATCTATGTATAGTATCATGTCATTTGCACATAGTGACAGTGTGACATACTTTTTTTATTACCTTTTATTTATTTATTTTTAATAACTTTATTGGAGTATAATTGCTTTATAATTGTGTGTTAGTTTCTGTTTTATAACAAAGTGAATCAGCTATACATATACATATATTCCCTATCTCCTCCCTCTTGTGTCTCCCTTCCACCCTCCCTATCCCACCCAATATATATACTTCTTTTCCAATTTGTATTCCCTTTATTTCTTTTTCTTCTCTGATTGCTGTGGCTAGGATTTCCAATACTATGTTGAATAATAGTGGTGAAAGTGGACATCATTGTCTTGTTCCTGATCTTAGAGGAAATGCTATCAGTTTTTCACCATTGAGAATGATGTTTTTTGTGGGTTTGTCATATATGCCTTTATGATGTTGAGGTAGGTTCCCTCTGTGCCCATTTTCTGGAGAGTTTTTATCACAAATAGATGTTGAATTTTGTCAAAAGCTTTTTCTGTATCTATTGAGATGATCATATGGTTTTTATTCTTCATTTGTTAATATGGTGTATCACATTGACTGATGTGCGTACAGTGAAGAATCCTTGCATCCCTGGGATAAATCCCACTTGGTCATGATGTATGATCCTTTTAATGTGTTGCTTTATTCTGTTTGCTAGTATTTTGTTGAGGATTTTTGTATCTATATTCATCAGTGATATTGGTCTGTAATTTTCTTTTTTGGTAGTATCTTTTTCTGGTTTTGGTATCAGGGTGATGGTGGCCTCATAGAATGAGTTTGGGAGTGTTCCTTACTGTGCAATTTTTGGGAAGAGTTTGAGAAGGATGGGTGTTAGCCCTTCTCAAAATGTTTGATAGAATTCACCTGTGAAGCCGTCTGGTACTGGACTTTTGTTTGTTGGAAGATTTTTAATCACAGTTTCAATTTCATTACTTGTGGTTGGTCTGTTCATATTTTCTATTTCTTCCTGGTTCAGTCTTGAAAGGTTATACCTTTCTAAGAATTTGTCCATTTCTTCCAGATTGTCCATTATATTGGCATAGAGTTGCTTGTAGTAGTCTCTTAGGATGCTTTGTATTTCTGTGGTGTCCACTGTAACTTCTCCTTTTTCATTTTTGATTTTATTGATTTGAGTTCTCTCTCTCTTTTTCTTGATGAGTCTGGCTAAAGGTTTATCAATTTTGTTTATCTTCTCAAAGAACCAGCTTTTAGTTTTATTGATGTTTGCTATTGTTTTCTTTGTTTCTATTTCATTTATTTCTGCTCTGATCTTCATGATTTCTTTCCTTCTACTAACTTTAGATTTTGTTTGTTCTTCTTTCTCTAGTTGCTTAGGTGTAAGGTTAGATTGCTTATTTGAGATTTTTCTTGTTTCTTGAGGTAGGATTGTATTGCTATAAACTTCCCTCTTAGAACTGCTTTTGCTCCATCCTATAGATTTGGATCATCGTGTTTCGTTGTCATTTGTCTCTAGATATTTTTTGATTTCCTCTTTGATTTCTTCAGTGATCTCTTGGTTATTTAGTAACATATTGTTTAGCCTCCATGTGTTTGTGTTTTTTACGTTTTTTTTCCCTGTAATTGACTTCTAATCTCATAGCATTGTTGTCGGAAAAGATGTTTGATGTGATTTCCATTTTCTTAAATTTACCAAGGCTTGATTTGTGACCCAAGATGTGATCCGTGTGCACTTGAGAAGAAAGTGTAATCTGCTGGTTTTGGATGGAATGTCCTCTAAATATCAATTAAGTCTATCTAGTCTATTGGGTCATTTAAAGCTTGTTTTCCTTACTAATTTTCTGCCTGGATGATCTGTCCATTGGTGTAAGTGAAGTGTTAAAGTCATCCACTGTTATTGCGTTACTGTCAATTTCCTCTTTGGTTTTTGTTTTTTTTATGGTATGCGGGCCTCTCACTGTTGTGGCCTCTCCCTTTGGGGAGCACAGGCTCCGGACGTGCAGGCTCAGTGGCTATGGCTCATGGGCCCAGCCACTCCGCGGCATGTGGGATCTTCCTAGACTGGGGCACGAGCCTGTGTCCCCTGCATCGGTAGGCAGACTCTCAACCACTGCACCACCAGGGAAGCCCCAATTTCCTCTTTTATAGTGGCTAGCATTTGCCTTATGTATTGAGGTGCTCCTATGTTTGGTGCATATATATTTATAATTATTATATCATCTTCTTGGATTGATCCCTTGATCATTATGTAGTGTCCTTCCTTGTCTCTTGTAACATTCTTTATTTTAAATTCTATTTTATCTGATAAGTGTATTGCTACTCCAGCTTTCTTTTCATTTTTTACATGGAATCTTTTTCCATTCCCTCACTTTCAGTCTGTATGTGCCCCTCGGTCTGAAGTGGGTCTCTTGTAAACAGCATATAGATGGGTTTTGTTTTTGTATCCATTCAGTGAGCCTGTGTCTTTTGGTTGGAGCATTTAATCCATTCACATTTAAGGTAGTTATCAATATGTATGTTCCTATTACCATTTTCTTCATTGTTTTGGGTTTGTTTTTGTAGGTCCATTTCTTCTCTTGTGCTTCCCACTTAGAGAAGTTCCTTTAGCATTTGTTGTAGAGCCCGTTTGGTGGTGCTGAATTCTCTTAGCTTTCGCTTATCTGTAAAGCTTTTGATTTCTCCGTTGAATCTGAATGAGATCCTTGCCGGGTAGAGTAATCTTGGTTGTAGGTTCTTCCCTGTCATCACTTTAAATATATTGTGCCACTCCTTTCTGGCTTGTAGAGTTTCTGAGGAGAAATCAGTTAACCTTATGGGAGTTCCCTTGTATGTTATTTGTCATTTTTCTCTTGTTGCTTTTCATAATTTTTCTTTGTCCTTAATTTTTGTCAATTTGATTACTATGTGTCTTGGCATGTTTCTCCTTGGGTTTATTCCGTCTGGGACTCTTGCGCTTCCTGGAATTGGGTGGCTACCTCCTTTCCCACGTTAGGGAAATTTTTTACTATAATCTCTTCAGATATTTTCTCGGGTCCTTTCTCTCTTTCTTCCCTTTCTGGGACCCCTATAGTGTGAATGTTGGTGTGTTTAATATTGTACCAGAGGTCTCTTAGGCTATCTTCATTTCTTTTCATTCTTTTTTCTTTATTCTCTTCCACAGCAGTGTATTCCATCATTCTGTCTTCCAGGTCACTTATCCGTTCTTCTTCCTCAGTTATGCTGCTATTGATTCCTTCTAGTGTATTTTTCATTTCAGTTATTGTATTGTTCATCTCTGTTTGTTTGTTCATTCTTTAATTCTTCTAGGTGTTTGTTCTTTAATTCTTGTAGGTCTTTGTTAAACATTTCTTGCATCTTCTCAATCCTTGCCTCCATTCTTTTTCCGAGGTCCTAGATCATCTTCACTTCATTATTCTGAATTCTTTTTCTGGAAGGTTGCCTATCTCCACTTCATTTAGTTGTTTATCTGTGGCTTTATCTTGTTCCTTCATCTGGTACATAGTCCTCTGCCTCTTAATTTTGTCTGTCTTTCTGTGAATGTGGTTTTCCTTCTACAGGCTGCAGGATTGTAGTTCTTCTTGCTTCTACTGTCTGCCATCTGGTGGATGAGGCTATCTAAGAGGCTTGTGCAAGCTTCCTCATGGGAGGGACTGGTGGTTGGTATAACAGGGTGTTGCTCTGGTGGGCAGAGCTCAGTAAAACTTTAATCCACTTGTCAGCTGATGGGTGGGGCTGATTTCCCTCCCTGTTGGTTGTTTGGCCTGAGGCGACTCAGCACTGGAGGCAACAGGCTCTATGGTGGGGCTAATGGCAGACTCCAGGAGGGCTCATGCCAAGGAGTACTTCCCAGAGCTTCTGCTGCCAGTGTCCTTGTCCTCATGGTGAGCCACAGTCACCCCCCACCTCTGCAAGAGACCCTCCACCACTAGCAGGTAGGTCTGGTTCAGTTTCCCATGGGGTCACTGCTGCTTCCCCCCGTGTCCTGCTGCACACACTACTTTGTGTGTTCCCTCCAAGAATGGAGTCTCTGTTTCCCCCAGTTCTGTCGAAGTCCTGCAATCAAATCTCACTAGCTTTCAAAGTCTGATTCTCTGGGGATTCCTCCTCCCGTTGCCGGATCCTCAGGTGGGGAAGCCTGACGTGGGGCTCAGAACCTTCACTCCAGTAGGTGGCCTTCTGTGGTATAACTGTTCCCCAGTTTGTGAGTCACCCACCCAGTGGTTATGGGATTTGATTTTATTGTGATTGCATCTCTCTTACCGTCATTGCAGCTTCTCCTTTGTCTTTGGATGTGGGGTATCTTTTCCGATGAGCTCCAGTGTCTTCCTGTCAATGATTGTTCAGCAGTTAGTTGTGATTCCAGTGCTCTCACAAGAGGGAGTGCATTCACACCCTTCTCCTCCGCCATCTTGAACCAATCGAGGCAAAAAATCTATCCAGACTTTTTCATCCATACTTTTCATTATATAATTTTACATCCCTTTGTTTTTAAGTTTTTTCATATCTTTTGTTTTAACCCTGTCTTCTGTAGACAAAGTATTGCTGGATCTTTTTTTTTTTTTTTTTCCAACTTACATTTTCCTTGTTTGGTTTGGTGAGTTCAATACACTTATATTTATTATAATTTGTTCTATTTGAATTTATTTCTGCCATTGTTATGGGCCAGATGTTTTTGTCCCTCCGAAAACCATATGTTGAAGCTCTGACCCCTGACGTGATAGTATTTGGAGGTGGTGCCATTGGGAAGGAATTGGGTTTAGATGAGGTGGTGCTCTCACAATAGGTTCAGGGCCCGTATAAGAAGAGGAAGAGACACCAGAGCTCTCTCTCCACCCACAAGCGCAAGGAAAGGCCTTGTGAGAACACAGCAAGAAGGTGGCTGTCTGCACCTCAGGAAGTATCGTTACCAGACACAGAATCTGTTGGCACCTTGACCTTGGACTTCCCTGCGAGAAAGTCAAGGAAAGTGTCTGTTGTTTAACCCGCCCATTCTATGGTATTTTGTTACAGAAGCCTGAGTGAAGATAGAAATCTTATTCCATTCTTTCCATTTACTATACATTTTGTTTCTTTTTTTTTCTCCTCTTCTGCTTTTCATTGGCTTTCCCCCTGCTGATTTGAAACCTCTATTAAAAAAAAACTTATGGTGGTTATCCATAGCCTATTAAAACCTGTATTTTTGCTTTTCCCTACCTAAAAACCTCAAAATATGTTGTTATAATTAAGAATACTCTCATTTCCCTTTTGTCATCATAATTAATCCCACCTCATTTTCTGATCTAAAATTTGAATTATTATTATCTACTCCTTTTGGGTCCTTTACCATTTAAATAACAGTAAGCTTTAGTGAATCAATTACTCATCCTTACTTCCTACATATTTACAAACACATAGAACTCTCTGAGTTCACTTCTTTTCTTATTGCAATATTTCCTCCAAGAATATTTTCAAAGATGGTCTTTGAGAAGTAACCTTTTGCAGTCTTATATGCTTCATAATATTATTTTACACTCATTCAAATGATAGTTTAACTGAATATAAAATATAGGTTTAGTGTTTTTTTTTCTTTCAACAATATCAAATATTAAGCCATTATTATTTTGTATCTAGAATTCCTATTGAGATGTCTGATGTCAATCTGATTCTCCTTTATAGCCAATCTTCTTTTTCTGGAAACTTTAAAGATGGTGTATCTTTTTTTTTTTTTTTTTGACAGGTAAGAAGTGAAAGGTGGTTTGTCTTTATGATCTTAAATTTCCCTGTAAATGTGTCTGAGTTTTTCCTCCTCTATCCTGTTTGAAGGTCTATATGTCATTTTATTCTTAAGATTTTAATCTTTCTGTACTTTTGGAGAATTCTCACTTTTTTCAAAGATTTCCTCCCCTTCTGTTTTCTCTCTCCTACTGGAATTCCTAGTAAAGAAGTATCATCTGTTTTATTTCTCCTTTCCCATATTATTTGTTGAATGATCTTAGGAAAATTACAAGCCTTTCCAAAGGAGGTAAGTACTTATCTCATGAATGTACGTTATTTTCATCACTAAAAGCTGCCTCTTGGCAGAAATTAGCTGCCAGAAACTGTAATGCCTAAAGTCAGCCACAAGAGGTCAGACAACCACCAAGAAAACAGGTACTGAGCTGAGGGTTTTTTGTTTGTTTGTTTAGCACTGCTGAGGAACTATGGTAGCTACAAAAACGGAAACATTCCTCTCACTAATACTCATCTCTCATTTGAATGCTTAATCTCCAGTGTCAATAGCAAGATTAGTGTATGAGCCAGCCTTCCCTGAGTTTGCAATTTGAGATGCAATAGAAATACTTCTGCCACTCCTGCTTGGGGCTGAAATTCTTGCAATTCATAGAGCAGATTTACACCAAAACCATTCAGAACGGATGTTTTCAAGAGGCACCAGAGTCAGCTCTGTCATTTACTGGTAGAGTAACTTTGGGCAAGTTGCTGAAACTCCCTAAGCCTCTGGCCAGCCTCGTCTAGAAAATGGAGTTAATGATTCTTACTGCATAGAGTTATTGTGAGGAATCAGAAAACATGCCAGCACAGGTTAACACTGAAAAACTATAGCCTTTGCTGTTTCCTCTTCTGTAAAATGAGGGATTGGTGAATGGGTCTCTAAATTCCCATCCCACATGAATATTCAGTGTTTAATGAAATTGCATTCACCCCTGGAGATGGTCCAATTCAACAAGATGTTTCTGGGCCATGAACATCTCTGGGAAATTTTTATCAGACTGGTGTGATGGAAACAGAGAAGAACCATGTGGTGGTGGGGAAGCTGTCTGCTCCTCGGGTCTAAAAACCTAGGCCTACACATCTAGCTCTGCTTTTTATCAGTTGTAAGACTCAGACAAATCTGCTTAGTCATTACCTCAATCTCAGTTTACCCATCTATAAAATGGGGCTGAAATAACTACCTCACAAGATAAAGGATTAATGACAGCATGTGTGTGAATTATTTGAATGCAGTAAGGTTTTGTCTGTATCTAAAGAACGGGCGTAAAGGGACTTCTCTTGCAGGGCTATTGAGAAAAACAAATGAGATAATGAACGTAAATTGATTAGCACAATTCCTGGCATGTATAGGAGCTTTAGAAATATAATAAAGCATCAATGAATAGCAAAGCCCAAAATAGTAAAGTACGAATATTAAGAACTGGACCTGAGCGAAGCTGGAGGAGCAGCAACCAGAGGTGGGCAGGTGCCTGGCACGGGAGTACGACCCTTCTTACAAGTGCCTGCTTCTGCCGGCTCCATGGCAAGGTGTCACTCGTCCGGGAGGCAGAATTAATGAAGGCTCTGGCTGGAGAGAAATGAGCTACACACTGGCCCATTCATCACTTTCCACTTTGAAAATGGCCTTTCTCAATCCTTCTCTGCAGTGGGTGATCAGGTACAGAGACTGCCTGTAGGTGGAGGCCCTGAGGAAGGAGGCTGAAAGGGGTGGGGTTCACTTGGCACTAGATTGTTGTGTGTACACAGATGACACGTTCTGTTAGTTCAGCTCAAAGCACATCCTTATCAAGCGATGTGACAGGTGCTGTGCCTGGGACCGAGGAGTCAGAGATGGAGATGACAAGGCCCCCGCCTTTGAGGAGCTCAGAAACTTGTGGGAGAGACAACAGGAGGCAGCTCTTGATACTTCCTATGTCACATGGCCTGTGCCAGCACGGAGGAACGCACAGGGTGCCACCCAGGTGCAGAGGATGGGCTGGGGGTGGTGTCTGAGCAGGGACCCCAGAGGAAGGGATGCCTGAGCTGAAATCTGAAGGATGAACCAGGACAGCCTGGAAGAGTCACAGGAAAGAGAAGGAAGGTGGGGGTGATGGGGCCGATGGACATTCTTGAACAAAGATGTGGAGGTAATTCTAAGCAGTTTGGGGTGGTGGGGTACTGGGACATAGAGGCAGTGGTAGCAGATGAAGCTGGCAAGGTCCGCTGGGCAGGACTGTGGACGGTCCTGAGCACAGACAGCCCGGCTCCCCCTCCCCCACGCGCTTCCCAGAAGAGTCCCCAGCCTCGTGACAATCTATACTACCTACATAACTGCTGATGGATGAATGAGTGGGACGTGGGGAGAGGCATGGGCAGGGCTGCTGACCATGGGCACAGCCTCCTCCTTCAGCTTTATGACACGTGGGATCACCTTCCACAAGGCCTTTGCAACCTCTGCAGAAGACTCAGTTCCTAGAAATGTCACACCTTGGCCCAGCCTACAGGGAATTTACCAGGTCTGCTGCAAAGACCTTCTGACAGTTCTTGACTCAGAGGACCCAGGACTTAAACTGAGCAAGGAAGTTTGACAAACACAACTTACCAGATACCCAGAGACTGACCAGAAGGTAGTACAAGCTTGTTCTGGGTTTTCCTGTCCAGCACCTGGGACCATCCATTGTGGGCTCAGGATGCAGAGGGAGCACATCCACTGGCTGAAGCTGCAGGGCTGATGGAGTTCCAGTCCCTCCATCTCAAAGGCCGGGCTGCCCCTTTGCTGCCATAGTGGCCTGGACTAACCAGAGCCACCCCATGGTAGCCATAGGGAGATGCTGTAAGTTGCCATGAGTTAGCCCACGAAGCAGGCTGGACACTTGGCCGTGCTTACACACCAGACCAAACCGGCGGGAGTTTTGTAATAAACAGGAGTGTAGAGATGCTACTGGCGGCAAACACGGAGGGTGCTCTATGGCAGAGGTCCCCAACCCCCGGGCCACAGCTTGGTACCAGTCCTTGGTCTGTTAGGAACTGGGCCGCACAGCAGGAGGTAAGTGGCGGGTGAGCCAGCGCGAAGCTTCATCTGTATTTACAGCCGCTCCCCAAGGCTCGCATTACTGCCTGAGCTCCGCCTCCTGTCAGATCAGCCGCGGCATTAGATTCTCATAAGAGCGCGAACCCTACTGTGAACTGCGCATGCGAGGGATCTAGGTTGTGCGCTCCCTATGAGAATCTAATGCCTGATCTGAGGTGGAGCTGAGGCGGTGATGCTAGCACCGGGGAGTGGCTGCAAATATAGATTATCATTAGCAGAGAGGTTTGACTGCACAGAGACCATAATGAACCAATTGCTTGCAGACTCATATCACAACCCTATCAGTGAGTGGCAGGTGAAAACAAGCTCAGGGCTCCCACCGATTCTGCATTACGGTGAGTTGTAGAATTATTTCATTATATATTACAATGTAATAATAATAGAAATAAAGTGCACTTTTTTTCTCTTGGCCAGAAGAAAGTCACTTGACAGTGTTTACTTCATTAGTCTGAATGCTACAGAAGACCAAAAACCAAAAACAAAAAAACACAGCACATGCACAGAAACAAAACCCCAAACCACTAAAAACTGCCTAAACACTGATTTGTTAAGCAGAGCAGAGATGAAATTTCTCTAGCAGAGAAAGAGTAAAAAGGTAATGTGGGCCTTTTAAACCTTTAGTCCATTTAGCCAGGCTTCAGTTGGGATAAATGGAATATCAAAATCAGGCTCGTCTAGACGAAAACTGCATGGCTGTTTAAAAACCACTGAATAGGAGGAATGTGTTAGAAGGAAATAGATTAAAAACAATTAGACAAGCGTTGACCCGCACCTATTTTTCTAATAAGTTTCTATCAAGCGCCTCAGTCTAAAAATCTAACATACCTGGACCATTACTACTACCAGCAAGTCTTATTTATTTCTGGCCATTTATTCCTGAAAGTCTTGTGAGAAGACATGGTGAGGAGTAAATCCAACCGCACGTAGGATGGCGGACAAGAGAAAACATGCGTGATGCGCTTGAAACATCCCCAAACCATCCCCCACCCGCCACCGGTCTGTGGAAAAATTGTCTTCCACGAAACCAGTCCCTGGTGCCAAAAAGGTTGGGGACTGCTGCTCTAAGGAAGAAGGTGGCCAAGCAGATGGCACTGGAAACCACTGACTTGTTAAACAGTAAAACGCAAAACAAAAGTTGCAGTTTGTTGGGAGGCTGCCTTTTGCTTTGGGGGATTTTCTTCTTTTTCCTTTTTTTTTTTTTTTTTTGTCTTTTCCAAGAGAGAGAAACTGGCAGCGTTTCCTGCTCCGAAAAGGACAGATTCCTCAGGCACCTCCCACGAGGGAGAAAGTAGCCTGGTGTCTGAGTTTGTCCTTAAATATTTCCTCAAGCTGGCTTCCCTGTATGGTCAGTAACCAAGTGATTCGTTCCGTGGGGTAGAGCTTCCCTGGGCTCCCTCGAGCTGGACTATTTATCATGGCAGCAGCTGGAGATAAGCTGGACACAAAGAGGATTTGTGTCTCCACGGGTCGGGCCCTAGATACGAACGTGGAGGAATTTTCTCATTAGTGGTAAGTCATGGAGGGGACTCCGGGCTTTCATCGTGCGACCCAGTGCAAACAGCGGCAGGGAGGAGGGCACCCTGGAGGGGCAAAGTCCTTGAAGATACTTTCTCTGGACAACTGAAATGAAGGTTTCCAGAGTGGATTTCCTTGGGAGAGAGGAGAGACACTGAATGTTGTCTGCAAGCTGTTTGGGGTTAGGTGGGGCTTCATCTAGGAGAGCTGCATTTCTTTGTGTGGACTTAATTACTTGTTCCCACTCAGAGGGGAGCCACAGTGGGGGCCCCAGATCGGGCACCTCAAACCCAGCGGTTGGCTGGCAGGGGCAATGCTGAGTGAAGCCCAGGGGACCCCGAGGGCCAAAGTCTCAAAGGCAAGGAGGCGTAACCAGCGGCTGGCAGGCTGATCTGGGGAGCCCTGCGGTGGTGGAGATGTGGGTAGAGAGGGGACAGGGAGTTGAAGCACAGACGGTTCTAGAATACTCCCAGGAGTCACAGACTTCAAAGGGATTCGGAAGATGTCCGAGAGCAAACTGACCAGGAAGGAATTCTCTGAGCTTGGAGTAGTATCTGAGGTGCCGTCCCAGACTAGCTAATTCCATAAATTCTGAATCCCAGCTGGGGTTCCTCACCAGCACAGGCACAGACTTTAGGAATGAAGTGGGCTTCCTGATGACCTCTGATTTGTTCGTTTCCTTCAGCAACCACTATAGGCAGATTAAGCTCAGAGTCTGAAAAACACTCAGTTGAAATTACTCGCCCCCCCCCAATTTGGTACTTCATTGCATAACAGGCTACGCTAACATAGCCTGTTAGCATAACAGGAAGGCAGGTTCCGTGGTGTCCTCACCCATCGTGGGCATAGTGAGAGACAGAACCAGGTGTCTCTTCACCAGTATTACCACTGTGTCCCAGACAGCGCTCAGCTCACAGACAGGCTTGGATATGTTGTCTGAATACATGCATCTTTGTATCCCAGCTTCTAGACCAAAGGCTCAGAGCACAGCACTAAAACGTGACATATTCACATGCTTTTTCACACTTAAAAATTTCCTCAGAAGTTTTTAATTTTTACATTATAGTTTTTCATATTTGATCTCAGCCAAAAATAACTCCTTTGCATAATAGTGGGAAAGAAAAGCATACGAAAGGCACATTTCACACCTGAATGACTGCAGAAGTTGATCCTGAAGCCATCCAACGGGAGAGGTCACCCAAAGAATAGTCACTGGACTTAGCTTAAAGGAAGAAGTTGCTATTGTAAGTACTTGCAATGCCTTTTCCCAGGCATGGGATATGCTGGATTGGGTTTTGTGTTACTCCTGCTTTCCCAGAACACGCTGCTCCCCACTCCAGAGCGAGCGAGCAGTGTGAGTGCCCGTGGTCTTCGTGCTCGTCCTCTGACAAAGGAAGTGCAGGAGTGGAATTCAATGCAGAAAAGGCTGGAGACAGCCTCATGCCTGAGACATTTCTGATGTCCCCAGGGAGGGACCCCTGGCACATCGTGGGGGCGAATGATAGGGCTGGGCAGAAAGGGCCCATCCTTCCCCCTTTAGAAATGTGTGTGGCTTCTTTTCCTTCCCCTTCCCGTCTCTTCTTTACTTTGTCCCTTTTGAGGAGGTCAAAGGTCTGGCCAACTCTCAGCTGGGGGTCCTCTGGGTCTCCTGGTCTGACACCAACCAGGGGCAGCAAGGGGGTTAAAGGGGCTTCCGGCCACCGCTGCCACAAGCCATGCTGTCTCAGTAAGGAGCATCTGGGTTGCCCCAGTCTGGGGTTAGTGCCTACATCAGCAGCTTCGAGTTTTTTCCCAACATTGCTAATGACTCCGAATCTGATGGCAGCTCTGATCCCTCTCTGAAGAGTGCCTGTGTGCACACCTAGCTCTGTCCCCTCCTTGATGGGAGAGGGCTGTGGACCCCAGGTGGACGCTCTGGTGGTCACTCGCATTTCCTCCCTGCTTCCTTCTGAGGGGGAAGGTTGCACCTTTGCACGTGACGTTGATGCCCTGAACCAGACGTAGGTCTGGTTGGAAGAGGGACACTTCCACAGCAGCCAGCCACTTAGAGGAACGTGTGAGAGCACATCCCGAGAGATCATTTCCTCCCAAGGTCTCGTGCTGGAGATCTGTCATCAGTGCCCATCATCCTCACGTCTCACTCTTCCAGGCTCACAAAGCAAAAGGCCAATGCTCTCCGCTCAATAAGGCAGCCTTCAGAAAAACCAACCACTCTGCATCAGTCAGGAGCAAAAAACCAAACCAGCAAAACCAAACCAAATCATTTTATTGTGTGGTTTCCTTCTACCAGAAGATTACTAAAAATATAAATATAAAATCTCTAGAAAACACTTGGAATAGCTCTGTAATATTCTTCTTTCCCCAAACGGGGGCCAACCTCTTTGTTCTTTAAAAGTTGATGGACTACATGAATGTCTTCATATCACCCACATTCGTTAACACAGATACATTTCTCTCCACGCAGGGGAATAGGCCACCTTCCTGCCAAGTTCTGGAAGCTCACCTTGCATCTATCAGGGTAAAACTATTGCTGAATATGGGAACACAGGACAGTGGGTAACAGGGAGAGAAAAAAACTCTGTGGCCCCAGCTTCCTCCTGTGGACACAGAAGACAGGCCCTTCATTTCTCCTCAGTACCCTGTCCTGGAGCAGACTGGGCCAAGCTTCCAGAGAAGTTGGATTCACCATGAGGGGTGTGTCAGGGGGGTGACTGCCATGCCGCAGTCACGGGCAGGTCAGGCTGTTGACATGGACACGGGAAGTCAAGTGGGGCTTTGCATAGAGAGCTGGTCTGAGCCGGGGCCCTCAGCAGGATAGAAGTCGCTGTTCCTACTGGCCTCTGGGCTACACTTAGCCCTGGCACCAGGCACTCTCTGTCACATCTAGGACCTCATTTTAGCCTCAGAGAGCTCCTCCACCCCGGTAGCAGCCTCACCCCTCCTGTAGAAGGATGGCTGAGATGGAGATCAGAGAGGCCACCCAGACATTGAAGCAGGGTCCCACAGCTCCTTGTTTGGCACTAGACACAAGTCCAAGGAACACTGGGACCACCCTGGCCACGGTCCTGGGACAGCCTGATAGGATCCCTGGGCTAACCCTGGGTCTGAGGGCCAGGACCTCAGCAGCGGCTGGGTGTGGAGCAGAGAGCAGGGTGCTTAAGTCAGCCCGGGCCTGCCACCTCTGCACCTATGGCTACAATAACACCCGGCCAGAGCCACCCTGGTCTCTGGGAGAGGAGTAGCCCCAGAGCGCAGGAACCTGGTAAGTTTCCCATCAGAGAAGCAAACCAAGCTTCTGGGATGGAAGCACAGATGAGAGTGGGCTAGCTGCCAGCACGTGGGTTTAGTTCTCTGCCCCCAGCTCTGTGTTTTGTGCAGAACCCCAAGCCATTGTGGGAAAACTCACGGGCCCCCAAATGCTAGTCCTGAGAACTTCTGAGCATCAGGGTCAGAGATCAACATCTTTGTGATATTCCTGGAGTAAGTCAGGATCGACTCAATTCAGTAACAGCCTTCCTCACTTCACCACGGCCTGCAAGGTGCCCGGCGTGCCTGGACCCTCCTGAGGAAGATGAGACAAAGCTTCACTCTGAGAACGCAGGGTAGGAGAAAAGGCGGCGGGAGAGCTACGGCAAGGCCCCCGGCTGCAGAAGCAAGGAGGCGGGAAGGGCACCTGCATCCCGGTGGTCCCCCGAGGCTCCCAGGTCTACAGGAGTTAGCTTGGACATTTTATAAGGCAGGGGTGGTTCCTGGGGAGCAGGAACTGGGTGATGAGATGAAGTGGGCAGTGAGCTCTGGGGCACCCAGAGTGGGAAGCTGAACAAAGAATAGAAAAGGGGAGGCGGCAGGAGTCACAGAAGGAGAACTGAACAGCCCACTCTGGCCAGATGTGCCACTCCCAGCCTTCTCCCGGGGACCCAGCCACCTTGCTCAAAAAAAGGCATGTTCTCTTCTTGCTGCAAAGGCCCCCGGGGTTGGGATCACCCCCCGACAGGGTCTCTTGGCCACAGGAAAACAGCATGACAGGACCCCTGGTGGGAGACAGGAACACAGACGTGGGTTAACCCAGGAGGGCAGAACCAGTGGGGCTGTGTGAACTGTCAGTCCTTCACAGAGACCCCAGAGGCAGGCAGGTAGACAGCACCTTCTGTACGAGAGCGGAGCGCCTCCTACTTAAGCGTGGCCTGCTCCACGGTTCCTACCACAATCCAACCTCTCACACTTCTCACCTTGCTTCCTGCACTTACCACGCCTAGACCCTAGAACTACATCACATCACGCTGTGGAAACCCTGAAAAGCTGCTCTGAGCCCTTACGACTACTCTTTCCCCATCCCGTTTTCACTGCCTCCCCCACTACTGCTCTGGGTTCTCTCGGGACCAGCTCCCTGGACGCCAGGTTCCTGGGCCCTCCCCGCCAAACAAAATCAGAACGTGCTCTGCTGCTTCTGCCAGGGCCTGCCTAGCCCTGTCTTCACGCACAGCAAGGGAAGCCCGGGTCTCTTCTGTGCAAGGAGCCCGAGCGTAGCTGGCTGCATCATCTTGCCCAGTGCCTCTCCACACTCCCATGCCGGGCAGGCGCTCTCGGTGGCTGGCTCCGTGCCCTGCCTCAGGCTAGAAGAGACACACCCTGTGAACCCGGGGTGTCGACACGGCTGCCCGAGGTCTCAGGTCCGGTAAGCACTGCCCCCGGCTTGCATCCACACGGGCAGAGGCGAGGTAACAACCCAAGGGCCTGTGCTGTCTTGGGGTCAGGAGGAGCTGTGGCTGGGCTGTGCTCAGGGTATGCGGCTTTCTGGGCCTGGGCCCATCATCGAGCCAAACCCGTCATCCCTCATCCAGCCTGATTCCTCCGGAGGCAGGAGGCCTCTGGCCCCCAGGGAGGAGAAGGAAGGAACCAGGAGGGCATGGGATGGAGAAGAGCAGGAAGCATGTGGGAGCCAGGCAGAGAGAATACCCTTCATCCTGGGCTGCTGGCCTTGCAGGTCAGTGGGAAGCCAGGGCAACTCGGAGCAGAGGCGCCCTGGTATCCAAGGGCTGCAGCCAGCACGCCGAGGAGCCATTCCACGGACGGACTCTTGAACTAGGACTACACATGGACTTGTGGCGCTGCAGCAGCCCGTGTGGAAGACTGGCTCTGCTGAGCCTTGTGCAAGCAGGACACACAGCAGGGTGGAGCCGGGGCAAGGGCCAGGGTGTGCGGTGAAGAAGCGAGCAGAGGGGAGGGGGTCTCAGCAGGAGCAGAAGCAGCTCTACTCAAAGGACAGCAGGTCTGGGTGAGGGCCCTCCATGTCAAGGCTGGAGGTCCGTGCCCGAGGAGGCGGGCTGCTGTCCTCCAGAGGGTCAGCCAGGCTGATGGGGCTCAGGCTGAGTTTGAGGCCGTTTCTCTCGATGAGGCCAGGGGAGGAGGCCCTTCGGCACTCAGTCACCTTTAGCTTCGGTTCGTCCTGGTTGTCCTTGTGGATTAGGTCAGGTACCGACAGGGAAACCTCTCCATTGGGCAGAGCCTCGCCCCTGTCCACCATTTCCATGATGGCCTCTGGCTGTGAAGCATCTGCTGGGCTGGGCTGGGCAGTGGGAGGGGAGTCCTGGGGCTGCCCAGGTGACAGCTCTGTCCCATACTCCAGACTGCTTAGGACTGGCTGCGATGAAATCAGCATGTCCTGGGTGGTCTTCAGGGCCCGAGGGGTTCGCTTCCTGGTGGTAGGAGGCGGGGGATCCAGCCGAGGGAATGCTTCCTGCAGGGATGACCTATAAGGTTGGTGACATGAGCTGACATAAGGCTGGAGAGACACCGTGCTGCACCTTCCACTCACCCACCCGGGAAGGGCTTTTCGCTCCGGGCTCTCGTTCTTGGTTTAGCGTGCGAGTCTCGGCAGTTGGAGCACAAATGGCTTTGGGCCTGTCACCTCCTCACTCGGTGTTCACAACAGCACGAAGTGTTAACACTGGGACCACTGGTGAACCGCGTCCCGTCAGAACCTACACAATAGCCCTGAAAAGCGCATCACCACTTGGGGAGTGTAGGTGTCTAAAACGAGGCTGGATACGGGAGGGCTGCCAAAGCAGGCTCCCCTCCCCCCTGACCGGTGGGTTCCACCAGACGCCGGCTTCTCCACTACCAACAGTCAGGGCAGCACTTCTCAGGCGTGGCTGGGTGTCAGAATCCCCCCGGGGAGCTTCCGGCAATGCCTGGGTTTGAATCCAGCTCTGCCATTTACTAACTTTGTAACCTTAAGCTCCTCACGTTACCTCTCTGAACCTGCTTTACCTGCAAAATGGAAATGATATACTTCATCTCAGAAGGCTGTTTCAGGGTTCGGTAAAATAACGCAGCGGAAGCACAGCACGGTGCTAGGACATGATGGGCACGCCGTAAACGTCAGCCGTGGTGGGAGCATTGAAGCCGGCTCCCGCAAACATGGCCCGATCCTTCAGCTGTTCTTTACGTGACAACCTCCGTCCCTACCCCAAGGCCATTCTCCCCTCTAGACACTACAGTTTGTCGCAGGCCTCTTCCAGTGGGTCCAGACCCGTAAGGATGTCAGGGCGGGAGGGAGAGATGCACTCACCTTCCGTCATCCACGTCAGCCCCGCCGGCCAGCTGGGCCCCTGCAGTCTTGTTGACCTCCATCGTGCCCACGCTGCCCAGGCTCGAGGGCTCTTTTCTCCGCAGGAAGTCGTTAACCTTGGCCCCCATGGCTTTGCCCAGGTTCTTGAGGTGCTGGCTGCTGCCCACCCAGAGTCCAGGCCCTCCGGGCTCCACAGACCCCAGGGCGGCAGAGCTGGGGGCCGCGGGCCTGGACACGTGGGGGAAGGAGCGGCTTGGCTGGAGCTTTGGAGTGAGGGCCGTGTTCAAGTTCTCAAACATGCTGTGGTCGACTACAAACAAAGAGGGAAAGACAGAGAGCCGGTGAGGGGAGGGGAGGGGGGCCTCGACCCCATCACTTTTGATACCACACCCACAACTTGTAACTTCATGAGGTTTTGGAAATAGTCAAGAGGGAGGCAGCAAAGACACTCTTGAACCTTCCGATCCAGTTGTTCTGATGGGATGTGGGACCAGAAATTCTAGTTCTGCCTCACCCAGGTTAATCAGTGATGAACTCTAGCCACAAAAAAGCTAACGTATCCCTTTAAACATGCCTCCTTGACTCATGGCTTAACCCCTTACCTTGGGGTCACCAGGCCCTTTGAAGTAAAGACAAACAAGGATGAAGCAATGAGATGTGACATTTTTACACTGCCATGAGCACATGTGGAGCTCTCTGACTCAGGCGCTGGGGTAGAAGCTGGTGGAGGGATGGCAAGTATGAGGCTGGGAGTTGGAAGCTCCCTGCTAAAAAGTTACATGTGTAGCACGTTTTCTCCATGAAAAATGCTCACTTCTCTTGGAGGTGGAACTTGGGAGAATGGGACAGCTGCATGCAGAGAGATGCTAAGTGGTGGTTCAGAACCAGTTCACGCCAAGTGGACAAAGCACTTGGTGCCAAGGAAGCAGGAGGAAGCTGACAAACGCCAGCTCACTTAATCTTCACAAGCTAGTAAGGTGGGGCATGGTAAGATTTCTCTTTACAGAGGAAGAAGACGGGGCTCAGAGTAATGAACTGCTGGGCCCGAGGTCACAGCCCAATTACTGGCACAGTGGGAACTAGAACCCAGGTTTTCTCACCTAAAGCTCAGGGCTCTTGCCACTACTTCTCCTGCCTTGCAATGGAATAAATGCCTAAATATGCCTCGTGCACAGTCTGCCTCTCAGGGATCTCTGTTCGGCTGGAAAGATTAACTCAAAGGGCTGGGAGGAGACCCACTGGGTTGTAAACACTTGCAGGGCAGAAGCCATGTCTCATTCATCTTTGTGTCTTTAACAGCTAGCCTGGGTGTGGCACACAGTAGGTGCTCAATAAATACCCTGAAATGCAGATAGAGAATCGTGGAGACCGAGACCACAGTAGCTCCGAGGTCTGTAGTTGGAATGGCTAGAGCTCAGGGCTCTAAGCCACGCTGTCCACACACTTGCACAGAGGCAGCCTCTCCCCACCAGGAAATCCAGCTCAGGCCTCAGTGCAGCCAGACCCACTCTGGGGCCTTGGAAGCAGGCTTGAGGTTGCTGTCCTTACCAGCTACTCCAGATATTCTGTCGGTCTCAGAGGAGGAGAGCGATTTGGGCATAGGCTCTGCTCCTGGTCAATACCTCTGCTAAGTGCCTACTCCTGCCGAGCCTTCCTAAGAGTAACTGAGGTTAGGGTATACGTTTTCTTCCGTTGAACTTTTGCATAAAGCAATTCTCTGCTCTGCACTGCTGAGTCCTGGGCACTGGGGAGCATTTCTCTTTATTGTGGTTTTACGCAGAGATATCCCTTCTGAGCCAACTACCTCAATAAGCCATATGCTAAGGGTCTTCGGGCAGCAGGAGGAAGCTGTGGGAGGAGTGGAGATCTCCCCCTGTGATGAACCCCACAGTCTTCACCTCTGTAACTGCCCCTAACCCACGTGCAAGAAAAGCACCACTGCAGGGGACATGCTAGGAACTCGACTAGAGCATCCCTGGGACACGGGGCACAGAGCCGACTGGTTCAGGCTGGCTGGGCTCCAGACGTAGACCCAGCACACTAGGAGGAGATCCCGGCCCATCCCACAACAGGGGTATCGACTCTTAAGTCTTCTCCTGAGAGTATAAATCTTGCCATGTCATCCACTTTTGCATAATTTACCTATCATGTCCCATATCCTTCTAATTTTTCTTTAATCGTGAACTCTGCAAACTAGCAGAGAAGCCTTTGGAAACTAAAGCATTTAATGATTTCCCCCCCAAACCAGAAAGTATTGGGGCCACCATGAAACTAGAGCAAATGTTCAAGAGATATATGCCAGGGAAGAGGGCCAATCCCCACCACTTTCGGGTTCATATAGTTCTGTGGCTGTTTCCTTACTGGTTTAATGTGAGTGTTCAGAGCAGACACATTCACTTCTAAAAGTGTAAGTACCAGAAACACCTGGCAAAGTGACTTGTAAATTGTGAGCCCCTTTGATTATAATTATTGAAGAAACACATTCTAAGAAACATAAATAACTTTTGGATTAAGCACCATTTTAGATTTCCTGTACTTCTTGTTTCTCTACCCTTCAGGATGTATACACTGAATTCTTAAGTAATTTAAAGATAGCTCATCATATACTCTCTTCATAATTCTCTTAAGTCTTCTGGTAAATACATCTTGTCTTTAATAATAAAGTAAGTCCCTTGATGGGAAGAAGCATCTTAAGTGACATTTTTTGTCTATAATGTTCAGCATAGGGCCTTGCACAACAGTAGGCATTTAATAAATTCATTGAATTGACTTTTGATATGAATACTTAAAACTGACTGCATTATGGGCTAACATCGTAGAAAAGCTATTCCCCAAGGCTTTTTCCATTTACAAAAGACACTCAAAACCCCCTCCTCCGGGAGCGGTCCACGGGGGCTCTTGAGGTCAGGCCGGGAAAAACTGCCCTTCTCTCCAAAGCAGGACTCTGGCTGGGGCTCCCTTCATCTTTACATCTGAGGGATGTGCAGCGAGCCCCTTTCCTGCTGGAGGCACTAATGACCCCACACTCTGTCAGGACGGGAGGCTTGGTGGCTCAGAAAATAATGGTGATGGCAGAAAGAAAGGTGACTGGATCCCAACCAGGTGGCCCTCCTAACAGCACCCCCCAGCATGCACATAGCCAAGCAGAGGGGAGCATCTGGGGCCAAAGTCATCCAAAAGAAAGACAGTATCTTACCTGTCCGAGAAAGGGGCTCGGAAAGCAGGCGGGAAACAAACGAGAGAGAGAGACACATTTTATGTAGTGACCGACCACTATGGGAGTGTCAGCTCCCGTCTGGGTCACCAGCAACAGCCCACCAAGAGGATATAGCACGCAAGACAGGGGTCCTGCTATGAGGAGTGTAACAGACCTGGATGACCAGGTTCCCGTATGCTTTTTAATAAACCAAAACAGAGCTGTATTTTAAAAATTCTACAAACAGGTGCTGGTGCAGCCTCCTGTATTTCCCCCAATGTTCTGAGGCCCCTTTACATTAAGTATATCTGAAGTTCCTAGCTGGCAGTGGGAGGAATGCAATGGGCCAAGGCAACATGAAATTCTAAGTCTTCTGGATCCTGTGTACGTCACTCGTTTTTTTGCTGTCTCGTTTCCAACATGTGAATCCCTAGATTTTCGACCGGAAAGACGTTCATTCATCCACTCCAACCGTCTAAATTAACAAAATGGGAAAGGCAGGTGGCAGAGAGGTCTGCCTAATACCGCACAGGGAGGTAACGGCAGAGCAGGGGTTAGAACTCACATAGACTGACTCCCAGACCCACGATCCTTCTCTACACCATGACGGCCAAGTGAGACTGCCAATACCCTCAAAGTTGCCAAGGTACACGGCGTCAAGTTACACCCTATCACGTTCTAACGTTCCAAACCAGGCTATGAAGGAGGTCCATGAGATCTCATTCTCCGCACTGTCCTGCAAATGTTTAAGTACTGTGAATAAACACGGGCGGGAAGACAACTCTGGAATCTCACATGCACATGCTAACTCACACTTGCTCCACACACTGTGAGGGGAGCCCACTGCTGACTACGGGCTGGGCCAGACCTTTCCCACCCAGCACAAACATACCCACCTTTAGATCTAAAGCCCTGTATGCATCTAGTCATGATGATCTAGAATGGGGCACCTTCAAGCTCATCTTTCAACCCTCTAGCTAGCAGGCTGGCCAGGTTGTTACATGACAGAAGGGAAGCAAAGAGAAGAGGCTACCTCGTCACTCTGAGTACATAGCCTTACTACCAAATTGCTTATAATGAGCAAAATGGTGCTAAGTCACCCATTTATGTTTTAGTCATTTGCTAAAAACAGACAGCACCATTTAAAACAGTATTTGGTCCCTATTCTTAGGACGTGCATATTGAAGTATTTAGGCACAAAGGGACATTATGTTTGTAATTTACCTTCAAATATCTCAGAAAAAAAATGTAGACACACAGAGAGGCAGAGAGGGAGGGAGGGAATTGATAAGACAAATGGAGTAACATGTTAACAATAGGAAAATCTAGATACAGGTTACGTGGGTGTTCTCTGTTCAAATTTTATTTTTGCAGCTTTTTATAAGTTTGAAATTATTTCCAAAGAGAAATGTAAAAAAATATACCCCAAACCAAAAAAAACAGAAACTAACGTAAAACAACAAAAACATCTGGTGACAGAGGTTAGGCAGATGAAAAAAGCAAAGAGGTCATTAAGAGAGGACAGAGGATCCCAGAGCTGGGGGTGGTGACAGCAACGACATGGAAAAGGGACACTAGAGAACAGAGGGGGCGCATAGACAACATCGCTATCAGGTCTCTACTACATTCCTCCCTCTCTCTGGGTATCCCCAATCAAGACAGGCCACGGAAGAATGACAAGTGAAAAACATCTTTAAAATTTTTTTATCTTGCTTGCTACAGACCCCATCCATCTTCCGAGAGGGATAACCTCCCTGGCGAGTAGAATCATGTGGCCTTTTTGTGATGTCAGCTGAGCTCAGAATGTTTATTGCCTGGACAACCCAACCAGCCTCCTGGAAGCAGGCGTGTGTGACCTCCATACACTTCAGTAGTCAGAATATGGAGAACTTCTCACTCCTCAGCATTTCTGGACCTCGAATCTCTTCCTCTGCTCTGAGCACTTTTCCTGATATCACGCCCTCACGTGCCACCAGCTTGCCAGGTAAACTCTCGTGCCACTAGGGCCACAAAAATGTGGTTTTCTGAAGCTTGTAATTGAGTACTCTACCAGATCATGTTACAGGACCACGATTTAGTGAGAAAGTCAAATTACACGTGGGGAGAAAATAATTTTTCAAAATGTTGCCTACATGGTAAGTAGTTCCTGCTGTTGATTCATTTCTTGCAAGGGAAGGATGGGGGAAACATTTGTTATCAGGCTTTTTTCCCCCTCTGAATCTGCATGAACCCTCAAAGTGACAGTTTGTCTAAGTAAGGAGTATGTACTAGTTTCAGCCCTGTTTTGACAACCTGGAGAAGATCTAGACTTATCAATCCATCAGAAGGAACCTAAGGCAGGGGGGAACTGATGAGCCTATCCTGGAATAAAGTTGAATGTGCTGAGGACTTGCTATTCAAAGCATGGTCCATGGACCTGCAACGTCACCATCACCTGGGAGCTTGTCAGAAAAAGGCAGAATCTCAGGCCCTACCTCAGACCCGCTGAATCAGAATCTGCATTTTTAACAAGATCTCCAGGTGATTCCTATGCACATGAAAGTCTGAGAAATGCTGTTCTGTGAAGTGGTTCTCCTAAGCATCCGTTTGCCTATACACGGGACATTTGTATCCGTTTCCCAAACTGAGCACAGCCACTGCTCTGCGATTTGAGGCAAGCCAGCTTCTTAATCCAAGTATTAGCAACCATCAGGCAGCTGGGGTCCACCTGAACACTCTCTGGCTGTGGGTGGGAGGCGTTTTAATTGGAGAAATGGGCTTCTCGTCCTCAAAGGGATCTTGTAACATAGCTACGCGGTCCTCGACCAGACTCCCTCCTCTGGGCCCTCCAGGGACCCAAAGGCTGCAATGCAGAGTGAAAACACACACACACACACACACACACACACACACACACACACACACACACACACACACACACACACACACACACACACACACACACACACACACTCTCTCTCTCTCTCTCTCTCTCTCTCTCCCCCTCCCCCTCTCCCTCCCCCTCTCCTCCCCCCCCCCTCTCTCTCAGCTGCAGGAGGGTCAAGAGCGGGGAGGGCCAGGCAGAAAGCTGTCGTCTGGTCCACATCTTATATTCTTCTTTGGAGAGGACCTTTCCAGGGCCTCAATGACACCAGCACCCCATTTGGAATTCCCCAGGAGGTCATCCAGAATAGCTCTGCCTATGTGGATGCCACAAAGGTCATTGTTTTGCTTCAGTTTTGCAGTGCCTTAAAGCACCAAGGTTGAACCTCTAGGTATGTCTCGGGGGGAGGGGCCCCAACAAGAGGACGCCCAACCTTGCTCAGCTCACCAGAGTGTTTCCTCTGTAACCCAGGCATTGCAAAGACTGTGTCTCCTACTGAGGCGTCCAGCCCAGCTCAGGCCCTGCCACCCCAGTACCAAAGCGGCGCTCTCCGGCATGGGGTGCACAACACGGTGCTCTCAGCAGGTGAGGCCTTCTCTGACTCAGATGGGCACATGTGAGAAGCTGGGGGAACAGGGGCTGCTCCCCTAAGGGCAGGGTGCCTGTGTGTGGGATCGCCGCGTGCTGCCTGTCCCCACTGCAGTCTCCTGTCCGGTGCTTCCTTTAGCAGAGACCTGCAGGTCTGTGAAGTCCTCTGCTTCTCCTCTCCTGTCTCTCAGGCTGAGGGAGAACAGCACTTTCTGCCTGACTGGGCTGTTGCAGGCAGACAGTGAGGCTGGAGAAACGGCCACAACCAGTGGTGGTAGAAAGAGGGGCTCTAGGAGGCCAGAGGTCTGGCTGCCTGCTGAGCCACCTGTGTCTATCCTCAGAGGAGGCAGAGGAAAGGTGCCTGCAGGGAGGGATGCACCTGACAAACGCCAAGGCTTAGTCATTGCAAGGGGAATCTCTACCTAGAGATCAAACTGCTTTTCTCTGGACAGCAGGAAGGAAGGCCTTAGCCTGCTCTCCCCACCCCATCCTCTGTCTGCTCTCAGAACTGCACTCAAGGAGGGGCAGAGGTAACCTGAGGTCCTGCCTGACTACCTGCTTTCTTGCCCTTCTGCTTCTCCACCCGGCCTCCAGCCACCCCAGGTCTCACTGCTCCCTGCCCGGCTCGAGGCTCAGACCCAGCCCTTTCCTTTGCAGGCTGCATCTCGGGGGACCCCCCAAACAGAGAGAAGCTGAGGAGGAATTGCACCATCTACCGGCCCTGGTTCTCCCCTTACAGCTACTTTGTATGCAAGGACAGAGAGAGCCACCTGGAGACCTACAGCTTCCCAGAGGTGCAGCGGGACGAGGGCAGGGGGGACAGCTGCCTCCCAGAGGACACGGCTGAGAGCATCTGCTCATCCTCCTCCTCCCCAGAGAACACCTGCCCCCAAGAGGCCACCAAGAAATCCAGACACGGCCTGGATTCCACAGACTACATCACATCCCAGGACATCCTAATGGCCTCCAAGTGGTACCCGGCCCAGCAGAACGGCTACAAGTGTGCGGCCTGCTGCCGTATGTACCCGACGCTGCACTCCCTCAAGAGCCACATCAAGGGGGGCTACAAGGAGGGTTTCAGCTGCAAGGTGTACTATCGCAAGCTCAAAACCCTCTGGGGCAAGGAGCAGAAGGGCCGGCCGGGAGACAGGCTTTCCTCAGGCAGCTGCCAGGCCTTCAAGTAGGCCTGCTGGGTGGCGGCAGCTGTCTTGTTAGCGGACAACGCTTTAGGTAAACAGGAGATGATGCCTATTTATGTCTCTACAGAGAGACCAATAAACCAAAGTTAGTGACAGCCTTCTGTCAAGTCTGAGGTCACCCTGTACCACCTGTCCTTCTCAGTCCCTGGTCCCCATCCCATTCCCCTTCTGCTACCGGGTGCCTCGCAACACCAGGCCCATCTCCCTGCCTCTTTTTTTGTTTTGTTTTGTTTTTTGAAAGACAATACCCAAAGTTTGAGACTATCTTCTAAAATGGTGGTTTTCAAAGTGAGGTGCTCAGACCAGCAGTGTGAGCATCCCTGGGGAATTTGTTAGAAATGAAATTCTCAGACCTACAGAATCAGAAACTCTGGGGGGTGGGCCCCTCAATCTGTGTTCTAATTGACCTCTAGGTGATTCTGATGCAGCTCAAGTATGAGAACCACTGTTCTAAGACCCTGGCCTTCCTGTTGGTCCTGTGATGGGTCCTTGCCCTGCACCGTGGGAGAACTCACACTGAGGGAGAAGGGTTGAACGCCCTTTTCTGTCGGTTCCACCAGCAGAATCTCTGCACAGTTTGAAAGCTTCTTAGGTGTTAGATCTTCTGAGGGGTGGAACAGGGAGGACAACATGCCCCACGCATAAGGCAGAAAAGAGGCAAACAGGGCTGGGGCCCATTCCCACCACGTGTACCATGATCCTTCATTTGGAAGGGACATCTCTGGCTGAAGCAAAACAGATCACTTCTGGCCTCGGGGGTATCTTTACATGGCTCTGTTGAGTCATGTCTGAAAAGCCGGGTAAACATGTGAAAACACTGCTTCCTAGTACCAAGAAATGTCCCAGCAGACAGCCCTGACCCTTATTCCATTTCTGAGCAAACCTCATAGCCAACTCTGACCCAGAAAAACGGATGAGCATCAAGGGTGCAGCAAGGACATCGGTTTTGCCCATTATGTGGTTACAGAAAAAAGAGCTTATGTTTGATGGTCTTATTTTTAGGCCTTATTTACCTGTCATTTCATCTCCCTAATGACTCAGTGGGCCCTTTCACTGCAAGGGGGCATTTCCTTTCTGGGACCCTGGCACCAACCCTCCCCTTGTGTCTGCTTCCCCACTGCTTGGCCAATGGGTTAGGGTGGAGGATCTCCCCTTACCCTTCCAGGGGTCACATACTTAAGTCTTCCGAAGCCCCACTTTATAGTTTGGCCAAGCTGCTTCTGCTTATCACTGTTCTGCTAAAATATCATTGGTGGGGGCTTCCCTGGTGGCACAGTGGTTGAGAGTCTGCCTGCCGATGCAGGGGACGCGGGTTCGTGCCCCGGTCCGGGAAGATCCCACATGCCGTGGAGCGGCTGGGCCCGTGAGCCATGGCTGCTGAGCCTGTGCATCCAGAGCCTGTGCTCCACAACGGGAGAGGCCACAACAGTGAGAGGCCCGCGTACCGCAAAAATAAAAAATATATATCATTGGTGGTTCTTTTGTGAGAGACAGGCTGGCTCACACCCCCATCACACACCAGTCCCTTGCTGTGAGAGCACTCCCAGTCCTGCACCCAGTTCCCCACTCTTTCCCTCACCCTCTACCCACTAAGTCAGAGTCCCAGAGTCTACTTGATTTGCAGGCTCCAGCTGGCCTGGGAGCCAGGACATGCAGGGTCCCACCCACTCACTGAGGGGCAGGGTGGTCTTCAGGCAGCCCTGACATTATTCCATTGCTTCCAGGGCCCGGTTCCCGGAGGGAGCAGATGAGTGACTCTGGCAAGTCTTTAGTCCTCACCCTGAGCTCCTGCTTTCCTAAATGGAAAGGGCACCGGAGCCCCCGGAGGCTTCTCCTTACAGACGCTACTATGCACGTGTGTCCCCTCGACAGGGCTCCTGAGGGAGTACAAGGAGGGGGACACGGAATGGACTTGAGGAGACCGGTCGCAGTCTCAGCATGGTCTGTGGCAGGACCAGGCGTGGAATCACTCCTCATCTGGTCTCTCTCCCTCTGCCCAGCCCTCACTCCCTCCTCCAGGGCACCCACATCATGGGCACAGAGCACAGCTTAAAAAAAAAAAAAAGGAGAGAGAGAGAGAGAAATCCACCCAAAGGCCAGGGACTGAGCCCAAGGGCCACAGCACACGCTAATCATGGCCTGGCAGGTGCGAGAATTTAGCGTTTTCTCCCTAAGGACAGGGTACTTTCCACCTTTCACATTTAACGTAGGGTCATTATGACCCCAGTAGCTTTCTCAGTACAGAGCTCTGAATAGTTTCCGCTCAGCAGAAAATGCACGCAGAGCACAACTGCACCGAGCAGAACAAACACGGCCCCCCCCACCCAGTTAATGAGGGGGTAAACTGTATTGTGCCCTGGGCCACTGCCAGGCATTCTGTTGGGTGCTTCTAAAATACCATCGCATCTACTCTTCATTATAGCCTTATGTGGTGTGTTGCATTCCCATTTTACAGATAAGAAAATAAGGCTCAGTTCAGTTCACTCAGCCAGAAAAGGGCAGAGGATATGTGTAACCCTGGTTGATCTGACCCTCCAACTTTCCTTCAGGCCTGGCCTACCAAAGTATCAGGTTTAACAAGACCTCTGCCTTCAAAATGGCTATGCGTTCCAGTCAGGGGAGCCTGGTTTTCACGATGTGGGTTTTGCGAGATCCTGCAGCTCCGTATTTCTCTAACATCCTCTCTGCCGGCATCCCTCCTCCCCTTTCATTTCTACTCCCTGCAGGAAAGCCCACACCTCAACGAGTCAGGCCTCCTCTGCTGAGCTGTGTGTCAGTGACACCATAACCCTTCTAGGCAGGTGTGGGAAGAAGTCTGTTTGCCTCCACTATGGACATTCCTGGAATGGGCCCATCCAGAAACCTACCAACTACATATTTCAGACATTTAGTCGGGGAGTCAGTGAAATTTTATAATCTTGATGATCTTAGTTATATCTGAAAATATCTATGATGTACTTTTTCAAGCACTCAAAATTTGCTGCTGCCGCCAGTATAGTCCAGTGATGTCTGGAGTTTGAAAAGACCTGGGGTTTGGGAGAGTCCAAAAAAAAAAAAACGGGTATAGCCTAGGCATTACTGACATTTTGGGCTGGATAATTCTTTGTGGCGAGGCTGTTCTGTTCACTGTAGAATATTTAGCAACATCCCTGGCTTCCAACCACTATGTGTCAATAGCCTCCTTCCGAGTTGTGACAACCAAAAACGTCTCCAGACGTCACCGAACATCCAGCCCTTGGGGGAGCGAAATCGCCCTTGGATAAGAACCGTTGGTACAGCCCGATCCTGCAAGGCTGGTCTGAATCAACTGCCCCTGAAGGCACCACCTTCCCCCGCTCCTTGAAGGAACACACGAGTTCTTTCTAAACACCACACACCCTCGGGAATGGTGCGTCACAGAGCTGATGCCACCGGGCTCGGGAAGTTGGGAGGCGGGTGGGGGAAGGAGCAGGTGGAATAGAAAAGGCAAGAAAAGACAATGGAAAAGCTTTTAGAAACAAGAAAGGTTTATTTAGCAAAAGCCACTAGACTAGTGACAACATCCAGGGAGTAAGTGCACTTAACATGAACAGAATCTTTTCCCAGAGAGTTGATCCAACAGAGTTAATGCCACACAGTTTTAGGAAGTAGAGGGCGCAGGGGGAGGGGGCAGAGTGGGAGGAAGCAGTCAGGCAGAGAGAAAATAAAAGGAATACAACCCCTAAATGAGAGTTGAGAGAAGTGAGGCTATGAAGAGGCTTTATAGACAGCATTGGTATAAGCAGGAATATGATTTTCAGTCCCAATATACAGTCCATCCTGTGCAGAGAAGTTCTTTCCTGGCTCCGCAACTGTGGGAGCCTCGTGTACCCAAGAGTCTGCTGGCACCCAGGAAAGGCTGGGGCAGGTACAGTAAGGGAGGCGCCCCTGGTGTCCACTTGTCCTCCATACGGGGCAGAGTAGAAGGATGAAAAAGAGGGGGGCAGGAGTTGAGTTAGCAGAGCAAGAAGCAAGGAGAGAGGAGGACAGGGTGACATTGCTCGGAGATCAGGTCTGCAACATTCCCTTTCCTTCCCAGTGGCTGGTGACCCTTCAAGGCCCCTAGATCTGTCCTTTGTCTCCTTCACCTCCAACACACCTAGTGCGCGCTGGTGTGGGATGCCAACACATAAACCAGCGCTCCAAGGAGGGCCTGAACTGGGGAAAGAATGGGGCCAAGGTGGGTGGAAACCACTGCGGGGCACCCCGAGGGCAAGGGTCTTAAATGGGTCCCAAGTCAGCGGTACATAGAACTAGTCTCTCCAATTCTTCAACCTCTCCACCGTCTCCTTTCTTCCTTCCCTTGGCAAGGTTTTCAAGACCCTTTTAGAAACTATGCCCCCCACCCACTCTTCTCTCCATCCCAAAGAAGCCTCCTCCTACCACATTCCACACACCTAATCCACTGGCCTCTGGCTTTGTCCTCAGCCCCTGCTTGCAGGCAGTGGGCCTGGAGAAGCCAGACCTTCCACTCCCCTGAACACCCCAAATTCTAAGGAGCTAAGAGGTCCCACACTCAAGGAAGCCTGGGTAGGATTTTGTAAGCTAGCTAGAGAGGCTCAGGCAAACCGGACTCCTAACCTCTCTCCTTCGATTTCATGGTTCTTCCTTCCCTGTGTATCTGGACCTACGTCCAATGATTAATCAGAAAGTATAACAAAAACAGGACCACCTCTCTCCAACCAAATGCACATTAGGAAAAGAACACAAATCTACTGTTGATTCAAACACCCTGGAGATTCCCATTCTCTTCTCTCTGGTCACTTCTCACAAGCCTATGCATACGTATACACCTTCCCTCACACGTGTGTGTCAATGCCAGCACACGTGTACACACATGCACACACACACGCACCCGTCCCATTCCACTGACACCCTCGTGCACCAAGGAAGGCTAACACAAAGCTACATTTATTTCCTTAATTTGGACTTTCTGGTCTAGAAGAAATCCAACTGTAGCTATAAGAAAAGATCTGCACTTTCACTTCTATATTTTATAAAGCCAAGTTAGGCTTGAAGAGCTCAACTTTGCAACCACATCCTTACCAACTGATCCCCAAATAATATTGCAGTCTGGGTCTGTGGTTTGCTGTCCAAGATAAAGTCTTATTTCCCCAACACTTGGCACTAGCATGTCTCAGCTCTCTCTTCAGGCACCTTTAAATCTGTTAACAGCCACTTAGGGCCTTATTGGAACCAAGGACAAGTAAGCTAGCCTTCCCTGCCCCAATCAGCTCACTGTACCAGGTGGTAATCTCTAGGCCTAGATGGTAAAAGAGAATTGCACCTGGCACTTTTTACAGGTGTGCTCGAGGCATGCATCCACAGGGAGACAGGTCAAGGGCAAAGTGACTATCGTTTCTGACTTAAGTGGCAGTGATTCTGAAGAGTGGACTTGAGTGGTCTCAGCTACCAGTCTCTGCTTTTTTTTTTTTTTTTTTTTTTTGATCACTACTGCGCAGTGGAAGGGACAGGTTGAGAGGTAAGGCTGGGGGCTCCGGGTCTCTGAGGCTTTTGTAGAGGCAAGAGTGCTACAAAGGCTTCAGCTGGCACAGCCCCCTGAGGCAGGACACAGGGGAGACAGGGCAGCTTTCCAGCCTCCACGTGGATGAGCTGGACTTGCAGGCAGGCGGCGGGCAGGGCATCCACACTGAGGGATCAGACCTAAGTGATCTGGGGCAGGCAAGACGTTGTCCTCCCCACGGGCTTTCACGGCAAGGGCCTGAATGACAGTCAACTCCCAGTCTCCCTCAGGAGCAACACCTGAAGCCCACCTAGAGAAAGTGATTGGATCCAATTCATCTGAAAGCTTATCCCCGCGATGTGACACACCCCAATTCCACATTCACACTGAAAGGACTATCCTGTCTTTCAGCCTTGAGCGTTCGACCTCTACAATCTTTGCAAGGGCCTAGAGAAGGAATTCCTCCCACGAAGGTCGGGGAGAGTTAGGCAACTGGTAGCATCCTGATATCCAAACACAGAGTACCTGAGAAGGTACCGATGGCTTCCCTTCATAGTCGGGACCACAGAAGTGGGGGGGGGGGCGAGGGGGCATCACACGACAGAGCAGGGGAGCCTGATGATGCAGCGGGCAGGGAGCAGGTCCTTCAGCAGCCTGGTGGTCCTCAAGAGGGACCCTCTCCCAAAGCCATGGGCTCCGAGAGGCCCCTTGCCCAACCCCCACCCACCCAGTAGTCGCAAGCAGGAGGCAGGACCTGATTCACTTCTGGGAATCCAATGTCTTCCCCACTTGACCCTCCAAAGCAAAACCCTAATCCTTTTCTGAAACTGTAAACGGTTCGGGGCCCCCGGGTATCCTCAGCAGTGCACATTCGCCGGCAGCCCCTACCCGGGCAGCAGCCAGACTTGGCCCCTCCACACCTCGGCCACGGCCTCCGCCTGCTAGCACCACAGCACCTACACGGCGATCTCATCGTCCAGGCTGTCGCCCAGCTCCTGCCTCTGCAGGACGTTCCGCAGGCGGGGCAGCTCCTCCTGGGACCACGAGTCGCGTTCCTCGCTCTCGTCCGTGTTGGATTCGTACTCCGAGGCGATGCCTGACTCTCGGAACTTGATGAGCTCCAGGCTGCCCAGCAGCGGCTCACCCTGAGCAGGGGGCGGGGTGTCCTCGGGCGGGAGAAAGCGGAAGCACTCCAGCTTCACCAAGCAGTCGCGCCTACCTAAGGGGCTGCCCACTGGGTGGGCGAAGTCGGCCAAGCCCGCGCCCAGGGGTGGCGAGTGCAGGTCCTCTGGCTTCGGGGTCGTGGGGTCACAGAGCACGGGAAGAGCTCCAGAGCGGAAGGTGATCTCCAGCAAGCTATCCTGGGAGCCCACTGGAGTGGGGGGAGAAGAGGGGGAGGGGGCGACATTAGCAAGGTGCTTGGTCTGGAAGCCACCGTTGGCCCACCCAGGTCCCTGGCCAGTTGAGCGAACCCTCACAGGGGCTCTTCAGCTCTTCCTTCCACCCCACACAGCACAGACACGCCAGGCTGAAGGGGACGAGCTCAGGGGAGGTGGTAAGGGCAGGGCAACGATAAGCCCATGATCAGCTGGTGAGGCCCGTGAACGCCTTGAATGGGGTGTGTGGTAGGAAGAAGGTACAAACTGAAGAGCTACCTTAAAAGCATGTAGTAACACTTGGTGCAACCTTGTAAATTGGCATTAATTGGAATACAACAGGGCCTTGATAAACAAAAATAAAAATCCAGAGGGGCTTTCAGAGCGGTGAAGTACAGTGGTTCCCAATCCGTAACTTTGGGCCACTTTAGAAACACAGAGTTATCAGCCCTGCCCCAGATCTACCAATGCAGAACCTCTGTGGGTTGGATCTGGGAATATCCGTCTTTTAAAAAGCTCACGGGATCGTTTGGGAGAACTACTGGTATAACAGGGAAAGCATTAGACCTGGGTCTGAATCTGGGCTCCACACTTTGCTAGGCCTGAAACTGTGGGCTGGTTACTTAACCTCTCTGAGTCCGTTTCCTCATCTGTAAAATGGGCACAGCACCACCTACCACTATAGGGATTAAATGAGATTATGTATACGATCAACAGATATTGGTCCACAGCCAGCGCACACTTAGAGCAGCAGACAACCCAGGGACAAGCTCAGGAGGAAGGCGTGGAGACACGCTGTCTTCTAGTACTTCTCAGTGCAGCCTGGGGGTGGCTGGGAGTAGAGGCAGGCTGGGAGCCAGGCAACCTCTGCCACTCATCAGCAGAGCTAGCTGGCCACAGTTTACTCCTCTGCCTTATCCATTAAATAGACGGACTGCTGCCAGCCTTTTCTACGCTGCCAAGTTGTCAAATAGTGCGGGGAGAGTAAACTACTAAACAGTTCGATGTCTCCTGCAGAGCTCACAGAGACCACGATTCACCATAGGTGCTCAGCGTGTTTCAATGGGAAAAGCCCTCTGAGAAAGAAACGGGCAGCCCTAGCTTACGTGTAAAGAGCCTGGGCCCCCATCGAGGAGAGGCTGGGTGAACATGTGGTCGTGACTCCCGGGGCCTTTCAAGGTCAAGTCTGGGCACTGGGCTAGAAGGCAGCCAAGCCCCTCTCTGGCCCTGCCCTTTTGTAACTCCGTGAAATGTACGAATGGGACAAACAGAGCTGCCTTTGTTTTCTGCTGGGATACCAGGTCAGGTCAGGGGTCCAATAAAGCACCACCAAAAAGCTTTAGGGAAGAGAACATGTGGTTCCAGAGCTTCCCCACGGAGGTGAGGCTGGGCAGGGCCCCGGCTTACTGGCGTTCTGTCCCGACAGCTTCAGCTCCAGCTCCTGCACCTGCTTCACCAGCAGAGAGATGTGCTGAAGCATGTCCTTGTTCTGCAGCAGGAGCTGGTGCACGCGAGCCTGGGCCTCCAGCCGCGCCGCAGCCTCAGCAGCCAGCTGGTCCTTCAGCAAGTGAACCTGCAGGGGAGGAGGAGGCAGAGGAGACAGCGAGAAGACAGGACAGAGAGAAGGGAGGCACGTGAATGCAAACGCGAGTCACTGGTGGACGGCCAGGACCAGAGACACCTTCCAGCTTCAATTCAAGACAAAGAAGCCCTGCCCCGGGCAAAATGGGCACCCGGGCTTGCAATTCAGAGGAGAAGCCGAAAGAAGCTGCTCGCTGGCTCTCTCTCTGTCCTGAGTGAGGGCCACGATGTGTCACTCGTGTACGACTCAGAGCCCCACACCACGAGCAAAAGGTAGGAAAGAGTTGGGCCCCAGACCCTGCCCCCTGCTCCATCCCTGTCGGAACTCCTTTGACAGCTAACGTATTACTGCTGTGTTGAGGCAGGTACGTTTTTCTTATCTTGTCTTTTAAAAAACGAAACCAAAAACTGATATACTGACCCACTAGCTGAGAACAGTGTCACAGTAAACCCTCTGCAATCTTCCCTTTTCCCTTCCTCGCATCCAAATACCGTGAGAAATAGGAAGCCCTACACATGCCCTTTCTAAGTCAGTGAAATGGCTGTCATGGTCTGTGTTTCCACATCTGTGGGTGGGTGTCAGCTTCCTTCCCTGACCTTCCGTTCCCTTTTTATTTCTCAGGGCACCCGGGAGCATGCTTCATACCTGGCAAATGTCAAACGTTTGCTGACTGACTCATAACAGGGCCTCATCCAGCAACCCCGGCAGGGCTGAGGTAAACAGCTTTACAGAGACGCCCTCTATGAGAAGAGGGGGACCCTCATCACCTCTCGCCTTCTCACGGTAGAGCACCTGGCAATGGCATACCCCGAATGCTCAGGGCCCAGTAGGGTCTGCTCTTCGTGTGCAATCTGGGTGTGGGGATACAATTCAGTGGGAGGAGAGGTGGGGTGATTCTGTCAGGACCCTGGTTTGAAGAAACTGAGTCACGAGACGATGACAATATTTACACATACGTGATTTTTCTGCTAAGAAGTGGATAAAGGGGTCTCTAGGAGGGTTTCTGAAGGTCCCTGAACAAGCACAGCTGATGAATTTGGTGGCCTGGACCAAGGCGTGTGGGAAAGAGCATTTTCTTGAACCGAAAACATGGTGTGGATAAAGACACAGAGTCAGGGTGAGCAGGGTGGGAGAGCTGCAACCAGGAGCGGAGGAGAGAGAAGGAAGGAACTGGAAAAGCCAATTCTCTGGCTCAGACAACAAATGCTCTGGATTTCTGAAGCGTAATCCGCTCCAAAGAGATTCACGTTCTATCAGGGAGTAAAAGACCATGTCCGCCCCACCGTCTGGCCAAGCCTGACTCAGGGTCCTGCCAGCCCTCCCAGCAGCCAGCACTCGGAGACCATACTCTTGCATGCAGCGGCTGCTTCTCCCGCTGCCCGGATTTAAGGACCTGATCCTGCAGTTGGCTCTGCCTCTAAGTGGGGCCACTAATGAGATTAGTTGCCACTTTCCATTAGTGGCTCCCAAGATGAGGCCGATCTTTCCCTCGGGGGTGGGGGGGAGGATGCCTAAGGAATCTAAAGTAAATCTGTTCTCCACCGGGTGCTGCTAAGGACAGAACTGATACTTTGGTCCAGAAATCAGCCTCATCTGTTGCCTCAGATAATCTAAAGAGAGATCTAGAGAAGGGTGAGAACGGAGAAGAGAGTGGCAATAATATTTCAATCTGGATATCAGATGGTGGATGGCTATTAAGCCTCTATCTTCCCTGGAAACTGAGGCATGGAGGTAGTTCACCCGAGAGTGCCCCAGATCCTGTTGCTTCTGAGAAACAGGACAGTTGCTGGGGGAAACCCACCCCCAGAAGGGCCCCCAGAGGAAAGGCCAACCTTAACCTTCTACCTGCAAGTAATGTAACTTATTCCAACTAAGAGTATCATTGAAAGGAATGTACCGAGCAGACAGAATTGCTAATTATCCATTTTCTATTTTCTTTGGAACAAAAACAGAAACATTAGGCATAAATGTGGAACAAAGCTTTCAATGCATGTAAACAGAAAACGTGGAGAATCCTGCCTACCACTAACTGGCATCTCTGGAGGGTTCCCTGCACACACATGCTACAGACTCAGGTGCCTGAACCCCACATCTGAACATCCCAACGGAAGCTGGAACACTTGAGTCTGTTGGTTACTCCCTATGCAACTGCAGGTAATTCACTTCTACTTGGACCTCCCTTTCTCCATCTTTCAACTGAGAGGGTTGGCTAGAGGCTCGGACAGTCTGTGATTTCACATCCAGGCGTATGGAGTGGCCAGTACCAGGGGCCATTCACTAAAGGCTCACTGAAGAACATCTCTAGATTTCCACTGGGAAGTCAGAGAATTAGGACTGGGAACAAAAGAGGAATTCCCTCCTGCAGAAGCCAGGGGAAAAACAAATTGGAAGTTTCTTTTGCAGGTAACCATTCTAGTGGTGGAGGTACCATCAGTACATAAAAGACGACCCTTGCATCAAAAGCTTTCATCCCAAATCCACTGGCACTCAGCACCATGAAAAATGCAGTGTTTGAGTCCTCCTCGTGCCAGATTAAATAAGAATTTTAGTCTTGCAAACGTAGTTATAACATTTCGGGCATTTTCAAACCCTGGGAATGAGAACGCACACGCTGCCGCCGCCGCCTAAACCCGGCGCTGACGAGCCCTTCCGCTCCTGCAGCCATCAAAAGTGGCAGCAGGCATACGGCTCCGACCTGTCGCTGCAGCAGTCTGCACATCACAGGAGAACCCAGACCAGGCCAAGCTGGGACAAAACAGCCAAGACTTCCTTTAAATGTGAGGCAATTTAATAGTCCCTGTGTTTTGCATATGTGGGCCTGGCCCCGAAGCACCAAAATGAGGCAGCATTATTTTCAGCCTTGGCTCGGGCAGTCAGCTACAGCTGTGTGCTCACTTTCTCCATGGCGCAACAGGACCAGGTAACACCGCCTCTTCCCTACCAGGCGGGACTTATTTGTACTCAGCACACTCTTAAAGCATCGGACACCTTTTGCAAAGGTAGGCCATATCAATTTCTGGAAAGGTAGGAGTTAGCTTGGCCTTGCCAGAGCTGTGTGGTCTTTGGCAAGGACTTATTCTGGTCACCATCTAAGTCCGCGGGAGGGCCACGCCTGGAGGGCGGTGTCCAGTTCTGCATTCCTGCCACAGCACTACAAGCGTAAGTTCGACCCTGTGCCCTCCAGCTGGGGTGCCACTTCCCAAAACTCAGATACCCACCCTCAACCCACCCAGCAACACCAGACCACTGCCCACTGGCTCTCCAGCCTACTTGCCTGGACTCCAGCTCCTCCGCGAGAAGTGCGGGCAGGCCCAGGCTGAAGTTAGGGAGCGGCAGGCACATGGAAATGGCAGTGAGGAGAACCAGAGCGATTTGCCCACACACACACCGGACACACAAGCGGAGGCAGGCAGCGCTGTCTCAGCATGCACAAGGCAGGGGACCTGGGCAGTGCACCCAGGGCGCTGGGGACTGGGGGAAGCCACGAGGCCAGATGCTAAAACTAGGGCCTCGGCGGGGTGTGGAGGGGTTTTAGCGCTGTTCCTCTAACTACGGCATACACAGTTGCGAAGCACAGGTAACCAACCACTTGTCTCAGAACAAGTGCAAGTGGCACAGGTAGAGGAGAAATCTTTACATAGCAACACTGAGCTGCGGTATAACATTTTCCCCACGAGCTAGGCCAGGAATTGGCAAACTGTGAAGGAGCCTGGCCTACTTAACTGTTGCCAGTCAGCCACAGTGCCTGGATCAATTCTGGAGCTGTGTGGGCCCAGCCCGTGGCCATGCGGGCGCCAGCTACATCCCAGCTTTGGTTCAAGGCTTGGCTATACTCTCGTTCGCACCCTTGAACTTCTGGTCCATCTAAAAGCAGGAAGCTAGTGCAGCCAGGCAAGCCTCATGCTGGGTTCGGGAAAGTGGTCCAAAGGGCTTGGGGTTCACTATTTACACACTGATATCTAATCTAGAAATGCTTAAGAGGCAGCTGAGCGACACCTTCGCCTGGGTACCTTTAAGGCCAGGACAGGCCCTTTCTAGGTCAGCTCTGAACCAATTTAGGGAGAGGCTGGGAGAGATCTTGAGGTCTCAGGCCAAATCAGAATGCTGTGAAGGAGATCTAAGCCTAGCCCCATTGATAACAGTAGAACCAGACTGGCCTGTGAGAATAAATGGGGGAGAGGGGCATAAATCATGCAACAAGGGACCCCAAGAGTGCACCTGTTTGCAAGAAACTATCTTTATCCTTAGCTCTTCTCGGGAGCCACACAGGAGGACTTGGATGCCCCCAGAGCAAAGGAAAATATGTTCCCACTGAAGGGCTGAGATCACAGTATTACCCATTGGAATTCTGAGGACTGCTGGTAGTTTAACGAAGAAAGAAACCTTGCAGTTTGACGGCAGTAGAGTCTGACAGAACAAGTAAAAGTTGACCTCTACTGGACACTGTGCAGAGAAACCACGTATGCCAGATTTGATATGTTTTAAATGCATGAAAGATGTCAAGAAGACCTATCTATTAGTCCACCTATGTATCTTATATCGTTTATACCCAAAGATATGCATACTAATAAAAAGCCCTTGGATCAAATGCTACAAAGAGAGTGGGAGAGGAACACGCAGAGAAGCCTGTCGCTGAAGGCTGGTTTAGGACTGAATTGGTCCGGAGGACAGGGGAGCTGAAAGCCAGTTGAGAGGTTACAATAATACGGCTGCTTCATTCCCGGGCAGCAAAGGAAGGGGCAAACTGAAGAGACTGCTTATGAGGAAGGTAGAGAAGGGCAGAGGAGTCTGCTCCAGAAGCTCTCTGAAGACCTCAAGGTGCTGTCTGACCTGAAGATTTTAGAAGTCTACGACCCTACCCCAAGTCATTTCATCCATGTGGGATACTGATGCACTCTGGTGGCCTTTCAATCATGTCACTGCCTGAACTGAGACTCAACCAGGACACCACCAACTATAATCAACAGACTCCAAGTGCAGGAGAGGCTGAGGGTGTCCAGCCTGTGGAAGTGGCTGGAACTGAGAGAGGCTCATCAAGTGAACTGCAACTGGAACCATGCTCTTCCCCTCTCCTAGCTTCACTGTCTTCAAGGACAGAGGCAATTAAAATAGGGCCAGGGCAGTGACGCCTGCTTGAGACAGATGCTTGATTCTGGGCCAGAGAACCGCTCTTAGGCTTTCATCCTGACTGTGGGAGACTTACAGGTCTTGTGGCTTCGCTGAGTACGTTAACTGCCTCAACACTCTTCTTGTGCAGACTGTACATGTGCAAATAGTTTCTCTTTAGTATTAAGCAGTGAGTTCACATTCAAATGCCTCTCCGGTAATATTCACCATGAATACGCATCAAGCCCATTCTTAGATAAATAATAATTACTTGGCAATGGATATGCTGAAGGAGAAAAGTATCATGGCTGGAGGATGGATTTATATTTAACGGGAAACTCTGGAAATGACATGAGTTGCTGAACGGCCCCGTGCTGCAGCACGCCGGCTTTCTGCTCCTGTCAGCCGTCACACCTGGGAGGAGGGGATTCTCGGGACAGCCACTCCGTTAGTAACTAGAGGAGATGAACTGTGTTATCTGACAAAAGGCGATGATTTTTCCCCCAAATATAAGAAGCCATTAATGACATTCCTCCTCTTTGTTGCTGTTTTGGGAACACCTGCGAATCCTCCTAGAATTAGCACACATCCTTTTGGGTTCATGGTCTGGATTTTTAAAAAGGTTCAAATCCCTTGGAAGCAGCGCCCTACTGATTTTACTCTCTTGAAACCTGGCTGCAAAAGGCACCCATGAGGCTGGGCCTCAGGCCCAGGTCAGGGTGAGACTGTTACAAAGAAGGTCTTCTCAAGACCCAAGTCATTGCATCGTTCTGGGTAGGCTGCTGGATGCTTCCTCAAGGGGTATGTGTTGGAAAGGACGGCTCCGCCTGGGTGGTTCACTCCACCCAAGGGTCATGAGACGAGTAAGGAGAAGAAACGATGAGGATCGATAAGAGCTCCCTAGAGAAGTCTTCGTGTTCTCATTCAAGAACGCAGAAGGCCAGCCTGGTTGACCAGACATAGAATGTCGATGCATAGAGCTGCCTTTCCCGATCTCTCACCAACTCTCCAAAGCCTGAAGACCCCACCTTCCTCCTCACTGTCTGCATCTACCCACCCAGGTCCTCACCCTGTCTGACTCCTACCACAGAATTCAGCCTGTAAACGGTACAAATGATTGTGTCTTCACTCTTCCCCGATGGCCCATAGAGAAGATGAAGCTCGGACTCACTAGTTCCAAGGAAGATGTGGACTCTACCATGCCCTGCACAGAAAGCAAGCGAGAGGCATCCCTGCTAAAAGCAGCAGGGAAATCAGCTCACCCCTCCTTTCTAAGGCAGCAGCAGCGCAACACGTCTTCAGGGCTCACACAGCACTTGGCTCCTGAAATCTAAGCCAAGTCTTCTCATTATGGCTCAAATGCTATGCCTACGTTCCTGTCAGTTAAATCCCAATATAATGAACTCCAGGCCAGTATGGTATCAAATTCTGCTTGGAGAAATCTTTAAAAAAAAAAAAAAAATCCTTCCTGGAATGCGTAGATGACTAACAGAGGCATGGAAATCCCTATGGACGAGGTTTCCAGGGTGGTGGCTTCTGCAAGGGTGTTTGGGACAAATTCACACTTTAAACTCTTTTAAGAGTGGTATCACAAAGTCACATCTGTCCTGACTCCAGAGGCGTCCCTTCCCACCCCAAACACCAGCAAATGAAGGTAGGAAAGGAAGGGTGAAATTATGTGCATCTTATTCCTTAGTAAGTTCAAATCATTATCCAACAACATCCAGCCAAGCCAGCCAAGCCCAACTCAGAGCGGGGGTACACGGGAAGCCAAAACACTTCTTCCCATTTCTACCGCGTCCCCCATCTCTCCCCTCCCTGCCGCCCCCACTGCTCAACAAGCAACGACCCAACAGCGGGAGCCATCCCTCACAGCTCGCTAGGTTGTAAACCTGCCCTGTGCCCCTCGCTAAGGAAGGCGCGTCAAGCCCATGAGAGTGGAGCCTGCGAAGTAGGGAGGAGGCTGAGGAGAACCTGGGCCACAGCCACTTGTGTCTGTTGCTGCTGCTGCTGGAGGAGCTGCTGGAGGAGCTGCATCTGGTGCTGGGTGGACAGCGGCGTGCCCGCGCCCAAGCCCGGGGGCTTCGAGGAAGAAGAGGGAAGAAGCATCCTGGGCGAGGCTGTCAGCATGGGCTCCTGGGGGCGGGCTGAGACCTGGTGGAGAAGAGGAGACACGGCGTGACCCTGGGCAGGCGCCACCTGTAGGAGCCTCACTCTACCTTTAGCGTGTAGGAGGGTGGGGTGAAATGGCCCACTTTTAACCAAGAGCTGGAAATGCTACGTCTTTTTTTTTTTTTTTTTTGGCTGCACTGGGTCTTCATTGCCGTGCGTGGGCTTTCTCTAGTTGCGGGACTACGCTTCATTGTGCGGGCTTCTCATTGCAGTGGCCTCCCTTCCAGAGCACGGGCTCTAGGCACGTGGGCTTCAGTAGTTGTGGCACGTGGGCTCAGTAGTTGTGGCACACAGACTCAGAAGTTGTGGCTCTCAGGCTCTAGAGTGCAGGCTTACTGTTGTGGCGCACGGGCTTAGCTGCTCCGCGGCATGTGGGATCCTCCCGGACGAGGGCTGGAACCTGCGTCCCCTGCATTGGCAGGCGGATTCCTAACCACTGTGCCACCCGGGAAGCCACAATGCTACGTCTTCAGTGGAAATGTGGATAGACTCCCACAGAGGAGATGATGATCTGATGGCCTGGGCTGGGACCACAGAGTCAGAAAACCCTATCTGGACACCTGAGTTACTGATGCCATGTGATGGGAGACCAGGCAGCTGAGATCATCCTATCACTTGCCCATAGCTTCCAACTATACCATGTTGTTGAGTCACTTGAGGTTCTGGACTTAGAGGGATCTGTCTCTATGAAAGATAGCTACCTACCACCCCACTACGGGGCGGCTTCTACCTTTACTTTGTTGTGTTCTTAGGGCTCCCTCTTCCAGGCTCTGCAGGGTTCTCCTGGGCTGGCCACAGGTGAGGGAGGCGCTCCAGCCCAGCACGGCCTCCTCTCACAGTGAGAGCCACCAGGGAAGCAAGTCGGGACACAGATAGTGGTCTGGAGAGATCCTCTCTCTGAAAGGGGAAAGCAGTTTCTATTCCCTTCCCTCCTGTCTCCCTCCTGGTAGTTGGACACTTTCATTAAGATGGTTTCTGTGAGCCAGAGAATTCAAGCACAGGGTTGAATTTGATTTCTGGCAGCTCTGCTGCTGGTCCTTTTTCAGATGTGCAAGAGGAAGCACCCAGTGACAGAGGGCTTTTGCCACTTGCAGAGTACAAACTGGGCACCAAAGAAGATATCAGGCAGACAATCTGGAACAGCATTGCCCTTCAAACGAGACAGGTTTCTCCTTCTGATGAACTAGCCCAACGACTTCCACTTGAGAAAAGGCATTGCATGGTGAGGAAAGAGGCACTCCTGATACAGGCAACTGGCAGGGAAGCTACAGGAAGGGGAATTTGTCAGTATTTTCCTCCTGTTGGCAGGGGTGTGGGGGGTGCGGGGGGGGGTTGTTTTGTCTTCGGGTTGGAGGTTCTTAGTTTCTTAACCTGGATCCTATCAGGAACTCCTTGAGGGCGGCCATCATCTCACCCATAAGATACGAGGTTGAAATTGACGCCTGAGGTGGTCTGGCAGTTTCTAACCTCCAAGAGGCCAATCTCCAGCCTCCCCAGGAGCATCAAAGGCACACAACCCCTAGCTGCAGGCAGAGGCAGCCCTAACTCACTCTGCTCCTTCAGCTGAGCCCCCGGGGATCATGTCACATTGTGCAAGGATTAGCCATGCACAGGTATTGTGCAGCGACAAGGTGCCATTCAAGGTGGGGCCTCCACTGGGAAGAAGGGGACCCAGTGCTGATGGGACCCTGGAGGGTGGCACGCATCGGGAATGAGCTCTGTGGCATCCTGACACGCAGCAGCGTCTAGCATCAACGCACGGGGACTGAATCTCTAGAAGTCAGGCCCCTCTGAAAGGAAGTAAAACGTGCTCTGGAACCACCACGGTGCTGGGGAGCGCCTCACCCTAAAGGTGACCCAGCAGGCGCTAAGAGGTGACCGACAGTGGCTGAGGCTGTGACACAAACTGCTCTGGGAGGTGGTGTGCGTGCAGACCACCTGGGTGGGCCACCTCCGGCTTACCTTGGAGTCTGTATGGGAGCCTCCTTCCGTCCCTACCGCGTCAAGGTCAGTCACACCTCGGCTGAACTCCAGGGCCTCATTCCCTGGAAGCGGGGCCTCGACGGCATCGATGTCCGTCTCCTCTGCAGTGGCCGTGGAGGCCCTCTCGGCTCCGGTGAGCTGGCGGCCTACAGGGACAACAGAGAGGGTAGGGAAGGGGTACAGTCACACTAAGGACAACGTCCTACTTGCCCAACACTTTAGTTTTCAGTTGTGTCACACCTAGGGACGCCACTGGCTTTGTAATGTTTTCACATATCTTTTCACTCAAGTCTGTTAAATTTCCAATCCAGTAAGATGTTCTCATTTTAATATCCTTTTAAAGTCCAGAAACAAAGACACCATTTCTTCAAGTCTGCACATGACTGCTTGGCCATGCTCCTAACGGGCTGTCAGATAAGGGGTAAATCACCTCACTCCCTGGGCCCCAGTTCCTTCAACTGTATAGTGGAGGCTGAGTTAAGTGCGTGGGAGGGTTGCAGGCCTGAAAAATAAGGACAAGGAGATCCGAGGCCCCATCCCACACAGTACGTCAGTCTCCCATCCTCAGAGCCTGCCTCTGACCGTCCCTCAGGAGCAAAAGCTAGGGAAGGGCCCTGGAGAAGGCGGCAGTGGCAGAGGAGAGACAGGTGGCTGGTTTTCATGCCTTGTCTTGTCTATTTCCCACCTGCCCCTTCCTACCGAAGACAGTGACCATGTCTTTGATCACACGCTCAGCACGTGTATGAAATTCCTACTGTTTCTTATTTTTCTTCATTCCCTGTTCCTCTCTCTTTCCTGGGCTCTATAAAAACACCTGGCAATTCTGAGGCATTTCCCAGGAAACATTTTTTTTTTCTCTACATTTGGGATTAGGTTCATCACTACTGTCTTCAAATAAAACTTCTTAAAAGGCTTCAGAGACCAAGCACCAATTGTAAAACTGCACAGGCTAATGTAAGTAGCAAGTATGAAGAGTTGATTCCCTAACCCTAAGGCCGACCCAGGGAGCCAGGCTTTGGTCATCTGAGGGCCCGCCTTGTAGAACAAATAGTCCTAACAAGTCTTCTCATGCAAACCCATACGAGTCATCGGGGGAAGCAAGGCGGTATTTAGAAAGCCAACGGTGTGCTTGGTTTTCCTCCTGGCTGCTCTGGGAGCTGGGAGACGGACTGCTAAGGGTTGCAGTGGCATGTAACAGAAAGGAGGGCCCTGGACCATGGCCTGGCAGGGCAGCTCTTCTGCTCCTTTGTAAAGCAGCCGGCAGGAACATAGGGAGTGGGCTACTTCCTACCATCTCCTGCACCCAGAAGTGACCTTCCTGATGATGAAGAGGTTGATCCTGTGAGAGGGAGGCCGATGGATAACTCGTGACTATTTCTTAGTAGGTGGATGGTGTTGGGAACTGAGCCTCTGAGTCTCCTTGCCCGCAGAGGAGTGAGCAGGGTGAACTGGGCCTGCGTTTGAGGAGAGATCTCCATCAGTCATCAGGAGGGACTGGCTCCTACAGCACCGGGCATCCATCTGTCAGTGCACTTAATTAGCTCATGATAGCAACTGTGCCCTTCTGGTCTTGAGACCAAGGGTGTATTTCATTCATGGCTCCCGAGGATCTGGCACAGAGAAGGTGTTCAGTAGACACTAACAAAGGCAACAGTGTCACGACAGGGTAGCAGAACAGGGAAGTGGGCTATAAGAGGAGGCTGCCCCTCACCCCTGGAGATCCTAATGACGAGAACTAAGCAGCCCTCCAGAGGGTCTGGAGATGCCCAGCCCAGGAGCCCAGAAGGGATTGGAAAATCTCTTAGGTTCTAGCTCTGCTTCTGGGGGAGTCATTAAAAAACAAACTTCTCAGCCATTTTCTTTGTACTAGTGGAGTTCCCAAACCAAGCCTGACGTACATGAAGTCACCAACTATGGGGCTGCTTTTTGAGAGACTTCCTGCCACTCAGTGGGCTCTTTGAGGATCACATTTGGAGTCTTATAGATTTAGTACAGCTAACGGGTAGAGAGTACAAGCATACCTATTTTACTGCACTTTACAGATATTTCATTTTTACAAATTGAAGGTTTGTGGCAAACCTGCATTGAGCAAGTCTACTGGCACCATTTTCCCAACAGCATTTGCTTACTGTGTGTCTGTGTCACATTTTGGTAATTCTCACAATATTTCAAACTTTCTCATTATCTGTTATTAGGTGCTATCCATTATTTGTTATGATGATCTCTGATCAGTGATCTTTGCTTATAATTATTTGGGGGCCCCATAAACTGTACTCATATAAGACAGTGAACTTAATGTGCTCTGACTGCTTCACTTGCTAGCCACTCCCACCCCCCCCCCCATCTCTCTTCCTTTTCTTGGGCCTCCCTATTCTCTAAGACACAACAATATGGAAATTAGGCCAATTAATAACCTTACACTGGCCTCAAGTGTTCAAGTGAAAGGAAGAGTCACATGTCTCTCGTCTTAAATCAAAAGCTAGATATGATTAAGCTTAGTGAGGAAGGCGTGTTGAAAGCCAAAATAGGTCAAAAGCAAGGCCTCTTGCAACAGTTAGCCAAGTTGTGAATGCCTAACCCAGAGCAAGGCCCTAACTCTCTTAAATTCTATGAAGGCTAAGAGAAGGTAGGAAGCTACAGAAGAAGAGTTTGAAGCTAGCAGAGGTTGGTTCATGAGGTTTAAGGAAAGAAGCCATAACCATAGGCAAAAGTGCAAGGTGAAGCTGCAAGTGCTGAGGTAGAAGCTGTGGCAAGTTACCCAGAAGATCTAGATAAGATCATTAATGAAGGTGTCTACACTAAACAACAGATTTTCCATGTAGAGGAAACAGCCTCATATTGGGAAGATGCTGTCATTCAGGACTTTCATAGCTAGAGAGGAGAAGTCAATGACTGGCTTCAAAGCTTCGAAGGACAGGCTGACGCTCTTTAGGAGCTAATACAGCCAGTGACTTCAACTTGAAGTTGAAGCCAATGTTTATTTACCACTCCGAAAATCCTAGGGCCCTTAAGAATTACGCTAAATCTACTCTGCCTGTGCCCTACACATGGAACAACAAAGCCTGGATGACAGCACATCTGTCGACAACATGGTTTACTGAATATTTTAAGACCACTGTTGAGACCTACTGCTCAGAGAAAAAGATTCTTTTCAAATTATTACTGCTCATTGGCAATGCACCTGGTCACCCAAGAGCTCTGATGGAGAGGTACAATGAGATTAATGTTGTTTTCACACCTGCTAGCACAGCATCCGTTCTGCAGCCCATGGATCAAGGAGTAATTTCAACTTTCAAGTCTTATTATTTAGGAAATACATTTCATAAGGCTACAGCTGCCATAAATAGCAATTCTCCTGATGGATCTGGGCAAAATAACTTGAAGATCTTCTGGAAAAGATGCACCATTCTAGACACCATTAAGAACATCCGTGATCCATGGGAAGAGGCCAAAATGTCAACATGAACAGGATTTTGGAAGAAGTTGATCCCAACCTTCACGGATGACTCTGAGGGGTTCAAGACTTCAGTGGAGGAAATAACTGCAGATGTGGTGCAAACAGCAAGAGAACTAGCATTAGAAGGGGAGCCTGAAGATGTGACTGAATTGCTGCAATGTCATGATAAAACTTGAACAGATGAGGAACTGCTTCGTATGGATAAGCAAAGAAAGTGGTTTCGTGAGATGGAATCTACTTCTGGCAACGATGTGTAAAGACTGTTGAAATGCCAATAAAGGATCTAGAATATTACATAAACTTAGTTGATAAAGCAGTGGCAGGGTTTGAGAGGATTGACTCCAATATTGAAAGAAGTTTTACTGTGGGTAAAATGCTATAAAACAGCATTGCCTGCTACAGAGAAATTGTTTGTGAAAGGTGCGTCAACCAATGTGGCCAACTTCACTGATGCCTTATTTTAAGAAACTGTCCCAGCCCGCCCCACCCCGCACCTTAGCACCCACCACCCTAATCAGTCAGCACCCATCAACACTGAGGCAAAACCCTCCACTAGCAAAAAGATTACGGTTTGCTCAGATGATAGTATTTGTTAGCAATGAAGTATTTTAAAAGTATGTACAGTTTTTTACATATAATACTATTGTACACTTAATAGACTACAGTATAGTGTAAAGATAACTTTTATGTGCGTTGGGAAACTAAAAACTTTGTGCTACTCGCTTTATTGCAATATTCATTTTATTGCTATGGTCTGAAACTGAACTCGCGATATCTCCTAGGTATGCCTGTATAGTAACAGATCTGTTAGAACCGGGGGGGTAAAGCTGGGGTAGAGAGAAAGAACAAGCTAGATGGAGGGATATTATTATTGTGTGTGTGCCTGTCAGTGTATCAGATAACACAACATCTCGAAAAGGGACCCACAGCAAACGGTCTTCTGCAGGTCCTATCAGACAAGGGACAAAATCTGGTATTTGCAATGTTCCTGATATCGACAAGCCCAAGGGACAAGAAATGATACGAAAATCTTCTGGTAAAACCAGGAAACTTACAGGACTGGGCACTATGGATTTCAAATTGTAATAGGGACAGGTAAGACTGAACTTGGGGTAGGGGGTGGTGCTTTTTAAACTGTTTATTTAAACTATACTGGATACACTGAATAGTCTCTAAACATATGCTGATTTCATTCATCTACTCAGTAAGTATTTGTTAAGAACCCTGTATACGAAAGAAGTCCACTGGGCATAAAGATGAATAAGCAGAATCTGTGCTTTCAATGCTTCCCCAGCCTGATGGAAGAAACAGACGTAAACCACAGATGCAGCATGAGGCTGTATCACCTATGAGGGAGCTATCCAGGGTGCAGGACAACAGAAGAGGAACATCTAAGTCAGGCGGGTGTTAGAGAAGCCTGTGCAGAGGGGAAACACCTCCTGAGGAAGGAGTACCAGCTAAGGCAGGTGAAGAAGCAGGCAGAGGGGAGGGGAGGCCATGGAAGGCTCTCTAGGCAGAGGGCAAGGCAGGGGCAAAGACACAGAGGTACAGAAGTCCACAGCATGGTTGGAGACACTGCAAATGACTCTGCAGGAGGGACCTGACCAGGAAGCGTCAGGATCTGATCTTGAAGGAAGGCAAGCAGGTGAAGTAATACCAAAAGATCTTCATGTTTTCAAATTTCACCTAGGGATGACGTGGAGGATAGATCTATAAGGGACACGATAGAAAGCAATACTCTAGGGGAGAAAGATGAGGGCTTAAGCTAAAGAGGTGGCATAAGACAGAACAGAGGGGACAAATCTGAAATACCTTCAGGGGTGCAGAAATCACTGGACTTGGTAACCAACTGTCTGCGGGCGGGGAAGGGGGAGGGAAAGAGGGAGAGAGGAGGAGATGGGGAGGGAGAGAGAGAGGAATACATGTAGAATGAGTTTTAAAACTCTGATTTAGGTGACTGAGTAGAGACTGGCATCCTTTAGGGAAAATGTTGGAGAAGGAGGATTGTGGGTAAGAGAATGAAATTGGGAGAGTCTGTAGCAGCTAACTGGAGATAGCCACTATCCGTAAGTGGAGAGTTCAAGAAAAAGGTCTGGGCTGGAGTTAAAACCATGGGCAGTCAAAAAAGAGCAAAGGGACCGATCCCAGGAGAAAATCCCCACACCTGAGGGGTAGGTGGAAAGGAGAACCTACAAAGGATGCCGGAAAGCAGCTAGCGGAGAAAAAAGGAAAGAGTGTGGGGTGGCGGTGGGGGGCCCCAGAAGCTGGGGAAGGGGAGTGCTTCATTCCCAGTGGTGCACACTGCAGACAAAGGCTGGTTCAATTTGCCGACTAGGTGGCCCTTCAGTGACCTGGACTGGTCGTTTCAGGAAGGACTGGCAGGCAGCAGACACCAGATCACTGGAGGTTGAAGGGCTAATGGCGAGGGTGGGGTAGACAATGAGTATAAATGTGTCTCGCAAGAAGCTTGACTATGGAGAGGAAAGAGATAGGCTGGGGGAGATGCAGGGACAAGGAAGGTTTGAGTTTTGTTTTTTTTTTATGATGGAAAAGACTTGACCTTATCTATTTGCAGTGGGGGGGGGGGAAAGTCAGCACAGTAGAAGATTCAGGTGATGATTTAGGAGAGAGCTGATGGCTCAGGGTTTAGGAAGAGGCGAGATGAGGGGAAAAGCAGAGGCAGTGAATAGGTTAATCTCAGACAGGAGAAGAACATGGTCCACCAAGACGGAAACTGGGGATGAGGGAAAGGCAGAAGGACTGCTGAATGGCAAAGGAGCCTGGGGCCAAGTCTGGGGACCACAGATGTGTAATGGACCAGCGTCACAGGGCAAAATGGACAGGTACTGTTGGATGAATGTAGAACTTTTTACATGTCAATTATACCTCAAAATAAAATGGTTAAAAAAAAAAAGGATTATCAGCTCAGTCCAAAAGTACTTGAAATGGCCACTTTCTGCCTCAAAATTGCAACAGCAATAGCTTAAACTCAAATAGTGCTTACTGTGTTCCAGGCACTAGTTTAAGGGATTTACATGTCTTAACTCATTTATCCTTAGAACCACCCTGAGAGTTAAGCACTATTATTATCCCCATTTGACAGATAAAGAAACTGAGGCACAGAGCTGGTAAGGCTGGAGCTGGGGCTCAAAGCCTGCCAGTCTGGCTCCAGGCTTGGTGCTTTTAACCATGGCACCACCTCGTCTCCCAACAGGCTCACTGCTTCCACCTGTAGTCTCAGCCACCCTGCTTTATCTTCTTCATTGCATCGACATCCCCTAAAATGGTCTTGTTTGTCATCTGTTTGATCCCCCACCCCAACTTTCAGTGTGAGCTCCTCGCCAGCGGAAACCTTGTCTTGTTCACAGTATCCCCAGAATCGAGCCTGGCATATGCGGAAACTCGATAAACATATGCTGAATGAAGGAAGGGAACTGAAACTCAGGAGAACCAAAGGATCAGGCAGTGGCGGCCTGATGAGATGGAAGAGCAGGTGTGGTGGGAGCGTGGAAGTGACACAAGGTCAGTGGTGTGCTTGCTTGAATAAGCCAGATGCCCAGGTCCAGCAGATGTAACAGGTACACAGTAAATACTCCTGAATCCACTGCTCACTGTCTAGATGGCAAGAGTTTTATTTCTAAGAAGCTCTAATCTCCAAAGGGCTCCAAGCCCTTCCCCACGTTGGATTGTCTGCTGCCGTGGGAAGAGGGACGCCTCCAGGGGAACGGGATCTCTCCCAGGAAACCCACTCCAGGAGTCAAAGAAACTGCACAGGGCAAAGCAAGGCAAGAGGAACAGGGGCAGTGGCCCCACCTGGCTCTGAGCCCCGGGTACTGGCCAAGGACAGCTGCTGCCAAAACATACAAAAGATAAATCTCCCCCAGGGTAGGGAATGGTGGGAAGAATGAGGGAGGAAAGAAAGGCAGGCAGAGAAAGGGAGAGAGGGGCGGCACACACAATGAAAGTGAGGACCTTCATTAAAAGCACTCCCGAAACCCAGAAGGGAAAGGGCAGACAAGACATCAAAGAAGACAGCAAAGCCTCCGCACTTTCCAATTCCTCCAGAGTGAACAAGTTTCCTCTGCATGACAAACGGCCTGCCTGGGGCAGCTCCGCTGGAAAGATAAACACTGCATTAAATGAAAGCGCCCTAACGTGGAAGCAAGATTCTTGTTAAAAGGAAAAGAAAACCTGCCGACCGACAGTTCCACTGTGGAGCTTCAAGGTGCCCCGTTACAGAGAAAAATCCTAATGGAGTCAATAAAGTCTTCTGGGTGAAGAATTTATGGAAAAAAGCAACGTGTTCCTAGCAGTTTATAGACAGTATGGAAGCAAGTGGGGCTGTAAAAGGGAAGTGACTACGGGGCTTGATAAGAAAACATTTCCCATCTCAGATCTGTAGAATTCCAAGCACTGATACTCAAAGTAGGTTTCACTTCATGGCAGTGGCACTACACGGCATTCAGAGGGCACCTGATTAATCATTTAACGTGGATCTGTCATGAAATCATGGGACTTCAGAGATCTTCTTGTCCACTGCCCCCACTGCATAGATGGGGTCACGTAGTTGAGACTCTGAACTGGAGAACCGGCTAATAGCTAATGTGTATTTAGAGTGTATTACAGGCTAGGCACGATGCTGATTGACATGCATTATCTCCCAACACCTAGCAGATAAGAATGATCCAGAGAGACTATAAATATTGCTGAGGACCACCCGGCTGAGAAGTGGTAGAGTTAGGGTCCAAGCCCAGCTGTTCAGGTGCCAGAACCCAGACTCTCAGCTGCTTCTCTAGTCTGCTGGTCCAACGCTCTCTCCAAAATGCCACACTGCCTTTTCATTTCTGTGATGGTTGCTTTTGTGTGCCAATGTGCCTGGGCCATGGTGCCCAGATATTTGACCAAACATTATTCTAGATATCGCGCTGCAGGTATTTTTCGCACGAGAGTAAACATTTAAATCAGTAGACCCTGAGGAAAGCATGTTACCTTCCATGATGTAGGTGGGCTTCAACCAATCAGTTGAAGGTCTTAACAGAACAAAGACTGACCTCCCTGCAAGAAGAGGGAATTGTGCCAGCAGACCACCTTTAGATTGGAACTGCAGCTCTTTCCTGGACTTCCAGCCTGGAGCCCACCCTGCAGATTTTGGACTGGCCACACTTCCACAATCACATGAACCAATTCCTTAAAATGGTGTGTGTGTGTGTGTGTGTGTGTGTGTGTGTGTGTGTGAGTGACATGAGCCAATTCCTTAAAATGGGGTGTGTGTGTGTGTGTATCTCCCTGAAAAATACAATTTACATCACTCCCCAGGCCATATTCTCCCTTACATGAGTTGGGGAGAGCCCCTACACTCCCTTTACTCTGCAGAGACGCCAACACGATATATGGAGAGCATATCCAACCCATGCTTGACCTCCTTAAAGAGATATATACTCAGTGCTTTGACATCTTAAACTCTGAAGCAACTACACTGGGCCTGACAGATTTCCCTAAAATGAACCGAGATGTTTCATTTCCCTAAAATGAACATAAGTTACATTCTTCTCAGGGAGAATGGTATACAGAAGGTGCCAAATAGATGAAATCTCACGTATATTACTGTAATTTGAAAAAATGATCACCAAAAAGGTTATAAAAGGAGAGGTGCATGTCGCTGATGGGCCCATTATCTCGACGCTGACCACCTGTTCGTCAGAAGAGCGTAGCCACGCTGGTCTCCATCTGCAGCCTCAGCCACCATCACTCATCACCATCAGTACTCTCTTCAGCCTTCCAGCCTCACCCTCTAGGCTACATCACCTCAATGCTACCTACTCCCCCCAAACCAAGGTCATCGTTCTTCATCAAGGGGACTGTTTAGAAGTCACTCCCTGCTGAAATTTCTACTCAATCTCCATGCTCATTGTGGCACAGAGTAAGCTCTGAATAAATGCTGTTGACAATGACTAAAATGACACACATCCCTTGCCACAATCACTGACCATGTTTACCAGTTTATTCAACAAGTATTTATTATGCCAGGAACAGTCCCTACCCTCCCAGAGCTTGCACTCTACTGAAGACAGGAGGACACGATGTATCTGGTAGACAGTGGGCCAAATGCTGATGTTAACAGCATCAGCCAGGAGTGAAAAGAACATAGGAACCTGGAGGAAAAAAGTGTTTAACTTTTCGGGAAGGGGAGAGGAAGAGAATGGGACAGTGGAAGCTGGAAGGCAGGCTTCCCAGAAGACAGGACAGTGAAGGATAAGTAGAATGGCTGCCTGGGGTAAATGCAGGAACCACCGGCAGATGGAACGGCATTGACAACGGCTGGAGGGTACACGATACACTCAGGGTGCTAGGGGAGGAGTGGGGGGAGACAAGACGGAGAAAAGGATAGGAAGGGATCCCTACTGGAATCTCTACTCACCCCCAGAGAGAATCCTGCCTAGTATCACAGGAAATCATATCAACCCACCCCCACCCAGAAGACCCCTGCAGGGTCTAGAAGGGGAAGGAAGGAGTAGCTCCCGCTGCAGGAGGGAAAGAGGACCTACCCCTCAGAATAGTCTACATGAAATGTTATCCAGCTCTTCTCTCCAAAAGGCCAAACCATACCATCCTGACCTCTTTAGCAAATGGCTGAGAAGTTAGTTCTGATTAGGTGCTCGGAGGCTAGATCAAGCTCCACAGACAGGAGTTCCATGATAAGAACACAGTTCAAACACTCAACCTCTAGGTAACCTCCCTATGTCCAACTCCTTTCACTCCAGGAATAAATGGCTTCACCAGAGACAATGCCCTTTACTTTCTGATTAGAATTTCTTTGTATATGTGCATCCTGGCTGCTAGTGGTACCGTGGGTTTGAAAGCCTCTGAGGCTTAGCTATGATTCTCCACCAACAAGGGAGCAGGGCATCACCAAAGAACACTTAATAACGTAAAGGTATCAATCTTTTCCAGCTAGCAGCTCTGAGGGCAAATCCTCCAGTTCAGAAGTGAGCAGACCAGCTTCTGTTCTCTGAGCAACATGGCCAGCTATAGGTCTGGTATAATGAAAAGTACATCTTTCTCCCACTATCGCCACCTAGTTCCTTTTTGCAGAATGAACCACAGTAACCAGTGTCTTGTGTATCATTCTGGAGATGTTCTATGCAGAGTAGGCACATATATGGTTTCATGTGTATATGTATATATACATATATATACACACACACTTTCATTTACATGTATATATTTTTCTACAGTATAATTGGTAGCGTGTCATATCCACAGTTCTACACCTTGATTTATTTTTAATTCAACAAAATATCTTGGAGATGACTTTTTATCAGTTCATAGAGTACACCAACCGTGTAATATCCCATTATTTGTAACCATAATTTATTTTAAAATCCCCTCTTGCTATTTCCGATTTTTTTCTTTTTATAACAAATTCTTTGCTTACGTAACTTTATGTATGCGTTATTTCATACATGTATGGGTTTACCCTTAACATGAATTCTCTGAAGGGAATTTGAGGGTAATTTGGGGGTCAAAGCATGTGAATTTTCAAAATTAATGATTTCTACATTTTTCTCCATAGGGATTCTACCTTTATCACACACTATGTCAACATGTGTGTCTGGGTTTATTTCTGAGCTTTCTGTTCTGATCCATTCACGCACTTATTCATGCATCAGCACAGTTTTACCTATTATAGCTTTATAATATGTTTTTGTACCTGGAAAGCCACTCCTCTGTCATCACTCATCTCTTCCAGGACTTTTTCTATTCTTGCTTTTTCCCATATTTTAAAATAATAATAGCTAACATGTATTTGGTGTTTACCATGTGCCAAGCACCAGACTCAGCATTTGAAATGTATCTGCTCATCTAATCAACACAAAAATTCTATGAGGCAGGCATTACTGTTATTTCTATTTTTTCTAAAAGAGGAAACTAAGGCACAGGGAGGTTATGGAACTTGCCCAAAATCACACAGCCAGTGACCACTGCAGCTAGAATGTAAACCAAGAGTCTCTACTCTGCACCACTTTGTGATAATGCCTTTTGCAGTATGAGATTCCTTTTGCTATTTTCTAACTTCTTGAATTGAATGTTTAATTAATTTGATTTTCATGATTGATCATCTATTAATGTAAATAATTAAGCCTTTGATTTTCCTCTGAGCACTCTTTTATCTGTATCCCATAAGTTTTGAATATGATAGCGGACCAAGGTGCCTACTTTGCTGTTAAAAATTTGTATTGTAATGTTAAATTTATAGATTAATGTAAGGAGAATTAACATTTTTATGATGTTGAGATTTCCCAACCAAGAACTTTCCAATTGTTTATGATTTTCTTCATATAAAACATATATGTTTTATTATGATTATTCATCGGCATTTTATCTTTTTAAATTGTTATTTTAGTGGATATGTTCTTCCACTATGACTTCCAACTGGTTGTTGTTGGAACAGAAAACCAGTTTTCCATATGTATCTATTGGACCTCACCTCTTTAACTAAATTCTTTCATTTCTAATAGCTTTCAGTTTATTTTCATGGGTTTTCCACATAAAAATGTATAAACCATATTAACTTTTTGCCTAATACTCATACTTTTCCCCCCACATTTACTGTTAGATTATAGAGATGATAAAAGACATCTTTGTCTTATTCCTGACTTTTAATGAGACTTGAAGATTGGAGATATTGGAATAATGTCCACGCTGAAGGTTCATAAAACTATAGAATTTAGAAATAGGAAACAAAAAACCTACTTAGATAACTGTAATTATCTTCTTTCTAATTTGTTTTATGAAGGTGCTTTTGTATGGTAATTTTCTTTGGGGTCTGACTTGGTAGCATAAACAGCTCTACCTTTAAAATGTGTTTCCTGATATCCAGTTTAAATGCTTCTTTGTTTGATAGTTTAAATATCTTCAATTTTCCGTTATAAAAGTAACACACATTCCTTAAAGAAAATTTGGAATACAGAGAGAAACGGAGAAAATCAAATGTTTTTTAAGTGAACTGATTGCCTGCACGCACACACGCACACACGCGCACACACACACACACACACACACACACACACACAGACACACCCAAGAGGACTCTCATAGTTAAGGACTTGGTCCTGGTAAGATGGAGGAGGGGAGACAATTGAATTTGAATGTGGAGGAAATTGTTTTCAGAAGAAATTTATTTTTCAGAGTCCAAAAATCTAGCCAGGATAAGCTGATCCTTAGGACTGTTCACTGGGCTGAAATATCCCAAAGAAATCTTTGATTCTCTGACCAATTCTCTCAATCTTTTTGCCTGTCTTCTCCCCACCTCTCCGGAGGAAGTCACCCAGCCGGCGAAATAGCCCCACACTCTGAATCTGTGACCCAGGAGGAAACAGGCTTCTTTTGGGGATTGGCTCAAGATTAAAACCAGACCGCTCCCCACCTGAACATCCCCATTCCTGGGCCACCGTTCACTTCCACCGCCCCACGCTGTGTGTCTACCTGCCTGTTCATCCACACCCACGGCAGTGACCTACCTGGGTCCCCTGAGCTGTTGCTGTTCCTCTCACTCTCCCCGTCTTCCTGGCCATCGGCATTCTGCTGCGTGTGCTGTAGGCTCAACTTGTGGCAGACCTCGAAGGCCTGCCCCACCGTCCGGACGATTCGCATAGCTTGGCTCTGGGAAGGAGAAAGGAAAGGAGAGAAGGGAGGATGTGGAGACCCTCTATAAGGACACAAGAAGGGCCGAGGTGGGAGAGGATGTGCAAGAGGCATGCAGACAGAAACCCATGAAGCCAGCAAAGGAAAGAGATGGAAAAACCTCATGTTGTTTGGATGTGCACATACTCACAAAGAAGAATGCAAAGACATTTTCCCTTCCTGAAATACTCCAGAAAATAAGAAATTGTCACCACAGTTCTGAAACAATCAGTCAACTGAATGGACAGATAGCAAACAGCCCAATTCTGGACTTAGCCCAATTCCAACTCCCAAGTTTGACAAAAGTGGTTGATACGCTTCAGAATTCTTTGCCAACCATTATCAAATGTTCTATGGGTTCATCACACTAACAGTAACTCAGCCATGTTTTGTTTTTTTTTTCTGCTGGAAGCGGTGGGTTTCCCTGGTGTTCCTGCAGACCAAGGGTTGAGAAGCCACGGTCTAAACAGCAGAACCAGCTGAGGCCTGGAGTCCAAGTTCCCTGGAACACGACTGGCAGCCAAGGGTATCTAAGGTGAGCTTCCCAGCCTTGCTCTAAAGATGTCTCTCATTGGGTCTATTCTTTGGCTACTTCCTTTCTTTTTTTTTCTTTTCTTTCTTTCTTTCTTTTTTCTTGCTATTTAACCTCTTCCTCTAACTGCCCAAGCACTGAGCTTAACCCTAGCTCCCAGTAGTACACTACTAGGACAGCAGGAGACAGTACAAAAGAGCCTGTTCCTAGAAGGAGTCTCAAGTGGCCCACATAGGCCATGAGGAAAAACCACATGCAAGGTTTTTAGGGCAGGTCTTCTAACTGGATAACGGATTGTAATTTGCTAATCGGTCTGTTTTCACGTTCTTTCAAAGACTCACTGAATGACTTCAGTGAGAGCTATGCAGAGTTTAAGAGCTCAGGCTGGGAAAGCTTAGGTCACTGCTCCTCTTACACCAGTGGTCCCCAAACACTCTGCCACCACAGACTGCACTGTATTTAACTGTGGCCGTCACTCTATGCCTTGAGTCTAAGATTAATCACATCTTGGATGATCTGACGTCAGGTCAGTTGTGACTACCTAAGGACACCATCCGTTCACCCCACACATTTAAAAAACCCCAAGGTAACGTCAGCAGTCAAGCAGAGCTTCTCATCAGCAAACCGATGCAACTATAGACAAACGCAGAGTCCAATGTTTTGATAAGCCTGTAAGGCCTTGTTGAGGATAAACGTAGGATTCATTTACACTATTCATAATATTGAAATTAGCTCCTATTTCTCCATTACTATCTTCATGAATCCCTAAGGGCCTTGGATCCCATGTACGGAACTACTGCTCTAATTCACTCTCTGCTAGGTGTAAGTCCCCAAGTCGCCACCCTTACTATTGCCTCAAGCCTGGCATTACTTCTGTGTTCTCCCTTTTCATTTCAGGCCGCAGTATTCACGTTAAGATGAAAAGGCATCTTGGCCAATCGTCATCATAGGCCTACTTCAGATCTCAGTCTACTTCTACTCCTCCTGACGTTCCTCGAACCACTTCCTAGAAGTGACCGCCTTAGTGCTCAAACCTCTCTTCGCCCAGGATGCGAACTCCAGGGATGTTCTTAACTGATCTCTCACCTGGAACATCCTGACGTGTCTGGATGATGAGAACTTTAAGTGAGGCAGGAAGAGATGAGTAACTTCTGTGGGATGCCCCATCACCCGGTGGTGGATCAGAGCCTCTGTCCTGTACATCCAACCTTAACTTCCTCCTGTTTACCGAAGGTCAGGCTTAGGCCCCTTCTCACACCACAAGTTTGTACTATCTAAGAGATACCTGCTCTGTCTGCACTGGAAGTTGAGGAACAGCAGGCACCGGTCTTAAGTAAGAAGCCCCCACCTTTCTCACTCCCAAAATATATTTAAAAAGTGTCATTTATGGGCTTCCCTGGTGGCGCAGTGGTTGAGAGTCCGCCTGCCGATGCAGGGGACACGGGTTCGTGCCCCGGTCCGGGAGGATCCCACATGCCGCGGAGCGGCTGGGCCCGTGAGCCGTGGCCGCTGAGCCTGTGCGTCCGGAGCCTGTGCTCCGCAACAGGAGAAGCCACAACAGTGAGAGGCCCACGTACCGCAAAAAAAAAAAAAAAAAAAAAAAGTGTCACTTAGAGGGCACAGTCCCTAACCAATCCAGGCCAAGCACATCTTTCACATGTCCTTTGGCAATCAAGCTGTGCTCTGAGAAGGAGGCTGAGCCAGGAAGCTCAACCCTCAGGTGAAAAAGAAGATTCTGTTCCACTCAAAAGTGTTCTTCCCCCAGGCCTCCTTAGATCTGTTGTTACTTATTCTCTTTATGAGAATAAGAGCAGACTGCCTGTGGTTAATCTTTTACAGCAAAGCTTACTACCAGTTTACCAAACCTTAGAGATGCTATATTCTACCTACCAAATATAGCCAGTGTCCATTACACAGAGCCTTTCCCTTCTTCTGATTTTCAGAAATTTTGCTCTCTTACACATCTTTACAAGAGGCAGAAAAGGACAAATTTGGGAGGTCTAGAAATAAAATATGGTAAGTCTAAATGATATGTAGAGATTCCATATTTAATTCCATTACTTCCTTATCTTCCATAAATTAACCCAGATAAATCATACTGCATAAGTATCTGCAAAGGCTGAGTTAGTCTTTTCCCAATTTTATTATTACCAGAGTACAGACCCAGTTTCCCTCTTAAAAATATATACTTACGGGCTTCCCTGGTGGCGCAGTGGTTGAGAGTCTGCCTGCCAATGCAGGGGACACGGGTTCGAGCCCTGGTCTGGGAAGATCCCACATGCCACGGAGCAACTAAGCCTGTGAGCCACAACTACTGAGCCTGCGCGTCTGGAGCCTGTGCTCCGCAATGGGAGAGGCCGTGACAGTGAGAGGCCCGCACACCGCGATGAAGAGTGGCCCCTGCTTTCCACAACTGGAGGAAGCCCTCGCACAGAAACGAAGACCCAACACAGCCAAAAATAAATAAATAAATTTATAAAAAATATATACTCACACAGAAAATTCCAAATTTACTACCACATGCGTTGCTACAAAATCTCAGGTTCTCCTAAGGAGGACATGTTACAAATCCCCCCAACTCTGTAAGTCACAGAGTCACAGAGGTTAGTTACCTCCCTTAACTAACTTTTTTTTTTTTTTTTTTCTGTACGCGGGCCTCTCACTGTTGTGGCCTCTCCTGCTGTGGAGCACAGGCTCCGGACGCGCAGGCTCAGCGGCCATGGCTCACGGGCCCAGCCGCTCCGCGGCACGTGGGATCCTCCCGGACCGGGGCACGAACCCCTGTCCCCCACATCAGCAGGTGGACTCCAAACCACTGCGCCACCAGGGAAGCCCTTAACTAACTTTTAATATTAAAAAATGAAAGGGACTCAAGTGTCCCTGAGTCTAAGGAATTAACAGCGGAAAGGACAGGATCTCTAAACTTCTCTTTGAAGGAAACACTCCGATTGAAGTATGAGGATATAGCTGGTGGGAAATGACTCTTCAGAGGACCTGCATTTCTCATGCATCACACACTGACAGTGGATGATGGGATACACTCAGGACTGAGCATCTGCAGAACCTGGAACCCAGCTCAAATCTCTATGCTGCCACCTTCATCAAGGACAAATGTAAGACACACACGCACCGGTTTCAACCAACTATTTACAAGCCCAAAACGGTCGTAAGGAAGTGGCTGGTCTTAATGCTTAATATTTGTACTCTCCGTGTGTCATTTTCACATTTTAGTACATTTACTAGGACAAGCAGTTGACCCTCACCTCTATCTGATTCCCCTGAAAAAGGAGAAAATGCAGACTTAGGGTTCACTGGTCCTGACTTCCCTATGTTAGAAATGACTCCCACCTCCCTGGTCTCCCCTTTCCTTCCTAGCCCTCTCTACCAGAGCTGCTCTGCAGAACATCTCTGTAACTTCAATGGAAAAGTGAATCACTGATGTTAATAGCCTCTCCTCCGCCACACAGAGGAATAAATATATGGCTAACATATATGAGAGCACCTCCCACAGTGCTTGGCATGTACCGAGTGCTCAAGAAATGTTTTATTCTGAATATGGAATTCACTGCACCAAAGGGGAATTAAGACATAAAACAAACAGTAGTTCAGGAAAGGCTAGGCTTACTTTATCAATAATAGAAACGTGAAGACATGAAGGGAGCTGTCTCTTATGTAGGTATGTTAGCATCAAAAGGGCTAAAGCCATCATCTCTCTGTCCCCATAGCAACAGAGAGGAACTGGGCCAAATCATCTTTGGTCTGAGCTGGTATAAAGGTTTCTGCTGTGAGGAAACTGTTGAGTAAGAGTTCTAGATTGGCACATTCAGTGCTAAATGATTTCATTTTGATTTATCCTTCACTCCTGTTTAATGTGAAGGCTGTATTTCCATTCACAGTAAAACGACACAGTATCATGTTTTATGAAGAGCTCTCCGCACTTGAAAACAATCAAGCTACCCTATCTGCTTTACAGAATGGTTATATACACGTAAAAGAACAGCCCCTCCCCCTCACCACTCCAGCAGTTAGAAGGGGCTGGGTGGCTCCTAATTCTCTCCCAAACGGCTATGTGAATTCAGAGGGCCCTTGACCTTTTAGGCTCCCCTTCCTTGACCAGTAAAAAGACTACTTTTAGAAGATTCTATATAAGGACCTCGTTGGAGAATATTACTTGAAGGTGGCTAGGAGGGCCAGCCTGCACCTGGCAGGGGCTGTCCCTCCCCTCACTGGTGCCACCTTCTCCCTGCATGGTCATGCTGGCCCCTGCCTGCCAGGCCTACCCCACGTGGTAACTGGGCCTTCCGGCCTTCTAAGCAAGAAGGCTGCACCTCAGAATGCAGGAATCACACATGCTGGAATTTATTTTAATAAACCATAGCTAACTCAAGAGGGAAAAGCTTTAAGAAGAACCCATTCCATCGGGCCCCACGGGTCATCATGAAGCAGGTGCTCATACCTCCTGACCTTTGCAAATCAAACTGGGGCTTTAAAGTTGTGAAGATAGCCAGGTATGAAGCAGAGCAAATAATTAGCATGTTGGGAAGGCAGCCTTTTCCAGCTCTGGGATATGGGCATTCTCTGGAATTTACTAGGTTTTTTACTTATATTATTTATTTATCTATCTATCTATCTATCTATCTATTTACTTATTTATGGCTGCGTTGGGTCTTCGTTGCCGCGTGCGGGCTTTCTCCAGTTGCGGCGAGCAGGGGAGTCATCAGATAAGTAAGGAAAGTGAATAGAAGAAGCTCAAAATGCAAGGTGTACATGATGATGAAGAAGGTGATGATGACAATGACCGAGAATGAAGAGAAGACTGGGGGCACACTTCTTACAAGTAAGTGTCTTTCTTAGTCTACTTAGCCTTCCCTAGTGTAAACTTAGCTTTCTACTCCAGTGTACATCCCCCTCCTCTGCCACCCTGTATCTCCTGGGAACTTGAGATTTATCTGCCAAGTGCTTCTGAATTCTAAGGAACTGCAGCCCAGTAAGTCAGTTCTAGGACAACTCACAGGTTTGTAATTCTTTTCATCTACCACAGCAAGAAAGTACAGTGCCCCTCTCTTGACCTTAACCAGCACAGAATCTCAACAAAAATAGAGCTGAAGGTCACGTTTCTTTAATGTGTTTTTTGAACCTTAGTAAAAGATTTAAGCTTATATCTACCAAATGATCTCAATCTATAGACTCTGCAATGCTGAAGCAGGAAAATCTATCTGGAATTCTACATAGAGGAAGATCCAACAAACTACGCCTCTGAAATGGGAGATGGACTAGGTTTCTGTCTAACAGGTTCTTTAATGGCCTTGATCATAGAACTTGATCAAGGCAATGCCTTGGACACCAGAATATTGCTACTCTGGGGAAAGTGTAGTTTCAAAGTGGGTATGACTTTCAACATTGACAGGAGATAGTGGACCTTACAGTTTCCAATGGACTGCTGGGTTTTCCCTTGTACTCTTGCTAGTTCATGAACCACAGTACCATAGAGAAAAGAAGGTCAAGTTATAACCTTAATACTGTCAGTAACCAGCTAGGTGACCATGGGCAAGTTAATTCACTTTTCCAGGTACTGATTTCCTCTCCATTAACAGAGAGGTTTGGACTAGATCAGTTCTGAGACTTAGGATTTCTGTATTTTTGACTTCCCCACCCAACCCCACCTCAACATTTAAGATACAAAAAAAAGAGGTTGCTTCCCTAAATTTAGGACCTACCTCTCCTCCATTTCTTGAGCTTGGCCAGGAAAGTGACTTATTCTTTAGCACATGACTGACATCATCATTCAAAATCCATCGCAAACTCTTAAGGGCAGCTAAACTTCTCCACTGTGGCCCCTAATCGGATGGTGACAGCATTATGGAGGAAATGATTTCTCCTAACCCAAACCAACTGAGCTGTGATTGCAGGCAGAACAATTTCATGAAGATAATGGGGGAGATTCCTGTGGCTCCTGTTAATCACCAACGCTTCACGCACTGATGCGCTAATAAGTACAGTCACACTTAATCAGGGCAGACAGCCACATCCTCCTGGGGCTGGGAGAAAATGACAGGAGCGGGACAGCTACTCCACTGGAGAGGTCAAGAGACCACACAGAGCCTTCACAGGAGTCAAAAGGCCTTGCAAACGAATACTGTCATTATATCCCCTAAGGAGGAGAAACAGGAAAGCCGTGTTATTAGGAAATGTCTCCAATGCTCTGGGCAAGGAAAAGACCCTCTCCTACCCTTCCTTTCTGGCACTAGTCTGAATAGTGCTGGGATCTCCCCACCACAACCCTGGTGATCCTTCCCAGTCAGACAAAACTTGTTTCCTGAAGACCATCTCACTCCACATACAAAACAACAGCATCCCCGAGATGCCTTTCATCTTATTTGGTGGCTGGAGAAACTCAAATCCAGAGAGGCTCATGTATCTCTAATGAACTTTGTGTAACAGAGTTAAGTGGCCAAAGCTCTGGACTAGGAAGCAGGAAGCTAGGTTTTTATCTCAGTGGCAATGTTGACTCACTGTGCAACCAATGGTAACTTTCATCCCTGGGTCCTTTCTTTCTCCCACTGTAAAACAGAATCAATATTGACCAAACAAAGATACTAAGAGAAAAAAAGGAAAATCTATGTCAAAGAGACTTGGGCCGTTCAGAGTTAAGGAGCTCTTCATACCCCAGTAACAATTACAGTAGAATCCGGTTACAAGTAGGTCTTGGAGAACAAAGCGACTCCTCAGTTATGCAACTTCCTGATGAAGATAATATAATGCAGTGGTTAAAAAGATGAGCTCCAGAGTCAGACTTTCTGGGTTCATTTCTGACTCCACCACTCATTATGAATTATGTCCCTTAAGTCTCCATTTTCCCATCCATAAGATGAAGAGCATGACAGTACCTACACCTCACAGGGCTGCTGAGGGAATGAAGTAAGATAATTCATATAAAGAGTCTAGAACAGTCACGAGCCCATAGCAAGTTAGCAAGTAACCAAAACGGATTGGATATCATTTGACTTAATATAAGGCTAAAACTTGGAAAATCTAGACTAACAGATGAATAGCTGGTAGTATGTTATCTTCCTGCAATATTCTGCTATCTAACTTCTGACGAAAGCCCAACTGAAAAAAAATCAGCTCAAGATTAAAGTTCCCAAGATGAGAACCACATTGGCTATATAGGTAACTAAAGGAAGATCCGTAGGTATAGCATAACAACGGTGCTGGGAGCGAGGTACAGGGAGGTCCTCTACCAGGCAAGCTGAGACACCTGACCCATGTTCTCTCCCAACAGAAGAGACAATCCTGTTCCCCATGGTGTACTGTAAGGTAAGGATGACCCACATGAGAAGCCTGTCATGGGAAATGTGCCATGAGTACCCACTCGGGACATGATGTGACGTGAACAGCAATAACCAAGCCTTGACCTAGCAAGGAGCTCATACAAGGTTCTTCTACACTATAATCAACACGAGGGCTCTGGAGAACACCCAGGTCCGCTGGCTTCCAGTCACGAGACCACCATACTGACCTCCAGCAACCCAGAAACATCCCTGCAAGACACTTAAACTCAGAGTATTTAGCGCTTTCCCCCTCACCTCTTCAGTATTCCTATCATGTGCCAATTAAAACTCCTTCCCAAGCTAACTATTACCTCTCCAAACCAGAAGGGCTTTATAAGAAAGGAAATCACCAGATCTGGAGACGAACCAGGATAAGCGTGCAAAACCTTGCAGACGTGTTCCCCACCCCTCCCCAACTGTGCTTCCTTTGCTGAACGATTAATTCACTTCTCTTTCCTGGCTTGGCAACTAGCCCTTCCACCTATAGTTCAGCGGCAATGGGGCTCACATCCCAGGCTGTCTGGAAACAATTCCTTCAGCTGCATGGCTACAGGCCAGCAAAGGGCCTGAGAACCAGTTACAGTCTCAGTAGGTGAGGGTAAAAGGGATATAGAAAATAAAAGAGCCAGAGATCAGGATTAGCTCTGAGAGCTATGAAACATGGAAAACACTGATATGATAGGGAACCAGATGACTACTCCTTTGTCACTGGGTAATAAGAACTTAATTCTGTCCTTCGCTTCAAGATCAAAGTTCCAACGGGCATTGTTCTTAGACTCAGGTTTTGGCGGAAGAACTGGACGACCCCACTGAGTTTGCATTGCTACACTAGATTGGACGGCAAAGCAAATATAACCATCTCCTTTACCTAGGTTTCCTGCTCAAAATCCTTTCGTTCTGCATGTCTCCTGATTCTAGCCAATGCCTATTCATGGGACCTTGGGCAAGTCACTTAATCTCTCTGAGCCTCAACTTAACTCTACTTATCCGTAAAATTGGGCATGAAAATTACCTGTCTTAACTTCTTCATGTAGGTTTTTGCAAGGATCAAGTAAGATTAAATATTAAAGCACTTTGTAAATTAAAATGTGCCATTTGTAACTTTAATAAATTCCAAGGTCCACAGGGTCCAGTCTCTGGACAAAACTAAAGTCAGACGTAAAGTAGAACACTCAAAATGAATTAAAGGGAATCCTAGTCTTCAGTTGTATCTGTCAAAGACCATTATAGACGATCCAATTCATAAGTCTCAGGAACGCTTTGTATTTCCTTTCCTCTCCTCCCTAGATCCACTACACCTCAAAGCCACACAAGTGTTTTTCACTCTTCCAAGCCCTGAATTCTCATCTCCAGCCCCTCTGGTTTTTCTTTCTCTCCCTCTCCTTCCTACTCTTTCTATCAGTTCTTTAATATGCAGCTCAACTTCACCCCACTTTCACTTTTTTCCTCTCAACTGTACTATTATCTAAAAGTGAAATCCGGCAACTTGCCCCTTTTTCCTTCTACCTTTCCAGTTCTAGCTCTTTCCATCCAGCTCCATGATTTGCATTAAAAAGCTTGGGAATAGGTGGGTAAGGGCACAAATCTCCTTACAGGAAGAGGCTAAATCAGCAAAGTATAATTCTCTTAATGGAGCTAGGGTGGGGAACAGGACATATATAATAGTAAATCTTGACCCTGTCACGTTTTTATTCTTATTATCCCCACTTGGCAAGGTACCTACAAATCTATTGAAGATGTCTTACGGCATAAGATGCATTAAGATATCACATAGCATCAAAGAAGGGACAAGCAGGAGAGAATTTGGGAGGAGTCCTCATAGAAAGCCAGGGTTAGTGGTTTATGTCTAGAATGGTTGGGACCTTACCATTGCACACCTGTAAGGGACCTTTCAGACACAAATAGTATTTTCCAAAGTCACCTCTACAGTAAAGTAGTTCCCAGGATATTAACACTTATACATAGAAAAAATATGATTCCATGGCCAATTCAGTTTGAGAAATGCTGCGTTAAAGGGATTTCTCTGACTTTAGGACTTCCCAGCACATTTAAATTGAATAACTTTAACATGAAACATTTCGGATGGTAAATGTTTTACAGGATACATTTTAAGAAATGCTGGTTTTGACTCTCCTCCTCATTTTATAGACGAGGAAACTGAGACCCATGGGCGGATACTGACCCTCATAACATCATTCAGAGTTCCGGGGGAGAAGAGGGGCTAGAGCCCACGTCTGCAAACCCCAGTTTTGTGTGTTAGACTTCTGGAGGAATGATAGAGAGGAAGCATGCCTCTACAGAACTGCAAAAGTTGCATTTACTCAAGCATCAAGGTTACTATACATCAAGGATGGTTACAAAATAATCATCCAGGACAACCAACATCACAAAATCTAACTAGATCCCACATGTCATGGTTGTAGACCACTGAACAGTATACAGAATTATGATGAGGGTCACCTTAGCTAGAGGCAATCTTCTTTTCTACAGCACATCAAGGTGAGCACCACTCCTGGAGCTGTCTGCCTGCTCCTGTTGCAGAGCCCTTAACCAACGGCCAAGATCTCTCCAGTTGTTCGCATAAAACTAAGTACAAAGTTCAAATGAAACTAAAAGAGAATTGCATTATATAGAAGCAATGACAGACTAGTGAGAGAGTTCCCCTATATCTTGCACTAAAATAGCCACCTCCAAATCTTGCCTCTCTATCAACAGGGAGATGGGTCAATGTTAGGGGCACTCTGGTTCCATCAGAGGAAAATAAGAGATGACAGCCCGTTTACCTTCTTCTTGGATTTAAAGACGTTACACCTGAAGATATTGCTGGCGCCATCTCGAGCGATATAGCTGAAGATCTTCAAGTCTTGGGAGTCGTGAGAGACGTAGAAGATCCTACAGGAAGAACAACAGAAAAATGCACTGAAAATGGCATTAGGTTCAAATCTCCAATGAGGAAACCTCTGCTTAAGGACACTCTATGGACAGAGCTCACTCAAGCCAAGTCCTTAGAGAAAGCTTCCTTCCTATGAAAGCCACAATGCAGGAGACACTTTCCATGGGCTCCACAAACACTGACATTCCAGTGACTGACCTCCAGATGTGAAAGGGTGGACACAGGTAGGACATGGACCCCACGCGATCACCAGTAAATCTGTCCTGGCAACTTGTACGTTAGAAGGAAAAAAATCATTCCCATCCTTATCAGAGCGATACATCTGTATCTAAGGCAGGGAAACGTGGGGAAGTTTCCTAATACCTGTTCACAGTTACCTCCGAATGAGGAGACTTAGGGAACCAGCAATGCTAACCACATTGGGAGACACTCTGTTTCATTATTGTAGGTCCCTCGGTGATAGTGACTTCACTTTCTGTCCCACTCCATCAAGTCCACGGCTTCCATATATTCATTCCATCAGTCACCCAATCCCCCTGAGTGCACACCATGGGCCAGGCACTATCCCAGCAGCCAGAGGAACAAAGCAACAGAACCTATAAAGCCCCTGAACTCATGGAGCTCATGTTCAGGAGACATCAATAAACAAACAGAAAATCAATGCCATGAAGAAAAAATAAGGGACAGAACATGACAGAGCTGCTATATTAGACAGGGTGCTTAGCAGGAAGGCCTCAAAGAGAGGCAAAGACCTAATGATGGGAGGGTGCCTGTTACTGGACTACGAGGGCAAAAGCAGTGCAGAAAGTGGGAACAGCAAGTTTCAAAGCCAGGTGGTGTTTATAAGGCGCTCAAAGCATTCAAGGAATGGCCAGAAGGTCAGTGTGGCTCAAGTCAAGGGAGTGTGGTCAGTGACAGGGTCAGAGAAGCAATCAAAGGCCACAACACAGGAGACCTTGAAGGTCAGGGGTTGTACTCCAAGCGAGACAAGAAGCCATTAGAGGCTTCTGAGCAGAGGATTGACTTCCTGATGCTTTAGATGAAAGAATCCCTCTGGCTGCTGTGGGTGGGCGGTGGGGGTAGAGGCAGAGGAAAGGCCAGGAAAAGGGAAAAATTATAAGCAAGGCCCTAATGGCTGACTCTTAGGTGGCCCTAGGACAGGGTACCATCAGAACCACCAAGTCTGAGTGCTGTCAACATGGGGCAGGGGAGGGGAGTATCAGGGATACATCAGAGGAACTGATTTGAGCACTGAGGAGAGTGTTGCTCTTGATAAACACCCCGGGGACACATCATTTCCCCCCAGAATCTTTTCCTTAATGAAAACACAACTTTTCCACCCCAGGATTTCACAGACCTGGTATGTCTGAGTCAGTCTTTCTGTGCAGCACAGAGAGAACAGGATTTAGAGTCATATCCACAACTGTGCCCCTTACCATAAGGTAAGCCAGGGGACCCTCAGAGGCTCAGTTTTCTTATCTGTAAAATGGGACTTTTAATAGTAACACCTTGCAGTGTTACTGGGAAGATGAAATGAGTAAAGTGCTTTTTACTTCTCCTTACCGATATCGCCTCTAAGTAGCCTTTTTACTGAGATTCTTACCAAGGACCCCAAGAAGTCTGAGAGGGACTTTCAAAAAAGTGATACAGAGAGGACAATCCCCGGAAGAAATCCAAGTTCACCTTGGGGACCAAAGTTTCTCTGCTGAACTCTGCTAAAAGTCATTTCATTTCATTTCATCTCACATGTCCACCAACTCTGAACGATGCTGAAATAGAGGTTATTGTGTTTGTTTAACGTGGCTTCTAAGAAAGCTAATCTAACATTATTGGGCCCGCAACACAGAGTACCCAGATCCTTCTAATGATGCCAAAGTGTCCTAACACTGAAGGGACAAGCTAACAACTGCACCTCAGCATCTCCTGCCTGAGCTCCAGGCCCACCCAGCCCGTCTTTCTGGACACACACTCCTGATCTTCTCTCAAGCTTCAAATTCATCACATTCCCCAACTAAATTAATCATCTCCCCTGTAATTCTCAGGCAAACATGGCCTTCCTTCTACCAAGCCCTCTCTCGATGATGGGCGCCATGTCCACTCAAGCCAGAAACCTGGGCAACACCTCTGACTCCTTCCTCCCTTGTTCTCCAATATCGGTCATTCACGACCAAGTTCTCTGCAGCCCACCTCCTTGACGTGGCTCTGAAATATACTTTTTCCTTCAGTTCCACAGTACTGCCTTAGTCCACAGGTCCTACTGTTCACCTGGAATTTTGCAACTCACCTAGAGTCTCTCTGCTTCCTACCTCACCTACTGCCAAGCCACTCTCTATATTGCTAGCAAAGTAGTATTTTTGAAAACACAAACTACATCCTAGTATTTCCTTCTAAAAACCATTCAAAGGTTTCCTACTGCCCTCAGACCAAGTCCAAATTCCTCAGCATGGAGTATCTATGTCTCTGCTTTCATCCCTCTCCAGGAGCCTGACCTACAGAGCCCTTCAGAACCAGGTGCATACATCTGCCTGCCTTTGCAACTGCTGTGACACCTCCGGCATCCTTGAAGACTTGATTCTGAGAAGCGTTCCCTGCCCACCCTGCCCCCAAGTCTGAGTTGCTGAATGCCCCTGGGTTCACCTTTACCATAACACGTTACCTCACACTATGATTTTTATATTTGTTTTTATTTTTTTGGAATTTAATTTTATTTTTTTATACAGCAGGTTCTTATTAGTTATCTATTTTATACATATTACTGTATATATGTCAATCCCAATCTCCCAATTCATCCCACCACCACACCCCTCCCCTTTCCCACTGGTGTCCATACATGTGTTCTCTACATCTGTGTCTCTATTTCTGCCTTGCAAACCGGTTCATCTGTACCATTTTTCTAGATTCCACATATATGTGTTAATATACGATATTTGTTTTCCTCTTTCTGACTTACTTCACTCTGTATGGTAGTCTCTAGGTCCATCCACGTCTCTACAGATGACCCAATTTCATTCCTTTTTATGGCTGAGTAATATTCCATTCTATATATGTACCAAATCTTCTTTATCCATTCATCTGTCTAGGGGCATTTAGGTTGCTTCCATGACCTGGCTATTGTAAATAGTGCTGCAATGAACACTGGGGTGTGTGTGTCTTTTTGAATTATGGTTTTCTCTGGGTATATGCCCAGTAGTGGGATTGCTGGGTCATATGGTAATTCTATTTTTAGTTTTTTAAGAAACCTCCATACTGTCCTCCATAGTGGCTGGATCAATTTACATTCCCACCAACAGTGCAAGAGGGTTCCCTTTTCTCCACACCCTCTCCAGCATTTGTTGTTTATAGATTTTCTGATGCCCATTCTAACTGGTGTGAGGTGATTCCTCACTGTAGTTTTGATTTGCATTTCTCTAATAATTAGTGATGCTAAGCAGGTTTTCATGTGCCTCTCGGCCATCTGTATGTCTTCTTTGGAGAGATGTCTATCTAGGTTTTCTGCCCATTTTTGGACAGGGTTCTTTGTTTTTTTAATATTGAGCTACATGAGCTGTTTATATATTTTGGAGATTAATCCTTTGTCCTTTGATTCATTTGCAAATATTTTCTCCCATTCTGAGGGTTGCCTTTTTGTCTTGTTTATAGTTTCCTTTGCTGTGCAAAAGCTTTAAGTTTCATTAGGTCCCATTTGTTTATTTTTGTTTTTATTTCCATTACTCTAAGAGATGGGTCAAAAAAGATCTTGCTGTGATTTATGTCACAGAGTGTTCTTCCTGTTTTCCTCTAAGAGTTTTATAGTGTCCAGTCTTACATTTAGGTCTTCAATCCATTTGAGTTTATTTTTGTGTATGGTGTTAGGGAATATTCTAATTTCATTCTTTTAAATTTAGCTGTCCAGAGTTCCCAGCACCACTTATTGAAGAGACTGTCTTTTCTCCATTGTATATATCCTTGCCTCCTTTGTCATACATTAGTTGACCATAGTTGCATGGGTTTATCTCTGGGCTTTCTATCCTGTTCCATTGATGTATATATTTCTGTTTTTGAGCCAGCAACATACTGTCTTGATTACTGTAGCTTTGTATTATAGTCTGAAGTCTGGGAGCCTGATTCCTCCAGCTCCATTTTTCTTTCTCAAGATTGCTTTGACTATTCGGGGTCTTTTGTGTTTCCATACAAATTGTGAAATTTTTTGTTCTAGTTCTGTGAAAAATGCCATTGGTAGTTTGATAGGAATTGCATTGAATCTGTAGACTGCTTTGGGTAGTACAGTCATTTTCACAATATTAATTCTTCCAATCCAAGAACATGGTATATCTCTCCATCTCTTTGTATCATCTTTGATTTCTTTCATCAGTGTCTTATAGATTTCTAAGTACAGGTCTTTTACCTCCTTAGGTAGGTTTATTCCTAGGTATTTTATTCTTTTTGTTGCAATGGTGAATGGGATTATTTCCTTAATTTCTCTTTCTGATCTTTTGTTGTCAGTGTATAGGAATGCAAGAGATTTCTGTGCATTAATCTTGTATCCTGCAACTTTACCAAATTCATTGATTAGCTCTAGTAGTTTTCTGGTGGCATCTTTAGGATTATCTATGTATAGTATCATGTCATTTGCAAACAGTGACCGTTTTAATTCTTCTTTTCCAATTTGTATTCCTTTTATTTCTTTTTCTTCTCTGACTGCCGTGGCTAGGACTTCCAAAACTATGTTAAATAATAGTGGCAAGAGTGGACACCCTTCTCTTGTTCCTGATCTTAGAGGAAATGCTTTCAGTTTTTCACCATGCAGAATGATGTTTGCTGTGGGTTTGTCATATATAGCCTTTATGATGTTGAGGCAGCTTCCCTCTATGCTCACTTTCTAGAGATTTTTTTTTTATCATAAATGGGTGGAGAATTTTGTCAAAAGCTTTTTCTGTATCTATTGGGATGATCATATGGTTTTTATTTTTCAATTTGTTAATATGGGGTATCACATTGATTGATTTGCATATAGTGAAGAATTCTTGCATCCCTGGGATAAATCCCACTTAATCATGGTGCATGACCCTTTTAATGTGTTGTTGGATTCTGTTTGCTAGTATTTTCTTGAGGATTTTTGCATGTATATTCATCAGTGATATTGGTCTGTAATTTTCTTTTTTGTAGTATCTTTGTCTGGTTTTGGTATCAGGGTAATGGTGGCATCGGAGAATGAGTTTGGGAGTGTCCCTTCCTCTGCAATTTTTTGGAAGAGTTTGAGAAGGATGGGTGTTAGCTCTTCTCTAAATGTTTGAAAGAATTCACCTGTGAAGCCATCTGGTCCTGGACTTTTGTTTGTTGGAAGATTTTTAATCATGCTTTCAACTTCATTACTTGTGATTGGTCTGTTCATGTTTTCTGTTTCTTCCTGGTTCAGTCTTGGAAGGTTATACCTTTTCAAGAATTTGTCCATTTCTTCCAGGTTGTCCATGTTAGTGGCACAGAGCTGCTTGTAGTAGTCTGTAATGATGCTTTCTATTTGTGCAGTGTCCATTGTAACTTCTCCTTTTTCATTTCTTATTTTATTGATTTGAGTCCTCTCCCTCTTTTCCTTGATGAGTCTGGCTAAAGGCTTATGAATTTTATATTCTCAAAGAACCAGCTTTTAGTTTTATTGATCTTTGCTACTGTTTTCTTTGTTTCTATTTCATTTATTTCTGCTCTGATCTTTATGAATTCTTTCCTTCTACTAACTTTGGGTTTTGTTTGTTCTTGTTTCTCTAGTTCCTTTAGGTGTAAGGTTAGATTGTTTACTTTAGATTTTTCTTGCTTTTTGAGGTAGGATTGTATTGCTATAAACTTCCCTCTTAGAACTGCTTTTACTGCATCCCATAGGTTTTGGATCATCATGTTTTCATTATCAATTGTGTCTAGGTATTTTTTGATTTCCTCTTTGATTTCTTCAGTGATCTCTTGGTTATTTAGTAACATATTGTTTAGCCTCCATGTGTTTGCGTTTTCTACATTTTTTTTCCTGTAATTGATTTCTAATCTCATAGTGTTGTGGTTGGAAAAGATGCTTGATGTGATTTCAATTTTCTTAAATTTACTGAGGCTTGATTTGTGACCCAAGAAGTGATCTATCCTGGATAATGTTCCATGTGCACTTGAGAAGAAAGTGTAATCTGCTGTTTTCGGATGGAATGTCCTATAAATATCAACTAAATCCATCTGGTCTATTGTGTCTTTTTTTTTTTTTTTTGGCGGTACGCAGGTCTCTCACTGTTGTGGCCTCTCCCATTGCGGAGCACAGGCTCTGGACATGCAGGCTCAGCGGCCATGGCTCACGGGCCCAGCCGCTCCACGGCATGTGGGATCTTCCCAGACCGGGGCACGAACCCGTGTCCCCTATTGTGTCATTTGAAAAGCCCCTATTGTGTCATTTGAAGCTTGTGTTTCCTTATTAATTTTCTGTCTGGATGATCTGTCCATTGGTGTAAGTGAAGTGTTAAAGTCCCCCACTGTAGGAGGGCTTCCCTGGTGGCGCAGTGGTTGCGAGTCCGCCTGCCAATGCAGGGGACACAGGTTCGTGCCCTGGTCCAGGAAGATCCCCCATGCTGCGGATTGGCTAGGCCCGTGAGCCATGGCCGCTAAGCCTGCGCGTCTGGAGCCTGTGCTCTGCAACGGGGGAGGCCACAACAGTGAGAGGCCCACGTACCGCAAAAAAAAAAAGTCCCCCACTGTTATTGTGTTACTGCCAATTTCCTCTTTTATAGCTGTTAGCATTTGCCTTATGTATTGAGGTGCTCCTATGTTGGGTGCATATATATTTATAATTGTTATATCTTCTTCTTGGATTGATCCCTTGATCATTATGTAGTGTCCTTCCTTGTCTCTTATAACATTCTTTATTTTAAAGTCTATTTTATCTGATATGAGTATCGCTACTCCAGCTTTTTTTGATTTCCATTTGCATGGAATATCTTTTTCCATCCCCTCACTTTCAGTCTGTATGTTTCCCTAGGTCTGAAGTGGGTCTCTTGTAGACAGCATATAGATGGATCTTGTTTTTGTATCTAGTCAGCGAGCTTCTGCCTTTTGGTTGGAGCATTTAATCCATTCACATTTAAGGTAGTTATCGATATGTATGTTCCTATGACCATTTTCTTCATTGTTTTGGGCTTGTTTTTGTAGGTCCTTTTCTTGTCTTGTGTTTCCCACTTAGAGAAGTTCCTTTAGCATTTGTTGTAGAGCTGGTTTGGTGGTGCTGAATTCTCTTAGCTTTTGCTTATCTGTAAAGCTTTTGATTTCTCTGTCAAATCTGAATGAGATCCTTGCTGGGTAGAGTAATCTTGGTTGTAGGTAGTAATCGTGGTTGTAGAGTAATCTTGGTTGTAGGTTCTTCCCTCTCATCACTTTAAATATATTGTGTCACTCCTTTCTGGCTTGTAGAGTTTCTGATGAGAAATCAGCTGTTACCCTTATGGGAGTTCCCTTAAGGGAACTTTTAATAATTGCTTTTAATAATTTTTCTTTGTCCTTAATTTTTGTCAGTTTGATTACTATATGTCTTGGCATGTTTCTCCTTGTGTTTCTCCTTGTGTTTATTCTGTCTGGGACTCTCTGCGCTTCCTGGACTTGGGTGGCTACTTCCTTTCCCGTGTTAGGGAAGTTTTCGACTATAATCTCTTCAAATATTTTCTCGGGCCCTTTCTCTCTCTCTTCTCCTTCTGGGACCCCTATAATGCAAAAGTTGGTGTGTTTTATTTTGTCCCAGAGGTCTCTTAGGCTGTCTTCATTTCTTTTCATTCTTTTTCCTTTACTCTGTTCTGTGGCAGTGAATTCCACCATTCTGTCTTCCAGGTCACTTCTCTGTTCTTCTGCCTCAGTTATTGATTCCTTCTAGTGTATTTTTCATTTCAGTTATTGTACTGTTCATCTCTGTTTGTTTGTTCTTTAATTCTTCTAGGTGTTTGTCCTTTAGTTCTTCTAGGTCTTTGTTAAACATTTCTTGCATCTTCTCGATCCTTGCCTCCATTCTTTTTCCGAGGTCCTAGATCATCTTCACTATCATTATTCTGATTTTTTTTTTCTGGAAGGTTGCCTATCTCCACTTCATATAATTGTTTTTCTGGGGTTTTGTCTTGTTCCTTCATGTGGTACATAGCCCTCTGCTTTTTAATTTTGTCTTTCTTTCTGTGAATGTGGTTTTCATTCCACAGGCTGCAGGACTGTAGTTCTTCTTGCTTCTGCTGTCTGCCCTCTGGTGTATGAGGCTATCTAAGAGGCCTGTGCAAGCTTCCTGATGGGAGGGACTGGTGGTTGGCAGAACAGGGTGTTGCTCTGGTGGGCAGAGCTCAGTAAAACTTTAATCCAGTTGTCAGCTGATGTGTGGGACTGAGTTCCCTCCCTGTTGATTTTTTGGCCTGAGGTGACCCAGCACTGGAGGCTACAGGCTCTTTGGTGGGGTTAATGATGGACTCTGGGAGGGCTCACACTAAGGAGTGCTTCCCAGAACTTCTGCTGTCAGTGTCCTTGTCCCCACGGTGAGCCACAGCCACCTCCTGCCTCTGCAGGAGACCCTCCACCACTAGCAGGTATGTCTGGTTCAGTCTCCTATGGGGTCACGGCTCCTTCCCCCTGGGTCCTGATGCGCACACTACTTTGTGTGTGCCCTCCAAGAGTAGAGTCTGTTTCCCCCAGTCCTGTCGAAGTCCTGCAATCAAATCCTGCTAGCCTTCAAAGTATGATTCTCTGGGAATTCCTCCTCCCGTTGCCAGAACCCCAGGTTGGGAAGCCTGATGTGGGTCTTAGAACCTTCACTCCAGTGGGTGGACTTCTGTGTTATAAGTGTTCTCCAGCTTGTGAGTCACCCACCCAGTGGTTATGGGATTTGATTTTATTGTGGTTGCGCCCCTCCTACCATCTCATTGCAGCTTCTCCTTTGTCTTTGGATGTGGGGTAACTTTTTTAGTGACTTCCAGTGTCTTTCTGTTGATGACTGTTCAGCAGTTAGTTGTGATTCTGGTGCTCTCGCAAGAGGGAGTGAGCGCATACCCTTCTACTCCGCCATCTTGAACCAATACTCACTATGATGTTTATACTGAAGTTTCTTGAAGCAACAGGGCCACATCTTGGTATTCCAGTGCCAGCACTGCAATCGGCACATAGGAGGTTCCGAATGCATGCTTAGGAGGGAGGGAGGAGTCCTTGCTGTCCTTAATAAGCACCCATAATGTGCTCTGCCTGGCTATTCATTTCCCCCACCCCCAGACAGAAGTGAGGTCCTATTAGTTCAGATGCATCACACATAAAACTCCTTTGATTTTTGAGTTTTTCATTTATTATTAGGTAATACCCTAAGGACTGAGAACTAGATTTAAAACCGATGGAGCAGATATGAAGGCAGACTGGCATGCCAACAAGACACAGAGACATGGAAGGCACTCAGGGATGGCAGCAAGCTAGGGTTAACTTTACCTTGGTAGACAAAGCACCTTTTCGGCAAATATGATGATAACCTGGGCATGGATGTAGCCACTCTCTTTGGACTGGAGCTCTTTGGAGACTGCTCTGTTATGTCTGAGTTCAGAAACTTAATGTGTAAGTTATTAAAAGTCAATAATCTCTAGCTAACTATAAAGTCAACAAGTTAGAGCTCAGAAAAGTATCCGCCAACACAATCAAGAAGCAGGAAGTTTTTCCATGTGACCTCATTCACCCACAAATTAATAAATCAACAAATTAAGGCCTCACGTCCAAACTTCCAGATCTAGAACTATATTCCAAGAACCCTTACTTCTTCATACCTTGGTTTTAAGAACTGTGATTGTGTGTGTGTTGGGGGTGGGGGAGGGGAGAAAGAATAATATGAGGACTCAAGAGAATAAGAAAAGATTTCCCTTTTCCCCTCCTTAATCTTTATCCTTAAGTCTAGTGCAGTTCTGATCCCACTTCCAAAAAGTATCTCAATTTTCATAACTTTCAGTATAATTATAGGGTAGGATACCAAAGTAGTTCATATAGTGTTAATAATGATTACTAAGATCTTATTAGATTTATTCCCACTTCAAATTTCTTCAAATTTCTTGGTTTTATCTCAAAATATGCATAGAATTATAATTTTTACTCACTGATGGAACTGTTATGCATTCAAGCCACAGCAATAAACTTTTCTATACACTGTTATGTCCATAAACGTAACATAAATTACAGAAATATAAACAATATCTTGGAGAAACTGGATTTGGGTTTTATAGTTATGCTGGAATTCAAGTTGACAGATTGATAAAGAACCACTAGACCCACCACCAGCACCCCGCTTCTCACTTCCTTGACTATTAATCTATAGGTCAATGTGTTTCTTTTAGGAGCACAGAAAAAAAGAAACGGAATGTAGAGTAGAAAGAGACCTGTGTAGTCCTCAGATCTGTCCAACCCAGCATCCCTGTCATTCAGCATTTGTCAGTGATGAGCAGTTCACTCCAGTTAGAGTAGCCATTCCTCCTTTCGGAGAGCTTCTCATTACTTGGAAATTTCCCCTTACGTTGATTAGAAATCTACCAACAGCAATGCAGTGGAAGGAAATGGTTGAAAACGCTGGCCCTGGTGTGGGACAGATCTGGATCATAGGCCCAGGCTCTGCTAATTACTAGCTGTTAGATCCTGGGCATTATTTTGATTTACTCATGGCTCTTCACCTGTGAAATGGGGATAACCATAGTACTGCACCTCACTCATGAGGTTAAAGAATGAATGTATGCAGAAGGATCAGCTTATAACAAATGGTTAATAAATGGTAACTGCTATTAGTACTGCCACACTACTGCCCTAGTTCTATCCTTTGGGGCCTCAGAGAACAAGGCTAACCCTTCTACATGGCAACCCTTTGAAAACCACATTTATATTTGCTCCTCTCATTCTTTAAAGTGACACACTTCCTCTTCCTTCCAGAGTTCCTCAACCAGCCCATTTTCTAGATCTTTTATTACTCTGGCAGGTTTGTACTGTGGAAAGAGTATGGGCTTTGGGTTGAGAGAGATCTAGGTTCAAGTCTTAGCTTTGCCACTTCCTAGCTGTTAGCCTTATGCAAACTACTCAGTTGACATGACCCTTTCTTTCCTGATCTGAAAACAGGTAGATTAATGATCTCTTCATAGTATGTAAGTATTAAAACACTCCCCTCCAGTATTTAACACAACGCCCAACATATGGTGAGTTGCTTGCTCAGTAAATACGATCTCCATCTTCCTTGTTAACCTTTTCTGTACATACCCCAATTTACCAATGACTCTTAAAACACAGAACTGAATGCATATTCCTAAAGGGATGAGAACATGACAGAGTGAATTTGGATATTTTCTATGCCCTAGAACTGAATTTTTAGCAAAGCATCTCTGATCATATTTTTTTCTTCAGTTACAGCATCTCACTGCTCATTCACACTGTGGTCAACTCAAACAGTCAAATCTAATTTGCACAACTGGTCTTAAGGCAGATTTCCTAAGCATACTTGGTAATTGGTTTTTAGGACTGTCTCCTAGGGATCACTATTTCCGTTTCCAAGCTCTCACAGATCATCTGCTTAATGATCTCTTCTAGAATTTTGCCCAGGGGCAATGACAAGTTCACTAGTCTGTAATTCCTAGACCCAGAGTTTTCCCCTTTCTAAAAAGTGAAATGTCTTTTTCTTGTAATCTTCTCATATCTCATCCATTCCCCATGATTTTGCAAAGATGATCAAATATCATATTGCAATCACATTCTTTAGGACTCCAGGTCCTAAGTGACCAAGGCCTGGACACATTTAAAGGAGTGAAGGACGCCTGCCTTTTTCCTCGTGGTTTTCAAACTTCTATTTTTCAAATCACCTATGTTCTAGTGTTTCTAGTTTGAAGATCCGACAGTTCTCTACTTGAGGTTAAAAAAAAAAAAAAAGGAGACACATGGTTAGAACAATGGGACTTCACAATATCTCTTTGTCATGTGCTACTCTCTTTTCTTTTATACTTTTCTTCTCTCATCGTCAGTCTTTTCCATGAACCCAATGCATTCAGGGTTTCAGTTCCTCTGCACTTATACTTGATTTTAAGCTCTGCTTTCCAAACTGTGTACTTCTCAAAAGACATTTTATGAAAATGTAGGCAGCCACGTGATTTTTCTTCATGGTCTCACCTTTTTGGACCCAATTAGAATAAACTATGTTGTACTTCTGTCTTCAAGTTCTCATCTCTTATTTCCTGAGACAACAACCTTACTCTGTCACCATCCCTCTCTCTGGATGTTACACACTCGAAAATGCCATGGCCATGTCCCCCCAGCAACTAGTATCCTGCCCCTACTGCCCCTTATCTCCATGGGGACTGCTGGCTGACCTTGGAACCCACTGGCTACAGAGAATGTGAAAGGTCTTGAGTCTCCTGCAAGGTTTCCTGAGTCTACATCCATGCTCCCCTATCCAAGACCCACAGACACAGAGCTCCACAGAAAAGTCTCCATGCTGTCTTCTGCTCAAAACCTGCTGGGTCTCACCTAGCCAGTTAGGTGAGCTGGGTCTCACCAACTCACCTAACCTGCTGGGTCTCACCAAGATGCACAGACACAGAGTTCCACAGAAAAGTCTCCATGCTGTCTTCTGCTCGAAACCTGCTGGGTCTCACCTAGCCAGCTGGGACCCGCCACGGCAGAAAGCACAGAACCTCAGGACAGAGGATCTAGACCTGCCATGGGGCCCCAGGCAAACTCTTTTCCTTCTCTCAGCCTTCTTTCCTAATCCTTCAAGTAAGGGCAATAAAAACATCTTTCAGAGCAGTTGTAAAGTTCTGGGATGGGCAAATATTGAAAGTGGATGAGATGGACAAATATTCTATAACCCATTGTACAAATACTTTAAAACTGTGGAAATAACTCTAGAAATGGCAAATGGAAGAACAAAGAGATATCATCCCTGTTCCCCCAACATCACCATCTCTCTGGGGGTTCTCCAGTTTGAATGTGAAGAAGAGATTTTTCTCTGAAGGCCCTGGAAGGCACGGGCATCCCTAACCCACAGGGACACATGGAAATGAACCAAGATTGAGAAGATAAGCTACCAAGTAACTTGCAGATGGTAAAGACAAAACCCAGTGGGATCTTAAGGGAAAACCTCTGGGAGAAGAAGAAGCATGATGTGAAAACTGCAGAAGACAGAAAGCAGAACCAACCTGCTGCTCGAGACCAGCTGAGCGTGGCACAGCCATGAAGTCATGGTCCTGCGAAAACCCAGCATGACTTCTGCCCACGGCAGCAGTGATTCCCCAAGCAGCCCAGACTGTGTGATTTTTGTGGGTCCCCCCAAAAGAATGTGTTATCTTCAGAGGGCCTAGGGAAAATATTAGGAAAGGTGGTGGGTGGAGGGAGGCCCCCAATGCTTTGCTAATAGAACCACACCAAAATCTACAGCAACGAGCACCCCCCCCGACCCTTACCCCCAGCCCCTGCATGCTCCCTGAACACTGGTGTGTCTTCTCTTCCCACCCAGTCCTGGAGCATTCACACAGTTCCACACTTCTGTCCCTGGTCATCATTCTTTTCCCCATGTCTCTTATTTTAATCTAATCTTTAGACCAAATTGTCCTTCATCTTGATCATTTCTTCCTAGTACTGCTTTGGTCTGATTATCTTTCTCTCCTACTGTATTTTCAGGGCCCTTTATCACTTTGACTGGTTTTCTTTAATTAGAAGTTAGATCAGTTTTCATCTTCTTCATCCCTCAATTTAGCCATTTTCAGGGCTGCTATCTGGCATAAAGGAATGGTGATCAACTCATGAAATGGTGCCACAGTCCCTCATGGAACGTGGTCTCCTTACTTCACAGCTGTCTGAGGTGTAGGAATACATTGTCCAAGATCTGCTGGCAGCCATAGCTGGGCCGTATTTCAGACCTGCCTCACCACAGTGTGATCTGGAAAGAAGTCTGGGATTTTAGGGCTAGGAGAGACCTCGTGAGACAGTCAAGCCCATCTACACAACTGCAGACAGAGAAATCCGAGTATCATAGCTGATTTCTAAGGTTTCTTCAAGGCGTAACATTATAAAAATGTCTAAATTATTATGACAACTATCTACTGTGTACCTGAAATAAGAAGTAAACAATCAACTGAATTTTAAAATCTAGTGAGAGTCAGACAAATACACATTTATCTTTTGAAAGTCCAGTTAAGTCACCCTCACGGCCTGTCTCAGCAGTTAATTCATGTTTGAATTTCACAGCTGTTAAGAAGTGCTTTCTTATATCCCACAAAATCTTCCCTGGTTTACTTGAATCAACCACAAACCACCACAGAGCACTTTCTAAATACCAAGCACTGTGATAAGTAAACTTCCTCTTGTTCACTACTTGACAAACAGGCAAAAAACAGGCCAGTGTCCCTCACAAAACCCCAACAATCCTTTCACATACTTCAAGGCTTTAACTTCTCTGCAACACTGGTAATTTCTCCAAAATAACTGTCGCCTGCTGTTGGCTTTCAAAAACCAAATCTTTACACAGGCTGCCAATTCTTTCTCCTCTGCTTCTGTGTTATCTGGGTTCACACATTTGGTGTGTTCATGTTTTCTGGGGTCAGCCAACCTTCCTACACTTCTGAGGATCCTCAGGCTTCCTGAAGACTCTTGCTCAGAGACACAGCTTTCCTCCTGAGCCAGAGAGCGGAGAGAATACCAGCACACCACAAACAGAAGGGTGCTGCTTTGACTGGTGTGTGCTGGGGGAGCCTCGCTTAGAAAGCTGCATCTTCCTCTCCTTTCGCCATGAACAATTTGTCTTCTTGCTTTCACGACAGGGAAACCTTCCCTTCTTTAAGTGGTATGTGGAGAAAGGGGTCAGGCATAAGTCTCCCCAATGCAAAATAAATCATAGTCGGAAGTTCACACCCTTCCTGATCCACTGCCCTGTATCCCTTGAGATCCCTGTGGTTTTGTGGAATAAAAGAACTGACAGAACAGAGCCACAAAAGCCTCAGCTGAGATGGCAGCTCTTCTACTTTCTCAAAGCTCTGAGCTTTAGTTTTCTCAACCTCAAAAAGGCACGAGAAGTCTCAGGATTGTTATGCGAATCAAATGAAGTGATTTATACATAGTACGTGGCACATAGTAGGTGCTCAAAAAACTCTTTACTGAAGTGAGCAAGAATATTTGCTGATCTCTTGGGTCCCTCTCATGTGCCAGGCACTGCTCAAGTCACACTACACATAAAAACTCATTTAATTCTCACAACCTTATGAGGTGGGTAATACTACTATCCCCATTTTATAGATGAGGAAACTGAGAGGGGTTAGTCAACATTCTCAAGGTCACACAGCTAGTAGGTATCTGTATTAGTTTCCCAGGGCTGCTGTAACGAATTATCACAAAGTGATAATTTAAAACAACAGAAGTTTAACCTCTCAGAGTTCCAGAAGCCAGAAATCAAGATATTGGCAAGGTTAGTTCCTTTGAGAGGCTCTGAGGGAGAATCCAGTCCACGTGTCTCTCCTGGCGTCTGGTGGTTGCCGGCAATCCTTGGCATGCTTTGGCTTTTAGTTGCATCACTCCAATCTGCTGTCTCCATCTTCACCCAGCCTTCTTCCTTGTGTCTCCCCTCCATGTTTCTGTCTCCAAATTTCCCTCTTCTTATAAGAACACCAATCATTAGACTTCGGGCTCACTCTAATCAATTATGACCTCACCGTAACTCAATTACATCAGCAAAGTCCTTTTGCCAAATAAAGTCACATTCATAGGTATCAGGGGTTAGGACTTCAGCATATCTTTTTGAGGGACACAGTTTGGCCCACTGCAGTCTCTGAGACAGAATCTGAACCCTGGCCATCTTAACCAAGTCCTTCACATCTGCATTATCTGCTTAGCTGATTAATAACTGTCAAAAATCATTCAGATATTAGATTGTTATTATTACTATTGCTATCTCTAAATCTAGCTAGAAGTCAGTGCTATGGTACATTTATGCCACCTAGGAACCCTGAATTTCCTTATTCCAGGTATTTTTCCAAGCCCTGGACGCCTTTATAGACTCTCTACGGCCAAAACAAATTCATTCTCACGTGGGTAAGATTTTCACTGGACACTTGAGTGGGCGGTGCTTGATTGCTTTGCTCTCCCCGATGGCCCACCTTCCATCTGAGTTTCTTCAAACAAACCAACCCAGGAATATGATAAATGTCATAAGGACATCTTAGCCTTTCCAAAGACTAAGTGACCCTCAGGCCACTTGCTCAACACATGGGGAGCCTTGTGTGCCACGACAGGAAATGAAGAGAGGGCATCCAGCCCCTCCCTCCCCGGGGCCTGGAGCATGCCTGACTGGGCCTGGCTGGCATGGCCACATACTCTTCTTTCCTAGTAGTTTTCTTTCTCTGATTGTTCTGACCTGCTTGCCTGATGCTACATCAGAGGAGGTCTGAATCACAGCTCATCTGAAGGCACTTCCTCCCAGGACCTGAGGTTAACAGAACAAGCCAGGGAGCTCAGTGCAGGCATTTATTCCAAGTGTCAACACCGCTAATTCTCATATATGCCCCCAGGACAACGGCTGAACAATTCTGATTTATCCTAGGACAACTCCCTCTCTATCATAATCGAGTTTTTTCCTTTTTGTTTTAAACTATAAAGGACCATGTACCTTTACTTCTAGGCCACTAACGTATCTTAGAAAAAAATGATAAAATGAACTGATTCATATTTGATCTCATTTCAACTTCCAATCGCCTTTTTTTTTTTTTTTTAACATCTTTATTGGAGTATAAGTGCTTTACAATGGTGTGTTAAAGGGAGATCAGCTCGGTGCTTTGTGACCACTGAGAGGGGTTGGGATAGGGAGGGTGGTAGGGAAACGCAAGCGGGAGGAGATATGGGGATATACGTAAATGTATAGCTGATTCACTATGTTATAAAACAGACCACCCTCCCTATCCCACCCCTCTAGATGGTCACAAGGCACCGAGCTGATCTCCCTGTGCTATGCAGCTGCTTCCCACTAGCTATCTATTTCACACTTGGTAGTATATGTAAGTCCATGACACTCTCTCACTTCATCCCAGCTTACCCTTCCCCCTCCCCGTGTCCTCAAGTCCATTCTCCACGTCTGCATCCTTATTCGTGTCCTGCCCCTAGGTTCTTCAGAACCATTTTTTTTGTTTTTTTTTAGATTCCATATTATAGGTGTTAGCATATGGTATTTGTTTTTCCCCTTCTGACTTCACTCTGTATGACAGACTCTAGGTCCATCCACCTCACTACAAATAACTCAATTTCGTTTCTTTTCACAGCTGAGTAATATTCCATTGTATATATGTGCCACACTTCCTTTATCCATTCATCTGTTGATTGACACTTAGGTTGCTTCCATGTCCTGGCTATTGTAAATAGAGCTGCAATGAACATTGCGGTACATGACTCTTTCTGAATTATGATTTACTCAGGGTATATACCCAGTAGTGGGATTGCTGGGTCATATGGTAGTTTTATTTTCAGTTTTTTAAGGAAGCTCCATTGTGGCTATATCAATTTACATTCCCACCAACAATGCAAGAGGGTTTGCTTTTCTCCACATGCTCTTCAGCATTTATTGTTTGTAGATTTTTTTGATGATGGCCATTCTGACTGGTGTGAGGTGATACCTCATTGTAGTTTTGATCTGCATTTCTCTAATGATTAGTGATGTTGAGCATCCTTTCATGTGTTTGTTGGCAATTTTTATATCTTCTTTGGAGAAATGTCTGTTTAGGTCTTCTGTCCATTTTTGGATTCAGTTGTTTTTTTGATACTGAGCTGCATGAGCTGCTTGTAAATTTTGGAAATTAATCATTTATCAGTTGCTTCGTTTGCAAATATTTTCTCCCATTCTGGGGGTTGTCTTTTCATCTTGCTTATGGTTTCCTTTGCTGTGCAAAAGCTTTTAAGTTTCATTAGGTTCCATTTGTTTATTTTTGTTTTTATTTCCATTTCTCTAGGAGGTGGGTCAAAAAGGATCTTGCTGTGATTTATGTCATAGAGTTTTCTGCCTATGTTTTCCTCTAAGAGTTTTATAGTGTCTGGCCTTACATTTAGGTGTTTAATCCATTTTGAGTTTATTTTTGTGTATGGTGTTAGGGAGTGTTCTAATTTCATTCTTCTACATGTAGCTGTACATTTTCCCAGCACCACTTATTGAAGAGGCTGTCTTTTCTCCATCGTATATTCTTGCCTCTTTTATCAAAAATAAGGTGACCATATGTGCGTGGATTTATTTCTGGGCTTTCTATCTTGTTCCATTGATCTATATTTCTGTTTTTGTGCCAGTACCATACTGTATTGATTACTGTAGCTTTGTAGTATAGCCTGTAGTCCATGAGCCTGATTCCTCCAGCTCTGCTTTTCTTTCTCAAGATTGCTTTGGCTACTTGGGGTCTTTTGTGTTTCCATACAAATTGTGAAATTTTTTGTTTTAATTCTGTGAAAAATGCCATTGGTAATTTGATAAGGAGTGTACTGAATCTGTAGATTGCTTTGGGTAGTATCACCATTTCCACGATGTTGATTCTTCCAATCCAAGAACATGGTATATCTCTCCATCTGTTTGCATCATCTTTAATTTCTTTCATCAGTGTCTTATAGTTTTCTGTATACAGGTCTTTTGTCTCCTTAGGTAGGCTTATTCTTAGTTATTTTATTCTTTTTGTTGCAGTGATAAATGGGAGTGTTTCCTTAATTTCTCTTCCTGATCTTTCATTGTTAGTGTATAGGAATGCAAGAGATTTCTGTGCATTAGTTTTGTATCCTGCTACTTTACCAAATTCATTGATTAGCTCTAGTAGTTTTCTGGTAGCATCTTTAGGATTCTCTATGTATAGTATTATGTCATCTGCAAACAGTGACAACTTTACTTCTTCTTTCCCGATTTGGATTCCTTTTCTTTTTCTTCTCTGACTGCTGTGGCTAAAACTTGCAGAACTATGTTGAATAATAGTGGTGAGGGTGGACAACCTTGTCTTGTTCCTGATTTTAGAGGAAATGGTTTCAGTTTTTCACCACTGAGAACAATGTTGGCTGTGGGTCTGTCATATATGGCCTTTATTATGTTGAGGTAAGTTCCCTCTATGCCTACTTTCTGCAGGGTTTTTTTCATAAATTGTTGTTGAATTTTGTCGAAAGCTTTTTCTGCATCTATTGAGATGATCATATGGTTTTTCTCCTTCAATTTGTTAATGTGGTGTATCACATTGATTGATTTGCGTATATTGATGAATCCCTGCATTCCTGGGATAAACCCCACTTGATCATGGTGTATGATCCTTTTAATGTGCTGTCGGATTCTGTTTGCTAGTATTTTGTTGAGGATTTTTGCACCTATGTTCATCAGTGATATTGGCCTGTAGTTTTCTTTCTTTGTGACATCCTTGTCTGGTTTTGGTATCAAGGTGATGGTGGCCTCGTAGAATGAGTTTGGGAGTGTTCCTCCCTCTGCTATATTTTGGAAGAGTTTGAGAAGGATAGGTGTTAGCTCTTCTCTAAATGTTTCATAGAATTCGCTTGTGAAGCCATCTGGTCTTGGGCTTTTGTTTGTTGGAAGATTTTTAATCACAGTCTCAATTTCAGTGCTTGTGATTGGTCTGTTTATATTTTCTATTCCTTCCTGGTTCAGTCTTGGAAGGTTTAAATCGTCCTTTAACAGTCTTCTGGTTTTATTTTATAGGTTTGGGAAAGGGGTGAGTTGGGAGGCCTGAGGCAGCCAGGTTTTTGTTTGTGTGTTTGCTGTATGCTAGAAGTTCTCTTACTGTCTGTCTCCCCACCACCCAGGAGCAGTTGCTGAGGGATTACAGTGTCTGTGGGGTGGCTCAGCATAACCTTTATCCTAAGAAATGCACATCTTGCTCCGTATCCACACCCTCCCCCACCCCACATCAGATTCTCTTGGGACACAGAGCTGAGCAGTTTCAGAGCCTATCCTTGAAGAGCTGAGAGTGTGCTGATGGAGTGAGACAAGAGTGGGACAGTGGAACAGAGCACTATGGACATGGTCCTGGAGGAGCATGCAGCCAATGGCCTGTGAACCAGGAAAGGCACAGGGAGGGGAGCTGCTGCCTGAGCGATGTCTTGAAGAACATGTGGGAGGTGGCAGGGACCGTGGCATGGGGAACTGATCAGTCCGGGTCCTGGCAAGAAACAGATAATTTGAGTCATCTGAGGAGAGTTTAATAAGGGACTGTTTACAAAGATGAGGGCAGAGTGCAGGGAAACCCCAGAGGATACGACAGTACCTGTGGGAGCTCTCAGCACCCCAAGGCTTGAGGAGGCAGGGCAGTGAGAGGTCATCAGAAGCCAGAGAGAGAACTGTGTGCCACCTGGCAGGAACTCTCATGACAGTAAAGAAGGCTGCTGATGCAGTACACACAGGCCAGCCTCCCTGGGCACCCAGCACGGCAGAGAGCAGATCTGGAGGAAGGAACAAAGAAAGCTCTGCATCACGGAGACAGGAGACGGAAGAACATTCCTTGCAAGGGAAACTGCACATAGAAAGGCAAGGAGTGACAAAACAGCAGTTTGCTTGGGCACAGGGACATGGGACATGCTGAGGGCCTGGCAGGAGATGGGAACAGAGGGAGGTCAGGGCCTGCTGGGGAGCGGATTTCACCTTTGGGGGCTCAGGGTACTGATGGGGGGTCTGAGCAGGGGAATGATGTAGTTGGTAATAATGGTGGTGTGAAGGGTATCTCGGAGGAGGACAGGAGCAGGAGAAGGGAGGCCAATAAAGAGGTTACCGCAATATGGAATGTCTGGGGGAAGAGGAAGAATCTGGACCCAGGGCTTGCCAGTCAGAAGAGCTGGACTCAAATCCCTGCTCTGCTGCTTACAACTGTGAGACACTGGGTGAGTCTTTTGATCCTCAAGTTATAGTTTTGCCATCTGCAAACACGGGAGTTGTCACGAGAAACAGCGTTTGGGTAAACCAGGTGCCAAGCACAGGGCAGGGTGACTGACACACCCTGGAGTTATGCAGTGCACAGACTGCGCAGCCAGACTGGTCAACCTGAGTCCAGGCAAGAAGAGCTGAAGGCCTAATTAAGGCACCGGCAGTGATCACAGGTAGCACATAGATTCGAGAGTCTTCTCTCTGGACGTGAGAATAAGGAAGGGGAAGACTCCGAGTTGTGTAACTTGGGTGACTTGGTGAGTTGGCTAAACATTAACTAGGTCAAGGGGCACAGAAACAGGAAAAAGTTGAGGGGACAGGGAAGGAAGAAGAGGAATGTGGTTCTAAACATGTCAAGTCTCAGGAGCCACCAAAGCACTCAGGTGGACTTGCCTATGAGAACTGGAAACAAGGGATCGAGGAGAGAGGCAAGACTTATGAGTCATCAGGACTGAGAGGGTGGCTGAAGCCATGGGAAATATGAGATACCCTGAGAAGAAGTTGAACGAGAAGAGAAGGGGTCACTGAGAGAATCCCATTAACAGTATCCATTTAAATGGAGCACCTAACAGGGAGAGTCAGCCCAAAAAAAAAAAAAAAAATAGAGCAGGAAAAGACCAGGAGAGCAGAGGAGGAACAAGAGAAAACCACCATGGAAGTTGAGGGAGGAGAGAGACTCCATGGTCCATAGCACTAAGTGCTTCAGAGAGAATGAATGGGATGAGGCCAGACAGTGAGCCAGAGACTTAGTAACTAAGGCATCCCTGGTGAACTCAGCGACGGCAGCCTCCATAGGGAGCACAGGAAGCCCAATTATAACGAGCTGAAAAATGAGTGGGGGGTTTTGGAAATATATCCAGCAAATGCAATCATTCCAAAAGTCTAGCACTGAAAGAGCAAGATACCATGTAGGCTGCGGGAGGATAATTTCTTTTTAGGATGGTGAAACCTGAGCCTATTTATAGGCTAAAAAAGGAACAAAACAGAGAGAGCCTCCAGGTTGAGGGGAAATACAGAGAAAATGATGGCTCAAGAAACAGAGACAGCAGAAGACCGGGTCCAACTGGAGAAGCTCACCTCGGAAAAGAGGCAGCAGTGCTTCCTCTGGGCCGACAGGGCACCGACTGTGAACCTGCTGCACAGGGGGCCGTCGACCCCCGGTCTGGCTCCCTCCCCCCTTCCTAGAGAGCACTACGGTGGCCCTTCTGAAGTAGCTAAGCCTTTCCCTGGCAGAGAGTTGAGCCTGATGTGCAAGTAGGAGGAACGAGACCGGCTGAGGCAAGAGGTCAGCGTAACTGATCTCTGATTAAAAGCAGAGGCTGTTTTACCTGCAACAGACCTGCATTTTATCGTCCCTTACTTACCTCCCTTTCCTCAGGGTGAGGATGACTCCCAGAAAGAGACATGGATCAAAAGGAAAGCATGTGCAATCAGAAATATTTTGCTGCAGTCTTCTTGGGAGATATGTATGAATTCATCCTGACTCTGACGGCCTGAAGGACGAGGCTCATGTAAATACACGGGGTGGGGAGGTGAGGAGGGAGGCCTGGCCAGGGACACTAAAAGCTCTCTGGGGACCCGGTTTATGAGCACTTGCAGTTTCAATCTTACATTTAGCTTGTCAAATGCCTCTTCATCAGCTAAGGCATCTGACAGGCTTAATTGTTTCCTTAGGGCTTTGTCCTTCCCATCAGTGAACAAAGGCAGTTGGGAGGGATTTGGGTTTAGCTCTTTTGATAAAAGAAATACTTTTTAACACACATACACACACACACGTAAAAATAGATGTGTGTGCATGTGTATTATGCGCATGTGTGTATATATACACGTGTGTGTACACACACACACACATATACATATTTTTTCTTTTGTTATTAGTGTTTTGGGAGTAGGGATAGGTAGATCTGACCACTGGCCTGCTGCTGGCAGGGCCATTCCAACTTTGGAAGGAAACGCACCAGCAATACCTCACCACCTCCAGCCGTCAAATACCATCTTCAACAACTGATTATGTGCCAATACGAGACGATGAGGGAAAACGAGCCCATGTGCAGATCATGACCATCAGGGTTTGCCCTTCTGAGGCTCTTCCCCTCCAGAAAACCTTTTAGTGGGGCCATTATTAAAAACAAGATGAACACATTTACTGTTTATTATGGTTTCATTTCTCCCATCCACCCTCTGAAAGTTACAAGACAAACTGGACAAGAGATAAAGTCAAAGACCAAGAAAATCAAAAGAAGACCATCGACCCCTCAAGCCAAGAGCTAATGCACAGCAGTAAGAGAGTATGGGGGTCAGCATCCTTGGCCAACTTGAGGTGGGAGCAGGTATATTTTCAAAGGCAGCCTTGTTTTGTGGTTAATCCCACAGCATGAAGAGATGCTGGGTTCTCTCCCGGAGCAAAGCTGAACAAGGCCACTTGACTGCTCATTTCTCAGTGTTCTCAACTGCAGTGCTGCCTTTTCAATAGTCATTTGTGTGCTGTTCATTACCTCCTATTAGAACACATGTTCTGAAGTTCTAATGTTAATATTTTTTGTCACCTTCCCCAAATATCTTTACATATGAGTCACATTCAGGGCTCAACAAATGCTTGCAGGTTGGTTGGTTCGTCCGTCCATCCGTCCATCCAATCCTGGATAAAGGTCTATAGAATGAGTGTACCCACTTCCTGGGAATTTCATAAAGATTTAAGAAATCAATTTGATTTAACAAATATGATTTGAGCACAATTATGTACAAGGCAGTTGTCAAGGAGACATAAAGATGAATACGATGTAAAAAAAATACAAGACAGGTAAACACATAACTACAGTACAAGGATGAGCTATATAGCCTTTGGGTCCAAAGGAGAAACAGCAATTAGATCCCCGCTGTGGGAATGAGTATGAAATCAGGAAAGAATTCCTGGTGGACGTGTATTTAAAATAAACCTTGAAAGATGAATAAGAATCTGACAGGCAGAAATGTTCAACCAAACACAAAGAACTCAGTTAATCATGATTTGATCATGACTGCCACCCGCAACTAGGAAAGGCTGTAACTCCTCAATAAGTGCTTCTCAGAGGCTCCTGATAAAGGATGTGGGGACTTGCAGACAGTTTAGCTTTTCTCATTGCAAATTTCCTGAATTCCATGCATTATCCTCTGGACCTCCCAGTCAGCCTCACCTCCACAGTTTGAGGTCTGTGCTGCCAGTAAAGGAAGACCAGGCTCACGATGGCTATACTCTTAGAGGTGGGACACCACCACCCTTCCTCCAAACTGTGCCAAGACACAAGGAGGGGCCCACAGAGGGCTTCCCAGCCAGGCTGGCGGACAGGGCACTGCCACACAGCATCTAGCCTGGTGTGTAGTGCAGAATGCCCAGCTGCCACTGTGGGGATGAGCCATGATACTGTCCTACAGCTACAATCCTAGAGACTATCTATTAATATTAAGGACTAGTAGACAGGGGCTACAGCTCTGCATCAAGAGCAATCTTTCTTTACTTGCTTTTGGTGCTAAGGTTGGTCACATAATAATCCTTACACACTAGTGTGAATCACAGACCCTATGCCAACTTCTCCATATCCATATAAATCCAGGCCACTTAGGGCATCATAAGGTCTCCTCTTACACAAATCCTTTCCCCTTAAGTGATCTGAAACCCACCAACACAAGATTAGTTTCTTTTGAATAAGACGACGTCTCTAACAACATGCAAGTACCTCCTGGGAAACTAAAGTAAAATCTATCCATCGTTCAAGCATTAAGTTACTAAAAAAGTTAAACTGGTTTGTTTACTTTTCCTCCCACAGTAGGACTACCAATTATAAACCCTCCTAGCTTGAGATGCAAAATATTCAGAGAGGCTTATAATGCTTATTGGCACCAGGGGTCTTACCTTGGAATCGATAAACCTCAGGACTATGGGGTCCATGAATTGACAGAAAAATCAAAACTTTGCAAGTATATACAAGAATTAATTTTTCTAGGCAGAGAATCCAGTTCTCACCATATTCTCAAAGGTGTCTGTGTTCCATAAAAGGTCAAGACCATTCAATGGACACCCAGGCAAGTGCCCACTTGGTAGCAAGAAGAGAAGTCAAGGGGAGAAGTGCTGGTTTTATTGATACTGTGCACATACTTTCCCATCTGAGACTCTTCGATGCTTTGCACAAACTCTAAATTGATTCTCTGTATGTATTCAAGGAGAACAGGAAGCACAGAGTAATGGAATTTGAAACTAGGCAGTCATTTAGTAATAGAACTGGGACCAGGCCTGGTTTCCCTGTTCCCCTGGTTCTTCCTCCACAGGGAAATTCCCTCCCTGCTAGACAGTGTTTAATTACGGGAAGTTTTCTAAACTTGGCCTAATTGAATTTTCCATCATTATTAGTGTAAAAGATGCCCTCTAAGGCCTGGCATAGAGAGACTGATCCAAAGGTTTAACTTTGATCATGCCGGTGGCCGTCTTCAGTTTTCTGCTGTGCACACGTATTCATTCTCTGGCTGGCTTCATGCCTCCTTTGGGCTGTGCTTTCGGCCATCAAGAAGGGCAGAGAATAAGGCCACCGAGATGATAAGAAGGCTTAACAGCCTTTTTGAAATGAATGTTTTAGTGCAGCAAACAAGTGAATCAAGCCTGCCCTAGCTTTGACATGCAGTATTTATTGAGCACCTACTATATAGTAAGGATCCTTCCAGGCAGTAGGGATACAGTAGTGCACAAAACAGGTGTGGTCTCAGCTTTCGTGGAGCTTAGGCTTAAGTGTTACCATGACAAAAATTTCCACCCTTTTGTCATGATTGAATTTAATAATCAAGCAGGATCCACCAGAGGCAGAGAGCAGATGTAAAACTACCAAAGATTCAAGCTGAAGTCACTGGGATTTGCTTTCTCCCCCCACTCCTCAAGAAAGAGGATTCTCCCTTATTTACTCTCTATATTCAGACTGTCACTAGGCTGAATGACCCAAGGTTACAATAGCTCACAGACTGACCCCTTTCTATGCTGTCTTTATACGACATCCCTTGATATGGACACTCTTCCCATTATCCTCAGATTACTGGGCAATCTTTCCCTTGTTCACCTCCCTGACATGAGTCTCTTCACATCTAGGGTGCACTGCATTCCATGCCACACTGGTTGCCCTAAAACATCACTTTCACTTTGGAACTCTGAGTCAAAGCCCTCATGGGAAGACTGTAAGTATGGATGTGGAAGCAGGTCCTTGATACATTACTGAGAGAAAAACAGGCTCCTGGTAGAACTATACACAGAATATCAGATTTTGAGAAAACATCTGAGTGTCTATATTTGCATACAGAGTGGTACTAGAAGGAACAGATGTTGAAGGAAGGGCATTTGACTCTTTCCTTTATAAAACTCTGTCACGACTTTATTTTTAATAACAAACATGTATTATTTGGTCATGTTAAAGCTCACACCTCAGGCATATTCCCCTGAGCCTTACCTGAAAACTGTCACAGAAAGGAGGGGTCACTGTGAGGACCCTGAGGAGGTGAGCCCTCAGGAGGTGAGCTGTGCCTCACCTGTCTCTGCATTCCTGATGCTTTCTACACAGTGCATATGATGCCCTTGAAGTCGAAGAGATCAAAGACAAGGAGGAAGGAGAGAGGAAAAGAAAGTCTTGGATGTGCCTGCTAACACGAGCATGGGACACAGAGCCAGAGAATGAATTATGGGTCTGCAATCCCTTGCTGGAGACTCACAGTCTATCCTAGGTGTTTACTGATCCTTCCCAAGAACAAGGGACTTTATCAGCCTATAAAGATTAAAGCGCAGAACTTGCTTTTAAGGAAAGATAAAGAAAGGTGAAAGATAAAAATTGCATATAACTATGTAGGTTTGAAAGCAAACAAAAGAGAAGGAGGCAGAGAAAAATGAAACAAGAGGAGACTCAAGAGGAGAAGCAGAGGTGGCACTGCAGAAGAACCTAGGAAATGCTGCTGTATCTGGAGACGTGGAGAGCACAGACAATAAACTTGGAGGGAGCAATTTCTACCAAGTGACGGAAATCAGTGTCAGACTACAAGGAACCGCAGGATGGTGGGCACCGGTGAGGACACGCTCAGTGCTTTGGGAGGAAGCCCAGAGTTAACAAAAGGTGTGCCCTTGAATGGGGTTATCAGGACCGAGGGAGATTACTTCAGGACAGGAGAGACCGGAACACATTGCTAGGGAGAGAGGGCGAGCCCAGGGAAAGTGAGAGGTGGAGTGGTTGGGGGAAGGATAGAAATGCTCACGGTGCTGAAGAAACAAGCGAAGATGGGTCTAAAACGCAGAGAGGCAGAGGGGACAGAGCGACAGAGGGCAGTGACACAAAGATGTTTGAAGAAGAGGAGGAAACCTGAGGAACCTCCCAGAAGATGGGGGTCACCTAAGGAGAGTGAAGATGTACCAACAGAGCTGACAGGTGGAAAAGGTCTTGGCACTTTAGCAAGTGGAATTTCTACCAGGGACAAATAATGGGTTGCAGAGCAGCCCTGGGGAACGAAGTGAAGCCAGAGAGCATGAATGATTTTCCTTCCCCTTCTTAGTTCATAAGCTTCTCCATGCATAAAATTGGGTAATTCCTACTCATGCATATCTATAAAAAGACACTGTCTGTGAAAGGTTCTGGAGCTAGAGGGAATAAAAACATCAACTCTACCTGAAACATCCATCACGACGAGAGTGATGGACACTCATAGCCTTCAGATGGGCTGGCCCAGAAATGATATGAAAAGAAGTTAGATAGAGGTCGATAGGCTGGGCTGCTTCCAGATTCCTGGTTATCAGTTTTCCCAGCTTAGTAGAGGCCCTTCAAGAAACTCACACAATGGGAGGCTGAAGGAGGAGCAGAGAGTCATCCTTAGAAAAATAATATGGGAAGATGGAGACAGTCACCCTGTCCCTTGTAAATCACAGAAAGAACAAATGAGACATGCATGTAACCAGAGCAAAGAACTGGCTCCAGCTCCAAGTCTGCTCATCCTTCCCTGATCCTTCATACCTCGGCCCCTCCCTCCATAATCCAGTGACAATGGAGTGAAGGGAACACATGCCAGGGTTTGAGCTGGGGACTTGGGTGTGTGTAGGTTTGAAAGAAGGGAGCTCATAAAATAAAACTGTCTGTATCTGGGAGGTCTCTATCTGATTTCGGAGGGACAACATGGATTTTGGAGACTCATCTTAAAGAATTCTGAGAGAGGGCTTCCCTGGTGGCGCAGTGGTTGAGAGTCCGCCTGCCGATTTAGGGGACACGGGTTCGTGCCCCGGTCTGGGAAGATCCCACATGCCGTGGAGCGGCTGCGCCCATGAGCCATGGCCGCTGAGCCTGTGCATCCGAAGCCTGTGCTCCGCGACAGGAGGGGCCACAGCAGTGAGAGGCCCGCGTACCGCAAAAAAAAAAAAAAAAAAAAAAAAAAAAAGAATTCTAAGAGAGGTTTTTTGGCTCCACAGAACAATACAGTAACCAATTACTATATAGTCTATCTTCTAATTATGTAATTCTATCTATATATCCTAAGTTAGGACAGTAACTAATTCCATTTAAAATGTCTTCAGAAATGCTACCTAGGATTTTTCCTACCTTACTGTCATAATAAGAAAGTATTAAAGGAGTACTTTCTAAGCTTCAGCACTTAACTTGACTCACCATATTCTTAAAGATAATTCACTATGTTTTGTCTTCCATTTTTGCTATCAGCCTGTGTTCCTTTGTAGACAGTATATTTTTCCCCTCCAGATTGTTTTTAAAATCATTGTCTTCCACACTCTGTAGTTTCATTACTATGAGTCTAGAGTTTAAGAATCAATTTCTTAAAAAAAAAAAGAATTTCTTTTTCTTTACCTTGTTTGTAATTTGATACTCTTCCTACATCTGAGGATACTCATGTTTCCTTAATTTTGTCTGGCTTGATCATTTAAACTCTTGACCGTGAATTAAGTTAAACATACTACATGGGGTGCTTGACTACCCAAGAAATCATCAAGTATCACACAGTAGGTTTATCAATCCCCAAGAAAGAAAACTCATTTACCTTAAAATCTAGTTTTTTGGTCCTTCAAAACGTCCTGAATTGTGATATATCAGTTTGAAATGATCAGAACAATAATATGAAGGCAAATAAATGAGTGGGTTTGTCTTGAGAGGCGGACGACACTGAGTGGAGTAGTAAAACAGAAAAGACGAAAGCTCGGGAGGCAGGCATTTCTCCAAACATTTACTAGTTACGCGGTCATGGAAAAGTTATCTAATGTCTCTGAGTTTGATTTCTTCATCCTAAGAATGGGAATGACAGATTCTACCACTTGGAGTTGTTGTTAGGATTGAGGAAAACATACGTCAAATCTCATCTGACTATAGATTTAAGGGTAAGAACTATGTCTTGCTCACCACTTGTACCAGTTATCAATTTCTTGCCCTTTCAATACATGCTCTGTGATAATGGGCAGAATTCTTTTATGTACTCCCCCCTTTACAGTAAGCGGGCTATTCGAATTTCTCTGTACAATGGAAGGACACTGCAGGAGGAAAGGGCTTCTCTTGCTGGTTGCAGCTGCTGTAGAGCCCATCAGCAGGACATCTGGTGGTGGTCTGTCCCAGCCACGTGGCCCAGAATATAGATCCTCAGCGACCTCACATTCCCGGTGTGGCTGGGTGAGTCCCACCTACCTACAGCCCTCCCCGCAAAGATTCTGAGCATCCCTAGCCTCCCATCCCCTACTCCCTCTGTGCGCCCACCGACCAGCTGCACTTCTCCTGCACCCATCCCCTGAGGGTTGCTTCCTGTTTTCCAAGCCACTGGGGACCACTCTGGCCTAGGCAACCCAGTGAGCTTCTCTGCTATCCAGATGCTGCAACACATCCTCCACAATGAAATCTGAGCTCCAGCCCAGGAGAGGGGTCTTCCTCCCCAGATTGGTGCTCCTTATTGTACTCTCCTTCAGCCCCAGAGGACTCTCAAGACTGCTCTTTACCTCTTGAAGTTACTGTTTGGTTACGACTTAGTAATTCTTCATAATCCTTCTCCTATTTAAATCACTGAGTGAGTTCTGTTCCCCCACTGGACCCAGACTGATAAATTACTGCTTTCCTCAGTGCCTAGCACAGTGACCAGCACTGCACATCCGCTCTCCATGCATTCTTTCCTCCCTTCCCCAGTTAGCCTTGAACAATCGGTGACCTGCTCAAAATCCAAGCACAGCTCAATGTGCAGGGCCCAAACTAGAATGCACTTTCTCTGATTTCTAATCATCTCACCAACTGCTTGTATGTTAATGAATGCCGTTTCTGGGGAATGGCTGGAAACCCTACGGGGGCTCTACCTGGTTTGATCGTTTATACTCAAAACTGGAGAATTACTTCCAGTCTGTCTCCTGAAGACTTCAGGTTGATTAATTTACTTCCTCTGGTCACCCCCCCACACACAAAAAAAGGATTTTTGTTTGTTTGACAATCTGATCCCTAGCATGAAGAACATAAATGTCCTAGAGACTTTTTTTTACCCAAATATGTTCATTCTATTCGTGCCCAATAAGACTAAAATGTAGAAGACATCAAGGCAGGGAGACTGAAATTCAAAAGCACAGTGACTTCTGTAACAGTACAACCACTCCAGTGCTATTTTTAGACTTTTTTTTTAAAAAAATAAGCATGGCCTTTACACCAGAAAAGATAAAATAAGCATATTAACTAAGGAAGTGAAAATAAAGAAAAATAAAAACATGAAGTCTACATTTCCCAAGCTTTCCCATCTTATTCAACAGCCTTATCAGTGACTTGGATGAAAATATTAAAGTTTCACTTAACAGAAAACAAAGAGGGATATAGTTAGCCTGTTACTAGAACCCGCTGTGATGGTTTATACTGGGGGAACTCAGCTAAGCTAGAACTGTATATCTTCGTTTCCCTGTAGAACTGCACTTTAGGATTGCTCACAAGAGAAATGTGTGGGGGATTTAGGAGGCCAGAATGAAGTAGCCATGATGCTCTGAAGGTCATCACTCGTTAGAGGCAGGAAAGGATGAACATGGAGGTGCTAGTGAGGTGCAATTTACCTTCTCTCTTCTGTGCCCCATATCTGGCTGTCCTTCCTCACCGTCAGCCCTGCTGAACAACAGTGAACCCAGGACTGCCAGCAGAAGCTTCACTGCAAACTCAAATGCAGCAGCCATCAGGGACCTTCAGGCCATCAAATGCCTTTCACAGACATTGGCCCCTGTGCCCCTTCACAATTCCACTCTAGCACACACGCGCACCTAGCATCCTGGACACTCTTGACGTCTAACACACACCAGGGCTGGCTCATGACTCCTCTCTGGTCGTTTTTGGACTTTTACTTCCCAGCTCCTATCACAACTGTGTAGGTCTAAATCCTATAAACAAATTCCTTATGCCGTAACACTCATAGCTGCCTGCTTCCCCGATTCACTCTGATTCATAAGAATCCGAAAACTATGAATAATGGGTTCAAGTGAAATATATCTAATTTAACAATGGTATATGTAAAGTTCTGTACTTAGGCTAAAAAATAAAACAGAGCAAACTACAGAAATAAAGAATGATTAAAAAATCTTGATTGAAAGCAATTACTGTGAATATCCTAAGGATTCTGGACAATAAATCCACCACGACCTAGGACCTAACACAGTCTGTTTAACAAATAAAAATACAGTATGATCTAATTCTTAAAAAACAAATGCAAAACTCCATATCATGAGGGTAAAACTGTGTCTCTATAATTGACACTGATAAGACAGCATGAGCTATTGCATTAAATTCCAACATATATTACGAAGAAATATGATGTTTTGAAATTAGGAAGTCTAGAAAAAATATTATAAAGAATGGCTTCAGAAACTTTAGCAAAATAAGATCTATGTATGTGTAACTCCAGAGAAGAGAGCTAGGATACATGGACGAAAATTACATAAACAAAGACATTTGCCTTCACTTAACAAAGAAGACCATAATAGCAAATACTTTAGAGAAATAGAGGCATCCTGTAATGGAGGGGAAAATGGACTAGATGTTCACCACAGTACTTTAACCTCTTAAAGTTCATGATTTTAAAAGTTACATGGGGTTCAGGGAGGGGGAATAAGGAGTTTGTACATAATGGGTACAAAGTTTAGAGTGATGAAAACATCTTGGAAACAGTACTGCCGGTTGCACAACACTGTCACTGTAATTAAGGCCACTCATTTGTATACTTAAAAGGGGATAAAATAGCAAATTTTATGTTATATATATATATTTCATCACAATTTAAAAAACATGATTCTATTATTCTAGGTGAGAGATACAAAAGACTCAAATCGAAATGTTGACTTAATAAAAAACAACAACTTCATTACTGCTGTGGCAAAGTCCCTTCTTTTGACTAGGAAGAAGATGTTTTACCATGAAGGAGTTTTCCTAATGTGAACGCTGCAGTAATCCTGTGTTTCATCAAAGGCACAGCAACTATGTATTCTTCAGCAGTGCTACTGAATCCAACTAGAGTGGTTCCTTAAGGGCAGAAAAATAATTGTACCCAGGAAAAAGCTCATTTGTAAATGTTACTATATTATCATGATAATAAATGTTCTTATTGATGATAAAATGGGACACATACAGTTTAGAAAAAAGTCCTCTTTCATCTACCCATAGCAAATAGATATACAAATACACACATACAGAGACTAAAACACCCACAATTTAATACATGAGGGGGAAAAAGTATCTAGGAAGCTGGAATAGCATTCCTTTGTTCATAAACACAGGTTGCTAAATTTTGATAGATTAGGAAGATATCCATAAGAAATCTACAACCAGAAAGTCTGCTGCATGGAGGTTGGCCAAAGAAAAATTCACTTTAAGATTTCTTGGATGTTTTCTACTCCCCACCAAAACCCATTTTTCTTCTTAAAAATGAATGGAAAAAGATACACCATACTAATACTAATTGGAAGAAATCTTTGAAAAAGAACAAAGTTGGAAGAGTGAGACTACCTGATTTCAATGACTGTTATTAAGCTACAGCAATCAAGACACTGTGGTACTGGTGTCAAGACGGACAATTAGATAAATGGAACAGAATAAAGAGTTCTGAAATAAACCACACAGATGTGGATAACTGATTTTTAACAAAGGTACTGCAGTGGAGAAAGAATAGTCTTTTCAACAAATGAGGCTGGAACAACTGGACATTCATTTGCCAAAAAAACCCAAAACTGAAACAAAACAGAAACCCCCAGAAAGAACTTTGCTATATCCCTCACACCATATAAAAAAAATTGGATCAAAATAGATCATACACCTAAACATAAAGCCTAAAACTATAATGCTTCCAGAAGAGAACACAAAAGAAAACCTTTGTGTCCTTGAGTTAGCCAAGATTTTTAAAATATGACACCAAAACACAACCCACACACTTTAAAAAATGATAATATGAACTTCTTCAAAGGACACTATGAAGATAAAGACAAGCCAGACTTGGATAAAATATTTGCAAATCATATACCTGATAAAGGACATGTATCCAAAATTCATCAGGAACCCTCAAAATTCAATAAAAGGAAAACAAAACACCCCAATTAAAAATGGGCTAAAAGATTTGAACAGATGTTTCACAAAAGATATACGAATGGCACATACGATGGACAGATGCTCAACATCCTTACTCACTAGGAAAACGCAAATTAAAACCACAAGGATATACTACATCACACATACTTGCAGGGCTAAAAATGAAAAGACTGATGATACTAGATGTCGGCGAAGATGTGAAGGAACTGGGACTCTCAACCACCGCTAGCGGTACAACCGCTTTGGAAAACAGCTTGGCAGTCTCATAAAAAGTTCGACAGGGACTTTCCTGGCGGTCCAGTGGTTAAGACTCCACGCTTCCACTGCAGGGGGAGCAGGTTTGATCTCTGGTCAGGGAACTAAGGTCCCACATGCCACAGGGCGTGGCCAAATAAATATTTAAAAAATAAAAAGACGCACTTTAAAAATCACTCCGCGATTCACCAACCAAAAAGATAATCACTTAAAATTCACTTAAAAAAAATAGTTCAGCGTACACCTAACAAATAATCATTCATTCTACTCCTGGGTATTTACCCAAGAAAAATAAAAGCATATGTCTATACAAAGACTGTAATATGAACAGTCACAGAAGTTTTCACTGTAAGAGTCAAAAACTGGAGACCACCACAATGTCCATCAACATGTGAATGGCTAAGCAAATTGTGTTATACTCATACAATGGGATACAACTTAGTAATAAAAAGGGATAAGCTACTGATATATGCAATGGCAAGGAACGCATCTTAAAATAAATACGCTAAATGAAAGAAGCCAGACCAAAAAACAGTGGGGGTATACTGTACATACGTATACTGTACACTGTATGACTCTGTTTATACAAAACTCAAGAAAATACAAACTCATCTCTACTAACAGAAGGGAGATCAGTAGTTGCCTGGGGACTTGGGGGGCAGGAGGGAGATGCAGCAGGGAGGGAGAGAGGGAAAGATTACAACAGGGTACAAGGAAACGTCTGGGGGAGACATATGCTCAGTATCTTGACTGAGGTGATGGTTCTAGAAGTGTACACATATATCAAAACTTACCCAATTATTCACTTTAAATATGCTCAATTTTATATGTCAATTAGACCTCAATAAAGCTGTTATAAAAAATAAAAACAACAGCTTATTTGGGATATAAAACTTTGGGGAAAGTTCCCTCTTTCAAACCAGGAAAAGGCAAGGTTAAAGTTCATGACCATCATCCCACACAGAGGTCGCTTTTGTATGGATATGATGCCACTGTAAAAAAATAAAAACAAACAAAAAAACAAGAAACACTTCCTTTTACAAAGCGCAAATGATAGAGGTTTGTCCATTCACATCCTTCAAGCCCAGTTCCGACACAACTTGTTTCTTAAAGCCTTTCGTCATCACTCAAGTAGAAAGTGATTATTCCCTCCTGTGAATCACCATACCATTTACGTTAATTTTCAGGTATTAATTCAATACATTTATCCATCCACCCATCACACATTTACTAAATGCCTCATACAGAACAGACACAGGCTTGGTGCTAGAAATACAAAAGTGAGTTGAACACAGTTCTTCACTGGCAAGAGCCTCACAGCCCAGTGGCAAAAGACAGATTCATTTTGAAGTAGCAGCAACTATAACAAGTATTTCAACAAACACAAGTACAACAGAAACACAGAGAAAGAAATCCATTTTGTCAGACACACTGTCTTGTACCACAATGATTTGTTCAGGACTCCATTTCCCTACTAGACTAAAGCTTCCTGAGAACAAGGGACCATAACTTATTTTCGCCTACTAGACTAAAGCTTCCTGAGAACAAGGGACCATAACTTATTTTCGCCATCTACTAAATTACCTAGCACAGTACCTGGGATGAGTGTTCTATATATGTATACATATTTGAATGAATGGAAATTCTATTTCACAGGCAGCTACTTTTTGACTTAGCAGGGCCACCATGATGCCAACTTCTCAGGTGAGTGCCAACCTTAATTCACTTTGGCAACCGAGGCAAGTCATTTGAGAGGAGACAACATCAAAACTTAAATCTCGACCCCCAAATCCCAAAAGAATAGCTAATACCCCTTTCCCCCCAGTGAAGAAAACAGGAAGGAGTAAGAGGTGGGGTAGGGCTTGGTCAGCGGAGATTTAGGACAGAAGAATGACACAGATGAGTCAAGGCCCTGCGTGGGTCCCAGGAGGGCCCTGGCTTTCTGTATGTATTGCTATCAGGTATCCCTCTGCCCAGAGAGTACACATGAACGGCAGTCATCTAATCTGAATAGGAATACCAGTCTCATTGTAAAAGCAATTTCTATGGATTTTATATGAGACTTTCTGCTGTCCCAAATGATCATAACCCCCTTATCTATGCTCAGTTTCTGAAGGGGCAGAAAGGAAGAACAGATAACTGGGGGGAATTATAAGTATAGCGTAACGGGAAAACCCAGTTCTCTCATTTTTATCAACATATATGCAATTATGAAATTTCAGTTAAATAAGAAAATAGTGAAAAACAAATTTCAGTCAAAATAAAACTAGCACAAAATGAAAAGGTCTCAAGTGACAACTAAAAGACTTGCATTACACATCAAGCAGAAATCCTTCCCAGTTCCCTTCGTGCTACTGAGCATTAGAAGAATTTTCCCCTCTTTCTTAAAGATAGAGCAGATTTGCTCCTTGTACTTATATCTACAGAAATAACAGGTCTCAGGAGGGAAAAAGGAGAAATTTATTTTAATTTGTCTGGACCCACCAACCCAACAGATGGCTCCCAGAGAGGACAGGTGTACCCTGGGGACTGGGCTCTTACCTGTAGATAGGGTCCTGCATCACCAGCATCTTGCTCTCATCCCACGTCCACTCCTTTTTCTGCAATAAAAGAAGCTGTAAATGAATAAGTTAGGCTTGTCCTCGGCTACAGAACCAGGGCACACATTGAGCTACTAATGCTTATGCAAACACATGCATTTGCTTCTGGCCTTGTTCCCTCTAAGAGGCCTGGAGTCGACTGCTCCAAAAGAACAAGTGGAAAATGTCACGTATCTGGTCTGATCAGTTTCCTTCAAGCACTTTAGGAGAGTGTCTCTCACGGGTGCAGAGGGTAGGCAGGGGCCAAGGGGTCTCAGGAGACTGCAATCTAAATCATACTTTCGTGGAGAAGACACCAAGGGAAAAAAAAAAAAATCATACATTACTCCAGAGGAACAGGAGAGGCAGGGAGCACAAAAGGGAGAAGGGGTCATAGAGACTGAATGATGCCATCAAATGCAAATGATGTGTGGACCCCAGCCTCCCTCCCTTAAAGAGGGGGAGAAAAGGCTGCACACAAGACTGACAAGCTAACTAGTACATCTACAGCCGCCCATAAGAGGATACTCATCTGGCTTTGAACCTAACTTTCTGTGAACACAAAGGAGACATCCCTAAGCAGCTGGGGATGAGGACAGGAATGAGGATGTAGGAAGGTGGGGGGAGAGGATTCTGGCGCAGTACTGGAGAGCCCAGATGCTTGATGAGGTCAGTAGCACCCCAACATGTTGGAGAAGCGGCCGCCACATGCCCTCAGGTCCCACCCGTAGGTGCAGGGACAGAGGATTCTGCTCCACCTTCACTGGCCTTTGTCACAGGGGCAATGCTGTTCAGGACACCTGGGGAAGAACACACTCAGCTCCCCAGGGAAGAGAAAGGGGGTAGGGGGCTCATTACCAGCTGGCAGGGGTGAAAGTCCCTGCACTCCTCTTAGCTGGAGAGCCTGGAATCCCTTGTTACTCCTGGCAAAGGGGGAGTCTAGGCTTCCCACTCACAGCCTTTGCTGGCCTGGGTGGTGGGGAGCCCGTTTTTCTGTGTTGTCTGGCTGGAAGTTTTCTGCCTTGCTATGCCGTCCCTTCCCTCCTCCTCTGGCTAGAGAGAGAGCAGGCTTTGTTGGGGTTCTGTGCCATATCCAGGTTGCAGGCTTCTTCGGCTCCGAGTCTGGGATATATGAGATTAAAACTAACCTCAGGGAGCTCACGGCTGCGTGATGCCGTGCGTCCCCAGCCAGTCTGCCTTGCCCCATCTTTACGTTTGTTGTACAGATAATGTCCAGGGTTTCCAGTTGTACTTTAGCAGGAAGAATAGAGAAAAATGCACCCATCCAAAAAGTGAAAGTCTGGTTTGTATGTTTTTTAAAAAACTCCAGATGCCGGGGCTCCAACTCTTTGGAGTCATTCATATGATGGGTCTAAGCTCACGTGAGGCCCAGTAATCTGTAGCTTTTAACAAACATTTCAGGTGACTGGGATGTGACCCTAGGGTTGAGAGCCATTCTTCTATACCAGAGAAAAGGTATACATTGAAATCGCCACCAGGAGGATCTCTTTCACGTACAGCATGGTCCTCTGGAGTCTCAGGCCTGGCACAGGAAGGGTCTTCTGACACTAAAGACAGCCAACCGGTGGTGATCCCACTAAGCACTGTCCCTGGCCAAGGCCCACGCCTGGTGTTACTCAATAAACAGCCACTGTGAACTAAACACCCGGATGACTAACAGCAGAGGCTGCTCTGCTTCTGAGGGAATCGAGCCTCAGTTTTCTCATGTTCTTACTATCAAGAAAGTCTGCTCGGGCTTCCCTGGTGGCGCAGTGGTTGAGAGTCTGCCTGCCCATGCAGGGGACATGGGTTCGTGCCCCGGTCCGGGAAGATCCCACATGCCGTGGAGCGGCTGGACCCGTGAGCCATGGCCGCTGAGCCTGCGCGTCCGGAGCCTGTGCTCCGCAACGGGAGAGGCCGCAACAGTGAGAGGCCCGCGTACCGCAAAAAACCCCACAAAGAAACAAACAAACAAATGAAAAAGAAAGTCTGCTCGTAAGAGTCCTTGCTGCTCTGATGTAATTTTCGAAGTTAACACAAGAGTTAATAACTCAGTGCACCAAAAAGTCCATAAAACTCTGAGAAGCTGCCCACACCCACTGCCCCCCTCGGAGGAAAGCAGCCCCAGAGAGGGTTCTTTCTGAGTGTGGGTGACTTGGCTCATGCTGTGAGCATCTGATGAGCCGTCCTTGCTAACCCAGCCGTGACTGACGGAGCTCAGGATCAGCAGCCGACTGCACATGAGGAAGGTCAAGTGTCACGGAGGGGCTGGCCAGACCTGCCTAGTCCTTGAGCACCACGATGAGAAGGATCCAGTTCCACCCACTCACATCCTCTCACTGGAGACTACCAAGTCCTAGACGGAGCCTAGGCTGAACCCCCAGGAACGGTAGGTGGTTTTTGTGACCAGCTGCATACTTTCCACTCAAACAGACTGCACCGCTGAGGAAGAGGAAGCATCGTGTGCCAGCCCATGTTTCCGCCTAGCCTGAAATAAGCCTCTGTTAAAGTTGATCTGGGCACGACTCCTCCTTGCAAGTCTAAGGAATGCAACTAATACATTCATCAAAAAGAAAGAATAATGAGGCAAAAAAAATACAGAATAAATATTTTTCTTTCTCTGCAAGATATGAGGAGAAGGATGGGGAGACCAGGCTCCCAGGGAACCTTGTGTTAATTTATTGAGGAACCTCAGAAGGGTCCACGGCAGGCAGAAAATACTTTCCTTTTTAAAGTGATATCATCATCGGTATAGAATATCCTGGCCAAAAATAGTAAACATCTTTTCACTTACTTACTTACTAATTTTCCTTTTCTGAAAACCCCATTAAAATCCATTTAAGTAAAATCCATAAAATCCCATTAGATCTCCCTTTAGAGGTCTTGCAGTAATCCTTGCAGGAGTCCATTCAATCTATGCAGGGATAAGGAAATTATCAAAATAACCCAAAGGGTTTGGAGTGTAGACGGGACTCAACAATGTATCAGTTATTCAAGAACCTAAGGCAAATGTGGTTGGAGCATTTTACCCCAATCTCCTCAATGCCTGAATGATGTTCCAACACTCTGATAACTGAAGCCTCTCCACTCCTCCTTGCCACACACTTAATATCCTTCCTATCCCACCATCTTTCAAATAAGACCCAGAGCAGTGCAGTTTCTTGAGCAAGGTGTCCCCCTAGTTAATAGCCCAGTCAAGACTAGAATCAAGTTCTCCTGATTTTCTGACCCGTACAGGTACTCTGGTACAATTCAGAGTCAACATGGTATTATCTGAATAGCGTAACCCAGAGGGAGGCAATGCGTGTCTTAAAAACGATTTGATTCTTCTCTTTGCTCTGACATTGTTTTACACGTCTCCTCCATTTGTCAAACGTTGTAGAGAAAAAAAAACACGCACAAAGAGATCACCCCCTCCTCACTTTTCTACATGGAAACATTCTTCTAAGGAAAAAATTTTAGAAAAAAAAAGGTTAACGAGAGAAAGAAAACAGGAAGAAAAGCTACTGATCTACCTTTATAGGATTATAAATCAAAGTTGGCTTCAACCATAAAACAGAGACATATTATTGAATGGTAATTATAGTCCGCAGAAAACTCACACAACTCCAAGTTACACCTGAAAACCACTTTTTTTTTAGTGCTTGGAAATAAGCCTTGGAGTCTTGGTAGCTATGTGAGGAAATTGTCAGTTTTGCTACCCACTATCCTCAATGAGCTATGGTCTCCAACATATGCCAGGAAATGAAGACATTTCAAGTCCAAGTGGGAGTGGAAAAGGAGGTGGAGGCGGGGAAGAGAAGAGGAAAGGAAGAGGGGATACATCTTTAAAGCTGTCAGCACCTCTCTGAGTGCTTCTGAGGGAAAGAGCACCCTTCACAGCCGTACTCACTGCAAACAGCCCAGGGGGACCAGCAGGACTGATCGAGGCTGGTCTTCAGGCTCCTTGCACCTGAAGCCCAGGCTCAGGCAGGGCCTCACTGGTATCACTGGGAGCACAAACAGTACCAGCATTGAGGCCAATGAGTGAGGCTCAGGGAGACAAGATCTACCTCCTCACTAGCTCCATAAATATAAAGAAACGGGGGTAAAAATATGAGTGGGTCTGGCAGAGCACCTAGGGGAGCAGACTGGTGCCCTTGGGGCAGCTGTCTGGCATTTTGCCATACATATACAGAATTGGGGTATCACTTCTTTCTCTTACTCTTTGTCCCCTCCGTACCTACAAAGGACACTCGGGGCACTGTTGAGCCTTTTAAGAGGCCTCTGACTTAGTTTATTAACCTGTCTCTCTCCATGCCTTTCCCTACCCCAGCAGTCTCCCCTTCCCTCCCCTTTTTCTTCTCTTTTAAAAATGAATTCCTTACTCCAAGGTAATTAAAAAGTCATGAGATGTAGAGAGTAGCTTCACTTGAAAGAAGGTTCTGCTTCGTATATTGGCTAGTAAAAAATTTCTGGAGAAGAGAAGATGTTATCACAAGAAGGTGCCCCACAGACCTCCAATTACAGGAAGTTTAACTAACCAAGGGCCCCCCGGCCGCTGCATTCTGAAATCCATCATTACGTGCGCACAGGGGCCCTGCCCCCAGACAGTGACCAGTGTGCGGAGATCCTGAGGAAGCCCCTTCCTAGGAGACACCGGGATCCTCTGACAGATGACTCTGGCTTCAGAACTCCCTGACGGCCCTGCCAAACCTTCCTCAGACCGTGCTGTGCTCTCAGAGACCTTCACCCAACCTACCTGCTTCCTTCCTTCCTCTCTCCTTCACTTGGAGTCAGACCCACACTGCAATCTGACAGCTAGCCCAGCCTTGCCTCCCCACCTCCTCCCACAGGCATTTAATCCTGTCTTGGCATTTACTTGTTGGAGGACCTAGAATAACACAGAAAGTGAGAAAGTAAAAAAAAAAAGGAAAGATACAGGAAAGTCATATTCAGCTGCTTCACTTTTTGTTCTCACAGGAAATTTCCCAGTTGATATGGGGAAAAAAAAGTCCTTTCTTCCATTTAAGAACTTTATATATTGCTTCCTTGACACTATCAAAATTCATCTCAACTTTACAGACAAACAATGAGGCTCCGGAAGTGAACTTACTCCCCTGCAAGGCCATCTAGTCCAGGGGTAATTAAAGTCCAACCTGTCTACCTCTGGACCCCACGTTCTCTTTGCTACTCTAAGTGATGAATTCAAAGGTTTTCACTCTCCGCTGCCAGGAAGCTTTTCACTTTCAACAGAGGGAGAGGGTAACAGGCTTTCGGCGTAGGCTTTTATAAGACCGCCGAATGAGGTAAGCACATCCTTGAGTTTAGATTCTTCTCTTTTCTTTATCTAATGAGTGCAAATATCCAGTCCCCCGTGGAAAGTTACAGCCATTTTGTTATTCCAAAATCTCCTGCCAGGGAATATTATATGGGAACTGGTTCAGAGGTAGGTCTGCCTGGAACAGGGCCAAGAACAGAAAACAGAGTCAGGGATAATTATCACAAAGCTCCTTCCTCCTTTTGGAACCCAGAACTGGATATGGCATTTTTGAAGGCCTTCCCTAGGAACCCAAAAGTAGAGGAAGAATTTGTATTTCCATTTATTTCCTATCCCTACTGGAAACTATCAGTAGCCACATCACAAAGTCTGTCCGCTTTATCATTACTTATGCTCCTGAAAGCAATGGTGACTTCTCAAAAAATAAGAAGAAAAAAATTTTTTTAAATCACCGTGCAAAGGCCACATTAACTCAGCTTGGCAAGTTCTCCATGCCACCAGACAGAATAGGATTAGCCTGAAAACACAGCTACCACCCATCTTAAGGTATAACCTATATAGATATAGAAAACGCATTTCAAAACTGAAGCACTTAATAAGTTCTCACACAACGCACAAAATTCCTAATATACCTGTTTTAAAACTAGCAGAAAACATGGTAGAAAGAAGACTGGACTCAGTTTAGTCCTGGCTCCATAACTAGCTGGGTGACCTCAGGACCGTTACGGGGCCTCTCTTGTCCTCTGTTACCACATCTAATCAATTAGGGGATCAGACTAGAGCATTTCTAAAGCTCTTTCTCCCAAATTCTGGTTCTATAATTCTAAGTGCCTCCTTTTCTTACCCCAATAGATCTAAGTTGTGTGTTTCTATAGGAACTAACAGTACTCTTTGAGCAGGAAACTCGTTTCCTTGTGATGTGATATCCCAGTGACAGGGTAAAGGCTAGACGTTAAAGACACTGGATTAATTAATTAGGCATTTCCTATAGAGCAGTTTTTCTCTAAAGGATTCTGAAGAGATTAGTGCACACACAGCCACATGGTAGTAGGAAGAACCCACTTGGGATCTGAACAAGACAGACCTGGTTCAAACCTCAACTTCACCACTGATGGGACTTGAGGTCTTGGGCAAGTTGCTTAATCTTCTTCTGCAAACCAAGCCCTAAAATGGTACCTACCTCACAGGATGGTTGTGTGGCTCTAATAAGTATACACTGCATGAAACAAGGCCTGGTAATGGCAGGGGCTCAATATCAGTGTTAGCTATTATTGTTAGCCGTTCTCATTATCATCTTAGTGTGTAATTACGTTCATCAGCTTGCCCCCACTGGTCTTCTACCCTCTCAAACAGATGAAATAGAATTGGAAAGAAGACATGGTCCCTGGCCCTAAAGGCTCGCAGCCTACGGGGTAAACAGACAAATAACTATAATGCAATGCTATCGGAGCTATGATAGACCTATGTATGCATATAGTGTCATTCAAAATAGCTAACTTTGCTGGAAAGGGTCCATATCTAATACCCCTATGTATCCTACCCAGTTCCTTGAACATGGTTGACACAGTAAATATTTGTTAATGAGGACAGCAGAGCCTTTCTAGAACAATAGCTTTAGGCTATTCCAACAAAGTTACTGGTGTATATGAGAAACCACAAGAAACAGAGGCCCTTTAGGGTCCTTTTGTAGAAAAATCCTTTGGATGATTCAAGACTAATCTTCCTTATTCAGAAGCCCCTCCCTAGCAAATGGTGCAAGAGTGTGATTCCAATACTATAATAAATAATCATTATCATATACACAGGAAAGATCATTACTTGGGCCTAGTTGGGAGTTGAAGAAAATATATTGATTGAGAAACAACAAAGCAAAGCCAATTTTCTTAGTAGCTGGGTTCACACCATAAATACAACCTAAGATTCATATGGGAATTTGAGATTCATTATCTGTTAGCATCAGTTCAAGATAACAGCATTTTAGGGCTTCCCTGGTGGCGCAGTGGTTGAGAGTCTGCCTGCCGATGCAGGGGACGCAGGTTCGTGCCCCGGTCCGGGAAGATCCCACATGCCATGGAGCGGCTGGGCCCGCGAGCCATGGCCGCTGAGCCTGCGCTCCGCAACGGGAGAGGCCACAACAGTGAGAGGCCCGCGTACCGCAAAAAAAAAAAAAAAAAAAAAGATAACAGCATTTTAGACACATTAATATAACCAAAAAGATTTTTTTTTTAACATCTCAGTAAGAGATGATCACAATATATTTAGCTACTGCCTGCATTAGAATAGAGCACCTGAAGATCAGAGGTACTGAAGAAGTCCTACTCATAAAGTTAGCAATTTCCATTGAGGGCTTTCTACACTTGGGAAGGCTTTCATCCTTGTTTTTTTTTTTTCTAAATGGGAAGGTTGACAGACGAGAAAGAGGGAGAAGAATGTGATAGCCAAAAGTAACAAATGAGACTTCATTTGACCCAACTGCTGAGTACTTAGTTCTTCCTGATTTAATGACCATGATACACAAAACATGTTCCTTTACCCAGCTAGCCAACAGCCAAAATCGTTGGAAACACACTACACGTACCAGGTGTCCAAGTGAGTGCTGAGCTTACAGAGATGGCCCCTGCCCTTAAAACATTCTCTGGAGAGCAGGGAGTCCCTGTAAACATGCTTCTCCCCACAGCCCGGAGGCATACCACCATTCAACAGTCACGGACAGGCTAGCCAAACAGAGGGGGCTTGGGGGCTGCTTTGGGAAGTGTTTAACCTCTGAGGTTCCCATCCTGCCTCAGAAGTTCAGGGGGCAGAAACACACAAACCTATTTGGCCTCTAGGGTCTGCTTTCTCTGTAGCCCAGAAGGTTCTCAAAAACCTGAATAAGCACAGGTGACCTATACAAACACATGCAAGCACCGAAAAGCACGGTGCCAGAGCTGGTGCAGAGTGACTGATCTGACAAGGGTAAAGTGCTCACCTAATCCAACTCTTCATTTTACAATTGAAGCTCCAGAAAGCAAAATAACTTGCTTAGAACCACATAGTCAGAAAAAGAAGAGCCAGGACTACAACCCAGGTCTTCTCCTCTCAGCTGAGGGCTCCTTCCAGCATGCCACACGGACCCAGTGAAAAGCAACATGCTGGCCACGCTCTAGCCTTCCTGCAGGCTGAAGAGCAGCAGCGGCTGGGTCTTGAGGGACTATTTAAATAGATGGGCTAAAGCAGCAATAACTGTAACAAGAGGACACAAGGACACACCATGGGGCCGGATGCCACCTCAGCTGGAACTGAGAGTTATTCCTGCAACAGAATGGGACAACTTCTGAGGAAGCCGCCTCTTATCCCCTCCCCCACTGAACCCTGCTACTTGTCCACACTTGAATTTAAAGCCTTTCCCAAGATCAAGACTCAAAGGCAAGGGTATCAAATGGGGGGAGGGGTCTGAACGCCAGGATGACAGGAGATGACCCTTGTCACTCACGGGATACGAGGACTGAGCAAGCCGAACAGCTGACTAGGCCTTGGGCCCCTGCCTCGTTCTTTGCTCCAGCTGTGGCCTCTCAACACTGTTGCTGGTCAAAGCAGACCACCTCACCAGATAAGGGAAGGAGTCTGTCCAGAAGGTAGCCTAGAAAGCAAAGCTATCCCACGCCTACCTCCCCTCCTTCCCTCTTCACCAGAGTTTGTGGCTCAGAGTCACTTACCTTCTTCTTCTTCTTCAGAATCACTTTCACTCCATCCACTGAAACCATAATGCTCACCTTCTTCTTCTTGATGTTTTTGGCTTTAAACTCATACTGCAAGTGAGAAGAGAACAAAGGGCACAGTCCAGTTAGATCACTGCATCTGCACAGCCCCAGAGAGCTCATGACCTGGAAAAGAGGGCCACAGATGGGTCTAGGGAGCTGATGCAGTTTCTGGGGACATCAAGCACCTCAGGGGATGTAAAAGCAGGCAGATGTCTGTAGGCAGGGGCTCGGCAATATTGGGGTTGGAACAGGGACTCTGAATGGTCACTGGTTTCACCACTCAGCTATCAGGTAGGGCCATGGGAATGGACCTGATCCATTCTATCAAGATGGAAACAGAGCCTACTTTGAAAATCTCATGAGAAATCCAGAACCTTCCCTCGATAACTCATTCTGACATTTAATGACTTTCGTTGGCAGGCAAGTTTTCCTCGTGTCTACCCAAACGCTGCTGGGACTCTATTCCATCCTCAATGAAGATTAGGAAGAGCTGGCACCCATCTTCAAATCAGGGATTTTACATACTTAAAGATCATTATGATATCTAAGTTATTCTCTGCAAGTTCAAGTCCCCAATTCTTTTATCTGTAGGTCAGTCTCCAAATCCACCCATAGCCCCATTAACCTAAAATATTCTAGAGAGTATTCTAGAAAGGATCTGACTAATGATAGTTATAAGGGAGGGCATTACCTTACAAACCCTATATTCTAAATTTCTATTTGCAATCCTGAATAGGCCTGCTTCAACCACAACTACACTGCTGAGGGATGCTGGCTCTCATCCTCAATCCCAGATATTTTTCTATCACATTTGCTCACTCACGGCCATTTCTTAGGTTTGTGCAGATATTCAGAGTGGTGGAATAATTCTACACTTTCCTCACTGAACTTCATTCTGAGCGCTTACCCATTTCCATCTGGTTCCCGTCTTGGTATCACCACCTAGCAAACTTACCTGCCAAGCTCTCTAATCAAAGATCTGGCCTACAGATTAAAAAAATAACAATACAAGACCCGGGGCCAAAATCTCTACTCCAACCTACAGGCTCTCTTCTCTGGGACCTTCTATACTCAAAACCCTTTCCCACCATGCCACCACCCAAGCTTATTTAGTAAGGCGTCCAGCTCCTTGCCTGGACATCTAAAACCTAACTATTTCTACTTGGTATTTTGACAGATATGAACCTAATCCACCCTAACAAGATGAAAACATAACCTATTTTGAAAGTCTCACGAGAAATCCAGAACTTTCCCTTGGCCACGCCATTTAATACTCTGATTTTAAGAACTCAGATTAGAGCTTCTTACCGTGTCTGTATTCTAGCCCTTCCACTGAGGTCTCAACTCATTTTCTTATTCTGTTGCAGAGTTACTGCTGATGCCCACTGGCTGTCAGCTTCTCAGAGACAAGGACATGACCTAGCTAACTGAGGTGAAACATTTTTCTTTACATCGGCAGGGCAGGTTCTGGTTTACTGCTGATCTGAGTTTCCAGGTGATGGCCACATACATCACTCCCCAGTCTGGTGGTCACTTCTCCCAGCCTCCCCATCACTCTATCCTGTCAACAGCTGTCCTTTTTACCAGCGATCCTGAAAGAAGAGCAAACCGGAGCAGCAGACACATAGGAGAAAGAGAAGAAAACTTCAGCTTCAGACTCTGCTTCAGAGTCTGGGAACCCAAAGCCAATTAAGAGTGATACAATAAAAGAGAGCAAGTGTATCTGACAGGATGGGGAGAAGTGCTATCTGTGCTGGAGTCTGGCTTATAAGAGGGCCTCGGCCACGTAACAGATTTCTCTCTAGGTCAACGGTCGTAAGCTGGTGAAGGCTCGAGTTGTGTGACTCGCATGCACTTCAGGACACAGCTACGATTTGCGGTGTGTCCCCTGACTGCAGCATTCTGCTCAGGTGCACCACTAGATGAACTGAAATTACCTCTGGGTGGGAGAGCTAGCACGAGGATCTGTCCGTTGGCTGACTTTGGCCTTGTGCCTGCTGGGAGAGGTGAACCAGCTCCATTTCCTGACCTCACCTGCATTTACCTCTGCTCACAGGCTTTCAATGAACACAGTCTTTCAGCTCTGCCTCCCTTAGGGACAAATCACTAAAATCATAGCTGCTCGTGCCGGTCGAAGGAGGGCAGAGAGGTGTGTTTTGATGAACTCAGGGGGGAGACAAGGGCTTAAGAGTCCAGGAAACACCCGGAGGTGGATAAAACCTGCCCTAGACAGGTCAATCCTTGCCTGTTTTATTGTCTTTGCTCTCTTCCAGCACGTCACTCTCACAAGCTCCACGCACTTCCTTCATCCCTTTTTCCAGCAAAAAAGTCAAAGCAGTGAATACTAAGTACCTACCTCTGTAGGGCAGGATGTCACCTCCCAGCCCTGGTTTCAGAGAGCATATTGCCTGCTAAACCAGACCCTTAAATGTCATATATTTCCAGGAAAATCTCGTAGCTGGCCATATCTCTTTCTTGTTTGGTCCATCACCCTATTGGTTTCATTCTCTCTGGGATCTTTTTAAAATCAGTATCCCCCGACCCAAGGCTCGCAAGAGACGCCCAACCAGCTCCTTGCTTGTGTATCTGAAACCTGAACTATTTCCACCGTTCGTGTTTTGACAGCGATGGCCATGCCTGTAATACCCTGATCTTAAGAACTCAAAATGCAGCTAAACGTTCTCTTTTAGCTGGAACTGGAAAACAGCCTCTAATTCGATCCCTGTGCACCTACTCCCTGGCGTCTCTTCTGTGGTGTGTGGGGCACAGTAACTACATGTTACTGTGAGAAGCATGACCAAATGATTGCATTATAATCTCAGTGACAGTGACAGTACAGGTGCTCCGCCTTACCACAGCTGGTGGAAGGCTCTTTGGAGTGCTTCAAAATGAAGAGGGCAGAAGAGGCATGAAATCGGCTTCTAGCCCCTGTTACAGCTACCAGTATGTACTACCTGACTGCTACTCAGAAGGCTCTTAGGTTCCACACACGTCGCACCTACTCCACCTGTCTGGTGGTCAGATGTCCCAAACCCTTTCCAACTGAAGAACAGGTACTCAAATGGTAGTTTTGTTGAAAACTAGGGAAATGAAATCAAGTGTCTGAAAAGGTTTAAATCTTTATGATCATAATACCATTCATTTATACGGCAGTTATATTTTACTTGGACAACCATGTTATTGTGCTTACTGTGGGGATGGAAAATGGATTTGGAACAGAGGAGATGTTGGGAGAGACTAGAACAGAGAAAAGAGACTCACAGAGACAAGCCCTCCTTTTTACCAGACTGTGCTGCTCCGAGGGGCAGGCGGGCCCAGGAGGAAGCATCTGTGTTCCTCAGGATAGGAATCTAGTCTGCCCAGGCTTTGCTAGGGGCTGAAGAACAAACAGGACTGCTGATGCCACCGTCTGTGGCCCAGGCCCGCCTCCCACAAAGCCCATGCCAGCTCTGGAGTCTGTGCCAACAGGCCTGGCTCTTCCCCCAACATGGCCAGACTGACCTGATATATTTGCTTTGCTAGTCAGAGCCCCACCAGCCAGGACAGATTAAGCCTTACAGGACCTGACCTTGTAGGGAACAAAACAATACAAGCCCTGGAACACTAACCACTGACTAGAAAGACCAAATGTCTAGGATTCATAAACAGAGCCTTGGGACCCTGCATGGGAATAGCAGCCCTGGAACTCAGAGTGCTGTGCCAACCAATGAGGCCCATGAAGGGGAAACTGGGTAGAGGGAGGGGTTCAGATCCAGCAGGAGCCAGGAGTAAACACTCCACCAGAACACTGGCGGGAAGTCAGAGAGCTGCCAACAGAACAGGATATCTCTGATACCCCAATGCTTCCCTGTCCCCAACTCCCAGAACTACCTCCTAATCCTGTGTGTCTCCAGTTTCAGCCACAGGGTGTCCAAGAAGGGGAAGCAGGAGGTCTGTAACAGGGGAGTGAGTTAATGAAGGGACTGGCCCAGCCCTGGGCTTGAGGCTGTACTGCAGAAATAGAAGCAACAGAATCACTTTCTTAGTAGTCAGGAAGGTTGGGGCTGTATACACACACGTACGTGCACACACACACACACACACACACACACACACACACACACGCCCTCTTAACAGTCTATTTTCACAATAATGTCTAGCTCCCTGAAGAATCTAGTTTTTTTTTTAAATAAGGATCCTTGGTTCCTCAATTACCTTGTCTACAAACAACTTACCGAGTGATTGCACTCTCTTACCAGCTATGTAGGAAGCTGGTCCTCTCAATCGTCTCCATAAAATTTCTTTTGCCTAGCTCCTTCCCACTGTCCCCACAATGCTTAGTTCTGAATCAAGATGCTCAGAGGCTACTTTACCAAGAGAGGAGATTTAGTTTGCAAACGCAGTTAGTGATGCTCTTGCTTGGTAAGTCCCCAGCTTATAATCAGCTGTGTTCACCACCTTTCCAGAGTTAAGTCTTTGGAGGCTTTGCTTCCTGTTCATGATCACAGGAAATTTAAAAGTGAATTCTACTAGTGCCATTGGGTAGTTTAATCATATTCTGCCCATAGTCTTGTTTTCAAGAGTGCAAACACATCTCCACAACAAAACTGTAAGCACCTCAACCAAAGGCACCGTCTTATCAAGGGTTTGTAAGAAATCATTTTGCACTTAACAGTTGAAAGTTTAACAGCTTAGGTAATAAGATACAACATCTGAGTAGGTCCATATTCAGGGCATATCCACAACAGCCCAAAGGTGGAGGCAACTCCAGTGTCCACTGATGGATGAACAGATAAACAAAATGTGTTAGAGACATACAATAGGATTTACTCAGCCTTAGAAAGGAGATCCTGGCACGTGCTACAACATGGACGTAGCTTGAAGACATTATGTTAAGTGATGTTTAGGTTAAGCTGGAACAAACAGACAAATATTACATGATTCCACTGACATGAGGTACCTAAGAACAGTCAGATTCAGAGACAGAAAGCAGAATGGTGGTCTTCAGGGGCTCGGGGAGGGGACAGAGTGAGGAGTTAGCATTTAATGAGTACAGATTTTCAGTTTGGGAAGATGAAAAGATCTGGAGACGGACAGTGGTGGTGGCGGCACAACAATATAAATGCTGTATGTAGGTGTCACAGAACTGCACATTTAAGAATGGCTGACATGGAAAATTTTATGTAATGTATATGTTACCACAATAAAAGATAAAACTCTGAAGACACCGTAACAAACACATTTCTTCTCACGGCAAGTCCCCTTAAATTCTGCTTGCAAGAGGGTATTGCCGTTACTCTCCCACATGCAAGTCAAACATGTCATACTTTTCCACACTTCCATGTAATTGCATTTGCTAATGTGTATGCCCAGAATGCCCTCTCCCCCCCCCGCAATCTGCTTATTCTTAAAATATCTACTTAGCTTTCTCCACAGAGAAGCCTTGCAGGTCAACGCCCCCTTCCCGTATGCTCCCACGGAACTGCACCACCCACTTCGTTGCTACAGCAATATACGAGCCTCCACTATCACTCACCGTTGACTGGTTGTGTATTTCCCCACTAGGCCATGCCCTCCTTGAGAGCAAGAAAGATGACTTACACATATCTGTAACCCAAGAATATAGCACCAGGACACAGGAGGGTGACCAATGAATGTCAAATAAATTAATGAACACAGTGGTTAAATCAATTACATAAATTAATTGACAGTGGTTATTCACAGAGCCTGAGAAAACATGACACTGTCCACAAAGGTATAATAAAATAAATCCCCCATAAGTTAATTAATTAACAACTTAAGTTATTAAAACCTAGATTCCATTTCATGGGCATAAGGACTTTAAGAAGATCTGACCTTAATTATTCCAAACTCCACAGCACACTGATAAGTACCTTATCTTCTGCTTGATCCATACTTCATTAACTGAAGTAATTTAGAGCTTCCTTCACTGGTCAAGGCTATTCTCAATCATCTCATGGCACAGTTAGAGGTAAGAAATCAGGGGGATGGTCATGCACATGAACCTCTGTTCTCCGGGCTACCCAGCTTCCCTAAGTTCCAGCTCCTGTGCCTGTGGAGCCAGATTCTGAAGGACGGGGCACCCAAGAGCCATGGCAGTCCCTGACATTGCTGTGTGGCTCAGTGACTTGTACTGTTCATTCCTATGAAACCTAAGAAATGCAAGACAAAGACCAAAGTGGGTACTGAATCCAAATTCTAGAATATCTGAGGCTTCTTGGGAATACCAGGTAGAGACATTTAGTTCCTATCTATCAACCTCAAGCCCAGCGTAACTTATTTCAGCAACAGACATATCACTGAAAGTTGGGCATAAATAAAATCTCCATAAACTGCACACTACTTAAAAGGAAGCAGAGGAGCTACTTTTTTAAAAACAGGAATATTCATTGTCATTGTAACATAAATGTAGAATTTAAGTATTTACCCAGCTCTGTAGACCAGGGGATCTAAAACTTGTTTTAAATTCCATTCGGGATTCCTGATAAAATGGCAGAATCCCAGACCCAGGCTTCAGAGATGCTCATTCAGCAGATCTGGGATAGGGCCATAAGTTGGCATTGTTTTTGTTTGTTTTTTTGTTTGTTTTAACATCTTTATTGGAGTATAACTGCTTTACAATGGTGTGTTAGTTTCTGCTTTATAACAAAGTGAATCAGCTATACATATACATATATCCCCATATCCCCTCCCTCTTGCATCTCCCTCCTACCCTCCATATCCCACCCCTCTAGGTAGTCACAAAGCACCGAGCTGATCTCCCTGTGCCATGTGGCTGCTTCCCACTAGCTATCTACTTTACATTTCGTAGTATATATAAGTCCATGCCACTCTCTTACTTCGTCCCAGCTTACTCTTCCCCCTCCCTGTGTCCTCAAGTTCATTCTCAACATCTGCATCTTTATTCCTGTCCTGCCCCTAGGTTCTTCAGAACCTTTTTTTGTTTAGATTCCATATATATGTGTTAGCATACGGTATTTGCTTTTCTCTTTCTGACTTCACTGTGTATGACAGACTCTAGGTCCATCCACCTCACTACAAATAACTCAATTTCATTTCTTTTTATGCTGAGTAATATTCCATTGTATATATGTGCCACATCTTCTTTATCCATTAATCTGTCGATGGACATTTGGGTTGCTTCCATGTCCTGGGTATTGTAAATAGAGCTGCAATGAACATTGTGGTACATGACTCTTTTTGAATTATGGTCTCTCAGGGTATATGCCCAGTAGTGGGATTGCTGGGTCATATATATGGTAGTTCTATTTTTAGCTTTTTAAGGAACCTCCATACCGTTCTCCATAGTGGCTGTATCAATTTACATTCCCACCAACAGTGCAAGAGGGTTCCCTTTCCTCCACACCCTCTCCAGCATTTATTGTTTATAGACTTTTTTGATGATGGCCATTCTGACTGGTATGAGGTGATACCTCATTGTAGTTTTGATTTGCATTTCTCTAATGATTAATGATGTTGAGCATTCTTTCATGTGTTTGTTGGCAATCTGTATATCTTCTCTGGAGAAATGTCTATTTAGATCTTCTGCCCATTTTCGGATTGGGTTGTTTTTTTGATATTGAGCTACATGAACTGCTTATATATTTTGGAAATTAATCCTTTGTCAGTTGCTTTGTTGGCAAATATTTTCTCCCATTCTGAGGGTTGCCTTTTCCTCTTGTTTATGGATTCCTTTGCTGTGCAAAAGTTTTTAAGTTTCATTAGGTCACATTTGTTTATTTTTGTTTTTATTTCCATTTCTCTAGGAGGTGGGTCAAAAAGGATCTTGCTGTGATTTATGTCATAGAGTGTTCTACCTATGTTTTCCTCTAAGAGTTTTATAGTGTCTGGCTTTACATTTAGGTCTTTAATCCATTTTGAGTTTATTTTTGTGTATGGTGTTAGGGAATGTTCTAATCTCATTCTTTTACATGTAGCTGCCCAGTTTTCCCAGCACCACTTATTGAAGAGGCTGTCTTTTCTCCACTGTATATTCTTGCCTCCTTTACCAAAAATAAGGTGACCATAGGTGCATGGGTTAATCTCTGGGCTTTCTATCCTGTTCCATTGACCTATATTTCTGTTTTTGTGCCAGTACTGTACTGTCTTGATTACTGTAGCTTTGTAGTATAGTCTGAAGTCCAGGAGCCTGACTCCTCCAGCTCCATTTTTCTTTCACAAGATTGCTTTGGCTATTCGGGGTCTTTTGGGTTTCCATACAAATTGTGAAATTTTTTGTTATAGTTCTGTGAAAAATGCCAGTGGTAGTTTGATAGGGATTGCATTGAATCTATAGATTGCTTTGGATAGTAGAGTCATTTTCACAATGTTGATTCTTCCAATCCAAGAACATGGTATATCTCTCCATCTGTTTGTATCATCTTTAATTTCTTTCATCAGTGTCTTATAGTTTTCTGCATACAGATCTTTTGTCTCCTTAGGTAGGTTTATTCCTAGGTATTTTATTCTTTTTGTTGCAATGGTAAATGGGAGTGTTTCCTTAATTTCTCTTTTGGATTTTTCATCATGAGTGTATAGGAATGCAAGAGATTTCTATGCATTAATTTTGTCTCCTGCTACTTTAGCAAATTCATTGATTAGCTCTAGTAGTTTTCTGGTAGCATCTTTACAATTCTCTACATATAGTATCATGTCATCTGCAAACAGTGACAGTTTTACTTCTCTTCCGATTTGGATTCCTTTTATTTCTTGTCCTTCTCTGATTGCTGTGGCTAAAACTTCCAGAACTATGTTGAATAATAGTGGTGAGAGTGGTATGCCACATCTTTAACCATTCATCAATGGACACTGAGGTTGTTTCCATATCTTGGTTATTGTAAATAATGCTACTATGAACATAGGAAAACATACATCTTCTTGAATTAGTGTTTTCATTTTCTTCAGATAAATACCCAGAGGTGTAATAGCTGGATCATATGGTAGTTCTATTTTTAGTTTTTTGAGGAACTGCCATACTGTTTTCCATAGTGACTGCACCAACTTACATTTCCACAAACATGAGGTTTGCATGAGGGTTCCCTTTTCTCCACATCCTCCCCACCACTTATTTCTTGTCTTTTTGATAACAGTCATTCTGACAGGTGTGAGGTGATATCTCATTGTGGTTTTGATTTGCATTTCCCTGATGATGTGATGTGGAGCATTTTTTCATGCGCCCATTGGCCATCTGTATGCCTTCTTTGGAAAAACGTTTATTCAAGTCCTCTGCCCATTTTTAATTGGCTTGTTTGCTTTCTTGATGTGGAGTTATATGAGTTTCTTAAATATAATTTGGCTATCAACCCCTAATCAAATATATTGTTTGTAAATATCTTCTCCCATTCAGTAGGTGAATTTTGTTGGTTTCCTTCCCTCTGCAAAAGCTTCTGAACTATTTCAACAAAAAGTTAGAGGAATCGTTGTGTTTGAAATGTTTGGGACCACAAATGTTGATCAGATATTTCATCTTATGGATGAAGAAGCCACTGCCCGAAGATGGTAAAAAAGTTCCCCAGGTTCATTGGCGGAAAACCCAAGCCTGGAACCCACATCTTCTGACTCTTAGTCCTGTTCTCAACATCTGTTCCCTACAGCCCCAGCACCCCACAAGCCCAGAATCCTGGCTCCAGCAAATACAATTATTCATTCATTCCTCCTTTCATTCAGTACATGTGTAATGAGCTCTCTGGTATGCAGGCAACTCCATCTTATAACAGGAAGCAAGAAGAGGAGGAAGAACTTTCTGGAAATTAACTTCATAGGATCTGGAATATTCTCAGACCACTCAGTGGAAAGCATACAATCTCCTCCCACCCCAAATTCTTTCTGGTACTAATCGCACTGGCCGCCCTCATTTCCTTTGTTGCTTCCCACCCTGTTCCACACCCAAGGACAATATCAACGACCTGGGAAGGGCACAGAATGCCAGTGAGGTCAGAAAAACATGGCAAAGGGGCCCTCTGAACATAAGGAGGCCTTCAGGGCGGGAAATATCCAAGTTCGTTGCTGTTTGGAACACTGAGACGCAGGGAGAGAGGTTCATCCAAACACAGATGTTCTGTGGGAAGGAGGCATTTTCAGTGTGGAGAGATCGGCATGATGGTAGAGGGCAAATTAAACAGGCCCTTGGATGACGCAGCGGCAGACTCAAATGCAGGCAATGTCGGGCTGTGTACTCAAGGGAGCCTCTGAGTGGTGGTTGCTCCCTATAGAGAGGAGACGAGACAGGCCCTGGAATACAGCCATCACTTTTTCTGACTGAGAGCATGTTGACAGGTCACGGGGAGCTGAACAACAAACCAAATGATTAAGGGGCCCAAAGGGGTGACTGATGAAGGTAAGTACCACTACTAATAACAACCCACTGCTTTCAGGTTGCTTTTCCCTCCACTAGTTCTTGCAGCCCATTAAAAACATGCATTAGAACCTTCACCCTTTAAGTAAAAATAGAGGCATAGGTGGGTGAAAAGCAAAAAATAAAACAAAACAAACCCCGACTGTGACCAATTCTATCCTTCTCCTCTAATATCTAACCCAGACCCTCCTCTAAATGGTTAACACGGTATCTCATGTAAGTAGAAAGATAAGGGACATTAAAATCATCTTCCAGAGGAAGAAAAATAAAAAGACACAACAATGCTTAAACAGTGTAACTCATATCTACACACACACATACACACACACACCGTCCCCTAGAAGGAGCAAGCACCTGCCAGTAATTAGTAGAGCCATGAATGAAGAATTTAAGGTTGCCTCAGACCAAAAATTGTATGAGACAAATAATGAATCCTTCTGTCTTTCTAAGGCTTGATTTACCTCTCTTTAAAAGAAGGCAATCCATCATGTTTTGTGACTTCCCTGCATCCCTCACCATCCACCATGCACATCCCCACACTTACCTTGTAGCTAAATGAAACAGTTCACATCAAGCATTACGAAGTCCCCTGAAGGAGCCACACTGGACAGTGCTGCTACTTCACATCAAGCATTTGCACTCTTAGCTGTGTGACCTTGGGCACCTAACCTCTCTGGGTATTACTATTCTCTTTGGCGAGGTAAGGGTACTGGGTTAGATTGTATCTGAGAACCTTGCCAGTTCTAAATGTGATTCAAGTTAACACAAAGCTCACAGCCCTTGTAGGAAGAGTGTGATGGGCAGGCCCACTTGAAGAAGGAAGGGGAGAAGGTATAATAAAAAGGAATTGAGGGTGTTTGGCCAGGCCAGGCTGATCCCAGAAGCAGAGGTAGGGAATGGGAGGGAGAAAGGATGCACACAGATGGGGAAGGGTTCTCAACTGGAAAATAAATTATTAAGAGTTTTGCATAGAAAGGAGGAGGGAGTTACATTCTTTAGGGTTTTGAAAACACTGAAAAGCAGAGGGGCAGATGTTGAACATAATCTTGGCACCAGCACTGAGGATTCCAAAAGGAGAGAGACTGGAAATGGGAAACCTAGGAAAGACCAGGAACATATATCAAGTACTGGGTTGTAAGAATAAAGAAAATGTCCAGATGAGATCACTGTATGGACTGAGAACCAGGATAAGGAAATCATCTCTAAATCCCATGCCTGGAAAAAGTAGCAATGCTCTCAACAATGACAGCATAGGTGAGCACAGAAGATGTGTTATACATCAAAAAAGTCTACATTGTACTGGAGAATCTGGGCATAGGAATTAGAGGGGAATTTAGAGGTTACGTAGGCATTCATATGGGACCCCCTTTCCTAGCCTCTCCCAAGTCTTTGATCCGTTCAACCTCTCTCCCTTAGTTTAGATCCAGCAGCACAACGAGAAAGAGATGAGAAGACTTGGATAACCTGTGCTTGCACGCATCCATTAGGGTCATAAGAGTTTCCAGGTTTAAGCGGGGAAACAATGGGAAGACCACAGTGCACACAGCACAACAGATGGCTGCAATGCACGTTCATGGTATAAGGTACAAAGGAAGTCATTCTTGGCAGACACTGAAGAAACTATTTGAGGAGGAGAAGAAAAACAATAAAATCAGACTTGGGAGGGCTCTTAGAAGTAACAGTGTTGTCCCTGTCAAGCGGTCCTTCAGGCTAAAAGAATTCTGGCAGCTGTGTTTGAAAAGTAGTTTCTTACTATGAATTGAAATGTACTCACAGCAGCTTCGACTTATGATTCTCTAAAGCAGTGCTTCTCAAGCTTGAAGGTCCATACGAATCACCTGAGGATCTTGTTAAGTTACAGATTCTGTGGGTCAGGGGGTGGGGGTGGGTTCAGAGGTGGGGGGGTGGAGGAGGGAAGTCCTGCCCTTCTAACAAGTTACCAGGTGATGCTGACACTTTTTTTTTTTTTTTTTGCAGTACGCGGGCCTCTCACTGTTGCGGCCTCTCCCGTTGCGGAGCACAGGCTCCGGACGCGCAGGCCCAGCGGCCACGGCTCACGGGCCCAGCCGCTACACGGCATGTAGGATCCTCCCGGACCGGGGCACGAACCCGCGTCCGCTGCATCGGCAGGCGGACTCCCAACCACTGCGCCACCAGGGAAGCCCGATGCTGACACTTTTGATCCATGGACCACACTTTGAGTAGCAAGGTTCTAGGGCCAGAGTATATAAGTCCAAAAGATACTTGGACATGCTAGCTGTTTGAGCTAATGACCTCTAAGGTTTTCTTCAGTGTTAATAGTCCATGATTCCTACCAAGTGTATACGCCAATATTCTGGGTTACATCAAAACTGAGACAGGGTGTTACTTATTGAGAGCTACCTTAAGATAGCCCAAAATCAAACTCTAATATACAAATGATAAAAAAAAAACATTATGAAGAGCACAAGATCCCAAACTGGAATGGAATCTGAAGAGTTACTGACTTGTTTCCTAGCAGAATAACTTCCTACTGTCGGTAGGTGGCAATATTTCCTCGGGGTCTAAAGAACTGCAAAGTGGAATGAAGGTTCTCAACTGTGGCTATACACTGGGAACACCTGGGAAACTTAAGAAATCCTGGCATCTCCATCCCACCCCAGAAATTGGCTTAATTGGTCTGGAGTCCAGACCAGGTGATTCTTATGGACCTTAAAGGTGCAGCTAAGGCTGAGGACCAGTAAAGTCAAGTGTAGCAGATACAGAGAAACAAAGAGTCCAGGAGGGGTAAGAGGTAAATGCTGGTCATCACATCACCCCTAAGTCCCTGAGCCTCCCCCTCCCACATCAGGACTGACTCAGATACACCACATAATCTCCACTCAGTCTCACCTTTCCTTTAAGCCCATCACCACTGGGTTATTCCAAGGCTGCACCAGATTTTACTTCCTCCAAATTCCTATGATGATACTGGATCAAAAGATGCTAGGATGGTTTATGTAGTTAAAGCACTGTTCTTGCTTGTTTTCTACAAGATTCAGTTGTTTTTTTTTTTTTTTACGGTACGCAGGCCTCTCACTGTTGTGGCCTCTCCCGCTGTGGAGCACAGGCTCCGGACGCGCAGGCTCAGCGGCCATGGCTCACGGGCCCAGCCACTCCGTGGCATGTGGGATCTTCCCAGACCAGGGCACGAACCCATGTGCCCTGCATCGGCAGGCGGACTCAACCACTGCACCACCAGGGAAGCCCCAAGAGTCAGTTTTAACCCCAGCAAAGTGCCCTACCCCGAAACTCATCCCCAGTACCAGCCTCAACTCCATGAGCTGGCAACACTTTTCTGTACAGGGCAAGGGCGTAAATATTTTATGCTTTGAGGGCCATACAGTCTCTGTTCCAACTATTCAACTCTGCCACTGTAGCATAAAAGCATCCATAGGCAATATATAAGTCAGTGGCTATAGGCAGTGGGCTGGATTTGATCCATAAGCCATAGTTCGCCAACCCCTGCTTTACCCCACCTGAGTTTCTTCTGAATTTTCTGTCTCCTCCCTATGACATCATGTTCAGGTACCAAGCACAACGACTGAGACACCCACAGTCCAGGAATGAGACCACTGCATGGAGAATGGAAACTATATGAGGGGGCCTTGGGAGGCAGGTAAGATTTGAAACACGGACCTATTCTGACTATTCAAAAATGAGGACACAAAGAGGGAGAAGAAACCCCTTATACTGAGAACTGCAAAACCGCCAGACTTCTGACATGGGGATTCTTTTCCCATGAAGCAACAATCCGTAATCTGAGGCTGATTCTCATCACTTGCAATGGAAATCTAAAGTCAAACTTGTCAGGAAAAGACAATGAACTACCGGGAGTGAGCTAGGACCAGACTAGGCCAGCAGAGGAACTGTGACATAAACCTCACACCTTAGGCAAACATTAATGCAAAATAAATCACAAGTTTAAATGTGAACCTATAAAGCTTTTAGAACAGAAGGAAATTTTCACGACCCAGGGTTATAGAGAATTCTTAGACATGACACCTAAAGCATGGTCAAAGAAAACTGATAAATTTCATCAAAATGTAAAACTTTTTCTCTGTGGAAGCCAATTTGAAGTGAGTAAAAAGACAAGCTAAACACTGGGAGAAGATATTTGCAAATTACACAGCTGACCAAAAATAAACCCAGAACATACAAAGGACTCTCAAAACGCAACAATAAAAAACCACCCAAATACAAATTGGGCAAAGGACTTGGACAGAACTTCATCAGAGGCTATATGGAAGGCAAATCATCGCATGAGAAGAAGCCAACGAGGTCTGGTAGTTGGTTCAGTGTTGCTGTGTGACAGGAAGAATTGGGGCTGCAGCGAGACTCCTGCCTAGGAAACTAGGCTGGAAGATGATTTGTGCACATTGGAACCCCTGAAGTCTGCATCGTGAGTCTCAGGGCCTACTGAGACATGTCCAGACCTCATTACAGCTCCCGCAGACAACAGGATATCCCCCCAAGTCTGCAATAATGGCCTGCCGCGCAAAGGTGTTCAACAGCCATTAGGCAAGTGCAAATTAAAACCACGATGGGATTCCACCGTGTACCCATTAGAATAGCTAAATTAGAAAATACTACCACCACCAAGCACTGGTGAGGATGTAGAGCAACTGGACCCCTCGTACACTGCCGACGGGAATGTAAAATAGCACAACCGTTCCGGAAAACTGTTCTGAAGTTTCTCATAAACATACACTTACCATATGCCCAACAATACCTCAGCTAGGTACCTACCCTAGAGAAAGAAAAACTTCCGTTCACACAAACACCTGTATGTGAATGTTTAGCAGCTCAATTTATAATTGCCCAAATTAGAAACAACCAAATACCCTTCAAACAGGTGAACAGATAAACTGTGGTGCATCTATATAATGAAATACTACTGAAAAATATAAGGAAAACAGGGCTTCCCTGGTGGCGCAGTGGTTGAGAGTCCGCCTGCCGATGCAGGGGACACGGGTTCGTGCCCCGGTCTGGGAAGATCCCACATGCCGTGGAGCGGCTGGGCCCGTGAGCCATGGCCGCTGAGCCTGCGCATCCAGAGCCTGTGCTCCGCAACGGGAGAGGCCACGGCAGTGAGAGGCCCGCGTACCGAAAAAAAAAAATAATAATAAGGAAAACAGGTACTTCATGTGTGATGTAGTGTTGCTCTAAAAAATTACAGGTAAATTGGTTGGAATGTAAAAGAAATGAATATATATAAATGAATCAACTATTGATACGCACAAAACTTGAAAGTACTGCAAAGACATTAATGCTGAATGAAAGAAGCCAGTCTCAAAAGATTACGTATTGTATGAGTCCAGTTATATAACATTCTCAGAAAGGCAAAGCTATAGTTATAGTGACAGAGAGCAAATCAGGGTAGTTGCCAGGGAGTAGGGGTAGAAGAGGGCATGACTGACCACAAAGGGATAGTGCAAAGGAGATCTTAGGGGTGATGGAATAGTGCTGTATCCTAATTGTGGTGGTGGTGACACAAATCTATACATGAACTAAAATTCATAAAACTACAGTTTAAAATCTATTTGACCCTGTTAACTTAAAACAATAAATTAAAATGGCTAGGGCTGGATGAAACATCAGGATGGGGGATGCATCCCTACCTCCTCCTCAGGAGTCCCCCACTCCTCCAGGGTTGGTACAGACTGAATGTAAGAAGCACTGTCCCCACCGAAGTGCAAACGAGACAATTCGGACCCTCTGCCTCCCAGGCCAAGGGCAGGGGCTTCCAGCGGTGGCCTACAGTACCAGCCCGTCCAGGAGAACCTCATATTGCCTAAGGAGAGGAGGGAAGTCTTCCCAGCCCCAGAGTTCCTTCCAGCCTATACACAGCCAGTACAGGTGCTGCCTGAATCACTGCACTGGGGCAATGGACACCCTTAAGGTCATCCGACGGCTGTTTCCAAGCCTGCTCAACCATGGCAACTCAGCCCCTACGGGAGGCCATTATTCCAGACTTGGGGGGATATCCTATTGCCTCAGAGAGCTGTGACCAGGCCTGGATATGCCTCTTTAGGCCCTAGAATTCAAGATCAAATTACAACGTTCCCAGGGGCAGAAATCATTTTTCAGCCTAGTTTCCTAGGCAGGAATCGCACCCCAGTCTCAGGTGTACTGTCACACAGCAGCACTGAGCCTACCACCCTGTTGGTTTCTGAACACCTCTGCCTGTCTCTGAATCCACGCTAAGCAAAGCCTAACAAACCTGCGTCTCAGACCAAAAGACAAGCTGAATAATAATGAATGCATGCCCTGAGCACCCCGTGGAGGCAAGGCCTGCAGGGGAGCAGCTGATGAAATCATCCTGCGACAGTCAGCTTGAAAGGAAGGCGGAATCCAGTGTGTTCCGTTCTTCACACCATCCCGATCGAAGGTCTCTCGTCATGCTGCCACCTCTCTGGGTTTGTTTCTCCTTCTCAGAGGATCAGACGTCTGTGCTTCCCTCCCTGCACAGAGTCTTGAGTGGACATGGAAAATCTACGTGGTTGGCGGCATCCCCGGCTCCGGCCAGCCATGCTGGGGCGCGTGCTGCAGAATTCCCTTCCTGTTCTGCACACATGCTGCAAGTGGGAAAGGCACTGTCACGAGGAATCAAGAAAGTCCTCAGTACAAGAGGGAAACAGGGAGCGGGCGGTCATTACTACCGACCTGAGAGCTAAGTTCATGCCCTTGGAATCAGCAAGGCTGAGCCGGTGTCTCCTATGTATGTCCGAAGGCTGCTTCCTCTCTCCCACTCTATCATAATATTACTGCTGCTAGGATACTACTCTAACTCACAGAATTTAGTCTTGTACACAGTAGTCTTTGATAAACTTCAGAGCACTATTACACGTATTATCCTATTTAACCTTGGCCAGCACTCACCAACTCGGCCCTTATTATCTTTTCTTCCTTTCTCCCCTGAAGTTATTTCAGCCACACATATCTTGCTCCTTCGTCAGAAAAAGTAAACACTCTCAGTGACTACCGAGGGGTGTTCTAAGGATCATGCTGTGGGGTGAGGGGGCACAAAAGCTGCACCCTGCCGCCGTCCTAATCTTCCTGTAACACTATGTTAAAAGGTTCTGATCAAAAATTTTCTATAACAACTCACCGGCTAAACAAGAAGCTCAAAATGGATAGCCAACACTTTTTATCAACTGACCCCAAGTGGTCAGTTGTCTTTCTCCCACCAAGCTGCTCCCTGAAACACGTGGTTTCTAAACTTTATTCCTCAGAGCCCTGTGTCTGGCGAGAGAGCCTCAAAGACCCCCCAGTGTGGAGCTGAGAAATCACACAGGCAGAAATGGGCGAGCACTCTCCACCTGCATCCGGCTTTATCCAGAAGCTACAGTTCTCATGTTTAATATGTTGGAGTTCCACATAATATTCTGCTTAACAAAAGGGGTCTTGACTTTAAAAAAGAAAAATTTGAAAATCACTAACCTCTATGAAATACCATGTTGCAACAGTTTAACTGCACTGCACTTTATTCACTGTACATCCTAAAGATACTTGGATTTTCTCATGTCTGCACTGTTACTCATGCAATTATTACCTTATAACTCCTTGCTTGTTTCCTTCATCTATCCAAAGCATTCCCATAAGTTATATTTCAAATATCACTTCATAAAAACCTCCTCTGACAATCATAAACTAAAGGAATTTCTTCCAAACTGCTATGGCAATTAGCACTCAGGGGACTGATTTTATAATAATGCTATATATAAAACCCATCTAATACTCTTAACTTAGAACATGGTTCTTTTCCATTTTCTCAACCAAAATGTAAGTTCTTGGAAAACAGGAGCTATATAGGTTCCGCTTTATATCCTCTTTAGCAACTATCATTGGATTTCCAGCCAAATATAAGGACTTGATCCGACAATCGCTCTGGCTGCTGTGTCAAGAATATTAGAAGGCAAGTGAGGAAGCACAGAACTCGTAAAGGAGGCTAACTGCCCGGTGAAGTGAGAAAGTGACAAGAAATAATACTACCCCATACATAGAGGCAAATGGATCCCAGGCAGGAGGAATACCACCAATGGACAGGTTTTTGGCTAGTTGCCATTTAATTTTGGAGGAAGACAGTCTTCCAAATATGGCCATTGTTCTCCTTCGATTTATTTTTCCTTTTAAAATACATGGTTGTTTTAATGGCTATGAAAAAGGATAGTCATGGCATCATAAACTCTCAGGATTGTAGGTTAAACCCCCTCGGACACTTAGCCCAACACTTTGAAAAGTTACTTCAGTTTAGGAAACGGACTCAGCCTGTTTGAGTCTGTTGAGTTTTCCTAAGAGCTTAACATCTTTTAGGAAATCAGGCTACTGAGTGGACCAGAAAATTGTTCTCTTTCCTACTTTTTCAAAAGAAAATTGGGAAAAAAACCCCAAACAACAGTATCTATAGCCCTTAGAAAACTATCTCAAATCGTCTTCGTTTTGTAGCAATCATCACATTCTGAGCCCAAATCAAAGTATCTTCTATGACTAAGTTACATAATAATATGTCATTTAAACAATTTCTTTCCTTGGAATAATTGTGCCCCTCCTCGCCAAAAGAACTATTTTTCTCCAGTCTAAAAGGAGCTGAGTTCCTTTTATTTCTTCCCAACCCTTTTTTAATCAGGATGATACTTGGTTGCAACCAATTAGATTCAGATCACTGCTCAAAAATGAACACTGATTTTTTAAACTTGAATGAGTTTATATTCATTCTAGTTTCCAAAATATCGGCTATTATCTTTTTAAAAATGTTTCAAATTATTTCTCAAAAAGGTAGAAAAAAGCGTCCTCATTTCATATTTCTGTAACCCTTAACTCCTCCTCCAGTCACTACAAAGAATAAAAATAAATCCAACTTTAAAAACAGGGACATTTTATTTGATAATGAATAATTAAGATAACCAAGGAACTGTCAGGTCTATTTTGCCATAAGAAACTGACTGCAAGGTTCCCAAACTCAATGATCTTAAAAGACAGAACATGAGTCTTCCTCAAGTGATACGCTATGGCCCCTTCTAAAATGGAAAGGGGCAGCCATAGAGAAGAGTTACAGCACAGCTACCTCTGGAGAAGGAACTGATCCTTGAGGTGCCTTAGTTTGCCTGGATGTGCCTTGAACACTCAGTGAGTCCTTTTCATTTTCACTGTGCTGATTATTCAGTGGGTCCTTTCAATCTGAAAAACTTAAATCAACTTGGAAATTTTTCTTGTATTGCTTCTTTGACAACTTCCTACTTGTTTTTTTCTGTTCTGTTTTAAAACCCGTATTTATCAGATGTTAGACTTCCCAGACTGATTCTCTGATTTACTAATTTTTTCTCTCCCACCTTGTATTTTTATTCTAATTTTTAGCTGATTTTCTGTCTCTCTTTCTTAACCTTTCAACACTTCCATTGATTTTTTTTTTTAAATAAATTTATTTTTGGCTGCATTGGGTCTTCGTTGCTGCACACGGGCTTTCTCTAGTTGCGGCGAGAGAGGGCTGCTCTTCGTTGCGTTGTATGGGCTTCTAACTGTGGTGGTTTCTCTTGTTGCAAAGCACGGGCTCCAAGCGCACGGGCTTCAGCAGTTGTGGCACGTGGGCTCAGTAGTTGTGGCTCGCGGGCTCTAGAGCACAGGCTCAGCAGTTGTGGCGCACGGGCTTAGCTGCTCCACGGCATGTGGGATCTTCCCGGACCAGGGCTCAAACCGGTGTCCCCTGCACTGGCAGGCGGATTCTCAACCACTGCGCCACCAGGGAAGCCCCCCATTGATTTCTCTTTTAGTTTGAATATCATATTTTTAATTTTGGAGATTTCTCTAATTATTTCTTTTTCATAGCATTTTGTTCTTATTTTAGGACATAGTGTCTTAATTCCAGGTTTGTTTTTCGTTTTTTTAGGTTTTCTTCTGATCTCTGCTATCTCTGTTTTCTTCAGCTTCTTCCTTCCATTTTATTTTTGTCTCTCTATTGTGTAGGGTGGTTTCCCCAAATATTTCATGATTTTGGTCTGCCCACCCTTATTTGAGGAGAAAAAAATCAAAAGTTGACTGGAAATGCTCTGTGTAGCGGGTGGGGCTAGTTGTCTGGAAGGCCTCACTGACAAGTGAGCTTCCCTAGAGAGTGATCAGGATGTAAACTGGCCACCTAGTTGCAGAAATCTTCAAATGTCAAGGCCTAGGGATCATTTCTCTGGGGCCATTCAGTTTCTCCAGAGATAAGTCTTCTTACAATCAATATTCCAGAAACAGGGGAGGGAGCTCTAGGGTCCTGCCAGCTCAGTATGAAGACTTCTACTTAAAATCTTTTTTATCTTGGCACTTTACCTCTGCCTTTTGCAACAACCGGTACCCTCCATGTCTTGAGCCTCTCCAGAGCTTTCCCACATCAATCAACTTACCTGTCATCTGACGCTGCCTCTGTTCAACTAAAGCCATCAACACACCACACATTCTGTCCTTTAAAAAGTCACTGAAGTCTTTTCCTATTTCCTCTTCTATTCTCTTTGTCCTAATGGCTATTTCAGTGAGATTTGGGAGGGAGAGGAGATGAATACATGTAGCCAATACACCAGGTGTTATGACCATTCCCTAACACAGGTGGGGCCCTCTGGGAAAATTCTGTATGATTCTCTACACCAACTGCAGCAGTGCTAAAACTAACAGAAGCAGATTTTTCTCTCTTCAAACATTAGTTTGGAAGTAGTATTACCTCAGTAGGGCAGATACAGCGCTTTGATCCATCTGCTAGTTTGTCTTCTACCACTACTACTACTACTACTATTACTACTACTCCTGGTTTTTCCACAACTACAGAAGTGCAGTCGTTACACTGTGGCCTATCACTCCATGGCTCACCATTGAAATATGTATCCTCTAGGAAGAAAAGGACAAAAGAGCAGAATTATGAGCACTCTGGTGAAATGGTTTCATAATTAACAGGTTCTTCTTTAGTTAGAAACCCAGCATTCAACAGAAGAAGAATGCCACACAGCACTATTCAGAAGATGAACAGACAGCCCTCTGGTCAAAGCCTTCGACGACAGCAACAACAAAAGTGACCATGTTTAAAGACTCGGTAGGGAGGAAAATACCAAGAACCAGAAGACAAACAAAAGCTTCACTGACACCAATGAGATTAAAAAGCAATCCTCTTATAACCAGTATTAGAATGGTAGAGATAAATATCAGGTGTTGATATCATCAGAAAGAATGAAAGGGAACTAGAAAGGGAGAATTTTCTTACAAAGTGATTCATGGTGATAGACTGCCGTGCCCACTTAACACCTGAAGCCTTCCTGGATACCACCAAAAATTATCTGGTATTTCTGAACACATACCACATGCTTGGTAACATCCTATTACTGATATTACTTCACTGGTATTTCTCTTTTACTGTTAACTTATCGTTTGTTTCCCTAGTAAAACAGAAATCCTTGAGACCAGGAACTTGCAAGCTCAGTGGTCAAGAGCTTGGGTTTTACAGTCTTACCCAGAGACTGCCTGTAATCTCCTGATACACACTGCTTCTCCTCCTAGGGTAACAGAAACCCCAATATTTAGCTGGCACATAGCCACCTGGAATAGTGACTTCATTTCCCAGCCTCCCTTGCAGATCATGTGGCCATAAGACTAAGCTCGAGCCAATGGGACATAAACAAAAGTGCCCCATGGCAGCTTAGGGAAACCTTCCTGAAGAGGTAGTTGCATGTGCCCTCTGTGCTTCTCCCTGGCCTCAGACAAGGTCATGCTGGACCACAAGGTCAAGTTAAGTTCAAGTGAAGCAACACACGTAAGTAGCCAAGGTCTCTGACACCACAGGCTACCAAACCACCTTGGGACAGTATTACATGACCAAGAAAGACTTCTACCTTGTGTATAAACTTCTGTTACTTCAGGTTTTTCTGTTCCTCAAAACTGATCCTAGCGTTAATAAATACAGAATCACACAGATTTGGGTTCAACTCCCAGCTCAGTCAACCTTCTAGCTGAATTATCTCAGGCAAATCACCTGCCCCAGTTCTCTCATCTGTAAAATGGGATCAGCCTAATTTGGAGTGGTTATGAGGATGTACACATCCAAGAATCACACAAATCCACATAAAATTGTAACTGCGGATTTTCATAAAGAAAATGAGCTTATTTTAGGGAGATGTGACCTTGTCAGGAAAGAAAAGGAAGGCCTCTTCAGGGAGCTGACACGTAAAAATTTAGAACATAAATAGAAGCTAAGAAAGCAAAGAAGGGAGGAAAAATACTCCAGGCAAAGGTCACCACCTAGGCAAAGGCCATGGGCTGGAGGGAGTACAGAGGCCACAGAAATGGAAAGAAGAGCAGTGTGACCCCAGAAAAGACAGGAAGGGAGCAGTGAAGGGAGAAGGGGCTAAAGAAAGAGGCAGGGGGCCACCTTGCACCAGTAAGGCCATGTTAAGAAGTGTGGCCTTTAGCCTAAGAGGAAAAGGAAGCAAAGAATATATTTAAGTTGGGAGGGACATGGCTGAAGATTCTGATTTCAAAAGCTCACTCTGGGGCTTCCCTGGTGGCGCAGTGGTTTAGAGTCCGCCTGCCGATGCAGGGAACACGGGTTCGTGCCCCGGTCTGGGAAGATCCCACATGCCGCGGAGCGGCTGGGCCCATGAGCCATGGCCGCTGAGCCTGCGTGTCCGGAGCCTGTGCTCCGCAACGGGAGAGGCCACAGCAGTGAGAGGCCTGCGTACCGCAAAAAAAAAAAAAAAAGCTCACTCTGTTCATAGTATGAAGAATAGACCAAAAGGGTGGGGCAAGGCTGGCAAAGATGTAGGGAGACCATTCAGATGTTACTGCAACAGTCCACTTGAACTAGGACCACTAGGAGGGTAGTGGGGATGAAGAGAAGCTGTTGGATTCAAGACCTAGTACAGAAGTAAATGTAACAGGGACTGCAGAAAGAGCAAGGGACAGGTTACTAATGTTTGTGCAACTGTATACATGGTGGTGCCAGTCACTGGACCAGGATAACTGGAACAGAACCAGATTCACAGAAGAAGAGCAAGAGTTTGATTCTGGACATGAGGATACCAAAGTATCCATGATGATACCGAAGAGACGTCAAGTAATCAGTGGTAAAAATAAAAATTTGGAGTCAGAGAAGAGGTCTCAATCAAACATACAAATTCTGGATTGTCTGTGTATAGTTGTAAACGTACGTGAGATTACCCAATGGCAGTGTAAAGAGAGAAAATAAGAGAACTCCAAACCTTATAGACTATAATAGGACCAACTTCTCTATGAAACCACAGAAAAGTACCATTTCTTGGACCAAAGAGCTGACTACCAGCAATTTCTATACGATTCAATCTAATAGAAAGGATGGCCAGAGGGGGGAAAATCAGGAAGGTATGATGTACTGACAAAGCCAAAAACCTTAAAGGAAGTGGTGATGATCAATGGTGGCAAATGTTCCTGAGAAGCCGAGGAAGATGACTGGAAAACATCCAATGGGTTTGGAGAGAGTGATCACTGATTTCTTTAACAAGAATTATTCTTGCAGAAAGATGAGGCTGGAATCAGTCTACCGAGAGAGAGAGAGAGAGAGAGAGAGAGAGAGAGAGAGAGAGAGAGAGAGAGAGAGAGAGAGAGGTGAAAAAAATAGAGTAGCGCAGCAAGTAAGCAATTCTTCTGAAGATCAAACAAGATAATAGATCTAAAGAGATTAGAAGAGTGCTTAGGCTCATTTAAATGGCTCAATAAATGGGTTAAATGATTAAATGTTTTTTATGCTACTATTAAGATTACTAGTAGCTTTACACCTCCCACAGCACTTTAAACAATGCTTTGCACTTGTACTCAGTAGATAGTTTGGATGTGATGATAACTGTTAAGCAGGAACAAAGGGATGCTAAATCATTCTACACAATTTGCAATTAAAGTAGCTACAGAGTCTTGGTGAACCAGATGCCCTATTTTCCCTTCATTAAAATACAAGCTAATCTAAATATGATTGTGTTCTTCAATCCCTCATGAATTAACAAAATCTTCCCATTAGAATAGCACTGAATTATTACCATGATGAAGTTACCCCCTCAAAAAAAATGGAATTTGAACCAAAAGTGAAACTGGTTATATTTTATGACACTATTAACTGTTAAAAGATTTAATGAGGATACCTATGAGAACCCTGATCTTAGGATCAGAAGCTGCTCTTTGCTATAGTCAGTGAAAGAATGAGGGCTTCAGGAATATTCCAGAGAGTACACTGGCCACAAGTTAGGTGTTAATTTGGTTTATATTTATAGGTAATTGATGCTTCTCTTATCCATGGGTAAAATTTTGCAGCTTGAAGGACTAAATATCCAGCCAACATGCAGGACAAAAGGCAAAGAGGGCCTTGGAAAACCAAAACAGGTGTGAGTGTCTACAGGGTCTTCATCTACTTCCCTCAAAAGAAAATCAACTGAAGGTGATTTATGAATTTTGCATTACCAGCAATGGGCTTTGCCCATCTACCACTTTTTCAGTCGGGCATGACTCCCCTTTCACACTTCCTCTCCCCACCAATCACATACACATTCATTCTGTAAGACCTGAACATTCTGGATCCCCCAAAATAAGATAGTTGCCTCTTCTTCTGAATTCCTACCATTCTTTATTCTGTATTCATTCTTTATTCAGTTTCAGCACCTAATAGATTAGATTGCAAAGATACTTTTATCTGTCTTTTCCCAGCTCAATCTCCCAATTGGACTAGGTGCACAGCAAAACTGAGAATGTGGGACACACTGTGTCTTATTTCATTCTGAACACCTGATACAAAATTGATAACAAATGTTTGCTGGACAGAAAGTATATGTATAACAAATTCAGTCATCTGATAGAATGCCTCAAATTAGGAGGGCAACAGCCTGGGTCAGTGTATTAGTTTCCTATGGCTGCTGTAACAAATTGCCATGAACTTAGTGGCTTAAAAATGTCACAAATTTAACATCTTATTGTTCTGGAAGTCAGAAGCCTAAAATGAGTCCACGGGGATGTATTCCTTCTGGAGAATCCATTTCCTCGACTTTTCCAGCTTTTAGAGGTTATCTGCATTCCTTGGCTCATGGCCCCTTTGTTATCGTCACAGCCAGCAGCTTATTAGCATCGTCAAATCTCTTTGATCTCCTGCCTTGCCCACAGAAAGACCCTTGTGATTTTACTGGGCCCATATGGAAACACCAGGGTAAGTAAAGGATCTCCACGTGGGAGATTAATCATACCTGCACAGTCTCTTTTGCCACGTAAAGTAGCACCAGGACACAAACATCTTTTAGGGGCCATTATTCAGCCTAGCAGAGTCAGGCACACTGACAACTTCAAAAAGCAAACACCAGTAGCCTAAAATCAAGGGATAAAACAGAAAAAAAAGATGGAAAGTAGAGGAAAACTAAAAACGCACAAACAAAAACAGGAGCAACTTGTGTCATTTATAAAGTGGAAATCAATTAGCACTATGCTCCCTCCACGACCTCTGAGGACAGTACTTCGTTATTTTGGTTCAATATTACTAGTAGAATTCAAAATAATGACTTTGAGCCATGGGGAAAAAAAAGTTAAGTTTCATTCTGTAAAGTTCCTTTAAGAAAGAGGGCATGACAGATCATGAAATATTTCAATTAAATGATTATTAATTCTGAAAGACAGGACTAATGCTTAGAGGGAGAAGATTAAATTTTACTTATATGGAAAATCTCATTGTCTGATACGAAATGAGATTTATGATGTGTTATAGGCTGTTATAGGCTGAATGTTTGTGTCCTCCCAAAATTCCTATGTTGAAATTCTAATCCCCAATGTGATGCTACTAGGAGGTGAGCCCTTTGGGAGGCAATTAGGTCATAAGAGTAGAGTCCTCATGAATGAGATTAGTGCCCTTAAAAGAAGACCCCACAGAGCTCTCTCACCTTCTCCGTCATGTGAAGATACAATGAGAAAATGGCTGTCTGCAACCTGGACGAGGGCCCCCACCAGACCCCGACCATTTCAGTGCCTTGATCTTGAACTTCCAGCCTCCAGAACTGTGAGAAATAAGTTTCTGTTATCTGTAAGCCACCAAGTCCATGGTACCTGTTATAGCAGCCCAAATGGATTAAGGCAGTATTTATCAGAGAGATTTATTTCTGTCATGTATACTTGAACTTATAGACCCAAAAAAAAGTTCACCCTCAAAGAAGTCACCTTGGGAACATAATAAATTCTAATGAAATAACTGCTTGAAAGTTTAAGGAAATCACCCTTTAAGAAGTTTTAGAACCAATATATAAACTACATCATTATCTGTCTCATTACTTTGTAATGATACTTCATTTTTAACTGGAATAGCCAAAGTTGAGTTATCAAGATAGGGCAATCATTAAACTTGGTTCCAAATGATTTGGACCATTAAAAAAACATCAAGTATCATATATCCTGATAATGGTCAAAAGAGTGAGCCGCAAGATCTGGATGCAGTTCTAAAAGAGGAAAGGCAAAAACAAAAGTGGGCGCAATCACTGAATCAAGAGCTTAGCCTTTCCAGACCACCTCTCTGAACACGGCTACACTCTTCAGAAATATAAGTTACAGTATGCTGCTTAATCAGACTCTGGCTCTGATCCATTAGTCATAATTTGTATTATTCATCAAGTCATTTACATTTAGAGAATATTTAAATGCATTCAAGTTCAACGAAACTATATGCCTACTGTCTATCAATGCCTATTTATTACACGCATTATTACAAAGCTCCGATTTGTATTAATGCTGACACTGCAAGCCTTATGTATCTGGATACCAAACCCTGGAGACATAGTTCTCCTTCATTTCTTCCATAGATGCTGGGAACTTGATTTCATATGTTACAAGTTCCCACCTCATGGACCTGGGAATCCAGCTGATCTAAAGTCAAACCGTGAAGCAGGATTTATTTCACAATCACATACACATGGCTTCACAAACACACACTCCATATGGGCTGTCCAGAATTGCTACACAAATCCACTTTCCTCCCATATATATTTCAAGTTGCTGACAACAGAGCCCCATTAGCAACTTCATAGGTAAAGCTGGGCTCTATCACTGGCCTTGATATATGGCACTCCTGGTGGTCACTAAGCCCCATTCATATCCATGACATCACTGTTTCCATAGAAACAACATCACTACATTCTGCAAGGGGGAGAAACTACAAGGGGACTCTCAAAGACAACAAAACCCAAACAATGCAACCAGAATATGCATGCTGTTAGTTAAAGTGGTTTTTTAAGGGTGCCTTAGTTTCTTTGGAGAAAAACACAAGCACAAAGTGCAGATTTTTAAAATTACAAATAAACGGGGAATAAATGCAACTAGGAAATACAAGTGCTAAATTTCTTTCTGAAACGTAATCCACTCTACTTTGCACAAGCCAGATTTGAGAAGTTTAACTTTTCTTAAATTAAGACTTGCAACCCTATAACATACACATGTTAATGTTTTAATGCTTTTAAAAAACATTTAAAACCTTTAAATGGTTTTTGACTTTATGTTTATATGCTGTGAACTTAACATAATTGAGAGTAAATTTCAATGACTTCTTGGCAGTTCAACTAAGAAAAAACTCATATGCAATCTTATTCCACAATAAAATGTAAGAACCAAGCCACAATCATGTAAATATTGAACAATGGAACTATATGAAATTGGAAACAAAGAATGGCAAAGTCAAACTATTATACAAAATTTGAACAGAACATTTTCAAAAGCAATCACAAAAATAAAAAATTCATGGAGAAGAAAATCAGACAATAGTACCATCCTCTGACTGTGCAAACATAAGAGACTATATCGGTATTGTTAGAAATGGCCCACTGTGCTTATGGTGAGAAACCAGCACATTCTTTCAAGAGTTTACAATTAACAGCCTGATTCACAACTCCAGAAACATCTGAGGAATGCCTTTCTGGACATGGGACTGTCTTTTAAAAGACTGAAAATGTTGCCCAAGTCAGTCACCCAAAAGCAATGTAACTCAGAAAAGATGGAGAGCGCACAGGGGTACGGTCCCAGAGAGACCACTTGTATACAAACATGTGAACTCTGTCCCAGATGAGAATCACAACCAAACAAACTGTATCAGAGGTTACAGGTTGTCCCTGAGCAACAGTAGGAAAGATGATGATGCCTGAGCAATAGCGAGTATGGAAACCACAAAGTTTACAAGCTGAGAGAAAGGGTACTAATGGAATCAACCAAACATCAGCCTATACATGCCACTGTGAATACCCACTGCACACCCTGCCAACCCCAGGGCTATTCCTTTGTTATTGACCTTATGTCAAATACCCTAGGCTTATATAAGCATTTAAACCTTAGTATTTAACGATGATTGTAATGAGGTGGATAGACCTAGAGTCTGTCATACAGAGTGAAGTAAGTCAGAAAGAAAAAGACAAATACCGTAAGCTAACACATATATATGGAATTTAAGAAGAAAAAAAAAATGTCATGAAGAACCTAGAGGTAAGACAGGAATAAAGACACAGACCTACTGGAGAACGGACTTGAGGATATGGGGAGGGGGAAGGGTGAGCTGTGACAGGGCGAGAGAGAGTCATGGACATATACACACTACCAAACGTAAGGTAGATAGCTAGTGGGAAGCAGCCGCGTGGCACAGGGATATCAGCTCGGTGCTTTGTGACCGCCTGGAGGGGTGGGATAGGGAGGGTGGGAGGGAGGGAGACACAAGAGGGAAGAGATATGGGAACATATGTATATGTGTAACTGATTCACTTTGTTATAAAGCAGAAACTAACACACCATCGTAAAGCAATTATACCCCAATAAAGATGTTAAAAAAAATGTAAATGCAAAAAAAAAAAAAAAATCCTACAAAGACGCATTTATTTACCCTAGTGGTAGACTTGTTTGTGGGGGCTCTTCCTCTCCCTGAAAACCCACATATAGAAGTAGCCTAAAGAAATACCAAGGACAGAAAATGACAGCCAGTACCTGCCAGAATATCAACCAATCCTGCAATAGGTGAGACAGGCACTGTTGTCAGAAGATTTCCACCGTAGATCTTAAAGGCTTGACCAATGGGGAGACGAAAACATCTACAGCTAAAAGTTGAGCCATGGATATAAGATAACATGCAACTACAAGAGACCACTTATGTGTCAACCTGAAAACAAACCAAGGTAGGAGAGGAGAACCCAGGGAAGTAGAAGTAGATTCAAGTGAGAGGAAAAGATTACAGATAAGATGCATGGTGGGAGCTGCACCTGTGCCTCCTACCCAGCTGGGTTGTTTTTTTTTAATCAATTCTCTCCTGCCCAACCCCACCACCATCACAGCCCCCATATCCCATTCACTGTCCTGTTGGAAGATACAGGGATAAGGACTGACTGTTCTATAAGCAGGTCACACAAAAATTATTAGGATGTGGTTCCTAATCCCACGGGGCTGACAAACAAGTGAGTAAAAGACAGACGTCTAATAATTCTGATTCAATGTTGTAAACACTGTATAGTAAAATGGAAGGATGACCAGGGGTTGCCCAGGGAGACAAGGTAAGAGGGGACTATATGGCTGGGAGAGAACAAGAACACGAGCTGTGGCCTCCAGGTACCAACTCAGTGCTCAGGAAATGCAAACAGCCCTGTGCATTTGGAGGAAATGAGCACAGGGGAGTGGTTAGAAATCAGGCTTGAAATTTAGCCAGGGGACAGTTCATGGCCAATTTTTTAAATAACCAAAACAAGGCAATAAGTCTGGTACATTTGATTAATGGAGTTGCTTAAAGGCAGAAATGTCCTCCCTGAAATTTGGATAAAAAAGAGAAAAGTCTATGGCCACTAAAGAAAATCTGAAGAGATGCATGGCTAAGTCAGGTTCAGCAACCAGGGGTTACAATCAAGGTGATCCACGGCACTATAATATGGCAACCTAACCTCAAGACCTACACAGGCAGCAGATGGCCACCTCCCGCTACCGCCGCCCCGCCCCACTATCACTACAGACGATGTTGCCTTTGACAATTCTTATGTTGGTACCAGATTTGGACCTGGATTTCTTACCACTTATGTGACCTCTGACAGCACTTTTTAGAAAAATCACATAGAGATGTGAACGGAGAAACCCACTGGCTTCCACTGTCCTCCCAATGTGTTAACTCCCCGGCTTTTGGCAAGTTCCAGCCAGAGCTCCCTTTCTATTCTCCTCCAACCAGAAGGTTCTGCAGCATTTGACATGGATTCAAGGCCTGAATGTGGGTGGCTGTGTAATAAGCTAAGTTTTTATTATCTTGGATGCCCCACTTATCCTTTCTGTGCATCTATGTCCCCTCCAGTGTGGCCCTCTCACCTCTAACACACAAGCTTTCTGACCAATCCTTGGGAAAAACTTGTACAAAAATCAGTTTCCCCTAGGAATAATCTGGAGCAAGAAGGGCACACCCTGTAAGTGGAAGGTGCTTAAGAAGTGTTTAAATGAGTGAAGGTCCTGGATTCATTAAGAGATAATCTAAAAGAAGTTAATTCCTAAATAAGGGGGTACATTCACAAGCAGCTCTAGGTATCTGGCTCTAGTCGACAGGGTAAAAAAAATCAACATCCCTGACTCAGACCAAACACATGAGGGATCCTAAGACTCAATGAGAAGTGACTTTCGCATCATCAACCACTCTGTTCTTAAGAGAAAAGAGACCCTGTTCATATATAATAAGCACACATTTGTGTGTGCACAGCCACATGTGTAAGTATATGTGTGCCTCCAAGACAGGAGGAAGGAAAGCAAAGAAGTTGAGAAGCAAACATGGTAGAGTAAGAGGAGTAATGCTGGCATTCAAAGACGATTCATTGACAGAGGCAGGTCAGAAAGGAGACAGTAAATTAAACATTGTCCACATCAGCACAGGCTCTGACCAACAGCTCAAAGTCCCAAGGACTCACAAGGAGTTCAAATGTAATAAAGCCTTTTGGAAGGAGAGTTAAATCCATAAGAAGATCCAGTTCAGTCCAGAAGCCAAAGGAAGGAAAACAGCTGCAGGAATGTTTACTGACACACCAGATGATGGTGGAGCAAAACAATCATTCAGATACTCTGCCATAACGGCAGACATAGTCTCATGGGTTGGACTCAGTATATGGCTGCTGCTAATCTGGCCCCTGTCTCCTTATCTCTATTCCAATTAATTGAATTCTTATTAACCAGATTCCTACCTTTAAAATCTGGGTTAGCTTGCTCACACAGAAAACAATCACTTGCATTGTTTGTTTTTCAACGTTTCTCTTGTATATGAGACTCCATTCACGCAATGAGTTTACAATGCTACCTGAGGTCATTCTCCAAAGGATCCATCCATCTGACCTTGTTCACTCTATGGCCACTGATTACAGCTCTCACCTTGGCTGGGACCCCTGTCCTGATCAACACCTTGCACACAGCAACGGAAGGTCATGAGAGAGGAAATCAGAGAATGTAGATAGCTCAGAGCAATTCATTGCCTATCCTGTAAAAAATAATCTTCATCAGCAAATAACTCCTGGGTTATTTGCTGAATAACTCCTGAATTCCCTCTCCTGGGCCAGCTACCCGGGTCTCTCAGCAAGAAACAGTAAAAGGAGCTGAGGGAGAAAAAAGAACTTTTGGGGGACGGGTCTAGGGTGCTAACTTCAGTCTGGCCAGGGCCAGCTGGAACAGACAAGCACAGGAAAGTTGTAGATCCCAGCTTCCGGAGAAAGAGCCGTTGTAAATAAAAGCGGTCGGAGATGGGGAAAAGATTGACCAATCTATAATACAAGCTCTGGGAGCCACCTCAAAATAAAACGCTCTTCAAGGTCATCTTGAATCCTTCCCAGTATGTTAGAACAGCCTGACAGATGCTAATTAACCCTCCTGATTCCACAGCCCCAAGGGAGATGTAAATACGTTTAACTGATGAGCACATTCAATCTGTACTATTCCTGGAGCTCTAACAGCTTCCTAAAGGGCCTTTTGAAGAAAAGCATTTTGACAGCATCATAAAATGTCCGAACTGAAATGGATCACAAAGGGCCTCTCTGGAGAGGAAGCAGGAATAGTGGCAAAAATAGGGGCTTGGAGAAAGATCTGGCATCTATCAGCTGTGTGAGGCCAGGGAAGTTACTCAAGCCTTCTAAACCTCAGTCTCTCTACCTGCAAAAGGAGGACGACATCGCCCACTCTACGGATTGGGCTGGTAAAAAGCCCAGCCCTGTGCCCCGTTTATAGTGGTCTACAGTTGTAACTTCCGTAAACAGCGCTACACTATACAGTACTGCAACAAAAGTAACTTGTAATTTAGAACATACTATCCTCACATCCTTTCTCCTCTGTCACCGCTCACCAATCCCAGCCTCTCATGACACGCCAGCCACTGCAGAAAACACACCCATGTAGATTCTCAAGGCCTCATATTCCTTACTGTAAAATGACCACCATGTTTGCCTATTACTAGTCAGTCAGCAAGGCAGTGGTGGAGCCAGCTTGCCAACCCTGCCTCCCAAGTCCAAGTTTCTCACGGTCCTCTTTGTCTACCAGCCCCACTGCTCTCCCCTCTGGCATTCTCAGCTCTGTACACTATTGCCTGCTCCTACATGCTCACTTCCCTAGAGCTCACCTCAAAATCTTCGGCCTTTGCTAGGGTTCCAAGTGCCCTCAACTTTAATTTTCATCTGTGACTCTCATGAACAAGCTGCATACTTCCTCTTCAGGGTCCAAACAAAAGGCTCGAAGCAAGCAGACCTGGGGAGGTTTCTCTACACTCCCGGGAAGCTTTATGAAATCTTAATGAGAAGACGGCCCATCAACCTAAACATGTTCAGATTATTTTCAAGTGAAAATTAGAAACACTTTGTTAGGGTCAGCAATGGTGCGTGCAGGGGTCGGGAGTGAGGGAGGGGGAGGTGTCAGCCACATGGGGTGATGGTAACTTTCATGTTCACCCATTCCTACACATGATGACACATGTAATTCCCAACCAGTGGCACCCTCCTGATCTGTGCTGGGGCTCCAGAAATCCTAGCCCTATGAGGTCCTGACTTAAAAAAAAAAATGAGAGTAAAAAAACATTAGAGTCGATGATACAAAACATCTCATCAAAAACCCCTATTAGAAAAATAAATGGTTCTTAACTTGGTTTAGCCAAGTTGGCCAAAATCACACGGCTCCAGAATCCAGGAATCCTATCTCCCCTTTCCACCTCAACCACTAAGGAGCCTCTACAGGAGCCGACATTAACTCCCCAAGACAGGAATGATCATTTCCTGGGTACAGCATATGTCTGCTTCTTATTTTCTGGATTCATGAACTTAAAAAGATAAACCTTCAACCAAACTACTTGTGTCAGCAAAAAACATTTTTTTTTTTTAAGTGGCTTGGTAAATGAAAATCAACAGATAATCAAAAGAAAAAAGCCCACACGATGAGTCTGTTCTGGGGGGAAAACTGCAACTTTCTCACAGTATTATATCCACAAAGGTGGTAACATTTCCTCAGATCTCAGCATCTCCAGAGTCGAGGGAGAAGCAGGGGAATCCAAGATTATGGGAAATGCCTAAACTTTCACTTATCTTATTGACCAGAACTTGATAGGGTAATTGTTAATTTTGGTTTTCTAAGAATGCAAAGTGCCTTGTGTGCTGTTGTGTGTTCTTTAATTTTTCTCTGATAGTTCGTAACGGTGACAGGGCAAAGTATCAGTTTTTTCCAAATCAGTAATTGCCCTCAGCTTCACCCATGAGAAACAGGCTTTGCTAATCTGAGGGCTCTATCAGTACATATTTATTTGGGCCAATTAAGTGTCATATGTACCGGGTGCTATAGAATAGTCCATCAGAACTTTCTAGAATAATGGAAATGTTCTTTATCTGTGCTTACACACTAGACTACTAAGCACTTGAAATGTGGCTAGTGCAACTGAGGAACTGAACTCTACTTTAAGCTTAAATTCTCACGCGTGTCCAATGGCTATTGAATTGAATTAGCACAGCTACAGGGGATACTAAGACATGAGAAAACATGGTCCCTGAACGCAGAATCATGTTCCATCTGGAGGAACAAGTCAAGGACAGAAGAAAAGCTAACTCATAAGGACAAGGTAGTAAGTAAAGTTGCCCTTCAAGTCTTCACTTTCTCTATGCAAAAGCCCGTTTACAAAATTAATGCACAGAAATTGCTGGCATTCCTATACACTAATGATGAAAAATCTGAAAGTGAAATCAAGAAAACACTCCCATTTACCATTGAAACAAAAAGAATAAAATATCTAGGAATAAATCTACCTAAGGAGACTAAAGACCTGTATGCAGAAAATTATAAGACACTGATGAAAGAAATTAAAGATGATACAAATAGATGGAAAGATATACCATGTTCTTGGATTGGAAGAATCAACATTGTGAAAATGACTCTACTACCCAAAGCAATCTACAGATTCAATGCAATCCCTATCCAACTACCACTGGCATTGTTCACAGAACTAGAACAAAAAATTTCACAATTTGTATGGAAACACAAAAGACCCCGAATAGCCAAAGCAATCTTGAGAACAAAAAAAGGAGCTGGAGGAATCAGGCTCCCTGACTTCAGACTATACTACAAAGCTACAGTAATCAAGGCAGTATGGCACTGGCATAAAAACAGAAAGATAGATCAATGGAACAGGATAGAAAGCCCAGAGATAAACCCACGCACATATGGGCACCTTATCTTTGATAAAGGAGGCAGGAATGTACAGTGGAGAAAGGACAGCCTCTTCAATAAGTGGTGCTGGGAAAACTGGACAGCTACATGTAAAAGTATGAGATTAGATCACTCCCTAACACCATACACAATAATAAGCTCAAAATGGATTAAAGACCTAACTGTAAGGCCAGACACTATCAAACTCTTAGAGGAAAACACAGGCAGAACACTCTATGATATAAATCACAGCAAGATCCTTTTTGACCCACCTCCTAGGGAAATTGAAATAAAAACAAAAATAAACAAATGGGACCTAATGAAACTTCAAAGCTTTTGCACAGCAAAGGAAACCATAAACAAGACCAAAAGACAACCCTCAGAATGGGAGAATATATTTGCAAATGAAGCAACTGACAAAGGATTAATCTCCAAAATTTATAAGCAGCTCATGCAGCTTAAAAACAAACAACCCAATCCAAAAATGGGCAGAAGACCTAAACAGACATTTCTCCAAAGAAGATATACAGACTGCCAACAAACACATGAAAGAATGCTCAACATCATTAATCATTAGAGAAATGCAAATCAAAACTACAATGAGATATCATCTCACACCAGTCAGAATGGCCATCATCAAAAAATCTAGAAACAATAAATGCTGGAGAGGGTGTGGAGAAAAGGGAACACTCTTGCACTGCTGGTGGGAAGGTGAATTGGTACAGCCACTATGGAGAACAGTATGGAGGTTCCTTAAAAAACTAGAAATAGAACTACCATATGACCCAGCAATCCCACTCTTGGGCATATACCCTGAGAAAACCAGAATTCAAAAAAGCCATGTACCAAAATGCTCATTGCAGCTCTATTTACAATAGCCCGGAGACGGAAACAACCTAACTGTCCATCATCAGATGAATGCATAAAGAAGATGTGGCACATATATACAATGGAATATTACTCAGCCATAAAAAGAAACGAAACTGAGCTATTTGTAATGAGGTGGATGGACCTAGAGTCTGTCATACAGAGTGAAGTAAATCAGAAAGAGAAAGACAAATACTGTATGTTAACACATATATATGGAATCTAAGAAAAAAAAATGTCATGAAGAACCTAGGGATAAGACAGGAATAAAGACACAGACCTACCAGAGAATGGACTTGAGGATATGGGGAGGGGGAAGGGTGAGCTGTGACAAAGCGAGAGTGGCATGCACATATATGACCACCTAGAGGGGTGGGATAGGGAGGGTGGGAGGGAGGGAGACGCAAGAGGGAAGAGATATGGGAACATATGTATACATATAACTGATTTCACTTTGCTATAAAGCAGAAACTAACACACCATTGTAAAGCAATTATACTCCAATAAAGATGTTTAAAAAAAAAAAAAGTCCCTGTTGATCAGGCGTCAGTACAACCAATACTTTTTCAGGGAAGTGTCTCCAATGGGTCAAATCCCCTTATCATGCACACTAATCATATCATGGACCCTCTCCTTTAGCAGATCTTAGTTGAATGTTCATGCTCTTGTGTAATTATCTAATCAGCCCATGATTCTCTTTTCTGTCAACTTCATTAGGGCACAGATCATGTCATTTTTTCTCACTACTATGCCCCAAACTCCAACACAATATGTGCGCATAGTAGGTTTCAAATTAATGTGTTGAACTGAATAAACGATTAACTGAGGTCCTGAATGTGAAAATGATCTATAAAATATGAAGCCCAACGGCAACGTCTGTGATTGTTACTTGGCGTGGTTGATGACAAGAGAATTAATGCTCTTAGCTGCTGGAAACCATTCTGCTTTCATTTAAGTAACATAACTGCTGCATTTGAAGGACACCACAAGGAAAGGGACTCTTACAAGCTATCCCACGGTGCCCTATTTCAGTATTCTGTTCATGACCACGTCAAAATATCCAGCTCATCTCTGTTCATATGTAGTACTGTTTTATTCTGATCCATTGCTGGTCACTGTGGGAGCCTTGGTTGAGTCATCTGGCCTTTTAAAAAGCAAGAGGCCTATTGGCTAAATCTGCTGGGTATCTGGTGCTGGACCATAGACAATGCATTCTGGCCATGGGTTAGGCTGAGAAAAGCACTCCAGGTCCCACCAACCCCCACCTTTGCCTGAATCCAACTCTATACCCAAAGTGCCATGGGCATCAGGAGCCAGAGGAAACTGCAGTGGCCAAGGCCCGGGAGAGCTTGCTCCCCCATGCTGATACATTCAAAGGAACAAAGACCTTCCAAGTTGCACTGAGCTGGTCTGAAGATGGAAGGTCTTTATGCAGGTTTCCAAGGAGATGACTCAGATGCTGTTACCATAGAAACTGTTGCTACCATCTATTGTCCATCACCTCTTGACAGAAAGCCGGAGCTGGGGGGTGGTTGTTGATGGAGAAGGAAACAAGAAGACTTGGATTTAGGTCAAGATAAAAAAAACCATTGAGGTGGGTCCCCTAAAGACTTCTATGGTGTATATAACAAAACCTCCAATCTCCAAAGGAAATGAATTAGGGACATGAGTGTTTATGGTTTGTTGTTACTTGTGTTGATAGAGTTGGAGTGAGTGAAGTGGCACATAAGAATGACCTCTACCCATTTGCTGGGCCTTGTCACCTAGGAGCCCTAGAGAAAACACTCGAGTATGAGGGTCATCAGCAATGTCCAGGCCATAACCCCTGAAGCTGCAGGACCATAAGGAAACTGATGTAAGCTGTCCCCTCCCTTCTTTCCTGCTGAAAACTTTTTTTTCAGGCAGAAGAGGAGTATATTAGAAGTCCCTCTGATTTTTGCTATTATCTCCTAATATCCACTACCAATAAAGTGTTAATTTTTTTAATCTAATGAGAGCAGTTTATGGAAAGAGTAGAATAGTTGCATAAGTAACAAACACACAGAAATGCACAGAGGTAATAAAAGACATACTGGACCTGGCAGCAAGTCTGAAGATCAGAATTTAAAGGTCAGTCTCATCACTTATTATATGCATGACCTCAGGCACTTAACTGCTTGAAGTCTCAATTATCTCTTTTATTTCATGGGAATCGTTACTGCCAGTCTACTTCCTACGGTACAAAGCCTTATGAAGGAATTATGTTATCTGTGCCAAGAACCATGATGTTGGTTACCTAACATGCCATACCCATATTAGCAAAAGACCTTTAACGTCAATGACTCCAGGCAGGACTGTTATAAATCCTTTTGTGTTATTCAACTTTCTGTTTGGAAAACAGTTGGTACCCAACCAGTTAATATGACATTAAAATTATGGATGATAAGATGGAATATGTCTCCACGGCCTCCTGCTTATTTTCTTATCTAGGCCCTCAGACTATAATGCAGGCATCAAGTCTGACAATTAGACCTAACTTTTTCCCAAAGTAGCCTCGGAAAGTTAAATTTCAATTGGGAATAAGATGCTGAAGTTATAGGAGGAGCTCTCTGGAGTAGACAGAAAGTAGAAGCTGTTTGAGGGAAAAAGAAAAAAAAGGAATCTGGCAGGTACATTGTCAAACCTGAAACATCTAATTAGGGTAGAGAATGGGAGTTGGGAAAGATCTGGAGTCTGGACATAGAAACAAGAACAGAAATTATATACTGCTGCTACCCCCATCTAAAAAGTCTTCACATCTTTCACACCCTTTATTAAGAAAACAAAAAGTTTGTAATCCATCTTACAAAGTAAGCACTCGCAAAGCTGCCAGGTAGGAGGACCTGCAGTCTGCCATATCTGCTCCAGGAAAGGTGACTCAGGCCTGGGCATTCCCGGAGCCAGACAAAGGAGGCATTCAGGCACGAACAGATGGAGCAAAGAAAATGCAGCTCAGTTCCTCTAGTTCTGCAGAAGTTCCTTATTTATGTTTTTCTTTCAAATAACACTGCTGTGCATTGTTGGGATACTACTAGATCAGGAGCGTTTCTCTTGAGGTATCAGACAGGAAGGAAAGAGAGAGGCAAGGAAAGCAAATGCCTTTACAATCATGGCACTGGCTAATCCTACAGGCCAGGAAGAAAGTAACTGGGACAATACAAAACATGCTAGATGTTCTCACTCTTGAGTTCAGGTCTCTCTTGATAATCATCAGGAACCCAGCACCAAACCCAAAGACCACACAGTCAAAAAGGGGTCACTGAAAGACAGAGTCCAAGGGGGCTAAGGTCCCTGGTGCCGGCAAATAAGATTCACACTTGGCCTTAGCTTTCAATAAGATTCCCACAAAATGACTTCCAGAGCTTTAAAAATCCCTGAATCCCACGTTTTGCCCAACTTAATACTGGACAGCATTTCTTCTCAACAGCTTTTGTGCTTCATTGAGGCAGATCTCTCCAATGAGGACAAACTGGCCAGGTTCACTCGGCTCAGATCTCCTCAGGACACACTCATAGCACAGAAAGGGAGAGTTAGAACGGACCTGACGTATCATACACCGTTATCCAGGCTTTTCATTTTAGATTTGAAAAGACCAAGGCCGAGAGACCCAATAAATGACTTGTCCAGCGTCAGGAGCCAAAGAGTGTAGATTCCAGGCCAGAACATCACTGTATTATTTCTATCCCATTAAGCCACCATCCTAACCCTATGCACACTAACGTACATCGAAAGCCAGTATTTGAGCCTCAACAGATGCTCTCAGTCTGACCTGTCTCTGTACCACACCTGATTAGCTGGCAGGATTTGAAAATGTCTCATTCACAAAGCAACGTCTAAACAGGACTCGCTGATAGACATCTGGTTGTTTCCAGTTTGGGTTACTATTACGTTTAAAGCCACCATGAACATTCATGCACAAGTCTGTGCATGGACACGTGCTTTCATTTCTTTTGGACAAATACCTAGAAGTGGAAAGGTTGGATTATATGGTAGGTGTATGTTTAACAGTTTAGGAAACTGCCAACCTGTTTTCCCAAGTGGCTGTACCATTTTATATTCCCACCAGCAGTATGTCAGGAGTTCCAGCTCCCCTACATCCTGTCAATACTTGATATGCTCAGTCTTTTCAATTTTAGTCATTCTTACAGTTATGTAGTGATATCTCATTATGGTTCTAATTAGCATTTTCCTAATGACTAATGATTGAATATACTGAACATATTTTCATGTGCTTATGTGTCATCCACTTACCTCCTTTGGTGACGTGTCCAAATCTTTTGCACACTTTTAAAATTGGATTGTATGTGTTCTTATCATTGGATTTTGAGAGTCCTTTGTATATTCTGGATACAAGTCCTTCAGATAATAAAGTCTATAGCAATTGCTTCCCTTAAAGACAAAATACCTTACTGATTTCCTTAAGCCTTTCCCTCACCCCATCAGCAGTCTCTCCTCCCCTGCTATGGTAACATGACGATCTGAACATTTAAATGCAGGGACAGGCAATATGGTCTTATTAGCCTCCATGACCCTGGGTGGTCACAGCTGATCAGGAAGCAGGATGTCTTCTCATACCCCTGACTGCTACTTAAGTCCATTTTATACTCACACACTCCTGCAAGGCATTAACATAAATGTTTCTTATTTAAAGAGACACTACCTTTAATCAGTAGTTCTCAACAGGGGACAATTTTGTGCCGTCCCCCCACCACCGAACATTTGGCAATGTCCAGAGACATTTATGTTTGTCACAACTAGGTGGGGAAATGGTTGTTACTGGGATTTAGTGGGTAGAGGCCAGATATACCAGTAAACACCCACAAGGCACAGATCAGCCCTTTTGTGGAAACCCTGCATTAAATCTATTTGAGGGTACTGTTTTTAGACCACGCAATACAGTGCAATAGAAATACTGATTTAAGAACCAGGAAATCTAGGTTCTTCTCCTAGCTCTGTCACTAACTAGTTGTGTAACCTCAGGCAAAGCACCAAAACTCTCCAAGGCCCAAATTTCTCATCTGTAAAACGCAAGGGCTGACCTAAATTACCTCTAAGTTCTCCAGTTGCAAAGAAATATAACCCTCTGACCATTTATTCAAAACCACACACAACTCGGAGCAGTCCTGAAAATGTCCTTATGTTTTCCATACTTAAGGAATTTAACAAGATGGTGACAAAGGTTTGTTTAAGGGAACAGTCCCTGAGAATGCTTCTCATTAAAAAGGACGGGTATCACAATGTTCATTTCAGCTCTATTTACAATAGCCAGGATATGGAAGCAACCTAAGATGTCCGTCGACAGATGAATGGATAAAGAAGATGTGGCTCATATATACAATGGAATATTACTCGGCCATAAAAAGAAACGAAATTGAGTTATTTGTAGTGAGGTGGACGGACCTAGAGTCTGTCATACAGAGTGAAGTAAGTCAGAAAGAGAAAAACAAATATCACATATATATATGGAATCTTAAAAAAAATGGTTATGAAGAACCTAGGGGCATGACAGGAATAAAGACGCAGATGTAGAGAATGGACTTGAGGGCATGGGGAGGGGGAAGGGTAAGCTGGGACGAAGCGAGAGAGTGGCATGGACTTATATATACTACCAAATGTAAAACAGCTAGCTAGTGGGAAGCAGCCGCATAGCACAGGGAGATCGACTCGGTGCTTTGTGACCACCTAGAGGGGTGGGATAGAGAGGGTGGGAGGAAGACGCAACAGGGAGGAGATATGGGGATATATGTATAGCTGATTCACTTTGCTATAAAGCAGAAACTAACACACCACTGTAATGCAATTATACTCCAATAAAGATGTTAAAAAAATAATAATCCATAGGGCAAAGAAGAAAGCACAAGGGGAATTAGAAAACACTCTTGTCTGAATGAAGAAGAAAACTTAATGCAACGAAGTTGTGGGATGCCGCTAAAGCAGTGAGTAAAGGGAATTGTTTTTTCTTTAAGTGCTCATATTTAAAAAGGCCAAAAAAACCTCACGTCAATGCTCTAAGCCAGGAATTGGTAAACTTTAAAAATAAATGACCAGATAGTAAACATTTTGGGCTATGTGGATCATATAAGGTCTCTGTTAAATGTTTTTTGTTTTTTAACAACCTTTTAAAATATAAAAACCATTCTTCGCTCAGAGGGTGTATAAAAGTAGGCCATGAGCTGTAACTTGCCAACCTCTGACCTACCCTATTGCCTTAAGAAACTAGAAAAAAACGAGCAAATTAAAGTAAGCAGAAAAGAGGCGAAATAAAAAGTGAAATAGAAAAGGAAAAAAGAAAATCAGTAAGATAAAATGTTTATTTGAAGTGATCAATAAAATTGTAAACCTCTAGCCAACAAGAAAAAGACTCAAATTACCATATGTAGAAGGAAGAAACCCGCCTTCAGATCCTGTAAACGCTAAAAAGATAATAAAGGAATCTTATGAACAACAGCAAAAAAAAAGGATGGGTATCAACTGCCGACCTCAGCAGGGACTCCACTCAGAGACGGGAAGACGAGATGGGCTTCTAGCACCTACCAGCAGAGTTCAGATGTTCCCAGAAGAGAACCCACCCCACTGAGCTGGATCATTCTATCCTCCCTTCCACCCCAACTCACTGGACTTCAATGATATAAACGTGAGCTCAGGTGCAAACATGACTTTCACAGCAGAGCAGGTGAAAACACTTCCAGGGCCAATTTGCCTAGCAGATGCAGTTTCCAACTCAAAAGTGAGATGGTGCCAATGATACAGTGTCTCTGAAAATCCTGACAGACAGACCTCTGACAGGAGGAAAGTCACCTCATAATGGGACACTGGGACTCACCTCAGTGAAACAACAGGCTCACTGCAGGCCCAGACAACACAAACCCTAAATCCCAGTCAAGTTTCTGCCACTCACGCCCCCTTTGGGGGGAAGAAGATCCTTCACCAATTCTTACAACAGATGTTCTGCAGGTTATATGAGTTTGCAAATTGCTCCTAAGGGTCCCTGCAAGAATAAACAGACAGCTAACAGCTCGGACAGCCCAGGGGTAAAGTTCTTTAATTTCCAACCGACAAAAAGTTATAAACATTAATTAAGCAAGAAGATTTACCAGGAAAAACCTGCCTCTCAAAATCCCAAGAGCTTCCCACAGCTATTCCTGGTGAAAGCATCATGATTTCCACCATAACTGATGGTTAAAAAGAGAAGCAAGGTCGATTCTGGTCGAGGAAGAGCTTTTGCTCTTCCAGCAATTGAAAGGAGTCTTTGAACTGCTTGCTCTTTCCAAGAGGATAAGGTCAGCAGTTGGGACACATTATTAGCCACTGTCATCTCTCCTCTCTGTTTTTCTTCTGTGAAGAGAAAGGAAGGCTTCCTACATGCATACCTACAGGAAAAGGGGAAAGCAAAGGCGAGACACCATGTAGAAGTGAATACCTTGGTCTCTGATAGGAAATGTTCTCAGGCCGTAGCCCATACCCGTTGCCGCTCAAAATCACCTACCTCATTTGCTTCCAACTAACCCAGAGCGTGATGGAACCATGAGAAGCATGCTTCTCTCTTCCAGTTGCAGCCCTTACTCATTTTAGTGCCCTGTCTAGCACCAGAACCACTCAACAGACAAGCCTGAGGCAAAGCCACTGCAGAGACTTTTGCAAACAGTTTAACTCATCAGGATGTCAGACCTAAAGCAGAGAGTACTATTCGTTACCAGCCTAAAGACTGACAGCAGTAGGCGCTATTAGTGACGATGGTAACTTCTAGTCCATCAGGCTCCTGCATTGCCTGCTGTGTGCGTGGTGTGTGTATGTGTGTATGGATGGGGGAATGTCAGCTCAAACTCAGAGCAGCATGTAAAATCAAGTCTTCCTTATTAAATTGCTCATTTCACTTCTTCTCTTCTACTTTTGCCTATCCCTTCCTTCACAAGGACCAGTTAGCAATAAAAGCTGAAAGATAGCTGGATGTTTCATGTTCAGTGCTGAACCAGAAGCTTTAAGCAATTTCTCCTCTCAGGATTTGAGCCCAATCTCCTCTGGGTGCCCTGAGGTGCCTCTCTTCTCAGTTCTTGGAGGCTGACTATCCCAGTGGCTATTTCTATATAACAACTTAACAACATCTATAACATAACCACTTTTTTATTTTGCTCACACTTTTACGGGTCAGAAGCGTGGGAGAGGCTGGACAGTTCTCACTTGGGGTTCTCATGCAGTTACAGTAAGAAGCTGGCGAGAGCTGCAGTCATCGAAGGCCACATGAGGCTGGGCGTCCAAGATGGCTCACTCACAAAGCTGGCAGCTGGTGCTGGCTGTCGACTGGGAGCTCAGCTGGAGCTGTCGACCAGAGTGCCCACATGTGGCCTCTCCACTGTGGCTGCGTCAGGATAGCTGGACTTGTTGGCAGCTGGTTTCCCTCAGAGTGAGGGATAGCTGTCTGGCCCTTTTGGGGACCTAGCCTCAGAAGTCCCACAACGTCAGAAGTCACATACTTCCGCTGCATTCTATGAGCTATAAGTGAGTCCCTAAGGTCAGCCCAGACACAAGGGAAGTCGTCATAATTCTCATCTCTCAATGGCATGAGTGTCAAAGAATTTTCAGGCATGTTTTAAAATCCCCACACTGACCTGTTTTAAAATCCCCATCTGCTTGAGGTCAGGAAATGTGCCTTGTTCGCTACTGTATCTCTCACACACAGCAGAGTAGCTGGCAGATAATAGATGCTCAATAAATGGATGTTGAATGAATGAATGAATGAACAAAAGAACAAATCAGCTTCCAGAGTGGGTATCTATTAAGAGAAAAAGTTATTTCCTTCCCCTGTGCCTCATTTTTTCCCCCCACTGCTATAGCAGGGATACAAATTCAACTTTCATGGGATCGTGTTAATAAATGAGATAGTTTATGAGGGAGGATTTTCATCTTCCCAGAGTTGCTGGAAAAGACTAGAAAAGGCACCACGTGACTAGTCTCTCATTGTTCACAGAGCTGCAGTGCACACCTCTGTGTCAAGGTTAACATCTGCCACCCTCTCTCGATGGGCTTCCCCTTCCCTCCTCTGCCCACTCAATCCTTAGAGGCCGGTCTCCATCTCGAGTTCTTCCCAGAGAGGCAGTGTGGGGATTAAGAACCTGAAGCCTGACTGCAAATCCTGTCTCTCCCGTTCTGCAGTGTAGCCTTGGACATGTTACTCAGGCTTTCTCTGTCTCATCTGCATCTGCAAGATGAGGATAATAATAATACCTACCTCATACAGTTGTTGTGAGGATTACATGAGTCACTATGCATTGAGTGCTCAGGTCACCCAGCATATAACAAGTGCGATGCAAGTGTAATTAGCCGTAATTGTCACTCCAGTCTTCACCAATCTTCCTCTCCTTTGAACCCACAATAAACACCCTTCAGATTCCCCCAAATGCTGTGTTTTCTTGCACTTCTGTGCCTTCCACATGTTGCTTTCTCGTAAAAGGATTAATCTTAAAGCACACACAGCAGCACATCCTGACACATGCTAAAGACCATCTCAGTGTTGGTGATTATGCTGCTGCCTGGGACGCTCTTTTCCCACCTTTCCTCTCTTCTCCTTGGCTAGCTAATTCCTAGTCATCTTTCAAGTCTCCTTTCAGACGTTACCTGCCAAGAAAGCTTCCCTTCCATCCTAAATCTAGGCCAAGTATCTTTACAATCAAGGTCACTGCTGGTCCCCATGCGCCTTTCTGTGGACTACAATAAGACTCCCCTTCTCCAAGGCAGCATGTGTCTAGAGGAGTGGAGCATGGTCTGAATTTCAGCCTCTACTCACTCCTCCAGTCAAGAGCCCTTGAGCAGCCCCACCCTGCCTCCACTGTGTACCCGCTGCATTTATCATACTCCACTGTAATTAGCCCCTGGCGTGTCTGCATCCTTTCAGCAGACTATAAACTTGGCAGGGGCATGATTGCTCCAACGGAAATCTCCAATATCTGTATACCACTCAGCACTTAATAGGTGCTCAGCAAATATTTGTTGAATAACTGAATGGACCATGAAGAAAGGACCATGTGCCTTGTATCCTTCCCTGGTGGCTGTTTATATCTTCCAGTATCCCAGTGTAAGCACAAAGCCACTCAACACAGGCAAAGCTTTATCATCACCCTTATGTCTGTACTTTCTGTTGTTCTGAGTTGGGGGAAGAGAGAGGGAGGCTTCTAGACCCTTCCTTCCCAGGGACAGTGTAATTTACGCTCCAACTGTTAAGAGTGCTCTGCTGTAGGGTCCTCATGCAGGTGGCCCATGGCACCTCTGCAAATGCAGTCCTCCCTATTAAATGGCAAAGAGCTATTCTAGGGCCCAACTGAGCTTGCCCAGGCTTGGGCAGAATGCGTAAACCTTAAGTATTGGGTTGGCCAAAAAGTTCATTTGGGTTTTTCCGTAAGAAGTTACAAAAAACCCAAGCGAACTTTTTGGCCAACCCAAAATTTCCCTGAATGGTTCAGAGGGCACTGGATGAGGGTGCTGCCCCATCCGCTGCCCACAGGGCTGGAGGGCAGGAATCCTGAGGCTGCTGCCAGACAAGCAGGTGTGCCTCGACACACACCCACCTGTCGTGCAGTGCGGCAGGAACCAGACTTGGGCCATTCCCAGAAGTTACGTGGCCCTGCATTTAGTAAGCTGGCAGTAGTCGTGGCTTACTGAAACGGAGCCACAACAAGGCAGTTTAACTTGGGCAGTTATGAGTTTCAATTAGTGTCCCTAGGGTGGCAGGTAGGTAAGTGAATGTGCCAGAAAGATGCAAAGCTGCCTGGTGGCAGGAACAGCATCAGTCGAGGCACCGGGAAGCCTGGTCAGAGCTCTGGCTCCACTTTACTGGGACAAGTCACCTTCCCTTTATATCTGTGGCCTTAGGTGTTGGTTGGCAATGTAGTGGTCTTTATACTTCCTGGAATTATTCTGAAAATTAAATCAGATAAACATAAAAGCAATTCAGAAAGTTCTTCTTATCACTGAGTTGTATAATTCCTCTGCAATGTCACCCTAATTCTAAACTGTTTTTCCAGTTGGAATCCTCTCCTGCTGTCCTCGTCCTGCACAATGCTCTCTAGTACCCATTTATCTCAGCCAGTGATGTGTGACTCCTTCAGGTACATCCCCAGGTTCTTTGGGGGCAATGATCACCTTGGGTCCTTATGGCTCACAGCACAGCACTTGACATATAGTAGGCTCACTGAATACTTGCTTAATTGGATATAAGCTCGTGTGTGTATGTATACATGCATACACGTACATGTTCACCCTTCAAATCCTCAGAGGATCTGACAATTGGAATAGCAAAGAAATCCCTTTGGTTACAAGCACCAAAGGGCGGTGTTATTTTATGTCAAATTTCATTATACTGAAAACAGAGCAGATGCAGTCCACTGAGTTTTAGAAATATTTGACATGTTAAAAGCCAATTCAACCCAATAACTGAGGAAGAAAAGGAACTTGCAATAAGAGAATATGATCGATAGGTCACACTATGGTTACCTCACAGGCACATTCCTTAGAGGAGCCTAATCAGCTCACCCGCAGCACTCGCCCACATCAGCAGGGGCCATCTAGGGCTCAGATCTTATTTGGCTTCAGTAACTTTCTTACAGTACAAGCAAGACTTCTTATCAACACAATCATGGCCAATAAAAAGTGGTCTATTAATTAAAACAGATGTTAAAACCAAAGAACCGGGACTTCCCTGGTGGCGCAGTGGTTGAGAATCTGCCTGCCAAGGCAGGGTACACAGGTTCGAGCCCTGGTCCAGGAAGATCCCACATGCCGCGGAGCAACGAAGCCCGGGCGCCACAACTACTGAGCCTGTGCTCTAGAACCCACGAGCCACAACTACTGAGCCCGTGTGCCACAACTACTGAAGCCCACGAGCCTAGAGCATGTGCTCCACAACAAGAAAAGCCACCGCAAGGAGAAGCCCACACACCGCAACGAAAAGTAGCCAATGCTCACAACTAGAGAAAGCTCACGTGCATCAAAGACCCGACACAGTCAAAAATGAATAAACTTATTTTTTAAAAAGTTCCACAATAAACATGTACTGTTTAAAAAAGAAAGCAAAGAATCATAGAAAATAATGTGCATACCTTAAACACTTCATTTTAATATAAACATATAAACATGTTTATTCATGGATATTCTGATTTAGATTGGAGATCTTACTCTCTAGATATGGGTCCACAGATTTCCCAAAGTTTTTCTTGCATAAATAATATATTGACTGATCTCTAGTTTTGCTTTCTTCCAAGTGGATTAAGCACTTAAAGACATTTGCTAAGTAAATGCAAAGGTTTCTGGATGCAGAAACCAGCTAAGGTTTTTAGTTTCCCTCCAAGTTTTTTACTGTTATTTTCTTCATACCTAATTCATCGGCAACTTTTTTCTTCATTTTTTTAAAATGTTTATTTTATACTGGAACATATTTGATTAACAATGTTGTGTTACTTTCAGGTGTACAGCAAAGTGATTCAGTTATACATATACATGTATCTGTTCTTTCTCAAATTCTTTCCCATTCAGGTTATTACAGAATATTGAGCAGAGTTCCCTGTGCTATACAGTAGGTCCTTGTTGGTTATCTGTTTTAAATATAGTAGTGTGTACATGTCATTGGCAACTTCTTTTGCAGCAACTCATTTTTATACATTTTGTTCAAAACATTCAACTTAGTTTTATAAACACAGCAGTTTATAAAAATGTTAAACAGAGAAGAGTGCCTAGTACACAGTAAGTGCTCGTTGAATATTAGCTATTTTTCCCATTCATATTTCATTTATGTAATGATTACATTACTCAATCACAAGAACCAATTTAGTTGGCACAAACAGGTATGGAAGCTTACACGACTGACTCTTAGCATGTAGTCAGCCCAAATGGAGGGAGCAGAATCATGGTGGCATATAAGACGATAGGAACACGAGCATGTAGCAGCAGTAGCCGTTACTATGTTTTGCAAAAGGAATGAAAACTAACAAGTAAGTTAAATGGAGGTCACCTGAGAGCTTCTTCTTTAAGTCCTTCAAGTCTCTTACCCTTGCCTGTGGACGCCATCCCCAACCAGGGCCATGGGTAGAGTAGCACAGGCCGTGACCTGCCCAAAGGCACCCAACTGAGGAGGTAAGTGAGGGCTGAAACCCACCCATGCTCCCCTCTCCAAGCACGGTGCTGTACCCACCCCAAGGAAGAGGCACCTTTCCCTAACTCTCACATCAATTCTCCCTCGTCCTGCCCCGACCCTGCCTCCCACCCTGTGTTCTCCTCACTCAAGCCCCTGCATTACTCAGAACACAGTTAGGCAGGACTATAGGGTTACTGCACTGAAGCGTATTGGAAATGATGTCTTCATTAAAAACAACAGCACAGTCAAATAAAGAAATGTTTGCATATGAAACATGATTAATTCTTCCAGGCCTGGCTCCCACTAATGGGGCAGGAGTACCAACTCAGACAGCAACACTGCACAGAGCCTAGCTGTGTGCCTGGCCATGAGCTAAGTGCCTCACGCTCACTTTATTTTTGCCCTCGGAGACGAGACTGAAGAGGATCCACCCTTCTGTATAAGACCAAAAATGACAGCAACGTAACATGTTTTGCTTAGAGAGTGCACTTAAATTTTTCAAAATACAAAGCTAAAACTTTCCCTGCAAAATCTCCTTTTAAGTGTGATAGCTGATGAAGTGTTTGAACAGGTCCATTTGAGTTGAGCATTCTTTTAGTAATAAAGGACTTGATTATGCTTTCATTCTTTAGACCTCATTTTCATTCTTGTTAACTGTCAGTTGCCCGTGTTCAGACAGACGTAGTAGGGTTAATCCAAAATCATATGTGCTTTAAAATCTAGATTGAACAGCATCTTCACCAAACCAGGCGCCCAGCTGAAAAAGGGAACTGTTTCCCAGGGGGCCCTAATGCCCATGTAAATCCCTGTGCAAAACAGGGAAACAGAGACAGGAAGTGAGTGACATTGGTAGAGGGCTGGAAGGCAAATCCAAACCTCTAGACCTGTAATCTCAGAGTCCGCACTGCCTTCCCAGGTCCCAGTTTTACAGTTAAACGGCTTAGCAAGGGCTTTACTGTTTTGAAGTCAACATTAGAAGACATTAGGTTCTACCAGCACAATCCTGGGCCCTTTGTCTCTAATGAGAATTTGCCCAATTAAAATTTCAACATCAGTCCTACCTGAGGGACCTCAGCTTTCAGCCTGAAGCTCTTGAAAAGATTTCATTAACTCAGGTGTTCCTCCTACAAAGAAAGAGTCAAGAATCCTCTCCAGGAGAGGCATGGACATATATACACTACCAAACGTAAGGTAGATAGCTAGTGGGAAGCAGCCGCACAGCACAGGGAGATCAGCTCGCTGCTTTCTGACCGCCTGGAGGGGTGGGATAGGGAGGGTGCGAGGGAGGGAGGGAGACGCAAGAGGGAAGAGGGAAGAGATATGGGAACATATGTATGACTGATTCACTTTGTTATAAAGCAGAAACTAACACACCATTGTAAAGCAATTATACTCCAATAAAGATGTAAAAAAAAAAAAAAAAAAGAATCCTCTCCAGGAAAGGCGAGCTGGCCTCAGCTGTAACTGGGAAATGGTTTAAACTGGTTTAAATCGCCACCCTCTCAGCAGACACCAAGGTGAATTCATTAGAACATACATAGGTTGCATTTCCACGAGGGCTAGGGGCTAGCCAAGGCTCTGATGGGCACGCTGCGATCAAAATGACACCACTTCCACTCTCAAGTAAGTAGCGATTCAGCTAGATGAGGCTGCCCTGATGCCTAAGGGAGGTGGAGGGCAAGACAGATGAGCGAGGCAGCAGGACCGAAATGCAGAGGAGGCTGGAGAAACGAGGCCTGAAACCAGCCAGCCTCTTCTGCAATCAGAGGACCAGTCCGTGAGCTGTGGTGTTAGGGTTAGAAAGACTGTATCTCTAAACAGTGAAAACAGAAAGGAGAATGGAGAAACAATGGACTCCCCCCAAAATCTGGAGTATTCTCTTCTAGAAGGCAAAGCGTGGAGAAAGGAGTCAGAGGGTCAGAATAGATTTGCCCCACCTCCTCATAGCTTAGCAGGGCAGCGTCCGGGGAAGTCTGTTTTGACAGCAGACAAAAGGACCCATGGGAGTAAAAAGTTAGACCCACTAGTTACTCCCTGGGTATCCTTGGGCGCACTGCTCAAGCTTGCAGCCTTTCAGCTCTGGAAATATGAATGGCATGTTGTGAGGGATAAGGCGGCTAAAAATATTTTCCTGGGGATTAAGTGAGATAGCATCTGTAAAGCATTTAACATAGAGTCAGGCATTTATAAGGGCTCAACATGATGGTAGTTCTGTTATTAGTAGCTGAGGAAAATGTTAGCACGCTTCATAGGATACGGTAGGTGTTCAAAACTGTTGGTCGGCATTAGAAGCCTGGGGAGCTGCTAGCACAGGGAATGTGGAGCTGAACTGACCTTTGGCACTAATGATAGGAAGGAGCTAGATGACTAGAACATCGGGAAATCAAAGATCTCTGAGTAGGAAATCAGTAATGAAATCAAAGACCCTGACACACAGTAGGTGATCAATAAACATCTTTGGAATGAATGAGAACCTAAACAGCTAAGTTACAGTTGTCACCTACAACACGACGCTAAGTAAGCTGGGGCTGAGGAAGTGACATGAAATATAGACTCTGCTCCTAACCCACTCTGAGAATCCTTCTGACCTCAGTTTCTCGCCTCTATGGGATGGAACAAGATGACCTCCATGTCTCGTCCTGCTCTCAGATTCTGTATTTCTGTGATTCACTCAACGGATGAGACAAGTGCTGGCAAACGACCTGACCATATGTATGCGTACGTGTGCGCACAGGGTGTGCCTGGAGACATGCTTGTGTCAGGAGTGCCTGTGACGGGCAAGTTCTCCTTGTACACCAGCTCCAAGTGGACCAACAGACAGAACGTCAGGAATTAACCACCATCACCTTTTCATAACTGCCTCTTTGCCTTTAATCACACTGCCATGCACACAGGCTTGGTTTTAATTAGTCAGAGCAGTGACTGCATCAGTCCAGCCATCAAAGCTTTGATCTCCCCGTGGGGCACGTTTCTGCACTGCTGACCATGCTCCCAGAGTCTGAAACATAAACCAGTGAAAGCCTTTGACAGTTCAGCCTTGACAAGGCTTCCAGTGGCCCCTCTGCAGATAGGCGCAACAGCGAGGGCCCACAAAGGGGCAAAGGCTGAGGAGAGGGCAGTGGAGAAAGGTGGCGAGGTCTTGCGTTGCGAAAATGCCGACAGCACCAGCACCAGGGAAGGCTTCTCAGGTTAGGGAAGCTCTTAAACAAGTGCCCGGTAAGTTACATGCTGGTTGCTACGTAGGCAATGAAACTGTGATGGGGAGAAAAATGTCCTGTTGTAGGGAGACGACTCAGACTCAGTTCAAATTCTGGTTAGCTAAGTGAACCTTTCCAAGAGGGGAAGGCTCACAGAAGCAGGTCCTCAGGGCCTAACGTCATGACGGTTGACAAGTTTAAAAGAAGGTTTTAAAATGTTTAAAAGGAAAATTTTCTGGCTCTGTACTGAATCTCTTCCCCATGTATTTAGAATTCACTGAAGGAATTCCTAGATTTAAAACAATAAAAAGCAGCCCACATCTAAATGAACAGGTTGAGAATGTTATGAGCAGAAGTGATGGCCCCTTCTCCTGCACGAATACATATTCACCACTCCGTGTGGCCAAGTGCAAAGGCCAGGGGCGGTGGTGGGCAGGGGCTGCCCTTCCACAGAGCACTGTCAACACATATCTACAGTTTCTGGAATGGGCTCAAGAGTTACAGCAGCACCCACTCCTCCCGTGACGTGAATCTTTTGGATTAGAATGGAATCATGGAGCTCAGGGCAGCAACATTTTAAAGGAGGGGAGTAAGCGGGGAAGGATGGGGACATAAAATGATACAGGTCACAGACAGAGGAACAGACAGGCTCTACTTCAGAGGGATTTAAGAGCTGGAGACCTTGGGCAGCAATGATGTCAAAATGATCTTGCCTACTTCACATGAGAAACATTTCGATTGGAAGACACATCCTAGAGCACAGCTCTAACGCTGTCATGTTCCTGTCCCAAAACTACTGACTTCCCACCGTCAGTGGGATACCATACACACTCGCCATGGCACGCGACGCCTTCTATAGCATAAGCCTAATTTAGCTTCCTATCCTTACTCCACTAAACCCCCTCTTGCTCCAGGGACATCATATTAACTCACTGCCTGGATGCTGTGCCCTGCATTTTCCCACTACTGGGTGCTATTCCCTCAGCCTATAGCTTTCCCCCACCTTCGTCTACTAAAATGATACCCATTTTTCAAGGTCCAGATCATTCTCCATGAGCAAAATGGGCTTCCTCAGCACTCTGTACATATCCTGGAGCCCTGGCCACATTCTGTCTAGTGTTAGCAGCAGTTTCTGTGCATGTTTGTCTTTCCCGTTAGACTTTAAATTCCTTGGGGATAGAGACCACGTCTTATTCATCTTCATATATTTCCAACAGCAGTCACGATGCTCTCCTCGAAAAAGGTGATTTCCCTATATGGAACATATCCCTAACTGTTGAGTTTAAGAGATCAGAAGATAATCACGCGCCTTCCTAAACTGCCCCAAATGTCAGCAGCAGATCCCAAACCCCGGAGTATATAGGAGTCGGGAAAGGTGATTAAATACCTCGTATAAGTTCTTGGCGGAAGAGGAACCACCAAGTGGTCCAGGCACAGCTTTTGGAGGCAGGACTTCAAAGCCCTATCTTCCAAGTAAAGGTCCCAGAGAGTCGTGTTATTCTTTGGGATTGGACCACAAAGGGCTAAAAGTTCATCAAGTGTGCCTACGGCCGGAGATTATTTGGGAGAAATGCAAGTGACTGCTAATGGGTACAGGGTTGTGTGCTGAATGACAGAAACATTCTTTAATCGTGGTGGTGGTAGCACAACTCTGAATATACTACGAACCACTGAATTATACACTTTAAAAGGGTAAACTGGATCACATGTGAATAATACCTCAACGAAGTTATTTTTAAAGACGTGCACCAAGTACAAGCACCTGACTCTGTGGGAGCCTGGGAAATGGCCAGATTAGAGCCAGAGGTGGTCTGACCTTTGCTATGAGAGTCAGGGCCTCAGCTAACAGCCCCCCCTCTCACCACCACCATGTAAGAGCAGCAGACACTGCAGTGAGGGAGAAGCTTCCTAGCAAGGACCAGTTGCTTTAGCCATGAAGATGAGCCTGTCAGCTTCTCAAAGCGTAATCCCTGCACCAACACCATCAGTATTACCTGGAAACTCATTAGCAATGCTAGTTCTTGGGCCCCACCCCAGACCTACCTGATGAGAAACTGGAGGCAGAGCCCAGCAAGCTGTGTTTTAACAGGTCCTCAGACAGACTCTGAGACATGCTGAAGTTTGAGAACCACCGCACTGGCTTAATTCTTAAGTGCACAGACTTTGGAACTAGACCACTTCCTCCTTTTACTAGCTATGTGACTGAAAGCAAGTTACCTAACCTCTATGTGTAAGTTTCCCTCCCATAAAATGGGAGAACCAACCATACCTATATATCATAGGGTTATGATAGGATTAGACGAGGATTAGATGAGCTAATTCCTGACAAGCACTTAACAGTATCTGGTATATAATAAGGTCAATAAACATTTGCTTCTTTAAAATTTTTAGAGTCAGATTTGGGGTTGGTCTCATGGACCTTCAGCCTTTCTAGGCCAAGCTGGCATAAAGTTGAGTCAGGCTAATAATCAAAACACAAGAGAGACCCATAAAATGGGCAAGCGGTCTTGCAGCTGTGTCAGCAGACCCCACACACAGTGCACAACAGATCACAACATACCCCATCTTCAGCTTCCCTGCGGAAAAGAAAAAAAGAAACTCTACTCTGTAGGACAGAGCAGAGGAGATAAAATGCTCTATATAGAGGATGTAATATATAAATCAGTTCTAACAACAGCCTTTAATCCCCCGATCCCCGAGAGGAAGAAAGGAAACGAACAATGGCCAAGCACTCCAATCCCAGCCATTACCAAGCAGCTTTTAACAGAAACCGCATAAACTACCTTCTCTTATCCATAAATTGGTAGAGATTAGGGTTCTGCTACCTTGAGGACTCCCAATCATGACTTTTCAAACTCAGAATGGCAAAAGCTTTGCTCCTTACAAAGGTAGGCTCACACACTCATTGGAGTCAATCCCATTTCCAGCATACCCATTTCTCTCTGAAAGTGTGACCGACTGAGGCCCGAGGGACTGGGCCCCCCCCAAGTCCCGATGTCTGGAGAGTCAAAGGACAGCTCTGTGCTATAAGAGTATGGATGTTATGTGAAGTAACTGTGTGCTTATTAAAGAGAATTTGAAAATACATAAATGTAGGAAGAAGAAACGCAACTGCCCAGTACCACTTCCCGAAGATAAACATTGTTAGTATTTTAGTGTATGTCCTTTCTTTTCTGATACATAGCTTTCACTTCAGAGTTTTGTTGCTGTTGTTACAAAACTGATATTCTACTTATATACAATTCTAAATGCTATTTGACTTAACATAAGAAGAGCCTTTTCCCAAAATTCCTGCAGCTTTCTAGAACATCACTTTTAACTATACGTAATATTCCATTATATGGCCACACCATTATTATAATTGTGCACCAGCTATCGAGTTATTGCCTCTCAGCTCCGAACCCATGTGCTATGACCAGCTTTCTGATACTGGAGCTGGACCCTGTAAACTGCCCTATCAGATGTGGTAAGCCAACTAGCCATAGATGGTTCAGCGTCTGAAATACGGCTAGTGTGGATTGAAATGGGCGGTTAAGTATAAAACGCTTGCCAGATTTTGAAGACTTAGTACAAAATATGTCAAATCTCATTAATAATTTTATGTTGATTACATATTGAAATAATACTTTTGGTATATTGGGTTAAATTAAATGCATTATTAAAATTAAGATTAAACTGGTTCTTTTTGCTTTTTAAATGTGGCTACTGGAAATTTTAAATTACATGTGTGACTTACATTATGTTTCTACTGGACTGAGCTGCTCTAAACATTTCTCCTTTGCCAGCTGGCACAGCATTAGGTCTTGTCAGCAGAGGGTGCTGGAAGGACACGGCGGGAGGAAGGGTTTCTCTTCCTGGTTCTAGTGCCTTTGTTCTTGCTTCTATCACACAGCAGGCAACTTCCTGGCCACTGGTATGTGGGAGACTCAGTGGCATAACCGCGCCCCTGAGTCTTGCTGGTGCCCCTTGAATTCTCCACCGCCCATGGGGCCCCAGACACTCGCTCTTCAACATGTAAATCTCAACTTTGGGGGGCTCTCTTTCCTAGTTTATCCTTCCTTGGATATTCTCCTTCAGCTCTAGAGATAGAAGTTGCTCTTGTAGTCTTTAAAATTCTCTTTACCCTTCTCAGTAGTTTTCAATTACTACTTAACAATTCTTTATATTAAATTTTCCCTGTTCAAATTACTGGTGTGGTTTCTGTCCCCTGACTGGACCCTTACGGATATAGTTTGTAACGAGGACAAAATAAGTTGCTGAAGGACTGTCAGTGAGGCTTTGAGCAGTTGTCATATATCCTCCATTTCCTGCCATTCTCGCCTTCTCAAGTACTATCTTCCTTCTTCTGTGTTGTCAATTCCCTAAAAGCAGAAATGTGTGTTTTCCATTGCATCTCTACCACACTGTGAACATTCAGGCAGCACTTTAAGAACCTGAATTAATAAAGAAGTCAATCAAGAGCTATGTCTTCTATTCATTCAACAAATACTTACTTAGCTTCTATTATGTGAAGGTAATGTACTGTATGTTGGGTGGAGGGTAGCTGAGGGGATGGAAAGAAAGGTCACACACGGCAAAGAGAAATGAACAGGTGAAACAGAAACTCTGGCTTGAAGAACCTAACAGCATAGTATATAAACATAAAGGATGACACAACTCACTATAATGTAACAGAAAACAATATAAAATAAAAATAATTAAAAATAAAAGCTGTAGCTATACCATTCTGGGTACCCTAACTGGCCATAGGGAAATATATAAAGAACACAAAAAACTTTTTATAATGGTCTCTCCTCACTCCAGGGTCCCCTCTCCCCCTTCTAGGCATCTATCCAGGGTCTTATTAACCAAAGGTTCTGCTTTCAGTCGGCACTGGTTCCTGTTCTCAGACTTGACTCCGCTTCCTTCCCAAGCCACAAGCAAACTACACAGCACAGGAACATTACTTCAGAAAATCCTGAGCCATCAGCAGCTCCATTGCACGGGTCCGGATCACGGCTCCAGACTATAGCTTCACTCCAACTCTTATCTTTAATAAAAGCCTAAGATATTACCTGCTCCCTGTGAAATTTTCGTTCTAGGATTTCTAAGTGATTCTTTTTAATAGATTCCCATTCTCTGCCAAAATTCTCCAGCTTATCGTCTTGTTCCTTGAACTCATCCCATGTGTTTTAAAGGTCCACGTGTAATAGTTGCAATGTGTGAAGCTCCTGTGCGGTTCTGTGTCTTTTGCTTTTATTTTGTTTTACAGTCATTTGGTTTTACTCTTTTAAACATCTGGGAATATTTTATTGGCTGTCATACACTGCGTATGAAAAAGCATTGAGTTAATTTGAGGATCTGAATGTTACTTTCCTCCAGAGAGGCTTTACATTTGTTTCTGGCAGGCAAAAAAGGTGGACAGAGAAAAAGCACCTTAATCCACCTGAGCTGACAAAAGCTAAGTGTCAGCCTAACAAGTGCTGGTATTTCTAGTCTGCCCTCACTCCCTAGATACAACCTTGCAGGGCTGCAAACTGAAAGCCTAAGGTATTTAGGACCCCTCTTCCTAGGCAGGCAATTTCTGTCTCCCCAGATCTGAGAGACTGCTGAAAGCTCTGTGCACCCAGTTAGCCTCTTTGCTGCCACTTACAAACCGGCAAATACGTGGAAGAGAAGGTGGCACCTAATATCAGGCTCACTTCTCTGCACGTCACTCCTCGCTAGGATCCTGGCCTCTCTCAGTCTCACTCCTGCAGCATTCTCCAGACAGATCTTTCATTATTTGCATTCACATACACAGTATGCATAGATATGCTTTGCTAGCATCCACAGGGGAAGAATTAGTATGGTATAAACTACTATGACAAAACCTGAAGAAACCCAGGAAAGAAACTGCTTAATTGTACGTTAGAGCTTCTCAATCTAACCTTTTTTTTTTCTGTCCAACTTTTCAGCCCTTTACGGTTCTGTGCTGCCTCGTTGCTGTTTCCAAATTCACAGACGCTTCAGCTATATCTAATCTACTGTTGACACCATTTCTTCATTTTTCCCCCAAGCCCTGTATCTTTCATTTCAGAGATTTCCACTTAGATCTTTTTCAAACTGATGAATCCTTGTTTAATACCCCCTGTTTTCATTTTAGAAACACTACTACTCCGGTCTCTCTCTGAGATCCTAAATACATACATCATTAAAAACCTTTTCAGACTGTTCAGTGCTCCTCTTTCTTGGGTTTGGAATCTCTTGTTTGCAGGGTCTGCTGCCTGCCTCTCAAGACTTGAAGTTTCAAAGTTATCTTGCATCAGAGTTTTTTCCTCCTATTGGCCACTCCCTGGCAGTTGATACCATGGATAAACCTCGCCCTAAATGATAGGCAACTCTGAACAAGGTTTGAAGGTGGGCTTTTAGGATTTCTCCGTTTAGGGACAACAAAATGCTGGATACCATCTGTATGCTGCACAGTCCTGGGTCCTATTCTCATACCTCTGTTTCCTTCCTGGGCCAAAGGAAAGCTACCCATCACTAAGGACCACTGTGAATGATCAGGCTCTAGTCCACTGGCACGGAGCATGGCCCTAACCCCAGCTTCATACAGGAGTCTGGTTCTGGTCTCCTGCCATGTGCAAGGTAGCTAAAACCCTTTTCTAGGGCAGGTTTTGAAGTCTGAGCCATTGACCCCCACTTTTCTCCATTCCTGATCCAAAAAAGTTTCCTCCTGATTATGCATTCATTTATGATTTTTTAAAAATTACTTCTGTGTGTTTGGAAGAGAGAATTTTGAATATGAATAAAAAGTTCACCAAGAGGGAATGTAAGTTGGTGCAGCCATTGTGGAAAACAGTATGGAGGTTCCTCAGAAAACTAAAAATAGAATTACCATATGATTCAACAATCCCATTGCTGGGCATATATCCAGACAAAACTATAATCCAAAAAGATACATGCACCCCTGTGTTCACAGCAGCACTGTTCACTAGCCAAGGCATGGAAACAACCTAACTGTCCACTGACAGATGAATGGATAAAGAAGAGGTGGTACATATATACAATGGAATACCATTCAGCCATAGAAAAGAACAAAATAACGCCATTTGCAGCAACATGGGTAAAACTAGAGATTATCATACTAACTGAAGTAAGTCAGAAAGAGAAAGACAAATACCATATGACATCACTTATATGTGGAATCTAATATATGACACAAACAAACCTATCTATGAAGCAGAAACAGAATCTGGGACATAGAGAATAGACTGGTGGTTGCCAAGGGGGAGGTGGGGTGGGAGAGCGTAGGAGTGGGAGACTGGGATCAGCAGATACAAACTGGTATATACAGAATGGATAAACAACAAGGTCCTACTGTATAGCACAGGGAACTATATTCAATATCCTATGATAAACCATAATGGAAAAGAACATGGAAAAGAATATATATGTGTGTGTGTGTGTGTGTGTAACGGAGTCACTTTGCTATACAGCAGTAATTAACACAACACTGTAATTCAACTATACTTCAATAAAAAATAAATTAAAAAAAAAGTTCACCAAGAAATGTTAATATGGCCCTCTTAAATACTAAAAAGCTCTCATGCATAAAATGCAGAAAAAAGTAAGTTATGATTATATTTTATATATAGAAATGGATACATTAAATAACAAATGCAAAGGGGAAAAAAAACTGGAAGAATACACTCCCTGAATGTTAACAGTGTTAACTCTGAATGCCGGAATTACGGATGGTATTTAAGCTAAAAAAAAATTTTAAACACATTTTCTATAATCATGTATTCATTACTGTCCAGGATGCTTTTTCTTTATTTAAGCTCGCAACCCAAAGGGAAATGAATGGTGCAATTTCAAACAGTAGGGTGATGAAGAGATTACAAACTCTTTTTTTTTTTTTTTTTTTTGCTGTACGCAGGCCTCTCACTGTTGTGGCCTCTCCCGTCGCGGAGCACAGGCTCCGGACGCGCAGGCTCAGCGGCCATGGCCCACGGGCCCAGCCGCTCCGCGGCATGTGAGATCTTCCCGGACCTGGGCACGAACCCGTGTCCCCTGCATCAGCAGGCGGACTCTCAACCACTGCGCCACCAGGGAAGCCCAAGGCCCATTTATTCAGCCCTGCTCGCCCCTCCCCTCCCCCACCCCAGACAAGTTGGCCCTCTGGGGAGAAAAGAGCTCCTGGCATACTGCAGAAAGATGAGTTAAGAGCTGAGTCCAAGGCCTGTCATCAAAGGGCTACTGAAGAGGGGAGAATTTAAGAGCTCCCTGAGGGTAACACTAGCTTAGAAAGACACAAAAGTGCTAATGGGCGTATTTATCACTTGTTCTCTAACGAGAAGCAGATCTTAGGAAGAAATATAGCCCAAAGGAGGGAAAGTGAGCTGAATCAGCCTACAGGTGAAAGTAAATATATAGAAAAACAACAATTTAAAGTTAGCAATGGCTTCAACAGAACTTCCACACAAAAGCCTTCTCAATGTCCTCACACTTTCACACCTCTTACTATTTCTTCATGGCACTTATCGCAATTTGCAAATTCACACTATTGCTATAATATTTAGTGTGGTATTTAGATCCCCACTCACAATTCAAGCCCATGAGTGCAAGGACTGTGTCTCTTTCGTTCACTGCAGAGTCCCCAGGCTCTGGCACTATAGCAGGTGCCCGATAACTTTTCTTAAATGAATGTTGAACACAAGCAAAAATATTTTAGCTTGAGTTCCCCATTTCCTCTATAATATTCCTTGTTTCTGAACAGAAAATAAATTGAGTTTACTTAAATAATTTCATTTTTATGAAAAAAATAACCTGAGCTGTCAGTATTCTGTGGCTAAATTAGAGATGACTATTGGATCTATTGTGTCCTGGTGAGTACCATTGGTAATCCAAGGATCGTGCCAGCAAAAGGCAGAGAACAGGAGGAATTCACAAGCTTCCTTGAAAAGTGGTTCTGAAACGTTCGCCCCTTTTAAGTAAATAGAACAGCAGAAGTTAGCAAACTGACAGCCTTAACCTAGATTAGTTAGCTTAATGGAATGTGGGACAACTTTGATTATTTTTTAACATCTTTATTGGGGTATAATTGCTTTACAATGGTGTGTTAGTTTCTGCTTTATAACAAAGTGAATCAGCTATACATATACATATATCCCCACATCTCCTCCCTCTTGCATCTCCCTCTCACCCTCCTTATCCCACCCCTCTAGGTGGTCACAAAGCACCGAGCTGATCTCCCTGTGACAACTTTGATGATTAATGAAGCCTCTGTAGGTACTTTAATCCTCTTTGGAAAAGGAAGGGCATAAGTTAACCAATCCATAATGTATAAAAAGGATTCCCACAAGCACTGACTCACCTTATCTTTACACAACCTATCTTAAGAGGGAGAAACTGCAGGTACTACTGTACCCAGTTTACAGGCTGGGAAGGTAAGTGGTGCTCTTAGAGGTACAGCTGGGCCAGAGCACCTGCTGTTGTGGCTGGAGCCCTGGTCAACAGGGAGCACGTAAGACTGAGGAAGAAAGAGAGACTCAGAAGGCACACTTTTCCCATGACTAGCCACGGTTTGTGCTATGACAATGGTCCAGGCCTTCAGGGAAGCGCAGAGCTACCATAAACTAATGAATAACAAATCAGGGGAGTGACCTCCTAACCTCCCCAGGAGGGCCCTGGTCAGGGAAATTTGAGTTGATATTTATCACCGCTGGCTCACGAGAAGCCAGAATTAAATCGTTTGACTGCAGTGAGAAGTATCTGAAATACTGGTGGTGGAAGAGTAGTAGGCATCATTTTCCAGGCTTCTTGATCTCAGGTCTATCATTGGAAAGAGAATCATTTCCAAGAGGAAAACTACTCAGAGCCTCATGGTTACTGAGATGCTTCTTTTTCGGAAGCTCACTTCTTCCCTGTTAACTATACTGCCCAGGGCCCTGCATTTACCACCTGTTTTGCTCATTATGCATGAGCCCTACATCCCTCCCAACCCCCCCTCCCCCGCCACCGACGCCCACCCCTGGGCTCCCTCTGATAAGGCAGTGTCACTCTGGACTTGTGCTCCATCCTGGAAATGCCATCAATGTTAGACAAAACCATGGGGAGACTCTAGCCAAGTCCCCTGGCAACAACAAAACAGACGGTTCTTGTCCTAACCTCCCTCTCTCTTTCTCACCTTGTGCCGAAGTATTTCTAGCTAAAATCAGGTTCAAGGAATGGGTCCACAGCATCTCCTCTGTCTTCTTGTTCAGTGCAATTCTTCAATTTTAATTTTATTTTTTTATTGATTAAAGCAAAGCTCTTTATCAGAAGCGTTGTTACATGCATCCAACACGACACATATTTTTTTACTTTACATTTTTCTTGGCTCCCAGGGTTCCATTCTCAGGCCCCATTTCTATAAAGTTTAACCACCTTAAAAACCAAATAATGCGGCTTCCCTGGTGGCGCAGTGGTTGAGAGTCTGCCTGCTAATGCAGGGGACACGGGTTCGAGCCCTGGTCTGGGAGGATCCCACATGCCGTGGAGCAACTAGGCCCGTGAGCCACAACTACTGAGCCTGCACGTCTGGAGCCTGTGCTCCGCAACAAGAGAGGCCGAGATAGTGAGAGGCCCGCGCACTGCGATGAAGAGTGGCCCCCGCTTGCCACAACTAGTGAAAGCCCTCGCACAGAAACAAAGACCCAACACAGCAAAAAGAAATAAATTAATTAATAAACTCCTACCCAACATCTTAAAAAAAAAAAGCCAGTGAGAGCTGTGGCATCAGGCTTTGAACCCAGAGACCGTGCTCTTAACCTGTGTGTGTGTGTGTGCGTGTAATGTGCTTAAAAAACAAAAAGGAATTGAAAGATTACCCAAAGGGTTAACGGTGGTAAACTCTCTAGAGAGGGAGTATGAGAGTATGACTTGATTTTCTTCTAAACCATTTGGATATTTTTTCCCCCAGCAAGAGATTCTAGTTGTAATCGAGAAAGGAGAAAGACAAAACAAAGAAAGAAAATCAGCAGGCCTTCAAAGGGAATTCCTAAATAGGGTAACACCATGCAATAAGCCTAACCACCACCTCGAAATGTGTTAAAAGTAGTGTTTAAAGGGTTTGGTCTTTTGGGGGGGACTTTTTTTTTTTTTTTAAACAGAGCCCTGATCACGAATCAATTTGTTGAGCCCAGATCAACAAATTCTGGATGACTCATTATCTCATAAACATATCAAAGTGGTGACTTGGAGGAAGGTGTTCAAAGGTACAAACTTCCAGTTATAAGATACACAAGTACTAGGGCTGTGAGGTACAGCATGACGACTATAGCTAACACTGCTGTGTGATATGTAGGAAAGCTGTTCAGAGAGTAAATTCTAAGAGTTCTCAGAACAAGGAGAAATTTTTTTCCTTTATTCTTTTCTTCTTTCTTTTCTTTTTATTGTAGCTATGAGAAGATGAAGGTTAGCCAAACCTTCTCTGGTAATCATTTCACAATATATGTAAATCGAACCAGCATGCTCTATGTCTTAAACTTACAGTGATAATGAAACTCATTATTAGACTCATTATTATAAGACTCATAATAAGTGATGTGTGTCACTTATTTCTCAGTAAAACTGGAAAAAACTGAGCTATATCTTCCAATCCATGCAAGCTAACGCACGTAGGACTGTAATATACACGCTGCTCTACAAACTGATTCTTCAGTCAACAGATTACATACTTTGGTTCATGTCAGTTCTATCTGATCATTTTAGAAGCTCCTCCACTGCATTTAATTTCAATGTAGTTTAAAAGCCACCATTTATTCAATCTACAACTGATATTCAATTAGGTTGTTCCTAATTACAATTTATACCACATTTCAGCAAACGTTTTCTTTCACATAGATTTTGGGTACTTGTGTGAGTTTCTATGGGCTAAATTCCTGGGAGCAGAGCTACTCTGCCAATGGGGGAGGTACATTTAAAAATCCGAGAGCCATTACCAACTGGCTTCACAGAAGGTTGGTCCGCTTTGCAATCACAGCAGACTCCCCGTAACTTGGATGTGTTTGCTGCTGTGTAGAGGTAACATTCAGAGGGATTTTAGTTTTCAGAGATGGCTGGGATTTATCAAGCTGTTCTGAGGTTTTTCCCCCTCAAGATATCTGAAAGCAGAGGAACGACATCTAATAATATTATCTGTATTTAAATAAACAGTGAATCGTATCAACTTCTTTTTCCATTTGAGCCAATGGTTCTGAGAGCATATGCAAAACAATTAACTATCCATATATAAAAGGACAGGAGGCCACAGGGAAACAGGTTTGCTTGATGACATTGCCAAAGTGTGAGATTTAGAGCCAAAACGGCAATCAACGTCCAGGACAACACAGGAGGACCTGGGAAGCTTCTGTCCATCCAACAAAACCCAGGAATCAAATCAACACTGGCCCTAGAAACGCTAGATACCACAAGTGCCTTCAAAGTCCAGGTCACCATGTATCCATTTTACAAATGAGAAAATTAATTTTTAGCAACTGCACTCCCATCAGTTCGGCCAGACCACTTAGAGGTGTGGGTTCAACGCCCACTCTGGGCAGCTGTGCCCTTGGTCCTTTGCCCATCTAACCCCCCTTAAGATGGCGGCTTTCTGTGGCAGCAACTTTGATCTGTGCATAGCACACAGCAGATCCTCCAATTCTAGCTGAACAGAAGTGAGGGAGGTAGTTACGAAGAAGGAAGAAACTTCCCAGTTCCTGCAGTATCTCACCCCTCATGTCCATATGTAAAAACCAAAGTTATTTCACTTCATGTGTCGATGTTTAACTCTTTCTCAGGGGCACAGGCAGATAAAAGCTGCCTTCTGAAAGGTAAAGATACAGGCAACGTTTTTCCAAGCCATCGATCTTTCCCTCAAGCAGCAGCATGATTATAGAGTAAGTCAAGTGAATCACAGAATAAAGCTTAAAACTTAACGCCCCGTTATTCTTACGAGAAGAAATTTCCTAGAGGGCTGAACGTTCTCAGGGCTACTCTCCCTAGAACTCAGTCCTTCCCACCTGGGGCAACACACCACTCTGAAGGTTAACATCTAACACTATCTCTGGTGTTATTCGAAAGAACAGTTATTGTGCCCCATCTGTTTCCTTGATGATGCCAGCAACAGTGACTCTTTAAAAAGGGAAAGATTTTTTGGTAGGAGGAGAAAGGAAGGAGACACAGAGACTGAAGGATAAATGAAGGGCCACGGCTCTGATCCCTAGCACCTGGGTAGAAGAACAGGTAATAGATGACGGATGCTGAGAGAGAGAGAGAGAGAGAGAGAGAGAGAGAGAGAGAGAGAAGGACCAGATTCCTGGGGTCCATGGGATGAAAGGAAAATGAAAACAGGAGCCTATCTAACACTTAAACAAATAATTCTGGGGTTTACGTCTGACTGCCCCCAACCCCAGAGACAACTGCTAGCTACTAACAGCTAATATTACTAAGCATCTACCATGCACCAGGCACTGCTGGAATACTGGCCATACTTTATGTCATCTATCACAACAACATAGTGAAGTGGGTGTTCTCATCCCCATTTGACTAGTACAGACGTAGGACCTGGAAGACTGAGGAGCTTGCTCAGGGAGAGACAGCTGGTAAATGCTGGAGTCACGCTTCATAACACGGTGTAACTGGAATGCTCCCCACCCAGCTGTTAAGCACGACACAACACCACACTTGCATACTATGCTGCTGTTATAAAAGAGGTCTTCCCTCCCGGGCTCATTGGGTATGTCGTAAGACTCCAAAAACTGTACCTGAAAAACTGTTTTAGGCCAAGTCATCAGCAAATGCTCTGGTAGGGCAGAGAAGAGAAATTCGAAAGTGACTGCAAAAGCAGAGTGGGAGCCACTGTACTCAGAACTGCATCTGTGTTCCAGCAGATGAAGCATGTGGCAGCAGCCCCATGATGGTAATGGATGGGGCTAGAGGGGGCAGGCTGGCCTGGACACTCCTGACAACCTGCCCCACTCCCCGAGAGGCTAGATTCCAGGAACTGCAGGAGGCTGGAGTCAGGAGGCCATTCAGTGAGGGAAACTGGTCTTAAATAGGTACTCCTGCTAACTAGCAAACCACACGTGTGATCACCTCCCCCAGAGATCATCGAGCACCCAATCAATCCTGAAGATGTTCTCACAAGACCTGCCGGAAAATGACACCTACAGGACCTGGCCCAGGGTGGCGGTAGGAGTGTGAACAACAGTGGGATAATAGTCACACCTGTCATCATTATTATGAAATTCTTAGGGTGATCGCTTAAGGCACAACCGGAGAGGCTTAATTTCAAGTGGGTAAGAAAGCTCAAAACACTGTCACGGCAGTGCACTCATTATTAGCCTGACATTTTTGAGGTTGATGGTGTGGCTCCACTTTCATAGATAGGCAAACAGGCTCAGTAAAGGACAAGTGACTTCCCATCAACCCCAAGCGAGAACTCCGGTCATCAGGCTCCCAGCCAGATTCTTGCTCCTAGAGCAGTGGTTTTCAAATGTTTAAAGTCTCCGAACGGTTTCAAACAGAATCTTCCCTGGAAGCTCAAACTAAGTCAAAAGTAGAACTGATCTATCTGATGGACGCAGTGGTAGGGCTCAGGTTCAAATCCCAACTTGGCCACTTCCAGCTGTGACGTCCTGAGGATGTTAGTCTCTCCAAGACTCACTTTCTTCATATCTAACAAGAGGGATAATATTGCCTCCCTCACAGTTATTTATGAGAAGTAAAATGAGACTATGTAAAGTTCCCAGATGCTTGATCCATGGAGGCCATTATTATTATTGCTACCACTGTATCTACGGGTAGGAAGGAAGCTGCTGTAACTCAGAAACTGGTGCAATGTCATTTCCAATCATGGTCATAAACCAGCCAGCAGAGAAGCCAAAGGTTAATTTTAAAACCTGATGCCAATCAAATTAGAGAAATATACATAATAGGGAAAAAGAGAAAAGTGTACATGCACGTTTAATTACATTCATAGAGTTAACAGGGAGGCTGTGCCCTTCGCTCTGGCACCAGTGAGTCAGCCACATACACTCACTCTGCATCTTTGGCACCAACAATAATTAGGACATCCATATTCATTCAAACACACTGCTGGTTGACCCAGATGCTAACAACAGACGTGTCAGGGCCAAAATGGGAAGTGGTAGAATACAATGAAAAGAGTACCAATGTGGAGTTGGACAAAAAATTTGATCTTGCTAGATTTGTCCTCTGAGGCTCAGCTTCTTCATCTAAGGAGATGACACACAGAAGTACCAGCTGTACCCATCATCACACAACAGGCACCAGATAAACATGAATGCCCTTCCTCCCTTCTAAGTCACTCACTTGGGGCCCCTTCTCTAACCAGCAGGAAAAGATCTGATGATAGAGTGTCTCTATAAATGATAACAGTACCCACAATAATAACTTATAAATGTGCCAAGCCCTCCTTTAAAAATGCTACATAATGTTAACTCATTTAATCCTACCATAACCACAGGATCATAAAGTACGGTTACCCTGCTTTAACATTTATAGCAGAGGAAACCAAGGCACAGAGAAGCTAAGAAACTAGCCCAAGGTCACACAGCTAGTAACAGTACTATCAAGATTTGAACCCAGGCTACCCGGTTCCAGAGTCAGTTCTTATATTACAATACTATTAGTATAATGCTTACACCTCTCTTATTGAATGTAAGTATTTTCTTTTACATTCCGTAGTACAGCTGACCCCTGAAAAACAAAGGGGTTAGGGGCTTCAGCCCTCTGCACAGTTGAAAATCCACATATAACTTACAATCAGCCCCCTGTATCTGTAGTTCCTCTGTATCCACCGTTCTGCATCTACAGAGTCAACCAACCGCAGGTTATGTAGTACTGTAGTATTTACTACAGGAAAACATCCACATACAAGTGGACCAATACGGTTCGAAGCCGTGCCGTTCAAGGGTCAATTATACTCCTAGAATTACAAAAGCCTTGTCATGCTATCTGCAAATACACTTGTGAGGTTGATAGGACAAATTTTAATATTCCCATTTGGCAGATGAATAAATCAAAGCACAAAGGTTAAGTGACCTGCCTAAAGTATAGAGTGGGAATTAGGGGCAGGGCTGAGATTAAAAGGCAGGTGACCAAGAGTCAAACTCTAGAAGTAAATGGTCCAGTGATTGTCTAGGCACTGAAAAGAAATTTCCTAGGTGTCATCAACATGCCCCCATCAGCGGCACTTCCCCACCCTGCTTTGGCCAGGGCAGAGGTAAGGACACACTGGTCCTGATACAATCTCCAGCCCCACCCTAGACTTTCTCCTCTCACAGCAATTGTATAAAGAAGCATTTTCCTTATTGCTGGTGGGCCCACCACACATCAGCCCAATGAGGCCACCAGCAGAGATAAGAGTGGAAATGGGACACAGGTGGCTCAGGGTGGAGAGCAACTAATGAGAAAGAACCTGGAGAAAGCAGTGCGGGGATGAGCATCACGAAGAGAAGGGAAAGGAATGTAACCAAATGTCAATGGGTGGGGGCTTCCCTGGTGGCGCAGTGGTTGAGAGTCCACCTGCCGATGCAGGGGACACGGGTTCGTGCCCGGGTCTGGGAAGATCCCACATGCCGCGGAGCAGCTGGGCCCGTGAGCCATGGCCGCTGAACCTGCGTGTCCGGAGCCTGTGCTCCGCGGCGGGAGAGGCCACAACAGTGAGAGGCCCGCGTACCGCAACAACAACAACAAAAACCATGTCAATGGGCTCTGAAGAGTGATGACAGGAATGAGGGAGAAGAAGAAGAAAGTGTAGCTGGAGCTCTCGGGCAGGAAACGGAAGTACACTTGAGGCTCTGCACCGTCCTCCACTTACAGTCCCACAGAGGGGCAAACACACAGAGAAGCTGGACTCCAACCAGAGGGTGGCAAAAGAAGAGCAAGTATAATCAAGCAAAGGATACATGCTGAGAAAGAGAGCTAATGAAAACCCTCCAAAGTGCTACCAAAACAAGGATGCTAAGATCATGAGTCATGAGTTATCATTTTTCCTTTCCTCTTTTCTCCAGTGTTTCTGTAAGAAGGTTACAGTGCTTTATAAATATTGAAAGGTGCCAGTTTGAGCCTAAGGTCCCTTCACCTGAGGATTTAAGCCTACCTGGGCATGGTGAAGGACCTCAGGGGCCAATCTGCTGGAAGACCATCTGGAATATGGACGAAAGGGCCTTCTGGAAGTGAATGTATCTTTCGGGGAGAGAGTGGGGCCCTTAGACTTGAGCCAGTTCACAGGGCTTGGGCACGGAGCAGAGCAGTTCTGAGCACAGCACAGTGCTGGTCACTCCGTTTTCGGGCCTGGCATTCATACACTCATGTTTGCATTTTAGGAAAAGACCAAATTTCAGGACCTCAGAGCACAGCAGACAACACAGCCCCAGGGCTCACGAAAGGGGTCTAGCCCAAAGCCGCAAGTAAACGTCTCACCTCTTCGGTGGAGGGCACAGCACGGTGCTGCCACCCGGAGATGCCAGTGCATCACCAGTGTGGCACAACAAGACAGCACTCAGTAGCCCAGCGGCATGACCGCAGTAGGGTGCCAACTGGCCCAACTCTGGTAAGCATCAGGGAGACCCAGTCCGAGGGCCCCAGCAGGGCACTTTCTGGGCCCCAGGGCTAGGCTGAGTGCTAGGAATGGTCATCACCACATACAGAACTCAAGAGGAAGTGGCCTTCAGGACCCATGAGGCACCTCCCAGGGGTGCTCAGAAATACTTGGAGAAGCTTCAAGGGAAAGCAGCATGAAAGTTCTACTGTGGTGGGTAGGGACAGAGTCAGAGGAATATTGTTTTACGTTATTAAAGTTTTCTGTTTTCGGTGCTCTATTCACCGATTTGGCCTAGAGTGGGGAAAAGTAACATCTTCCAAAAACTTAAGAATTCAGAAATAACAACGGTGAATCAGTAACTCAAAGCAGTTATAAGAGGCCAAAGAAATAGAGAAATATGACTAATAAACACATTTCCGCATATAGATAAAACTCTCACATGTTGTCAGCCATTCTTTATGGAAGGCTAGAGTAGATCATTCCATACAGAAAATTAAGTAAAACAGCTCTATAGCTCTACAAAGTGCTTCAAGAACACAATAAAAAAAGGAGCAACTATATAAGATGAAAGGCAAAGGAATACACAGCTGACTAATGAAGAAAGTGATATTTCAAAAAATTAAAAAGACGTGCAGGTTGGCAGAAAGAAAGGTTAATCAGCCATTTGAATGGTGGAAGGATAAGAACACTGAGATTTATTTTTTAACAGAAGACAAATTATGACAGTAAAAATCAAACCTAGAAGCTAATTACCTCTTCCGTCTTCTGCTTCACGTGGCATTTTATCCCTGCCTTGAGCACAGCATTTACGACTGTGCACTATCACTTCCTTCTCTCTCTCTCCAGCTAGACTGTGAGCTGGTTGAGAGCCATGTCTTAGAGTCACCTCCTTGTTTCTAGTGTCTAGCACAGTGCCTGGCAAAGAGTAAGCATTAAATTAGTGCTCACTGAATGAGTGAGTGAATAAATGAACAAATGAACCAAAAAAGAAATGTTAAAGGGACTGAAATAAAAGTGTATCTATGGAAAACATGGGGAAAAGGAAGCTCTGGTCCCATAAGGCAACCAGAGAAGGCAACTCATACACTTGGCATTTCGTTGAAGTCCATTTTATATATTCCTTAATGGTTTCAGGGACATGTGTCTGTGTCCATCAAGAAGCCTTAGGTCCTAAAGAGCAAGGACCACAAACTTCTACTTCTACGCCCCCCCCCCCCACTTTGTAGTGCCTGGCATGCTGCTAGATTTTAGGTCTTAAATAGATATTCATTAAATAGGCTTGAATAAAGATGATGAGAAGAGACAAGTAAAGTTACTTCTAGCAGGCAAGGTTCTTTCATTTTAATTTATAGGAGAAAGGAGCTGTCTATTTACCAGGCTTCATTGCGACAGGCATTCCTCAGGACAAAGGCAGCCTTTCAGAACTACACGAGGAGTGGCGGTGCCTTCTCCAGAGCTCCAGGCTTGGTATTTCCAAGGCAGAGCTACGGGTCAATAGTAAAATACGCCGACACAGGCACATGCCCGGGAAGTTGGCACAGCACCTGCCCAGGCTAGGACTGACTCCAGGCAGCCTGACCAAAGTCAAGAAAGCTCATAATTCATCCAGAGGAGAATTTTAAAACAATCCAATTAGTCAGGTATGACTGCATTGGGCAACTGCATGTCAAATGAATTCAACAGGGAGCACAGGAAGTAGGGGATGGGAGGAGGAGTGAGCACATCCCTCTTTCAAAAGCACATGACCCAGGTGGAGGTGAAAGGTCTCTGTTTCTTGGATTCCGCAACTCCGACCATAGCAAAAATGCCTGCGTAGGATCAGGGGGAAAGGCTCCTCACTTAAGGCAAAAATTCCTAAGCAGGCAGCTCCCAGCTCCTACCGCTAGATTAAAAGAGCGGAACAAAGAAGCTAATTATTAGAAAGGCTCTGAGAGAGGAAGTGCTGTTGGTTATTACAGCTAGCGCTAAGGATGAGAGTTGCCAGGGTATTTAAATATGTATGGAGAATAAAGCAAAAGGAGGCTATGATCATAAGTTCATGTCCTAAGGAAACGTGCCAGGGTTTTCAGGTAACGCTGGATTCCCTAACTGTACCTAGACTCCTCCAGATAGGGGAGGTAGGCAGCCAGCCCTGCCCTGATGCCCCCCAGATGTCCTCTAAACCTGCTTTGCCTCCACACAACTCCTGTTCCACCCATATTATTCAAGAGAGTCAGAAATGGTTACACTGAGCAAGAATCAGAAGCTTGTCACTTGCGTGTAAAGTAGTCATGAACAGACTTTGAAGGGACAGCCTCTAGACTCATCCAGTAACTGGTATTGCCACATGCAGCTGAGCTTGTCAACCCTGTCCCCTGCACTGCCAGAGCACTCCCAGGAGAGTTTAGAAGCTAGACTTTCATAGAAATAGAAAAAACAATTCTAACCACAAAAGACCCCCAACAGTCAAGCAATCGTAAGAAAAAAGAACAGAGCTAGAGGCAACACCCTTGCTGATTTCAAGCTATATTACAAAACTATAGTAATCAAAAACAGTATGGTACTGGCATAAAAAGAGATACACAGACCAGTGGAATAGGAGAGAGAACCCAGAAATAAACCCAAGGCACCAGGAATATACAATGCGGAAAGGATAGTCTCTTCAATAAATGGTGCTAGGAAAACTGGATATCCACATGTCAAAGAATGAAATGGGACCCTTATCTTATCTTACCCCATACACAAAAACCAACTGAAAATGGATTAAAGACTGAAACATAAGACCTGAAACCATAAAACTCCTATAAGAAAACATTAGGGAAAATAATTCTTGACATTAGCCTTGGTAATGATGTTTGGATATGACACCAAAAGCTTAGCCAACAAAAGCAACAATAAACAAGAGGAACTACATCAAACTAAAAAGCTCATAAACAGCAAAGGAAACCATCAACAAAATGAAAAGGTAATCTATGGATTGGAGAAAATATTTGCAAACCATACATCTGATAAGGGGTTAATATCCAAAATATATAAGGAACTCTGACAACTAAATAGCAAAAGAGACAACCCAATTAAAAAATGGGCAAAGGGCCTGATAGACGTTCTTCAGAGATGACACACAAATGGCCAACAGGTACCTAAAAAGGTGCTCAACATCACTAATCATCAGGAAAATAGAAATCAAAACCACAATGAGATATCATCTCACACCTGTTCAGATGGCTATTATCAAAAACAAACTAACAGACAAAAGATAAGTGTTGGCAAGGATGTGGAGAAAAGGGGATCCCTGTACACTGTTGGTGTGAATGTAAATTGGTGCGGCCACTATGTAAAGCAATATGGAACTTCCTCAGTAAAACTACTATATGATTCAGTAATCCCTCTCTTGGGTATATATCCAAAGGAAATGAAATCAATACCTCAAAGAGATATCTGTGCTCCCATGTTCACTGCACACTGTTCACAATAGACAATATATGTAAACCTGGGGAGGGGGAAGGGTGAGCTGCGACAGGGCGAGAGAGAGGCATGGACATATACACACTAACAAACGTAAGGTAGATAGCTAGTGGGAAGCAGCCGCATGGCACAGGGATATCGGCTCGGTGCTATGTGACCGCCTGGAGGGGTGGGATAGGGAGGGTGGGAGGGAGGAAGACGCAAGAGGGAAGAGATATGGGAACATATGTATATGTATAACTGATTCACTTTGTTATAAAGCAGAAACTAACACACCACTGTAAAGCAATTATACCCCAATAAAGATGTTAAAATATATATATATGTATGTAAACCTAAGTGTCTCCTAATGAATGAATGGATAAAGAAATAGCATTGTGTGTGTGTGTGTGTGTGTGTGTGTGTGTATCTGCAACAATATGAGTGAACCTGGAGGACATTATGCTGAGTAAAATAAGCCAGATACACAAAGGAAAAAACTGCATGATTTCACTTACGTGTAGAATCTAAAACAAGTCTAATACATAGACGCAGAGAGCAGACTGGTTACCAGGGACAGGGAGGTGGGGGGAAATGGGGAGACACTGGGCAAAGTGGCAGTTAGGTAGGATGAATAAGTCTAGAGATCTAATGTATAGCATGATGACTACAGTTAAATAATACTGTATGAAATACTGAAAAATTGCTAAAAGAGTAGATTTCAGGTGTTCTCATCACACCAAAAAAAAAAAAAAAAACGTAACTGTGAGGAGATGTTAACTAGCTCGTCTCTAGTAATCATTTCACTGTATATATGTATATCAAATCATGTTGTACAGTTTTTCAAAAAGAAACTAGACTGCAGTAGCTAAAGTTCCAGGGAGCAGCCAGGATAGAAGGGACTCCAATCAGGAAGGAGGAGAATGTATGGGTCAATCTCCACAGCCACCCCCTAAGCTATTCCCCACCCCATCCGCTCTCCCTCCCAAGGCCTTTACCCGCAGCTAGAACCCCTAACTGTTCCTGCTTCAGGTAAGGGCACAGTGAGGACGTGGGGATAGAGAGAACAGAAATTAGACTCTGTTCCATGAGGGCAGGGCAAGCCCACTTTCCTCACCATTATATTCCAGCATCCAGCACAGTGCTAAATATTTACTACGTGTCACCTGAATTAAGAGAGATTAACCAGCGTGTCAGTTCTAAGCGAGAGGCCTTAAGTTCAACAGGTGGAATCTACAGAAGACCTGCTCATATCACTAGCCATTAAGTCCCTTGTTCTTTAAATGTCATAGAACACCTTCCCAGTTTGTAGAGAGGCCCATGCAATGAACTATCTCACTCTTTCCCCACCCCTTCAAGTGTGAAATGAAGAACACCCCCCAAGAGAGCAAGGCTAGGGAAGGTTACTCAACAAAATGAGCAAAGCATTCCCTTCTACATTCTCCCAGGAAGTTCACCAGCTCTAATAACGATGAAGGATTGTAAACAGGCTTATGCTCCTGGCTCTGCCACTGACTAGTCTTAAGACCTCATACCCAACCATCAGAACTTTTGCAGTCTTTGCTTTGTCTTCCATAAAATGATCTTCTGGCAGAGGAGGGCAACACGTACTGAATTTAAACATAAGCCACTCCTTGTAACCTATATCTGACTCAAGTCCAGGCGCTCTTAACCATGCCAGTCCCTTGGTGGCGCAGTATCTAGAGACCCTAGACCGTCGTCAGCGTTCTTTAACCAGGAGCTATCTAAAATCACCAATAAGTAAGTGCTAGACTGAACTGAGTCCCCCTGAATTCATATGTTGAAGCCCTAGCCCCCAAAGTGACTGCATTTGGAAAGGGAGCTTTTAGGAGGTAATTATTGTTAAATGAGGTCTTAAGGGTACGGTCCTAACTGATAGGATGGTAGGATGGATAGCCTTAAAGGAGAAGAAAGATCTTTCTCTCCCCATGCCCATCTACTGAGGAAAAGGCCATGTGAGGACACAGAGAGAGGACAATTATCTACGACCCAAGGAGAGAGTTCTCACTGGACACCAAACCTGCTTATACATCATCTTGGACTTCCAGCCTCCAGAACTGTGAGAAAATAAATGTCTGTTGTTTAAGCCACCCAGCCTATGGTATTTTACGGTACTGTCATGGCAACCTGAGCTAAGACAAGTAAGAGATCCAAGTAGCTCTTCCCAACGTCAGATGCCATTTGCCCTCATTTCCAAAACCAGAAGGGTCCACAGTGGATTCATCATCTCCATGTAAAACTATGGGTGGGATGAGAAGAGGGATGAAAACAGTAAGAGCACAACAGTGAGAGGTAGGGTAAGGGCAGGGGAGCAGCAGATTGACCAACTTCCTTCAAATGGTAGGACACCTGGTGCTTTAGGACCCAGCTAGTTCAGCAGCCCGTGACAGACGGTTCATGCACTGTGCAACACTGGTTGTCTGCAACAGCAGAGATGAAGAAATAAAGGCAGTCAGTGGAAAGAGGAAGCAGTGTCACGGAACAATCTGGGTATATCACCCTCGCCCTACCATCCAAATAAAGCTGACCTCCCAATTCCACAGGCAGGGAAGCACGGGCACAAATGCCCGGGGAAGGCCCCCAAGAGGAGCCACTGCCGTGGCCTCAGCAGACAATTACCTCGAGGTAATTACAAGTGGCATAAATATATCCAGTCAATTACAGAGGGGAGCAGGCGCTCTGTGGAGTCCTACAAAAACACTCCAGAAATGGAAAGCAAGGACTTCACAGAAAGATGCTGGCCTCAGAAAGCACAGCAACGTGAGAGACACGGGCCTGGAAGAAATCAGTTCCAGAGAAAGTGGATTAATTTGGGTTCTCAGTCACAGCCAGCTCCCATGACAGCTGATTCAGAGCCATGAGGAGACAGACAGACGGTGGCAGGGGAAACAGCATGGCTTTTGCTTGCTGCTCAGTAAGGCAGGACAGCTCACAGCGAGAGAGGCAAGCAGAGCTGTGGGTTCAGCGTGGGGGCCGGTCCCTGGCCCATGAAAGTCAAGCTGGGGCCCCACGGCCGGTGCACCACAAAGATTTTCTTGACACATCTCTGAGCGCCTACCTTTCAGGCCACACCCCACTTGAAAGTTGTTTCTGAAAAAAATTAACTAAAAGCAAGGCTCTCTCTGCCTCAGAGCCTCCCTTTAACATCCATCTCCACCAAGGAATCTCTTCCCCTTCCCTTTTCAAGGATCTCAAGATATAAGTAATAATTTAAAAAAACCAAACAAAACAGAATTTTAAAAAATTCACAGGGTCAGAAAGGACTTCAAGTCACCTAGTCTGATCACTCATTTGATAACTCAGTTTCAGCCAAGCAAGGCTGATCCCCTCAGCTAGAATACCCCCAGTGATGAAACTCCTTCCCTCTAAAGCTTATTTCACTTTCCAGCAACTCTGATAGCTAGAAAAGTCTTCGACTGAGCCAGAATCTGCCTTCCTATCACCTGGTTCTACTCTCAAGGTATCAGAGAACAACTCCAGTCTCTCAGCTTCATGGCAGCCTTTCCAAAAGTTGAAGATGGCTAGCAAGAGAGTAGTCTTCACAAAGTGTTGGGAGACCCTGGCCCAACCTTCTAATCAAGTCTTCTTCCATGAGTGTGAAAGAAGTGTGCTTCAGGCTAAAATTTTCAAGTCATAAATGTTCAGAGGTAGAAGCAATGGTAAAGATCATCTAATTCATTTCTCTCCCTTCACAGGTGAAGCCAGGCCCAGAGAGGAGTTACTACCTTGCCCAGGTCCTCATAGCCACTTAGTGGTGTATCCCAGCTTAGCTCTGAGCTCTCATTTCCAGAGCTCTTTGTACTGAATTCTCCCGGAACACCACTTCTCCTAATTTTCCCCAACAGAAACTTGCTCTGTCCTCACTATCACCTTACTACACACACACTCACACAAACACACACACTCCCAACTTAAAAACTTAGACCTTTAGCCTTTGTTTACCCTGGTACAACCGTACATGTAAAACTGAGTCCCTGGGACACTTGGGCCACCTATTGGTGTCCATCCCTGGAAGGGCAGAGCAAATACTTCTTGAAACTATTCTTAAGCAAATTCAGCACCACCTTGTGCAAAAACGACAAACAGAGGCCTCGTGGAGTTTTAAGGCCATAAATGAGATTCCAGAGGAAAAAAATGTACCCATAAGTCTATTATATTAATCAATTTTTTCCAAAGGAAATCTGAACAAGGGATGTGGGATTTGCTCATTTGCTTACAGTACTGGCATTCAGAAAGCAGGAGACTCCAGAACTGAGAGCAAGGAAGGCGAAATGAAAACCAGGAAATTCTAAGCATCTATTTCATGCATGCTAACTGAGGATAATGAAGATAGCCTTGAATTTTTTGTTCTTCCCAGCCTCAGCTGAAGGCGGTGCAACGAGGAAAATGAGCAGAGCACACTGAGTGAACAAACATCTATTAATTAGACGTGTACTCTATGGCCAGTACACAGGCATTGTGGAGATAAAGAAAATTCTGCCCCCGGAACTTATAACCTAACTGAGAAGACAAGAGATAGGCAGCGCTGGGAATTCCCTGGCGGTCCAGTGGTTAGGACTCGGCGCTTTCACTGCCATGGTCCCAGGTTCAATCCCTGGTTGGGGAACTAAGATCCCACAAGCTGTGCAGCAAGGCCAAAAATAAATAAATAAAAAACAAAACAAAAAACAAAGCCAATCAAAATAGTTTTCTGACAAAAGAAATATTTGGGGGCGGGGAGGGGCAGTGCCTAGAACACAGTAAATCAGTGGTTCTCAACCAGGAGTGATTTTTGCCCTTCGGGGTACATCTGGCAACGTCTGAGGACATTCTGGGTTGTCACAACTGGACGGTGCTATTGGCATATAGTGGATAAAGGCCAGGGATGCTGCTAAACGTCCTACAGTGCACAGAATAGTCCCCACAACAAAGAACTGTCTGGTTCAAAAGGACAGTAGGGATGAGGCTGAGAAACCCAGAAGTACATGCTCAAAAAATGATGGTTACGTTGAATCAGAATTAATCCAATTCAATAGTTATTGAGCATATGCCTGTGTCAGGCACTGTTATAAGCGCTCAAGAATTAAAGATGAGTAAGACATGTATCTTCTCTCAAGGCTACATAAAGCAATGATAAAAATACAGGTGGGATGCAATCCAAAGTTAAATTGGGTGTATAAGTGCTTCAGGATGCTGAGAAGGATGTGATGCCTGTAAGCCAGCATGAATCAGGAAGAAGATGGGCCCCAAGCTTGGTCTTGGAGGAAAGATGAGATCTGGACAGGCAAGCTGGGGGTGCTCTGGCAGGTGAACAGGCTGAGTTAAGAGACAGCAGCAGCAGCACTGGCCTCACCATGAGAAATGCACACCTGATGGACGCACAAAGAGCACCTCTGGTTCTCCCGAACCACGGCTAGCCACAGAAGCCAAGGCTGGGCAGAACCTATGCATCTTTATCTCCTATCTCTGTTCATCAATGTCTGCAACAGGATACGGAGTTAAGGAATGAATATGAAATCATTAGAAAATGACAGTAAAAACAAGAACTACCATTTAATGAGCATTTGCTCCACACCAGATAGTTTGCTTCACACTTTATCAGCAGTACCTCATTCAATCCTTACCACAACCCTGGAAAGTACATAGTATTACCACTCTTTTTTTTTTTTTTTTTTTTTGGCGGTACGCGGGCCTCTCACTGTTGTGGCCTCTCCCATTGTGGAGCACAGGCCCCGGACGCGCAGGCCCAGTGGCCATGGCTCACGGGCCCAGCCGCTCCGCAGCATGTGGGATCTTCCCAGACCAGGGCACGAACCCGTGTCCCCTGCATCGGCAGGCGGACTCTCAACCACTGCGCCACCAGGGAAGCCCGTATTACCACTCTTAATATGAGGAAACTGAGTGATGGAATGAAAAGATAAATGAACAAATGAGTCGACCAAGAAACAGCTTGAACAGCTCTGCTTCTCTCTCATCCTAACCTCAGACCTTCTCGATTCCTACCATTGCCCAGCTTTCCAGCTTGCTCCTCCTTTCAGAAGATTTACATGCGAGGTAGCTGACCAGAATCTAATGTGAAAAGCATTGGTGTCCCGTGGATAGATGGTCATTTTGTGACAGCCCCTAAGGCCATTGTGGCACTGGCACTATGTCTAGGACTTCCCAGAATTTCTGCTGGCCGGAGGCAGCATCACAAAAGGGAAGAGAGCAAGGATGCTGTTCTAGGACATCCTCAGGGAAAACGTTCAGGATCCCTGGTCCACGTTAACACAAGGCAACAGCACACAGCGGCTTCTCTTCACTAGCACATTCAGCAGACCCTCTAATTATGTGATAAAAATCCCACTGGCGACTGCTTTTTCTAGAGCAGCACATTACCACCATCCAAATATCTCTCAGTCTCTAAATAATAGGGTAGTTTTACTGGGCACATTATCTGCAGCAGCTGCAACAGCACAAATAGGTGCTGGATAATCCCTCCTATTTATACAGTCCTCCCACCATTTACAGGACACTCTAGGGACTTCATTTCATTGGATCCAAGCAATCATGTTGTAAGACAGGTCACCTTATTTCCATTTTACAGTGGAAGAATTGAGGCTCAGAGCTGTGAAGTGAATGGCCCATGGTCATACAGCAAGGTCTTCTGACCACAGCTGCCCTTTCCAGTAATCCTGATAGGTACCAACCACTTGGCATGGCACCTTAGCCATAGGGCAATTTTCACTCTCTGTTCCTTTCCTACTTAATGTGTAAACAGATAATGCCTACTTGTATGTCAATTTTAAAATATCACTGTGATACAAAATCTGATACAAAAACAATCCCCTTCTCTTATTAGAACAGGCTCAGCCTATTTCAAGGGTTGGCACACTTTCTGTACAAGGCCAGATAACTAATATCTTGGGCTTTGTAGGACAGACTGTCTATCACAACTACTCAAGTCTGTCCTTGTAGTGCAAGAGCGGTCACAGATCATCGAAACAGGAATGGGTGTGGCTATGTTCCAATAAACTTTATGAACACAGTTGGGGTGGGGGGTGGCTAGTTTTCTGACCCCTAAATTAAATCATAAGGTCTTCCCATTTGTTGTGGACTGAATTCATGTGTTGAAGCCCTAACCTCCAATGTGACTGTATTTGGAGACAGGGCCTTTAGAGAGCTGATTAAGGTTAAATGAGGTCCTAAGAGTAGAGCCCGATCCAATAGGGCTCCCGTCCTTATAAGAAGAGGAAGAGACACCAAGAGTATGTGCGCACAGAGGAAAGGCCGTGTGAGGACAGAGCGAGAAGGAGGCCGTCAAAAACCAGGAAAAGAGGCCCCACCAGAAACCAACTCTGACAGCACCTTGACCTTCGACTTCCAGCCTCCAGAACTGTGAGTAAACACATTTCTGTTGTTTAAGCCCCCAAGTCTGTGGGATTCTGTTATGGCAAATGAGTCTGCGGCCCAAGAAGACTAATATACTATCCTCTTACAGATCTGATCAACCCACAGAAGTCAGATTGCCTATAAATCAGGAATCAGAAAAATATGAAATTTTTATTAAAAGGAAATAGGTTTAAAATGCCTTAGTCCATTTTCCTTTCCAGAGCTCCCTGCGTTAAAGATCCCTTTATCCTATTCGAACCACTTGGCTCAACACTGTTTCTCTTCCTTGCTCCTCTGAGTTTTCCAGTTACTTAGATAACATTCCCTGAAAGTCTCTATGCCACTGTTTTTGCCTTCCAACATGTAAACAGAATATCTCAGGTCCCTCACAAAGTGGCCTTCACTTGAGCAGTATAAGCAATTGCTCTGCTAAGGTAGAGCGATCAAACAAATGCACAACTTTGATTCCTGATATCTAGATTCCTGGTTAATACTTTAGGAGAGCGACCACAAGTCTAATAAGTCTGAAATGATCCTCTTAAAGTGAGGGAGAAATGAACCTTTAGAATAGTTTGCAAGAGACATCTGAACAAGAGCAATAAAGAGCCACCAACAGGCGCCAAAAGCACTACTTGCTTACAGAGCAAGGTCGTCTATAGAGTTCAGTACTTGGCAGGGTGGTTCTCACAGCAGAGCTAGCAATTACAATCGGGCTGACCTACAGCAAGACAGCTACAATTCCCCAACCTATAATTCTGTGCCAATCACCCTTTCTGCAGACCTCCAAAGTCTTTCTTAATAGAAAGATCCAATGGTGATGACACTAGAATACTCCCTGGAGAGGACGTGATGTCATCCTGGATGAAAAACAGAAACGGAAACACGAGCGTGGCAACAGTAGAGTGGTTTTCAGAAAGCGAGGCAAGGAAAACTCTAATTTTGCATCCCATTGTCAAGAAGTATCTTGCTTGTTAACAAGTTGTGCTTCCTCTGGTCCCCATTCACTTAACAGTGACTCTCATTCCAAAGAGGGGTGGAGAAGGTGGTATGGCAGGTAGAAAAGAGAGCCAAGCTCCTTTCTAATGCTTTGTCTTGCAACCATGTAGCACAAGCCAACACCACTCCCCATTAGATAAACAGCCACACCATCGAAAACAAATTCAAGAGTATTTCTTAAAAACTCCTAAAATAAAACTCAAACTGATCCCGGAACTGTGCGAAGAAATGAGGTAATACGTGTATTCAAGCACAAGCGAGACTAACACACAATAATCAATAAACGTTTGCTCAATGAAAGTATAAATAAACACCAGGAACCAGCTTCCTGTCCAGGGCTCACAAGGCTTCTTTTCACTTTCTAATCCATTAAGAAGCTGGGCATCGGTCCTGTTTTGTCTCCAGAACCAACTGATTAGCACTCTGATTTCTGGCGATATATTTGTGCTAAATGAGGTATCAAAACAGTTCTGATAACTTGTGTCCTTCAGCCTCATGAATGCTTGGTTGTATAGAGAACCCAGATATTTTCTTATTCACTTCAGCAAAAACCTAAGATAAATTTTAGCAGCTTCTTCTCAAAGTTTCCCAGTCCTACCCATAAACAAATCACCATCCACTCACATCCCACACAAGCACCCACAGCCTCATGTGTGCACAGAGAACTGCAGCATCACCAACCCAGTGATTCAGATTCATAATGATTTCTAAGAATTAAGAAAAGTGAGAGCTTGACACCTACATTCCTCCATCCCACTCCCTTCTGAAAACCACTCAGACAGCTGGGGGCCGCTGCACTGATCAAAAGCTGGCACTCCACACCCTGGGGCAAAAGCACTAACACAGAACATGCCCAAAGCAGACACGCATAGGATAATGCCAAACGGACAGGCTGACATGGAGCGCCTTCCTCCCAGCTCCTACTGTGAACTGTGCTCAGAGTGACCACACCACTCCGACACCCACTGGCCATTTGCTGGACTTGGGTTCCAGACTCAGCCGCCACCTGCCCAGACACAGAGCACACGCATAAGCCGTTTTTACCTTTTCCACCATTAGTGACTAGCCATTCAGTCTCCCAGTCAAAAGATGGACAAAAATTGGAGGAAGTGACATGTACGCTGTAATCTGAAAGATGACTCAAAGTTTGGGGGTTGGGGGTTAAGAAGAAATAAACGACACCCGGGAAGGTCTGAAGGCAGGAGAAGGCATGGTGTAACCGAAAGAAGTCCCACTGTAATGTACAGCCACAAAGAAGGAAGGGAAAAAATAAAGTGGCGAAATCAGATCTGGACCCAGATCACTCCTATGTGCCTTTTTCAGTTACATGAAGGAGTTTACCGCACCCCAAGAGCAGGGCTGAAGCAGGGCAAGTGGCACGATGGGACTTGCGCTTTTAGAAAGAGCAGTCTATGGAAGATGCAGAGGAGAGCTGCAAGGCGAAGCTGCTGCAGTAACATATGCCAAGCTGAAGGGGACCTGTGGTGGCAATGGATGTGAAGAAGAATCCGCATTTATTTCACGCTTTTTGAGGTCCGGATTTTTATGTGCAAAGACTCAGTGGTTCTTGAATATCCTACCAACCTCCTTTTTTGGGCTTCTCTACCAAAGAGGAAAAAGACCAATTCCTCTGGGGCCTTACTGAATGGGACATAATAACCCCTTTCAGAAGGGATGTGGAACTTGCTTTGACGCCCTAGGTGCTCGATCCTTAACACATCATCTTACATTTATGTGGTGCTATCACGTGCGTTTTCATTTCATTTTATCCCCCAACCCCCAAACCCTCTGAGAGAGGCAGAACTGGTACATTAGCCCTCTTTAAATAATGAGGAGATGTTCAGAAAGCAGATACAAAATCAGCTTCTAAAGTCTTAGTGAGTGACTTTGGGGGTGGACTTTGCAAATCAGCTGGAAAAAGAGAGAGAGGCAGTACCCTTTGATTACATTCCCTGAGTGGCTCCATGTCTGGCTTCCACACTACTTCCTCTAACAACTTTTCACTATACATTTTACCTTTTAAAAACTGCTGGTGGGCTTCCTTGGTGGCACAGGGGTTGAGAGTCCGCCTGCCAATGCAGGGGACACGGGTTCATGCCCTGGTCCGGGAAGATCCCACATGCCGCGGAGCGGCTGGGCCCGTGAACCGTGGCCGCTAAGCCTGCGCGTCTGGAGCCTGTGCTCCACTAGGGGAGACACCACAGCAGTGAGAGGCCCGCGTACCGCCAAAAAAAAAAAAAAAAAAACTGCTGGAAAGCAGATGCTTTGGAGGATGTGCCCCAGGAGGAGAAACTGCTCCCTGATCCCAGCTGTGCTTTGGTCACTGCCATTAGGGCACACTGCACTAGGGTACCAGTGCTGGAACCTGGATGAGAATTCACATCCTTTAACTCCTATTCATCCATGCATTACCTGGATGAATGAAGGGACATATGGACAAGCACAGAGATGGAAAGATGGACCAAAAGGGACAACCCCTTAAGGCTCTATAATCCACCTCCTTTGTCTAATAAAAAAACTTCAGCGGAAAAATTTTCATGTCAGCCAAACCAGACCAAATGGGACCAAAGAAATAAGCAGATTCCCCTGATAGCCTCCCTGGGTTGAGGTTGCCTGTGCCAGTCATGGCAACACTATACCTCGTTCAAAGCTCAATTATAACCACACACACACACACACACACACACACACACACACACAGAGGCCACCGCAAACAGTTGCCCTGAGTAGCCAACAGACTTTTACTGATGGGGGAGGAGGGAGAACCAACTGCTAGAGACATTAGCTGAGTCCCTGTATCCATGCACACCTGGAGCTAAATTCTAGCCCTACATCTTTTTTTCCAGTAATATAAGCCAATACATCCCTTTTTTATTCATGGCAGTTAAAGTTTTCTGATCATTTGGAGCAAAAGTGTATTAACTGATACAGAGTATAAATTGGTATAATGGTATTTCTGGAAAACCATATAGCAATATATATCAACAGTTTATATTGTTCATACACTTTGACCTAACAAATTCATTTCTAGGAGTCTAACCTGAGCAAATAATCTAAAACACATGCAAAGATTTATTATACATAATGTTTAGTGCAAAGCGCAAACTGCAAAATAAATTTAGTGGCCCATGGCCCATGTTGGAGGAAATGTTAGATCAAATTACATTATACCTTTAGGATAGCATATTATGAAACCATTAAAATGTTATGTTTACCACAAATTATTAAATGTGAAGTTAAATGTTTTGCCTGAAATCATTCTTAAAAATTAAGATTCAAGGAATTCCCTGGCAGTCCAGTGGTTAGGACGCCGAGCTTTCACTGCTGAGGGCCCCTGTTCGATCCCTGGTCGGGGAGCTAAGATCCCACAAGCTGCATGGCGTGGCCAAAAGAAAAAACATTAAGATTCAAAATTGTTTATGCACTATTATTCCAACTTTGTAAAGAAAAATAAAATACACAAAAATACTAGAAGATAACGTGCCAAACGCTAATAGTGGCTGCTTCTCAATAGGGGCATTACAGATACTTCACGAATTTTTTTTTATTCTTTCCTCTTAAATGCTCCAAAATTAACATATCACTTTGCTGGTCAAGGAAAAAACAGTAAAAATACCACTCTAAACGAAACTCATTCTTCCTCATATTAAACAGAATCACTCCCCTTAAAGCCTCCACCCAAGAGTTCTGTGATTCCAACGTAAGGACCTCTGTGACCACACATGGATCCCCAGCACAGCCTTCCAAATATTTAAAACCCAGTCAGAGCCTGAGTTTTGCCTTCTCCAGGTTAAAAATCACTGTATTCCCAGCCATCCCCACAGACCAGAGTGGGCTCTTCCACTCTCCTATAAGTATGTTCCAGTGTGCCCATATCCCTTGGAAAATGTGCTTTTCTGAATTCATCACCATGCTCCAGGTGGGGTCTAACAACTGGTGCTGAGGGAGTGGGATTCTCACCTCCTTTATTCTGGATACAGCATCTCTATTAATTCAGCCTAAGTTTCCATTTCCTTCTAGCTCAGGATAGGAGTGAACAGAGCAGCTCAGGTTCCTAAGACAAAGATGGAATTCACCATAGCAATGTATACTTCCTCTCTCTTTGGAGAACTCCTGATTCTCCAGAAGTCATCCTCCCACATCCCCCAAAGAATTCCTCGGGGGTGATGTCACTCTGAGCTCCACTCAGAATGAAGTCTAGAGCTTTCTAAACCCCAGGGGAGGAGTGCCAGGGAAGATGCAGCAGAAGCCCTGAGCTTCAAGTCTCTCTGGAGATAATCCTCTGCCCCCAATGCCAGGCGCCAGGGCCTCACAAAATACGTGGGACTTGAGCCAGATTTCTGTTCAACCTGTTTCCTTGGGCCCAGGGAGGGTAGCCTAAAAAAAGCCCAAGGAGTCACAAAGAGCCCCTTTCCCAATCTCAGAACATGAATAGGCTTTTGGGAGGTGAAATGGGACGCATCGGTATTATTTCTGTGTCATCCTGAGTGAAGTGCAGGGAAAGATTTAAAAAGCCGAATTCTGGGCCTGATGGGAGAAATCACAGAAAGACCACTAGGGTGAAAACCACCAACTATCCACGTGCAAATATCTGTGTACCTACAAATGGCCTCACACACAGGCTTCTACCCTGTGTGGGCGACAGCGCTCCTTTCCCCTGCAGCACCACAACTTCTTATCCATAAGGCAGCACTGAGAAAGGGATACCAAACAGCAAGTAATTTTTTCTCCTAAACCCCAGATAGAGAAACTGAAGCGAAGGAAGCGAGATGGGTTTCCTAAGATCTCACGTGGTAAACTGTCCCCAGTGCCAACAGCTTCCATCTCCAGGTACCTGACGTCTACCACCAGCCACTGCTTCCGTCTACAAACCTGAATGCACCAACCGCCCTCTGGATTCTAGGACCAAAGTGATCATTTGTATCCGGCTTAATTTGCATTTGCATACAGAACTCACAGTTCTTCGTTTCAAGGAGGTAAATCAGTTATGCCAGACTATTGCAACTGTCCTCGAACCCAGAATTATGTGCACTAGCCACAAAATACTTAAACGTTGAAAATCAGTCCATTCAACGGTATCCCAGCACAGGAGTACCTGGGGAGTGGAGGGAGGTAGAAGTTGGCGGTCTATCAGCACTCACTCTAGGGGCAGGAGAATTTGCAAGATTTATACACATACACAAGACAAGCAATCCATGCTCTGCTCTCCAGGGATTATCACGGGAATTTCCATGAGTTCTAGTCTCTCAAATACTTCTCAGGAAAAGCAAGCACAGAAACCACTCAAAGCTCCTGTGTACATGTCTACACTTCCCAGAGGGGCTGGGGAAAACGTTGGAAGGCACAGTGACACAGGCTTCAGCCCGCCGTCAGTTAGCTCTTCTTTATCCTTAGCAACATCAGGATCACACCACCTATCGATCCTTACGAAGGTTTAAAGGACTAAATAAAACAAGCGCAGTGTGAGGAAGCCACTAGCATAGAGCAGCGCAGCAGAAAGGCTAAAAATAAATGGTGCTGTTTCCTTCTCCCAGCCTTTAAGGGATATCTTTGCAAGACTCCATTAGGAGAGGAAAATCTCCTACTGGTCTCCTCCTGCCTCAGGCTCAAACACATAATTTCAGAAGCCGATTCTAGGAGATCTGATGGTCAAATGTAACCTAAAGCTGCATTTGTGGTGAGACACAGTGAGGGTGTACTAAACCACCAGCCTGTAGGGCACGGGACTGAAACTCACCCGGCGATGAGGAAGCAGTACAACTAAGGGGAGTGCTAAGGAACATCTCTGCCGTATTTAATCCATCAATCTGTATTTGCTGAGTGGCTATTACTTGCAGGGTATCACATGCAGAAGAACAAAACCTGATCCTGCCCTCCAGCTGTTTACTGTTTAGCTGAGAAAACAAGGCCCCGAACCCTAAGACTGTGGGTAAGTCACTTCTTCCTCTCTGGCCTCAGAGGCCACATCTAAATGGGGGGGGGACAGTGGGTGAGGGTGTTGGTCCAGACAGTCTCCTCCAGCCTCTACACACTAAGCTCCCCAGGCAGGAACTGAGTGTGCCCAGCTTGCCAGTTTATCTCTAATGCCAGCAAAAAGCAAGGCATAGGGAAGGCTCTCAATAAATATCAGGTCAATAAAATCAACTTAAGAATGAGGGAATTAAATCTGAATCCGAGGCAACAGAATCACTTGGAGATTTGCTGCGAGCTGATACCAACAAATATCAGGCTGATGTCCCTGCTTCCAGAGCCTCGGGGAGAAACATGAGCGGTTCCCAGGTCCTCCTGAGGTCCATCTTCTCAGTCAGGTCAGCAAGGACCACCCAGAACATTGCAGCACCTTCAGGGCTCTTCTGGGGTTGACTTTGGCTTCAAGTTTCTTAAAAACAGATCTGAAATCTGATTCACATGCCACTGCAGGGACATTTCAGTGATGACAAGGAGCTGGCTCCTGCCTTCTGTTCACCCCCAGGGCAAAATCACAAAAGGTTAGACTGACAGGATATGACAAAGATCAGAAATTTTAAGTCTCAGCACCTCCAAGTCATATGCAGATGACTCAGAAGACTAGAAAATAAGGAGGACCATTGGGAAGATTATAGGCCTGACAACTCAGTCTGTATTTAAAATGTCACTGTCTGGGGCTTTCCTGGTGGCGCAGTGGTTGAGAATCCGCCTGCTGATGCAGGGGACGCAGGTTCATGCCCCGGTCCGGGAAGATCCCACATGCCGCGGAGCTGCTGTGCCCGTGAGCCATGGCCGCTGAGCCTGCGCGTCCGGAGCCTGTGCTCCGCAACGGGAGAGGCCACGGCAGTGAGAGGCCCACGTACCACAAAAAAAAAAAAAAAAAAAAAGTCACTGTCTGCCTGGCTCCCTCCCTAAGCCCCTAAAAGAGCATCAGGACAGCCCACTCTCTCCTACATCCCTTCGCTCATCCCTCCCTCACCATCTCCTTATAATGCCTTCCAGGTCGACCCCAGAGCAGGCAGCACCAAAGCTCTCAGGCTGTGGGGTCCCATAACGCCTCCCCACCCTGCCCTGCAGCCAGCAGGAGAGGGTACAAGTAGAGCCACCTTGCCTCAGGGCACATTCTAGGTGAGGCTAACGAGCAACCTGTCCTCCTCCCACCGCAGTGCCTGTGCTGTGAAGCTCTCTCCCTCAGAGGCCCGAAAAGCAGCCCCAGAACACAAGTTAACCTGAGGCCAGCGTGACCCCAGGCAGGAGACAACCAGGAAGGTTAAGCGCGCTCAATCCTGCAGTCCTGCAATGCACGCTCAGGCCAGGCATCTCTGCTTCCTCACTCAGAAAAGTGACATTCCAGACAGCTGGCACCTAGTGGTAGAAGGAGCCCAGGGAGGAAAATACAGCAGACCCAGTCTTTAGGCCTGGCCCTCAGTGACCCTAAACAAGACATTTCCCCTCTCCTGAGCCTGAAGGAGGGCTGTGGAAGAGGAACTCTAAACTGCATGACTGCTGAAGTCTGTGTTCCCAGGCTCTTTCTCCGCAGGCTTCCAACTGAAAAGCACGTAGTGCTTTTACTTAATTCTTAGAGACTTCTTTTAAGGACAAACCAGGCTCAATCCACTTGCTCCATTTAACAGAGACTCAGACCTGAAAACTCCCAAGGGAGATTCAGCTACAGTTGAAAACCCAGCAGCCAAGAGCCTCTGTTCTGCCCTTCTCACCGTTATCTGCGTGCCCTCCACCAGGCATGAGGAATTTCAAGGGAAGCCGACACCATCATGCAATTAAACATGGCAACACAAAACCAGCAGTATTTTTTCCCTTTTGTTTCTGCTTGTATTTAGTCAAAATACCACTATCCAGGTTTGTCTGTGTGTGGTCTTTGCATTGGCCTGAAAACTCTCATTGAAGACAGGCTATTTCTTGATTGTTTACCATACAGCACCAAAGACAATGCCATGAGCAGTTAATTATTACTCAAAGACATGGACTCTGCCCTCAAAAACGTGTGTTTTATGGACCTGCCAGTAAACGTCCACACAGTACATGGCCTTCCTTACTCACAATGGAATGAGAAAAAAAAGGAACTACCAATAAACTCTTTTAACCACTCTTCACAATTTTCATCTGGTTACAGATGGAAAATGAAAAGCTCCTGCCTGAGCCAGCAGTGGGTTGGGCGTGAAAAAGAAAAAGAGGAACAAAAACCCTGGGGCCTCCAGCCCCACTCTGCCCTGAATCCATTCACTCAATAAATGTTTACTGACTGTCTGCTAAATGCCAGGCAGTCTGCTCCCTCCAAACGGCCCTGTTGTCAGTCTGTAAAATTTATAATTATTTAAATATTTATCCACTATAATAGAATACTATATGGCATTTCTTCAAAACACATTTATTTCTACTGTAGGTTGTCTTCCACCGTCCATGTGGTGATGGGATGCTCCTCCAGCATCTTCTTCCTGTTCTTTTTTCGCAAAGGCTGGCTCCCTCTCGGGAACTAGTGCCCTCTACCCCTCACTCTCCCCAACCCTCACACGCTGCTTCACTGCAGTCCCAGCCCAGGCTGCACATTCCTGCAGGGCATGTCTTCCATTTGCATGCATCCATTCCCAAACACTGACAAAGCACCTACTATGTGCTGCACACCACATCTCCTGAAACCCCCCCACACAGAGTTCTCCACTGGACCTCTGGCCGCAAAAAAACATTGCATGAAGCAACCAATCATAGTTCCATAGTGAAACAGCTTGGTGATAAAGCTAATGAAGAAATGAACACAGCATGGATAAATAAAACCCACTAAATAAATGGCAAACCTCGATGTTACCATTAGCCATTGCCATTTCCTTTATCACCACCGAAACATGTTACCTTCCTCCCCAGAGACAGTAGACAAGCTTAAATTTTACATTTTCCTTCGTACCTTTAAAGAAGTGTGAACTCTTCAAATTCTGTAAAAATAAAATAATCAGGAGGAAAGACAGTGAAGACCCAGCACCTGAGGAAGACAGCAGGATCATAAACCTAAGAGAAGATTCAGGTCCTTTCAGCACTTCAGTTCTACAATTCCCGGAACGAGAACACTGCCAAATGAGAGCCAGGCTTCGTTTCATCACAACTGGTCTAAATATCACAGTTTACAATTCTTAGAGGACACACCCAAGTCCCATTCAGGAGAAGAACTGACTGGAAAATGCAGAAATAGGAACTGGGAAGACAGAGTACAGAAAACCCGTAACTTAACACAAAATTTAGGTGCTGGTACCCGTCCTCAACCCCCACATTCGCACAACTAACTACAAAGACTGTGTTCCATCAGCAAAGACATTCTTATCTCATTTACCCCTTTGGTCCAACAGTCTAATTCATTTAGGTATTCTGACAATGGCTTACTTTTTATTTAGAAGCAATTATGTAGCAGGCCCTGGTCTAGAACCTGTACTAGACAGACACAATAAACATACGGTTGTTCTCAAGAAGCTGACAATCTAGTTGGAAAGATAAAGCTATCACACAAAAATTCAAGAACAACAAGGCTTTACAGGTTGTAAAGGGAACAGGACTGCATGAATGGGATGAACGTGGGTTGGAGTGGGTGGGAATGTATCATGGAAGAGAAGGAACACAGGAAGGGAAAAAAAGCACGCAGAATGGCAACAGAGAAGATGCACAGTATTTCACAACAAGAGGGCAGGTGTGGATAAAGGAAATGGCAACTAATATGGTCACTGGGGAAGCAGGAAGAGTTCAGATAGGCACCGAGCCTGCATGAGGTACAGGAGACATGCTGCAGAGTAGGGGAGTGGGAAGTCTGGGAATGCATTTTTGAAAGTCAATTAGAAGAGTTCCTTCATGTTTTATTTGGTACCTAGTGAGCCCGTTCTATGTGCCAGGCAGTGTACTGGTACAGTACAGCTGCCAGCACATCTCCATGCTGGAGATGCTGGGATACAATGTAAACGTGACAGCAGTTTCAAGGACCTAGGCATATGGCCTCACAGAGCAACCGCAAGTACACTGGCAATTACAGGACAGAGTGATAAGTGCTATGAGAACAAGGAACTTATGGGACAGTAAAGATGGGGCACCAACTTCATGCTGTTAAGAAAAATAGCCATATTGGTATTAATATTATCAATACTGTTATTCTTAATGGAAGCTTCCATTTACTGAACACCTACCACATGCCAAGCACTATACTTAGTACTCATTTAATCCTCAGAGAACCCTCTAGTCACTGCTCCCACCTCTTTTCAACCAGAGAAGAAGCAAATCTTCACAAAGATCACAGAACTGCTAAGTGGCAGCCTGTGTTCAGAGAACACCATCTCTGGCACTCCCTCTAGTACTAGCCACGAGCAATTCCAACGCAGACGAGCCACCTAGCATCAATCGGGTAACACACACCCAAGCGACCCACTGGCCAAACCCTCCAAGATAACGCTGGACATCAAATCCAGTTTCTGCAAGCTCACTTTTTCAGGACTGAATGTCTCAACTCGAATTCAAATACCTCTCCTAAGATAAAAAAAAAAAAAGAAGTTAGACTTCCTCAAAGCATTAATATCCCCCTACTGCCTCCCCTCTGTGTCTCTCCGGCCCCAATCCCCAACGAGAGCCAAGGGCTGTTGGTGAGACACTGTCTCAGACCTATGAGCCCAGACCAAAGGTAAAGAGAACACTGACAACCTTGCCAACCCCACAGTACAGTTTTTATATATTCCTTTTGATCATCTGTGAGATCATTTAATTTAAAAAAGACCACTTTCATTTCCAGGAGCCCCTTTGGAACAGAGTACAAACCTTGAAAGGTTACAGAGAACTTTTCCACAGATACAGAACTTCCAACAAGGAAGGAGAAACCACAGTGCCCTTTGAGAAAGGTCTCAAAACAAAAAGGGCACAGCCAGCACTGAAAGTTAGTTCAATATGTTGGGGAGCCTCTTCTCAGTCAGAGAGGGGTTCCCAAACCAATCCAAACCCCATGACCTACAGAGATGAACCAACCAGGCTCTCTGCCAGGCTGGGCAGAACAGTCTTGCAAACTGGTCATGGGCAAGGGAATATACTATCTGCTCTATTAAAGCAGTAAAGGATGCTTTGGTTCTTTCATTGGAGAGGGAGAAGAGAGGGAATATATAGGGGTCTAGGTAGGTGGTGATGGGAAGTTGGGAAATCATGTTTCAAAAACACATGGAGATGGAAAAGGGAGTCAGAGATGAGAAACAGAGCAGATCCTTCTGGGATATTTATTTAAGGCTATGCATGGGAAGCTCTGCGTGCAAAGTGTGTATATCTGACACTTGTTGAAGTGACAGCCCCGCATCTCTGCAGACTCGGTGAGATGGGCGGTCCCAGCAGCTGTGCCACGCTCCAGTAAGTTGGCAGATTTGCCTCGGATCTTCTGGCCAATACTTGCCAATAGCTCAGATGGCAAGGTAATTTCTTAATTAGAAAGAAAGAAAAGAAACATCCATCTAGAAGTGGAAAATAAAGTAGCAGAATCTAATACAGTCGGGAGCGGGGGTGGTGAGAAAAGAAGGGTCCCAGGCTTTGGAAAGCGGGTCAGGAAGAAACAGAAAAGATCTGGCTTGATTTCTGAGAAGCGTCCCTGTTCCCCGGCTCCTCTGAAATCAGGAGAGATTCTTTAGGGAATTGTCCGGGAAGGGAACAGACAACCCAACTAAATTATTCAGATGGCAGACAAAAGAATTTAGAGTCTTCCGGCTGCTACTCAACAAAACAGACAGTTAGTAAATGGTAAAGAGAAAAGGAAGCACACAATTATCCATCGGCACAAATTCTTGAACACCCTCCTCCCTCTGCTCAGGCCTGAATCGTTTGTCCAGTTCCCTTTCTAACCCTCAGGCCATTTCTACTTTATCTCTTCTACAGGCTTTTCAGCAAGTCCGCATGCCTATCGGCTACAAGTGGCTTGGGCTCTTCCCTTTAAGCCAGGGCACTGAGACATACTACAGTACAAAATGGCCCAGAATCTTATCTCCCATCATGCCAGCTTACCTCCACTTCAGGATAGGAGAGGCCTGAAGTGTCACCCTTATGATATTTCAAAACAGACAACCTACTGCTAAGTGGAATTGAATACAGGGGATCTAGAGCCGCCCATTCTTATAGGACAATCCAGGCTCCCAACTTCAGCTGCTTTCCGGCCACGTCAGGACGACTTCTTAGGCATTTCGGTATTTCCTTACAGGCCGATAGTCATTTTTTCAGTAGCAGATAAGGAAAACCTTTAACTGTTAGAACTTTCCTGCAACATCTCCTGATGTGGTGAGCTCTCTCATCACAGGAATTTCTCAGCAGAGGCTGTCGGTTCCTTGCATATGGGCACATCCTAGTTACTCACCAGGGATCAGAGCGGGGCATTAGGAGGGTCTGGCTGCAATCAGGAGACCGGACCAGATCCCTTCTCAAGTCTCTTCCTTAGTCTGTATAAGGGAGGCAGGCAAAAAGGTGTTAATAAGCACATCCGGTCTCCTGCTGAGCATTTAACTTAAAAATCAAACACATATCAGATCCATGTAGAAAGACACAAAATCACCTAAGGAAAACAGAACGCTGCCAAGGCTAGTAAACCTGACTAGAACCAGATTAAATTATTTAAAAATCTCTCTCCATTTTTACACAGACCCAAATCAAAAGGGGAACTGGGGGCTTCCCTGGTAGCGCAGTGGTTAAGAATCCACCTGTCAATGCAGGGGACACGGGTTCGCGTCCTGGTCCAGGAAGATCCCACATGCCGCAGAGCAACTAAGCCCATGCGCCACAACTACTGAGCCTGCGCTCTACAGCCCACGAGCCACAACTACTGAGCCCACATGCTGCAACTACTGAAGCCCGCGCCTAGAGCCCGTGCTCCACAACAAGAGAAGCCACGAAGCCAACGCAACGTGAAGGCCGCGCACCGCAACGAAGAGTAGCCCCCGCTCGCCACAACTAGAGAAAGCCCATATGCAGCAACGAAGACCCAACACAGCCAAAAATAAATAAATAAAATAAATAAATTGGAAAAAAGGAGGGGTGGGGGGATTGGCCATTAGTGAAAGCACAGAGAAACTGAGATGAGCAGACATGCATTGCCAATAGAGGCACAGACCAGAGACAGGCAACCTTGGCCTAAAGACACACTGCCACAGCTGCACGGCGGGAGACATCCTTTCTGTGAGGGTGAAGGCAGTCATCGTGCCTCTCAGCCTGGTTCCCTAACGCAAGTGTCACTTGTACTCCTTGTTCTGAATTTATAATCCCCAATGGCCTTCTGCTAATCTTTCCACTTCATCTCCAAGCCTGCCCCACCAGGTCTTATGCTATGCTCAAAAGGTCTTCCTTTAAACCAGCTAATCACCAAAACAAAACCACATATTCTCCTTTCAGAACCTCTCCTGAGACTCCGCCCAGGTTCAACCAAATCATCTGAAGAGTAGCAACTTTTCACACTAGAGTCTGAGACACACCCCTGGAAAAAAGAAGTGAAGTTGATGGCCCAGACCAGCAGCTCTTAAACTTGATCATACGTCAGAATCACCTAAAGGGCTTGTTATAAGAGCTTGCTGGGCCTCCACCCCAGAGTTTCTGGTTCAGTAGATCTTAAGTAGGGCCTGAGACTCTGCATTTCTAACAAGCTCCCAGGGGAGTCTGCTGCTTGATAGTCTGGGGACCACACTTTGAGAACCACTGGCCTAGACCATTCAAGTAATCCAGGATACAGAGTTGAGAGACCAAAAAAGCTGTCACTGACTAAAAACCCCAAATAATCCCTGCAACTTCAAGGAGACAATCACCCCCATATGAGTAGCAGTACACCTGTTGAACACCAAGCCAGGATCTATGCAAGCAATTTGGTCTACATTACCTAATTCTAAATGAACAGGGTAATGGCTAGGCTAAACAAGTGGTGTAATTGCAACAACAATAATTATTATTATCATTATTAAAATTAGTGGGCCGATAAATCATCTTGATCAGAAGGATCAAGAGTCAGTGATGGGCTTCCCTGGTGGCGCAGTGGTTGAGAATCTGCCTGCTAATGCAGGGGACACAGGTTCGAGCCCTGCTCTGGGAGGATCCCACATGCAGCGGAGCAACTAGGCCCGTGAGCCACAAGTACTGAGCCTGCGTCTGGAACCTGTGCTCCGCAACAAGAGAGGCCGAGATAGTGAGAGGCCCGCGCACCGCGATGAAGTGGCCCCCGCTTGTCGCAACTAGAGAAAGCCCTCGCACAGAAACAAAGACCCAACACAGCCAAAATAAATAAATTAATAAACTCCTACCCCCAACATTCAAAAAAAAAAACAGAAAGAAATAGCAGAAAATCTCGAATTAGGTATGAGCATGAATTTAAAAAAAAAGAGTCAGTGACAAACATAAAGAGGTCAATTACAGGATCAATCTGAGCTCAACTCTCTTGCCCCCAGGCCTCTTTAATGGAGGAGGAAGGGGAAGGGAATTTAGCCAGCTATCTGGGAGAAAGCAGCAAAGAATTCCTGGAATTCCTTATCTTCCTCTGCCAGCCTAAACACAGCTCCTCAAGCAACTCAGTAAATCAACGAATACATAAAAAGAGTCCCGGGGGACCACAGGAATCTTCTCCCACTGTACCTCCACACTGGGCCAGCAGCAAGCGGCTGGTGGACGGAACCTCATAATAGCAAGATCTATGAGTTGCGGAGAGGAAACAGAAAGAAAAAGCCAGGTGGCTGTCCCCACCAGACCTCTACACTACAGTGCATTATGCAGAAGACGCTCTCAAGCAAGAAAGACCCCAGGAAAAGAATGCTCAGAAGAGAATTGTGAAAAACACTACCCAGGGAGGAAGCCAGTTAGCAAGCTGAAGTAGAGGACAGTGGACGGAAAGACTCTCAGAGCAGTGCCTGTCTCTTAAGAAACTGAGGGGTACTTCCCAAACTCAATGTCATATGAAAGCGTCAGTGGTACGGAACACTGAAATGCTAAAAGAACATCAAACTGAAGCCCAGAGAAAAGCTGATTTAAATAATGCTGATATGAGCAAGCTCAGTTACGGGTGGTAGATGGTCTTGGCAGGGGAACAACTGTCTCATTTTGTCAGATTGGGGGTCCCAATGCCGGGCCCCTCCTCATTCAGGACTCCAGAAAAGCAACACAATAGGGATTCCTCACTTCTGGAAACAGACACTGCTTTCAAAACCCTTGACTTTGCGTACCCTAATATCTTACCACTCTTCCACTGCCCTCCTCACACCACCAAATTTTTTATTTATTATTTATTTTTATATTTTTAACATTGGAGTATAATTGCTTTACAATGGTGTGTTAGCTTCTGCTGTATAATAACGTGAGTTAGCTATACATATACATATACCCCCATATCTCCTCCCTCTTGCATCTCCCTCCCACCCTCCCTATCCCACCCCTCTAGATGGTCACAAAGCACCGAGCTGATCTCCCTGTGCTATGCGGCTGCTTCCCACTAGCTATCTATTTTACATTTGGTAGTGTATATATGTCCATGCCACTCTCTCACTTCGTCCCAGCTTACCCTTCCCCCTCCCCGTGTCCTCAAGTCCATTCTCTACGTCTGCTTCTTTCTTCCTGTCTTGCCCCTAGGTTCTTCAGAACCTTTTTTTTTTTTAGATTCCATATACATGTGTTAGCATATAGTATTTGTTTTTCTCTTTCTGACTTACTTCACTCTGTGTGACAGACTCTAGGTCCACCCACCTCACTACAAATAACTCAATTTCATTTCCTTTTATGGCTGAGTAATATTCCATTGTATATATGTGCCACATCTTCTTTATCCATTCATCTGTCAGTGGACACTTAGGTTACTTCCATGTCCTGGCTATTGTAAACAGAGCTGCAATGAACACTGTGGTACATGACTCTTTTTGAATTATGGTTTTCTCAGGGTATATGCCCAGTAGTGGGATTGCTGGGTCATACGGTAGTTCTATTTTTAATTTTTTAAGGAACCTCCATACTGTTCTCCATAGTGGCTGTACCAATTCACATTCCTCTTGCAACAGTGCAAGAGGGTTCCCTTTTCTCTACACCCTCTCCAGCATTTACTGTTTGTAGGTTTTTTGATGATGGCCATTCTGACCATCACACCACCAAAATTTTACCAATTTCTGAAGTTCTCAGAAAATATGTGTTCAGAGAAGAGAGAAACCCTAGGGTTGAAGAATCCATCCAAGTAGGAAAGGACGGCTGATAAAACTAAAGATGTTAGCCTGGAGAGATTGGGGAACCAGATATCTGCAGGGCTACCACAGGAAAGAGATGAAGTATGTTGTACATGGAATTGGTAAGAAGGGTGGGAAGGTAAGGCAGGTACTGTCAAAGTCACATGATTTGTGTAATACCAATTACAAAAAGTAAAACTCCACAAAACCTCATTGGCTGTCAACTAAGAGGCCTGGATTATAAAATGTTGAGAAACTCCTTACTAGCCACAGCCTGAAAGGCCCTCCATGATCTGGGCCTGCCCACCTCTCCAATCACACGTCAGGTCACTCTCACCCACCACGCTCTACATGAATTTTCCTTCTGTTGCTGGAAGAGTCCAAGCCCATTTTTGCCTCTCAATCTTGTCCTTGCTGATCCCTCAGCCATAAACAGATCTTGGCATGGCTAGCTCTTCATCAACATTCAGGCCTTAACTTGAATTACACCTCTTCGGAAAGGCCTTCCCAGTCACCTCCGAAGTATGATCACCCCAACCTCCCCCAGGGTCGCTCTTGGTCACATCGCCCCTTTTATTTTATTCACAAGACTTACCACCATCTGATATCACCTTGTTTATCATACTGTTGTATTATAATGAGTCTTCCTCACTTGAACACAAGTTCCATGAGAAGAGAGACCTCATCCATCTGTTTCCCAATTCCTAGAATACCGTCAGACAGTGATACTCAAATATTTGTTGATCAAATGAGTATTTGTTGAAACACCGGGCACAGTCCAACTCTTTACGTATGAGAAACCTGGCTCTGTATGCAAAGGCATGTTCTTTTGCATCTAAATTATAGAAAATTAGTTTGTTTAAAATAAGAATTAGCAGAGCACTGACAAAAATATGTCAGTTTTTCTGTAATAAATCATTAGAACTTAATGAGCACCTTAAATTTTTTCCATGTTTCAAATAGATGAAGTCTGCATAGATAGGGATGATATTTTGGCTTCTTATAATGGCAATTCCAAGTGATAATTTCTGGGTAGTTATTAATAACTAAAATAATCAATACGTAAAAGACCATTCTTAGACATTCTATTGTCAGGTAAAATGACGTGCTATAAACATCACAACACACATATTATGATGCAAATACAAACTTATGGAAAATACTCAAATAATCTTAGTATCAGCCAACTATTCAACATTTGAAGAAAAATGGGAATGTTTATCACACTGGTATCGGTCAACAAAACTTCCTGCACTTCAAGGATGGCATATAATACCACTACACATGCAGCCTATGTTCACACCACTTCTGTCATTCTTTCCAAAAATTTAATACTTGCCAGCCAGATTGCTCTATTGCGCCAAAGTTGAAACAAAATTTAGCCATTCTCAACGTCTGCTGCAGTTGGGTCTCAGGACGTGCAACAAACATGAGTGCTGCCCCTGCATTCTAAAAATTCCATTTCAATAAATCAAGTGGCCCAGGTCTTATAAGGGACATTAACAGTAGAGCATTAATCAAGCATTTTGAAAATGGCCCATGAAGAGACTGCATATGGGCCCAACTCCAGCAACAGAAACATAGGAAGAATTCTCTCATCAAGCAGAAGTGTGTGGAACAGAATCCTGAGCAAGTTTCCCAGCAAGCCACAGGTAATTTGCAAAATGATCGCAAAGGGCATCACTTGCTTTTACAAAATAGCATCTTTTATCTGAAAACTCCAGCGTGCCTTTGACATTACCAGAGGCCATTTCTGTTGAGGTCCTTAACGTGAGCAAGAATCAGTCCCAGTTTTCAACAGTCTGGCCCCTTTCTCCACCAGACAGACAGGAAATCAATGGGTGATTAAATTGGTCGCGATGTTGGGCTACTGCTAGTTCCCCCTGCCGGGAAGAGGGCTCCTCAAGGTAAGAATGGCAAGCCAGGGATGATAACAAGAGATGTTATGCCGCATTTACCATATATTCAAGTGGCCCTGGGAACTCTTCCCAATGCTTTCTTATTTCTGATCTCTACATGGCTGCATGAGTGTAGCTCAATCAGGCAGGAGCATACACAGCCTGCCTTCTGTCCAACACATCACATGGCATCTCAGACGTCGGGAAATTTTAAATCAGGGCAGCAGGCAACTGGTCATGGGCTCTGGATGCCTGCTGCAACTGGAAGGCCACTCTGAATCAGATTCCAGCTCACCATCAGTGACCTGTATTTCCATGAACTACCCCAACGTCCGTCCTCTCTTCAACTAGCTTCACATGTCTATAACATATTTCTGCACACCGAAGAGAGCAGTGGAGAGCCCCAGCACACTCTTATTATACTCAAAGGGTACCATATTTGGGAGGAGGGGTGCAATCTGGCAATATATGTATCCAAAACCTTAGAAGCTACATACCATTAAATGCAGCAATTCCATTTAGTAATTTATTCTAAAGGAATAATTCTGAATGTATCCAATGACATAACTACAAGGATGCTGACAGTGACCTGTGAGAAGCTAGAAACAAGTTAAATGTCAAACAATGAGGGCCTGGTTAAATAAATTACACTATATCCATTTACTAGAATGTAAATATATTCAGCCATTAAAAACGATGCTGTAGGGCTTCCCTGGTGGCACAGTGGTTAAGAATCCACCTGCCGGTGCAGGGGACACGGGTTCGAGCCCTGGTCTGGGAAGATCCCACATGCCGCGGAGCAACTAAGCCCGTGAGCCACAACTATTGAGCCTGCGCGTCTGGAGCCTGTGCTCCACGACGGGAGAGGCTGCGACAGTGAGAGGCCCGCGCACCGCGATGAAGAGTGGCCCCCGCTCGCCGCAACTGGAGAAAGCCCTCGCACAGCAACGAAGACCCAACACAGCCAAAAATTAATAAATAAAAAAATAAAAATTTTTAAAAAAGAAACGATGCTGTAAAGGATTATTCAATGACATTAATCTTATAAAATATTAAGTAAAAAAAATACACCTTCTACAAGATCTCATTATTGTTAGAGATATTCCATTTTTGCTAAAATTACAATCTAGAAGAGAGACACCAACAGGCTTTACGGTGGTTATTTCTGGCCAGTGGGATTACTGGCAAATTGTTTTCTTTTTCCCCTCAATTTTCTAAAAACTTTTATATAATAAATGTGAATCAGGTTTTACATCCAAAAACACAGAAGTCATTATTTAAAAATAACTCAGTGCTCTGTGGAAACATCTCACAGGTTTTAAACACTCATTTGTAGGAGACAATCACAACGTCTCAGAACCAAGCACAGTGGCATTAGGATTTCTGCCCAGTGACGTGCATTATAACATGGTGCCAACCAGAATGCAGTTTCACTGTGCTTCTTGAGGTCTTGAACAAATGGGGCTGGATATAGACCCATCACACCAGGACTACCCTATCTTGATGTCATAATTACCAGTGTTATTTTAAAGCTTGCAAATAAATATATAAGTAAACAAAAAGTTAAGAAAAGGCAACTATGAAAGAAAGAGGAGGAGTAAAGAATTTGCTTTTCTGCCCCCCAGGCCACAGTTAATCATTAAGTTCAGCCCCTTTTAGGATGTGCTCCAGGCGCATCTTGGTAACCTCAGAACCTCAGTGTCCCCTGGAAGAGGAGAAAGGAGGTGTCAGCCAAAGGTTCAGAATTAAAATCTGAATCCAAAGTAGGGAAGTGGGTGATACACATGAATTCTTTCCTGAATGTGCACACGTAAGGTTTTGTATTTTTTTAATCACAAATCCCATGACATTCTTCATTATTATATTTGGCTTTTATATTGTGTATACATAAGCAAAAATGTTACTTTAGAAATTACACAATAATCCTCTTACTAGTGATCCTAGCAGCCCTGGGAGGTAGGGGAAAATGCTCACTACTATTGAAAATCAGAGGTAGAAGGCTATGCTACCTGTCCCAATGTGCACAGCAGGGTAACATCACAGGGGCAGCTAGTACTGAAAATGGGAACCAACCTTCACAGCAAATAGTGAAAAAAATAAAAGAGCAGACCAAGACAATCTTTTCAAATGAAGTAAAGAATCATACAAATAAGCTTAGTTAAAATGTAAAGCATTATATAAAATGTGAAACATTTAAGTTATATTGAATTTTGCATTAATTCTTAGATTGGACTAAGAGTTCATTAATTATTGATTTATTGTTGTAATTTCCCCCTTTTACTGCAGCAAAACTGCACAAAAACATGACATCCTTCACATCTCCTCTGACTTTCACACAGCACTACTATACAAGCGGTAATCTCTGCAAAAATTATTTAAAGGCTTGCATTTTCTCAAAGGAGCCTCTTAATATTCAAAGATATTCAAATCCTTCTCTTTTGAGACTGGTTTCTTGTCAGCATGCTGGTTGTTTTTCTCACCAATTATGAGCGGGTCTAACCCTGCTTGGTCCTCATTTGTCTGTAGAATGGTTTGAGCAGTGCTCCAGCAATCCTTTTATTGACTATCCATAATCCTACACCTTTTGAAAGATTTGCAATTTCACTCTGAAATATATTTGCATGGAAATTGCATGGTACTGCCATATCTGAAAGCCAAACACTGGCTGACAGACCTCAAGGATGGACAACAGCAGATGGGAGTGTTAGATGGAAGATAACTGAAAGGGAACTCTTAGTGTCCTACTGCTGTGTAACAAATTACCACAAAACTCTCAGCTTAAGACACATTTAGTATCTGACTGTTTCCTTGGGTCAGGAGTCCAGGCACTGCTTACCCGAGTCCTCTGCCCAGGGTCTCACAGGTCATCACGCTATCAACCAGGCTGTGTTTCATTCTGGAGCTTGGGGTCCCCTTCAAAGCTCACACAGTTGGTAGAATTCAGTTCCCTGAAGTTACAGGACTGAGGCCCCCATTTTCTCTCTGGCCAGCAGCTGGGTGTCACTTGCAGCTCCTAGAAGCTTCCCACGTTTCCTTTCCACATAAACACTCCCTCCCCAAACACGGCAGTTCACGTCTTCAAAGTCTGCAGGAGACAATCTTGCTCCAGTCTCCTAAAACAGCGTCTAACATGATGTGACGATCACGGAGGGGTTTATACGAGGGCAAGAGGCACTGGGGGTCACTTTAGGGTACATTCACCACCTGGACCATTTTTATAAGTGATCAATCTGTTAGTAAAGATTTAATGTTATGACCACTGTTGATTTCCTAGGCAATCCCATAATTCAGAAATTCAGATAATGAACACTTGCGTAACAAGGATCCCTTAGTCCTCACCTCTCAGATCCATCCTCTCCGTTCCCTCAGTCAAGACTCTGGTTTAGAGCCCAACATTTCTTGCCAGCACTACTGAAACGGCATCCAGTCGTGCTCTCTCCCAATCTACCCCCTTCAATGCCCCTAGAGAGAGCTTAGTTAACGTGCACACCCTCACCATGTTTCTTCTCTGCTTGAAATCCGTCTGTAGCTCCCCACCAGCAGCAGGATAGAGTCAAAGCTTTTCAGCAGGCAGGTCAGTGCCTTCACGACTGTATTGCCCGAGACGTCCAATGCCACATCCATCTCTCTCCAGCCCTCCCTGTATTCTCACCTTGAGGCCCAGGAGACCCCCTCTGCCCGAATTTCCTCCGCCTTAGCCATCCTTCTGACCTGAGATTCAGGATCACAGCCTCTGTGAAGCCGACCTTGACTTCCCTAGGAGGTCCTGCATGATCCATCTTTCACACTCCCACTGAATCTTACATATAATTATTACAACATTTACCCCTCTGTGCTCCAGCTACTGGTCTCCAGGTGCTTCTCCCAACCACACTGGGAGCATCTGGAGGCCAGGAGCTAGTTTTTTCCTTCCTGTATCTTAGCAGTACTAGGGAACAGACAACAGTAATGGCTTTTGAATTAATCATATTTCTACTACAGGGTGGCGATGAAGAGCACAGATTATGAAACCGCACAATCTATACGAGGAAATGAATGTTAACTAAATATACTGTGGCAATCACTTCACAGTATATGTATGTCAGGTCATTACGTGGTATAACAAACTTATACAGAGCTGTATGTGAATTGCATCTCAGTAAAAACAGGAAATAAAAGACATAAATTTTACAAAAAAGAAAAGACAAAGAAACCACACAATCTGAATGTGAAGGCCAGCTAGACCACTGCATGCGTGACTCAGGCAGGTTACTCGACCTTTCTGTGCCTCGGTTTCATCATCTCCAAATAAAAAAAAAAATCTCTTTAAAAAAAACAACTCTAAAACCTCTAAATCTCTGCAAAAGAAAAAAAAAATATCTACTTCAGATTGCAATGAAGAGCAAACAGGTTAATATTTGTAAAGAACTTAGGAAAGGGCATGGCATACGCTTAGGATATGGAAATATAAAAATCTGTAAGTAAAATAAATAACCAACCACCACATGATACACAATAGTAGGAAATTCATCCAAAGGATAGAGAGATGCCACACAGATCAGAGAGATGAACCAACGGTAAACCTGTTATCATCAATATTGTTTGGAAATACTCCAGCCAAAAAAGAAAAGGTACAAATAAAAAACAAAAGCAAACTACAAAAGAACAGAGAAAGCAAGAAGTGCAAAATCCTGATAATCCTAGTATCTGACACACAGTAAGTATAAGAGCAACTCTACTAGACTCTCTACTTTTTACATGTTCGACGATTTCCAGAATGAAAACAATTTAACTCTAAATAGATCAGAGTAGGCCTAGCATCCCGGGAGACTAAAAGCACCCGGGCAAGGTGCTTTTGCCTCTCACATGTAAAGGAACTACCCTTCCTTCTGCTGTTCATAAGCTGACACGCATCCCTGGTGAACCTGAGAAGATGCTCTGCTCCACCCTCTCCAGCTGCGTGGATGCCATCTTCTCCACCATGCTTCTCTTCAGAGATGGCGTGTTGCACTGAGAAACTACCGACACCAAGAGAGCTCGGTTAAAATGCCAACTCTGTCACTTGTTAGCTAACCCTCCTCAGCCTCAGTTTCCTCATCTATAAAAATGGAAAACCCTACCTCATATGGTTTTTAAATGGATTAAATAATATATTTTAAAAATAGCACAATGTCTGCCATGTGGCAGGTAATCAGCCAATGTCTTTTAAAAATTAAATTAAAAGAGTAGGTGGGGACTTCCCTGGTCACACAGTGGTTAAGAATCCACCTGCCAACGCAGGGGACACGGGTTTGGGCCCTGGCCCGGGAAGATCCCACATTCTGTGGAGCAACTAAGCCCGCAAACCACAACTACTGTGCTGGCGTGCCACAACTACTGAAGCCCCCGTGCCTAGAGCCCGTGCTCCGCAGCAAGAGAAGCCACCGCAATGAGAAGCTCACGCACCACAACGAAGAGTAGCCCCTGCTCACCACAAGAGAAAGCCCGCACGCAGCAACGAATACCCAACACAGCCATAAATAAATAAATAAATAAATATTAAATAAATAAATAAAAATAATTTTAAAAAAAAAGAGTAGGTGAACTCAGGATGTCTAAACCCAAAACTTCCACAGGTCAGCAACCTGCCTGCAAATCGAGGTTCGGGTAAACTGGGAGGGAGGCTGGACTACACTGACCACAGTGTACACAGCGTACACTGACCACACCTTCATCCCAGTGACTTGAATACCAGAGAGTAACCAGGGAGCACAGCCCACCTACCTGTAAAACAGACTTGCTACCCCAACTTGACCCAAAGACCTGAAAGGACCACGCATGGGCCAGCCCCTTCCCAAGTCACACAGGGTGAATCGCTGGCTGTAGCAAAGTCCCCACATCACTGGCGCTTACTGCCACACCCAGGTAAAGTGAAAGCAGCTTTCAGAGATCAGGGTTAAGCTCCTATCCAACACAATGGAGTAATTCTCAGGGCTCAGCCAACCCCGACTCCAGGGCCGCACCAAATCACATAATCACCCTTCTCTCCCATATCACTTTCCAATTAAAAACAAAATGCTCAGCAACAGGGGCGGCAATGCTTACCACTTATAGATAAAGGAAAAAGCTGGTCAGTACACAGAGAGCGCAGCGAGAGCACTAGTCAATTTTCAGAGTGTGCTGATATCGTCCAGGTGGAACTAGGGGGAGGCAGACGCCGAAAGCAAGTTATTCAAATGAGGCACATTCCTCTAGGTATTTATCCAACTGATGGGAAACTTACGTCCATACAAAAACCTGCATGTTAATGTTTATAGTAGCTTTATTCATAATCACCAGCCTCTGGAAGAAACCAAGATGTCCCTCGATGAAGGACACTGATTGGATGAAGGGATGAGTGGTGAATGGACGCACAGACTATGTACACCCAGACTGTGGAATACTATTCAGCAATAAAAAGTGATCTATCAATCCTCAAAAAGACATTGATGACTCTTAAATGCCTCTTGCTACATGAAAGGAGCCAGTATGAATCCAATCATATGACATTCCGAAAAAGGCAAGGCTACAGAGACAGTATCCGTATCAGCCGTCGCCAGGGTTTGGGAGTAGAGGGAATTGAACAGGTGAAACACGGGAGGATTACTTAAAGTGGTGCAATGATTCTGTACGCTACCGTAAAGGTAAATACAAGACATCAAGCATTTGTCAAAAACCCAGAGAACTTTACAGCACAAGAGTGAAACCTTAATGTGTACGAACTTTTGAAAATCATTTAGGATGAGAGAGAAGGGGAAATTCCGGGATAGAATGCAAACTGTGACAAAAGAATCTAAATGTATTACAAATGGATGAAGCAACCTCACTTAAGGAGGTGGGGGTTAAGGTGCTGACCAAAGTAATATAGTTGGAAACGAGGAATGTCTATAAAACTAAAAACAAAAGGAACTGTACGTTAAGTACAGTTCATGTACACTGGCTGTCAAAATCGTTTCCCACAGGGGTGTGGGTTAACAATTCTTAAAGCACTACGCTGCAATTGAACAACTAAGTAAACGGCTGGTGGGAGCCGGTTTTCTCACTCTCAGCCTGTTGGAAGAGGAAGTTACAGATAAGCAAAGGGAGGAGGCTAGAATGATTCACATTAGATTTGGAGACACGGTGTGAATTTATGTTTAGCTTAATACAGATACAGATGGTTACATAAACCTTGATAAACATGTGTATATACAAGAGTTAGCATACACACACACATTTCCTTGCTCTATCAGCTGAGAGGGCTGGAAGCAAAGATACCCCAGTAGCAACACGTACACCCAGCACCCAGATCTTGGTTTCTAACACCATTCTTCAATAAAGGAGATAAAGAGTCAATCTCTTCTCTCAAGGGTTTATATGTTACCACAGGGAAGTCTCAGTCTCCGTGACTCATTTGTCTAAATTCAGACAAAGCCAGGATCTCATGATGTATATTTCTATTGCTACAGCTACGCTGCTGTCCAGGAAATGTGAGAACTTAAGATCTATTCTTCCTTCTTGAGAACTGGCACAACATATGTCTACCTTTAGCTGCCATTTATTGGTGGACACTTGGGTTTCCTCTCCTCCACTGTCTATCGCGGGTTCATTCTCAACTTGAGCTCCTGGTTGGCTTTACACAGAGGTCTTGTTTGTGCTGGGTAAAGGACAGTGAGTAGGTTGAGTAAGGCCCGAGGAAGTTTCTCCCACTGAGCATGTGTCTCCCTGTGTGACACTATCAAGCAGCCCACTGGCTGAAGCCTCCACCTCAGGGCTGGTAAGCGGGCCCCTTGGAAACGACATCTTCCCATATAAAGGATTAAGGAGTTATAAGGAAGAAATGTATCACCCAAAAAGGGTGACGTGGAAGAATGCCATCAACCTTCCTTCACTGCACTGGGAGTGCTCCGTGGAGAAGAGACTGGCACAGCTGATGGTGATAAGGCCTCGAGAAGAGGCACAACAGGAGAGGAGAGGAGAGAGGCCACGGGATGGAATGAACTCTCAGAGGAAGACTGGGGGCCAAAAAGTGGAGGCTCAAATTGAGTGGTGAGTGGAAGGAGATGAGTTCAAAGAGAAAGGGTGGAGAATTCTGACGAAAGACCTTAAAATGGCGATCATCTAAGAGCTCAGTTGCAGGATCCTTAGAACCAGAAGGCTCTGAGTTTAGGGGCAGGGACAGTTAAGACGAGGAGTAGAGAACACAACTCTGGCTGCAATAAAAACTAAGTACAGAAGCCCAGTGCAAGAAGACCACAACACAATAGGCAAGAGATACCTGGGGCCTAGACCAAAGTAGAAGTTGTAGGGACAGGGAAACATGCATCACCTAAGAGATGCAGACAGAATAAAGATGGGGAGAAGCAGCCCCACACACCTTAAACGACCCTTTCCAACAATAGTAAGGGTGAGAGAAAGTCATCTGTTACTCTCTACAAAGCCTGAAAACAAAGCAGAAAGAACCAGGGGCCCGAATTCCAGTCAGCACCGCTGCTACAGTGGGATCCAGGGCAAGTCACAATGCTTCTGGGCCTCAGTTTCCCCACCAGTAAGCTTGGAGAGCTTGATATCTGCATCCACCCCCACCCCCATCTATCCCTTTTGGTAAAAGCTGTAAGTCACACCTGGAGCATGGGTGGTGACTGTGCCAGGCGTGCCAGGGTCCAGGCATAGCAACTGACAATCCCTGTGTCTGCCTCAGTGTGCGGTCACCCCGCACCCCTTGAACCTGATTCCAAAAGCATGAGCCCCAAGCTTCGATTAGCTCAACCTTCTGTGTTCCTCTCTCTTCTGTTCCTTCCTTCTTAGCTCTCCTCCTTCTCTTCCTGCCTGCTGATTCTAATTTTACTTCTTCCTGTTCCTTGTTTTTAAACTAATTTATCCCTGCTCACTTACGTCTCTGAAGTTCAGTACAATTTTTCTTAGTAAACATGTATTAATCAAGTACCTGCTATGAAACAGGCCACGCAGCAAAGTCATAGAGAGCCTGGACCAGGAAGGCAGACAGTCTGAGTGGAAACCTGTGAGAGTTGATCTTATGTGTCAACTGGACTGGGCTAAGGGTAGCCCAGAGAGCTGGTAAAAACATGATTTCTGGGTGCGTCTGTGAGGTTGTTTCCAGAAGAGGTTAGCATTTGAATTGGTAGAATGAGTAAAGAAGATTCACCTCACCAATGTGGTTCGGCACCATCCAATCTGTTGAGGTTCCAAACAGAACAAAAAGGTGGAGGAAGGGCAAATTTGCTCTCCTTGAGCTGAGACATCCATCTTCTCCTGCCCCAGACATCGGCACTCCTGACTCTTGGGCCTCTGGACTCAGACCTGGACTTATACCATGGGCTCCTTGGGTTCTCAGGCCTTCAGGTTTGGACTGGAATTATACCACCAGCTTTCCTGGTCCTCCAGCTTGAAGATGGTAGATGATGGGACTTCTCAGTCCCCATAATTGCATAAGCCAACCCTTCATCATAAGTCTCTTTCTATACATACATACACACACACACACACACACACACACACACACACGTATCCTAGTGGTTCTGTTTCTTTGGAGAACCCCAATTAATACGGAACCTCAGCTCTGCCACTTGCTAGCTAGGTGGCCTAAGACAAATTACATAGCCTCTCTACACCCCAGTTATCTTATTTGTAAAATGGGACTAAACACAGCATCTATCTCCGAAAGCTTTTGTGAGGATTACTGAGTTGAGTACGTGCAGTGCTTAGAACCGGTACAGAGAAAGCACTCAGGAAATGTTAGTTACTACTCCAGTTGCCGAGTTCCATTCTGTCGGGAGCACATGTGACCAACACAGGGTCACTACTCTCAGGCAGTCCAATTTAATAAGAATAATTATAATATAAAGCAGGCCAAAATACCTGAGGAGATACAGAGAGGGTGGCTCAGTTCAAATGGGGGTGCTACAGCTGAAAGAAATCAGAAAAGATTTCATGGCAAAGACATTCACTGGAAATGGGCCTTGAACAATGAGACCCGGTAAGAAAGGGAGGGAATTCCAGAGAAAGGGAAGAACGTAAAGGCAGAAGGACACCGCATGTTTGAAGACTAGTAAGAAACTCAGTTCGGCCAGAGACTTGGGCAATGATGGAAAATAAAGGGGTTTTTGTTTTGCTGTTGTTGTTTGGCCGCACGGCATGTGGGATCTTAGTTCGCTGAACAGGGATCGAACCCGAGCCCCCTGCACTGGAAGCGCACACAGAGTCTTAACCACTGGACCGGCAGGGAATTCCCCCCACAGTGAAGCCAGCCTGGGGAAGCCCCTGACCACCAGCTGACAACTCCTAATTCATTCATAGGCAGCGGGGAGCCACTGAAGGCTTTTGAGCAGAGACACGACAGGTCTCATGCCAGCCCAGACACAGTGTGCTGCGTGGACAGGCAGAGCCCTCCAGCTCTGCCAACACAGTCTCCTCCATGAGGTCATATGCCACACATATACAGTGGTCCTACCTATATGCTCGAGAGTACTCCTCTCTCCCTCTGGAGACGAGGGCACTGGATTCTTAAAGGAGCAGTCTGAGTGCCCTTTTAATGCACTTAAATGCAGGGGTGTCTGGAAATGGATTTAAATTAAAATAATAAATCAATATGATCTCTTTCAATAAACAATCTGGCTACTGACTCCCCACTGGGCCCTCAACAGGGTGACGTTGTTCAGTTTAAAGGCAGCCAAACTCTTACTTAAATTAAGTGTCATCCCAGCTAAATGAAGACCAGATGCGCAAGCCAAGAAATCTAATAGGGTTTAAAGAAAGGATTTCTGTAAAAGAGAAAACTGGGGGAGAGGTAGCGTTGACCGGAAGACAGAAAGTGCTGAGAAGAGAAGTCAAACCAGGGCTCCGGATCCATAGGGTCACTGGCAAGAAAAGGCAGCGCGCTGCCCTAGAGCCCATCCAAACAGGGCCCTCATCTGGAAGCGGCGCCTAGCATCCTACTCGGCTGTTAGCAACCTGTCACTCTTTCAGAAATCCCAGCCGGGGGAGCCAGACTTTCTATTTCGACCACAAAGTCCAGTGCTTAAAAGACAGCCCAAACCCAGCTCCCCAGGTGGGAGAGAAACTTCAGGCGTAAGCCGCATACCAGGTGGACACTAGCCAATCCGAAGCAGGCCTGGGTTTGGGAGCTTAAACCTGAACCAAGCCAGACACGACGGTGATCCCTCATGGCCTCAGCCCCTTAAGCCTCCTGTTCAATAAGCAGCTTTTACACCATCCAGAGAAGGCAGAGTTTTTGTAGGCTCAGAACCCCTCTTCTGTCGAGTAGCTTTCACCAGGACCGCCTCTTAGTCTTTCAATGCAGGGAGGGAGGGACAAACCAACCCACGTGCCCACAAGCCTCAGACGATGCACGTGGACTTCTAGGTCTTTGCTCTTTCAAGTGAGCAGGCAGCCTCCCTTGGGGACCCTGCTATCACTCTCTCCTTAAGCAGCCTGACCCTGTTTTATCAGCTGCTTCCACAGCTGTACCAACTGATGTCGCAAAGCCTAACTGAGGACCGGGGAGGAGCAGCGTGCTTTGGAAGTTCCGACCTGAGCAGACTGGCTCAGCCAGCAGCTTCAGAGAAGGGGGATGGGATGCGACCAGTTTTAAGAGGAGAACAAATACAGACGATGTGGACTCTGTGCACGGAGAAGCCCAACAGAGAGGTCAAGGCTGCACTCTGCAGTAACACATGTCCAACTAGCAGATAATCTCAACTGAGGTGACTTGGTGGTGACTTGTCTGCCTTTGAGACACTGTAGCAGGCAAGAGCCTGGGTTCCAGAACTGGAATCCTAGCCGTTTACTGACTGTGTGACCTTGGGCAAGTTACTGACACTCCTCTTCATAAAGTAATTGCAACGATTAAGTGAGTCACTGTAGGCCAAACGCTTAGAACAGTACCTGTTACACAACAACTAACACTTACCGTAGACTTACTGTCATTGTTAGTTTTGAACTCTACAGTTGATTCTTGTGTGTCTGATGTTTGGGTATCAGTATCACCTAAATGAAATGAAACCGTTACCTCCCTGTCCTTTCCTGGTTCTTCCACTCCACGAAATGGCTCAAACAACTGAGGAGCTACCAGTCAAATTTTAAAATATTAACGACCCATATATACCCAGAACTATTCAAACTGTCTTCTCTTCCAGCTCTTCCTGGGGCCAGGATGAACAAAGACCTACCTGGGTCCACAAATGATAAAATAAAGCAGAGGCTGTGAACAAGGACATGAGATGAGTTCTGTGTCCAAGCTGCTTGGAGAGTGCCCCTTCCAGCGAGGCCCCCTTGCAGAAAGGCTGCAGGTGGCAGGGCTGCCCTGGAGGCCCGAGCACACAGCAAAGGCAGGAGCCCCACCTCCGTGAGGAGCTGAAGAGAGAAGAGCCTGGGATGTCTTAGGAAGGGCTGAGCTGGCTGGAGGGAACGGAAAGCGGGGATACTGACTTCCCTCAGCCTCACAGCCACCTGCAGCCAGGGGTGATTAAGTTACTCAGGACACAAGTCCCGGCCACGCAGAGACGCAAGCCAGGGACTCTGCAGCCCAGAGTCCACGCTCTCCCGACCACGGCCTCTAAAAAGAGAGGAGCAAAGGCCCGGGGCTCTGGCAGCTCAGGACAGAAGCTACGTGAGGAGGAACAGCTCAGAATGACTGTTTTCAGGGCAAATCCAGGATGTGCACTCCACCTATCTAACAAGCCCTCGGGTGATGAGACTGTTAACAGTGGCAAAGGAGAATGCCAAATCTTGTCAAATTGGTTAGTGGTTAAGGAAACAGGGTAAATCGCTAACCATCGCAGGAACAAGGGTGATTCCATCTGGGCTGGTTAGACAGAGCTCCTTGTGGAGAAGTGATTTGTCATTCCCACAGCTGACGCACGTGGTTAAATGCCTCTCCAGGGAGACGGAAGACTCAGGAACAGCTGCTGCCGCCCGTTCTCTCTCACACTGATGCAATGCCAAAGGGCCGGATGCCCACCGGAAAGGCAGACGTGGCAGGTTTTCCACTGAGACCTGGGGACGGAGGCACCAGAGTCCACCAAGAACAGCAGCGCCAAGTGGGAGATTCTACCAGCAAGGAGCCCGGACCAAGGGGCTTGTGGCACCCTTCTCACTGCCTCTGGGCCCAAACGCCGCCTATCTGTATACGCACTTGGCAATCTACGTAGCCTTCTATGTGGTATCTCATTTAACCCTCACGAAAGAGCTATGAGGAAACTGGGCAAAATGACCCTCGCTTTACACAGGGGAAGGCTGAGGTTCGGAGACGTTAACTTGCTCACGGTGGTGTAACAGAGAAATCAACAGAGGGCTTCTGCCCCCAAGTCTAGAACAGCTCGGGAGGAAACATTCCAGCAAATGAGCTAGTGTGGGGATGCCTGGGGAAGGTTTCTCTCCAGTCACACAGGCAGCAGGGATGGAGAGAGAAGATGCTAATATCCCCTGAGGATCTGTTATAGGCCAGGCACATGCTAATAAGCACCTGACATCATCATTGCCTTTCAGTCCGACAGGGTTGACTTTGTTCCTATTTTACAAAAGAAGAATTAGCATTCACCCCATGGCTCTCATTGATGATTACCAGTCCCTGCCCTGAAGGAGACACATACCTTGTGGTCTAAGTGCAGAGACAGAGGTCTCTAGAGGGGACGCTCCTAGAAAGGATGAAAGCCCACACTGGCTCGTGCAGGATTTGCAGAAGTTCCGCTGAATCCTGAGGAGACAGACTTCGGCCATATTGGTAACGGGGAGCTTCCCAGGCAGAGGGAAGAGCAGGAAGGACGTGGGCCCCAACAGGACACGTGCAGGGTCCTAAGAAGGGCAGGACTGTCACTGTGGCCTGACGTGCCAGGCGGAACCCCTCGTGCATTGCTCCAAGTCCAGGCTCCAGCCTGTAGGTGATGACCTGTTGCCACGTGGTTTTAAGCAGGACAACTCCTACAGATGTGCCTTTAGACAGATGAGCCAGGCAGCAGTGTGGAGGATGGGCAGGAGGGGGACAAGCCTAGGGCACAGCGACAAACCTTTACGAAGAAGGGCTACCGCAATCTCTGTAAAATGACGTGGGTACCCCCAGGGAGGGATGAAGAGGGAGAGACACATTTGAGAAATATTTAGGGGGCAAACTCAGTAAGGGTGACGAAGGCTGCTGTCAGAGAAGAGTCTAAGGTGACTCTGAGGTTTCCAGCTTACATTCTTGGATTGATAAGATGCCTTTCGATGAGATAAGGAAACAATCACAGAAAAAAACCGCAGGGGAGAGGGTTCTGAGCAAAGAGAAGAGACTGTAGAAATGATGAATTCCATTTTTGACATGTTGAATTCAAGATGCCTTTGGGATAACCAAATGGGGGTGTCGCACAGGATGTATGAGTCTCAAAATCTAAAAAGAAGTTTATAAAAAAAATCAAATAATGCCCACTGTCTGGCAGTGTTCCCAGACTGGAGAAAGGCACAATCAGGGACACAGATGACGCTGCCTGGACTGATATCTGGTAAAGCGGGGACTGTCAGCATGTTCTTGTAGGATCTCTGACCCAGAGGTAAGCAAACTGATAGTATCAGAACCATGGCGAGACTCAGCTGTACCTCATTCAAGCTCTGGAGCGAATCCTAGATTCCCCACTTACCAGTTCTGTGATCTTGGGCAAGTTATTTAACCTCTCTGTGCCTCAGTTTCCCCATCTATAAGAGGGGATGACCTTCACACCTGTGGTGAGGATCAAGTGATATAATACTTGTGAAGCACTTTGCACGTAGCCTGACGTAACACAGCACACGGCAGTCTGTAATCAACTCTGGTCATCATTGATAAGGACAATAAGATAATTAGTTTGAGCAAGCCATTCCACTCTGATGACCTTTATCTGTAATAAAACAGGGATAATATGTGCTTTAACTTTATAACGTTATAAAAAGTTACTGGAGACATTAGGTGACAACGGACACGAAAATGACTTTAACAACCATAAACTACTACGTAAGTGAAGATTGGGCCTTTCAGCAGGGACCAGAGGTTTCCCACCAGCAGCTCAGGTCCTCAGTATTTGCTGCTGTGGATGTTCTGTTCCATGACTGTGCATCCCTGTCCTATAATACATTGCTTTTGGTCCCAAGAGGAAACAGCCACACACCAAAGCCTGCATGATGTGCTGAGTGCAAAAAGTCACAGCAGGGAATACTATTCAGCCATAAAAAAGGAATGAAATTTTGATTTATGCTACAACATGGGTGGTCCTTGAAAACATCACTCTTAGTGAAATAAGCCAGACAGAGAAGGACAAATATTATCTGAGATTCCACTTACATGAGGACTCTAGAACAGGCAAAAATCAGAAAGACAGCAGAACAGAGGTTACCAGAGGCTGAGAGCAAAGAGGGAGTTACTGTTTAATGGGTAGAGAGTTTATGTTGGAGATGATGAAAAGGTTTTAGGTATAGATAGTGGTAACAGGTACAGAACAGTGAATTATTTAATGCCACTGAGCTGTACACTTACAAATGGTTAAAATGATATTATGTATATATTTTTTTAAAAGGCACAGAAGTCATCAAAGCAAGGAGTGGATGCTCAGGGCAACCTTTTACTAATGGCAGGAACATGAACAAATAGGTCCCCAGAGGCTGGTGGCAGTAATGAACTGAGGTTCTTCATCTCCTCCTGATGTGAAGGATAAACATCACTGGCTTCAAGAAGACCTCCGAGCATTAAGTAGGTCAGCACAAGAAACTGTGGGCTGCGCCAGGCAATATTCAAATGCTCCCATGGAAGCCCAATTACATCATTTCTTATTCTTGAGCATAAATGGCTGTAATAAAGTCAGTCATCATCTTTAAAAGCAAGCATGCATTAGCTTCTGATAACAACTGATTCTTACTACCTCTTCTCTGCTTACAGATAATGCATCTAGCAGCTCTGTCCCAGTTTTAAAATCATCCCCAAACTTGTTCACCTCAGGAGCAGAACCAAAGCTCCTCATGCAAAGTGACTTTTCAACCTGGTGCAGATTCAGAGGAAAGATAAATGCATTTTCTCATGTGTGGTCAGACATTTGGTAGGTACCAAGTGAACCAGATTCACATGATATGTGATTCCTAGGAATAAACTCCTGGAAATAATCTACCATTTGCGCTTGGACTCTTGAGTCTCCAGCCACACTGAGCTTCTTGGCTATTCCTTGAAGCTGCAAAGCCCAGTTCCACCCCAGGGCCTTTGCACTTACTGTTCCTTCTGTCTGGGTAGCTGCCTCCAGATATTCACATGGCTTGCTTGCTCACTCTCTATCTCACATTCACATCTCTAGAGATTCAAAGGTCACCATAAACTAGAGGCCTTTGCCAACAGTTCACATAAAATAGCTTCCACTCCCTACCTCCTGGCACTGTCTAAACTCATGCCCTGCTTTATTTTTCTGCAGACAATTTACGTGTGATATTATATGTATATTGTCTCCTCCTTTACCTCCATCCCAACCACCAGAATATAAAATAATGTCCTGTCCATGCAGACAAGGACTTTGTTTTGTTGACTGCTATATCCCCAGAGCCTAAAACAATATTGGCTCATAAAAGGAAGTCAACACATTTTTTAGTGATTCAATATTTTTATAGATTATACACTATACAAAGTTCTTACACTATTATTGACTATATTCCCTCTGCTGTACATTATATCCCTGTGATTTACTGTAATATATTCCAGTAATTTGTACCTCTTAATCCCCTTCACCTGTTTCACATCCCCCTCCCCTCTAGCAACCATTTGTTTGTTCTCTGTGAGTCTGCTTCTGTTTTGTTATATATGTTTGTTTTGTTTTTTAGACTCCACATATAAGTGAAAGCATACAGCATTTGTCTTTCTCTGATTTATTTCACTTATTTATTTTACTCTACTTCACTCCAGATCCATTCACGCTGTCACAAATGGCAAGATTTCATTCTTTTTTATGTCTGAGTAATATTCTATTGTAATATATATAAAACACATCTTTAACCATTCATCAGTTGGTGGGCACTTAGGCTGCTTCCGTATCTTGACTATTGTAAATAATGCTGTGAGGATGTGGAGAAAAGGGAACCCTAGTGCACTGTTGGTGGGAATGTATATTGGTACAGCCATTGTGAAAAGAGTATGGAGGTTCCTCACAAAATCAAAAACAGAGGGCTTCCCTGGTGGCGCAGTAGTTGAGAGTCCGCCTGCCGATGCAGGGGACATGGGTTCGTGCCCCGGTCCGGGAAGATCCCACATGCCATGGAGCGGCAAATCAAAAACAGAACCACCATACGATTCATCAATTCCACTCCTGAGTATTTATCCAAAGAAAACGAAAACACTAATTCAAAGAGATATATGCACCCCAATGTTCAATACGTTTTTTTAAATGAGTGGACAAAAAATTAAGTTCTCCTATCAGTACATCATTCTTTATACTGATGAGAATGCCTTGCCCAAGATTACCTAAAAAAGCAATGATTTGTTTCCTTTGGCTGAGAAGACAACAACTGTCACCATCCCTTTACACCCTGCTCAATCCACATCAAATGTTTTCTAAAACTTAATAAAGTCTGGGCCCCTTTTCAAGAAAACAAGTTTTGCAACCACTCAGCATTTGAATGAATAAATAATAAATGGTATATCCATACTATGGAATATCATTCAGTAAAAAAAGAAATGAAGTACTGATACGTGCCATAACACAGATAAACCTTGAAAACATTATGCTGAGCGAAAGAAGCCAGACATAAGAGGCCACACACTGTATGACTGCCATTTATAGGAAATGTCCAGAACAGACAATCCATAGAGACAGAAAGTAGACTCATGGTTGCCTGAGGCTAGGATGGGGGGTATGTGGGGGAGATTGGAAGGTGATGGCTAAGAAGTGCAGAGTTTCTTCTTGGGGTGATGAAAATATTCTCAGGTTGATGACGGTGATGGTTCTTCACAACACTATGAATATACTAAAAACCACTGACTTCTATACTTTAAATGGATGAGTTGCATGATAATGTGAATTATGTCTCAATAAAGGTGTTACCAAAACAAGTGCTGGCAAATTATGTATACCACTTAAATATGTAAGACATAAAACTGGATATAAACTGCTTACACACACAGGTCTTTTACAACTTCATAAATTAAACACAAATTGTATAACCAATAAATTCAAAGCAAAGATGTTCATGTCAGAGAAGATTTTGTTATTCAACTGAAATTATATCCCTTCTCACAACCGGGATATGTGGTGAGTACCTGACCCAAGTTCTTTGGAGTTCAGCACACACAAAATCGGATGACAGTATTCTGACAACCAGCATGGCACAGGGGCCAACAAATCAGAAGATCCTGGAACTAATCAGAACACACAGCAGTCACACAAGCCACGAGCAACTCAGAGAGCCACCCCGGGGAGCGTGGCCGCATTGCAGCCCTGCCTGCAGTCCTGCGCTCCATGCGCAGACTCCATTTTTCTGCCACTTTCTTCTGTTCCCACCACTGCAAAATCTTAATTCCTACAAGGTGTGGTACCGTCACTTGTCCTTCACCTTATGAGAATTCATTATAGACATATTGTGAACTTTTTCTTCAGGGCATGACAATTACAGAACTATCTGGTGCCAACACAAGGAAACAAACACAACTGTAGACAGTAAAACAGTTGGCAGCACTAGGCATTAATATGGCCCTTCCTAGAGTCTGGAATAGGCTTATTTTACTTTGCTACTGGATCAAATGAAAACACAAAATTTTTTAATTCTTATAAAGAACTCAGACCCTGGAGACTACAGCCCTAAATTCCAAGAGAGCCACAGAACCCATTTTGAGAAACACTCATCTACAGACTAAGGGAAAAAAGTAATTGGCATGCAAAGCTGATGTCTTTAAAAGCTAACATTTGCTGGGTGCTTAAGTGTGTCTGACAACCAACTTGTATGGTTTTCTGACCCCACTATCCCTGTCCAATACACACTAATTAGAAAGGGCCCAGCGGCTGGGCCCGTGGGCCATGGCCGCTGAGCCTGCGCTCCGCAACGGGAGAGGCCACAACAGTGAGAGGCTCGCGTACCGCAAAAAAAAAAAAAAAAAAAAAAAAAAAAGAACCTTGAGATGGGAGAGATCATCCTGGATCATCAGAGGAAGGAGGAAGAGCCAATGTAATGATCAAGGTCCTTATACATGTGAGGGGAAGGCAGCGGAGTTAGAGCAGGGGTTGGAGTGATATGACTGCTGACTTCAAAGATGGAAAGGGGCCAAGGACGAAGGAATTCAGGCAGCCTCTAGAAGCTGGAAAAGCAAGGGCACAGATTCTCCCTAGAGCCTCAGAAGAAAAACAGCCCTGCCAACTCCTTGATTTTAGCCTCATTTCAGACTTTTGACCTCCAGAACTGGAGGATAATGGTAAGATAATAAACTTGTGTTATTTTAAGCCACTATGTTTGTAGTAATTTGTTACAGCAGCAATAGGAAATTAATAGGGCCATGCTAGGCCTGTGTTACAAGCTAAGCCGCTCGGAGGTAGACTTGCCAACTCTGAATTTGGGAAGAGAAGGAAAACAATTCATGACAAAAGAGCAAATGATAGTGAGGGTAGCCACTTAGGGGGAGAGTTACATAAAGGGGATGAAATGATTCCTGGACAAAGCCTCCCAGAAGCAGGTAAAACACAGATTTCGTGGCTGAACGTATGAAGAGGCCACGTGCAGGGGCTTAACGCCTGTGGGGAGGGAAACACAAGTGCAGCTGTGAGGCACTCACAACTCCAGTCACTGCTCCATAAAGCCACCGGTGCCCCCAGTCCCTGGATCTTCTCCCAAGAGCATTTCATTCCTGTTCTCCCAAGACCATCCAGGACCTTTTTATATTTGTTTGTTTGTTATCGTGAGAGAAATGTCTGCAAGAGGTGGCACCACCGGAAGGGAGCTGTAGGAAAGGGGAGAGCTTGGCCATTTCCTGGTCACCGGCCCATTCTGTTCCAGGCCACGGATCACACACCACTCTTGAGCAGTCCTTGAGAAATCAAGTCACTGCTCAGCGGCAAACTCTGATCCCATGCTTGTGAAAGCTGTTTGCAGGGCGGCCGAGGATTTACCCATCCCACAGGTAGAGGAGCCAGGATGGGGGACCACACAACTCTGAGTGCACCTGGCTGCACGCACATACGCCTCCAGGTCCAGCTGCATGGCCTCTGTGAGGCTACACTACATTTCTACTGCGGGGATCTGTCCCCTGGGTTTTTAAACAGCCATAAATCTGGTCTTTAGCCACACATCTGTCTTCTCTCCAGCCCTGACGGCCCAGCAAGATGCCTCTCTCCTTCCCCACCTGAGGCTTCCCTTCCAGCAGCTACGACAGGTTCCAAAGGTGAGAGAGTAACAGAACACCAGCTGCCACTCTGCAGTCCAGCCTGTTGGTTAGGTCTGACTCCACTGCAGCCCTCCTCCTCCCTGGCATTCCCTCAGCAGAGCCTCGCTGGGTTTCACTGCTTTATGCTCACATGGTTATCAACTAAGATGAATTTTCTCAGTCACTAACAAAAGTCTACTCAGCAAAGGCTGGCACCCTGCCAGACACTGGGAATACAGTTGCTACAAGTGCTATACGAGAGAGAGAGAGGTGTGGTACCGCAAGATCATGTGAGAAGACAAAATGACCTAGTGGGGGAAGCCTCCCGAAGGATGTTTGCACGGAAATCTGGAAAAAGACGCTGGCTATTAAAAGGAGCTAGATGAAGCAGCTCAGTGTCTCTCAGGGTATTTACCTGCATTTATGAAATGCTTTGAAACCCAGAGGAATGTACAAAAATGATACCGATGAATATAAATTGTCCTTTTCGGTTTATAAAGTATTTTTTCATGCATTATCCCAGACTCAACGAGAGCACCAGAGAGAATAAGTATCATCCTTTCCCCTTTATAAACAAGGAAACTGAAATTAATGGCAGTCAGATACCTCACCAAGGTTACACAGCAAGTCAAGCGGACTCGAGTCCAACTCTCATTATTCTTCACTGAGAGCTCTTTTGACTACACAGCTTTCTGAGGAAGCTAAAAAGTGCAATGGGGGGAATGGTATTACTATTTGGGAACAATGGACTTGAAAATCATACCAGATATTTGGCTGCCAAACTCACCTATTCACACAGCAGGCCCAATGGTGCAAAGCCAGTAGCCTGATTTCAGTATTACTGGCCACCCTTCAACTTTCAACCAGTTAACTTCCAAGCAAGCAACCCCAGTGTGTCAGACCAACCATGGGCTCATGCAGAACTTCTCTGAACTTTGTGAATTGTTCTAAGCTGTGCAGCTTTAAAAAAAAAAAAAAAAAAATCCCTGGTGGCGCAGTGGTTGAGGGATGCAGGGGACGTGGATTCGTGCCCCAGTCCGGGAAGATCCTACATGCCGCGGAGCAGCTGGGCCCGTGAGCCACGGCCGCTGAGCCTGCGCGTCCGGAGCCTGTGCTCCGCAACAGGAGAGGCCACAGCAGTGAGAGGCCCACGTACCGCAAAAATAATAATAAATAAATCATATCCCCTCTTCTCTTGTTTTCTTCATCCAGCTAGCATCTTCTCAGACCTTTGGATCCTTGGTAGACAAAGAGCAGGATATTCATCCAGTGCTTCTGGGGAGTATCTCTTAAGCTTCCTTCCTGCCTGGGTCATCATAGGGATCAGAGGAGAACATGTGGGTCAACCCAATACAAGGCAGCTAGTACGGAGTGGGGGAAGTATGTGATCTGGAATTAAGAGGGCCTGCTGATTTGGTCTGGCCTCCACCACTTAGCTTATCCTATTTGGTAGACAATAAACAAGGTAGGTGTGGTGGGCGGAATGATGGGCCTCCAAAGGTGTCCACGTCCTAACGCCTGGAACCTGTGACTATGTTACCTTACATGGCAAAAGGACTTTGAAGATGTGATTTAAGAATTGAGAGATGGGAAGATTATCCTGGATTATCCATATGGGCCCAGTGTAATCACAAGTGTCTTTATTTATAAGAGGGAGGCAAGAGGGTCAAAGTCAAAGAAGCGGATGTGGTGATAGAGAGTTCAGAGTGATGAGGCCACAAGCCAAGGAACACAGGCAGCCTCTAGAAGCTGGAAAAGGCAAGAAACAGATTCTCCCCTAGGGCCTCTAGAAGGAACACAGCCTTGCTGACCCATTTTTATTTTAGCCCCATAAGACTCATTTCAAACTTCTGACCTCTAGAACTGTAAGATAATAAACATGCATTGTTTTAAACCAGTAAGACTGTGGTATTTGTTTCAGTAGCAAAAGTAAACTAATACAGAAAATAAGAGAAACTGAAGATTTCTTAAGAGTAAGACAAGGGAACAGACCAGGGTCTTCATGTGTCAAGCGGACTAGCTAAAGGTACCTCTTTCAACCTTGGGGAAAGTAGCAAATCCTGAATAAGGAAACAAAAAAAGAGCAGATCCAAAAAAACTATTGCTACCCACAGCTGCAGTTCATTCCAACTCAGTTTGACGGTCAGGGCTTCCCAAAATTCATCCCAACTCCCAACTAATCCATGGAAGTTCCTAGAAGCTGTCCGAAGAAAACAAGGAAGCAAAAAACGTGCAGTGAATTTCCACTGGCCTTACTCTGCAGCAGTGCTGGGCTGGGCATCAGAAGGTCTGGGTCTTCCTCCTGTGTGGCCTTGGGCCTCTAAAATCTGAGGGATAAACTGCAATTACACAGTCACTTCAAACAAAGAATGATGTGCTACGATTCTGTGCTTGAAGTACACAGAAGACTGAGTTTAAACAAGTACATTTTCAGGGGGAAAAGTCCTCATTCATTCAGGAAACACTACTGTGTACTAATGGTCAGGCACTAAGTTAGGCAGGTGAGGTTCAAAGACAGTATGATGTGACGTGGTCACCTCCCTCCAGGAGCTGCAAGTCCTCCCTGAGCCACAATAGCCTCATCTCAGGGGTCATCTGGCTACAGTATCTACTGATTATTGACTCCATCCCTCTGTAACCCACAGGTCTTTCCCTGTCTCCCCCAAATTGGGTTACATCTCCCAGTTACACACTTCCTCAGCTTCTTACCCTTTTTCTAATAATATATAGTTATTCATGTGCCTGGCTTGTCCAGTACTAAATATAAGCACCCAAAAGAATATTGAAACATTAGCCCAGCATAGAGTGTTCCATAAATATCTAATGAATGAGTGAGTGAATAAATGAATGAGCGCACACGCATTATGCTGGCTGACATGGCTGGAGAGCCTGGTGTCCCCTTCCTCCCTCCATGCCCCGTCTTCCCACCTCTCATCAAACAGAGGTAACAAACAGGAACACTCCAGGCTAATCAAATGAAATAATGTATGTGAAAGTATGTTTAAAGTTGTAAATGTACGAGTTATAAATATACATGAATAATACCTATCAGCCACAGGGCAAAAGGAAACACTCAACACCCTTCCCCAGCCGAGCAGGGCTGGCTCTCCGGCTCCTCCCTTCTTCCTCCCCCCTCTGTCTGCCAGGCCTCAGGCTCTCACCTGCATGGTCTCCACTCTAAGCAGCCTCCAAACACACTGCCCTGGGAACACGCCACGCTAGTCACCAGAGCCTGACCAACAGCTGTGCGTCCAAGCAAAGGGACACTGCGTGACCAGGGCAGGGCATGGCCGGGCCAGACGTGGTTCTACCTGGAGTGTTAGAGAAGCAGAAGGTGAAAGTGCTAAATTAAGGAGAGGCCTTCTAAGAAGTGCTGATGAATTCCTCCACTTACGTGCCAACTCATACTATGCCAACTGTGCTAACGCTGCACTTACAACCGTTCACAGCCCCAGATCTAGTCCTTAGAAGCACAGTATAAGGAACTCCCACACCCTGGCATTGGGTAGTTCAGGCAGGAGGCCCCTGTGACAGCAAGTAGCCTGGCAATCCATTGTGAACCCATGTCCTGTTCCCTGAGACTACCCAGGAACACTCCACGGGCTGAGTGGTTCCCACCCCAACAAATCCTTACCAGAAAAAGACAATTCATCTAGTTAAAGAAAATTCATCTATTTAAATTCATGTGTACCAAGAAGGTACACGTTACTGAGAAGAAAAAAAAATCTTGGAACCCTTTTCTACTGTTGCAGGAATTAAAAATGGTGCAGCCGTTATGGAACACAGTATGGAGGTTCCTCAAAGAATTTTGAAAAAGAACTACCATATAATCCAGCCATCTCACATCTGAGTATACAACCACAGGAATTCAAAACGGGATCTCAAAGAGATATGTGCATATCTCTCTGAGATCCTGTTTTGTTCAGGAGCGTTCGTCACATGCTCCTGTGAATAACGTTCACTACATCATTATTCACAGTAGCCAAAAGGTGGAAGAAACCCAAGGGTACAGCAGATAAATGGATAAAGAAAATGTGTTACATACATTCAACCGAATACTGTGCAGCCTTAGATAAGGAAGGAAATCCTGTTACATGCTACAATGTGGATGAACCTTGAGGACACTATGCTAAGTGAAATGAGCCATTCACAGAATGGCAAAGTATGATTCCATATATATGAGGTATCTGAGTAGTCAAAAGCATAGAAAGAGAAACTGTAAAGGTGGCGGCCAAGAGCTGGGGGCGAGAGGGAAGAAGAATTAGTGTTCAAGGGGTAGAGAGTTTCAGTTTTGCAAGATAAAATTTTAGAGTGATCTGTTACACAACAGTGTAAATATACTTAACACTATTGAATTATACACTTTTTTTTTTAATATTTATTTATTTATTTAATTTATTTGGTTGAGCCAGGTCTTAGTTGCAGCTCCAGGGCTCCTTAAGTTATGGCTCCAGGGCTCCTTAGTTGTGGCATGGAAACTCTTAGTTGTGGCATGCATGTGGGATTTAGTTCCCTGACCAGGGATGGAACCTGGGCCCCCTGCATTGGGAGCGCAGTTTTATCCACTGCGCCACCAGGGAAATTCCGAATTATACACTTTTAAACGGTTAAATATGTGATGTGTTTTTAACCACCATAAAAAAAAAAAATCTTTGAAAGCACATGAGAAAAGAAAAAGATGCCGAAGACAGATGAATTTTAAAAGAAAATCTATATGGCGAGGGAACCAATGAGAAACGGGGAAAAGAGAGAGGAAAAACACCAGTCAAATCAACAGTCCATTTATTTAGCTCAGAGTCAACACTGCAGGTGTGGCACTGAGGCAGGAACAGGAATCCATACAGCTGCTGGAACCCCAACTCAGAAGATGAATCTGGCCAACCTCAGGCCAATCCCTTCACTCCAGGTGCTTCCCTCTCTGCGAAATGGAGACAATCTGCACTGTCCCGTGCAGAGCTCCAGAGAGGATCAGGGAGACTGGCGTCTAAAGGGCCTGGCGGACGCACGACCCATTTCACAGACGTAAGGTACCATGATCCTTATAGTAACTGCTTCCCTCCGAGGACGAGATACTGCTCAGGGCCAGGCTGGAGGCCTGCATCTTGGGAACCCACAAGAGCATCCAGGAACCAAACTCCGCAGTGTCCTGACCAACGTCAGCCTGGCACCATTCAACACAAAAGGACAGAGTCAGGCACGGCCTTTTACACAGAAATCACATGCCCTAGTTCTCGACAAATGTAGTTACAGGCAAGACAGCTTTTGAAAGGGAGAGAAGAAAAGAAAATAGCAGCAGGGACCTAGCAGTGAATTGGGGGGTTCAGGGTAAAACACACACCCAGAGTTCTTAGTGGTGGTCAGACTAAACAAGGGACTGGACAGCCAGACCAAACAGCTTTCTGACCACTTCATCTCTCCCTCTAATTTAATGAGCTGCACATTAAGCACCAGAAGCAGGTCACAGGGAACCGAGCTACTGGCACCTGGCCAGTTGGGCTGACAGGTGATGAGGGAAGAGGACACAGGGGCCACACTCCTGCCCCAAAGGCCTCCAGATGCCATGCATGGCCAGCCCCCCCACACACCCTGACCCGCCGTTGCTTCGAGGGGATGTTTTCCTGTACCTCTGTTCTTTCTACAAAGTTGTATTTCTGCCACTGACCCCCTCGCTGGGGAAGCTCCATGTCCCTACCTTTTGGTTCTCCAGCTGGGATCATCACCCAAATCAGGGAGCAGCACAGTCCTGGGCAGGAATCCCAGCTCCAACTATTGACACCAATTTGATCTAGAATTAATTATTCAATGCCCCAGGCTTCCATTTCCTCATCTACAAAATTTAACAATAATACCCTCACCTCATCTAGAGTAGCTACAAATAATAACATTATTTCCATATTAAAAGGCCGCATAGCACAGGGAGATCAGCTCGGTGTTTTGTGACCGCCTGGAGGGGTGGGATAGGGAGGGTGGGAGGGAGGGAGACACAAGAGGGAAGAGATATGGGGACATATGTATATGTATAACTGATTCACTTTGTTATAAAGCAGAAACTAACACACCATTGCAAAGCAATTATACTCCAATAAAGATGTAAAAACAAAACAAAACAAAAAAAAGGCCCACTAGGGGGCTTCCCCGGTGGCGCAGTGGTTGAGAGTCCACCTGCCGATGCAGGGAACGCGGGTTCGTGCCCCGGTCCGGGAAGGTCCCACGTGCCGCGGAGCGGCTGGGCCCGTGAGCCATGGCCGCTGAGCCTGCACGTCCAGAGCCTGTGCTCCGCAACGGGAGAGGCCACAACAGTGAGAGGCCCGCATACTGCCAAAAAAAAAAAAAAAAAAAAGAGGCCTAATAAAGCACCTATCACATAGTAAGTACTGAATAGTAGCTACTATTATTGATAGCTACTATTAATATTTATTACTCTAATAATGATAGTGATATTAGCAACAGCATATGTGCTGTCTCTTAGTCAAATATGAAGAAAAGAGGGACTTTTTCTGTTGAAACACCAAGGTCACAACCATGATGAAAGCAGTAACCTATCCTCACAAGAGCAACACCCCAGATATGTTCAGCTGAGGCCTTGGTGCTTTCTACCTGAGCAGGAAGGTGAAGGAAGAGAAGAGGCCTGGGGATACTGAATGCCAGGCCTGAAGCCAAAGGTGTGATGCGTTTTGCATGTTCTCACGAAACCAACTGGAGAACTGCATTCAGGCCACGTGCCCACCACTTCTAGACCTCTATGACTGTCTGAGCCTCAGTTTAATCTAGAAAATGAAGGAAACGTGACCCCTACTTCGCAGCTTATTATGAACATTAAATGAACTCATGTGAAAGTGACTCATTTCTATGTCTATGAAAAACAGTATTGCTGTATTTAATAGTAGTTTCAACAAATTCAACTTAACAATAAAAAATGCTGAAGGACTGGGAGGGCCAAAGCAGTGAAAATATTATCTTAGTAGGCTGATGAACTGCTGAGAGAAACAGAAGCAAACACCCTAATTTTCTTCCCAAAATTGCTGTCATTGAATTGAGGTCTCTGTTGCTCAGATGAATTGACTGAAAGTAAAACTGGCAAAAAGCAAAATGAAGCTCCCAACATCTATATGTTTTCCACTGAGGTGAGTAGATTCTTCTAGAAGACAAAGAGCCCAAACCAGGCTGCATTCAGGATGACCAATCCAGCCACCTCCGACTCTGATTCTCTCCAAAAAGTCATGACAATTTGCTTGACCAATCCCAACCTTCGAAACGCACAAATCTAATTTCCTCTGTTTCATGACAGAGCACATGGGCAAATTCCTTCACAGTGATCAGAAGACAACTTAATTTTTATTCCATCTCTACTCCGTGTACCACAGACTCCGAAAGCAACAGGTCGGAAAGTTGATCAAATTCTACTCTAGAGTACCGGAAATGGCAGAAGAGAACCCACACACGTGTCCAGCGCCTAAAGCAAACCAACCAAGGGAATTCTGTTGAAATCCCACATTTGTTCTTAAAAATTTAAGTAGATCCTCTTTATGTACCACAGAAAAGCTTCACTTTTTAAATGCTTTGAGCCAATTATCAGCTAGTTACTAATACTGAAACTTTTCACTAAAATCTTTGAATAAAAAAGATACTTCACCAGTCTCTCATTCCCTGGCAGAACCCACACAACCTCAAGGGTAAGGTGTCTCAGTTTGAGAAGCAGCAGGTCACAAGAGAGGGAGGGTGGTAGCCCTCCAGCCATCATATATCCATTTTACCTTGGTCTTTAATCGAGATCAACCACCTAACTCAGAACAGCTCCCCTGGATCTTACAGGGGTCTTGCAAAGAGTGCAGCCATCCATTTTGGTACCTCCGGTACTTTCTAAAAGGGCGGACGCCTGAGTTCCAGCTCCACACAGCCCCACCTCCAGCCACTCACCCGGATCCGACGCATGGCAGCCACAATCTCCACTCTGCTGTTGGGCCTCGGCACGTCCAGGCTTCCGACATACTGTGGGGAAAGAAGCAAACGCTCACTGAGAAGAGGGATGGCAGATGTCCCTAAGGACAGAATGTTAGGGCTGGAAGGACCTTTGGAAGTCATCAAGTTCATCTTCCCATTTTACAAATGAGGAAATTAAGAGCCAAAAGGATGTCTTGAGACTATTTCTAACTTTATGAAAAGCAAAACAAGAAACTGCTTCCTTTTCATCTCGTTCTTAATCAGAGATGCAGCCAAGGGCTGTGTTTAAACAAGCAGCCTTCTGAAACAGGAAGAGCTGGGTATGACGAATCTCCCACCACTATCTTTGGGGCAGGCTACTTTACCTTTGTCTCAATTTCCTCATCTGTAAAATGGGATTTCAGTAAAGATAAAATGAGCTAAGGTATAAATCTCTTACACAGATCTGGTCTGCATGCATTAAAGCCGTCCAAAAGAATAAGAAAGATGAATATCTACTTTTTTTAATTAATGGAACTTCATTGAGTTAGCCCTGGATGTTATAGAGACCTCACACATTTGAGTAATTTCCTAAATGGAGAAAAAGAATGGACTAGTTATGTATTGCAAAATTTAACTTGATTAAACTTTTAAGTTAATTTTAAAACCAAACGACATACAGGTTGTCTAATATAATTTCTTGCTGTACACTATTCAAATAATGCAGATATATGCAGAACAAAAGAATAAAGTCCCCCACTGTCAACAGTCTGATGTACATCTCTTTTTCTATATTAATGGACATACATATATATATTCATAGACACCCAGAGGAATTTCTTTTATATAAAAAGATTCATACTACTCACGTTGATTTTTTAACTTTAACTATAACTTGGACATCTTGCCCCACCAATGCATACAGGTCTATCACATGTAATGTGATAGATGACTGATGGACGCTTACCCTAGGGCACTATTACAAAATTGCTTCCACAAACCTCCTTATCTACACACCTTTGAGCTCATCCAAGTGGCCCTTCAGGCTGGTTTCCTACAAGTGGGATTGCTGGATCAAAATTATAGATTATTTCTAGACATCATTACTTAGCAGGATGAAACAAGAAAAGAGGACAACCCAACATTTATTAAGCACCATCCCATTCCACACTGACCCACTGGAATTTGTCTTTCCTTTTTACACACACATATAAAATAGCCCAGAGGATATCCTAGAAATTAACAGCTCCAGGATAATTTAAAAGTCTACGCAACCAAACATTGCATTAATAGAAGATAAGAGCAGGACAGCCATTTCTACAGAAAACATATTTCCTGTGGTTACGGGAATAAAAGGTTCTTCCTAAAATTTGGAGTTAAGGCTGGCCCCAGTGAGGAGGGTTTCAAAAACTAAAAATGGGAAAGGATTTCCCCTAGTACTGATCCCCGGTTTGTGCTAACACACTGAAGATCAAGATTCCCAGCAGCCTGTACGAAGTCTGGGCCCCAGATGGACAGCCTGACCACAGCAGGTACACAAAGCCCCCTGGATCTAAGGATCTAAGCACGCTGTCAGCTTTAACCATGGCTGGCGTTTCTGCCCTCTGAGCTCTGCTGGGGCCCCACCGTTTGTCAGCATGTCAGTGACCCACATAGCCAGGAATGACGTGAGGCCGGGTTTGTGACTGCCCAACTTCAAAGCACCCCGCCCCCCCCGTCGGGGGCAGTTTCCGTGCCCCCTCTCCTGAGCGCTGCACGCCTGATGGCTCCTGCCCTGAACTCAGAGCAGTCAGGGCTGACTTGGCAACCAGACCTTCAGGGCTTGTGTTCCCTCTGGCATCACATGAGAGCCTGGCTCTCAAGACCGAGCAAGGTCACCCATTACAGGTAAACCTGAAGGACTGAACGGTCCTCCCACGCTGAGCCCTGCAAAACCCCAGGAAAGGGCCTGCTACCCAGTGAGGTCCACAACTGGGCCTGAATGCAGATGCCCAGATGGGTCCCATCCCCATCCCTTCTCAAGAAGGGGCACCGCTGGACTGAGAATCCCAAAGCATTCGGGGTACAGTGAGGATGGAAGCAACACAGACAGAATGGAGAGGCAGCTTTCTAGCTCTGGACAAGGTTTCCTAACAAGGGAGTAGCATCCTGCATGTGAGGTGAGGACACCCAACATCTTCATGCTATTAGTGCCTCCTTGACGTCATCAGCCAACCTGGTACATGTGCGCGCATACACCACACACCTTCACACACACACATCAGCGCACACATGTTCACATATCTCATGTGCCACGTGCATACACATGACTGATCACCTCTCACACACACACACACCCCCCACACAAAGCATGCACACGGTCATCCCACACTCACTAACACATCCCACTTGTATTCACACCACACACTCACTCATCCTTCTTCCCAATCATGCGAAGAAAATCACAAATCTGCCTTTCTGAGGAGAGTCTGGAGCAGATAACCCATCCTTACCATAGCTGCACCTTACGGTTATTCGAGGAGATTAAAAGGAAACACGAAGTAGAGATCAAAAGCCAAATATCCACACTAACCATGAACCAAAAAACAGCGACAATTTCAGGGAAGCGGGGGAGGGGTCAGAAATCCCACTCCTCGGGGCAAAACCAGAGAGTACGATAAGCGATTACTGCCGTTACATACGTGTATAACAAAAAAACCCAAAAAAGTATCTCGATACCTAAACATTACCACCTCCACAACTAGCTTCAGTCCACTCTGAGGCTCCATTCTGGGCACAGTGTAAGACAGACCCACCTGAAAGGTGGTTCATACAACCACTCAAGTTTAAAAATATCAGGGCCTGCTTCCTTTTCATTACCACCTAGAAAGAAAAAAAAAAAAAAACTAGAAGGAAGATGCAAATTGTACTAAGTAACCAACATATGAGATTTATCCAAGTCAGTTTTTTTTTTTGGTTGCATTGGGTCTTCATTGCTGCACATGGGCTTTCTCTAGCTGCAGCAAGCAGGGGCTACTCTTCATTGCGGTGCGCGGGCTTCTCATTGCGGTGGCTTCTCTTTGTTGAGGAGCACGGGCTCTAGGCGCACGGGCTTCAGTAGTTGTGGCTCATGGGCTCTAGAGCACAGGCTCAGTAGTTGTGGCGCACAGGCTTAGTTGTGCTCTGCGGCATGTGGGATCTTCCCGGACCTAGATTCGAACCCATGCCCCCTGCATTGGCAGGCAGATTCTTAATCACTGTGCCACCAGGGAAGCCCTATCCAAGTCAATTTTATCTGTGGCTTCCTCTTCCAATGGAAGAGGAAGGCACGTGAGTGCCTTCACATGCAGGGTGCTACTCACCGAATAAGCAGGAGTTAAGGGCAAATAAGGTTAACCAACGGACTTCGGATATTCTTTGTTAAGTTCCCGGAAAACCTCACCCTTGGTGCTAGGTTAACACCTCATGAAGTTTTTTGTTGTTGTTGGTTTGTTTTTTGTGGGGTTTTGTCCCCCATTTTCTTGGTTCCCATTTTCTTGGTTCCACCCTATTTTCTGGAGATGAACTTCTGAAGACAGTGATAAACTCCACTGTAGTGTTTCCTGGCACATGAATCACACTAAAAGCAGCAAGACATAACAGCTTAACACAGTCACAAATATCATCACCACCCATCGACTTGCTAGACTTTCTGCCCTCGCCCTTGTCGAGGAACTCCCTTTATTCACAAGGTTTCTGTCAAGTGTTTCCAGAGACCAGGAAAAAGCTTATGTATGAATCAAAAATAAATGCATCAGATGATTCTGCTTGTGATAATGTCGGAGAAACTGGTATCCTCAGACTAGGCCTCCAACAAATTCTGGACAAGATACAAAGAAATAACTGCACAGAATGTACGAAGAGTGAACTATGGATACGTGTAAACTGTAGACATTCGTTAATTATAATTTATCAATATTGGCTCATCGATGGTAACAATGCACCACACTGATGCAAGATGTTAATAATGGGAAACTGGGGGCGGGGGGGCCGGGGTGAGCGGGTATATGGGAACTCTGTCCTCACTACCCAATTTTACTGTAACCGTAAAACCAGTCTAAAAGAATTAAGTCTGTTCATTGAAATAATAAAAGTAACTTTGAAGGCACTGGAGAGAGACCAAAAACAGGCAGAGACCGGCAAGGAATCAACCCTTAAAAGGAGGGAACCACACTAGGTGAGACCTGGTTTGTGCAGTTTTGCCCAAGAGCACAATTCCCCAAGTGCTGCCTTGGCTGCCTGGAGCTCAGGCCAAAAGACTCACTCAGACGGCCTGGGCAGTTGGTCACTAGAGCCTGAAAGTGAGCAGAAACTTCTGACAGAAAAGGAGCCCCTATCGTGCATAAATCCCACTCAGGTCCTGGATGACCCCACCAACTGCACATGTGCAAAGGAGGCTCCAGAGAGTCCAGCAGAAGGTGGCAGCTGCTCACCTCCGCACAGGCAGATTGAAGACAGTAACTGTCCTGAAGAACAAAAATCTACACTCTTCAGAAGAAGACAGCAGAATCTTCTGTCATGGGCTATAAAAACCCCACTGACTGGCCAATACAGGCAAGGCCACGGGGAAAGACCACAGTGCCACATTCTCCTGGGGTAAAAGGACAAGGCCCCCATAAATGGGCACAATGTAAAGGTCCCTGGATCTCTGCGTTCCCATCTTGCATCTCTCTGAACCACTCAGCGCTACAGCCTCAGCCCAGAGCACATCCATGCGAGGTTCAGGAGGATACCCGTCCTGTTACAGAGATCGACAGTGAGGCCTAAAGCAGTTGGCAGGTGGCAGGGAAGGGGCTTGTCCTCCCCCCAGCTCCTGGGTCCCAGTCCAGGACCCTCCCCACTGCCTGCATTCTTATTAACTCTCTCCCTTCGGGTCCCAAACCTGGCCTGGTTTTTATTCCATCACCCTGCCTACCTTCTCATATCCTTCAGGTCTCCTGGCCACACTGAGTTCTCCCTCCAAAAATACACAGAAGCAGTAGAAAATCTGATACGCTGCTTGTATCTAGAAATCACCAGCTGTGATGGGCCCATCTGAGTTAGTCCCTTAACCAATCCTCTGTCCTGATACCTGCTAAAAACTTGGAACCATAGGTGCAGACAGTTTCCCAAAAGGAACCTTAGGAATCATGTCCAAGGTTATGTCACAGAAGAAAGATTAAGTAAGAACATATGAAAAGCATTTAGCACAGCTGGGTATCCTGCCAGGGCTTAATAAATATTCACCACTATGACTCCATCTAAAGTTACTCTTTCATATGCTGTATCCTTCCCAGCATTTAACATGGTCTGCACTTAGGGGTTTGCCTCATTTACATGGTCGCTATCTGCCTTGCCCAGTAGAATGGAAGCTCCTTGAAGGCTGAGACCTTGCCCTCATATTCCCGCATTCCCAGCCCTTAGAACAGGGCCTGGCAGAGTAAGACTCAAGTATCTGCTGAAGGAGTGCGGGGTAACTGCAGCCCGCAGAAGTGACCTGCCCAAGGACACAGTTCATGGCGGAACTGGCATAGAAAAGCCCGTTCTCCCCACTCCAGGCCAGCGCGACTGCTCCAACAGGAAAGTTCCTCCTTGCCTGCAGAAACTGCTCTCGGGGCACAGCTGAGCGTCCTGCTGAGCAGGATTATGAATGTGACCTGGGTGAAAGTTCTCGCCTCATTTAGCATCGAACAAAGCAGCATTAACTGCAGCAGCAGCGGTGGCCCCAGATTCCAGGGCACGCGCTCAGCCAATGACCTTCTACTAAATGCTCTGGGGGAGGGAACCAAAAAGAGAAAAGTTGCCTCGGGGTGCCCCACACCCCACTTCTGCAGCCTGCTCTGTTCTCCAGGTGCTGAGGTTTGCAGGAGGGGGAGTGGGGACTTAGAAGTACCCATATGGACATTTACCAGTGTTCTTAGCACCGCCTGCAACAAGACAGAAGCCTCAGTGCAGGTTCCCCTCTCCCCACTCCTCCCCCTAACCGTCCCCAACACCCACACACCAGAAAAGCTTCCAAAATGCTTGAAATGCAGCTGCACACCATGTCTTTATTTATTTGTAGTCTAAGAGGAATGAAGCACTTATATTTCTTCCTCTCTCTCCCAGCCCATGTGAAAAAGAAAGTACTATTTGAAGGCCATCTGATGCGACTGTGTCACCATTGATCAGGGGCTCAGCAGGGGGGGCGATGAATGTGCCGGAGATCACAGAAGAATCCTTCCTGCTCTTCAACATTAAGGGGCTGGGTGCAAAATAAATAATTGTGGTCACTTGTCTTTATGCTAATGCCTTGCAATTCTCTAAAAGGCACAGAGGGTAAGACTGAACCGTGCAACGTGCCCATGGAGAGGCTGCCTCTTTGGGTTCTTTTAGTCTCCATTAGCAAAAGCTTACATGGGTTGGCTTCATCATTTTTCTCTATTATGAGGACTCTGAATGACAGAGCAAAGAGGAGAGAAAAAAGCAGCAAGACAGAAACCTGTTCTAGTCTTTCAACTATTAGCTCTTGAATGAAAGCCTCAGCTTCACCATTAAGATCTCTCGCTTACACAACAGATGCAGGCGTGGGGCAGGGCTAGGGCTGCATCCTGCTCAGAGAGTGCTTTCTGCTGTTGCTTGTATTTTTTTTTTTTTTTTTACATCTTTATTGGAGTATGATTGCTTTACAACGGTGTGTTACTTTCTGCTTTAGAACAAAGTGAATCAGTTATACATACACATATGTTCCCATATCTCTTCCCTCTTGCATCTCCCTCCCTCCCTCACACCCTCCCTATCCCACCCCTCTAGGTGGTCACAAAGCACTGAGCTGATCTCCCTGTGCTATGCGGCTGCTCCCCACTAGCTATCTATTTTACATTTGGTAGTGTATATATGTCCATGCCACTCTCTCACTTTGTCACAGCTTACCCTTCCCCCTCCCCATATCCTCAAGTCCATTCTCTGGTAGGTCTGTGTCTTTATTCCCATCTTACCCCTAGGTTCTTCATGACATTTTAGTTTTTTTCTTAGATTCCATATATATATGTGTTAGCATACGGTATTTGTCTTTCTCTTTCTGACTTACTTCACTCTGTATGACAGACTCTAGGTCCATCCACCTCATTACAAGTAACTCAATTTCGCTTCTTTTTATGGATGAGTAATATTCCATCGTATATATGTGCCACATCTTCTTTATCCATTCATCCAATGATGGACACTTAGGTTGTTTCCATCTCCGGGCTATTGTAAATAGAGCTGCAATGAGCATTTTGGTACATGGCTTTTTTGAATGCTGGTTTTCTCAGGGTATATGCCCAGTAGTGGGATTGCTGGGTCATATGGTAGTTCTATTTGTAGTTTTTTAAGGAACCTCCATACTGTTCTCCATAGTGGCTGTACCAATTCACATTCCCACCAGCAGTGCAAGAGTGCTCCCTTTTCTCCACACTCTCTCCAGCATTTATTGTTTCTACATTTTTTGATGATGGCCATTCTGACTGGTGTGAGATGATATCTCATTGTAGTTTTGATTTGCATTTCTCTAATGATTAATGATGTTGAGCATTCTTTCATGTGTTTGTTGGCAATCTGTATATCTTCTCTGGAGAAATTTCTATTTAGGTCTTCTGCCCATTTTTGCATTGGGTTGTTTGTTTTTTTGTTATTGAGCTGCATGACCTGCTTGTAAATTTTGGAGATGAATCCTTTGTCAGTTGCTTCATTTGCAAATATTTTATCCCATTATGAGGGCTGTCTTTTCGTCTTGTTTATGGTTTCCTTTGCTGTGCAAAAGCTTTGAAGTTTCATTAGGTCCCATTTGTTTATTTTTGTTTTTATTTCAATTTCCCTAGGAGGTGGGTCAAAAAGGATCTTGCTGTGATTTATGTCATAGAGTGTTCTGCCTATGTTTTCCTCTAAGAGTTTGATCGTTTCTGGCCTTACATTTAGGTCTTTAATCCATTTTGAGCTTATTTTTGTGTATGGTGTTAGGGAGTGTTCTAATCTCATACTTTTACATGTACTTGTCCAGTTTTCCCAGCACCACTTATTGAAGAGGCTGTCCTTTCTCCACTGTACATTCCTGCCTCCTTTATCAAAGATAAGGTGACCAATGTGTGTGGGTTTATCTCCAGGCTTTCTATCCTGTTCCATTGATCTATATTTCTATTTTTCTGCCAGTACCATACTGTCTTGATTACTGTAGCTTTGTAGTATACTCTGAAGTCAGGGAGCCTGATTCCTCCACCTCCATTTTTTGTTCTCAAGACTGCTTTGGCTATTCAGGGTCTTTTGTGTTTCCATACAAATTGTGAAAGTTTTTGTTCTAGTTCTGTGAAAAATGCCATTGGTAGTTTGATAGGGATTGCATTGAATCTGTAGATTGCTTTGGGTAGTAGAGTCATTTTCACAATGTTGATTCTTCCAATCCAAGAACATGGTATATCTCTCCATCTATTTGTATCATCTTTAATTTCTTTCATCAGTGTCTTATAGTTTTCTGCATACAGGTCTTTTGTCTCCTTAGGTAGGTTTATTCCTAGATATTTTATTCTTTTTGTTGCAATGGTAAATGGGAGTGTTTTCTTAATTTCACTTTCAGATTTTTCATCATTACTGTATAGGAATGCCAGAGATTTCTCTGTGTTAATTTTGTATCCTGCTACTTTACCAAATTCATTGATTAGCTCTAGTAGTTTTCTGGTAGCATCTTTAGGATTCTCTATGTATAGTATCATGTCATCTGCAAACAGTGACAGCTTTACTTCTTCTTTTCCGATTTGGATTCCTTTTATTTCCTTTTCTTCTCTGACTGCTGTGGCTAAAACTTCCAAAACTATGTTGAATAAGAGTGGTGAGAGTGAGCAACCTTGTCTTGTTCCTGATCTTAGAGGAAATGGTTTCAGTTTTTCACCATTGAGGATGATGTTGGCTGTGGGTTTGTCATATATGGCCTTTATTATGTTGAGGAAAGTTCCCTCTATGCCTACTTGCTGCAGGGTTTTTATCATAAATGGGTGTTGAATTTTGTCGAAAGCTTTCTCTGCATCTATTGAGATGATCATATGGTTTTTCTCTTTCAATTTGTTAATATGGTGTATCAGGTTGATTGATTTGCATATATTGAAGAATCCTTGCATTCCTGGAATAAACCCCACTTGATCATGGTGTATGATGATCCTTTTAATGCGCTGTCAGATTCTGTTTGCTAGTATTTTGTTGAGGATTTTTGCATCTATGTTCATCAGTGATATTGGCCTGTATTTTTCTTTCTTTGTGACATCCTTGTCTGGTTTCGGTATCAGGGTGATGGTGGCCTCGTAGCGTGAGTTTGGGAGTGCTTCTCCCTCTGACATATCTTGGAAGAGTTTGAGAAGGATAGGTGTTAGCTCTTCTCTAAATGTTTGATAGAATTCGCCTGTGAAGCCATCTGGTCATAATGATCAGATCAGAAATTAATGAAAAAGAAATGAAGGAAACGATAGCAAAGATCAATAAAACTAAAAGCTGGTTCTTTGAGAAGATAAACAAAATTGATAAACCATTAGCCAGACTCATCAAGAAAAAAAGGGAGAAAACTCAAATCAATAGAATTAGAAATGAAAAAGGAGAAGTAACAACTGACACTGCAGAAATACAAAAGATCATGAGATTACTACAAGCAACTCTATGCCAATAAAATAGACAATCTGGAAGAAATGGACAAATTCTTAGAAATGCACAACCTGCCAAGACTGAATTGGGAAGAAATAGAAAATATGAACAGACCAATCACAAGCACTGAAATTGAAACTGTGATTAAAAATCTTCCCACAAACAGGAAGTGCTTTCCATCCCTTCCACTTGGGATGCTTACTTAGACCGCTGGTTATTTCTCCTATGGGGGAAAAAAATTAAAAAGGAAAAGGGGGAAGCCCAGGGCATAGTGAGAGGCAAAGAGAAACACTGACATTCCATGATAATGAAATCACCTGTAGAACAACCAAGTAAGCCAGGAATGGAGAGATGAACAAAGAACATGAGAAAATCATAGGGAAGTCAGACCCAATAGCTTAAGTGGCCTTAAAGGTCATGTGATTGAACCCTTCATTTTACAGAAGGGAAAACTGAGGCTCAAAGAGAAGAATATAGTTTGTGAGTGGCGGAATCAGAACAAATGTGGGTCTCCCTACCCTTCGCTGAAACACTCATACTTCAATAGGAAATAAACCTTCAGGATGAACACAAGCCAGTGTGCCACAATAAGGCCTGGTTCACTACATTAAACTCAAATTGAGCTGGACAAGTAAGCCTGTGTACGGACACCAGAATGATCATGAGCTCAAAAACAAACCAATGAAAAATTTTAGGGCATGAAGATTTTCAGAAAAAGGAAAAGGGATCACCATTTGATTCATTGAATGACATTGGGAATGGAACTGAAGATGTTTATTATGAAAACGGAGCAATGACACTGAAGGAGGAAAAAATAATCCCACTATTGGAAAGGACAAGGGAACTGAAGAAATACAGAGATGAGGAGACCCCAGGATGATGCTAGAGCGGGATTTCCCAGTACCAACACTCTGTACCTGCTAGATTCTAAGTATTTAAACTCTGCAAGCCTGTTTCATCCATAGAATATAGCTAGTATCTGTACCGCCTATAAGCCAAAGTTGTCATAAGAATCAAAATTAGATAATGCAGACAAAAGTATTCTAGTTTTTAAAATATCATACAACCATAAAGAGATGATATTCTTTATATCATTATGCTCTTCCTTTGTGGGCCAAAAAGACCCTGAAGATGCAGAACTTGTAGCTCTACAATAATCCTGTCTTGGATTCTCACAGACTAATGACTCTGCACAAAACAAGGTGATTCAAAATGCCACAGAGTTAATGGGAGGATGGAATCTAGAATTCAACCCCAACAGGCTCAAACAGAAGGGAAGGGATGAACAGCATGAGCAGGGAGTGTCACCAGTGACCAAGCTACACAGACACTGACAGACTCCCAAGGACCACCCCCAGTAGGGAGTGGCTAACTATGACACTGCTCACAGAACCTCACAGAATAGGCTCAGCTTGAGGTACATACCTTGTCATGTTTCCCTCCAGATGAACAGGCTGTGACCAGGAAAAGAGTTGGGGATGCAGGATCTCTAGTACAGCGGTCATTTATCACTGACCAAAACCCCACAACTAGTAAAATTTCCAGATAATTGGCATGTACCCCATTTAAATACCAACCTTTTCTCTATTTTTCTCTCTTTTCTCTTTCTTGACTGGAAATTGTCCTAAAATATATTATACTCTTCCCTAATAATTGAGACTCTGAACTAGAATCCAATGTATTTCTTCAAGATTCAGAATAACCATTATACACATCACTTAATATATAACCTAATATCAGCAATGACTCCATGAGAAATGTCTCCAGATTACTACTATGTCTTTTGAGCCCTTAAGGCTGATTTTTAGGATTTTTCTAATGCTTCCTACACTGTTAGCAGCAAGAATGATAACAATATGCCATATATGCTTCTGCTTTTAACAACTGTCCCCAAATCCTCAAGTACTAGCAAGACAAATCCAACAACATATAAAAAGGATGATACAATGACCAAGTGGAATTTTTCCCAAGAATGCAAGGTTGGTTCAATATATGAAAATTAATTAATGCACTATACCATATTAATAGAATAAGGGACAAACACCAAATGATCTTCCCAATAGACAAAAAGTGTTTGACAAAAATCCAATAACCTTTCATGATGAAAACACTCTACAAACTATCAATGGAAGGAAACTTCCTCAACCTAATAAGGAACATCTACAAAAAACCCAGGGCCAACATCATACTTGATGGTAAAAGACTGAATGCTTTTTCTCTAAGATCATGACCAAGTCAAAGATGTTCATTCTCATCACTTCTATTCAACAATGATCTAGAAGTCCTAGTCAGGGAAATTAGGCAGGAAAAGAAATAAAAGGCATCCAGACTGAAGGAAGAAGAAGCAGAACTATTTACAGATAAGATTTTCTATATAAAGATCATGTTAATACAGATACACACACACACACACACACATAAGAAAACCCTATTAAGACCAATGAATGCGTTCAAAAATTAAGAAAACAATTCTATTCACAATAGTATATTGTAATATTCAAAAAGAGTAAAATGCTTAGGAATAAATTTAAGTATAAGATGTACAATGAAAATTATACATCATAATTGAAAGAAAGTCAAGACAGCATAAATCAATGGAAAGACTTCCCATGTTCATTGTTCAAAAGACTTAATACTGTAAAGATGGCAATACTCTCCAAATTGATCTACAAGTTCAGTGCAATTTCTACTAAAACCTATAAACTGTTTTTACTACCAGCGCTTCTGATATCAAATGTGTGGGTTTTTCACACCAAGTAATTCTCCACTTCTCTGCAGACACCAACTGGGTATCCTACAATTTAATTCAATCCTGACACTAACTACCCAGAGTTAGCACAGACCCCACAGTTAACAGCTCAGTCCCACAAGACTGCCCTGCCACTTCAGATGCCAATCACAAGTCTTCCATCTCGTGTACCTCTGACCAACCAGCTATAAATTACGGGTTCCTATGACCCCTCTAAGGTTTGATAATTTGCTATAACAGCTCACAGAACTCAGGGAAACACTTTACTTACTAGTACTGAATTACTATAAAGGATACAAATGAACAGCCAGATGAAGAGATGCACAGGGCAAATTATGTGGGAAGGGGATCAGAGCTCTGGTAAGCCTCTCTGGGCACACCACCCTCCCAACACCAACCCAGAAGCTCCCCAAATCCCACTGTTTAGAAGGTTCTATTATATAGACTGGCCATTGAGGTTGGACTTAATCTCCAGCCCCTCTCACCTCCCCTGAGGTTGGGAGGTGGGGCTGAAAGTCCCAACTCTCTAATCATAACTGAAGCTATTAGGGTCCCACCAAGAGTCACCTCTTTAGCATCAACTCAGGTAAGGTTGAAAGGGGCTGCTTATGAGTGACAAAGATGCTCCTCTCACCCCTAACATTCAGGAAATTCTAAGAGTTTTAGGAGTTCTGTGCCAGAAACCAGGGACCAAATATATATTATACAACAATATCACAGAATCCCATCTTCCTTTCTTGCAATAAATTGACAAGTCAATCCTAAAATTTGTGTGAAAATGCAAGGGACCCTGAATCACCAAATCAATCTTAAAAAAGAAAAACAAAGTTGTAGGACTCAGACTTCCCAATTTCAAAAATTACTACATAACTACAGTAATCAAGACAGGATGGTACTGGCATAAAGCTGGACATACAGATCAATGGAACAAAATTGAGAGTCCAGAAATAAATCCTTACATTTATAGTCAACTGATTTTTGACAAGAGTGCCATGATAATTCATTGGGGAAAAAGGTCTTTCTAACAATGGTGCTGGGACAACTGAATAGTCACATGCAAAAGAATGAAATGAGACTCCTACCACATATATGTGAAAATTAACTCAAAATTTATCATACATCTCAATGTAAGAGCTAAAACTATGAAACTCTTAGAAGAAAACAAAGGAGTGTATCTTCATGACCTTAGATTAGATAATGGTTTCTTAGATATGACACAAACAAAAGAAAGAAAATAAATTGGACTTAAAATTAAAAGCACTTGTGCTTCAAAGGATATCATCAAGAAAGTAAAAATACAACTCACAGAATGGGAAAAAAGATTTACAAATCATACCTGACAAAGGAGTTTTATCCAGAATATAACTCTCAAAACAATAAAAGACAAAAAACCCAAATGAAAAATGGGCAAAGAATATGAATAGACATTTCTCCAAAGAAGATAAACAAATGGCCAGTAAGAACTTGAAAAGATGTTCAACCACTAGTCATTAGGGAAATGCAAATCAAGACCACAGTGACATACTTCTTACCTATTAGGATGTATAAAATTTAAAAAGACAGACAATAACAAGTGTTGGCAAGGATATGGAGAAATTGCAGTAGGAAATAGTGCAGCCACTTTGGAAAAGTTTGGCAGTTCCTCAAAAAGTTAAACAGAGTTAATATATCAGCCAGCAATTCCACTGCTAGGTTTATACCCAAGAAAAATGAAGACATATGGCTGGGACTTCCCTGGCCGTCCAGTGGTTAAGACTCCACACTTCCACTGCAGGGGGCACAGGTTCGATCCCTGGTCAGGGAACTAAGATCCCACAGGCCACATGGCATGGCCAAAAAATAACTAAAAATAAAAAAGGAAGATATATGGCTGTGTGACAATTTATGCTTGAATGTTTGTAGCAGCACTAGGTACAGTAGCCAAAAAATGGAAGCAACACAAATGTACATCAGTGGATACACAGATTAAAAAAATGGGGCATATCCATACAATATCTTTTGGCAATAACAAGGAATGAAGTACTGATACATGCTACAGTGTGGATGAACCTTGAAAACATCACTTTAACTAAAAGAAGCTAGTCACAAAAAGCTACATATTATATTATTCTACTTATAGGAAATGTCCAGAGTAGGCAAATCCACAGAAACAGGAAGTGAATTAGTGGTTGCCAGGGACTGGGGAAATGACTGCTAATGGTATATGTTTTCCTTTGGCGATGATGAAAATGTTCTGCTGCTAGATACCGTTCACACAACTATGTGAATATACTAAAAATCACTGAATTGTACATGCTTTATCAGGGTGAATTTTGTGGCATGTGAATTATATCTCAATAAATCTGTTATTAAAAAACAATGCAAGGGGGACGTCCCTGGTGATGCAGTGGTTAAGAATCCACCTACCCATGCAGAGGACACAGGTTCGATCCATGGTCCGGGGAGATCCCACATGTTGTGGAGCAACTAAGCCCACGCACCACAACTACTGAGCCCACACGCCGCCAACTACTGAGGCTCGCACGCTCTAGAGCCCGTGTGCCACAACTACTGAGCCCACGTGCTACAACTACTGAATCCCACACACCTAGAGCCCGTGCTCCGCAGCAAGAGAAGCCACCACAATGAGAAGCCCGCGCACCACAACAAAGAGTAGCCCCCGCTCACCACAACTAGAGAAAGCCCACACACAACAAAGACCCAACACAGCCAAAAATAAATATAATTTTTTTAAAAATGCAGTAACTCTCCCCCTTTTGGTCTGCTGTGGAAACAAAGTACAAGTGCAACCAAATTAGATTCTCCTTCAACACAAGGCTATGAGATTCACCATCCATTTTGGCTGCTCAAATCTCTCTTCTGTGCCTTTCTGCACTGCTGCCTGTCATCAAGATACCTGAGTTCACCAAATAAATAATCCCTGGGGGAAAAATGAGCTATAACTGTACTGAAACTTAGTTCTAGTTCTAGAGGATACATTTCCCTTTCCCAAAGAAAATGAATTTTTTCTATCTCATAAGAGTTCAGCAATCCCATTTCATATTCCTACTCTCCAGTGCAGTAAAACTGAACAGACGCTCACAAGATAGATTACTTCTGTATCATGCTGAAGCTTCCAGAGCAAAGAGTCCAAACACCATACCATTTCTGGGACTGCGTGGGTAAACCAGACTCACGGAGGTGGCCCTAAAACACAAACAGTACCAAACTTCCAGGCACGAATATATATATATATATATATATATATATATATTTTTTTTTTTTTTTTTTTTGGCGTTACGCAGGCCTCTCACTGTTGTGGCCTCTCCCGTTGCGGAGCACAGGCTCCGGATGCGCAGGCTCAGTGGCCATGGCTTACGGGCCCAGCCGCTCCGCGGCATGTGGGATCCTCCCAGACTGGGGCACGACCCTGTGTCCCCTGCATCGGCAGGCGGACTCTCAACCACTGGGCCACCAGGGAAGCCCACGAATATATTTTTAAAGACACACCAAGTAAAAAGGTAAAATAATATATTACACATTTTCCAACTTAAAAATTCCAACATTCAAAGACTGTGACTAAAAGGAAAAAACAAAAAAGTGGTGTTACGGTGAGATTAAGGAAGTAGAATTTCAGGGTTAGAAGGGACAGTAAACACAGATCACATTGTCTGACAGCCCTCCCCCTCCACACATGCACCTGAAATTTTTCTCTCTTCTATAAATCCCTGCCATGGTGTTAACCAGCCTATGCTTAAATACCACCGCTGAAGAAGAAATTACTACCTCAGACAATAGCTTTAACTGTTGGCAAGTTCCCCCCTATGGCAAGCTAAGACTGCTCTCTATAAAGATTCAGACTCTACTCTCTCCTCAAACACGTAAAGATATTTCTCATCACCCTGGCACCCACGGGCTTTCTCCTCTGTACATTATAGCCCTTCTCATCTTTAGAGTTCAAAGGACACTATGGATAAGGCTTCACTATTCTCAAAAAGGTGTCCCAAGTGCCACCAGCTCTGCCAAACATTACCATGAGTGCCCTGACAGGCTAAGGCTTAAGGAGGGGACAGTTTTAAAGAGGGGAATTTTCAAAGAAACAAGTAAATGAGCAGGAGAAGGGAGACAGCAAGAGAGAAAAGCTCAAGAGGTGCTCATGAGGACCAGCAGCTGAGAGGCAAGCCCAACGGGCTGAGCTTTCACCCTGAGGCCAACTAAACCCTGAGCAGCAGCAGGTTCAAGAACTCCAGATAAAGACATAAGTCAACCTACTCTTGGCTCAGCCACTCGGCTGCACTGTCTCTGATCTGTGTGTATAACAGAGAAAATAAATACCGGTTCCTTCTTCTCACATAAGAGCTGAAAAAAATAATATGATGCACTTTGTATCTCAGAAGGGTGAAAAGATGTAGAGAGACAGACATGGTATCAAGACCAGCAGAGGCAAAGTTTGTCTCTAGTGACCTTCCACCTCTCACACGGGGGTCCCATTCCTCCTCTTTCCAGGTACCGTTTCTAGCCCTCCTCCCAGTATAGAACCAAACCTCTGGGCAATTTCTTTCCCCACCAAAACTTCCCTGTCCTGGTTCCAAGTAGCCAGTCTCCGTGCATTCCACACACAGCTAGCTAACTAGACAAACTAGGACAACACTAGCGGCAAATGTCCTAATTTACTACCCCAGGCAGATGACACACTCGCACCTTAAGAGCATCTCATGGAAACCAAATATCCTCAAAGGCTATTCACTGGCCAGAGTTTCTAGCACTATCAGATCAGTAGAGTGGATATTTGAGGACAAAGATGCCTTTGAACTACAGCCTTCAAATCACAACAGAAAAGCTTCCATCTATTCTGCCAAAGGGTGAGTGATGGCCCTGCACAGAGAATTACATAGGCTGGGATTAAAGACTCTTAAGGGAGGTAGCAAGGTATAGGATAAAGGACCTGGGCTATGGAGTCGGGTCAGGGTTGAAATCTGAGCTTCAGTTTCTTCTTCTGCAGAATGGGGCAAAGACGAGCCCCCCTTACAGAGCCACTGTAAAGACTAAATGAGATAATGTATACAAAGTGCTCGACACTTACATCTTCTTTCAGCTCCCTGTCTAGGTTAGCTCTCCCTGTTACACTTGGTTTCACTTACCAGAGTTGTGAGTTTAGAATTGTTTGCTTCTTATATTAACTGTGTCTCCCTTAACCAGACTGCAATAATTAGGTAGCATGTAGTTGTCACCACTGTATCCTCAACATCTAGTACAAAGCCTGGCCCATCAAACAGACATGAACAATTAGTAGCTTTTCCTGTTGTTAAGCAAGAACCTTTAAGATGTTATCTAATTCTTTACCTACCTTCAGGCTGTCCCAGACTGTTGAGCCTCCATTATTACCCAACTTCCCATGACCATCCACCCAACGGTTCTCATAGCAGAGTAATTCATCATCGTCATCACCACCACCACCACAAAACAGCAAATACTTTTGCAGTGATTTTTCGGATATGGTAATCTAGGTAAACTATAGGAAGCAGGAAGTCTGAGGAATCCAAAGTCACAGCAACAAAATTCCTCTCGCCAAAAGGTGGAGGCAAAGAGGCTAAGAAAAGCCACAAGGATAATCAAAGAGAAGAGTCCTTAAGAGTAGCCAGTGCGAGGGGAGAGAAATGAGGGGTACACGTGGACTGTGAAGATAGTTTCCCAGGGAGAAGAAATGATGGAAGACAGAGATATTAGCATGGGAAGGTACCCCCCAAAGTCTTTCAGTCCCAACTTTTTACTCCAATAAGGCAGGACAGTGATGTCCAATGATCAACTGTTTGCTCAAAGTCACCCAGTTACAGGGTCCAGATGAGACTATGACACAGGTGTCCTGGCTTCCAAGCCAATGTTCTAAAAATAACAGTATGATAGAATCAGATGAAAAGGCTTGGCAGTCCCAATCCCAGTTCTGCCACCTTTAAGCAGGTCTGTGAATTTCAGCCAGCTGGTCAACCTCCCTGCACCTCCGCTTCTTCATCTGTGAAATGGAAACCTGCAGGGTTATCATGGGAATTAATTCAGACCATATAGGAAAAGCACGTAGTATCTCAGAGCTCTATTCCTTTCTTTATGAAAAAATTACAGAGCACTTATTTGCCAAAAATCAGGGAGGCAAGAAGAAATGAGCTTGTAAGGGGGAAAAAATGATAACAAGGAATAACCAAGCTCTGTCCTAATAGAGAACTAGATTTGGGAATAATTGTCTGAAGGACCTTGAATGAATACGAGTGCCGGGTTAGGGAAAAGGAAGTGGTCCAGGGTCGGGACAGAAGAGGCTGTGGGCAAAGGTCTTCTCTGGGACACAGAGAAATGCTTCAGAAAACAAAAGACTCTGTTACACCTGCCCTAAAAGCTTAACCTCAAACTACGCTGCTTGCATCCCATTCTGAGATGCCCACAAAGCACAGCAAAGGTTCAGATCTGACAAAAGTTTATTAAAACATAAATTTCTCCTCAAAAAAAGATTTTTGTGGAGCATCTCCTTACATACCACGGAGCTAAAGAAACTGTTTAGATGTTGCTGTGAGAGGCCCACCCCACCCTTGGAGCACCGGGAGGTTCAGAGAAGAAAACTAGGGAGGGGATGAGGCCAAAAGCCAGGATGGGATGAGAGGCACCCACTGGGGCAGAGGAAAATGCTGCGTACTGAACCAGGGCCCTCATCCACACAGGAGCCTTCTGCCAGATGCTTACCTGTCATGAGCCACGAGGTTCCTTGGGTACAGAAGCAAGGGGGAGGATGGTAGGGGTGAATGCCAACCAGGATGACCAGCCATCTCGGTCTTCCTGGAGCTGTCTTGGTTTTAGCACTGAAAGTTCCACAACCTGGGCAAACCCCCATCCTAGCTGTTTGTAGTGTTCCCTCTCCCTCACCCTGGTTTCACTAGCAAGATGGTGAAACACTCCTGACCTACCAAGGGCACTATAGGTGCCAGCAGCCTTGCCAGCTAAGCACACGATCTCTCAAAGAAGGGCCTTCTTAATGCCTCCACTTAGGTAAAGTTATAGAAAAGGAAGAAACAGGTGCTGAGAAAGCAAGACGAGTCCCTTGGGATGTCTCCCAGGCAAGCAGGATGCCAAGCCTCAGGCCCCATCTTGCCAGAGTTATAAGGATGTCCTCTGAAAAGTGACACTCAGCCCTGCCAGCTCCTCCATGCTTCCTCTGTCGTCTTCCCAGATGGATTCGGGGGTGGGAGGCAAATGGACAAATAAAATGCTACTCAAGGGCATGACAATTATTAATAACTACATATTAATATCAATGTATGTATTTCTGTACAAATTCCAAGAACTATAAACACCCCCCACACACTCATTACCACGAAGTTTTATCATCTGGGTCCACTCTTCCTACATTTACAAAACCAAACCAAAGGAAAACCACATACCCCATCATGACCACTGCCCCACTGCACAACACAAGGATACACTAATGTCTCTGGGCTTCAGCTCTGCAAACATGAGTAAGAATACCCATTCTTCCTACCCTGTAGAGTGACTGTGAGGCTCAGAGAGAGTGATCAATGTGAACATATCTTGGAAAAGTATGAAGCCCTACAAGAGCAAGAGGTGACATTGTTATCATACAGGAGCAATGTGGCACCAGGTCCCTGCCCGCCAAGACAGGAGCAAGAGGTACAATCCCAGGGAAAAGGAGGGGCTGCGCCAGGCCAAAGCGCCAGACTTTCTGGGCTGGGGACCACAGACTCCCCTGTACCTTTCTATAGCCTCACCTGCTCCCAGGATGCAGAGCCATGTGCTCCGGTTGGGGGATTGTCTTTGGACACTACCTCTCCCTCCTGGAGAGGAAGAGGCCGTTTCCAAGATGCCACGGCCCCACACTGCCACTATAAAGCATCACTGGACTGTTAGTGCTGTTGGTTACCACTTAGGGACCGCTCAGAGGCAGCACGGTGAAGTAGAAAGGGTCTAAATTTCAACATTACCACATCTTGACTGTGAGGGGGTCTCAGGAGAGCTACTTACCCTCACTGAACCTCAGTATACTCATCTGTAAAGTGGAGATGATACCTAAGTGGAGGGTTTGAGGCAAAAACTAAATAACATATGTAAAGCACATAGAATGCGCCTCACTAAGTGGAAGCTCTTCTACGAAGAGCTTAGAAATGCTCGAGACACCATGGCTCCCGATCCCTCCTCGGACTTAGTGCCCAGCTGCCCCACCAAAGTCAGCCCAGTGGTGCTGGGTATGAAGAATGCCCTCAGAGGATGCACGAGGATTTGCAGACTGGGGCTGCCGTGGGCACCACCAGTCTACTCGGTTGATATTGGCCCTTCTTGAATGACAGAGCCTTCACCATAGGTTTTATAATTTGGTGAAATACTGCAGAAATCACGAAGCCAACATCCACACTCTCCTCACCTTACTGAAAACACACAGCTTGGCAAAATTTTCCAACCTCCTGTGAGTCTGGCCAATGAAAGGTGAATAGAATTGATGCTCACCACCACCAAGACTGATTATTAAAATCAACTCCCCAGGAAATCCTTGCTGTCTTCCTCATTCTCAGATGAATAGAGGACACTGAGGCCCTACAGGAAGGTAGAACAACAAGATGGAAAGAATCTGGGTCCCCAGATGACCATGTAATTTAGCCCCCTTCCCACACAGGACTGTGAAGTAAGAAATACTGATAAACCTTTTTTTTTTTTTAGATTCCATATATATGTGTTAGCATATGGTATTTGTTTTTCTCTTTCTGACTTACTTCACTCTGTATGATAGACTCTAGGTCCATCCACCTCACTACAAATAGCTCAATTTCGTTTCTTTTTATGGCTGAGTAATATTCCATTGTATATATGTGCACGTCTTCTTTATCCATTCATCTGTCGATGGACACTTAGGTTGCTGCCATGTCCTGGCTATTGTAAATAGAGCTGCAGTGAACATTGTGGTACATGACTCTTTATGAATTATGGTTTTCTCAGGGTATATGCGCAGGAGTGGGGTTGCTGGGTCGTATGGGGCAGGACAGGAATAAAGACACAGACGTAGAGAATGAACTTGAGGACACGGGCAGGGGGAAGGGTATGCTGGGTTGAAGTCAGAGAGTGGCATGGACATATATACACTACCAAATGTAAAATAGATAGCTAGTGGGAAGCAGCCGCATAGCACAGGGAGATCAGCTCGGTGCTTTGTGTCCACCTAGAGGGGTAGCATAGGGAGGGTGGGAGGGAGACGCAAGAGGGAGGAGATATGGGGATATATGTATAGCTGATTCACTTTGTTATAAAGCAGAAACTAACAATTGTAAAGCTATTATACTCCAATAAAGATGTCAAACAAACAAAAAAAAAGAAATACTGATATAACCCATTGAGATTTTGGTGTGTAGTAGCCAGCATGACTCTCGTCTCCTGGTATTCACACCCCTGTACAGTTCCCCCCAGGTGTGAATAGGCTGACCCAAGTAACCAATAAGATGTTATGGAAATGACTGGGTGTGAATTCTGTAGCTAGGTTTTAAAGACATTACAGCTTCCACCTCTCTCTCAGTGCACCTGCTCTGGGAGAAGCCAACTGTCATGTTGTGAAGGCATCCAAACAGCTCCACAGGCAGGTCCGTGAGGCAAGGAACTAATGTCTCCTGCCAATAACCAGCTCCAATTGACCAGTCATGCAAGTTAGCCATCTTGAGATTGGACTCTCCAACCTAGTCACATCTTCAAATGACCTCAGCCCTAGCCAGCATCTTGACCGCATCTCCCAAGAGACTTCGGGCAAGGACCACCAGCTAAGCTGCTCCTAAAAACCTGACCCCCAGAAACTATGATATCATTAATGATTATGGTTGTTTTAAGCTGCTAAATTTTGAGGTAACCGCCTATGAATAAACAAAGTATAATGTTCGATTAGCTAGAGTTATTTACCAAGTCAATACATTACATGCCCAAAGAAATCCCAAAGGAGTTGTCCAATGCATTCTGTTCCCTCGCGTTACGTGTAACATTTATGCAAGGAACAGATAATGGCTCCGCTGACCACACCAGCACTCCCCTCTTACATATTCCCTCTCTCACAGACCTATACATGCTTAAACGCTCCGGGCCAATCCACAGCTGTTGTAACTTTCTTTCCATTAAGGAGGGTGTTCTATCTGGGATTCATAGATGGGGAGGAACCTGAGGGACCCTAAGAGAATGTGCAGTCCGTGTATGTAACGCCACAGTAAGACAGGTGTGCACGTGTATGCATGCGCATATGTTAAGGCATGGGAGAGATGGTAAGAAGCCACAGTGGGGAGAAGGCATAGGTTTTTGACTAATGGGACAGCAGAATGAGGGGCAGGCAACTGAGTAAGGGAAAAAATGGATTTAGAAATAAAGCAGAGAAAGGGCAGGAAAAGGTCCTCATACACAGACTTTTAAAAGGAAAACAGAGCTATTTGCTTTACCTCTAGTGCCTCTGAGTCACTGGACAGCTTTGGCTGTAAAGCAAAAATCAGTTAGGAACACCATGTGTTGCTCCCAGACAGCACTCCTAGAAACCGCGGTGATGGGTACCATTAAATCAGGTCAATAGATAGAAAAGCATCCAGAAACACACGCCAACCCAAATTCAGTTAAACTGTCTGCAAATGGCAAATCCATAGCATTGCCGAAGTGCACAGGGACAGACAAATGGCTCTGCGGGTAGCAGGAGTGGCCCAGAATTTGAATGTACTTATCTACGTGTCTGAGGGGCTGATACTGACCAAGGGATAGAAAATACCGGGCAGCGGCAGACGCTGCAGGAGACTGAGTGAAGTGCGAATCATGCCCTCCCTCCTAATCTGGGGCAGAGCGTCCAACAATGACAAAGTCAAAGAAGCAAAGGAAGATGGACTCCAGCTTTCAGCTTCACCCCTATCACCAAAACCAAGGCCAGTGAGGACTGAAGGTGAAGACAGAGATTCAGAGATCAAGTCCCAAGTGAACCAGAATCTCAGAACCCTTAGGGACAAGCCCAGGGCACTTTCACATAAGTCACCAATTCCTCCACAGCAACTCGGAGCTGCTGCACTGTGACCTGCGCTCTGGTTGGCCTGTTTCAGGGCACGTCTAGAAGGGCAGTACTCATTCCAGAAAGGCCAAGAAGCACTTCTTCTATCTGCTCAAAGGCAGCTTCCTTCATGATACGTCAGCTGAGAAGCAAATAAAGGGAAAAAAACCCAAAAACAATCCTCTTACTGTGTTTCTTCCAACCAACTTGTCTCCTTGAACTTTGGCAAATCACCTGACATCAAATTTCCCATCTAAAGGGTAAGGAATAGCCGTTTACCGACCTCTGCAGCATGGAAGAAAAGAAACAGGTCTGGAAAGCAGTGGGAGAATGAGAGAGCAAGTCCAGAGCATCACACCAGGAAGACAGAATCTATGGCTCTAATTTGACATTTTCATTTCAGAAATTGCTGTTGGTTCTATGTTTTTCAGTAGGTTAGGGTAATTTACAAGACTGAAGCTCCATAAGGAAAAGGGTGCTGTCTTGCATTTATATCCAGTCCAGTCTGGGTACTTGGTAGGTATTCAAAGAATTAAAAGAGGTTAGGGCTTCCCTGGTGGCGCAGTGGTTGAGAGTCCGCCTGCCGATGCGGGGGACACGGGTCCGTGCCCCGGTCCGGGAAGATCCCACATGCCGCGGAGCGGCTGGGCCCGTGAGCCATGGCCGCTGAGCCTGCGCGTCCGGAGCCTGTACTCCGCAAGGGGGAGAGGCCACAACAGTGAGAGGCCCGCGTACCGCAAAAAAAAAAAAAAAAAAAAAGAGGTTAGATAAAAATAAGAGTAAGGGGGTGGGGGTAGGGAGATCATGAGCCCAGATTTCTATAATTAATACTTGGTCAAATCAACACCATAAATCTTAAAGATATTAAATGAAGGATGTCCATCCGGTTGGCTTTGCGCACAGTTTTCCCACCCAGGAATCACCTCTCTTCTCCATTATGTCTCTTCAAATTCCACTCACCTTCAAGATATAGCTCAAACCTCATTTTCCTCCCTATGCAGTATTCCCTGACCACTCCAGCTCATAATAGTATCTCCCTCCTCCGAAGATCTGTAGCATTTGTTGAAACTATTTTTATAGCACTACTTGGGTTGTTTTAATGTTTTTCACTTGCTCATAGAACAGAGCTTTCACTAGACTCCCAGAATCTCAGGGTCCCAGACTGTATTATGTACCTAAACCACATCTCCTAAAACACTTAACAACAGTCATATATACACACAGAGGTGAACACAAAACAGTTTTGGAATAAATGTTTAGAGTCCCCACTTCCAAAGAGAGTCAATTTATAGAGTCAATTTAAGAAACACGGACATATCAAAGGACATGCAGTCCACTAAATGCAAAAAGTTCATTTAGGATGAGGCGTTTGGTGGTCTAAAAAGCAAGTCTGCCTGTTTGCCACTGTTGGTCTTGAAATTCAGCTACCCTCCCTGAGTTTCCACAGGGGTCAGAAGTGTCCCAGACACCTTCATGCTTCAAGGCAGATCCCCAGATGGTGACAGTAATTGCCAAGTTACAAAGTAAAGCTGGGTCTGCCACCTCCCCACACAGACCTGGCAGCCCCCTTGGGAGATGTAGAAGGCTTCCATCTCTCAGGGTCCAAAGCAAATGCCAGCTCTGCAGACAGAACAGGTGTTCCCCATCACGATCATATCAACAAATTCAGGACATTTGTACCAACTGTTCCTGTCCTCTACTACTGGAAATCTTCCAGAATGAGAAAGGAATTCATCTTCCCACATCTCCAAGAGCCTGTCTTTTCCCCTTGCAATATGTGGAAGTCAAAAGCCTTTGCAGACACTCAGTATGCACGCTGTCCTTGAGGAACTCACAGCCCGACATGACCCAGCCAGTCCCTCCATCAGCCAGCAGCCGTTGCCACTGAGGACACAAAAACCAAGACACGACGCCTGTCTTCTAAAAACTAACAGTACACACAAAAGACAGACATGGCTTTCACAAGACAATGTGCTAAGGTCACTGCTGTAATAAGGTTCTATCTACAAAACACAATAGAAGCACAGAAGGACAAACACCTAAGTGGACCAGATGCAGGTCAGAGGTGTTCACAGAAGAGACACAGGGGATGAGTAGATGCTGTCAGAATGAAACTGGGGAGAGGGTCTGTTCCCGAGAGGAACACCAGTATGCACAGAGACAGAGTGAAATCAGCATGGCCCATGGGCCTGTTCGACGCTACATGTCCTCCAGCCCCAAGACCTAGGGATTTTGCACAGCAAACTTTGGTCAGATTTGTACGGCAGCTTCTTGGATGGTGGATTGGAGGGGGTGAGAGGACAGACCAGTGAGAGATAAGGAGGACCAGAGCAATAGAACTGAGGACAGGATGAGGGAATATCTGAGATGTATTAGGGACAGACCTTAGAAACTAATCAGATGTGGCCATGAGGGAGGGAAATGAATCCAGGATGATTTTCAGGATTCCTTTCACCTTCCTTTAACCTTTCACCGACTCTATCTCTACTTTTTACCCACTCTCCCACCTTTCCTCCCCCACTTACGCCACTACAGTTTTGCTTTGAAATATGTTATCCATTATACCTGCGCTTGCTATGACTCATTCCTCAGATTTGTGTAATTTAGCAGCAATTCTGACTTGATGGCTGTCACCTGTGTTTCTTCCCACTCAACTGAATTTCAAAGGTGTCCTTTTGAACTGAATTCATTTTCCCTCCCCTTCAGAATAGATACAATTTTGGGAAAATGTCTTCTCTTCCTTCCGTCCTCCCTGCCCAGTTCATTTCACATGACGTTCGTGGGGCAGGAACCAGGTCTGATTCCATGTTCTACTTCACGCCAAGCACGTTCTTGGCACTTGGGGAGTGCTCGTTACTTTGACCACAAAAATAATAACAATCTACAAATACCTTGACTTCCTGCAGTTGAAAGGAATTAAGCACACTGCAATTACGGAAAAGCTGGAGAAAACATTTAGTTAGCAACTTCTCAAAGCAGACAACAAGAGTAAGGCAATAAATAATACCTCCAACATATTTCTTTGGTAGTGTTTCATATAATAGTCCAATGAAATGCTAAAGACCACCCAATGCCACAGCAGAATGCTAACAACATGAGTCACCCGATAGCTAAAACTGAACAGATTCATCTATCACGTAAGAGACAGAATAAACGTCAATAATTTATACTGCTGCCAGATGATAAAAAGGAGAGATTGTTCTAAATCCAGTTCATATAAAATATCATACTTTTAGAACAATAAAACAGCAAGATAGTATGACCCCATTTAGAGAAAACTATAAACGGTCTCTGGGTTCAGGCACAATGGTAACCAAGAGGGATATGAAACCTACTAGAATTGGTTTTATCAAAAATAGGACAGATAAGGAATAACTGCAGGCCAAAATATGCCAAAACGTTTGATGCTGAAAGGTCTACTGTGTCAAGTGAAAACCAAATATAGGGCATCTAATAAAACAACGACTTGCTTTTGCAGTCAGAGTTTAATTCAAAGTGTCTAAGCGTAAACATTAAAGACGTCGACAAATTAAGTGGACTAACATAATAAGCTCACATCTGGAGAATATTTTAGGGAAATTGCTACCAGAGAATGAACTCAGATGGAACTGAAGCAATGGACCCCGAAATCTCAGCCGACTGTGACATCGTGATATTTCATCAACCTCTATCACTGGGTCTTGTTGACATCAAACTTTAAATTAGGTGCCAAGTCAAAAGAGACGACAGAGGAAAAGACAAAAAAAAAAAAAACGCCTACAGCTCAGAGAGGACAGCCAGAGCAAACAAGGGAACACGGGCACATTCAGGTAAAGCTGGGAATCTTAACAAGAAGAAAGCTGTGGTTTCAGAAAGCAAATCTTTCCCCAGTCATGGCACCCAGAGCACTGTAACTACGGTAAACTGAAGGCGTCTGGAACCTAGGAGAGGCCACTCACAACCCACAGGGCTGCCAGAATCGACATCCATCTACCCTAATCTCCCATCACGGGCTTCCCATGGATTCCCTTGTTTGGGCAGGTATATGTGACTTGCACTTTCTCCAATATGCTTCACTTTCCCAAAAACTTCGTGGATGCCATCACTTTCTTCTGGAGGGAACACTGTGTTTGATATAGTACACCCAGTACTTGGCTGAGTCAGGTGTCCCATAACATTCTTCCTCCCAGGGCACCTTTAAACTTCTCACAATCTTCCACCATGATCTGAAGGTTTCAGTCCACGTTTCCATGCACACCCTGCGGTCAACGTGTCCGGGACAGACACACGTGCCACTGCCACCAAATTAGATTTCTCAATAGTCACATAGGACTACATTGTGCAGCTTGCAGTTTTCAAAGCATTTTCGCACATTATGTCATTTGATCCCGGCAATAATCCTACAATACAAGCAGACAACGTTGTAACCTCTATTTCACAGGGGAGAAGCCTGAGGATTGGAGAAATGTGGACACCTGCTCAAAGTTTCACAGCAGTACAAGAATAACAAGTCAGAGATGCTGACTCCCTTCCTGGTGCTTTTTCCACCTTTATCTTAATCCCAATCAAGAAAAGATGCCACTGGCTAATACTAGAGCCCACAGAATAGTCCAAGAAGCCCCTAAAAAGGGCTGTTTAGGTTTCAGCAACTAAAAGAAATCACCTCTGAATCCTTTCCAATCTCCCAGAGAAATGTCCCTGCAAGGACATTGGTAAACAGGCTGACCCAAAGTACAATCTAAATTAGAAGCCTCTTTCCATGGGAAATCACAGACTTAACTGTTTCTAGCCCATCTACCTCAACAGCTGATATAATGAAGAGCCTAATATCTCCTAACTGTGCTCCCTTTTATGTCCTACTGTTCCCTGTCACTTGTCAGGGAATCAGCAACATTTTAATAAAGTTATTTGCTTATATATTTGTTTCCCCACTGCACTGAGAGCCCCCAAGACCAAAGACCTCTTGAATCCCCACACCTGGCACCTAGCATATTACAAGCATCCAACGTTCAACCAAATACAAAATACACACAAGTCCTGAAGGGACATGCTTCCCAGTATATTCCCTGACCCCCATCACAGAAATTTGAAGGGGAAACTCCTCTAGTTGCAGAAAACAGTAAGAAAATAGGCAAGCATTTCTGCTTCACTCATGACTTAAGTCTTTTCCAAATCCATTCCCCTAAGTCTTAATTTTCTTTTATTAAAAGATGGAGACAGGCTAAATTTCTAGATGCCAAACCTGTACTATCAGACCTACTTGACCCCAATCAAGAAGATTTTTATCTGTTAGGCTTAGAGCGGGTCCTGAGAATCAACATCATTTTTTTTAATTCCTTAGGTGACTCTGATGATCAGTAAACCAACCATTCGTCCAACAAATGTTACGGCACTTACTGGGCACTGGACAAGGTGCTGGGTTTACTCTAATAAAACCAACGTGGTACCTCCCTCGTTAAGCTGACCACAGAGACTGGTTTGAAGGTTCCGGAATAGATGATCTCTCGTGCTCAACAAAAAGGGAGCGTCTGGAAAGACCTCTTCCCTGCCCTGGACAATGCCATACTCTGATGTAAACCACAGCAGAGATGGCCTAATACCTGGTCTGTTCCTCCTAGCCTTGGCAAGAACAAGGCTCTCAGCAAATGCCAGAAGTCACATGGATATTGCCTGAGACACAGAGCAGGCAGGTGAGTACTCATCAAGGATAGCTTACGAGGATGTAGCATCTGAGTTGAGCCTATTAGGATAAACAGATACATAGAGTGGAAAGAGAAGACGTTCTAAGGTAGGGGAAACATGGGACAGGACAGAAAGGTAGGAAAGCATATAGCATATTTGTGGCAGTGACAGGACTGCTTGAGCAAAGTAGGGAGTATACACTGTGAACTAGTGAGCAGTAATGGCTGATAGGAAGAAAAAATGAGGTCAGATGACAAACAGCACAGCTTTTTCAGTTAGGGGGAGCAGACCTAGAGAAAACAGTTATACAATAACACACGACATGTGTGACCCTGGGCCAAACGAGAGGACAGAATTCTGAGGAAAGGTAGAGCACAGAGTCCTAGAATGGTCAAATTACAGCTAAAACTGAGCTTGAAAGAAGTATGCACACTTGGGAAAAGACAACACAGAGAAAAGCTTAGATGGGGACCCAAAACTTTAGCTTGGCATGAGACGGCAAGAACATTCATAAGAATCAGTACGTTTAGCACCTTCAAATCCTCGTGAATCCCTGTGTGCAGAATAAACGGTAAAATCAAGCCAGGGGTTATCAGAGCCAAATAAGAATCTCCTAAGACTGGGAAAGAGAATCAATGACTTTATCAGGACCCACCCTTAGGTGACTAAACAGCCACCCACCAAATTAATCAGGTCACAGGGAAATCCCAGGCTGGTTTCATAGACCGGCAGCTGATTCCTGGTAGTTCAGGAATTACTCAGTTTAAACTGATTCCTTCAAATAATAAAGGAAAGCGGGGGTTGGATGTGGAATACATTGTTCCCTGTTTGTATAATTTATATGCTATACTGTTAAATTACCTTGTAAATAGCAGATACTCAAGTATCTATATGGTAAATAAGGAGAAAAGAGAAAGCATTAAAGAAATGAAAAAATAGGAAAACCTACCCCTTTTAAAGAAAGAAGATTACAAGGAAACTTTGGTTTGGAATACAAATATTTGTTGAGGATGTTCATTCAGTGATATTGGATAATGATGAACAAAATTATCAATATTTAAAATAACACTGACTATTTCATTCTGGTATGCTGAACTTTTTGTAAATATGCACAAGGAATGAATACTTTGTGATTAGAATGAAACACAGGAGAAGAGATCATTGAGTGAACTGAAATATCGATTCAACTAAATCAAAATATCCCCAAAGACAGACAATGTAAAATAATACAGAGTACAAAAAACCCCAACTGCACAGAGAAATGAAGTGCAGAAGAAAGGCAGTATTTCCATGGGAGGTGGGATGTTTACTTATTAATAGTGTTGGGACAACCACTTGATGTTTATAAAAATATAAAATTAGATCTGTACTTCATTCTGTATACTAGGATAAATGCCAAATGAATGAGAGATCTGAATTAAAATTTAAGAAAATTAAAACCACCCAAGTAAGTACTAAAAGAAAACATGGGTAAATTTCTTCACATCCCTCAAGTGAGAAAAATCTTACTATGCTTCAAAATCCAGAAGCATTAAAATAAAAGATTGATAAATTTAATTATGTAAAGGCATACAAACTATATAATAAACTATACGAAAGCACAGCAAAAACTACCATAAACAAAATTATTGCTGATTTTTTTCAGCATGACAATGTTGTTACAGTTAGGTACATGTTTGTCCTTATTCTTAGGACATGTATCTTATGTATTTAGTGACGAAGTGTCCATTTCTACAGCTTACTTTCAAATGAAATAGCAGAACTGTGTGTGTAAAGAGATAACAAATATGGCAAAATTATTAAAAATTGATGAACTTAGGTGGACAGTATAGAGGTTCGTTGTACTATTCTTTCAACTTTCTAAAAACTTTTCAAAACATAAAAAGTTGTATGTGGTTAGGTGGGGCAGGGGGAGAGCACCATAAAGTCAAATGACAAAGTAGAAAAATATATATTTGCAGCAGATCACAAAGGGATCATATCCCTAATATACAGTGAGTTCCTAAATTTTGAGATGACCAAAACCCTGACAGAAAAATGGTAAAAAAAAAAAAAAAAAAAAATGAACAGTTTATTGAAAAAAAAATGCCAGTGGTCCTTAAACAAATGAAAAGATGCTCAACCTCACTCATAATAAAATAAAAATTCAAATTAAAACTATACAATGATGCTACTTCTCACCTATCAGATTAGCAGAGATCCAAGCTTGACTACATATTATGTTGACCAGGCTATAGAAACAATCACTGCTGATGGAATGTAAAATGGTACAATCTCTATGGAGAGAAGTCTGGCAATACCCATCAAAAATGCATATGCATTTACCCTTTGACTCAGAAATCCCACTTCAAGGAATTCATCCCCCACCACGCCCTACTGCCAAAAACAACCTGGCAAAATTATCAAATGACTTATGCCTAAGGTTACACATTGTGACACTACTTGTAATAGCAAAAGACTAAAATTATCCAAATGTCAATAGGGAACAAGTTGAATAAACAATGTTCATGAGGATAGAAAACTATACAGCTATAAAAAGGAATAAGAAAGTGTTCCACATACTTGCATGGATGATTTCAAAGATATATTGCTAAGTGAACAAAAAGCATAGAGAAAAAAGGCAGAACCTAACCAAGTGATAAAGGTTAACATCACCAGTTATGAAACAAACCAACACCTGTGTCTCCTGATATGATGCACTTCTGTGGTGTTCCTGTCCCCAATGCTAAGCCTAAATCTCATCTTGAGGAAACAATCAGGCAAACCTCAAATAAAGGACATCTGCAAATTAGTCTGTATTCTTAAAAAATGTCAGGGTCATGAAAGACAAAGAAAAACTGAGGAGCTATTCCAGATTAAAGAAGGCTAAAGAGAAAACAACTAAATATACTGTACCATCCTAGATTAGATACTAGACCAGAGCAAAATTTTTTTCATTTTTCTATAAAGGGTATTAGTGGTAAAATGTGAATAAAATCTGTAGATAGGATAATGTGTGGATGTGGGTGGGTGGATGGATGGATGGATGGATGGATGGATGGATGGATGGATGGGAGGGTAAGAGGGAAGGAGGCAGAAGCTAAGTGAAGGGTAAATTGGAGTTCTTTGTCTTATTTTTGCAATTGTTCTGTTTGACATTAATTCAAAATAAAAACCAATATGCAAAGCAGTGAATACAGTATGTCCCCTTTCGTGTGTAGGTTCAGGGAAAGGACGGAAATACTTCTAACTTGTAAAAGAGAAACACTGAAAACATTACCCAAAAACTAATAAAAATGTTTACATACAGGATGAAGGAGGAGAGAGGGTAGAGGGCAGATATCTCTGAATAGACCATGTTAATAGCTTTGAATTTGTAAAACGTTTTACCTACTCAAAAAATATAATTTTTTATTTGAGCAAATTGAAACAAATGAACCTAATATCTCAAGATGGTAATATAAACATACAAAGAAAATCAATATTTCAATGGCCTTTAGAACACAGTACTTTGACAAATACTTGATGGAATATATTCTAAGGAAAACAGAACTGTGATGAAATCAAACATTATTCAGTATTATTATCAGTAGCAATGTTGATATTTTTTAAACTATTCTATATATACTCTAAGAAAAGACAAATAGGAACCAAGATTTTCAATGAAAAGAAAAACATACAAGTATAAAATTAAAGAAGTTAAAATCTTGTAATGATCATTATCATTGGAAATAGCAGCATGAACTTTCTTCAAAAATAAATGCTAGCTAGTGGGAAGCAGACGCACAGCACAGGGAGATCAGCTCAGTGCTTTGTGACCACCTAGAGGGGTGGGATAGGGAGGGTGGGAAGGAGACGCAAGAGGGAGGGGATATGGGGATATATGTATGTGTATAGCTGATTCACTCTGTTATAAAGCAGAAACTAACACACCATTGTAAAGCAATTATACTCCAATAAAGATGTTAAAAAAAAAGACCAAAAATAAATAAATAGATAAAAATCAAAGAAAAGGCCTCAAAGCCAGCAACAAGTACCCCCAACACCCAAACCACCGTCTCTAAATTCCTCCTCTATTAAAAGGAACAGGGCCCCTTGAAGGCGGGGCTGATTCCAGGTCTGGGTTAGGAAATACATAGATCGGCCTAGGATATCTTGATGTACCACTAAGCAAGGAGGCCATAAAAGCTAAAGGGGCGGGGTGGGGGGGCGGCAAAGATGGAAAAAAACGGGATCATGTCAAAAGGACACAGGAGCCAATTTGCAGAGCTCATCCCTATTAAAATATGACGCAATATGAGCATCAAAATGAAGACGGTAAATTTTTAACACACTGAATGTATCAATATCTCATAATGATTCTCAAAACAATTCCAGTGTGTGCGACATCCTACAGGACAACCGAGCCAATTTCTTCAAAGTCACAGGGGGGAACAAAGGAGGGGCACTACCCTAGACAAGAGCCCTGAGTCATAACAACACACTGCAGCACGTGGACTGCACTTGATCCTGATTCCAACAAACCCAGAGTAAAAAGACATATTTGAAGACAACTGGAGAAAGCAAACAAAGGGCTAGGTATAAGGATTTTTTGCTAATTGACTTGAGTTTGTAAGAAATGTCTATATTTTTATGGAGATGCACATTCAAGTATGTAGTGGTGAAACAACATGATCCCATGATTTCCATTAAACAACTTCAAAATAGGGAAGCAGGTTACAGATAAAGCAAATAGGGAAAAATGCTAAAAATGATTGAATCTGGGCAATAAGTATTTGGGGATTCATTATATTATCCCACTTTCACATATTTGGGACCTTCCTCATAATAAAAAGTTCTTAAAATATATTTCCCAAAGACCTACTACATGCAGAATACAATGTGACCTTGGTTTCTGGAGGGTTCTCTACAATTACCATTAATTCAATTTAAGATTTATTGACATTCTGCGTGGAATAAAAATTAAAATAATTTTCATTGGTATATGTCCACCAGTTTACTGCACTTCTTAGCACTAGTATTTTTGAACACTGATGACATCTGGAAAGCACTGTTTCTGAACATTTCTTATACCATTAGAAGACAATTTTATCTCAACAATAGATTGCATATGTCTTGCTTTACACAGTTTTCATTTTGCTTATCATTGTACGAGGGAAAACTGCCAATGAATAATCTTATAATACTCAATATGAGCTTCTCTACTTAAATATACTTTGAAATTAATTCTTCTGTAAAGTGAAGGAGTCATTTGTAATTACTGTAATCACCCTAATTTACCTGTTGGTATATTCCAGCTTTTAAATACTAGGTTGTCCTAAAATAGAGGTTCACCTGCACTGTAATGTGTTCGTTTCAAATGGACTCAGAAATGGGTTATTCCACCCTAACTGCAAATATTCAATTATTGCTGTATGTCCCCCATGTGGGGACATTATCTGAACAATTATCTCAGATCTCCAAGGAGGTGAGGGTTCTATTTCCTAAGAAGGTCCAAATAATGGAAGCAAGAGTCCTTTCTCTTAAGTAATAACAATAAAAAGTAATGATTACTAACTTTCACTGTTATTTGTATTTTTATTGTTTATAATAGTTAACACTTACTGAGCACTTAGTATATGGCAGACATGGTGCTAAACACCTCATACAATCTCAGTTTACAAACGCACCCACTGAGCCTCAGATTTTTCACCCGAAGTCACACAGCTACTCAAGAGCAAAGCCAGTGTCTTCCACAGTCCTCCTCTGTGAAAGGGGATGCCACACCTATCACTACCAGCTACAAGACTTGGGGCACCTTACTTGGCCTATGTTTTCCCACCTGCAAAATGAGGAGATGGGACCAAATATTCTCTCAAACTCGGAACTGATAAGTCTACCCCTCTCAGAAGCAATTTTCCAAACGAAAAACGAAATGTTCCAAGTTCTTTAGCAGAAATGTATCTCCTTACACCCGGACATGGCTTGGCAGTGACCAACTGGCTGAACTCCTCATGAGGAATCCTGCTCTACAGAGATGTGGGTAAATGGGAAATCACAGTGCAGGGGGCCTTTTCAGAACCAGTATCCAAGAGAGTTGAACACCAGGATTATAGGTCAGAAGCATCAACCCTTCTGCAAGTGTGTGAGTAGCAACTGATTGCTGGGGAATGCAGCTGGCAGTGGGGAAAATAAAGAAACGATTCTGTGGAGAATTATACATGGAGAATGTGAAGAAGTACATGTTAAAAGGTATAGGAAAAAACTGAAAGGGTTCTCTCCCTGTCTCCTGCATCAGATTCCCAATTCTTTCTGTGCTTCCTTATTCATAAACAAGCTTAATGGCTGCACAAATTTCCATCATTTGAGTGAACTGTCACTTGCCTAACAATTCCTCAATTGTGAGCACTTAAGCTGTCTTTCCACTTGTCACTGTTAAAAATAAAACTGTGCTGAAGGGTCTCCCTGGTGGCGCAGTGGTTGAGAGTCCACCTGCCGATGCAGGGGACGCGGGTTCGTGCCACAGTCTGGGAAGATCCCACATGCCGCGGAGCAGCTGGGCCCGTGAGCCATGGCCGCTGAGCCTGCGCGTCCGGAGCCTGTGCTCCGCAACGGGAGAGGCCACAGCAGTGAGAGGCCCGTGTACCGCAAAAAAAAAAAAAAAAAAAAAAAAAAAAATTGTGAATATAAAGATGTACCACACAAAATATTTTACCATACTTAGGCTATTTCTTTAGGACAGATATCCAGAAGCAGGAATTATGTGGTTAAAGGGTATGAAATGCTGAAGTACCATAATATACACAAACACATATAAGTGTATGTATCATACACATATATATAATCAAACTGCTTTCTTAAGAGGTTCACACTCCCACGGGCAGCACAGGAGACATCCTATTATTCATGGGATAGGTTCACATTCATCACTCTGGCCATATACCCAGTATTACCATCCCTCTGCCTCCCCCACGCCATCCATTTCCCTTCCAACAAGCCAAGGACCCCTAATATGTTTCACTCTTCAAGTCCTCAGAGGGCAACTCTAGGCAATTCCAAGTGCCTCTATAAATCCCCTCATCTGACATGAATACCTTTTGCTACCCTTCAGTATTTCACGACAGACAGATTCCTTAGCTCTGTTAAGTGCTCCAGGACCCAAGACAAAGCTACAGCAGCACAAAGAAATAGGAAGACTCTCATATAATTTTTAATAAAGGCAGAAAAAAAGGTCACGCAAGTAGGTTCCTACTACTTCTCTTAAACTGACTGAACCCTCATCATGTTGGCACTTTGTTTGTTTGTTTGTTTATAGCTGGCTGCATTGGGTCTTTGTTGCTGCACGCGGGCTTTTTCTAGTTGCAATGAGCGGGGGCTACTCTTCGTTGAGGTGCACGGGCTTCTCATTGCACTGGCTTCTTTTGTTGAGGAGCACGGGCTCTAGGCACACGGGCTTCAGTAGTTGTAGCACGCCGGCTCAGTAGCTGTGGTGCATGAGCTTAGTTGCTGTGCTATATGTGGGATCTTCCTGGACCAGGGCTCAAACCCGTGGACCTCGCATTAGCAGGTGGATTCTTAACCACTGCGCCACCAGGACGTCCCGTGTTGGCACTTTTTAAATGAAAAATGCACAGCAGTAGTACCCCTTTGCTGACTTTCTGTCATTTGCTGTTTTCTGTTTCATCTTGGTTTTATTTTTTTTTCTTTTTCTGCAGTACACGGGCCTCTCACTCTTGTGGCCTCTCCCATTGCGGAGCACAGGCTCCGGACGCGCAGGCTCAGCGGCCATGGCTCACGGACCTAGCCGCTTCGAGGCATGTGGGATCTTCCCGGACCCGGGCACGAACCCGTGTCCCCTGCATCGGCAGGCGGACTCTCAACCACTGCGCCACCAGGGAGGCCCTCATCTTGGTTTTTTGGCTTTTGCATAATGTGAAGTAAACCCAGTAGAGATCTCAGCTTTAGTGAAACAGGCGAAAGCGGGGGCATCCCTATACAGTTCTCAGGGACACGCAGACACACAGGCTCACTGCCTGCATAGTTATGTCTGCATAGTAAATCCTTCCCTACTAACCAGGCTTGTTATTGCCTGTGCCAGACACTGAGCTCCCAGACCCCATTTCCAGACTGCAGGAAGGTAAAGACCTCTCTGGAATGCCTGGACGACCTGCTCTCAACCTCTCACTGCTCTCCCTCACAGGATACTGGAATAGTTTCCATCCATGGTCCCCCAAGCAGACTCTCTTCTGCTTATTATGACAGTGAAATGGTCTAGTTTCTTTAAAAAGGAAAACAAACTAGGAAGGTCCAGGAATTAGTATTCCTGCCTCCCAAAATGCAGATGATGGCAAATCTCTTACGTGATCTGTCATATCATCAAGACAAGTGACTCTTATGTTGGGGTCCTAGGAATCTCATGAACTTACTCATGGACTCCATGGGTTCCCTGAAGGGCTATGCTAAAGTTTCTGTTTATGAGCAGTTTTCTGAGAGAGGCCAAAACTCTCATTTGATTTTCACAGGATCCATGACTCAAAAGAAACAAGGGTCTGCCCAGAACAAAGTTTTGACTCATCCCCAGTGAACACACACTCACCCCCACTTTGACCCCAATCTCTCGCACGGCCCAGGACACACAGTGGGTGCTCAGGACCTATGGAGCAAATTGAAAACTATAAACTAACATATCTATTCAAAAAACGATGGTTATACATAAGGGCTCTCCAAATACGAATTAATCATGCAAGAAAAACTGTAGAGGCTATAGTGGTTTTTCTTAAAAAAAAAAAAAAAATGAAGAGTCAGTCGTATAATCACAACACACAAAACACACCGCACCTGCTAAGCAACTGGTATTGAGGAAACATCTCACAATCTTTTTATCTAAATCTCTCCAACAGCTTTGTGAAGAACAATGAGATGCACCTGGTGCCCAGAAGATAAAACAAATATTCACTGACTGATGCGTTAGGAAGACAAAAAAAAAAAAAATATATATATATATATATATATATATATATATATGGGCTTGTCTATCATCAGATGGCCAGAAGCTGTGATGGGTCTCTAAGGTCCCCAGGAGAGAATGGAAGGCCCTCTGTGTTTGCACGCACACACGTGCACTTGTACCAGGCAGCTTCTCCTGCACAGACCTTCTTGGAGGGGCTCAAAGTATACAGCCCTAACAAATGCTCGCAGTGGGACCCTAAGTAGAAAGAAAACTAAAAGGTCTCCAAGCTGCAGCCAGACAAGGTGCATTCAGGGCACCGGCCCCTCTTTATTCCAGGAGCACAATGGCACATTTGCTCACCAATGGGCTCGACAATATGCCCGAAAGGCCAGAAGGAGGGAGGTCGGCAGTCTTAGCTGAGAGGCAGCTGGGGTTCCACAAGGTTCATGGCTCTGAGCAGCCAGGGCCTTGATGTGTCCCTGGGCTTCCCTATGTCTCCCTCCCTTCCTCTCAGACAAAAAGGACAAACACTAGGGTGCATGAGTTCATGCCTCCCTGTCTACAGAAAGAAAAATTCATGGTAAATTACCCGGTAAGAATTCAGTTTAAAAAAAAAAAAGGCTACCAAGAAGTCAGCAGTCAAGTGTCAGACACAGGCTGCAATCCATTAAGCAGCAGCAAATGAATCCACATGCATCTCGTCACTACTGCCCGGCATTAATCCGGTAAAGGCAGGACTGATGTACGGAAACCTGCAGTATCTGGAGAGGCAGCCAATGCAAACAGAAGAAAATGCATAAAATAAGCTCCTGTCCCCAGGAAACTGAAGCCCGCATTTTCTGATAATTAGATTATGCCCTAGAAAATGGATTAATGCTGTCCACAGAGGCACTTTTAACTCTGTTCTTACTCCCTGATGCTGTGGTATACGTGTCTGCAAGGAGCTTCATGAGAGCTCAAGTAACTTAAACAATGAAATGGGCTTAACTTTGATTCAGGCGGAACAAAGGCTGCCTCTTGCTCCAAAGCTGATGAAATACATTCTTACTCCCAAAAAGAGCCCACAGATCTACGTAGGAGCATCAAAACATATAGGGGGAAACGTCTCTGAGGAAATTGTACTTGTTAAAGAGGATGTCGGAGGAAAGGGGCAAGTGGAGCTGTCTTTACATTGCCCATGGTCACTTCTAAGACACCGCTCATCCTGAATCAGCACCAAAGTCAATAAATTAGAATGCTAAGAAGTTCAATCAGAAACCATACCTGTCCTCTGCCTGCCCAGTTGTCTTTTCCCCATGTGTCTCACAATATTTTTGAAAGAAAACTTACAGCATTCACCACTGTCCCTAACTAGGACTGATTCCCAGGTGACATGTTACACATCTATCACATTAAGCTACCAGATCAGCCAAGATCTTTCTGAGCTGTAGCTGGAGTGAATACAGGACGTGCACAACACCCAACACAAAGTAAGAGTTGAATGAAGTAAACACCCTCAGTATGATGGACTCCGGGAAAGACCAAAAAAGAAACCTGAGGAGGAAAGGTTAGTCCTCTGGGGGATAAAACACACAGAATGTCAATCCCATGGATGGGATAGCTGTCCATGCAATTTTACTAGGAAGCAACCTGTTCTGGAAACACCGGAGAGATAGGATCAAAGAGTCTCCCACAGGGCGTCAAGAAGCTAATTCCATTCCTACAATGGCCTTAGCACACAACAGTCCTAGGAGTCACCACTAAAAAGGAAGACAGTGACCTGCACCCAAAGGTGAGCCATCACCCAGCTTCTGGAGAAGGTGATAGTGGCTGTGACAGCAGAGCACACACTTCAGAGGCCAGGGCTCAACTGCCCAAAGGCTGAGCCTAGATCTTTAAAGGCAACACTCCTGAAGCAACAGATTGATACACCCAGCAACGCTCAATATCCTTTATGATAAAGACCAATTCCGACTTCTTGATCCTCGACTCCCCAAACAACCTGCTACCTTGTGTATTTGACATCTGGAGGAGACTTGGGACCGAGGAGGAAGTGTCCTATGCAGAGACCAGTTCAAGTGTTCAGTATTTTAAAACTGCATACCTCCCATCATAATCTAATAAACTGGAAATTTTGGTAATGAGTCCATTTCTTGAAGGTCACTTCTTCACAGACTTCACCCAGGATAAAACCAGTCAAAATGACCTTCTGAATTCATTCTCTCCCTTCTTTCCCTTCCATTTCTTTTCTGAATCCAAAGCTTTATACCTAAATTGCTCTAGTAGCCTTCTGAATTGCCCTTAGCCTCTTTTACTGCAGTGTTTCTCAAACTTTAGTATACAGACAAGTCACTTAGGGATCGTGGTAAAATGCAGATTTGATTCAGTGGGTCTAAGACAGGGCGGCTTGAGAGTCTGCATTTCTAACAAGATCTCCAATGATACTGATGCTGCTGGACTACAAACCACACCCTGAGGAGCAAAGCTTTAACTATCCCAAAACACATTTCTAGACAACTCACCTTCCTAGAACCTCCTTCCCAAAAACTTACAATGGCTCTCAGCACAGGCGGCTCAAACTCCAAACATCTCAGAGATTCTTATCCTAGGTGGAACAACTGAGGTTCAAAGAGGTGAATTTGCCCAACATCACACAACTCAGAAGTCATTACTTGAACTCAGTGTAACCGACAAATTTAGAGTCACAGTATCCTGCTTTATTTTCCGCAACACACTTAGCACTATCTGAAATAAGCTTGTTCATTTCATCTGTATAGTTACTCACTGTTATTCTCCTTCCCTCTTTCCACGTCCCCAACACCCACGTTAGTCAGTAAAGCTCCAAAGGAGCAGGGATAGTGTTTCGTCTTGTTCACCACTACATCTTCAGTACATAGAAAAATCCCCAGCTCATACTGGGCACTTGAAAATATCTGCTGTACAAACAAAACAAATTGCTTTTTCTTCCATGAGGAGAGATGCCAAGAATCTTGGCCATTCTGGGACCTAGAGGTAAGTCACTGGTTGCAGTCCCTGTTCACTGAGAAGCCACTTAGAGCACTGCAGCATGGATTCAGACCAGAAACAGATAATGCAACAGAAGGTACCACCCCACCCCTGCAAGAACTTTCAAGTTAGTCATGGGGAAAGGTCATGGATGCACAAAAGAAGACTATAGCATTTGTACTTAAGCACTTAAGCCTTTGTACTTCTGCTTCGGAAGCAGAAGTACAAATGAATATAACAAAGGTCAAGAACATGATGCTCTGGGTGCACAGGTCCTGGTGAGACCAGTGGGATTTACTTGAGACCTGATAATTATATCCTAGCAGGGAGGGTTGTAGAAGAAGGGGTTGGACTACCGAGGCAGATGATGTACCCAGTTCTTCAGATTAACTTTCAAACAGGATAGTTTACCAAATGTGATAGGCTTTTTTAATATGTCAATCTAGCTAGACTACAGTACCCAGTCATCCAATCACACGCTAATCTAGGTGTTGCTGTAAACGTATTTTGTAGATATGATTAAGATCGATAAATCAGTTGACCTTAAGTAAAGGCGATTATCCTAGATAACCTGGATAGGGCTGATTCAATCAGTTGAAAGGCCTTAAGAGCACAGCTGAGAATTCCCTGAAGAAGAAATTCTGCCTGTGGACAGCAGCTTCAGTTTCAGTCCATGCCCAAGAGTTCCAGTCTGAGAGCTTGCCCTAAAAATGCTGGACTTGCCTAACAGCGTCCCCAATCACCTAAGCCAGTTCCTTGCAATCAATCTCTTCATACATCTACCTCTTTCCAACTGGTCTGTTTCTCTGGTTGAACGCTGGCTGACACTCCAGCTAAGCAGGGTGATCTTGTCCTGCTAGAGAGCAATGTGGCCTCTTCCAACACTGGTGTTTATAATGAATGACACCACAGTTCTTTCCATTCAAATTAAGTAACGGTTTATGTGCGAAACACGGTGCCACCTTAAACTAAGACTGTGAGTAAAGGTAACCCCACATACCCCCTCACTACTTGAAATATTCTTTCTGTAAGCTCTGAGTTTTCAAACTCTCTATCATGACATTATCCTGTGAATAATTTTTTAAAATTACGTATATTCATTCTCCCACCTCAGACAGGAGCAACCAGAGGCAGTTGCTTTACTGCGGCTGCGCACCCTCCTAAGAGGTGAAGGATGGACAGGAGCGCGGAGGCTCTCTCCTCAGCAACCTAAGCCCACACTCCTCGGGGCCACCAGACACTTCTGTAGGCTTGATGCGTAAATGTCCTACCAACAAAGTCATGCCTGGACTGCCTCCGGTCCTGCTCCAACAACTGTGGTCACTATACGAACCAAGGCCACCCACACCTATTTACTGCCAGCCTCAAGGTCCACCTCCCGGCAAGGCCGTGGGGAGGAGAGCCGGCTTCCCCTCACCCCATCTCCAGACACCAAGATTCCTCAGTTCAGAGCCTGTCAACTTGCCTACCTCAGTGACCCCATCCCCACACCCCACTACCCTATACACCCACCGACTGACAGGCCTATTCTGAGAAGCAGCCCAGATATCAGAAAGGCAGAGACACTGACGTCAGGCAAAACGGAGGAGCCACAGAACCTTCGGGAGGCTATTTCACCTCTCTGGATACGCAGGTCTCTTCACTGGAAATTACAGCAACTCACCCTATAGAGTTGTTACAGAGAATATAAATAATATATGTAAAAAGTACCGCTGTTACAGTCAGCCCTATGCCAGCTGTGGGCTCCACCAACCACAGCGCTATGCCATTTTATACAGCGGACTTGAGAATTCTTGGATTTGATACGGGGGAGGGAGAGGGGGGATCCTGAAGCCAATCACCTCTGGATACCGAGGACAACTGTATTATGTCCCTGACATGCTTAAATTGCTAATATATTCAGTCTGTGGTATATGCATACCTCTACTTGAGGGAGTTCTTAGGCAAACGACTTAACCTAAGTAGTGAAAGTGGAAGGAAAAAACGTATCCCTTTTTCAGACGTGACAGCTTCGTCACACTACGGATAGAACTGTTCAATAATCTCTTGGGTGTCTGTCTTTTAAACGTGCATCCACGTCAGGAAGTCTTTGATTGCAACTCGGAGAAGTCGGAGCCCGTCTAAAAGGCCAATTATGTCCCTGATGGCGCAGAGCACCGGCAAAGAACACTTCTGAATGATCCCAGAGCTGGGTGGGCCCTCCAGAGAGCCACTAGTCTAATCCCATCAACTGGTTTAGACATAAAAGAATTGGGGCCCAAAGATGCTGAAAGAGGTGACCAAGGCTACGAAAACAAAGCCCAGTGACAAAGGAATCAGAACCCAGAGGCAACTCTCGTGCACCTTACACTGGCGGCCACGATGCTCTTCCCGTGAGATGACAACTCAAGCCTATGTTCCGAGGCTTTGGCTAGCTTCCACAGATGCTAACATGGTACCTTTGTTGACCATGCCAAGTAAAAACTTTTAAGTACAGCAAGTCCACTGAGAACACATCTAGCTCCCAAGCCACCAGAGAGGCAGGCAGACTGATGACAAGGAGGCAGCTCTGCAAAGTGTGATTACAGACAGATGGCACCAGTAAGCTGGAAAATCTAGAACTGCATCAAATAAGACACCACTGAAAATAACCAGGATCCCAGAGTAAATCAGTGACCATATGCAGCAGTGCAACAAGAAGTCAAGGCGTGAGGGACCACTAGCCCCAATTGTGAGGCAGACGGGAACAAAATTCAGGTTTGGGATCCTTTGTCTCCCATAAACTGCTACTAACCACCATTACCACTGACGGCCACCCTAGCAATGAGGCTCTCAGGACTGCAGGCTAAAAGGCCCAGAGATCACCCGGTCCAACGGCTCCGCCACTTCCAGTCCAGGCTTAAATTATCCTGCAACACTCCTGACAAGGGGCAGTGCAGTTTCTCGTCAACTGTGAGGGAATGTATCCGTAGCCAAAGAAGCCAATTCCATTTCTGGGCAGGAACATCCTCCCTGTACTTGGCAGGCACCACCTCTCCATACTTCATCCATCCGTAAAGCCTCTGACCGCAGCAACTTTTTTGGCAACCGCATCATACTTTGACATTGTTTCCACTTGATGTCACTAAAGACCCTAAAACTGTTTTCACACTTGCCATCAAGCCAGTCTCCCCTTTTACTTGTCCTACTAGTTTTCAGCTGGAAGAGCCAACAGTCTTGAAGAAATATGTCATTTCTCTGGAATGGAGTTCCTCAGAAATGAGACCACCTACAGGTCAATGAGCTCTACTCCACGGTCAAAGGCATTAACTCCTTACCCTAGCGACGCCCGGGTCACCACAGAGGAGCTCACTGCAAAACTGTGCCCACCACTGGCTAGGCAACCCTGCCCTTTCCGTTGGCTTCCACATCCTCTCCTGTATTCTCTTTCTGTTCCCCAAACATACCAAGCCAGCTCCCACTACAGGACTTAATTTTCACTTGTTCCCTCTGTCTACTCAAGTCCTAACTAACCTCAGAGAAGCCCCCTGACCAGCCTAAAACAGCACCCAGGTCACACTCTTAAGACGTTCTGTGTCACATTGCCCAGTTTTATTTCCTCATCATTGCCTAGAAATATCTTGTTTAAGGTCTGTCTCACCCCACTAGCTTTAAGCTGTTTAAGAACAAAAGAGTGTGTCTGTCTTGTTCACAACTGTATCCCTGGTGTCTGAAAAGTACCTGGCATGGAGTAGGTGCTCAATAAATATCTGTTAATTGAATGAGTTAATGAAAATCAGTGAATGAGTCAATAGTTAGAGCAGGCCCTGGCATCAGACACACCTGGGTTCAAATCCTGGCTCAGCTCTTTAACAGTGCTGTGACCTTCAGAAAGTATTTAATCTTATCCAAGATCCCAAAGCTAGTAAAATTTTATTATGTATGCCACAGGGTTTGTATTAGAATTAAATTTTATTGTTTTTAAACATGAGGACTCCTGTTGCCAACCATGCCTGACACACAGTAAGTCCCAAATTGACTGTAGCAGTAATTATTACTCATTTAATAATGATGGTCGTGGTGGTGGTGACAGTGACAGGAACACCTATGCCATAATAATGACAGGCCAATGGCATCATCTGACGATATCATACATTACTATTTTCAACTTTTGCCAAATGAAAAGGGCAGTGTGACAAAGAAGAGACAGCATGGAGTCTGGAGTCAGCAGACCCTGACTGCAGTCTCTGACTTGACAAGCCTTTCCATCACTGATAAGAGCAGGTGTGGTGAAGAGGAACAAATGAGATGGTGTATTTATGTGAAACACTTTCCAAACTCTAAAGCACTATATTTATGAGTACTATCAATATTAAAATGTTCTTGTCCCCAGTTTAATATTCCTCAGACCCTGGAGACTGTGTTCATTTCCTTGGGCATGTTAAAAGTTACCTGGCTACTGAATGGTACCCAGAAAGGCACAGTGGTCTATAAATTACTCAGGGCAAAACTGCTCTCAAACAGCACATTGGAGGTTCAGCAAAGAAGAGTACAGGCACCCTTCATCACACGAGGAAACATGCAGAATTTAACCTACCAAATAAGAGCAAAGAATAGAGTACAGGGCAGTGGGAGTCCGCAGACAGGTTCGAATCCCAGCTATCCTACTAATTTGGCCAAGTGACATTGGGAGGTCACAGACCATCTCTAGGTTGCTGCGTTTTCAAAGGGCCCTTGAACACTTGGGACTAGGGAAACGGGAAACATTCTTTTCCATTCACAGAGACAGTACAGTCTGCAGGTGGCTGGAGGTGATGATGAGAGAAGACAGAGCCAGATTAAAGGAGAATCATAATCCACACTAAGAAGTCTTCTTACGAACAGTCTTCCAAGGGAGCAAACGTGGGCTGTCTCCCTTAGCAATCATGGGCTTAGAGGGCTTGGTGAGCAGGCGCATCACTGAATTAAAACCAGAACTAATTCCAGATACCCAGTGTGTGCTCTGCTTCCCTCGAGGAATTTCTAATGTACAAAGGCAAAACGAAAATGAGCTTTAACACAGAGTCCCATTTTACGTAACTTTTCAGAAATTCACCCCTTCTGAGCCACATTTATGTTAAGAATTCTATTCATGTAAGGCTTTACCACAGAAAACCTTAAACATACAGAAAAGGAGACAGAACAGTACAATAATGAACCCCTATGAATCCCAGTTTCAATCACCACCAACTCAGGGCCATCCTGGTTTCATCCATACCCACCCACTTCCTTGTCAGCCTTTTATTTTAAAGCAAATCCCAGCCATATTATTTCGAAAGCAAATGATGCAGCAAAACCTGTTCTAAAGGGGAAGTTTATAGTGATACAAGCTTACCTCAGGAAACGAGAAAGATCTCAAATAAACAACCTAACCTTACACCTAAAGGAACCTGAGGAAGAAGAAGAAACAAAATCCAAAGTTAGTAGAAGGAAAGAAATTCTAAAGATCAGAGCAGAAATAAATGAAATAGAGACTAAAAATACAATAGAAAAGATCAATGAAACTAAAAGCTTGGAAAAGATAAGCAAGTGATAAACCTTTAGCCAGACTCTTCAAGAAAAAAAGGGAGAGAGCCCAAATCAATAAAATCAGAAATAAAAAAGAAGTTACAGGGCTTCCCTGGTGGCGCAGTGGTTGAGAATCTGCCTGCTAATGCAGGGGACACGGGTTCAAGCCCTGGTCTGGGAGGATCCCACATGCCGCGGAGCAACTAGGCCCGTGAGCCACAACTACTGAGCCTGCGCATCTGGAGCCTGTGCTCCGCAACAAGAGAGGCCGCGATAGTGAGAGGCCCGCGCACCACGATAAAGAGTGGCCCCCGCTTGCCACAACTAGAGAAAGCCCTCGCACAGAAACGAAGACCCAACAGAGCAAAAATAAATATAAATAAATTAATAAACTCCTACCCCCAACATCTTCTTTGAAAAAAAAAAGGTTACAACTGACACCACAGAAATACAAAAGGATTGATCATAAGACACTAATGTGGACTCAGTATGAATTTTTAAAAGATAAAGACGTTTCTTCAAACATAACTGCAACATTATCTCACCTGAAAAGAATTAACCATTTCTTTCATCAAATAGCCAGTATTCAAGTCTTCCCTGGCTACCTCAAAAATTGTTTGAAAAGTTTGTTCTAATTAAAATCCAAGCAAGTTCTAAACACTACAACTGGTTAATATGTCTATTCTAATCGACAGGTTTACCTACCTTTTTTTTCATAACTTAATATTGGTAATTATTTTAAAACCCAGGTTATTTTCCTATGGCATTTCCAATAGTTTGGATTTTGCTGATTGCATTCCCATGGTACTGTTTAATATATCCCTCTGCTCCTTGTGTATCGTTAAAAAACATTTGTTAAATCTAGAGGCTTGATCGTATTAGGGTTCAATTTTTTGGGCAAGCCTACATCAGAAGGCACATCATGTCTGGTTGTCTTTTATGCTGTCAGCAGTCCTTGTTCATTGCCTAGATCCGTGAGTTTATTAAGTATTACAAAATGGTAACGATTTTATCATTCCCTCTTTATTTCTCGGCTGCACTACTTCTAAAGAGAAGCTTCCCTTTTCCCTTTATCGGCTCTTTGATCATCCTAAAGTACCATTTGTAAAATGTTTCTTTTCCTTTACTTACCAGTTTTCAAAATAATGAGTTAATTTCATCCTACAAAAGGGACTGATTTTCTTTTTTTGAATATCATCGTGAACTCAAGTATTTAAACCTGTGTAATGTTTCAAACCACTGTCGTAATATCCTTAATGATGCTCAAATTGTCAACTCTTTGGCCAACAGAAGCCTCTTCAAGTTGGTCCTTTTAGGACATGACCTTAGAAGTCCTTCCCTGCTTCCTCGTGTGCTATAATGCTCCAGGCCCATTCTGTGTATCTCCTGCCCCATATCTGAAAGCAGACATTTCTCCAAAGAGCACTGGTTCCTTTTATATGGAAATGGTATTTGGCAATCACTCTATGGACACTAGGAATACTCATTGTCATTGTTTCTGGGGCTTGCCAGTGAACAGAGCTAGAACATTTTTTTTTTAATAATGAAATGCTTCATGAGTTCATACATATGTCCAATTCAAATTCATGACTGTGGGGATTTTGATCTCACTGTTCTTATGTTGGTTTTCCTTTCTCCTACCAGTGTAATTAGTTGTTTGCTCTTTCCCACAATACACATAAGGATTTCAGAATAACAATACCAACACTACCAACAACAATACTAAAAAACAGTTTACAATTTTTCTGCATTTTTGGTATCTTTATGGTATATGTTACCAGGAATATACAATCAAATCACTCTGTTTTAAAGCCAGTTGGCAGAATTCCTCCCTGTGGGTTATACCAACCAGCTCAACACACAGATTCATCTGGTTTTCTCAGGGATTGATTGCTTCTTTATTTAGTTTTAAAATTATGTTTAAAATGTATGTTTCAAAGCCAAACTAACAAAACAAGGTATCTTCAGAGAAGATAAAGTTTTATTCCTTTTCCCTCCAGCCTACTACCTCTCTTCTCCAGAAGATAACCATTTTCTAAATTATTATTTTATGGCTTATTCTTTTTTATGTAAAAACATATTCTTTCCTTTCTTAAATATTATATTGCCCTTGCACTTAGTATATCCAAGCTATGTCCATTACAGATATATTCTCCATTCCTTTTTTCAGCCTCATAGTTCTCCATCATGGGAAGGCATCAGAGTTTATCCAATCAGTGCTCAAGTGAAGAACATGTGGGTCATGTTCAGCTTTTTGTTATTCCAGATCATGCTTCAATGAATAGCAAAATGCATACTTTCAAAAAATATTTTTGCCAGTAAGGCTTTGGAATAGAATTATAGAAGTGGGATTGCTAGATCAAAGAGTAAATGCATATGTAATTGTACTAGCTACTGCCAATTCCCCTTACAAAGATGGGTATTATATTATTTTGCATTCCTCCGCCAGCAGGTGGGAATATATATTTCCTCCATGGCCTTACCAACAGAGTATGTAGTCAAACTTTTGAAATTTTGCCGATCTTTTCAGTGAGAAATGCTATCTCAGTATAGTCTGCATTACTCTTATGAGTCAAGTTGAGCATTCTCTCATATGATTATGAGCCATTTGGATTAATAATTCTTCATACTTCTGATAAGTTCAAAGGTCTATTGCTGAACAGCCTAAGCAAGAGAAATCATAGACATGTGGAACAGAGAAGATGAGAAACACTTAAGATGGCCTAGTGGGAAAAGAGCCATGAAACACAAGCAAAGAATACAAGCCCCCAACCATTAGAAAATGTCTCTCTGCAACAGATACCACTTATTGCAGCAACCAAAACTATAAGACACCTGCAAACCAATAAAAGGTGGATAAAAATTTAAGAAATTATAATTTTTTTTTTTTTTTTTTTTTGCGGTACTCGGGCCTCTCACTGTTGTGGCCTCTCCCGTTGCGGAGCACAGGCTCCGGACGCGCAGGCCCAGCGGCCATGGCTCACGGGCCCAGCCGCTCCACGGCATGTGGGATCCCCCCGGACCGGGGCACAAACCCATGTCCCCTGCATCGGCAGGTGGACGCTCAACCACTGCACCACCAGGGAAGCCCAGAAATTATAAAATTTTATTGAAAGACATTAGTAATGTCTAAATAAAAGATCTAAACCATATTCATCGATTGGAAGATTAAATATCATAAAGGTGTCAATTATCTACAAAAGTATTCTATAAATTCAATGCAATTCTGATTAAAAATTTCAACCCAAGAAGACAAATCAGTAAAGAAACTGATAAACACAAAGGACTCTATTTTAAAGAACTTACTAAACTGCTTCTAAAATATTTATGAAAAAGCAAAGGCCCAAGAATAATCAAGACCATAAGGTTGGGAATTGTCCTACTAAATCACAAGACTTACAATCAAACTATAATAATTAAGATAGAGGCTCTGAAGGAATGAGAGACAACAGACCAATGGAACAGAAAGCCTTGAAACAAACCTCCACATATACAGACAACTTGATATATGACAAAGTGGCATAACAAAAGTAGTGAATGGACAGATGAAAATGGTGCCAGGACAACTGCTTATCTACACAGAGGAAAAAATAAAACTAGACTTCTATTTCAGACCATACATAAATATAAATTCCAGAGCTGAATGTGAAAAGCAAATCTTAAAAACTTTTAGAAGATTTTTTTAAAAAGCCCCTTTGTGCTCTCAGATTACAGAAAACTTTTAAGAGACAAGAACACCAAGGAAAAGGAAAAGAGTGATACATCTTATGTTAAAATCTAAAACTTTTATATATCAGAAGATAAACCATGAAGATAGTGATAAAACAGGCCCCAGAGTGGAAAAAGACAGTTGTAATACACATAATCAAACTCAGCGTTCAGATAAAGCTTCTATAAGTCAACAAGGAAAAGACAAAAGACGCAATTGAAAAATGGAGAAGAAATACAAACAATTCCCATATGAGGAAAAAAAACTAATAAGAAATAAAGAACTGATGCTCTAACTCAGTAGTAATGAGGGAAATGCAAATTCTAAAAAAAAAAAGATATTTCACATCCATCATATTGGCAAAAAAAAAAGTTAAAGCTAACGAAACTAAGTATTAGCCTGGGTATGGAGCAAAGGAACACGTAAGCACTGCTTATCGATTGACATCCCTCCAGCAACCTTACAGAATCTAAAAGGTGGAGGATATGCTCAGCCCTTCAAGTCTACCCTTAACAAATTTACAACTGTGCTCAAGGAGACTTGGAGATTTGTACAAGAATGTTCACTACAACATTGTCTATAATTTCAAAAACGTGGAATTAACCTAAATACCAATTAACAGAAGAATGGATAGATTGTGCTATATCCATAAAATGGAATACTACTACTTAGCAGTGAAAATTTAATAAACTAAAGCTACATGGCTATATCTCAGAAGCATAATGTTAAGTGGAGGGGGGAAAAAAGCAAAGTGTAGAAGAATAAGCAAGGATGCCCTCTCTCGCTACTTTAATTCAGCATAGCATTGGAAGTCCTAGCCAGAGCAATCAGGCAAAAGAAATAAAGGCATCCACTTGAAAAGGAAGACGTAAACTGTCACTATTTGCAGATGACAAGATATCGTATATAGAAAACCCTAAAGACACCACCAAAAACCTGTCAGAACTAATAAATGAATTCAGTAAAGTTGCAGGATATAAAACCAATATACAAAAATGTACTTCATTTCTATACACTAACAATGAACTATCAGAAAGAGAAATTAAGAAAATCCCATTTACAACTGCATCAAAAAAAGAAAGAAAGAAAGAAAACCCTAGGAATAAATTTAACCAAAGAGGTAAAAGCCCTATACATTGAAAACTATAAGATGTTGATGAAAGAAATTAAAGATGACACAAGTAAGTGGAAAGATATTCCATGCTCCTAGATCAGAAGAATATTGTTAAAATGTCCTTACTACTCAAAGCAATCCATAGATTCAATGCAATCCCTATCAAAATTCCAATGGCGGGCTTCCCTCGTGGTGCAGCGGTTGAGAGTCTGCCTGCTGATGCAGGGGACGTGGGTTCGTGCCCCGGTGCGGCAAGATCCCACATGCCGCAGAGCAGCTGGGCCCGTGAGCCATGGCCGCTGAGCCTGCGCGTCCGGAGCCTGTGCTCCGCAACGGGAGAGGCCACAGCAGTGAGAGGCCCGCGTACCGCAAAAAAAAAAAAAGAAAAAATTCCAATGGCATTTTTCACAGTAATAGAACAAACAATCCTAAAATTTGTATGGAACCACAAAAGATCCTGAATAGCCAAAGCAATATTGAGAAAGAACAAAGCTGGAGACATCACACTTCCTGATTTCAAACTATATTAGAAGCTACAGCAATCACAACAGTATGGTACTGGCATAAAACAGACACAGATCAATAGAATAGAATAGAGAGACCAGGAGTATAACCATAGATATATGTTCAATTAGCTCACAATAAAAAAGCCAAAAATATACAATGGGGAAAGGACAGTCTATTCAATAAATGGTGTTGGAAAAATTGGACAGCCACATACAAAAGAATGAATCTGGACCACTATCTTACAACATACACAAAAAGTAACTCAAAATGGATTAAAGCCTTGAGCATAAGACCTAAAACTTCTAGAAGAAGACACAGACAGTAAGCTGCTTGACATCAGTCTTGGCTATGATTTTTTGGATCTGACACCAAAAGCAAAGGCAACAAAGGCAAAAAATAAGTGCAACTACATCAAACTAAAAAGCTTCTGCACAGCAAAGAAACCAACAAACTAAAAAGGCAACCTACTGAATGGGAGAAAATATTTGCAAATCATATATCTGATAAGGGGTTAGTATCTAAAATATATACAAGAACTCATACAATTCAACAGCAAAAAAATTAATCCAATTGAAAAATGGGCAGAAGATCTGAATAGACATTTTTCCAAAGAAGATATACAGATGGCCAACAGATACTCAATATCTCTAATCATCAGGGAAATGCAAATCAAAACCATAGTGAGATCACTTCACACTTGTTTAAATGGCTATTATCAAAAAGACAAGAAATAAGTGTTCGCCAGGATGTGGGGAAAAGGGAACCCTTGTGCTGTTGGCAGGAATGTAAATTGGTACAGCCACTATAGAAAACAGTATGGAGGTTCTTCCAAAAAATTAAAACTAAAACTACCATATGATTCAGCAATTTCACTTCTGGCTATTTATCCTAAAGAAATGAAAACACTAATTTGAAAAGATATACGCACCCCCATGTTCACTGCATCATTATTTACAACCTAAGTGTCCATCAATAAATGAATGGATAAAGAAAATATGGGGGGGTGTATACACAAACACACACACACACACAAGAATGTTAGCTGTAAAAAAGAATGAAATCTTGCCATTTTTGACAATATGGATGAAACCTGAGGGCATTACACTAAGTGAAGTAAGCAGAGAAAGACAAATACCTTATGATCTCACTTATATGTGGAATTTAAAAAACAAAAACACAAACAAAAAACAAACTCACAAGTACAGAGAACAGACTGATGGTTGCCAGGGATGGGGGGAGGGGATGGGTTAAGAGGGTCAAAAGGTACAAACTTCCAATTATAAATAAGTCATGGGGGTATAAGATACAGCATGGTGACTACAGTTAATAATACTGTATTGCATATTTGAAAGTTGCTAAGAGAATAAATCTTAAAAGATCTCATCACATGAAAAAAATCTTGACAAACGTTAATCAGACTTATTGTGGTGATCGTTTTGCAATATACACAAATATTGGATCATTATGTTGTATACCTGAAACTAATACTGTTATGTGTCAATTATACCTAAACTTTTTTAAAAGGCAAGGGAGGAAAAAAATCTGGGTGGTGGATACCTCTATGATCTTTATATTATCTATATTTTTGTATGCCTAAGGTACTTTGTAATTTTTAAAAATTACATGAAGAGGCCTGATTATGGTTCAATTGAAAAGTTACACTGAAAGACACTGGTTCAATACCAATACAAGGGGAAGTCTTCTAAAAATCTGAGCCATCTCTACATAAAATATGCTAACCTGGAAAGTGAATTTCCCATCACCAGAGCTACTGAAACAGAAGCAGATACCCTCCTGTGGAAGACGGCACAGAGGAAAGGACCATGAATATCTTATTTACCATTCTATCTCCATGCAGAGTCTATGCTTGGAAGACACTTGATTAACATTTGTTGAATAAAGAAATTTTAAAAGCATTTCCTGAAAGTTTCCTTAAATGCTAGGGATGAAAATGGAAAAGAACAAAAGACAAGTCTAAAAACTAGTAGCAATTAAGAATATTAACTTGCATTCACCAATGAGGATTAAACAGAATGAATAAGATAGGAGACTGGAGAAGAGAGAAAGCAATGTGAGGTATAGTAGTTAGAGAGACACTCTATAGTGGATTTGAAAACGATTCTAATAAATTCTACATAATTAGCCTTTGAAGAGTGTTTTACAGCTTACTTGTGTTATTTAATACTCACAATAATCCTATGAGGATAGTTTAACTCAATTCTATCAATTAAGAAATTGAAGATGAGAAAGGTTAAGGGACTAGCCCCAAATCTTATGACCAGTTAGTGTCAAGACTGGTCCTACAACACAGGTCTCCAGACACTAAGCTCCTCTACCTTTCAGTGGCACAAGTAACCATGCTCGCAGGATAAGAGAACTCCATTTACAGACGGATTCATGGTCTAAAAGGGTCCCTATGGAACTTGACGTACAGACAGTATAAAAGACAATTTAACATTCTCTCCCTGACTCCCAACTTTATCTTCTAATGCCATATAGTACCCACATATCCTGTCTCTATGCCAATCAATAATCAATCCCCACTAAGAAACTTGAGTAAGTTATGATTCCAGAGTTCCTAGAATTGTTACCGATTATCCACACTGAGCTATGAAAAAAAGAAATTTAGGTTTCTCACATTCATGACATAAAAATCCCTGCAGAATCCCACAGTGGAGCCTCCAATGGACTCGAGGAGAGCTGCTTCACACAACCACCGTCATCATCACCACCACCACCACAGGTCCTACTTTACGGCAAATAGGCCACATTCCTAGAAGCACTATAAGGAGTGGAAGATGACACGTGGCTGACCGGTGCTGAACTTAGAGCTGGAACCGCCAGTGACACCTGGCCCACCCACACCTTGACAACTGGACCACTCTGGAAGGACCGTGACAGGACAGAAGTCAAGGCTCAATCCTAAACTAGCTGTGTGATCTTGGATAAATCACCAAATTTATACCAGCCTGAGCTTCAACTAGTATCAGATCAAAAGACAGGAAGAGATGACCTCGAAATGTCCAATGACACATGTCCACATCCACCTCCCGGCCAGGTCCAGGACAGGCCCAGGGCATACCTGCAGACTCAGCTCAGATGTTTACTAAACCGTCCATCCGTCAGCAAGACTGTGTTTATGGTTAGCCCTAACCGGCATGATTAGGCACTGGTTCTCTAATTCTGTTTTACAGGTTTCGTGGGCTCCAGGGGACGAATAAATCAAGCAGGAGTTCCAGGTCTGACCTGGAACACACCACCAACATTTCAATGAGATCCCAAAATCTGCCAAAGAAGCTAAGATTACCCTCCCCACCAACCCATCTGCTGTCCCAATGGAAGATTAGAGTCAATGAAGTCATGAGCATAGAGAAGAGGGATCAGGGTACCAACCTATGTGTAAGATGCTATCGGGGCCACTCTATCAGAAGGCTAAGTCCACTTTCCAGGTGAGGCAAGAGTAGGCCAAGGCCTCCTCCCCCTCCTGAGGGGGTAACAACTCAGTCTCACCCATCAGCTGAGAGCTATGTACTCTGCCATTAGCACAGGTCTCTCTTACCTATGCACACAGACACAACTGGCTTTGAGGAAGGCTAGAAAGGTTATAGAGGAGCACTTTACACCTGCTAAGGTCTTAATCAGGCACAGGTAACCGGGCTGCCAGAGGAATCTTAGAGCCCACCTTCCTGGCCACGATCAGCACAAGCACAAGTCCTAGAGGACAAAAAATTATACTGTGGTCCCTGTTCACATGGCCTAACTGCTTTGTACAGCTGCAGTTTTTCAAGGATGTCCCCAGTACCTCCTCCACTAATCTATATGCAACCTGGGGGAGAGACAAAATGCCTACCACACACCTAATGCCCTCACCATCAAAAAAAAAAAAATGCATGATAAAGCACTCTGTTCTGTTGCCTGTATAATTCTGAAGAGTCCACGTGATCTACATCACATGACCCTTGCAGCCAACAGTGTCTTCTTGTTCAAGGGCATAACCCTATAACCTAGCACTGTACCTGGCTTGCCACGGTACTCAGGAAATGTTTGCTGACTTTAATCGTGAAATTGTCTTCCATGATCCTCTTATCTTAGCACATTCCCACTGACCTTCTGCTCAGCGGAGTTCTGAGAGGTGGCATACAATACAGCAAGGGCTCTGCAGTCCTAGTTCCACTGGGAACTGCCTTTCACTAGCCAAGAGATGTTATGACACTCAGAGACTAGGACCTAAACTGTAAGTGAAAATACAGTCAGCCCTCCTCATGTGCGAACTGAACCAACAGTGGAACGAAAATATTCAGGAAAAAAATCCAGAAAGTTCCAGAAAGCAAAACTTGAATTTGCCACGTGCCATCAACTACCTTCACAGTATTTACAACTATTTACAAAGCATTTACATTGTATTAGGTATTATAAGTAATCTAGAGATGATGAAAAGTACACTGTAGGATGTGAGTAGGTTAGACGCAAATACTATGCCATTTCACATAAGAGACCTGAGCATCCTCAAATTCTGGTATCTGCAGGGGTCCTGGAACCAATCCCCAGTGGATATCAGGGGACAACTATAATAACTATCTCAAATGAAAGATCTAAAGACCAAACACAGGAATTAAAATGCTTGAAAAGCTGCAAAAGGTAACAGGCTGGGGTAAGGGTGAGAAAGTAGCAGCTGAACACCTACCTCTCTCTTCAAAAAACCATTTTTCTCTGATGGCAAATATACTTTTCCCTCATTTGATGTCATTATCATGGCGCTGCAGGAGTAACAGGAAGTACTCAAATCCTCCTTACCATTTCATCCAGGAAGGCTTCCAATCCGGCACACCTTCTTCTCAGGATCTGTGGCGTATTATTTAGTACTCAGCCATGCAAGGGAATTTGAGTGTGTTCATCTTGTCATGCGTTAGCCTCACTTCTCCAAACAGATAACATTCAATGCACATTATATGGAACACAAATCATGTGCCAGACGATGGGTACACGATTATGAATTACTATCTCCTTGGCCAAAGAAACAAGAAGACCATTAGGAAAATATATGTTGAGATGAATAAATATCAACTCATTAAATCATCAGTCATAAACTATCATTCAGTGAATAGCATACAGTTTTCAGACAGACACTGCCTTTTCTTGGAAGTGTCAAGGCCAGATTTATCACCTCGTGGAGTGAAAAGTTCAGTGGGACTGAGGCAGTCAGGCCTTCAGGTTCTGTCTTGATTCTACCATGGGAGAGCTGTGATACTGTTGAAATCCTCAGCTCCGCCCTTCATTTATTCCACACAAACAACCAATTATGTGTGCCTCTATTTTAAGAAAACCCACTAACTGAAACACTGAACTTCTTAAAACAAAAGGGTGAATACCCTTCAATTTACAAAAGGCCTCTTCGCTTCATAATAGTCTGTTTACTCATTACTCAACAGGGAGGCCAGGGTCTGCGAGACTAGAATGAGGCATGGAAGAGTTCTGCACTGGCTGCAATGCCAGTCCTACCCTTGGTTGGATCAAACAAGCTTTGAACAAGTCACCTGCATCTCTCGGTACTCCAGTTCCCTGGTTTGTAAAATAACAGAGCTACTTAGAACCTAAATCTTAGATGATCTCTGAGATCCCTTCTAAGCTGAACACTCCGTGATTTTCTGTTTTATTCTTCCCATATCTTCTGCAATCCCACCCCACATGACTTAATGCCCACATACTGGTTGACAGATCAATTAGAGCAAACAGCCGGAAGCCAGCAAGACTGCATGTGGGGCTCAACATGCTCCCGGCTGTGGAAGCCCCCTCTCTCTGTCTGAGGCGTGGGAGGTGGGAACTTGTGCTCTTTCTTCCCCCAGCTGTTCATCAATACGTTGCTCCAGTGTAACTACACGTAAGCAGAATTTATTCATTACTCGTCTTCTATCCTCAAATATTTACACCTTCTGCTGCTCCACGGTGGGGGAAAAACTTTTAAAATCTCAGTCAGCAATTTGCCCAACTGCTGTGAAAATAAAAAGTTGATATCCCAATTCCAGTGAAATGGCAGCAACGGTGGCGGAACAATTATTGGCTCTTCTGCATTCCTTACTAAAATAGAGCAATTAAATAGCAAAATTTAAAACTCATGGACAACATCCAACAAAATTTGGTGACAAGGTACCCCACAAGCCCCAAAATGCACGCAGTGGGGCACAAATCACTAAGAGCCAGCATGATACTGGTGTCCATGTGGGAGAAAACAAAGGGAAGCAATGGGGCACATGAAGAACCTGAATGACAAGGACCCCAAAAGGGCCAACAGGTGTTCTTGAAGAGCACAGTGGGAAAACTGGAGAATTGCAGCTGAAACAAGGGGCTCAGGGGGCCCACAGTGAGGTCTGAAGGGCTGGAGCAACGCAGCCCCTATGCGCTCTCAAAACTGACTCTCCAGGCAGGATCCCACACCGAGGAGAAACCACTGGGAGTAGAGTCAAAATTGAGGAGGACAGGCAACAAAGGCAAAAGGGAAGGTTCAGATAAAAGTGGGAGAGGAAACAGGGCCGCCAGAGTTTCCTAATCTACATGAAAACAACGGAAGAGGAATTGTGAAGTTAGAAACGCTACTGAACTTATCATCCTTCTAGAAATTGAGGAGAACAAGTTCAAAGAATAATTAACAGAGAAGTACCAAGGTCAATTCCATAGACATTTCTATAAGAAAAAGGGATTAAGCAGCAAAATGTTATCTCTGGAGATGTGTGACAATAAAAGCATGCCAAAATGACATATTCAAATAAAGATAAAAATATCACATTTCAAAATAAGCTTTAAAATATTTTAAATTATGCAACACATGAAAGAACATCATAAATTTGAATTATGAAAATTCAGAAAATGAAGTGACTGAATTCAAGAAAGAATCAGAAATTTAAAAAAGAAAATCATTTTAGAAATGAAAACTAAACTAGAAGGAATCTAAGAAAGAATAACCTTAAAATACCTGAAAAGTTGGGAAAGTTTTAAAATGAAGAAATAGGAGTTGACTGGTTTGACTCCCACTTTAGTCCCAGATATTTAGTGTAATCTGGACACTTATATCCAAAAACACTTTAGAAAACTTTTAACATACTTAAGGCCCACTATGTTTCTCCATACTTCTGTTTCTCAAAACTTTATTGCCAAAAAAGAAAAAAAACAGCAATAAAAAGTTGTACTTCATCAAAAGCACGTTTGTACTTCAAAGACACCATCAAGAAAGTGAAAAAGCAACCCACAGAACAAGAGGAAATATTTACTAATCATATCCAATAAGCGACTTTATCCAGCATAAATAAAGAACATGTATAGCTCAATAACAAAAAGACAACTCAATTTTAAAAATGGACAAGGGATCTTAATAGACATTCCTCAAAAGATATACAAATGGATAATAACCACATGAAAAGACACTGAATGTCATTAAGGAAATGGATATCAAAATCACAATGAGAGACCACTTCACACACTTTAGGGTGGCTATAATCAAAAAGTCCTAACAAGAAATGTTAAGAATATGGAGAAACTGGAACTCTGATGCATTGTTAATGGGAATGTAAAATAGTGCAGCTCTTGGAATAGTCTGGCATGTCCTCATAAGGTTAAACATTAAGTTTCTATTTGATCTAGCAATTCCACTTCTAGGAATATACCTAAGAGAGAAATAAAACACATCTATCTACAAAAATTTGTACACAAAAGTTTCAGAGCAGCATTATTCATAATAACCACAAAAGGAAAACACCCCAAATATCCACTAGATGATGAAAAGATAAATAAAATGTAGTGTATCTATACAAAGGAATATTATTCAGCAATGAAAATGAATTCAGTACTAATACATACTACAACTGAATGAATCTTGAAAACATTACATTAAGTGAAAGAAGTCAGTCACAAAAGACCACATATTGTAAAATTCTATTTATACAAAAGGTCCAGAGTAGGCAAGTTTACAGAGATAGGAAGTAGATTAGTGATTGCATGGTGCTGAGACAGGGATGGAGGAGGGGGCTGGTTTGGAGGAAATGAGGAGTAACCATGTGACAGCTAATGAATGGGAGATTTTTGAAGTAATAAAGTTCTAAAATTGATTTGATTACAGTGATAGTTGTACAACCCTGAATACATTAAAGACCACTGAATTGTATACATCACACAGGTGGGTTTTATGGTATGTGATTTATAGCTCAATAAAACTGTTTTTAGTGTTTTAAAAAAACATACAAAGAGATAAAAGGGGTCTGAAAGTGACATACTGAAGATGGGCAAAGAAGAGCCAACATATGGTTAAGAGGGGTTCTTGAAAAACAAAACCAAAGCAAGGGAACAGATTCTTGAAAAAGTTATTCACGAAAACGTTCCCAAAAAATATTTGAAACCTTATATTTAAAGAGATTATGTACCTGAGAATACTGACTCCGAACAACTGATATCAAGCTACACTCTAGTAAAATTACAGGACTTTAAAGATCATTTGGGCATCTAAGGAGAAAAAGTACATGAATTATAAGGGAGAGAAAATTAAGACTGTCAGACTTACAAGATTTATGGAAGAAGAAAATGGAGTAATATTTAAGATAAAGACAATGTGAATCAAGAATTTTGTATCCTGCAGTTTTGACAAAATTTTACCAACATTAAAAAGAAAAAAATCAGGAAATATTGTTCCCATGAGTCCTTTCTAAGGATACTAGAGAATGAATTTCAAAGGACCAAAATGACTAGACGCGTGCAAATAAGTACTGGTAGTAAGTATTAAATATGTAGTTATTAAGGAACTAATACTAAGAGAGGCTTAAAAAAAGATACACAATGTGTAATGGCTATATGACTGTATTAGTTTCCTATGGCTGCTATTACAAATTATCACAAATGTGGCTTAAAATAACAGAAATTTATTCTCTCACAGTTCTGGAGGCCAGAAGTCCAAAATCAGTTTCACTGGACCAAAATCAAGGTACCAGCAGGCTGCCTTCCCTCCAGAGGTTCTAGGTGAGAATCGGTTGCCTGCTCTTCCAGCTTCTGGTGGTTGCCAGCCTTCCTTGGCTTGTGGCTGCATTACTCCAATCTCTGCCTCCAGGAGGATCACACTGCCATCTCCTCTTCTGTGTATAATCTCTCTCTGCTTCCTTCTTTGTGATGGTATTTAGGGCCCACCCAGATAATCCAGTAACCTCCCCATTTTAAGACCCTTAATCCCATATGCAATGCCTTTGCAGTATAAAGTAACCTCACAGGTATTAGAGATTAGGAGCTGGACATTTTTTGAAGGGCCGTTACTCAGTCCACCACAATGATCTACTACAAACATTTTTTTTTAAATGATGGAGGATAAGGATGGCATACGCAAAAAAAGTTTTTGGATATTTTCAGTATCATAATTGATGCTGGCATTAGTATTGTTATTCCAAGACTGCTGATTGTATACTGTGGGATAAAGCAAACGAGTAATTATGGGGTATTCAATTCTGTCATTCCCTATGTACTTGAAAATCAGAATTCACAGTGTGGAAGAAAGACAGATGAAATACAGGAAAGACAAGGTAAAAACCTTGTAGTCTTGAATCCTAATCGGAAATATCAGTATGAACTCTCAAGTATTGATATTATGTTCATATCTATTACATTCATTCTCATGCTCTCTCTTTATAGTTCCCCAACTGTGTCCACTGAAAAAGATCTAGAAACAATGGCCAACTCCATAAAAAAACAAAGAAATCAGCATGCCGAGGGCCCATATGGTGGTCGTGAGAAAAGATTTTGCATGAAAAGATACCAGGTCTTCCTGGAGAAATGCTAATTCGAGACTGCGGCAGAAAATATATGAGGAGTGGAGGAGAAGGAGGGCAAGGAGGACACAGAGAGAATGAATCTCCCAAGCCCAAAAGAGGTGTCAGTTACCAGACTGTGTACTCACAAAGGTAAAGAAAGACGGTATCACAGGGAGGGGAGGGAGGCACTGATCGGCCCTGGACACGGTCACGCACGACAGCACAACACGGAAAGGCAACTGCTGGCAGTATCCAGCCAAACATTTTGTAGCTGGGGGAGAGCTTTGACCTACAGACTTTGAATGTTCCAACTTCACCAGGGAAACCATCACCATCATGTGGGAGAACACCTCAAACCCTCCTGGCCTGCTGACATTAAACATCCCCAGCCAACCCTCTGATGGAGACCTACACCCCTCCAACCCCCATCCTCTTACCTGCAGGGAGATAAGTGCTGGTTCTGCACCCACAAGAATATCCAGTCACTCATTCAATCACGCATCTCATCGTAAATCCATCAAAAGGCATATCCTGGCCTAATAAATCAGGCTTGTCGACCGGCATAATCCAGGTCTGCTCATAAATGCCCCTGTTCTGTGAATACATCAACAGTTCTCCTGGCTGCACGCTGCAGTCACCTGGGAGCTTTGGAAGTTACAGTGATGGTGGGACCCCAGTCCAGATATATGAAATAAGAAGCCCTAAGGGTAGTGGGCATCTGTATGTAAGTTCTCCAGGTGATCCCGAGGTGCAGCTGGGTTGCAAAGCGCTACTGAAATACAAAATTAGGTTTCTGAGGCAGCAAGGCTGAGGGTTCACCCTGGAAAATTGGGCTGCTCTTTAAGCCTAAGACTGGCCCATGTGAAGCACACAGAGGCCTCTTCCTGCTTGAATTTCTACAAAATCCAAGATTGCAGCTCAGTCTTTTTTCTCCTTTGCCTTTCTGCAGGATGTGACCCCATAGGGTTCTGCAGTTTTTCACAATTCTTCTCTTCTGGCTGCAATAGGGAAAAATTGGTGACTAAGACTTGAAAGATTTCTTTTCGCAGAGCAGCAAAAGGTATAAATATTTGAGGACAGAAGACGAATGATGAACAAATTCTGCTTACGTGTAGTTACACTGGAGCAACGTATTGATGAACAGCTGGGGGAAGAAAGAGCACAGGTTCCTGCCTCGCACACCTCAAAGAGAGAGAGGGTGCTTCCACAGCCGGGAGCATGTTGAGCCCCACGTGCAGTCTTGCTGGCTTCCGGCTGTTTGCTCTAATTGATCTGTCAACCAGTATGTGGGCATTAAGTCATTGGGGTGGGATTGCAGAAGATATGGGAAGAATAAAACAGAAAATCACGGAGTGTTCAGTTTAGAAGGGATCTCAGAGATCATCTAAGATTTAGGTTCTAAGTAGCTCTGTTATTTACAAACCAGGGGACCGGAGTACAGAGATGAAAGTGACTTGTTCAAAGCTTGTTTGATCCAGCAAAGGGTAGGACTGGCATTGCAACCAGTGCAGAATTCTTCCATGCCTCATTCTAGTCTCACAGATCCTGGCCTGCCTGCTGAATAAATAGACTATTATGAGAAAAGAGTACGTTGGAATGGAGAGGTGAGAGGAGGAACTGCGTCCCTCCCACATGACATAGCCGAGGCGTCAAGGCTTCTCCCTTAGAAGAGGTGAGTCAGCAGCCTCAAGTGTGTGCTTTAGACATACTTTTTAATGAAAAACAACTTCAAGCTACTGCTGGAAAGAGGAAATAAAGAATCACTAAAGGGTAGCACTGTCATCAGGCACTTGAGATCCACAAAACCCAAAGGATGTCGGCCTCACTCTCCGACAAAACAAACCCTTGCCGAATTCCACGCACCCCACATAGGCTCACTGAACGGCTACTATGTGCCAGGCCCTCTGACAGTACTGCAGAAAATACAGAAGTTTAACCACCTTTTATGGAGCCTATGCTGAGACAAGTACACAAGTGACAGATTATAAACCAAATGGTGCTATAGTAATTTAAGGAAGAAGAATGCACATAGAGTTGGGAGGTGGGGAGAAACCAGTATCTGATGAGCTAAGCTTCCCAAGATGAGAATGGAGTTGATGTATTCACCCCAGATCTACAACAACAAAGCCAGCTTCAGGCCACAGGCTAGGTCACCTCCTGGAGAAGAAAAGTCAGAGCCATACCATAAAAATCTTTACCATTTTGCCAAGGGAATGGCTGGGAGGGCACAGTCACCAAACACTGCATTCTTGCCACAAAAAAATATTTTGAAAAATACAACCAACATGACTGGGATAACAACTGGGCTGGGCAGGAAAAGCAGAATTACGGTACTGGGTAAGAGCCACGTTTGGGAGCCCACTCCTGGCAAAGGCACCCAGGTAAATGTGGTGAGGATCAATGACACCAACTTCATTCATTCATTTGTTCATTCAGGATCAATGGTGCACCTATCATGTGTCAGGCGCTGTGCTAAACCCCAGAAATTCCAAAATGAATCAGACATGGTGCTTGTTTCAGCATCCACAGGCCAGGGAGTACCACCTGGAGGGGAGTTGGGAGTGGAGGGAGACGGCAGAAGACAGAAATAATTGCAATATAGGCAGTAAGGATTAACAGAAAGCCTAGGGACACGAAGGGAGTTGCTATCTAATATCCCAGACAATTTAATTAGCCTCAGAAACCCATCATGGATTTGTCACCAGTGACTTACAGAATCCCTGCCTGAAGTTTTTATAGTTCAGCAAGTTCCACTTCCAACAAGAGGCTGGGAGGGAGGAAGAAACTTCCTAATCCTAACTTGCTGAGATTGTCAACTAACTAGGGACTGTGTTTTTACAGCCTTCATTAGCATCCCACTCAACCCTTTTCTCATTTCTCAGAGGAGCTCATACAGACACAGTCTCCTTCTCATCATTTTGGCTTAAACTGCCACATCTCAGCAGCCTAACAGGTTTCCTAAACTCTGAGATAGTATAAGATATCAGGACTACGCTAAAAAGAGAACTCCATACAGGATATTAGGACGGAGTGTAGCTAAGGGCCCAACCCACGAAGAACAGCTGAAGACCAAAGACAGAAATGAGACAAGTTCAACCACCTTTCAAGCTCTTGCAGTTCAGATATTAGACTGTCCTCCCAGTGGACAGCGTTTAAAGGTTTGTCATGTGAATTGTAATGACTCATTTAGAGTAAGTCCCTTTGAAGTGAAGACTATTTAATTCTGTGTCTTTTCTGCTTCTGACTCTCCTTCCCAAATACAGCCTGGCCCTAAGAACAAAATACGTGTTGCTGTACCAAACCTTTCTTTGCAATTTCTCTTACACCTACCCCTTCATTTCCATGCCTGCCACTGTCGCCCTGGTTCAGGTCCTCACACGTGGAGAAGTGCTCTTTTCTGTCTTTACAGCTCTTATCCATTTCCTCTTCCTAATACATGACTCTGTGCATGCATCATGCACACATCTACATACATATACACATATATGTGCACATACATGTATATATATTTTTTATATATGTGCGTACATATATATTTTATATATACACACACATATACGTATCATCCCCTACAGGCACACATTTTTGTTCCCCATCACTTACAAGATGAAGCCACATCTCTCAAGCCTGGTATTTAAAGCCTCCTGGGAGATGTATGGGTCTTCCTGCCTCTATCATTTCTTCATTACGTACGGTTTTCTTATTCTCTCCTCCCCCCTCAAAAAGAAGGTACTAAAACTCCACATATAAACCATTCTCTCCCCCAGTCATACCACAGAGCCACCCTTCCTCTCCTTTTCACTCACCTAAAAGCTGCCCATTCACTTCTTTACTTATACATGTGGTCATTCCAAACCAAAAGATGCCTTATACCTCTCGGCAACCTCCAGAGTAGAACATGGTCCCTCATTCCCGCCGCTGCCATCTCTAACCTGAAATACTGGATGAGCTTCCGGAACAGTCTCTCTGGGCCTAGTATTGCCCCCTCCAGCCCACTCTCCACAAAACTGCTTCAGTGATATTGTTAAACCTCAAGACTCATCATCTCATGCCCCTGCAAGACCCCTTCCGAAGGCACAGACTAAGCCACTAACAACAGCTGCCTCCAAAAACCGTCCTAGGTTTCGGGGAAGAACATAAATGGATGAGCTCTACCCCATCACAGCAGGACCCCCAGGAACAGGCTCATGAAGAAAGCGCAGTAGAACATCTCTGTGTGGAAAAAGCAAGGCCTCATTTCAGCAAAGCCTTAGTCCAATTTTGTCCCAGGATTGGATATGGAAAGACCTTGAAAAAGTCACTTAATACTTAGCCTTTGAAACTACAACGATGAAAGAGAGAGAATGACATCATGCACCATAGTTGGAAGGATTAAATGAAAGTTTATGAAACAACCTGGCAGAATGCCCAGCTCATAGTATGTGCTCAATACATAATACTATCACCGTGCCTGTCTTTCCATATCTCCCCAGCTGGGCTGATTTCCTTCAAGTCACCACCTTGTCTCATGTATCTCTGACCTTCAACACCAAGTACTGTGCCCTAAACACAGTACAAGCACAATAAATACTTCCTGTATGATTGGTTTTATTCCTACACCCGCATTTGGAAATGTATATTCAGGGAACACGAGTCAGATTCAGAAAAAGCTATATGGCGCAAAAAATCTCAATAAATCTATGGAAGGAAAGTGAAGATAAGTGAGAAGAATTTACCAGGCAGTACACAATGATTCATAAGGACCTCCACTTGGGAAAGACCCCAGGTCCTTTTGGTCTTTCCACCGAAACTACCCTGGGCTGCTCCAGCACTCTGATGCTGAGATTCTCCAATTGTGCTCCTTGATTGGATTAGATTAGAATCACCTCGGGGGGGGGGCTTTTTCGTCTCCCACCGTGCAGAACTCCCATTTCCAGAAAGATGAAGTAGACATACTTATCCCCATTCCTCCTGCTAACAACCTCCAAAACTCCAGGCATTATATATAAAACTAGTACAAGATAACTCCAAAAGATGGAGAGAAGGCAGACCAGGCAGGGATCTCAGCACCCAAGGAACGCAACAGTTGAGTTCCCTGGGTTCTTGTTGCCTCACATCTCCCAGACCTGTTGCTGGAGAAGCCAGGGACCCAGAAATGCCGATGAACACAGACCAAAAAAAAAAAAAAAACTCCCAAGAGAAGCCCGCTTTCTCTAGCCAGAGGACCAGGAAATGGGCAGCTGCACATGACAGAAAACTTTCAGACAATAACAGCTCTACTCCAGCCAAACATCACAGAAAAAACCTATCACCCTCATACTCATCCCACCAGCAGTGTCAGAAACTAGATTTCTGCCCTCACCACGCTGTAAGGAGATGCTCCACCCTTACCTTCTTCCTGTCAGTATCAGAGACGCCTGAACGGGAAGCTGGGACGCCAGGAAGTCCACCTATGGGTGATAACAAGGCCTCCTGCTCTCCTCGCTGGGGTTTCAGAAGAGTCCCAGTGCTGAGTTATAACTTTTACCACCACCCAGGGTCAGGATGCAGAGCATCATGGGAGATCACGTGACCAACAGTAATGAGGCACTCCTGCCCCACCAGAGTGGTATCAGCTGAAGCCAGTAAATGATCTAGCCTTCCACCCACACCTAATGGTAAGGAGGCAGCGCTCCCCTCCCCCCACCAGCACATCAGCAGAGAAGAGAAATCTTGCCAAAACAGACGTAATTAAGATCCAGAAAGTCATAACGTAATACCCAAACCATCCAGGTTTCAATCAAAAATCACTTATCATTCCAGGAACCAAGAAAATCTCAACAAGAATGAGAAAAGACAATGAAAAGATGCCAGTACTGGCACAAAAACAGAAACATAGATCAATGGAACAGGATAGAAAGCCCAGAGACAAACCCACGCACATATGGTCACCTTATCTTTGATAAAGGAGGCAAGAATATACAATGGAGAAAAGACAGCCTCTTTAATAAGTGGTGCTGGGAAAACTGGACAGCTACATGTAAAAGAATGAAATTAGAACACTTGCTAACACCATACACAAAAATAAACTCAAAATGGATTAAAGACCTAAATGTAAGGCCAGACACTATAAAACTCTTAGAGAAAAACATAGGCAGAACACTCTATGGCATAAATCACAGCAAGATCCTTTTTGACCCACCTCCTAGAGAAATGGAAATAAAAACAAAAATAAACAAATGGGACCTAATGAAACTTAAAAACTTTTGCACAGCAAAGGAAACCATAAATAAGACGAAAAGGCAACCCTCAGAATGGGAGAAAATATTTGCAAACAAAGCAACTGACAAAGGATTAATTTCCAAAATACAGAAGCAGTTCATGTAGCTCAATATCAAAAAAACAACCCAATCTGAAAATGGGCAGAAGATCTAAATAGACATTTCTCCAAAGAAGATATACAGATTGCCAACAAACACATGAAAAGATGCTCAACATCATTAATCATTAGAGAAATGCAAATCAAAACTACAATGAGGTATCACCTCACACCAGTCAGAATGGCCATCATCAAAAATTCTACAAACAATAAATGCTGGAGAGGGTGTGGAGAAAAGGGTACCCTCTTGCACTGTTGGTGGGAATGTAAATTGATACAGCCACTATGGAGAACAGAATGGAGGTTCCTTAGAAAACTAAAAATAGAACTACCATACGACCCAGCAATCCCACTACTGGGCATATACCCTGAGAAAACCATAATTCAGAGTCATGTACCACAATGTCCAGTGCAGCTCTATTTACAATAGCCAGGACATGGAAGCAACCTAAGTGTCCATCGGCAGATGAATGGATAGAGAAGATGTGGCACATATATACACTGGAATATTAGCCATAAAAAGAAACGAAACTGAGTTATTTGTAGTAAGGTGGATGGACCTAGAGTCTGTCATACACAGTGAAGTAAGTCAGAAAGAGAAAAACAAATACCGTATGCTAACACATATATATGGAATCTAAAAAAAAAAAAAATGGTTCTGATGAACCTAGGGGCAGGACAGGAATAAAGACACAGACATAGAGAATGGACCTGAGGACACGGGGAGGAGGAAGGGTAAGCTGGGACGAAGTGAGAGAGTGGCACTGACATATACACACTACCAAATGTAAAATAGATAGCTAGTGGGAAGCAGCTGCATAGCACAGGGAGATCAGCTCGGTGCTTTGTGACCACCTAGAGGGGTGGGATGGGGCAGGGGAGGGAGATGCAAGCCGGAGGGGATATGGGGTATATGTATACATATAGCTGATTCATTTTATTATACAGCAGAAACTAACACAACATTGTAAAACAATTATACTCCAATAAAAATGTTAAAAAAAAAAAGATGACAGAATTATCTGACAAGGACTTTAAAGTGGTCTTCATAAAAATGCTTCAACAAACAATTATGAATATGCTTGAAACAAATGAAAAAACAAAGTCTCAGCGAAGAAATAAAAGATTTAATTGCAACACCCAGGCTACACCCATATTAATTGAATTAAATTTGCTGAGCGTTCACAGCCAGCAGCAATTTTTTTTTTAACTCGCCCAAGATTCCAAAGAGCAGCCAAGTTTGAGAACTAGTGCTCCAACTCATGGTTCTCAAACAAAGGTATCTATCAGAATCAGCTGGAAAACATGATCAAGGCACAGAGATCCAACCCATCTGCTACTTCAAGCCTGGGCCTCTATATTTTCATCAGTTTCCACGTGATTCTAATAGACACCAAAGTTTGATAACAGATGCCTTAAGTAATCAAAGAAATTTGCAGGTGATTCCTCTCACTTGAGGCTGCAAAAATCTTGACCTGAAGGAGGAAAGAGCAGCATTTAAGTGACCTTGAAGCAAGAGGTAAAGTTTCAATCATACTTAAAAAAGAAAAAAAAAAAAAGTTTCAGGGCTTCCCTGGTGGCGCAGTGGTTGAGAGTCCACCTGCCGATGCAGGGGACACGGGTTCGTGCCCCGGTCCGGGAGGATGCCGCATGCCGCAGAGCGGCTGGGCCCGTGAGCCATGGCCGCTGAGCCTGCGCGTCCGGAGCCTGTGCTCCGCAACGGGAGAGGCCACAGCAGTGAGAGGCCCGTGTACCGCAAAAAAAAAAAAAAAAAGTTTCAATCATACTTTGGATATGCGTGCCCAGGATACAGTGTGTTTAACCTGGGCTGCCAAATTTAAGAGAAAGCAATCCACACATATTGAGGACCAGTTTGAAAATGTAGTTACAGTACAGGTTAAATCCGTTTATGGGAAATAGCATGGGAGCGAAATAATATGTTAGCTGTCACTTGGCCCATGGGAGACATTAATCTTCTTCTTGGCAGAAAAATAAAACGCTTCCACATGAGTCCCTCTTCCCATCCAAAGAGACCAAAACAAAAAGGAAGAGTTTATAATCAAGATAGAAAAAAAGGACACAACCAAGGAGCTTTTCCATTGTGCACTGTGGGCTAAGATTTCCAACCAAAAGGCAACATCTCCTGGGCTGGAAGTTTTTTGGCATTTATACTTTCCTAGAGGGACCCTGGAGGCTCCAAGTGGAGTGGAGAGAACCAGTCCTCAGAAACGGAGCTGAGAAATGCAAGGAAGAGGGCATGGAAGTTGACAGGAGGAAGAGGTGTGGTAAGGGTGGATGGATCACCACCGTTAGACAGGAAGTGCACGGGCAGGAGCCCAGCAAAGAGTAACTCTCCCCAGGAAGGAAGGGCCTCCCAAAGCCCCTCTCCTGCCTGTCTCGGCTTTTCCACTTACTCATTGATGCCTCAGTTTCATATCTGGAGACCATCAACAGGACCCACCAGAGAGGCCCACCAAAGGTGGCCTGTTGCCCACTGGCACACAGCAGCTGACCAGTCCCTTGGTCACAGGTTTAACCCCAATGGGAGGAGCTGAGACCACCACCTTTAATAGTCCATTTGCCCATTCAATCCAACTTAGAAAGATGGTCTCAGTGTCCTCACTGGAAGCAAAAACCCCTACCCTCAGGGGGCCACTGTAAAGATTAAATTAGTTTGCATATGTAAAATTCTGAGAACCATGCGTTGAAAGTGGTGAGTACTGGATAAACATTAGTTCTTGGTATCTTGAAGCATATTCAGCACAGAAGTTAATAGTGCCAGACTGCCAGGGTTAGACTCAGGGGTCTATCCATTACTAAATGTGGGCTGTGAGCAAGTTACTCTGCCTCTCTATGCCTCGGCTTCCCCATCAGTAAAACTCAAACGATGAGAGTACCTTAACTCGTAGGGCTGTTGGGGAAGATTAATCATTTCCTAGAAAGAGCTTGGCACAGTGCCTAGAACATAGTAAGTGCTTTGTAAATGATAGTGATTATTATGTTAGCTTTCTACGATGTGAACAGCATGAGGCAGGTATGTGGGGAGTCCTCTTCATCCTTGAGGAGCTTGTAGCCTAGATCAACAGATAAGAAATGCACAAACAGAACCAGCAAGGAGGAGCAGCACACAATAGGGGACACGCGATGATTCTGCAAGCATGCAAAGTGTTTCTAACACGCTTCCACACAGGTTAATGGAGTTCAGAACATTCTGAATACAGGGTGCGTTGAGCAAATGCCCTCTTCTTGGCTACCCCTTGGTAGGGAGTCCCAGGTCTCATTCACCTCTCAAGGCTGATCATTTCAACAGTTCTCCCGGAAAGCACTGCAGCTTCAAGAATAAATGGGGGTAGTAACCACTGTCCTCAGTTCTCATGGATGGAGCCATAAAAGTGTAAGACACACAAGTCTCGTTGAAGTGCTGCAGAAAACCAACTGCGTTACATGCGGTGGGTAGGGGACCAGGGGTTCTAAAGTGTCCCAACACTCTGGGCACAGAACTTGCTGGAAGCGCCATTTTCAGTAACTTTTAAAGCTATAGCTGCTCCAGTGTTTGAAACATGATGCTTAATATAAAAATTGAAAAAGGAATTGTAAGCATCACAAGGTATTAATTAATCCCATCATGCAAGATTCCTTCTGCTTAGATTACCTCTGCTTAAAGACATATTTATCCAAGAAATTCAGAGAAAGGTAGTGAATACAGGCAACATACAGTACTTAACAAGATTCTGTGATTTTTAATCCGAACAAGGATTAAAAGACTGGAACAAATGTGATGGGGGCATGTACCAGAAGCTAATTAACCCCTCCTTATTCCTTCCCAAGGAGGCTGACAGCTATTTTAAGTCCACAAAGTAGTCACGCTGTCTGATTTGCAACTTTGGGAATTAAGAATAATATGGCCGCTAGGTGCTTTAAGCAGGCATGTAAAATGAAGATAATACACTACTAGGCCTCTGACTTATTAAAAAAACAGAGTGGGGACTTCCCTGGCGGTTAAGAATCCACCTGTCAATATAGGAGACACGGATTCGATCCCTGGTCCAGGAAGATCCCACATACCGCAGAGCAACTAAGCCCATGCACCACAGCTACTGAGCCTGCGCTCTAGAGCCCACAAGCCACAACTACTGAGCCCACGTGCCACAACTACTGCAGTCTGCACACTCTAGTATCTGCGTGCCGCAACTACTGAGCCCGCATGCTGCAACTACTGAAGCCCGCACACCTAGAGCCCGTGCTCCACAAGAGAAGCCACCGCAATGAGAAGCCCGCGCACCACAACGAAGACCCAACGCAGCCAAAAACTAAATATATAAAAATTTTTTAAAAAGAGTGTATGATCATTCCTAGATTAAAATCATGCACAGATGAAATTTAAATCGCAATCTGCAGGACTAAACAACAACAGTAATAAAAATAACGACCCACTCTGTTCCAGGCACTGTGCTAGGAGTTTGCGTGCGTAACTCGTTTGCACTAACCCTATGAGGTATGAGATACCTGTATCCTCTTTTTACAGATGAGGATACTAAAGGAGAGATGTTAAGTAACTCGCACAAGTTCACACAGCAAGTGAGGGATGGAGCCAAGATTTGAACCCAAACGCAATTTGGCTCCTGAACCCATTTATGCTATGCTGTCAACCTAATTTATGTCATAAAAACTATAAAATAGAAAATTAGAGGAAATAAAGAATTGGGGGTAAAGGGTATTAGTTCATTAACAAGAACACAACAGGTTGAAAATATTTTTTTTTACTAATGACAATTATCTATTCCTAAAATTGGCCATGTGTTCTATAATCAAAGATTCTAATTCCATTGCATATCTGTCACTGGAATTCCATTTAATTCAGGAAAAATGCTTACCTGGCATTTCCTTTGGAAGGCAGTGGCACTCTGTGAGGTGAAGGGTAATGGGGATACCTCCTGGGATCAGAGACTAGTCTCACTAGGGACTGAGAGGTACAGGCCTGAAGCAAGAGAAAAAGCTGGGAGGAGACTAGAGCCAGCTGAGGCATCTCCCACTCTTGGGTGATACAGGAGGGTCCTGGCAGTCCTTGCGGGGAGCATCTTAGAAATTATATTCATTGATTCAAAATACATTTTCTATATGCGAAACACTGCAGTCAGCACTGCAGAAGACACAAGTGGGCAGAGGGACAGGGACCCTAATGATGACAATGGGGGGATGAAAACCGGACAAGGGCAAGCAGCCATAATCCATAGCAGGGTCTGCTCAGTCCCTTCCACACAGAGGAGGGTCTGGTAACATCCACTTCACTGAGAGACAGTGGAATGGGCCTAAGAGATGGATGGGGAATCACAGGGAGGGTTGAGGGAAGGGTAGGTACCCCAGTTGGGTTGAAGCATAGGGTGATTAAAGGGAACTGTTCAAAACCAGAGAGCCCTGAATTGCCAGGCTAAGAATTTTTGGACCTAATATAGTAGGCTTATAGACTTTTAGTGTCTTTGAGGAGAAGGCTATCATAATTATATTTCAGGATAATTAACAGAGCAAAAGTTTATAGGGTAAAGTGGAGGCCTCCAGAAGGTAACTGAAACAGTATGGTGAGAGGTGATAAGCATCTGAACCAGCCAGAGGTGAGACAAGGAGGAACAGACAGGATGCATGGATGGATATCACTGTGAAAATTCAAGGACACACCTCATTTGAAGTGGGGGGACGGGGTGGGGGGTATCTGGGGAAAGCCTGGCCACAATGGGTACTCAATCAACAGCCAATGAGTCCACTGCTCCGAAGTGTCAAGCTTGGTGTCTGAGAAGATGGTTGGGTCATTTAAAGAAGTGTGAAGTCATCAGAGAAATTTGAATTCAACCTTGTTGAGCAACAGGGTTAGCAACACGTTCATTGGGGTAGAGATAGCCAGCAGGAAGCTAGAAATAAAGATCTGGAGTCTGGACTAGAGTTAGAGATCTAGGAGCCAACATGCATAATGAGGGGGGAGGGGGAAGGATGAAACTGAGCACTTACCTTAGAGGTCAATGTGCAGCAAAGAAGAGAAGGTACAGACAGGGGGATATGCATGGCCAATCGAGAGCCTGCAGAGAGCTGAGTGAGGCATCCCAAGAAAGACAAGGATAGGCTGTTCAGGGAGACAACTCAAAAAGAATGAGGACAGAGAAGGGTGACAGTAGAACAATTTCTACATGGCAGCCAGGAAAGAGGTGGGAAGGACACGGCCAGGGACTGAATGAATATTGAGAAACTGCAGAGAGTAGACCACTCTGTCGTGAGGCTTAGCTGTAAAAGGAAGAGGACAACATGTTAATGAAGAAAAAGGTGGAGAGAAGAGAGTTTTCACATAGAGAAGGTCACAGCACACTCCTGGGCAGAGGAGTGAGCCAGTAAGGGGAAAGATGGAACAATGCAAAGGTGGGGGTAGGGAGTGATGAGGTAATGAACAAAGACTCAGGAGAGGTGGGCTAGCAGCAGAGGGACGGCAGATGAATCTCAAAGAGAAAGAGGGAAAAAAAAAAACTAATCGGACTTCATAATTTAAAACTTTTGTGTTTCAGAAGACGATACCAAGAAAGTCAAAAGACCACCCACAGGATAGGTGAAAACACTTGCAGAGCTATATAATGGATTTGAATACAGAATATATAAAGCGCTCTTACAATTCAGTAATTTTTTTAAAAAAAGACAATCCAATTTAAAAATGGGCAAAAGATCTGAATAGACATTTCTCCAAAGATGTGAAAATGGCCAATAAACACATGAAAAGATGTTCTATATCATTATTCATCAGGGAAATGCAAATCAAAACCACAATGAGATACCACTCCATACCCACTAGGCTGGCTAGAATCAAAAAGCCAGATTATAAAAAGTGTCGGTGAGGATGCAGAGAAATCAGAATCCTAACACACTGCTGGTGGAAAAGTAAAATGGTGCAGCCACATCGGAAAACAATCTGGCAGTCCCACAGTGGTTAAACATAGTTACCATGTGATCCAGCAATTTCAGTCTTACCTGCCTACCCCTGAGAAATTTACGCATATATCACACAAAAATTTGTGCACAAAATGTTTACAGCAGCATTATTCATAATAGCTAAAAAACAAACAACCTTAATGTCCATCGACTGATAAATGGACAAACAAAATGTGGTATACCCATACAATGGAATATTATTCAGCCATAAAAAGGAATGGAGTCCTGATACATGCTACAATATGGAAGAACCCTGAAAACATCATGCAAAGTGAAAGAAGCCAATCACAAAAACCCACATACACCATGGTTCCATTTATATGAAATGTCCAGAATAGGCAAATCTAGAGACAGAAAGTAGATTAGTAGTTGCTTAGGGCTGGGGTGGATGCGGGTGGGGGAGATGATAGTTAAAGGGTGCAGTGATGAAAATGTTCTAAAATTGACTGTGCTGATGATTGCACAACACTATGAATATATTAAAAACTACTTAATGGTACATTTTAAATTAGCAAATTCTATGGTATGTGAGTTATAGCTCAATAAAGCTATTAGGGAAGAGGGAGTGGAGGAAAGAAGGAAGTTCTTTTTCCAAAAACAGGGAGGAAGGAAGAAAGTAGCAGAGACCAAGTCTGCAGCGTAGGGCAGGAAAGTGGGAAAGACGGAAAGGGGGGTGGGCATGGCTCCAGGCTGCTGGGGGAGCAGGATAAGGGCAGCAGGAGGTCACTGAGGAGCTAAGGGCAGCCTCAAGGCAATGAGGTGAGAGGAAGCAGATAATGATGGTCAAAGAAAGCATTCTGAAGGTTTGAGTTCCGGAAATAGCAGCATTACGAGTAAGCGATAATAAACAATGAGTCTGATTAGGGTCTTGAACACGGATGATTGGCAAAGGTCAGCATGACGAGTGAGTGTGAGATTCTGACCACTAAATGGACTGGGACATTTTGGAGCAAAGGAGACATGGCAAAATCATGAAATGTACAGATAAGGTAGAAATACATTTGCCCATCGAATTCCAAAACACCAGCTCCAGAGGAACACCCTGGGGCACCTGAGAGCAAAATAAGGGTGAATAAAAACAGGTATTATTTCTGAGAAGTGCTGTACCTTTGAGACTTATCATCCCCCAAAGATTCATCTGGTCCAGGCAGAAGATAACAATGGATATTAAAGCATCCAGACAAGTACCTAATAAGGTGAAATAATCTGCACTTCAATGATGACATCAGCGAATACACCAGGGCCTCTATCTGAATCCCTACTTGTCCACAATCCTGGAAGAAAGGACCCTTTGGGGGGTGGGCGGGGGAGGGGAGAGTGCACACCCAGAATATAGCAGAGTTGGTTCTGAGAGCTTTTTACCACACACCACAGGTTAGGTTTGAGTTAGAGTACCCCGTTTATGGTGAACCAACATATGTAATGTCCTAATCTGGAAGCCCTCAAGACAGCGTGTTCGAGAGGCATCCGCAGGTAGCCTGCTGTGTGGGGTTATTGTAACCTCGAAAATCTACATCATGGAAACCATCAGCCAGTGAAGCCATTTAGCAAGGAGGGAATAATGGCCAGAGAATTCAGTTCAGATTTGACCGAGGACTCCCAAATCCCCCAAATCACTCAGCAATAAGACAATATACTTACTGCTTTCAGACTTTCTACAATTGGAAATTTCTTCCGCTTGATAAATAATTTGATGTTGCTGGCTATATATATATATGTACCTGATGTTGGGGGAGGGGGCTATACACAGAAGCACGAGACAAGGTACTCAAAGAACACTCGACATCGCTGGAGAAGCTATATGCAGAGGAGAAAGAACACCAAATTTTATGGTTGACCATGATCCAAGGATGGCTTTGGCAATATCTCTCATCCCACGTGCACTCCTGCACTGTGACCTTGACACTCCCCACCAAGAAATGAAGAATACTTCTCCTCCCCTTGAATCTGAGCCAGCCTATGGCCCGATTTGACCAAGAGAATGCAGCAGAAGTGACTCTGTGTAACTTTGGTGGCCAGGCCTTAAGAGCTTCCACCTTCGCTGCTTGGAACACTCCCTCTTGAAAGCCAGCTGCCAGATCAAAGGGCCACCATGCTGTAAGGAAATGCAAGCTACCCAGTGCAGAGAACCTGCACACGGAGGACTACCAAAGCACAGCCATGGGAGTGAAGCCTTCTAGGACCTTCCAGCCCAGCCACAGCAGAATGAAGCCAAGTGAGTGATCCAGTCCACACCACATGCAACAGAAGAACAGCCCAGCCAAGCCCTGCCTGAACTCCTGACCCACGAATCATGAGCAGATTAAACAGACATTGTTTTATGCCACTGAGTTTTGGGGTAGGCTGTTAAGCAGCAACAGATAACTGAAACCAACTTGAAGCCAGGAAACTAGGGATGAGTTCTGGTTCTGTTCTCACCTAGCTATGGGACCCTGGGTCGACGACTTCCCCTCTGGACCTCAACTTCCTCATCTGTAAAATGAGGAGGCTGTACGAGGTGAGCTCAGGTGCTTCCCAGTTCTGACAGGCTGTGCCACACATGCCCAGACCAGTGAATGGGCTACGCAACGAGAGCTACGAATACAGAGGGAGCTACTACTTCAGGATGAAGCTAAGGAACCATGGACGAGGAATCCAAAGGACTGGAGTGTGAGGCTTAAATGAGGCAGCACCTAGGACAATACATGGTCCATAGTAAGTGCTCACTAAGTATCGGCTATAATCATTATTCTTTCATCTTATCAGTTCTGTGACTCTGGACAAGTTAATCTCTCCGATCCCCAATGTTTTCGTCTGAAAAACAGAGATAACACTAATGTCCCAATTTCCACATGAGGAAAATTTTGTGTGTGTGAACGTCGCAGGCAAATCAAAAATCACCTACAAACGTCAGGCATAACTATGTTATTAATACCCTTATTCTTTGCACCACTGTCATGAGAAGTCTTCTTCTCACCCAGCAAGCAGAGACAGCCAGTTGACGGCACCAGCCACCAGGAAGGCATACTGGGAGAGGGAGAGGGAGAGACAAATACAAAGGAGCCACACAGCTTTCAAGCCGAGAAGGATTTTACCGCCCACCCACCAGCAACCGTCAGTGAGCCAGGTGCCCTTTCTGACACGGAGGGCACTATCCCCTAAGAGCAGCTCCCAGACCAAGGTTTTAATCTTGAAAGAGCCTAGCACTAAAAGTTTGAATAATTTTCTACATCAGAGTCAGAGAGGCCAACAACCTAAGGGTGCCCCACCAGTGAACCGTGAATCAGACCAACCGCCCAGCACAGAGTCAACATTCCATAAAAAATATTAAATGAATAAGCATTGCATTTGAGAGTCTGAAGTCAAAGCTCCCAGGTTTAAATCCTGTCTCCGCCATACCCAGCCATGTGCAATAAAGCAGGCAACATATCCTCATTTATAAGGTATAAGGAGACCCACCTCCGGGGAAGCGGTGAGAATTACATGAAGTCCCGCCAGGTGAAAAACCTCTAGGATCCTACTTGATAGTTCAATGCACCGTGTGTTTTTTAAGTGCACAGAACCTCTGACACCCAGATGCCCTTCAACCCTGGCCATAACCTTTTCAATCTCCGCGGCACCCTGAAAATGAGCGGCATGCATCCAAAAAGTCATTCCATCCAGTGTTGATTCTGAAAAACTGCCAACCCTTGGGAGGGAAGGACCTGGGCTCATTTTCCAGGAGTTTCTGACAAGGCAGCGCTAATACATTTACATTTCACAGCCCGTGCTTTTCCAAAACAAGGAATGAGTGTGGTGTGGATTTAACCCTGAAAACCCAGTGATCGTGCAGTTCCACGGACACTGCTCGGGAGGGATGGGAAAACCAGCCAGATGAGGTGCTTGCCCAGGTGCTCATGAGACAGAAAAGCTTCTGCTTCCACCTCTACTCAGGTATTGGCTGACATGATTTGAATGTACTGGTGTCCAGCCTCGGTTACCAAGAGCTGGGAGTTAGGACCCAGTTCTCAAGGTCAGCCCTGTCCTTTCTTCCCTACCTCACCATTCTCAAAGCAGAACCCATGGTTCACCATGTCCCACATCTGCATCGGGAACACAGCTGGGACCAACTCTGGTTCCCCTTCCTCTTATGGAGCACCACTGTGTGTGAATCCAGGCAAGTTACTATAGGAACTACACCACACAACCCCCAGACATTTGCTTAGAAAAGAAACTACATGTTGGGAAAGAGAGGGTGAGATCCAGCAAGCTGGAGGCAAGCCTGAAGCCACTGTTTCTCAAAGTCTGGTCCCAAACACCTGCATTAAATCACCTGGAATGCTCCTTAGAGGTGCACAGTCCTGGGCTCTCCCCAGAGGTGTCAGACTAGAATTGGAGGTGGCAAGAATCCGACTCTAACAACCTAGGTTATGAGTCCTAGCGAGGATCAAATGCAGAGACTGTGAGAAAAGAATTAAAAGGTTAAAAACACTTTAATTCTGATCTTTCTTCTTCTGATCATTCTTGCAAAACAGAGCCCTGATGAACCAAACAAGACAAAAGCCAATTTCCCAGTTTACGCGTGTCCAAGAAAATTAAATCATGACGTGATGAAAACTCATACTTTAAAATTTAAAAACCTGCTCACCAAAGCAACAGGCCCGGACAAAAATTAACCCAAACATCCTATATTAGACCAACCAGCTCTATTCTGAGAGAAGCAAGATAAGATCTTGGCTACAGCCCCACTCTGGTCCCAGCCATACCCAGTAATTCAGCTCTGCATTCCACTGCAGGGTTTGATGTCTGGGGAAACAGGGGGTGCCCTCCTAGCTCTAGCAAATATGGCTGGGGGAAGGTTATTCAGGGAGAAAAGAAAAGGTAAGATTTAACAACTCACACATCTCCATGAGAAGGAAGAACAATCGAAAGTAACTGACCACATTGGACTCATATCAGACACTCAAAAAGATGTCTCAAGAACTGAAGCAAAGAGCTACCTGATGGAGTAACCCTTGCCTGAGATGCTAACAGCCTGCCATCTACAAAGCCATTAAGGAGAAAAAGGGAATGAAGGCTCTCTCCACATCGAAAGTACTACCTTTTCAAAACCAGAAGACACAACCTACTTGGAGGGGTAGTATTTTCTGTCACTCACCAGTGACAGGCACACAGTAGGTGCTGAGCATCCCTGAGTCTTGGGGGGAGGGCGTCAAGCTGCATGAAGGAAGAGGAGAAACACTCTTCCCCTGTGATAAGCAGCAGGAACCCCAGCTGTAATCTCAGAAACCAGAACTCCTCATTCTGGGAAGTGCATCACGGTGGGGGGGGGGGCAGCCTTCTTCACACCTCATGGTGCAGTACAGAGGCTTCCGCCCCGCCCCCTCTCCCAAGGATGGACCTGGGGCTTTGAGCTGAAAATTCCAGTCACCCCCGATAAATTCTTCAGCAGCGGTCCCCTACTAGCTGTTGAAACTTAACATTAAGCCACAGAACTAGTAACCGGACAGCTTTCACCACACCTCCCCCCTTCAATGACTGGCACTTGCAAAGGAGTCGTGGCAAATAAGGCGTTTAGGAAGTGACTCTGACACCTGGCCGGGGTTACCTGGAATCTAAAAACAAAAACCACCCCTGTATTATTTTCTTCAATCGGGAAGCGGGTATTCCCCCTTTAAAAGACCTTCCTGAAAGCACCTCTCCCAAGGGATCCCAACAGGTTAAATAACACCAAAGCTTCCCTAAACCGATTCTAAAGAACCACGTCCAGGCTGCGCTCACCCACTGGCTTCTCCTCCTCAGAAGAAGGGATCCGGGAAGTAACTCAATCAGTCCTGGATGGGTAAGGATGGGGGAGTCTGCAGGTGGGAGGAGGGGGGTGAAGCAATACCGCTCAAACTTTGCAGTTGCTCTTTAGCAGTTCTGGGCAGGAGCCCGCGGAATACTATACAGAGAAGGGGAGTCACCCTCCCTAACAGAAAGGCCCCCAAATCAGCCTAACCCACCAGCTCTGCGTCCGGGATGGCTGCGCATCCCGTCCACTCACACATGCCCCTCCGGGGCAGTCCCCTCCCTGAGGCCCCCTCACCTTGGCCTCGAAGCAGATGCCGTGCTGGAAGGCGTCCTCGTTGTGCAAGGGGATCCGCAGGTCGTGCCCATCGTCCACAAGGTTGTACTTGGTTTTGCTGGGCATGGTGACCCGCGGTGGACCGGCTCCTCCAGAGGCGGCGGCGGCGGTGGCAGGAAGGGGTTGGCGAGACCCAGGAGAGGGGAGGCGAGAGCTGGGGGCGACGGCGCGCGGAGGGGGCGCAAGCGGAGGGGCGCCCTGGCCGCGCGGCGGCCGTGGAAGCCGGGACTCGGAGCGACGCCGAGGGCCGGGCTGCAGCGGGCGGCGCGGATGCGGGCGACGCGAGCGGCGCTGTGGCCGCGCAATTCCTACCGGCGAGGAGGGTGGCGGGGGCGGCGGCGGGAGCTGGCGGCGCGACGACCGGGCTGGGGGAGGGGAGCAGTGGGCGCGCGGCCCGCGGCGGGACTGGGCGCGGCACTGGCCCGGGAGCAGTGGCGCGGACAGCCCGGGACAAGGAAGAAAAGGCGGCAGCGGCAGCGGAGCGGGGTGCCTGTCACGGAGACGCCGGATCAGCCGCGGGCGAGCGGCTCCTCCTGCGGGGTGGGCCCGGGCCGGCTCCTCCCGCGGGGCGTCCAGGCCCCGCCCGCCGCCGGGTCCGCCCCCGCGCTGCCCGCCGAGCAGGTGAAAGTCCCCGAGAGCGCCGCGCCCGGCCCTGCCCGCGTCCAGCGGCCAGACCCCGGGAACTTCGCCCTGGCCCTAGGCAGCCGGGGTCTCAGGAACCCGGGCTCAGTCCTGTTTTTGTTTTTGGCAGTCAGAGTCTGAGCCAAGCTACTGATAGCAGCAGCGGCGCCTTGGATTTTCTGTTTTTGTTTTTTGTTTTGGGAGGGGGAGGGGCGGTGTTGATTGTTTTGTTTTTATGTTTTACCAGGAAGGCCCAAGTCCTGGCCCATATATATATATGCAGATCTGCACTGAGAGTCCCCTTTTCTCTGGAGAATCAAGACTGCACCCAAATGGGAGAGTATCGCAAGTGCTTTGTGTTCGTCCCTTTGAGCCATGATTTGTGACTTGTGTATTGGGGGGTTGTGGAGATGCCTTTGGGGATGGTGTTAGTATTTAAAAGCCATCAGCCTTGTGGAAATGGAGTAGGCCAAAAAAGAGTACTAAGGACAAAAGAATCCATCACCTTTTTATTTTCTTGAACAACCTATAACCGGGTATGGACAAAATGAGCTTCCAAGTTATTTCTGTCTTATATTATTCTTCCTATCTTAGTAAGTGCTTGAGTTCAGTTTGCCTATTGTTAAAAGGAGGCCCATTCACTTTTCTCCTTTACATCAAGAGTTTTTTGCCAGGCAAAAATGTGCAAAGGAGGAGGTCAAAGGGGCAGTTACTGACCAATTATTTAGTATCTATCAAACCCCATGGGTAGAGGTACATGATAACTATGATTTACATGGCTTAATGTTACCCCAGAGTCACCAAAAGCAACCAAACAGGCCGGTGCCAAGGCCAGCCCAACCTGAGATCACTGAGACCAGATGGTCAGCTCCTCTGTTGAATTCATCAACTTAAACCCGCTTTTAATACCTTATGGACACATCCACCCAGGGCAACCTGAAACCTAAACGTCATTGACTGCTTGTTGTATAGTCAAGGTTTGGCGTCACCATAAAGCATCACAATGAAATTACTTGCAAAAGGCATGTCTTCCTATACTACTTCAATGATAAATTTATGTAAGAGAATGCATTATTGCCATAATTATATTTCTGGTTTTGTCCCATAGTGCTAACATACAATTGCCCTTTCCTATATATTGCCTACTCCCTATCTGCTGAAATTACTGCTCAAGATGTAGCATCTTCTGGGATATCTCCTTATATAAAATCAAGCTGATGACTAAAATTAATCACATATATTATGGTGTATAGACTTTATTCATAAATATTAGTAAGAACCAAAAATAATTTGCACTGAGGAAATGCACCACTAACCTTTTCATAAATACAGGACATGAAAGTCTAATCAGGCATGTTTGACTCTTTGAATGTCACCGTGGTTTTAATATGCATCATAATGCACTCTCTAAAACCTGGCACAGGAACTCAGCAACTAAAAGGCAAGACCTTAAGTACTTCATTTACATCTCATATTCCCTCCTGAATTTAAAAAGTCTTCTGAACTCCAAATGGCCTTTTTTTCTAGATTAACTTGGGTCCCACTGGACTGCTACATTTATCAGAATTTCATATCTAGCTCTGTAACACATTCTTTGTAGACCAGACACAAAAAGCTAAATCCCCAAAGGTATTTCAGGATCTAGTATAGAGACTACTACATGGTAGACATCCAATAATTATTTATGGAATTGAATAATAATAATAGCTAATATTCATTGAGCTTTCTCTATGTGTCAGGCATTGTTCTTAGAGCCTTGCCTGTATTATCTCATGTATTATTCACAACAACCCTTTGGTAAGCCCCATTTTATGAAGAAACTGAGGCAGAGAGGGCTACATAACTTGCCCAAGGTCACACACTTAAATTAGAAAGAAGCCAGAATTTGAATCCAATTCTTTGTCAAGAAGTGTTTCCATCGGCCTGGATTGTCATGAAAATCTTCTTTCTTATTGCAAACGACACGCATATCAAATGCAGGGTCCATGTTTTATTTAGGTGTATTTTGTTGCTAAACTATATTTATTCCACTTCAGTTAGGTGAAATGTTCCCAGAAGAAGAGGACTGTCCTCTGCTTTGGCCTACACCTACTATAACGTCAGAGCCAAACAGGCACAAAAACACCCTTCTTCCAGAAACAATGGGCATCCAAAGTAATTTCCTTTTTTTTAAGCAGTGATTTCAATCTTGTTTTTGCACCTTTAAATACAAGTGAATTTCACCCACAGCATTTCCAAATTTTTTTTAAGTTTTATTTCTTAAAGTGAATGATAGGTACGTGTATCACTTTCCACATCCGTCTGTATTTTAAACATTGCACAATACAATTTTAATCTGAAGTACATTTAATTAAAATATAAATTGCTAAAGCATACAATACTTCCTATGTTAAATTTTATTAAAACTTTGTTTAAAAATGAATTGGAAAAAATCCTAACACAGAACTTTAGAACTGGAAACTACTCAGAGATCCTCTAATCCAGCTCCTTCATAAAGCCAAAGGAATAGAAACCCAGAGAGGTTAAGTGATTTGCCTAATCATCACTATAGACTAGATCTCCTAACTCAGTAATCGTTTCATCACACGAATATGGGTTAAAAATAAATTACCAGCAAACTTTATTTGTAGCACACAGTTGGAACTGAGAAAATTAATTGGCTTTTGATCATAAAATACCTGCTTTTCTATGCTGAGCGCTTCCTGTGCATTGTCTCACTTGACCGTAAGAAGCAGGTACTATGAGTATCCACATTTTACAGATGAAGAAACTGAGGCTGGCAAGGGGAATAGCTTGTGTAGGTCATAGAGCGGTAAGTCCTAAGACTCCTTTCATGACTATAACCAACAAAGAATGAAGAGTATGTCAGCTTGCTCAGTACTGCTCGGATACACACACAGAACTCACAAAATCTTTATATAAATAATAGTATTAAATATTAACAACATGTAATGATTTCTTTCCATTAGCTAACAGTTAACTCCAAAAAGCTCCAATTATTTTTTCATGGCACCATTTTTACCTGACACTGTTTCCCCAGGCATATAGATTTAGAAATCATTAGCCCATTTTAACAGGTGGCAGTAAAGATGTTAAATGATTTCTCTGCCACTCCCCAAACATCCTCTATCACTAATAGTCTCTGATCCAAGTTTGGCTTATTATGATCTTTTCTTATGTAAGCAAAAATTTAGGATGTTTGCCCCATAAAAAAGATTATTCTTAAAGGTATCCCATATTCTGATGCTGGCCTACATCTTTTTCCCCTTAATTGAAACTGACTCCCTCACTTAACCCCCTTTATAAGGGCAAGCCACATTTCCTATTGAGTCATTTATTTCTGTTTTAAAGGTAAATCTTTCTACAAAATTATGCAAGTTATATTTTTATAAATGGAATACTTTTTCTAATCAACTCCCAGACAGGTATAACTTTTGGGTTCCAAGCTTTCCTCAACAGCTCAGTAGTACGGGCAAAATTAGAGGAGGAGGGAATGCATGTTGAGTGGGAGGAAGTGGCAGGAGATCCCTCCCTCTGTAGCACTTTCCTCACACACCCCAGGACCAGAGAGGCATGAAACAAACAGATCGAAGGGTATGGCTATTTTCAGAGGGCCTGCAGACTGCTTAACAGCCTTCTTCCTCTTGGAACACTTGTGGAGAATTAAGAGATCTAGAGAAAGGAATAAGATCTGAAGAATTTTGAGTTGAAGAAAGAAGGCTGGGTTTCCCTTTTTCTTATACATTCTTCTAAGAATCTCTCTCGGATGGTGTAGCCATTCCCTGCTTCTAATTCAAAAGATTCTTTTTCAAGTTAAAGTTAATAGCTGGGCTTCTTAGCCCTGCTTAATATTTCAGGTAAGAAATATTTATTGATTCGATGGCTTTTGGTCAAAAAGCCTTTCCATCAAAGGTAATAAAATAATATTTAACAAATATTCCTGCTATAATAGTTTCCCAGGGGTAGCAGGGGTTATAAGAGAGGTATATACACCTTTAATGCAACAGACACTTTTAAGTGCAGAAGGTAATCTAAGTATGATCCAAGTAAAAAGTGAGAGGCACCAATTCTAAGTGTCATGGGAGGAAAGGGAAGGAGAAAACTCACTGGGGCCAGCATGGTCAGGAAAGACTTCAAGAAAGAGGTGAAGGGCTTCCCTGGTGGCACAGTGGTTGAGAGTCCGCCTGACGATGCAGGGGACACGGGTTCGTGACCCGGTCCAGGAAGATCCCACATGCCGCGCAGTGGCTGGGCCTGTGAGCCATGGCCGCTGAGCCTGCACGTCCAGAGCCTGTGCTCCGCAACGGGAGAGGCCACAACAGTGAGAGGCCTGCGTACCACAAAAAATATATATATAAATAAAAATAAAGAAAGAAAGAGGTGAGACTAGTTATTAGAAAAATGCAAAAAATGCAAATCAATGAGGTACCACCTCACACCGGTCAGAACGGCCATCATTAAAAAGTCTACCAGGGTAGACGCCTGTCAAGCCCAGGCAGAGTCCCTGGTGCACTGGGTGGCGCAGGTGGCACAGATGGCCTGGCTCTGACCTGGAGGACACCAGGCCACCCTGTGCATCTCAGGCCACCGCCCTGCCCCTCCAGCAGCTCCAGGTTCCCATTGCTGCACACCAGCTGGGCGGTTTGAGGGATTTCGATGTCCATGTCTTTGGGGGACCATTACTTCGCCTGCCACATGCTTGTGGGATCTTGGTTCCCAGGCCAGAGGTTGGTCTCAAGCTCCTGTGGTGGGAGCTCCAAGTCCAAACCACTGGACTAACAGAGAACCTCAGACCCCAGGGAATATCAATCAGACTGAGGCCTCCCGGAGGTCATCTCAGCACCAAGACCCAGCTCTATCCAACTGCCTGCAAACTCCATTGCTGGACGTCTCGGGCCAAACAGCCAGTAAGACACCACCCATCCAAACAAAAAATTAAATGACAAAATAATATGTTACAGACGAAGGAGCAAGGTAAAAAACCTACAAGACCAAATAAATGAAGACAAAATACGCAACCTACCTGAAAAAGAATTCAGAGTAATGACAGTAAAGATGATCCAAAATCTCCAAAACAGAATGGAGAAAATACAAGAAACATTTAACAAGGGTCTAGAAGAAATAAAGAGCAAACAGTGATGAACAACACAATAACTGAAATGAAAACTACTCTACAAGGAATCAATGACAGAATAACTGAGGCAGAAGAATGGAAAAGTGAGCTGGAAGATAAAATAGTGGAAATAACTGCCAGGGAGCAGAATAAAGAAAAAAGAATGAGAAGAATTCAGGACAGTCTCAGAGACCTCTGGGGCAACATTAAATGCACCAACATTCAAATTATAGCGGTCCCAGAAGAAGAGGAGAAAAACAAAGTGTCTGAGAAAATATTTGAAGAGATTATAGTCAAAAAGTTCACTAACATGGGAAAGGAAATAGTCAATCAAGTCCAGGAAGCACAGAGAGTCCCATACAGGATAAAGCCAAAGAGAAACATGCTGAGACACATATTAATCAAACTATCAAAAATTAAATGCAAAGAAAACATATTAAAAGCAGCAAGGGAAAAGCAACAAATAACACACAAGGGAATCCCCATAAGGTTAAGAGCTGATCTTTCAGCAGAAACTCTGCAAGCCAGAAGGGACTGGCAGGACATATTTAAAGTGATGAAAGGGAAAACCCTACAAACAAGATTACTCTACTGAGCAAGGATCTCATTCAGATTTGATGGAGTAAATAAGACCTTCACAGATAAGCAAAAGTTAAGAGAATTCAGCACCACCAAACCAGCTTTACAACAAACGCTAAAGGAACTTCTCTAGGCAGGAAACACAAGAGAAGGAAAAGACCTACAAAAACAAACACAAAAGAATTAAGAAAATGGTAATACAAACACACATATTGATAATTCCCTTAAATATAAATGGATTAAATGTTCCAAACAAACATTATAGACTGGCTGAATGGATACAAAAACAAGACCCATACAAAATAAGACCCGCACAAAATAAGACCAGTACAAAATAAGATACAAAACAAGACCCATCTCTTGCTGTCTACAAGAGACCCACTTCAGACCTAGAGACACATACAGACTGAAAGTGAGAGGATGGAAAAAGATATTCCATGCAAATGGAAATCAAATGAAAGCTGGAGTAGCAATTCTCATATCAGACAAAATAGACTTTAAAATAGACTATTACAAGAGAAAAAGAAGGACACTACATAATGATGAAAGGATAAATCCAAGAAAAAGGTATAAAAATTGTAAATATTTACACACCCAATATAAGAGCACGTCAATACATAAGCCAAATGCTAGCAGCCATAAAAGGGGAAATTGACAGTAACACAAAAATAATAGGGAACCTTAACACCCTATTTTCACCACTGGACAGATCATCCAAAATGAAAATAAATGCAGAAACACAAGTTTTAAATGACACATGAAACAGGACGGACTTAATTGATATTTGTCAGACATTCCATCCAAAACAACAGTATACACATTCTTCTCAGGTGCTCGTGGAACATTCTCCAGGATAGACCATATCTTGGGTCACAAATCAAGCCTTGGTAAATTTAAGAAAATTGAAATCGTATCAAGTGTCTTTTCTGACCAAAACACTATGAGACTAGATATCTATTACAGGAGAAAAAGCTGTAAAAAATACAAACACATGGAGGCTAAACAATACACTACTAAATAACCAAGAGATCACTGCAGAAATCAAAGAGGAAATTTTAAAAGTCTAGAAACAAATGACAGTGAAAACACAACAGGAGGCTTCCCTGGTGACGCAGTGGTTAAGAATCCGCCTGCCAATGCAGGGGACACGGGTTCGAGCCCTGGTCCAGGATGATCCCACAGGCTGTGGAGCAACTAAGCCTGTGCACCACAACTACTGACCATGATCTCTAGGGCCCACGAGCCACAACTACTGAAGCCCATGTGCCTAAGTCCATGTTCCGCAAGAAGAGAAGCCACCACAATAAGAAGCCCGTGCACTGCAACAAAGAGTAGCCCCCACTCACCACAACTAGAGAAAGCCTGTGCACAGCAACGAAGATCGAATACAGCCAAAAATAAATAAATAAAATAAATAAATTTAAGAAAAAAAAAAAGAAAGAAAACAGGACGACCCAAAACCTATGGGATGCATCAAAAACAGTTCTGAGGGCTTCCCTGGTGGCGCAGTGGTTGAGAGTCCGCCTGCCAATGCAGGGAACACGGGTTCGTGCCCCAGTCCGGGAAGATCGCACATGCCGCGGAGAGGCTAGGACCGTGAGCCATGGCCGCTGAGCCTGCATGTCCGGAGCCTGTGCTCCACAACGGGAGAGGCCACAAGAATGAGAGGCCCACGTACCGCAAAAAAAAAAAAAAAAAAAAAAAAAAAATCCTCAGCAAAATACTAACAAACAGAATCCAACAGCACATTAAAAGGATCATACACCATGATCAAGTGGGGTTTATCCCAGGAATGAAAGGATTCTTCAATATACGCAAATCAATCAATGTGATAAACCATATTAACAAATTGAAGGAGAAAAACCATATGATCATCTCAATAGATGCAGAAAAAGCTTTCAACAAAATTCAACACCTGTTTATGATAAAATCCCTCCAGAAAGTAGGCATAGAGGGAACCAACCACAATATAACAAAGGCCCTATATGACAAATCCACAGCCAACATTGTTCTCAATGGTGAAAAACTGAAACAATTTTCACTAAGATCAGGAACAAGACAAGGTTGCCCACTCTCACCACTATTATTCAACATAGTTTTGGAAGTTTTAGCCACAGCAATCAGAGAAGAAAAAGAAATACAAGGAATCCAAATTGGAAAAGAAGAAGTAAAGCTGTCACTGTTTACAGATGACATGATACTATACATAGAGAATCCTAAAGATGCTACCAGGAAACTACTAGAACTATTCAACAAATTTGGTAGAGTAGCAGGATACAAAATTAATGCACAGAAATCTCTTGATTTCCTATACACTACTGATGAAAAATCTGAAAGAGAAATTAAGGAAACAATTCCATTTACCACTGCAACAAAAAGAATAAAATATCTAGGAATAAACCTACCCAAGGAGACAAAAGACCTATATGCAGAAAATTATAAGACACTTATGAAAGAAATTAATGATGATACAAAGAGATGGAGAGATACACCGTGTTCTTATTTTGGAAGATTCAACATTGTGAAAATGACTATACTACCCAAAGCAATCTACAGATTCAATGCAATCCCTATCAAACTACCAATGGCATTTTTCACAGAACTAGAACAAAAAATTTCACAATTTGTATGGAAACACAAAAGACCCCGAATAGCCAAAGCAATCTTGAGAAAGAAAAATGGAGCTGGAGGATTCAGGCTCCCTGACTTCAGACTATACTACAAAGCTACAGTAATCAAGACAGTATGGTACGGGCACAAAAACAGAAATATAGATCAATGGAACAGGATAGAAAGCCCAGAGATAAACCCACACACATATGGTCACCTTATTTTTAATAAAGGAGGCAAGAATATACAATGGAGAATAGACAGACTCTTCAATAAGTGGTGCTGGGAAAACTGGACACCTACATGTAAAAGAATGAAATTAGAACACTCCCTAACACCATACACAAAAATAAACTCAAAATAGATTAAAGACCTAAATATAAGGCCAGACACTATAAAACTCTTAGAGGAAAACATAGGCAGAACACTCTGTGAGATAAATCACAGCAAGATCCTTTTTGACCACCTCTTAGAGAAATGGAAATAAAAACAAAAATAAACAAATGGTACCTAATGAAACTTCAAAGCTTTTGCACAGCAAAGGAAACACAAACAAGATGAAAAGATAACCCTCAGAATGGAAGGAAATATTTGCCAACAAAGCAACTGACAAAGGATTAATCTCCAAAATATACAAGCAGCGCATGCAGCTCAATGTCAAACAAACAAACAAACAAATCCAAAAATGGGCAGAAGACCTAAACAGACATTTCTGCAAAGAAGATACACAGAGACTGCCAACAAACACATGAAAGAATGCTCAACTTCATTAATCATTAGAGAAATGCAAATCAAAACTACAATGAGATATCATCTCACACCGGTCAGAATGGCCATCATGAAAAAATCTAGAAACAATAAATGCTGGAGAGGGTGTGGAGAAAAGGGAACCCTCTTGCACTGTTGGGGGGAATGTAAATTGATACATCCACTGTGGATAACGGTATGGAGTTTCCTTAAAAAACGGCAAATAGAACTACCATACGACCCAGCAATCCCACTACTGGGCATATACCCTGAGAAAACCATAATTCAAAAAGAGTCATGGGGCTTCCCCGGTGGCACAGTGGTTAATAATACACCTGCCAATTCCGGGGACACAGGTTCAAGCCCTGGTCTGGAAGGATCCCACATACCATGGAGCAAATAAGCCCTTGTGCCACAACTACAGAGCCTGCACTCTAGAGCACGTGTGCCACAATGACTGAGCCTGCATGCCACAACTACTGAAGCCCACGCACCTAGAGCCCATGCTCTGCAACAAAAGAAGCCACCGCAGTGAGAATCCCGTGCACTGCCAGAAGGAGTAGCCCCCACTCCGCACAACTAGAGAAAGCCCGTGCAGCAACACAGACAAAACTAAATTTAAAAAATATAACAAAAAGAGTCATGTACCACAATGTTCACTGCAGCCCTATGTACAATAGCCAGTACATGGAAGCAACCTAAGTGTCCATCAACAGATGAATGGATAAAGAAGATGTGGCACATATATACAATAGAATATTACTCAGCCATAAAAAGAAATGAAACTGAGTTATTTGTAGTGAGGTGGATGGACCTAGAGTCTGTCATACAGAGTGAAGTAAGTCAGAAAGAGAAAAACAAATATCACATATATATATGGAATCTTAAAAAAAAAAAAAGGTTCTGATGAACCTAAGGGCCAGACAGGAATAATGACACAGACGTAGAGAATGGACTTGAAGACACGGGGAGGGGGAAGGGTAAGCTGGGATGAAGTGAGAGAGTAGCACTGACATATATACACTACCAAATTTAAAATAGATAGCTAGTGGGAAGCAGCTGCATAGCACAGGGAGATTAGCTCGGTTCTTTGTGACCACCTAGATGGGTGGGATAAGGAGGGTGGGAGGCAGACTCAAGAGGGAGGGGATATGGGGATATATGTATGCATATCGCTGATTCACTTTGTTATACAGAAGAAACTAACACAACACTTTAAAGCAACTATACTCCAATAAAGATGCTAAAGAAAAAAAGTCTACCGGGAATTCTTTGGCGGTCCAGTGGTTAGGACTCCGCAGTTTCACTGCCGAGGGCACAGGTTCAATCCCTGATCAGGGAACTAAGATCTCACAAGCCACACAGCCAAAAAATAAATAAAATAATAAAATATCTACAAATAACAAATGCTGGAGAGGGTATGGAGAAAAGAGAACGTCCTACACTGTTGGTGGGAGTGTAAATTGGTGCAACCACAATGGAAAACAGCATGAAGGTTCCTCAGAAAACTAAATATAGAATTACCATATGGTCCAGCAATCCCAATCCTGAGCATATACCTGGACAATACTATAATTCAAAAGGATACATGCACCCCTATATTCATAGCAGCACTGTTCACAATAGCCAACACATGGAAACAACCTAAGTGTCCATCAACAGATGAACAGATAAAGATGTGGTAAACATATACAATGGAATACTACTAAGTCATAAAAAAGGAACAAATAATGCCATTTGAAACAATATGGATGGAACTAGAGATTATCATACTAAGTGAAGTAAGTCAGAAGGAGAAAGACAAATACCCTATGATATCACTTATATATGGAATCTAAAATATGGCACCAATGAACCTATCTACAAAACAGAAACAGACTCACAGACACAAAAATCACACTTGTGGTTGCCAAGGGGAAGGGGGGAGGGAGAGGAATGGACAGGTAGATGCAAACTATTACATTTAGGATGAATAAACAACAAGGTCCTACTGTATAGCACAGAGAATTATATCCAGTCTCCTGGGATAAACCATAATGGAAAAGAATATTTTAAAAAGAATGTCTCTATGTATAAAACTGAGTCACTTTGCTACACAGCAGAGATTCGCAGAACATTGTAAATCAACTCTATTTTTTTCTACATCTTCATTGGAGTATAATTGCTTTACAATGGTGTGTTAATTTCTGCTTTATAACAAAGTGAATCTGTTATACATATACATATGTTCCCATATCTCTTCCCTCTTGCGTCTCCCTCCCACCAACCCTCCCTATCCTACCCCTCTAGGTGGTCACAAAGCACCGAGCTGATCTCCCTGTGCTCTGTGGCTGCTTCCCACTAGCTATCTATTTTACTTTTGGTAGTGTATATATGTCCAAGCCACTCTCTCACTTTGTCACAGCTTACCCTTCCCACTCCCCATATCCTCAAGTCCATTCTCTAGTAGGTCTGTGTCTTTATTCCCATCTTGCCCCTAGGTTCTTCATGACCTTTTTTATTCTTTTTCTTAGATTTCCTATATACGTGTTAGCATACAATATTTCTTTTTCTCTTTCTGACTTACTTCACTCTGTATGACAGACTCTAGGTCCATCCACCTCAGTACGAAAAACTCAATTTCGTTTCTTTTTATGGCTGAGTAATATTCCATTGTATATATGTGCAACATCTTCTTTATCCATTCATCTGTTGAAACCTAGGTTGCTTCCATGTCCTGGCTATTGTAAATAGAGCTGCAATGAACATTTTGGTACATGACTCTTTTTAAATTCTGGTTTTCTCAGGGTATATGCCCAGTAGTGGGATTGCTGGGTCGTATGGTAGTTCTGTTTTTAGTTTTTTAAGGAACCTCCATACTGTTCTCCATACTGGCTGTATCAATTTACATTCCCACCAACAGTGCAAGAGTGTTCCCTATTCTCCACACCCTCTCCAGCATTTATTATTTCTAGATTTTTTCATGATGGCCATTCTGACTGGTGTGAGATGATATCTCATTGTAGTTTTGATTTGCATTTCTCTAATGATTAATGATGTTGAGCATTCTTTCATGTCTTTATTGGCAATCTGTATATCTTCTTTGGCGGAGTGTCTATTTAGGTCTTCTGTCCATTTTTGGATTGGGTTTTTTGATATTAAGCTGCATGTGCTGCTTGTAAATTTTGGAGATTAATCCTTTGTCAGTTGCTTCACTTGCAAATATTTTCTCCCATGTGCAAAACCTTTTAAGTTTCATTAGGTACCATTTGTTCCTTTTTGTTTTTATTTCCATTTCTCTAGGAGGTGTGTCAAAAAGTATCTTGCTGTGATTTATCTCATGGAGTGTTCTGCCTATGTTTCCCTCTAAGAGTTTGATAGTGTCTGGCCTTACATTTAGGTCTTTAATCCATTTTGAGTTTATTTTTGTGTATGGTGTTAGGGAGTGCTTTAATCTCATACTTTTACATGTACCTGTCCAGTTTTCCCAGCACCACTTATTGAAGAGGCTATCTTTTCTCCACTGTATATTCTTGCCTCCTTTATCAAAGATAAGGTGACCATATGTGCGTGGGTTTATCTCCGGGCTTTCTATCCTGTTCTATTGATCTATATTTCTGTTTTTGTGCCAGTAGCATACTGTCTTGATTATGTAGCTTTGTAGTATACTCTGAAGTCAGGGAGCCTGATTCCTCCACCTCCATTTTTCGTTCTCAAGATTGCTTTGGCTATTCGGGGTCTTTTGTGTTTCCATACAAATTGTGAAAATTTTTGTTCTAGTTCTGTGAAAAATGCCAGTGGTAGTTTGATAGGGATTGCATTAAATCTGTAGATTGCTTTGGGTAGTAGAGTCATTTTCACAATGTTGATTCTTCCAATCCAAGAACATGGTATATCTCTCCATCTATTGGTATCATCTTTAATTTTTTTCATCAGTGTCTTATAATTTCCTGCATACAGGTCTTTTGTCTCCTTAGAGAGGTTTATACCTTGATATTTTATTCTTTTTGTTGCAATGGTAAATGGCAGTGTTTTCTTAATTTCACTTTCAGATTTTTCATCAGTAGTGTATAGGAATGCAAGACATTTCTGTGCATTTTTTTTTTATCCTGCTACTTTACCAAATTCATTGATTAGCTCTAGTAGTTTTCTGGTAGCATCTTTAGGATTCTCTATGTATAGTATCATGTCATCTGCAGACAGTGACAGCTTTACTTCTTCTTTTCTGATTTGGATTCTTTTTATTTCTTTTTCTTCTCTGATTGCTGTGGCTAAAACTTCCAAAACTTGTTGAATAATAGTGGTGATAGTGGGCAACCTTGTCTTGTTCCTGATCTTAATGGAAATGGTTTCAGTTTTTCGCCATTGAGGACCATGTTGGCTGTGGGTTTGTCATATATGGCCTTTATTATGTTGAGGAAAGTTCCCTCTATGCCTACTTTCTGCAGGGTTTTTATCATAAATGGGTGTTGAATTTTGTCGAAAGTTTCTCTGTGTTGATTGAGATGATCATATAGTGTTTCTCCTTCAATTTGTTAAGATGGTGTATCACGTTGATTGATTTGCGTATATTGAAGAATCCTTGCATTCCTGGAATAACCCCACTTGATCATGGTGTATGATCCTTTTAATGTGCTGTCGGATTCTGTTTGCTAGTATTTTGTTGAGGATTTTTGCAACTATGTTCATCAGTGAAATTGGCCTGTAGTTTTCTTTCTTTGTGACATCTTTGTCTGGTTTTGGTATCATGGTGATGGTGGCCTCATAGAATGAGTTTGGGAGTGTTCCTCCCTCTGCTATATTTTGGAAGAGTTTGAGAAGTATTGGTGTTAGCTCTTCTCTAAATGTTTGACAGAATTCTCCTGCGAAGCCATCTGGTCCTGGGCTTTTGCTTGTTGGACGATTTTTAATCGCAGTTTCTATTTCAGTGCCTGTGATTGGTTTGTTCATATTTTCTATTTCTTCCTGGTTCAGTTTCGGTAGGTTGTGCATTTCTAAGAATTTGTCTATTTCTTCCAGGTTGTCCATGTTATTGGCATAGAGTTGCTTGTGGTAATCTCTCATGATCCTTTGTATTTCTGCAGTGTCAGTTTTTACTTCTCCTTTATCATTTCTAATTCTGTTGATTTGAGTCTTCCGTTTTTTCTTGATGATTCTGGCTAATGGTTTAACAATTTTGTTTATCTTCTCAAAGAACCAGGTTTTAGTTTTATTGATCTTTGCTATCATTTCCTTCATTTCTTTTTCATTTATTTCTGATCTGATCTTTATGATTTCTTTCCTTCTGCTAACTTTGGGGGGTTTTGTTCTTTCTCTAATTGCTTTAGATGCAAGTTTACGTTGTTTATTTGAGATGTTTCCTGTTTCTTAAGGTAGGGTTGTATTGCTATAAACTTCCCTCTTAGAACTGCTTTTGTTGCATCCCATAGGTTTTGAGTTGTCGTGGCTCCATTGTCATTTGTTTTTAGGAAATTTTTGATTTCCTCAGTGGTCACTTGGTTATTAAGTAGTGTATTGTTTAGCCTCCATATGTTTGTATTTTTTACAGATCTTTTCCTGTAATTGATATGTAGTCTCATAGCATTGTGGTCGGAAAAGATACTTGACATGACTTCAATTTTCTTAAATTTACCAAGGCTTGATTTGTGACCCAAGATATGACCTATACTGGAGAGTGTTCCATGAGCACCTGAGAAGAATGTTTATTCTGTTGTTTTTGGATGGAATGTCCTATAAATATCAATTAAGTCCATCTTGTTTAATGTATCATTTAAAGCTTGTGTTTCCTTATTTATTGTCACTTTGGATGATTTGTCCATTGGTGAAAGTGGGGTGTTAAAGTCCCCTACTATGATTGTGTTACTGTCGATTTCCCCTTTTATGGCTGTTAGTATTTGCCTTATGTATTGAGGTGCTCCTATGTTGGGTGCATAAATATTTACAATTGTTATATCTTCTTCTTGAATCGATCCCTTGATCATTACGTAGTGTCCTTCTTTTTCCTTTGTAATAGTCTTTATTTTAAAGTCTATTTTGTCTGATATGAGAATTGCTACTCCAGCTTTCTTTTGGTTTCCATTTGCATGGAATATTTTTTCCATCCCCTCACTTTCAGTCTGTTTGTGTCCCTAGGTCTGAAGTGGGTCTCTTGTAGACAGCATGTATATGGGTCTTGTTTTTGTATCCATTCAGCAAGTCTGTGTCTTTTGGTGGGAGCATTTAATCCATTTACATTTAAGGTAATTATCGATATGTATGTTCCTATTCCCATTTTCTTAATTGTTTTGGGTTTTTTATTGTAGATCATTTCCTTCTCTTGTGTTTCCTGCCTAGAGAAGTTCCTTTAGCATTTATTGTAAAGCTGGTTTGATGGTGCTGAACTCTCTCAGCTTTTGCTTGTCTGTAAAGGTTTTAATTTCTCCATCAAATCTGAATGAGATCCTTGCTGGGTAGAGTAATCTTGGTTGTAGGTTTTTCTCCTTCATCACTTTAAATATGTCCTGCCACTCCCTTCTGGCTTGCAGAGTTTCTGCTGAAAGATCAGCTGTTAACCTTATGGGGATTCCCTTGTGTGTTATTTGTTGTCTTCCCCTTGCTGCTTTTAATGTGTTTTCTTTGTATTTAATTTTTGATAGTTTGATTAATATGTGTCTTGGCGTGTTTCTCCTTGGATTTATCCTGTATGGGACTGTCTGTAGTTCCTGGACTTGATTAACTATTTCCTTTCCCATATTAGGGAAGTTTTCACCTATAATCTCTTCAAATATTTTCTCAGTCCCTTTCTTTTGCTCTTCTTCTTCTGGGACCCCTATAATTCGAACGTTGGTGCATTTAATGTTGTCCCAGAGGTATCTGAGACTGTCCTCAGTTCTTTTCATTCTTTTTTCTTTATTCTGCTCTTCAGTAGTTATTTCCACTATTTTATCTTCCAGGTCACTTATCCGTTCTTCTGTCTCAGTTATTCTGCTATTGATCCCTTGTAGAGAAATTTTAATTTCATTTATTGTGTTGTTCATCATTGCTTCTTTCATCTTTAGTTCTTCTAGGTCCTTGTTAAATGTTTCTTGCATTTTCTCTATTCTATTTCCAAGATTTTGGATCATCTTTACTATCATTATTCTGAATTCATTTTCAGGTAGACTGCCTATTTCCTCTTCATTTGTTAGGTCTGGTGGGTTTTTATCTTGCTCCTTCATGTGTTGTGTGTTTTTCTGTCTTCTCATTTTGCTTATCTTACTGTGTTTGGGGTCTCCTTTTCACTGGCTGCAGGTTCGTAGTTCCCGTTGTTTTTCGTTTCTCTCCCCAGTGGCTAAGGTTGGTTCAGTGGGTTGTGTAGGCTTCCTGGTGGAGGGGAGTAGTGCCTGTGTTCTGGTGGATGAGGCTGGATCTTGTCTTTCTGGTGGGCAGGTCCACATCTGGTGGTGTGTTTTGGGGTGTCTGTGGCCTTATTATGATTTTAGGCAGCCTCTCTGCTAATGGATGGGGCTGTGTTCCTGTCTTGCTAGTTGTGTGGCTTAGGGTGTCCAGCACTGTAGCTTGCTGATCGTTGAGTGAAGCTGGGTCTTGGCGTTGAGATGGAGATCTCTAGGAGATTTTTGCCGTTTCATTTTACGTGGAGCTGGGAGGTCTCTTGTGGACCAGTGTCCTGAACTTGGCTCTCCCACCTCAGAGGCACAGCACTGAGTCCTGGCTGCTGCACCAAGAGCCTTTCCTCCCCACGGCTCAGAATAAAAGGGAGAAAAAATGGAAAGAAAGAAAGAGGATAAAATAAAATAAAGTAAAATTAAAAAGTTATTAAAATAAAAAATAATTATTACGAAACAAATTTTAAAAAGTAAAAAAAAAAAAAACAAAGAAAATATGTAGGGACAGACCCCTAGGACAAATGGTGAAAGCAAAGCTATACAGACAAAATCACACACAGAAGCATACACATACACACTCACAAAAAGAGAAAAAGGGGAAAAAATAATATATCTTTGCTCCCAAAGTCCACCTCCTCAATTTGGGATGATTTGTTGTCTATTCATGTATTCCACAGATGCAGGGTACATCAAGTTGATTGTGGAGCTTTAATCCACTGCTCCTGAGGCTGCTGGGAGACATTTCCCTTTCTCTTCTTTGTTCGCACAGCTCCCAGGGGCTCAGCTTTGGATTTGGCCCCGCCTCTGCGTGTAGGTCGCCAGAGGGCGTCTGTTCTTCGCTCAGACAGGACGGGGTTAAAGGAGCCGCTGATTCGCGGGCTCTGGCTCACTCAGGCCGGGGGGAGGGAGGCGTAAGGAGTGCGGGGCGGGCCTGCCGCGGCAGAGGCCGGCGTGACGTTGCACCGTTCTTAGGCGCGACCTGCGTTCTCCCGGGTAAGTTGTCCCTGGATCCCGGGATCCTGGCAGTGGCGGGCTGCACAGGCTCCCAGGAAGGGAGGTGTGGGTAGTGACCTGTGCTCGCACACGAGCGTCCTGGTGGCGGCAGCAGCAGCCTTAGTATCTCATGCCCGTCTCTGCCGTCAGTGCTGTTAGCCGCGGCTCGCGCCCATCTCTGGAGCTCCTTTAAGCGGCACTCTGAATCCCCTCTCCTCGCGCACCTTTTGAGAGGTCTGAGGTCTTCTGCCAGCGTTCAGTAGGTGTTCTGTAGGAGTTGTTCCACGTGTGGATGTATTTCTGGTGTATCTGTGGGGAGGAAGGTGATCTCCGCGTCTCACTCTTCCGCCATCTTGAAGCTGCCCCAACTCTATTTCAATGAAGGAAGGAAGGAAAGAAAGCAAGAGAGAAAGAGTGAAAGAGAGAGAGAAGGAGGGAGAGAGGGAGAGAGGGAGAGCGGGAGGGAGGGAGGGAGGGAGGAAGGAAGGAAGGAAAGAAGGAAGGAAAGGCATCCCGATTGGAAAAGAAGAAGGAGGAGGAAGAGGAAGAGGAGGAGAGACTTGAGTCTGGCTTGAAAAAGGGAAAGTAGTTAATAAAGGGCAGAGCAGGAGGAGAGCAGAAGACATGGAAGCAGGGTGTGAAGAGACATTAGTCTGCAAAGTGTCTTCAGGGAACAGTGAGGAGATAAGCTTGCAGGATGGAGTCCCTACTGGAGCACAGGGGTGATAAGACAGCCAGCAAATCTGGAGGCAGCAGAGGAGGCCTTGACACGTGGCTGAGATGACCGCACTCTGTGGGAAATGTTTGAACTGGGATATGACCCGGGGTGCTAATTCAGCAAGATTACCCTCCTCCCCCCAACCAAAAAGAAGAAAAGAAAAGAAAACAACATATGTTTCCTGACCCTTTTATTTAAGCTACAATTGAAAAATGGCACTTAAAGCAAATGATTGGATTTTCCATATTATAAGAGCGTGTGGAGAGTTGACCAGACAGTCCTTGTGCCATTCTCCTATACCCACAAATAAAGGATGAGGGACACAGATAAAGCTGCAACCAATTATGCCTCAGGATCGTGGGTTCCAAAGTACCTCCACCCTGCTCACTTCCAGATGCTAGTTTCTAATTCTTGCTTCTCTTCCACTTTAGCTTTAGGCCTTCTCATTGGCTGACAATTTGAGTATTATTTATGTGGGCCATTAGTTTTGTTTGGATTATTTGTTTGTTTGTTCATTGGTTTGTTTTAGCGGCAAAGAGAATTTAGTTTAGCTGCTCCACTGGAAATTGATTTTAGGACCTTCACTTTCACCCTTCCAAACTTAGATCTCTATTCCTAAATCTGGGCCGACTTTTCGTTAGTTATCTATTTAAAACACCAAGTAAGCTCAGCTGTTAAAGTTAGCGATTGTCTGCTCGACTAAATCTACCCTGTCATTGTAAATGATCTTGGTTCCTCTTTATAAAAGCCACATTCTTAAGATAAGATGACACAAGGGTTGTAAAAAGACTATGGAAACAGTTGGAAATGCAATATAAGTAAATATTTTATTTTCAGATCTCTCTTTGGAGGTGTAAAGCTTGTAAGCAGCTTAGTAGCTGCTTAAAAAATAAAGCTTCCTCCAGACCCCCCACTAGTGTGCTTAAAAAAAAATAAGGAAGAAAGAAAGAAAGAAAAATACAGATGTGCAGTGCACCCAGATGCGTTTGGGCATTTAATTCTTCTTCCCAGGTCCTGGATCGCCCACTTGGGGCTTTATGTGTGAGATCTCAGTTTCAGTTACCCCAGAGTTTGATTAGCATAACAGGTTCTTCCCTCCACACTCTGATGTTGTCTTTTAAAGTACACACAAAGGGAGTGGCACAATATGTTTTTTACAAATTACAAGCATTTCAGGATAACTAGCAAATTAAATGTTCAGGCCTTATCCAGATCCAGCTTTAGCAGTTTTCCATCATTAGCAACTGCCTCATTCCCTTAAAAGGTCTTGTAATCTCTTTTATAAATCCCTTGACATCACCAGCTGGCCCCTCTCCACACCACTCAGAGCGTTTTTCCTGAAACAGTGCTGGAGGGGCCTCAGAATTTTCCACCTCTCTGAGCAGCCGGGCTGTGCCATTTACTGGCCAAAGGCAGCCTCCGTAATTTGAGCTCCACAGACATGATAACACTTTAACTGCAGCCAAGCTTAACTCAGAACAAATGTGCCTCAAGTCCATACCTTTTTGGAAAAGCAGCCCGTTCTAAGATCTAGAGCAGTGACAGGGTTGAGGTGGGGGTGGGGTGGGGTGGGTGTGCTGGGCACATTACTAATGTGTACTGTGCCCAGTCACCTGCCTCCTGGTGGCCCCGTGTCCATTCCTGAGACAGAGGCCTCCGTCCCTATCACTGTCTAGTGTCCATCCACCCAATATTCCAAGAAAGGTCCTTAGCAAACCTAATGGTGGAATGGGGTATTCTGATTACTCAAATTTTCTGGTTAGTGGGAAGTTACCATGGATCTAGGGTTTACCAGTGAGAATAAGTCTATGATTTAAAAAAAGACATATTTCTGAACAGATATTTGTACACCTGTGTTCATAGCAGCGTTATTGACAATAGCCAAATGGTGAAAACAGCTCAAATGTCCATCAAAGATAAAGGGATAAACAAAATGTGGTGTATACATACAATGGAATATTATTCAGCCTTAAAAAGAATGAGATTCTGAGACATGCTACAACATGGGTGAACCTGAGCACAAAACACTAAGTGAGCCAGTCACGAAAGGACAAGTAGTGTATAATTCCATTATAGGGGGTGCCTAGAATAGGCAAATTCATGGAGACAGAAAGTACAATAGAGATTACCAGGGACTGAGGGGAGGGGAGAATGGGGAGTTATAGTTTAGTGGGTATTGAGTTTCTGTTTGGAATGATGAAAAGGTTCTGGAGATGGAGAGTGATGATGGTTGTACAACAATATAAATGTACTTAATGCCGCTGAATTGTATATTTTTAAATGGTTTAAGTGGTTTTTTAAAAGCATGTTTCTGAAGATATTGTATCTTTAAACGAGGTATTTGGGTTTCTTGACTACAGGGTCACTGCTGCAAGTATCAGTGACCATTCTGCTGATGGGCAGAAAAGTTCTGATTAACCAGGTGTTCTGATTCAGATGATCTTAAATCCTCACACATGCACTCTACTTTGTGACACTTCAAGTTCTTCTGGAGACTAATTGGGATATTAAACAGACAAAAAAAATGACACATTTTGAAATATTAGAATACTTGAAAGACCTTGAGACCATCTCATACCCTACCTCAAGGTAGTCTTTACGGTTATTTCCGTGGAAGTTTGGACAGATTTTAGAACTGAAAGGGTTGTGTGTAACTGGTTTCCACCTAAACATCAAGGGTAGTGTAAAAAGTCTCTTGCATTTCCCAGCCGTGGGAGATGATGTTATTGCATTCAGTATGCATTTGCTGAGTGCCTACTATATGCCATTGTCATGAAATACATCATTTATTCAACAGATATTTATTGGTAGTTGTGTGCCCTGTGAAGAGCTCTGAACAGTGAAAAGAATAGATGGAACGATTCCTATTCTCCAGGAACTCACTCTGATCTATCAAAGAGCTAAGATGGGTATTCAGATAGTACAGACACAAAGCAGCAAAAGTAGGTACACAGGTGATGTCATAAGGGTTCAGAGTGCGAGAAATCACTCTGTATGGCAGGGATGGGTGGTAGTGGGTGGTAGGGTGTGACGCAGGGAAAACTTCATGGAGGCGGCAGGATGTGAGCTTGGCATTGAAGGCTTATATTACTTCCATGGGCACCATCAGCAAAGGGCATTCCAGGCAGAGGAAACAGCCAGTCACACTTGCTAACCATCGCTTAATATACCTGAGGCTGCAGCGCCCCACCTCCCAAGCCTCCCCGGCAGATGCATCTTGAGGTTACCTGAGACTTCTCTGTGGTCAGCCAGTGAGTCCTGCTCAACTGTCCACTGAGCTCTGCAGTCCCTTCCCAAATTAACTCCAGGGGACCGGCCACAGAAATTCCAAAGGGGATGAACAGGACTTGCCAAGACCTATCTGAGCTCAGACCTCCATCCTGTGGCTTTGTGTCCTTGGACCAGAAAATGACAAGGGTCCCAACAAAGGGCTTTTCCTCCTGTTTTAGCCAAGAGGGAAAGGAGATAGAAAAAGGAGATAGAACAAGTAGTTGCTTGTTTCAGGACACAATTCTTTATAGAAAAGAAAGTAATGTAATGCTCTGGGCAGAGAATGAAGCCTGAACTTATCTACAGGCCAGTCTTACACACTTGTGCACGTACATGCACGTGCATACACACACATACATGATTTCAGGGGCAAGAAGGAATTGCAACACCTCTGTTCTGCACTCACCCACAGCCCACACCACAAAGCCAAAGGATAAAATCCTTTATTTCACAACGCAAATCCCCCAGAGGGATTACACATTGACCTCTGAGAGTCATACTCTGATAGAGCATGTTTTCTTGACATTTGCTTCTGTGGAGAGAAGGAGGGCCTGGCCCCCCAAGGAGGGGAGGGGAAAGCACATATAATGCTCTCCTGCCACATGCTAGGAGGCGCCTGGCACTTTCACTGACTTTATCTCATTTAATCCTCACAACTCTGGAGGTTGGGGATCGCTGACTCCAGCTGCAACTAAGAACTAAGGCTTCAAAGTCATGCCTATCTGTTTTAAATTCCAGGCAGCATCCAAGAGTGGGAAAAAATGTAGGAAGAGGCAAACTTTTCCAGATGCACTTTTCCAGCTTGCCCAAATTTGACCTGATGTGTGTGTGTTTGTGTGTACGCAAACACACACACAGGTGTAGCAAAGACACAAGTATGGGCTCAGCCATCACGCTGCCTTAGTTTAAATCCCACTCCATCACTTAGGAGCTCTGTAATCTTGGTAAGATAACCTCTCTGTGCCTTTCCATCTGTAAAATGGGAACAAGAGTGGCATTTACGATATTTGAGATATTCTTCAAAATAGTATGGGACAGAGAATTAGGTATGGATATAGATAAAACAAGAATGCCTGTGAAGGGAGTTCCTTAGCGGTCCAGTGGTTAAGGCTCTGCGCTTCCAATGCAGGGGGCACGGGTTTGATCCCTGGTCGGGGAGCCAAGATCCCACATGCCCTGTGGCATGACCAAAAAATTAAAAACTTAAAAAAAAAGATTGGCTATGAGTTAATAATTATTGTACATGGGGGTTTATCACATTCTTTTGGTCTACTTTTGTATATGTTTGGAATTTTCCATTAAAAAAGTTTTAAGCAGTATTACTCACAAGAGCCCAAAGGTGGAAACAACTCAGATGTCCATCAACAGTTGAATGGATAAACAAATTGTAATATGTATAATACATACAATGGAATATCATTTGGCTTTGAAAAGGAATGAGGGACTTCCCTGGTTGTCCAGTGGTTAAGACTCCGTGCTCCCAATGCAGGGGGCCCAGGTTCGATCCCTAGATCCCGTGTGCTGCAACTAAGAGCCTGCGGGCCGCAACTAAAAAATGATCCTGCGTGCCACAACTAAGACCCAGTGCAGCCAAATCGAAGAAAGAAATTCTGCTTTCTTCCCCTTGGGGGCCCAGTGTGCAACGGCTGAAAATAGCAGCCTCCTCAGTAGTGTGCGCAGCCTGTTGCCTGTACGGGTTGCCCTCAGGGACCTTGGAGACAGCCCTTTCCAGTGGACCTTCATGACTGGCATGGTGTCCCCAATCTAGACTCCAGACAGGTATGCGCAGTGCCTTTGGAAAGCTCCAGGGCACAGTGGCCAGGGTTCACACTGGCCAAGTCACAATGTCCCTCCGCACCAAGCTGCAGAACAAGGATCATGTGATTGAGGCCCTACGTAGGGCCAAGTTCAAGTTCCCTAGCCGCCAAAAGATCCACATCTCCAAGGAGTGGGAATTTACTAAGTTTAATGCAGACGAATTTGAAAACATGATGGCAGAAAAGCGGCTCATCCTGGATGGCTATGGGGTCAAATACATCCCTCATCACAGCCCCCGGACCAATGGCGGGCCCTGCACTCATGAAAGACTTGGCACTGTCCCTTCCTTACTCACACTCACCAATAAATCCTACTTTCCTGTCAAAAAAAAAAAAAAAAAAAAAAAAAAAGAATGAAATTCTGACACATGCTACAATGTGCGTGAACTTATAAGAATTATGCTAAGTGAAATAAGCCAGTCACAAAAGGACAAATATTGTACGATGCCACTTATATAAGATACCTAGGATAGACATTTTCATAGAGACAGAAAGTAGAATAGAGATTGCCAGAGCCTGGGAAGAGGGAGGTAATGGGGAGTTACAGTTACTGGGTACAGAGTTTTTGTTTGGGATGATGAAAAATTTCTGGCGATGGGTAATGGTGATGGTTACACAACATTGTGAATGTACTTAATACCGCTGAATTGTACACTTAACATGATTAAGATAGTAAGTTTTATGTATATTTTGCCACAATTAAAAAAAAAACAATGAGATCATGCTTGTAAAGTACTTAGAGTTTTGGGTACATTGTAAACTCTCAGTATTAGTTAGTATTATCAGATGCACATCCAGTCTCTTAGAGACATGTTTTGGGACTATGTTGCGTTGTCTGGCCCCCAGGATTTCTCTTCCCAGACCCTGTGTCCAAACCTGTGCACGTCTGTATTACCTGGGTTTGTCTAGCTTGCAAAGCCCTCTTGTTTTTATTCTCTCACCGAATCCTCATGAGAACCTTCTGAGAGAAGTGTGAGTATGGTTCCCATTGTGCAGATAAGAAAACTAAGGATCCGTCAGGGAGGTTAATGGGGTTTTTCTAACAGCAGGTAGGCAGAAGCCAGGTCTAGAAGGCAAGCCCGCCACTCCTCCACACCTTCTGTGCATTCCTTCTCTTTAGTCCTTGACTCCCATACCCCACTCCACTGTAAACCTGTCTGCCTGTGGCTCCTTTGATGGGAGGGGCTTCTGGAAAGAGGCACTCCTGCAAAGCCAAGACCGAAGACTTGGTTCTATGCCTTCATTATGGCTCCTCAGGGGGACTGAGGAACTCTGTAAACTGGGAGGGCAATGCCCTCCCTGAAAGGTTTCCAGGGATCCCCCTGCCCTAATGCCCCTCTCGAAGCAATCGCAGTCTCCTTCCCCACACTTCTATCTTGCTTTACTGACCCAGTCCCACGTGACATCCCTGCAAGCCGAGAAGTGAAATGTCTGATACTGCCCCCAACAGAGTGATAGTGTTTTGCCAGCGTTCAGAACATCTCAGGCTGCCTCGACCTCTACCTCTGGCATTTACAACATAGGAGACCCCTTTTCCCCATCCACCACACAGTCTCTTTACAGTCCTTGTGATACCCTGGTCTCTGGGTTTAACCTACACACAAGCACCATTGGGACAATGGACTAGACCCCATTGACCGGCCACCACGCTCTGCCTGCTCGGGAGCCAGAGACTAACACTCTGAACAATTGTGCCTGAATCAGAATTGCCTTCACTATCCTCACAGCCAAGACTCTTCCCCTCAGTGCTCACTCTCTTTCAGTCATTGACTCGTTCATTCATTTCTTCAGGAGCGATGCTACATGCACGCATTTCTTCTCCCTACCCCAGTGACTTGTTGTGAACCAAAATATCACGCACAGCTTGGGTGTGGAAATGCATTGTCAGGGAAAGCGCATCTGTGCCTGAGAACACTATTGAGACGACCGCCCACGTTTCAATGGGGCTCGTGAGTGGTACTCAACATTCCTGAGTAGGTCTGGATTATACTGTGCTGTTATTTCACACACAGCTTGACTGCTTGGGATGGTTACAAAAAAAGGTTATCCAGTCTTTCTCCAGATACTGCTCCTACTGCTGTCTAGGATCATGGGTTAAGGAGAGCTCGTGAGATTTCCACCTCCAATGAATCTCCTGAGCTTCGTTCTCCTCTGTGGTCATTCACAGCTCTGATATCACCCCCATCCCAGCCATCTTGCCATACTTGCTCCTGGCCATGCTAAGGTCTATGCCCAGGACAGGGACACCTTTAAAGGTTCCAGGAAATAAGAATCTATGCTGTTCTATCATTTCCCGTGTTCCTTATTATTTAGAGCAATTTTAATAAGCTGGAAGAACCTGTCTGGTTTCCATCCAGGCCCCGTTCTCTACAGCAAAGCGGTCTCTGGTGCCCTCAAGGGGCGGAACTGAGCAGTGGCGAACCTCTCCACTGACGGGACAAAGCCAGCAAGCAGCCTGAGAAATGAACCCTCTGATTCACCTCCACCCCAATTTTACAGAATACTCTGGATTCACCTTTTTATTTTAAAGACCATGGAACACTTTTAAGAATATCAAAATATGTTTGAAACACAAACTGCCCCCAGTGCTCTCAAAAGCATAGACCAGACCCAGCCCTGACCCCATGTGAGAACTGGGGAGCCCACAGGGCCATACCAAATGGCTGCTCCCCAAAGAATCTGAACTTGAAATGTGTGAGCATAAGGGAAGAGTGATGAGATGACTCTCAGCTGGAGAAAGAGGTGCTCATTTCCTCCCTCTTGGTCGTCCGAGCCACAGTGCTGCCCTCTCATTAAGGACAGGAGGAGGTGAATGTTCGGGGCACAGAGTGCTTGGAGAGCAGGGGGCGCTGATCCTCAAGCAGGGAAACAGGCAACAACATCTCCCCGGTGGAGGCCAGAAACCCTGACCTCCTTGAGCAGAGATGCTGGGAGGGCAAGTGTGAGGATACTGCAGGGATGTGGACGGAGAGGAGGAAGGAGGAAAGGGGACCAGCAAAGCGGTGACCTGGATGGGAAAGACCAGTAAAGGAAGAGTCGGGAGTCCTGGGAGTTCCCAGAGCAGCAGTGACGGGGGGTAAGACCCAAGCTGTGGGCTTCATTTCTAAGAGCTGTAGGGACCCCAGTGCTGTCTCTGTGTGTGCTTGTTCTGTGAGAGACATCCAGAGACTGTGGCCTTTTCTCTACTAACCACTGACATAGACTATATGTAAGCAAAATTAGTTGTTCTATCATCTGTTCCCATAGCCCTGTTTGGGCGCGTTATCTTGTGTTGTATCTTGTTTCATCTCTGACTCTCAAACTATCCAATTCAACAAACATTAATCAAGTGCTTCTATTTGGCAGGCGCTGTGCTGCCACAAGAGGCTGAAGGAGCTCTGATTCGTCTCTGAAGCTCGTACATGGCCAGCGCAGTGCAGCTTGGTAAGTGTTAGATTTGCGTACTGTTTTTTAGGCAGGATGATTGGAGAGACGGATTCCCCATGTCAAGTATGGAATTCTTGGTACCTGGCTTTCTAGTTATGTGTGTTGTTCTTACAAATGTGACCAGTGGGGGCTTGTCCCCTTCTTCACCCCCTTTTGTGGTTGATGGTTGTATGAGTCAGGGTAATTGACGCTAGCTGCTATAACAAGTCATCCCAAATCTCAGTAATGTAGCACACAATAAAAGTTTATTCCTCACTCACTCACACTAACGTGAAGTGGATGTTCCTAGTCAAGCAGCTCTTCTGGGCAGCTGTCGTTTAAGGTGGTGACTTGAGATCCAGGCTCCTTCTGTCTTAAGTCCACCTTGTCATCTCCATCGGATTCTCTACATGCAGCCAGATGAGGAAGAGAGAGATGAAAGGCCATGTACCTGGAACTTAACCAGCTCTGCCAGAGATGATACACATCACTTCTGCTCAAGATCTTTTGGAGAAGAAGAGTCACGTGGTTCCTGCCCCATGCACTAGAAGCAGAGACCTGGGGGCTCTGCTGGACAGCTTCTTGCCAACAGTTACTCTTCATCTTGGAAGTGAGCATGAATTTTTGGGCTAGTCATCCCTGCCAAAACAGCACTTTAGGATAATTAGGCATTAAAGTTATCCTCTGAGAGACAGAGAAATAAAAAGAAGGATTGTTTGACTTATAAGTACTTTATTCTGAAAAATCTAGAAGACAACCTGTTCCTGGGAAGATTTGTTAAAAAAAAAAAAAAAAAAAAGAGCAATTTTAAACCCAAGGATCCTCTGTAGCCCTCCCAAGATCTCCACAGTTGCTCGTCTGGATCACCACCATTGGAGCTGGAACCAGAGGGTACAAATAGAGAAGAGGGGGAAAGACCCAGGTGCCTTTCAAGGCTGTAAGAGAGCTTGATGAAAGGACAAAGAAACTTTTTTGTGTTATCCTCTGGGAAGAAGATTATCTTCTTTCTGGTAATGGTTCTGTTTCTTTATACACTTCTAGGCATAACAGGGCATAAAGACAGGTCACAGATAAAAGTGTGCTCCCTGTACCAGAAATCCTGAGCTGAGAAAGACAGATGACTGTATGAAACCTTTGGCACTAAAGGAAGAAACAGTTTGAAGAATCAGCTAGAGATGAAAAGGAAGGCCTGGCCTTCTCTGGGTTCTTTCACTAGCCCAGGAAGAACTGGATTTGAGGCCTCTGGTGTCTACATCTCTTTCTTTAAAACATGAGACCTAAACATCAAAGGGTTTCTGGTCTGAGATGTAGGTTTGGCATAACTTAGAGGTGATGACTTGTCAATGATACATGTTAAATTAAATGGCATTTAGGCTACAGGGAAGAGTGTAATTAAAACTTAGAGATAGTCCTAAGACCTGTGTGAAGACCTGAAACTGTCTGTTTTGGATAAACATGAATATTATTTCACTGTCCTCTCAAAACATAGATATAAATATTCCCCAAGTCTCAAATCCTGCCCAACCAGCCCCTTTGTGTGGACCTAGGGGAGAGGGGGCAGGGGCAGGGTCAGTTTGAAGACTGTATGATAAGTTTTGTGGGATGAACCAACTAACTAGTGAGAAGTGAGCACCCTAGAGGTGAGGGGGATCCTACAGTACGCACCCTCTACCTTCCCTGGAACTACCACAAACAGAGAGAAAGAGGGAGGGGCCAAAATAGATACTGATGTCACAGCATCATCACCCTCAGTGCTGAACCCTGGACCACTGACCTGTAGATCCTGAAATTCTCACTGAGCAAGTACAAGACTGATCCGAGAACCTGGGGATCGACCTGTAAGTAGGAGTTGGGAATCTGTAGCTATAAAGGGTATAGAGCAGGAACTTAGTAAGCATTACATTATCATCATCAGAGAATGCAGTGTCAAGAACCCTGTGTGGTTAGTGATGTTTAAACTAAGGTTACTAAACTGTCTTCTAGGACAGTGATGCAAACTTAGAGCACAAAGAGTCATCCTGGGAGTGGGGAGGAGAGTGTATTAAAATGCAGAGTCCCAGGGAGCAAACTAGAAAAGAGGTTTGGGAGGGGACCAGAAGTCCTCATTTTTAAATCAGCACGACCAGGTGATTCTCAAACAGGTGCTGAGACACAGCTGAAAACAGCTGCTGGCTAAGAGGCTACAGTGGATTTGACAGAAAGAAAAGATTTCTATCACCATCCAAGAAAAATTAAAATATTGTTTTTTCTAAAAGAAAAACATTCTTGGGCTTCCCTGGTGGCGCAGTGGTTGAGAGTCCGCCTGCCGTTGCAGGGGACACGGGTTCGTGCCCCAGTCCGGGAAGATCCCACATGCCGCGGAGTGGCTAGGCCCGTGAGCCATGGCCACTGAGCCTGTGCATCTGGAGCCTGTGCTCCGCAACAGTGAGAGGCCCGCGTACCACAAAAAAAAAAAAAAAAAAAAAAGAAGAAGAAGAAAAACATTCTTGTTACTTGATACAATCTTATCATAGAGCTTTCAAAAATTGAATACACATATTTCATTTATTGACAGTGAACGCTTTACATTTTAAAGCAGTGATCTATTTTTTACTTTTTCAGGCTGATTTTGTGTCTTGAGAAAGCTGAATGTCAAGTTGTTCATTTAGGTGCAGGAGTCACTGCAGGTGGATGTTTCCAACATGGCAGGGGAATCGTGAGCCTTTTTTGAAACAGGTGGTAGAAGGTCAACCACTGATCCTATAAAACGCAGTTATACAAAATTGTTCTGATTAACTAAAACGTGTATAAATTCAAAGGTGGTAGTGATTCTAATTAAATTGGCCTACAGTCAACTTTTTTAAATCTCTCGTTTTTAATTTGAAATGTTTCTTTATGCAGGGAGAATAGCATGAAATACTTCAAATGTTAGTTTTTGTAGGAATAATAAAGTTCTACATATAATAGAATAAAATAACAAAAGACTCTCTGAGTTGTAAAAGACCTTGAAAGTAAACTGTTCCAGCCACTCGTCTGATGCTTATCAGCCTGTGGGAATGGAAATAATACAGGCCTTGGGAACATGAGACCTGAGTTTGAAATCATCTTTGCCACTTGGACAGTAGCTGTATAATCTTAAACATGTAGCTTAAGTTTTCTAGGCCTCAATTTCCCCATCTGTAAAATGGCATGTTGACTACCACGGTCTCTTTCAGTCCTAATATTCTGTGATTCTCTTCTACAATTTCACCTTCCTCTTCATGTTTATTCATAATCTGAAGAAGAAATATGAGCTGTTTTTCACTTTGCAAATTATCCTTCAATTTAGAATGAATTAGAACATGTACAAAGATTTTCTAAGAAACTAGACCTAAAATTAAAATTTCCTCAATTAAAGTATGAATAAATTAACTCCCAGTAAAATCAGAAAGAACATTCTCCAATATGATGCTTAAAGTAGACGGCGGCAATTACCAAACCAGTGATGCTGCTCCCTAGGTACAGCCTATATTTGAAGTGGAATTCTTCAACACAGATAGAGCCATCAAGTGGCACCGTTGTTATCGCAAATTATCTCTGGAGACACAAACCCATGCTTTAAGAACCAAAACTCAGCATCTTTTTGATGCGTAATGGGATGTGCCGTCCTGATTGAACATTATTTCCCATCAGTAAAGGGGCTTCCTCTTACCTTTCTAAGTGATCTGCACAAGATTCTTTTGCAAACCTTTCTTAAAAGATAACATGGGTATCATCTTAATTTTAAAACTATTATTAATACAAATAAATAATTTTAGTTCAGTGCTTTGCACTTTCAAAACACAGCACAGAGTATGAACTCAATAATTGTTTACTACATGAATAATTTAAATTGAATAAAGCACTAGGCACTTGACAAACTGGATCATTGGTACAGTTGAAATAGCACTGGCATTGGAGTCTTGACCACCTCTTGCTAGCTGCATAATTGTAGGCAATTTACACAACTTCTTTGAGCCTCAATATTCTCATCCGTAAATGAGATGAGAATTCTCTTCCCAAACGCTAAGCTTAATGGGAGAATTAAAATAGATAATACCAAAAAAGGGAATCTATGAAAAACTTCAGCTCACATTATTCTTTTTTTTTTTTGCGATCGTGCAGGCTCAGCGCCCATGGCTCACGGGCCCAGCCGCTCCGTGGCATGTGGGATCCTCCCGGACCGGGGCATGAACCCGTGTCCCCTGCATTGGCAGGCGGACTCACAACCAGTGCGCCACCAGGGAAGCCCAGCTCACATTATTCTTATGGTGAATGTCTGATTTTTTTTTTCTCCTAAAGCTTTATAATCATCAATTCTAATGTGTGGGATTTTCTCCCCTCACACCAAGCAATTCTTGGCCTCTAGCTGAGTGTCCAAAAGTCAACTCAATTCTGACACTAATCTGCCTGGAGATAACAGTAGATTCCACAGGTTAAGGGTTAAGTCCCACAGGACTGCTCCCCAACCCCTACCCCACTTCAGACACCGATCACAAGTCCAGGTTATCACTTGTGCTTCTGACCAGCTGGCTGTAAATCAGAGGTTCCCATACCCCCTCCTTGGGTTTGATTAATTTGCTAGAGCAGCTCACAGAACTCAGAGAAACACTTTACTTACTAGATTACCAGTTCATTATAGAAGAACATCACTCAGGATCAGCTAATTGGAAGAGATGCATAGGACAAGGTATGGGAACAGAACATAGAGCTTCCATGCTCTCTCTGAGAGGACCACTCCTCTCAAATCTCCACATATTCACCAACCCAGAGGCTCTACAAACCCTGTGCTTTTGGGTTTAATGGAGGCTTCATTACATACGCATGACTAATTAAATAATTGGCCATTGGTGATTGATTCAACCTCCAATCCCCCCTACCCCCATCCCCAGAGGTCAGGAGAGTAGGAGTAAAAGTTCAAAGTCTCTAATCTCATGGTTGGCTCCACTGACAACCAGCCCCATCCTTAGGTAGGGTCCAAAAGTCACCTCATTAATATAACAAAAGACCCCTTTAATGCGTTCATCACTTAGGAAATTCCAAGGGTTTTAGGAGTTTGGGGCCAGAAATGGAGATGAAGACCAAATATATCTTTCTTATGATAAATCGCATTATCACACCTCCTAAGACTGGGAACAAGTCTTCTCTCACGTCTATTCAGCACCATACTGGAAGTCCTAGAAATAAGGCAAGAGAAAGAAATAAAAGGTATACAGATTGGAAAGGAAGAGATACTGTCTTAATTCTCAGAAATATGATCATCTACATAGAAAGTCCTGAAGAATCTATTTTAAAAAATGAACTACAATTTGTATGGAGACACAAAAGACCCCGAATAGCCAAAGCAATCTTGAGAAAGAAAAATGGAGCTGGAGGAATCAGTCTCCCTGACTTCAGACTATACTACAAAGCTACAGTAATCAAGACAGTATTGACAGTAATCAAGACTAGCACAAAAAGAGAAATATAGATCAATGGAACAGGATAGAGAGCCCAGAGGTAAACCCACGCACATATGGTCACCTTATTTTTGATAAAGGAGGCAAGAATATACAATGGAGAAAAGACAGACTCTTCGGACTTCCCTGGTGGCACAGTGGTTGGGGGTCCGCCTGCCGATGCAGGGGATGCGGGTTCGTGCCCCGGTCCGGGAAGATCCCACATGCCCTGGAGCGGCTGGGCCCGTGAGCCATGGCCGCTGGGCCTGCGCGTCCGGAGCCTGTGCTCTGCAGTGGGAGAGGGGAGAGGCCACAACAGTGAGAGGCCCGCGTACAGCAAAAAACCAAACAAACAAACAAAAAGACTCTTCAATAACTGGCACTGGGAAAACTGGACAGCTACATGTAGAAGAATGAAATTAGAACACTCCCTAACACCACACACAAAAATAAACTCAAAATGGATTAAACACCTAAATGTAAGGCCAGACACTATCAAACTCTTAGAGGAAAACATGGGCAGAACACTCTATGACATAAATCACAGCAAGATTCTTTTGCACCCACCTCGTAGAGAAATGGAAATAAAAACAAAAATAAACAAATGGGACCCAATGAAACTTAAAAGCTTTTGCACAGCAAAGGAAACCATAAACAAGACGAAAAGACAACCCTCAGATTGGGAGAAAATATTTGCAAATGAAGCAACTGACAAAGGATTAATCTCCAAAATTTACAAGTAGCTCGTGCAGCTCAATATCAAAAAAACAAACAATGCTTGGGCTTCTCTGGTGGCGCAGTGGTTGAGAGTCTGCCTGCCGATGCAGGGGACACGGGTTCGTGCCCCGGTCTGGGAAGATCCCACATGCCACGGAGCGGCTGGGCCTGTGAGCCATGGCCGCTGAGCCTGCGCGTCCGGAGCCTGTGCTCCGCAGTGGGAGAGGCCACAACAGCGAGAGGCCCGCGTACTGAAAAAAAAAGAAAAAACAAAAAACAACCCAATCCAAAAATGGGCAGAGGACCTAAATAGGCATTCCTCCAAAGAAGATATACAGATTGCCGACAAACACATGAAAGGATGCTCAACATCACTAATCTTTAGAGAAATGCAAATCAAAACTACAATGAGGTATCATCTCACACAGGTCAGAATGGCCATCATCAAAAAATCTACAAACAATAAATACTGGAGACGGTGTGAAGAAAAGGGAACCCTCCTGCACTGTTGGTGGGAATGTAAATTGATACAGCCACTCTGGAGAACAGTATAGAGGTTCCTTAAAAAACTAAAAATAGAACTACCATACGACCCAGCAATCCCACTACTGTGCATATACCCTGAGAAAACCATAATTCAAAAAGAATCATGTACCACAATGTTCGTTGCAGCTCTATTTACAATAGCCAGGACGTGGAAGCAACCAAGTGTCCACTGACAGATGAGTGGATAGAGAAGATGTGGCACATATATACATTGGAATATTACTCAGCCATAAAAAGAAACGAAATTGAGTTATTTGTAGTGAAGTGGATGGACCTAGAGTCTGTCACACAGAGTGAAGTAAGTCAGAAAGAGAAGAACAAATACTGTATGCTAACACATATATATGGAAACTAAAAAAATAAAGGTTCTGAGGAACCTAGGGACAGGACAGGAATAAAGACGCAGACGTAGAGAATGGAGTTGAGGACACGGGGAGGGGGAAGGGTAAGCTGGGACGAAGTGAGAGAGTGGCATGGACATATATACACTACCAAATGTAAAATAGATAGCTAGTGGGAAGCAGCTGCATAGCACAGGGAGATCAGCTCGGTGCTTTGTGTCCACCTAGAAGGGTGGGGTAAGGAGGGTGGGAGGGAGATGCACGCTGGAGGGGATATGGGGTATATGTATACATATAGCTGATTCAAAAGACCCCTTTTCATTTTTATACAGTAGAAACTAACACAACATTGTAAAGCAATTATACTCCAATAAAGATGTTAAAAAAAATGAACTGGAACTAATAAGTGGGTAAAGCAAGTCACATAGAGAACATGTAGGAGGAGAGGGTGTTATTGGGAAACAGAAATACAAACAATAGGTGGGTAGTTTAGACAATAAAAAGAAGCTAGGCCCACCCAATCATGGCATGTTTCCCACACCCCAGTTTCATGAGAACTGTGTACACTTGGTATATTTTCATAAGCTTGCCTTGAAAGGAAAAATTTAAGCTTTTTGAATGAGCAAATCTTTCTGTGAGATAAGCTAGTTTGCAAAGTCAGTCTCAATAATGTCCACAATTTTACAGAGTGATGGGTTCCTTCTGGAAGTCCTGAAGGTCTTCTTGCAACTTGAATAGACAAGAGAGGGCTTTTTTCTCGTGAAAGCCACTGAACTTCAGTATGAAACAAATGTTGCTTATGGTCACCACCTATCTGAGAAAAAAAGTCAAGAATGCCTTGCTCTTAATGTGACTGACAATTTAAACCGATGTGTTAAATCTTCATGCAGTTCTCTGGTGGGAAAGACTTCCCTGTGTTTACATCAGTAAGAAAATTTTCCTGTTGCCGCAACAGATCATATATGAGAACCAAGTCTTCTTATTGACTTTGCAAATAACTGCGAGTTTATGGAAGAAAGACTTCACTATTTTCCTGCAAAGCATGCAAGAGCTCAATATATGAGAAGCCATATAAGTAATCTATATCATTGCTAACATCAATAATTTTACGTAACAGAAGATTCGGTTACTGGCATTTGGAAACATCCATATACTTGCTTGAGCATATCCTATGTTTTATGCGTTCTGACTAAAATAGAATTTCATGGTTCTACCTACCATAACCCTGTCCTATGCAAAAGCCTGAGAAATCAAAGTCTTGATGTATAATTAATTATATTTTTAAGTACACATTTAACTAATACAACTGTTAAAAATGTTTTCTCATTTATCACCTAAGATAACCAGACATATCACCAGTGGTTTGCATACCAACTTGGGAAACACCGGTATAGTGAGAAAAGCACTATAATTAGAGGCAAAATACTTACATTCAAATTATGGTTCCTTTGCTTAGTAGTTCTGCAACACTTAAGAGTCACTTAACATTTCTGAGCTTCAGTCATTTTAAAAGGAAGAAATGCAATAAAAAGTATACTGGGGGATCATCTGGAATGTGATCGTATAACCAAATACTACCACATATTTCAAGGCCTGCGTTTGCATTTGCATTTGCACAAAGTGGACTGCAATGCAGTCACAGTGAATAAAACCTTGCTAATAGTTCAAACAGAGAAAAGTGGGGGGAGGACTGAGTCACAGAGCACAGGCATGCTGAACTCAAAATAATCTGCACTTCAGGCATCAACACTACACTCAAGTGATTTACTTCTTTAGAAATATGAAATGCATTCGTGGCAAGGGTAGGCTAGTTGATGTTGTAGCATGAATTACCATTGCAGAAGAAAAATTTTGTCCTTAAACTGTTAAAAGAATTCAACATGGTAATAACAATGGCTCAATGATCATTTTGACATCAGAACATATCAGACTTTATTACAACACATTAAAAATCAAGCACTGTCACTTAGGGGATCACCAGTTGACAACACGATCATAAACACCAGTGTAATTGTGAGCCCTGTTCTAGAATACCTTATATCTGACTTTTAAAATATTTTCAAAATGAAAATATAAGATTAAAAATTGTGATGGGGAGGGAATTCCCTGGCGGTCCAGTGGTTAGGACTCCGTGCTCTCACTGCTGAGGGCACGGGTTCAATCCCTGGTCGGGGAACTAAGATCCCACAAGCCATGCGGAAAAAAAAAAAAATTGTGATGGGAAGATTTAAATACCACCAGGTTTTCCCTCATCTGACATCAGACCATCATCATGTCAGCTTTACTCTCGTCTTACTCTTACATTTATACAAGCATCTATGCACAGGGTGTTTTGATAAAACATTTATATATGAGCATATAGATTGATACAATCACCAGGCTAATTATGTGACCAAGAAAATGAATTAATATAGAAAATTACAGTGAGGTATCAGATCTTTAAGATAGTATCAGTTAAAATAGGCAATCTTTATTTTGGTAGGAGTTTGCTGATTCATTCTTGACCCTCAAAAGGTACATGAATATAGCCCAAGAAAAGGAAGTATGTCCCATTTCTACAGCTGTGACGAGTGAAAATCTGGGCTTATTCACCTAAGCCTTGTGCAGACCCATTCTATTAGTTAGAATGCTTATAGCGGCAGGAATAGAAATCCTCATTCATTTTGACTTTAACAAAGAGGACTTGTACTTTTCCCTATAATAAGCTGTTCAGTGGTTGGGAAATTCTGTGTATGATTCAGCAGGCTCCAACTCTTTTTCTTTGTGGTTCTCCTGGTAGCAAGATGGCTGCAACAGTTCTAAACATGGTAGTTAAACACAACATTCAGAGATAGAAAAGGGATTGTCTCTCCTAGTGTGTCCTCCTTAGGAGTGAGAATAATGTTTCCCAGAAAAGTCTTAGTAGCACCCACCACATTTCAAGGGCAGAAATGTGTCACATGCTCACCCTTAAATAAGAGATTTGCAAGGGAAATGGGACTAACGTGAGTGACTTAAACTAATCAGGACTTAACCCTGAGCAGGGGGTGGGGTTACTTTCTGATGAGTCACTTGGGTAAAAGATGGATCACCGTGAGCAAGAAAAAGGAAGGAAATTGGTACTAAAGGGGCACAAATATATTAACAAACAAACCATATCTTCCATTCACCAAAGTGCTTGAACTGGACATGAAAAGAGTAGTTGGCCAGTTTATCTGTATAGAGATTTAACTATACTGTTTTTCACACCTGGGGAGGTGGTCTATTTTCTGTTCAATCTCCACTTTTGGTTTTTTAGCTGTACTGGGTTGAAGAGTGTTCCCCAGAATTCATGTTCCCTGAAACATCAGAATGAAACCCTATTTGGAAATAGTATTTGCAAATATAATTATAGTTATGATTAGGTCATACTAGATTAGGATGGACCTTCACACCATGACTGGTGTCCTTATAAGAAAAGAAAACAGAGACACACAGGAGAATGCCCACTGATGGAGACAGAGATTGGAATGATGGCATCTATAAACCAAGGAATGCCAAAGATTACCAGCAGCCACCAGAAGCTAGAAAGAGGCAAAAAAGGATTCTTCCCCACTGTCTTTAGTCACCTTGACCCTGCTGACACCTTGATTTCAGACTTCTAGCCTTTAGAACTATGAGAAAATAAACTTTGGCTATTTTAAGCCACTCAGCTTGTAGTACTTTGCTATGGCAGCCCTAGAAAACCAATACGTTAGCTATGTACCTCTTGATCTTATTTTTTAGGTGTTGCTTTAGAGTTTCCAATATTGTTAATTCATCATAGTCTACTTTCAAAATATTATACAATCTCAGCTATAATTTAAGAACAACAGTATACTTAAAATTTCCCCTTCCCATCCTTTGTGCCATTCTTGTATTTCATTTCTATTTACGTTATAAACTTCAGAATACATTGTGTTTTTTAAAGATCTGCTTTAAACAATTATATTTAAAGATATTTTAATTAGGAAAAGTCTCTTCTATATATACACATATCTCTTAATTCCTTTTTGTATATCTGGCTTTCCATCTGGTATTGTTTTTCTTCACTCTGAAGAGCTTTCTTTAGCATTTATTTTAACACAGGTCTTCTGGTGACAAATTTTCTCACCTTCTGCCTCTCTAAAGATGTCTTGATTTTGCCTTCATCTTTGAAGGATATTTTTGCTAGATATAAAATTCTAGGTTGATGGGCTATTTTTAAAAATTTCAACACTTAAAATAGGTCATTCCATTGTCTCCTGGCTTGCATTATTTATGGGAAGAAGTCATTAAATTCTTATTTTTGTATTCCTGCATATAGTGTCTTTTTTTTCTGGTTGCTTCTAGGATTTTTCTCTTTACTACTGGTTTCCAACAATTTTTCTATTATGTTCTTTTGTGGGTTTTGCTTGTGGGTGTGTGTGTTTATTCTGCTTGAGTTTCATTTAGCTCCTTAGATAATTAGGTTTCTAGTTTTCATCAAAATGGAAATTTTTCAGTTATTGCATTTTAAAATATTTTTCTTCCCCACCCTATAACTCCAATTACACATTTATTATGCCGCTTGATATTGTCCCACAGGTCACTGTGGCTGCTTGTTGTGGGGTTTTGTTTCCAGCTTTTTCCCCCTCTGAGGTTCAATTCAGATAGTTTCTACTGCTGTCTTCAAGTTTACTAATCTTTTTTTCTATAGTTTCTAATATGCTATTAAGTTCATCCAGTGAATTTTTCACTTTAGATATTGCATTTTTCAGCTTCAGAGTCCATTTCTTTTTTTTTTTTAACATCTTTATTGGGGTATAATTGCTTTACAATGGTGTGTTAGTTTCTGCTTCATAACAAAGTGAATCAGTTATACATATACATATGTTCCCATATCTCTTCCCTCTTGCGGCTCCTTCCCTCCCACCCTCCCTATCCCACCCCTCCAGGCGGTCACAAAGCACCGAGCTGATCTCCCTGTGCTATGCGGCTGCTTCCCACTAGCTATCTACCTTACGTTTGGTAGTGTATATATGTCCATGCCTGAGAGTCCATTTCTTTTTTCATATCTTTCACTTCTCATATTCATATTTTACAGTAAATCTTTTTTAAGGCTTGCTTTATTTATTTGTTTGTTGTATGGTAAAATCTATATATTTTTTTCCATTACATCTTGAACATATTTATAATACCTGTTTTAAAATTTTGTCTACTAATTTCTTCTGGGTCTCCTTCTATTGACTGATTTTTCTCTTGGTGATGGACCACACCTTCTTGCATCTTCGTGTGTTTAGTCATTTTTATTAGATGCTGGATATTTAAAATATTACATTGTTGATTGTATTTTGATGCCTTTCTTTAAAGAAAATTTAATTTTGTTTTTAGAGGCAGTTAAATTAATTGCAGACCACTTTGAGACTTAAAAAAAACTCATAGGGTAGACTTTGAATAGACTTTACTCAGTGGTATTGAGAGGCATTTTTTCTCCTGACACCAGCCAATTCTGACTTCAACTGGGTGTCCTACAATGCAATTCAATTCTGACACTAACTACCTGCAGTTTGTGTCAGACTCTACAGGTTTCATTGCTTAGTCCCACAAGATTGCTCTCACTTCAGACACCAGTTGCAAGTATTGGGTCCCCAGGTTACCTACACTTATGTTCATTTTGGCTACAAAGTTGAGGGTTCCCACGACTTCTCTCCCTTTGGTTCAATAATTTGCTAGAACATCTCACAAAACGTAGGAAAGCACTTTACTTACTATTACTAGCTTATTATAAATGATACAACTGAGGAACAATCAAATGGGAGAAAGATAGTGGGGCCCAGTGTGGGGCACACCACCCCCTAGCACATTAATATGTTCACCAACCCAGAAAGTGCTTCAAACCCCATTTTCTGGGGCTTTTATGTAGACATGACTGATTAAATCACTGACCATTGATGATTAACTCAATCTCAAGCCCCTCTTACTTCCCCAGATGTTGGGTAGGGGGGCTAAAAGTTTCAAGCTTCTAATCAAAGCTTGGTCTTTCTGGCAACCAGCTCCCATCCTGAAGCTATCTAGGAGCCTGTCAAGAGTTGCCTCATTAGAACAAAAGACACTCCTAGTATTCTTAACACTTAGAAAATTGCAAGGATTTTAGGAGCTCTGGGCTAGGAACCAGAGACAAAAACCAAATGTCTTTCTATGACACCACAGGTATGCTGGTAAATGTTTAACAACCAGTTTTCCAGGGGAAAATAAAATAACAATCCAGATTTGTAGTGTATGCTGATTTCCCTGATGTAAATATTCCACAATGGCTCATGACCACCTACCAGCATGATGTCATGAAGGTGGAGTTGGGAGGAGATGTGAACAATTGGCTCCACAAACTAGTTTGAGCCAGCTCCAACACACCACTGCCTTAGTCCAGTTTAGCTCTAATACTAAAGGATAACTATCTTGGGGTCTCTACTGAATGCATAGGTGTTGGAAGAGGACTACTCTGAATGGTCAGAAATTAAACATCTGCCCAACCTGTGTGAGCTCTAGGAAATCACTCGTCTTATCTCTCCAGTAATTGTTCCTTCTCTCACAATTTTATCTGGAGAGGCTTCATGAAGTTTTTTTTTTTTTTTTAATTAATTAATTAATTTTTGGCTGCATTGGGTCTTCATTGCTGCACGCGGGCTTTCTCTAGTTGTGGCGAGCAGGGGCCTACTCTTTGTTGTGGTGCGCAGTCTTCTCATTGCGGTGGCTTCTCTGGTTGCGGAGCATGAGCTCTAGGCATGAGGGCTTCAGTAGTTGTGGCTAGCAGACTTCAGTAGTTGTGGCTCACGGGCTCTAGAGCACAGGCTCAGTAGTTGTGGCGCATGGGCTTAGTTGCTCCGTGGCATGTGGGATCTTCCCGGACCAGGGCTCGAACCTGTGTCCCCTGCATTGGCAGGCGGATTCATAACCACTGCGCCACCAGGGAAGTCCTCTTTATGAAGTTTTATTCTGTGTATGTAGATCTTAATGTTCAGCCAGGAATTCAAGAGGAGCCCTTATGCAGATTTCTGAACCTCTTTCTCTATATAGCTCCCTTCTTTCTGGTACTCTGCCTTGCATATTCAAGCTGCCTTGGCCTCTCTGAACTCTGTCTCCTCAACGCAGGCTGCTGTGATCTTCTTGGGTTTCCCACTTCTGCATCACATTCCAGAAAGTGCCTCTAGGCAGGAAACTGTTAATTGTAGGTTTCCCCTTATTTGTTTCCTTTCTCTCAGGGATCACAGTTCTGTGCTGCCTGTTGTACAATGTCTGTAGCAGTTGTTTCACACATTTTGTCCAATTTTCTAGTTGTTCACAGCGGAAATACAAGTCTGTTATCAGTTACTCCATTGCAGCCAGAAGAGGGAGTCATTCTGCTTCTATTTCAGTGAAGCGGATTCCTTATAGGGAGATATTACATTTCTGATTTCATATTTTCCTTTTATGAAAAAAGGGAGCTTATCTTATTTCTGTTTTCACAGAAACTTTCAGCTTGATACTCTTTTACACTACCTTGCTTTAGTGAATGGGTTGTCCATGCACCTTGGAATAAGCCTTGGGAAGGCAGCATTCTGAAAGAGGCACCACTCATCCAGCTTATTACTCTCTGAGCGACAGACTGACTGCTGTACTCAGGTGGGGACCCTTGGGTCCAGAATTATCCATAACAATATTGGAAGAGTTCTTTACCTTAGGAGATTATGAAAATGGCATGAGGACTAATTGAAAGTCACTGAACTCACATCAACAAAAGAGAATCAAGTACAATTTGTTACAGTTAGCTCAGGATAAAATAATCACTTAACCTTTGATGTATTTTTTTTATATTAACTGCAAATTTCTCCTATGAGGAAAGTAGGAAAAAATCTTTAGCCAGGTATGCCTAAGAGGTTTGTGTCTGTCCTGGTGTAATCTGGATTTCTCCTTTCTAGCATTGCCCAGGCTCAGCTGATCCTCTTCTGAGTGTCCCACACTGTTCTTACTCCATTTGAGTCTGTGCTGGAAGGAGGGTTCTTTTTATCTGTGCCTTTCTTGCCAGATGCACAACTATTTTTCAGTCTCTACCTAAAATTGTCAAGGTCTTGAAAACCAAAACCATAATGAAGACTTTTCTTTCTTCCAATGTGATCTGCAAAATGTCCCCATTGGCTTTTGTCATCGGGGAATGGCTTGTCTTTTTAGCGGTGTGGTGTATTACTTTCCTGTAGCTGCCATAACAAATTACCACAAACTCAGTGGCTTAAAATAATAGAAATTTATTCTCTCATAGTTCTGGAGGCCAGAGGCCTGAAATCAGTTTCACTGGATCAACATCAAGGTGTTGATAGGGCTGTGCTCCTTCCAGAGGCTGTAGGAGAGAGTCTGTTCCTTTTCTCTTTCAACTTTTAGTGGATGCCAGTATCCGTTGCCTTGGGGGCCACATTACTCCAATTTTGAAGGCCAGCGTCTTCAAATCTCTCTCTGCTACTTCGTCACATTGCTTTCTCTTCTGTATGTATCAACTCTCCCTCTGCCTCTCTCCTTTAAGGACATTTGGGATGATATTTAGGGCCTACCCAGATAATCCAGGATAATCTCCCCATCTCAAGATCCTTAATAACATCTGCAAAGATGCTCTTTTCAAATAAGGAAACATTTACAGTTTCCAAAGATTAAGATGTGGATATCTTTTTTTGTGCAGTGGGTGGGGGTGGAGTTTTCAGCCTACCGTGTGGGGAGTTCTGCTTCATGGCTAAGTGTATTACCTCAGTTGCTGTTGAATTCTGTGAGACAAGTCTTCTGGCCATGCTGTGGTAATTTGGGAACAACATCTAAAGAAAGAAAAAACTGGAAAAAATGAACTGAGTAGAAATAGGGTTGCTCTGGGGTCCCTGTGTAACACCATTAAGTTAAATACCCTTTCGAGGGCTTCCCTGGTGGCGCAGTGGTTAAGAATCCGCCTGCCAATGCAGGGGACACGGGTTCGAGCCCTGGTCCAGGAAGATCCCACATGCCGTGGTGCAACTAAGCCCGTGTGCCACAACTACTGAGCCTGTGGCGCCCAGAGCCCGTGCTCTGCAATGAGAAGCCACCACAATGACAAGCCCGCACACCACCACGAAGAGTAGCCCCTGCTCGCCACAACTAGAGAAAGCCCGCCTGCAGCAGCAAAGACCCAAAGCAGCCAAAAATTAAAAAAAAAAAAAAAATTCTGTCCGCAGTAACAAAAGATTTTTCTTTTTACCCATTTTGGGCCAACTCTAGTCAGGGTCCCCCTACATCTATAAGAAGTACAGTGACATAGCCCAGAGAGTGTTCAGATGACACTACTATCTCCTCTTGTGACATGATCTTCATTTATTCTAGAATTGTTCTGCACAGTTAGCCTCAAGAGAACCTAGATCAGCCAGGCAGTGCTCACGGCCACCATTAGTCACCCAAGAGTTTAAATGGAGAGGAGAAAAAAAGAAACAGTTAAAAGAAAGATCTGGGGTACAGCTAGAAAGAGATGAAAAATAATAAAGGAGGAAAAGTAAAGGAAAGTGGTAGCGCCATCTGGAGAGGAACAGTCAAGCAATACGTGAACAAGCATTTAATGAGCAACCATCATGCAATAGAATGTACTTGGACCTGTTGAGGGGAAGAAAACAGGTATGACATCATCCTTGCCATCAGAGAGCTGTCACTCTAGGAAGACAGAAATATACAAATCTAACTATAATATAAGGTGTATTAATATAAGGACCATACGAAAGAGTCAAAGTAATGTGGGAAAGTTCACACAGCTATCGTACGTACTTCGTAAGGTTGCTGAGAAGACTGAATTAATTATTCTTTATTAAACAGAGGTGTTCAGGCCCTAGGAGGTGTTCAGAGGGTGCCAATATATATCTATCTTTAACCTCCCCCTCAGTGAGCTCTTTAATCTCTGCCTTAAATCATGTTCAAGTCATTGCTGCTCATCAGAATAAAACTCCCTCTCTGATCATCTCTTTTACCATTTGCTCTATCTCTCTACTCTTTATAACCAGCCCTCTTGAAAGAGTGGTTCATATAGGTGGAAGCAGTGACTTGAGCTGCAGAAAGCCTGGAGCATGTCTGAAGAACACAGGAATAGTGGGAAATGCCAGAGGGTGGCCTGGGGCCAAGTCATGAACAGGCTGAGGTGTTGGGCTTTATCCTGCAGGTTGGCAGAGGAGTGATCCGATGGAACTAAAAGAATATTAATCAGGCAGTGATGCGTAGGTGAGAACTCTTAAGAAAGTTATTGCACTGGGAGAGATGAATTTATGAGCCCAAAAGAGGCAGTGACAAGAAGGGGCAAGACACATAAAATCAACACAAGTCAAACTGAGAGACCTTGGCAATGGATAGGATGTGGGAGGAGAGAGGGAAGAAATTACTTGTGATGACTGTGAAGTTTTCAACCTGATACCAAGGCTGTCTGCACCCAAACAGGGGATTGAAGGGAAGGAGGAGGAATGGTTTGGGGGTGGAGATGAAGAACTCAGACTGGGATTTGCTGGGTTTGAAGAATGACACCAGACACCAGGTGTCACTCTACTCCTAGCCTGAAAATCGCAAAACGGCCACGGAGCTAAGAAAGGGCCATAAAAAGCTGTAACGATTGCCACCTCCTGGCTCAGGCTCCTGTCCTGACTTCCCCTCCTGCAGGCCCGGTACAGAAACTCCACATGCATTAGAGACTCACAGTGCGTTACAAACATCCACACCGCCGACGGCTCCTTGGGAACACGACGCTCTGAAATCCCACCATTGAAGAACCAGTCCGTTGGGCCTTTAAGGATTTTGACCTTGGGGAAGATAAAACCTCAAACCAGGGGTCACAGCCTCTTATGCCTTCAGGGGCCTGGAGTTAAGAAGGATGATGTTATGTGGAGAAGTGAAGTCTGAGAAAACTAGAGTGTGTCCTCCCTGAAGACATTCAAATTCAGATATTAAAAACAATCTCTGTGCTGGCCTAACTAAATACATCTGCCGCCAATCCCTTTGCAACCTATGCCTTAGGCTTCTCACTCAAGATACCCCGACAGCAAAGCTTTAGATGCATAGGAGACAGGATGGTGGGAGTAGGTTAGCTATTAGAAGTGGGATAAGTTGAGCTTTGGCCTATTAAGTCTTCTGTATACACAATTTGTTTCTCTCCATTCAGAGGGGTCCACATGCCCAAGCGTTGGAGACACAGTGCCAGAGGCTCAGGGCGGCCATGGCCTTGCTCTGTCCTCATGGAACCAGTGAACATTGAAGCGTATTATCTGATTCAGCAGTCCTCAAGCCTCAGGCATTTGTGAAGTTCCCATCTTCACAATTTTTGCCACGTCACCTGGACTGACTTAACCCTTTTCTTAAATCAACTCACTTTTTAATTTGGACTCTTCCTAAGCAATATTTAATAAATAGCAAGTTTTATGTGTGTGATTTTTTTTCTAACACACTTGAAAATTTAAAAAAATAACAGTTAGAATTAATGAATAACTGGGTACCATCTAAAATAACCTCAAGTACCCCTAGCGGTATGCATGTCACATGCCGGGAAGCAGTGGTTCAAGCCCTTCAGTCCACAGATGAGGATTGTAGCACTGATTCTGAATAAATAAGCCCAAATTCCAATCCACGGTCTGTAATTTTGGTTGTATTACTTGTACTTTCTGAGTTTCTGTTTTCTCATCCATAAAGTGGAGAAAACTACAGCTGTCTCCCAGCAATGCTTTGAGAATTAGTGACAGTATGCATAAAACCATGAAGAATTGGTACTATCGTGAATGCTGCCATTGTTACCGACTCTCTCAAGTTAGGACCCCAACAATGGTCCTTGTGCCGGTGTCATTTGAGCCAGTAGAATGAGACTGAGTTCGGCTGAGAAGCAAAGAAAAGCTTTACTCTTTGATCAGAGAATGGAGTGGTGTGAGCTCGTGCTATAGAGTCCACCCAACAGGCTGACAGACCATGGGCAGGGCTGCTTTATAGGGATTGCCGGGAGGGAAGGGGCGGAGTCCTCACGGGGCACACAGGCGTGTGCAGGCGTGCTGCTCACCCTCTAGATGGCAGTGCCGAGTGCAGCGTCTCTGCACACAGACCACCACCACCATCTCGAATTGCAGTGTCGTGGGCATTGCTTCTGCACATGGTCCCTGAGCTGAGGTGCCAGGCACAGCCATTAGGTGCTAAGAACCCTGGTCTGAAGTGCCGGGAGCAAGGCCTCTGCACTTGGACCCATATGATCAAGTGAAACTAGACTAAGCACAAAAGGAAAGAAAAAAAAAAGGTTAGACTTTATTTCATTACCCAGATTCTTTTTATTTTCCGGGAATTGTTAATAAGCTTTGCTGGTGACAAATCCCTCCTCTGTCTTTTGTCCTGCTCCTCATTCTTGAAGGGCACGGGTCTGTCTTCTGTAACTGCTTCCTGCTGAATCTGTGTGTGGTCATAACCCTGGGTGCCTGGGTGGAGGAGCAGAGCTTCTCCCCAGCTGCCTTTAGATGTGTCTGGCTGTCACCAGGCCTCAGCCCTAACTGTTCATCTCCTTGAGCGACCACCATCTGTCTAACCGTTTGTTAGACACAGGACACCAGACAATTTAGGATGCATGGAGCAAATGTTAGCAAGAGAATAATGGTTACATGTCAATTTTTTCCTAAAAATGCAGGTATCTAGGTCTTTTACCTGTAGGCACAAGTGTGCTCTGATGTTGAGGGTCTGCGTGGCCTGAATATCCCTGGTCACACTTTGTTGTTTTTCGGAAGAGAAGCTTCAGGTCAGAGAGGTTCACACGAGTAGTCAAGAGGGTCCATTGCCCCAGGTTGTCTCTCCCGAGGTTGAGGCTCCAGGGCCACTTCACTTGAGTGTGATGTCCCCATGAGTGACCCCTGTAACTTCAGGGCAGAGTAGGTGGTTAGGATCACCAAGTGGGGTCTCTTCCCCTTAGGACTGAGCTGATCTTGCAGGCTGCCGGTTTTCCAGGTTTTCAGATACACCCAGTCTCCTGACTGGAAGCAGTGGAGGGTCAAGTCAGTGGATGCACGCAGCACCTGGCACCGTATTCTGTAAGGGCTTTCATGGTTTCTCCTACCTGGAGGGCATACGTGAGTTGGTCCATTTCAGGAGGGTTAAGGGTTCCCTTCTTTGGGCTCAGGGAATGGGTCTACATATATGAACTTAACCCTTGGGGCTAACTGCATGTGGAGCAGGGCAATTGGAAGCAATTTAATCCAGTTTCCTTGAGTTTCCTAACGTAGCTTGGCTAAGGCCCATTTCTAGGTCTGTTTGGATCTCTCTACTTCCCCTGACGATTGGGGTCTCCAGGCTGACTGAAAGGTCCATTTTATGTCCAGGGCACTCGTCATCCCCTTTGTTACTTGAGACACAAATGCTGGACCACTATTGCTTTGTAGGGATCCCAGGAGCCCGAACCTGGGGGTTACTTCTTTTAGTAATGCTTCTATCCACCAGAAGATGTGTCTACTAGCACCAAGAGATACCTGAAATCGCCCAGAACAGTGACATCAATCTGCCAGTCTTCCCCAGGATATGTCCCTCTGGTCTGAATGGACCTTACCTGGGGGCCTCTTGGGGGTCTGGTGCTGGGGTTGTTCATTGTGCAGATGGGGGAGCTCTCAACTATCTGACTGATTATACTTTTCATGCCAGGAGTTACCATCACCTCAACTAACAAGTTATATACGACTTCCCTCCCATACTGAGTTCTTTGATGAGCCTCCCTGATGGCTTGACCAAGGTACAGTTTGGGGAAAGAAGTACTGCCCATGTTTATTAACTAGCCACATGTGGCCTCCTAGAGCTCTACTAAAGCCTCATTTTCAGGCTTTGTCTAATTCTTCCTTTGTGTAGATTGCAGAATAGTTGTATAAATCTGGCCTTTGAGGCGTGAGGGGTAGTTGTCTAGTTACTGGTTCTAGGGCAGTTGCATCCACCCTGTTTCCTTTTATTACCTCCACATCCCCCTTTCAGTGACCCCCTGCAATGAATCATTGCCACCTTTTTTGGAAGCTGTACTGCTTCTGTTACCGAATGAATCAGGTCTCGCTGCTCACTGCTTACAAAATCAATTACATACTCACAAATGGTAGAAGGGAAAGGTGCCTTTAATCTGAATGCTGGCAATCTGGGGAGATGGTAGACTCAGTGTTCCCCAAAAAAACACCTCCGAAGATTCTGCTCAGCCATGAAAGTTTTAAAGAAAAGGAGGGAAGTAATCTGAGTTAATCACGGAGATAGGAGGTCAGAGTCGATGCCAGCCCCCACCACGTGCAGGCTCGTTGACCCCCCCGTGATCTTCCACTAGACGCTATCTTGTTCACACAGTTTGGTCACACAGTTTGTTCGGGAGATTACTGAAGGGGAAACTAGGGAAGAGTTCTGGTCATATGTTAATTACTGATTCTTCATTTTTACTTCTTTGATCTGCAGAAAGAACCAAGTTAGGCAAGGTGTTGTGCGATTGAAAGATTTGAAAGGTGTGCTTGGGTGGGAGATGAGTAGAGAGAGCATGGGGGTGCCTGGTATAAAGGCTGGTTACAATATAGCTTTGCTAAAGCGACAAGAAAAAGGGCTTCCTGCTGAGGGTGGTTTCTTGCAAAGAGCTGCTTACACTTCTAAGAGCTTCAGTATGCTTAAGCCACGTTTTACCTGTTTCTTCTCCGCAGTAAGCATACCTCTTACCTTTCAAGTAGCTGTGTGCATGTAGAATGGCATACAAGTATCGGGAATCTGTGTAAACATTTAAGATCGTCCCCATTCTGAGCTCTAAGGCTCCGGTGAGAGCTATCAGCTCGGCCTTTTGGGCAGAAGTCCCTGGAGGTAGGCTTTGTGCCTCTGTCACTTAGGTCTGGGAAGTTACTGCATACCCCACCAGGTTTTTTCCCTCTCTCATAAAACAGCTCCTGTCTGTAAACCAGTCCTCTTCGGCGTTCAGGAGAGGCTCACCTCCTAGGTCGGGGCAACTGGAATAGATTGTGTCTATTGTTTCTGTACAATCATGTTTCAAGGGCCGTGTTTCTTGAGGTAGTAAGAGGGCAGGATTTAGTGTGTGACAGGTTTTGTGGTAACCGTTGGGTTCTTTTCATGCCCGTTCTTGGACCTTCCCTTGATACCCCCATAATTTTATAATGCTTGTGACCAAGTTTGCCTGATCTGGCATTCAGAAACAAGAAAGTGGCACCGGTGTTGACCAAGCATTAGACTGGCTTTCCCCCTTTGTCCAATGTCAGCCAGGGCTTCTCGGGGACAACTGGAGTGCCAGCTTAGGGGCCCCTGGGCCCATCATTCTTCATATATTTGGACCATCTGCCTTCCAGGGGAGAGGCCAGGATCTGCCATTTCCATCCCCTTTCAGGGGCAGTGAGGGCATTCTCCCTCGCAGTGACCCTCTTGTTTACATGTGGTGCACTGATTGGGTCCTAGTCTCCTTGGCTTGCTATTCCTCCTTGGGGGCTGGGGGTCACTCACCAGAATCAAGAGTCTCCGTGGGCACTTAGTCCAGATTCCCGTGACCCGTTGACATTGGAGGGCAACAGTCAGTAGGTAGGCTTGCCTCTGGGCCTTTTTATCCTCTGGCTTTTCCTCCTCTATACCTCGGTTATTAAGCACCCAGTAGGCAACCTCGACCAGGCCAGAGGTAGGGGTATCTGACTCTGTTTCCAGTTTCCAAAGTTCACGCCTAATGTTGGGGGGAACTTTGGGAAATGAAATATGACCTCTGGACTGCATTCCCTTCCAGTGAGTCAGGGTCAGTGGTGATATAGATTCAGAGGCACTCTAGGAATGCTGGAGGGTTTTCTGATGGCTACCAATTGATTTCCTTCATTTTATCTAACTGACAGGTAGGTGAGGGTAGTGGGTGTTTCCTTTTCTTGCCAGCAGCTCAAGGGCTTCCCAGTAATGGGGTTCCTAGTCTTGTGAGTGGCTCATGGGGCTCCCCAGCCCACTTAGCCTGGGTTCCCTTTAGGACCGTATTTTTATAATGAGCCAGCCTCTGTCCTCCACCCCATTCTCCATTATATTGGTGGTCCCAGTTAGGTTTGTTACCTGGAACCCTTTGGTTCCCTGCATGACCTGCATTGTTTTTGTTCTCTTTGTCTGCTTCCTTTGGGGCTTTGGAAAAGACCATGGACTTTTCTTCCCCGGTTAAGAGTACATTGAGGCTGGATGTCAGCCCATGTGGGGTCATGGGTCTGAAAGCTTCCCTAATCAGATTCAGGAACCCCTCTGGATTTTCCCTCAACCCCTTACTATGACTTTTCCCAGCTACCGAGGAGGCAGTTGGAGTGATCTGCATTTCTGGTTTGGGAAATTTGGACTGTTAATAGACTCCTCGGGGCTTCCCTGGTGGCGCAGTGGTTGAGAGTCCGCCTGCCGATGCAGGGGACACAGGTTCGTGCCCCAGTCCGGGAAGATCCCACATGCCGCGGAGCGGCTGGGCCCGTGAGCCATGGCCGCTGAGCCTGCGCGTCCGGAGCCTGTGCTCCGCAATGGAGAGGCCACAACAGTGAGAGGCCCTCGTACTGCAAAAAAAAAAAAAAAAAAAAAAGACTCCTCAAGGGACCTAAATAGGCAGTGTCCAAATGGTGTGGACTCTGATATAACTGGGGGTCCCCCTTGAATTTATAAGGGTGTGTGCTTGAGAGAGTTAGTCCCTCCTGTCAGAATATCCCACAGAACTGTCTCTGGGCCAGAGCAGTTTAGCCACGTTAGTTCCTGACCACCTTGGTCCCTTAGGGAGTAGCACAGCTGCCTGAGGCAGGGGTCTTCTCTTTCTCCCTTTCAGCCGAAAAGGAGTTTTTAGCCTTCCCACTGGGTGAGAGCTAAAAGCAATAGGAATTCCCACAGGGTACTCACTAGACTGCTGGGGCAGCTAGTATTCTGTGCTGATACCAGGAGGAGAGCCCGTGGAACCTTGGTCGACAAAGAATCACCCAAGTTTCGCCTCACAAGCAGAGGGGGAGGAGAGGTCCTCCTGGAGAGGCAGTGGGTGTTTCCTGTTCTCACCAGCGGCTCACAGGGCCCCTCAGCCCACTAGCACCCCCCAGAGAAACTAGTGCCGACCGGAAGAGGTCAAGTCACCAGTCAAGTACCTACCTTGTGTCGTTCAAGCCAATAGAATGAGATTGAGTTCAGTTCAGGAGGAAAGGAAAGCTTTAGTCTTTGGTCAAAGAATGGAGAGGGGCAAGCTCATGCTCTAGAGTACATACTCTCCCCAGAAGGCCTTTGGCGGGGCTGCTTTGTAGGGTTCTCATCAGTAGGGAGGGGAGAGGGGTGGAGTTCTCGCCAGTCAGGCACAGCCGCGCTGCTCGTAGCTCCAGATCGCGGCGTCAGGCACAGCATCTCTGCACACGGCCTGCCATCACCATCTTGAACTGAGGTGTTGTGCACAGGGTCCCCGAGCTGAAGTGCAGGGTGCAGCCATTTCCCACTAGGAACTCTGGTCTGAAGTGCCGGGTGCAAGGCCTCTGTACGTGGTACCCTATGAGCAAGTGAAACTAGACTAAGCACAAAGGAAAAGGAAAAGGATAAAAAAAGGTAGACTTTATCTTATTACTCGGATTCTACTTTTATTTCCTGGGAATTGTTAATGGGCTTTGCCCACGATTGCTATCACTATCACCGCTTAGCTTGTCCCCATCCCAGAGTGAGCCGATCTGGAACCAGACTGTTTCTCCTGCTGCCCAGGCCAGGACACATGCTCCACAGGGAGTGACCCACCACTTCTGACCAGACCAGCCAAATTCCCAGCAGCACACCCTGGGGCAGCCCTGATGTTCCTCCCTCCTCTCCCACCTGTCTTCAGATACAGACTGCACACCATGACTATGCAATCACCGTGCTACAATTTGAGGAAACCCAGAATGCACACACGTTGTGGAATGTGTCATGAAAAACATGGGATGTCTACCCTTCTCACAACTCAAATATTCAACACTTTCTAGCGTGACTGATGGCCTTACAGAAACATACAAAACAACTATTTTTCTGTGGGTAGCTACATTCAAGCCAACCGTTCAGAATACAGTAAAGAAGTACCATAAATCAAGCTGCTTGGACCAAAGAATTCAGAATGTTAGGGCTGAATGGGACCACCTTGGAAATTGCTCCGTCCAACCAATTCTCTTGGAAAATAGACCAAACTAAAGCCCATGACTTCCCAAGTTCACACACACAGCTGGAGTGGCAGCATTGGGACTAGAAGCCAGGTCTCCCAGATGGGACATCTCACTGCCCACTGCTTCTGCAGTCAGTTGTTCTTACACAGATGCGCCACTTTGCCCCTAAGAGGTTGGAGAACCTTAAGTATGGAATTCTAGAAGGGGAGATGACACGTGGGTGACGAGATGAATTTGGGTTTTAAAAGTTAAATGTTGGGCTTCCCCGGTGGCGCAGTGGTTGAGAGTCCACCTGCCGATGCAGGGGACGCGGGTTCATGCCCCGGTCCAGGAGGATCCCACATGCCACGGAGCGGCTGCGCCCGTGGGCCATGGCCGCTGAGCCTGCGCGTCCCGAGCCTGTGCTCCGCAACGGGAGAGGCCACAACAGTGAGAGGCCCGCGTACCGCAAAAAAAAAAAAAAAATGTTAAATGTTGTAGGATGGGCTGTGATGAACAGCATGAGCCTGGAATCAGACAGACCTGAGATCAAAGCTAGCTTACCACTTATAAGCTGTGTATTTTTGTCCTCTGGCACGTTTAATCAATCTCTCTGCTTCAATTTCCTCACCTGCAGCCTGCGGGTAATAACACCTCCACTGCAGGATATTGTGGTAATGAAATGAGATGCTTGCACCTGGCCATATTAGGTGCTCAAACTGTCTTTCACCCCAGAGGACACCATTTACCCTTTATGATTCCCCTGGAGTTACACAAAGGTAGTGTGTTACTGGACATACAATTCTAGGTCTAAAAGCAGTGAAGCTCAGACACTGAAAATCTTCTGTGAAGAAATGGAAAACTTCAGTGGTTGTTCAGGAACCACTCTTATCACTTTCCGATAACAGAGCTCTGAATGGGTTTTTCCTTGCAAGAAGGGAGGAAGGAGGAGTAAGAGGAAAACAGAGCGACAACGAGATGAAGGAAGGTTGAGAATGAGGCGGGCAGGAGGGAAGATCCCAAGATTAACTGGAACGAACTTGGATTGGGTTTTCAAAAGAGAGCAGTGTTTTAGAGGCAGGGGGAGAAAGAATGGCGGCAGGAGTTGGAGCTCTGGGGTGGTACCACCCTGACTCAGTCGTGATGCTGCTATCTTAGGTGCCTCTCTCCTTGCATGGGAGTGTTGGCTTTCAGAGCGCATAGCTGGGTTTCCTCCGGTCGGAGTGAGGTGTCCCTTGGTTTTCACTCAGAACTCAGTGTCAGGCCAGGGATGCTTGTGACAGTCTTGCTTTGCTCACCACCTTGCTCTGGGTGATGCTGTATGTCCCCCCAGACAAGCCCCCTGCCCTACCCACCTCCACCCCCATCCCTATTTCCCCATTGGAGGTAGCATCTCCCTGGGCAGCTACAGCTGCCAGATATGCCTGGGCTGCCCTGCCAACAAAAGCAAGGGGCTGGCAGCTGGCTCCAAACACCTCAGGAATTGCTCAGACTTTAGAAAGTTACCTTGTTAAAGTTTAGTCCCTGGAATGAAGCAAACCCAGAAAAGGGAAAAATTTGTTTACGTAAGTCACAATCACCAAATGGAAGGAACAAAGAATCGAAAACGATAGTTTACTTTTTCAGAGAAGTAAACTGAGGCACAGAGAGAGTTCTAAGTTCACCTAGTGAGTCAGAGACAGGAGTAATAATATCCCCTTTTAATAAATGGTTATTATTTTATCATTCATTCGACATTCAACAAATCTTTGTGAATGTGGCAAGCTATGAGTCAGACCTATTTTTACATCTGTAATCTCCACAACGATCTAGCAGTGTTAGAAAACTAAGGCTCAGAAGACAAAAACTTGCCCGAGATCACCCACCAGATAGGTGGCAGGATTAAGATTTGAGCCCAGCAGAATATTTCCAACATCTCAGAAAGTTCCCTCATGCCCTTTCCTAGTCAATACCTTCCACCCTCAGGGGCAACCACTGTTCTGATTTCTACCACGTTACTTTGGTCTGTTTTAGAACTTTATATGAGTGGAATCCGACAGCATGTACTGTTTGCTGTGTTTGGTTTCTTTAGCTCAGCATAAAGTTTTTGAGGTTTATCCATGTTGGTACCTGGATGGGTGGCATGTTTCATAGAATTTGTATACTACTCAGCAGAGTGGTATTACGCTGTATGGATGTACCACAGTGTGTCTATCCATTTTCTTTTCTTTTCTTTTCTTTTTTTAAACCCATATCCTTTATTTTTTTAAATTAATTTATTTATTTTTGGCTGCACTGAGTCTTCATTGCCGCACGTGGGCTTTCTCTAGCTGTGGCGAGTAAGGGCTACTCTTTGTTGTGGTGCGCAGGCTTCTTGGTGCAGAGCACAGGCTCTAGGTGCGCAAGCTTCAGTAGTTGTGGCACGCAGGTTCAGTAGTTGCAGCTCTTGGGCTCTAGAGCACAGGCTCAGTAGTTGTGGTGCACGGGCTTAGTTGCTCCGGGGCATGTGGGATCTTCCCGGACTAGGGCTCAAACCCCTGTCCCCTGCATTGGCAGGCAGATTCTTAACCACTGCGCCACCAGGAAGTTTCTTGTTGATGAAATATGGGTCATTTTCAATCTTCAGCTATTGTAAATAAAGCTGCTGTGAACATTCTGTACAAAAAAAAAAAAAAAAAGATTTGAGCCCAGGTCTGTGGTTCTAAAGCCCCGACAAATCTCAGACTAGAATCATCTCTCCTGCTTACAAGCAAACCTTCACCTTTGTGTCAGTGTCTGGCTTTCCTCTCGATGCCAGATCTAAGACTTACCCTTTCAGTAAGCTTCTGTGACCTTGATAGTCTCATGATTTTTAGCCTTAGAATTGGGGCTGGAGTTCATTCCTGCCCGGCTCAAACAAGGAACACGTGGTGAGTGCATAGTAAGCAGTAGAGGATGCTTACATGACTCCCAGGTTAGAATGAGGAGACCGAGGCTCACAGAGGTGAAGTGACTTTCCCAAAGTCCACAGTAAGTGTGGTAAATCCTGGATTCCACAGACCGTCTGTCTGACCTGAAGCCCAGGCTCCTGCACGGCTCCAGGCTGCCTGACATGGCTAAAATTAAATGACGTTCGGGCTTCCCTGGTGGGCAGTGGTTGAGAGTCCGCCTGCCGATGCAGGGGACACGGGTTCGTGCCCCGGTCCGGGAGGATCCCACATGCCGCGGAGCGGCTGGGTCCGTGAGCCATGGCCGCTGGGCCTGCGCGTCCAGAGCCTGTGCTCCGCAACGGAAGAGGCCGCAGCAGTGAGAGGCCCGCGTACCGCAAAAAAAAAAAAAAAAAAAAAATTAAATGATGTTCATGCACCCCAGTGAACAGAAGGGAGTATCCTCAAAAGCAACTGTACGGATTACCATTTTCAGTGGCTAATCTACCAAGTGAAATGTCTACACTGAGCCAAGAGCTACTGTGCACACATATACCAGCTTAAATTTATCATTGAATCTGGGGGCTGTAGGATGGTGAGAAGTCACATCTGGACTAGATTCAAGCCATGCTGGAAAAGGTATCACCTGGAGATGTGGACACATAGAAGAGTTGTCATTCCTAGATACTACTTTGGCTTGTCTCCTCTGGGGATACATTTTTCTTTTCTCTAAGATGATTAATTTATGTTAAGTAAGTGCATCTTGGAAGCAGAGGGGAGACAGAGAGCCAGCCAGCCATGGGCTAGAATACAGTGGGTACCTGTCTATTTGCCTGGTCTATTAGTCCCTCCCTGGGACCTGCCCTTCTTCCCACTTCTACACAGTGACCTGACCCCCTGCACACACACCTTAGGTGATCAGTTCAGGACGGGGCACCTGATGCATGTTGCACCAGAGTCCCTTCCCAGGGCATTTGGAATTGGGCCTGAGAAGGAGAAAGCCTCACACTCTCTTCATGTAACTATGACCTGGACACCTTATGTCTTTTGTGTGGAGAGGTCCTTAATGACCCCAGTGACACTGGAGCCCTTGGGTTCTGTGAGACAATCCTATATCCTTATAATAAAGTCCCCTTCCTCACCCCTTTTCTTTGATTAATCTGTATAAATTGCTTTATTACTTACAACCAAGAGTTCTTAATACTTTCACCCTACTCTGTCCCCCATATCTAGAGAGTCACCGAGTCCTCTTATTTCTACCTCTTTCTGAATCTCCTAGCCACCCCTCTCTCTCTATGCCACTACCTTCATCAGAGCCTTCCCATCTCATACCTGGATTTCAACAACAGCCTCCAAACAGGTCTCCCTACTTTAGTCTGACCCTCCAACCCATTCTACTTGCCAGGACCATCTACCAGAGCTCCAGTTTTATTATTTCACTCCCTTGCTTACAGCAATTTTGGGGTCTCCCTCCCACAGCCTTTGGCTCAAAATCCAAACTCCCAGCACAGTACACAGGCCTGGGGTGATCTGCCTACCATTCTCACCTCTGGACCTCCATGCTACGTCCCCTTCTCTTCTGTCTATTGTAACCCCCGTGCTCCAGCTTTGCTTGCATTTCCCAGTAACTCACCACAGCTTTACCATCTCTAGGCTTCTGCCTGGAGTGCTGTCTCCCAGTCTTTACTGAACCAGCTTCTGTGCATCTTTAATAATCAAGAATGAGTCCTTACACCTCATTTCTAGGCTAGGTGGTAAAGCAAGGACCAGGCCTTTCCTTTCTCCACATTCTCCTCTCTGGCATTGTCCCATAATGCGTCCTTTTGACTTTGCAGTGTTTTCCCACGGCTTCTTCCCTAGCAAAATCTGTTATCAGTTATTTATTCCCTGGTATAGATTTAAGGCAATGCATTGCCTCTACCAGAAGTATTCATGTGTAAAGACTCATCACTGAAGGCAGAACTTATTAAAGGGACATCAGACATCTATGAAAAGGCAGGGAAGGCATGTGAATGCCCTGAAAAAGCACACCACAGGATAGCACGTAATCTGTGCCAGTGTGCTGCTCTCTGCTTTGAAGCATGGAGGTCTCCTGGAACCAGGAGAGACGGAGAGGCAGTGAAGGAAGAGAGAGGGGTAGGGAAGAGAGAGAGAGAGATCATGGTGTGTAGAAGCCACAGGCTGTATGCAGTGTTCCTGGCCTGCCCCAGGACAGTGTTGGGTGGTTGCCGGTTGTGCCTGCAGAATTTTAGGGGGCTCCACTCACGTAAGCTATGATGGGAATTGTATCTCTCGGAGTTCTGCCATGTAGGAGCCATGGAAAATTCCTTGCGAAGGCAAAGGGCCTCTGCCTACCTATCCCTCCTTGGGCCAGCGCAAGTCATAGAGGACAGGGGAGCTTCCCTCTGAGTCAGAGCAATGACCCATCCAGCACAGGACTCTGGCTTGGGCAGAGACAACCCAGGAGGCCAGGTGGTCTGCAAACAAGAGAAGTATAGTTGTTGTATTGCCTTTCTCTCTGCTTTCTACTCTTCACCACATGAGTGATTCATGTAATCTGAAGATCTGACTATGGCCATTCTCCTAGCCCAAATCTTTTAATGGCTTCTCACCGCCTACCTCTTTGCAGTTACGAACAACTTTGTTTTTACTAAAATACCTTCAGAGGGAAAAAAAGCCTTTTGTATGCCTCCCCAGGATTACATGTAATCTTTATAACATGAGCTCATAAAGGCAGAGGTTTTGTCTTCTTCATCTTTTGTGCTCAGCAGGCCATAGAGCACCCGGCCCATAATATACATTCAATAAATGAGTTACACTGAATTTTAAAAAGGGAGAAAACCTAGAAGATCAAAGGCAAAATAAGAAGCTGAGAAAGCAGCAAAGCAGAGTGAACAGGGGAAAAAAGACTTCATTCTCGGCCAGGCTTTCCATCATCCCTTTCCAGCATTTTATGACAGTTCCCTGGCAGGGCTCCCACCCTGCAGTGAGCTGGGGAAGGGAGACGGCAGAATGATGGTGCTCGTGGGATTCTGCCCTGCTCTTTGATTCTGAGGCTGTGGGACAGGTGCCTTTTCTAAATTACACACTAAGGTGGCAGGTCATTTCTAGCCACCCCAGCCCCACCTGGCAAATGAAGCCTTGGTTTTCAACAGATGGGCATTTCAGAGCAAAGTCCGGAGGCTCCCAGGTAAACTGGAAAACAGATGCTCTTGCCAGAAGGAAACTTGGCTGGGGAGGCCTGGTGGATACAGCAGCTGAGGAATCCCCAGAGCCCGGCAACCTGCCAGCTGGCCAAAACCTATAAAGGTCCTGGGTCTCAGGTTGCTGAAGTGGCATGCTCAGGGCTTTCTGGGACCCTGTTCTTTGAACATTTCCACAGTAAGTATGCCCCTCTTTGAGGCTGCTTCCTCATTTGTAAAAGGGGATGATACGACCTAGCTCAGGGGTTTTTTTGTTTGAACATCAAATGACGTGTGCACACAGTGAGCACTCAGTACAGAGTGGTCATCATACAGCTCATTGTCTTGGTGCCTCAATGACTTCCTCTGCAAACAGGGAGAGCAGTACTTACTTTGCATGAATACGCTGAGGATCAGGTGAAGTGAGATCTGTAGGCACTCAGCAAAGACTGCACGGAGCTTACGTCAACTTGGATGCTCTAAAGCCAAACCGAGCTCATCTCAGGATCTTCAGATCAAGTTATCAGACTGGCAGGTGGGAGGAATGCCACAGTATATCCAGATTTCTAAAAGGTAGGTGACAGAAGTCTGTCGGAAAATGCTTTTAGACATGATGAAAACACGTGGCCTAAGCACCGATGCCTCTGACTGCCGGAGCAATCAGCAAAAAAGTTAATATCAATAAAGAAAGATTTTTCGTATTATGGGTAGGGCTCTAGAATATGAATGAATATGACTTTTTAAAATTACTGATTTGCATTAAGACAGAAACTAGGCTTATTGAATTTGGAAATGATCCCAAACTGGGACAAAAGCAAAAACAGCAAGATTTCAACAGAATGAAAAGATGGGCCAAAACCATCATAATATTCAATGGGAAAAAAATGTAAAGCCTGGAATTTGGGTTAAAACAAAAACAACAACATCGCTGGAGAGCACAAGATGGAGAAAACAAGTATAAAATTCATGTAAAAGAAAAAAGAAGAGGAAAAAACTACATTTAAAAAATAAATCAATGTGAATCATTGGTGTGATGTAACTGCCAGAAAAACAAAGGCAATCTTTGGCTGTATTAATAAAACAACAGTGCCCAGAAAAAGGGAAGAAATAGTTGCAATATGCTCTAACAGCTACTCAAACTGGAGCCTTTCTAGAGAAAAAATAAGCAGAATAATAGAAGGTCTAGAAGGTCACGTGGTCTGAGAAACAGGTGAATAAAAAGGAAATAAAAGGTGAAGAAGGGACTTCCCTGGTGGCACAGTGGTTAAGAATCCGCCTGCCAATGCAGGGGACATGGGTTCGAGCCCTGGTCTAGGAGGATCCCACATGCCACAGAGCAGCTAAGCCTGTGCGCCACAACTACTGAGCCTGCATGCCACAACTACTGAAGCCCACGTGCCTAGAGCCCATGCTCCGCAACAAAGGGAGGCCACCACAATGAGAAGCCTGTGCACCGCAACGAAGAGTAGCCAACGCTCGCTGCAACTAGAGAAAGCCCGCACGCAGCAATGAAGACCCAATGCAGCCAAAATAAATAAATAAAATAATTTAAAAAAAAAAAGGTGAAGAAAGTGGGGGACTTCCCTGGTGGTACAGTGGTTAAGAATCCACCTGCCACTATATGCCAATAAAATGGACAACCTGGAAGAATGGAAAAATTCTTAGAAAAGCACAACGTTTCAAGACTGAACCAGGAAGAAATAGAAAATATAAAGAGACCAATCACAAGCACTGAAATTGAGACTGTGATTAAAAATCTTCCAACAAACAAAAGCCCAGGACCAGATGGCTTCACAGGAGAATTCTTTCAAACATTTAGAGAAGAGCTAACACCTCTCCTTCTCAAACACTTCCAAACTCATTCTACGAGGCCACCATCACCATGACACCAAAATCAGACAACGATGTCACAAAGGAAGAAAACGACAGGCCAATATCACTGATGAACATAGATGTAAAAATCCTCAACAAAATACTAGTAAACAGAATCCAACAGCACATTAAACGGATCACACACCATGATCAAGTGGGGTTTATCCCAGGAATGCAAGGATTCTTCAATATACACAAATCAATCAATGTGATAAACCATATTAACAAATTGAAGGAGAAAAACCATATGATCATTTCAATAGATGCAGAAAAAGCTTTTGAAAAAATTCAACACCCATTTATGATAAAAAACCATCCAAAAAGTAGGCATAGTGGGAACTTACCTCCACATAATAAAGGCCATATATGACAAACCCACAGCCAACATCATTCTCAATGGTGAAAAACTGAAACCATTTCCTCTGAGATCAGGAAACAAGACAAGGTTGTCCACTCTCACCACTCTTATTCAACATAGTTTTGGAAGTTTTAGCCACAGCAATCAGGGAAGAAAAAGAAATAAAAGGAATCCAAATCGGAAATGAAGATGTAAAGCTGTCACTGTTTGCAGATGACATGATACTATACATAGAGAATCCTAAAGATGCTACCAGAAAACTACTAGAGCTAATCAATGAATTTGGTAAAGTAGCAGGAGACAAAATAAATGCACAGAAATCTCTTGCATTCCTATTCAGTAATGATGAAAAATCTGAAAGTGAAATTAAGGAAACACTCCCATTTACCACTGCAACAAAAAGAAAAAATACCTAGGAATAAACCTACATAAGGCGTTAAAAGACCTGTATACAGAAAACTATAAGACACTGATGAAAGAAATTAAAGATGACACAAACAGATGGAGAGATATACCATGTTCTTGGATTGGAAGAATCAACATTGTGAAAATGACTCTACTATCCAAAGCAATCTACAGATTCAATGCAATCCCTATCAAACTACCAATGGCATTTTTCACAGAACTAGAAAAAATTTCACAATTTGTATGGAAACACAAAAGACCCCGAGTAACCAAAGCAACCTTGAGAAAGAAAAACGGAGCTGAAGGAATCAGGCTCCCTGACTTCAGACTATACTACAAAGCTACAGTAATCAAGACAGTATGGTACTGGCACAAAAACAGAAATATAGATCAATGGAACAGGATAGAAAGCCCAGAGATAAACCCACGCACATATGGTCACCTTATTTTTTATAAAGGAGGCAAGAATATACAATGGAGAAAAGACAGACTCTTCAATAAGTGGTACTGGGAAAACTGGACAGTTACATATGAAAGAATGAGATTAGAACACTCCCTAACACCATACACAAAAATAAACTGAAAATGGATTAAAGACCTAACTGTAAGGCCAGACACTATCAAACTCTTAGAGGAAAACATAGGCAGAACACTCTATGACATAAATCACAGCAAGATCCTTTTTGACCCACCTCCTAGAAAAATGGAAATAAAAACAAAAATAAACAAGTGGGACCTAATGAAACTTCAAAGCTTTTGCACAGCAGAGGAAACCATAAACAAGACCAAAAGACAACCCTCAGAATGGGAGAAAATATTTGCAAATGAAGCAACTGACAAAGGATTAATCCTCAAAATTTACAAGCAGCTTATGCAGCTCAATAACAAAAAAACAAACAACCCAATCCAAAAATGGGCAGAAGACCTAAATAGACATTTTCCAAAGAAGATATACAGTTTGCCAACAAGCACATGAAAGGATGCTCAACATCATTAATCATTAGAGAAATGCAAATCAAAACTACAATGAGATATCATCTCACACCAGTCAGAATGGCCATCATCAAAAAATCTACAAACAATAAATGCTGGAGAGGGTGTGAAGAAAAGGGAACCCTCTTGCACTGTTGGTGGGAATGTAAATTGATACAGCCACTATGGAGAACAATATGGAGGTTCCTTTTTTTTTTTTTTTTTTTTTTGTGGTACGTGGGCCTCTCACTGTTGTGGCCTCTCCCGTTGCGGAGCACAGGCTCCAGACGCGCAGGCTCAGCGGCCATGGCTCACAGGCCCAGCCGCTCCGCGGCACGTGGGATCTTCCCGGACCGGGGCATGAACCCGTGTCCCCTGCATTGGCAGATGGACTCTCAACCACTGCGCCACCAAGGAAGCCCTGCAGGTTCCTTTAAAAACTAAAAATAGAACTACCAAACGACCCAGCAATCCCACTACTGGGCATATACCCTGAGAAAACCATAATTCAAAAAGAGTCATGTACCACAATGTTCATTGCAGCTCTATTTACAATAGCCAGGACATGGAAGCAACCTAACTGTCCACTGACAGATGAATGGATAAAGAAGATGTGGCATATACATACAATGGAATGTTACTCAGCCATGAAAAGAAACGAAATTGAGCTATTTGTAGTGAGGTGGATGGACCTAGAGTCTGTCATACACAGTGAAGTAAGTCAGAAAGAAAAAAACAAATACTGTATGCTAACACATATATATGGAATCTTTAGGGGAAAAAAAAGGTTCTGAAAAACCTAGGAGCAGGACAGGAATAAAGACACAGACGTAGAGAATGCACTTGAGGACACAGGGAGGAGGAAGGGTAAGCTGGGACGAAGTGAGAGAGTGGCATGGACTTACATACACTACCAAATGTAAAATAGGTAGCTAGTGGGACGCAGCTGCATAGCACAGGAAGATCAGCTTGGAGCTTTGTGACCACCTAGAGGGGTGGGATAGGGAGGGTGGGAGGGAGACGCAAGAGAGAGGAGTAATGGGTATATATGTATATGTATAGCTGATTCACTTTGTTACAAAGCAGAAACTAACACACCATTGTAAAGCAATTATAATCCAATAAAGATGTTAAAAAAAGCTATCCTCTGGTTGGAGGTATTGCCAGGTTCTAAAGCTGCCGCAGGCAAGCAAACTACCGATGGCGCTAAGTTCAAAGCTGCCAAATATCTTTCCCAAAGTCAAGTCAGGGAAAAGAAACGTCCAACAGTAAATGTTCCATCTCTCCTCCAGATGCAATAAAAGGAGGATGCTGAGGATCCATCCATACTTGCTCGTGCTTGGAGAGAGTTCTCGCTGCCTACCTTCCATCCCAGAGGAAACTCGCTCCTCTCCGCGAGAATGGGCACAAGAGATCTCCAAATTTCAGGGATCCCGCTCGGGGTGATTGCTCTCCCTTTATCATTTTCGGTCAGATGAAGGAAAGGGGCGACATCACCCCCCCGCGGAGGGCGTGCGCAGCAGCTGAGGTCGAGGGGGGGGCGGGGTCGGCCAGGAACCCCTCCGCCGGAGCCCCGGGCGCTACCCGGTCCTCCTCCTCCGCGCCGTAACTTGCTGCATCCCCGCTGCCCGGCACAATAGAGGCTCCGCCCTCCCTCCGCGCCAGCGCTTCGCGGCGCAGTCGCCCAGCAGCCCTCGCAGCTGCCCGCCCCACACCCCCACCGGGTCCCCTTGCGCCCCCAGGCTCCCAGCCACCCGCCCCCGCGCGCCCCGCCCCGCCCGCCTCTGCCGGGACCCCTTCCTTCCACCTGAGCCCTCTCCAGAGGACGGCGCGCTCGGCGAGCCTTACCACCTCCACCTTCCCCGTCACCTCCTCCTATCCTGCGCCCCACTCTCTACCGGGGCGCACGGTCGGGGCTGATCGCGTTGGAAAGGAGATGACCAGGGTCTCTAGGGAGCATCTTCCCGCCCCGCTCAGCCGCACCCAGCTTTGGAAGGCGCTGTGAGCAGCCACTCTCGGGCTCCAGCCAGACACCCTCTCGCCTTAGTCCTTGCCGAGACACCCCCCCTCCACCCCACCGGACCCCAGCCATTCTCCGAAGGGGCCGAGCTCCCTCTTGTCGCGTCCCTCATGGCCAAGTCTTTGCGGCTAGCTCTCTGCTTCGCTCTGGTTATGGCTCTGGGCTGGGGGTACAGCACTCCCCCGACTGGGACGACCGAGCCCCCAGATGTGCAGACGGTGGCGCCCACGGAGGACGAGACTCTGCAAAACGAAGCGGACAACCAGGAGAACGTTTTATCTCAGGTAGGCTGCGAGTCCCATGCTCCCCCCTCTTGCCCTGGGTAGTGGCAAGAGCCTTAAGATGGTCCTTGCTGAAGCGTTCGGAAGCAGCCTTTCTCCCTCCATTACCAAAGGGGAGGGCACTTTTCCTTTATCAGAATATTTTCTTAAGCAAATGGACATGGGTCCTCCTCTCAAAATCATAGGGTCTTTCAAAGTTACAGAATCAGGAGAAAGGAGAGGAGAAGGAAGGGAAGACACCACACAACTCCCTGAGAAGAAGAAAAAAAAAAAATCAAAACCTTTTGGTTGAAGGGGTGTAGAAAGTGTGGCCATCTCTTGTCTGTGTGGCTGGTTGTCAGAATTGGAATGTGAAAACAGGCAGGCATGCTGGACAGGAGGCAGATGGCGTAACCCATGGGGAGATAGTTCATTGCTCGGAGTGAGACACCCAGGGAGAGAACAGAACAGCAACAAGTGTGAGGAATATGAGATGACCCCCAAACAGAGGGACTGATGGTAAGTCCCCCCCCATATTGAGAAGGTGAAATGGAAATGCAGATCCAGTCAGGTCCGGCAGACGCTAGTGGGGAGGGGAGGGAGTGACAGCTGATAGGGACAGGATCTGTAACGTATCCTTTTATGAAGTACTTTCACTTGGTTTATTTGACTCGATCCCCGCACAATCCTTATTCCCATTCTATAGTTAAGGACCATAAGGCTTAGAAGAGTAAAGGGCCCTAGAGATGGGTAGAGCCAGGTCTTCTGACAATCTCACGGTTGTCCCAACCCAGATCTCGTGACTGTAAAAGACAGTTCTCTCTAGAGTGTTTATTTCATGCTTTCCAGAGCCTGCATGATGATTGTGTGGTGGGTGTCGTCATAATCCTAAGGATGAGGGATGGCTGAGAAAGGGTTCCTATAGTGCTGCCGTACCTCCACTAAGCCTTGGGACTGGGATCCTTGGCTCCTTTCTGTAGAAACACTTGGCATTTATCAAGCACTAGTCTCCTCACCCTTCCTTTAATAATTATGCTAATACGTGCCCTGTACTCACCCATAACCTCACACTGACCCCCAAAGCGAAAAGACATATAAATCCTTCACATTGGGGCTCTGGAGGACCATCAACAAAAGCCTTCCTGAAACCGGAGCCTCCTGATAGGAAGGAATCCACCCAAGCTCTCAGAGCAGGGATATGTAGGAATCTAGGCAGAGTCTCAGGGAGCAGACAGCTACGATTTACTCTCAGCACATAAAGACTGGCCAATTAAGTCACCCTGAACTACACAGCTCCTTCTTCCACTGGTCCATTCTGCATTTGACAACAGTCCTAAAACAAATATTAGTGTTAGCAGAAACCCAACCCTTGTAAAAAAAACATAACGAGACTTCTTCCCCCCTCCGACAGCATCCCAGGAACATATCCACTCCAACAAGCTCAAAGCTTGCCTGACAGGGTCATTAGTCAAATGAAGGGAACCCTTCTCTGTGCCCACAAAGGGAGCCCTAACTTCAGGGATGTAGGATGTCTTGGAGAGGAGCTGGGGAGGAGCCTTTTCCCCAGCAAGTGCCTAGGATCGTGGTTCCAGAAAGCCTGCTGTTATGTGTTTTCCTGCCTGGGGAGGCCGGCGGGGACAAGCACTCAGAAGGAAATGTTTAGCGCTGTAGAAGCCGCAAGTGCTGCCAGTTCGCTCTCCTGGCTTTGTCTTGGGGTTTGGGTGCAGAAGCTATTCTAGGATCCGTATGAACCCTTGGGCTGAGTAAACCTTACTGACGTTTGGATCTGTCTCTCTCCTCCCAGTTTCTTTTCTCCAAATCTAACCCATCCTTTGAGACCAGATCAGATGCCATTTCCTCCAAGAAGTCTTCCCTGGTGCCCGGCTAGAGACACTCTCTGTGGCCCTCTGTTTGAGCTCCCGTTGCACTCCCACTTCAGGGGGCCTTAATACTCCCTAATTGCTGTGACTGTTATTTCTATATCTCCTGCACTGTAAGCTCCTTGAGAGCAGTCTCTCTGTCTGGCCCATTGCTTTGCCTCTCACAGCACCTAGCTCAGTCCCAAGGTGGCACTCAATAAATGGTGAATGAATGAAGGAGGACAGAAGCCAGTAGTCTTGAAATTGGAATGTCAGTTTTCCAATCCCTCCATCAATCCCTTCTCCTTTCCTTTTTCAATCTAAATCTGGATTCTAGCTAAGGCAAGGACTACCGGAAGGATGACAGGGCTCATTTGTTTTTTTCCTTTAAATGATGAAAGGCTAAGGCCCCCTGAGAAATGCACAGCTTTCCAAGGTAAACAAAGAGAGCTGAACTCTGAGTGCCTCCCAGGAAATGCTAGAGTCAGCAAATTGTGTTGCGATGACCTTTTCAACTCCACATCAGAGCTGTCTGAGGTCTCTGGCTAGCAGGACACCTGACAAAGTGAACGGAGAGCCTTCTTCAGGACCCTAAGTGATGCCTGTGTTTGCACACCCTCAACCTGTTCTCTCTCTCTTTGTCTAGTTGCTCGGAGACTATGACAAAGTTAAGGCCGTGTCTGAGGGCTCGGACTGTCAGTGCAAGTGTGTAGTGCGACCCCTGGGCCGAGACGCCTGCCGAAGGGTCAACGAGGGGACCTCCAGGAAGGAAGACTTCTACACTGTGGAAACCATCACCTCAGGCTCATCCTGCAAGTGTGCCTGTGTTGCACCGCCATCCGCCCTCAATCCCTGTGAGGGAGACTTCAGGCTCCAGAAGCTTCGGGAGGCAGACAGCCGGGACTTGAAGGTAGGACCTGGTGTGGGTTGATGCCTGGGTGAGAGGGTGCCTTAGGGACCCATGCGTCTGGCAAGGCTGTTGCTGGGGATTGTAGGCCTCTGAGTAAGTGGGCCCTGTTTTAGCCTTTAAAGGAGGTCAGACCCTGGCCTGAGAGTGTTGCGTGTGGACCCAAAGCTGATGATCTGACCAACTGGTCGTTTGCCACTCTAACGTCTGAGGGAGATGCCTAGAGCAAAGCGTGCCCGCCTCTCTCACGGAGCCAAGGAGGCTGGGCCTGGGAGCAGCTGCCAGACCCAGCCGGCCGAAAGAGCTCAGCATTCTTCTCCAGGAGAGTTACTGCCACGATTTGCTGTCAGCACAGGAGGCACCCCAAAGACACACAGAGAGAAGTGAGCCTTTAGTCTTCATTGCAAGGGCTGGGTGACCCAGAGAAGAAGAGGCCTGGGGCCTGCTCTAGGTCCAGTCATCAAACTTCAGTCCTGTAATTCTGGTCCACAGGATGGGGAAGCTCAAGCCCTACCTGGGGCGGCCCAGTGGGTCAGCTGAGGGCTTCATCTCATCCTGTCCTCCCCTCTTCATCTGCAGCGTGGGGTCGTGGGACGAGCTTGGCTTGGAGTCAGACTTGGGTTCAAATCAGTGCTCTGCTACTGCTTGCTCTGTGATGCTACTCAAGTTACTCACCTGATCTGACCTCAGTCTCCTTGAGTTAAAAAGTAGGAAGAATAACATCTACCTTTGGGGGTTGTTTTGAGAATCGGTGAGATGACAGCTATTGAGTACTTGGCACAATACCTGACATATAGTTGAGGCTCAGTAGACACTATTTCCATTAATGAATGACCATGTAAAGTGCTACTGCTGTGCCGGCAGCTGGTACACACTCGGTAACTGGTCATCATTGATATTCCTTTAAGCAGAGTAGGGTTTACCAATAAGATGAGTGTCCCAGGATTCAGCCACATCACTCAGAACTACAGCTCTGCCGTGAAACAATCTCTGAACCAAAGGCACAGTTACCCAGTTATAGGACTGGATTCTTGGGGGATTCTGAAACAACAGTACGCAAAATTTTAGGAATCAGAAAATCATCACAGTACATATTAATCAGCTACCCTCCCTTGGCCTTTACCCAGGATTCAGCTATCTTCCTCTGAGGGGGAGGAAGGAGATCTTCTAAACATGAGCATTTCATACGCTGAATTCTTCATCTCATAGAAAAGCTGTTATTGGAGGAGCAGAGGTTGCACAATAGTGTCCAACAAACTCTTCAGGGATGGTCCTTGGCAGGGAGGCTCAGTTTAAGCATCTCTCATCTGCTTCCTTAACCTGCACTCTGCATGCCCTGGATGTCACCAGCGCCTCAGCCACCTTCCTCCCAGTGGCTCTGTACTGGCAGGAAGGACAGTGTTGAAAAAACTGAGAGAGCTGGGTACCCTTTGACAACTTGCCGCCTCAAAGGTGGGCCACTGGGTCTCTTTTACCCCAGGGGCAGTTTTGCTTTTAGTGCTAAGGAAAAGCTTGTTGGTGTCTTCCAGGGACTTCAGCAGACAATGCATGTGAGTGTTTCAGATCACTTGTTGTGGGCCAAGTACTGTACTAGGTATCATGGGTAATCAAAGATGAAGATGACATAGCACTACTTCCAAGGAGCTCACAGTCTAGTATGAAAGACAGACATGCATGCCACTGATGGACTTAGTAAAAGAAGTATAAACAGTTCGGCGAAGCTGTCCAGACCTCAGTTGACTTGTTCTTGTAGGATTCTCCCATTTTCTTACCCACGTATTCCAATAGACAGAGTACACCTACACCATTGGGTCTGCTTATGTGCCCACCCACACAAGTGCTGGTTTCTGAGGGCCACCTCTCAACTTCTGGCTAGTGGCTTCCCTGTCCAGCCTCCAACATGGAGATCTAAAAGGAAACGTCTCCCTCTGGACCTGTCTGCCCCAGCCTTGGACTAATTAACGCCTGCCTTTGTTTCATAGCTCTCCACCATCATAGACATGCTGGAAGGAGCTTTCTACGGCCTGGATCTCCTGAAACTGCATTCGGTTACCACCAAACTGGTGGGGAGAGTGGACAAACTAGAGGAGGTAAGGAAGAGTCTGGGTTTCCATATCTTTCTCTTGATCTGGCCCCAAAGTGCATCGAACTTACCATACACTTTTCTTCAGAAAGCATGTACCCTGGCTGTGTTTAACCCATTATTCTTTGGAAAGAAAAAAATATACACAAAACATAAAACACTCATGCAAAATCATGCCAAATTGTGGGTGACAAAGAGAAATAGTGAAATGTAAATACCTTCCTTTTTCATAGATAAGAACCATATAATCAATGTATATCTATTTTCCCCTTGACTTCCAGGGAACTCAGAGTTAAATAAAATGTAAAGGTGCCGTAAGCATCTTACTTCCAGTTTTAAGATGGAGTCATGTCTCTTCTGGGTATATGTTTGTTAATTTCTCTTTTAAAAAATTGTTTTGGTACATGCCTCTGTGTGTGTGTGTTGGGGGGGTACTCCATCTCAAATCCATTCTAGAGAAAGAAGACATAAAAATGATTACTAATAAATAATATTCCTTCTTGCAAAACATTCAGCCACAGGAAGAATAGACTAGTCATTTAATTTTCATAGACAGAGGTACCTCATTTGTATGACTGAGTTCTAGAGAGATGCATAGCTGGAGCTATGGTTTTCAGCTGGTGTGTGATACGATGATGGGAGATAAAAGTCATTATAAACAATCATGTTGACATTGTTCTGTTGCTGTAACGCTTTCACATAGAAATAAGAAGTCATTTAGTTATCAGAAAAAGAATGATCATCATTCAGCCTGATTGGTAAGAAGCTTATGGATGTTTCTTCGACTGGCATCCAGCTCTGGAATGGATACTTGAAACAGTGACTCAAAGAGCTGCTGCTTCAAGTAGAAAACTATTTAATTTTTAGAATTTTTTTAAACATTTTTTATTGGAGTATAGTTGCCTTACAATGTTGTGTTAGTTCCTACTGTACAGCAAAGTGAATCAGCGATACGTATACCTACATACCCTCTTTTTTGGATTTCCTTCCCATTTAGGTCACCACAGAGCACTGAGTAGAGTTCCCTGTGCCATACAGTAGGTTCTCATTAGTTACCTACATCATACATAGTATCAAAAGTGTATATATGTCAATGCCCGTCTCCCAGTTCATCCCACCCGCTCCCCTTCCCCCTTGGTGTCCATACGTTTGTTCTCTATGTTAGAATGTTAATATAAGAGGTAAATTTAGGACTTCCCTGGTGGCGCAGTGGTTGAGAGTCTGCCTGCCGATGCAGGGGACACGGGTTTGTGCCCCGGTCCGGGAAGATCCCACATGCCGCGGAGCGGCTGGGCCCCTGAGCCATGGCCACTGAGCCTGCGCATCTGGAGCCTGTGCTCTGCAAGGGGAGAGGCCACAACAGTGAGAGGCCTGCGTACCGCCAAAAAAAAAAAGAGGTAAATTTAATAAACATATTAATATATTCCTCCTGAAAAAGTGGGCTTTTGTGGGTCTCTCATGGAGGAGCTGAGGTTCCCTGATGGGTGATTCGTAGGTAGGATGAGAAAAAAGTAAGGATCTTTAGTGTGGCAGAAAGGGAACTCGCTGTACTAGGAGTCAAGACAGAGTGAATTACTCTTTGTTTGCAAGCAGCCATATCTCACTTTCTCCATCTGTGAAGTGGGAAAGGTCCCCTACCTACTTTGTACGATTGCTGAGGAGATAAAAGTTGAGCTACTCATTTTGGAAACACTTTGAAATGCTAAATAAAACAAAGCACTCAGGTTATGACCAAGGAGTGAGTGCGGGCAACTGTCCCTCTGTTGCTATGCCAAGAGAACTGGGACAAGGCTGATGAAACGCTGTGGTTTCAAGGATTGATTTCAGCACACTCCCTACACTCCTAAAAATGTTCCCAGAAAGTGAACACCGGATCCTTCTCAACCCACCCTTAGCCTTAGCTCCCCCGGTGCTGGGATGAAGTGTTTTCTGAACATGGCCATTTGCTCTGGGAGGGTTGGTAGGTCCACAGTCATGTCAGTTATGAGGTCTAATGAGCGGGGTCAGGACATTGGAGCCCAAGCTTGTAGGCAGATCAAGGTGGCCAACGGGATCATGGCAGTCCACTCTTATCACCCCAGTCTTCCTGGAGGGGCTCCCTAAGAGAATCAGGCCACTTGGCATCTCGGGTCTCTCCTTTCCTGACGTTGACAGCTGGAATGATGGGATTCGGAATGGTCAACACCATCCTACTACCAATGGACTTCACGTGGGCTTGGGATTCTTTCTGCTATTTAAAACCACCTTCTGATCCTTTCAGATGGGTTCAAAAGGAATTAAACCAAGATCCCATTGGACCTTCAAAGTTGGAAAGTGCCTGTCTTTCTCTTGGCCCCTAGAACCATCCAAATGTGCAATGCCCCTTTAAAAAAAAAAAAGATTGATTTTCTACAGGAACAGGGGTGACAGCCACCCCTTCTGCCTTTACCTGACCTTGGCAGCCACATGTTTTTCATTCTGTCTGGAGAACACAGCCTGGGAAGCATAGCTCTGGGGGTAGAACACAGTGTTCACGAGGCCAAGGTCAGGCACTCGGCCTCTGAGAAGGCCAGTGGGCTGAGCTTTGTTCAAGGCCTATAATGTTTCCAGCCTCGTCTAGCAGCTGAGCCCTCCCTGCTGGCAAAGGGAAGGAGTGTAGATGAATTTGGTGCAGTGCCACTACCCAGCATGATGTATCTTCTGTGCAGTCATACAGTCACTGGGTTTTTGCCCAAACCAACCTTAGTTATATCGAGAGCTACCTCTTTTTCAAAACTGTGGAATGATTAGTAGCAAAAACTGGACCTTTATAATAATCATCACCATCATCCCTTATATTTGTATAGCATTTGTGGTTTTAAAGCATCCCATATACATTTCGCTTATTACTTCCTGTGAGCTGGACAGGATTTGAGACCCAAGGAAATGAGATGACTTTCCTTCAGTCCGAGTGCTAGTGAAGTATAGGCTGGAGCTCAGGCCTCCTGGTTCCTGGTTCCTCAGAGCCCTTTCTAATCAACCTCATAAGTTTCTTCAAATCATTGCTGGCCGCCCTGGGAGCATCAGTTTTTCCTAACCAGAACTTACAGCAATAGCTCTTCCAAGGGAATTTCTAGGCAGAACCATGGCCATACCCCATAAATCCTGTTAATAGGATTAAAGTTAATTTAGAGAAGGTCCCATCCAGTGAAAGTTTCCCCACACAGGCACCCCAAGATGACAGGGTGCTTTGGTGTGACAACAGATACAGATGGGTCTGGGCCCTGGGCCCACAGACCAGAGCAATGTCTCTCAGCTTCAAGTCCAGCCACTCGTCTCCTGGCTCTCGCTGGCTGACTCTGTCTGCAGTCTGCATGCAGTGAAAAGGCAGAATGTTGGGTAAATGGAAAAAACACTCCTTCTCCAGCCTGGCTCTGCAGGAGGAATGGGAGTGAAACTCTGCTCCTGGTCTTTGAATATTCTTGAATCCCAAAGAGAGCTCTTTGGAGGTCAGACCAGACAAAAGGGTCAAATTGGAGGGACATCTTGCCCAGAGTAAGATCAGTACTTGGCAGAAGAAGTAGGCACGCACATGTGTATACATTCACCTCAGCTATGTAGGAGGATGTAAGAATGGAAACTCCATTTGTAGATGAAAGAGGAAGAAAGGAGAGAGAAATGGAATCTGAACTGTTGAGAATCTCACCCTTGGTAAAATCAGCTCTGGAAGCTCTTGTTGGTGGAGTGATTTTGGTTGAGCTTCTGTTTTAAATTGTGAAAAATAACACATGTATAGAAAAGTGCATAAACAATGACTGTACAGCTTAGCAAGTTATCATAAAGCAAATACCCATGTAACCAGCACCCAGCTCAAGAAACACCCCAAAAGCCCCCCACATGTCTTCTCCCACTCACATCCCCCCCGAAGGGAACCTCTATCCTGGCTTTATGTTAATCATCTTCTTGCTTTTCTTTGCAGTTTCATCACCTAAGGATGCATCCCTAGATACAACAGTTTTGTCTGGTTTTGAACTTTAAATATGTAGACTCCTACAGAAGTGTGTGTCTGTGTGTGCACGTTGGGCTTCTTCCACTCAACTTAATGTTTTTAATACTCACCTATGTCATTTTTTGGCTTGTAGTTCATTCATTTTTATTCCTGTGTAGTATTCTAGTGTGAGATTATACCACAATTTATTGATCTGTTCCACTGATGGCGGATATGGGGGTTATTTTTAGTTTTGTAATTCATAGTAGCCCCAGGGGCATCCCTCTATAGGCACATCCTGTACGTGCATACATTTCTCTGTGATGTGTAAGTAGGAATGGAACTACTGGGCTGTTAGTTATGCTTATCGGCAACTTTAGGGGATACAGCCGACCTTGCACAGCCACATGTTTTCTCATCTGTGGATTCAACCAATTTGAGTTCACATGGAATTCAACGTTTATAATTACTTGGATGTGACTGTGTACACATGTGCCTTTGTATATGTGTGGGTGTATGTCCCAGGCTCTTGAAATAGATGCATGCCTACAATTTGGTTCAACCACAGAAATTTTGGGGGGATCGAAAATATTCCCCCCCACGTTCCAGAAAGCACCAAAAAGCACAACTTGAATTTGCTATACACCAGCAACTATTTCCATAACATTTCCATTGTATTAGGTATCATAGGTCATCTAGAGATGATTTAAAGTATACAGGAGGGTGTCTTCAGGTTTTATGCAAATCCTACACCATTCTATATAGAGGACTTGAGTGGGTTCTGGTATCTGTGGGGAGTCCTGGAACTCATCGCCTGCAGAGACCAAGGGGCGACTGTATTGCCAGGCTGTTCTCCCACGTGGTAGTACGAGTTCATGTTGCCTCCAGCAGGGTGTGAACGCGCCGCACACATTCTTACCGAAACTTGGTATTGGCAGACTTTCTAATTTTTATCAATTTGGAGCACGTATCTTAGCGGGACCCTTTCACTGTGTGCCACAAACTTAACCCCCCAAACCGCTTTCCTGTTCCCCTAGTGGAGTCCTGAAACCGCACGGGCATTCCTGTAGAACTTGTCCAAGTAGAAGTAACATCCAAGGTAGTCAGTGGTCCAAGAACCTTCTATGTGGTAGATCCAGGCTGACACTCTTCTGAAAGTGGCTGGGAAAGGAAAAGGGATGCAGGAAGGACCGGTATGTATTGGAGCTGGGGTGGGTGTAGGCACAGAATATAGGTGCCAGGAGAGATAGGAACTAGAAGTCTAGAAGGAAAATCTGTAGCTTCCAAAGGCAAAGGCAGACCCTATTCATTACATGTAGACCTGTCGTTGGCACAGATTCAGCTCAGAAGACTTTTGCTCTGAGCGCTGAATGCACCCAGAGACACAAAGACTTGTAGGCTGCCCAGGCCAAAAAGTGGATTCTGATGACAGCAGGACAAGAGGCAGAGGTACAGGCCTAGTACCACGTACTGCTTCCAGGAGTAGATTTATTATCCAAGTAAAGAAAAAGACAGACAGAGGGCCAGGTCGTTAAAATAATTTATTCTAGCATCAAGGCTTTAGTTGAATTAAGTCATGCCCATAAAAATTGCAAATCTTTGTGAAGAAATGCCCTACCTCCACTTAGCTGCAGTACAACTGGCAACATTTATAATTACTTGGATGTGACTGTATACACATGTGCCTTTGTATACACGTGGGTGCATATCCCAGGCTCTTAAAATAGATGCATGCCTACAAGCTTCCCAAAGTGTGATTTCTGTTGCCCAAGTGTGTGTGTGACTCCTTTTCTCTCACACCTACCCGCCGGAGTTTGCAAACCCCATCCGTGAGTACAGATGGCATCGTGGAACCTTGTGTGTCATCTGAAGCTTTTTCTTCTGATACTGTTGCGTCCAAGTGGGATTTAAAGTCTACAATGGATTTACCAGACCCAGAACTGGCCCTCTCCCCAGAATGCGCTGGCACAAGCACTACTGAGGACTTCTGCCCCAGACGTAAGGATTTGGTGGCCTTTGTGTTTCTGGTCTGGAAGGCAAGATCAAAGGATCATTCCTGACTCTGGGGGATATATCTTTTTACCAGCTAACAGGAAAATGTAATTTTTGTCTGTGCAGGCCTGGCCATGGGTTAGGGGACCTGTCTCTTTCCACGCCTCTCCTCTCTGCCCTCCCTCCACTCACATCAAGACACCCCAAGTGCTTACTCTCTCTCCTGATCAAATCTGCACTCACAGAAGGGTTTGCTGTCAATCGTTTCACTCTCCTCCTTACTCAAGTGCAGCCTTGGAGAGGAGTGTCGCTCCCCCTGTCTGACCATAATGTCCTCATCTGTGAAAAGGGAAAGGGTTGGAGATAATATTTCTAAGATACATTTCAGCTCTAACGTTATTTAATTCGGTTTACATCTTAGTATGGGTTCAGGTCAATATATAACCTCTCCTGGGTTTTACATATACTTCAAATCTAATCTGTCACTGTGGCGTGAAAGCTTTTCTTCTTGGCTAAAGGGATGTAAGGTGTGAGCCTCAGCCCTCCGTCTGCTGGCCTGGGAATAGCTTGCAGCTGCCGGGATGTGAGGGAGCGTGTGGTTGTACTGTGGGGTTCATCATCAGAGGCCTGGGGGCTTCTTGCTCTTTACTTTTTTGACTATCTTCCAGGCTCTGGACTTCCTGAGGACAGCCTGGGTCTAAGTCATCTTTGTTTGCCAAAGTTTAGCCCAACGTGGATGTGGACTAGATGCTCAACAGCTGTTAGGTTGGGGGAGTGACTGAACACGTCAGCTGGCCGCCCCCTGCAGCCAGGTGGGCCTGCCCTGTGGTCAGGGTTTGTGCTGTGTCCTGCCTGTCCTGTCAGCTGCGGCGCCAGCTGTTTCTAGCTGCTCTCCCCATCCAGCTGTCTTATAGGGGCTGGAGACAGCTGTCGCCTAGGGTGTCTGTCCCAGGCCACCTGGTCCTAGTTGTGTCATGGAGGGTTCTGAGGGGGGAAGGGCAGGGCGAACTATGGGAACTCCGAGCCCTCCCACCAGGTCCGATTACTCGCACACTATCTCACTTCACTCCCACAAGGAACCGTGCTCCCTCTGTCCTCAGGCTTGCCGTCTGCCTCTGAGCCTTGTGCTCATCCAGCCATCTACTAGTGGGGGCGCATGCCTGCTGCATGACTTGGGGCCATGGTTTGGCTCAGCTGCAATCTTGCTTAGTCTCCTTCTACAGGAGTCTCTTTACCACACACCAGCTCTGGGTCCTTGCCTTCTTCCCTGTCCCAGCCACGCCAAACCTTAGCTCCCCTCCCCTTTTCCACCTGTGTATCTGCTACTGAGATCCCACGAGTCCGTCCCACTCCACCTTCGGCGACGCGTGTCAAGCCCTGTTTTGTGTGCTGTGCCACATACAGCTCTTCATTCGTTCTCCAAACCAAGCCTGGTGAGGTAGGTATCATTATTCCTTCCTCCTCGAACTGATGGGGCCTGGAGTGTTCCCATCACTTGCCTTACGTAGTTACGTAAAACCAGGTAGTGACTGTGGTGTAGGTTTCATACCTGGTCTCCAGAGCCAGCACTTCGGCCACCACACCTCGTTCCTGGTTCTGGTTGGGAAGACAAGACCACAGAGAGCTGATAGAGCTTTGCGCTCTGGTTGTCTTTCCCTCGGGTCCCAACAGTTTTGGCTTAAGCTGTGCCGTGGTCTCACCCAGGCATGCGCACACTTGTCCAATAGCTGGACAAGGTCAGGACACAGTCTGTGCCCGTGGAACAGCCTTTCTGCACATGCCCATTGCACCAGTCTGCACATCTGCTTGTGTTGTCCCTCCATATGGCTCGTTGAAGCTGTCCTCTGACCAACTGTGCTGCCCAGTGCTGACTGCCAGCTGTACCCTCAGTTCCACCTACATCCAGTTCCCCTTCTCCCAGGGACTTGCCGAGTTTGCACACTGCCTCCCCTCTGGCACCTGTGCATCTGACTGTGGTCAGCACAGGACACCTGTGCCCAACTGGCAATGCGGGCTTGCTCTCAGTAGGTACCCTCCAATGCCCTACTACATGCCCCCAGCACGTGGCACTTGTTCTGTGAATACCTCTCAGTTCCTGAGCTCTGTCCACCCCAAGGACCGTGACACAGTTCCCAGATCTTTAATGGCCCTGACTGGCCGTATCCTGCCAACTGTGCCAGCCCTCTATCTACCTGTGCTTCTTCCCTCCTGCTTTCCCTCCTCATAGCACCAGGATCCTGGGCAGGGACCACGTGGTGTGCTCACCCCTGGCCGACAGGCACCCCTCCCACTTCCTCCAGCACGTTGCCAGTGCCATGCACAAGCCAAGTTGCACACACTGTAAATGTCACAGTTGCAGCTGTCCCAGAGGGGAAGAGCCAGAGGCATGAGGTCATGGAGTTCACCCTTCTCCCAGGGCAGGATCGAGAGTGTCTTGTGTGGGCACCATCCCCGGTGCCTCCTGAGATGCACCCCATAAAAGGCCCTTGGTGTGAGGAATGCAGAGCCCCAGGGAGGAGTGGGGAGCCCTGCAAGGCCAGCACGCCTGGGGAAGAGGTGGTTGCTGCTCTGCCGCCCTGGGGGACATCGGCTGGCTTGGCCCAGCAGGCCGATGGGGTGATGCCACCACCAGCCTGGTGTTTATTCAGGTGGCTGGCGGGCTTTGCTGTTCCCATGAGGGGAATAAAGAATATTGCTTCTCCGGGGTCTCAGGGCCAGGCCTGTCTCAAACCCTCCTCTGTGGAAACTCAGAATAATAGCTCCTCACTAAAACCAGAAAGGGTACTGGCATTTCTAAATCGATGAGAGGGGAGCCTTCCAGGGACCTAGGAAAACCAAACTCTGGAGGGCAGGGGCTAAACCTGTGGGGTTGCCCCTTTGCCTCACAGCGAGTGCAAGGACCAGTGCTGACTCTTTTGAGGTGTTCAGGAATTGGGTGGGATCTTGTTTTAGGCTACTTAGGCCAAACCATTGGGTCCACCCAGAGAGGGGTCCTAGGGCCACGGCTGGGCAGTAGTTGTGGACATGCCTCAGTCTCCACCTTAGACAAGTGTCGTCGATCTTGCCGATGAGCTAGCATCTGCATCTGTCCCATCCCTCTGACTTGCTTTCCTTCATTGCACTTTTCACTAGTTGATGTTTTCTTGTTTATTTATTGTTTACTTCCCCTCATGGAGGGTGGTCTTCATCAGAACAGGATCCTTGCTGGCCTGGCTTACCCTCAGTGCCCAGGGCTGAACTCATGAGTGCATTAATGAAGAAATACTATATCGAACCCCTGAACCTTCTGGGGCTTCATTACCTGTCCCAGGATGTGAGAGTTACAGGAGAAGATGCACAGGTGCACCTCTTAGCAGGTGCTTAAAGATGTACAGAAACGCTTGAATCCCACTCGGGCACCAGGAACTTTTCCTGTCGGCCCCAGAAAGAACCTGGTTCCTGTAAAACAGTCTTCCTCACACATTTGGGCCCCCTTTCCATTAGCTTTATCCCAAGCTTCCTACATTTAAGACCGTGCTTCCCAAACTTCAGTGTGTATGCAGATTGCCTGGGCATCTTGTTAAAATGCAGATTCTGATTCAGCGGGTCTGGGTCAGGTTGGAGCTTCTGCATTTTAACAAGCTCCTGAGTGACGGAGTGATGCCTGTGCTGGTGGTCTCTTTGAGTAGCAAGGATTTATGGGAATCCAACATTTTTATATTTCTCTGTATAGGCCTATCCTATTGTATATCCTGAAACCAAACTGACAGTGTTCACTGGCCCCTGTGATGTGCTCAGTGCTGCTGGAGAGCTGACGGAGTGCCAGGAACCTCTCCTGGTGTTCTTAGTGATCGAGCAAGTGAACTGAAGAAGCAGGGGCCGAGAGGCTGGGTGCTGGCTTCAGTTCTGCCACTTTTAAAAATGATCATGGGAAAAATCACATCCTTACTCCGGGCCTCAGTTTCCTCATTTGTGAAATGAAGGGTTAGGCTTGAGTTCTGGGGTCCATTCCAGCTGTAACAGTCCATGAAAAATAACAACCACTCAGTATGTCCCATGCACTTCCACATATAGTTTAACTCATTTAATCCCCATAACAACCCATAGGGCAAGTGCTAGTATTAACCCCATTTTACACATGGGCAAAACGAAGCACAGGGAGCTTAAGTAATTTGCCCGAGATAACAGATCTAGCGGTAGCACCATTGAGATGTAAACCAGACAGTTTCCTCCAGAATCCACGCTCTTAACCACTGTATTTGGCTGACCCTGATAACACTTATCAGGAATGACTGCACCCCCAGTAAAACCACTTATTCCGGGTATTCGTGAAACAAGACCTCTTCTCAAGGGCTTCAGCTCTCATAGTTGATTCTGTGCAATTTAGAGAGGTTGGCTTGGCCTTAGCCCCACAGACACATTGAGCCTTTCCAGTGCTCAAAATCTGGCGTGCACTGAAGTGCTGTAAGAATAGCATGGCCAGTGGTCTAGAGCCTGGTTAGTTATAACAATCACGTCGTGGGCTCCTTTGGGCAGCCCACGTAGGGCCACTGGAGCCACAGTGTCTGGGTGTCACCATCTGCCTACACACCCCCTAACTCTGAGCCACCGTGGCTTCCCTCTGGGACATGAGTAGCATCTTACCAGGCTGCAGACCGTGCCCGGCAACGTCTGAGCTTTTGCACTTCTCATGTCTGTCTGTCAAAGAAAGATGAAAAGTAAATGCATCTTCTATTCTTCCACGGTTACTTCCTCTGTCACCCTCATAAACGGGGCTCAAAGGAGAACATCACATTTAAAAATTCAGATGCTCATGGGACCCTTAGAATGGGGGCCAACGCTGGACAATGTTAGATCTCAGTGCGGTAAACGTCTCTAAGAATAACTAGAGGAGAAAGGCTACCTCTAAGCCTGTTGACAGCTGTCCAAGATTCAAATCCCAGTCAGCTTCATCTTCTCCAGGGTGCTGCTTCCCATGCCTGTAGTCCACTCCGTCCCTTTGAACCCATGTTGGGCACTTACAGAACCTGACATGGTTGGTCATCTTCTTCCTGCAGTGTGGACCCTGTCTCCCCCATCACAGCTGTCCTCCCACCGCACCTGCCTCCGTCCCAGGACAAGAACCCCAGGGGAATTAGAGGCTTTCTTTCTGCCGTACTGTACCCTAGACACACAGGAGGTACTCACCAGTGTTGGTTGACTGAAATGTAGCTTTAGTCCTTTCTGGTATGAACTACGTCTGGAACATGCCTAATTTGCCAAGCCATTTAGGGAAACTTTTTATGTGTGAATAGGAAAGTTTAAAGCCAGCCTATCAAATTCCTATATAGATGATACTTTTAAGGTGCTGGGGAGCCATAAAAAGAGAGTGAAACATTGCCATTTGCAGCAACATGGATGGGCCTAGAGAATATCATACTAAGTGAAGTAAATCAGACAGGGAAAGATACATATGATATCATATCACTTCTCTGTATAATCTAAAAAAAATACAAAGGAATCTATATAGAAAACAGAAACAGACTCACAGACATAGTAAACAAACTTACGTTTACCCAAGGGGCAAGGGAGGGGGATAAATTAGGAATACAGGATTAACAGAGGCAAACTACTATACATGAGGTAGATAAGCAATAAGGATTTACTGTGTAGCACAGGGAACTATATTCAATATCTTGTAATAACCTATAATGGAAAAGAATCTGAAAAATGTATACGTGTGGGCTTCCCTGGTGGCGCAGTGGTTGAGAGTCCGCCTGCCGATGCAGGGACACGGGTTCGTGCCCCGGTCCGGGAAGATTCCACATGCCGCAGAGCAGCTGGGCCCGTGAGCCATGGCCGCTGGGCCTGCGTGTCCAGATGCTGTGCTCCACAATGGGAGAGGCCACAACAGTGAGAGGCCCGCGTACCGCAAAAACAAACAAACAAACAAAAAAAATAGTATACGTGTGTATATATATATATGTATAACTGAATCACTTTGCTGTAGACCTGAAACTAGCACAATATTGTAAATCAACTATATCTCAATTGAAAAAAAGACTTCTAAAAAGTGCTGGGGAGGGCTTCCCTGGTGGCGCAGTGGTTGAGAGTTCGCCTGCCGATGCAGGGGACGTGGGCTTGTGCCCCGGTCTGGGAAGATCCCACATGCCCTGGAGCGGCTGGGCTCGTGAGCCATGGCCGCTGGGCCTGTGCGTCCGGAGCCTGTGCTCTGCAATGGGAGAGGCCACAGCAGCGAGAGGCCCACGTACCGCAAAAAAAAAAAAAAAAAAAAAAAAAAAAAAAAAGTGATGGGGAATAGTTTGTGCTCATTAGAAGAGCATACTATGTAAATTTCTTTGGCCACCTCTTTTAAAATTGCTCAGAAAATCTTTCATTAACTGAGCCACTGGTTCACGTGTGTAGAGGTGCAAGCGGATGGAATTTTTCTGTAATGTTACTCGTCACTGGATAAGAGCGTACTGTGAACCAAGGGTGGATAAATAACAGGTGTCCCAGTAGCCCAGGGACATGGCAGTGTTATCATTAGGAAAGCTGTGGTGGTATTGGGAAGCATTTCCAGCAGAGGATGTACCGGAGCCAAGCTGCCCTGGAAATGCCGCCTGGGACTGAGCTCGGTCCTCAGCACAGGGCCGGACACACTCGAGGGCCCCAGTTGTTTCTGGCTGATTTCTCAGCCTGTCTGTTGAGTCTCTGTGCTCTAAGCAGAAGCTGGCTGCCAGCTCCCTCCTGTTTGTCTTCAAAGCACTTTAAAGGACTCTCTTTTTAAAATTTTCTCTCTTCTTAGGAAGTTTCTAAAAACCTCACCAAGGAAAATGAACAAATCGAAAAGGACGTGAAAGAAATTCGAGCTGAGATGAACAAGCGAGGCAAAGAGAACAGCTCCAGTAATGTCCTAGACAGCATGCCGGACATCCGCTCGGCCCTGCAGAGGGACACGGCTGCAGCCTACACCCACCCCGAGGTACAACCCAGCCTCCAGGGGCTCTGACCACAGACCCCCAGAAAGCATACTCCCAGCACCTCCCACGTGCATAGCGCTTGCAGGCTTCAGTCCTTCCACGGGCATGCTCTCGGTTCATCTACACAACAGTTCTGTAAGTCTGATGCGGCAGGGGTTGACCCCATTGTACTTAATTAACGTTGAAGCCCAGAGAGGTTCAGTGAGTACTGAAGCCAGGACTCAAATCTGGGTCTTTCGAGTTTCAGGCCCCATTTCTATTATACTCCATCCTGCCTCTTGGAGTACTATGTCTTTCATCATCATACCATGTGGTCTTCACCACAGCTCTGGAAGGCAGGCTGGGGCAGAGATCCATGTCCTCACTTTGCAGATGAGAAAACAGATCCAGGAATACTCACAGTCTCCCCTGCTCAGCTGGGAAGTGGTGACGGGGGTCTCACACCTCTATCTCTTCCCCCTCAGTATTGTCCGGAACACAGAGTCACCTGTGCCATGAAATGAAGCACTATCTAAGGTGACTTGAGTGATGCCAAGGGACCTATTTGCTTAAAAATACCTCCTCATTTGATACCTATTTCTTTTGGCTCTAGTTACCAAGTGATGTGTACGTGCTAATATTTAATAGTTACGTGTGTTATTTTATTTAATGTATTGGACTATCTTGTAAATTGATGACTGAAAAACAGGAGCTAACCCCCCAAAGTGGAAGAGGAAATGGGTAAATTCTGGCCTCAGGACTTGAAGAGTGTGGGTGCTATTAGCAAGGCAGGTCTGGATGAAGCGTCGTAAGAGGGGTCCCTGGCAACCACGGGATAGCAGCAGTTAAGAGGGGTTTTGCTCACTTTTACTGGGCCAAGGATTGGTGGTGGACGGCAGAGCGTGGATTCCAGGTGAACCATTGAGGGATCCCCTCAGCCTGGGGCAGGCGGGCAGGGTGTGGGTGAAGCAGGGCCTGGGACACGGACTGTCAGAGCCCCTGAGCTGTCGTATGTGCTGTGACATTGAAAGGGGCTGGGAAGCATTGCTGTGAAGGATTCTGTTGCCTGGGTCATTAAGAATTGGGGTAAGAAAGGAAGTAAGACTGACCAGGCATGTGGGCTTGGAACTCTTGAGCAAAGAAACTCCCCAAAGTGATGCCAAGCAGACAGCAGCTTTGGTTTTGGGGGACCTTGGGCTCATGTGTTCCGAAGGCAGGAGAGCAGGCAGATTAGGACTTTGGAGGCAAGAAGCCCTGAAGAGAGTACGGTGCCTGCACCCTGCCCCATTTGTAACTCAAAATAAAACCAATTCCAACCCAGAAAATAAGTACAAGGAAGGCCAGTTTTCTGGCTTAGCCCATGATGACTACTTTGACGGGGTTTTTTGGGAAATATCGTATTCCCTCAAAAATTATTTTTATTCTCATTTTTGGGTGTCCCCGACGTGCCAGCTACTGAGTGTGTGTTTAGTCTGCTTGGTGGGTCATCCCTGAGCAGGTCTGAGTTTGTCAACCAAAGAGCCAGAAGACATTTGGGCTGGAAGGGAAATTGGAGGCACCCTCGCATCACACCTGGGGCCCTGCGGCTCCCATCGCAGCCCGTGTGGCATCCTCTGCTGGCCCAGCAGCCCAGCAGAGTTAGGCGCTTCCTGTGCTCTCCGGCTTCCAATTTCCCAGGCGGCTGAGCTTGAGAATTCCATCTGTTGTCTCAATGACACGTTATGTGGTATGTTCAGGAACCCAGCTCAGATTTTCCTGAAGGCAAATCAACCACACCAAACTCTTTTTCTCCTTGCTCAGCAAAACTGTCTGCCTCCCGAGATCCCCATTCACACACTGCGGAAGTTAGCACAGTCCACCCAAACCAGGGAGGGTGTGGGCAGAGCCAGGGCCAGGGTGGCACTGGAAAGGGGGAAGTGGTGAAGGAGGCAAGGCTAGCCTCTCCCTTTGCATCCGTCTGTCTCTTTAGTGAACCCCGTGCTGAAAAAGGGGGTGAGTGGGGTGTCTGGGTTTGGCTGTTCTCTTCAGGGTTCTTACAGATGATGTCAGGGTTTCTTGGAACGGTGCACGGCACCTTGCTGGAGGCCTCTTTCCAGGAAGGTCCTTGCCTGGAGGGTTGGCAGGGGGCTCTGGGGGGTGGGTTGGGAGTGGAGAGGGCAGGGTGGGATTGGGAAAACTGGGACACCAGCAGTTGAAGTCATACAACAGTTTAACAGAGAGAAGAAAGCAAAGCTTGCGGGGGCCACTGCCTCCCAGTGCAGCCAGCGAATCCAGGGAAATTATATGTTCTCTGGCAGAGGCTGTCCATGGTCTTGCACCATCTTCTTGGCTGGGAGAAGGAACTGCAGTTCCCGCTCGTCCCTAAGAGCTTGGATTAAAGACAGTTCCTGGGGTTTGCCACGAAGAAATGACAGCTTGCTTTTGCAATGCAGAGGGAAACCAGAGTCTAGCAATTAGATGGCCCGCGGCGTCTGAGTCAAGGGCTGGGGCCTCTCGTCAGCCTCCCAGGCAGCTCTTTCCTATGGGAAATGAGGGATCCCCAAGTCTGCTGGGCACTAGCCAGACCATGGCCCTCAGGACTTGGGGATGTGGACAAGTTTTTGGATGGCCAATGAGTTAGTCCTGTGGTCACAGCTGAGGACAATGTGGCTTTAATGTAAGGTAGAGCACAGGCTCTGAAGCAGGCAGCCCTGGGCCTATTTAACAGCCGAATGACTTCATAAGTGCCCCTGTCAGCCACTTAATCGACTGACCTTCAACCAAGTTGCTAAATGACTCTGAGCCTCTCCTTCCTCATCTGTAAAATGTGGATAATAATATCTACCGTGCCCCATTATTTTAAGGGTTGAAAATAATATAAAGGGACATGTCTGGCCCTAATAGGTGCTCTGTAAAATGTCATCAGCACCAGCTGAGTATTCCCTGCGCTTCTGATGGAGGTCACCTCACCAGCAAAGAACGGGAAGTGAGAGAGGGGCAGGTAGCAGGAGTAGGGGCTGCCTGGGGCACAAATCTGCCTGTTTCTTCTGGGCAGCGCTCTGGCCCCAGTCAGGGGAGGCTGGCAGAAGGAGTTCCCTGTCTTCCAGGAGTCGGTCAGCTCAGGGGAGCAAGGAACACATATTCAGGAACTTCCGTGTCTGCCGTGCCATCTGGATAAACTCTCTTGTCACGGGAAAACCAGTACAGACTTGGGGTGTGGTTGGCAATGAGGACTCCAGGTTTTCTCCAGGCCAGATTTTAAAGGTCAAAACAAGAGCCTGATTTGCTTCTTCCTGTGCAAAGTGAGAAAGTTGGCCGTGATAGCTGGATCCCTGCCAGCTAATGTTCAGTGAACCTGAAGGTCCTGCTCTGCCCCTCAGGACCCTGGGCCTCAAGGGACAGAGGTTTTGTTTCCAAGTGGACTCTGCTCTCTGGGTGGATTTCACCAAGGATTTAAGGGAGCTCGCCCACCTCCTCATGGTGAAAAGGGGGAGCTTTCATGGCTTAGATGGCTACAGGGAGCAAGCCCTTCATCATTCAGCCATTGGATACCTCCTGAGAGCAGTGCTGGGCCACTCCCACTTAGGTCGCTGCGTGCTTTACTAATTTACTAATGCTTTACTGCCCCTCAGGAGCTGGACCCCCTGTCCAGTGGCTCTGACGTTCAGCACAGCTAGCTCACAGGCCCAGTGCCCAAGGCCCTCTGCTTTCAAAGGTGGGCGATTGTGATCCTTTGGGTGATGGGACATGACTAGATGGACCAAGGAAGGACCCAGAGACTCTGCCACACTGTGGACACAAGAACTCAGTCCCCAGGCAGCAGCTCCGTGGAGGACAGGGTGGTCCTTCCATGTGACCAGAACCGTCACAGAGGACTTCTGTGGCACCATCAATATGCCCAGGTCATTGGCTACCTACTTTAAAGCATCATTTGATTTGACAAAAATCCCAGTGCTAGTCACAAATGTAGATGGTTGCTTGGGACTTGTTATGATTCAGAAATTCAATTTAACAGGCATTTACTCAGGGGAATTAAAGATGAACAAGAGGTGGTCTCTGCTCTTCCAGTTGCTCCGTCAACAGAGGCAACATCCTTAAATAATGCCTGTGGAAGGCAGGCTGAGAAAGGTGATACAATAGAAGTACAGACTTGTATCCATTAGGAGTTGTGTTCGGCTTTGAGTAAGAGACCGAAATACAGTGCATTAAACAATAGAGCAGTTGGTTGTTCTTTCATGTAGAAGAGCTCTGGAGGCAGGTGGCCCAGGGCTGATATAGTCAGCTGCAAGATGTCATTAGTGATGTCCATGCTCAAAATCCCCTCATGATCACAAGATGACTGCTCAGCTCCAGCCATCCTGTCCATATTCTCCTGGCCAGAGAAATGAGGAAGAGTGCAAAAGATGCCTTCCAGCTGAGTCAGCCCCGAGTCTTAAGAAACTTCTCCAAAAGCTCTTCCCACCAACTTCTACTTATACCCTACCAACCAGAACTTAGTCCCACGACCACTCCCACAAAACCAGTTTCTCATTAAGTCAGGAGCAAGGAGACAGGGGATTTGGGTAGTCACTTGGAAGTCTCTGCCACAAAGTGCAAAGTGATGATTGGGAAAGAAAGATTAATTCTGAATGAAAAGGTCTGGGAGTATTTCCTTGGGGTCCTGAGATTTTAGCCAGGCCTTGAAAAATGGGTTGATTTCAAGAAATAGCTATATGGGTGTGGGGGGTGGGGGGAAGAGAATGGCCTTCCAGACAGAGAAAACAGTCTGAGCAAAGACCCAGAAGCTCAGGAGAGCCAAGAAGTTCAGGAGTCAACCAAGTGCCTGGAGTACCGGGGGTGTCGGTGCTGGAGGGTGGAGCAAAAGAGAGAAGAATGCTGAGCTGGGTCAAGTCGATTTGAGTTCTCAGTGCCAGGCCAAGGACTTCGGACTTTGTTCTGGATTCGTTAGGGAGGGCTTGGGGCAGTTCGTTCTAACAGCATAAGTAAAAGCAGTCATGATTCATCCTGAGGTATGCAGCTTGGTCCTCAGCCTTCATGTCCCAGCCACATGGACCTCACTAGGAACAACTGATACCAGATCTAAGTCACCCAGCATCCCCAGACCAGAGCTGAGAGGACAACTGCACTCTCTGAGAAGTATAGCATGGAGGTTAGAGACAGAGTCTGGAGCCAGACTGCCTGGGTTCAAATCCTGCCTCTACCACTTCCCTGCTGTGGCCCCTTGGGCAATTTACATAACCTCTCTGTGCCTCAATTTCCCAATCTGTAAATGGAAATGATTAAAACTGGTTCCTACCTCAGAGGGCTGATGAGGAGATGAACAATGCCTGGCTCTTAGGAAGTGCTTTTAGGATTAGCTGTTGTTATTAGTATGGCCTTGGCTCCAGCATTGTCTCTCCCTGACCACTGCCCCTCTGACCAGTGACCTGACCTTCCTTTGTGTCCCCTCTGAGGAGCAGTATGAAGAGAGGTTTCTGCAGGAAGAAACCGTGTCCCAGCAGATCAACTCCATCAAGCTCCTGCAGACGCGGCCACTGGCTCCACCAGAGGTGGTGAAGCCTCAGCGGCCCCTGCAGAGGCAGGTCCACCTGAGGGGCCGGCCGGCCTCCAAGCCCACCGTCATTCGGGGCATCACCTACTACAAAGCGAAGGACCCTGAGGAGGAGAATGACATCGAAGAGCATCGTGAGTTGGGGTCAGCCAGGGCCGCCCCCCCCCCAGAGGCAGGGCAAGGGACAGAGTCACCACTTGGACCCTGTGGAGGTGCACTTCCCGTGAGGCACACACCCTTTTTGCAGTTTGATTACTACTGTGGCCCCGCAGAGCCAGCTCGGTTACCTGAGAATTCCCTGCAGTTACAAACCATCCAGAATTCTTATGGCCTTTCCTCACAACTTGCTGAGCGCCCTGGGGCAAGTCACTTGCCTTCTCTGGGCTTGCAGAGGACCACAAGGCAGAACATGGCTGAGCCAGAAGGGACTTCAGTGCCCTGGAGTCCAGCCCTCCCCATTCGCAGATGAGGACCCTGAGGCATAGAGGCGAATGACTCACTCACAGCCACACAGTGGGCTTCTCCCACCTGTTCCTTCTCCAGGGACCCTGGGCTTCCTGACCGAGACTCCAGCACATGCTGGACCCCTTTTATCTCTGTCCCTCTTATTTTTTCACAGAAAACAGATATTCCCTTTCACCTCATCTTTATCTTGTTTCCCTAATACTTCCTTCTCCTGTGCTCCTCCCTGCCACCGGCCCCTCCTTTTTCTTCTGTCTCTCCCTGCCCAGCACCCCAGGAGGCCCCACTCTTCCTCTGTCTCCACTCTGCCAGAGCAAATGCCAGTTCCTCCCATCAGGTCCTGCTCAGCAGCCTCCTGACTCATGTACCTGCTCTGCCTCTCCCTCCTTACAGCTTCTGCTCACCCAGTCGCTGGCATAATCATTTTCCCATTTTTAACTGTTCGTAGCCTTTTAAAATTATTAATTTCTGGGAGTTCCCTGGTGGTCTAGTGGTTAGGATTCGGCGCTTTCACTGCCATGGCCCGGGTTCAGTCCCTGGTCCGGGAACTGAGATCCCACAAGCTGTGCAGCATGGCCAACATAAATAAATAAATAATTGGTTTGTGGGGTTTTCATATTCTGGAACAGGTCCTCTGTCAGTCATACATACTGCAGATATTTTCTTCCTGCCCGTGGCTTGTATTTTCAGTTCCTTAATGGTGTTTCTGATGAGCAGATAAAATCCAATTGACCAATTATGTCTTTTGTGGTTAGACCTCTTTGTGTCCTTCCTAAGAAATCTCTGCCTCTCATATTCCTTCTCTGCTCCAAACCCTGCAGACTGCCCCATTTCACTTGGAATAAAAACTGAAGTCCAGGGGCTTCCCTGGTGGCGCAGAGGTTGAGAGTCCGCCTGCCGATGCAGGGGACACGGGTTCGTGCCCCGGTCCGGGAAGATTCCACATGCCGCAGAACAGCTGGGCCCGTGAGCCATGGCTGCTGGGCCTGCGCGTCCGGAGCCTGTGCTCCGCATCGGGAGAGGCCACGGCAGTGAGAGGCCCACGTACCACAAAAACAAACAAACAAACAAACAAAAAACTGAAGTCCAAACACAACAGCCAAACGCCACATGACTTGGCTCCCGTGTTCTCTCTGACCTCTGTCCACCTCACTGCTCCTCAGCCTCGGCAGACATGTCCTGGCCCCAGGGCCTTTGCACTGCTGCTATTCCCCCCCTAGTATACTCTTCCCCTGATAGCTGCTTGGCTAACTCCCTCGCTCCTTCAAGCCTCTGCTCATCTCTCCATCCCACCGAGTCCCATCTTGACTACTTTATCCATTACTGCAAGTTTCTCTTCCCTTCCCTTCTCCTCACCCTACTAGACTTTTCTTCATAGCACCTTCAAATGTACAATCTGTGTATTGTTTGGTGTCTCCGCCACTAGATAGAAGCTTTGCGAGGGCAGGATCTTTTTTTGCTCATTGTTCTTGTGGCATGCTCCATAGATACCTACTGAATGAATGACTAACTTCCTCCCAGGTTTCGTAGCCCGTGGCTGTGCGTCCTCTAGGTGGCCCGTGGGTCGCAGGTGGAGGATAGCGGTAGACTATTCAGAGAGACCCTCGAGGAAATGCTTCCATCTCTGCTCCTTTTCACCTGCTTCGTCTAAATCCCACCTGGGCTCTATCTCTAAATCAGGGCATCATGTTGAGGAAAGAAACCCTCATTAATCTGCCACATACCACATGCCCCCAGTTCCTCTCCCCCGGTCACAAATGCACCTGTGTTTGTTTCCCAGAAGACGAGTTTTTCAGCGGTGAACACGGAATGGATTTGCTGATTGAAGATCAGCTTCTGAGACACAACCACCTGCTGACCGGTGCCACCCGGAGGCCAGTAGCCACCCGTCACAATGCTGCTGTGACAACTGATGCTGGCGCTCAGACCACAGCCCTGCTTTCTGCACAGCCGCAGGCCTCGACCTCAGCTGCCAGCATCCCTGACCCTACTCTCTCTGCCTCAGTTGAAAAATTCTCAACACCACTCCAGACCACCTCAGTGTTTCCCGAACCCACAGGGGAGGCATTCCTTAAACCTTTTACTCAGGTACCAGCCACGACCGTGGCCCACACAGCCACCCAGCGACCTCCAGCCTCAGCGCCTCCATCAGTGGCTCCCGAGGATGCATTTGTAGAGGCTACGCACACAGCCCCGGTGCCTCCCCCGCCCGTCAGGACAGACTCACTGGGGAAAGATGCCACTGCTGGGCAGGACACAGCCCCCCTTAGCCCCACCCTGAGCCCCGAGGAAGAAGATGACATACGGAATGTCATAGGTGAGTTCATTCTACCTGGCTTGGGTCTCCTGCTCAAGTGAAGGGCAGAGCCTGGAAATGGCTTGAAAGGAGAGGGAGGATTCAGATGGTCCAGCTGCTTCATAAAGAAAGGCAAGTGGAGTTAGGCCTTGGCCGATGATCGATTTTAACATCTAGGGTCTATGTATTCAAAATGTGCTGGTGATAAGAGTGGGAAACTCCTTTCTAAAATATAAGTAAACTGGGGCTTCCCTGGTGGCGCAGTGGTTGAGAGTCCGCCTGCCGATGCAGGGGACACGGGTTCGTGTCCCGGTCCGGGAAGATCCCACATGCCGCGGAGCAGCTGGGCCCATGAGCCGTGGCCGCTGAGCCTGCGCGTCCAGAGCCTGTGGTCCGCAGCGGGAGAGGCCACAATAGTGAGAGGCCCGCGTACCGCAAAAAAAAAAAAAAAAAAAATTAATTAAATTAAATATAAGTAAATTAATGGAGCCAAGATCTCAGCTTCATTAATAAATTTTATAAACATTTGTCAAGTGCTGGTGTACTAGGCTTTGTGATGGGTATTGGGTATTTGGTTATTTAATGATGGCTAAGTTTTCTGCAGTATGTTTACCAGGCCATGAACTAACAATAGATTCTTATGTGGGCAGAGGGATCCCAGAATAATAAGAATGGGAACAGGGGAATAACCAGTGCAGTGGGCCCCAGGGGAAAATCTCATGAGCTCTCAGCCTTAGAAAGCATGGAAACACTGTGGCATCATGTGATAAATGCTGTAACAGAGGAATGGAGAAACAGAGACATGAAAGAGGGAGCAGCAGCTTGGCCTGGCTGCTAAGAAGGCTGGGGAAGGTTTTCTAAGGAAGTATCCTTTGAACTGGGTTTGGAAGGATGAATAGGAGTTTTCTTTTTTATTTATTTATTTATTTATTTATGGCTGTGTTGGGTCTTCGTTTCTGTGCAAGGGCTTTCTCTAGTTGTGGTGAGCAGGGGCCACTCTTCATTGCAGTGCGCGGGCCTCTCACAGTCGCGGCCTCTCTTGTTGCGGAGCACAGGCTCCAGACGCGCAGGCTCGGTAGCTGTGGCTCACGGGCCCAGTTGCTCCACGGCATGTGGGATCCTCCCAGACCAGGGCTCGAACCCGTGTCCCCTGCATTGGCAGGCAGATTCTCAACCACTGCGCCACCAGGGAAGCCCAAACAGGAGTTTTCTAAGGAGAGAAGTCTTCTGACTATTAGGTCTAAAGGAGCAGGGTATGTTCCAGAAGCACAGAGAATACAGCCCTGTTCTGTGCCTGGGAGCTCCATGTCCACAAGATGACTCTGAGAACAGTAAACTGTGAGAGTGTGTGTGTGTGATGTCGGGGGGCAGCGGGGAGGGGGGGCAAGGAACAACTAGAAAAGGAAATGAGACCTGGCTACATATGTCTCTTCCAACAAGAACTAAACCACACATTCATTACGTCACCATCCATAGTGATTGAGAAATAACACTATTGAATAATAATTTCATTAAAAATATACTTGATTTGATGGAAGACGTGATTTGCCTTATACCTGTCTTGCCCTTCTTCCCATTTTCTGCTCCCTTGGCAGCCTCTTTCCTAATTCCTCCTCAGAATAAGATGCCAGCTATGCCAGACAGATGGCGGAAGGAGCACCAGCCAGGAGCCAAACGCCTTGTTATAGCCTGGTCTCTGCCGCTGACAGCTGCGTGACCTTGGCCACATCTCTGCCCGTCTGGGTCTCAGAAATTAGAAATTTGCTAAAGACTGCTTTCTCCATTATATTCTGTGTTTCTGCAGTAAGTTTATCAGGCCATGGTAGAGAAGGGATTCCTATTGGGTGAAAAATCCCAGAATAATGGCAAGGAAATAACCAAATGGACCCCAGGGCAAAATCTCATGAACCTTGGCCTGGAGGAAGCTAAGCAAGAAGACAGTTCTTGAGCCACAGAGGTTGGGATGGGAGGAGAGAATGTTTTTCTTTTCCTTGCTTTCGCTTCCATGATGGGAGCAAGCTGACCATAGAGTAGAAAAGGTCCATTCCTCACTGCATGGATAATCAATTCTGAAGCTGCGGGTCCTGCTCAATTTCTGTAGCATGCCCCAGGGTCTGAGCAGAGGTTCCCAGTTCCAAACTGGCTCTGGGCAGCCTTGACCGTGCTCATGGGCCAGGCACTCCGTCTCCTCTTCTGCCATGGGAATGAGCTCCCCGGGGGGCCCCCATAGCACCACCAATTGGGTAGGAGGGATGATTCCTCCAGAAACTTAGCTGCCCGCCACCATCCCTCCACAGGTGGATAGAATACTAACAGTGAAGACAGGCTACGGGTACATCTGCACGCCTTGTATGTCCTCAGCAATGGTGTTTGCCAGCCTGGAAGCCTCTTCCCTTGGCGACTTCCTAGCCAGGGGTGGAATTCTCCACTGTCTCCACAATCCACCTGCCTACCCTGGGTGTTGCCACCAGTGGGCTTTTCTGGTGTAACTCCCGACATGCACCTTTCTGGGGTTCTTAGGATGCCACCCCCTCCCTTAGCCTGACTGAGATGCTGATGCCCAGACGGGAGAAACCCTGTGTCCTAGCCGCTATTTACCTGGTGGTAGGAATGGGAGACAGGGATACATTTTCTCTTGTTGTTCAATATTCTATTCAACCAGAATAACATTGTCACAGAGGATGTAAGCTTCTGCTTAAAAACTGGCCTGTAAGATTTTTCAGAAGAGCTGGGGTTCTTTTTGTTTTTAAATTTTATTTTATATTGGACTATAGTTGATTAACAATGTTGTGTTAGTTTCGGCTGTACAGCAAAGTGATTTCGTTATACATATACAATATCTATTCTTTTTCAGATTCTTTTTCCATTTAGGTTATTACAGGATACTGAGCAGAGTTCCCTCTGCTATACTGTAGGTCCTTGTTGGTTATCTATTTTATTTATTTATTTATTTTTTACATCTTTATTGGAGTATAGTGGCTTTACAATGGTGTGTTAGTTTCTGCTTTATAACAAAGTGAATCAGTTATACATATACATATGTTCCCATATCTCTTCCCTCTTGCATCTCCCTCCCTCCCACCCTCCCTATCCCACACCTCTAGGTGGTAACAAAGCACCGAGCTGATCTCCCTGTGATATGCAGCTGCTTCCCACTAGCTATCTATTTTACGTTTGGTAGTGTATATATGTCCATGCCACTCTCTCACTTTGTCGCAACTTACCCTTCCCCCTCCCCATATCCTCAAGTCCAGTCTCTAGTAGGTCTGTGTCTTTATTCCCGTCTTACCCCTAGGTTCTTCATGACATTTTTGTTTTCTTAGATTCCATATATATGTGTTAGCATACGGTATTTGGCTTTCTCTTTCTAACTTACTTCACTCTGTATGACAGACTCTAGGTCCATCCACCTCACTACAAATAACTCCATTTCGTTTCTTTTTATGGCTGAGTAATATTCCATTGTATATATGTGCCACATCTTCTTTATCCATTCATCGATGATGGACACTTAGGTTGTTTCCATCTCCTGGCTGTTGTAAATAGAGCTGCAATGAACATTTTGGTACATGACTCTTTTTGAATTTTGGTTTTCTCAGGATAAATGCCCAGTAGTGGGATTGCTGGGTCATATGGTAGTTCTATTTGTAGTTTTTTAAGGAACCTCCATACTGTTCTCCATAGTGGCTGCACCAATTCACATTCTCACCAGCAGTGCAAGAGTGTTCCCTTTTCTCCACACCCTCTCCAGCATTTATTGTTTCTAGATTTTTTGATGATGGCCATTCTGACTGGTGTGAGATGATATCTCATTGTAGTTTTTTTTGTTTTTTTTTTCTTTTTTGCGGTACACGGGCCTCTCACTGTTGTGGCCTCTCCCGTTGTGGAGCACAGGCTCTGGACACGCAGGCTCAGTGGCCATGGCTCACGGGCCCAGCCGCTCCGCGGCATCTGGGATCTTCCCGGACCGGGGCATGAACCCACGTCCCCTGCATCAGCAGGCGGACTCTCAACCACTGCGCCACCAGGGAAGCCCTCATTGTAGTTTTGATTTGCATTTCTCTAATGATTAATGATGTTGAGCATTCTTTCATGTGTTGGTTGGTAATCTATATATCTTCTTCGGAGAAATGTCTATTTAGGTCCTCTGCCCATTTTTGGATTGGGTTGTTTGTTTTTTTGTTATTGAGCTGCATGACCTGCTTGCAAATTTTGGAGATTAATCCTTTGTCAGTTGCTTCATTTGCAAATATTTTCTCCCATTCTGAGGGTTATCTTTTGGTCTTGTTTATGGTTTCCTTTGCTGTGCAAAAGCTTTGAAGTTTCATTAGGTCCCTTTTGTTTATTTTTGTTTTTATTTCCATTATTCTAGGAGGTGGGTCAAAAAGGATCTTGCTGTGATTTATGTCATAGAGTGTTCTGCCTATGTTTTCCTCTAAGAGTTTGATAGTTTCTGGCATTACATTTAGGTCTTTAATCCATTTTGAGCTTATTATTGTGTATGGTGTTAGGGAGTGATCTAATCTCATACTTTTACATGTACCTGTCCAGTTTTCCCAGCACCACTTATTGAAGAGGCTGTCCTTTCTCCACTGTACATTCCTGCCTCCTTTATCAAAGATAAGATGCCCATATGTTTGTGGGTTTATCTCTGGGCTTTCTATCCTGTTGCATTGATCTATATGTCTGTTTTTGTGCCAGTACCATACTGCCTTGATTACTGTAGCTTTGTAGTATAGTCTGAAGTCCAGGAAGCTGATTCCTCCAGCTCTGTTTTTCTTTCTCAAGATTGCTTTGGCTATTCGGGGTCTTTTGTGTTTCCATACAAATTGTGAAGTTTTTTGTTCTAGTTCTGTGAAAAATGCCAGTGGTAGTTTGATAGGGATTGCATTGAATCTGTAGATTGCTTTGGGTAGTAGAGTCCTTTTCACAATGTTGATTCTTCCAATCCAAGAACATGGTATATCTCTCCATCTATTTGTATCATCTTTAATTTCTTTCATCAGTGTCTTATAATTTTCTGCATACAGGTCTTTTGTCTCCTTAGGTAGGTTTATTCCTAGATATTTTATTCTTTATGTTGCAATGGTAAATGGGAGTGTTTTCTTGATTTCACTTTCAGATTTTTCATCATTACTTTATAGGAATGCCAGAGATTTCTGTGCATTAATTTTGTCTCCTGCTCTTTACCAAATTCATTGATTAGCTCTAATAGTTTTCTGGTAGCATCTTTAGGATTCTCTATGTATAGTATCATGTCATCTGCAAACAGTGACAGCTTTACTTCTTCTTTTCCGATTTGGATTCCTTTTATTTCCTTTTCTTCTCTGATTGCTGTGGCTAAAACTTCCAAAACTATGTTGAATAAGAGTGGTGAGAGTGGGAAACCTTGTCTTGTTGCTGATCTTAGTGGAAATGCTTTCAGTTTTTCACCATTGAGGATGACGTTGGCTGTGCGTTTGTCATATTTGGTTATCTATTTTAAATAGAGCAGTGTGTACACGTCAATGCCAAACTCCCAATTTATCCCTCCCCTCAACCTTCCGCCCTGATAACCATACGTTCATTCTCTGTGAGTCTGTTTCTATTTTGTAAATAAGTTCATTTGTATCCTTTTTTTTTTAGATTCCGCATATAAGCGATATCATATGATATTTGTCTTTCTCTGTCTGACTTATTTCACTTAGCATGATAATCTCCAGGTTCATCCGTGTTGCTGCAGATGGCATTATTTCATTCTTTTTAGTGGCTGAGTAATATTCCATTGTCTATATGTACCACATCTTCTTTATCCATTCATCTGTCTTACACAGAGGATGTAAGCTTCTGCTTAAAGACTGGCCTGTAGGATTTTTCAAAAGAGCTGAAGTTCTTTCCTTTTATGTCTAATGCAGAAAAAAAAACACAGGGACGTGGACACAGATATAAGGGTTTCTTCAAATACCAAGGGATGATAAGAGGGGGTGGCACAGAGAGAAGGGTGGCTGTTTAGGCAATGTGGAGTCTTGGCAAGTTTTTTCAGGAATCACTTTTAATCATGTATCACTGTCAGGTGCTTCTCTCAGGCTGCTGTTAGTGTGGATGGGAGTTCTTTTCTGGAACCTTCTCTGCAGACTTCCTGCCTGCCTGTGCCTGGCCGAGCAGGACTACAGGTAGTCATCATTTAAATAAAAGTCATTTGGCTGAAACCAACACAGACCACTGATTTGTTGCCTGTGAAAGGTTGCTTGCTGTTTACTGAGCCTGGCAATTTTGACTTTGAGCTGTCTGAGTGCTTTTAAATGGGGCTGCTTTTAAAAGGAATATCCTATCCCATGGTTTCTAAACCTGGTTTTGTCATACCCTAAAAGGTCCACCATTTTCCTCAGGGGAATTGTCAAACTCTCAGAAATTCCCAAAACAAGAAAATTGGAATTAACTTTTGGCCAAAGCATAGTAGCTCTAGGACAGGAGAGGAAAAATGCCATCAGTGACGGGAGCCGGGGCTCGGGAAGGGAAGGGACGGGACTGGAGCAGTCACCATCCTCAGTGTCTGGGAGAGGTCTGCTCAGCCTACCGCAGAGGAAGAGGACACATGCCACATTGCCAAGGCTTTGCAGAGTCCCATACTTTAAGGACTGCAACTCCTATTGCACGTTTTAGAAGAGGCTGCTTTGGGGCGGGGGTTGGGAGTGGAAAGGAGTAGACAAAGAGGACAGTCAGGACAACAGCACTACCAGAGAGCCTGCCTCGTGGTCGAACCTAGGCCATATGATTGGCTAAAGACTGTCTCCTTCACAAAGTATACCACCTTAACAATCCCCGAGGCCTGGCCAGCCACTGGCTGTGGGCACGAGATGGCCAGCCAACCTGCCACATGTCAGCGCGCCTGGTCTGAGGCAGCCTGGTGCTGGCATGGGCAGGGGCAGGGCTAGCCAGATCCTCCACGGCACCCAGCCTCGGGACCAAGGAGTGTCCCAGTTGGCTGCCCTGAGTCACCTGACAGGCAGCTTTCCCAACCCCCAACTCCACAGACACACTCTGCTCTCAGTCTCTTTGCTGGGGCACCTCACCAGCCCCCTGAAACCACGAGGAACTTCAGTCCGAACACAGAGGCCACTGGCTCTAGAAACAAGGCAAGAAAGTGGAGACGTTCCTTGTAAATGGATAAGGAATAAAGTCTGTGTCTCTCTGCAAGGATGAAGCGTCCACTCCTAATTCACTCGGCCCCACGCCGTGCTGGCTGTGAAAGGGGGTGAGCTCTGGTTACATCTGCAGAGGGGTCACCGTGAGGGGGATACGGGCGACTAAAGTGGCCAGGGCTGGCAAGTGGCAAGGCATGCAGTCCAGTGGAGACTGTCTTTGGTTCTGAGGGTGGAGCTCCATTTCCGAGAGTGGTCCCCAGGGCAGAGCTGACCGCATGAGCCTGTGCGGGCATGGGGGGGTGGGAGGTCAGGGGGATTAAAGAACGCCCATCGCCCTGGCATACGCAGGGCAACATAAGGGAGAGGAGCCTGCTGATGAAGGGAGTGGGACGTTGGGACTTATATCTAAAAGTGGTACAGAAGGTTCTAAGCAGGGGGCCTACATTCAGATCTGTCAATTTAAGGAAAGTACTGGGTCCTGATGATGCGCAGGTTCTGTAGGTGTTGGTCGTGCAAAGGCAGATGAGGCAGCATCCCTGACCTGGAGTTGCCACAAGCTTGTGTATGAGACACATAAACACCATTTCAACTCAGGGTGGTGAGTGAATGCATAGGGTGCTTTGGGGTCAGAGACACTCTCTTCTGAAAAAAGAAGCTGACCTAGCTGTCTTGAGGAATGAGGAAAAAACAGCCAGGAAGGAAGGTAGCACTGGAGTGAGAAGGACCAGAGCCGCAAGAGCCCCAGGAGTGAACCAGTTTGGTCAGGGCCAATATGCATTTTGTAGAGCCCAGGGCAAAATGAAAACGTAGAGCCCGTCGTTCAAAGAGCAGGAGAAAAGTGCCATTGAAGGTATAAAGCTTCAGTCAGTATAAAGCTGTTTCCTTTCTTCTCTGGCCTCTCTCTCTCTCACTTGGTTTTTTTCTTTGGATTTCATGCGATTGTTAAGTAAAGGAATATTAAAAACTTGAGGGCTTCCCTGGTGGCGCAGTGGTTGGGAGTCCGCCTGCTGATGCGGGGGACGCAGGTTCGTGCCCTGGTCCGGGAGGATCCCGCGTGCCGCGGGGCGGCTGGGCCCGTGGGCTGTGGCCGCTGGGCCTGCGCGGCCGCAGCGGTGATAGGCCCGCGTACCGCAAAAAAGAAAGAAAAACTTGAATAGCATGAATTTTATCATATTGTGCACTGCCAGTTTTCAATGCAAAGGTCAGATTATTTAACTCATGTGGAATCCACCAAAATGACAGTTGGTATTTCATGGCTCCTACATTCGTATGCATTTTGTGCCTAGCAGACCAGTGGAAACACTTACACAAAACTTAACTCATCTGTTTCTGTTTCACTTCTTAATATGAGTACACTTTACCAGCTTTTGTACACTCCCTACTTTTGCCTTACTGAGTAAGGAAGACTAAAAAGAAAAGGAACTATGAGTTGCCCTATCTTTCCCTTTTCGATGTCATTTTCAGCATGAGTTGTTGGCTAATATGAGGAAATAACACAAGTAAGAAAGAATATGATAGGGTTATTTGGTTATTTATGCTTCTTAGAATACGACTGCCTTCTTTCTGCGTTCAAAACAAGTTCTGTTTCAAATGGAAATTGTGGCCTCTGGGGCTGTCGGGTCCCACTTACTCAGCCATAGGGACAACACACCTGCCTTGTCTTCACTTTGAGTCTCGCTGGACTCCCACGTGCAGTGGGTCCACCTGTGTTCACTGGGCATAGCAAATGCTGCAGAGGTGGAGGGAAAGGGCAGAGAGATGAAGAGGTGGGAGACAGCGACCAATGGGTGTGCGGTGGAAGAGAGGGGGACATCAGGGAGGACCACAAGGCTCCTGGCTTGGTTAACGGTGTGCCATGCCTTTCTCCAGGACAGGAAGTACAGGGGGAACAGGCTGTGAATTGAAGCAGATAAATTCCATTTTTTTTTTTTTTGCGGTACACGGGCCTCTCACTGTTGTGGCCTCTTCCGTTGCGGAGCACAGGCTCCGGACACGCAGGCTCAGCGGCCATGGCTCACAGGCCCAGCTGCTGCGCGGCATGTGGGATCTTCCCGGACCGGGGCATGAACCCGTGTCCCCTGCATCGGCAGGCGGACTCTCAACCACTGCGCCACCAGGGAAGCCCCCAGATGAATTCCATTTTTAATCCATTAAGTCTGAGGAATCAGGAGGACACACAGGAGAGAAATGTCTAGTAGCGGTTGGATGTCTGGTGCTCAGAAACAAACGCCGGGCTGTATAAGAGCTGAGTGGGCCCAGGGAACACAGGAAGAACAAGAAGATAAGGGGCTAAAAGTGGGACTCTAAGGGATAACATCTGAAAGGTGGGCAGAAAAGAGAACCAGCCAGAGACAGTATGACCAGGGGGTGAGCGGGGACCAGGAGAGTGGGGTGTGAAAGCCCAGTGAGCGAGGGAGGTGGGGGGAGGTGGGCGGGGGTTTCAGACAAAAGACAGGCTTGACTAGAATAAAAAGACCAGAGAGCATCCCTGACGGACAGGGTGTAAGCACTTAAGGCGGCCATCAGGGGAGGAGTTGAGGAGTGTGTGGGCTCCCCTGCGTGAACACTGGAAAGCCCCAGAGGGCATGGGAGCCTCTTATTTGCTGATTTCTTTGTGTTAGATGGCAAGATTTGAGCTGGTTTATATGCCGAGAGGAAGAGTCCCTACTTTTCAGACCCCGGGGACCTTCGATGCAGGGCCAACTATCTCCCAGGACTATCGATGACTAAATGAGTTAATACGTAGAGATGGCTTAGGAGGTGTCCCCGTCACCATGCTTCGGGGGAACGCTTCTAAGATGAGTTGCAGGCAGCAAGCACTCTCTTTTCTCTTCAGTGCCTTCGAACTATCTCCCTCCCTTCTCTCATTACCCTTGAAGAGGAGTAGACAGGCTGCATCTTCTCTCCAAGGCTGACAGTTTGCTGCCAAGGGTGGGAGCATCTGAATGGCCCCAGATTCTCAGACCTGGGTCTGGGCCTCATGGTTTACTGATCTCCCTTGAACCTGTCTTCAAATGCTCTCAAACCACACTCGTCTGTCCCACTGTTCCTGCCTGTGCTGGACCACCCTGTGGGCTGCCGGCTTTTGCTCTGAGGGCATGTGGAGATACAGCCTGAGGTCCCGGTTATCAGGACTTTGAAGCTGTAAGCTGGGACTCCCCTCTTCCTACAGAAATAAAGATGCCAGAAGCTGACTCCATCTGTATTAGTTTCCTATGCCTCCTGTAACCAATTACCACAAACTTAATGGCTTAAACAATAGGAATTTATTCTCTAATAGTTCTGGAGGCCTGAAGGCTGAAGTGAGTCTTATAGGACTAAAATCAAGGTGTCAGAAGGCTGGTTCCTTCCTGAAGCTCCAAGAGATAGTCCATTTCTTGGTCTTTTCTAGCTTCAGGTGGCTGCCAGCATTCCTTGGCTTGTGGCCTCATCACTTGCATCATCAGGTTGCCTCCTCTTCTGTAGTCAAATCTCCCTCTGCCTCCCTGTCATGAGGATACTTGTGATTGCAGTTAGGACCCACCTGGATAATACAAGATAGTCCCCCTATCGCAGTATAGTCTCTTTTGCCATATAAGGTCACCTTCACAGGTTCCAGGGATTAGGACCTGGTTACCTTTGGAAGCCATGATTCAGCCTACCATACCATCATCAGAGTGCATTCTCCAAGCGCTCTTGTCAAGTAGGTAGGGCATATATTATACTTGCTTTACTGTGGAAGAAATTAAAGCTCTGTGACCTTTTCAAAGAAACACAGACTTTGGAGTCAGTAGCAGGGCGAAGACCAACGTCAGGCCTCTGTCTGCAAACCCGGGGCACATTCTATAGCCTCACGTTAAGCCCCTCTCATTGCGGAGCCTTAGTGCTGAGACAGGACCCTGCAGAGATCTGGGGGGGCTGCCTGGGGCAATGCGTTACATCGAAACTTAGATGAGTCCTGGCTTCCAGGAGCTCATCTGCAGTTTCCATATCTGGGTAGGGAGGTGGCATAGCCATGACAGATACCCCTGGCCTCTCATAACCCTTTGTGGGGCTCTGGGCATGGGTGGGGGGCTGCCTCTCAGACAGAGAGTTGATGTCCTCACTGGGCTTTTCCAGGGGAAGGGGGCACATAAAAATGCCCCTCCCTAGGGATGGCACGCTAGGGCTCACCTCAGTTCTAAGGAAGCGCAGCTTCTCCACTGGCAAGCCAGGGCCCTGCTCAGCGCCAGGGAATGAGATATTTTCCATCAGACCTCTGTTGCCTGGCCTCAGTCAGAGCCATCTACTTTATTGTCTCGAGCAGATGAACTCAGATGTGGGGGAATGAGGCTTTGGCTGGTAGGCTCTGTTGTTTGTCTTACAGAGGCCAAAACCCTCTCCTCTCTGTCGGACCAGGACCTAATAAACCCCACACGGAGATGCCTGAGCCCTGCCAATTGCACCCAACTGTGGGCCCTGCCTGAGAAACAATGTTTATCCTACTTTCAGACGCCTGGCTGCCCCAGGCCCGGGGCCAAGGGCACAGCGCCTGCCCTGTCCTGCCAGCTCAGACCGCTATGGGGGAGCAGAACGGATAGAACAGACTGCAACAATTTGGAAGTGGGCGTGGCCTGGAGTTTAGAGAACCCTGAACCCGAATTGTAGCCCCTTACTCTTTGGTTCCACGTGACTGTCAGGGACAAGTTACTCTCATCACCGTCGCCCATCTGTGCACCAGTCTTGATGGCAGTGGGGGGGGGGGGTATTCTGCGGGTCCGAGCTGCCAGGAAGAGTAGGAGGAAGTTGTAAAGCCTGGATTAATCTGCTTCTCCCACTGCCCCCTCCATTGTCCTCTTCTCATCTGCTTCATAACCCACTATTGCAGAGACAAAAAGAGCACGTGCTCTCTGTAGTCACATGTTATTTCAGGATCATTCAGGGCCATGTTCAATAATAATACTGCATAGTAAGCATGCAGGCAGGCTTTCAACTTGATTTAGAACCCAGCATGGTTCTAGTGGTCTTTTACGGCCTCTCATGGGCACCAGGTCTCTCCAAAGAGTCACTCAGGATGGCATTGCAGAGTTCCTGTCCCCTTAAAGCAGACTTGACCTTTGAAGGAGTCTCCTACAGCCAGAGTAAACTCCTTATGTGGGAACTTGGTCCCCGGCCCCTCCAATTTCCCAGAAGGGGGCCCTGGCATCCTACCCACAGAGGCAGAGGCTTGAGGACAGCTCTCTAGGACCCAGCAGGTGGGCCTCAGGGACGCGACATGCACTGCGCAGTCAGGGCTGGTCTCTGCTGGTGGCCTGGGCCAAGCCCCTTGGGGTAGCTCAGTGGCTGGTGAAGCTCCGCGTTCCTGGTCATACCCGTAAAGTCCTCTCCTCTGGTCACACTTCTCATGCTGCCGTGTATTCATCCCAGTTTCAGAACATCTGCTCAGTGCCTGTGGCCTGCCAGACACTGTGTATTCTGAGGACTGAGGACACAAAGAGGAAAGCCACAGACCCTGCTCCGTGGGGCTTATGCTCTGGATGGGGGTGGCTTTGAATCAGGAGAGAGATGCACAAACACTGTTGAGATATAAGATGACACGTCCTGTAAGAGAGGTACATTCACAGTACTATGGGAGCAGGATGGAATCCAGTAAAAGGCTAGGATGGTTTTTCAGAGGAGGATGTGGTGTCAGAAAAGGGCATTGGAGCTTAGCTCCTTGAGGGATGAGTTTGTAGTAAGAGGACAGCCAGAGCAAAGCATGGTGGCATGAAAGTGGCCCAGGATGGTGACAGTAGATGGCTTCATAGGAGTAGAATATAGGATAGATGAGAGGAATAGCAGGGGATGATGCTGAGAAAATGTCTGGCGTCAGGTTGGCTATACAGGGCCGTAGGAGCCTGCCGAGGAGTTCAGACTCCAGGCGGCAGAGCCGGCAAGGGTTTTAGGGGCGGGGCGTTCTTCAATCATCCCAACCTCTCCATCCACCTCTCCTCCATCAGGAAGGTGCAAGGACACCCTCTCCACAATCACGGGGCCAACCACGCAGAACACATACGGGCGGAACGAAGGGGCCTGGATGAAGGACCCCCTGGCCAAAGATGAGCGGATTTATGTAACCAATTATTACTATGGGAACACCCTGGTAGAGTTCCGGAACCTGGAGAACTTCAAACAAGGTACGGGATATGGGTCCACCTTAGGGAGGCTCCTCCTTCCCCACTGTCCTCTGTTTTAACCATGGCCAGCTCTCTTAGGGTGGAGACAGTGGACAAGAAGGGCAACACCTTCCTTCTCTGGTAGCAGGATGTCCCTCTTCCACACTCCCTCACTTTCTCTGCTCTCTCATCTCTCAGCCCTGCCCCTCCTTCCCAGTCCCTGGGACGTGGGACAACCCGGAGTCTGGTCCAGAAAACAGTAGTGATACATCCTCCCTTTCCCGTGGCCCTTGACAGTTTACAAACCACGCTCACGTACATTAGCCCTCTGGATCCTTGAAACAGCTCAGCGAGGGGAGTGGAAATCGTTATTTCTAAATGACAGACGAGGATGCTCTACAGAACTAGAAAGTGGCAGAACCAAGACACAAACTGTGGGCTCCAGACCTCAAGCCAATGGCATGTCCCATCTCTCTGGGCTGCCCCCTCCCTGCCTGACAGGTTGTCTCTGCACCGTTGCCCTCAAGCCTTCTGCCTTCTCACTGCCCACAGGTCGCTGGAGCAATTCCTACAAGCTCCCCTACAGCTGGATCGGCACGGGCCACGTGGTGTACAATGGTGCCTTCTACTACAACCGGGCCTTCACCCGCAACATCATCAAGTATGACCTGAAGCAGCGCTATGTGGCCGCCTGGGCCATGCTCCATGACGTGGCCTATGAGGAGGCCACGCCCTGGAGGTGGCAGGGCCACTCGGACGTGGACTTTGCTGTGGATGAGAATGGCCTGTGGCTCATCTACCCGGCCCTGGACGACGAGGGCTTCAGCCAGGAGGTCATCGTCCTGAGCAAGCTCAACGCCGTGGACCTGAGCACACACAAGGAGACCACGTGGCGCACGGGGCTCCGGCGGAACTTCTACGGCAACTGCTTCGTCATCTGTGGGGTGCTGTACGCCGTGGACAGCTACAACCAGCGCAATGCCAACATCTCCTACGCCTTTGACACCCACACCAACACGCAGATCATCCCCAGGCTGCTGTTCGAGAATGAGTATTCCTACACCACCCAGATAGACTACAACCCCAAGGACCGCCTGCTCTACGCCTGGGACAATGGCCACCAGGTCACCTACCACGTCATCTTTGCCTACTGACACTCCTGTCCCCAGAAGCAGAAGTGCAGAGGGGCTACTGGCACCTTGTGTGTGTGTGTGTGTGTGTGTGTGTGTGTGTGTGTGTGTATGTGGGTGTGTGTTGTTTTAAAAATATATATTATTTTGTATAATATTGCCAATGTAAAATGACAATTTGGGTCTATTTTTTTTATACGGATTGTAGATCGATCCATACGTGTATGTGCTGGTCTCATCCTCCATGGTTTATATTTTTGTGCGAATGAACTTCTCCTTTTGACCAGTAACCACCTTCCTTCAAACCCCCAACCCCCTCCAGCTCCCCATCTCGATCTGAGAAGGTTTCTTCATCTGGGTCTTGCAGGCAGCTGGCACCAGAAGCAGGAGTGAAGGAGGCAAGAAAGAAGTGCTAAGGGGATGGAAAAACTGTTTTATGTGTTAGAGAAGTTTTTCTAAAAACCCAGAAATAAATGCTTTTTTTTTAATAAAGGAGAAATTTAAAATCATCCCCCAGTGCGTTTTTGTTTAGCCCTGATATGACTGGCAGGATTAGATCCCTCCCCCAGAAGGAGATGAGATCTGTGTTCCACAGAAATAACCTCATGCTGAGCTGCCCCAGGCAGCTCCTCTCCCCTCCTAATGAGGGGCTTCCTTGTGGCGGCAGGAAAGGGGGTGTTAGAGATTTGTAATGAGCTGACCCCTACACTCGCTTTAATTTGGGGGCATTGATCCCTTCCTGTCTCTTCCACTGTCACACCAGCTTCCTTGCACTGTTCTGCTTTTTTCTAGTCATTAACCAAGATATGGGAACCTGTTCATTCCTTAGTCCTCCTCTGTGTGGCCTGGTCGTTGGCCCTGTTGAAAATACGAAGCTGAGTGTGACCTTGACCCTATACTTCTTAAGAAGCTTACAATCCATCCATCAATCTCTCCCTTCCCCATAATCCTCTCCTCTGCCTCATCCCGAATGTTCACCTTCAGCCAGCCTTCCTTCCCAGCTTCCCCTCCAGAAGGGCCTGGTTCTGAAATGAGCCCCCTGAGGGAAGTGTTTGCAGGATGGGAAGACCCGCTGTCCCTCCCCATGCACGGCCCGGCCCTGTGCAGTGCCTGTTGCCCACAACTTGCCCTTTCCTCCACATTACACAGAACAGGAGACAGAAAAGTGGAAAAAAACCTTAATGGGCATCTCCTGAGTTTAGGGATGGAGGGCAGAACCCAAGAATGACATGAGAAGACAAGCACATCATGTCACCACACTGTCCCCACCCTCTCCGCTCCCAGCCCCGTATAGGGAGCAGCTGCTGCCTGGTGAGTCCTTTTGCACAGACACGCTGCCCCTCCACGCTCCCCGGTCAATCCCTATGCTGCTTACACGGTGCGTGGCTTCCACGCCCACCCTGCTAGCAGCTTCCTCCACTTCGACTATTTCAAATAACAAATATCCAATGACTTCACTTTGTCTTGGGGCTGTTTGGGTCAGATTCTCCTGAGCAAGTGCAAGTGACTGTCAGGCTTGAAGGCAGCAGCAGGGTTTAGAGGCAGGGAGGTGGTATGTCCAGGGTTCAAAAAGGCTTTTGTGGGGCTTCCCTGGTGGCGCAGTGGTTGGGGGTCCGCCTGCCGATGCAGGGGACGCGGGTTCGTGACCCGGTCCGGGAAGATCCCACATGCCGCGGAGCGGCTGGGCCCGTGAGCCATGGCCGCTGAGCCTGCGTGTCCGGAGCCTGTGCTCCGCAACGGGAGAGGCCACAGCAGTGAGAGGCCCGCGTACCGCAAAAAAATAAATAAATAAAATAAAAATTTTAAAAAAAAGTCTTTGGTGGATGATGTTGGTGGTAAAGCTGCCCATGTCCAGAAGCCTTACCCGACCAGAGGAGAGAGAAAGCATTTTCTCCCTAGATCCTGGCCCTTCTGTCAGGCCCCAGTTGGAGACCACAGCAAAGTCAGCCTGAGCCCAAGGTAGGGCTGCTCCGAGGGAATGGGGTAAGCCAGCAGGAGAGCTGCTGGTGAGGAACTCACATCTTACGGAAATGTTTATCTGTCTATCCATCCATCTATCATCTACCCAGTCATTCATCCACCAACCCACCCATCCACCTATGTAAAGTGATATATTTACAGTTGCCAGATTCCCAGACCAGGGCACGCTCACCCTGCCAGGGACCTCACTGCTGGGTGGCCCAGAGGCCAGGGCCGGATGTGTGCCTCTCTCCCACGTGTGCCTGACCCACAGCTTACTCTCTTTGCTGCTGTCCATATGATACCAAGGCCTACCAACCTGCCTACTCCTCGGGTTTCTACATGAACCTCCTAAAAGTTGGGCTGCCCTGCCACGTCAAGAAAGGAAGTTCTCAGACTTCACGTTTCCAGGGCGAGTGGCCTTCGATAATGGACCTTAGGAACAAGCCATCAGGGTCAGTAGGCAGTGGTCAGGGCTTGGTCAGGGCCCCAGCTGTCGTGCAGAATTAGTTCTGGGAGGCCTGCCTCAAAAGTGCGGGAGTAGGATCCCAGGCCATGAGCCGCGTGCCCTGAAAAGCCAGAACCCAGGCTGAGGAGCCTCAAGGCAGGAGGGGCAGAGCAAGGGTCAGGCGGCCGTATTGCCTAAGCCCAAGGAGTGACTGTCCTAACTGTCCACGGCCTGGATCCGTGGATCCCAGGACAGGTGGTCAGCAGGTAAGGAGGGCTGCCCTCCACCCCTCGGTGACTCTGCGATGAGGCTCCGACGTGGAAACTCACGTGGCCGCTTACCCAAGAGTCAGTTTTCCTGCCCTAGCCCCTCAGAGCCTCCTTCTGGCTCCCTCTGTAGGTAGTCAGGAAACTCCCCCTGCTGGGGGAGCCAGGGGGCCATGATGAACAGCCTCTGGGGATGCCAGCTGCAGCCTCTCCGGGCAATCTAATTGCCCTACGGCCGAACCGCCCACTCGGGCCAGGTGAGGATCCTCTCCCCAGGTACCTCCCACACGCTGGAAGGAGGAAGCAGTGGAAGGGGTGACCTCGGGCCTGAAGCCGGGTGGTTGGAAACCGTTTCCCCGAGCACATCCAGGACTTCTCCAAGCAGCTTTCTCATCGTGGGTTTGAACTTTGGAAACATGAAGAATTAGAGAACGAGTTCTCAGAAAGTTGAAGAGACCGAGCAACAGTCAGGTATGTACCCACCCTCCCTGGCCTTCTCCTCACCTGTGAAATGAAGGGGGATTTTCCAGCTCTCAGATTTGCTGAGGCTTCTCCGAGCTTTGTAACCTCGCACCGAACCTGAGGCATTTTCATCCCTTGATACTGATGGGAAAATAGATTTCCTTTTGTTTTCCTATTAAAGTGTTTCCCAACAGTATCATTTTCGAAAGTGGAGAGAAATAAGACTAACAATTTATCCTACATTCTTTTTACCTTCATTTATTCATGTATTCATTCAACAAATATTCATGGAGTCCCCCACTGGGGATCCTGAGTGACCACGACAAAGTCCCTGACCTCAGAGAGCTTATATTCTGGAGTGGAAGAGAGAAAAGAAATAGATTTATATGTGATATGACAGGTGGCAATAAAATAAAGCAGGGAAAGGATATAGAGAAACACAGGAGGAAGAGAGAGCGTGGCTTTTTGTGTAGGCAGGTGAGAGAAAGCCTGTGTGATATAGGGACATTTAGACAGAAGCAGAATATAGCCAGGGCTGAGCATGCAGACCTCTGGAGGCTGACAGCAGGGGACGGGACCAAGCAAAAGCCCTACAGCGGTCCCACTCAGCCTTATCAGCCCGGAGTCCCTCCAGGCACAAGGTGAGGCTGGCCAAAGCACCTACCACCAACCCAGCACCCTGCGCAGTGAGCAAGTTTATTCTGCAGCCGCTCGATAAGCTAACTCACCTGAACACAATTGGGTGATGGCGTGCAGGCCTTTTTCTCACTTGCTCCCACCCAGTGAAGAGGGATGTCTGCTGGAGGAAACTGGGTCTGGGTCCTGACTCCCCCAGCTTGGCCTTCGTGTGACCTCAGAAAAGGAGCACACACTGCCTACAGGGAGGGTGGGTGCACGGAAGATTCAAGCAAGGCAATGCAGGTAAAAGTACGTGAAGAATATTAGCCAAAGTCCTTATTTAAATTTCTCAAGCAAGCGCCTCCTCTCGACTTCCCTGATAGTCTCCTGGTCTCTGGGATATAAGCTTTAGGCTCCTTTCTTAACCCCCCCTGACCCCACAAGATACTGTCCTTCCACCCGAGGCACTATGGGAGGCAGTGGGTACTTGTGGACAAATCTTGGCTCTTCCCTGTTCTGGCTGTGTGATCTTGGAAAAACTACTGAACTTCTCTGAGCCCTCAGTAATGGATCTGTCATATATGGCTCTTTGGGGACTTAATGAAATAACAGCTAAAGCACAAGGCAAAAAATAGGCACACAATAGTTTTTATTGTGACAACTTTCAATCAATCAGAGAAATACAGAGGAAAGTATAATGAGCCCCCATAACGCCAACACCAATAATATAATAATTATCAATATTTCATTACATTTGCTTCAGCTTTTTAAAAATTTTTGCTGAAGCATTTTAAAGACATCATGACATTTTAACCAAACTTACTTCAGTAGGCATATTTCTAAAGAAGGACATTTTTCTACATAACCTCAATGTAACAAGATTAACAGTGATCCTTTAAAATCGATAACACCCAACTCTCATTCAATTTCCCGTTGTCTCAAAAGTGTCTTGTACATTTGGACCTTTGAATCAGATCAGTCAATGTCTACACATTGAATTTATGGTTTTGCATCTTAATTCTCTTTTCTCTCCCTCATAAAGTTTATTTATTTATTTATTTTTAAATTTATTTATTTATTTTGGGCTGTGTTGGGTCTTCGTTTCTGTGCGAGGGCTTTCTCTGGTTGTGGCAAGCGGGGGCCACTCTTCATCCCAATGCGCGGGCCTCTCACTATCGCGGCCTCTCTTGTTGCAGAGCACAGGCTCCAGATGGGCAGGCTCAGTAGTTGTGGCTCACGGGCCTAGTTGCTCCGCGGCATGTGGGATCTTCCCAGACCAGGGCTCGAACCCGTGTCCCCTGCATTGGCAGGCAGATTCTCAGCCACTGCGCCACCAGGGAAACCCCCCTCATAAATTTTAAATGTTGGAATAATTTAAGATTTACAGAAAAGTTGCAAAGTTATACAGAGTTCCCAAATACTCTTCACCCAGTTTCCTTTATTTGTCAAAACTAGGAAAACAATATTGGTACGTTACTCCTAACTAAATTCCAGTTAGATCTTTTAGTCTAGAATAGTTTCTTCCTGTTCTGCCCCCTTTCTTTCATGCTTTGATTTTCTGAAAAAATCACGTTGGGTTTTCTGCAGAATATCACTTTCTATCTGATTGCTTCCTTCAGCTATCATTTAATTTATTCCTCTCTCCCTTGTTTTTCCTTTAAACTGGCAGTTAGATCTGAAGGCTTGATTAGGTCCAGGTTCAACTTTTTTGGCAAGAAGACTGCATGGTGATGCTATGAACTTGGTGCTCAGTGTTTTCCATATTTTCCCTACTTCTTCCACGGCCCCTCTTCAGCCTCACCACCCCAGGATGGCGTACTGCAAACACCCCATACCAGTTCTACTGCCTCCTGGGTCCTCTCCCACAGATCTGTCAAGCCCATTGCTGACAGATGAATCTTGCTTTGATCATGTCCCTGTAACTGTCAAATTGAACAAGAGTGTCTCCAGGGCTGTAATCATCATGCACCTTTATTTTTCCTACCAATATCCCTGTACATTTTTTTTGGTGAGCCTTGTCTTTTCCTGCTCTCATATGAAAACCTGGGCACGCTCTTTGACGTTTCTGGGAACTCTTAGATAACAAAAAGTCCTAGGGCCACCTTAAATAAATCAACACAGATTCAGCTGAGTAATTAAAACGTCCAGTCAATTTAACTAATCAAAATTTTGGACTTGACTTCAGCCACATCCCTGCTTCGGCCTGTTGGAGGCAGGAATCCTGCTGATGGTGGGGGGTCATCGACTCTCCCAGGTGGCTAACTTTGGTCCAGAGTTGAATAGGAGGGAGAGAGGGGAACAATCGGGACAGGAAGATTATGATTTGACCGATAAAGTCATGGTGGTCCAGCTCTGTTGGGAGGCATTTAAAACACTCGGGCACCTTTGTGGGTCCTTTGAAGAGCATCTTCCTCTTTTGATAGGGATGCTTTATTATTTTCACAAGGACTAAAGCATCTCTATTCTGGCTAGTCGTCCACCCCTTCCCCAGCCCCTGGGATTCTAGTGATATCTCCAGCAGCATGCTGATAAAATCTCTGTCCCTCTAAAATGGCCACTTTGATCGAACTGAAGATGACCCCACGTATGACAACATCTGGTCCATGGAAAATTTTCACACATTATTTATCCTGACCAAGGCTGGGAGTGCAGGTTGTCCTCCAACTAAGTAATCTTTGCTCTACTGAAAAGTAGTTAAGCAGCGCATCTTCCCTCTCTAGGTCTCCCAGATGGGAACCAGTCACTTGTCCACTGTGACCCCACAAAATATTAAGTGTCCCAACTGGTCCATTTCAAACTCTCTTCCCTTAGCCTTGAGGGGAAGCCCGGGGAGAGGGATGGGCCTCTGGAAAGCTCTCTCCAAAGGAATCCTCCTCCAACATTCTCTTTAAAAATATCCAACTCAATTTTTAAAAAAGAATAATCTTAATGGGGTGAAGAGTTTAAAAGTCTCTACCCAGTTTCCAGACACCTGCTTGGTGAATACGTCATGCAGTCTTGCCCCTCCTTTGCAATGAGAGATCTAGTGTCTCCTGGGGCTTCGGCTGAAAGCTCTCACTTTCAATTCCTATAATACTTCCCAGGTTCCCTTCTCCTCGAATGCCTTCCCAGCCACCACCCTCCTTCTCTTCTTGTCACTTAGACTCTCTTCAGTGTCCAGTGTAAGGGAAGTCTTGTCCAACTCCCCAGGCAGAGCAACCGTAGCCCTGAATACCGTGCATGGCATCAACTACATTTGTCCTTTATTGCATTCATCTGTCAGCAGGTCTTGTCTGCTCAATGAGGCGTCCCTCTGCTGGAGGGCAGAAGCTGTTCCCTATTCATCTGGGACTCTCCACTTAGCACTGAGTCTGGCTTATAATGCCTGTTCATCAGAGATCTGCTAAATGAGTAAGTAAATGAATGAGGCATTCATTTTTACTGCACAAAATCCAAGGTCAAATTAGTGACTTCACAAACAGGAACCTGACCAGATTCACAGGTTTCCCTGCGGTATATATTCAGGGAGTTATTTTTCTCAAGGTTGTCCTGCCTGCAGACTCTTAGTGCAATGCTCAGCAGACCGGGTGGTCTGAATATAGTTGTGCTGAAGCTCAGGGAAGTTAAGACTCGAGGAGGGCAGACTTCTGGACACCCTTGGAGAGGATCCCTGCTGCGGCCACCAGTCTTCACCCAGTGGTCGTCCCTGAGCTCAGGACGTGTCCAGCTCATCCCAGATTGTCAAGGCCTCATTGAGGACAATGGGTTGCTTTCCTTACTTTTAACCAGGAGACACAGAATTGTGCCCAGTTTCTCAACCAGTTATACAATTAACAGGAAATATGGTGATCTGGGTCTTTACTGAGCACAGGTGAGTCTCTGAAGGCTTGATCCCGAGTAGGTTGGTGAGGACCTCAGCCCTCCTGATCACAGAGCTTCCCCTGGCTGCCCACGCACACCCAGGGCCTCAGAAACATCCTCCCCACCTCCTCCACTAACTGCCGACTTTCTCAGTCTCCCCTCTGCCCCACTCTTGTGAAATCACAAATGGGCAACAGTAAAAGTCTTGGCTTTTCAGAGAAGGAAACTTGATATATTTGCTTTTTTATTTTTAACTGAAGTATAGTTGATTTACAATGTGTTAATTGCAGGTGTACAGCATAGTGATTCAGTATTTTTGCAGATTATATTCCATTATAGATTGTTACAAGATAAGGGATAAAATTCCCTGTGCTAGACAGTATATCCTATTGCTTATCTATTTTATACATAGTAGTTTGTTAATCCCATACCCTAATTTGTTCCCCTTCTCTCTTCCCTTTGGTAACCATGAGTTTGTTTTCTGTGTCTGTGAGTCTGTTTCTGTTTTGCACATACATTCATTTGTATTACTTTTTTGATCCACATATAATTGGTATCATGTAGTATTTGTCTTTCTCTGACCTATTTCACTAAGCATGATATTCTCTAGGTCAATCAACATTGCCGCAAATGACAATATTTCATTCTTTTTACGGCTAAGTAATATTCCAGTGTGTGTGTGTGTGTGTGTGTGTGTGTGTGTACGTACGTGCGTACTCATATACACATAGATACATACATGCATACATACATACCATATCTTCTTAATCCAGTTGTCTGCTGATGGGCGCTTAGGGTTGCTTCCATGTTTTCATGTATTGACTATTATAAATAGTGTTGCTATGAACATTGGGGTGAAGGTAACCTTTCAAATTAGTGTTTTCATTTTTTCCAGATATATACACAGCAGTGGAACTGCTGGATCATATATATGGTACTTCTATTTTTAGTTTTTGAAGGAATCTCCATACTGTTTTCCATAGTGGCTACACCAATTTACATTACCACCAACAGTGTACAAGTGTTCCCTTTTCTCCATATCCTCTCCAACACTGGTTATTTGAAGACTTTTTGATGATAATCATTCTGACAAGTGTGAGGTGATATCTCGTTGTTTTGATTTGCATTTCTCTAATAATTAACGATGCTGAGCATCTTTTCATGTGCCTCTTAGCCATCTGTATGTTTTCTTTGGAAAAGTGTCTATTCAATCTTCTGCCCACTTTTTTTTTTTTTTTTTTTTTTTGCGGTACGCGGGCCTCTCACTGTTGTGGCCTCTCCCATTGCGGAGCACAGGCTCCAGATGTGCAGGCCCCTCGACCATGGCTCACGGGCCCAGCTGCTCCGTGGCATGTGGGATCCTCCCAGACCGGGTCACGAACCCGTGTCCCCTGCATCGGCAGGCGGACTCTCAACCACTGTGCCACCAGGGAAGCCCACTCTGCCCATTTTTTGATAGAATTGTTTTCTTGATATTGTGTTGTATGAGCTGTTTGTATATTTTAGATATTAACCCTTTGTCAGTCACATCATTTGCAAATATTTTCTCCCATTTTGTAGGTTGTCTTTTATTTTGTCAGTGGTTTCCTTTGCTGTGCAAAAGCTTTTAAGTTTAATTAGGCACCATTTGTTTATTTTTGCTTTTATTTCTTTTGCCTTAGAAGACTGATCCAAGAAAATATTGCTATAATTTATGTCAAGGAGTATTCCACCTATGTTCTCTTCTAGGAGTTTTATGGTTTCAAGTCTTACATTTAGGTCTTTAAACCTTTTAGAGTTTATTTTTGTATATGGTGTGAAAGAATGTTCTAATTGCATTGCTTTACATATAGCTGTCCAGTTTTCCCAGCACCACTTGTTGAAGAGACAGTCTTTTCTCCACTGTATATCCTTGCCTCCTTTGTAATAGATTAATTGACCAAAGGCATGTGGGTTTATTTCTGGGCTCTCTATTCTGTTCCATTGATCTATGTGTCTGTTTTTGTGCCAATACCACACTGTCTTGATTACTGTAGCTTTGTAGTATAGTCTGAAGTATGGGAGGGTTATGTCTCCAGCTTTGTTCTTTTTCCTCAGGATTGCTTTGGCATACTGGGTCTTATGTGGGTCCATATAAATTTTAGTATTATTTTCTCTAGTTCTGTGATAAATGTCCTGTGTATTTTGATAGAGATTGCATTAAATCTGCAGATTGACTTGGGTATTATGGTCATATTAATAATATTAATTCTTCCAATAAAAAGAGCATGAGATACCTTTCCATTTCTTTGAATCATTTTCAATTTCCTTCATCAATGTTTTATAGTTTTCAGAGTATAGCACTTCCACTTCCTTGGTTAAATTTATTCCTAGGTATTGTTTTTTGTTGTTTTTTTTTTTTTTTTTTTGCTACATTGCATCTTCATTGCTGTGTGCATGCTTTCTCTAGTTGCAGTGAGCAGGGGCTATTCTTCGTTGCATTCTTCTCATTGTGGTGGCTTCTCTTGTTGCAGAACACAGGCTCTAGGCATGTGGGCTGCAGTAGTTGCAGCAGGTGGGCTCAGTAGTTGTGGCTTGTGGGCTCTAGAGCGCAGGCTTAGTAGTTGTGGCCCACAGGCTTAGTTGCTCCACAGCCTGTGTGATCTTCCCAGACCAGGTATCAAACCCATGTCCTCTGCATTGGCAGGCGGATTCTTTACCACTGTGCCACCAGGGAAGTCCCATAGGTATTGTATTTTTTAATGAGATTTTGAATGAAATTATTTTTTTTTTACTTTCTCTTTCTGGTATTTCATTATTAGTGTATAGATATGCAACAGATTTCTGTATATTAATCTTGTATCCTGTAACCTTGCTGAATTCATTTATTCTAATAGTTTTGGGGTGGAGACTTTAGGGTTCTCTATATAAAGTATCATGTCATCTGCAAATAGTGACAGTTTTACTTCTTCTCTTCCAGTATGAATACCTCTTTTTTCTTTTTCTTTTCTGATTGCTGTGGCTAGGATTTCCAATACTGTGTTAAAGCAGCAAGAGTGAGCACCGTTGTCTTGTTCCTGAATTTAGCAGGAAGGCTTTCAGCTTTTAATTGTTCAGTATTATGCTGCTGTGGGTTTGTGGTAAATGGTGTTTATTACATTGAGATAGGCCTCCTCTAAACCCATTTTGATGAAAGTCTTTATCATGGATATGAATTTTGTCAAATGCTTTTTCTGTGTCTATTGAGATGATCACATGATTTTTGTCTTTCCTTTTGTTAATTTGGTATATCACATTGGTTGATTTATGAATGTTGAACCAACCTTGTGACACTGAGATAAATCCAATTTGATCATGGTGTATGATCATTTTCATGTATTGTTGCATTTGGTTTGCTAACATTTTGTTGAGGATTTTTGGATCTTTATTCATCAAATATACTGGCCTCTAATTTTCTTTTTTGTAGTGTCTTTGTCTGGTTTCTACCCTGGCCACCAGGATAATGGTGGCCTCTGAATAAATATGGGAGTCTTCCATTCTTTCAATTTTTTGTAATAGTTTGAGAAGGATAGGTATAAGCTCTTTTTTTTTTTTAACATCTTTATTGGAGTAAAATTGCTTTACAATGGTGTGTTAGTTTCTGCTTTATAACAAAGTGGATCAGTTATACATATAAATACGTTCCCATATCTCTTCCCTCTTGCGTCTCCCTCCCTCCCACCCTCCCTATCCCACCCCTCCAGGCGGTCACAAAGCACCGAGCTGATCTCCCTGTGCTATGCAGCTGTTTCCCACTATCTACCTTACGTTTGGTAGTGTATATATGTCCATGCCTCTCTCTCACTTTGTTACAGCTTACCCTTCCCCATCCCCATATCCTCAAGTCCATTCTCTAGTAGGTCTGTGTCTTTATTCCTGTCTTACCCCTAGGATCTTCATGACACTTTTTCCCCTTAAATTCCATATATATGTGTTAGCATATGGTATTTGTCTTTCTCTTTCTAACTTACTTCACTCTGTATGACAGACTCTAGGTCCATCCACCTCATTACAAATAGCTCAATTTCGTTTCTTTTTATGGCTGAGTAATATTCCATTGTATATATGTGCCACATATTTATCCATTCATCTGATGATGGACACTTAGGTTATTTCCATCTCCTGGCTGTTGTAAATAGAGCTGCAATGAACATTTTGGTACATGACTCTTTTTGAATTCTGGTTTTCTCAGGGTATATGCCCAGTAATGGGATTGCTGGGTCATATGGTAGTTCTATTTGTAGTTTCTTAAGGAACCTCCATACTGTTCTCCACAGTGGCTGTATCAATTTACATTCCCACCAACAGTGAAAGAGGGGTCCCTTTTCTCCACACCCTCTCCAGCATTTATTTTTTCTAGATTTTTTGATGATGGCCATTCTGACTGGTGTAAGATGATATCTCATTTTAGTTTTGATTTGCATTTCTCTAATGATTAATGATGTTGAGCATTCTTTCATGTGTTTGTTGGCAGTCTGTATATCTTCTTTGGAGAAATGTCTATTTAGTTCTTCTGCCCATTTTTGGATTGGGTTGTTTGTTATTTTGTTATTGAGCTGCATGAGCTGCTTATAAATTTTGGAGATTAATCCTGTGTCAGTTGCTTCATTTGCAAATATTTTCTTCCATTCTGAGGGTTGTCTTTTGGTCTTGTTTATGGTTTCCTTTGCTGTGCAAAAGCTTTGAAGTTTCATTAGGTCCCATTTGTTTATTTTTGTTTTTATTTCCATTTTCTAGGAGGTGGGTCAAAAAGGATCTTGCTGTGATTTATGTCATAGAGTGTTCTGCCTATGTTTTCCTCTAAGAGTTTGATAGTTTCTGGCCTTACATTAAGGTCTTTAATCCATTTTGAGCTTATTTTTGTGTGTGGTGTTAGGGAGTGATCTAATCTCATAGTTTTACATGTACCTGTTCAGTTTTCCCAGCACCACTTATTGAAGAGGCTGTCCTTTCTCCACTGTACATTCCTGCCTCCTTTATCAAAGATAAGGTGCCCATATGTGCGTGGGTTTATCTCTGGGCTTTCTATCCTGTTGCATTGATCTATATTTCTGTTTTTGTGCCAGTACCATACTTTCTTCATTACTGTAGCTTTGTAGTACAGTCTGAAGTCAGGGAGCCTGATTCCTCCAGCTCCGTTTTTCATTCTCAAGATTGCTTTGGCTATTCGAGGTCTTTTGTGTTTCCATACAAATTGTGAAAGTTTTTGTTCTAGTTCTGTGAAAAATGCCATTGGTAGTTTGATAGGGATTGCATTGAATCTGTAGACTGCTTCGGGTAGTAGAGTCATTTTCACAATGTTGATTCTTCCAATCCAAGAACATGGTATATCTCTCCATCTATTTGTATCATCTTTAATTTCTTTCATCATTGTCTTATAATTTTCTGCATACAGGTCTTTTGTCTCCTTAGGTAGGTTTATTCCTAGATATTTTTTTTTTTTTTTTTTTTTACGGTACGCGGGCCTCTCACAGCTGTGGCCTCTCTCGTCGCGGAGCGCAGGCTCCGGACGCGCAGGCTCAGCGGCCATGGCTCACGGGCCCAGCCGCCCCGCGGCACGCGGGACCTTCCCGGACGGGGGAACGAACCCTCGTCTCCGGCATCGGCAGGCGGACCCCCAACCACTGCGCCACCAGGGAAGCCCTCCTAGATATTTTATTCTTTTTGTTGCAATGGTAAATGGGAGTGTTTTCTTAATTTCATTTTCAGATTTTTCATCATTAGTGTATAGGAATGCCAGAGATTTCTGTGCATTAATTTTGTCTCCTGCTACTTTACCAAATTCATTGATTAGCTCTAGTAGTTTTCTGGTAGAACCTTTAGGATTCTCTATGTATAGTATCATGTCATCTGCAAACAGTGACAGTTTTACTTCCTCTTTTCCGATTTGGATTCCTTTTATTTCCTTTTCTTCTCTGATTGCTGTGGCTAAAACTTCCAAAACCATGTTGAATAAGATTGGTGAGAGTGGGCAACCTTGTCTTGTTCCTGATCTTATTGGAAATGCTTTCATTTTTTCACCATTGAAGACGATGTTGGCTGTGGCTTTGTCATATATGGCCTTTATTATGTTGAGGAAAGTTCCCTCTATGCCTACTTTCTGCAGGGTTTTTATCATAAATGCGTGTTGACTTTTGTCGAAAGCTTTCTCTGCATGTATTGAGATGATCATATGGTTTTTCTCCTTCAGTTTGTTAAGATGGTGTATCATGTTGATTGATTTGCGTGTATTGAAGAATCCTTGCATTCCTGGAATAAACCCCACTTGATCATGCTGTATGACCTGTTTAATGTGCTGTCAGATTCTGTTTGCTAGTATTTTGTTGAGGATTTTTGCATCTATGTTCATCAGTGATATTGGTCTGTATTTTTCTTTCTTTGTTACATCCTTGTCTGGTTTTTGTATCAGGGTGATGGTGGCCTCGTAGAATGAGTTTGGGAGTGTTCCTCCCTCTGCTATATCTTGGAAGAGTTTGAGAAGGATAGGTGTTAGCTCTTCTCTAAATGTTTGATAGAATTCACCTGTGAAGCCATCTGGTCCTGGGCTTTTGTTTGTTGGAATTTTTAATCACAGTTTCAGTTTCAGGGCTTGTGATTGGTGTGTTCTTATTTTCTGTTTCTTCTTGATTCAGTCTTGGCAGGTTGTGCATTTCTAAGAATTTGTCCATTTCTTCCAGGTTATCCATTTTATTGGCATAGAGTTGCTTGTAGTAGTTTCTCATGATCTTTTGTATTTCTGCAGTGTCAGTTGTTACTTCTCCTTTTTTATTTTTAATTCTATTGATTTGTCTTCTCCTTTTTTTTCTTGATGAGTCTGGCTAATGGTTTATCAATTTTGTTTATCTTCTCAACAAACAAGCTTTTAGTTTTATTGATCTTTGCTATCATTTCCTTCATTTCTTTTTCATTTATTTCTGACCTGATTTTTTTTTTTTTTTTGGTGGTTCGTGGGCCTCTCACTGTCTTGGCCTCTCCCGTTGCGGAGCACAGGCTCCGGACGCGCAAGCTCAGCGGCCGTGGCTCAGCTCCCAGCCGCTCTGCGGCATGTGGGATCTTCCCGGACCGGGGCATGGACCCGCGTCCCCTGCATCGGCAGGCGGACTCTCAACAACAGCGCCACCAGGAAAGCCCTCTGATCTGACTTTTATGATTTCTTTCCTTCTGCTAACTTTGGGGTTTTTTTGTTCTTCTTTCTCTAATTGCTTTAGGTGCAAGGTTAGGTTGTTTATTCAAGATGTTTCCTGTTTCTTAAGGTAGGATTGTATTGCTATAAACTTCCTCTTAGAACTGCTTTTGCTGCATCCCATAGATTTTGGGTTGTCGTGTCTCCATTGTCATTTGTTTCTAGGTAGTTTTTTGATATCCTCTTTGATTTCTTCAGTGATCACTTTGTTATTAAGTAGTGTATTGGTTAGCCTCTGTGTGTTTGTATTTTTTACAGATCTTTTCCTGTAATTGATATCTAGTCTCATAGCATTGTGGTCAGAAAAGATACTTGATACAATTTCAATTTTCTTAAATTTACCAAGGCTTGATTTGTGACCCAAGATATGATCTATCCTGGAGAATGTTCCATAAGCACTTGAGAAAATGTGTTTTCTGTTGGTTTTGGATAGAATGTCCTAAAAATATCAATTAAGTCCATCCTGTTTAATGTATCATTTAAAGCTTGTGTTTCCTTATTTAGTTTCATTTTGGATGATCTGTCCATTGGTGAAAGTGAGGTGTTAAAGTCCCCCACTATGAATGTGTTACTGTGGATTTCCCCTTTTATGGCTGTTAGTATTTGCCCAATGTATTGAGGTGCTCCTATGTTGGGTGCATAAATATTTACAATTGTTATATCTTCTTCTTGGATCGATCCCTTGATCATTATGTAGTGTCCTTCTTTGTCTCTTCTAATAGTCTTTATTTTAAAGTCTATTTTGTCTGATACGAGCATTGCTACTCCAGCTTTCTATTGGTTTCCATTTGCATGAAATATCTTTTTCCATCCCCTTAACTTTCAGTCTGTATGTGTCTCTAGGTCTGAAATGGGTCTCTTGTAGACAGCAAATATATGGGTTTTGTTTTTGAATCTGTTCAACCAATCTGTGTATTTTGATGGGAGCATTTAGTCCATTTACATTTAAGGTAATTATTGATATGTATGTTCCTATTCCCATTTTCTTAATTGTTTTGAGTTCATTATTGTAGGTCTTTTCCTTCTCTTGTGTTTCTTGCCTAGAGAAGTTCCTTTAGCAGTTGTTGTAAAGCTGCTTTGGTGGTGGTGATCTCTCTCAGCTTTTGCTTGTCTGTAAAGGTTTTAATTTCTCCATCAAATCTGAATGAGATCCTTGCTGGGTAGCGTAATCTTGGTTGTAGGTTTTTCTCCTTCATCACTTTAAATATGTCCTGCCAGTCCCTTCTGGCTTGCAGAGTTTCTGCTGAGAGATCAGCTGTTAACTTTATGGGGATTCCCTTGTGTGTTATTTGTTGTTTTTCCCTTGCTGCTTTTAATGTGTTTTCTTTGTATTTAATTTTTGATAGTTTGATTAATATGTGTCTTGGTGTATTTCTCCTTGGCTTTATCCTGTATGGGACTCTCTGTGATTCCTGGACTTGATTAACTATTTCCTTTCCCAAATTAGGGAAGTTTTCAACTATAATCTCTTCAAATATTTTCTCAGTCCCTTTCTTTTTCTCTTCTTCTTCTGGAAGCCCTATAATTCGAATGTTTGTGCATTTAATGTTGTCCCAGAGGTCTCTGAGACTGTCCTCACTTCTTTTCATTCTTTTTTCTTTATTCTGCTCTGCAGTAGTTATTTTCAGTATTTTATCTTCCGGGTCACTTATCTGTTCTTCTGCCTCAGTTATTCTGATATTGATCCCATCTAGAGTATTTTTAATTTCATTTATTGTGTTGTTCATCATTGTTTGTTTCTTCTTTAGTTCTTTTAGGTCCTTGTTAAATGTTTCTTACATTTTCTCTATTCTATTTCCAAGATTTTGGATCATCTTTACTATCATTATTCTGAATTCTTTTTCAGGTAGACTGCCTATTTCCTCTTCATTTGTTAGGTCTGGTGGGTTTTTATCTTGCTCCTTCATCTGCTGTGTGCTTTTCTGTCTTCTCATTTTGCTTATCTTACTGTGTTTGGGGGTCTCCTTTTTGCAGGCTGCAGGTTCGTAGTTCCCGTTGTTTTTGGTGTCTGTCCCCAGTGGCTAAGGTTGGTTTAGGGGGTTGTGTAGGCTTCCTGGTGGAGGGGAGTAGTGCCTGTGTTCTGGTGGATGAGGCTGGATCTTGCCTTTCTGGTGGGCAAGTCCACGTCTGGTGGTGTGTTTTGGGGTGTCTGTGGCCTTATCATGATTTTAGGCAGCCTCTCTGCTAATGGGTGGGGTTGTGTTCCTCTCTTGCTAGTTGTTTGGCATAGGGTGTCCAGCACTGTAGCTTGCTGGTCGTTGAGTGAAGCTGGGTGCTGGTGTTGAGATGTAGATCTCTGGGAGATTTTCACCGTTTGATATTATGTGGAGCTCGGTGGTCTCTTGTGGACCAGTGTCCTGAAGTTGGCTCTCCCACCTCAGAGGCACAGCACCGACTCCTGGCTGCAGCATCAAGAACCTTTCATCCACACAGCTCAGAATAAATGGGAGAAAAAGTAGAAAGAAAGAATTAGTAGAAGTAGAAAGAAAGAAAGAAAGGAAGAAAGAAAGGGGGAAGGGAGGAAGGAAGGAGGAGGGAAGGAAGGCTAAAAAGAAAGAAAGAAGATAAAGTAAAATAAAGTAAGATAAAATACAATAAAGTTATTAAAATAAAAAATAATTAAGAGAAAAAAAGGATAAAAAATTAAAAAAAAAACGGATGGAAAGAAGCTTAGGACAAATGGTGGAAGCAAAGCTATACAGACAAAATCTGACACAAGCATACACATACACATTCACAAAAAGAGGAAAAGGGGAAAAAAATCATAAATCTTGCTCTCAAAGTCAACCTCCTCAATGTGGGATGATTCGTTGTCTAAAGGAGGGAAGGAAGGAAGGAAAGAAAGGAAGGAAGGAAGGAAGGAAGAAAGAAAGGAAGAAAGAAAGAAGAAAGAAAGAAAGACGATAAAGTAAAATAAAATAGTTATTAAAATAAAAAATAATTATTAAGACAAAAAATTTAAAAATAAAATGGGCGGATAGAAGTCTAGGACAAATGGTGGAAGCAAAGCTATGCAGACAAAATCTCACACAGAAACATACACATACACACTCACAAAAAGAGGAAAAGGGGAAAAAATCATAAATGTTGCTCTCAAATTCCACCTCCTTAATTTGGGATGATTCGTTGTCTATTCATGTATTCCACAGATGCAGGGTACATCAAGTTGATTGTGGTGCTTTAATCCACTGCTTCTGAGGCTGCTGGCAGAGATTTCCCTTTCTCTTCTTTGTTCTCACAGCTCCCAGGGGCTCAGCTGTGGATTTGGCCCCGCCTCTGCATGTAGGTCACTGGAGGGCGTCTGTTCTTTGCTCAGACAGGACGGGGTTAAAGGAGCCGCTGATTCAGGGGCACTGGCTCACTCAGGCCGCGGTGGGGAGGGAGGGGTATGGAGTGTGGGGTGAGCCTGCGGCGGCAGAGGCCACTGTGACATTGCACCAGCCTGAGGTGCGCCATACGTTCTCACGGGGGAGTTGTCCCTGGATCCCAGGACCCTGACAGTGGCGGGCTGCACAGGCTCCCCGGAAAGGGGGTGTGGATAGTGACCTGTGCTCACGCACAGGCTTCTTGGTGGCGGCGGCAGCAGCCTTAGCGTCTCATGCCCGTCTCTGGGGTCCGCGCTGTTAGCCGCGGCTCGCGCCCGTCTCTGGAGCTCTTTTAAGCAGCGCTCTTAATCCCCTCTCCTCGCGCACCAGGAAACAAAGAGGGAAGAAAAAGTCTCTTGCCTCTTCATCAGGTCCAGACTTTTTCCCGGACTCCCTCCTGCTAGCCGTGGTGCACTAACCCCCTGCAGGCTGTGTTCACGCCGCCACCCCCAGTCCTCTCCCTGCGCTCCGACCGAAGCCCGAGCCTCAACTCCCAGCTCCGCCCGCCCTGGCAGGTGAGCAGACAAGCCTCTTGGGCTGGTGAGTGCCGGTCGACCCTGATCCTCTGTGCGGGAATCTCTCTGCTTTGCCCTCCACACCCCTGTTGCTGTGCTCTTCTCCACGGCTCCGAAGCCTTCCCTCTCCGCCACCCGCAGTCTCCGCCCACGAAGGGGCTCCTGGTGTGTGGAAACCTTTCCTCCTTCACAGCTCCTTCCCACTAGTGCAGGTCCCGTCCCTATTCTTTTGACTCTGTTTATTTTGTTTTCTTTTGCCCTACCCAGGTATGTGGGGAGTTTCTTGTCTTTTGGGAGGTCTGAGGTCTTCTGCCAGCGTTCAGTAGGTGTTCTGTAGGAGTTGTTCCACGTGTAGATGTAATTCTGGTGTATCTGTGGGGAGGAAGGTGATCTCCACGTCCTACTCTTCCGCCATCTTCCCGGAAACCTCACAAAATCTAAGCTCTTCTTTGTATGTTTGGTGAAGCTGTCGAGTCCTGGACATTTTTGGCTGGGATTTTTTTTTTTTTTAATTACAGATTCAGTTCCACTGCTAGTGATCAGTCTGTTTAAATTGTCTGTTTCTTCTTGACTCATTCTTGGCAGGTTGTACATTTCTAGAAATTTGTTCATTGATTCTAGGTTGTCCAATTTGTTGGCATATAACTGTTCATAGTATTATCTTATGATTTTCTGTATCTCTGTGGTATCAGTTGTTATTTCCCCTCTTTCATTTCTTATTTTATTTGGGTCCCCTCTCTTTTCTTCTTGGTGAGCCTGGCTAACAGTTTATCAAATTTGTTTATCTTTTCAAAAAATCTCTTGGTTTCATTGATCTTTTCTATTTTTTTTTTAAATCTTTGTTTTATTTCATTTTTGATCTTTGTTATTTCCTTCCTTCTGTTGACTTTGGGCTTTGTTTGTACTTTTTTTCTAATTCTTTCTGGTGGTAGATTAGGTTGTTTGTTATTTTTCTTATTTCTTGAGGGAGGTCTGTTTTGCTATGAACTTCCCTCTTAGAACTGCTTTTGTTGAGTCCCATAGATTTTAGAAAGTTGTGTTTTTGTTTTCATTTGTCTCGAGGTATTTTCTGATTTCCTCTTTGATTTCATCATTGACCCATTGGGTTTTTTAGTAGCATGCTGTTTAGTCTCCATGTGTTTGTTCTTTTCCCATTTTTTCTTTCTGTAGTTGATTTCTAGTTCTATACTGATATAGTCAGAAAGGATGCTTGATATAATTTCTATCCTCTTAAATTTTTTGAGGCTTGTTTTGTGACCTAGTATGTGATCTGTCCTGGAGAATATTCCATGTGCACTTGAAAAGAATGTGTATTCTGCTTTTTTGGTTGTAGTGTCCTGTAGGTATTGATTAAGTCCAAATGGTCTATTGTGTGATTTAGGACCTCTGTTGCCTTATTGATTTTCTGTCTGGATGATCTGTCCATTGACGTCAGTGGGGTGTTAAGTCTCCTACTGTTGTTGTATTATTGTCAGTTTCTCCCTTTATGTCTGTTAGTATTTGCTTTATATATTTAGTTGCTCCTGTATTGAGTGCACATATGTTAATGAGTATAATACCCTCTTCTTGTATTGATCCCATTATCATTATTTAATGCCCTTCTTTATCTTTCACTGTAGCCTTTGTTTTAAAGTCTATGTTGTCTGATATGAGTATTGCTACCCTTCTTTATTGTCATTTCCATTTGCATGAAATATCATTTTCCATATCCTTACTTTCAGTCTATGTGTATCTTTCACCCTGAAATGAGTCCCTTGTAGGCAGCATATTGAAGGGTCTTGTTTTTGTTTTTTCTTTAACCCAATATCTTTTTTTTTTTTAACCTGATATCTTTTGATTGGAGCATTTAGTCCATTGACATTTAAAGTAATTATTGATAGGATATACTTATTGTCATTTTATTCCTTGTTTTGCAGTTGTTTTGTAGTTCTTCTCTGTTTGTTTCTTCTTTTTTCGTTTCTCCTGTTGTGGTTTGATGATTTTGTTTTGTAGTATGCTTAAGTTCCTTTTGTTTTAGCTTTTGTGAATCTATTGTTTATTTTTGATTTGTGGTTACCATGGAGTTCAAGTATGTTAACCCATAACTATATCTACTTACTTTAAACTGATAGTCATACGAGTTCAAACACATTCTAAAAGATCTACATTTTTATACTCCCCTCCCCCAATTTTGTGATTTTAATGTCTTATTTTACATCTTCATTCCTGTAATTATAATCACTTTTACAATGTTTTGATTTTTTTGTTCTGGCTTATGTAAGTGTTCTTCCATCCTTTTATATATTTGCCTTTCCTACTGTGATTTTCCCTTTCCAATGGATTCTTCCTTTCTATTCAGAGAAGACCCTTTAATATTTCTTTTAGGGTAGGTTTAGTATTGCTGAATTCTTTTAGTTTTTGCTTATCTGAGAAAGTCTTTATCTCTCCTTCTATTCTAAATGATAATCTTTCTAGGTAGAGTATCCTAGGTTGCAGGTTTCTCCCCTTCAGGATTTTGTATCTATCATGCTACTCCCTTCTGGCCTGCAAAATTTCTGCAGAGAAATCAGCTGATAACTTTATGGGGATTCCCTTGTAAATGACTCTTTTTGTCCCTCTTGCTGCCTTTAAAATTCTTCCTTTAACTTTTGCTATTTTAATTTTGATATGTCTTGGTGTAGGTCTGTTTGGGTTCATCTTGTTTGGTACCCTCTGTGCTTCCTGTATCTGGGTATCTATTTCTTTCTTCAGGTTTGGGAAGTTTTCGGTCATAACTTCTTCAAAAACATTTTTAACACGCTTCTCTCTCTCTTCTTCTGGAACCCCTATAATGCAAATTTTGGCACATTTTATATTATCTCATAGATCTCTTATGTTGCTTTTGTGTGTTTTTGTTTATTTGTTTGTTTTTCACTTGTCTTTCTATCTGCTGCTCTGATTGGATGATTTCCATTATTCTACCTTGCAGATCACCTACACATTTTCCGTGTCATCTAGTCTGCTATTCATTGCTTCTAGATTGTTTTTATCTCAGTTGAATTATCTATTTTTGATTGGGTCTTCCTTATAGATTATAGTTCCTAGTTAAAGTAATCTGTGCTTAGATTGATTCTCTTTCTTAATTCAGTTAGCATTTTTATTACCAACTTTTAAAATTCATTGTCTGGTAGATTGATGGTCTCTGTTTCGTTATTTATTTTTTCAGAGGTTTCCTCTTGCTCTTTCAGTTGAGAGTAGTTCCTCTGCCTTTTCACTTTTCTTCACTTTCTCTGTCTCTCTGTATTTAGGTGAAATAGTTATCTATTGTGGTCTTGAGGGGGTTTTATGTAGGAACATCCTTACATAGGCTGTGTGTGTCCAGTGCCTTTGGTAGGAAGGCTGGATTTGTTAGGGATGCTAGTAACGTCTTTCCTCAGGGTGTAATGGCCACTATTACATTGGTAGGGGATGTGGCTGGTTTTGGAGGAGCTAGAACCTGTTCAGGGTGTGAGGTGGGACTTCCTCTCTGCTCAGTGGCAGTTGACACCCTGTCAGGGGTGGGATCTGATCTCAAGTCTGGAGTGAATGCCCTGAGGGTTGGGCTCTAGCTGGCTCTGTTCCCTTTAAGTGTGTGTTTTTCATTCTCCCTGTACTGTGGCCTTTGCCCCAAAGGAGGAGAGTGCTGAAGCAAGTGGGGCTTGTGTTGCTTACAGAGATCTGATGCTCTGCCTGTGTAGGCATCTGTGGCTCTGCCCAGACGCAGCCCAAGGTTGCATCCTTCCCCCTGTTGTGGTGGTCCCAGATCTAGAGCAAGCTTGTGGCATGGAATGAGCAGGGCCAGAGCATTTCCTCGGCTGGCACTGGGCTTAGCTGACACTTGGGATCACTGCATTGTGGTTGTGGGAATTGAAGTGGCTGTACTGCCATCAGAAGTCTGGGCTGCTTCTGTGGTCCTGTTTGAGTAAGTGCCAACAGTGGCCACTGTTGCCCCACCTAGAAAACACTCCAGGCCCCTGGGTCACTTCTGAGTCCCTAGATCGAGTCTTTTCCTACATCTTGACCACCCTACAGCCGGTGCCAAGCGGTGGAGTGGAGTGAATGGGGCCAGAGTGTTTGCTCAGCTCGAACTGGGGAGCATGGCAAGGTGGCAGCCAATGGGCAGACTTCTCTCTGCCCTGTCTCAGGATAAGCCAGCACCCATACCTTCCTCACAAGTGGAGCATAGGCTTCTCCAGGCTTTCTGTCTCTCCCAGTGGTTCTCCAGGCAGCCGAGGGGGCTTGTGTCCTATGCATAGGGCCCCAGGACTGGGATGTCCAGTCTGTGGCTCAACCACCTTACTCCCCAGGGTGAGCATCTGCCTGTGTGATCTCCCTTTTCCTCTTAGTCCCTCTCAGGGCCACAGGTCCTGACCTGATGCCATCCTACCCGCTTACATGGGAATATTTCTTGAAGCCTTGGTTGTATAGTTCTTCTGCCGGTTTACAGTTTTCCATGAGAATTGTTCCACATGTTGATATATTTTTGACGTGTTTGTTGGAGGCGGTGAGCTCCATATCCTCTTATTCTTCCATCTTGATCCCCCTAACATTTGCTTTTTGAGAATATTCTCATATTCCATATGAACTTATTAGCATCATATCTTTAGGAGTCCTTGGTTGTAAGCAATAGGAACAGATTTTTGTTAGCTTCAGCTCAAAGGAATTTATTGGAAGGATACTAGGAAGTTCACATACTCAAGGAGAACCCAGAATGGGAAGGACAGAACCAGTCCAGCTCTGGGGCTCAGGGTAGCAGGATGTTGTGAATAAGATACCCTCATGGGAGCCTCTGCTTTAACCATCTACAGTCTCCAGGTGTCTCCACTCAAGATGCAAATTTCTAGTAGAGGGTATGATTAGTGAGCTTGGGTTCCAAGCCTACCTCCATAACCATGGTGGGATTCTGTGATTGACAGCTCACCATAGTCACACCACATCAGGAGAGGCCAGTTCCGCAGTTGAAGTGCTGCTGAATAAACAAAAACAAACAAACAAAACCCCAAAACCAAAACCAGATGTCTCTTAAAAAGCGTTTCTTCAATAGCGACTTCTGCTAATGTATTTGAACTGTGATTCAGTTTGCCAAAATTCAGTTTATACATGACTCTTTGTGTAACTAATCAAATTTCTCTTTCCGTATTAGCTGCTGGAAAGTGTACAGCCCTATTGTGTTTTACCCGTAGAAAGCATATAGAATTCTGATGGTGACCATATTGTCTTTGCCTCTCTCCTGGTTCTTTTTTTTCATTTTTGATGTTCCTTTTTCTTTCTCTCTAATTATGCTCTGGGTTGTTTTTTTTTTTTTCTGGAATAAGGCAGAATATAAATGAGTAGATTTATCTGTGACTCTTCAGGAATCTGTTATGGTGTAAAGCAAGGTTCATCTGTATCATGAGTTTTTCCCATTGGGAGGGCTTGTAATCTAAAAGCCAGCAATTAGAAAGACATCGTGGCACAGTATCCTTGGAGTTCTCTACTTGGAAAGCTTTCCCAGAGTGATTAGGTGCAAAGAAGTTGTATCAAACTTTCACTGCACAGCACTCCTGTATTTAGAAGAATGCAATTTGACCTGGTAAAACAGGCCAGTTTCATGTAAGAGAGAGAGGGAAAGAGCAGGGGAGAACAAAGGGAAGTTGGCTGAAGCAGCTTGGGGCCGAGCTCTGCTCATGGGTTATTTTCCATGTGACCTCAGCTGAGCTCGCTCTCTGGAGGAGATTGTCTGGCCTGGGAGCACCAAGGAAAATTTGGCAGTGCCTGGGGGGGTTAAAGTGCAGCCAACAGCAGCAGGTGCCAGGAATGGGCCAGAAAACTCTGGTGAAATTCCCAGTCACATAGCAGCTTCAGTTTGGGTCTGGAGAGACAGAGCTGGAGTTGGCAAGATGGGAGGTCTGCCTGCTGCCCTCAAAAGAACCCCAGCTCCACCCTCCAGCCTCCATGATAAGCTGGATTTTCCTGCCTGAGCCCAGAGGCCAGGAGAGGCAGGAGGGTAATGTTCTTTCATCTCAGGATCTCTTGGTTGTAGGGAGCAGAAGCCCACTCCGGCTAGCTCACATGGAAGACAACTGTTTGTACGGATGCAACGGGCGGTCTTGCAGATATTCAGGGAGGTATCACGACCCTCTCAGGGGCTGGGACAGAAAATTCAGGAACTGTCAATCCTCTCCGTCCCTTGGAGGCCCTCAGAGAGCTCCCTCACTTCCGCTTCTCTGGGCTCAGTCAACCTGCACGTGGCCCAGCATGGTGGCAGCGTCAACCAGCTCTCCAAGCTTGAGTATCCACAGTTTGCTGTCCCCGGGTCTCCTTCTTCAAACCTCCTGATTGGTCCAGCTCATCCGTTCATACTGAGCCCGTGGCTTGACTATGTCCACCCCTTGTCCAGCCGGCCATGGCTAGGAGGAACAGGTCTCAGTAATTGTTAGCTCCACGGAGGGTGTTGATACTGGCTTTTCCCCTAGTTGAAGGGCTGCTGAGGACCCTCCAGGCCTTCAGAGTCCGGAGGCCTCTTGTCAGGAGTGATGTGGAAGGAATTCCTGCACCCCAGGGCTACTGGGCCCAATGACTCAGAGGACCGTGAGGTGTGTTCTGGTTGCCCAAGGACAGAAATGCTCATGACGTCCAGTGAAATGCAGACTCACTTTTTAAAAAAAAAATCATATTAGGTGTTTTCTTTAATATTTATTTATTCATTTTTATTTTTGGCTGCGTCGGGACTTAGTTGCAGCACGCAGGATCTTTCATTGCAGTGCACGGGCTTCTCTCTAGTTGTGGCGGGCAGGCTCCAGAGTGTGTGGGCTTACTTGCTCCACGGCATGTGGGATCCCAGCTCCCCGACCAGGGATCGAACCCACGTGCCCCGCATCGGAAGGCGGACTCCCAACCACTGGACCACCAGGGAAGTCCCCAGACTCACTTTTTGCAGGTTGACACCGAACTCTTTCCTGCTAGGGAACTCCTCAGAGTATGACTCTCTTGAGATAGAGCTATCCAAGTTCAAGGAACAAATTGGGGTTATTCAAAACCAATCCCAGCATCAAAGAGGTACTTTGAGATGCCAAAAGTTATCTACAAGCTGGCTTCACTCCTCCCTGGGCACAACAAGCCTTCAACACATGAGGCCACACTGGCCCACATGCACCGTCCCTGCTTTTGCTCAGGCTGTTCCTCCCCTTGAAATGCCCTGAGAGGTGATCCTCCCCAGTCACCACCTGACTGAATTCTCCCTTCCCTTTAGGCCCTACCCCAAGCCCGCCTCCTGCAAGAAGGGCCCCCCTGGCTCGCCTATCCTCCCCTCCCCTCACCCCCTCTTCACCTGTGTCTTAGCACACACCACATCTGGCGCCTCTGAGTTGCTCTCGGCTGCACGTGTTTTCCTCCCAAGCCTGACTGTTGCCGGAGGATGTCTCTGTGTCCCTGTGAGAGCATGGCCAGGGACCGGCTCAGAGTAGGTGGACTGGTGTGCTGACGTGTGTGCTGCCACCCGGCAGCCCAGCTCCGGTCACACAGAAGGACTCCTGACCCTTCCAACAGCCCCTGGAATGCACCAGGCTCCAGGGGTCCCTGGGTCGCCCTGACACTCCCAGCCTTCTTTGCCAGCAGTGGACCCGCCCTTCCACAAACACCCTAGCCCCATTCTGACTCCTCGTCCCACAGTGGCCACTTCTGTTACGGAGGGGACACTGCACTCCATGTCGCATCTTCAGAACAGACAGGGACCCCCTGGGGCTGCTGCATTCTTACAGGACAGACTGCCCTACCCCCTGCAGCTCTCAACAGACAGGCTCCTGACTCTGGGGTCCCTGGGTGCCCCCCACCTCCCTCCTCTGCCCTGAAAAATAAGGGCCAGTGTCTGGCTTCAGCTCCCAGGCTCGCTTGCTGTCTTTCTAACTCTGAGGAAGCCAGTCCACTTTTTGATCCTCTGCAAGGCCAGGCCAGTGGTCAGGATGGACGGGAGGCCGAGCAGAGAGAGGGAGGCCTGCCAGGAAGTGGAGAGCCGAGGCCCCGGACCGCTCTCCCACAGGAAACCGCTGGCTGGAAACGCTGAAGTGCTCGAGGGCAGCTCCCAGCTGCACGGCTCAGAGTGCCCTCCCACAGCCCCTCCAAACTGGCTAGCGAGGCATTCCGGGGGGGGGGGGTCTGCCTGAGCAGTGGCACCGAGGGCACTGCACAGCGTGGCACGGCGCGGCCCGCGGTGCCCAGGGAGGAGTAACACAGGCTGGTGAACAACAGCCAGCATCTTGAAGCACTTGATGTTGGCATTAGTTTCCAATAACCCCACACGGCTCCTTGAGCCTCCATGGCACGTATCTGACACTCTCCGATGGGAGGGACTGCTAATCCCGAGAGGGGGTGCTGGGGGTCTCCGTGCCCGCTTCATCCCACGCCATCTCAGGAGCCCAGATGGGACCCGCCTGCCCAGCTCCCAGGGTGTGCTGAGCACCACAGGGGCCACATCACGTGACAAGGCTGGTATATTTACTTTGCGGGAGGCTCGTCATAGGCGGGTGGGTTACAGTCACACCCGGTCATGAAAGTCTCCTGATTTTACAAAGTAGGTGTGAAATCTTTCATCCAGGAATTGAAGAGCCTGTGTCATTTTTCCTGGTTTTGTCTGCAAGGCTTTCTTCTCTTGGTGACTCAGTATTTGGATGGCTCGCCCTGAGGGAAGCCGTTAGGGTGAGATCTAAGAATCAGGGCCTGGTGCCAGGCTTAGGGTAGGGGAGATGCCCCCAAGACCTCCAGGAACCACAGGCTCGGGTCCCTCAGGGGCACTGCCCTCTCTCCCTCAGGGAAACAAGAGGAAGGGTCTGGCTTCCCAGTGACAGGCCCAGAGCTCCTTCCTCTGGGAGGCCTGCAAAGCCAGGAGCAGAGGAAGAAGGAAAGGGGACACACTGGCAGGTGGCTGTGTCTTGTTCCTTCCCCTGAGGGGCTGTGTGCTGAGAAGCTGCCCCCGCAGCCTTCTCCTGGGAAGCTCTCCATCTGGCCCCAGCCCGCAGCTGGGTGCGTTTGGGTCAAACCCTGTGTTTTTCTTTTCTTAGCAGTAGATTCCTTCTCTCTCTCCTGGCTTCTCTTTTCTTTCGTTGCTTCAGCGTCTTCTGGGTCAGCAGTTGCCCTCTTTAGCCATTCCTCATGCCGACCGCAAACACCCTCTCCTCTCCTCTGTGAATCTTTTCACGTCTTCTTGTCCTTTCCCCAGTTCTCCAGAAGCCTGGGAGCGAATCAACCTCCCGTGTTCTCTCTGGCCTGGGGCCTCCCCTCTCCCCTCCTCTCTCCTTTTTTCCCTTTCCCCCCTTCCCTTCCCTCTCCTCCCTGCTCCCTCTCCTTCCAAGAATATGCCATTTCACAGAAAGTTCCATTTTCACAGCCATGGTTATTTTCATGTGTTTCCCGAGTCCTAACATCACAGAGGAATGTCTGACATCATCTCCACCAGTGGATCCAATGCTCACCAGCCCACACCCCTACCTCTCTCCTCTCCTTTCTTCACCAGCTGTTTGCTAAGTCTGGAGTCTGTCTGATGATTCAAACACATATTATTCTTGTCCTTGGAACCCCGCTCTACCTTCCACCTTTAGAACTATGTTGCTCCCTAAACATCAGACACGAGCTGGGTCTTGGCCTCAAGAGAGATTGTTCATTGGTTCCCAAACTTTTGTGCACATTAGAATCACCTGGGGAAATTTTAACACTCCTACACCCTATACCAATTAAATCAGAACACCTGGGGGTGGCAGTCGGGCAGCAGTAGTTTTTAAAGATCCCCAGGTGATTCCAATAGGCAGCCAGGATTGGGAACCACAACCTGGTGCTGTATGGAAGGGGGTCAGAGCCTGCAGCCAACTGAGTAAACTTCATGGAGCCTGGAGCTCAGACCTTCTTGTCTTCAGAGCTGTGTACTCGAGAGATGAGGGGACAGGTCCCAGGTCCCCAGCGGGACCGGGAGCATTCTCTCTGGAGTGTCCCTGCACTTACACTGGGGGCTCTCCTAGCCTCGAGGTGAAGACCTGCTCTGGGGAGGGCTGACAGAGGCCCAGGAGACCTCCCACTTCCTCAGCAGAGGGTGCTGGTTCCAGGCGGGACCTCTCAGGAGCTCAGTCCCCAGGAGAGCCTCGTATCTGTGGGGTGGGCAAGCAGCTAGTTCTGTCCCTCTTTCCTAAATGCAGCCCTGAGCCCGGGGTGGCTGACACGCTTCTGATTAAGGGCACGGTCCCGATTCCCACTGTGCGGGCAGCCCCGATTCCTGAGGCTGAGCTGTGAGGTCACCCAAGGTAGCAGGAGGCCAGGTGATGTGACAAGGGATGCGAGGCTGTGGATGCTCAAGGTGTAACCCCTGTGGGCTTTCAGAAAGACAGTGACAACAAGGAAATTCTTTCCTGCTATTTCCCTAAAGCCCCAGTGATGGCAGTCCCGGGAAGGACCATCTCGGGCAGAAGTCTGATATTCTCACTCCTCTAGTCTTTCTGACAGACATCTACATGAGTGGTTCTTAACGTCATATCAGAATCCTCTGAAGGGCTTGTTGAAACACAGATTGCTGGGCCCAGCCTCAGAGTCTGACTCAGTGGGTCTGGGTTGAGGCCAGAGAAGTTGCATTTCTAGCAAGTTCTGCAGTGCTGCTGTTGCTGCAGAATGGGGGCCACACTTGCAGATCCCCTGGTCTAACAGCCTCTCCCCAGAACACGTCCAGTTTGCCACAGACTGAAATCAGAGGAAAACAGTAGGAAGAAATAAAACGGGAAGGGGAAAGCTGATGTCGCTTTCTCTGATGAGGGAAGGCAGGGCTCTCATCTTGTGTGTCCCTGCTCCTCAGTGCTGGGCACGGTGCCTCTGAATCGCAGAGCACTGTGAATATTTGCATATGGCGATGTACTGGTACATGCAAACACAAGTGACAAATGCCAGTCTATCACGTACACTCCCGGAAAGAAAACGTCTATCTGTGGCTTTCTAAGAGCTCAATAATTCAACTCAACAAAAAACAGAGTTAGCCTAAAGTGCCCGAAGGACCATATCCTAAGCACATCATGTCAAAACACTAGTGGGGATAAAATAGTGAATTAGACACTGACAGGGTTCCTGACCTTCTGGAGTTTACTGTTCTTCAGAGATGACAGATATTAAACAAGAAATGGCAGAGGTGAAAGTTTGGAAAGGAAGCTAACTTTCTAAGAGCAGGTTTTTCCCTCTTTGGACTGTTCACGCCCTGCTGACTTGTACCAGATTATAAATCTTGGGGAGATGGAATTAGCCCCAAATGTGCTGCTAGTTCTAGTCACCTGAGCGGTGACCCATAGAGCCATTTAAAATAAGACGTTAAATGTTTCAGCATCTTTCCTGCTCATACTGTTTAAATTAAGATGAATTTGCAGTTCTACCCAGCTGAGGATTCGATGGAAACAGCCAGGCTAGTGGTGTGGAGGTTGCTGTATTTCTGTCTTGCTTGAGGCTGTCAGGCTGGAGGGGGCGATGTGTTGGTCTGATGTGAACAAGTCGCTGAGCAGAGAATTCCAGCATGTTCAGGAAACCAGAGACGGTGCAGTGAAATGCACCATTGTGTGTCTTAGGACCGGCAGCCAAGTGAGTGGGTGAGCCCTGTGGCCATGGCAAAGACATTGGCCAATGAATCTTCCATCCCAAAGCTCTCCTGAGAGCAGCTTGTGTCTAACTATTTTTCAGGCTGACCAGAAATCACGACCTCTTCTGGAAATTATCTTTACTCTTCTGTGGGAACAGAGGGGTGACCACATAGACCCACGGAAGAGACATCATTCACATGTCTTTGAGAACAAGGAGGTTGTCTGGTTTTTCTGTATAGCATCCCACAGATCAGCGGCAGTTGCCTAAGCTTGGTCCACCACTTAGAATCTGTGACAAAGGTTTAAATTCTGGGGCCACTAGCTCTAGCTATGGAGAAATTCAGCCCAAGAATCCAAGTTCCACTGGGTGCTCAGGCAATGCACATAACCCCAGAGGCTTTGGAAGTCTAGAAGGACAACAAGGAAATGAGAGTCAGGGATGGCTTTTGAGGCTCTCAGTTCTTCCTTTTCAACCAGCTAACGTATGCCGAAACAGGGCTACGCCTGTAAGCAAGTGGAAATATGTTTTGGTTAGCTTCACATGGTCCCCCCATCTAAATGAGCACAGTTTTTAGGAGTGACAGGGTTGCAAATAGTTAAACTTCCAAGATGACCCATTTCTTAATATGGTGCGTTGCATCTATTTGAAAGATACGTCCTTCACTTCTGGACCAAAGCGTTTCCGTTTGGGATCTGGAGATTAGGGATCTCTTACAAAAGCATCTCTCACCATCTCACGGTCCAGCATCCACACTAGAAGTTAATTCTGCAGTGAAAACTTTCCAAAGACAACAGAACTTGTGATCGAAAGAGTAGTCAGTTGGATGCACCCTGGGGATGCGGCTGAATGGTCACACTTGAATGCTCTTGGACCTGAGCAGAGTGGGCGTATGGGCCGAGCCCGGGATCTTCAATGGTGGGAGCACCCAGCTTGTCTTTACCCCACTGGGTAACTCACCCGAGATGAGGACTGCAAGGATTGAGGTTCAGCAACCCACCGTGCGCTCCACATGCAACCAGCAGTGAGTATATACTCCTTCAGAGGGGATGAATTGTTCATAGAAAACCCACCAGCACCAATGGACTTTGCCTCTTAGGTATTGTCCCTCCTTCCTGACCATGCCTCAACACCCTGGTTGCCCACGATGTGTGGCTTGGTTTCTTCCTCTCTACTCTGTCTCCTGCTGCATCCTTTATGGCTTTAAAGGATGAGCGGCAACATACTATGGTAGAAAGAATGTGGCTTTACAAGCAAGGTAGACTTAATTTCAAATCCCGGCTCCGGTATGCGTCAGTTGTGAGTTCGTAGGCAAGTTCCTTACTCTTTTGTGCCCATTTTTTCATCTGTAACGTGGATAATGATATCTATTTCATAAGGCTGCTGTAAAGTTTAATGAACTACTGCTTGCAAATGCTTAGCCCAATGTCTGTTAGAGGTTAAGTCTTCAATATGTATCAGCTGTTTTCATGAAGTCAACCAAGGGAAGGATTGTCTTCAGGCAGCTGTACAGATTACACCGAATGTGATGGAGTGAATAACATGCTATAGATTTCCTATGGTTAGCAAAACATTGGAAGCGGTCTAAATTTCTAACAAAAGAGAACTAGTTAGATAAATTGCAGAGTATGCGCTAGAAGAACCCTCTATTTCGGGCACCATGTATGGTGTAATCCGAATGTCAGTTGTGGTTATCCTCTGAGATCCCAAAATTGGCTTGAACAGCATCCCACATACAGTGGGAAGTCCCGGAGGCACAATCCCATAAGGATTTGGTGGCAAGGTCCCAGGAGGGCGAGGGTGTGGCGGGAGTGATATTTGCCTGGTCACCTCTGTTGCTTCACTGACTTTCCCATTTATGAGTTATCTTGCTTCAGTATCTGCAAGCTTTCTTTCTGCATTAGTCATAGCACACTGAATCCTACTCCCTTTCTTTCACGCCCCAAAACAACGCTGATTCAAAGCTGTGTGCGCAACAGGCTTTTACTGACTACTTGAGACAATGAAGAGGATTTACAGTGTGAAGCCTTTTTGCCCTCCTGCCACCAGGGAGTCTTTTCACGAGTCCCTGAGAGGCTCCAGCACCCAGAGACCAAGCCCTGTAGCTTGGGTCCACTTTTCCTTTTCTGCTGCCCAGCCCCCTACCCTCCATTGTGTACTGACTTTCTCTGCAGAAGAAGGGATTTGGGGTCTTACTTTTCTAAAGAAGCCTAATAAGGTATCTTAGGAAACAAATGGAGTTTTGCCTCAAAGAGAACCCTGACGTTACTGTAATTTTGTATATTTGCGTATCTGACCCCACAGGCCACTGGGAGCTCTTTTAAGGGCAGGAATCTATGCCCGATCTATGTCTCGCGAGGTTGGGAATCCATGTGCTGAAGCTAAATTGCCTGGGTCCAAATACTGGGTTTATTATTTACAAGTTATGTGGCCACTGTAGGAAATGAGCTGTAGGGAGGATTGAAATAAAAGAGCTAGTGAACTTAGTGTCTGAGGCATACACTGGGTACTCAGTAAATGCCCGCACTGATTATTCCCAGAAGGATTCTTTGCTGTCAGTCTGCAGTGACTAGCTTCATGCTCGGAGACACGTCATTCTAAGCTGAGAAAAGGCTTTGGTGTGATGAACTCGGTTTCCTGATGTAGAAGGACAAAGTATAAGTTTTTAGACAATTTTTTTTTTTCCCTTAGTAAGAAAGACTGTAGTTCAAATATTTGGACACAATAAAGGAAACTTTTACTTAACCAGGTTGGGAAAAAGAGTGGAAAAGAGTTCAATTGTTTCATCTAAACAGTAACAGGCCACAAAACCATTTTAGGCTTCCCTTCTCATTACTAATCACTTAACACTGATGATTCACTTTGGGTCTTTTTTTCTCTTTCTACATACAAAACAGAACAAGGCAAGTTTAAAAATTCTTTATTTGAACTTTAGACAAGGAACAAGTATTGCATTATAAAGACTTGTTTAAAAGCATGACATAGTCTGTTGTCATTGTTTCTTTATGTGTTGTAAACCAACATAAATATTAAGGAAGAGAATGGTATATCTTTCCTCTGCATCTTTAACCCATTCTTAACGGAGCATGGATACAACCCTTAGAAAGAAAACCCTGGTGAAATGGCATCTCTAACACTCTCTCCTCAGGTTCTAATGGCTCCAGGCGAGAAGCACTGTTGGTCTTAGCCTAACCATATTGGCAACATGACAGGAAACTAGTATCTCTAAGGCCAGTAGTGCACAGCAGTTTCCATCTAAAATTCTATTTATTTTCCCACCATCTTTTATGAAGATGACTGACCTAGAAATTAGGGCTGAGTGTGAGTTAAAATGGTCCAATATACATTTACTGTGAAAGTCAACCTGCTCATCTCTATCTGGGATGATCCTACTGGGGGATATGCCAAACTTCCTGGTTTGCTTATTAACTAATGGTCACCGACATCGCTGGCGGCAAGCAGCAGGACAGTGTGCTGTTTGCTGACCTTGGCAAATGATAAACTATGGTTTATTTAATCCTTGGTTCCCCAACTTAATATCATTTAAAGTCTTTTAATGTGCCAGAAGTCTCTAAGGCAGCAAACTAATATGTTGAATATGGTGTCCACTATTTCACAGTGACTAGCCGTGACATGATTCATACGTAGGATCAGGTTTCCTGATCGAGATACCTTTGTCATCCTTCTTTTTATAAATTCTGACAGATAATCTGACAGATATCAACATAGATATTAATGCACAGATATTAGAATAAACTGCTAAAAGTTCTAGTCTTATCCAAAATAAACTTTGTTTTAAGCTTAGTCTTTAAAAATATAAGTTAACAGGATACATTCTGATTTCTTTTTTTCAGGTAAGAGAAAACTGTTTTTCTTTTTAATGTGCATAGTTCCAGCTGGACTCCAGCAACATTTTTGGGGGTAGTCCAATACTGTTTCCTAGAAAATTACAAATTAACCACAACCCCTAGGGAAACAGGAATTGCTCCATCCCAAATACTGTCAGGGGTAAGAATAAAAATGTCTCACATTTCATTTTCTTTCTTTAAGCTTTATTCTTGTTTTTAAGGTAAAAGTTATTATTAGTATTCCTATTAGCAGCAAAGATCCTAATTTCTGTAAATTAAAATGACTCAGGACTGACAGAAGTCACATTTTCGCAAAGAATGAGAGATTCACAGCAGGTAATAAATGTCTATCAATTTGGGCATTAAGCAATCTTATTTGAGAGGTTAATTCGCACGAAAACAGCCAATAGTATGCAAGGTCTCATGTGAGGTTCAGGCCTATGACTCTGCAGCAGGAAGCTGAGTTGGCCCAGCCGTATGCAGTGGAAAATGTCCATGTGGTCAGACTGAAGAGGGGGCATATGGGCTCTTACTCTGGCTCTTCAATAAAAGTGGTTACTTCTAACAGACAGTTGAAAGTGGAAGCTGCTTTGAAACTTTTCAAAGTGTTGTTAGAAAGTCTAGTACAATGACAAGTTTTTCTGATATGCTGTCAAGTTTCACAACCTGAGCTTAGTGAAATGGCAAGAATCAGAAAATAGTACAAAAATTGCAAGGAGCTCGAGAGTTCTCCAGTTTTAGTCACTCCAAATGCCACAGCAGCAGCATCTTATCAGAGTGTCACTGCTGTGACTACTGGGGGTTCATTCCCAGGAGGAAGATTCGAGCCAGGAAAGTTTGATCAGGACAGTGCCTCTTTTAAAATGCTAGAAAAATTAGTTTGAATCCCAAGTTTCTTGCCTGTTTCTAAGTAGTGTTTATTCAGAACACTCAAGAATGACTCATATAACACGGCTGCCTTCAAATACCGCCATGTCTACTTCCTGCTAACAAGAAAAGGCAAAGAAATGCCAGCTTTGTTCTGGAGACTGTAGTCATTTAAAAAAAAAAAATTAGAAGATGCTCTGAGCTTTTATAATTACAGGGGGTTTTTCACTTGTGAAAAGACAACCCCCCACCCAATAAGCTAAACTGCAAGAACGGCAAGCAATACATTTGTTTCAAGATGATCCTTTCACAAACCCTAACTAACTTTGGAAAGAGGCATTTTACACTGCCGCCCTAATGGAGCTGTGTCCCTGTTCTGCTGAGTGAGTTAACCCCACGGGGAAGAAGCTCCTGACGTCTGACTCAGTAGACAGCATGAGGGCACATCCACTTCCATTAAGCCTTAAAAACTTGGAACTTGCAACTAAGTGGAAAAACCATTCCCAGCAGTCTCTGCCATCACCTCTCAAGACAGTAGTACTGGTGGCCCAAAGGGCACAGAGTCACCTAATAATAGGCAGACTTGCCTCCTCCATGAGCTTACCTAACATTCTCACAAGCTTGCAAAATGCCACTTAAAAACTCAATAAATTAAAAAATCACACATACACACACACACACACACACACACACACAGGTCCCCCATAATTCCTGGCTGCAATCCCCAAAAGGCCTTCTCACCAAAACAATTAAGCCAAAAGACCAGTTTATTCATCAGGCAGAGCAATTTTCCATTTCCTAAAGGACCTTGAGCTAATGTACAGACATGACAATAAAAACTACCATTGTGCCCCGAGATTAACAGTAGCCTCGACAGCAGTTTAAAAAGTAGAATACTTGTCAGCTGCCTTTCACTCATTTCCTGAAACTTTACCCTGAGGAGAATCCTGTTCCCTCATCTCAAAAAGATCAATCCAAGAACGGGTAATGACAAGGGGTGGAAGGGTCAGTGAGTGAAAAGCGAAGGAGGCAAGGCTCCCAGACTGCTTTTCGTGGTCACTTCACAGGTACACTTAACCCACACTTTCACCTGAAAGAGAGGCGTTAACGTGACATAATGAAGTCTTCAGTCTGACCAGTTGGTAAAATGGACACAGGAAAACCTGGGAATAGAGGGATAAAGTAAAAGCAAGTGCCCCAAACAAGGAATCCACGTGATGGTTTGTTTTTGTGTGATTCAGCGCAAAGGAGAGGACGGAAGCACCATCTACAGTCACTCCACACACACGGTATTTGCATCCACCGTGATGACTACGACAGTTGCAGGAGAAGACTGGCAGCTTGGGAATGACCATGTTGCCACTGCCTACCAGCCATGGTAGCAGCCTCTTGTCTGGCTAATTCACAGGACAGAATGGGAAGGAGCAGGGCCAGGAGAAGACAATCCATGAGAAGACTGCCCCGCAACCTAAAGGTCTTCTAGGCACTTGCCTTCTATTCCTTGGCGCCCCTTAGAAGCAAGAGTGGTCCCCAGGGAAAATGGGTCTTGTCTGAAAACCGCCTGGGGCAGCCAAATCAGAGAGGAGTGCTGCCCTGACTTAAAATGGTTGCTACGTGGCTAACGGATACTTTTCAAACTCCAGATTCCCAGGGAATAGAGCAGCAGAGTCCCCTTCTTCCCCTCACAAGAGTTAAACTGATTTCCTCTGAAAGCGTCTAACTGGCTTGAGCACAGAGGCATCACTGTCCACAAAGAAGTGCTGGTGAGTCTTCAAAATTATCTAGGAGCCACGCCTAATTTCACAGGCAGAAAACTAACTCACTCAAGGTAGGCCTTGAGGAGTTGATATAATGTCTCGTTCCTTTTCTTGCAAGGAGGAAGAGATTGATACAGTGTGGAATGGAAGGGAAGAAATCTGACAAGAGCAAGTCAATTAGGACAGGAAGCGGTGTTTGCAGAATGAATTCTATGGAGAAATTCAAAAGTTTCATAGGAGGAGAGGGTAGAAGACTCACTTTTAGAAGCTGAAGGTAGAAATCACAGAGGAGACAGTCAAAGTACAAGTGAACAAAGTAAGATATTTTTCTGTTTTGTTTTTGTTTTTAATAATGGGAGGACAAAAGAGTTAATTCCTTCACTGCCTTTTCACTGGAGAATTGAAAATGATTGCCATACTATGGGATGCACTCCACCAGCAGGAATCTAACTTGCCTGTCTGCAAAGTTTTAAAGGAGTGAATACTTATCAATTCTCAAGAGAAAAAGCTCTCGTTTGTTTAAATGTAAAGTCGCCTACATGCTCCTTAGCTGAACTGGGTATCATATCAATAGAAGGTGTGTAGTGTGTGGAGATTCACAATAAAAATGATTTGTCCTGTGGTCCTTGAGGATCTGAACCAGATTACTAAAGAAAAGATATAAGTACGTGTGCTAACACTCAGTGGCCCATGGTCCTCAGAATAAACGGTAGCTGTGGCTTTAATCTTAAACTGCAATCACATCAAACTTTCAGTGTTTTAAACATATGTATTAATGAAGCTATCTCCTCTTTCAAAGCCCGCCTTCTCTTCCATTTCATTCTCGCAAATTTGCTACCCACCCCCGACCCCAATACAGTTGTTCACATGCAGTCTCAGGTGTGAACCGAATATCGCAAGATAAACTTTACCACCGGGGGATTTTCCCCTTTACCTGACACTCCAAATTGTTTTGACTCTTTTGGGGATGCTTTTGGCTCTTCTGGCTTTGACATTTGCTTTCCAATAAGCACACATCCACAATTGGTTTGCATTAAGTTGATGAAAGATCTAATGAGTGGAAACATATGGGTGCTGTTAAATAAAAGTCTCTTTACCATAACAATAAGTGAAATGGCAGAGAGGGGAAGTGGATCTTATTTGAAAGCATATGACTATTTAAACACAAAACAAATACAGAGGGAAAAGCAATTCAGAAAGGTACAGAAAAAAATTATCTACACCAGACAACAGTGGAGGATGCAGGGCTACACATGCCTGTGGAGATATGCTGCTCCCCTTGTGTCTGAGTTCCAGTGCTTTCCGAGTCGATGGGCAGATGGTGAAAAATAGAGCAGCTTCTTTTTTTCTCTTCTATCTCCTGAATTCTATTATGAGGCAGTTCTCTGCTTGCCACCAAGGCAGAAAGAAGCATTTCTCTCATCCACTCACCGGTCTGGCAGGGTCCCATCCTTAGTTTTCCATTGTAGCCCCTGGGTACTATTGTAGTGACTCAGGGATGGTGCTGACAACGTGGGCTGCCTCTGTGGCTGCTGGAGGGGAACCAAAGAAGGTGTTGGTTTGATTCCTCTGCTGATCTCGGAGGTAAGGAGGAACTGACGAGCTTTTGATGTGGAGGATCCTGGTGTCCATCACCTGACAGTCAATCTGCATCATCACTTCATAATCCTGCCCATTGATCACATTCTCTGCAGACAGAAATAAACACAAGGAATAAATATTCAACAGAATGTGCAATTCTGCTATAAGCTTCAGTCCCAGAAAGACATCAATGCGCTTCAAGGGTGTGAACTGTCAGCACGCTTTCAAGGGTACAGAGAGACTTCATCAGTCACTAAGCAGAGCTACAGTGCCAGGATGGCCTGTCCTCACCTCAATTCTAGTTCCCAAACCACCTTCACTGGCTCAGTAAAGGCTGGAGCCACTGTCAGAGTTAATACCACAGATTATCTGTCCACAGACATTATATGTCTTGTATGCTTTCCATGCAGTGTATCACCACGACTGGACCAACTGGAACAGCAGGAGATTTCAGTTGGGGGAGGGGAGAGTGTAGAGGGAAGAATACTTAAGTTCTCCCCTTCCAACAGTGGGCAGGAATAACTGTCAAAGGGACCACCATATCATGCGAAAGGTTAAGGAGACCTTGGCCAGGACTGCCTGGCTCCTGTTCATCAGTAATACTTCTAATTTCATGAAGACATTCCCAACTATGAATTTAAAGATTTGTGCTTAGGAACATAAAATACAGTGAAGACTGACAACAAGTTGTAGACATCTGATAATCATGCTCTTTCCCAGAGACCACTGTCACTTCTGTTCCCTATTAAGGCAGTCCTTAATTTCAGTTCTGGATTCCAGGTACAAAGAGAGCCATACATTTCCAATTTGGGATTAAAAGGAATGCTATAAGGACTTCCAGGTAAACTAGAGGCTATTGGCATAAGGGAACGGGAAAAACCACATAGAGCCATGCTTAACACATATGGGGTAACTTACTATCATGAGTTTAATATACACAGACATGTACTACACTCCATTCTTCCTGTGAGGACAAAAGCTCTTTATTTTCGGGAGAAGGCCAAATTATTCCCCGATTTGTAATTCTAGGTGGTCATTTTCCAACTTGTAGTCAATGAAACTTGGGCATAAAACTGATGGCAGAATTATAAATAGATAACATCTTTCAAGACCAGCTGGACATTCATAGCAATGCAGTTAGAAGATGTGTAAACTTGGAAGAATGCTGGGGAGTCAACGTGGCACCTCAGTTCGCATTTTCAGCCATGAATCCAGAGCTGGGTGTGGGACCAGGAAGAATGCTGGCGAGGGCCTAGTCCTGCACTGCCTTTTCATGAGGGTGATATACAGCCAACCAGTGATTTCAAAATTAAACATTTGGCTTCTCCGGGGCAAAGAATTGAACTTAAAAGTGGAATTCTTTCTATTCCATTATCTTTTTTTTTTACTACTACACCAGGCGTGCCAAGTATTATAAATCCAGAGGAAGAAAATCCAAAGTTTGACATTTGATCCTCAGATTCCATTATGTTTGGGAAAATTGAACTATGGAGCTTGTAACTTAACGAGGCAGGAAATGACTTAAGGAGATCATCTAATCTGGGGTGTCTTAAATTCTCTAATGGGGTGCCTAATGCACAGGCTTCAGGGAGTCCATAAGTTCCCTAAAATTGCATGCAAAGTTTTATTTGTATGTGCATTTTTCTGGAGAGGGGGTACATCAAATTCTTAATGAGGTCTATGACCCCCTAAAAGTTAAAAACTATTAAATCTAATAATCTATCAACTTTAAGTGCCTTGAGCAGATCATATATCCCATTTTAAGGCCAATGGAAGACATCATTATTCCACTTCTATTGGTTGATTGCCTGTTTCAATTTCTAAAATAGTCTCCATTGATGGTGAATTTCCCATTACAAGTCTTATAAATCTCTTCAATTACAGTTGAAGCTAATTTCCTTCTTTCCCAGCCTTACTAGCAATGAAGAGCAGTTGGTTGCTGCTGTGTAATAACTAACCCTACCTATTCTTTAAGACCATTGCTGTGAACACTTAACTCCAATATTACAACTCCTGCCACTTTGTAATGGCTATCAAATCATTTACTTATCTTTAGAGGATTAAATCTGATTGGCTGTAAGTTAGCCAACGTTTCCTATCAAAGTGATTTCTTTTCCAAAAAGTAGGCAATGGAAGAAAGACAACCTGTTAATGTATTTGGAGTCATTACATTCAGAACATGTGACAGGGTTCAGATTTCAAGGTGCCACACTAGTCATTTCCTTTTGGAACCATGGGCCCTCTCTGTTTTAGAAAAACTGAAAGACTGTGTGCATATACACACACACACACGGACACATTGAGACACAGATGATCAAATAATGAAGAACACATGTATAAAAGACATGTAATATACATGACTAATTTTTACTACTTTCCTAGATTAACTCAGAATCCAGATGACAGTTTAAGATCAAGACTAGGTTCTGTCATATAGCCCATACCACCTGCAGAAGTTATTAGAGCCCATGCGCCTGCTATGGTTTAAACTGATAACTGGAGTTCTTTAATAGCTTAAATGTTGGGAAGAGATGAAAAACCTGGTGATATGAGCTCAGATGCTTGGGGGAAAACTAAAGCTGCGACCTGATTCCAAAACCTGGGAGTCCCTAGTCATGGCTGAAATGGTACTGTTATCTTAAGCCCAACCAGGAGGCTCATGCTAGGTACAGTTTGGGTGGCTTTAAAACGGATTCTGTTCTTCACTCCTTTCTGAACTTCTAGGCCAAGGAAACAGTCAGCATTACTAGAAGAAGATTCTACCAGATAGGATGTGAACGCCTTAAACCGAATTTAGGAAGCCCCTTCTGAATGACAAGCTGGAAAATTTAGGTTTAAAGTGACACGCCATTAGGAATCCCAAGTTACCCAACACCTCTAGAAAATAGTTAAAGGGGCTACAGCAATTTCTTTTCTTCAGTCTACTCTGTGGGACCTTATAAAAGTCCTTTGGTTTTCAGTATTGACCCCCTTGGATAGTGAATGAGGTGGTCTCTATTACTGATGAGGTTCTAATTATTTTAATTAAAGGAGGACAGAATGGGAAACAGCTTATGATAACTTGTGGTTTTCATAGGCCCCTCCCCTGCACTGTCAGGCATCTGTTCACACGATCTGCTTCCAGGAGCATCAGAGAGGCTCTGAAACTCCTCCCCCAAGTGGCAGATGAAGCTCCCGTTATCCTTTACTTTCAGACTTTGAGCATAGTTAATAATTGACCACCCTCGGAAAGGACATTTTCAACTGTTGCCTATAATTTGTGCCTCGGTGTGAATAAAATATACCAGAGGAGGTTCTAACTGGAGAGATGAGAACCTGAAGACTCTGGTGGCTCAGGTAGGGAGGAGAGGAACAGCCTCTGAAGGAAAACCCAGGCAGGATGTGAGAGGCTGAGGACGGACGGCACACTTTCATTAAGGGACAGGCCTCCATTATGAATAGGCAGTGCCCCAGTAATAAGAGAAAACATTACAGCTCATGGGCTTGCCGACAAGAGGGAACAAAGTCAACAACTAGGGAGTTGTTAGAGCTGAGTTATGTGAAAAGACTGCTGAAGGATTTTTGTGTACTTAATGAAAAAGACAGTGACTGGGAAAAACAGAACCAAAAGTTACAGTATGGAGCACAAATGTTAAAGGTTCACTTTCCCTCTTCTATTAGCAAACATTTGGGTGCTGCACAAGCGATATAAATAATCTTATGTTCTGGGACTTCTGAAGTGAACAGAATGAGAAGAAACACTGACCTGAGTCAGGAAAAAGGTATGAAATATGAATACTTCAAATTCAAAATTGATCAGGCAAATAAAAAGGAAAAGAGATGACTGGCTTCAAACATGAGCGCCAGAAAGTGAGTCTGAATGCCCAGAGGGGTTGGGAAAGCAAGAAAAAAAGTGCTTGGACACTGGCGGTGGAAAAACTCTAGGCAATGTGGAATTCTGAACAGCCTGTAAACACACAATAACTGAATTAAGAATGGCCTGCCAAGGGGCTGTTAGCTGGGAGATGACTAACACACACACCAGGATCTTAACCATAAACAGAATTTAAATACCCCCAAATTTCACAGAAAGTTTAATTTTAAAAAATGACAAGACTTCACCAGTGCTTTGCAAAGACTATGTATGATAAAACAAGATTTCTGTTCAGAATCAGACACCAACCCTAACAAGAGGCAGTTTGCTCTGTGTAAGCTAGGCTGGTGACAGGCAGTGACAGGCTGTCAGGACCTGTGCCTGAATCCTGTAGGGTGTGGGGTATGTGTGTGTATGTGAGGGAACATGGAAGGTAAATAAAAATCCCCCCTTCCACTGATCACAAGAGATACCTGCACCCAAAACAAACACGTGGAAAAATCATGAAAGAAATCCAGAAGGGTAAGAAAGAGGAGACAAAGGAGACAAAGGAGACAAAGGGAAGGGAAGGCAGGAATACAATGAACAATAAGGGGTGAAACATCACATGTTTTCGGTGGCTTTCAAAAACTTCCAAAGCTGACTTCACCATGTCTAACCAATCTTATCTCCAATGTTTAACCGGAGTCCTGGTTTTGACCATCCCAGAGCACCATGAATTTTATCTTTGCTAGTACTTTATCCTCTGCTTGGAAAAAAAAATTAAAAAGCTCTTTCTGCTCTTCTCTACCCAAATTCTCCATCCAGTCAATTTCTATTAACCCTTTAAGGCCCATTTCAAATCCCACTTCTAAGAAACCTTCCATGAAAACTCTAGCATTGATCTTTTTCTTTATAACCAATATATAAATGTTCCATGTCACTGAATATGTTAAAATGCTTATAGAAAAACGGTTTGGCTCCTTTAAGAAACGTTGGGCATTTCTGAAGGTAGCGGGTGGGGGATCAGTGGTAGAACTAGATAGAACCTCTCCCTCAACAGTGGGGAAGAAGACTGAGTGAGTAAGTACCAGTCGTATTGCAGATGCAAACACAAAATATGCTTCCGACTTGAAAAATCTTTCTGGAGACATAAGGGAGAACACTTGCAGGAGCAAAGAGCTCCTAGCAACCACCATGTCTGCCCTTTGCCGTTTCCGGGACAGAGGAGAGATTTCAGGCTGTGAGTGTCCAAAGGCAGGGAGGGATGGCGGGAGGGATATTATTTGTTTAACTGCAAGACAAATCAGGATTTGTTAAATATTTAAAAAATACATGTGTATTTATTTTTTTATTGAAGTATAGTTGATTTACTACATTACATAAGTTTCAGTTGTATAACATAATGATTCAGTATTTTTATATATTTGACTCCATTTAAAATTATTATAAAATATTGGCTATATTCCCTGTGCTGTACAATATATGTCTGTATTTATTTTATACATAGTAGTTTCTACTTCTTTATTCCCTACCCTTATCTTGCCTCTCCCCCTTCCCACTCCCCACTGGTAACCACTAGTTCTCTGTATCTGTGAATCTGTTTCTGTTTTGCTATATTCAGTCATTTTATTTTTTAGATTCCACATATAAGTGATAACATACAGTATTTGTCTTTCTCTATCTGGCTTATTTCACTAAGCATAATACTTTCCAGGTCCATCCATGTTGTTGCAAATGGCGGAATTTCCTTCTTTTTTATGGTTGAGTAGTATTCCATTGCAGATATATACCACATCTTCTTTATCCATTCATATGTTGACAGACACTTAAGTTACTTCCATATCTTGGCTATTGTAAATAACGCTGTCATGAACATTGAGGTGCATGTGTCTTTTTGAATTAGTGTTTTCGTTTTTTTCAGATATATACCCAGGAGGGGAACTGCTGGATCATATGGTAGTTTTATTTTTATTTCCTTGAGGAACCTCCATACTGTTTTCCATAGTGGCTGCACCAATTTACATTTCCACCAACAGTGTACAAGGGTTCCCTTTTCTCCACATCCTCTCCAACATTTGTTATTTGTGGTCTTTTTGATGATAGCCATTCTGATGGATGTGAGGTGATACCTCATTGCGTTTTGATTTGCATTTCTCTAATAATGAGTGATGTTGGGCATCTTTTCATATGCCTGTTGGCCATCTGTATGTCTTCTCTGGAAAAATGTCTATTCAGGTCTTCTGCCCATTTTGAAAAAAATTTTATTTATTTATTTTTATTTTTGGCTGTGTTGGGTCTTTGCTTCTGTGCAAGGGCCTTCTCCAGTTGTGGCAGGCAGGGGCCACTCTTCATCGCGGTGCGTGGGCCTCTCACTGTCGCGGCCTCTCCCGTTGTGGAGCACAGGCTCCAGACGCTCAGGCTCAGTAGTTGTGGCTCATGGGCTTAGTTGCTCCGCGGCATGTGGGATCTTCCCAGACCAGGGCTCAAACCCGTGTCCCCTGCATTGGCAGGCAGATTCTTAACCACTGCGCCACCAGGGAAGCCCCCTTCTGCCCATTTTTTAATTGGGTTGTTTTTTCAAAGTTGAGTTGTATAAGCTGTTTATATATATTTTGGATATTAACCCCTTACTGGTCATATCATTGCAAATATTTTCTCCCATTTTCTCAGAAAACAGCTGTCTTCTCATTTTGTCAATGGTTTCCTTTGTTGTACAAAAACTTAAGTTTAATTAGGTCCCATTTATTTACTTTTATTTTTATTTCCTCTGCTTTAGGAGACAGATCCTAAAAAATAGTGCTACAATTTTTGTCAAAGAGTGTTTTGTCTATGTTTTCTTCTAGGAGTTTTATGGTTTCCGATCTTACACTTAGGTCTTTAATCCATTTTGACTTTATTTTTATATATGGTGCTAGAGGATGTTCTACTTTCATTCTTTTATATGTAGCTGTCCAGGTTTCCCAGTACCACTTATTGAAGAGACTGTCTTTTCTCCATTGTATATTCTTGCCTCCTTTGTCATAGATTAATTGACCGTGTGTGGGTTTGTTTCTAGGCTGTCTATTCTATTCCACTGATCTATGTGTCTGTATACAGTACCATACTATTTTGATGACTGTAGCTTTGTAGTGTAGTCTCAAGTCAGGGAGTGTGATACCTCCAGCTTTGTTCTTTCTTCTCAAGATTGCTTTGGCTATTCAAGGTCTTTTGTGGTTCCATATAAAATTTTTAGAATTGTTTGTTCTAGTTCTGTGAAAAATGTCATGCGTATTTTGATAGGGATTGCATTAAATCTGTGGACTGCTTTGGGTAGTACTGTAACTTTAACAAGATTAAGTCTTCCAATCCATGAGCACAGGATATCTTTACATTTATTTGTGTTGTCTTCAATTTCCTTCATCAATGACTTAACAGTTTTCAGAGTACAGATCTTTCAACTCCTTGGTTAAATTTGTTCCTACGTATTTTATTCTTTTTGATGCAATTGACTGTTTTCTTGAATTCTCCTTCTGATAGTTCATTATTAGTAATAGGAAAGCAACATATTTCTGTATATTAATCTTGCATCCTGCAACCTTGAAGAATTCATTTATTAGTTCTAATAGTTTTTTTTGGTGGACTCTTTAGGGTTTTCTATATAGAGTCATGTCACCTGCAAACAGTGACAGTTTTACTTCTTCCCTTCCAATTTGGATACCTTTTATTTCTTGTCTGATTGCTGTGGCTAGGACTTCCAATACCATGTTAAATAGAAGTGGTGAGAGTGGGCAGCCTTATCTTATTCCTGATGTTATAGGAAAAGATTTTAGCTTTTCATTGTTGAGTATGATATTAACTGTGGGTTTGTCATAAATGGCCTTTATTATGTTTAGATATGTTCGCACTATACCCACTTTGATAAGAGTTTCTATCATGAATGGATGTTGGATTTTGTCAAGTGCTTTTTCTGTGTCTATTGAGATGATCATGTGATTTTTATCCTTCCTTTTGTTAATGTGATGTATCACATTGATTGATTTGCAGATATTGAGCCATCCTTGCATCCCTAGAATAAATCCCACTTGACTATGATGTAGGATCCTTTTTATATATTGTTGAATTTGGCTTGCTAATATTTTGTTGTGGATTTTTGCATCTATAGTCATCAGAGATGTTGACCTGTAATTTTCTTTTTTTGTAGGGTCTTTGTCTGGTTTTGGTATCAGGGTAATGGTGGCCTCATAGAATGAATTTGGATGTGTTCTCTCTTCAATTTTTCAGAACAGTGTGAGAAGGATAGGTATTAGAATTTGTTAAATATTACATGGGTGTTATATTCCTGAACAATGGGGAGGCAGATGAGAAAGAGCTTATCTAGTTAGAAGATCTATAATAATTTCATTAAAAAAGTGTATGGGCCTAGAACAATGTATACAAAACCCACCAACCCTTAAGGAGCACTTGTAGTGGTCATGATGATTGAAGGGAACTACTAAAATTTAATGGGCAGGGGCCAGGAAGCTGAACAGTCTGTAATGCACAGGAACAGTCCCATGCAAAACTGTCCTGTATCTCATACAATATTCACATAGGTTAAAAAAAAAAAAACCCTGATTATTACTATGGTAATAAACTCACTGTTTTACATTTAAACATAGAGCGCTTTTACATGGGTTTTATATACACTAAATTTCCAGGAATAAACTACTGAATAATAATTTATTTATTTAATAACACCTCGTGCTTCTGCATGCCAGACACTGTTCATCTAATTCTCAAAACAACCTAATTCAGGTATTATTATTATTATTCCCCATTTTATAGATGAGAAAACTGGAACATAGAAACATCATGTGATTAGCCACTCAGCTGACAAATGGCAGAGCAGGAAGTTCAAACCTAGGCAGAGTGTCTTTAGAATACATTCTTATAACCACTCCACTATGCTGGCAATATTGTTTTTTTTCTCAACATAACCAAGAATTATTCATCATTTCAGAAAATCACATCACCAGTGGCAAACACAATCTTGGTATCTGGGTCACTATCAGGAAACTCTAGTATAAGTTTGCATTTGTAGCTGTTGCATTTGCAGTGATAGTACATATTGGTTCAAGCACCTGATGTGCTCACTGTGTCTTCTAATGCAATATAAGCATAATAATATATAATGCCTGAACACTATATATATTTATTAATTCAACAAATATTTACTGAATTCCTACCATGTGCCAGGCACTGAGGATACAGTAGTGAACAAAACAGAAGAAGTGAGGAGTGAGCCATGCAGCTGTCGAGGGAGGAGTTGAGTGCACATATGTCTGAGATTCCGGGACATTTTAGTGCAGAGGACAGGCAAGCAGTAGGAAATAGGGGTAAGGACTGATTGGTAGGAAAAAACAGGGCTAGAAGACTGACTGGCAGGAGAAAACAGAGCTAGGACTGTAATTTTGGAGTTATCTGCAGACAAGACAGATGGAGTCCTGAAACCAAATGGTACTCTTGGGGGAAGAACAATGGGAACATGTGTGTTAAGAAGGATGGGCATGAACCCACAGAATGGGAGAAAATATCTGCAAACAAAGCGACCGACAAGGGATTAATCTCCAAAATATACAGACAGCAGATGCAGCTCAATATCAAAAAATGAACAACCCAATCAAAAAATGGGTGGAAGATCTAAATAGACATTTCTCCAAAGAAGAAATACAGATGTCCAAAAAGCACATGAAAAGATGCTCAACATCACTAATTATTAGCAAAATGCAAATTAAAACTACTGTGAGGTATCAGCTCTCACTGGTCAGAATGGCCATCATCAAAAAATCTATAAACAGTAAGTGCTGGAAGTGGGGGGAAAGGGAACCCTCCTACACTGTTGGTGGGAATGTAAATTGGTACAGCCACCATGGAGAACTGTATGGAGGGTCCTTAAAAAACTAAAAATAGAACTACCTGATCCTGCAATCCCACTCCTGGGTATATATCCAGAGAAAACCATAGTTTGAAATGATACATGCACCCCAATGTTCATTGCACCACTATTTACAATAGCCAGGATATAGCAGCAACCTAAATGTCCATTGACAGAGGAATGGATAAAGAAGATGTGGCACATATATACAATGGAATATTACTCAGCCATAAAAAGAAACGAAATTGAGTTATTTGTAGTGAAGTGGATGGACCTAGAGACTGTCATACAGAGTGAAGTGAGTCAGAAAGAGAAAAACAAATACCATATGCTAACACATATATATGGAATTTTTTAAAAAAATGGTTCTGATGAACCTAGGGGCAGGACAGGAATAAAGATGCAGATGTAGAGAATGGACTTGAGGACACGGGGGGTGGGGGAGGGGAAGCTGGGACAAAGTGAGAGAGTGGCATGGACATATATACACTACCAAATGTAAAATAGATAGCTAGTGGGAAGCAGCTGCATAGCACAGGGAGATCAGCTCGGTGCTTTGTGACCACCTAGAGGGATGGGATACGGAGGGTGGGAGGGAGGCTCAAGAGGGAGGGGATATGGGAATATATGTATACATATAGCTGATTCACTTTGTTATACGGCAGAAACCAACACAATATTGTAAAGCAATTATACTCCAATAAAGATGTAAAAAATAATAAAATAAAAATGAAGATGTGGTACATATACACAATGGAACATTACTCAGTCATAAAAAAGAATGAAATAATGCCATTTGCAGCAACATGGATGGACCTAAAGATTGTCATACTGAGTGAAGTAAGTCAGACAGAGAAAGACAAATATCATATGATATTGCTTACATGTGAAATCTAAAAAAAGGGTACAAATGGACTTATTTACAAAATAGAAATAAAGTCACAGATGTAGAAAACAAACTTATGTACCAAGAGGGAAAGCGGGGAGGTGGGGGGAATAAATTGGGAGATTGGGACTGACATCTACACACTACTATATATAAAATAGATGACTAATAAGGACCTACTGTATAGCACAGGGAACTCTACTCAATACTCTGTAATGACCTATACGGGAAAAGAATCTGAAAAAGAGTGGGTATATGTATATGTATAACTGATTCACTTTACTGTATGCCTGAAACTCACACAACACTGTAAATCAATTATACTCCAATAAAAGTTAAAAAAAAAAAGGATGGGCATGAAGGAAAAGGGTAGGTCTGTGGTTTCATCAGATCACTGATTATTATTATTATTATTATTATTTTTTTGCGGTACGCGGGCCTCTCACTGTTGTGGCCTCTCCCGTTGCGGAGCACAGGCTCCTGACGCGCAGGTTCAGCGGCCATGGCTCACGGGCCCAGCCGCTCCGCGGCACGTGGGATCTTCCCGGACCGGGGCACGAACCCGTGTCCCCTGCATCGGCAGGCGGACTCTCAACCACTGCGCCACCAGGGAAGCCCGATCACTGATTACTTTTAACTGAGAGACCAAACTCAGTTTGTAACCTTCATTCATTCATTCAGCAAGTGTTTGCGCACTGACTATATGCTAGGCATGGTTACAGACTCTTATAAGCATTTAGATCCCATTTTCTGTATCCAAATTAAACAGAGGGTGAGTTTTCTAAAGAAAAATGGATACCATATGATGGGTCACAAAACTGTCAACCAACATTTACCGAGTGCCTTAAACTGTAAGGAATTACAGAAGAAAATGAGGTTTCTTCCCTTATGCAGCTTACAGGAGTGTTGCAAAGGCAGCAGAATTACATTTAAAATATTGGTAAAACATCAAACAAGTGCATTTCCTCAGAAAGGCCTTTTCTTACTACCAAAACTCAAGTAGCATCCCCAGATCATGTCAGTTCTTTTCCTTCACAGCACTTATTACAATGTATAATTAAACACTGGCTTGTTTACTAATATATGCCTCCCCACTAGACCATCAACTCCATAAAGTCAGAGTATGTCTGTTTCATTCAACACTGCATACCCAGAGTTAGCAAAGTCCCTTCTCAGCAGACAATGAAAAATACAGAACGTGGTTAGTAAGGCTGTCCTTCATACTTGCTAGTCATGTCATCAGGTAATTCTTTGCTTTATGAAAGTTCCACCATTCTTTGACCCAACTTGAGAACGTGCCATCCTAGGATAGTTCAGAAATGGTGGCAGCAACAAAGAATTTCTAACATCCTCAAACAAAAAAATAATCCTATTAAGACCTCTGAAACACAGCCAAAGTCACTGCTCTTCAACCCCAAGTATATATTTTGAATTCGTAACCATCAACAGTGACTCTTTTAGAGATGACCACATGAAATTTATCCCCTGGGAAATTTAGGGGCTTATGCTACAGAGGTCTAAGCTATAAAAGGTCAAGTTCCTACTTTTTCTCAAGTTCAGCTCCTCTAGGGCTTTTGATAGTTTCCTAGAATGATTTCAGGAAATCTGGCTAATTCCATAATTGTTCAAAGACTAATGGTAAGACGCAAGAGGAAAGAGATATGGGAGCATATGTATATGTATAGCTGATTCACTTTGTTGTAAAGCAGAAACTAACACACCATTGTAAAGCAATTATACCCCAATAAACATGTTTAAAAAAAAAAAAGACTAATGGTATTAGTTTTGCTTTACACCCTGGACTTGCCTACTCTTTCCCTGAAAATGCTGCGCACATATGTGAGAGGTTTTTTCATCAGATCATAGAACACAGTTACAGTTCACTGATCTCCATCAGCCCCTAAAAGATCATTAAAATGGACATGACAACATTATTACTCATTTCTTCAAACTGATTCTAAACTACCAAATTGAAATCTGATTATGTAATTTCAATTAGTGCCTCAAAAACTGAAAACAAGTGAATTTCAGGTATGAGTGGCAACAAAGGGACCCATAAGAAGACTGGATTGGGGTTAAAATTCATTCTGAAAGCTGAGTGAACTAGACCTAGGACCTGATTTGCTGCCCTAAGACACAGTTTGGAGTTTTAGCCTAGAGCCTGGGCCCAACTATAGGGATGGCCAATAACTTTATTGCTTCTAATAATTAAATCACTGGCACCAAGTATTGGAAAACTGTTCAATGGTGTCACAATCTGAAATTTGAGAACCATAAGAACAGAACCAATGTTCAGAAGCACTTCCCTATAAAACCAGAACATGTGGAATAACTAGCCCGCAGGCAGATTAAGGACCAAACCTCCGCAAGTACTAACATTGGGTTAAAGGGCACTCGTTCTTCTGAAAAATAGTGGCTCTGTAATTGCATTTAAAGTTAATATATGGGAATTATACATTCTTCTCAGAGCATTAAAACGTCTTTCTCTGCAATATTTCTGCCATTGTGTTGGGCAGGCTCAGCTTCTAAGAGGAATCACTGAATCAGAATCAGAATCAGATGAAGGAACCTGAGGCCTGATACTGTCATATTACTCTCAGCCTATTAAAAAGTCTAGCATACTTTTTATTCATAAAATGGAAACTTAAAGTATTTTGGAAACAATAGTCACACAATACCAACTACATTCAGAAAAACTCACTCACACGCTAGAAACAACTGTCAACAGGTCAAGATGAATGAGACCTGACGTGGTATTGCAATTGCAGACTAAAAACCAATAAAGTGAATCATTTATATATGGCCAGAAGGCAGTTTGCATAACACTGAAGGCAGCCGTTCTGCATTTGTTTTTAATAGGAGGAAGTGTCTCTTCCCTTCCACATTAGCTCAGATATAAAACCTGCTGGAGGGCACAGAAACAGGTTAGGGGCTCTGTAAACTCCTGAGGCTTCTCAGACACACCCATTCCTGAAGCTCCATTCAACTTGGACACCTCCTAGGAGGAGCCACACTAGAATGTCAGCTCCCTGAGAACAAGGCATTTTTATCTGTTTCTTCACTGCTGAATCCCCAGTGTCTGGCACACAGAAGGCACTCAATAAACATTTTTTAATAAATGAATGAATGAGGCCTCGGCTGTGTGGAAGTGGCCCCACAGGACGCTGACTTAAAGAGGGTGTTAGTATTCCCCTCCGCCACACTCAGAGAACTGAGCTAAACAAGAATTAGAGTACGGCAGCTCCCTCAGGAGAGACAGGCTGTCCTATGGATTCAGTTTTTAACTAGAGAATTCCTTCCCCCTCAGAAAAAAAGGCAGGAGTGGAGGTAAAAGGGAAGTGGAGACCAGGCTCACAGGTCAATGTCCACAACATTATTTGCCATTCTGTGTCTCATTTTCTCCACTGAAATGTCTGCAGTTCTGTCTGCAGTAAACCTGGCTGCTTTTCAATCACATAATGTTCAGAAAAACCTGGACATTTGAGAACTTTCATGTGTTTACTCCCCTCAGTTACTTACAACTGATAGTTTTGTAGGCTTACATAAGTGAAACCCAGGGAATAGGTCTTCATAAAGGTGTCTGCATTTATAAATAGTTCTATTGCTCTGTTCAAGCTTTGTAACATGCAGCCCTGCCTGCAGCCGTTTCATTAACAACAGGTAAGGCCAAATATATGTTGAGATTCTGAGATTGTTAATTCAGTCTCATCTTTAGTTGAAATTTAAGCAAGTGTTGAGTCATCTAAGATTTTACTTCTTCAGAACTTAAAAAAATTTAAGTTTATCTTTTAGACACAGAGGTCTTTGATAACAAATAGGATTTTAAAAAAAAGTCTTAGTTAAGAAACTAATGCAGATATCACTCGTAGATATCTGGAAAAGAAATAACTGATGACTGATGCCTTTTTAGACATTCCCATAAATGACTGAAGCTCACTGTGGCATTTTCAGCGTTCACTTTACTCTTGCAGATGAAGTAATCAGAAAATTACTGGAAAAGATTTTTCCTTTTGCTACTATTGGAAACCAATCTGGAAAAGTTGTCTAACAATTGAGGAAACATCCCTGTATTTATTTAGAGGAAACAAACTAGAAGACACATAACTGAACAGCTGATAGAGGTCACTGCCAAGTACAATTAAGGCTCTGCTGTGACTGATATCCTATCCCCATCCCCACCACCCCCAAAAAAATTAGAAATGGACTGGCTTTTCCTCTTCTCTCAGATTCTCAAAAGAAGCGGCTTAGGGACTATAGAATATTTTTGATTTCTATAACACAAAATAACTTGGAATATACTATTCCATGCATTGAGTAATTTTTCCATTCTGTGAATTCTGATACATTACCACATAAGTCTACAAATACTACCACTTATGACTCCTACAACAAATACCTCTTTTCTAAGAATTTATCATGAGTTTTGAATTATTATAAAGTGGGATACAGACAAACCATCTCTTGCTATAATTGTACTGTTATTCTCTGAGCCATAAAAGCTATTTCTGTTTTTTGGCAAGGAAGCCATTTTCTCTCAGTCCTATTTCTATTTCTTCCAGAAAAAGGAAGCAGTTGTATTTACAAAACTACTGAGTAAATCCCGGTACCATACAGGTCTTTGGCAAGAAGCCAAATGGCATTTTGGAAAATTTAAAAGTGAGTTAACCATAAAATGCTCTGATCAATAAATGTCATGTGACTTGCTGAGGAAAGAGTGAGAACAGGGAGTGAAGGATGATACCCAGGGATGAAGTCCAATGGAGAGAAGTCTCTTGCTCTCATTTTTTTTTACAAACTAAACTCACAAAATCAAAGAGGTTGTTTGTTTTTTTAAGATAAGACCTGCTACATCGAAAATGATACTGAATGAAAAATGGGTATACTTGGGTAAATGTCACATTCCAGTGTTCTACTCAGCTGTGAAGATGACAAACTCTGCTGAAAACCAAAAACTAAGCCTGCTCTATCCCCCAAGGCCTGTGTGGAATGTATGCAACACATGCTCTGAGAATAGCTTCAAGACCAAATTCCCAGAGATTCCTGGTGTCAACTATGATACTCAAACCATGAAGAGATTTTTTATCAAGGATGTCATTTTGATTTTTTGAACTCCAGAGAATTTCTCATGCTCTCTCATGGAACAATTCCTAATAGGTGTCACTGTTAACAGCCAAAGCATAATCTTCTTAAAGGATCTGTAGTTGTTCCCACAGGAGTGTTAACATCAGGGATACAGGGCCCTCCTCACACTCCTGTCTGTTCAAGACTCTGCAGGTTTGCAGTCAAGAATCCTGTGCTGTCTTATGTAAATACTTGGGTAGGAGACACAGAAAACGTGCTCATAAAAGCTACTGGCTGTGGGTTCGGTGGACCCAGAGTGGTATCAGGACAGGGACTGCTTTCAGCTGAAATGTCTGACCGAATTCCTGATTAGCTGTGATCATTCATAGAATTAGCATGTGTTCTGCTCCAAATGATTACATAACACAGTTTCTATCTGTAAGTAGTGTACAATCAAGGTGGCAGACAAAATACATAAAGAAAACACTAATAATTAGTTCAGAAGGAAGATATTAAAAATTACAGAAAAATATAACAATTTGCCTATATGCAACAGAAATTAACAAATGGTAAACTTATTAGGGTCCTATTTGTAGTTCTGTTGTGACAGATAATTATACTTTCTCCCAGTGAAAAGTCATTTAAGAATAAATACAGTAGTGATGGGTTGGTGTTTTGGAAGCTGCAAGACTTATTTGTGAAATCCAAACACTAGCTGGTCCCGCGACAAGAGTAATGGTTATAATAAATTAAGGAAACTTCAGTTCAAGCAAAGAAATTAATAGAGTTGCCTTTACCTAAGTGCAGCTATAAAAGTGCTCAGGGATAAGGAGGAAGAAGAGATTAATTCCTTCTGGAGCAAAGGGAAATTGAGTAGGAGAAAGGTGACTGAGGATGCTGATGTTTTATTTCCAAATAACAGTTTTGATGTGATTACTGATCAAATCCCACATTCAGTAACTAACTTGCCATTCTTACTTTCTCAGATTTGTTCTATCTTGTCATGGTTCACGGCAGGTTAGTCATAAATCATTGTGCAAGCAGTATAGTAGGAGTGGGAATCGCAAACCTTACTCAAGTTGTGCATTTAATAGTTAATATTTCTGAAGGAGCTTGGAAAGCTGCCTTCAGCTCATACGGCTATGCACACCACCTCCAGATAAATGTACTCTCTATAGAGAGAATTTTACCAAAGAAATGAACAGGGCTGAGATACACTGCAAAACACTGCATTTAACCTTCTTTGCCAAAACTGTTGTACAGAGTTGGACAACCACCAACCTGACTTACCAGTGCATTTCTTTTTTAGGTCTGACAGCCTGGTGCATGTCCTTAACTCAGAATGGCAACAGTGTGGGACCATGTTGTAGACTCACTTCCTTTCCTAGCCTGTGTGTCACTGTACTATTCCTGATTTAGCTCCCCAGCCTTAAGTGGCCTTGCCTTCTGGTTTGTTTGCCCCTTTGATGACTCTGAGGAAGCACTGGTAGAGTCGCCCTGCAGCAGAGGCTGCATGAGAGACCGGCATGCTTGCCAATCCTATAACGTAACACAGTGAGGTGAAAATACTAGGTCTATGTGAAGTTCTATACCTATTCTCATTATTCCTGCTGTGTGGAGACAGTCCAAAGGAAGGACTGGTCTATGACTGCTATGATATAGTAATTAATGAAACAATTGTTTTAAAAGTACAAATTACATTGAAAGTATTCCTAATGAATTGGGTTTTATGTTATAAAATCATTTATAACCTCTTCTGGATTTTGGCCCAGCTCAGCTCCAAACTGAAAACGCATGGAATGTGGATCAGAAGACCAGGGTCAGCTTAAACTCATTTTCCGGGGAAAATCACTTTACCTTTCTGATCTTCCACTTTCGAATGTCTTTTTCATTCACTGAATATTTTCAGAGTGCTTACTGTGTGCCAAGCCTGTTCTAGGTGCTGGAGTTGAGAAGTGAACAAAACAGACAAAAGCGTTTCTTCACAGCATTTTCTCACAGCATGTCCACTCTGGTGGGCAGGAGGAGGTCAACGATAAACAAGAGAAGTAAATACATAGTATGTTTGAAAATGATGAACATTAAGGACAAAACTAAAGCACGGAAGGGGCATATGAGAAGCTGGGGGCTAGACTAGAATTTTACAAAGAGTAGTCTGGGAAGGCCTGACCAGGAAGATGATTTTTGGTGAAAAGGTGACTTTTTCGTCAAGACCTGACAGTGCTAAGGCAGCTAGTCATGCAGGTATCTGGGGAAAGGGCATTTCAGACTGAGGAACAGCCAATATAAAGGCCCTGAGTATCTGAGGAACAGCAAGGAGGCCAGTGTGACTGGGGCAGAGAAGGAAGGAGGCATGAAGCCAGAGAGGGACTAGGGGACCAGACTCCTTACGGGTCACACAGATTTGGGCCTTTACTCTAATTAGATAAGGCACAACTGGAGAGTCTGAGCAGGACTATCACTGGCTGACTTAGGTTTTAATAAGATCATTTTGACTAGTGTCTTATTTATTGCAAAGGATATAACAACCACTCATATTTTCAAAGATCTTAAGAATTAAATGTGATAATCTTTGTGGAGGACTTTCAGGTTATAAAGTGATATATAATAAAATGTGACTTACTGTCACTGTGTGGAGTCAGTGTGGCACAATGGAGAGAGGTCAGACTTTGGAATCACAGACGTGGGTCTGAACGCCAGCTTTTCTAATTAGTAGCTAGCAAGTTTTTGGAACTTCATCTGTAATAGGGTGGCTGCGAGAGTTAAACATATTAATTCAAGTACCTAACACAGCATGCAATGCACACCTCTCTAAGAAGCAGAACGGAAAGGCATCAGAGCACAGGGAAGAGGCCTGGGAATCAGTGATCCCAGGGTCTAGCCATGACCTTCCACTGCCTCCTGGTCTTGTGGTGAGGAAGTCAACTGCATTCTCCATAGTGAATTCATTTTCTCCATCTCTCCAATGGATGGAGATTACAGTGACTACCGTTTTCCTGTGGTGGTATCAGGGTTGAGGAATTAATACTTGTGACACCGCTGTATGAAAGGAGATACTGCAGAGTGTACCTATTGTTAATACAAGTGTGACTAAGACTTACATTATGGAGACAGTGAAAGAATCCAGAGGAAGGTGCTGCATTAGAAACAATGTGGGATTTATCTGTTTATCTTAAGAACACTATCCAGAGCCTTTCAAGTTCTATGACTTAGTATTTTAAAAAAAGGAAAAAAGAAAAGAAAAAGGAGACAGGTTTGCAACCGCAGATCTCTATCACACAGTAGAAATGGTTCCACAAGGGAAATTTTGGCAAGTATTAAAACCTTCTTTAAGTCTTCTTTTAGTGCTAAGAAAGCACTAGAAAATTTGGCAAGTTTCCTATCTTTTTCAAGATAAGTTATCCCAACCTGCTTTTGGTAACTTGGTACTTCTCACCAGGATCAGTGACATCTTTCTGGGTTTCTTCAATGAAAATCTTGGGGCCCTTCCTGGGTAAAACAACTGGAACGACCGCATAGTTTATATAGGTCACAGTTAATCTCTACGGGAGCCAGGCTGAAGGCTGAAAACTGTGATGGTTTATGACTTAGAAAATGCAGGCCATAAACTCTCTTGAAAGAACCTCTATTTCTTGGGATTTTTTAAAAAGCAAGACTTTAAAGCAGAGAAGGCCTGCTACCCAATCTCTTCCACAGACCAACAGTGACTTGCTACTTTTACACTATTAGCTCATCTTATCAAAATACCACCAAACACAGGAAGCTACCTAGACTGCAGCTGGGCATCACACATCCCAAACAACTGTCAAGTGTAGTCACTACCTATGTTTTTGCGCTAGTAGGCACTATGTAATCTTAACAGAGCTATGAATATGCTCAATTTAACCTTTATTTTTTAAGCAGGGACTAAAGTATCCAATTTAATATATAGCCCAGCAGCTCTCAATTAATAGAGTGTAATAAACAAGGGCTCTTCTCAGATATATAAGGCAAGGCAGATGTTCTCTCAGTGGGAGTTTGTTCATATGATCAATATGATTCAACTACATAAATATTTACTTAGCAGCTGTTATGTGTTGGGCACTGTGCTGTGTACTGGAGAAAGAGAGATGAGTAAGACCTGGCGCCAGATCAAGGCGTTTACCATGAAGTAAGGGAGGCAGCTATGTAAACAGATATCACACAGCATAAATGCTATATGGGTATGCATATGGTGTAAAGAGAACAAAGAGAAGGGGTGCCTTCCTTGGCCTGGGGGGTGAGGAGGGGGCAAAGGATGGCTTTCTGAAGGAGGTGCCACTTGAGTTGAACTCTGAAAGATTCTTCAGCTTGGTTAGAGGTAGGGGAAATTCTAGAGAGGGATAAGCATTAGTCAATACATGAAGTCATGAGGCAACGTTCTGTACAAGGTGTTGTTGAAGTTACACTGTGAGGTGGAAAGTCGGGATGTGAGTCTGGAGAGGTGAGTCTGGGTGGTTCACACAGACCTTGGAATTTACCCCAGTGGCAATGGGGAGCCACTGAAGAGTTTTAAGGACGTGAGAAACAGGATCGGGTATGTATTTTATTTAAATAAGTCACTAGCGGTAGTGAAGAAGATAGAGCTGGTGAAGGATGGAGACAAGAACAAAGGGATGATTCAATCTTAAATTTTATACATATTGACTTTTTTCCTCTGGAGTGAAGAAGTCCATTAGTTTTGCTTTATATCTGCCAGTGAAGATAAAAGTATGGAACAGAGATTTTTAATGTATGCCTAACATTCCAGAGCATAGCCCGCTTGATGCACAAGTCACACTCTGTCCTTATTAGGTCTCCTTTGTCTCTAATAAAGATACATGAGCCCAATGTAAGAGGAGTCTCAAAAAGTCCAATATGGCTCTTAGACCCACAGTGAAAAGTCTTCCCGTCTTTTTTTTTGTAATAAAGTGGCAAAAACTACTGCAAAATTGTTTCCCCTTAAGCAGAATTTTTATTTTTTTAAACATTCAAAATAGACTACTCAAAACGGATTTGGAAAAATAAGAATTATCGAGGGAATAGTGAAGAATTTGCTACATTTCCTACATTGCTTCCAATTCCTGTATTGTTCCCTATTTAACTAAACTAATTTTGGTTACACTATTAAAGAACACACAAACATATCAAGATACTTCTATGGCTATGGTTGCTCTAGAATTAACACAATTGAACCAAACAATGGCAGTAAATGGCTTTATTAGGGAGGAGCAAAGCAATTTAGAGCACAGGGAAGTAGGAAAGGATATGGAAACAGGATGGGAACTGTACCAAGGCACCTGGCATACACTGTTTCTTTTAATCCTCATGACAGCCCTGGGAGGTACCTATTGAATCCTCAATATTGACACATGGGAAATCTGAGTCTGAGAGATTTATATAAATTGCCTCAAAGCACACAGCTAGTGAAGTAGAAGAATCACATTTGAACTCAGGTCTGATTCCAAAGTCTGAGTATTTTTTCCATGACAGCAAGACTATGAGACCTTTCAAGAAGAGGTAGCATTCAAATTTTATCAACATATACTTAATTTGGGCTCAGAAAGAACTTTTAGTTAATTAAAATGCCTTATATGTTAGAAATGTCTCCATTCCTTGTTTGCATTTTCTCTTCATTCTTCTAATCCCATGTATCTCTAGCTGTGTGAAAGAGTAGAATGAGACACCACTAGTTAGGAAGGAATTACAGTTGTCCTGCTGAGATGATTGATGGTGGACAGATCAGAGTGACGAAGTGGAGATGATGAGAAGTTGTAGGATTTAGTGTTACTTTGAAGGTAAAGTTAATAAAACTTCAGATGGATTGGATGTTGGGTGAGAGAGAAAGAGAAGAACCAAGGTCGTCCTACATTTCTGGCATGAGCAGCTGGGAGAAATAACATGAGAAACGGGGTTTGGGAAGAAAAGTAAAGAGTTCAGTTTTGGACATGCGGGTGTTTGGGGATGTTGGAATGGCAGTTGGGTAAAGAATCTGGAACTCAGGGCACAGGTCAAGGCTAGAGATACCAAACTGGGAGACATCAGCACACAGATAATACTTAAAGCCATGTGTGGTAGAAATTGCTCCCTGTCCACCAAAATCCATTATCGTCTTTTTCCTCTAGTAAAAGAATTGCCAATTTTTAGTTGGAGTCCACGGCTATCTGACTAAAGACTACATTTCCTAGAGGACCTTCAGCAAGTTGTTGTCATGTGACTCAGTTCTGGCCAGTGGGATGAAAACAGAAGAAATGGTTAACTCCTGTGTCCTCAAGGGTGGGGATGTGTCCTTCACTTCCTATTTTCTTCTTCCTGCTGGCTAGAACACAGACATGATGTAGAGGTTGGAGCAGCCATCTGGGACCAGGAAATGGAGGCAGCATGTTGAAAACGGCAGAGCAACAGGAAAGAAAAGAGTCTGGGTCTCCAGCACTAACAAGCTATCATATCAGTGGGATCATCTACCCTCACTTTTATAGGAAAGGAAAATAGACTTTCACCTTAAGCACCTGCATTCTGGGGTCTCTTTGTTACAACAGCTTAACCTACACTGTAATTTAGATACCATGGGATTAAATGAGATCACCTAGGTGAAAGACCAGGGTGAAGCTCTAAGCCCTGAAATATTTCAACATTTAGGGTTTGGGAGAAGAGAAAGAAAGAGTCAACAGATGAGACCAAGAAGCAGCTGCTAGTGAAATAAGGTGAGAAACAAACATCACATTAATAGTACAGATGCTACTGCTACACTACAAATGGAAACAGGGGTAATTTATGGGACTCTTTCTTTTTTTTTTTTTTTTTTTTGCGGTATGTGGGCCTCTCACTGCTCTGGCTTCTCCTGCTGCAGAGCACAGGCTCCGGACGCGCAGGCCCAGCGGCCATGGCTCACGGGTCCAGCTGCTCCGCGGCATGTGGGATCTTCCCGGACTGGGGCACGAACCCGTGTCCCCTGCATCGGCAGGGAGACTCTCAACCACGGCGCCACCAGGGAAGCCCGGGACTCTTTCTTATTTGTAACTCAGTGCCTACAGTTAAAAAAAAACTTTTTTGATAGTCTGACAACTTTCATCTACAAACTTTTTAAATCTACCTTATATATTTGGTACTAATGAATTAAAAACTTTGGGGTACTTTTTCCATTGGAGAAATCTGACCATTTCCCTGAAATGGGAAATTATGCTCTTGTATTCCCTTAGATTCACAGGGAAATCTCAAGTACTTTGAGAATCATTAACATTCGGTAGAAAAGGAGATGGGGGAGGAATCTAACTGTTCACACAAAATACTATATAGAGGCAGTTACTTCTTTAGATGTAATTCCAACATATTCATTTAGGTGAGTCCAGAAGCCAAATCTACAATTGCCATTAGTCATAACTTCTGTTAGTACATAGAGTCTCATATAATATGTTAAACAAAGAAATGACAGCTGGAAATTTCACAGGGAAGATTCCCGGACAATAAAAGAGACGAGGAAAGTGCACTCTGGGCAGAAGGAATAGTAAATACAAAGGCCCTGATGTGGGAGTACACTTGGCACGTTTTGGGACCAACAAGGAGGACACTGTGCATGGAGAGGAGAAAATGGGTAGAAGAGTAGAAAATGAGATCAGAAATGCAGCATGTGTGTGTGTGTGTGTGTGTGTGTGTGTGTGTGGGTGGGTGGGTCAGAATCATGTAGGGTGTGCAGGCAGTTGTCAGGGCTCCAGCTGTTATGCTGAGTGAAATGGAAAGTGACTGTTTTGGACAGAGGAGGATTACTCCAGCTGTAGTATTGGGCAGAGGCTAAAGAGGGCAAGGGTAAAAGCAGAAAATAGTAGGACTCTGTTGAAGGATCCAGGTATGACATGATGAGGTCTGGTCCAAAGAAGCAGGGCAAGGAGGTGAGATGTAGAAGAGGTATGATTCAGGATATGTTCTTAAGTCAAGCTGGCAGAATTAGTTGAGGGATTAGATGTGGAGCATTGGAAGACAGAGAAAGGAGCTGAGGATGACTCCAAGGTTTTGGGCTGTGCGAACTGAAGGATGGATAGGCTGTTAACTGAGATGGGAAGACTGTGGTAGGGGAAGGTTGGGGGTAGAAATGAGGAAGCCTGGTTAAGTGTGAGCTGCCTAGGAGTCATCTAAGTGGACATATTAAATAGGAAGTTGGATAAATGAATCTGGAGTTTAGGGGTTAGGTTGAGGTTAGAGGTATATCATTCAAGTGTAGATACTGAATACATATTGAGGAGGTGCATAGCCAAGTCACTCACTGTCATAATCAGGACCCCAAAACAGCTTGATAGGCTAGGGAAAACATGAGCAAACTCTAACAAGATGAAATTATTAAGTCGAAATGTAAAATTCTGTACAAATACATGATGAGGGATACAGAGTGACTAGAGACATGTTTGAAAAAAGATTTGGAGGTCTTAATCAAGTATATAAGTTTGATACATCAAAGGTGAAATATAACTGCCCCTGCTCCCAACTCATGCCAACTAAGGTTTTGTTGAGAACACAGCCCAAAATTGAGAGTTCTATTCTCTCCCTGTTGATCAGAGCACACTTACAATATTGTGCTCCATTCTGAGTTGGTTTGAACCCAGGCTGTGAAAGAGTAGATGAAGGAACAGGATTCCTATGAACTGAGGGGGAGAAGATGCAGGGGTACAAAGCAGCCATTTTCAAAGATCTCAAAGCTGACCATGTGGGAAAGGGATTAGACTTCTTCTCTGAGGTCTAAGAATACTGAATTAGAACCAATAATTGAAAGGTACAGATGCTGGAGCCATATAGAAAGTAATTTCTGACATTTATAGCTGTCTGAAAACAGAATGAACTGTCTCTAGATATAATCAATGCCCTTTTATTAGAAATATTCGAGCACTGTCACCATTACTGAGAATCTATTATAAATGCTTTCATATGCTGGATATATTATTAGGCAATTTACACAATATATTAAATCATTCTTTACTACAACCTCATATGAAAAAATTTCAACTCAGAGCAAAGTGAAAAAATCATAGAGTTAAGGAAGAGCTGGGATTCACACCTATGTCCATCTATTTCAAAAGCCCATGCTAAATAAATAAATTAAAAAAATAAAGATGATAGCTCTAGCCATTTCAGATAGTTACTCAGTTTTCCTGGGTCTCTCCCATGTATGCAGGAGGACCCAATACAACCAAAAATAAAATAAAGAAAATAAATAAATTAAAAAGCCCATGCTGATATGCAAGTCTCTGGATATTTTTCAAGTGTGCACAGTATTTTTCAAGAGTGTATGCTAAAACTAACATGGAGTAAAAAAATATCCTGCCTAGTTTATAAGTACCTGTTAATCTAAAGAGCTTTGTGATAACTTCATACCAATTACTGAAACCCATCTGCATCTTCCTTTATAATTGTGTGCAGTACATATCAGATTTCTCTGTAAAGTCAGATTCTCTCTAGTTATTATGGCTAGAGAGGAGTCATCTAAGTGGACATATTAAATGGGAAGATGGATAAAGGAAAGTGCACTCTGGGCAGCACTAGCTATAATGGAAGGTCAATTGGAAGGAGGGTAGAGAGAAGTATTGTTACTTCTGGGAGGAAACTTCCTGGGAGTGGTTATCACAGTGAGTGATGATGCCCCAGGAACAAAGCCGAGAATGTGAAAACTAGTCATGACTCTTGCCCTGCCCCCAGGGAAACATAGGAATGTAGTTTTAATTCTGTCAGTGGTAGAATGTGCTTACTCCCTGGAAAAGAAAGCATTTATAACATGCTAAGTGCCATGGAAACATATTTGTTCCTTCCACAAGCGTATGAGAACTACAGGGAAAAAATAAAGCACCGAGCTTAAGAACCAGAGGAAAAACAATTAGAAGGGAGCTTATAAGAAAACACTAAATCATAACTCCTATTAAAAAAATTCACACTCCTGAGAGTTCTGGGCCGTTACACAGAGGGTGCTGGCCATATATTTTCCTTAAAAGGCCTTTGGGGAAGTATGTGGTGCATCCAGCAAAAGCTCTGCCAATACCACTGGGAACCAAAGGAGTCTCAGGAGCAACAGAACTTTGAAGGACTCACTCCTTCCTCTAGCTGAGCCCCTCCTTCCTCAGTGGGTTTTATTCCTGATAAAGAATTTCCTGCCGCTTCTTTGGCGCCTCTTATTTTTATCAAACTTTTCTTTCTCAGGTTTTGGGCTGTGAAGTGGCTCTGTTAAAGGAGTATGAAGGAAGGCAGCAACAGTCTATTGACATTACAAACCAGAGGGAAGATCTGGTTTTCACAGGCCATTTGTGTAGCTTTACCCAGGCCAAAGGTGGTCTCACTACTGGGTGGCTCACCAGGGTGGGCTCAGATTCCAAGGAGTCCTCATGTGAAACAGACATACTTGCGTGGATGGAGCTTTTGCTTTGTACGGGGGCATTAAAAGGACATGTGTGTGGCTTCAACTACTGTGTCCTGATTAAAATTTTTCTTCATAGAGCAACACGTGTTATCTCCACACTAGCCAGTGAGTAATTAGCCACTAGCACTTACCCACTGGCTCAATCTGTGCTTAGTTTCCAACTGTCACTCTATATATTGTTTCACATAGTTTTCAGGTGACTCATCTACCATTGTATTGTTTTCACACTGGCATCTATGCTACTCCCTAATATAGTGGCCTGTATTAAAAAAGAAACCTTTACTTCCCTACATGATGATAATAATTGACATCATATTCTCACAGGTAATCACACAGATGATTGTGAACCTGCCAGGGAAATCCTAGCACAAAAGCTGGCCTCAATCAAGTTTTCACTAACTTCCTTTTTTAAAAACTGCATTCACTAACTTTCTATTCTTTGACATTTATTTTCATGATAGGATCAACTGAATTAAATATAAGACTGTCAAATTCATCTGTTTAGAGGACTGGAAGATGCTTCAGGTTGACCTACTCACCCACAGTATCTCAGTGATCTCCAAAACATCCTCAGCACAGATGGGTAAGAAAAAAAAAATATATATATATATAAAGAAAAACCTCACATATAGTCCAGAAAACATGAAACCAAAATTAGCACAACAAAAATTGTCTAAAAGAATACCTAGGCTTTTGGTAGCCTATAGAGACAGGAAGGGGAGCTAGCCAAAATCGCCGCAGTAGCACTGAATACTTGACATGAACTCTGAAAAATCCATGAGACTTCTCCAGTGTAGACACAGGAAGAGTGGTTTGTAATCTCACTGAACATACAAAGATAACTGGATTGCCAGCTCAGGGAAGACTCACCCTGCTTATTCCTTATAATATGTAAACCAAAAGGCTAATAGCAGATGTTTTCCATTTACATTCATAGAGAGATATTTCCCCTGTGCCAAATAGATATGATCATGGAGTAACCATGGAATGGAGATCCCAGTATCCTTCATCAACATGACACTTGTGTTCATGAGGGAAGCATTCCTCATGAACAAGTCTCCAAGGCAAAGGCAATAGTGGGCAAAATTTGTGCAAAAAGTTGAACAGGATCCTTTAAAAGTGAGGTCAATTAAATGGTCAAGAAAAAATAATGTGGTTTTGGCAGATTACATGCCATCTTCTGTAGTGTCTTGTGTTCTGCTTACGAGTACATCATCCTAACCTTTCTTTCAGGTCAGATCATTATCAATTCACAGCTGAATGAGTGTGAAAGTTCCTAACTGTAGCCTCTGCTCATCCATGTCTAATCCAGCCTCTGTGTACATGCAAGTCATCTCGTACACTGTCAGGAGATTAATCTTTCTCCAGGATCACTTTTATCATGTCCCTGGCCTTTGACGGTCCTTATGATATTGTGAAGGGTGGTGAACGAATGCCTCTTTATGGTAATGATGCTGGAACAGAGAAGTAAATGAGGAGAAGGAGTGAGCCAAGTGATGATGTGAGGTAAGAGGTTTCCAGGAAGATGGAAAGGCCTGGGGCATGAACAAGCAGTCAGGCTGAAGATGAGCAAGGACTGTGTGATGGAGAAGAATGAACAAGAACAGGGGTGCTGGTGATAGAGGAAATGAAGTTGGAGAGATTGACAGAGATCAGTTGAGCTATGGAGGCCAAAGTTAGGAGCATGGACTCTATTACAGGTGTAACTCACAGTGAGTTATGAGAGTAACTTAATAAGCCCTCCCTGCCGGTTGAACAAATGAATGCTTAAAGTCCATGCAGAACTACTTATTTTGTTAAATTAGAAGTGAAGTTTATACATGATTTAAGAGAAAGAAAAATCTCCTTTTGCATGTTGAACATGTTTAAATTAAAATCATCTTTACATTGGCCAAAGTTTTCCATTACTGAAACTGAATAATGTCAATCTTTCTAAGTCAAGGGAAAAAATGAAGTTACACATAAAAATTTCTCTTCTACTTGTGTCTCAGAACTTCAATGTCATCTCTTGATAAAGTGGATTAATAGTGGATATGCACATTTAAGATGCTTTAAAACATCATACATATATACACATATTTTAGGATGGAGAGACCGGCTGATAATATATATTTTCTGAAAATAATCACTTGTTTGCATGACAGAATCGCATATGTCAATGTTCTACCTAAGAACACCATGACTCTGGGGTACTCCACGATTGGACAACAGATTCACTGAGTGTGATAGGTAGCCTCTAAGATCACCTCCAGTGAGCCCCACATCCTGGTATTCACACCCCTGGTACTCCTTCCTATTGAGTGTGGACTGTATTTAATGATTTCCTTCTAATAAGTAGAATATGGTAAAAGTGATGGGGTATCAACTCTGAGATTAGGTTACAAAGAGACTGTGGCTTCCACCTTGAGCATTCTCTTATTTGCTCATTCTGAGAGAAGTCAGATGCTGTCTTATGAGCTGTTCTGTAGAGAGGCTCATGTAGCAAGTAACTGCAGGAGGCCTCTGGCCAACAGACAGTAAGAAATGAAGCTCTCAATCCAACAGCTCACAAGGAAGTGAATCCTACCAACAACCATGAGAGTGAATGTGGACATGGATTCTCCCTAAGCTGAGCCTTAAGAATGAGACTGCAGCCCAGCCCCAGCTTGACTGCAACCTCATGAGAGACGTTAAACTACAGGCACCCAACTAAGCTACCCCTATATTCCAGACCCACAGAAAGTGTGAAATAATAAATGTTTTAAGTCACTAAGTTTGGGGATAATCTGTTACACAACCATACATAACTAATACATTGAGCTACTTACACATTTTAACGGAGATGTAGATCAGTTAAATTTTTTAACAGTGGCTAATCCAAAAGACATTTAGAATGTCTGAAATACATATTTAATTGCTTTGTAATAGCAAGTTTACCTTTATAATATTTTTTAAACTTTGACTAATATTCGAATTAGTTTAAAAGGGCTAATTTGCAGGGAACAGCCAAAAGAATCCAAAGGTTATATTAATGAAAATATTTGGTCAGAAACTAAGAAATTCCAGTTTCAAAGAGGCAGAAATCTAAGAGCAGAAGTGAATGACTGGGTTCCAACATAACTGAGAAAAATTCAGGGATTGTTATCGGGTGAAAAATGAAGTTGTAAAATAATATTGTTTTTAAAAGCATGACAGTGGAATATAAAGACACAATAACCTGCACTGGCATTCCAGCTTTAAAGCACTGGCATTAGTGCTTATTGATTTTGTGCAGTTCAACTTCTTCATGCCTGTTTCTTCATCCATGTAACAGGAATAATAAGAAAACCTACATTTTAGGGTTGTAAAGCATTCAGCACAATGCTTGGTACACGGTAAACAAACAAAAAATTTTGGTTCCCATAACAATTACTATTTTCTATTACAGTCTTAAATTAGAATCTAGTTCTACTTTCACAGAGTTTCAGGTTACTCTGCTTGAGACATTTAAAAAATTTAGCAGAAAGTTCAGGAAACTAAAGTTTAACTAGAGTTAAGAATAAGGCTTGTTCAAGAAAGTGAAAAGACAAACCCGTAAAATGAGTGAAAATCCCTGCAAATCATATATCTGATAAGGGACTGAGACTTGTATCTAGAATATATAAAGAACTCTTACGACCCAATAATAAAGAGACAAATAATCAAATTAAAAATGGGCAAATGATCTGATTAGACAGTTCTCTGAAGAAGATATACAAATGGCCAATAAACACATGAAAAGATGATCAACGTTATTAGCCACTGGTAAAATGCAAATCAAAACCGCAATTAACATACCATTTCACACCCACTAGGATGGCTATAATCAAAAGACAGACAACAGTAAGTGCTGTCAAGAATGTGCAGAAAATGGAACCCTTGTACACAACTGGTGGGAACATAAAAGGTACGGTTTTTGGTGGAAAACAATTTGGCATTTACTCAGCTGATTCACTTTATTTACTTTAAACGCACAATTTGCTACCAACTCTATCACTGAATCAATTGAATTAAAAAAGAAAAATAGCTGACCAGTGGATACAGAATGTCTACAAAATCCTCCACCTTATTTATAATAAATGTGAAGAAGCCATTTTATAATAAACGTGAAAAATCTTGTATTTCACATTGAGACAAGACTATTTTTGAAAGAACATGATAACATTCTAATTCATTATCATAAATGCAACTTAATCCACAAATGTTAAATCAGGTATGCTATGGCTTAAAATCTGTTTGAGAAATAGATTATTGGAACTAGGAAGCTAAAGAGGCTCTCATAAAAATAGAAGCCAAAAATAATGGTGACAACTTCAATGAGTACTTCCCCTGCTGCAACTTGAATGCCTAAGCTGTATTGTGTGGGAAAATAGCATTGTCTTTAAATAAATAAATAAATTAAAACTAAATGGGAGTTGAAGATTTAATTATGTGAGGTCATGGAAATTTACCATCATCAAAAAATAAGCTCATGATTTATTTACCTTCGAAGACACACAATCCATTTAAGCAAAGACATTAGTTGTCACTAGCCTATTATGTAGAAGTTATAGAACTTTAAAGATCACCTACCTCAACCTTCTCATGTTATAGATGAGGGCATTAAATTGAACATCTGGTTAAGGGCTGAGCAGGATGAGAACTAAGAGTTTTGGCTCTAAGTGTGGGTTGTTTTCCTGGGCATTATGCTGAGGCTAACCCTTTCCAAAGAGATGACAGCTCCTGCATCTGCACAGAGATAATGGACCTCAAGTGGAGTTACATTCTTTAGGACCTTATTAACTTCTGAGAATATCAGTTATCACCTAGAGTTCCATTTAATGAGTTTTATCAAATGGTTTAGGAAAACAGTTTTTTGGGTTCTTTTTAGTTTAATGATATGAAGTAAGGTCAAACTCACTATATTTCTCCTTTGGTTATTGTTTCCTTCTTCACACCTCCTGTGTTTAACCTTCTCTGATTATCCAAAACATAGCTGATAGAAGTTTTTGCTCATTTAGCATCTAACTATCATCGTAGGTTTAGAGAATCTCCTATCTTATGAGGCAGAGCTTACCTCCCACTATATAAGTTTAAGTTCCTGTGAGATAATAGAAAATATATATTGGTCTCTGCCCCCGGTTCCTGGCACAGAGCTCCTGAAACCCTTGGAATTTCTTAAGTGATAAAAGCACTAGAGCACCTTTTGTTCTAATATTTGGTCTTTGACCTTGGTTCCTGACACAAGACTCCTGAAACCTTTTACTAGGTGACAGGAGTGTCTTTTGTCCTAATGAGGCCACTCTGGATTAGCTCCTGGATGGCTCCTGGATTAGGGATGGTCACCGGAAAGACCAAGCCATGATGAGAAGTTTGGAATTTTCAGCCCTGCCCCCCATTCTCTTGAGAAGGGAAAAGGACTGAAAATGGAGTTAATGATCGATCACCATGCCTATGTTATGCATGAAGCCTCCATAAAAATCCCAATAGTATGGGGTCTGGAAAGCTTCCAGGCTGGTGAACACATCCATGAAATGGGAGGGTGATGTATCCCAATTCCTTGCGGACAGAAGCTCCTGTGCTCGGGACCCTCCTAGACCTCGCCCTATGGATCTCTTCATTTGGCTGTTCATTTGTGTCCTTTATCATATCCTTTAACAAACTGGTAAACATAAGTGTTTCTCTGATTTCTGTGAGCCATCCTAGCAAGTTAATTGAACCCGAGAAGGAGGTCATGGGAATCTCTAATTTGTAGCCCAGTTGGACAGAAGTTGTGGGTGACCTGGGGGGCCTACTACTTGCAATTGGCATCTGAACTGGGGTGGGAGCAGCCTTGTGGTACCAATCCCTTAACCTGTGGGATGTGACACTATTTCCAAGTAGACAGTGTCAGAATTGAGTTAAATTGTAGGACACCCAGCTGGTGTTGTGGAGAATTAACCTGGTGTTGGGGAAAATCCCATACATTTGGTGACCAGGAGTGTTGTTAGTGTTCTGTGCGAGAACTAAAGGAGAAAGCCACAGGAAAGGAGAATCATAGGTTCTTTTCAATACGGTACCAGATACTTTATTTCTCAGACCTCCTTGTAACTAGGGTGTGGGCATGTGACCTAGACATTGCCTACAAGATGCACCAGCTCCAGACTGCAAAGAAGCTGTGGCTATGAAGACTCTTCTGGAGAGGGTGGTGGCCCTGGAAGCAGTAGTATCTAGTAGCATCAAGAGCCAGCTGTGGCACTGGTTCTGGAAGCAGAGTTAGGAAATCAGTGATCTCAATGGTGCAAGCTATGCTCTATGACCAGCTCTGTGGTGTAATTTGGGGCTTTGTTTTTGTTTAAGGGACCTCCAAGTCTGATTCTCTGGTTCTCCTAGAAATTCTGCTTAAGTTACCCAGAGTTAATTTCTGTTACTTGAAACTAAGAAAAATGATGACTAAACGTAAAAAACAAACAAAAAAACAAAGAAAAGAAAAGGAAAAAAGGAAAAAAACACTCTATTGTGAGTTTATCTGGGGCAGGCACTGTATGTAGTTTTTTTGGGTTTTTAAAAATATTTATTTATCTATTTGGCTGTGCCGGGTGTGTGCGATCTTTGGTTGCAGCATGCGGGATTTATTTCCCTGACCAGGGATCGAATCCGGGCCCCCTGCATTGGGAGTGCAGAGTGTTAACTGCTGGACCACCAGGGAAGTCCCTATGTGTAGTTTTTATATTAAACAGTATTTCTCAGCTCATAAGATAATGTCGAGCCTTAATAAATGTGGAATTGAACTGACTATTTACAAAGGTAGTACTTAACTGATTAACTGCATGCTGAATGAGGCTCCCTGGGATAAAAGGGAAAAGAAAGCACCAACAGGATAGTACATTTGCTAAAATGTGTGAGAACAGCTCAATTAACCAAACTCAGAGTAGGGGGCAGGAGATTTTTTTATGTTCATAGCCTAGCTCTTCTAATGGAACTTTCTAACTATCTTAATCTGAGTATAAGCCTGTTTTCCTGGGAAGATACATGGCCACATCTATAGAAATGTAGACAGTAAATTCATTAGTGAGCAGACAGACTGTTTATTTTTACTATTAAATGACATGTTTTATTTTGAATGTAGAACTGATCTGTTGGTCTGGGACAGACTACGTTAGGGAAATGACTAACACTTACTTACTAGAAAATGTAAAACAAGGCTTTTGTATGTTTAAACACCATGGAAAAAACAAGCAAACTTTGAAATCAGTGTTTGCTAAATTTGGATGGAATGAATTTATTTAAAAAGTGCTTTAATTAGGTAAATGTATGATGCCAAGAAAGCTGGAACTTACAGTTTCTCAATTTGTTTCTTCACATTTCAGTATATTGGTGAAAAAGTCTTTCTGGCTTATCATGGAAATTCGGGGGAACTAGTTTGTGAGCATGTCTATCTTATTATGAACATAAATACTTCATCTTTTTGTTGGCCATCATACAAAATTATGTGCTTAATCCTAAATATTTATAGATGACTGGAACATAAACACAGTAGCTGTTACTCTGAAATTATGGTAACATAAACTGGCATTTAGTTCTACTGTTTTCACTTAGTCGAAGTAGGAGCCAGTGCTTGGGCTAAAGGAAATATACTGCAAGGACTATTCAGAAAGTTCAGTTATGGTTCTCTTAACTTCTCAGCCATTTCAGCTGTAAAATAGGGATAAAATTATACCGTGGAGACTGTGTGAGGACCAGATGCAACTATATATGTTAAAGAACCTACAAATATGCTTAATATACATGGTGGGTACTCAAAAAAAGGGAGGAACTAAACCTGAATTTGCAATTTAAACTATTTAGTAGCACACGCAAATCTATGTCAAAAAGCATTTTGTTTGGGAAAAAAAATTCCAAAATATTTTAATCTGTGATAAATGCTGAATAAATCTTATAAATGCTTAATTTTATTTATTTTTACCCTCTCATTATTCTAACAGTTTAGCTCATACTTACATACTATTTTTACTCATGATTTATACCATAATTCTTACTTTATTTATTTAACCCTGGATATTATCATTTTAATATGGGAAAATTTACGTAAACATCTCACTGTCAATTGGGGTGGTCCCTGCTTCAATAAACGGTAAGGTGTGTGACACTGCTAATTATTTTCTCTAGGTTTACTAATGTATTATAATTTAGCTCAAAGTCATATAGTAATCAGTGACAAAGTGAATTGGTCTTTTAAGAAAAGATAAAAATGTTTTCTAAGATATTTATGTCTCATCTCTTCCATGTCAAATATTAAGTCATTTTGCTTCGAATATAAAAATGGTTTATGTTCTCAAAGAATGCCCTCGGTGGTATAAATAAATTACCTTTCACATTTAACTAAAGTGCTGTGTCTGGGAATCTGAAGATCTGGGCTCTGGTTACAGCTCCATTAGTAGCTGGGTTGGATCAGCCATTTGCCTCCTTCAAACTGTTTTCTTACCTGTATCATGTAGCTGTTGTGCTAAACTGTCACTAAGTTTTCTTTCAGTTCTAAGATTCTCTATGATCTACATATGTCCTGCTTCCCAGAAAGATTATTAGCTCTCTGAAGGCATAAATCACATCTTAGAGTTCTTTTGAAATTTGTACATTGCTTAGCATAGTGCTATGCACTGAATATCTGTAAATCTGAACTGCAATTATATGACACTATAAAACAAATATGGAACAAGACTATTATATCTTATAGTGTAAAACTAAGCAATTATTGCAAAGTAACCATTATTTAACATTTACAGTGGGGTCCTATCTTACATTTCAGGCAAGCAAATGCTTCCTTTACCTGCCCTAGGCAGTAGGAAACTGGGAGGAATGACTAAATAGGATAGTTTCTATATGAAATATTTTGTCCTCTTATCTCCGTAAACCATCAAAATACTCCTGAGTTCTAGACTTACTCTTTATACACTGTCATACGCCAGTGTGGTAAGCAGCCTCAATATGATCCTCAATGATCCCCACTTCCTGGTATTCACACCCTTTCGTAGTTCCCTGCTACAATGAACCAGGGTCAGTCTATGTAACTAGCAGCATGCAGCAGAACTGATGGCATGTCACCTCCATGATTAAGTTTAAAAGACTGACTGCTCTCTTGGGAGCTCTCTCACTTGCTCACTTTCTCACTCTCATGCATAACTTACTTGGAGGGAAGCCCCTGGGAGAGGCCCACATAGAGAAGCTGCAGCCTCCTACCAACAGTGAGTGAGCTCGGAAGCAGATCCTTCAGCCCCAGGCAAGTCTTCATCTCCACCAGCAGCTTGACTGCAACCTCAGGAGAGACCTGGAGCCAGAACCACCCTGCTCCCAGATTCCTGACCTTCAGAAACTGTGTGAAATAATCAATGTCTGTTTTTTCAGACTGCTAGGTTTGCAGGTTCTACCTACCTACCTACCTATCTATCTATCTGGCATCCTTTTTTTATATGAAGTACTCATCACTTCCTTCTTACCTAGATGATTATAACTTCCTAACTGTCGTCCCTGTAAAAGCATCAGCCCCTCTAATTCATCCTTTCCACGGCTGTAAGGGAAATATTTGAAACATGAGTCTATTTGTGCCTCTCCACTGCTCAAAAAATTTTAGTAGCTCCCTATTATTGTTAGGATATTCAAAACTCCATACCATGTCATGCAAGGCCTTCACAAACTGGCTTCTGCCGTCCCCTCTAGCTCCTTCTACACCTCAGTTCCTGTGTTCTTTAATCCTACTTCAATCCCCCAAGTTGGCTAAGTATTTTCCTTTTTCTGATACCACTATTAATACTGTTCCCTCTGCCTAGAATATCTCATCCACTTGGCCAATCCTACTTATCCTTCAAGACCCAGCAAGTATCACTCTGTGTGTGTGTATTTATTTAATTAATTATATTTTTTTCTCGGATACTCTATACAAGTGCCTGGCTTGTATATATGCTTTATATATTTAATTCAATTTGACAAAAAAAATTTGAGCACCTACTATGTGTTAGGCACTTATTTTTGTAAGGCATTAGGAATAACAAAAAATATTAAAACAAACAAGGTCCCTAACCTTAAGGGAGACTACAATTTAGCAGGGAAGTTAGACAATGAACAACTGATTACAAATGATATGAATGTTACAAAAATAAGGGAGTTCAGAGTTTTCTGGGCAGATAAGGTGGGGGAGGGGCCCCAAACTTATTCTATGGTTTTAGGAGAGCATTTCCTAAATGTCTGCTGAGTAGGTGATTTAAGAAAAAAACTCTATCCAAAAGATGTTAAATCAGGATAAAAACACAGTCCTAAACTTTAGTCCAAAAATCAAAATCAGCAAGCAAAATGGAGACATGACTTGGTAGTAATATATGTGAAAAGAGTCATGAACTATATTTGACAGAAAGCACAATGCCTGATGTAACTGGAAAAAAACACTGTGGTTTCACAAATAGAAATATACTATACAAATCTTACTCAACATACAATGAAGCTGCATTCCAATAAACCCATTGTAAATTGAAAATATAAGTCAAAAATGCATTTAATACACTTAATCTACTAAACATCACAGTTTAGCCTAGTTTACCTTAAATGTGCTTACAACACTTACATTAGCCTACAGTTGGGCAAAATCATCTGACACAAAGCCTATTTTATAATAAAGTGTTGAATATCTCATGTAATTTATTGACTACTGTACTGAAAGTGAAAAACAGAATGGCTGTATGGGTACAGAATGGCTGTAAGTGTGTCAGTTGTTTACCCTCATGATCACGTGGTTGGCTGGGAGCTGCTGCTGCCCAGCATCACAAGAGTATTACATCACCAATATCACTAGGCTGGGGGAAAAATCAAAATTCAAAATCTGAAGTATGATTTCTACTGAACGCATATCACTTTTGTACCATCTTGAAGTCAAAAAATCGTGAAGTCGCACATTTGTAAATGGGGGAGCGTCTGTAGAGAATCTGGAGATACTCCATTATGCTCAGCATTCACAGTCTCTTTAAAAGAGGTGGGAAAAGCAGAGCCCATTCAGAGGAGAATGACCAGAATGGAGCACCTTGAACCCAGGTCACAAGAATAGCTTCTGAAAACTGGAAGGCCTTGGTATGTGAGGACTCAGAGGGTACACAGTGTATAAATAGCTACAGGTCTGTCATGTAGAAGAAATAGTTTATATTTAATCCTGTAGATTTATGGGTAGAGTAAGGAAGAGACAGAAAAGAAACAATTCGCAAACTGCCAGGGCTATTTAAAGCAGGTAGTCTTCATCCCAGGAGGTGACTGCTTCTAAACTTGTTGGCCACTGAGCAAAGCGCTGCAAAAGGGAATCCAAACACTGGAAGGGAGTTAGCATGTATGACTTTGTACTAAAGCCTTTTAAACCCTGATATTTTATGGCTTGAATACATGAATATTAATGTGTCTTTCTTTGTGCTAATCTATACTGTAGTGATGCCAAGTAGATCACATTTCCCACAAGGTTCTGTCCTACATAGTAAGCAGAATGAGAACAAAGAGATGGGCTTTAGATATCCTCAAAGAGTCTATCTATATGGCCTTCCTAACAACTCTGCTCCTAGCAACGAACTATTTTATAGTTCATCTGTCTCATTATTTAATCTAAATCTTATGTTTAAGGCATGCATTTGTTTCTATAAAATCTGTAATAAATCTGGAGGAAAATATCTCTATGGATATCTGGTTGAGTTCAAAGGCTACTCTTGCCTGACATACTCAAGATCCCCAAAGCAAAAGTTCTCTCTAATTAACTCTAATATCTGTATCCGTATTTTCAATTTCAACATCTGGATTCAGAAAAATGAAATACAGATTTCTTCAGACTCTCTAACCTTTATTTGCAAAAGCCCCAAAGGAGGAGTATTTCCCAGTGTGAACAAAAATTACAATGTCTTTGACATGTATATCCCTGAGATGATGCTGGCCTATCACCCTGTCCTCAGCTTATGTCTTAAATATCAAAGAATTTACCATGCAAATGCTAAAAGAACAGTGCAACGCTGCATAGAAAGTTATGATACCTAGTGTTTCCAATTGGTATCCTTGCAAAAGAGAACACACAGAGGAGTTGAACCTGTGCTTGTTAAGCAGGTCTTCTGAAAAACAGAAACTTGAGATTATGTGAAATGGCTCAATCTTCTGACACACTTACAAGGTTCTTAATTTTCCAGTAATTTCCCAGATAAATCCATTCTGAGTTCAATATGTGTAAATAAGAAATATTTCAGATTTTGGACAGTCAGTAGGAGGTTCAAACCAATTTTTTTGGCTAAATAGATGCTGATCTGTAGTTTTTATTAGTTGAAAGCAAAACCATCTGTTTGAGTAGAAACAGATTTTTGTCACAAGGGAGAAAGAGTGAAAGTGATCTCACTGAAGCTAACAGGACTCTGAAGGTCAGTTAGGTACAGTGGGCTTGGCAATAAGCTCCTTTGGGTCAAGGAAGTCCTAATATCCTGGAAGATGCAGTGCAAACTGGTCTAATTTAAACCTCTGAAGTCCTGTGAAAGCTCCAATAGATTAAATGGTTGATTAGTAAATTACATACAAAAAAGACAAACTACTCATGGAAAAAAATTACCTGTACAACTGCCAATAAATCATCAAAATAATAATCATTTTTCACAAAGTGATAAGTATTCCAAGTACATAAAGGCAGATATACCATTAATCATGGTTTTCTTCTATTTAAAAAATCTATTTTCAGATTTACTTTGTAGAAGAGGGTTCAGAAGAGGCTATACTAAGTAGGAATAACCTAATGGTTTGGAAGGAGTTAAAAACAGATACCCTGATGACTTCAAGAAGTAAAAGGGAAATAAAGCCAACCAGAGGAAATGAGGGTGGCAAGAAACAGCAATAGGACAGCTATTTCAAGATCATGGAATCAGCTTGTACTTCTCTCTCCTTCAGTTGCCAAGCACTGTAGATTTTTCCTTTACATTTCTTTGGACATTTTCTTTTCTTTCCATTCCAGGCCTTTAATGACCTCACCCCAAGATTGCTGCAATGTCTCCTAACTCATCTTCTCTGAAGCTTCAATTTACCCTCCCCTTCTTCCTAGCTCAGCTTCCCTCTTATTTTTTTTTTCTATTTACAGACCTCAGCCAGATCAACAGTCTCTTAATAGAGCTTTTATAGTGTTTTCTTAAAATTCGATAGCTTAAAGTCACTTCCTTAACTCATTAATGACCTAAATCATATAACTGTATCCCATGTAATAAACACTTATTCCTCATCTCTCCTCAACATGAATCCTCTCTTTACTGTATCCTCCTAGACACCTTGCTCAATCCCAACACAGCACATGATGGAGTGCTGCAGCAAGCAGCAGATGCTAGTTTGTCCACAATATCCATTATTTCCATACTAAGCGAAGTCCACGTATTTTTCAGATCACAATGTGCCTAGTTAAAACATTACACTTCTGAGCCTCCCTTGAAGCTAGGCATAAGAATGTGACACAGTTTATATCCAATGAGACATAAAGTCTGCTAGAAATTTATAGACATAAAATCTGCTAGAAAAAAGGTACCAAATTACGTTAGTCACCAAGATTTTACCGTCTATCATATGCCTCTAATTGTTGATCCTATACCATAGGCATTGAGATTTATAACCACCCAGTACCTAATTGATCTCTCTTTTAAAAAATCAATCAGCATATTGTTTATGGTTTAGAACTGATCTAAGTCATCACTGTTGGTCTAGATCCACTTGGTAACTTAGCATCAGTGGATGCTATGAGCTAAAAAGGGACCTAAGGAATTGAGCCAAATTTTACCCAAATTCTAAAGACAACTGGAGTCATACTCTGTCTACCTTAGGTGACTGTCTTCTCACTAGAAAACTGCCAACTCAATCTGTGGCTCAAAAGGTAAAGTTAGGTCTTTACAAAGGTATTGCTTATCATAGTATAGTAAATGTTATTTAATGCTCATCATTTTCCTGGTCAGTTATTACTGTATAATACAGAATTAACAGATCTCTGTATATATTTTGAGAGAAAAAACTTCTTTTTTTTTCAGGTGAATAGTGTGATTTCTCTCCCTTCCTTAGTAGAAATTCTCAGTATGGGAATTTTACTAGTGGTTTTAATAGTGAGTCAAAAGCGAGAGAACAATTTGATAATGCATTTTAAAAAAATTGAAACATGGTTTCCAGAGACGACTCCATTTACTCAATTAGATACAATTACATAACACTGAAATGGAATGAACTGCAGTGAAAATGCAAAATTGTAAATATATCTAAAAAAATAAATAGCCTGTAGGCCTTTAAGGAGAAATGAATATATAAGAAGAAAAGGCACAACTTTCAGGCACAACTCTCTTGGGCAACCAGCCTGCTTGAGCAGAACAAGTCTAAAATAGGACAGTTTCCAAATATACTTTCTTTGGGATAGCACTTCTATGAAAGTGATTATCAAAAGCAGTTGTATCAACAGTCTCATTATTAAAACCAATCCATTTATTTGGTTGGTTTGCTTCCTGCCCTTCTGTTATACCCTCTCCAACTAAAAAGATGTTTCATTGTTAGTGACGTCTCCTAGATTTTCTTTACGTGGAAATTATTTTGAGATTAAATATAATTACAGTTTAGCCTTGTAGTCATAACTTCACCTACTCGGACCCTTAATAATGATAGGGTAGAAGTAGAGTTGCAGTTTTATTTTTATTACTCACCTACAACATTAACTTAGCTACATGGCATACAGAGGGAAGGAGAACAGTAAAACCAAATCAACAAAAGCACTGGTCAAACTGTGAAACGTATCTGCTAACAGCTGTGTTCATTCCCTGATAAAAGATATCTACCAAGTAGCTACCATTAAAAAAATTCTTCTTTCTTCTATGTTCTATTTTGTTGAATTACTTATCAAGAGTGAAAGAAAGGTGGGGATACCCCTGGTGGCACAGTGGTTAAGAATCCACCTGCCAGTGCAGGGGACACGGGTTCGAGCCCTGGTCCGGGAAGATCCCACATGCCGCGGAGCAACTAAGCCCGTGCGCCACTACTGAGCCTGTGCTCTAGAGCCCACAAGCCACAACTACTGAGCCCACGTGCCACAACTACTGAAGCCCGCGTGCCTAGAGCCCGTGCCCCGCAACAAGAAAAGCCACCACAATGAGGAGCCCACGCACCTCAATGAAGAGTAGCCCCCGCTCGCCGCAACTAGAGAAAGCCCGCGCGCAGCAACAAAGACCCAACGTAACCGTAAATTAATTAATTAATTAATTAATTTTTATAAAGAGAATCAAAAAAGAAAAAAAGAGTGAAAGAAAGGAAATGAGCAGATTTACTATGAGTGGAAATAATTTAAAAGCAGGAAATGTTGACTTACGGTATACAAGGAGACCTTCCAGAATCCTTTTCAAAAAATAGCAATAGCTTTTAATTCATCACCAACTGCTCTGCCATCCATCTGCAATCATTTGTTTAAAAGCTGTTTTAAAGTATACCTAGAATTTCATTTTACTTCAATAATCTTCAGTGTGAAGACTTCCTCAAAGAAAGACTTTCTTTCTTACAGCTTCAGTAACCTGTTTTCAACTCTCTTATGAGACAAAGGAAATTAAATAATAAAGATAATTCAAAATGAAGAGTAATAAGCTACAAAAATTAAATACGGCATGGAGAACACAGAATGATGTGACTAGTATTTTCTAAATGGCATTAATTTCACACCCATATCCTACTCTCTTTAGCTATTTCTTTATATAGACTTTTTTCCACAGCTCAGAACCACAAAGTAGTATCATTATACATTATAGTTTAAGGCCAGCCATTGACCTGGCAATCTAATTTACTTTGCTAAAATTGGAAAATCAAATTCCTCTTCCCAAATATCCCTATCCAGGATACTACAAAATCCAGTTGCTCAATAAAATCTGACTTTATGTCCTCTACACCCTCTCCAAAATTCTGCAGGCTCCACTTAAGTCAGAGAGAGGGATCAAACCCACAACTCATTCTTTCTTTCCAAGTTACACGTAACTTTTGAATTCAGAAATGGCAGAAAATATATTTTATTCAACTTCCTCAAGTCCTCATATTACTCAGGATGAAAAACTTTGATACTAGGGATGTCCTCACAATGACTTTGCTCAAATAAACAGATGCTCAAACGTTTTTGAGCCCGTGTAACTTATACTCTTCAGATTATAAATGATATAATTATATTACAGCTTGTCAAATTCATCACCTAATAAGTCAAAGGAATCTATCTCTGAATCTTGGAGAGTTCTACAGTTGAGTTTTTCACATGTGTTTTCCTTTGTAGAACAATTGTTAAAAGGAGGTTAATAATTTCAATTCACTCTTTACTGTGAATTCCAAATTTTTAAAATAATGTGGCAGAAAGGTAACCTAGTACATATTTTAATTATTTTATATTTGAAAAGATTAGACTAAACTGTGCTTGCCAACTGTTTTTAATCAAAGAGTTAAAATAGTAAAGTCTTTCAAGTGACCACAAAGTAATGACCAAATAACATTTACCTCACTTATTCTGTCATTCAACAAACATGTGCCTATCAAATCCAAAACATTATATTACATTGAATTATACTGCTCTCAATAAATGCGCTTAACCTTTATACCACAGGCACAAAGTGGTATAAAAGTCTATCTGAAATTCTGGAGTCCAAATATTTTTAATATTTGCACATTCGTCTTTAATATTGATTTCATTAACAATATAATGATTGATCAAAATATATGTTATACAATGTATTTAGATCCTGGCTCTCCATTATGTAGTAGTTGAATAAATGGTATGACTTACTTCCATAAGCTTTAACATCTTCATCTATAAAATGAAGATAATACTTAGCTGGCAGCTGAGCATTACATAAAGTAACACAGGTGAACATCCTGCAGTGTTTCCTGTGCCAGACACTGCTCTAGGTGCTGAGGTTATGGTCATAAGTGCAAACATAAGAAACAACATTCCTGTCCTCACAGAGGAGGAGGAGCTGGCTAAGCTGACCGAGAAGGAGATACAGGAGGAAATCTAGACAAGCTGTGGTATCATAAAAGCCTACAAAATAAAGTGTTTCAAAAGAGGGAATATCAAAAATGAACTTGAGGTGACTGACTGCAAAGGGGCACAAAGGAACTTTCTGAAGTAGTGAAAATGTTGATATCATGATTGAAGTGGTGGTTTCACAACTGTTTCCATTTGTCAAAACTCATTAAACTGTACACATAAAATTGGTGATTTTTATTGTGTGTACATTATACCTCAATAAATCTGATTTCTAAAAAAATGTCTATGTCATGCAAAACAATTCTAAAAAGGGCAGAAGAGCTGTTCTAGATGAAAGGAGACTAAAGAGGTGTGACAAGTAGATGCCATGTATGACCTTGGACTGGATTCTGAATCCCTCCCCCCAAAAGCTATAAAGAATATTTGGGGGCAAATGTGGAAATTTGAATATGGATACTATATTAAACTCTATTGTATCAGTGTTAAACTTTGGTGTGGTCATTTTATTGTGCTTACACAGGAGAACATCCTTTTTTTAGGAGATGCATATTCAAGTATTTACGGGTGAAGTGTTAAAATGTCTGCAACTAACTCTCAAATGGTTCAGAAAAAAACACATGTGATTGTAAACAGATAAATAGATAAAAATGGAGCAAATGCGGAAAAATGTCAACAATTGGTGAAATCTTGGTAAAGGTTCTCCATATACTCACTGTACTCATCTTTCAACTTTTCTGTAGATTTGAAGTTTTTAAAAATAAAAATTGGAGGACTGAAAACAAGAGGGAATAGTCAACCATGTCAAATACTGTTAAGAGGTCAGGTAAGATGAGAATGAAGACATGACCTTTGGCTTTGGCAAGATACTGGTCATTGGTGGCCCTTTTGCAGCAAGAGCATTTCAGTAGGGGCAAAAGCTAGGTAAGAGTGGGCAGAGGAGAGAATGGGAGATAAGCAAATGGAGGCAACGAGTGCAGGTAACTCTTTCAAGAGCTTTGCTATGAAGGGGAGCAGAGAAACAGAACGTGGAATTAAGAAAGTCTCCCTACACCAAAAGGAATACTAAGACATTTTGTACGTTGATGGGGATGATCCAGTAGCGAAGAAACTGATCATTCAGGATAGAAAGACTAAAAATGCGGGAGCAAAGTCTTTGAAACTGTGAGAAGGACTGGAATGCACAATCCAAAAGGAAGGAGTCACCTTAGATAAGGGTGATGATGATGACAATGACAAAGGTGGTAACAGTGACTAACCTAACAGCTAGGCACTATTTAAAGCACTTTTGCTCATTTAATTCGCACACAAATCTAAGAGGAAGGTATTAGTAATATCTCCTTTTACAGGAAGCCAAGTACAGAAAAGTTAATTAACTTGCCCAACTATACTTATCCAATAAGTAGCAAAGTTGGGATTTAGAACTCCATGGAAGATACTTTTCTCCCAGTGCAATAAGAAGGAAGGCAGAGTTTGTGGGTGTAGATGCAGCTGGTACCAGAAAGATAAAGTAGCTCTTATACAATCACATCTATTTTCTCAATGTAGCATTTGGGTGAGTTCATCAGCTGAGGGGGTGAGGAGAGGGGATGTTGGATATTTGAGAAGAGAAGGTGAGAAATTCTTGTTTCAGATGGAAGGCAAGTGAATTTACTAGCAATGACAAGAGGTTGGTTTTTTTTTAGCATCTTTATCGGAGTATAATTGCTTTACAATGGTGTGTTAGTTTCTGCTTTATAACAAAGTGAATCAGTTATACATATGTTCCCATATCTCCTCCCTCTTGCATCTCCCTCCCATCCTCCCTATGCCACCCCTCTAGGTGGTCACAAAGCACCGAGCTGATCTCCCTGTGCTATGCAGCTGCGTCCCACTAGCTATCTACTTTACATTTGATAGTGTATATATGTCCGTGCTACTTCTCTCACTTCGTCCCAGCTTACCCTTCCCCCTCCCCGCGTCCTCAAGTCCATTCTCTATGTCTGCGTCTTTATTCCTGACATGCAGTACTGAATGCCCCTTCGGAATTCACGGTCATAAATTTGAAGTGAATCTACTTGTCCTGACTGGATGATATTTTGTAGCAATTTTCAGCTGCTTGAGAGCAGGCATAAAGAGGATAGCTGGGCTTAACTAGGGTGGGATTTTTACAGGCAAGTGGGACCTAAGAAAAGAGGAGCCAGGAGGGTAGTTTGCAAGAGAGTGGTGATAGTATGGGACATGGAATGTAGGCTGAGTAAGGAGGGGTGTATGGCCATGATGGATGTAATGGACACAGAAAAAGTGGCAGGGTCAGCGGACTGGAGATCTGTGAGGTCAGAGATACCCAGCTGGAGTGTGGGTATTACAGTAGGAGAGTAAGTAAGAGTCAGAGGGAGATGCCTGAAGAGGAGATTACAAATGGAGTGCCATTACGGATGATGATACGGTCTAGAGTATGACTGTGTGGATGGGAGGCTGAGGTAGTGCAGAAATAAAAGGTGACTGGATCTAAAGAGGCCAGAGTGCTGGATGAGTCCTCTGTGTGGATGCTGAAGTTTTACAAAGAGCTGACAAAAGCAGTGGTGGAGAGTCATCAGTGAAGGTGGGATAGAAGACAGCAACAAAGAAGGGTAGGAGGAGTGTTGTAAACTTGAAAGATGTTAGGAAGACCGAAGAAAAAAGGAGAGGTCATTTGGAAGTTGTAGTGGGGAGCAAAGATACTACCCACCCCATCTGCAGGCTCAGAGGTATATGAGGTGGGGAGGAAAAATCAACCTCTAATTTGAGAAGTAGCCCCAGTTAGAGCAAGAAGGTGAAGAGATGGTTCAGAAAAGAGGCTGAGGATGCAGCACAGGACTGAACACATGGTATATATTCAATCAGTATTTCCTGAATTTGAACCTTAAATTTTCTAATAGTATACTATATCCTAAAAAGGAAAACAAAACTTATTTACAAAGAAACCCAAACAAGATTAAAAAGGAAATGATCCTTTAATTATTGTATTTTTCAAATCCATGAAAAGGCTCATTTTCAAAAATTAGTCCCCTGGCCAAGAAAATCAGAATCAAACAGCATCTTATTGTTCTTGGCTTAATACAAACGGATAGTTCAGTGTTACGCAAGAGAATGCCTGGTTTTATTTTATAAGAATCTGAGATCAGAACAACAAAGTTAAGTGAATTCGGCCTTGTTGAAGCTTAGACAATAGCCTTTCTGAGCATAAGCTGACCAGAAGTTAAATCTATTACGGTTCAAGCAGAGAAACCTAGGTACCTATGGAATAAGATTAATAATATTCCCTAAGTATATTCTTTGGAGTATAATATAGTACACTTTGAAATATACTGTTCCACTTGAAGTTGTAATATGATTGCTCCATGAAAGCTTCAGAGGTACGCCTTTATTGAAGGAAGATAAGTTCGTCTCAATGTTATAGTTTGTTTCTTTAAAAAATTTGTTGTCTTTGTAAGACTAAGAAAATGTCATAATTCTTTTATGCTTTAACAAAAAAAAGTTTTATTTTGTGTCTATAACGTTGCCTCCTAAGCATTTCTAATAAGCTGTCTATATACAGCTAACTGAAATTCTATAGTCCTCTATGGTCTTAATATGTACAATGAATATCTAATACTTTTTCTCTAAGACTAAATTTTATTGGAGTTTATGTAGAATCCCAGTGTTTTGTTTTATAACTGTATTTGGTGGCTTAATCATGATCATCAATCAGAATGTGGATTGGTTCAACTGCAGGTTAAAGGGCTTTTCATTTTCGTCTTACTCATTAAACTATAAGGTTCCCATTACTAGACAGAAAATTTACCAGTAGTTCTATTACACCAGATAAATGGACTTGAGAAGGATAGCCAATTCTCCTAGTTTCATTAGAGCCTAATATGACGTGTCAGAGGAAGTAATCAGCCAGCAATATACACTGTGCTCATTTACGACACACAGCTGGTATTGGGAGTGAGAGATTTCTCTTTTCCATGAAGAACCCAGCTGGAAGTAATCTCTTCTTTACTAAATTTCTTTAGTACTTTCTTTATTCCTTATGGGACATTCTCTTTGGGATACAGTGATTTCTGTGCTCGTCTTACTTTTCCTCCTAGACTCTAAGCAAGTACGCTATGCCTTAACATCTTTGGATACTCTCAAAGTATTAATGGTATTATTTGTATTTTATCTAATACCCAGAACTAGTGGGGGAACAAAATGCAATAGTAATACTATCAATATCAAATTCATCAGTATTACGGATTAAATATAAATAGGCTTCTTAGGTTTGGTCTGGGAATCATATCACCATTTATGTGATATAGGAAACTGCTTTGAGTTCCAACAACCTAACTTACAAATTCACTCTCAGAACACAGCAGGGACTTCTTATACATCATGTATTACCAGAAAGGCCCCAGACAACAAGTGTATAGATCAGTAAAGATGTTAACTTTTCCAATTTTGTAAATAAAAGAGAATGATTTTTTCTTTTAAAAATATAGTAATTTAAAAAGCAACTTTAAATTAAATCATTTACTTTTTAAAAGAGCACAAGAATTTAAAAATAATATTTTGTGAAAACAGTGGGAAAATGTTTCAGAATTAATGCATGGACATATAACTAACCAACTGAACATTTTGTGTCTTTTAGTTAATCCAGAGAATCTAGGTTAAACAAAGCAACTGCATGTCGTTCATAAACCAAAATTTCAACTTACCATTTATGTTTATTGCTGGTAATACAATTGACATCTTTGGTCTTGTAGTCTTGTTATGGGTGGTAGCTGGTAGCAGCAGGTGATCCTAAGATGAACAAAGAACAAGTTGTTACTCATAATAATTGGCTTAGTCCTATAACAAGTCAAATTCAGAGTTCTCAGGATGTCAACATTTCATCGCAATCATAAAAAAATGACAGTTTTTATTTGAACCTGGCTTTGGGGGTAATTAACTACAAACCATTTTACGATTCATTCATTCATAATGCAATAAACATTATGAATTACTGAATGACTATCATTACCAGGTACTACGTATCAATAGTATTCTTAGAATATTCCTAGGTTCTGATAACATATATGCTGCAGTATACTATAAAGAGTATTGGTCAAGCAGTCAGAACAGAGGGATTTTAATTCTAGCTCTGCCGCTGAATAGCTGTATGATCTTGGTCTGTTTCCAGTCCTGTAAAATGAGGAGGCTACACTAGATAATGTCACAAGACACTGAAGTTATCTATCTAATAGAGTCATTTTCAAACTTCTTTTTTAAAGAAGAGGAACATTCCCCTCACCCCCAAAAAAGAATTCTGACCCCAAATTACTGACACATAAAAGAGATTCTCACTGAAGCAAGGCCAAGGCCGAGAGCCTTGCCTGCTTAGCCTCCTCTTCTTCCTTTGAAGCAGCCAGTGTTAGACTTTTCTTTTGGTAAGCAACAGGTATATACTGAAGAAGATACATAGTTCTTGCCCTTAAAAACTATACAGCGTAGTGGAAGGGTTAAAAAAATTACAAGTGCATGTCTAGCATAACTATATAATTCTAAATGTGATATTGCCAACCTTTGATCATCTATAAATGACCCAGGGCATCTGAGGTTTCTAGTTTCCAACCACACAAATACTGCAATAAGAATGAGCCAAGAAGAGTTTGGCATCAAAAACAGGGTAGTATGAGTGTTTTGGAAAAGATAAACACATCTGTAGGTATTCCAACGCTGATTATAAATGACTTAATGACTTTGATATTAACTACTGTTTTCAATAACTCCTCTTTTTCCTAGCAAAAACATGGGAATTGTCACAGCAAAAAGGAAAAAAAGAAAAAAGTATATATATAGAAATGTTTCCCTTTAAGGGAGCATGATTAAACTGAGATAAAGCTGACACACAGTCTAACCCCTCTTGCTTTCTTTTCTTGTTCGTTTCTCGTTCATTCAACAAACTTGCTATATGGAAGGACTCATCAAAAAGTACGATTTGACATAGCTGAGAGTGATAAAAATTCAATGCAACTTAATTCAAAGTCAATGTGATTATGAAATATAAGTATCGACAAAGCTAAGAAAAAAATCTGTGAAAAACAAATTGAAATTAATGTACATGAACAGAGCTGTACAGAAAACATTTGCAGTAACTGCTTGTGCTTTGTCTAATTCAAGGCAACATCTCCAAGAGAACATACGTGTTGTTTTAAAAAGAGGGGAAAAGATGAGTGAAATTGTTCTTTTAGAATTCCAGCCTTGCAGCATGAGACGTTTCTTTGTAAGTGCATTGTTAGACACAAAGATCACATGTTTCTGAGAGTAAGATAACATGATAGCCAAGACAAAACAAAACATGCTGATCTTCATGCCATGAAAATTATAAATGGCTAAACTCCTATAATTAAAATACTGCTTCAGGATCCCCAAAATTGAATGAGAAAACAAACCAACAAACTTACAAGCCCCAAATTAAGGCTACTGTAAAAATAAACACACTTAGATTCCATTGGTCATGGGTTAAGGTCAGGCTCAGACTTAAAGCTGAGTTTCCTGCTAAGATCTTACGATTTTCCAAACATAATGCCTCCTACTTTCTTCATTAAATTTCAAACGAAGCAGTTACTTTTGCAGCAGAAAACCAAAAATCACATTATTATTTGTGAAAAAGAAGAATCACATCTTGAATGCATAAAAACTATTACAGTTAACCTGCCTTACCTCTAATTATTAAAGGTTTGCAAAATGGGAGGAAAACCTATAATTTAAAGTGCTTGTTTACCAAGAGGCCTACAGGTTAGAACGGCAGGGAATCAAAGCTGGTATACTACAAACTCTAATTGTGCTTATTTTATATTAAAAAATAATTTGTACACACACATGCCTGGGACAGCGTAGTTGTTTCATTTAACATTTACTTTCTCTTCCTCAAGTTAAATGTTTCTTGCCATAACAATGAATCATCAATCATTTTTTCTCTCCAACTATGTTCATTTCACTTTTTATGGCATTGAACTAATCCTAACAGTGACATCTCCAGAGAAAAGGAGCCAGTCAACAAGTATTTATTGACTTCGTACCATTCATTAAAAAAAATTTACCGAGCATAGTGACCTGCCACGTACTCAGCACTGTGCTACAGACGATAGTTTCTTTTAAAGAACATAAATTCAAGCTTTTATTTTGTTAGGGAAAGAATGCTAATTGTGGCAGGAACAGTCATTTGTGCTCAATATCTGCTTTCCCTTCTATAACATTAGAATAGAAATAGGACCTTCCATTTCTAATGGCATTTAGTTGGGCACAAAGCCACTCAGAAAAAGGACTATATTCCTTTGCAACCAAATGAAGCCATACATTCAAGTTCTGGTCAATAGACTTAAGGAGAAAGGGTGCACGAAACTTTGTCAAGGTGGTGATGGTGGAAGGCAACCTTCCTCCTTCCCTTGTCTCTTCCCTGCTAGCTAGAATGCAGGTGTGACTGCTAGAACTGGAGTAGCCATCTTGGACCATGAGATGGAAACTGCAATCTGAGATTTATGGACCAATAACATAAAGGAGCTAGTGATCCTGACGATCAAGGAGCTACCGTAAGATCTCCAGAACTTCACATGAGAGAGAAGCAAAATTCTAATTTGTCCAAGCCACTATTATTTTGGATTTTCTGTCACTCGTAGCTAAACACAACCCTGATTACTTGTTATATTATAAATTTGTGAAATAATACTAATGGTATTTACTCAAGAGAAATCTCAATAAGGGTTAAAGTAATCAGAGACAGCTTTACTCTTTTCTTGACAGCATTCCAAAACCCACATTTGTTATCTGATATTATCTGATATTGTTATTCTTAATATTACCCCCCCATTACTTATTTATTAAAGAACCTGTATAGGAAATTCAATCCTGGAAAAATACAGGTACAATTAGATGAATCTGAACAAAACTCTTTCTTTCCTATTAAGTCAGTTAATATAATCCAACTGCAACAAAGGTGAAGCTACTTAAAAATAAAAAGGAAAAGTAGAAAAAAAAGATGTTGCCATAGAGATAAATATGATATATTTTGTCACTGTCATTCAAAACTATGTTACTAACTTTACGATATCTTCAAACGGACTCCTAAAAAGCCTTTATAGGACTGAGATACCAAGGGTTATCTTCAGGGAGGAAACTATGTGCACAAATATTATAATCAAAGCTTTGTTATTTTTATTCCCAGAGGAAGTTAGAGAAACACTGGTGGGAAAACACCAAAACATTTCACTATGAGAATGAAGCATCAGTTTTCCAATGTTACACAATATTGTGCGTGAGAAAATACACTATTTTCATACAGGTCTCCCAATCCCCTCTTCCAAGCACTTTGTTAGAAAAAGACAAAATATTAGTGCATAATACAGCATCCGAAGTTATCTGTTTCTTCTCTTTTTAAGACAGCTAAAGCAATGGAGATTAACTTATCAAAAGAACAGGACCACATTTTGCTCAGCTGGAGGTTATGATGGTAAAACACAATAAAACTGAGGTCCTACTAAGTTATGCCAAATGTTGATTCTACATATCTGTGTAGAATAGAAACTGACCTTAACTTAAACTAACTCACTAGGTTAAATGACCCTTCCCACTCCCCTCTAAAACTTACTGACTGATGCCCCTAGCACACTGAACATTCATGACTAGTTTTTGTATTTTGCCAAAACTACTTTTGCTAATTGCATTTGTTACTAATTGTATAATTTAATAAACTACTATGTAACTGATAAGATACAGCGTGAAAAGAGAGCACTGTGAGTATAGTTTATTGCAAGAAAGACAACATGGAACTTTAGTAGATCTGGACCCAAAAGGAATTGGCCCTACCTCAAAACGTGGCAAATGAATGCACATTTATATAATTAACTGAAACAAAATAAGATACATATACATCTTAAAAAAAAAATGATCCCCTGCTTTAACCAATTTTGTTAATTAACAGATTACCCACTAGTCTCTGCTGTACTAGGTAAAACAGCTTTTCCTATATTAGGAAACTCTGACTCAAGGCTGGAGTTATTTATTTATTTATTTATTTATGCTTTTTTAAAATTTTTATTTATTTTTGGCTGCGTTGGGTCTGCATTGCTGCGTGTGGGCTTTTCTCTAGTTGCGGCAAGCCTACTCTTCATTGCAGTGTGCCGGCTTCTCATTGTGGTGGCTTCTCTTGCTGTGAAGCACAGGCTCTAGGCCCGCGGGCTTCAGTAGTTGTGGCACGTGGGCTCAGTAGTCGTGCTCATGGGCTCTAGAACGCAGGGTCAGTAGTTGTGGCACATGGGCTTAGTTGCCCTGTGTCATGTGGGATCTTCCCGGACCAGGGCTCGAACTCGTGTCTCTGCATTGGCAAGCAGATTCTTAACCACTGCGCCACCAGGGAAGTCCCTGGAGTCCTTTATTTTTGATAGGAAAGAAGGTCCTTAATATCTAATGATGTCCTGTAGGAATGAAGGAAACTCAATCTGCAACAGGTGGCACTTCTGACACTAAGCAGCTTTCACTTAGATCACTTAGATCAACATGTCAAAAAGTTATGCAGGGCTTCCCTGGTGGCGCAGTGGTTGAGAATCCGCCTGCTAATGCAGGGGACACGGGTTCGAGCCCTGGTCTGGGAAGATCCCACATGCCGCGGAGCAACTAGGCCTGTGAGCCACAACTACTGAGCCTGCGCGTCTGGAGCCTGTGCTCCGCAACAAGAGAGGCCGCAATAGTGAGAGGCCCGCGCACTGCAATGAACAGTGGACTCCGCTTGCCACAACTAAAGAAAGCCCTCGCACAGAAACGAAGACCCAACACAGCCAAAAATAAATAAAATTTAGGAAGATATAACACATTATTTAAAAAAAAAAGTTTTGCAAATCAGGTCCACATTAATAACAATAGCCTCTTAATATTTTATATTTCATCCATATACACTGGATTACATAGATGGGGTTGGTTTTCCAACATAGAAAACTGTTAAAACCAGACCAAAAATAAAAAGAGCATCTATCCTCATTTGAAAAATAGCTTTGTATTAAATTTTCTCTGATCTATGTTCCTACCCTAGAGAACTTTTGTGTTCTATCACTCTACCTCATTTATCTTACCAAGTATCTTTCAAACCGCCAAACAAATTGAAGAGCACATCAAATCTTTAAAATAAGAAGTTCAGGGCTTCCCTGGTGGCACAGTGGTTGAGAGTCTGCCTGCCGATGCAGGGGACATGGGTTCGTGCCCCGGTCCGGGAAGATCCCACATGCCGCGGAGCGGCTGGGCCCATGAGCCATGGCCGCGGAGCCTGTGCCTCCGGAGCCTGCGCTCCACAAAGGGAGAGGCCACAACAGTGAGAGGCCCGTGTACCACACACAAAAAATAAAATAAGAAGGTCAAAGTAGTAATTAAAAGTAGGCCTTTCACAGTTATTTATCAGATTCACAATATTCTGAACTAATGTTAATTTCTAGTAGTTATACTAATTGTTGATCAGAAACCAAATGTGTCCCTTCATTTAAAGCAATTAAAAAGCAAAAGCAATCAGAAAATTTGAAATCATTTAAATACACAGACACACATAGGGACATATCCTGAAAATAAGAATTGCAAAAAAAAAAAAAATTAGAGGTAGTAAAATTAAGTATAGTGTAATCATTTAAAAGCCTATTAAAATGTCTATGATGTAGGACTTCACATCATAGTAAAAACATAGGCAAAGTACATTACTCATCCCCAAAGTAGAAACAGTTAATAGAAATAGCTATATGAATGCAGTATTTGTGCCACTAATGTATGCAATAAAACTACAGACCAATAAAAGGAAATGTAAAGTTTGCGTCTGCACCATTAGCACACGTCAGCCAGAGGCAGAATAAATCAAAACTATTGGTGCACAACAGATGGCCCAAGAGTGAGCCAAGGTTCACATTTTGACAGGAGGAAAATTTTGACACTAAATTCAAATTTGATAATGCAGGCAAGGTCACCAGAGGAAAAATTAGCTTGAAATTCTAGTAAGTACAAACTCAAGTTTAAGAGATGGTTCTCATATCAAACTCTATAGGAAGCCCCCAGAACTGCCCAGCTGATTTTGAACTCCCCTTTTATTCACACAAAAAAGTGTATGACTGAACCATACAAAACTGTCATTTTTGTGAGTCAAATCTCAGTAATTTCAGGGGACCGCGGCTGCGCAGGCCGCAGGAGGCCAGGTGCAGATGTATGGCTGCTGCCGTAAAAGATGCAGGTGTACAACCTGAAGAGATATCCTATATCAACGCACATGCTACTTCCACACTATTGGGAGACGCTGCTGAAAACAAAGCCATCAAACATCTTTTCAAAGACCATGCACACGCTCTTGCCGTTTCCTCTACCATGGGAGCCACCAGACACCTCCTGGGGGCTGCCGGGGTGTTGAGGCAGCTCTCACCGCCCTGGCTTGTTATTATCGAAAACTGACACCTACTTTAAACCTAGACTGTACAGAACCACAATTTGATCTCAGTTATGTTCCACTCAAGACACAGGAGTGGAAAACTGAGAAAAGATGTACTGGACTTGCCAATTCCTTTGGTTTCGGTGGTACTAATGCAACACTTTGTATTGCTGGCATGAAGGACAAATCATTTGCAATTAAATACTGATTTTTAAATGTTATAAACTGCATTAAGTTGAGAAATAATGTTTACATAAATGCATATTTTTATATATCAAAAAAAATCTCAGTAATTTAATAAGGTTCAACCTAACAGTTATACATGTCTCTTTTTCAAACCCAGAATTAATTTTGAGTTTCATGGTCAAAACAAGTCCTTGTAAACTTTCCCAAGGATAAGACAGTAGCCTCCAAATCACTCCTATCTCTTGATGAGAGTTTCAGGGAAAGTGTTTATAAACCTGGGTAGGATTGTTTTCCCTGAAGAAAGCTCTTAGACAAAATGTTGGTTACGTGCTTTGGACAGGTAGAGGGCTAGGAAGTTTTTGACTCTATACTTCCTATTACTTCATTCAATAATTTGAGCTCATCAAATTTCAAAACTTTGTCAGCTATAATACAGGGCTTCTTCAAAGGCTGGACCGTGTGTGATTTAGGAAAAATACATTAGGATTCCTGAAACTTGTCAATCATCATTTGTTGAGTGCCGAGAGTGGGGCAATCCGAAAAATGTCTTATTAAGGAAAAAGATCAAACACTAAATGCATAGAGGTTAACCATATGAGAGTTTGTCAGACATAATGTTTATAAGATGTTTCATTTTAAAAACTGACTTTACTCAGGACTACTGGCAGGAAGTGAATTTCCTGAGAATTAAATTGCATCCTACAGATATGCTACCAAAGCAAAGCATGGGGAAGGGACAGAGGGAGGGTCTGAGGCTATAGCAAACTGAGTCAACAAGTTTTCTGAAAAAAGAGATTAATTAGGAAACACTTCAAGGAAAAAGTTAGATATTGATATCAGAGAGAATTACTTTACTTTTTGTTGGAAAAAATGGGGAAAATGTTGAGGCCCCCCAAAAATGATTTTTTAAAGTTCTAGGCAGAGGCTCTAGGAATGGGGTAAAGTTGTACAAGAGTAGTCTCAAATACCCTAGGTGTGTAAGCAGGGGACGGGAACACGGGGAGATATTATTCTAGCTGATTCCTTCATATCAGTGATTCTACAACCTCCTAGAGGTGGAGGAAGAGGGGTCCTACTTAATTTATATTTCTAAAGGTATCTCTCCTTGCCTGACTCTCAGTGTCTGGATATTTCCCCAGTCTTCACTACAGATCTTGATCCTTTTCTTTCCAAAGCAGTTCTGATCTTGGTTTCACACAAAGAAATAGGGAGGACTGTGAAATATCCATAAAGAACATTTTAGGAAAGATTGGACTTGACAAGACAAACTACAAAGTGGAAAAAAAAAAAGTATGTCCCTTAAATTGCTTTTAATGCCCTTAAAATATTAGTCCATAATCTGCAATAATCTGATTTATCTACCTTAGTGGACAAAATTTCTCTTGAGATCTCAGGTTAGCAAAATAGCCAGACTGAACACCTGCTCACACTAGAAGCTGAGCTGTATTGCCAGCTGCAATCCTTGCTAAGGATGGAGGTATGATACTATATAGACCTATTCCATAATTCAGAGTTCTCTTTTCATATCCCATAGGGTATACTTTCTAGAACCTATTACAGTTCTCTTCATTCTCATCATAAACGGAACAGCATGTTCTCAGTTTCCAAGTGAATCTTTGCATTTAAATGCATTTGTGGAAAATGAGTGAAAATTTTGTTTTCATTGGTCAAATATTGTTTTAAGAAAGGATTTCAACTAAATTTCAGGTAGAAATGGTTTAAAAAGACAACTATGGTACAATAGTATAAATTTTAAGTTCTGCAATAGTAAGGTATCCCTCTGAAAGCATTTAATCTTATGCTCAAAGGAAGCCAGGATCAGAAGTGAACATGGTGACAGTACTAAGTCCTTTTGAAACAGAAGTTCTTAACAAAGGATACAGAGAATCACCTGCAGGACTTTACAATATAAATACCCAGGCACTCTACTCCCTAAAAAAATAAAAAAATCTGGCATGGTAAGTCTGAGGTGGGCCAAAATATTGCATTTTTAACAAGTACCCCTGGTGACTCTAATGCAAACCATTCCAGGACGCTGATTTACAAGCACTGGCCAGCATGACACAGATAGAGATAATGAGCATGGACTCTGGACCTGTACTGCCTGGGTTTGAATTCTGCCTCTACCACTTAATCTCTAGCTGTAGGATCTAAACCAAGTTCCTTAATCTCTCTGTGCCTTCGTTTTCTCATCAGTAAAATGGGGACAGTAACAATACCTATTGCATGGATTGTTCATAAAGATTAAACAACTTAATACTTTAAAGCACTTGGAATAGTGACTTGGCACATAGAAAGCACTATTAGAAGTGTTTGGTAATTCTTTTTTAAACAAAGCATTCAAAAGTTTGAGGTCAGAGAAGTCCCTGAGGAAGTGCAACAGGTAACATGAGCATGGGCACTGACACTGCTGTTTGGGTTTATTCCTTTCCACCTCGTAGTGGAGAGCCACCGTTCCACTGCTGAATAAAGGAAACCGAGGGTGACAGGCACTTACAAACTGATCCAAACTCCTGAGCCTAGGAATGAAAGCACTGTTATAATTTGAGCTGCGGCCTTTGTGTGACAGAAGAGAGACTGGGGCAGTGACTCTGTGTGTGTGTGGGGGGGGGGGGGCAATGGGGACATTTTGCTGTTGTTTAATATTCCCTTTAAAGTAGCTTCAGTAGACTCCATTAAAGAGCTACATTACTTATCAAGTTTTGGAAGTTTGGGATTTGTATTTCTTTTGGATGTGTCACTATGCCAAAATTAGTCTTTTAAAAGTGCAAGCAAAAAAGTCTAGTTTTATTTGAATTACACAGATAAAGGGTCTTTTCCTCTGTGGGGAGACTTCATAATGGTCTTCTGGCAGGGAAGCACCTTTAAAAATCAAGTTAAATCCCAGTACCAAAAAAAAAAAAAAAAAATGTCACAGGCCTAGTTACTTGAAGAATTTGGGCAGCCACTATCTGTGCAACACATGCCTTTCTCTTCTTCCCTCCACCGATAATGTCTCCTACCCCACCCAATCCCTGGCCTGGCCCAGCCACTCAGCTTCTGCTGTGGCCCAAAGCACTTTTCCCCTAGCCTCAACCCAATTTGCTCTTCTGCAGAGTGGTATTTTTCTCTTTCCCCTCCCCTAATATCCATCCAGGTCTAGCTGAGACTAATCTCATCCCCAGAAATGTGCTCCTACTAGTAGGTTCAGTAGTGTTGCCTCCATTTAGTTTGACCAGGCTGCCATCGTGAATCCCAGTGTAGGTTATAGGGGCCCAGAGACTTGGGAGAGAGGACATTGAAGGGCCTATACTATAAGGTACAAAGCAGGAGAGATCAAAGCCAAGTTTTTAATTCGTCACTCTTGATATTTAATATTGGTAAGGCAAGCCATGGATTACATTCCTGAGCTTATTAAATAATTTTCATTTTGGTCATGTGAATTTCAAATTAGTTTCCCTAATCTTTAAGATTTTGTACTTAGTTCTTATAGTACTAGCTGTTGGTTTGGCTATCCAGCATTCCAATAGCTTTTCTATTTGTTGGTATCACCACTGAGTGCATTTTTGTGAAGGAAATATCTCCAACTACAGAAGCCTGAAGCAATGAGACACAGCCTCTCTCCCAGCTCTCCGGCAACTAGAGCATGGACATGTGACCTAAGCTTGGCCAATCACATACTCTTTTTAAGTTCAAAGACTTGGGCATTAGTGAATAAAGACTCAGAGAGATACAGATTATTCATAGCTGTGAAGAGAGTCTGCCACTGGCAGTAGTACTAGCAAGCTGTGGGGTGTTGAGTGGATGGTGGTCCTAACCCAACTTCTTGAGCTGAGACAATGGCTGCGTTCTTTGCTGTGTGGCCTCCTTTGGTTCCCACCACGTTTCAAGCTGAATTCTCCAGCCTTCCATGGAGTCTGTGAACTAACAAATAGCCTTCCAATAAATTCCTTTTCTGCTTAATGTCTGCAGTTTCTGCTTTAAGTTACAGTAGGTTTCTGTTGTTTACAACCAAGAAACATTACGAGCACAGAACTGTAATTTCATTTCTGACATATTTGATACTGCCAGTTAATGTCTGACCTAAATATTAATTTTAATTAGATTAATCATGGCATTATTTTAGGTAGATAAAATACAATAGAATGAGTCATAAATCAATGGACCTCCTTATTTCCCATTTGATGCCCAAAGTAATGAAAATTGACTCTGTCACTACCATTCTACCGTAACCAGCCTCATAAATATTATATTCTAATTGACAAAGCCACTTGCTTTTATCCAGTCCTCACCCTAGATTTTTCTCTGCAGCATTTGACATGCAACTTTCCCTTGTCAAAATCTCTTAGTTCTCATTCCCCTCCAATGTTTTTGTTGTTGTTGCCTTCTCTTACACCACATCCCACATTAATTACTCGTGTTTCTTACAGATGAATCTTTTTTTAATTTTTAAAAAAATTTATTTATTTTTGGCTGCATTGGGTCTTCATTGCTGTGTGCGGGCTTTCTTTTCTTTAGTTGCGGCGAGCAGGGGCTACTCTTTATTGTGGTGCATGGGCTTCTGATTGCAGTGGCTTCTCTTGTTGCGGAGCACAGGCTCTAGGCGCGCAGGCTTCAGTAGTTGTGGCTCGCAGGCTCTAGGGCACAGGCTCAGTAGCTGTGGCGCAAGGGCTTAGCTCCTATGCGGCCTGTGGGATCTTCCCGGACCAGGGCTCGAACCCGTGTCCCCTGCATCGGCAGGCAGATTCTTAACCACTGTGCCACCAGGGAAGCCCCCCAGATGAATCTTTTTTCAATCCATATTGTCACCTGGCATTCTCATCTAGTCCCATGACTTGAAGTATATGTCTGGCTCAAACCTCTCAAAACGTTAACTGAAGACCCATATTTACAACTGTTCACTAAACATCTCCACTGGAATATTCGTTAACAGGGTATTTAAACTACAATTTATCTTCCCCCTGTGTTTCCTATTTTAGTTAACTCATCTATTTCTATCTAGTTATCCAAATAGAAACCTAAAATCATCTTGGACTCCTCCATTTTTCTTACTCTCAACACTAAATATGACCCTCATTCCCAAGCGTAAGTCTGCATTAGCTCCTCTCGTATACCCTCTACTCACTCCTTGGTAATCTCATTTAGTCACAGGGTTTTAAATATTATTAATATACTGATGACTCCCAAGTTTACATTTCTAGTCCATCTCACTCCCTTGGCTTTGACTCCTATATACAACTGCCTACTCAAAACATCCCCTTGGACATCTCATGGTTAAGATATCCAAAACTAAGCTCCTGGTAGACCTCTCAAATGTACTTCTCCCATAGTGTTTCCCACTGAGTGGTAAGGCCATTCTTCTAGGGTGCTCAGGTCAAAAATATTGTAGTATGCTTCTCATACTCCACATCCAATCCATCAGCAAAACCTACTGATTCTACCTTCTAAGTATATCCAGAATCTAACCATCAGTCCAAACCATCTTCATCCATTGTCTGTATAATTACAATAGCCTCCTAAATGGTCTGCCCACTTCTGCTCTTCCCTCCTTAAAGTCTATTCTCATCACAGCAACCAGAATGATCCTGTTAAAATGTACATCAAAATGCTCCAATGACTTCCAATCTCACAGTAAAATTAAAATAACCTCAATGGCCTTTAGAGATGTATATGTTATGACCCACCTAATTACTTCTCTGACATCATCTTCTATGGTTCTTTTCTTAATTATGCTCCAGCTGCAACAGCCTCCTTTCTTGTTCCTCACAAATGCAAATGTTCTTGCCTCAGGGCCTTTGCACTTGCTGTTCCCCCTGGAATATCCTCTCCTAAAGTATGTGCATGGCATGTACCTTCACCTCCTTCAAATCTTCACTCAAATGTCAAGTTCTCAGTCAGGCCTTTCTTGGCTACCCTGGTTAAATTGAACAACACATCCTCACCAAACGCACTCACATCCTTTCCCTTCTCTGCTTTACTTTTCTCCCTAACATTTACTGTCTTTATCCTTTATAAGCAAGCTCTACAACAGCTGGCATTCTTATCTGTTTTGTTCATTGGTGAATCCCCAGGATCTGTTACAGTCTTTCACATGATAGATATCCAAAAATGGTTTATAATATAAATAAGTTAGCTACAGGAGAGTTTTAATAATAGCTTTTTAACTAGCTCTCTGCCTCCAGGAGGCAAGGGCCCCTAAGACCCTTTCAGCAGGTCTGTAAGGTCAAACTATTTTCATAATAATAATAAGACATTATTTGCCTTTTTTCACTCTGTTGAAATCTGAACCAATGGTGAAAACGCAAGGTAAAACTGCTTGGCCTTGGCATGAATCTAGGTGGTAGCACCAAACTATAATAGTAATCATGTATTCTTCACTGCCACATACTCATAGTAAAAATGAATCAATGAATGAATAAGTAGATGAATATAAAAACTTTAAAAGCCAATTCCAATTAAGAATATCCTTGTCGGGCTTCCCTGGTGGCGCAGTGGTTGAGAGTCCGCCTGCCGATGCAGGGGACACGGGTTCGTGCCCCAGTCCGGGAAGATCCCACATGCCGCGGAGCAGCTGGGCCCGTGAGCCATGGCCGCTGAGCATGCGCGTCCGGAACCTGTGCTCCACAACGGGAGAGGGCCACAACAGTGAGAGCCCGCGTACCGCAAAAAAAAAAAAAAAAAAAAAAGAATATCCTTGTCAAAGCAGTAAAAATTATTAATACTCTCTGTGATGGGGAAAAAAAAACTTAAGTGACTAAGTTGCCAGCTGAACTACACACTTTATTATTTTTTTTTAATATTTATTTATTTGGCTGCACCAGGTCTTTGTTGTGGCACACGGGATCTTTTTTTTTTTTTTTGGTTGCAGCACGCGGGTTCTTTTAGTTGCGGCACACGGGATCTAGTTCCCTGACCAGGGATCGAACTCTGCCCTGGGAGCACGGAGTCTTAACCACTGGACCACCAGGGAAGTCCCATGAACTACACACTTTAACTTGAAATAGTGACTGACAAACTACTGTTACTCAGGCTTGGGTATTCATCAGACGTTTTCGTGAAAGTAAGAGAAGCAAGCATGTCACTTCAAAGAAAACAGTCGACAATATGTATTGCAAATGATAAAGTTTGAGCTGTCAAGCAAAACTCAGAATTTTGGAAACATAGTATCCACCACCATGAGCATAACTTTCTTGATGTGATTAGTAGTGATATTAATGAATGTGATTTTTAAAATATTGTATAATGAAATATGTTAATATCTGGAAGATATGGATAGTTCAGTGAATATTTTCCAAATGACCGGTGGATGATATTACAAAATCATCCACAGGTAAAAGTTCCATTCAAAGTATAAGACAGATTGATGGCTTTTAATGTTACAGAGTATACAAGTTACATTGATATGATGTCAGATTCCATCTTGAACTAATCTTTTAAGAAATGATCACTTGTTGAGCTTTGATGCTGTATCAAAAAAATAACCCACAATTATCTAAAAAGAGTATTAAAATACTCCTCCCTTTTCCAATTACATAACTGTATTTTCTTCATATATTTCAACCAAAACAACATACTGCAACATATTGAATGCAGAAATACATGAGAATCCTGCTACTTTATTAAATCAGATTAGACATTTGCAGAACTGTAAAACAATGCCACTCTTCTCAGTAAAAAAATTTTTTCCTCTTTAGTATATAATTATTTTTCATTAAAAATGTTATCTATTTTAAAATATAATTTTTTCATTATTGTTATTTTCAAGTGAATCATTAAATAAATATTTTAAACACTTCTTAGTTTTAATTTCTACTAATGGCTAAATGATATTGAATATTTTTGTGTGTTATTAGCCTTTTTGTATATCTTCTTTGGAGAAATGTCTACTCAAATCCCTTGCCCATTTTAAAATTGAGTTGTCTTTTTATTGTTGAGTTGTAAGATTTCTTTATGTATTCTGGATACAAGTCCCTTATAAAACATATTATTTGCAAATAGTTTCTCTTATTCTGTGAGTTCTCTTTTCTCTTTCTTAATAGTGTCCTTTGAAGCATAAAAGTTTTTACTTTTGAAGAAGTCAAATTTATTTTGTAAAATTTTCTTGTGTTTTTGGTCTCATATCTAATGCAGAGTGGCTATGTTATCTTACATTCCCATCAGCAGTGTATGAGTGATCCAATTTCTCCATATCCTTTCCAGCATTTGGTTTTGTCACTGTTTTGATTTTTAGTCAACTGTTACGGTATAATTAAAGTATCAACTCCATTCTCAACCTTCTGGGACCAATCCTACCCACCCACTTCTCTTTGTGTTTCCATTCTCTACCACCTAGGCCTAGGCAAAATTAACTGCCCCTCATTTGTGTTTCCACAATCTCCCCCTACTAAATCGCTTAACGTATTATAGTTTGTGTTCATATGTCTGCTTCTACTGGGCTGCATTCCTTCAGGGTAAGATTCATAATGGTGGGCTCCATAGGCTTCCTTAAGTTATGAGACTTTCTACTTAAATATGTAAATATATTTTTCTTGAGAGAGGGAAGAGGTCCATGATCAAAAAAGGATGATGAATCACTGCTTTAAAGAGAAAACATCTCTCAATTCCCAGCATCTCAGACTAAAGGTACTCGATAAATATTTTAACATGAATGATGTTGTTTTAGTGAAAAAAATTCTCTCACTCAAAATTGTTTCATATCTTGTAAACAAATGACTTTCATGCTATAACAACTACTTTATTTACATTGAAACAAAAAGATTCACTTATAGACAAAATGTGCTTAAATGGTCAGATTTCATTTACAGTGAAACAGTGAGAAATCTTTAGTAAAAGCATTTTATAAGAAACTGTATTCTCACAATTAATGACCATTTCATTTCAGATTATCATTTTCTAACATCCCAGACATGATTTAATAGAAAACTGCTGATTTAATAGATTAAATTGCTCTGGTCAGTTTGTGGTTATTCTATCATCATGGTTAGTATTCACTCATATCCTTAGAAAATCTTTTTAATCTTAATCTCTTTCCAACAATTAAATACACTCTTTTCCCAATACATCTTAAATTCCACCAAAACAAATATTATTCCTGATCTGTATTCTTAATATGATGAGATACACTACTAGGAATAAAAGGAATTTAGGGCTGGTCACTACAAAGATGACTTAGAAGAGACAAGAAGTTTGGAATTTCTGTCCCCACAGCACTAGAGTAAATTGGGCAAATAATAGAAACTCATTAAAACTTAAAAAAAAGTGAATAAGTGAATGGGTGAATCTTTTTTCTTATTGTTACAGGGAGTCAAGTCAATAGAATATGAAGTATACTTATTTTAAGAGACTTATATGTCTAGAGATGCTATAATGTTTCTTTACAAACTTCGTTAGTTTTAAAGATGGCAAAAACAAAACAAAGCAAAACACACATGCATAAAATAGAGAAAGGAGAAAGTTTAGGGCACCAAAATAGACAATATCTTCCTCATCAGAAACAGTAAAATGAGGAATACAGCTGGAGGAGATCACACTTATTGGAAATCACTTACTCTCCTCATCAGAGTTCAGCTGTTAAACAGATGCCTCTAAGAAACAGAAGCCATCATTCTAAGATACTGCCCGACACTTACCTATGGAAACACTCAAAACAATGTAACAAGAACCTAAGCTGGAGTTCACTCTCCAGTGTGAGACCTTCACAAGTGCTGATATGAGTAATTAATGGTGAAGCACTAGAGGAAATAAGATGTGCTGAGCCCTGCCCTGGAATGCCAGGTCACACAAAAGAGTGTTCCTCATAATCAGACTCTGAATAGATGGGAGACCTTAGGCAAGATACTACACAAAGATAATGTTCCTTATTCTAGAAGGGTTTTTTGGGTGGGGTCAGGGGGATTTTTTTCTCTCAGTTTTGAATCTTTACTCCCAATAAGTAAATATTTTATTAGGAAATATGGTTATACATATGCTCTTTAGATCTATCAAATGGTTGTGAGCTCTGACATTCAAAGATTGTAAAAAATCATCTACCAACACAGAACATCTACCAACACAAAAGATGTGTTGAATGACAACCTGAAATGCCTGACTGAAGTATCAGGCAATTATAAAGAGGAGCAATAAACTAAAACGGAAAATAAAAGCCTAACATTTAGGAAAACAAATAGGTACTATTTTAAAAAAACCACCAAGGAAAGTGTTTAGGAAGTGAATACCAAATAATAAAGGCAGGAAAAGACATTCAGTTGACTAATCTGACCCTTTCCTTTGTTTCAACATACTCACAATTATTAAGCAAACATACCAAACTGCTGCTTTCTAAAATGTTAAAAAGTAATAATAATAATCCAAAGCAATCTAAGTTTTTCCTGAAGTTTTTCTATTTCCCAACTTCTGCTATATATGGGACATTCAAAAAGCATATAGATATAGAATACATATTTAACTAAGAAGGTGATAGCCAATAAACTGCAAATCTGGTCCCAATTTCCAATTGTACAATTGTAAAGTACAATTGTACAGTACTCCCTGAAATCTAATAAACTCAAAAGATTTCCTTTCTTTCCTTTCTTTCCCACCACATTCTTTCAGGTATACTTAACTTAGCAGTGAGGGTTCTTGTGTCTGTACTGCCCTTGATCTTTATTAATCTGTGCTGGGATAACCTTTCCACCTTACATGACTTAGCTCATACATTTTTTTTTTCTTTGAAGGCTTTATTATCATCTCCCTCCTGACCCACAAATCTCATGTCTCAAGTCTCATGTAGGAGATTTTCTTAAAAGTCTGCTATTACATTCAAGAAGTCAACCAAAATATGACAGAAATTTTATTAGCAAAATATGACAGAAATTTTATTAGCAAAATCACAGAGTCATAGGGCAGGACGAGACCTCAGAGTTCATTGCAGCCCATGCCCTCATTCGAAAATATTGAGGCCTAGCTGCAACTTAGACCAAGCTCTGTCGATAACAATTTTATTCCAATCTACCAACAATCACCACATCAAAATAAATGTTTCTGAAATCACCAAGAAAAATGACGGTGAGACCTCCAAAGTAGAAAATACAATTCACTCATGAAAGGCAATTTATCAACTTGCCAAGGGTGCTGGATTCTGCCCACTACCTAGATAGGTTTCTGGGATGTCCCTAAATGAAAGGAAATCAATATCCATCAGCAACTTAACCAACATAATTATCTAACACGTCGTATTTGTCTATAACATAAAATTTCCCCTCTTTCCCTTGTGTACTTCTCATCTTTCTTTGGTGTGTGATCAGGAAGCATATGCCACCTGTAACATAACTCTGAATCATATAATATCAGGATGTTAAATACACTGGGAAAAAAATTTTTCATCAGAGATAATCTGTATAGCCTCTAACTTATATGAATGATGGATAATTATATGAAAGACAGAACTAGGGATGATCATAAATAAAGATGAGTATAATTATTTCAATATTATCAATAGGATCCTAAAATGCATTTGCATGAACAATTCTAACACAGTCACATATTAAAATGTTAATGTCAAAACAGGTATAGGCAATCTTATGTTAGGCATTATTCTTGTATGTTTTAAGTCATGAGTAGTGGAAACAGTCCTATAAATCTTTGAATCTATTATTTCCACAGCTCCTAGGATATATCTTGTTCATGAAAAGAATTGAGAATTGTTAAACGATTTTCTTTGTTCACAAAGAGGAAATAAATGTGTGGCTATATTGTGGGCAGTCAAAGAATGATCAAAGTACAATTGGATGACAACTTTCAGAATACAAAACTCTTCTAGAAAATAAAATCACTCCAATATAAAATAGTAGGTTAAAATTATAGTATAGTGGTTTTAAACCACCAAACTTCAGGTGAGCATATACCTTAGCTATTTATTTATTTATTTACTTATGATCCAAGAGCAAGTTCAAAATCTAAAAAATAGCTGCTGTCTGCTACACACATTAGTATTGCCAAAACTATGAACAGAAATCCAATTGATGGATTTCTTAAGTTTACTGGGGGTGGGGGTAGGGAGGAATGTTGGGACTGAAGAATATGCTTGGTCATTCAAGAGTAACTGGCTTTAAAAATTACTTCACATAAATACATTCAAATACCTCATATGTATGACAAACAGGAAAATCAGTTCTATGACAGTTAAGAATAATCTTTGTTGGTTAACAGGACAGAATAATGTTTGGGTGATTGACACAGTGGTCTCTCTACTGTAATTTTATACTAAAACATCATAACAATGTTACTAAGGTTATACAGCAAAAGTACTGCCAGATGTAAGTTAGTGAATGCATTAATACTAATGGTGAGCCCAAGAACATGTACAGAGTTTCATATACACTTGAACAAAATAACATATCAGTAAATCCTCAGGATATGTTAATCAATGGGCAGGTACAATTTGATGGTTTAATGAAATAATACTGCTTCTTTAAATTATTGAGAAGAGATCAAGTTTGGGATTAACATATACACACTACTATATATACAATAGATAATCAGCAATGACCTACTGTATGGCAGAGGGAACTCTACTCAATATTCTGTAATAACCTATATGGGAAAAGAATCTGAAAAAGAGTGGATATCTGTATATGTATAACTGAATCACTTTGCTGTACACCTGAAACTAACACAACATTGTATCTCACCTATACTCCAAAATAAAATAAAATTAAAAAAAATTAGCCATTAATCTGACAGCGTAGTTAAATATTTCAGAACTAATTTCAGAGTAAATCTAATTAGTTTAGAAATTAATTAAGTTTCAATGAGACTAAATAATTAAAGGAATAACTATATCCTACCACTAGTTCATTAAAAGGAACACCAATCTGCCTCTTGTATAAACATATATTTAGAATAGTACTACTGTGAAGTAATACTAAAAGTCTCAAATTTATTTTCTAGGCAGAACTTTTATATTAAACCTTTCTGAATAAATTTAAATAATTTCTGAGGTAGGAATGGAAGAGCTAAAAGAAATATTTTATATTTATTTAATACTTCTTTCTGACTACAATAATTCTTATAGCCTTTGCTATGGGAATTATCAAAGTTTTCATTTTTCAAATGTCATTTTTAATTTTCAAATTTTCTTATGGGGCTAAAGTTCATTAGTTTTACACAAAAGTTTTATAGAATGAGCATGTCTCAGGTAATACATAAATTTATGTACTTGAAAAGCAAAGAATTAGCACATACTAAAAGATTAAGGAGATATTCTTTTAATAAACTACAATTATTTGCTTCCTTTTATCAAGCTATTCTGACTTCATTTGTTGCCATTACTCTTAATTCTTTCTAAAAGTATAAACAGAAATTAGATTCTTAAGTAACATTTAATACTTCCTACCATATGAACTATGTGGTCTTTAGGACTTATATTACAGTGCAATAATGTGGAATTTAAATACAAAAGATTATATTCAACTTATTGGTTTCTTATTGCAAATATTAACCCTCAGCTCATGAAACTCATAAAAATGGCCTTTTCATTACTCCTCTACAGAATAGCAAGCATATTAGTCTGTCAAATTTCTTCAGCTCCAGAAGTACTGGAGTAAGCTATGAAATATATAGATAATGGGTTCAATAATTTTGATAATGGGTTCAATAATTTTGAGCTTGTCTCACAGCATAAAATGCAGAAAAGAAAAAAATGTTCACTGATATTAAAAAAGTAGAGGAATAAGACAGTGATGGTTGAGCTCACTATACTTTTCAAATTGTTTAAAACTTATGAAATAATTTTTAACCAGAATGCTTTGTCTTTATATTTATTAGCAAATAAAACTTAAAATCTAAGAAAATTCTAATACTTAAGAGAATACGTTTTAAAGTATTTAATAAACTATGTAACTTTTAAGTATTTAAGAAATTAACTTTTTTTTTTTTTTTTTTTTTTTTTTTTTTTTTTTTTGCGTTATGTGGGCCTCTCACTGTCGTGGCCTCTCTCGTTGCGGAGCACAGGCTCCGGACATGCTGGCTCAGCGGCCATGGCTTATGGGCCTAGCCGCTCTGCGGCATGTGGGATCTTCCTGGACCAGGGCACGAACCCGTGTCCCCTGCATCGGCAGGTGGACTCTCAACCACTGCGCCACCAGGGAAGCCCAAGAAATTAACTTTTTAAATACAGAAATCTGGAAGGGTAAAGCATTATGTTCATGACCACAGAGAATCAGTTTTGAAGAACAAAATTCTTCAATCTTTGATACACTAGACTTACTTCTCCATAACTCTTGGTTAGAAAAGTAATAAGAGAATTACTGATGCTGTTAAGGGGGTGAGAGAGTTGTTTTCAAATGGGCTTACACAGCATAGGAATTCAGTACACAGGTCTGGAATAACTTGCAGCTGTTGCAGGGTGAATAGGCTTAAGGAAATCACTGGGAATATTGAAGGAGAATTACCAGAAGTACTTTAAAACATTTATATTATTGTGATAAGAAAAAATGTTTAATTAGATGCCTAAAATTGGTCTCTGTTTAATTCTGAATCAAATTTTTAGATGTCTCTCATCGTTACATATTCCTGGGTATACATCCACAAACACGCTCAATTGTAACAAAGTGGCTCACTTACTATATGTCTTATGAGAAAACAATTTCCTTTAGTTTGATCCAGTTTTGGTTTAGTTCAATGTACTTCAAAATACTTTATAAATTTACTATATGCAAAACACCAAGAGGGATAAAGAGTGAAAGACCCTCACTCTTCTCAAGAAACTTAGAGAAAATAGATATTATATATTATACAAAAATAATACAAAGAAACAGTATTACAGGAATTCAGTGGAATTTTCGGGATTTAATTGAGCGCTCAAATGCTGCTCCCTGAGGAAGAGCCTGATTTTGCCTGTAGGTATTTGTAGGTACCAGAGGTACATTTTTCTTTCATCCAGGTAAAAACTGTTAGGAAAGTGTCTGAATCATCAAAATAAGATGTTAACCTTGTCATCTATTTGGTTTCTAAAGCATATGGAGTCACCCTGAATCAGCAATACAGAATATCAGTACTCTAAGCTCTCACCATAAGTCTGGATAAGAGATATGATATTTAGAAGGTATGCTTAAGGGGCATGCTAGCCAACCACTCCTTTAGGCATTCCAAGTTCCAAGATCAAGTTGAATTCTGAGAAGGCTTGATTCACTTTTACTGAATTGTACATTATGAAAAGATGACAAATCAATGTCTACGGTTAATGTCCCCATCATATATCACTGTAGGTTTTGGTTCAGCTTCAAGACTCATCCCAATTACTTTAGAAAACTTAGCTCTAGAGCATGCTGTCTAATGCAAATATACTGCAAACCATATATGCAAGCCACATGTAAACTTTCTAGTACACAGTAAAAAGAAATGGGTGAAATTAATTTTAATAATCTATTTTATTGAACCCAATATATCCAAAAATATTATCATGCAACACGTATGTAATCAATGTAAAAGTTACTGAGATATTTTACTTTTTCTTCTTCAAGCTCTAAGTCTTCAAACTCTAGTGTGCAGTTTATACTTACAGCACATCTCCATTAGGACAAGTTACATTTGAAGACTAGTGGCTATCGTAGTGAACATAGTGCAGCTCTAGAAGATAAACTTCTTTTGGGAAATGGCCCTTTAAGCCTTCGTCTCCAACAAAAAACTACAGCTCCTATGCTTTCCCCCTTTATTCTGTAGGTTATTAGGGACAGAGCCATGACAACTCCACTTAGCAGTTCTTTGGTGGTGAAGAATGAGGGTTGGGGTACTGGGTCAGTAGGATATTTTAAACCCATATATTCAAAAGTGAAATAAACAAAATCGTGTACTAAACTTCTCCCCATCTATCTCCAAATGCTCTAACAGCACCTCCTTCCAACACAAGTGGCATGGCTGATAGTATAGAATAATGCCTCCTCAGAAGGAGAAGTGGAACTGGAGGTATTGAAACTCCTGAGTTTTGTTTAGTAAGGGTCATTTTTATGACCAAAATAAAGTTACAGGTAACATATAAATTTAGAGATTGTTTTAGATTTCTTTATATAATCTCTAATTAAGTAAAAATATTACAGCCCATTCTGGTTTAGAAACATTTCAACTTCTCTTAAATTTCGCAGAATAAATAATACACCAGTTCATAGGGATATGTTAATTTATGGAATTCTACTGGTTTGCACGTTTTTAGAACTCCCTTTTAACATAATCTCATTAATAAAAAGGAGGTAGTACAATGCAGTGAAAAAAGCACTAGCCTGAAATGGAAGATGATTTGGCTTCTAGACTTTTGTCACACGAGTTGTGTGATGTTATATAATTCTCTGGATCTAAATTTCTTCATCTGTAAAATCAATGGGGCAAAAGTACATCCCTCAATCTCAAAAATCTTAATTGGAAACTATATATTTATTCAAGAATTTAAAAATGCTGTATTATCTGAAGCAAATGGTATTTCCAATGTAACGCTGTAAAACTTTGTAAGAGTGAGATTAAATAACAAAGCAAAAATAAATGGCCAAGTTGTAAAAGGAACTTAATTCTGATTGCAGGTTTAATTTCTGTCCATTAGCTCCTGCTAGCTTTTCACCAATAAGTAAAAATAACACTTGACGTTCTCTATGTGAGAGAGTTCATTAAATTCAGTTTAGTATTGAAATATTTTAAATTTGAGTGACAGGGATCACTAAGCTTCACTGATAAGATTCTGCTAATTGAACTTTAGGAACTTGAAGACTTATCACAATAAAGAAAGCAAAGAAAAAATATATACAAATGTATAATCATCTAATATTAAATGCCTATTATTGCTGATGAAAAGATAAGTCATGAAACTTCTATATTTCTATTCTGCTTCCCATGGATAATTTCAGTTCGAGGTAGGCAGATACTTAATGTGCTAGCAGTACAGTGTTGTAATGCAGAGAACAGGGGTGGTCCAGCACCTGTTTCTGTAACTGACTGAGTCCTTTGTTTTTTCAAGAAGATCAGGAATTTTAAAAAAATGCCTTGATGTCAGTGCACAATAGCATCTTTCAGAAATGTTTAAATGTTGACAGAGGAAGTAGGATTCCCTCCTACTCATACCAAATCATGTAAGCAGGAACAACTCATCTAATCAGTATAAGACAATGTAATTGCTTTCTTGAACATATTTATAAGGTAATAAAAAAATTTTTGAAGGGCGAGAGGAATAACACTAAATAATAAAATGGCTAATGCCATTATGGAACCTCAACTCAAAAGCAGAGTAAAATCCTAATATAAATATCTAGACATTCTCACCGTCATCTAGGCACATGTTCTCCTTGCTACTTGATCTCTATTTTCCACAGTCTACTCAAAACCCCTGCCCTAGATGAATATTATTCTCACAGTTAGGTAACAGAGCCTTAAGAATCCTTGAAAGACAAAATGAAATGGGGTTTATTGCTATCTGAATCTGGAGATATCGGCCAAATGAAATTCTAATTAGTAAAACTGGGTTTATATATAAATGCTTATCTTCTACAGATGTATGTATAATCTTTGTTGCAATAATATAAAGACATGTATGTATTCTTTAAAATAAATGATACCCACAAATACGTTTCAACAATTTTGTTAAACTAGTGGGTTATGGATGATTTCTCCCGGTTTTTCAAATTTCTGAGCATTGAGATAGTCCTTTTGAAATTGAAATAACATTTTAAACTGATCACATAGTTATCTATTAATGGCGGAGGCCATTTGGTAAGAGTTCTGTAGAAATATGAAAACCTCATAAAGACTATAAAAAATGTTGCCTCTAACCAAAGAATTTATAAACAATAATTTAAAAAAACCTCTAAGCTCCAAAGTTTAAGAACTTTAAAATTAAACCTCTTCTATATCATTTATATGGCTTAAGAAAGGTATTTCACTCCGTCTAAAAACCAGAGCTACCAATTTTAGAATTTCCAATCAAATCTGCGTTAGTAGCTTTCATGAATCACAGAAAGAACTTAAAACTAAAATTATTTAAAATGATTTTTTCAAACCATTTCCTAATAACAAAACATCATTACACACACTCTTTCTCAATTCAGCTGACTTTTAAAAAGGAATTAAAAGGGGCTTTAAGTGCTAACAATTAGCAAATGATTCATATTGGATACCATGTTGACACCAGTTCCTAAAATAGGTTTGTTATTATAAAAGCTTTTGCAACCATTTGCAAGAAGGGGAAGTAATAAAGGACTTGATTTTTGCAGAAGTAGGGACTTTATAAAAGCAATCCAGCTCCAATTTTGTTTGACATAGTGTTAGAACAGGGAATAAAATGCAAATACCAGAATTCTTTAACTACAAAGGACATGCATATTTTTTTAGTAAAAGACATGTTTGGGTATTAGAGACAATTTATTTCAATCTGGCATAGGGTTTGACAGCTTAAGAGTATAAGGAACAAGCAAAAGATGATGGTTGTATTACGTATGGAACAGATATTTTAAACCTTAGATGATTAATTAACTATGGTTGAAAAACAAGCAACAATTGGACTTCCCTTACATTGTCCACTACACACTGGCATGCAATTAAATGCCTGTCAAATGATATGAACTGATGTAGGGTTCCTGGCACTTATCTGAATCAGATTTAATACCTTACAAGGGAAATAAAGAGAACTCTTGAGGAAGAATGTTAAAAGCAAACAAAAGTCTTTCTATTAGGCAATATCTTTTGTTGTTTTATAAGGTCCAGTTTGAAAGATTCGCGCTTTTCAGAAGTTCAATGAAAGAATGAACTTGTTTTACCGTGGCATCATCTTTTTAGAAGTTTACTTTGAAAATAAAGCTTCCACTAAACCAGTTACAAATTTTTCTAATCTATATAGGTCAGAATAGACACACAGTCATATTCATTTTAGTAAGGACAGGCCCAATTATAAGGTTATAAGTTATACAGATATAACTATAAGTAAAAATTTTTTAAAAGGTGACTGAAACAGAATTTTATCTCTAATTCACTTCACTCATGAAGAAACAGTTGTTTTACTCCTTCAGGTCAAACAGATAAGGAAAATGAAAAAGCAAAAGAAAAGCCAAAAGTCATTAGGCACTTCCTGGGTAGACTGACACCACCTCAGAAAAAACGTAATGGGCATCACTATCCACCCTAGAAAAACAAAAAACAACCCACTAGAAATGTGGTGTAGTGAGACTAAGAAATATTTCTTTTTTTAAAAAAAGATGCAAAAGAAAACATTTCTGCTTTCATCTTAAACAATTCTTGCTGTTAAATAGGAAATGCTTTCATAGCAGCTTTTAGAGTCAAGTCTATATAATAAAGGTTTGTGCTGGTTTTCACCCTTGACAACCAAAACGCACTGTTGAAAAGAAACTCCTAAATAGTCTCGTTCAAAAGTGATTTCACTCATTAAATGGGGAAAGGGGAGAGGGGAGGGATGATTAGGATCAATTAAAAGAGAAGACAAAATAATCATGTTTTGACCCTATCTAAAGCAAGATCTGAAGGTAGTTTCATTTGTAGCAAGAAATATATTCCTACAAAGATATTGCACAAAGGGGAAAAAAAGGTAGAATTATGTAAGTTTCAGTAATAGATTCTGGACTCTGACTTATATAGTTACCTAGTTTCAGAGGGTCTTACATTATGTGGAAAAGAAATTTCAATGGGAAATAACATTCTCATTTCTCACAAAAAATAAATTTAATCCCTCATAATTTCCCTACCAATAACTCGTTTGAGAAATAATTTATTGCATGAAAGTACTATTATAAAAGTACATTAAAAGGTTAAGCTCACAACTTACGTATGTATACAGTCTTGAAAATATTATAAGGATTCAGGGCACAGTTAGTTGAATAGGAAAAAGAGATGAAGCTGTCACTTGTACACAGGGATAATCTCATTCCTATCTACAAAAAGGCTCCCGCTCTCACTTTTTCTAAGTGTGTATTAAGTAAGTTCCATAGGTGGTGATTTTGAGTGATGAAGATCCTCAAATAATATTAAAACTGAAAAAAAAATGTTTCAATAAATACACTTCAGCTGGCTGAAGTATCTTCATCATCAAAAAAGATAAAATTCTGAACAAAAACCACTATGGAAGAATGATTCATCATATCACATCACAAGAAATTCTCTGATGCAGAAGGTGACTTGGGGTACAGTAATTTATCTTACCTGCAAATGAAATCTGGAAATGCAGGACTTGAAATATACCAACAGTATAGATCACTATTGAGAAGATGACAACGGTTTCCCCTAAACCAGGCCTCAAAAGCGGTCAGGAGGAAAAAACCCAGTCACATTTTAGAGTATTTAGATTTTTTAAATGACCCATACAATTTGAGAGGAAAACTCTTATGAGAGCCTATAAGAAATATCTTAAGAGACAAAAGGGGAATGGAGATGAAAATTGGTTGAGAAAAAAATGTGATATAAAGCTTAAAGGACTTGGCAGGGACTTAAGAGATAAATGGATACATAGAAGAAATTCTAAATTGTGTGTAAAAGGAAAGTAGAAGACACTGAGGTTGTGTCTTCTCAGTGTCTTCTGAGAAGTGTCTTCTCAGTGTCTTCTGAGAAGTGTTATGTCTTCTCAGTGCCTAGCCGCTAGAGCACCAAAGACCACGTGTCGGGGGACCCAGCTGGATCTAGTTATCTGAGCTGCGCCTCCCCTACCTACTGGCCTGGCTGGCGGGAAGCCACTTTAAAGAACATCGTTAAACTTAAGTTCTGAAGACCAGGCAATGACAAGTCGGTGCGCTTTACATAGGAGCTCAAGGAAATCCACAATCCCTGGATCCAGAATACACGATCTCTTTTGAAAGGCATCTCACAAAATGGGCTCTCCAGAGCAAGGCTCACTTCTGGAGAGCCTCAAGTCACACCTTTACAGGTAACCTGGGCCTATCCATGCTTTCCCCTTAGAAAGTCAGAAGTGAGTTCACTTCACTATTGTATTTTAATCAAGTTAGTAGACTTCTGAGATCGTATATGGCTTACTTCATACAATTTTTAGTTTAAATTACATATGTTAAGTTATATGACTCTTCTTAAAATTCATCTTTTGGGGAATAATTAACAATTGAATCTGGACTGTAAATTAAAGTAACACAGTCAAACTTCCTGAATTTGATAAGTGTATGGTTGTTACAGAGGTTATGTCCTTGTTTTTAGGAAGTACACACTACAGTATTAAGGGATAAAGTGACATGATATATTTAATCTATTCTCAGATGGTTCAGAAAAAGTGTGTGTGTGTGTGTGTGTGTGTGTGTGTGTGTGTGTGTGTGTGTGTGTGTGTGTAGAGAATGAGAATGCTAAATCATGTGGAGAAATGCTCAAAATTGATGAATCTGTATAAAGGGTGTATGAGAATTCAGTATTATTCTTCTAACTTCTCTGTAAGTTCAAACTTATTTCAAAATAAAAAATGAAACAACTACCTTTTCCTTAAAAGTTTCCGGAATCATAGAGACAAATTCTGTAAACTTCTAAACTTTCACCCTATTTATTTATATTCATTTTCCTTTCCCTGAAATATTTTCCTTTTGTTCTCTGCAGTACCACAGAGTAAAATCCAAGCCTTTGACTTTTATTCTAAAATTACTGAAGTTTAGTTAAAAAAAGGATTTTTCTAACGATGCTATAGTATGGTTTCAAATGTAATTGTTACCTCAGTCAGACTGTAAACTCCTTCAGGGCAGGGGCCAAGTCTTAATTCTCTTTTGCAGCTGGCGTGGAGCAGGTGCTCAATACATGTCTGATGAAATGATCCTGACTTAGTAAGATTTTAGCTAACTATAACTTCACAAAATGTAGAACTGAAAGGAAAAAAATATCAACAAGACAAACATGTTACAGGTTGGGTTCCCCAGCAAGCAGAGAAGTTGCTTATAGGAGGTTTATTAGGGAGTCCTCTTAAGATAAACACCTGTGAAAAGAAAGAGACAGAACAGGGAGAAGTTGGACTTCGATGCAATCTCAAGGCCTCAACTGACCCCATGGGGAACTGCGAAATGCCCTTCAGAGTTGTCCTGAGGTGGGGTCAAAGCAGTTCCTGAAGAGGGCTCTTTGGTAGCAAGACTTCTAGCAATTGGGAAATAAAAACTTTAGTTCTGAGGAGGAATCTGGGAAGCTCATCATAGCTTCAACTACACATGTAAGATATTAAGATATCTATACTAACAAACTAGCAATTAAGTTGTTCAGCCCCAGTCAGGAGTTGAAAATTCAAAGATGGTTTCTGTGTTCAGATCAATTCAAGCCTCTCAGGAATGACAAAGAAGGCTGTGGTGACAGTAATTATATGTTCAGAGGTGGGGCAGGGGAGATAAAGGTGTGTGTGTATGTGAGGGAGGTAATGGGGGATTACTGGTAAGTTGGATCTTAAGATATAAGGGAAGTGGCAGGAAATGAGGCAGGAGAAGTAAGCAAGGACCAGCTCATGGAGGCAGGGCCCTGTTTGCCATGCTTTAGGAACCTGGATTTAATAAAAGCCAATGAAGGACATTTAGGCAGGGAAAAAATACACACAGATGTATGATTTCAATGGTGGAGGTGAATTTGAAGAAGAAACTAAAGGAAGAGAGACTGTGCCATAATCCAAATGAGAAAGTATGCCTCATTTTAAGTGGTGGTGATGGGGTTGAAAGAGAAGCATCAAGAATATCTTAGGAAAAAAGAAAAGAATATCTTAGAGGTAAAATTAACAGTACGTAGTGATCGTTTTAGATGTGGAGAGATGAGAAAAGGCAGAATTCAATACTATGTAATTTTTGGGGGGGGGCTTAGGTAAATGATTTCTATTTATACTTATATTAAACCTCTCCTAAGAGGTGAATTAGATATACTTTTTTACTCACACATATTTACATTCAACTTACAGGAATTTAGATAGGGCTATCAAACAGAAAAGAAAAAGCAAATCTTAAAACATGACCACAATTTCCCATATGTTGATTTTCTTCATAACTTTGGCTATAAAAGATTACGGCGGCACCAGCATGGAAATTCCCTTTTATACTAAAAACATCCTCAGTGGTATATATGGTTTAACAAATGGTTACTCTGTTTTCAAACAGAAAACATTTCTAGTTGCTCTTTTAAAGAAGTAGGAAAGTTTCTTTCTACTTATTATGACAGTGAATAGCCATTTATATGAAATTATTTTCTTTAGTTGTCTAATGATAAATTTAAATCCTTTGGGGGATTAAGCTGCTCTTTTTTCTAGTGGGACCTAAGAGTTTTATTTTTTCGTAATGTTTCCTGTCCTTGTTAATGAGATAGCAGTTGGTAGGAAAGTAACAGTTCCTAATTTCTCTACCCCCATCAACCAGCAGCAATCAGTGGTTGTTTTTAAAAATTATTTAATAAACTTGCATGCCTTTATTTGACCCATGAAATTAACACTGAGTGCTAACAGGTGGAGGAAGGCCAGGGACAGCTGTGTAGAGTACTGTCTTGTTCAGGTCAGTTTCTCCTTTCTCCACAGCCCAGCAGGGTTCATTATGTACTGATGCCAATAACTGACACCCCACTCTTCTTTTAGGAATGCCTACAGATTTATGGATTGGCTTATCCTTTAAATATCCTCCAACTCTGAAACTATGCCCTGTGAAGAAGGGATTCTGTGGTCCTGCGTATGGGTTCCATTTACAGAACTATTCTAAGCAACTGTTGTGTCAACTATTGGAGATACCTGTAAGCTTGAGATATGGATTGAAATTTAATCATTCAAAATAAGCTGTTTTTCCCACTGATTTCTTTCTATCTATAAAAGTTAGGAGAAATATTATCAATGGTGCTAAATCTAGATAATCTTAAGGCTCTGGTGGATGGTAATATTTATCCCCTTATATTTATAAAATTTTTCATCTCTGGGTTGCAGTGGATCTTATGTTATGTAGACCCCCAAATGAGCAATTTCTAGGGCTGACAAATATATCACGTCCTCTTCCTTCATTCTTCCTCCTAGATTGCTGCACGTAAAGGTACAGAAATAAACGATGTGGAGGTATTCACTGCAGTGCCCTTTTGTCAGAATCAGCCTCCACATCTAACACGAGCATGGCTCTAAATGAAGAGGAGTTGGCAATATAGCATTGTGGTTAAAGTTACGAAGTTAGTCATGTTCAAATCCTAGCTTTGCTACTTACTACCCATGTGACCCTGGCTAAGTTATCTAATCTCTCTGTGCTTTATTTTCTTCATCTATAAAATGAGCATTATAATAATATTTATAAAAGTTGTTCTAAGGATTAAATTAGTTAATACATGTAGAGAGTTTAGCACAGTGCCTCAAACATATTAATTGCTCAATAAATGTTAGCTATTATTGAAGGAGAGTCTATCAACAGTCCAAAATCTCCCTTCACTCTTTGAAATGGAGTAGAACTGTGTATTCTAGACAAACCAAGATACAATTTTCTTGTTCACTATCTTGTTACTTAGCAGTAGTGACTAATTGTACTACACAGTTGAATATAAGTATCTTTTTTTAATGGCTTGAATTTCTGAGATCATCAGTATTTAGAGGCCATATCACAGAGGGCATAGGTGAAGCAAGCACAAAGTTTTACTGGCTACCTTGGCTGAAAAGTGCATTTCTGAATAGAACCCCTTCTGGCAAAAGCCATGTCTTCATCAAGTTCACATTATTTTATCTTACAAATTACGTAATTGGGATAGTTTGGAAACAATGATGTCTACTGTCAAGGGTCCTTAAGATCACTGATTTTTAACAAAAAACCCACTGATCTCTAGGTCCTGGATTCCCAACTTTTTAAGATGCTTTGGCCAATGACTCTCTACCTAAGTCACTGATAGCTTCCTTGTTTACAAAATCCCTGGATCAATAATGTACTGGATGAACAATGAATCTTCTAGTTCAGCATTTTTCAAATTGAATTCCATCGGTTCCCTGTAATTATTTGTGTCTTCATTTTGATGATTCATTAACTTATGTAAGCATATTCTGGGTCATATTATAACTGACATGCAATTTGGGCCAGTGATTACATTTTTATGATTATGATAGCACCAAGTACATCTACCTTAATTGATGAGAGAGGAGCCTATTAGGTATGATTATCCTTTATCTCCTTTTCCCAAATAACTGTAAATCAGATAGAACAAAGGTTTTCTTAGTGATTCAAACAGAGAAAACTGGGGCTTCCCTGGTGGCGCAGTGGTTGAGAGTCCGCCTGCCAATGCAGGGGACACGGGTTCGTGCCCCGGTACGGGAAGATCCTACATGCTGTGGAGCGGCTAGGCCCGTGAGTTATGGCCGCTGAGCCTGCGCGTCCGGAGCCTGTGCTCCGCAACGGGAGAGGCCACAACAGTGAGAGGCCCGCATACCGCAAAAAAAAAAAAAAAGAGAAAACTGTGGGGAGAATTAAGTTATCACAGAGTACTCAATAATATGGAAATGTTTATTTAAAAATTGAAAAGACTTGCACCATGAGAGTCCGTATCACCTTCACTTATCAGTAGTGACATAAAAACATGGTCTATTACATAAATTCAAGTTGTTGATTTGATCTTTGTAATATTATTTATATTTAATTTATATATTTATATAACTTATTTATATTATATAATTATATTATTTCGGTTTTGTAGTTGCAAACTAAAAGTAGATGTTTCAAGTTTTGTGTTTATATATACTTAATAAACATAAGTCAGTGCTGGTGGAGAATTTCTTCCTTTAAAAGTAAAACCCCTCTTATAATGCCTTGTGCAAACAATTCCAGAGCTATCTTCCTGAAATGCGTTTTTGATCATATTTCTATCTTCTGTAGTGTAAGGACCAAATTCCTTAAGCAGAGTCCACAAGTTCTTTCATGATTTGGATCCTGCCATCTCTTATTTCCCAGAACCTACTCTACATTCCAACAACAGTACTCTCACACGTCCTATGGTTTACACATTCACCTCTCTCTGAGTAAAATGCCCACTGTATCATCTTCCTCCCGCTCTCTATCCTACCAATTCATCCTGCTGTAATCAACTCAAGAACTGTTTCTGAAAAAACCTTCCCTGATACCACCTTCTCCCTTCCTAGAAGTTAGTGCTCCTGGCACAAGTTAAATAGCATAATAATATCTACCTCATAAAGCTGTTGAAAGGATTAAATGAAACAACTTACATAAAACAGCTAGGACACTAAATTCTTCATAAATGGTAGTAGTTTTATTTGTATCTCAAAGTATTCTGCATAAATCTCTTTTACAGTTCCTATCACAGTGTTGTAATTTTGGATTTACAAGTCACTTTTCTTTACCATAATAAATTCCTTGAGGACAAGCATTTTAGTTTTTTCATTTTTATATGTTCTTTGGTAGCAGTGTGCCAGGTAACAATAAATGTTCAATGAATATTTACTGAATAAATGAATTAATGAAAGAAACAGGATAAAATTGATCAGATAGGACCTGACTAGCAGAAGAGATGGGACTCTCAAGCAACTTATCTTTTTCTTATTTCCCCTGAAAAGTTGCTAGATCTAACAGCAGTCTTCTGGGCTGAACTCTTCAGGGGTTTACAGGAAAAGTAGGAAATATATTTCTTTTTCTCTCCCATCAACAGTATGCAGAGTTTCACATTCTGCTTTTGACTCTGGTAATATTCTAGAATTCTACCAGTCAAACTAATGCTTAGTTGTGAAAAAGAGCCCTCACTTAAATAACTGGTGTTGGTCTGCAGAACACTAGTTATGCATTACTACATGTTTGTGCAAAATGAACATATCGAGGAGTACCAGAGAGGTACACACACAAGGAATAAGGGTAGTGCTGGCTCTGACTCACACTCCTACTGTTTATTTATAGCTTCTTATTAGTATGGGATTTGTTTTATTTGGCAAAAATACAAGATCTCACTGACTGAGGGAGGAAGATGTAAGAAAATGCCTAAGCATAAAAGTTCTACAGCTGAATAATAATCTGTAATTCAGTGCTGTATCAACAGACTCCCCAGGGGCTGGTGCAAGCTGAAACCACTCCAGAATTACAGATTTCATGAGCTGCAGACTTTACTGCTAAAAGTAAAATAGTGATTAACTAAAGATTTTATTCCTCCATAGACACTTCCATTCATAAATGCTAAATTCACTAGTTGGGGCTAAATTAAGTTAGTATACAAAATATGTACAGTGAGTTTCTAATTTCTCTAAATAATTTTCACCAGCAGAAATAGTCAAAAGTAAATTTCAAAAAAAACAAGCCAAAGAATTTATATGCTTCAGCCTGAAAAAATGTACTTTCTCTGTATTCATTTAAAATCACTGACATTCACAGAAAGACAGACAAGATGAAAAGGCAGAGGGCTATGTACCAGATGAAGGAACAAGATAAAACCCCAGAAAAACAATTAAATGAAGTAGAGATAGGAAACCTTCCAGAAAAAAAATTCAGAATAATGACAGTGAAGATGATCCAGGACCTCGGAAAAAGAATGGAGGCAAAGATCGAGAAGATGCAAGAAATGTTTAACAAAGATCTGGAAGAATTAAACAACAAACAGACATGAAAAATACAATAACTGAGTTGAAAATTACACTAGAAGGAATCAATAGCAGAATAACTGAGGCAGAAGAATGGATAAGTGACCTGGAAGACAGAATGGTGGAATTCACTGCCACGGAACAGAATAAAGGAAAAAGAATGAAAAGAAATGAAGACAGCCTAAGAGACCTCTGGGATAACATTACATGCAACAACATCCGCATTATATGGGTCCCAGAAGGAGAAGAGAGAGAGAAAGGACCTGAGAAAATATTTGAAGAGATTACAGTCGAAAACTTCCCTAACATGGGAAAGGAAATAGCCACCCAAGTCCAGGAAGTGCAGAGTCCCCTACAGGATAAACCCAAGGAGAAACACGCCGAGACGCATAGTAATCAAACTGACAAAAATTAAAGACAAAGAAAAATTATTGAAAGCAGCAAGAGAAAAATGACAAATAACATACAAGGGAACTCACATAAGGTTAACAGCTGATTTCTCAGCAGAAACTCTACAAGACAGAAGGGACTGTCACGATATACTTAAAGTGATGAAAGGGAAGAACCTAAAACCAAGATTACACTACCCAGCAAGGATCTCATTCAGATTCGATGGAGAAATAAAAAGCTTTACAGACAAGCAAAAGCTAAGAGAATTCAGCACCACCAAACCAGCTCTACAATAAATGCAAAAAGAACTTCTCTAAGTGGAAACACAAGAAAAGGACCTACAAAAACAAACCCAAAACAATTAAGAAAATGGTAATAGGAACATACATATCAATAATTACCTTAAACGTGAATGGATTAAATGCTCCAAAAGACACATGCTTGCTGAATGGATACAAAAACAAGACCCATATATATGCTGTCTACAAGAGACACATTTCAGACCTAGGGACACATACAGACTGAAAGTGAGGGGATGGAAAAAGATATTCCATGCAAATGGAAATCAAAAGAAAGCTGGAGTAGCAATACTCATATCAGATAAAATAGACTTTAAAATAAAGAATGTTACAAGAGACAAAGAAAGACACTACATAATGATCAAGGGATCAATCCAAGAAGAAGGTATAACAATTGTAAATATACATGCACCCAACATAGGAGCACCCCAATACATAAGGCAACTGCTAACAGCTATAAAAGAGGAAATCGACAGTAACATACTAATAGTGGGGGACCTTAACACCTCACTTACACCAATGGACAGAGCATCTAAACAGAAAATTAATAAGGAAACAGAAGCTTTAAATGACACAGTAGACCAGATAGATTTAATTGGCATTTATAGGACATTCCATCCAAAAACAGCAGATTACACTTTCTTCTCAAGTGCACACGGAACATACACCAGGATAGATCACATCTTGGGTCACAAATCAAGCCTCAGTAAATTTAAGAAAACTGAAATCGTATCAAGCATCTTTTCTGACCACAACACTATGAGATTAGAAATGAATTACAGGGAAAAAAACGTAAAAAATACAAACACATGGAGGCTAAACAATACATTACTAAATAACCAAGAGATCACTGAAGAAATCAAAGAGGAAATCAAAAAATACCTAGACACAAATGATAATGAAAACACGACGATCCAAAACCTATGGGATGCAGCAAAAGCACTTCTAAGATGGAAGTTCATATATACAAGCCTACCTCAAGAAACAAGAAACATCTCAAATAAACAATCTAACCTTACACCTAAAGGAACTAGAGAAAGAAGAACAAACAAAGCCCAAAGTTAGCAGAAGGAAAGAAATCATAAAGATCAGAGCATGAATACATGAAACAGAAACAAAGAAAACAATAGCAATGATCAATAAAACTAAAAGCTGGTTCTTTGAGAAGATAAACAAAATTGATAAACCATTAGCCAGACTCATCAAGAAAAAGAGGGAGAGAACGCAAATCAATAAAATTAGAAAAGAAAAAGTTACAACGGAAACCGCAGAAATACAAAGCATCCTAAGAGACTACTACAAGCAACTCTATGCCAAAAAAAATGGACAGCCTGGAAGAAATGGACAAATTCTTCGAAAGGTATAACCTTCCAAGACTAAACCAGGAAGAAATACAAAATACTAACAGACCAATCACAAGTAATGAAATTGAAACTGTGATTAAAAATCTTCCAACAGGGGCTTCCCTGGTGGCGCAGTGGTTGAGAGTCCGTCTGCCGATGCAAGGCACACGGGTTCATGCCCCGGTCTGGGAAGATGCCACATGCCGCGGAGTGGCTGGGCCCGTGAGCCATGGCCGCTCAGCCTGAGCGTCCGGAGCCAGTGCTCCGCAACGGGAGAGGCCACGACAGTTAGAGGCCCGCATACCGCCAAAAAAAAAAAAAAAAATCTTCCAACAAACAAAAGTCCAGGACTAGGTGGCTTCACAGGAGAATTCTATCAAACATTTAGAGAAGAGCTAACACCCATCCTTCTCAAACTCTTCCAAAAAATTCCAGAGGAAAGAACACTCCCAAACTCATTCTATGAGGCCACCATCACCCTGATACCAAAACCAGACAAAGATACTACAAAAAAAGAAAACTACAGACCAATATCACTGATGAATATAGATGCAAAAATCCTCAATAAAATACTAGCAAACAGAATCCAACAACACATTAAAAGGATCATGTACCAAGATCAAGTGGGATTTATCCCAGGGATGCAGGGATTCTTCAATATATGCAAATCAATCAATGTGATACACCATATTAACAAACTGAAGAATAAAAACCAAATGATCATTTCAATACATGCAGAAAAAGCTTTTGACAAAATTCAACACCCATTTATAATAAAAGCTCTCTAGAAAGTGGGCACAGAGGGAACCTACCTCAACATAATAGAGGCCATATACGACAAACCCACAGCAAACATCATTCTCAATGGTGAAAAACTGAAAGCATTTCCACTAAGATCAGGAACAAGACAAGGATGTCCACTCTCACCACTATTATTCAACATAGTTTTGGAAGTCCTAGCCATGGCAGTCAGAGAAGAAAAAGAAATAAAAGGAATACAAATCGGAAAGAAGTAAAACTGTCACTGTCTGCAGATGACATGATACTATACATAGACAATCCTAACGATACCATCAGAAAACTACTAGAGCTAATCAATGAATTTGGTAAAGTAGCAGGGTACAAAATTAATGCACAGAAATCTCTTGCATTCCTATACACTAATGATGAAAAATCTGAAAGAGAAATTAAGGAAATACTCCCATTTACCACTGCAACAAGAAGAATAAAATACCTAGGAATAAACCTACCTAGGGAGACAAAAGACCTGTATGCAGAAAACTATAAGACACTGATAAAGGAAATTAAAGATGATACAAAAAGATGGAGAGATATACCATGTTCTTGGATTGGAAGAATCAACACTGTGAAAATGACTATACTACCCAAAGCAAGCTACAGATTCAATGCAATCCCTATCAAATTACCAATGGCATTTTTTACAGAAGTGGAACAAAAAATCTTAAAATTTGTATGGAGACACAGAAAACCCCAAAGAGCCAAAGCAGTCTTGAGGGAGAAAAACGGAGCTGGAGGAATCAGACTCCCTGACTTCAGACTATACTACAAAGCTACAGTAATCAACACAATATGGTACTGGCACAAAAAAAGAAACATAGATCAATGGAACAGGATAGAAAGCCCGGAGATAAATTCACACACCTATGGCCAACTAATCTATGACAAAGGAGGCAAGGATATACAATGGAGAAAAGACAGTCTCTTCAATAAGTGGTGCTGGGAACACTGGACAGCTACATGTAAAAGAATGAAATTAGAACACTCCCTAACACCATACACAAAAATAAACTCAAAATGGATTAGAGACCTAAGTGTAAGACCGGACACTATAAAACTCTTAGAGGAAAACATAGGAAGAACACTCTTTGACATAAATCACAGCAACATCTTTTTTGATCCACCTCCTAGAGTAATGGAAATAAAAACAAAAGCAAACAAATGGGACCTAATGAAACTTAAAAGCTTTGCACAGCAAAGGAAACTACAAACAAGACAAAAAGACAACCCTCAGAATGGGAGAAAATATTTTCAAACGAATCAACGGACCCAGGATTAATCTCCAAAATATATAAACAGCCATGCAGCTCAATATTAAAAAAACATAAAACCAAATGCAAAAATGGGCAGAAGACCTAAATAGGCATTTCTCCAAAGAAGGCTTACAGATGGCCAAGAAGCACATGAAAAGCTGCTCACCATCACTAACTATTAGAGAAATGCAAATCAAAACTACAATGAGGTATCACCTCACACCAGTCAGAATGGCCATCACCAGAAAATCTATAAACAACAAATGCTGGAGAGGGTGTGGAGAAAAGGGAGCCCTCTTGCACTGTTAGTGGGAATGTAAATTGATACAGCCACTATTGAGATAGAATTACCATATGACCCAGCAATCCCACTATTTGGCATATACCAGAGAAAACCATAATGCAAAAAGACACATGCACCCCAATGTTCACTGAAGCACTATTTACAATAGCCAGGTCATGCAAGCAACCTAAATGCCCACTGACAGACAAATGGATAAAGAAGATGTGGTATATATATACAATGGAACATTACTCAGCCATAAAAAGGAACGAAACTGGGTCATTTGTAGAGACATGGATGAATCCAGAGACTGTCATACAGAGTGAAGTAAGTCAGAAAAACAAATATCATGTATTAACGCATATACATGGAACCTAGAAAAATGGTACAGATGAACCGGTCTGCAGGGCAGAAACTGAAACACAGATGTAGAGAAGAAACGTATGGACACCAAGCGTGGAAAGCGGCAGAGGGGTGGGGGTGGGGGGTGTGATGAATTGGGAGATTGGGACGGACATGTATACACTGATGTGTACAAAATGGATGACTAATAAGAACCTGCTGTATAAAAAAAAATTAAATTTAAAAAAATAAAATTACTCTCTGTCCTCTCATTTTGATTTTCCTTCTTAGCCCTTATCACAAACTGATATTCTATTACATATTTATTTGTATATTTGTTGTGTCCATCTTTAGAACACAAAAGCAAGGGCTTTTTTGTTTTGTTTATTGGATTCTTTGCAGTGAGGATAGCCTGAAACATAACGGCTACTCAATAAATATTTTGTTGGATGAATGACAGCAAAATTGTTTAAATCTCTTGATTAAATAATAATTCTTTGAGGATAACTGCATTTGGAAAAACTTTTTTTTAATTATAAAAGTAAAGCAATTATTCAAATAGACACAACTTAGCATGAATAAAGTTTTTTGAATAATAAAATCAATCCTTAAAAGTTTGAAGAAAAAAACCTTTTATATTATGAAGATACCTCATATTTACGTTTTCTCTCAAAGAGCAATAAGAGATGTTACGTGTTTAAAAACAATTTGAATTTTGCTATTTATCACTTACATTCACCTTCTTAAAATATAAGTGTTTCAAAATGAAATTGAGATTCACATTTTGATAGATAGAAATTATGCCTCTTTATCTTTCTATTTTCAACTAATGCCAACTACACCAAATTGCAGTAAAATCAAAAAAATACAGATGAAAACAATTGAGTCTGGACTTGTTTTGGTTCTAATAAGTATTTTGCTTAAGGAGATACTGTATTCTCCTGAATCTAAGCTGAACACACAGTTGGTAAAATAATCCTAGGAGGACAATAGTTTCCAAAAAAATCAGCAATCATATATGCACAGAAATTAGGTTGACCACTTCTTTTTGTATGGTATAATACATACTTACATATTTTACTAAAAAAAATAAGATAAACTAAAAAAAATAAAAAAAATAAGATAAACTAAAAAAAATAGCTAAAAAGCTGAGCCCAAAGCCTCAGTCTTAAGTGAAGCTGTTTCATCAGAATAGACTTGAACTACTTTATAATCTGAATTCAAATTATTTTACCATTAATTTTTGATCTACTTAATAGCCTATGAACTTCCATTCTATATAAAAATGTCAGGTAACAGACTTCATCTAAAAAGGAGCAGCAGAATTGGAAGCTTGTACAATAACATTTATTAATAATACTAAAACTATGCTGATGTAACTGTTTTAAAATCTGTGATTTTGTGTATGTTATTAATACTTATAGGAAAACAAGACTAGTTTTATGCTACAAATATATAATGTTTATTACATCTTCTGGATGACCTATCATATATACAATGTATCAGTCAAATGGCTCCTATCTGATATCAATATGGAAAGGTTAAAGACTATAGTTTCTTTTCAGTTATCAGCCGATGTCACTAAATACATCAAAATGAATGTGACATAGTCAATTTGAATAAACCCTAAAAACAGCTGAAAACCTGGTGTCTTCTGTTACTTAGTTTTCTGTCTGTAATCTAAGTATCTAGTTTCTATAGACATCACATGAAATGAAGACTGAAATAGAGTCAATTCAGGAAATCACTCTAAAATCACTTTTTTAAAGGCTACTGTAAGAGGTTATAGACTACTGAGGGAGATTCTGGCTATCTTTCTGTTTGGAAGAGCTCTTCCTTTCAAATTTATGATTCCCTTTACCCCAAAAAAGGATAAAGGGCAGGTCTAAATTATATAAATAAAGCCTTCATAAACCTAATCAGATAATGGATAGTAATATAAAAGTCACTTGTAGGGCTTCCCTGGTGGCGCAGTGGTTGAGAGTCCGCCTGCCGATGCAGGGGACATGGGTTCGGGCCCCGGTCGGGGAAGATCCCACATGCCGCGGAGCGGCTGGGCCCGTGAGCCACGGCCACTGAGCCTGCGCGTCCGGAGCCTGTGCTCCACAATGGGAGAGGCCACAACAGTGAGAGGCCCGCGTACCGCAAAAAAAAAAAAAAAAAAAAGTCACTTGTAAAATCTTGCAGATTTCATACTCTTTCCAAATGTGCTAATTTTCTGTCTGTTGATGGATGATAATGGCGTTAAAATGCATCTTTATGGGGAGTTCCGGCTGGGGTGTGATCATGGATGATTGTGCTATATCTAATGAAAAACAAACTCTTTCCCCTTGTCCTATCCATTTATGGACTCTTCAAACTGTAGCCATAGGCTTCAAAAGGTCAGTTCCCTGATGACAGAGAAACAGACATATATTGAACACCTACTATGTGTTAAGTACTGTTCTAGTACCTGATTTATTATTTTATTATTCTGTTTAAATTTCTTAACCTATGAAGAGATAATTATTAATATTACTGTATTAGAGATAAGACACCGAGGCTCTGAAAAGTATTTCCCTCAAGTCTTTGAGTTTGTAAGCAACAGAACAATGCTGGTTGAAATCCAACTTCATTTGACTCCAGAGCCTATGCTACATGATTGCCTAAAAAAAAAGAAAAAGAAAAAAAAAAAAAGAGGCTGTCTCAGCACCTCCAAAGTTATTTTCTCCACTAAACTAAAAGGTAATGACTCATAGCTGAGTGGAAAACCCTTTTTCTCATTTCTGAATAAGGCTGCACAATGCTACAGGATAAACTATCTATACCCTCTGTCATTTTTCTATTCTTTAAGCCAATGCCTAAACTATGTGTATGTCATGTGTATGTAGGAATTTGTATATACACACACACATTCATACATACATAACATATATATTTTTAAAAGTTTAATTCTAGGGTCTAATGCTGTAGCTCTATTTTACTAAAAAAAAAGGGGGAAAACACTAGTAGATTAGACAAAAAGTAGCAGATAGTTCTTTTAAAAACTTTATAGTTAGTTCCTCTTTCACTTACTTTTCTGTGTATTTCTTAGCACTGTGATCTGTATAGGCACATGTTATGTGTTTATTTCGTCTGGTCTCTAGAACCTTGGTTTGGCAATATCTTCTGCTACCCATTACTCTTTTGCTATAATTATCTACAGTATATGTTATGTTTCCAAAAGAATATATAAATAACAATTCATTGGTTAAGTATAAAGACGGGAAATTTGAGGTTGAAGGAGTTCAATCACAGGATACTGTTTTAAGAAGTTCCAGCAAAATGTACAACATGAAAGTTTTAAGGATAACACAAGAAAACTGACAGCCTACCCTTTTAAGCTTAGCTTTGCTTTAACTCTATTAAAAGCTACTGGACACAAGGAAAGAAGATTTTTTTCTATTTATTTAGTTTTGTATCTATGAGATGATGGATATTCAATAAACTTATTATGATAATATTTCATGATGTGTGTAAGTCAAATCATTATGCTGTACACCTTATATGTTGCTGTATGTTGATTATATCTCAATAAAACTAGAAGAAAAAAGCTACTGGATGAAAACACAGCATTGAATATTATACAATACTGGATATCCATATGCAAAAAATGAACTTTGATCCATCCCTGCACCATATACAAAAATTAACTTAAAATGGATTATAGACCTACATGTAAAACCTAAAACTACAAAACTTTTAGAAGACAACATGAGAAAATCTTTGTGACCTTAGGTTAAAAACATGATCCATAAAAGAAAAAGATGATAGATTGGACTTCATCAAAATTAAGATTTCTACTCTTTTAAAAACACTTATAAGAAATTGAGAAGAAAGCAACAGACTGGGAGAAAATATACCCAAATCATGTAACTGACAAAGGACCTGTATCTAGAATATTTAGGAACTCTCAAATCAATTACAAGAAAACAATTACAACCCAATTAAAAATGGGCAAAAGATCTGAACAGACACTTCACCAAAGAAGATATATGGATGGCAAATAAGCACATGAAACGATGGTTAAAATTATTTGTCATTAGGGAAATGCAAATTAAAACCTGAGATACCACTACACACCTATTAGAATAGCTAAAATAAAAAAGACTGGCCATATCTAGTGTCAGTGAGGATATAGAGGAACTGGAACACTCATATACTGCTGGTGAAAATGGTACAACCACTTTGGAAAATAGTTTGGTGGTTTCTTAGAAAGCTAAACACATACCTACCATATAACCTGGCCGCTCTACTCCTAGGTATTTCCACAAGAGAAATGAGAGCATATGTCTCTACAGAGACTTGTACACCAATATTCATAGTAGCCTTATCTATAAACTCATGCTGGTCAAAGGGTACAAGTTTCCAGTTGTAAGATGAATAAATTCTTGGGATCTAAGATACAGCATGGTAACTACAGTTAACAATTATGTGTATTAGTCAAAAGTGCAAGGTGAATGGATAAACAAATTGTTATATCCCTACAATGGAATACTAAGCAATAGAGGACTGAACTACTAATAAAGCAACAATGTAGATGATTTTCAAAATAATTATGCTGGAAGAAAAAAACACATAATGTATGATTTCTTCATATAAAATTGTTTTAAATGTAAACTAATTTATAGTATCAGAAAGAAGATCAGTGGTTGTCTATGACAGGGGAGAGAATGGGTGGGAAGAAATTACAAAAGGGCAAGGGGAAATTTAAAACTTTCAGGAATGATGGGCATGCTGATTATCTTGACTATGGTGATGACTTCACAGAGATATACATTTGTCAAAACTTATAAAATGGGCAATTAAATATGTGCAGTTTCTTAAATGTCAGTTATACCTCATTAAAGCTTTTTTTTTTTTTTTAAACAACAGCAATGACTAATGCACCATGGAAAAGAGTATGGAGGTTCCTCAAAAAATTAAAGATAGAACTACCATATGATGGAACAATCCTACTTCTGGGTGTATATCTGAAAAAAATGAAATCAATATCTTGAAGAGATAGCTGCACCCCAGTGTTCACTGCAGCATTATTCACAATAGCTAAGACATGGAAACAACCTAAGTGTCTACTGATGAATGAATGGAAGAAGAAAATGTGATACACACACAAGTGGAATATTATACAATAAAAAGGAAATCCTACTATGGAGAACAGTATGAAGGTTCCTTAAAAAACTAAAAATATAGTTACTATGTGATCCAGCAATCCCACTCCTGGGCATATATCCAGAAAAGACAAAAACTCTAATTTGAAAAAGTATCTGCAACCCATGTTCATAGCAGCACTATTTACAACAGCAAGACATGGAAATGTCCATCGACAGTGAATGGATAAAGAAGATGTGGTATATACATGCAATGGAATATTACTCAGCCATAAAAAGAAATAATGCCATTTGCAGCAACATGGATGGACCCAGAGATTATCATACTAAGTGAATTCAGACAGAGAAAGACAATACTGTATAATCGCACTTATATGTGGAATCTAAAAAAGCTGAAACAGAATAGAATGTTACTCATAGAAACAGAGTAGAATGGTGGTTGCCAGGGGCTGAGGGGTGGGGGAAATGGGGAGATGTTGGCCAAAGGGTACAAATTTCCAGTTATAAGGTGAATAAGTTCTAGAGATCTAATATACAGCATGGTAACTGTGATTAACAATACTGTATTATATACTTGAAAGCTGCTGAGAGAGTAGATCTTAAATGTTCTCACTACAAAAAAAAAAAGACAATTATGTGAGGTGATGGATGTGTTAACTAACCTTATTGTGGTAATCATTTTACGATATACATGTGCATCTAATCATTATGTTATATACCTTAAACTTACGCAATGTTATATATCAATTATATCTCAATAACGCGGGGGGGTGGAGAACGCTAACCTTCACCTTAAAAAATGGCATTACGTGATATACAAGATCTCACTATCAACTTTAATTACAAACTATGTTAAAGAATATGTCTTTGTTTCATATAGCAGAAAATTAAATTCAAACCAGTCACAAGGTTTTATTCTTATTTTAAGAGAATTAGAGTCTTCCAAGTGGTATGGTTCCCAGATTGCTAATAAGGGTACCTCCTCAGAAGGCCGTAAGGCAGAAATCCAAGTTAAATGCTAAATGTTCAAATATTCCTGATTACAACAGCATAAAATTAGTTAGAAAATGATAAAAAGAACATGCCAAATAAAAACAAAACAGTATTATTAGGTTGCATCTACAAATTCTTGTAATTTTCTAGCTTCCAACAGCTGGAAGTAAAGAAAGGTGTGAGGGGCAAGAAGAGGGAGAAAGAAGAGAAGGATGGCCCTTTTTCTCACATTTCAAAGTGTTAATGAGGTGCCTGATGATGTTAGCAGAAAGGAAACAAGCTACTGCATCAAGATGTAATAATATAGTTGTGACTATCACACCGTCTAGAATATTCTTGTTACCATGAGCTATGATGTAATAGTTTTAGGTAAGGTATCTCAGAGCAGTCAGGTCTCAGCTGTTAAGTCTGCAGGAGGAGTTCCCTCTACAGGACTGTCCTGTAATTATTTGTCTTTCATTCTTCAGATTATAAACTCCTTGAGCGCAAGGGCTGTGTCTTATTAATCAACTGTAACCCCACACCTAGCACCTTCTTGCAGAGATTTCACTTATCTCATACTGCAAATTGGCACCCCACCATGGCCTGGCAATCCGACTGTTTCTCTGGTAGGCACACAATCCGTTAGTTATGACAACAATTTCACACCTGCTCCTCTCTCCTCAAATCCCCTATCCCTCTTCCAACAGACTCACCTGCTCCTCTCTCCTCAAATCCCCTATCCCTCCTCCAACAGACTCACCTGCTCCTCTCTCCTCAAATCCCCTATCCCTCCTCCAACAGACTCACCTGCTCCTCTCTCCTCAAATCCCCTATCCCTCCTCCAACAGACTCACCTGCAGCTGATCACACTGTACTTCAGTGGGAAAACAGAAGCCATCAGAGATGTCTTATCTTCCTGGAACCAAACGTCCTACCTATAAACTGGCCTAGCCTCTACCACAAGAGAAGAAAGGTCTCACCTTCTAGTGCAAAGGGCAGTCTTCCTACTTTTGATATGAATTCCACCCTTCCGCCCCTCCTCAATGACTTCATCACTTCTCCTATTTAACACTGCTCTCTTCCTATCCACTGGTTCATTCCTTTAAAATTTTAAATTGTTATCTTGGGATTAAAAAAACAATTACCTTTTCTCTGTTCCCTTTGTCAACTAAAAAGAAAAAAAAAATGCCCAACCTGAAAGTTGAGAATTACGTTTTATTCGGCGGACAAAACTGAGGACTTAAGATGGCTCTAAGACACTGCTCCAAAGAGGTAAGGGAGGAGCCAGGATATACACGAGTTTCTGCTGCAAAGATCAGGTGGTTGGAACTTCAAAAGACTACTGCGAATTAAAGAAAACCAGATATCTCAAGTTAAGAAATTTAGCGCTTTTCTATGTAAGGGAAGATTCAAGAGTCTGGGCTCACTGAAATCACTCCTTTGATATGCACTGCACCCTAGCCATCCAGGGCCAGTATCCTGTGCTTTCCCATCCTGAGTTCCCTCAAGGCTCAAGGTTGGGGGGGCCATAGTGACTTGACGGCTGCAACATCTTTTATTTACTGATATGGCGGACAACAAATTTCATTCATACCTTGTATAGGCAGTTCTCAAAATAGTTATGCTCTCCTCATTTCCTTACCACCTAATCCATCCTTAATCTCACTTTCACTTCCATCTCATCACTAAAGGGCTCTTGTGAAGGATACCAATGACTTTCATGTTGACACATCCAGGAGATACTTACCTTGATCTTACCTGACCTTTCAGCAGTATTCAAATCAAGTACTCATTCCCTCTTGAAACCATCCTCTCTTGGCTTTCTTGGCTTCCCTCCAACTTTGCTGGTTGCTCTGTTTCAGTTTCCTTTGCAGGCTATCCTTCTCTAATGGAATCTCTAATTCAATCCTGGGCCCTCTTCTCCCTCTACACTCTCTTCGTAGATGAAATTCACACAGATATTTCAAAATTAAATGTTTCCAAAAAGAACTCAATATTCATATATTATCCTACCCTACACCAAATCGTTCTCATCTCAGTAAATGGTAGCACTATCTACCGAATTACCCAAGCCAAAAATCTGAACATCTCCAATTCCCACTAAATCTATCTGCAAAATGTATTTAGAACCCATTCATCACTCCATTGCCATCATCATATCACCTGGACTACTGAAAAAGCCTTCTAATTGCTCTCTTTGCTTCTACCATGTCTCCTTCTAATCCTCGGCCCAGACAGCAACTAAAGCCGTCCTACAAACTAAATCATTCATGTCATTCAGTTGCTTAAATCCCTTAATTGGCCCTCAGAATAAAATTGAAACTCTTTACCATAGCTCACAGTCCTTGTGTGATACGGCCCCTGCCAGTCTCTCCAATCTCATTTTCATAACTCAGCCTCACCTCCCAAACCACTGATTAAGTCTTCTGGAGAGGAGTTTCAAGATGGCGGAAGAGTAAGATGCGGAGATCACCTTCCTCCCCACAAATACATCTACGCGTGGAACAACACCTACAGAACACCTACTGAACGCTGGCAAAAGAACTCAGACCTCCCAAAATGCAAAAAACTCCCCACGTACCTGGGTAGGGCAAAAGAAAAAACAGAGACAAAAGAATAGGGGCGGGACCTGCACCAGTGGGAGGGAGCTGTGAAGGAGGAAAGGTTTCCACACACTAGAGGCCCCTTTGCGGGCGGAGACTGCAGGTGGCGGAGGGGGGGGGGGAGCTTTGGCGCCGTGGAGGAGAGCGCAGACACAGGGGTGCAGAGGTCAAAGTGGAGAAATTCCCGCACAGAGCATCAGGGCCGACTGGCACTCACCAGCCCGAGAGGCTTGTCTGCTCACATGCCAGAACAGGTGGGGGCTGGGAGTTGAGGTTCGGGCTTTGGTGGTCAGACCCCAGGGAGAGGACTCGGATTGGCTGCGTGAACACAGCCTGCTGGGGGGTTAGTGCACCACGGCTAGCCAGGAGGGAGTCCGGAAAAAGGTCTGGAGCTGCCAAAGAGGCAAAAGACTTTTTCTTGCCTCTTTGTTTCCTGGTGCGCGAGGAGAGGGGATTAAGAGCGCCGCCTAAACGAGCTCCAGAGACAGGTGCGAGCCGAGGCTATCAGCGCGGACCCCAGACATGGGCGTGAAACGCTAAGGCTGCTGCTGCAGCTACCAAGAAGCCTGTGTGCAAGCACAGGTCACTATCCACACCTCCCCTCGCGGGACCCTGTGCAGCCCCCCCACTGCCAGGGTCCCGTGATCCAGGGACAACTTCTCCGGGAGAACAGACAGCGCGCCTCAGGCTGTTGCAACGTCACGCCGACCTCTGCAGCTGAAGGCTCGTCCCGCATTCCGTACCCCTCCCACCCCCCAGCCTGAGTGGGCCAGAGCACCCTAATCACCTGCTCCTTTTTTTTTTTTTCTTTTTCACCTGCTCCTTTAACCCCGCCTCTCTGGGCGAGAACAGATGCCCTCAGGCGGCCTACATGCAGAGGCGGGGCCCATCCAAAACTGAACTCCAGGAGCTGTGCAAACAAGAGAAAGGGAAATCTCTCCCAGCAGCCTCAGGAGCAGCAGATTAAATCTCCACAATCAACCTGATGTACCCTGCAACTGTGGAATACCGGAAGAGACAACGAATCATCCCAAATTGAGGCGGTGGACTTCGGGAGCAACGATTTATATTTTTTCCCCCTTTTTCTCTTTTTCCATGTGGATGACAGGGTCTTGGTGCTCCGACCGGGTGTAAGGCCTGTGCTGGGAGAGCCGAGTTCAGAACACAGGTCCACCAGACACCTCCCAGCTCCATGTAATACCAAACAGCGAATATCTCCCAGAGATCTACATCTCAACACCAAGACCCAGCTCCACTCAACGACCAGCAAGCTCCAGTGCTGGACACCCTATGCCAAACAACTAGCAAGACAGGAACACAACCCCACCCATTAGCAGAGAGGCTGCCTAAAATCATAATAAGGTCACAGACACCCCAAAACACACCACCAGACACAGACTTGCCCACCAGAAAGACAAGATCCAGCCTCATCCACCAGAACACAGGCACTAGTCCCTTCCACCAAGAAGCCTAAACAACCCAATGAACCAACCTTAGCCACTGGGAGCAGACACCAAAAACAACGGGAACTACGAACCTGCAGCCTGCGAAAAGGAGACCCCAAACACAGTAAGTTAAACAAGATGGGAAGACAGAGAAACACAGAGCAGATGAAGGAGCAAGGTAAAAACCCACCAGACCAAACAAATGAAGAGGAAATAGGCAGTCTACCAAAAAAAAAAAAAAAAAAAAATCAGAGTAATGATAGTAAAGATGATCCAAAATCTTGCTAATAGAATGGAGAAAATATAAGAAACGTTTAACAAGGACCTAGAAGAACTAAAGAGCAAACAAACAGTGACGAACAACACAATAAATGAAATTAAAAACTTTCTAGAAGGAATCGATAGCAGAATAAATGAGGCAGAAGAATGGATGAGTGACCTGGAAGAAAAAATAGTGGAAATAACTACTGCAGAGCAGAATAAAGAAAAAAGAATGAAAAGAACTGAGGACAGTCTCAGAGACCTCTGGGACAACATTAAATGCACCAACATTCTAATTATAGGGGTCCCAGAAGAAGAATAGAAAAAGGGACTGACAAAATATTTGAAGAGATTATAGTTGAAAACTTCCCTAATATGGGAAAGGAAATAGTTAATCAAGTCCAAGAAGCGCACAGAGTCCCATACAGGATAAATCCAAGGAGAAACACACCAAGACACACATTAATCAAATTATCAAAAATTAAATACAAAGAAAAAATATTAAAAGCAGCAACGGAAAAACAACAAATAACATACAAGGGAATCCCCATAAGGTTAACAGCTGATCTTTCAGCAGAAACTCTGCAAGCCAGAAGGGAGTGGCAGGACATATTTAAAGTGATGAAAGGAAAAAACTTACAACCAAGATTACTCTACCCAGCAAGAATCTCATTCAGATTTGATGGAGAAATTAAAACCTTTACAGACAAGCAAAAGCTAAGACTATTCAGCACCACCAAACCAGCTTTACAACAAATGCTAAAGGAACTTCTCTAGGCAGGAAACACAAGAGAAGGAAAAGACCTATAATAACAAACCCAAAACAATTAAGAAAATGGTAATACGAACATACATATTGGTAATTACCTTAATGTAAATGGATTAAATGTTCCAACCAAAAGACATTACTGGCTGAATGGATGCAAAAACAAGACCCGTATATATGCTGTCTACAAGAGACCCACTTCAGACCTAGGGACACATACAGACTGAGAGTGAGGGGATGGAAAAAGATATTTCATGCAAAAGGAAATCAAAAGAAAGTTGGAGTAGCAATTCTCATATCAGACAAAACAGACTTTAAAACAAAGACTATTACAACAGACAAAGAAGGACACTACATAATGATCAAGGGATCGATCCAAGAAGATATAACAATTGTAAATATTTATGCACTCAACATAGGAGAGCACCTCAATACATAAGGCAAATACTAACAGCTATAAAAGGGGAACTCAACAGTAACACAATCATAGTAGGGGACATTAACACCCCACTCTCACCAATGGACAGATCATCCAAAATGAAACTAAATAAGGAAAAACAAGCTTTAAATGATACATTAAACAAGATGGACTTCACTGATGTCTATAGGACATTCCATCCAAAAACAACAGAATAAATGTTCTTCTCAAGTTCTCATGGAACATTGTCCAGGATAGATCATATTCTGGGTCACAAATCAAGCCTTGGTAAATTTAAGAAAATTGAAACCACATCAACTATCTTTTCCGACCACAATGCTATGAGACTAGATATCAATTACAAGAAAAAATCTGTAAAAAATACAAACACATGGAGGCTAAGCAATACACTACTTAATAACCAAGAGATCACTGAAGGAATCAAAGGGGAAAACAAAAAATACCTAGAAACACATCACAGTGAAAACACAGTGACCCAAAACCTATGGGATACAGCAAAAGCAATTCTAAGATGGAAGTTTATAGCAATACAATCCTACGTGAAGAAACAAGAAACATCTCAAATAAAAAACCTAACCTTACACATAAAGCAATTAGAGAAAGAAGAACAAAAAACCCTCAAAGTCAGCAGAAGGAAAGAAATCATAAAGATCAGATAAGAAATAAATGAAAAAGAAATGAAGCAAACAACACCAAAGATCAATAAAACTAAAAGCTGGTTCTTTGAGAAGATAAACAAAATTGATAAACCATTAGCCAGACTCATCAAGAAAAAAAGGGAGAAGACTCAAATCAATAGAATTAGAAATGAAAAAGGAGAAGTAACAACTGACACTGCAGAAATACAAAGGATCATGAGAGATTACTACAAGCAACTCTATGCCAATAAAATGGACAACCTGGAAGAAATGGACAAATTTTTAGAAAACCACACCTTCTGAGACTGAACCAGGAAGAAATAGAAAATATAAACAGACCAATCACAAGCACTTAAGTTGAAACTGGGATTAAAAATCTTCCAACAAACGTAAGTCCAGGACCAGATGGCTTCACAGGAGAATTCTACCAAACATTTAGAGAAGAGCTAACACCTATCCTTCTCAAACTCTTCCAAAATATAGCAGAGGGAGGAACACTCCCAAACTCATTCTACGAGGTCACCATCACCCTGATACCAAAACCAGACAAAGATGTCACAAAAAAAGAAGACTACAGGCCAATATCACTGATGAACATAGATGCAAAAATCCTCATCAAAATACTAGCAAAGAGAATCCAACAGCACATTAAAAGGATCATACACCATGAACAAGTAGGGTTTATCCCAGGAATGCAAGGATTCTTTAATATATGCAAATCAATCAATGTGATACACCATATTAACAAATTGAAGGAGAAAAACCATATGATCATCTCAATACATGCAAAAAAAAGCTTTCAACAAAATTCAATACCCATTTATGATAAAAACTGTACAGAAAGGAGGCATAGAGGGAACTTACCTCAACATAATAAAGGCCATATATGACAAACCCACAGCCAACATCATCCTCAATGGTGAAAAACTGAAACCATTTCCACTAAGATCGGGAATAAGATAAGGTTGTCCACTCTCACCACTACTATTCAACATAGCTTTGGAAGTTTTAGCCATAGCAATCAGAGAAGAAAAAGAAATAAAAGTAATCCAAATTGGAAAAGAATAAGTAAAGCTGTCACTGTTTGCAGATGACATGATACTATACATAGAGAATCCTAAAGATGTTACCAGAAAACTACTAGAGCTAATCAATGAATTTGGTAAAGCAGCAGGATACAAAATTAATGCACAGAAATCTCTTGTATTCCTATACACTAATGATGAAAAATCTGAAAGTAAAATTAAGGAAACACTTCCATTTACCACTGCAACAGAAAGAATAAAATACCTAGGAATAAACCTACCTAAGGAGACAAAATACCTGTATGCAGAAAATTATAAGACACTGATGAAAGAAATTAAAGATGATACAAACAGTTGGAGAGACAGACCATGTTCTTGGATTCGAAGAATCAACATTGTAAAAATGACTATACTACCCAAAGCAATCTACAGATTCAATGCAATCCCTATCAAACTACCACTGGCATTTTTCACAGAACTATAACAAAAAATTTCACAATTTGTATGGAGACACAAAAGACCCTGAATAGCCAAAGCAATCTTGAGAAAGATAAACAGAAGTGGAGGAATCAGGCTCCCAGACTTCAGACTATACTACAAAGCTACACTAATCAAGACAGTATGGTACTGGCACAAAAACAGAAATATAGATCAATGGAACAGGATAGAAAGCCCATAGATAAACCCACGCACATATGATCACCTTATTTTTTATAAAGGAGGCAAGAATATACAATGGAGAAAAGACAGTCTCTTCAATAAGTGGTGCTGGGAAAACTTGACAGCTACATGTAAAAGAATGAAATTAGAACACTGCCTAACACCATACACAAAAATAAACTCAAAATGGATTAAACACCTAAATGTAAGGCCAGACACTATCAAACTCTTAGAGGAAAACACAGGCAGAACACTCTATGACATAAATCACAGCAAGATCCTTTTTGACCCACCTCCTAGGAAAATTGAAATAAAAACAAAAATAAACAAATGGGACCTAATGAAACTTCAAAGCTTTTGCACAACAAAGGAAACCATAAACAAGACCAAAAGACAACCCTCAGAATGGGAGAAAATATTTGCAAATGAAGCAACTGACAAAGGATTAATCACCACAATTTACAAGCAGCTCATGCAGGTCAATATGAGAAAAACAAACAGCCCAATGCAAAAATGGGCAGAAGACCTAAACAGACATTTCTCCAAAGAAGATATACAGATTGCCAACAAACACATGAAAGAATGCTCAACATCATTAATCATTAGAGAAATGCAAATCAAAACTACAATGAGATATTATCTCACACCAGTCATAATGGCCATCATCAAAAAATCTACAAACAATAAATGCTGGAGAGGGTGTGGAGAAAAGGGAACCCTGTTGCACTGTTGGTGGGAATGTAAATTGATACAGCCACTATGGAGAACAGTATGGAGGTTCCTTAAAAAACTAAAAATAGAATTACCATATGACCCAGCAATCCCACTACTGGGCATATACCCTGAGAAAACCATAATTCAAATAGAGTCATGTACCACAATGTTCATTGCAGCTCTATTTACAAAAGCCAGGTCATGGAAGCAACCTAAGTGTCCATCGACAGATGAATGGATAAAGAAGATGTGGCACACATATACAATGGAGTATTACTCATCCATAAAAAGAAATGAAATTGAGTTATTTGTAGTGAGGTGGATGGACCTAGAGTCTGTCAATCAGAGTGAAGTAGGTCAGAAAGAGAAAAACAAATACCGTATGCTAACACATATATATGGAATCTAAAAAAAAAAACAAACAAAACAGGTCATGAAGAACCTAGGGGCAGGATGGGAATAAAGATGCAGACCTACTAGAGAATAGACTTGAGGACACAGGGAGGGGGAAGGGTAAGCTGGGACAAAGTGAGAGAGTGGCATGGACATATATACACTACCAAATGTAAAATAGATAGCTAGTGGGAAGCAGCTGCATAGCACAGGGAGATCACCTCAGTGCTTTGTGACCACCTAGAGGGGTGGAATAGGGAGGGTGGGAGGGAGGGAGATGCAAGAGGGAAGAGATATGGGGATATATGTATACATATAGCTGATTCACTTTGTTATAAAGTAGAAACTAACACACCATTGTAAAGCAATTATACTCCAATAAAGATGTTAAAAAAAATAAGTAAATAAATAAATAACTTAAAAAAATAGTCTTCTGCCACATCGGTTTTCTTACAATACCTCAAATAACGCTTTATTCTATGAGGCCACCATTACCCTGATACCAAAACAAGACAAAGACAGTATAAAAAAAGAAAATTATAGGCCAATATCTCTTTGATGAATATAGATGCAAAAATCCTCAACAAAATATTAACAAAACAAATCCAAAAATACATTTAAAAGATCAGACACCAAGATCAAGTGGGATTCATTCCAGGGTCACAAGGATGGTTCAACATTCACAAATCAATCAGTGTGTTACACCACATTAACAAAAGGAAGAAAATTCACATGATCATCTCAACAGATGCATTTTCTTGAGAAAATTCAGCATCCATTAATGATAAAAACTCTCCACAAAGTAGGTATAGAAGGAATACATCTCAACATAATAAAGGGCATTTATGACAAACCAACAGCCAATATCACACTCAATTGTAAAAAGCTGAAAGCCAGGAATTCCCTGGTGGTTCAGTGGTTAGGACTCTGTTCTTCCACTGCAGGAGGGCAGGAACAAGACAAGGATGTCCACTCTCACCACTTCTACTTAACATAGGGTTGGAAGTCCTTGTCACAGCAATCATACAAGAAAAAGAAATAAAAGGTATCCAAATTGGAAGAGAAGAGGTAAAACTATTTGCAGGCGACACAATACTTTATTAAGAGAACCCTAAAGAATCCACTCCAAAACTTATTAGAATTAATAAATGAGTTCAGCAAGGTTGCAGGACACACAATTAATATACAGAAATTTGTTGTGTTTCTGTACACTAATGATAAAGTATCAGAAAGAGAAAGTAAAAATAAAATCGCATCAAAAGAATAAAATACCTAAGAATAAATTTAAGCAAAGAGGTGAAAGCCCTATACTCTGAAAACTATAAAACACTGATGAGGACTTCTCTGGTGGTCCAGTGGCTAAGACTCCACACTCCCAATGCAGCAGGCCCGGGTTTGATCCCTGGTTAGAGAACTAGATCCCACATGCCTCAACTAAAAGATCCCACATGCCACAATTGAAGATCCTGCACGTGGCAATGAAGATCCCGCATGCCGTAACTAAGACCTGGCACAGCCAAATAAATAAATACTAAAAAACCAAACAAACACTGATGAAGGAATTTGAAGATAATACAAAGAAGTAGAAAGGTAGTTCATGTTCTTGCATTAATTTATATTGTTAAAATGGCCATACTACCCAAAGCAATCTACAGATTTAATGCAATTCCTATCAAAATATCCAGGACATTCTTCACAGAACTAGAATAAATAATCCCAAAATTTATATGGAATCACAGAGGACCCCAAATTGCCAGAGCAATCTTGAGGAAAAAGGAACAAAGCTGGAGGTATAACCGTCCCAAACTTCAGGCTATATTACAAAGCTACAGTAATCAAAACAGCATGATACTATCACAAAAACAGACTCATAGATCAATGGAACACAATAGAGAGCCCAGAAATAAACCCACACCTATGGTCAATGAATCTATGGCAAAGGAGGCGAGAATATACTGTGGAGAAAAGAGAATCTCTTCAACAAGTGGTGCTGGGAAAACTGGTCAGCCACATGTGAAGCAATGAGATTAGAACATTCCTTCATATCACACACAAAAATAAACTCAAAATGGTTTAAAGACCTAAATGTAAGACTAGAAACCATAAAACTCCTAGAAGAAAACATAGATGAAACACTCTTTGACATAAATCGTAGCAATATTTTCTTGGATCAGACTCCTAAGGCAAAAGAAATAAAAGCAAAAATAAACAAATGGTACCTAATTAAATTTAAAAGCTTTTGCACATCAAAGGAAACCACTGACAAAATGAAAAGACAGCCTACAGAATGGGAGAAAATACTTGCCAACAATGCGACTGACAAGGTGTTAATATGCAAAATATACAAACAACTCATACAACTCAATATCAGAAAAAAAAAAACCCACAAACAAAACAATCCAATCAAAAAATGGGCAGAAGACCTGAATAGACATTTTTCCAAAATAGACATACAGATGGCCAAGAGGCACATGAAAAGATGCTCAACATCATTAATTATTAGAGAAATGCAAATCAAAACAGCAATGAGATATAACCTCACACCTGTCAGAAAGGCTATCTTAAAAAAAAGTCTACAAATAACAAATTGTTGTAGAGGATGTGAAGACAAGGGAACCCTGTACACTGTTGGGAATGTAAATCGGTGCAGCCACTATAGAAAACAGTATGGGGGTTCCTGAAAAAACTAAAAATAGAACTACTATATGATCCAGCAATTCCACTCCTGGGTATATATCTGGAAAAAACAAAAACACTAATTCGAAAAGATATATGCACCCCCAATGTTCACAGCAGCACTATTTACAATAGCCAAGACATGGAAGCAACCCAAGTACCCATCAACAGATGACTGAATAAATAAGATATGAGATAAATACACACACACACACACAAACATACAAACAGTGGAATATTACTCAGCCATAAAAAATGAAATACTACCATCTGTAGCAAAGTGGATGGACTTAGAGAATATTATGCTTAGTGAAATAAGTCAGACAGAGAAAGACAAATACTGTATGATATCACAAATATGTGGAATCTAAAAAATAATACTAGTGAATGTATACACAAAACAGAAACAGATTCACAGATAAAGAAGACAAACTTGTGGCTACCAAAGGGGAAAAGGAAGAGGGGAGGGACAAATTAGGGGTATGGGATTAACACAGATAAACTACTATGTATAAAATAGATAAGCAACAAGGATATACTATATAGCAGAGGAAATTATAGCCATTGTTTCATAATAACCTATAATGGAGTACAATCTGCAAAAATACTGAATCACTATGCTATACATCTGAAACCAACATAATATTGTGAATCAACTATACTTGAATAGAAAACCAAAAGATTTGCTTCCTTAACCCTCAGCCATACTGTCTACAACTCAGATGCTGAAAAAGATAAAACTAATGTACTAGAGAATTCTGTGACTCATGGAAAGGCAGAATCTACCAAGAAACTGGTTGAACTGTTAATAAGAAATGATCATATGCTGAAAGCTATCTTTCTCTTGCATTATAGGTGTCAGTAATCTATCTTATTGTCTCTTATGCAACAAAACATTTCAAATAGTATTAGGGTGTCAGTTAAGTTCCAGTGTTATTCTGAGACCAATCATGTAGAATTTAAAGACCGCTAAAATATCTTACATGGTAAATGCTGAAGAAGTACATTTACATGAGAGACTAATAAAGTCTTGGATAGTTGGCCTTGCTCAGTGCCGGCTGGATGAAAAGTCAGTAAAAGAAATCATGGCACTGCTACTTTCTAATCATATAATAACCCATTAAATTAAAGATTAGCTGCAAATATGAAGACTGAATTAATATTTCCACTACAGAATTGTGCTTTTGTTTTATAAATGAAAGTACCTACAGACTGGATGTTTTGTTTATATTCATTATGAGCACCAAGTAATCAGGAACGAAGATCTTATATGGGAATGTTTGGCAACAAACACAAGCAGTACTAAAATATTCAGTGTTGAATAATGTTTTTGAATTTCATCACTTATCCTAGAACAACTGTGTTGATATTTACACTGACGGTACAAAATCAATTCTGATACCTTAGCCTGAATCAAGACAGTAGTACCAAACTGTATTAGAGTTCACTGTATTATTCATCACCTCATGTTCAGATACACACACACATGCACACACACACACACACACACACACACACACACACACACAAAGTCAGTTTAAGGAAAAAAAATTATTAATTTTATTAAATCTTGACCCTTGAGTAGACTTCTTTTTAATATTCTGTGACAAAATAGGAAATACACTTCTGCTGGATCCCAAAGTTTTTTGTTTTGTTTTGTTTTTTGGCCGTGCTGTGCAGCTTGCAGGATCTCAGTTCCCCAACCAGGGAAAGAACCTGGGCTGGCAGTGAAAGCCTGGAATCCTAACCACTAGGCCACCGGGGAACTCCCTAGCTACTTTTTAATGTAACACCAGTTTTACTTTAAAGAATGTCAGATAGACAAATTATAGTTATTTTGACTTAGGTATTTGACAGACAAATGAATTAAAGGAAGCTGCCACTTGAAGGAAAACAACTGACAATCTTTTCAACAGTGATAAAATTAGAGTCTTCAGACAAAAACAAGAATTCTGAAAAACCTGCATCTGCTACCATGAACTTAACAGCTTCCTAATATTAAAGACTTTTCAGATAAGACTTGTGGTGGTATTAAACAATGTGATTTTTAAAATATTGTATATAAGCCACGTCAACATTTGGAAGATCTCCATGTCTCAGTGAGCCAATTTTTTCCATCTGACCAAAGTGTGATGTTACAAAATTATGCATGGGGAAGAGATCCACTCAAAGTGCAAGATAAACCAACAGATTTTTTTTTAACATCTTTATTGGAGTATAATTGCTTTACAATGGTGTGTTAGTTTCTGCTTTATAACGAAGTGAATCAGCTATACATATGACCAATAGATTTTAATGCATCAGAGTGCTAAAAGTTCTCAGATTTGGCTTCTACACTGCAACTACCCTTTAAGAAACTATCTCTTGTTGAATTTTGGTGTAGCATCAAAGAAGAATACCCACAATTATCTGAAAAGGCTTTATAAATATTCCTTTCTGGGCTTCCCTGGTGGCGCAGTGGTTGAGAGTCCGCCTGCCGATGCAGGGGACACGGGTTAGTGCCCCGGTCCGGGAAGATCCCACATGCCGTGGAGCGGCTGGGCCCGTGAGCCACGGCCGCTGAGCCTGCGCGTCCGGAGCCTGTGCTCCACAACGGGAGAGGCCACAACAGTGAGAGGCCGCGTACCGCAAAAAAAAAAAAAAAAAATATTCCTTCCTTATCCAACTAAATTATCTGTGTGAGGTCAGATTTTCTTCATATATTTCAACTAAAAGGAAATCATTAATGCAGAAGTACATATAAGAATCCAGCTGGCTTCTACTAAGCCAGATATTAAAGAGATTCATAAAAATATAAAACCATGCCACTCTTCTCACTAATATTTCTTTGAAGTGTTTTGGAAAATATAAGGAGTTCTGAAACCAAAAAGTTTGAGAACCACTGTTCTACATCAGTCTAAGGACCTCCACTTTCTTATTACTCAGTTGAGTCTGAAGCCTGATTTTTCAGGCAAAATAGAAGCCTGGAGATCAGAGTCAATTATATAGAAGATGAGTGGAAAAATATCTGATCAGATAAATGTCTGACTGCAAAACTCTGCGTTGGATATTTTTTCATTCCAAAGCCAAGGAAAAATTATTTTTTGATTATATATCATTCTCTTTATAATGCTTGTACCTCCACCCGAATAGATATCTGAAAGCTACTAATTCAAAGCACATTTAAGAGGAAGAAAGCAACCAGTCTCTTTAAAGAACTTCAAATTAAACATCTGACATCCCCTCCCAAGGCAGATTCATACTTAACAGAATAAAACTTATTGAATTTCTATTCAATAACAAATGGAACAAGAAGAAAAATAGCTATAAAACTTAAACTGAATAACAGAGGCCTTTTATTCTGTATGATATATTTTAGTTTTAAGATTTATTTCTAGGTGTATTATAATCAGACATAGATGACTCTAAATTATTTGAAATATAGGTTATGGGAGATTCGTTAGACAAGCTTTTCTTGAACACCTTACATATTCAAATTAAACACTGTGCAGGAGATAAAACTGCTAATATCGTCCCATCCTTCTAGGACACCAAAGACACACATTATACATGGGTCTCTATACATACGGAGTTTATTCAGTCTGCGGCTTATTAATTCCAGTGCTTAAAATGGCACCACAGTCTGTTTAACACCCTAATTGAAAAAAATCTTCTCTATCCATGTACTACCAGGCTCAGTGTTTCAACTCTGAAACCCAGAGAAGATCTTACTGGGTATATAGTTCCCTCATGCAACATGGTACCTAAACTTCTTAAAATGCATTTATTTTTTTAATTGAAGAATAGTTGATTTACAATGTTATATTAGTTTCAAGTGTACATTATATTCCATTTAAAGTTATTATAAAATATTGGTTATATTCCTTGTGCTGTACAAAATGCACTTAAATTTACTAATTTTCAAAGACTGATTTCTAGATTTACCATGAGACGTAGATGGCCCTGAAAAAAGTAGTTAAGAAGCTGGTCTGTCACAAATTGTCTATCACATTATAGTAATGGTATAAACTAATTTAGAATATGGCATGTCAAACTGATGGATTTGGTATCCAGTTTGTTCATTCATTCATTCAATATTTACTGAATACCTGCTATGTGCCTGGTACTATGCTGGATACTAGGGATAGCATGATAACTAAGACAGAGACGGTTCTTGCCCTCAGGGTGCTTAAGGCCAGGCCAGGGAAACAGACATTAAGCAAACAGTTGCATAATTATTTAGTTAGACATATAACACACTCCTGGTCTCAGCTAATCGTCCATCCTGCTGGCTTCCAGTGAGATTCCTATACTAGGAATCAAAAAATTCCTCAAAGCCCATCCATAACAGACTCTAGATTAGCATCAATGCCTTGAAATAAATGCCACACACCTATTAGAGCCTTAGGATCTTTCAAGAAAAACCAACTAAGTGTCAGTGTTCAGATTTGCTGATGGGGTCAAAGTTAAACAAATCAGAGTCCAGAATAAGAAATCACTACATATGGGGGAGGGGAGGACACAAGCATTTCAGATCTTACACCTGAGTCAGATGATAAATCATCAACTTTTCCTAACTATAGTAATTGCTTCCTCCATATTTAAGTTTTGTGACATTATCAAAAAGCTTGCATCAAATTTTGTTTAAACATAAAATGATTTAACAGTCTATTTTGCTAGTTTTCTTACTTTATATGAGGAAAAACTCCAAGACCATCTAGGTATTAATTAAATTAGAAATAGTTCTATCAAATTTTATATTTTAAAAACATTTTACCATTATTAAAAGTCAGCTCCTTATTTAAGATTTAGAAGACTTTTGATGTCCCAAGGAATACTTTAAATATGATTTTATTTGTTAGAAATCTGGTTTTAATTCCACATTCTCTTTTATTTTTTATAGTCCTACTGCAAATAAACAAAAATTTTTCTTCAACTTTCTCCATGTTCTGATTTAAATAGAAAAACATTAATACAGATGAGGAACAAACATTGACATGTTTATTTTCCTTTAAAACATCTGTCAAAAATAAAATATGCACTCCATTCTTACATTTATATGTATATAAATTAACCACAATAGTCTCTCTTTACTTTATACTTTACCTTCATAGCCCTCCTATCCTTAAACACACGCATACACGCACAAACACAAACACCTTAGTTCTCTTCCCTTTACCTGTCTCCAGGCTATTTCCCCCTCCCTTCAATGCCAAATTTACCAAGCCCACCACTTTATTTCCTTCACAATCTCTCTTAGCCTCTAATCTGGATTCTGTTCTGAGTACTCTACCATAACTGTAATCTCAAGTCACCAATGATTTCCATGTTTATATAGGCCAAATGGGCTTTTCTCATTTCTCATTCTCAGTGAGCTCTGTGACACCCAATACTGCTGACCACCTCCTTTATGAACTCTTCTTCCTTGACCTCCATGTTTTAAAATAAAACTAAGTTGATTTTTTTCCACTTTCATCTGTAGTACTATTCCAGTTCTCCTTCTATATCTCTAATCATTTCCTCTGTGTTTCCCTGGTAGCTCTTATTTCTCCTACACTATTACTCTACATAGCATGGTTCTTGGGTTTCTTTCCACAGGGCTTTATCTTTGGTCTTGCCCTCTTTGGAAAATGAACCTAAAGCAACTCAAACGATGTTTTGAACAGACAGATCAGTGGAATTAAGTTCCAAGTTGAATATTCTGAAGGATAAGGCAGCATTTGGACATAAAAGTGCTAGAAAGGCAATATAGGGAAGTGGCCAGAAACACAGACTCTGGAGCCAGACTCTCAGTTAAATTCTGGCTCAGTCACTTCCGAACTATGTCACATTGGACAAATTAATTAACCTCTCTGTGCCTTAGGCTCCTCATCTGTAAAATGAGGACAATAATCGTACGTACCTCAGGATTAAAGACTGGCATATTATAAGCGCTATAAAGATCATTATTAAATAAATTACAAGACCACCATCTATTAAAAAATCAAACTCATTAATTTATAGGTCTACCTTGTAACTCAACATTTTGGTTTTGTTATGGTTGTTTTTCAAAACCCTTAAAATGTTCTAACTCCAACTGACTGAGAGTCACTCTAGTAACTTTAAAGAGTTTTAACACAATACTATAGATTTCTAAGAGGACAGTGTTCACACACAGCAACACATATACACACATATACCTACACACACACACACACACACACACACACACACACACACACACAGAGTTAGAAGAATACTATAAATTTCTAGAGCGAAAAGGAAAATGCAAATCTGCTCTAACTTTATCATTTTACAGATCAGGAAACTGAAGATAGGAGAGACAAGTTATTTGTCCAAAGTCAAATAGTAAGTGACAGAATTGGGGCTAAAATGCAAGTCACTAAGGCCTGTATCTATGAATTATTTAAAAAACATTTTTCCTCACATATTCATAATGTGAAGAAATATCTTTTCTTAGAATGCAGTTTTGCTTTCAGGAAATGTTTTCTTCCCTCATTATGAAAAATCTGAAATTTTATGAGAAGGAAACTATCAAAACTTTATCAATTATTAAATCCTACCTGAAGAATCAGGGTAACTTTAGATGTCTTTCTTTAGAAGTCATTCTATTCTGTAGCTAAAAGTTTGTCCACATCAAAGTAGACTATATATTTTAAACTTTTTCATGGTTATTCAATATACAAAAGTAATTTTAAACATTCATTGAGAAAAATTTCCTTCTTTGTCTCTGCAAACCCCATCTCTACTAATCTTTTGAACAGCAGGACATAAAAGATAAGGTAAAAAGGCACAAATAAACAGCAGTTTGAGTCCTAACATTTATTTAGGACGTGCTCTGCACAGTCTGCAGTACATTGCAACAGACCTTGTAGAAAGACAAAACAGAAGGAATAGACTTTATCCCTGCCCAGAGAAAGCATGCCAGCTAAAAAAGGAGCCTAAACAAATGCATATGAAAAACACATTATAAAATAAAGACTACCAAATAGAGCACAAGAATAACGAACAGTTGGAAAATTATCCTGACTCAGATGGACTTGCCCACTATCCTGAGAATTTTGAAGACTTCAAATTATTCATGAGTTATAAATTCTTTGTGCCCATGGCTATTCTACTTACAAGTCTAGTTACAGAGACTGTTGAACAATCATTTTTCAAACATAAAACAAGTTATATTACAGTATGCAATTGAAAAATCCAAATAACAGGTTGTTTTTTTTTTTTTTAACGTTAGCTAGGAATCTGTTACAGAGCCAAGGAACAAATGACTAAATCCCCTAAAACCACACAACAGTAACTCATATTTAACAAGGAGCTTGAGATCAAAAGTTTCTGATCTCAAGAATCCGGCATGCCATATACAGAATGCATAATAAAATGCATTTACACATGCACAAAAACCACTCTTCTCTATGAGAAGTTCTAGAGTACCAATCATTAAAATACTGTCTATTTTGGCTAAAGTACTTCCTTTTTAAGACACAGCAAAGATTTTTTTTCCTCAAATGTTTTAAAAAGAAACCAGAAGCTCTCAAAGCCTATTTATTCTATTCTCTTGGTTTGAAATCTGAAGCTATACTATAACCTTTCAGACCATTAAGTTATTCTTTACTATTATCAAAGTGTAACCTAATAAAGCACTTAATCTACAATCAGGTAATTAACAAACAAAAAATTTTAATTGTTATGCAATAACTCCAGCAAAAGTGTCCAGCAGATATGGCAACAAAACATGGTTGGTTTTGGAGGAATACAGTAATTTTGCTATTTAAATATTCAGCAATCTAAAATGCAGCACCAGGGCTTCCCTGGTGGCGCAGTGGTTGAGAGTCCGCCTGCCGATGCAGGGGACACGGGTTTGTGCTCTGGTCTGGGAAGATCCCACATGCCGCGGAGCGGCTGGGCCCGTGAGCCATGGCCGCTGAGCCTGCGCGTCTGGAACCTGTGCTCCGCAACGGGAGAGGCCACAACACTGAGAGGCCTGCGTACCGCAAAAAAAATAAAAATAAAAAAATAAAAAAAAATAAAATGCAGCACCAGCATGTAAAGGAAAAAAAATCATTGTATTAAATTTGAACACTTCAATTATTGCCCTAGTTCTACTGCTTACCATTTTTGTGTCCTGAGAGAAGCTACTTAACCTCTCTGTGCCTCAATTTTTCCATCTGTAAAACAGGACTAGGAATACTTACTTTATTATATGTAAGGAACTAACAAGATGATATATGTGAAAGGGGTTTGTAAACTATAATGGCCGTATACATTAAAGGTGTCCGTATTTGTATATAAATGAAAGAGAAAATGGATATATAATGTTACTGATGTAATCATTAAGTAAATTCAGGTTAAGTGGATCCTCAGACAACTCTGTTCTATTTTTTACAATGTGCCTAAGACCTGGATAAGAGTAAATCTCAAAGTAAGCTAACAATTATTTAGAAAAAGCCCTCTAAAAGAAGTTTTTGAAAAAGTCTCTTCTAAGATAAGACTTCTTTTTAATGCAAGTATCTTTCCAAACTCATTTAGTCACATTTTTTTTTCCCAGCCAGAGAAAGAATCTGGCTAAAAGGCCATGAAAGCAGAGATAAGAAAATGGCCAAACTCCAAGATCCATGTGCACACTCAAGTTGTGAAGTTCCAAAACAACAGAAGCTGTATCCTTTTGAAGTAGACTTTGTAAACTAATTTCCTTTGATTTCTAAGGAAATTCCTCTTGCCTCTGAAGATTTTATATAAAGTTATATATACTAAACAAAACTTTCTAAGAAATAAATAATATACATTAAGAAAATATGCCATTCTTCCAAGCATGTATTAGGTATTAATCTAGGCATTAATTTATAAAATATCATTGCCATTCTGTGAAACTCTCTATTATGGCCTTCCATGGGAATAAACCTTCGGCAAACCTTTTGAACCAATAACATCACCAGTCAACCTTTCTGCATTAATTAGCATCTTTCCTATTCTTTGTCCAAAGTTTCAAGTTTCTGGCTCATGCTGCTTGAATCTGTAGAGATACTAGACACCATCCCTTCTCCACAAAAGAAAGCAGTGAGGTCTAACAACAATCCACTCCCAAATGACTCTGCCAAATATTAAAAAAACGAGGATGCAAGTACCTCAAAGTTCTCCCTATTGACTATTAAACATTTCACAGTCGAACATTTCACCAAGGTGATTTTTTTTAGCTCTAAAGCTTAGATTCAGAAACAAGCACAAAGCTGATGCATCTCTGGCTAGTACAACCATAAATAAAGAAAAGACAGGTCATCTCTAACTGAATTTCCTGCTGGACTTCACTGTTTATGTTACTTCTTAGATCAGTGAAACAGATTTAAATTTCTCCAAGCAAAACATGTAAATATACCCTTTAAATGATTATGGAAAACAATGAACTTCCATCACTGTGACATCTCTTAGTGAACCATACCTAAAATTGTTCTGTTTAATAAGCACTGAGTGGCTAGCATTGTGCTGAGTGTCAGGAGTGGTAATAAAAAAGCACGTGACACTTCCTGCCTTTCAGAGGCTTATGATACAGATGAGAAGACAAGCCTTTTAGATCAAACAACTAGGGACCAATACAAGAAAGAACTTTTTTTTTTTTAAAGCAGGTGTTGTGTAGCATAATAAACAGTTTATGAAGCTCTAAGGGCCCACCACAATCATTTTCTCAGAAGAGTGGCCCAGGCTGTTCCTTTTGCATAGTTGCTGGCTTACAAAGCAAAAGAATACATTTAATGAAATCAACACTATTTCCCTGGTCACAAAAGAATGGACCACGGATCATGAGCCAGGGTTATCACAGCAATTCTACCCAACTATATATATAATCAGATCCTCTTTCTGCTTAGGGAGTCTGAATGAGCAATGTGTGAAAAAGACTAAAATGGAATTACTGGAGCTGCTGCTGAATCAGGAGTGACAACAAGCCACTATTTCAATTTTCCATGAGGGCAAGTGTATGTTCCAAGCTATGAAGCATAAGAGTTGCTTTATTAAATAATGGTATACTAAACAGTCAAGAGCTACATCTACTTTTTTAGATATTAAAATATTCTTTTAAACACATGTCCAATTATACAATAAAACCACATCATTTGCTTATTGGCTCTGTTAAGTCTGGTTTATACTAAGCAAAACCTTGAGGCATGAGAATCCCTATATTTCTTAATTTCTAATGTAATCGCACAGTATCAATTACAATAATTTCTGTCAATGAAATTAAGAGCCTAAATGAAAGAAAAAGTCTACCTCTTTCTACACAAGAAATGATGCCACTTGCCTTTTTGATGAAACTGTTAGAATATTTTATATGGAAAAATGAAAAAAAAAACTAAGCATGAGATCATTATGTCTTTCATTTTCACTTTAGCAAGAACAAAAAGAACAATCCAGGATTTAAGAATCAAATTCCTGTCCAATGACACTATTTATAGTCATGATGATAAAATTAACTTCCTTATCCCAACTGTTAAAACAAAATAAAGAAAGAAAAAGTGAAAAAGGATGCTGTCTCTCTCTAACTACTGTTATCTAGTTAAGTTCATGCTTATCCTCACTTTACCTTGATATAAAACACTAAGATATGATAAATCAGTAATTAGGAAATGAAAAACTCAAACAGAATGTGAAAGAGAGTCCTAACAGTTTTCTTAAACATGAGAATGTTTTTTCTACAACATCAAAGGATTGGAGGGAGGGTGATAAATAATTTTCTAGTAGCACTTTTCACAGCAAACTAATGAGAAGTAGCTTTTACAAATGCAAGAAACGTAATGCATTTATTTAAAAAAAAGAACACCATTCAGGCTTCCCTGGTGGCGCAGTGGTTGGGAGTCCGCCTGCCGATGCAGGGGACGCGGGTTCGTGCCCCGGTCCAGGAGGATCCCACATGCTGCGGAGCGGCTGGGCCCGTGAGCCGTGGCTGCTGGGCCTGCACGTCTGGAGCCTGTGCTCCGCAGCAGGAAAGGCCACAGCAGCGAGAGGTCTGCGTACCGCAAAAAACAAAACAAAACAAAACAAAACAAAGGACACCATTCATCTTCCTTTGTAAAAATACAGTCCCTTTAAGGCTAGGATAATTTTCTTCATAACAAATACTTGTTCTCTTCCCTAGAAAAATGTTACTAGTCGTAAGGTCAATCTGTGGCTTGACAATTGCTACTTTTAATATATACTGTTCTGTTTTCATCAAATAATAGAGAAATTATCCCAAACCTAAGAAAATGTATTCAGCTATTTCAGTGTTAAAAATATTCTTTTGTGGTAACTTCCATAACATATACTTCAACACATTCATTTTAACATGTATCAAGTCTCTTCTTCGTAGTGCTGGATCCCATCTTAAAAAGTTTACTCCTGGGCTTCTCTGGTGGCGCAGTGGTTGAGAGTCTGCCTGCCGATGCAGGGGACGTGGGTTCGTGCCCCAGTCCAGGAGGATCCCACATGCCACGGAGCGGCTGGGCCTGTGAGCCATGGCCGCTGAGCCTGCGTGTCCGGAGCCTGTGCTCCACAACGGGAGAGGCCACAACAGTGAGAGGCCCACGTACCACACACACACAAAAAAGTTTACTCCCACCCCCCAACCCCTGCCAACTTTAAACATGATTGTGTCAACCCAAAGCTAATACTAAGCTCTGGTCAGCCAATACAGTTGGAGCCTTGCTGAAACCCTGTTCTCAGCTGCCCCCTTGCTGCTGAAAATGAACTTGGAGGCTGGCACAGTATAGAAATATACCAGCTATGTCTGAGAGAATAAGCTGAACACAGGAAATTTTTGAGAAAAGGCAGAAATCATGAGATACCATCACTATAGTATTCCAAATCTCCTAACATATTTGATTAATAACTAAAAACACATGAAATGTTTGGTTTCCCTAATCTTCAAGTGTCAAAGTTCTCTGGTCCAAAATTCTGAGCTGCTAGATATTTATACCTTAGGAAAAGCATTGAGTTAACTGAGAATTTCAGTGACAGTGAGTGGTGACAATAATCAGAGAATGAATCGTTTATTGTTAGCATATGCTTATTTCTATCATACACTCTCTACATCCTTTAAAAAAAAAAGACAAAGAAAAAGAAAAGCCTAGGATACAAACTACCAAGGAATTCTAATTCATTCATGTGTTACTGGTTTAACATACAGCACTGTAACCGAGATATTCATATGGCAACTCTATGCAGAATGTATTTTCATTTTAGAGGAAAAGCAGATGGAATGAAAGTAAGCTTTGCATTTTTTCCCCATTTAGTCTCACATTTGTAACATAAAGTGCTCGTATAAACATTTACTTTTATATAAGCTAACTGATTATCTTACACATTCTTCACTAGCAAGAGTAAATGCTTGATGAAGTACAGAGAAAAGAGGGATAGAAAGTCTCAGGAATAGAGCCTAAAAAGACATTTTTATGTTTATACCTCTCCACTGGTTATAGACAAACAAATAATATGTTGGTTATAAACAAACAAAGAATAAAAATCAATAAGCAGCTTATATTTTCTAAATATTGCCTGGCATCAACTCCATGTTTCCACTTCATAACGCTGAACAGCTCAAAATCAAGCTTGTGTTATAGCACTTAGGCTGTTCCACTCATACAATTTATTTTATATTGCTTCCTATCTCTCATATCTTTTTATCTTCCACAGCATTCAGCTCAGTGCCTCATATATAGCAGGTATTCAAAACTATTTCTTTTATTCTTTCAAAGTGAACTTACCCTTCGAAACGACACAACATAAAACGTGTCTCCCCTTCTGTGGATGGCTTCAAAAAAGTCTTGATAACTTCTGGGTGAAGCATAATACACCTGTAGCTCACTCCCTGAGTTCCTGCTGAAGTAAGAAAATGGCAAAGTGGCAAAGTGTTCTTTAACGAATAAATTTCTATCCTCTCAAAAACGCTTCCCATTCTGAATTGTAAGAATCTCTCTCAACCAAAATATTAGTAGTATTTTGGCAGCAATTTTTATAGTAACATTTTGAAAAGCTCAAGGTCAGGATATTTGTAAGATCCAACTCACTAAAGCCAAAACTCTCATTTCTGTATCAAGGCTCTAAAATGTACCAGTCAAGTGCATTGCAAAGCATGTAAAAAAAAAATAGAAGTACCAGAAAATAGATTTCTGCATTGGTTTGCATGATTTTAAAATTTTGGTAACATAAATTAAGTCTGAGGAAAAGTTATCTTTCACCGTTCTGTCAAATGTGTGAAGGTGCACTTGTCTATGAGGCTGTGTGAAAGGTGAAAAGCACTTAGGATTTGGAAACAAATACACCTGGCTCTGAATTCCTGCTCCGCCTCTCAACTGGATATTCTTGGGGAAATCAATCTCTGAGGAACCTCAGTTTCCTCATCAATAAAATGAGGGTAACCACATAAACCTTTCAGGACTGTTACTGGGGTCAGAGATGTTAGTACCAAGCATGGGTCCTCTTCCATGGGAGTCACTCAACAACTGCTAGCCATAGATATTAAAAGTACCAAGTCAGTGCCTTGGTAAAATTATAACTAAAATTATAATACCTCAGAGCACATCTTATCCCAAAAGATATACTCAAATGATATTAATATAGTTCTTAATAATATTTTCAGGGTCTTTTATTGTTTAGCACAATAAGCCAACACCCAAAAGTTAGAGTTAAAAAAAAAAAGACTTCATTTTTCTTCAAAAAGAAAAATCATATTCTTTTATGCCTTCAATCAAACTTTTATTAACTTAAGAGGAGGGCAAGATTGACCTAAAAGGAAATTATAACTGAGTCATAAGAACTTCCTTTGAAATAATTTCACGTGCTCAAGAGGCCATCTCTGACTGTAATACTTTGAATATACAGTCAATTCTTATTATTTATGGTAGTTATAGTCCTATAAAGTCAGTGCAAACACTGAATTAGCAAACACTGAACCATTCTCCTAAGGGAAATACAGGTTAGGTTCCTGTGAAGGCTTAGTTACAGCATTTTTTTCCCTGAATTTTTAAAATTTATTTTTTTATACAACAGGTTCTTATTAGTCATCAATTTTATACACATCAGTGTATAAATGTCAATCCCAATCGCCCAATTCACCCCCCCACCACCACCACCGCCCTGCCGCTTCCCCCCTTGGTGTCCATACGTTTGTTCTCTACATCTGTGTCTCAATTTCTGCCCTGCAAACTGGTTCATCTGTACCATTTTTCTGGCTCCACATATATGCGATAATATACAATATTTGTTTTACTCTTTCTGACTTACTTCACTCTGTATGACAGTCTCTAGAGCCATCCACGTCTCAACAAATGGCTCAGTTTCATTCCTTTTTATGGCTGAGTAATATTCCATTGTATATATGTACCACAACTTCTCTATCCATTTGTCTGTCGATGGGCATTTAGGTTGCTTCCATGACCTGGCTATTGTAAATAGTGCTGCAATGAACATTGGGGTGCATGTGTCTTTTTGCATTATGGATTTCTCTGGGTATATGCCCAGTACTGGGATTGCTGGGTCACATGGTAATTCAATTTTTAGTTTCTGAAGGAACCTTCATACTGTTCTCCATAGTGGCTGTTATCAATTTACATTCCCACCAACAGTACAAGAGGGCTCCTTTTTCTCCACACCCTCTCCAGCATTTGTTGTTTATAGATTTTCTGGTGATGCCCATTCTAACTGGTGTGAGGTGATACCTCATTGTAGTTCTAATTTGCATTCCTCTAATAATTACTGATGTCGAGCAGCTTTTCATGTGCTTCTTGGCCATCTGTATGTCTTCTTTGGAGAAATGTCTATTTAGGTCTTCTGCCCATTTTTGATTTCGGTTGTTTGTTTTTTTAATATTGAGCTGCATGAGCTGTTTATATATTTTGGAGATTAATCCTGGGTCTGTTGATTCGTTTGAAAATATTTTCTCCCATTCTGAGGGTTGTCTTTTTGTCTTGTTTATGGTTTCCTTTGCTATGCAAAAGCTTTCACGTTTCCTTAGGTCCCATTTATTTTTGTTTTCATTTCCATTACACTAGGACGTGGATCAAAAAAGATCTTGCTGTGATTTCTGTCAAAGAGTGTTCTTCCTATGCTTTCCTCTAACAATTTTATAGTATCCAGTCTTACACTTAGGTCTCTAATCCATTTTGAGTTTATTTTTGTGTATGGTGTTAGGGAGTGTTCCAATTTCATTCTTTTACATGTAGCTGTCCAGTTTTCCCAGCACCACTTATTGAAGAGACTGTCTTTTCTCCATTGTATATCTTTGCCTCCTTTGTCATAGATTAGTTGACCATAGGTGCGTGAGTTTATCTCCAGGCTTTCTATGCTGTTCCATTGATCTATGTTTCTTTTTTTGTGCCAATACCATATTGTGTTGATTACTGTAGCTTTGTAGTATAGTCTGAAGTCAGGGAGTCTGATTCCTCCATCTCTGTTTTTTTCCCTCAAGATTGCTTTTGCTCTTCAGGGTCTTTCAGGTCTCCATACAAATTTTAAGATTTTTTGTTCTAGTTCTGTAAAAAATGCCACTGGTAATTTGATAAGGATTGCACTGAATCTGTAGCTTGCTTTGAGTAGTATAGTCATTTTCACAATGTTGATTCTTCCATCCAAGAACATGGTATATCTCTCCATCTTTTTGTATCACCTTTAATTTCTTTTATCAGTGTCATAGTTTTCTGCATACAGGTCTTTTGTCTCCCTAGGTAGGTTTATTCCTAAGTATTTTATTCTTTTTGCTGCAATGGTAAATGAGAGTGTTTCCTTAACTTCTCTTTCAGATTTTTCATCTTTAGTGTATAGGAATGCAAGAGATTTCTGTGCATTAATTTTGTATTCTGCAACTTTACCAAATTCATTGATTAGCTCTAGTAGGTTTCTGGGGGCATCTTTAGGATTCTCTATGTATAGTATCATGTCATCTGCAAACAGTGACAGTTTTACTTCTTCTTTTCCAATTTGTATTCCTTTTATTTCTTTTTCTTCTCTGACTGCCATGGCTAGGACTTCCAAAACTATGTTGAATAATAGTGGTGAGAGTGGACATCCTTGTCTTGTTCCTGATCTTAGAGAAAATGCTTTCAGTTTTTCACCATTGAGAATGATGTTTGCTGTGGGTTTGTCATATATGGCCTTTGTTATGTTGAGGTAGGTTCCCTCTATGCCCACTTTCTGGAGTTTTTATGATAAATGGGTGTCGAATTTTGTCAAAAGCTTTGTCTGCATGTATTGAGATGATCATATGGTTTTTATTCTTCAATTTGTTAATATGGTGTATCACATTGATTGATTTGCATATATCGAAGAATCCCTGCATCCCTGGGATAAATCCCACTTGATCATGGTATATGATCCTTTTAATGTGTTGTTGGATTCTGTTTACTAGAATTTTGTTGAGGATTTTTACATCTATATTCATCAGTGATATTGGTCTGTAATTTTCTTTTTTTTTTTGTAGTATCTTTGTCTGGTTTTGGTATCAGGGTGATGGTGACCTCATAGACTGTGTTTGGAAGTGTTCCTTCCTCTGCAATTTTTTGGAAGAGTTTGAGAAGGATGGATGTTAGCTCTTCTCTAAATGTTTGATAGAATTCTCCGGTGAAGCCATCTGGTCCTGGACTTTTGTTTGTTGGAAGACTTTTAATCACAGTTTCAATTTCATTACTTGTGATTGGTCTGTTCACATTTTCTATTTCTTCCTGGTTCAGTCTTGGAAGGTTATACCTTTCGAAGAATTTGTCCATTTCTTCCAGGTTGTCCATTTTATTGGCATAGAGTTGCTTGTAGTAGTCTCTTAGGATGCTTTGTATTTCTACGGTGTCTGTGGTAACTTTTCCTTTTTCATTTCTAATTTTATTGATTTGAGTCCTCTCCCTCTTTTTCTTGATGAGTCTGGCTAATGGTTTATCAATTTTGTTTATCTTCTCAAAGAAGCAGGTTTTAGTTTTATTGATCTTAGCTTTTGTTTCTTTGTTTCTATTTCATTTATTCCTGCTCTGATCTTTATGATTTCTTTCCTTCTGCTAACTTTGGGTTTTGTTTGTTCTTCTTTCTCTAGTTCCTTTAGGTGTAAGGTTAGATTGTTTATTTGAGATTTTTCTTGTTTCTTGAGGTAGGCTTGTATATATGAACTTCCTTCTTAGAAGTGCTTTTGCTGCATCCCATAGGTTTTGGATCGTCGTGTTTTCATTATCATTTGTGTCTAGGTATTTTTTGATTTCCTCTTTGATTTCTTCAGTGATCTCTTGATTATTTAGTAATGTATTGTTTAGCCTCCACGTGTTTGTATTTTTTACGTTTTTTCCCCCGTAATTCATTTCTCATCTTATGGCGTTGTGGTCAGAAAAGATGCTTGATACGATTTCAGTTTTCTTAAATTTACTGAGGCTTGATTTGTGACCCAAGATGTGATCTATCCTGGTGTATGTCCCGTGTGCCCTTGAGAAGAAAGTGTAATCTGCTGTTTTTGGATGGAATGTCCTATAAATGCCAATTAAATCTATCTGGTCTACTGTGTCATTTAAAGCTTCTGTTTCCTTATTAATTTTCTGTTTAGATGATCTGTCCATTGGTGTAAGTGAGGTGTTAAGGTCCCCCACTATTAGTATATTACTGTCGATTTCCTCTTTTATAGCTGTTAGCAGTTGCCTTATGTATTGAGGTGCTCCTATGTTGGGTGCATGTGTATTTACAATTGTTATACCTTCTTCTTGGATTGATCCCTTGATCATTACGTAGTGTTGTTCCTTGTCTCTTTTAACATTCTTTATTTTAAAGTCTATTTTATCTGATAGGAGTATTGCTACTCCAGCTTTCTTTTGATTTCCATTTGCATGGAATATCTTTTTCTATCCCCTCACTTTCAATGTGAATGTATCCCTAGGTCTGAACTGGGTCTCTTGTAGACAGCATATATATGGGTCTTGTTTTTGTATCCATTCAGCAAGCCTGTGTCTTTTGGTTGGAGCATTTAATCCATTCACTTTTAAGGTAATTATCAATATGTATGTTCCTATGACCATTTTTTTAATTGTTTGGGGTTGCTTTTGTAGTTCCTTTTCTTCTCTTGTGTTTCCCACTTAGAGAAGTTCCTTTAGCATTTGTTGTAGAGCTGGTTTGGTGGTGCTGAATTCTCTTAGCTTTTGCTTGTCTGTAAAGCTTTTTATTTCTCCATCAATTCTGAATGAGATCCTTGCCGGGCAGAGTAATCTTGGTTGTAGGTTCTTCTCTTTCATCACTGTAAGTATATCATGCCACTCCCTTCCCACTCCCTTCTTGCTTGTAGAGTTTCTGCTGAGAAATCAGTTGTTAACCTTATGGGAGTTCCCTTGTATGTTATTTGTCATTTTTCTCTTGCTGCTTTCAATAATTTTTCTTTGTCTTTAATTTTTGCCAATTTGATTACTATGTGTCTCAGCTTGTTTCTTCTTGGGTTTATCCTGTATGGGACTCGCTATGCTTCCTGGACTTAGTGGCTATTTCCTTTCCCATGTTAGGGAAGTTTTCGACTATAATCTCTTCAAATATTTTCTCGGGCCCTTTCTCTCTCTCTTCTCCTTCTGGAACCCCTATAATGCGAATGTTGTTGCATTTAATGTTATCCCAGAGGTCTCTGAGGCTGTCTTCATTCCTTTTCATCCTTCTTTCTTTATTCTCTTCCATGGCAGTGAATTCTACCATTCTGTCTTCCAGGTCACTTATCCATTCTTCTGCCTCAGTTATCCTGCTATTGATTCCTTCTAGTGTAGTTTTCATTTCAGTTATTGTATTGTTCACCTCTGTTTGTTTGGGTCTTCTGGGTCTTTGTTAAACATTTCTTGCACCTTCTTGATCTTTGCCTCCATTCTTTTTCTGAGGTCCTGGATCATCTTTACTATCATTATTCTGAATTCTTTTTCTGGAAGGTTGTCTATCTCCACTTCATTTAGTTATTTTTCTGGGGTTTTATCTTGTTCCTTCATCTGGTACATAGCTCTCTGCCTTTTCATCTTGTCTATCTTTCTATGAATATCGTTTTTGTTCCACAGGCTGCAGGACTGTAGTTCTTCTTGCTTCTGCTGTCTGCCCTCTGGTGGATGAGGCTCTCTCAGTTACAGCATTTTTATCAACTGATCAATATATAACCCTGTTTTATGTGTTTCTATTTAAAGACACCTTCTTTAACAAACTCTGTTCACTCATTAACACTGAACTCACAGTCAATAGCAGTATATCTCATGCATGAATGAAGCTTTCTAACGTGTGTATTTTCTCCACATGGCACAATACAGCTTTCTCAAGCTTATGAACACTAGGCAGCACTTCAGTACTATGCTTGGGGGCCATTTTACAGGAAGAATTCACAAGCAAAAATCATAAAATGTGAAAAATATGGCACTAAATAGACCTCAAAAAGGACAACTGTTTACAGTATGAGAGCTGAAACAGGAAGGCGAAGTATTGCTTTGTTAAACTTTTGGGAATGCAAATGACCATGACAGCACTTTCAGTATTGATTTTGGGGGTAGAAATAAATTTTTGCAAGTAAGCGGATTCATAAATACGGAATATATGAATAAGGAAGGTCAACTATAATTCACTTTAAAACATTTTTTAAAGATTATTTTTTAAATAACAGTTTCAGGTTCACAGCAAACTTGAGAGGAAGGTACAGAGATTAAAAACATTTTTAACTAATGAAGAAATAATATGAATATATTTTTAAATATACACATAGTAAATGAATGAAATATTCTGGTTACAGAGAACTGTTAGTTTCTACATATACCTGAATTACCTATTTCTACAAGATAATGATGAGAACAAGTTTAAGATGGAAGAGAAGTGTGTATTTCAACCTTACTGAAATCCTAGGTATTTAAAATTCCTGGGACCCCCCTGGTGGTCCAGTGGTTAAGACTCCAAGCTCCCAATGCAGGGGGCCCGGGTTTGATCCCTGGTCAGGGAACTACATCCCACATGCTACAACGAAGATCCCATATGCCACAACTAAGACCCGGAGCAGGTGAGTGAGTGAGTGAGTGAGTGAGTGAATGAATGAATGAATGAATAAATAAATAAATAATAAAATTCCTTAGCCAAGAGCTTCCACACTTTCTTACCTGATACTAGTGGTTTCTGTGTATTGGACAGCCATGAGCTGAGAATTTGAGCCCTGTTCCAGAGCACCCTGAAAGATAAAAAATGGTTAGATGTCACATAATGTAATCATATGAAAAGCTTCCTATACTGACTCATTCTACATTTACTAAACTTCATTAAAGTATTCATAAAGTTTGTTCGGTTTTTTTTTTTTGGCTGCTTTGGGTCTTCGTTGCTGTACACAGGCTTTCTCTAGTTGCAGCGAGCGGGGTCTACTCTTCGTTGTGATGCATGGGCTTCTCATTGCGGTGGCTTCTCTTGTTGCGGAGCACAGGCTCTCGGCACACGGGCTTCAGTAGTTGTGGTGCACAAGCTCACTAGTTGTGGCGCACAGGCTTAGTTGCTCCATGGCATGTGGGATCTTCCCAGACCAGGGATCAAACCCATGTCCCCTGCATTGGCAGGCAGATTCTTAACCACTGCGCCATCAGGGAAGTCCCCGTAAAGTTGTTTTCATGAATATACTGACATATTAAGTTCACATAACTAAACACCAATATAGAAATTAGAACTCTTTTGGTCACATTCTGGGCTGAGAGGTGTGTCTTACGGACAGTAAGACATTTAAGGCACTCCCCACAAAGATTAAAGAAATAGCTCAGGACTTCCCTGGTGGCGCAGTGGTTGAGAGTCTGCCTGCTGATGCAGGGGACACAGGTCTGTGCCCCGGTCCGGGAAGATCCCACATGCCGTGGAGCGGCTGCGCCCACGAGCCATGGCCGCTGAGCCTGTGCGTCTGGAGCCTGTGCTCCACAACGGGAGAGGCCACAACAGTGAGAGGCCAGCATGCCGCAAAAAAAAAAAAAAAAAAAAAAGCTCAAAAACTTAGTCCAAGTATCACAAGGTTTATCACCAAGTCATACAAGTATTACTGAACACATAACAACTTACGTTTGTCTAAAATAATTATTTTCCGAATGAAAATTTCCTGAATTATGAAAGGTTCATAATGAAACTAGATCTTATTGTTTACTGAATTAAACACAAAGATCTTCATGCCTAAATACACCTGTGGCCTAATCCATCATAAAGATATCTCATCAATGATTCTTGGCCAGAGAACAGTCCAATCTGGAACCATTAGTGGTCCACATAGACTACACTGGAAACCTGTCTTCCATATAGCACCTGCTTTGCACTATGCTTTCTTATATACCCCAGCAGCTTTGTAAGCTGATCTTCAAAAAAGTTTTATAAGAGTATCAGAGTTCAAGAGCACATTACCAATTATTATGTTAGGAAGTGACCTTATTATTACCCTGTCGAACAGTGACTTGAATAACTGTTTAATCTTAAGATTACTAGCATTTGTTCATTACTATATCCATCCATCCTTCCTTCAGCAATCAAACTTTCATAGAGTGCCTACTACATGTACTGGTGCTACAGAATTTAACATTTGACTTTTGCCCTCTAGAAGCTTGCAGTTTAACTGGGAAGACAGATATGTAGAAATGATATAATGTGATGCTAAAATAGAAGAATATACAAAGGGTTATGGGAAGAGAAGAGGGAACAATTTTGTTTGGTGGTAGATGGAACCAATATGCAGGGATGAATAGAGGGCTTCCAATTTCTGGCTCTGTAACAAGTCAAGGGTCTAATTTTACGAAAATCTAATGTCAGGCTTACATATAGTAAGTTTAAAAATGTGTTAAACAAAAATAAAAAGCACAGATAAAATGAAAGGAAAAACAAATACATTTAAATAATAAAGTACTGTATTTATTGATATGCTTATAAAGTAAGTAGTAAATCAAGCCAAAATTAAACTACAGCTAGTGGATAAATATAAAATTTAAAATAAACATTAAATAACTGGTGAATTTTAAATGATTTTGCTACTTTGGCACACATGAAATTAGCAGAGAAGTCTGAAAGAAGCCAGACTTCATTCTCTAGGCTCAGAAATGAGTGGGTAGGATTTAAGGAAAGCTGAGTTACAGAGACATCAGGCAAACAGCAATTGATATGCCATTTACCTATCTAAGATTTACACCAATAAACAAAGGGACTTCTGAAAACTTGGCTATGAACTTCAGCATTTTTAGCTATGTGGATTTAGCAAAAGGTCACAATCGGCAAAAAAAAGTGAGACAGACATTTACATAGAAATGAGAAAGATATTAAAATCTCCAATTATGTTGCAGATTTATCTGTTTTTCCCTTTAGTTCTGTCACTTTTTTGCATTATGTTTTTGAAACTTTGTTACTTGGAGCCTATACATTTAGAATTTTTATGACTTCTTAATTTAATATGTCAAAAGATAAGGCAAAAAACTCATTTAGGCCAATAATTTTCATCTAATTTTTCATAAAGCCCATTTTACCAGCTGTGTGGAATTCTCTACTGGCAATTACCTCTTCCTGCCCCCTTTTTGCTCTTCCCCTGTGTAACAAGGGATGAAAGCCTGAAAACTATATTACCCAAACTTTTTTGCTATCAGGGTCTAGACATAATTTAGCTTCTACAAATAACATATACTTGCACCAGATTTGGAAAGCAGAAGGGAAACAGAGTCCATTTTTCCTCCAGCCACGGAGGCAGCTAACGTGTAGGCTTTGGCAGACTGGACACTGTATTCCAACGTCAGTAAACAGCTTTGGGACTCTGAGGTAACTGTGACATTAGTAATGATGTACTAACAACCAATAAAGATGCCATAACAGGTGAACAAAAAGTGCCTGAGAGGCCCAGAGAAACACATACTGGATAATCATGGAATCTCAAATGTCAGAGCTTAAGCTCATTTAGACTAACCCTCATTATTTTATAGTTGAAAACAGTCCCTTAATGGTTAAAAGTCCATGTTTCTCAATATACTTTTAATGTACTTAGGAACCTATCATGTGCTGCTTCCAATTAGTCTCCAAATAATCAAATAGCTTAGGAGTTTCCATTAGTAGATAAACAGGTAAACCTGGTGAAACATATCCCATCCCAAAATAAAACCTCTTCCTTGATTCTTACAGCTACTCCATTTCTCTGTTTCCATTAATGGGGATCATCCTGAAATAATTTTCTCTATTTCCTCATTTTATTTTTACTTCCTGAACCCACATCGCTCAGACTTTTGTCATCACCACTCCAATGAGACAACCTTCATCAAAGTCATTAACAAGTTCTAATAATCAAATCCAATGGTAATTTCCCAGTCCTCATCTTAATCAACACCTCTTAACCTCTGTAACAGTAAATCACATCCTCTTCCTTAAAAACTTTCTTTGCTTGGGTTTTTGGATACAACTATCCTACATTTTTTCCTATTCTACTGGCCAGCCACTCCTCTTCCTTCTCAAGTGCTGATTTTTCCTTGTCTTTTAACCTCTAATGTTGACGTTGTTCCAGGGTTCAGTTCCTTACCTCTTTTCTCTTCTTTTTACCTTCTCTCTAGGTGATATCATCCCAAATTAAACTTCCAGTCTCAACCTCTCCCCTATACTCCAGACCTGGATATCTGAGTAGCCACCTGACTTCTCCACTTGAATGTCTAATAGCCATCTCAAACTTAATATATCTAAAACTCTTTTTTCTTGCCTCCAACTCCTCCTTCCCTACTCTCAGTCTCAGTAAATGGCATCATCATTCATCCAGCAGCTATAGCATAGGAATTACCACTGTTTCCTTTTTATTTTACAATAGCAATTTCATCATCTATACTTTCAAAATATATTTGGCATTCAAGTACTTTCCTCCACCTTCAAATTTACCACTCTAGTATGGCCCACAATGATCTCCCACCTACACTACTGAAATGGCTTAACTGGTCTCCCTACATCCACTCATGTTCCCTGCTGTGTTCTACCTGGGGTAGCAGTTAGAGCAATCTTTTAAAAATATAAATCAGATCAAGTCACAGCCTTGCTCAAACCTCTCAATGCTGTCCTCTCGCACCTAGGATGAAAACCTAAGTTCTCACCATTGCATATGAGATTTGATATGATTTAGCCTCCTCTGTCTTTCTGACATCATCTTTGGCTACTCTCCCCTTAGTCATTGTAATCCAGCCTTACTCAACTTCTTGATGTTCCTCAAATATGCAAACTGTTTCCTCCTGAGGGTCTCTATACTTTCTATTCCCTTGGTCTAAAAGCTGTTTCTCCAGATTTTCTCCTAGACCTTTACATTTTGTCCTTCATTTTCTGCCTATGGCAAAAGCTATGTTCTCACCAAACCCCTTCTTCATCCCAAGCACATAGGAAGACTACATCTGCCTAACCTTCTGCAAGGGAGGCTGGGAAAAGTGACAGAGTTTTAGTCAACTGAACATTGACTAAAGTCCAGGCCTGATCCCTAAAACATGCTGCATAATCTTCCAAACTTTCTTCCCCAACACCCAAAGCTAAAAGCAAAGGATTTCAAGTTGCTGGGCTACAATGTGGAAGAACCTGGATTCCTTAGTCACTGCTTGGAGGAAACCCATTCTAGAGAGCTACCTCAAACTCTGGGTGAGAAACAAATTTTTATTCCATTAAACTACTGAGATTTTGAGGCTAAATGTTATAACAGCTGGTAATAACTACCTTGACAATACCTTACTCAAGTGGTATCTCTTTAGAGAAGGCTTCTCTAACCACCCAATCTAAAATAGCCACTCACCTCTCCATTCAAACTCTAACTTCCAACCCTGCTTTTTCTTTAGAGAACTTCTAATTTTTAGTATATTTATTTATTTACTTGTTTATTTATTTTTTAATTTTTTCCCTCATGATGAGAACTTTAAAGATCTACTCTCTTAGCAACTTTCAAATATACACTACAGTATTATTAACTATGGTTATCATGCAGTAAACTACATCCTCATGACTTCTTTATTTCATAACTGGAAGTCTGTACCCTCCACCCACCACCTCTGGCAACCACAATCTGTTCTCTGTATCCATGAGTTTGTTGGGTATTTTTTCAAGATTCCACATGTAAATGAGATCATACGGTATTTGTCTTTTTTTGTATGACTTATTTCACTTTACGTGTTTATTGTTTATCTTTCCCATTAGAATGTAAGTTCCATGAAGGCAGGGATTTTATCATACCCTCTACTGTATTCCCAGGGTCGAGAACAGTACCTGGCTCATTATTACTACCACAGGTAACATTTGCTGGGAGAATGCAATGTGTCAGTCTAAGTGCTTCAGAAGTAGTAATAAATAGTTGAATGACAGAAAGACTATAAATGGTGCTTTGTGGTAAACAATATTAAGATAGAAGCCCAGTTTAATAGGTTCTAAATAAGAGCTGTCATTAACCTGTAGTGCTACAAGTCTAAGTACAAAAATGCCCTCCACGGAGATGTGCCTTCACTTCTAAGCTGTCTTACATTTGAAAAGCTCTAAGAACAGAGGAGATAAACAATATCATTTATTATATTATTTGTGCCAAAAACATGTCATACAGATGTCCATGCATAAAACCCCTGGCTTGAAAGCAAATTTGAGGGAGAGAGCAGGAAACAGCACTATGTCTGAGCAGGAAATACTAGTGCTATAAAACCTAAATGAGTGCTGTGAAACCTGGGAGGAGGGTTTCAATGGCAGTGACACCTGCTTCAGTAGCAGCAGGAGGTAGTGGGAAGTGGCTAAAGTTCAAGCTTCCCAAATGTTCCAAAGAAGAGAGCAACACATCTACAGGAAGCCTTCTAACAAATATGCCAACTATTGTTCAAAGACAAGCAGAAACAAACCTGAAGAATACGGGTTTTCTGTTGATTATTTGTCGTTCTTCTCGACTTGGTCCTTTCCACTTCGTGTCTATGAACCCACCCTCGAAGTTCATGATTTAACCTATAAAATAGCTTAATTAGTTAAACATATTTCATAGAAACAGATGTCTCACCTTTGGTTGGAAATGAATTTAATCATATTCTGAGGTTCTAAAGAGCATTCCAAGTGCCTAATGGTTCAATATTCTTTTTTGATTTGAGAAAGCTGAGACACTTAATGTTATCTTTAATGACATGCATTTTTATATGGTAGCCTCCTCAATCATGAGTTCAAAATTCAAAGAAAATTAGAGCTAAATACCTGGCAAACATCAATATTGGATGCAAAGGTTTTTCCACAAAATAGTATTTCCTGTTTCTGCTCTTGGACTATGTACACACAAATACTGGAGACACTGGAGAGCACAAAACAAGTCATAGGACTCCTAACAACAAATGGATTCATTAAAGCCTTTGAAAATAATGCTTTTTTGGGGAGTAGAAAAAGAATGAATCAACTGCTCAGGAGGAGAAATTTCAAGGTACTATAATCCAAATTTTCCAACACTGGAAATTAAAAAAAAAAAAAAGCCAGTTCAAATATAACTTCCCTTTATTTTGCTTACTCTTTAGAGCAGTTGTGAAGATGTCAGACTATACTTACTTAAATATAGTTGATTACTATGTATCACAAAAAAACTGAAGCAGTTTTTGAGGTTCAAAGATAGGATCCAAAATCACAGGAAAAAATTCAAGGGAAAAGTAGATAAAGAAAAGTACACTAACGTGAAAATGACTCCAGAATCACATATCTTCAAATTATTATCTTCCTAATTTGAAGAAAAAAGTACTTTCCACTATGAATGTTACCACTGCGAGTCTAACACTTACCCTGAATTTTTATATTAATTTCATTCTTCAGTTTTCAAATAAGACATATTTAAGTATACAACCCCAATACCATCACATGAAATAGACCCATCACCATCTCTATCAGGTTGCTGGGGAAACTGGACAACAATTGATACGCCTACGGTTATTCAATAAATAATTCATAGTTTTCTCAACCACTTGGTTAATTTGAACAAATACTTTTCTAGGTTCCAAAGCTAAACACAGGAACCCACTCAGATATATCTGCAACAACTGAAAACACTCACCTGAGAGATTCTGTTGTGTTAATCAGGGGCTGACAGGGAGGTGGAGGAATATAGAGTAGTGGTTTTTCAGTTAGCACCATCAGGGCTTTGTCATTTGAAACAGAATGGTCATATCTGAAAAACAGATTTACAAAATGTGTTACCTTCTGTCTTAAATTCCTAAGACGAAGATTGCTATAAGAAAGTCATTGCTAGTATTAAGATTTCATGGAAATAAAAATACTGTATAAACAACGAAGTCCTACTGTATAGCACAGAGAACTATAGTCAATATCCTGATAAACCATAATGGAAAAGAATATGAAAAACAATGCGTCTGTGTGTGTGTGTGTGTGTGTGTGTATACACATAAAATGGAATCACTCTGCTGTACGGGAGAAATTAACTCAACATTGTAAATCAACTATACTTCAACAAAAAAAGTTTTTAATATTGTAAATAGAACATACTGCAAGAAAGAAGTGAATGTAATTTAAAAAGGAGGGAAGTATAGACCACACAGCACAAATTTCATTTTCCAATTTTCTACAGAGATTATCATGGTAGTTCACATTTATTGCTCAATTATTACGTACCTGAAACTAGGGATACAATGATAACACATGGCTCATATCTTCAATGAGCTCAAGGCATACACAGTGCTGCTGGAACAGAGGTGGTGACAAAGTAAGAGGGGAAATTGGGGGAAAGACCCACCGATTGATAGGAAAGACTTACAATTGATAGGAAAGTATTATTAACCAGGACTGAAGTTTTGTGGTCATTCTCATCTCTGTGATAACAGAACTGAATAGTCTCCTTAAAACAGTGTGTGTGGTAGGGGTAAGGGAAAGCATAAAATACTTGGTAGGAGAAAAGTAAAAGCCTTGAAAAGCTAAATATAAATTTTAGAATCCCTAATAAAACAACAGAGTGACATTAACCAGTTATTCTATTAACTTCAAAAAATATACTTTCCTAATCATCACAGTGATCTATATCATGCAAATTCATATCCAGGATGTGATGTAGGGAGCAAAATCTGAGTTGAAAATTAGAATCTGAGCTGAGGGCATTATTGTTATTTATTCCCTTCAGTCGGCTATTTTAACCTTTCTCACTAAGAAATCTTAGCTCTATCTTGAATTTCTTTATATACAATATTCTGGATTTAGAAAACTGGATATATTAAAATCTAAAAAGAAAAACTATAAGCACAAAATTGGACACAGCTAGATTTGTACTTTTCATTAATTCAATCAACAAATATTTACTGAATACCAACTGTGTGCCAGGTACTGTGCTAGGTGCTGGAATTCCAATAGGGAACAAGGGAAATGAAGTCTCCATCCTCAAAGACCTTAGTGGGGAAGATGGACCAAATACAAGAAAACAAACACATAAAATAAATCCAAACTGTGGTAAGAGCTATGAAAGAAATAAGCATATGGTTGAAATAGAAAACCAACAACAATGCCTACTTTAGATAAAATGGTCTGAAAAGGAGATGGTATTTAAGACAAGGCATAAAAGATGAGAGGAAGCCAGCCCTATAGAAACTGGGGTAAGAGCGTTCTAGACAGAGGCAGGTGGGACAAGGGAGGATTTAAGGAACTTAAGGAAAACTACTCATCAGCTGAAGAGTTGTAAGCAAGTGAGGGAGGCACAAGATGAGGTTGGAAAGACAGAGACCAGATTATGATAAGGAATTACTAAATTTAATAAGAAGCCACAAAAGGGTATTAAGTAGAGAAGTGATATATTTTAATTTACATTTATGCCTTGCCATTGTTACCAAAAACAGTTTTGATAGAGGCAAAAGGGGAAGCTGGGAGACCAGTTAGGAGAGATCTATAGCAATCTGGGCAAGAGATGAAGATACTATGGACTAAGGTGGTGGCAATGAAGATGAAGAAGAATGAACCAATTCAAGATATATTTGGAAAGAACATCAACAGCACATGTTGAAAGGGAGGAACCAGGGTTTCTGACTTGAGAAACAGAAATAAAGAAGCCTGTTGTAACCATTTTATCCTGGGTTGTCTGGTGCGCGAGTGGTGAAGCGGTCCTCTCAGAGATGAGGGAACATGGCGCTGCTCCCACGTGCATGGTTGCCTCTGTCAGTACAGTGTCTAAACCGCAAGGCTTGATTGACCCAGTTTCACTGTTTCCACCTGAGCTGATAAGGGCCTGCCTCCCTCAGGATCCTTGTGGAGCCATGTGGCTGACAGGGTCTTGGTGCTCCGGCCAGGTGTCAGGCCTGTGCCTCTGAGGTGGGAGAGCTGAGTTCAGGACACTGGTCCACAAGAGACGTCCCAGCTCCACGAAATTTCAAATGGCAAAAGCTTTCCCAGAGATCTCCATCTCAATGCTAAGACCCAGCTCCACTCTACAACCAGCAAGCTAGAGTGCTGGACACCCTATGCCAAACAACTAGCAAGACAGGAACACAACCCCATGCATTATCAGAGAGGCTGCCTAAAATCATAATAAGGTCACAGACACCACAAAACACACCACCAAACACGGTCTTGTCCACCAGAAAGACAAGATCCAGCCTCATCCACCAGAACACAGGCACCAGTACCCTCCACCCGGAAGCCTACACAACCCACTGAACCAACCTTAGCCACTGGGGGCAGACACCAAAAACAATGGGAACTACGAACCTGCAGGCTGCGAAAAGGAGACCCCAAACACAGTAAATTAAGCAAAATGAGAAGACAGAGAAACAAACAGCAGATGAAGGAGCAAGGTAAAAACCCACCAGACCAAACAAATGAAAAGGAAATAGGCAGTCTACCTGAAAAAGATTTCAGAGTAATGATAGTAAAGATGAACCAAAATCTTGGAAACAGAATGGAGAAAATACAAGAAACATTTAACAAGGACCTAGAAGAACTAAAGAGCAAACAAACAATGACAAACACCACAATAAATGAAATTTAAAATTCTCTAGAAGGAATCAATAGCACAATAACTGAGGCAGAAGAACAGATAAGTGACCTGGAAGATAAAATAGTGGAAATAACTACTGCAGATCAGAATAAAGAAAAAAGAATGAGAAGAATTGAGGACAGTCTCAGAGACCTCTGGGACAATATTAAACTCACCAACATTTGAATTATAGGGGTCCCAGAAAAAGAACAGAAAAAGAAAAGGACTGAGAAAATATTTGAAGAGATTATAGGTGAAAACTTCCCTAAAATGGGAAAGGAAATAGTTAATCAAGTCCAGGAAGCACACAGAGTCCCATACAGGATAAATCCAAGGAGAAACACACCAAGACACACATTAATCAAACTATCAAAAATACAAAGAAAACATATTAAAAGCAGCAGGGAAAAAGAACAAATAACATACAAGGGAATCCCCATAAGGTTAACAGCTGATCGTTCAGCAGAAACTCTGCAAGCCAGAAGGGAGTGGCAAGACATACTGAAAGTGATGAAAGGGAAAAACCTACAACAAAGCCTACTCTACCCAGCAAGGACCTCATTCAGATTCAACGGAGAAATTAAAATCTTTACAGACAAGCAAAAGCTAAGAGAATTCAGCACCACCAAACCAGCTTTACAACAAATGCTAAAGGAACTTCTCTAGGCAGGAAACACAAGAGAAGGAAAAGACCTATAATAACAAACCCAAAACAATTAAGAAAATGCGAATAGGAACATACATATTGATGACTACTTTAAATGTAAATGGATTAAATGCTCCCACCAAAAGACACAGACTGGCTGAATGGATACAAAAACAAGACCCATATATATAGTGTCTACAAAAGACCCACTTCAGACCTAGGGACACATACAGACTGAAAGTGAGGGGGATGGAAAAAGATATTCCAGCAAATGGAAATCAAAAGAAACCTGGAGTAGCAATTATCATATCAGACAAAATAGACTTTAAAATAAAGACTATTACAAGAGACAAACAAGAATACTACATAATGATCAAGGGATCAATCCAAGAAGAAGATATAAGAATTGTAAATATTTATGCACCCAATAAAGAAACACCTCAATACATAAGGAAACGAGAAAAACATAATTCAAAAAGAGTCATGTACCACAATGTTCATTGAAGCTCTATTTACAATAGCCAGGACATGGAAGCCACCTAAGTGTCCATCGACAGATGAATGGATAAAGAAGATGTAGTATATATATACAATGGAATATTACTCAGCCATAAAAAGAAACAAAATTGAGTTATTTGTACTGAGGTGGATGGACCTAGAGTCTGTCATACAAAGTGAAGTAAGTAAGAAAGATAAAAACAAATACCATATGTTAACACATATATATGGAATCTAAAATTTTTTAAAAATGGTCATGAAGAACCTAGGGGCAGGATGGGAATAAAGACTCATACCTACAAGAGAATGGACTTGTGGACATGGGGAGTGGGAAGGGTAAGCTGGGACAAAGTAGGAGAATGGCATGGAAATATAAACACTACCAAATGTAAAATAGATAGCTAGTGGGAAGCAGCCGCATAGCACAGGGAGATCAGCTTGGTGCTTTGTGACCACCTAGAGGAGTGGGATAGGTAGGGTGGGAGGGAGAGAGACACAAGAGGGAATAGATACGGGGATAAATGTATATGTATAGCTGATTCACTTTGTTATAAAGCAGAAAATAACACACCATTGTAAAGCAATTATACTCCAATAAAGGTGTTAAAAGAAATAAAAAAATAAAATAAAAGGATCATACACATCAAGTGGGGTTATCCCAGGAATGCAAGGATTCTTTAATATATGCATATCAATCAATGTGATAAACCATATTAACAAACTGAAGGAGAAAAACCATATGATCATCTCAATAGATGCAGAAAAAGCTTTCAACAAAATTCAAAACCCATCTATGATAAAAACCCTCCAGAAAGTAGGCACAGAGGGAACTTTCCTCAACATAATAAAGGCCATATATGACAAACCCACAGCCAACATCGTTCTCAATGGTGAAAAACTGAAACCATTTCCCCTAAGATCAGGAACAAGACAAGAGTGTCCACTCTCATCAGTATTATTTAACATAGTTTTGGAACTTTTAGCCACAGCAATCAGAGAAGAAAAAGAAATAAAAGGAATCCAAATCAGAAAAAAAGAAGTAAAGCTGTAACTCTTTGCAGATGATGTGATACTATACACAGAAAATCCTAAAGATGCTACCAGAAGACTACTAGAGCTAATCAATGAATTTGGTAAGGTACCAGGATACAAAATTAATGCACAGAAATCTCTGGCATTCCTATACACTAATGATAAAAAATCTGAAAGAGAAATTAAGGAAACACTCCCATTTACCACTGCAACAAAAAGAATAAAATACCTAGGAATAAACCTACCTAAGGAGACAAAACACCTGTATGCAGACAACTATAAGACACTGGTGAAAGAAATTAAAGATGATACTAACAGATGGAGAGATATACCAAGTTCTTGGATTGGAAGAATCAACATTGTGAAAATGACAATACTACCCAAAGCAATCTACAGATTCAATGTAATCCCTATCAAACTACCATTGGCATTTTTCACAGAACTAGAACAAAAAATTTCACAATTTGTATGGAAACACAAAAGACCCCGAATAGCCAAGGCAATCTTGAGAAAGAAAAATGGAGCTGGAGGAAACAGGCTCCCAGACTTCAGACTATACTACAAAGGTACAGTAATCAAGACAGTATGGTACTGGCACAAAAACAGAAATATATATCAATGGAACAGGCCATAAAGCCCAGAGATAAACCCATGCACATATGGTCACCTTATTTTTTATAAAGGAGGCAAGAATATACAGTGGAGAAAAGACAGTGTCTTCAATAAGTGGTGCTGGGATAACAGGACAGCTACAAAAGAATGAAATAAGAACACTCCCTAACACCATACACAAAAATAAGCTCAAAATGGATTAAAGACCTAAATGTAAGGCCAGAAACTATCAAACTCTTAGAGGAAAACATAGGCAGAACACTCTATGACATAAATCACAGCAAGATCCTTTTTGATCCACCTCCCAGAGAAATGGAAATAAAAACAAAAATAAACAAATGGGACCTAATGAAACTTCAAAGCTTTTGCACAGCAAAGGAAACCATAAACAAGACCAAAAGACAACCCTTAGAATAGGAGAAAATATTTGCAAATGAAGCAACTGACGAAAGATTAATCTCCAAAATTTACAAGCAGCTCATGCAGCTCAATAACAAAAAAACAAACAACCCAATCCAAAAATGGGCAGAAGACCTAAATAGACATTTCTCCAAAGAAGATATACAGACTGCCAACAAACACATGAAAGAATGCTCAACATCATTAATCATTAGAGAAATGCAAATCAAAACTAAAATGAGATATCATCTCACACCAGTCAGAATGGCCATCATCAAAAAATTTAGAAACAATAAATGCTGGAGAGGGTGTGGAGAAAAGGGAATACTCTTGCACTGCTGGTGGGAATGTGAATTGGTACAGCCACTATGGAGAACAGTATGGAGGGTCCTTAAAAAACTACAAATAGAACTACCATATGACCCAGCAATCCCACTACTAGGCATATACCCTGAGAAAACCATAATTCAAAAAGAGTCATGTACCAAAATGTTCATTGCAGCTCTATTTACAATAGCCCGGAGATGGAAACAACCTAAGTGTCCATCATCGGATGAATGGATAAAGAAGATGTGGCACATATATACAATGGAATATTACTCAGCCATAAAAAGAAACGAAATTGAGCTATTTGTAATGAGGTGGATAGACCTAGAGTCTGTCACACAGAGTGAAGTAAGTCAGAAAGAGAAAGACAAATACCATATGCTAACACATATATATGGAATTTAAGAAAAAAAATGTCATGAAGAACCTAGGAGTAAGACAGGAATAAATACACAGACCTACTGGAGAATGGACTTGAGGCTATGGGGAGGGGGAAGGGTAAGCTGTGACAAAGCGAGAGAGAGGCATGGACATATATACACTACCAAACGTAAGGTAGATACCTAGTGGGAAGCAGCCACATAGCACAGGGTGATCAGCTCAGTGCTTTGTGACTGCCTGGAGGGGTGGGATAGGGAGGGTGGAAGGGAGGAAGATGCAAGAGGGAAGAGATATGGGAACATATGTATATGTATAACTGATTCACTTTGTTATAAAGCAGAAACTAACACACCATTGCTAAGCAATTATACTCCAATAAAGATGTTAAAAAAAAAAAATCTACAAATAGAACTACCATACGACCCAGCAATCCCACTACTGGGCATATACCTTGAGAAAACCATAATTCAAAAAGAGTCATGTACCAAAATGTTCATTGCAGCTCTATTTACCATATCCAGGAGATAAACAACCTAAGTGTCCATCATCGGATGAATGGATAAAGAAGATGTGGCACATATATACAATGGAATATTACTCAGCCATAAAAAGAAACGAAATTGAGCTATTTGTAATGAGGTGGATGGAACTAGAGTCTGTCATACAGAGTGAAGTAAGTCAGAAAGAGAAAGACAAATACCATATGCTAACACATATATATGGAATTTAAGAAAAAAAAATGTCATGAAGAACCTAGGGGTAAGACAGGAATAAAGACACAGACCTACTAGAGAATGGACTTGAGGATATGGGGAGGGGGAAGGGTAAGCTGTGACAAAGCGAGAGAGTGGCATGGACATATATACACTACCAAATGTAAAACCGATAGCTAGTGGGAAGCAGCCACATAGTACAGGGAGATCAGCTCGGTGCTTTGTGACCACCTAGAGGGGTGGGATAGGGAGGGTGGGAGGGAGGGAGACGCAAGAGGGAAGAGATATGGGAACATATGTATATGTATAACTGATTCACTTTGTTATAAAGCAGAAACTAGCACACCATTGTAAAGCAATTATACTCCAATAAAGCTGTAAAAAAATTTTTTAAAAAAAGGTAAAAAAAATAAAAATTATTAAAAAACAAAAGGCAGAACACTCTATGACATAAATCACAGCAAGATCCTTTTTGACCCACCTCCTAGAGAAATGGAAATAAAAACAAAAATAAACCAATGGGACCTAATGAAACTTCAAAGCTTTTGCACAGCAAAGGAAGCCATAATCAAGAAAAAAAGACAACCCTTAGAATGGGAGAAAACATTTGCAAATGAAGCAACTGACAAAGGATTAATCTCCAAAATTTACAAGCAGCTCATGCAGCTCAATATGAAAAAAACAAACAACCCAATCCAAAAATGGGCAGAAGACCTAAATAGACATTTCTCCAAGGAAGATACACGGATTGCCAACAAACACATGAAAGGATGCTCAACATCATTAATCATTAGAGAAATGCAAATCAAAGCTACAATGAGGTATCACCTCACACCAGTCAGAATGGCCATCATCAAAAAATCTACAAACAAGAAATGCTGGAAAGGGTGTGGAAAAAAGGGAACCCTCTTGCACTGTTGGTGGGAATGTAAATTGATACAGCCACTATGGAGAATAGTATGGAGGTTCCTTAAAAAATTTTAAATAGAACTACCAGACGACCCAGCAATCCCACTAATGGGCATATACCCTGAGAAAACCATAATTCAAAAAGAGTCATGCACCACAATGTTCACTGCAGCTCTATTTACAAAAGCCAGGACATGGAAGCAACCTAAGTGTCCACTGACAGATGAATGGGTAAAGAAGATGTGGCATATATATCCAGTGGAATATCACTCAGCCATAAAAAGAAATGAAATTGAGTTATTTGTAGTGAGGTGGATGGACCTAGAGACTGTCATACAGAGTGAAGTAAGTCAGAAAGAGAAAATTAAATACTGTATGCTAACACATATATATGGAATCTAAAAAAAAAATTTTAAATGGTCATGAAGAACCTAGGGGCCGGTCAGGAATAGAGACGCAGATGTAGAGAACGAGTTGAGGACACCGGGAGGGGGAAGGGTAAGCTGGGATGAAGTGAGAGTGGCATGGACATATGTACACTACCAAGTGTAAAACAAATAGCTAGAGGGAAGCAGACACATAGCACAGGGAGATCAGCTTGGTGTTCTGTGACCACCTAGAGGGGTGGGATAGGGAGGGTGGGAGGGAGGAAGACGCAAGAGGGAAGAGATATGGGGATATATGTATAGCTGATTCACTTTGCTATAAAGCAGAAACTAACACACCATTGTAAAGCAATTATACTCCAATAAAGATGTTAAAAAAAACAGAAAAAAAAAGCCTATTGTAGACAAGTGGGTGGAAACAGAATATGGAGAAGGACCTCGAGTTTCACTGTGCAGGTGTTAAGTTTGAAATGTTAAAAGAGAATTCAAGGAAACTACTGGATATATGACTCTGGAGACTCAGAAGTCTGGACGGGAAACATAAATTCAAGAGTCATCAGGATATATAGAAATGGATTGTGTGCTAAATTATGGCAGAAAGAAGACAAAAAAGTTCACAGTTCCAAGCCTTAAGATCTGGATAGCGGAGGAGCCTACAAAGATGAAACAGAGCCAATGAAAAAAGAGGAAACTAAAAATGTAGCAATACAAAAGGAGAATGCTTCAAGGAGGAGTGATCTACACAGCCAAGTGCTGAGAAAAGGTCGAGTGAGATGAAAACAAGTTTTCACTGAATTTGACAGTGCTGAATTCACTGGCCCCCTTGACAAAAATAATTTTGGTAGAGTGGAAAACTAACTTCAAGATAAAAGTCAGAGACTTCTATGTATGCCACATACAAGGGGAAAAAAGCAACAGCTGAGGGTATATAGATGATTCTTCCCTACAGGTTGCACCAGAAACATTCTTGATGTCCTTTCTTCTGCCTGTTAGGGTTATTTGAAATAAAACAGAGATGGTGGTACATAAGTAATGACTGCACACACAAAAGGAAATCAGCCTAAACTAGCTGCTGAGGGAGAAGAAAAAAAACCTCTGCCTTGCACTTGGTAAATTCTGAATGCTTATAAGAAAAGGCTGTTTGCCACACTAAAAAAAAAAAAAAAAAAAAAAAAAAAAACTGTCAAGAACAAAGATCTGTCACATATTTGTTATTTTAAAAATCAGGCCTGGGCTTCCCTGGTGGCGCAGTGGTTGAGAGTCCACATGCCGATGCAGGGGACACGGGTTCGTGCCCCGGTCCGGGAAGATCCCACATGCCGTGGAGCGACTGGGCCCATGAGCCATGGTCGCTGAGCCTGCACGTCCAGAGCCTGTGCTCCGCAACGGGAGAGGCCACAGCAGGGAGAGGCCACAGCAGTGAGAGGCGTACCGCAAAAAAAAAAAAAAAAAAAAATCAGGCCTAAAATACAAATGCTTAAGTCCATCAGCAAAGTCTAAAACTACTATTGAAAATATAATTCTGATTTATAATTTTATTTCCATGTGATAAACTCTAGTAATGATTTCCGCACATCTGTGCTGACTGGCTTTGTTCTACCAGCCAAAAATATTCTTTGGAAAAGAAAAAAAAATCTGATAGGAAAAATACCAGGAAAGGGACTAGGTAGAGTTGAAGGGGAAAGAAAAGGGAGAACCTAAGCCAACATGCAATCTGGAGGCGAATAGATCCACACTAGTCCTGAGATGGTCAGGGTTCTAGGCTGCCTGCAAACCATTCCATACCAATAGAAAAAATTTCAACAAATAAATCACTAAAGTGAAGGACAGTATTAAGGAGCTAGAGTTACTGAGAATTCCTGGACTACAGGTTCTGGCTGATGCCTTATGTGTAGCGTGACCATCCTTTTCCCTTTATCTAAAACAGTCCTGATTTATGCCTGACGTCCTGACATAAATATTACTAGCACCACCTTTCATTCTTATAAGTGCCTCAGTTTGGTTGACAAACTATATGGTCATATTACTTATATACCACACATTTCTAAGACTGAAAAAATATATGCAGTTAATTATTAAATAAAAGGCAAATGCAATATTATAAATTACAACATTAAGAATCTACTCCTGGGCTTCCCTGGTGGCGCAGTGGTTGAGAGTCCACCTGCCGATGCAGGGGACACGGGTTCGTGCCCCGGTACGGGAAGATCCCACATGCCGCGAAGCGGCTGGGCCCACGAGCCATGGCCGCAGAGCCTGCGCATCCCGAGCCTGTGCTCCGCAAAGGTAGAGACCACAACAGAGAGAGGCCCGCGTACCGCAAAAAATATATATATAAATAAAAAGAATCTACTTTTTTATTTGAACCAGTTCTCGTAACTCTCCTAAAAAATGAAACATAACATAAAATAAGCTGCATTAAAAAAATAAATACAAATGTCATGGCTGAGTGTAAATAAACTACCTAAAATTCAGTTTAAAACAAATTCATACTCGGTGCTTTCAAATGTTTCACAAACATGTTTCTCGTATCTGTTATTCAGTATTTATAATAATAAAAGAAAGAACATCAAATAATGGACCAACACCTAAATCTCCCAAGTGCCTCAATAATAACCTTAGATATTTCAAGAGACTTACACGTAACCTTTACAAGAATCGATAATCACATCCATTTTTTACTAAGACCAGTAACCCAGATTATGCACAGGCAGTGGTGACTCTGGGGTCAGGGACAGAGAGATGGCTTGCATTTCATGCACTACTTTGAAAGCTGATAAATTACAGCCTAAAAGCCATCCAGACCTCTAGTTTGAACTAGTACAATCAGTGTACTGTGCTTTCTGGGAACCACCATATTACCTTACTCTAACATGGACATATAATAAGTGAAGGCTTCTATTTATTGTAGTTAGTGCAAAATAAGTAATATTCTTGTCAAGCTTACCTGAACCGTAATTTCTGGTGTCTAATCTCATTCCATTTTTAGCAACAAGCTATACAACCTAAGTGGCACAGTCTCAACTCTCACACATCCAAAGACTAGCTATTAAAAATGTAACCTTTGCTGGATCTCACGTAGACAACAACAGAACTCAAAATTACAGGACATGTAGGGCAAACTTGGAAAAATTATTTAGTAAATTAAAAATTCTATTAAACTCTAGCAATATTCAGGGACACTCTTATATGATCACTAAGATCAGTATTTCAGAAGCATGGCTAATTTGGGCATGTAAAAAAAAAAGGCAGGAAATGTTAGGTTTTCCAACATCATGGCATCTATCACATTCTATGTTGCATTACAGTCACTACCATATAATTCTTTGGATCCTCTGCCACATTTAGCATAGTACTTTGCACACTGCAGCTTCCTAAAAAAAAAAATGAATACTAGCATTTTTTCCAGGAAGACTAAATGAAGACAAGCCTGAAGGACTATGGTAATAATCTCATTAAATGGTATGGGTGTAACAAAGTAAAAATCAGGAGAATGATTCCCCTATGGCCTTTGGCCTGTAAAACCTTAGTTAAGAGTAAACAAATCTTTAATGATTTTCAAGCATTATTCTGTGCCACAGCTGCCACACTATGACCTCCCTTTGCCTTGTTAGTCAAGGACCTAGCTCCATTTGGCTGTAATAACAATTACAAATAACACAGGGAAATGTTTATCAAGAAGTATACAGGTCTGAGAAAGTCCACTATAACCTTCTTCTAGTTGACATAACAGAGAAATTGTATTTTCATAGAGTTAAGTCTTTTACTATTGAGAAGCTATATGGAAATTTACCAAGACTGAATTAAATTATAACAAGGGAAGGAGATTCAACAAAAATCACAATAAACAAGTATAAATGATTTTACCTAATGACTACAAACAGATTCAACCATATCATTCCACCAAATCATATCTATCACAGATGATATAATAACAAATATTAAATACATTATATGTATAAACATATGATAGACAATAAAATAACTATATTAAAGACATTATATACAATATAATATGTATATATTATATGTGTTTCAATTTGTATATTAGTGCACACAAACTGAGATTTTTAAGGTCACATCTCTATAAGAATTCTGAAACTGGGACAGCTTTTAAAAAGTATATTTATTCTTAGAACTGATCTTAAGAGTAAATTTAATGAATGTCCTTGTAACTCATTTGTTCTACTAGTTAAAATTGTGTATAAACAATTTAGATGTAAATCTAACCTGTAGCTGTTTTTCTGGATGATACCATCTGATGTGTCTTGCTCCTCTTTAGCAGAAAATCCTAGAAGATGCCTCCTTTGATTTGTAGGGTTCACACCAGGATTCATCCTCCTGGAATCTCGTTCCAACATACTGAAAATTTTAAAATATTAAGAAATAATTGAAATAAAAATGTCATACATATGCATCCTACGTGTAGCTCTGAAGCAAATCAAAATTCTTTTGTAGCTCTATACACACAGCAAGAATACTAGGCATAGAAGCAAGTCAAAACAGCTTACTGATATGGTCAAATCCCTAGCTTGGCATCCTGTACATATATGAAAAATAATTTTGAAAATAATTTTTATAAGTATAGAAGTACCTTATTTATAACCTGTTTAGACAAAGTCAGTATTCTATATGCTTTAAAAACTATAATTATGTGTGTGTGTGTGTATATATATATATATATATTAAAAAAAGTAGAAACACGTACATAAAAAGTAGAAATAGGTACATATAAACGAATTCTAAACTCAGATAATAACTGGAATAACATCTAAGAAGTCTTAGATGCTGCAAACTGATTATTTTCAATGAGGAAATACTTCAAATGAAATGGGAATTTTTCTATCAACAGCCAAATTCTTTAGATTTTCACAATCCCAGAAGGCAGGCTATCAAATAAAGCTAACAGAAATTTTTTTAAATGTCTATGAAAGTTTCCTACTTACTTCTTTCTCCCCACTCTCCCTAATTACTTCTTCATGTATTTGGGGCAAACATATGTATATCAATATCAATCAAATACTGCAATAGTTATTTAACACTTTTATTTATTCATTCATTCATTTATTTATGGCTGTGTTGGGTCTTTGCTGCTGTGCATGGGCTTTCTCTAGTTGCGGTGAGCGGGGGCTACTCTTCGTTAAGGTGCACAGGCTTCTCATTGTCGTGGCTTCTCTTGTTGCGGAACACGGGCTCTAGGCGCACAGGCTTCAGTAGTTATGGCACGTGGGCTCACTAGTTGCGGCTTGCGGGCTCTAGAGCACAGGCTCAGTAGTTGTGGCGCACGGGCTTAGTTGCTCCGTGGCATGTGGGAATCTTCCTGGACCAGGGCTCAAACCCGAGTCCCTTGCATTGGCAGGCGGATTCCTAACCACTGTGCCAGCAGGGAAGTCCCAACACTTTTAGCTCATTAATCAAGGGCTTAGAAATTTGGCTCATCAATAAGATATCTTGTGTGTGTGTTTAATTTTACAATGCCACACATATAACTTACACTAGTCATAATCTTCTTGAAATTCAACACAAAGGGAATTTCCCTAGAAAAGCACAAAAGAAGGGATACCAGATTCTATTTAGAGGGATGAAGTAGAGGAGGAAAATAAGGCTGACGAGAACGTCACAGTTAAGGGTCCTGTGATTCTAAGAGAAAAGGATTTCTTTGGGGTTTAGTAATTTGCCTCCAAATTTGGGGAAAGGGATGTTAGGTGGAAGCAAAAAGCAGGTACACCTCCCTAGACTCTTTTTCTGATATCTTATTATGTTCCCTATTCTCCTCAATTCTTTACCTCCAGAATCACTGCCTTCCAGTGGTTCTCACAGGTATGCTGTGGCACTCTGGCATACTACAAACTCTTCAAAAGTGTATCACCAAATTATGATCATTGTATAAAATTTAATTTTGCTACAACTGAGGCTACATTTTGTTACAATTGTATTTTTCAGACAGAGTGTTTACCTGAGTGGTCACAAACAGTATAAACCCTTCTGCAAACGAGGTAAAAGGTCTAATGGAATGTCCAAGTAAACTCAGGAAAACTTAGTTTGGTGAGTATTTTAGAAAACATGAGATAAGCAGTGAACAAAACAATTTTGTCGGGAAGCCAAATGAAGAATGTGATGATAACTGCAGAATATATTTTTTCTTTTTGAAATTTATGTTTTTAAAAAATGTTTACTTTTTAATCCTTTCAAGTGTAATGCTAAAAATTTTACTTAGGAAAGTATGCAGTAAACAAAATCAAAGTTAAGAACTTTCCCGCCAGTTTACAGCATCTCAATTAATTCACCCCCTACTGGCCCACCCCTCCATTGCATTAGTGAAATATCCACATAGTAACATTCCTGTTTGCTGGAAGTACTCCCTCAACCCCGCCAATCCCTAGAAGAAGCTCTATCACCCTAACTATTTAAGAATTGCGTATGCGGCCCACCCACACTTTATTTCCATTGGACAGTGTTGAGCTAAAGCTCCTGGAAAGGAACGGTGTTTGGGAGGGGAGCAAATTCTGGGTTGTCCCTCCCTGGGATTCACTTTAATAGGGTCCTCTTTTTTTTTTTTTTTTTTTTTTAACTAGAAATGCTTTAACTAGTACCACCAGTCTTGGTACTAGTTCTGGACTCTGCGGCTATTCAGACAAGTCTAAGCAAGCCTTCTTCCAATGTCCAAAGACACCTAACATCCCCCGCCCCTCACTCCAGGCTTTCTTTTTCAAGGCTTTAGTTTCTTCCATATGTTCCTCTTTAGAGTACAGTCTTAGGTCCCTTCAGCATATTTGGTCACTTCCCTCTCAATATGTTTCTCAGAGATGGGTCCAGAACTGGCCACAACACTTCTGAGGTAGTATGACCATTATAGAATGGAACGGGGTAATTCCTTCCCATGTTCTAAATATTATTCTTCCACCAATATACCTAATACCAGGTAGGCTTTTTTGGCAGTTACATCATACTCTATATTGAGGCTGGTATAATTAAAACTCCAACTGTTCTCACAAACTGATTTTGGACTATTACCTTCCCTTCCTTTCCTCTCCTCTCTCACTTCCAATTCTGAAGTTATATAATTGAGCTTTTTGATCCAGCTGAATAATTTACATCACATTCCTCTTAAAATATCATTCAAGAACTTCTAGAATCCTAATTAGCAAAAGAAATTCTCCTTCTAAGCAAGGAACAACATACCATCAACATCCTCAACTGAGTTGTCATTAAGATATCGAAAAGAACAGAGCCAAGAAATTGAGCCCTGCAGCATGCTCCCAGGGAGCGCCTTCCAAGTTTGTAAAAACACAAGTTAAACCACTTATGAATTAATTGTAATATATCCTAGACCAAAATTCCCTGTCTTGACCACAGAGATATTACAAGACTGTTAAACGTTCTTCTAAGATGCAAATACAGTATGACAGCAGCAACTATTTTTTGAGCACCTACTATGTGCTAAGGAATGAAAACTCAAAGAAAGTTGAGGCTCAAAGAGTTTAAACAGTTTGCCCAAGTCATGCTGTGATATGGTGATTTATAAAAAGAAATATATATTTGGTCACAACATTTTCCTGGCACAGAGCTCCTAAAACCCTTGGAATTTCCCAAGTGATAAGACCCATAAAGGTGCCTTTTGCTATGTCAATGAGGTGAGCTGGAAGGCCCTAGGTTACCCAAGGATAGAGAGAACCATAAGAATAGAGAGTTGGAACTTTCAGTCCCACCCACCACCCCCCAACTCCAAGGAGGGGAAAGGAGCTAGAGATTGAGCTCAATCACCAATGGCCAATGACTTAATCAACCTGTCTCTGTCATGAAGCCTCCATTAAAACCCAAAAGGAAGGGATTCAGGGAGCATCTGGGTTGGTGAAGATTCAGGGACAGTGGTGAGCTTGAAGAGGGCATGGAAGTTCCCTGTCCATTCCCCCATACCTTGCCCTATGCAGCTTTTCCATTTGGCTGTTCCTGAGTTATATCTCTTTATAATAAACAGGTACTCTAGTAAGTAAAGCGTTTCTCTGACTTCTGTGAGCCACTATAGCAAATTAATTGAACCTGAGGTCATGGGAACCTCTGATCTATAGCCCGTCAGCCAGAAGCACAGGTGACAACTTGGATTAGCGACTGATGCCTGAAGGGGGTGTAGGGTAACTCTTGTAGGACTGAGCACTTAACCTGTGGGATTTGACACTATCTCCACACTGTCTGTGTCAGAATTAAGTTTAATTGTAGGACACCCAGCTAGTGTCTGAGAATTGCTTGGTGGTATGGGAAAAACCTCCCCACACACTGGAACTGGGTGATCAGAACACTTAGGGAGAACTGTTTGGTGGTGTGGAAAAACATACATTGGAATTGGTGTCAGAAATATAAGTGCTCTGAGTAATTAACAAAGCCAGGATTTGGGTCCAGGATTAGAGAACATCATCACTGCATTATGTTGACATTTCCCAGAATGACTGATTTTTTTTTTAAGTTGTTTCAAACTAGTTTATTTAGTGGTTCCATTTTCACTCCTCAATAGATTTTATGTATTTCTCATAGGCTTCTTCACTCATTAGTTCATCTAGTTCTGAAGGGTTACTGAGTGTCATCTTGATCAGCCAACCATCTTCATAACAAGATTTGTTGACAAGTTCTGGATTTTCTGCTAGAGCTTCATTAATTTCAGTTACTTCTCCTGATAGAGGAGAATAGAGTTCACTAGCAGCTTTCACACTGTCCAATGCACCAAATTCCTCGTTTGTTCAATTTTGTCCCAACTTCAGGCAGACTACAGTAAACAACATCTTCCAAAGCTTCCTGTGCAAAATTGCTGATTCCCACTGTTCCAACACCGTTTTCTGTTCTTACCCATTCATGTTTGTCTGTGAATTTACGACCCGACAGCAGAACGGGGCCGGCGACCGCCCGCAGTCCCCAGGGCCGCGGCGGGCAGGGCGCGTTGGGCGCAGAGATGGCGCGCAGGCTGCCGACCGCGCGGCCTGCACGCTCCATGCCACTCGCAGCGCCATGTTCGCAGCCAGAATGACTGATTCACTCATTTATTCAACATGTACTAGATACCTATTATGTTGGAATCATATTTGATGCTAAAGACTCAAAGATAAAAATCAAATACTGTGTGTGTGTGTGTGTGTGTGTGTGTGTGTGTGTGTGTGTGTGTGGCAGGGGGAAGAGTGATACAGACAAAAGATAATAGAGGGATTAGCAGCATAACAGCGGTTAATGCCAAATGTTACAGAAGCATATAGCTAGGGCATTTGATCTTTACCAAGAGGATCATGAATTTATCTTAAAATACAAGCAGTAAATAAACAGGTGGAAAGGAGGATGTGAGTGAGAAGGCATTTCATGTAGATAGACTAGTATATGAAAAAGGACACAGTCATAAGAGAGTATGTTTTGCTTGGGGAATTGCAAGTAAAGCAGGAGAGGGTATGTAAGTGGACATGTGCATGTGCAAGCACAGTGAGAAAGGGATCATCTCAGAGAGAGAAGGAAAAGAAAGGAGACTAACCATAATGCAAGGCTAGATTATTTACGGATGGCCCTGTCTGCCACATTATCATTAAGTCTAGCAATTTATTCAATAAAATAAACAAAACTGTTATGTTCTGTTCTTGTTCTAATTGTGGCTCCCAGTTAACATATCCCTTTCTATATCAAAATCTTCCCTATGAACAATATTAAATTCCCTGGTCTAATGGGGAAAATCTACCTTCTTTCTTTTAAGAACTGGTATTACATTTGTCTCCTATTCATCTAGACTACTTGATGGTTACCACTGCCAGAAAAACAGCAGATTACTAGAACGGTTCCTCTGCTTTCCTACTTCCTGGCTAGGGATCTTAAAGCTGTTTGCAAGGCTCTCATAGTTACCTGCCAAGTCAAAGTGGCTGCTGTGGCTTCTAGGAGTAGTTTCTATCCTTTTCCTTTCTTGAATCCTACTGTCAACTAGCAATTAACACACTTTGTTAGTTCCCCTGGATCAGAAGGCACCTTCCCCTAGCACAGTGATTCTCAGAGTGTGGTACCTGGACCAGCAGCATTAGCATCACCTGATAACTGGTTAGAAATGCAAACTCTCCGGCCCCATTCCAGACCTACTCACCCAAGAACTCTGGGAGCGGTGCCTAACAATCTGATATACGCCAATGTTTGAGAGCCACTGTTTTAAACTAATCTTGTTTCTCATAACATCTTTCCTACCTCAATTCCCTAAAAGTTACACGTTGCTCACAATAAATCCAACAGAAGTGGACAGTTTGGGGAAAAGGATGGGGAAGTCAGACGAGAGGCATGTGGAAGGATACAATCAAAAATGATTTATGTGGGCTTCCCTGGTGGCGCAGTGGTTAAGAATCTGCCTATTAATGCAGAGGACACGGGTTTGATCCCTGGTCTGAGAAGATCCCACATGCCGCGAAGCAACTAAGCCCGTGCGCCGCAACTACTGTGCCTGTGCTCTAGAGCCCGCGAGCCACAACTACTGAAGCCCACGCGCCTCAACTACTGAAGCCCACGCGCCTAGAGCCCGTGGTCCGCAACAAGAGAAGCCACTGCAGTGAGAAGCCCACGCACCGCAACGAAGAGCAGTCCCTGCTCACCACAACTAGAGAAAGCCCACGCGCAGCAACAAAAACCCAACTCAGTCAAAAATAAATAAATAAATATTTTAAAAAAATTATTTATGTGGTTTATGGATGATTTATGGAGTAAATTACAAGAGTTCACAATCATTAGTACTTGGAAGTTTTCAAAGAGCTCTTCTACTAATCATTGTTCTTTTCATGATTTTATTACCACTGTGAAAACTGGCATTTTGATTCACAATTTGTGACTGTTGCAAGCAAATGCCTTGAGTTTAACTATCAGTTTAGGTTATTCCATCTGTAACTGGACTGTGCTATAATCACTTAGTAGCTACACTTCCTAGGAATCAGTTTTAATGTTGATTGGTTTGGCTCATAAGTGATCGCTATTTTTTCCCACTGCCCACGTGAGTAATGATTATTACAGTGTAATGACAATATATGTTTACCGCTACTTTAGTAACTTTTACCTTTTTTTAGCCTGAGGACTCACTCAGATCTCATTCAATGGACTCCACAAAAAGGATCTTCACAACACTTTTATTATACAGAGTCAACAAAGCATTTTAAACAAGGAAGTGGGTCAGAGAAGAGGCAAAAATAAGGATCCAAACAGTCTATAAGTCTCAATTTTATTATCTACCCATTGGGCCAGGAAGTATTTTGAAAAGGCAATATATTAATTTTAGAAAGAATCTTTTAAAGTTTTTCACTTTTTTGTTTTTAGTTGTTGTTCCCATTTGGTCCCAATTCCTTGCAAATTTTTTTTAAAGTCTTAAAATGAAATTTCTAAAAAAATAAAGTGTAATGAAATTTCTCAAGCTAAATTACAGAGAAGCTGACTGTCCAATTCAGCTCAAAACAACTATATATGCTTGAACCTATGAAATGACCTATAGAAACTAATTTTAACCATCTAAATAACTGCAAATTTACATTTCCCTTGTTTTTATTAATATCTGAAAGACATAAAGGAGTTTTATTTTACTGCCAGAATTCAAGACTGTCTTAGTACAATTTGGACAACACAAATATTAAGAAAGGAATTTGACAGTCCTTATAATGGCCAAATGTACAAAAGAGTATGAGAAAATTACTGTTGATATGAACTTTTAGATTCTTGGCATGAGTGTTTTATATCATTCAATGTCCCTTTTTGTTAATTTTGGGAAAAATAAATTTCCAAGAACACAAGGAGATGACTCAGAGTCACAATAAGAATTAGTATAATGATTAACTGTTTATAGATCATATTAATATGGCAATCTAATCACTTTTCATGATTAGCTTAAATCAGATTCTATTCAGTATTTTTAAATAAACTAATAAATATTTTTTAAAATAGAAGTCTCTATGACCAGAAACATGCTACCCTGCAAGAATCACAACAGTTTTAAGCCTTCGAATAATCATTACACCAATAAACCTTGCTCATGCTGTGGGTCAATGGGCCTGAAAAGCACAGATTAATAAAACACAAGTAATTTCAACTTCCCCAAAAGTCTGGAAAAAGTATTATAAGAATTGTTACTTTACTTTTTCATTTATGAAATTCTAAAAGCCAACAACTGTTTTAGATTATTTATGAAGCCAACTTAATCCTTAAGATATGATTTCAGATACCCAATTTTCATACCAAGTAGCTGAACAAAAAATGGCAAATCTCCAAATCTATTCTTCCCTTTGCAAACCTGTTTCCTTATGGTACAAGTTGGTCAATTTTAAGTTCAAGCCATCTCAGCAGTTAAGAATCTTACTGGTTCCCATCCCCAAAAGATATCCATATGCTGCTATTCCTCTTCCTGAGAACTGCACATGAAAAAGTGAAATCACTTTAAGCTGGAAAGAGCATGAAAATCCTCAGGTTTTAAGGTGGAATACAGGAAAGAACACAAAATTTGGAGTCAAGAGATATGGATTCAACGTGTGGCTATGAGACTCTCCAATTGAGTCACTCTGGGAAAGTCGGTTAACTTCACTGAACCTCCAATTCCTCACATGTAAAATAGGAAAAATAAATATTTCACAGGGTTTTTCAAAGATTCAAATGAAACGATGGATGTGAACATGCTTTATAAATCGGAAAGTGCTATGTGTCCCACAGATGACACAGCAGTTAGTGGCACAGCTTGTCTTCCTGCCAGGTTCAGGCTATTCTCAACATAGCAACTGGAAGGATTGCTTTAACATCTAGGTCAGATTACTGTGTCACTCCTCTGCTCAAAACCTTCAGATGGCTCTTCATTTCTATCATGGTAAAAGCCCAAATCCTTACAATGACCAAGGCCTCACTAAATTTAACCCCTCCACCGTATCTCTCCGGCATCATCTCCTACTACTCTCCCCCTTGCTCACTTTAGTCCAACCACACTGACCCACTTGCTTTTCCTTGAACATGCAAAGCACACTTCCACCCTGGCGCCTTTGTACTGGTTGTTCCCTCTGTCTGGAATGCTCTTCCTCCGTATATCCATATGGCTATTTATCACCTTTAAACCTTGGTTCAAATGTCTACTTTATAGTGATCACTATTTAAAACTACAATTCCAACAACCACTCTCACGCTTGTAAAACCATTTACCCTACTATATTTTATCCCTTTGTTCTATTATTTCACTTATTATGTTTATTGTCTGTATGTCCCTGTAGGTACAGAGACCTGTTTTGTTCGAGGACAATGCTTAACCCATAGAAGGCATTCTTTTTTTTTTTAAATAACAAATAAATGAATTTTATTTAACATTCTGCCTCATGCCAGGAGAAAAAATCCAGATCTTTATTTTAGGGAAACTAACCCACAACTCAAGAACAGCAGGTGGTAAACTCATTATTATACCAGATCCAGGAACAGGAAATTATGTTAATTTTCATTGCAACTGAGGCTAAAGACAGGGAGTTCTCCAAATCTTAAAAAAGCTATTTTTCTCTGTTTATTGAATGGTTCACAGATGATTTTTGCAGACTTTGTAGTAAATCGGCATAATTTACTAGAAACAGAAATTTGACTGAAGGAAGAAATAGATCAATAGTTGAAATGTTTTTTTTTTTTTTTTAATCCTCTAAATAGCAGTTCTCAGAACCAGGGATTACCAGACCCTGAGAAGAAACACGTACTTTTTACAGTGGCAGTTTGCCAAGTGAGCCAACAAGAGCAAGAAAACAACCTGAGATTCTTTCATCCATTCAGTGAAAAATTATAAAGCAAGCACTCTTCTAACAGGCGATGATCAGTCTTGGAACCCAGCCACTATACTCTGAGGAAGGCCAAGCAACTTGTGGAGAGGCCCAAATGAAAAAAAACCGAGACCCTCTAGCCAATGGCCCTGGCTCAGGTCCCAGCTCAGGCCAGCACCAACCTGCTGGCCTGATGAGTGAGCCAGCTCGAAAGTAGGTCCACCATCCTGAGCCAACCCCATTGACACTCCATGGAGCAAAGCAGCACTGTTTCTACTGAGACGTTGAATTTCCCAAACTGCACATGTTTCAGCAAAGTAACTGACTGTTATTGTTTTAAGCCTTTAAGTTTTGGGATGGTTTGCTACACAGCAGTAAATAACCAATACACTATAGTTATTAAATTGCTGAAGTCAATGAGTCAATGTTTAATACAAAAAGTTTGTGTGCAAACAACTCTTTGGTATCCTCTCACTTGAGAAAGGCACACTCTACTCATTCTCAATGTCAAAAAGATGCCTGTAAATTTGAGTGCAATCTCTTCTGTTATATTCCCACCAATCCCATCAACCCATAAAATATATATTTTCTCCTTTCACATCCAATCTTAAGCTTTAGGAAAATGGGTAAAGTTATTGGATAGAGTCCTAACTCCTCTATCTGTAAATACCAACTTTTTCTCTACATGGATTGCTGTTGTTCTATTAATGATTAACACAAGGGCTCCAAAGGCAGACTGTGAACCCTAGCTCTGCCAAATGTTAGATGTGACTTCAGTTTCCTCATCTGTAATGGAGATAATACCACTTACCTTAGAGTTCCAGGAGGAATTAATTTATATAAAGTGCTTAGACTAGTACTTGGTGCAGAGCAAATGTTTGATAAATAAAAGCTTAACACAACAAAACACACAAAAACTGCTACCTTTACCAACCAAGCACAGGTGGTATCAACATACAGCCAAACTCAGATTATTCTAAAACTGTCTTCACTTTTTTATTCATCATCTTTTTTCCAATGGTCTTATTTCCATTTATCTCTCATTTTCAAATTCACATCACACAAAAAAAAAGGGGGGGAGAAGGAAAAATGAAAGCAAGTAATGCGGTTTTATTGAGAATTCCAGTAAAAGAGTTGAGATAGAAAGCCATATAAGGCATACAGAGTATCTGTGATTCCCCAATATTAGCTCCTCAGAGCTCATGGATTGTGACAAACTGCCTGGGAACATAAGACATCAATGCTTGCTTATGTTCACAACACAGACACCATGAAGTCTAGATGCACAGCACACACAGTTCATGCTATACTAGCCATAGCTCTGTTAGAAACAATCTGTAGGGCTTCCCTGGTGGCGCGGTGGTTGGGAGTCCGCCTGCCGATGCAGCGGACGCGGGTTCGTGCCCTGGTCCGGGAAGATCCCACATGCCGCGGGGCGGCTGGGCCCGTGAGCCATGGCCACTGAGCCTGTGCGTCCGGAGCCTGTGCTCCGCAACGGGAGAGGCCACAACAGTGAGAGGCCCGCATACCGCAAAAAAAAAAAAAAAAAAAAAAAAAAAAATCTGTAGAATAACCCTTAAAATATGTTTCAAATGCTTACTGAAATGACAGAACAGGTCAAATCTGGAGAAAATAAGACATTAAAGGCAAACTGCCTAGAAGCAATAAATAATTACACATATATTTTGAAAAATCAAAAGTTTCAGTTATTATACTACCTTAATATTAGGCTAGACCTTCACTTATTACAAAAGTAAAGCTGTGTATTCCTCTATTATTTATGTTTTGCACAGCTCAGTACTGAAAATAGTGTTTCAGAAAGCTATTTCAGACAAACCATCCACTAGTCCTTGTTTTACGTTAAAGATCTGTAGTCTAAAGAAAATATCAAAGTAACCAACTTAAACTGACAGTTTTCTCATCTGCCCTAGTCTCTCACTGATGTCCTCTCACAAGACAGAAGCAGCAGAAGTTACCACATTATCTCCTTTTATCTTTGAAAGTGACATAGTGACTTATTCAAGGTAAAGAAGGAAGTTAACAAAGGATGTACGTTTCTGATTTCAACTGCTTTTCCCTTCACTGTAACAAATCAAGTCTGAGGGGGAAGTAGCCAAGTGATACATGATAAAGCCACTGTGATACTCCTCATAAGCCTCCCTATATATAACTCAGGAAAGCCAAAACTAAAGAAAATCATCAACAGAATTTTCCATGCCCTCAAAACTCAGCTCTTCACTACTGATAGACTCTAAGCCATTTTTTTAAAGGATGAAATCCACAGGGGATAGAAGAAAAGAGAACCAATTACTTTGCACAGATACTTTTTTGAAGAACATGAGTAAATTAGACTATTTGGGAAAAGAACTGCCCTTAGCTCTGCTACCTCTCTGCAACCCCAGATTCAATAACACCTGGTACTTAGATGTATTTCTTCAGTTTATGTGTCACTTTGATAACTGTGGAAAGCACTTTTAGCCAAAAACTTGAATTAGATTTCATTTAAAAACCTGGCTGAACAAAACCATGTATACTTGGTGGTTTGAAGTCTGACATTTAAGTTATACAGTAACTTTTAACTTACAGCCAATAGTGATATCATACAGCAAAGTGTGCTCAGCAATTGAATAAGGAAAAAAAATTGAAGCCAGATTTGGGGACAGGCTCATCTCAGGATAAAAAGCTAGAATTCTTCCCATAAAAATAATGAAAAGCTGACAAACTTGGAGAATATTGGAATTAGAGACATTTTATTTCTAACCAGTTCCAGGCCACTCAAATTCAAAACCATATTCTCTGTGGTTACCTTTCCCCTATAACATAGTCTCATAAGAAAACCACAGAGTAGCTGGTCCTTAAGTAGTACAATTTGCCCTTCCTCATCCAAGTCTGATGTCTCAAACTGTAAAGATTCTGGTTCTTGTGAGGGGACAGCACCCAACCAGAACAAACAAGGGAAAAGTATTATCAATTTCAAACACTTGTTAATTTTTTTTAACACCTAATATATTTAAAACCACCTCTGGATGTTGCCTTATTATTTGCAGAAAAGGAGAATGGTTATAGTGACTTTTTAAATAGTAGAAAGGGAAAAATGTAACAAAGGAATCTATATACTGAAGTCCTATGTGTCAGGAAGAAGTTCCTTTCACAGGGTTCTGTTATGATTCCTGTTCTGTCCAAAACACAGGTCCATAAATTTCCTCAATTATATAATACAAACCTATGACTATACAAGCATCTGTCTAGAGATTTAATAAAATTTCTCTTATATATATTATCTTCTAATTTAATGGATAAGTGCTCTTACAATTACCATAGGGGTCAATGTATAGAAAGAAATATAAAACTATACACAGTAGTTTTCAACCCTGGACATACCTCAGGATCACCTAAAGAAAAATACTTTGTTTAAAAATAAATGATTTAAGGACTTTTCTGGTGGCACAGTGGTTAAGAATCTGCCTGCCAATGCAGGGGACATGGGTTCGATCCCTGGTCCAGGAAGATCCCACATGCCATGGAGCAACTAAGCCCATGCGCTGCAACTACTAAGCCCGTGTGCCGCAACTACTGAGCCCGTGTGCTGCAACTACTAAGCCCACGTGCCACAACTACTGAAGCCCGTGCACCTAGAGCCCATGCTCCACAAGAAAAGCCACCGCAATGAGAAGCCCGCACACCACAATGAAGAGTAGCCCCCACTCGCCGCAACTAGAGAAAGCCCACACACAGCAACGAAGACCCAGTGCAGCCAAAAATAAAATAAATGAATAAATAAATTTTAAAAATAAAAATAAATGATTTAGACCCATCTCACTAGATTCCATAGGTTTGGGGTAGCGCTCAGTTAGCTCTCTTTTTAAGATTTCGTAGTGATTATGTACAGGAAAGGTTGAAAACCACTATGAGAGAATTTACCAAAAAGTCATCCAAACTGTTAAGGAGAAAAGGAAAATTAGCAAAACATCAGACAAACTTCTATGATAAAAACTGTAGCCCTACTATACTCAACAATCAACAAAACTCAGAACGTAACAAAGCTGATAATAAACAACAAATTGCAAGTAGCATTTAGACTGATGTTTTCCCAACTAGCTCTTAATCACCTTGTTTTATAAAGAAGGAATTATTTTTAACACAGTTTGTTGCTGGTTAAACTTTACGTTCATAACAGAATCTTTCAGAAATTCTTTTATTTCTATCGAAATTAATCTATTTTCCCTTTTTCTTCCCTTATTTCCCCCTCATTTCTTAAATAAATTCAGCTTCCCTCCACGAAGAAATATTTTCACCAGTGTCTAAAATGAACACTGCTCATTTCCCCTACCTCACTGTATTTCCTTGATATCTGTACAAGTCTGAGATTTACATCAATCCTTGGGGCCTGGGAGCAAGTTAAACTTACCTAATGTCAAAACAGTGATGAAGTGCAAACTTAAAACAACAACAAAACTTAAAAATCAAACAGAAGCACAGCATAGAGAAGTAATGAAAAACTATGCCTTTGGTATGAACATCAGGTATGAACTTTGACCACTGAGTTAAGTACGAACCCAGAGGAGGAAATTCTAAAGATTAAGTCCTCTCCCTAACAAAGAAAATATCTTTCTCAACCTCATAAAATTTAAATGTAACAACCATTTATACTGTACCCTATCCAATTTCAACGTCTGTTAGAAGGTTTAGTGTCTGAAAAATGACTAGAAGAAACTACATTTATAGTGCAGAAAGTAGTAGTAACGAGATAAAGAGAACAGCTATGAAAATTAAGGTATCTTAGAAAATGTACAATCAGAAAAACATAAAGAAAATGGAACCAGTCATAAGAGACCCAGGCCTCGAAAAAAAATTTTTTTTGCCATTTTTATTCTTTTAAGAGGGGGGACAACTTTTTTTCCATTTCTGTATTATACCTTGGTTACTGTCATGTGCCATAAACTTCCCTTGGAATGTCCTTCTCTCCTTCTCTCCTTATAAATCTTTAATTCTACTCTCCTCTGTGAAGTCTTTCCTTATAATAACTCTCTCCATTTATCTCCCTCTTCTCAGTACAACACTCACAACATACACCACATTACTTGGTGCTCACTATGACATTTCCTTGCACTAGTCACTGTTTCATGCTGTTCTCCTTTAGAGTGAACATGATGGTCTATGTGACCTGAACACAGCCTACCCTTTCAGCCCAATTGTTTACCATTTCCCACCATACATTCTATGCTCATTAACATTCAATCATTCATTCATTTAGTCACTCAACCATCATCCAACAAATATTTATCAAGTAGCTACAACACGTCAAGCTCAATCTAAAAGCAAGGTAAGCTCTAGCCATCTGTGACTGCTTCTTACTGTGGGTAAAAGCTATCTTCTTTCACCTCTCTAAGCATTTGTTCAGAATATTGCCTCTGCCTGGAATGCCCTTCCCTCTCTGTCACCATGATAAAAACCTTCTTTGCAATTCAGTGCAACATGTGTCTACCATGTACTACATACACTATGCTAGATGCTGAGAATATATAAAAAAAGGAATAAGGCAGAACTTCTATTCTCAAAAAAAAAAAAAAAAAAAAGGAGGGAATTCCGTGGCGGTCCAGTGGTTAGGACTCAGCACTTTCACTGCCAGGGCCCAGGTTCGATCCCTCATTGGGGAACTAAGATCCCACAAGCTGCTCAGTGAGGCCAAAAAAAAAAGAATGGTCCATGGGAAACTGTGGAATCTCAATAAAGTAAGCACCACTAAGAATTAAAAAAAAAAAAAAAAGGAAAAAGGAGTCTATAGTGATGAAGACAGATACACCAACAAATAATTAGTAAAATATGATACATTCTATTATATGTATACAGGATAATTTGGGAACACCAAGAAATACTTAGCCCAGCCTAGGGGTGAGCTGAACTTGCTCAACGCCACTTTTGAAATCTGTAATAACAATTCCCCTGCTTTTCTTTATAGCTATACCATTTATGCACATGCATTCATAATGTACAGTTTTTCTGATCTGAACTTTCTATAAATGTAATCATACTGTACATATTTTTCTGCAATTTGCTTTTCCCGCACAGTATGGTACTTTCTACAAGGTCTGATAAATAGCATTTTAATACCATAATTTAAAACCAAATTTCATTATGACTTCTTTGATCTATGGGTTATTTAGAACTGTGCCTTTTAATTTTTAGTAGTATAGGAGTTCTTAGTTTCATCTTTTTGTTATTGATTTCTAGCTTAATTGCACTAACAGTGAATGTAGTCCATATGTAGTTTTTGAAACTTGCTGATATTTCCTTTATGACCTAGTACAGAGTAATTTTTAACACTTTCATATATGGTTGGAAAACTATGTGTTGATAGATGCCGTATATATACATACAGCCACTAGATCAAATTTAATGACAATAATCAAATCTTCTGTATCCTTGCAGATTTTCTTGTCTATGTGGTCTATCAATTACTGAGAGAGGTATGCTAAAATTTCCCATTATGGCAGCAGAATGTCAATTTTCACCTGTAGGTCCATCAGTTATCGTTTCCAAACTATATTATTAGGAGCATACTAATTTAGAATTATTATACCTTCCTGATAAACTATACTTTTAAATCAGCATGGAGTGACTAGGTCTAATAATACTTTTCTCCTTAAAGTATATGTATCTGATATTAATAGAGTAACTCCAGCTTTCTTTTAGCTACTGTTTGCTTCTCCATCCTTTGATCTTCTACTTTTCTGTAGCTTTATGCTTTTAGGTGTTTCTCTTATAAACAGCATGAAGTTGAATTTTGCTTTTCTCCCGCATCCAGTCTGACAATCTTTGCCTTCTAAATGCACGGGTCAGTACATTTCCATTTATTGTGATTACAGATAATATTCTAGATTCATTTCTACTACAATATTCTGTGCTTTCATAATCTGGCTGTTTCTTTATTTCTCTCTTCATGCCATCTTTTTGACTGAATCTGTCCACCTCATTCCACAATACTACTTCTAATAGGTTTTGAAATGATATATTCTAATTATATTTTGTTAGATGTTACCCCTCAAAACTTTAAAATGCCAATTAATTTAACAAGTCTAAACATAGTCATTATCTTTACTTACTTCCCAAACAATAGAAACTTTGAGTGCTTTAAGCTCAGTCACACCCCTCACAATTTATCCGATGTTATTGTCCAGAAGTTATAGCAGTCCCCCTTTACCTGTGGTATCACTTTCCACGGTTTCATTTACCTGTGATCAACCACATACTAAAAATATTAAATGAAAAATTCCAGAAATAAACAATTCTTAAATTTTAAATTGTGCACTATTCTGAGTAGCATGATGAAGTCTCGCACTGTGCTGCTCAGTCCCACCCTTTAAAGATGTCAATCATCCCTTTGTTTAGTGTATCCCACTGGTTTAGTCACTTAGCAGCCATCTCAGTTACTAGGTTGACTGTCACAGTATCAGTATTGCAGTGTTTGTGTTCAAGTAACCCTTATTTTACTTAATAATGGCCCCAAAGTGCAAGAGTAGAGATGCTGGCAATCTGTATATGCCAAAGAGAAGCCGCAAAGTTCTTCCTTTAAGTGAAAAGGTAAAGTCCTCTACTTAATATGGAAAGGAAAAAAATCATATGCTGAGGTTGCTAAGATCTATGGTAAGAACAAATCTTCTATCCATGAAATTGTGAAGAAGGAAAAAGAAATTCGTACTAGTTTTATCATCACATCTCTAGCTGCAGAAGTTATGGCCACAGTGTATAAGTGCTTAGTTAAGACGGAAAAGACATTAAATTTGTACTATTTTGACATTAAATTTGTCTATTTTGAGAGAGAAAGAGGTCACATTCACATAACTTTTATTACAGTATATTGTTATAATTGTTTTTTTATTACTAGTTACTGTTGTTAACCTCTTACTGTGACTAATCTATAAATTAAACTTTATCATGGGTATGTACGTATAGAAAAAACATAGTATATATAGGGTTTGATACCATCCATGCGGTCTTGGAATATATCCCCCAAGCGTAAGGGGGGAATACTATACTTCCATCTTGATTTGTTTTAACCTTACAAACTAGACATTGTTAATGTTTTATACCATCAACTTTTTTAAAAGTTTCATTCACATTTATTATTTTTGTTGTTGTTGGCTCTTCATTTCTGTTATCTCAAATCTTCTTTGAGGTTATTTTCCTTCTTCCTTAATACCTTGACACTTTTGAAGATTACAAAAATATTTTAATGTCCCCCTCAATCTGGCTTTATCTGATGTTTCTTCATGGTAAAACCCAGGTTATGCCATTTTGGCAAGAATGTCACAGAAGTGATGTTGTGCCCTTTTCAGTGCATCACATCAGGAGGTACAAGATGTCAGTATGTCTCATGACTGGTGATGTTACTTTGATTACTAAGTTACTGTAGTGTAACCCCATAGTTATGGTTAGTGTCTCTTAATATCTCTCAAGTTTTCCATCTCTATGTCTCTCTGTGTTACATTCTGTATAATTTCTTCAGATCCATCTTCCCATTTACTATTTCTTTCTTCAAATGTGCCTAATTTTTTGTTTTAACCTGTGCATTGTTTTTCTAATGTCAACTTTTTAATTATCACATTTCCAGGTTCTTTTTCAAAATGTCCTGATTAATTCTTATAGTCTTTTGTTCTTTCATCATACTTCAATTCCCTCTTTTATTTAACATATTTATTTTACCTCTAGTATCTGTTAATTCAAATATCTGTAGTCTCAGAGTTTTATTCTGTAGTTTATTTCCTCTAACTCTTATTCATGGTGGCCTGTTTCCTGGTGTGTTTAATAATTGGGGGGAGGTGAGAGGACGTGGATTCATGTTCAGTTGGAACCCTACCTTTGGCAATTTTTTAGATGTCTGTTTAAAGTGCCTTTCTCTGAGAAGGATTTACATTTGATTCTGCCAGGAGACTAGCAGTACCACCAACACAGGACCACTTAAACTAAATTTTTGTCTTGGTTTTTTTTGGGGCCACACAAGTAGTGTAAATTCAGGCTCAAACTGCATGAGTTAGGGCTTGTGGTAAAGAGAAAATCTTTCTTTATTTCTACTCTACTCAAAGCCAATACCAAGATAGGTACTTACCAACACTCTCCCTATGTGGTATGGCAATCTACTTTTTTCTCTTTTAGCAACCAAGAATGTCATTCTTTGGAAGTTCCAGCTTTACTTGGGTGGGGGTAGGAGGGCTTCAGTTGTGACTTCTCACCTTGTTTGGATCCAGAGCTTTCTTTCCTCTTCCCAGATGCTAGGACAAAAGGATGAGGAAATAACTCTAGGACAAGCACCACTTCCAATGTTAGCTTACCATTATGGATTTATGTTACCTTAATATTCTGGCCTCTGAGAAGTGCTTCCTTTTCCTCAGTTCAGCCATGAAATCAAAGAGTTTTGATTTGTTTTTTAATCCAGCATTTTCCGGTGTACTAAAATGCGAAGTTTCTCTGTACCTCTAGCCCACCATACTGCCCAAAACAGAAGTCCTTAAGGTTTCTTGAAGAATGGTAGGAAAAAAAAAATTCTTTATAAAAGGCAGAGTTTTCAATGGTCATTTCTTAAAAAGAGATCTGGGTTAAATTTCAGGTTCTACAACTATAAAATATGACTAATAATCATAGAATCAATCCCAATGAGTAGTAAGTAAGAAGAGGGTTTCCTACCAATTCACATTTGTCCTGTTTAGCCATTCCCTGCTGCCTAGAGTTACTATTTTTATAGACCACCCAGAGTAGGCCAGTTCTTTGAATCCTGTGCCAAAAATAGCTAGATGCCTTCTTTACCATCCACACAATATCAATAAGGTCAGAAAAATTAACCCTTTTAAGTCTACTTAGTTTATTTTCTTTTTCTGTGTGATGATTATTCAGTAACCCCAAACTCTCCAAACTAGTCAGTTTTGCTACACATTACTTTGACAAAACTCTCTTACTTTAGATGTAAGATGTATTTACATTTCATCACCAAGTGCCTTCAGGAAATGTTTCTTAAGGCATACCTATATTTGGCAAATGTGTGTTATATGTTTTCTCACTTGGACCCATACCAGTAAGGCACAAAAGTTCAATTCTACATTGAACATCTGAAACAACATTAACAACACTACTATGGTAATGTGATCTCTTCTGAAAGACTTTAGGCTCCTAAATTTAAAATGCTTTCAAAATCTCTGATTAAAATGTCTATTTGTCTGGCCAGACTTAGTTTTGTAGTACCTGAGAAGAGCTGAGTTAGAACTCACAATCTATTATTTAGAAGCCTATGCAGTTTCTGCACCAATGAAAACATAATGCTTGCTTTATAGATATGCAAGGCCACGGATGTGGAAGTTGTTCACTAAATATCTTCCAGGTGGTACTAATAAGGTTCAACTGGGGATTTCCCGCTCCTCTGGCAGATTCCCAGGTCCGAGAAGATCATTGGTTTTGCAGTGAAAAGACTGCAAACAATGAGGTCAATTAAGAAATGCTTCTGAATAACATACATGATGCAACATCTCCATTCCCAACATTTGGTTCAGGGGTAGATTTCAGTCTTTCAAACATTGTTGCTCTCTGAGCTTTGATATTTCACTGTGTCAAATTTTCTCCAGAAGAAATAGTTCCTGCTTTTTATGAGTTTCATAGCCAGTTTCTTTCCTATTTCCTTCTTGGTATCTGGAGATATTCCAACTTGTTAAGACATTTTGATATTTCTTCATTCCTTCTAGCTCTTCTCTTTGTTGCTTTTCTTCAATCTAAGCCTTTTAACATGTTTTCAAAGTCTGAACAGTTCCTAATATTCCCACTACTTCTTGGCTTTCTGTTCCTAAAGCCTTCACACAGAGACAGACACAGATTTCCTTAGGTTGTTGCTCAGTATTTTCAAGTATTTAAACTTTCTCCCATTCTTAATTCTCCTTTTTGTACTGTCCATCTAATTTTTTTAAACACAAACCTTTATTAATAAATTGAGACTATTATCTCCTCCATCCATAATGGATCAATCTACTTGCTCATGGAAATAAGACCCAACCCATGATACACCCATCACCTCAGCCATCAGTGAAGATCATTAATTCATTAAAAATTTTTTGTTGCTGTCTTATTTTTCAAATCTCTGTTGACTTCTGAGGGCTTTCACAGCAAGACGTCCCCAATACCACCCTCATTTCCTGAAGCATAATTACATTCTCTTTATTCGTTCATCAAATGCTACTCCATAAAGCCTCTGTGACTACCATCATCAGAGTCACTGATGTTCCTTCAACAATATGCCCCTATTGGGAATTCCCTGGTGGTGCAGTGGGTAAGACTCTGCGTTGCCAATGCAGTGGGTCTGGGTTCGATCCCTGGCCAGGGAACTAGATCCCACATGCATACCGCAACTAAGAGTTGGCATGCCACAACGAAGGAGCCCGCGAGCCGCAACTACGGAGCCCGCCTGCTGCAACTAAGACCCAGTGCAACCAAATAAATAAATAAATATTTTAATATATATATTAAAAAAAAAGAATATGCCCCTATCTTTATACAACATCTACATAATTCTTTTTCATACCACAGTTGTTTACATATGTGCTTCTCTTACTAGACTTTTATTCATGTTTGCATTCCTGGCTCCTTGCTCAGTACCTGGCAAACAATAGTCCTCTAAAAATATTTGCTGTATGTCTGACTGAATAAATAATGAGTACCTCATATAGCCTAGATAAGAAACGAGGAACTAAAAGCACACAGCTTTTGAGAAATAGCAAATGAACACACATAACTGTGTATCTCCTCTGGGATGAACACTGTCTTGTCTCTACAGGACAAAATTAAAGAACTAGACAACATGATCTAAGACTTTATACCTGTGACAAAATATGCATAAGAAACAGTAACAGCACAAAACACAACTTCAACAAGTGGAAGAAAATGTAACAAATTGATAACTGGTGAGAAGCAGTTGAATAAAACAATATCAAGAATGTCAGTGGGGAGAGACTAAAACATAAGTTGAAAGACAGAAGGAAGTTCTTTCAGTTTAGGAATGGTGTACATAAACGTACAAAAATAGGAATTAGTAAATATATGCAGAGTATGGCAAGCAGCTTACTTGTCAACAAACACTAGATACATATTTAATACATGCAAGTAGGTTTACAGCAACTCATACCAAAAGAAAAGATTTTTTGGTCAAGATTACAAGTAATCCTTTTAAAAGAGAAATACAACTAGCTAAAGACTTATCAAAAAATAACTTACTCCTAATGGGGGGTGAGGGTAGGGGGAACATATTCATTCATACCAAAAATATTTATTGAGAGACCACTATGTGCCAGGCTCTGTTCTAAGCACTGTAAAACAAAAAACAGATGAAAATCTCTGCAAGGAAATAAAGAAAATAAATAAATAAGTTATACAGTATACTAGAAGACAAGAGGTACTATGGAGAAAAGAAAAAAGAGAATAGGAAGTGTGGTGGCAGGAGCAGGGGTGGCAATTTAGAGAAGGCAGTCCAGGACAGTCTCATTGAGGTGGCATTTGAGCTAACACTTGAAGGAAGGCCACTGGAGGAAGAGCATTCCAGGCAGTAGGGATAATAAATGTGAAGAAACTGAAGCAGGAACATCATTAGTGTGTTTGAGGAAGAGCAAGGAGGCCACTGTGGCTGCAAAAATGTTAAGATAACATTTTTGATCCAGAAGATAGGTAAATATTAAAAAACACTTACAATATCCATGTTAGGAAAGGTGTAGAGAAATGGATCTTCCTTTCACTTGCTGGTGGGAGTGTAAACTGGGACAGTCTTTTTGGAAGGCAATTTGGCAGAATCTATTACAATTTCAGATATTCATGCCTTCTAACTCCAGTCTACTACTCTCTCTCTCTCCACACACACACACAATACAGACTCCATGTATGTAAACAATACCGTGTGTGTGTGTGTGTGTGTGTATGGAAATAATTTAAATGCCCATTAATAGGAAAATGGTTAAATTAATTATGGCAGCAGTTCTCAAAGTGTAGAGCCCTGGGGTTCCAGGTAGTCCAAAGAGCATTCAAAAGGAGAAGGAAAAGTAGCAGCCTCTGTAATGATAAAAGAATCTTCAGGGTATAACTACTAATGGTCACCTTTAAAAACTGGTATTTAAATATAAGATAATAATTGAAACCTATGGCTCTGTTATCCTCAATGGCTGTGGCAAAAGTCACAGAGGAAAGTCAGTGGGAAAAGTCATTATATAAAAGAGACTTTGGAAGGAAGAAATGAGTGTAGCTGGAGAAGTTCTAACAAATGGCCTACACCCATGAAGCCCCCTCTGGTACTGAGGGTCCCAGTATAAAACGCTTCATTTTGAGAGCTGTTAGTGACTCTGTATTCACTCCACAGTAATCTGATTCACTTTATTCAAGGAATTTAATTATTTTCAAGTTCCTAAGTCAGGATGACAAAGTTTTGATTAGTATGTCTCTTTTCTCCTTTATTAATCAAGAGATAGATCTTCATGAATAAAGAAGTCCCAGTCCTCAAATACAAAAATTAAAATGACAAAATAATTTTAATATGAAAAATATGGGTAAAATGTCAAGAGTAAATAATGAATAAAGTAGTAAAATAATTTTTTAATAATTCAAAGGCTTACTCCAGGTATCTCTTCAGCATATTCTATGTAACTTGTCTAATATAGTGTGGACTTTCAAAAATAAGTCAACTCAGAATTATGCCTTCTTTTCACTGAGTTGCCTTAGTGAACTAATTAAAAAGTAGATAGGTCTCTGGGGCTCCATGATGAGGTATCAAATGCTCTGGGGAATTGTGCTAACACCAAACAATAACAAAAGTCCAATACGAGATCTATATTTTATTTTTTAGAAACCAACTACATAGGAATAAAATGGGAGTGACCTAGTTTGCCCATCAAACATGTGAAAAAGGGGGTTCATTATACTATTTTCCTCTAATTTCTCTGTCTGAAAATCTTTATAATAAAGTTTTATTAATAAAAGAGATTAATTCAACTTATTTCAGTTCTCAACTAATTTTAATATAGATTTCGCTCCTCTCCCTAATAAATCTGCTTTCCAAGATTACTACTGACCTGCTAATTACCAAATTCAATGTTCCTGTCTCAGCTTTCTGCCTCTCTCAAGCCCTCAGCATGTGATGTCACTGCTCAAGCCCCTCTTAAAACTCTTTTCATCCTTAGCTTCAGAAAACCATTCTCTTCTCATTCTGTCCCTAACCCTATTCACTCTAAGTTTCTTTTCCTGAGTCAATCTACTGCTCATGCTGATTCCCTCAGATTCTTATTACTCTTCTTCCTCTATTTTTCTCCCTGGATAATCTCAGCTATTCCACTAACATCTCTGTTTGTCTATCTACCCATCTATCATGGTAATTCCCAATATCTAGTCACTATCTCAAATTTCCCATACTACTAATAAAAACCATTGTCTTCCATCATAAAACTATTCATCTTTCTATGTTGGCTACCTCCTATTACAGCATCACCATTCAGTCCTTCAAGACAGAAATTTTGGAATTATGTTTAATTTCTCTCTTTTCTTCCTCATGTTCCACACTGTATTCGTCATCAAATCCCACAGAGTCTATCTCAGAGATGCACCCTGAGATAGTCCATCCTTTCCATCACCCTAGTCTAAGTTCAGGCTCTCATCTATTACCTTAAATACACCAACAGCCTCCTAATGCTGTCTCTGCCAATAGTTTCTCCTCCATCTAATCCATTCTCAATACCACCCTCAGAGTCATCTTCCTAAGATACAAAACTGATTATGTTACCCTCTGCCTAAAAACTCAGGAATGCCTGGTTTATAGTAGCACTGTATATAGCAGCATACAAGGCCCTTCATTATCTGGCCCCCACTTATACTGCTAGCCATATTTCCTCATACACACTCCCACATATATAAAAATGCACTGAATTTTTCATTTTTTTTTCTGAAAATGTCAGGCCATTTCATAATTGTGCCTTTTATCATGCTGCTCCCTCTGCTTGGCATGCCTTTCCCATACTTTCCACCTGGCAGACTGTCATCACACTTTAAGATTCAGCTTCCTCTATGGGATGTCCCTTACCATTCTGTCATTCAACAAAAAAATGTTTTGAGCATCTATCAATATGACATGAACCTTCTCCTCAAGGAATCCATATTCTCATTTATATTCTTTTAGTACTTTGTTCATACTGATGTTATGACATTCATCACATTATCCTGTAGTCATCCTTTTACATGTCTCTCCTCCAGCTGGATCACGACATCTTTAAAGGCACGGCCCCTGTCTAACTACTCTTGACTCCCCAACACCTAGGATGCTGATTTTGTTCATGTGTTGAGTGTGCCATGGTTAGTGGGAGTCTGAAAAAGATGATTTCTAAGATCCCTTTGAATTCTAGTACTCTATGACTCCAACACAAAAGCAGCATTTCCTAGCTGTGATTTAGCTGAAAACCTGAACCAAGTTCAGCTAGATCCTTAAAATATTTATACTGATTCACATTCCAAATCTACTAAAGAAGAAACTGAGAATTATTGCTCTACCTACTTATTTTATAGCTAAGGAGGAAGCCACCCAAGTGCCTTATAATCTCTGATACTCAAGTATCATAGTACTGAGGTAGGTAATATTATTCTTATAAACACATTTTAAAAGTAAGTAACTGAGGCATAGAGAGATTAAGTAACTTGCCTAAGACAACAAAGTTACTAAGTGGAGGAGATAGGATTTGAACTCAGGCAGTCTAATTTCAATGCCCATGATCCTAATCAGTTCATTATTCTGCTTCATCAGTGATCTGTTGAATAACTTAAGGCTTTCTTCATTAAAAAACATGAACTTTCTGCCAGACCTAGGTGAAGAACAAAACAAATCCATTTTTCCCTAGCTTATGACTAGAGCTAGAATAATAAATAACAAGAATTTAAATTTTTAGCATTAGTATCCAAAATAAATATCTATACACTTACCTCATGGGTCCATAGTTCAGTATTACAAATGCCAAAACTATCATCACACAGATAGCTCTTCGCTTCGGACTGGGAACTTTAAGCCTCTGGTTCTAAAGAAAAGGACCATATGAAATACAATTGAACTACACATCAATCTCACAAAAAGCAACATCTGAGACAACAACTCTCCTCTTCACCAGTTATGTGAACACTTAAACAAAAAACCAAAACGCAAATGTGAGGAAATAGTACTTTCCAAAAGACTAGAGCAGAACTTTCCAGAGAGAGAGAAAAGGAGAGTAGCAGGAGAGAAGAAACATAGCAGCCACCCTGTGGCAGAGGCATCCTCACCCAAAAGGAAAGAATTCAACAATTTTTATAATTTTATGGATCTTCAGAGAATCCTAAGATACTTCTGTGGTTTGTCTCCCTATTAAATCATTGTTTTCAGTAACATAATGGAATATTCCCATATGCTCAAGGAAAGATAGAAAGAGCAATATAAGAAGCCCCACTCAGTAGGCAGAGGCATCAATTTGGTTCAGGACAGCACTGCAGTAGGAAATCCTGGAAGCAGCAGATTTCATCAACAGAACTGAGGAGAAGATTAACCTTGCTGGGACCAGCATGGCAACAAAATAGAAAACATAATAGTGGTCATGTAGACCAAGAAAACATTAACAAGTTTTTATTTTGTATTGTTTTCTTTTTTAAAAGGGAAGACCTAGTGGGACTATTTAGGAGCCTCAATATGATTCATTTAGTCAAAAAAAAAACAAGAGAGTGCTATGGTAATAAGTGAGGAGAAACCCAGGAAAAGAAGACAACTTTTGTATACAGCTTGTGAGGTACAATTCAAAACCTCCTCTTTCCAATACTTTATCCTTACTACAAATGTTTTGGGGTTTATCGTGCCTGCCTTTTCCTAGTACTATTATTTTACACAATTTAACTTAAAATGTAAAATTTCCAATTGATTTATCAGAAAAAAAGAACACTTTAACCCATTATCCTGGCTGTATCACAACCATCACTCACCTCTGATACAACTTCATCCAGCTGCCGCTTCAGGGATCCGTTCTCTTTCTTCAGCTTCTCATTCTCCAGAAGGGCAGCCTTTAACCTTGCCTCTAACCCTAGCATGTATTCTTTCTTCTTCTTGCGGGACTGACAAGCTGACTCTCGATTTTTTATCATACGTTGCTGTCTCCTTAGCACAGCAATCTAGGAAAAGTTACGGTGAATCAAAATATTTGGATTTTAGGATCAGATCAGTTAAGAATATACTGATTTTTACAATTATCTTTTAACAAATTGTTCAAAACACAGGTTACTGGTTGTTTCAAAAAATATTACTCAAAGTAAATTGAAATCAAATGATTAAATAAGGCCTTCTAAAACCTGTTAAACGTTTTCTTCTGGTGTTTTCTAAGGCGTATTTATTGATCTTCCAATTTTCCCTTTAGAAACACTATGTATATATGTATGTATATATACAGACACCTTTAATCAATATCGCAGGCCCTGAATTAATTGACTATTTTTCAGAACCATATATCCAATTACCTATAAGGCCACTTCTACTTGTAGAGTTACCATCACTTGAAATTCACTATGTGCAAACTGAACTCATTATCTCCCTCTATTTTTTAAAAAATCTATTCATTTTATATCAATGGTATCTCTCAGGATATAATGGAAGATGTGACCAGTAACCTATTTTTCTTTCATTGTCTAAATTTACTCCCTCTCTCAACCTCCCACTTACTCACTAAATATGTATTGAGGATATACTAATGACCAAGTTTCTTCCAGTGAAAGTGTCTCTGTCATTCCTTTCTATTTCCACTGCCATTCTCCTAATGCAGGCACTCATTAACTCATCTCTAGACTACTACAATGGCCTCCTAACTACTTTAATTGGCTTCAGGCTCCTTCTGTCTACCATTTCTAAGGTAACTTCCTTCCCCTAAAAACATTTTAATCTTGCTATTCCATTGCAAAAGCAAGCTAGTCATGCATTCTAGCTACCCACCTTTGCTTTCAAGATCTTCCATAATGTGACCACCCCCTACTTCTCTATCCCCACAACTATTCACACCACACCCTCCAATCTTAACATTTAAGGCTACTCCATGATCTTCATACACACCTAACTCGTTCCTTTATTCATACTGTTTGTTCCAATTTGGAATGCTGTCTCCTCTACTAAGCTAATATTAAGGACCGTCCAAACTCTAACTATGATAAACCACTCGGAGTTTTTATATTATCTGAATTTCTTATGCCCATATAATTTGGAAGATACACCTGAACACTCCCATGGTCTCAACTGTCTCAAAAATGTTGACTCTCTCTCTCGCCACCTAGATTTTATACCCTGGAAACCAAAACTATGTAATATGACCCACAATAGCTACCATAATCAAAACTTACTGAGCAAAATTATTTTTGTCATATTTTCTGAACTAAGGTGTGGAACCTATTTGTTTTAATTTTAGTCTAATTTATTTGGGAGAGATGGTGAGGTAGCAAAAGTCCATAAAAAGCACCAAATAATATTAAATTTATTATTGTAAGAATACAGATGACTGAATTACTGAGTTCTCTGTTTTGTAAAGGACTTTAAAAAAATAAACATTTTACTGTGGGTGTTTAATAATGCTTACTCAGATTGGTAAATACAATTAAATAATACTGATTTCTTTTGAAATAACAACACAATTCCCACCCCATACTACATTTGCTAGAAACAGAGGTATACCAAAGCCAGCCAAGCAATCAGAATCCACAAGGAAAAGAAACATTATATGAGATGTCAAGAGGAGTATTTTTTCCTTTTTTTTTTCTTTTTTAACTGAAACTTCTCAAGAATACTGACTTATATAACCATCTACCAAACTTATAAAGTTTCCCTGTGGAATAACTATCCCACTCTTCAATAATGCTAAATACACACACACACACACACACACACACACACACACACACACACGTGCACGCACACACACACACAAACAGAGGTGGCAAAGCCACGATGGACTGATTATTCATCAATTTCAAACTATTCTCTGGACAATGCCACTTTGTTCAAACTACTGTTACTCTCAGTGATCTTCATTGTTACTTGGAATGCCAGTATCCATAATTAATACTTAATACTAGAGTGCTTAAGTACACAGAACGCTGAACAAACACATAAAAGAGAAGGTTCCCAGATGGAAGAGTTTATACTAAAAGTTAGATAAAAGGTAACCTTACTTTAAAGGCTAATTAATGTATGGAATTTGGGAAGGCTTACAGATGGCACACTATTTAATAAATTTCAAACAAGGATTAGGGATTTCTGTAAACAATAAAAGCACCTGCATTTTATACAGCATAAAGTTTCAAAGGCTGTCAGTGCACATGCCTCATACTAAAAAAATGAAAACCACCTGTGGCCAAATATTCATTTCTTCCCACAGAAAAAGATACAATAGCTCTGAAAATGTGGTAAATACTCAATATTACCAATAAATACAAAGGATAAATACAGTAAAAATATGTAAGATCCACAGGAATCACCAGAGTTCCAACTTTACATTTCAGCAAGCTATCTTCAGCTATCTAAATAAATAATATTTAAATTATTCTGTATATTCTAGGCAAAAAAACCCATAATTTTCAGATTAAACACACACATACTGTTTGGTTTTTTGATGGGGAATGACATTTTATAAGAAAAAAAGGATTACACTATAATAACTGTCTTGTAAACTAATTTTTTAACATACAGTGTATAATGATCATCTCTGAAATGCCATGAGAATGGCAGCATAGTATTTCAATTATCTTGATGTTCCATAATACATTTAATTAATCTCCTCTTGTTGAAATTTTTACAGTTTTCAAGATTCTTTAAAATAAGCCTTATCATTTGATACTGTTAGAGAGTAGAAGAGCCAAGGCTAGAACTTAGGACAGTTGATTCCAAGCCCAGTGCTTCTGATACAACAGCTCCACACTGCTTTTAAACACCAAACAGGAAGTCTTGCGTCACAGTATGGAACTCTAAACTCAGTGAGCTGTATGATTACTTTAATTATGTGCCTGTTTGAAATTGAAGGCTTACGGAACTGCTTGAATAGAAGCTTATTCTCCTCTATTAGCAGTCTGCAAACATAAAATCAATACTCTGGCCCATTAATCAATTGACACATCTCCCTTATGGGCGTATGAGAAGATTCAACATGACTAAAATGAGTGAACAGCTAGCCAGTCACTGCTTCTGGTCATCCTGCCTTCAGACAACTCTTCCACCAAGCATTGTGCCTTGGAAAAAGAAAAAAGAAAAAACTCCACGGCAGCAAAATATTCTCCCTTTAGTGACACTGCACTATAAAATATGGTGTTTCACTATCAAACAAACATTTATTTGACTGTAAGAAAGAAACTCATAAAAGGAGAACTTTCACAAATGGACAAGTACTTTTTGAAGGCTGGATCAACTTAAGAGTCAAAACTCTAAGTCTCTTTCCATTATGTTTTTAAATTTTAAGTTACTGACTAATAAACACTATAAGATATTATGTTCTTCTTACAAATAAAATAAGGCTATTTAGACCCTTGATTCTGTGATGCTGCTAAGAAATGAGCTTCAAAGTCCTGAATGGCTATAAATTAAAGATATTAAAATAAAATATTTACTGCTAAGAAATACATTCTAACATCACACACAAGCTCAAGAGAGATCAAGTGCTGATAACATACAGCTGAATCAATCACTGGCTTACTGCACATCTGTCAGTTCTAATTCTCATTTTGCTGAATCTTTCCCTCTCAACTGACGTATGAAGCAGAAACTGTCACTGATTAACCTCTTCATCATGTCAAACAAAAATTTTTTCAATTAAATAAAAAAAAAAGGGGCTTCCCTGGTGGCACAGTGGTTGAGAGTCCACCTGCCAATGCAGGGGACACGGGGTCGTGCCCCAGTCCGGGAAGATCCCACATGCCACGGAGTGGCTGGGCCCGTGAGCCATGGCCGCTGAGCCTGCGCGTCCGGAGCCTGTGCTCCGCAACGGGCGAGGCCACAGCAGTGAGAGGCCTGCATACCGCAAAAAAAAAAAAAAAAAAAATTAACTTTATTTGAAATTGATTTAAAAGGCAAAGGAGTAAATTTTCTTAAATACTTCCTTTAATTTACATAATTATTATATTATTGTATATCATAGTAAATATACTTATTATAAATACATCCTATAAAAGATGTACAGCAAAAATCAATGGCAAATTTAATTTATGGCAACCTTATTTTAAATATTCAAATAAATTAAACATTTTAATTTGATTTCTTTTAAGAATCTTAAGTACACTCCTTTTTTTCTCATAAAATTATTTTAAACAGAAAACCAAAATTTTTACTTATACTACATCTACTCTTCTCAAATCTTATAACAGAAAGCCAAAATTTTATTTTACTCTCTATTAAGTTGTGTGTGTGTGTGTGTGTGTGTGTGTGTGGTGTAACTAGTTCCTACTCATTAAAAGTTAAATAAAGACTCTTCATTACTGGTAACAGGAGCCATTAAATTGGCAGAGTCAAGTAGATAATTTTCACCCAGATTTCCAGAGTGAGAAAGGATAACAGACAAAATCCCTACCAGATTGTAGGTCCAAGTTGCCCTATCCAATCCCATCTTCTGAGTGAAAAGAAAGAACTGGTAGAGAGGCAAAGACAAGAGTATCCACCAGATGCCCTCAGGAAAGCCACACTATGGGCAGAGCCTCCTGGAGAATGCAGGAATCTTAGTCCTGTGCACAGGATCTTCAAAGATCCTCAGAGCAGTTTCCTGTGCCTTCAGTTAATGATTCCTCTGCTTCATATGTCCCTAGAAGTACTTGGTGTAGCTATATAAGAGTAATAGTAATTTAGTCATTAAATGACAACACTGGGTGCTTCCCTGGAGGTCCAGTGGTTGAGAATCCGCCTGCCAATGCAAGCCCTGATCCGGGAAGATCCCACATGCCTCGGAGCAACTAAGCCCGTGTGCCACAACTACTGAGCCTGCGCTCTAGAGCCTGTGAGCCACAACTACTGAGCCCACGAGCCACTACTACTGAAGCCTGCTTGCCTATAGCCCATGCTCCACAACAAGAGAAGCCACTGCAATGAGACGCCTGTGCACTGCAATGAAGAGTAGCCCCCGCTCACCACAACTAGAGAAAGCCCATGTACAGCAACGAAGACCCAACACAGCCAAAAATAAATAAAACAAAATAAATAAATTTTTTTAAAAAATGACAACACTGGAAGTCAGGAGGGTTTTTTTATGACTTTTTTTTTTTGATGAGGACCTTTTTTTAAAAAAAAACATCTTTATTGGAGTATAATTGCTTTAAAATGTTGTGTTACTTTCTGCTGTATAACAAATTGAATCAGCTATATATATACATATATCCCCATATCCCCTCCCTCTTGCACCTCCCTCCCATCCTCCCTATCCCACTCCTCTAGGTGGTCACAAAGCACGGAGCTGATCTCCCTGTGCTATGTGGCTGCTTCCCACTAGCTATCTATTTTACATTTGGTAGTGTATATATGTCAATGCTCCTCTCTCACTTCGGATGTGGACCTTTTTTTGAAAAATATTTATTTATTTATTTATTTATTTGGCTGCACCGGGTCTTAGTTGTGGCATACGGAATCTTTACTTGCGGCATGTGGAATCTAGTTTCCTCACCAGGGATTGAACCTGGGCCCCCTGCATTGGGAGCACAGATTCTTAACTGCTGGACCACCAGGGAAATCCCAGAAGTCAGAAGTTCTTAATTCTTGTCCCAGCACTGCAATAAATTAATTGGAAGATCTTAGAAAAATCATTTCTTCTCCCAGAGTCTATTTAAACATTAATAAAAAGAGGGAGTTAGTAAGAGCTTATCTCTTGTTTCATTAGACTGTGTATGTCAAGAGAAATGTAAAATACGTTTCTTACTGTGGATTGTGGACAAAAACTTTAAAGCCACCGCTTTAATCCTCTAAAGGTCTCATCCAATCTAAAAACAAAATGGTTCTAGCACTGATGTTAAACATGTGTGCTTAATTACCATGTAGCACAATAATGACTACTGTATCATAAAATATGGATGATATTAACTTTGCTGTTTTATTTGATACCAGATTGTTCAAATAAGGTCAATCTTTATGCTTTGTCTCTCAAGAGGTAAAACCATCTGCTTGAATGTTTTTTTTTAATTAAGAGAATACATTTGCAGAGGGAGAGAAGAGGGAGCAGTAAGTTTCAAGATGTAGGTAATTTGAAGTTTGCACTGCATCAGGGCTGCCTTGAAAGTAAAGCCCCATTAATGCAGCACAGAGTAATGACAACAGCACTGGACTCAGAGAAGGCCTAGGCTTAAATCCTAACTCCATTATCACAGGTCATATGTTTGAGGTGAGGATCAAATGAGTAATGGACATGAAGGTTCTCTGCAAACTGTAATGTACCATACACATAAGTGTCAGTAAAAAGAAACATCCTGCAGCTATGAATAAACTGGGTGAGGAGGCAAAAATTCTTAATTCCAACGACAATGTGCCTCATAGCTGCTCCGATAAACTGCGCAACCAAAGTAATATTGAAAATATCTGTCCTCATTCCATCTCCTGTTTTTACACATTTCAAATTTTAAATATCAGACTAAAACAAAAACAGACAAAATATGGAAATCTCACTTAATTCCTACAAGAGCAGAAAAACAGAGCCTAAGAATAAAAATCTAATCTCCTCCCAAGATCGCTCAGACTGCTCCTTATTCTGTATTTATCAGGACTCTCATTCACCTCAAAAGGCCAACAGGAGGTTTTCTGCACTTAGAAAGTGTCTGACACATACCACTTTATCAATATTAGCCATCTAAGTAATATGGCCTTGGCTGAAATATTTAACCAATTGATTCATTCAATGGTAAAATGGGAATAAAGCCTACTTTACAAGGATTCTGTGAGAATCAAATAGGACTATGCAAAAATAAATGTGAAGTACTTATCAAAACTATATTAGAGGGGCTTCCCTGGTGCTGCAGTGGTTAAGAATCCGCCTGCCAATGCAGGAGACACGGGTTCGAGCCCTGGTCCGGGAAAATCCCACATGCCGCAGAACAACTAAGCCCGTGCGCCACAACTACTGAGCCTGTGCTCTAGAGCCCTTGCTCCACAACAAGAGAAGCCACTGCAACGAAAAGCCCGCGCACCACAATAAAGAGTAGCCCCCGTTCGTCGCAACTAGAGAAAGCCCGCACACAGCAACAAAGACCCCATGCAGCCAAATTAACTTATTAATTAATTAATTTAAAAAAAAAACTATATTAGAAAAGAGATGAATTTCTCAAAGGTGTCAAAAAGACAAAGGCTGGGGCTTCCCTGGTGGCGCAGTGGTTGAGAGTCCACCTGCCGATGCAGGGGACACGGGTCATGCCCCGGTCTGGGAAGATCCCACATGCCGCGGAGCGGCTGGGCCCGTGAGCCATGGCCCCTGGGTCTGCACATCTGGACCCTGTGCTCCGCAACGGGAGAGGCCACAACAGTGAGAGGCCCGCGTAACGCAAAATAAAATAAAATAAAATAAAAAGACAAAGGCTGTGGAAATGTTCCAGATTAAAAGAAGCTAAAGAGACATGACATCTATATGCAATATCTGACCCTAAACTGGATCCTGTATTGGAGAGAAAAAAACTGAACTGATAAAACTGTAACATTGACATTTGAATAAAGTATTTTACAAACATAAATTTATGGGTCTGTACTGCAGGTATGTAAGAGAATATCCCTATCCTGAGGAAATACACACTGAAATACCTAGGGGTAAAGGACTATGAGGTATGTAAGTTCCTCTAAAATAGTTCAGGAAAAACTCTGAGTATGTATGTATTGACAGATGGATAGACAGGCAGATAGATAACATGAACTAATAAAGCAAATGTGGTAAAATGTTAACAATAGGTGAACCCAGGTAAAGGCACATGGGTGTTCTCTGCACTACTTTTGTTTTTGCAACATTTTAAAATTTGAAGTTATTACCATATACAAAGTCTAATACACATGTACACACACACACACACACATACAAACGGCTGCAGTGCACACATAACACTAAGGAGTTACAGGAAACGAAAAAAGAAACTTTCCTTTAGAACTCATAATCAAGGGGCGGGGGGGTAAGAGCCACAGAAAATTTTAACCATAACAGGTTTAATCTTTGAGTACCATTTGTTAACCACCTTTAACCAGTCAAAAGTCCTCTTCTGTTAACAATTAATATTCTTTCACATATTTGTAAAGCAGTAATGTTCTGGAGAACATACACCTTCTAAGACTATACAGCTATTGATCCTTTCATTGAAATAATTTGCCATTCTCCTTTGTAAATTATCTATTCACTTATTTTGTCCATTTGATTGCTGGATTAACTTGCATTTTTCTTTTTTGTAAACGCTTTATATACCAAAAATTGTTTTTAAAAGACTATGAAAACTTGTACATGAATGCTCAAAGCAGCATTATTCATAACAGCCAAAAAGTGGAGACCATCCAAATGTCCATCAACTGATGAATGGATAATCCAAATGTGGTATATCATAACAACGGAATATTATTTGGCCATAAAAAGGAGTAAGATACATGTCACAACATGAATGTCCCTTGAAAAATATTATGGTAACTGAAAGATGTCATACACAACAGCTACATCATGTATAATTCCATTGACATGAAATGTCCAGAATAGACAACTCCACACAGAGAGCAGATCAGTAAGTAGTTGCCAGGGGCTGTGGAGGTTGGGGGATGAGGAATGACTGCTAATGGGAATGGAGTTTCTTTCTAGGGTGATGAAATATTCCGGAATTAGACAGCAGTGATAGTAGCACAACTCTGGGAATATACTAAGCAACCATTAAATAGTACATTTTAAAAGGGCAAACTCTATGGTGTATGAAAGTTAGCTCAATTAAGCTATTAGAAAACCAAACAACCAAGGACTTTCATTCACCTCAAAAGGCCATTAGGAAGCTATGGACTCTCTTTCCAGACAAGTGTACAGGCACACAAAGTGTTACAAATAATTATGCAAGGAATGAGTGAGGCCAAGAAAAGGGAACATGTTTATGTAAACACTGAAACCTATCTATGGGCTCCATTAAGAAACCCTGTAACTGTCGCTCTCATACGCTGAAAGTGGAAGAACAAATTACAACTGTGTAGAAGAACAGTTTACCCCTAAGGTGAAAAACTACCGACCTTCTGACTCTCCAATTCCAATTACAGGAATTTCTCCTACAGGTATACTTGCACATGAACAAAATGAAATAAGTAACAAGTTATTCAGTGGAGGAATGTTTACAAAGAAAAAACCTGCAAAACTCTTAAATGAGTATGGCACCCTGTGAAGTAAGACTACCATGCATCTATTAAAAAAATAGGAAAACTTTTTATGTACTGATGTGGAAAAAATCTCTAAGATGTATTAAGTGAGAAAAGCAAGGTACAGGACAGTGTTTATATTTATAGTATGTTACCATTTCCATAAAATAGGTAAATAGGGAAAAAGACAAATACTTATATATTAAAGAACTGTCTCAGGAAGAATGCATAAAATACTAGTAACAGTGACTGCTTCTGAGCAGGGGAACAAAATGGCTAGAAAGCATCTAGGGCATGGGAGGACTGTCTCCTTAAGAATGAGTCTCCAGGGACAGGTTACAAGAAGGGAAATCAGAGAAAGGAAAGAAGTATTTAATTATTTATTGATATAAATCAGCACCCCTCTAAAAATAATTATTTATTAACCTTATCAAGATGCTACACTGAAAAATACAGAATAAAGAATGTTAAAGTCGCCACGACATAAATCTAACCTAATGCAACACATCAGGGAAAAAAAGAAGAAACCTTCTGTTCACTTCCCATTCCAAAGATACTGTAAACACAAATGAGATTACTTGCCAATGTCTTTATTCAAGATAAATTTTTAGAAGCCCCAAATCTCCATCTAAAAAGGAACTGCAAATATTTTAACAAAGCATGTTTTTCTTTTATTTGCAGAGTCCCTGGTAGCAGCAAAGCCAAAAAGTAGTCAACACAGAAGTGATTTTTTTTTTACTAGAATGTGGATAGCTTTTCAGATCTCCAAATCTTCCTGTTGAATTTGTTCTGATGGATTCCTCTACTTTATAGCCTGAAGAAATATCATGATCTCAAAGTTTCTGTTAAAGACTTTAGTTACTAAAAACTATCTACTCATTATTCACCTTCTTAGATCTGAGGTACCCACACAATTTAAGGATATTTAGCTCACACCTTGACCCAACAGAGTATCTCTTCTTGGGTGTTACAGATAAAATAAGCTTTAAGTGTCAGTAAAAGTTACACTTTTTTTTTTCTGAAATAGAACATAGGCACTCTCCATTTTTCTAAGAGTTTCTCTGCACTGCTTTGCATTGTAAACAGATTATTTTAGATTCATATTTTTCTTGGAAGATACTCCTTTAGGGGCTCCCCTGTGAGTCATGCTACTACATGTCCTCCTGGGTACAACAAGAATACAAGGCCCTGACCACTCTTTACCTAGGCCATTTCTCAGGGTTGAAACCTTGAGAGATAAGGTAACATCTTCCTCCGGACAATTATGAGGCTTGCTTACTCCTTGCTGTAAAGGTAGTCAATTCCCTTGGGCTTCCCTGGTGGCACAGTGGTTGAGAATCTGCCTGCTAATGCAGGGGACACGGGTTTGAGCCCTGGTCTGGGAAGATCCCACATGCCGTGGAGCGACTAGGCCCAGGAGCCACAACTACTGAGCCTGTGCGTCTGGAGTCTGTGCTCCGCAACAAGAGAGGCCGCGACAGTGAGAGGCCCGCGCAGCGCGATGAAGAGTGACCCCCGCTTGCCACAACTAGAGAAAGCCCTCGCACAGAAACGAAGACCCAACACAGTCAAAAATAAAAATAAACAAATTAAAAGAAGGCTCAACATTTAAAAAAAAAAAAAGGGTAGTCAATTCCCAAGTTCAGCATTCCTCCACTGCTGTAAAGGAACACTGTGTGCACAGCACCCATCTGGGCCAGTGTCACATTACCTCAGTGGTGACAATACTAACAATACCTGAAATCTTGAACTTAACTGTGTAACACTGTCTCCATGGGAAACAAATACAAAGTTTTAATTTGGTATGTATGCTAGGGGAATCCCCTTCACACCATTCAAATATTTGAAGGACAGTGGAAAGGGATCCCCCCAGCAACTACCTTCTCATGATGGTTCTAGTGACCCAGGGCAGGGACTTCCAAAGGATAGGGACTGGGATGGAAGAGGTCAGGTCACTAAGTAAAGAATTAGACAGAGGGTCCAAAGTAATAAAGGGTTTGGAAGATGCTCAACAGAGTGAATGGGCTGAGAGGAAGACCTGGGCCTCCTGTCAGTATAGCCTGTACCCCTTCATCAGCCTCCTATCTGATGTTATTTCTAGTTCTGACCTAGTTCCTGATCATTTTCTTTCCATTGTTCCCACCAACTGATTTCTATTAAGGGTTTTTGCTCCACGTTGACCCACTATGGGACATGTAGAATAGAATTTCACCACTTTTTTTTTCCTGCTCTGTTGTCCCAATCACCAGAACAATGTAGCTCCACAGCCTTAAAACCAGGACCGTAATGTCTCATGAACTTTATGGAATTATAACGGGTAGGCGGAAGTACTAAATGCAGATTTAAACAGACTGCTGTTTCCAAGCCCTTGGTTTGATGTTTGGTTACATTCAATAGCACTTTAAAGAAAGATAAGCATGCTTTCCCATGAAGGCATCTTTGTAGTTCCAAGATTACCATTTACTAAGAAACTGCTTAAGAGAATGTCTACACTGAAATAAGAGACCATGTTCATTTTTTCCATCAGGATCACAGCCAAAAACCAACCATATTTCTTGAAAACTTAGATGAGGTTTCCAAGAGTTAAACAGAACAGATTTACCAGCAAAAGGCAGAAAGACTGAGATTATAATTTGAACCAGGCAAACTGTTTCATAACAGAAAATGTGGCACTTAATGTAGTCTGCAGAATATGGTATGCTAAAAACGCTACTTTATGGCAGTAGCAGGCCTCTAGAGAGTGAAACTAGCCAAACAAAAGAACAAAAAAGGTAGAAAAAAAGAAGCCATGTCAGCAATACAAAGCCACAAAAGACTGATGCACTATTTTTTTTTTTTTTTTGGTGCTGAATTACAACTTTTTCACCAGACCTTTGGTTTAAAAACAAAAAAAAACACTTGAAAAAATTTTTCATTTTGGCCATTTTAAAACAGAAATTTATACTAACTCAAATTTATCCTAATTTAACAGGACTTGAATCTAACAAACACATGCACTATTGAGTTCACAGAAGACTATATACATGAGCAGATCAAAGTTTTCTGCAGCTCCTTCTGGAACAGATTTACTCTGGGTTCCTGAATGGCTTGGCCAGCAGATAGGACAGACTGATGTTTCTTTACTTGAAATAAACATTAAGTCAAAACCTCTACCAGAAAACTCATACTGAAAAGGCTTGGCTCACTTCCTGACGTGCTAGCCAAGGAAAAATAAGCAAAAAAACCTCCATGCAGGTTGACCAGAAACTTTATTCTAATCGTCTTTTGGTCTCTTGCACCAGACACACAGTACTTAAATCTTTCTTGTGTATTACTGTCAACTCTAAATTTTGAAAAGTAATAAGAATGCTAGTCAATAAATAATGCTTTAAAAAAAAGCTAATACTTGTTGGTTCTATACTTTCTCATCTCACACAGCCCCCAGTTCTTCAATGTTGACTGAATTATTCACCAAAGTTATATCAGTAAATTATTCACCAAATTTACAGAGCACTCTTAAGAGTGCAAAAGCGGAACAGACATAGTCTTTCTCACCAAAGAACTTCTAAAGGATGTCTGGCTAAAAGACCAACAAATAATTAATAGAAATGTTTAGAGATTACAAAATGGGTCAGTGACATACAATGATTGCCAGCATTAAGATGCTCACTATTCAGATATTAAGCCTAGAAAAAAAAAGACCTCTTCTGGATTTTAAATACAATTACTATATCAAAGAATTTTAGAATTAGAAGAAACTTTTCTATAACTTACCTGAACCTGTTCTAGATGAGTCCTCTGAAATAACCCAGAACAATTATCCTATTTTCCACATGACAACCTTCATTTCCTAGAAGATAGCTCTATTTTCAGTCTTCTCTCCTTCACCTTACTGAATCATACCAACCCTTAAACCCTTCCTCTCCCCATGACATGGTTTCTAGACCTCCTCCCCATCCTAGCTATGTTCCTCTGGACTGTCCAGTGATTGAATGTCATAATTCTATGAATGTAGACTAAAACTATATTAATATTTTTAACAACTGTGATATACTGTTTATATTTTTTAAATATCTAATTAGTCATTATGTTTTTCATGTCTAAAGTATTTCATCATACATATTTTAAATGTCTAAACAAATTACATAAAGACAACTTTGGGGCTTCCCTGGTGGCGCAGTGGTTGGGAGTCTGCAGGCCAATACAGGGGACGCGGGTTCGCGCCCTGGTCTGGGAGGATCCCACATGCCGCGGAGCAACTGGGCCCATGAGCCACAATTATTGAGCCTGCGCGTCTGGAGCCTGTGCTCCGCAACAAGAGAGGCTGCGATAGTGAGAGGCCCACGCACTGCGATGAAGAGTGGCCCCCGCTTGCCACAACTAGAGAAAGCCCTCGCACAGAAACGAAGACCCAACACAGCCGTAAATAAATTAATTTAAAAAAAAAGACAACTTTGAATATTTTCTATTGCAAGTTCTATTTGGGAATATTATAGAAGAAACATTCAAATTCTCAATTTAAAGAGTATTAAAAGAAAATTTTAAGGGATCATTTTAAAAATCCTTCAGGACAGAAATTATTTCAAGCATCTTATTTGACCACAAAGGTATGAAACTAGAAATCAACCACAGAAAGAAAAATGGGAAAAGAACAAACACATGGAGACTAAACAACATGCTACTAAAAAAACAATGGGTCAACAATGAATCAAAGAAGAAATCAGAAAATACCTCAAGACAAATGAAAATGAAAACATAGCTTTCCAAAATCTGTGGGATGTAGCAAATACAGTTCTAAAAGGGAAGTTCATAGTGATACAGGCCTTCCTCAAGAAACAATAAAAATCTCAAATAAACAACCTAACCTGCCACCTAAAGGATTTGGAAAAAAAGAACAAACAAAACCCAAAGCCAGCAGAAGGAAGGAAGTAATAAAGATCAGAGAGGAAATAAATAAAATAGAGATCAAAAAATAACAGAAAACATCAATAAAAAGAAGAGCTGGTTTTTTGAAAAGATTAAACGGACAAACCTCTAGCCAGGCTCACCTAGAAGAAAAGAGAGAGGACCCAAATAAACAAAATAAGAAATGAAAGGGCTTCCCTGGTGGTGCAGTAGTTAAGAATCCACCTGCCAATGCAATGGACACGGGTTCGAGCCCTGGTCCAGGAAGATCCCACATACCGCAGAGTAGCTAAGCCCATACGCCACAACTACTGAACCTGCGCTCTAGAGCCCACGTGGCTCAACTACTGAAGCCCGCGTGCCTAGAGCCCGTGCTCCACAACAAGAGAAGCCACTGCAATGAGAAGCCTGCACGACCGCAATGAAGAGTAGCCCCCGCTCACCGCAACTAGAGAAAGCCCACGCGCAGCAACAAAAACCCAACTCAGCCAAAAATAAATAAATAAAATAAATGAATTTTTAAAAAAAAAATCCTCTTTCATCATTCTTAACTTCCTCAGTCTCCTGTGAAAAACATACTCTTTTTTTTATTGGTTGTACAACTTTTTAATTGAAAATATCATGAAATATTTTTAGATCTTTGTTATTGTTGTTCATATACTTATTGTAGAAAATTTACCAAACACCAAAAGGAAAGAAAGATTACATACCCAACTTAAATAATTACCAACATTTTGCCAATCATGTTTCCTCTATCCTGCGCTCATCATCTCCCCATAGAGTATTTTAAAGCAAATCCCAGCTTCATATCATTTCACCTTCAACTGAAACACACACTATGCATTAGTGCCTATTACGCCATAAGCACTGTGCTTACCTTTCTTAGTCCACAAAATAAACCAACATAATAGTCAAGCTTAATCCTGTACTATCCATGTCTGTTCTCACGTGACACTAATGTTCCTCCTTCATGTTTTGGCACACGGTTTTCAATACCTATGTAAACTGTGGGAATTACTATAGAACTTCGAGGTTCTACTTCCAGTAGATAATATTCTTTTGTTATGGGTCCTTACAATATTTCTGATGGAGATTACTTGGTTGTGTTTATGCAACAGTAGAGCAGTTTCACAACTAAATGGGCTACTGACATGCTAGTTAATAATTCTGGTAGACAGATGAGTCAGTAGTATGATAAACAACCTTACATAACTCACAGGATTTTAAAAGTACTTTGCAATACCTAAAGAAAAGGTGGAGTAGCAATATTAACAACCACAATTTTAGAGAACCCACTTTTAGACTGATTATTTAACTTTCATTGAACTTTAGGACCATAACGTTCAACTACTATTTAATACATAACATGAGGTATTTTGTATCACTTTTAAAGAAAGCAAGAGTTAGCTGGCAAGTACTATAACCAGTTCTAGATTGTGACAGATCTTAGGAAACTTTCTGTGATTCATAAATTACAAGAAGTCCCTACAACAGAAATTTTGAAGTTTTGCAAAGATGGGGAAAAACTAAATAATCATTAAGAAACAGAATTCCTAATAGCAAGTTGTCATTAAGCAGTGGTGAAAACCCTTCAATAAGTCAAGAGAGAAGATAAATATAAACCCTGACTAAAAAGCAGTCTACAGACTCTTATCTGGGGAGTTGCCAAAAACATTTCAATCAGGAAACATGAAAGAATCCTGTAAAATACTAGTGTATGATTGAGTTGGGGGTGACAGTCTGGAGGAATGGGATGAAAAGGTTCAAAAGAAGGAATTAAAGAAGAGGGAGGTATGCCTACTTCTCTTTTCGTCAAACCACTTCAGACTTTTTTTAAACCTTTTCACTTAGATTCTAACATAATAAGCCTTACCCTAATTTTCCACCAAAGACTGGATCTGCAATTTCAGCACATTTGACACAATATAACAAACTTTAAAAAACAAAAAAGTGTTTCGTTCTTTTTTTTGTTTTCATTTTTTAAATCAGGCATTAAAAAAGCACTAAGCTTCAAAACTTACATCTGAACCCACACTTCTCATGGTACTTTGTAGGACAGGTTTAGTCACAGAAAGTTTTCCATTCACTGGGTTATTTGCCACTGGGGCTGGTACCACGTTCACCACGTGATTAGGTAGCTGTGTGGTTGCCCCAGCGACAGCAAGGACTGGTTGAGGAGGGGACAGAACTCCAGGTGCCTGGAGTTGTACCATGGTAGGCTGAGAGAGCACCACCGTCTGACCTGCAGTAGAGAAAAAAGAAAAGGAATCAGAGGGTGCATAACTACTGTGGCAGGAGAAGCTATTCAACATTTAGGTCTCTTCTGCAGATATAATAGGTAAGACCAAACGGAGGGATGTGAAACCACCAATTAAAACACAATCAATAGCAGCACACATTCATACTGACTTTTGTTGTGTTTTTAATGAAACCGACTAAATTCATTCTCTTTGAAGTTATCATTAACGTATTTCCACACTTTTTTTCAGCTAACACACATCAAATTTGCTAAGTTATACATAGGTTTCTCTAAGTATTAACCTCTGAAATTTATTAGTGCTAAAAGTATTTATCATATTACTAATATCAAACCTTCTATTCTGAACATAGAATCATATATTTTAGAAATACATATAACACCAAAAATATATGACAGAGATTCAGTTACTCAATACCTGGAAGAACCTGAGGCTACAAATATCAAAAATGTTAAAACCACTTAGCTAACACGGGAAATGTAAACCTGTAATTTAAAATAGTCTGCAGATAATATTGACTCCCCTACCCACCAAAATGGTCTACAAATCTTTTCTCAATCTTTACATTTAACCTTATTTTAAAATTACACTAATCTGAGGAAAATTAGTATCATTAACCTAAAGAAGGCTCATACAACTCATAACACTGGTCTATGAAAATTTTTACTTGCCTGCTGAGTATCTGCTTTCAGATCTGGCCAGTTTTATAAGGTGTTGAAAGCCTCACCTAACATCCACAGCTGCTTGAGCCCATTTAGCAAAATAAAGGTACTAAAGTAACTGGCAACTAAAATTTCATATAGTATATTTATACTCTTCTTTAAGGGAAAAAAAACATACTATACTTTCAGACAGTGTAACATGATCCATGTAAAACTCAGCTCAGTATTTCAAAGGATCAAGGAATCTAAAAATCAAAATGACGCTTCAGAACACCTGTTTGTTAAGAACATCTGTCTTAGCTTAAAAAAAAAAAATCACTTGTATAAAATCAAAGTCTTTATGTTTCAGAAGGCCTCAGAAAGCATACGAAAACTAGAATTTAATTCATAGCATTTTATCCCAGGTAAATTAGTAAGAAAGACCTAAAAATAATCTCACAGATTTGTAATATATACAATTTACTTGAGCGTAAATGATCACTAAATATTTTTATCTTCTAATTTTCCCCGGCATAATTTATTTTATGAAATGAAAACATAAAATACGGAAATGGCTCATAAGCAGATATATATTTGCTTATGCCAAATATTCAAATAAAAATAATTAACAGGGAATTCCCTGGCAGTCCAGTAGTTAGGACTCTGCGCTTTCAGTGCTGAGGGCCCGGGTTCAATCCCTGGTCAGGGAACTAAGATCCCGTAAGCCATGTAGCGCGGCCAAAAAAGAAAATTTATAAGTAAAATAAATAGCATATTTATTTAAATAGTAAATGTTAAGTTTTTAAATTACACTTATTGAGATATTACAGTCAATCTGGTACTATGAAAAGACATACTCATCAGAATGTAAAACTTAAACCAAGGGTTCCCACCCTGAATATAAAGACCCTTCTTTAATAGCAAAAATATCATGGTCACCCAAGATGATCATGGCTGTCCTTTCAGTTTCTGTGGATTGAGAAAATATGTGATGAGAAAAGGCTATTACGAATTTAGTAATGATTTTAAATGAATTTGGAGTTGAGTAATCAGAAGTATAACTTCTTTGTACATCAGTACAAAGATATATGAAACAAATTATTTATTCAGTCTACAGAAAATATGGATTTGCAGATGCCCTGCAAAAGCCAAATGTTACTACTACTCCAACCACACGTATCTCAGGGCCCACTGTCTACAGGTTGAGAACCACTGACTTAAACCAATACTTTGAGAAGAGCATTATCAGAAGTAGTGTTCCGTATCTTGAGTTTAAAAATTATGATAAAAAGACCCTGAAAAACTAAAAAATGTTCAATGAATTGTGGGATTATTCCAAAGAACAGAGAAGGTGGTAAACATAAAGAATTAAGTCATTTCAAAGAAAGGATCCTACTTCTAGCTCCAGTTACCCATTTAAAGTATTAGCAGTTAACACATAAAGATAGCTTTGTAATATTTCTTAAAACTAATTGAGAAAAATAATCCAAGTCTGTAGTATCCAGTGTCTGGTTATCACCATCTCGTTGCTGAAAGAACTGCAACACGGAGCGAGGGAGATGGAGCAATATCAAGTCAAGGTCTGCGTACCAAATGTGGCTCCAAGTCCTACCAGGCCACCGATGCCTCCTTTTTTTTCCAAAATGCACATCAGGCCCTTTCATCCCAGAGTGCCTAACTAACCTCAAATTATTGAGCACCTAAATCAAAGATCCTATAAAAATACTAGGCATGTTTGGGTTCAAGACAAAATGTGGAGAAACAACTAAATTTCCATGACAATGTGTTCAAGGTGACTTGCTAAACCTGACATGCTAGATGCCCACCAGCTCACAAAATGCAGTGCAAAGGACTGTTTCGGGTCTTAAATAGTTAGCAGCTGAACATAGTTACTACTGTTCCTAGTGTGGAAGCAGTTAAAAAGGACATACCAAAAGGCTGTTTATCCCTTTCAGCATGCTCAAAACCCTCTTTGGCATTACACACAAATCCCCCTTAATGGACCACGGCTGGTTTCAATGCTGGATACTTTTGACTATGTATGGCTCACTGATAGTGATAGTCAGTTTCTTCCTTTTCAGTTACCTTCAAAGACTTCAAACTTTATATCAAACAGTTATTGAATGCCTGCTTTGTCTAAAATAGTATGGCTGTGTGACAGTAAATTTTTCTGTGTATTAATTTTCTCATCTATAAAATGGAGATGATAATAATAGTACCTATCCTCACAGAGTTGATGTAAGGATTCAATAAGATAACGCACTTAAGCACTTAGAACAGTGTCTGGCACGTAATAAGAGCTTAAATGTTAGCTAGTATTAATTATTTTTATTATTATTAATTACTATTAACCTCCTTTTATGTATAATAATAGCTTCTATAAGGGTATTGCATGTATTATCAATTCATTAGTTCTCACAGTTACTGTTATTTAACTGTTGATATAAATTTGTTAACTCCCCAGTTAGAATTCTTGAGACCAAATACCACATCTCTGCATTCTTTTAGAGGCAATATACTATAGTGATTAATTACACAGACTGAGCCAGACCACCTGGGCTCAAGTTCTGACTCTACTGCTCACTAGTAGAATGACCTAGAACAAGTTATTTTACCTCTATCCTCCATTTCAATGATTTGTTACCACTATCTACCCAAAAAGTCCAAGACAGGATACCTTACTCTCTATCCTCCATCCCCCTTTCACATGACCTAATGACCAAGCCCTGTGATTCTACACTTTTTAACATCTCTACTGTCTATCCTGGCTCTTCATTTTCATTGATATTCCAGGCTTTCATCATCTCTCACCTGCACTACTCGTGCAAGTCTTAATGGATGTATAGGACTTAGATGTAGACGTAGGCAGAAGCTGTTTCAGGCAGATAGAATGGCATGTCAAGAAATGAGGAAAAAAAAGAAAATTTAAGGGACAATGGCCAGATAAGTTGAACTAAAAGATTTATAGAAAGGAGAGTTATTATAAGGTAAAGTTAGAAAACTAAACTGGAGCCAAACCATGAAGGGTTTTACATTCCAAGCCAGAGAATTTGAACTTAATCCTGTAAGAATTACTTCTTTTTTAATGGCAAAATATTTACTGCTGATACTTATATCGATTAACTGTAAAATGCCTTTCCTATATTTCTCTTCTTCCCTCCCCATTTTCAAATAAATGGAAGATATACACTTAAATCTATATGTTATTACAATATACCTCTCCAGATTGTACTATAAAAACAGACAAGTGCCCTATATTAGCATATGCTCCCCCAAAATAAAACTGTCTTCAGATAACGGGAAAGCACTGAAGTTCTGAATAATGTATGATTCAGGTTTCTAAAACTGATAAACTGCTCAGAGAAGTTTCTCTTCTTGCTATAGGTAGGAACTTCTATCATTCAAACATAGCCAATGGTCTGCTAAGAGCAAATTCTCACGAATACCCCTTGCTTTACATACTGGTCATATTAATGTCAAACTTTTACTTTTTATACATGTGTTTTAACAGCTTATGGGAACTATAATGAAGTTCTTCACAAGTTTAGATTCTCAGCCTTTGGGAAAACACAGACCCTTTTGAGATACTGATGAAAGTTTTGGAGACTATCCCTAGAAAAATCCACAAATAACATACACTAAATCTCGCATTTTATTTCAAGGGGTTTATGAACACTTAACATCCATTCACAGGCCACAAGAATACCCATTCTACAGGACTGCTATTTTTCACAGGAAAAAGGCAGTAGTTTTCACCCTGTCCTAAGAGGGCAGGTATTTCAGGTTTGTTTGGTTGGAGTTTTTTTGGTAGGGATTGGTGGATTTTCACGGATCCATCCAGTCTCTCACCTAGTTCTTTTTATCAATGTCGTATTGTCTATGACCATGGAACAGAACAAAGATAACAGAGTACCTGGAAATCAAATTTATGACGTTGCCCTCATTAAAACCATGCTCCAAAGAAATGAGCTAACAATCCATAGCTGGAAATACAGCCATAAGTGTAACACTGGGTATTTATTTACAACCCATTCCCCATTGACCCCAGTCCTACTTGGCGCCAACAAGCTAAATCCAGGGAAAGAACGCTGTGCAAGTTTCCATTTAGTCATGTGTACACATATCAGTATAAGTACAATGATGAATAATCTTCCCAAGAGATCTCTATGTGCAAATGATTCCTATATCTGAATAGTACCAAATCCTCAAACTTGAACTTTCACTATAGACCTCAGCTTCTTGCAGAATCAACTATGGGAGGCCATCTAGTGGACAAAATATAGAAACACACATTCTTAGCTACTTGAAGACAGTTTCAGGTTTCTTCTTAATGCCTCATACAAGATCATGTTACTAAACAGCGCTGCCTCCTCAGAGATTATCTGACTCTATTGCCAAAACACACCTATTAGACCTGAAATGGACCATATTATTTTAAATACTGACTTCTCCTTAAAAACAAAAAAGTTCATGGACACAAAAATCTCAGAATAAAATGGCACCGAAAAAGTTTCCCAGATTTTCTTCTTCGTTACAAGTGGTTATATAAAACCACAAGCCTTAGAGACAGGCGCTTTCATAATTAAAACTGTGAGAAAAAAGAACTATCAGATGTAAATAATCTTGATAGCTATCTCCCTTGTTACGATAGGAACCACATCTCTACAACATCCTCAGAACCAAGGACAATTCTTGACACACAGCATGTGCTCAGAAATTATACCCTGAATTAAAACAAGTCATATGACACAAGCCTCAGTGCCCTCCAATTAAACACACACAGCCTCAAATTCCATTCAGGTACCTTTAGTGGGTGCAGGATGTATACTGATAATTGGCTGCTGCTTCGCCAATGGCATAAGTGTTGGCAGTGTTTGAATAATGATGGTTTTTGCTGGAACGCTGGGGTTTGTTTGAGTCTTGGGTGCTGCTGGAAGTAATAAAGGCTTGGGCTGAATTGAAGGTTTTGAACTCATCTGAATTTTTTTCTTTGGAGTCAGTGCATTTTCTGGAGAAAAACCAAACAAACCACAAATCAGTTTCAGGGCAATTAAGCAAATCCTAGAAAGGAGATGCTATTATACACCTTTCCCTAAACATTTTCTTGACCTCTGACTACCCTTACTGAAGTTTAAGCATAGCCACTCTATATCTTAATGGACTGAAGAAAAGTCCTCAATCTGAGGTCTTCCCTTTTGACCAAGCTGCAGCTTTGCCGAAGGGACACGTGAACCAGTAAAGAAGAATAGCTAAAACCCCTGAATAAAGCATCGAGGTGAATAAGGTTAACAAATGTCACAGCCAAATGGCCCTCACATTCAATATCTTTAACTGAAACTTTGAAATTTCTCCTGAAGATGGTGGGGCCCTAAATCTATTTAAAGTATCATTCACCTATAAAGACAAAAACAACCAAAGAAGATTATTTCTTCCCTTTCCTCTCCACATTAATCATCCACAACAAACAAAACAGGTGCACTAATTTAAAAACAGCAAGCCAGCTTAATAAACATACACTTAATCCAACATTTTCTTTTAAGAAATGGAGCCTAAGCTCAGTCTAAAATAGAGATAACAGAAGTTAGGAGATGGAGTAATACCAGTTTTGCTCTTAGGACTAATGATGGGCTTGTCTTCCTTCAGTGGCTCTGCTGAGGAGGGACTATTAAAGCTTTCACCATATAAGGAAAAGGGAGACATCTGGGAAGTAGAAGACAAATCCAACTCCTCCTGTAGCAAAATAAAACACAAACAAATTCATGCAGAAGAATACTATCCTTGAGCAGAAAATTGCTTAGAAAGAGAGGCAAGATCTATATATAAACAGAGAAACACTTCAAGACAATTTCAAGGCAAAGGTGTGATATATTAGAACTATATCTATATATGAAGTACTAAGAGATGATGGATAAATCAACATTATCCATCTACACTAAAGGAAAAATAACTAAAAATGAAGTATGTCTATTTCATCCTCTTATATGAAAGATATGAATCACTGATCTGATCTGCTTCTATATTTTCTCCCACAAACTTTATATTTTACTTGTTCCTAGTCATACAAACATTTAGTATCATTATAGAGTTACAGTTAAAATGCTAATATCTTTCCCCCACCATCTCTTCTTCTGTCTTACAGGAATCTCAAAAGCAAATAATTCTCACTATTTGTATCCTTTTCTATTTCTTAACATTGCCTTTGTCCCGAATGTTTTGAAAGAAAAACACTGAAAGGAGCAGGGCTATTTTATTTTATTTAATGGGTAAACTAATAATACAGAGGGACTTTCCTGGTGGTCCGGTGGTAAAGAATCCGCCTTACAAAGCAGGGGGCATGGGTTCGATCCCTGGTCGGGAAACTAAGATCCCACACGCTGCAGGGCAACTAAGCCCACGCGCCACAACTACTGAGCTCACACGCCTCAACTAGTGAGCCTGTGTGCCGCAAACTACAGAGCCCACACGCTCTGGAACCTGGGTGCCACAACTACAGAGCCCACACACCCTGGACCCTGCGCGCCACAACTAGAAAGAAGCCCGCGCGCAGCAACAAAGAGCCCTCGCGCCACAATGAAAGATCCCGCATGCCTCAATGAAGACCCTGTGTGCCACAACTAAGACCTGATGCAATATACAAAAATAATATTTAAAAAAATAATAATAAATAAATGTTTTTTAAAAAACAGATATATTAATATTTTCTAAAAGTCTTTTAATATTCAGTGGATCTGTCTCATTTTGTTAGAATAAAGAAGCTTAACATAGGATAAAAGTAGCATTTCAATTCCAAGAGAAAAAGATGTTATGTATAATAATGGAATGGGCACAAGTACGTAAATACATACATCATACCATCTTCAAAAGAATCTATAAGATTACTGAAAGAAGAATTAAGAGAATACTTGTTTACTCTCAGCATGATGTAGGCTCCCTTACCTCAAAAAGCCAGAAGCCATAAAGGAAGAAGAAATAGATTTGAACAAATAATAATTAAAATATTTTATAAGAAAAAACAGAACATAAACAAAGTTAAAAGATACATATGGGGAGAAAATATTTGCCAAAAATGGATAAAGGAAAGAAACCACCATTTCACTGAAAAGGAAATGCAAATAGTATCCAAAGGCAAATTTAAAAGAAAATTTTTTTTTAAAAAAATCATCAGATAAGAAAAAGTTAAAATGACCTGAAAGACCATATGGGAGAAATGGTCATTCTCACTAATGCTGGTGAGAATGAGAATTGTTTCATTCATTCATCCTCAACACCTATTCAGCATGTAGCCATAAGTGGGGCTGTATGAACCTTACAGAGTATATTATAACAATAATATATTTGGAAAAAAACAAAGACTATGAGATAACACAGGAGGAAATGATTATCTTCATAGCCTTAGATGCTTACAAGGCATCTGATAAAATTCAGCAAAGACTCCTCATAAAAGTCCTAAAAAATAAGGACTGGAGGGACATTTTCTTAACATTAAAAAAAAAGCTATGCATAATTGTATAGCCAAAGTCATACTTAATGGTAAAATACTAAATGCTTTGCCATTAAAGTCAGGACAAGAAAGAAATAATTGCTTTTTCTGTAATTCTAGGAGACATAATTATACTATAAAATGAAATAAAAGGAATAAATACTAAAATAGAAGAAACAGAAGCGCCTTTGTTTGCAAGGTGATATGCTGTCTACTTGGAACACATTTAAGAACCAGCTAACAAAATTTTCACTATGAAAATATTGTATTAATAATCACTTAGAAGGCTTCCATGGTGGCGCAGTGGTTGAGAGTCCGCCTGCCGATGCAGGGGACACGGGTTTGTGCCCCGGTCCAGGAAGATCCCACATGCCACAGAGCGGCTGGGCCCGTGAGCCATGGCCGCTGAGCCTGCACGTCTGGAGCCTGTGCTCCGCAACGGGAGAGGCCACAACACTGAGAGACCCGCGTACCGCAAAAAAAAAAACAAAAACAAAAAAAAGAATCCACCTGCCAATGCCGGGGACACGGGTTCAAGCCCTGATCCGGGAAGATCCCACATGCCATGGAGCAACTAAGCCCATACGCCACAGCTACTGAGCCTGCGCTCTAGAGTCCATAAGCCACAACTGAGCTTGCATGCCACAACTGCTGAAGACTGTGCGCCTAGAGCCCATGCTCCGCAACAAGAGAAGCCACCACAATGAGAAGCCTGCGCACCGTAACAAAGAGTAGCCCCTGCTCGCCACAACTAGAGAAAGTCTGTGCGCAGCACCTAAGACTCAACACAGCCAAAGATAAATAAATAAATAAAATTCATTTTTTAAAAAACGAATTGATTTAATAAATGGTACTGGAACAATCCTTCTGATAGTCATTTGGGAAAACAAAAAACTTGGATTCGTATTTCACATCATAAACGAAGATAACTCCAAATGGATCAGAGATCTAAATATTTAAAATAAAACCTTATGAAAAATATGTATTAACAGTCACTTAGAAACTATTACTTCCTGAATAATTTGATCCTAAGGCCACTAGATGGAGCAGTGCAAGACCAGCATCCATGCAGAGAGGCAGGCTGGTGGAGTATTGGAGCCTAAGGAGAGGAGGTAGGGGCAGGCAGCCCAGCACAGGGAGTCAGAGCAGATTACCCTGCTCATATTGGGTCAGCTTGATGCAGGTGTCAATGCCCAGAACACAGGAGTCAGTGTGAAGGGACCTGCACTGGCCAAATCCAGGATAACATAAGAATCAGAATAAATAATTATAGGAATGGGTTATAATCTGTTGAATAAACTAGGAAACCATGAGTCCATACTGATATAAACGAATAAATTTAAAGTCTGATGAGAAACAGGTTATTTTTACATAGTTTTAAAGTACCTCCTCATAAAACACTTATTTTGGGCAAAGGAAGAAAGAGCAATTTCACAGTGGAATAGCCTGGCAGACACCACCTTAATCAAATGAACAGTGAACCTTATCAGTAACAGGACAAATGAAAATTGTGTGCCATCACATCAAAAGTAAATGAGACAGACACAGCATCACTTCTGTGATATTCCTGCCACAAATACAAAACCTGAATCTCATCCTGAAGAAACATCAGGCAAACCCAACTGAGGGACATTCTACAAAATAATTAGTCTTTAATCTCCAAAAGTGACAAGGTCATGAATGTCAAGGAAGAATGAACTGTTTCAACTGAAGGAGGTTAAAGAGACAAGACAATCAAATGCAATGTGTGATTCTAAACTAGATCCTTCTGCTCACTAAAGGACATCTTTGGGACAACTGGTAAAATCTAAATGGGAATTGAAGATTAGATGATAGTATGGTATAAACATCTATTTCCTGATTTTAATGGTTTTATTGTGGCTAGAAGACATATCCTTGCTTGTAGGAAGTAGACACTGAAGTATTTGGGGGTGACAAGGCATCAAGTTGGCAACTTACTCTCAAATGGTTGAGGAAAAAAAAAGTTCTTTGTAATGTACTTGTAATATTTCTATAAGTTTAAGGTTTTTCAAAACAAAAAGTTAATATAAGCAAGAAAACAAGAATAAAAATATTATAACCTATGAGTGGTGAAAACCCTCCTTTGAGCAACAACAACAAAAAGCAATAAAAGATTGATAATTCAGCTATGGAGAAAATAAACACCAAAAATAAAGCTTAAAGACAAATGACAAATTGGAGAAAAACACTTGTAACTTATTTCACACACTAAACACTAATAATCCTAATATGTAATAAAACACTTTAAAAATTGAAGAGAAAAAGACCAATACAATCCAATAGAAAAGTGGACAAAAATTTGAACTGTTCATAAAAAGAAATGCAAATAGGCCTTAGACATATGAAATATACAAAAAGATGTTTAATCACACTTATAATAAAAGAAATAGAAAACAAAACATGCTGTGTAATGATGAAGGGAAAATTGGCCCTCTTACATACTGCTGGTCAGAATATACAACCGTACAACCTGTGGAGGGAAATCTGGCAATAAACAGTAACATTAAAAAAGTATTCACCCCGATCTCAGCAATCTCTCTTTAGGGGTATAACCAGATATCTTTGCCAAGATATCCTGGCAAAAATATGAAGTGACTTATGTACATAGTTATTTATTACAGCATTGTTTGAGTCCAGAAAAGACCAAAAACAACACAAATGTTCATCAATAAGGAAATCACTGAATAAAGTATAATATAGTCACACAGTGGAACACTATGCAGCCATAAAAGGGAATGAGAAAGATTCTATATCCTGAAATTGGAGTTACCTCTAAGTTAAATAAGCAAGGTGCAGAGCAGGGTATGTAGTATGCTACCTTTTGTGTAAGAAAGGATGGAAAGGAAAGAATAGGACAAAAACCAGGCTTCTGTGAATATACCTTGTTATATATTAATACTTTTGACTTCAAAAGTAAATTAAGTTTTTAAAATTAAATCATTGGAGAAACTGTGGGACCACAGAGAACTGCCAAGACAGGCAATCAGAGAAAAGCTTCATAGAGAAAGTAATTTTTGAACTGGGACTTAAGGATGAATAGGAGTTTTCAAAGAAGAAAGAAAATGAGGCTATTTCAGGCAGAAGGAAGAGCATGTACAAAAACCTAAAATGGTAAGAGCAGAGATCTCGCTGCTCTTGTCCACAGACGGTGTTTGGCACAGTTCCTGGCACAGTTGTTGAATGACTGGAGCACACAGGAGCTCTCAGGGTTAAACCCAAGGGGAGTGTGAAGGTAGGAACAGGAAGGATAGTGAGAAACAAGACTGGAAAGGTAAACAGGAGCCAGAACATGGAGGGCCTAGTACACTGGCAATTTAAATTTTGTCCTTGTAAGAGTTGGGAAGGTTTTAAGCAAAAAACTGGCACAATCAAATTTGTGATTTTGAAAAATTTCTCTTTGAAGATTCCTCTGCTAAGAAAGGTTTGGGGAGTTAGGAGGCAGAGAGACCAGTCAAAATTCTATTGCCTTAATCCAGATGAGGTGACGATGGCCTGGTGTGTGTGGAGAAGATGAATCTTCGAGATACTAAGTGGATAGAATCATCAGGATTTAGTAACTGACTATACGGAAATTATGAAGATACCTCAATTTCCAGCAGATATAATTCACTGAAACAGTAATTTGAATTTTTCTTCTTCTATTTTTTCCTTTCCCCATTCCAAAAAATACCTAAGCCCTTTGGTACTTCGTTTTCCTGGCCTCAGAGCTTTTGTCTAGATGAAGAGCAGAAGCATTTTTAAGGTGCTTTTGTAAAAAACCTTATTAGCGCATTCAAAAGGTAGTACTAGGCTTTCCTGAACTAAGGAGACCATTCTAGGTTACATGGCTAAGGAGTTACAGAAACAGACCATCTTACAGTCTTCCATGTCCTCAAAGAATGTATATTCTAACGGGGAGTAAAGAGGGTAGCAGGGAGAAAAGACAATAAGTCAATAAACAAAAAAAATATTGGGTACTGGTAAGGTGCAATGAAACAATGAAATTATGAAGACAAGAACATAAGGGAAGGAGGGCAAAACCAAAGAGACTAACAGCTTTCTAGCTCCCTCAAGGCCATTCCTCAAGATTCAGCTTCCTCAGGATTAAATGAGATAATAGGACTTATATTAGCACTTAATAAATGTTAACTGCCTCCCACACATACATATTTTCCAGATTCCACTGTAACCAAAATCACTGTAAAAGACTGGTTACTTACAGGAACATGCTGAGTCGAAGAATAAGAGTCCACTGACTGAGGAGATGAGACTGAACAACTTGAGGAGGCTGGAGAAAGTGGCTGAGGTTCTGCCTTAATATCTTTAACTGAAAAACAAGGGGCAAAAATTTTCCCACTGAACAATATAAACTCAGAATGAAATGAATAAGAAAGAAGGTAAAATCTGCTTTTAAAATTCAATGATATAGAAGCTAAGGTCACCAAAATATATCATCAAGTGAAAATTCAAGAGCAGAAAACAGTAAATCTAGTATGCTTCCATTTGTGTAATAAATTATACATGTGTATACTACTGTACTACTAGCATCTGCATTAACTCTCTTGAAGGATGAACATAAGAAATGGATAACAGTGGTTGTCTCTGGGAAGCAGAACTTGGTGGCTGAGGGACAAGAGCCAAAAGAGACACTTTTCTACTCTACAGACTTTTTGTACCTTTTGAATATTACGAGATATGCAAAATTATAGCCTCCCTCCAAAATAATTTTAAAACATAAGAAACAGGAAAGAATTATTGTGGAAAGCATTTTTGACAATACAATTAAAACACAAAAATGTTCCTATCTTTTGAACTATGTATTTTTAAAAATGTGCTGAGTAACTATAGCCTAGGTGTTCCTAGGTGTCAAATTTATAACACGGTAGGAATGGGGAAGAGAAGAATCTCTGTGGCAGACTGTGTTCTCCAAAGTTAGGTGCAAAATATCTACCATATCTCATGATCTATAATGTGATTTTGCCACTTCCCCATCAAGAAGTAGCCACTATTTCCTCCTCTGTTTGAATCTAGGTGGGCTTATGACTTCTTCAATTGACAGAGTATGGAAGTAATGCTAGGTGAATCCCAAGGCTGTGTTACATTAGGCAATGCAGCTTCTATTTTGTGTGTTGAAACACTCACATTTGAGCCTTTGAAGTCTGACTACCATGAGACCACCAGGCTGTGAGGAAGCCAGGCCATATAGAAAGGTGACATGTAAGCACTCAAGTTGGCAGTCCTAGTCTTCAAGTCATTCCAGGCCAGGCATCAGACATGTGAGTGAAGAAAACTTAAGGTAACTCTAGCCCCCAGTGTCAAGCTACCTCAGCCTTCAAATCTTCCCAGATGAGGTCTGGACACCATGGAGCAGAGACAAGCAATTCCTGGTGCATCCTGTCCAAATGCCTAACCCACAGATTCTGGGAGCCTAATAAAATGGTTATTGTTTTAAGCCACTAAGTTTTAGAATAGTTTGTTACACAATGGTAGGAACCAGAACACTGGCCTCGTGTAGCTCTTATTCTGTGAGGGAAGACAGGAATTGAGCAAGATATACAAATACATAAAATGAAAGGGAAAAGGAAATGCAGCAGTGGGGAGGACTGCAATTTAGATGGGGAAATGTGCTGGTTATTTACACATTGTCTCTCAGCTCTAAGTCTATCTTCTATAGTCTGTGATGCAAATTATTAATACATGTCTCAGCTGGCTTCCTTTTAGGTCCTGTCCATAGGGGATACTAGAAGGATACTAAAAGGTAGAAGGGAAGAAGGGATTTCTTCATCCTCCCATCAGCTTCATCCCAGAAGGGACAGTTTGCTCCAGGTTCCAGCTTTTTTCAGCACACCTAAAACCCACCTCATTGGGCCCCTTAAAGATACTAGCATTAGCCAGGTAGGGCCTCCTCCTCAGATGTGTATACACGGGACCCCTACACTAAGTTCCTAGGTTCTAATAATCCCAAGCTTCTTCCTTTTGATTCCCTAAATTCTGTCTAATTCTCAGATAGGTTAATCTCTTAGAGAATATTACATATAATTCAAAATCAATATTTCTGAATAATAAAATTTTTATTCATTATGTGACTAACACATAACTATGAAATTCTTTATATCTATTTTGGCAAGAAATTTACGTATGCCTTGCTACACCAAAATAGAATGTAGTCCCTGGAAATTTTTGGCCTACAAAAGTGGCCCAGTAACCCCACCTAATTTTGACTATTACCCAACTACAAAATAATATGGACCCATTTAAATTTTTTATCAATGAAATACAGCATTACCTGTACAGAATTGATTGTTGATGTCCCAAATGCCTGTCTCCCAAGGCATCAAATCAAAATCAAAATCAAGATTATCAAAATTATTTTCCTGTAGGTTTCAAATCAGCAAAAGATTATAAGATTAAAATATATACATCCAGAAATCAAACTAACAGATGCAATTTGCCATAAATAATATAATTGTGATTACCCAACTTAGTAAAAATAACTTTCTAAGTTAATCAGTTCATCTTGAAAATACATCTTGGATAGCTTAGAGATAAACCAATTTATTTATTTTAAGCACAGTAGTAACAGCTAGGAAGGAGGTATTGAAGTCAACATCTATCTGAAAGATTCAGTTGGTCTCATTCTTTTCAGTGGAAATGGACCTTTACAACAGTCACAAAATATGTGTTTTGTCATAAAGGAGATCCAGCAAAATAAGTTTTCCCATTGCCATTAAGGAAAAGAAGTCACAGCAAATGCCTATTTACAATATCATCTCTATATACAAGGGAAAGAATATAGATGTATCCAAAAGACATGCAGGAATCATAAAGAGACTGTAACTGAAACTTCAAATATACCAATTATTAAAATGCTTATGGGAGAAGGAAGAGATCCATAGGAGGATGGGTAATTTTATATTTTTTTTACTGTTCTGTACTTTTCAAATTTCTAAAATAAAATTTCTAATTTTTTTTTTAATCCTAGAAGATAAAACTAAGTTTCTCAAACAGGGGTCAGTAAACTTCTTAGAGGGGCTCTTAGTTTCTTTTCATTCAGATGACAATTTTTAAATTTAAATATAATCATATTCTGGGTCATCTGGATGACCATCTTATACCATATATATTAATGAAGAACTGCCACATGATTTCAGAGCCCTCATATGAGATTAAGACAGTACCACAACTATTTTAAATGTTTAAGGTTACAGAGATAAGAACAGAAGTAAACTTAATATATAAACAGTACAACAAAGTTAAAAAGTAGTCAATATTAACTTAATGTGACAGATAATAAAACAGCAAGAAAGCAAGCCTCAGGAAAAAAGTAAAGGTTAATCTAGTTATCAATAACAACAATTTGGTAATAATTTCTAGAATATTATCATTTCAAATGTCTATTCTGTGGTTTATTTTTATTGAGAATGTAACAGAAGGACAGAAGGGAAACTTTTCTTATACTGCCCTAAACTGAGTAAATATTATTGCAAATTATATAAAGAGAATGTGTGAAAGTTCACATAAAAAAAAAGAAAAAACTACTTAAATTATGAAAGAACCACCTTTTAAATCAATCTCCTTTGCTTTTTTCTCATATTGGAATCTAGCTATCAAAAAATTAAGCAGCCCCACACTTTCAGCAACGAAAAATCTTCAAACTTTCTTAATCTAAGTAAACTGAGGAAGGATATTTGCCTGAGTGCTCGCAATACTTTTTAACATGTTCAACAGTGGCATGACCTACTTCGAGGATGATTCATACTCAATCTTCAGACAAAAAAGTCAAATACATTTTACAGCATAAGAATTTTATCTGGTTGGAAATTTCACAGACCCATTTTATGTAAAGCAAAACATACTGGTACTTATATACTCTAGTTCTTCAATGACTTCTCAAGGGAAACTTGCACAGCCATGTGAAAGAAGAATGACAGTTTTAAAGCTAGAATGGGCTGTCTGAAACCATTTAATCCAATCTCTTATTTTATATCAGAAAAACTAAGGAACTGAAAGATTGAGTGACAGAATGTTAGTTATAAAATCAGGATCATATTTCCCTGAATCTTTCAAATTTACTATATTGTTTCGTGACGATGTTAGGCTCTGGAGGTTATGAAAAAATACCAGTTGCTTAAGCAACCAGCCAATATTAAAAGCCAATTTAATCAACAGACAACACTGTAAAGCATCTCACAGAGTAAATGAAACCACTAAAACCTCATGCATTGATTTTAAAAAATATCATGTGTTTCACTCCCTTCTATTGATTCATGGTAAAACAAGAATAATTTAGCAGTTGTTTTACCATGAATCAATAGAAGGGAGTGAAACACATGATATTTTTTAAACTTTTTCTTTGTCTTAAACTCACTAAGCAAGCTTTATTTTTAATAAGGGCTTAAAAAATAAGTGATAAATATTCAACCTGATTGATATGCATATAAAATCACTCTGTTCACTTGAACTACTTCCCAAGTCAAAAAGCACCTCATCCATTAAAGAATAAGACAAAGTAAGAGTTCAGGCCAAACAGCTTCACATATACTAATCCAGAAAAGAAAAAAAAATCTAAAATATTTTTGAGAACTTAAAGTGCTGTAATAATAGCTTTTACGCATACTTCTAACCACCCAAAGGCAAAAAATAAGGACATTTCTAAGTTTCAGAGCTTTCAACACTAAGTATACATAACTTTAAAAAAGGAAGTTGGTAAGTTCTCTTAACTAGATCCATGACACACATACTCCTTAACATCACACTGTTTCCCTTATGCAGCAAAATATCTGTAAAAACCAAAAAAAAACCCTGGGGCCAAAGGTAGACTTAGAATACAAGTCTTCTCATACCAAGACCAATGCAATTTCTACAATCCTACACTCACTGACTACAAAATGGCTACTAACTTTCATACTTAATCTTAAAAGTTATTTAAACTTAAATAACTAGCCTAAACGTGTTATCCTGAAATCTTCTTGCAATAATTAAAGATTAAATATCACATTATTCAACATTTCTCCTCTAATAAATACTTACATAAGTTTCATTTGCCGCATCCAATTGCAGGTCATCATAGCCAAGTTCAGCAAAGAGGGCAGAATCTTTGGACAAAAAAAAGAATAGATATTTACTGTTAATTCAATGTTTTGACGAAAGAATTAAGTGCTGTATCCTTATGCCAGCTCTATTAGGGTTTCTCATTAGCCATTACTGTTACTGATAAACTCTAGGAGTGTGAATGACAACCAATTCAAAGCTGGTTTCTAACATATGTATTGTTTTCCACATAATTTTTATCTTGTGAACTAAATCATTATACCAGGGATTAAAAAACAGGTTTTATGTCCTGTCATGTTGGACTAATTGATAGTGACTTTCAGGAACATTACTAACACAAATTCTGAGGCTTCATCTGGGTTCAGCACAAAAAAAAGTGACATGGTTGATCAGCGGTGATGACAGGAGAGGAATATGGCAACACAGGTACCAGGTATTTGCCATCCTTGCCTTAAGTTAGAGGTACAACCAATTTTCTATCCAAACAATAAGGAATTCACTCATCTAAACCATTTCATTTATTTCAACAAATCTAACTATGTTCCAATTTCCTAATAAGATTTCCTTATAAACTGAGAAATATATGAACACAGGTCAAGGTGCTGATAAGGCCAAAGAAGACTGATTACTGTATAATCTGTAATGTGTCTATTTTCTTTAACATTTCAGAACTTCAAGCACTTTGAAGAGTTTCCCAATCTAAGTCTGCCTTTGTACTCCCTACTAACATGCCACTGAAATTTGCTCCGGTGATTTCCCTACTTCACATATATAAGAACTACACTGCAAGTCTCTCACCGACTTGGCCAACGGTAGAAACATTTCACCAGCCTAAAACAAAATAGTACATAGCACATTTTTTGTGTGTAGTGATAATGAAAGGTTATTCATATAACTCTCAGAAAAGGACTACCTTAAACTCAGCTGCAGAGCAAAACAAAACAAAAAACCCATATAAGTAGACGACTGTGGCTATGTACCTTATACACAGGCGAAAACTTGAAAGAGTTCTTTATCTGCTGCCTCTCATTTCTCTCCTCCCTTTCCTTCTTGAACCTATTCAAATCAAGCTTCCCCCCCAACACATACACACGCATACACATCAGGTATTATGTCACCAATGATTTCTCCTCTGCTAAATTCAATGGTAAATTCATGGTCCTCATCTTACTCTCAATAGCATTTGAAACAGTTGATCTTTTCATATTAATTGAAGCATTTTCTTCACTCGGCTTCCAAATTACCATACTCACCTGGTTTTCCTCCCACCCTACTGGTTGGCCCTACCTTACCGGTTATTCTTCATCTTCTTAACATGAAATTGTCCCTGGGTTTAGTGCAAACTTTTCTATCTATTCTACTCCCTTTGTGATCTCAGCTGAGCTCATGGCTTTAAATAGCATCTATACGCCAAGGATTCCTAAATATACATCTCCAGTCCATACCTCAAGACGCATGTACACAGTGAGTACTCTACCTCTCCTCTTGGATATCTAAAAGGCATCTCAATCTTAACACATCCAAAACTGAGCTTCAAATCATCCCTCACCAAACCTCCTACTGGTTCGTCCTCATCTCAGTTAATGACAATTCAATTATCCCAGGAGCTCAGGTCAAAAACCTTAGGAGTCATTGCTTACTTCCTCACTCTCTGTATTCAATCTACCAGTAAATCCTGTCAGCTCTGTCTTCAAAGTATGTATTGGTAATGTGGCATCTTACCTTTCCTTTCCATTCTTCCTTCCCTTCCCTACTCTTCCCAACAGAGATGTCAGCAGAGCAAGGAGGGTGGTGGGGTTGTGTGTGTCATCCTCTGTGGCAATGTGCCTGGTACCCAAGGAAATAGGATGATATAGGAGGGGAGGTGCCTTGTGGAGGTGGCAGCATGCCTCAGATGCCAAAAAAATGGAGCAGTGGGAGGAGGAACGGAGTGGCAGATGTAAGAAGCAGCCTGAGTGGTTAGGAGAGTGATAGTACCAAACAGATGTGTTAATTGATGGAGCAAATGATAAAGTATATTAGAGCTAGGTTTCTCACTTTCTGAGAAAGGATTTAGAAACGTGAAAAGGGAAGAGAATAAAAGAACGCTAAAATGTTGCACTGGAATTAGAAGTATTAATACGAACACATTTTCTTAAAATATTCATACACAGAAAGAATTATAGATGTTTGTATATGTGTGTACACATATACATACATGTATGTCCTAGTTCTGTCTGCTAACAGGTCCTAGAAACGAAGACATCCCACCAGCACTGAAAAATCGTATGTTTCCAGACCTTGGATACTGAATACCATCCTCTACTACACGGAAGTCCACTAAAGGGCTCCTTAGAGAAAGAGCTGATTCCAGGGCTTAGGCAGAGAAAGTGCAAAATAGGCTTGGGAAAATCTTGTTGTGCCAGAAAATAAGGAAATCCTCAGAGAATGATGGAAACATGTCAAAAGAACAAAGGAGCTGATATGAATGGACTCTTACTGGTCAATTCTCAGAAAATCTGAGCATCAAAATAAAGCCAGATTACAACCCATTGAATCAAACAGGAATTAGTGAGCTCATAATGAAATAAACAAAGAAACAGAGAAAGCTTTTTCTTACAGTATGATGTCAATTAATAAATGTACACAGAATGTTAAGAGAGAATCACCATTTGGCATTAGAGTGGTACTTGATATAAGCTGGAGTTATCAATGGAGGCCAGGGCTGGTGAGTGAAGGTTTAGTAAGGAATAGGACATTGGTGGCATTCAGATTATCTCCCCCAAAATACTGGGTTAGCCAAAAAGTTTGTTCAGGTTTTTCCGTAAGATGTTACCAAAAACACCCGAAGGAACTTTTTGGCCAGCCCAATACGAATCAAATGTAAAAGGGGAAATAGTGACTTTACAGTGGAGAAATCCAGCAGATACTAACTTGACAATCTGATCAAGGTGAACATCACCTTGGAACAGGTCAACATAGTGTGCCTCTATCATTTCTCTAGCATTCCTGTCACGGACTCATGGCCTGATTCTGGTCATGAGGAAACAGTATATAGACTTAGGTTTAGAGTCATCTTACAGAACAAAAGACCTGTACTCTTTAAGACTGTCAAGAATACAAGAAACAGGAAAAGACTAAGCAACCATCCCAGGTTGAAAAACTCTAAGGAGACATGAAAAGTAAAAGTAATGTGTGTTTGCAGGTAGGGTCCCAGACTAGAAAGGAAAAAGAGCCATTATTAAGACATATAGCAAAATATGAACCGTATCTGTGAATTGGATAGTAACGCTGTATCAATGTTCATTTCCTGACTGGAAGGAGTGTATGACAGTGATATAGGACAGTAACCTTGTTTGGGGGAGGAGGGGATACACATTGCAGTATTTAAGGGTAATGAGTTAACAACACATTTCACTCTCTTTTTCTCTCTCTAAAGAAGGAGAAATGGGGCAAATACAGTAAAATTTAACAATCAGGGAATCTGTCTGACAGGCATGCAACAGTTCTTTGCACAGTTCTTATAACTTTTCTGTAGGTTTGAAACTATTCCAAAACTTAAATTTTGAATAAAAAATATACATGGGGAGCTTCCCTGGTGGTGCAGTGGTTAAGAATCTGCCTGCCAATGCAGAGGACACGGGTTCGAGCCCTGGTCCGGGAAGATCTCACATGCCGCGAAGCAACTAAGCCCGTGCGCCACAACTACTGAGCCTGCGCTCTAGAGCCCACAAGCCACGACTACTGAGCCCATGTGCCACAACTACTGAAGCCCGTGCGCCTAGAGCCTGTGCTTCGCAACAAGAGAAGCCACCGCAATAAGAAGCCCACGCTCACCACAACTAGAGAAAAGCCCGTGCGCAGAAGAGACCGAACACTGCCAAAAATAAAATTAATAAAATTAATAAATTTATTTAAAGAAATATATATATACACATGGGTATATACATATGCATATGTGTATGTGTATATATCCACAGTCAACCACTTCCATTATCTCCACTGCTCTCATCATAAATCACTTGGATTGATGCAGTAGCCTCCAAATGGTCTCTCTGCTTCTGCCCTTGACACTCTTTCAGTATATTTTCAATAGAGCAGCTAAAGTGAGCCCATAAAAACATAGGATGTTATTGGGAATCAGGATTTACACAGTAGGAAAAGAGAAATAAAAGTATATAATGCAAGAAGGTGAGAAAGAACTCTGTGGTACTGGCTTTGAACTGTGGGTATTAGCATGAATTCATGCTTTTTAAAAATACATATTTCCTTGTTCTTAGGAGATACACAGTGAAGTGTTTAGGAGTTTCATATTATTTGCAGCCTGCTTTCAGATAATGAGAGAAGAGAGAAGTGTGGGTAATACTGACAGAAAGAGTGAGTATGGCAGGATGTTAACGGTAAGTTAACAGGTTATCACTGTACTGATCTTTTTTAACTTTTCTGTGGTTTGTGAATACTTAAAAAAACTGAGAGTGGGTTGATAAATACATTTGTATACTACAGAATATCTTAGAAAGATCCATGAGAAAGTGGTGACATTGGTGGCAGTGGTTACCTATGAAGTATCTCTAAAATTTACTACCTACTTCTATATCTTTTTCACCAACCCCACACTACCTACTATATAGATTTCTCCTAACAGTAGTAAACTATGGTAGATATTAGTTTTTGTTTGCTCAGCAAGCTTTCCCACCTGACTGCTGCTTTGACCATTTATTTATTCTTTTACTTCTTGTAAGATGAGAAATGGCCACTGGAAAACAGTGGTGACCTTAGAAAGAGCAGCTTTGGTGGAGTGGTGGAGCCTGACTGCATTGTGTTCAAGAGACAGTGAGAAAAGAGAAAGTGGAGTCAGTGAACATGGACGTTTTTCAAAAAAGAATTCTGCTGTAAAATAAAAAAGAGAAATGTAGTTGAAGCTATAAGGGAAGTAACATCTAAAGAGGGTTTGGGGGTTTTTCTTTCTTTTTCACTCTAGACAGGAGAAGCAACTACATGTAGGGATGGAAATGAAGACTCAGGAAACAGAAGGAAGAAGAGCTTGAGCAATATTCTTGAATAAAGGGGTGGGGGCGGGGTGTCTAGGGACTTCCCTGGTGGTGCAGTGGTTAAGAATCCACCTGCCAATGCAGAGGACATGGGTTCGAGCCCTGACCTGGGAAGATCCCACATGCCATGGAGCAACTAAGCCCGTGTGCCACAACTACTGAGCCTGTGCTCTAGAGCCCATGAGCCACAACTACTGAAGCCCACGCACCTGGAGCCCACGCACCGCAACGAAGAGTAGCCCCCACTCACTGCAACTACAGAAAGCCCGTGAGTAGCAACGAAGACCCAACATAGCCAAAAATAAATAAATAAATTTGAAAAAAATAAAACAAAGAAGGAGGGGTCTAAAGCACATATAGAAGTGATCGGTTCTAGCATTCCCACCAACAAAGAGAAGGCAAATATACTGGTACACGCGTAGATGAGGTAGTAGGAGATTGCGGCAGTTCTCTTCTGATTCAAAGAATGCAGGAGGAGGTGCTGGAGGTTTGAGGAGAGAAGAACCTTTATAAAAACGATCATCAGAGAGAGAGGACCAAGGAAATATGATCAGCCAGGTAATACTTAATGGTCTATTTCAGGTTAGTATCATAAATTTAAAGTGAGACCAATCAGCACGGTTGAATTTTCTTTTTTAGCCACTTTCAGCTACTTGAGTGCATTCATGGAGTAGACAGAGGATTTAGCCAAGGTTGCAGTTGATCAAAGAGAGAACTACAAAACAAGAGAGAGACAAGGATATTGAGGGTGTGAGGGAATGATTACAGAGATTGTCCATGGAATTTAAACTGGATAAGGGGAAAGTGATAACATAAAGGGGACGAGGGACAGTGAAAAGATGGCAGAATCTCAGCAGTGTTGAAGGTACCACTGGAATTGGAGTACTAAAGAGAGTGAGCTGGTAAGACAGAAGGTGATGGTCAGAGTGGGATGTTGGAAACTGAGATTATGTTACTAGTACTGACAAGGTTTAGGTTTATGATTGGGGAAGAAAATGCCTGAGACAGGGTGGAAGGTGGAGACGAGACCCAGGAAACGAGAGATCAGGGTATTTGAAGGATCTTCTCTGAGAATACTGAAATCAGCCAAGAATCATGATGGAAGGAGTGTTAAAGAAAGTGACAATAAGCTAGGAACTAAATTTTTTCAAAAAGTGAGGGAGAGTGAACCAGAAATCACCAGATGACTATAAGAGGGAGAGGGAGAGGACAGCATGTGAGACAATGTGAAATTTAAGCCTGGATGTTTTTAGGGAGGATGAAAGGAGAATGATCTAAAAGTAGCAATGAAGAACAAGGAAGATAACTAACCCACTTTCAGAGGCCCTAATGGAGAAAAGGTTTTGAGAATGAAAAGAGCTACCATTCACTAGGACTTTAGGGAAAACCGTGTCATCAGGGGAGTCAGGTTTTGGTCAACGCAGGAGGGTACAGAGAACTTTCACAGAAGACACTGAATTTATCAAAGAAACCACAGTGGCAGATGGAAGCTTCTGATCTTGGTACATATATCTTATGTGCGGCAAAAAAAAAAGTGGCTTTTGCAAATTGTAAGAAAAAGAAAGGGAGTGAGGAAGGTAGGAAGGAAAGAGGAAAGGAAAGATATACAAATGACAAATAAAGCATATGGGGACTTCCCTGGTGGTCCAGTGGTTAAGAATCCGCCTTCCAATGCAGGGTACATGGGTTCGATCCCTGGTCAGGGAACTAAGATCTTACATGCTGCAGGGCAACTAAACCTGTGTGCCGCAACCACTGAGCATGAGATCCACAACTAGAGAGCCCACATGCCGCAACTAGAGAGCCCACATGCTCTAGAGCCTGAGCACCACAACTAGAGAGAGAAGCCTGCACGCCACAACGAATATCCCGCATGCCGCAACTAAGACCCAACACAGCCAAAACATAAAATAAATAAACAAATATTTTTTAAAAGACCTTTCCTTTAAAAACAAATAGATAAAGCATATGAAAAGATGCTCCACATCACATGTTATCAGGGAACTACAAACTAAAATAATGAGATACCACTACACACCTATCAGGATGGCTATAATCTGAAACACTGGCAACACCAAATGTTCGCAGGACTGGAGCAACAGGAATGTTCATTCACTGCTGGTGGGAATGCAAAATGGCACAGCTACTCTGGAAGACAGGTTGAAAGTTTCTTACAAAACTGGACATACTCTTACTGTATGATCCAGCATTAATGCTCCTTGATATTTACCCAATTTATATGAAAACTTACGTCCACATAAAAAGCTGCAATGGAGTTCCCTGGTGGTCTAGTGGTTAGGATTTGGCGCTTTCACTGCCATGGCCCGGGTTCAATCCCTGGTCGGGGAACTGAGATCCTGCAAGCCTCACAGTGCAGCCAAAAAAAAACTGCACATGAATATTTATAGCAGCTTTATATATAACTGCCAACATTTGAAAGCAACCAATTTTAATTCTCTGTGCAGTGTCCATCACTGGAGAACAGTTTGTGGCTGTCCCTTCACTGCATGTAAGCCCTTTATAAGCCGGAACCTGTCACTCTTGTCCCCCATGCCTGGCCCTCTTTCCTGGCCTCAGTCTGTCTTTAACTGGTTTTGAGACCCTAGAAGCAACCAAGGCGTTTTTCAACAGGTAAATGGATAAACAAACTGTGTGCTATGGACCAAATTGTATCCCCCCCAAAATTTATATATTGAAGCCCCCAAGATGACTGCATCCAGAGGTAGGGTGGTCTTTACGAGGTAATCAAGGTTAAATGAGGTTACAAGGGTGGGGCCCTAATCTACTAGAACTGTGGCCTTATAAGACTAAGAGAGAGGTCTACCTACCTACCTACCTCTCTGTCTCCCCCACCTCTTCCTCCTTCCCTCCCTCCTTCCCTTTCCACCCCTCTGCCTCATGAGGACACAGCAATAAAAAGTGGCCATCTATAAGCTAGGAAGAGAAGTCTCACCAGAACCTGACCATGCTGGCACCTGTGCTTGGACTTCCAGCCTCCAGAACTGTCAGAAAATAAATTTCTGTTCATTAAGCTTCCCAGGTATTTTGTTATGGGAGCCCAAAAGACACTGTGGTACATCCATACCATGGAATATTATTCAGTGCTGAAAAGAAATGAGCTATCAGGCCATTAAAAATAGAGGGATCTTAAATGCATTTTGCTAAATGAAAGAAGCCAAATTAAAAATGCTACGTACTCTATCATTCCAACAATATGACATTTTGAAAAAGGCAAAACTAGGTGACAGTGAAAAGAACAGTGGTTGTTGGGGCTTTGGAGGAGGGAGGCAGAGACAAACAGGTGGGGCACAGCGGATTTTTTAGGGCAGTGTAACTATCCCATATGATACTGTAATGGTAGACACATGACATTATGCATTTGTCAAAACCCACAGAATGAACAAGAGTGAATCTTAATATAAACTATGGACTTTAGTTAATGCTAATGTATCAATACTGGCCCATCAATTGTAACAAATGTACTCCTGTAATGCAAGATGTTACCAATAGGGGAAACTTGGGGGGCAGGGGAACTCTGTACTATCCCCTCAATTATTCTGTAAATCTAAAACTGTACTAAAAGTAAACTCTATTAAGTATTAAAAACAATTACATGAAATAGAATTTCAGCATCCATAAATAAAGTTGTTTTGGAACATAGTCATGCTCAGTTTACATTGTCCATGGCTGATTTTGTACTACAACTGGCAGAGCTGAGGAGTCAGAACAGAGACCACATGACCACAAAAGCCTAAAATATTTACTATCTAGACCTTTACAGAAAATGTTTATAGGCCCGTTCAAAATTTCATCACCCCACATAAAGGGAAAATGCACATGGGATGCACATCCCATCATAGGCTGTTCTGAGTAAGTCATTTTTAATTATACAAAGTTGTTAAGAGTCACAAGTACTAATTACATAATCTGATTTTAAAAATTTTAACTAGCTAGCTTCTAATATAGAAAAAAAAAAAGTCAAATAAATCAGTGAAGTACTTGAACACCCAAAATGGCAACTCCCAGAAAAAGAGTCCATATTCTACTGAGAAATGTTAGCAAACAGTAACCTTTCACTCCAGTGCCTGCAAAATCTATCCTGCTTACTGAACACTTGAGGAAGCAGAATTAAAGTGTTCCACTAAGAAAAGATTGTTAACAGTTTGAAAAGAGAAGCTTGGAAAACCATGGGAAATGGGCATGTTCAGGGAGGGGCAGGGCAAGGTACCTGAGCTGAGTCAGTGAACCTACTACAAAGAACTGAATGCTCTGTTAAAGAACATTAAGACTAGGAGTCAACTGGTCAGATTAGTCAGGAAAATGCAGCCTGGGTATCAGAAGACATAATAATGCTATCAGGAAGTGCCTCACAGTTATAGTTTAAGAAACATCATGAAAATATAATAGTTGACTAGCTGAGAAAACAGATCATAACAACCGAGTATACTGAAGTAGATTTGTTAATAACTGGGGGGATCTTGGTAAAAATCAAATCTGTAGAAATAACTTAGAAAAGCAATATAGAATAGTGACTAAGTGCACAGGCTTTGGAGGTAGACAAACCTGGTACTGATCCTGTTTCTGACACTCACTAGCTATAAGACTCTGAGCGTTCGTTCTCTCTCAGCCTCAGCTTCCTCATCTGTAAAATAACAATACCTCACTGGACTGTTGGGAGGATTAAATAAGATAATGCATGTAAGAGCTAAGCAGGGCACCTGACACAAATAAAGTGCTTACCGGCAATTGTTCCTATTACTACGACTACACTTGGCTTGGGATGTAAGAGCTAAGCAGGGCACCTGACACAAATAAAGTGCTTACCGGCAATTGTTCCTATTACTACGACTACACTTGGCTTGGGATGTAAGAGCTAAGCAGGGCACCTGACACAAATAAAGTGCTTAACGGCAACTGTTCCTATTACTACGACTACATTTGGCTTGGGAAAATACATTTGGAAGAGATAGTCTAACGTTTTTCCAACAACTCATAGAAAACCTATCCAAGGACTGAAATAAATCTCTAACACTATATAATTTAAGAGAAGTTCTGCCCTTGGAAAATCAAATGAGGACTTCAGTTCAACAAAGAGAATTGAGATTACACTCTTGCTACTGAGAACGATGGTCCAAGGGGGAAAAAATGAAGGTCAGTCTGGGTTCCCCCCAAATTTTAAAGCTAGTGAAGGGTGTAGGTTCACCGCAGGACACATTCAGGGACGTATACAACCCCAAATTCATACTGAAGCCCAAGAACAGTATTAGTACTATGTCTGGCAAACAAGGGAGGAATATAAGTTTCTTCTAAACACTTAGATGATAAAGCTTCTCCACTCTCATTTCCACTACATTCCATTCCACTCTTCCTGACCACAAAACCAAACAAAATATCCATAACAAGAAAATTCAGAGTTGTATTCGGAGAGCAATCAGGATTATATCCGTTTATAAGCGTTAGGTCTACGTAATCAGGGACATGGGGTCAGGTGCTGGGGTGCTTTGCTTCTCTGCCAAGATGGGCATCAGCCTCGATCAATAGTGGAAGCTTCGAGATGAGGATTCACATTCTCTCACACAAACCAAACACGTACACGTACACTCCATGGCAAGCATCTCCCACATCCCACACTCTGAGAAAATAGCTTGCAGCCTTTTTGATGGTCACAGCCGTCCTGCCCTAAGCTTCCTAATGACGTCGTTTTCGCCCCACAAAATCATCACCTGGTACTTTCCCAGAGGAAGCGGTGAAACACGGTAGTAATTCCAATCAGGCAACATTTTACGCTCGCTGTCCCCAGGGCAGAAACCGACAGGTTCTGCTAGACTCTACTAGGACCACGGACGGAAGCAACGAGTGGCCCTCGCTCCCTCGGCAGGGTTCGTCCACACCTGTCACCACAAATGCGCAAAAGTAAGGGGGAAGAAACCTGGAGCCACCCCTGGTACAGTCTCATATCCCACTCACCCCACTCTTCATCCGGCCGGTGAGGGAGTCCCGGACTAAAAGGGGACTCCATGGTGCCGGCAACGCCAGCCGGCTCCCCCGAAACACACGTTCGCCTGCCCTGGAACTCGGCAACTAATATCTGGGACGGTGGCGGCAGATGGACAAAATACCCCGTAACGCTGACGCGACGGTGGCCGAATGAAGACAAATTACTTCTGCGCGAGTGACGTCAGAGACTAAGCTAATTTTAAGTAAATCTCTGAGTAAATATTTCCCTTTTGGAGGTTTCGGCATTTTCTGTCCCGCTGTTTTAGGGAAAAAAGAAAGAGACGTAATCACTACTTCGGTTAAATAAGATATATTGATAACATAAAAAATGGGGAAGAAAATCCTTTCTGAACATACTGGCTCGTCCCCTGAGTATCATTCTCAATACCACAGTGTAGATATATCAGAACAAAACTAGAGATTAAGAAAGTAAAGTTGGTTTAATTTTTACGAAAAACTCACTATCAATGTAAAAGTTCTCCGTATACACAAGTGTGTGGAAGGAAAACACACAACTATTTTTTCCAAATTCGTTTGAGCTGCCTCTCCACTGGCACAGTACCTGAGATAAGCAAAAATAATATGAATCGTACTTCTAGAAAGACTATGTTTATTTAAACAAATTTTAAAACGTAAATATAAAAGATAAACTCCCCCAAATCAAACTCACCTCCTTAAACATACATTTCTAAAGCATAGTACCTAGTAGTGAAAGTCCAAGCGACCCTACCCTAAGACCTACAATAAGGTAAATTCCCAGTCTTTTTATTACTAAAACTTAAGAAACGGTCTTGTTTAGAAAAATCCATCTACGTCACAAACTCTAACTGAAAATTTTAACTAAGTTTGACGAAGCAGTTTCAAGAATGCTACTTAATGGAATTTCTTTTTAAAGCATTTCAGCAGTTGAATATTTAAATACTCTACCTTAAGAACACATATCCCCAATGGAGAAAAGACAGTCTCTTCAATAAGTGGTGCTGGGAAAACTGGACAGCTACATGTAAAAGAATGAAATTAGAAAACTCCCTTACACCATACACAAAAATAAACTCAAAATGGATTAAAGACCTAAATGTAAGGCCAGACACTATCAAACTCTTAGAGGAAAACATAGGCAGAACACTCTATGACATAAATCACAGCAAGATCCTTTTTGACCCACCTCCTAGAGAAATGGAAATAAAAACAAAAATAAACAAATGGAACATAATGAAACTTAAAAGCTTTTGCACAGCAAAGGAAACCATAGACAAGATGAAAAGACAACCCTCAGAATGGAAGAAAATACTTGCAAACGAAGCAAATTTTAACAAAGGATCAATCTCCAAAATATACAAGCAGCTCATGCAGCTCAATATCAAAAAAACAACCCAATACAAAAATGGGCAGAAGACCTAAATAGACATTTCTCCAAAGAGGATATACTGATTTGCCACAAACACATGAAAGGATGCCCAACATCGCTAATCATTAGAGAAATGCAAATCAAAACTACAGTGAGGTATCACCTCACACTGCTCAGAATAGCCATCATCAAAAATCTACAAACAATAAATGCTGGAGAGAGTGTGGAGAAAAGGGTACCCTCTTGCACTGTTGGTGGGAATGTAAATTGATACAGCCACTATGGAGAACAGTATGGAGGTTCCTTAACAAACTAAAATAGAACTACCATATGACACAGCAATCCCACTACTGGGCATATACCTTGAGAAAACCATAATTCAAAGAGTCATGTACCACAATATTCATTGCAGCTCTGTTTACAATAGCCAGGACATGGAAGCAGCCTAAGTGTCCATCGACAGATGAACAGATAAAGATGTGGCACTTATATACAATGGAATATTACTCAGCCATAAAAAGAAACGAAACTGAGTTATTTGTAGAGAGGTGGATGGACCTAGAGTCTGTCATACAGAGTGAAGTAAGTCAGAAAGAGAAAAACAAATACCGTATGCTAACGCATATATATGGAATCTAAAAAAAAAAAAAAATGGTTCTGAAGAACCTAAGGGCAGGACAGGAATAAAGACACTGAGGTAGAGAATGGATGTGAGGACACAGGGAGGGGGAAGGGTAATCTGGGACGAAGTGAGAGAGAGACATGGACATATATACACTACCAAATGTAAAATAGATAGCTAGTGGGAAGCAGCCGCATAGCACAGGGAGATCAGCTCAGTGCTTTGTGTCCAGCTAGAGGGGTGGGATAGGGAGGGTGGGAGGGAGACGCAAGAGGGAAGAGATATGGTTGATATATGTATACATGTAGCTGATTCACTTTGTTATACGGCAGCAACTAGCACAACATTGTAAAGCAATTATACTCCAATAAAGATGTTAAAAAAAGAACACGTATCCCTCTAGGACTAAGTGGAATCTTTCCCTCGGTTACTAAACAAAACAAATGCTTCCCAGAATCCTCCAAACTCCTCGTGGCTGGATGATTACTACAGATTACACAATCCCCAATGTACAAAATAGCCCTGGGACCCAAACCCCGAAAAAAAATCACGAAATTCCCTTACGTTAAAGGTGATTCCTTCTGTCATCAGCTAACTAATCAGTTTTCATTTCAGGTGCAATTTATAAGATTTTTATTCTTACCCAACTGCAAATTCAAAAATTGGCATAAAACCTAAAATAAAACCAGCAAGTCTTCTGTATCCACCAGATAATTTAGCCTTTTTTTTAAGAAAATCACCATGACTGAACTCCAATAAATTTTCGATTTTTTAATTTTCAAAATTTTAATTTTTTATTCAAGTGCAGATAATTACAAAACAAGCACTTGTGTACTTATTGCCAAGAATTAACAAATATTAACTTTTCCATTTTCGTTTCAGATTTTTCATAAGAAATTAAACATCGTAGATAAAGTTGAGGTCTGCGTTTTCCTCTGCTTCATTTCCCTCCCTCCACATAGACAACTTCCATTATAAATTTTATGGTAATCATTCAAAGCCATTTTTTATTTTGATCATGTTTAAATATGTGTATAGATACATACATTTAGTGCTGTTTGGGGGTATTTTAATTTACATAAACTTATAGCACTAATGTTCTCCAAGTCACTTTTCTCATTCAACATTACTTTTTGATGATCTGTTTTAACTGTTCTATAGTATTTCCTTGAATATATACATTATTAATATACAATATAGACTTTTTTTCATTTCCCTACTGGTGAACATTTGGATTGTTTCAACTTTTTACTGTTACATAAAATATATCCTTCTATGGGTATCCTTGTGCATATATGCAAGAATGTCTTTAAGATATATGCTGGATCATGCAGTAGGAGTACTACTATTTGCCAAATTATACCAATTTACACTCTCGTTAGCAGTGATGAATTCTCACCAACACTAGATGTAGTCAGACTTTTATTTTTTGCCTGTGAAGGGTGTGACTATAATTTACATTTAAATTAAATGTAAATTAAAGAGGTGGTGCATCTTTTCATGTTCATTAAACCTTATTTCCTCTTCTGTGAATTGCCCATTCTTACCTTTTATAAAATTTCCTATTGGATTTTCTTTCTCTCAATGATGTGTACACCTTTAAATAGTCTATTCATTTAACCCGTATGTATATAGCAAATACCTTCTCTTAGGTTGACACTTGTCTTTGTTTATGGGGTTTTTGTCCTCTAGGTTTTAATTTTAACATAGTCAAGTGTATCAAATTTTGTTAATGATCTCTGTTATTTGTATATTGCATAAGAAATCCTTCCCCCTACTGAGGGAAGTTTTCTTTTCATAGTTTTAGTTTCATTTTACACATCCTTTTCTTTAAAAAAAAATTTTTTTTAATTCAGTTATTGCTGGGGTATAGTAACACTATTGACTTTTATAGAGCAATTTTGTATTCAAAAACCGTATTGAATTACATCATTCTAATATTTTGTCTGTAAATCCTCTAGAATTTTCTGTGTAGACTTACTGTACACAAACACTAGCATTTAAAAATCTATTTTATTTAACATCAACGTTTTAAAACTTAACCTTTAATATGGAAAATTTCAAACAAACAAGAGATAAGAATCTGTCACTTGCAGGAATTCCCTGGTGGTCCAGTGGTTAGGACTCTGCCCTTTCAGGGCTGAGCACTTTCACTGCCTCACTGCTGATGTCCGAGTTCAATCCCTGGTTAGGCAACTAAGATCCTGCTGTGCGGTGCGGCCAAAAAAAAAGAATTTTTCATTTGTCCTGTATAATTTCTCACTTTGTGATTCTGCTGATTGTAATATCTAGGGGCTTGATTGGTTTTGTTTTTTTGTTTCCTCATTTGTTTTTGCAAAATTTTTTTCTGGAGATTTTTTTTAAATACAAGGAAACATTTTCGATTATCATTAAGAAATGTGCTCTTTGTAGTTTTCTTTTTTTATATGCACATTAAGGAAGCTTCCTTCCATTCTAGTTACCTTTTTTTTTGTCATAAATGTTGAATGTTATCAAATACTTTTGCTTTCATTTATTCATTTGCTTTCAACTTAAACCCTTGGCAGAGAAATAAAATTTGAAAGAATTTTATGTCTAGATCCATACCTAGGACTTTACTCTGGCATCTGGTAATGTCTCTTCCCACAGGTTAAGAATACACGATGCCAAAGTGATGTGCTCAGCCAGGACACGTGGTCCCTTTCTAGACACACTTCTGACAACCAACTAGCCCAAATAGCTCCAAGCCTTGCTCAGGCCTCTGACAGAACTGTGCCAATACTGTATGCCAGGAGTGTAGACAGAGCTTAGAAATGTGAGGTGGGGAGTCCACATATACATATACACCAGGGTCCGCATGAACAAATCCAGGGGTGGGAAAAGGGGGGCAGTCTGTAGGTCAGGGGCCAACTCTCAGTGCATTGCCATATTTTGTCATGAAACTCCATGAAGTCAGAGAATTCTAAATTCAAACCTTGTCTTCCAGGTCATTATGAAGATATATTTGTCAAGAGAACAAAACATTTTAATAGTTTGGTAGCTTTATTTATAACTTTGAAGAGAAATAGAATGTAGGCCTCAATTTGTACCCTGCAAATGTCGGTGGGATGCCTGACTAGTGAATTTATAGCTTAGTTAAAAACTGCATTTCATCAGTACTATTAGATTTTACAATCTGATTGACATTTTTAGTATGACATCTTTAAGACAAATACCACCCTGAACAGTGAGCCCAAATATTAGAATATAGAGGTTAAAAGCTCAAATTTTGGAGTAAGCCAAATCTTGCTTCTAATCTAGGTTCATTTGCTATGTAACTTTGAGGAAGTGACTTAATCTTTCTGAGCCTCAATTTCACCTGTAAAATGGGAATAATAGGATCTATCTCATGGCTGTTTTGAGGATTAAATCAAATACACATTAAGTGTTTAGGATTGTGACTGGCAGGTAAGTGCTCAATAAACTGCAGCTATTTTAAGGGAAAGGTTTTTTCTTAAGAATGCTAATTTTTAAAAAATATTTATTTATTTGGCTGCGTTGGGTCTTAGGTGCAGCACGCAGGATCCTCTCTAGTTGTGGCGCACGGGCTCTAGAGTGCATGAGCTCAGTAGTTGTGGCATGTGGGCTCCAGGGCCTGCGGGCTTTGTTGCTCCGCAGCACGTGGGATCTTAGTTCCCCAATCAGAGACTGAACCCACACCCCCTGCATTGGAAGGTGGATTCTTAACCACTGGACCACCAGGGAAGTCCCTTTAAGGGAAAATGTTGACTGCTACTAGCTAGGCACTATACTAAGTTCTTTATCTGCAGTGTATCACAAAAATCCTTGTAATAACCCAGATACTACTGTTATCTCCATTTTATGTAAAAAGAAATTAAAGCTAATGCAAATGATCTTTCAAACAACCCTGTCAGGACAGCAGAACATATATTAATCCCATTTTGTGAAGATGAGAAATGACTCCCAATTTTCAAAAGACCTGCTCACTTCCAGGAAGATGGTGATCAGTAGAGCCAGAATTATTAGAGCCGCTCTCTGACCTCTACTTCAGTACTGTTTTCACTGTACCACACTGCCTCTGAAGTAAGGTTAATATTGCTATTTTCAACAAATGTGTAAATTCAAATGTTTTACATTGATATTCCTAAATATTAAAAAGAAAGGATTCCTTTTTTATTTTGAGAACAAAGGCATAACGGATTTACCCCACCCCCAAAATAAAACATTAAAAGACTTCAAATCTGAAAATCTTGCTTAGTGGATGTTTCACAAAAGTTCAAAATTTACATAAAGAAAAGTCAGGTATCCCAAAATCATTCCTCATTGGCAAATACCGATTATCTTTCAAAAAAAGAGACTATTTTGTCAATGTCTCCTGGCTAGCATATAAATTACAAGGCAGAGATTTTATCTCGTTTGTTCAATATATCACCTAGAATCGCGTACATAAAAGGTGCTTAGTAAATATTTACTGAATTAACAATTATAAATTCAAATAAAATCTATGTCACTTTCTCTGTGATGGATGCCACAGTGTTATACATAGGTATTAGCTTGAACCATATACAAAACTGCTGCTACTCAATTACTTTTCACCTACAAAGAGGCAATTTCATATGGTTCAACCTAATTGTTTTTAAAAAGCTTTCTGGAGTATAACATTACAAAGTAAAGAAGTAAACAGGTATTGTGAAAGCTAAGACAGAAGTGGAAAAATTTTTTCTCCTAAGAAAAATTTATTATACGAAAGCTGCCAAAGGCTTCAGGTCCTATGCTGAGATATTCTCAAGAATCACCTATAACACTCCCACACTTTTAAAGAGGATCCTGATTCACATTTTTTTGCATTTAAAATAACTCCCGTTTTGGTGTTTATGTACATATACACTCACATGTGTAAATATGAAAAACATACTAAGAACATGGACTATATTTCTCTTTATTAGCTAATTCTGATTTAATGTAAATGTTCAAGTATCTAATTAGGTATAATTCTAACTATTATCAATGAGTAAAATAAATTCCAGTCTCCAGAGATCACATTAAAAACCTAATCTGGGGGCTTCCCTGGTGGCGCAGTGGTTGAGAGTCTGCCTGCTGATGCAGGGGACACGGGTTCATGCCCCAAGAGGCCTGCGTACCGCAAAAAAAAAAAAAACTAATCCGGACATATTACCTTTTCCAATACACTAACACATCAGGCTAAAAAAGGTGATTGATATGTAGTTACTCCACGTTTAATTTTCTTCATCATTAGAAATATACCTAACATTAATACATTTCTTTAAGTAGATTACTTCAAAAAGTATCATAGGAAAACCACACTTTAGTCAGTGTTTTACTGATGTCCTTTTCTTCTACATTTCCAAGAAAAACCCAGACTAATGTAGCTTTACTAATGTCCCTTAAAAGAGAGAAAGAGAAATGTCAAAATATGTCCAAACAAATCTGCTTTACATTTCTAGAAATAAAAGAATGTCACTTAAACATGACAGTTTCTAATTTTTATACATAATTTTGTCCATCTAGACCTGAAGATTACATAACTAACATTCCAAAAATCACAACTTTTAAATATATATGAAATAAAGAAAGTATCTGGGTTATAAAAGATTTTAATATCAAATAAAGTATAATTTACATGATTAAAAGGTTTTGATTTCCATTCTACTTAGTGTAAGAAGCTGACAAAGTATAGTTTCTAAGTCAAATGATTTTTATCTTCTCATATTTCAAATGAAATGTTAATGGCCTAAAACTAAACAATCTGCCATGAATGACAATAAGCAAGGGTAGCACATATCATCAGCAAGTTATCAAATGTCACAAGTTCATATTTTTCTTGTTTGTGATCCCCAAACTGGCAGCATTTTCATTTCATCCACTCTGTTCTTATGTATTTGAAAAGCAGGTGTTATCCATCTACCACATGAGCACTGTTCACCATACCAGTTGAAAGAACCCAACTTGGCATTGCATTTGGGGCAAAGAAGCTGAAATAAAATAAATGTGTTACTTCATTCATTCACTTTTATACAAAACAAATAATTATCTTTGGTAATATATGATATAAAAACAGGTAAGACATGGCTCATACCTTCAAGGAGTTGATGGTCTAATCAGTGAGATGTAATGGCAATTTACTGTAATAGATAGTAGACTACAATAATTGTGTAAGAAGTATGTTGTACTCTGGGAGTTTAAAGGAGGAATAGATTAATTCCAGCATTAAGGGAGAAAGGTGAAGGTTGAGATGTGAAACAGAAGGTTTTGTGACTGTTTTGTGACTGTGGCACATGTGTTGACTTTTAAATCATCGACAAGCTATATAGAAAGTCTGGGCATAAAACTCAGAAATTAGAATTGATTACATAAATATCTTAAATTTTAGTTTGACAAAATATACCACATTCCTCAAAACAATTAAACATAGAGTTACTATATGATCCAGTAATTCCACTTCTAGGTATATACCCCAAAGAGATAAAAGCAGGAACTCAAACAGATATTTGTATACCCATGTTCATAGCAGCATTATTCACAATACTCAAAGGGAGGAAGCAACCCAAATGTCCATGGATAGATGAACGGATAAACAAAATGTGGGGCTTCCCTGGTGGTGCAGTGGTTGACAGTCCGCCTGCCGATGCAGGGGACACGGGTTCGTGCCCCGGTCCGGGAAGATCCCACATGCCGCGGAGCAGCTAGGCCCGTGAGCCATGGCCGCTGAGCCTGTGCGTCCGGAGCCTGTGCTCCGCAACGGGAGAGGCCACAACAGTGAGAGGTCCGCGTACCGCAAAAAAAAAAAAAAAATGTGGTAGCCTATACATAAAATGGAATATTATTCAGCATTAAAAAGGAAGGAAACTCTGATACATGCTATAACATGGATGAACCTTGAGGACATTATGCCAAGTGCAATAAGCCAGTCACAAAAGGACAAACATATGTGTAATTCCACTTTATGAGGCACCTGGAGTACTCAAATTCATAAAGACAGAAAGTAGAATGGTGGTTGCCAGGGCCTGGTGGGGGTGGTATGGGGAATTAGTGTTTAACGGGTATGGCATTTCAGTTGGGGAAGATGGTGGTGACGGTTGCACAACAATGTGAATGTTCTCAAGGCTACTGTTAAAATGGTAAATTTATGTTATGAATATTTTACCACAATTTAAAAAACCCACATTCACAATATATGTATGTCATTTATGCTGTATACCTTCAACTTATACACTGCTGTATGTCAATTATATCTCAAAAAGCTGAAGAAAAAAATGTATCACAAAGCTGAGATAAAAGCAACAGACTGGAGAAAATATCTGCAACATATTACACGAAACATTAACTCTAGACTATATAAAGAACTCCTACAAATCCATTAGAAAAAGACAAAACCCACAGAAAAATGGGCCAAGGACCTGAAGGAAATTTACTGTAAAAGAAAATATAAATGGCTCATAAGTATATAAAGATGTTGGTCTCAGTAGTAGTCATGGAGATTCAAATTAAAACATTTTAGGATTAACATTTTTCATCTCACAGACTGACAGATTGACAAAACCTTACCAATTTTACAATATCCATTATGTCAAGGGTATGGGGAAATGAGTATATGCATTCAACATTAGTGAAAGGCAAATTTGTATGGGCATTGTTAATGTCAGCCCAGACTATCAGGAATATTTAAAATGTACACACTCCTCAAGCCAGGATTTCCACTTTTAGGTATATATTCTATAAGAAAATTCAAATAAGTGTACAAAGAAGTATGCACAAATGTGATCTAGAATATTTCACAAAAACGCCTTTATCTTGTGTTTTCCGGGTTAAATAAAAGCAGCAAGGGAATTCCCTGGCAGTCCAGTGGTTAAGATTCCACACTGCCACTGCTGAGGGCCCAGGTTCAATCCCTGGTTGGGCAACTAGGATCCCACAAGCTGCAAGGCACGCCCCAAAAAACAATAAACAAAAGCAGCAAGGCAAAAGCACAAGCCACAAAAGAAAAAAACAGATAAAGTGGACTTCAACAAATAATATCATCAAGAATGGGAAGTGACTGCTGTACAAGGTTTATTTGGTAGCGATAAAAATGGTGATAGCTGCAAAAACCTCCGTGAATATACTAAAAACCACTGAACTGTACACTTTCAATGGGTACATTATATGGTAAGTGAATTATACCTCAATAAAGCAGCATTATCTGAAACCATGGGTTTGAATATAGGGTACCTCTTTCTAGGCAAGACACTAACTAATGCAAACTAAGTTTCCTCACATATAAAATGTGAATAGATATGTGCTCGATTTTATAAAGTTATTGTATTCTTCAAATGAAATAATACAGTGAAAAGGTTTCATAAAATACTCACCATACAAACTTATACAAACTTTAAACATCATTATATCTTAGATTTAGAATATCTTTAGATTAATATCATGTAAACCTAAAGGAGAATTGTGGCTGTCACAGGATGCTCATATGAGCTGCATTCTTTAGAATTAACAGGAAATGAAAAAAAATCTCACAACAAACATACAAAACTGAAAAACCAAGAAAACAAATACACAAAGCCAAAAGAGAAAAAAAGGAAGATTAAGAAGAAATTTAAAATCTAATTTTAAAATCCTTGATTTGCCCTACTTCTTACAAAGTTCAAGTTTTGTTAAATATATTCTAATTAGCTGTTAGTCTTAATTTGAAAAAATACAAACAATACCCTTAAAAGGAATTAATTAACTTAGACCAACAGCTTTCCACCAAAAGTGGTTCACTATTTTACATCAGCTCGTTTTTATTTGACTAATTTATCTTTGATAAAGTCTTATCTATATTAGAAAGATATTAAACTTTAGAAAGAAAGCAGTTAAGATGGAGTAAAATGCTAGTTAAAATATGGTTTAAAATGAAAGGAACAAAATATAGATGACATAATAAAACCATAGAAAGTAAAACGTGTTCTCACCTGTCCATCCATCACTCCCAACAAACTGGATTCCATCCACTGCACAGGTTCAATGAAATAAGATGTACACTGAGCCTGACTCCCTGTAGTAAGCATGAAGGATGGTGTCATTCTCTTATGGGCAAAGGCTATAGGACCACTTCCTTCATTATGATCCAAAATGCTAGAACTTCGAAATAAAGATCGCCTGCAACCCCCAAACAAACAAAAACATTAATGACTTGCAAAAGGATGAAAAAATAGATTAAATGTGCAGTTATTTCTTAGGGGGCAAATTAATATAACATTGATTATGCTACTTTAATTTTCAATAACTTCTACAAGTAACTGCATTACTTTTAAGAATTCATATTCTTCTTGAAACCAGATTTGAATATGAAATTTCTGTATTATTCAATTAAACAAATTCCTCCTACTAGATTTTAAGAAACTGAAACTTTCAGTACTTTTCAGCTACTGAGACAAAATAAAATCTCCAGAAGATACAAAATATTTTACCTGCACTTTCTACATTTGTAGAGAACCCCATCTTTCAATCCTTGTGTAATGGCGGATGGGTCAACAGCAAAGAGTTCTTGAGGTAAGTTCTGCAATTCTACATGACACAAAATGTATCCATTTGTCAAAATCAACTCTGCATTTTCAGACAAAATTCAGCTAATGTCAAATTGAGGCAAGTAGTGCTAACTTCAGAAATTAAAAAATATATATATTCTCCATTGTTGAGAAATCAGGATGAGGTAGGAGGGCACAGTGATCAAGCCCTTGGGTTTCAGGTACAGACTGCCTGAGCTCAAATTCAAGCCAGCCACTTACAAACCTTGTGACCCTGAACAAGCTGTTTCTTGCTAAACCATGGTTTCAAAAGGAAATAAATACCTATCTCAAGGGGTCGCTGGAAAAAGGGATAATGCACCTGAAACATTTGGTGTCAGAGTAAACAGCATCTAGAAAGGACCAAACACATACTACCAATTATTACTCACCTGGATACTTCTCTGTAACCTTTTGTAAACGATACTGTTTATAAATTGCACTAGAGGTATCTACTTCACATCCCATTGCCTGGTATAATTTCAGTTGCCACTCAAACCCCTCATTCATCCTGCAAGGACAAACAAACATAGTTAATTTTTCTTTAAATAAATAAAATCACATCACAAAAGCAGAATTATTACTACGACAAAGAACTCACTTAGCCTCTGGTTTGATAGTCTTAAGGTTTTCATAGGCTTTTTCAAAGGTAAGTTGGTCAGTCTTCATCATAAAAGCAGCCATTACAGCCACACTTCGACTGACCCCTGCGTGACTGAAAAAGAAACCTTTAAAATATCAAATAGCAACAATTAAAAAAACCCAGCCCCCCACTAATGGTAAAGTTCAGGTCCACTTCTTGTCTGCTTCTTCTACGCAAATAAACCCTTTGCCTCTGAATTACTACTGCTGTACAAAAGAATTATTCCCTTATTTCCTTATTCATTTTGAATTCTGAACCATATGAAGGTATTACCTATTCAAAAATAATTACACTAATTTTTTTTAACATTTTATAATGGCTTCAGAAAAAATCTAAACTCCTTTGCTGGCTTTAAGAGCCCTGGAGATCTGATCCCAGACTTCTTTCCCTTTTATCACTACCTTATGTCCTTTATGTAATATTTAGAGCAAATGCTGGCAGTAAAAGTGCTGGCTCAATAAATGTAAACTATCGTTATTACACTCGTTTTGCCATTGCTATCACCTACTCCATCTTTCCCCTAGGAATGGCTTAGGGATCCTTTACATCCTAACCAATTTTTCTCTCCCCAAATTTCCCCTACATCAGCCACCCCGCCTCAAACAAAAGCAATGAAAATAATTTCCTCTGAAGTTTGAATAACCTTAACCTTTGTTAATCTCTTACTACACACCTCGCATCCTAGTCTGCATTACAATAATCTGGGTATGTGTGCGGCCTCTCGTGAACAGATTTAAACTCTGTAGGTGCAGGGACTTTGTCATTTACCTGAAGATTCCTCCTACCTCCGAAACAAAACTCAGCGGCTGCAGGATGAACCAACACAAACTGAATGAACGAAAGCCTGCACGCCATCAGGGGCCCGCCTCCTGCCCGATCCTCTCTCAGACACAAGCCTGTGCGAGAGGGAGGAGGAGAAGGTTCTAGTGGCCGACAGCCCCTTCGTCCTCTTCTGGGGCCTGGGAGAAGGGTGAGGGGGGCAGGCTGGAAGCGTGGCGGGCTTGCTCTCCCCACGGACCCGGCCACTCACCAATGCACCAGCACCGCGCGGCCCTCGGCGCGGGCCTGGCCGATGAAGGCCACGCACCGGTCCAGATGGCTAAGCAGGTCGGTCTCGGGTTTGTCCAGCGCTGGCACGAAAAGACTCCGTAGACCCTCGACCCCAGCCCCCGTGTTGAAGTCGGTCTCCTCCGAGTCGACCGTCAGCACGGCCGTGATGCCCGCCTCCCTCAGGTGGTCCGGCTCCGCGACTGCCGCAGCTCCACCCAGGAACAGCCCCGGCCGCACCTCCAGCATGTGCTCAGCGGAGCTTGCCCGGTTCCGGCTGCCGGCCGTGCGCTCACATCCATGGCTCCCGTTCTGAGGCTCCAACATGGCGGCGCCCGGAGGCCGGACTGAGGAGGGCCCTACCATCGAGTAAGGGGGTCGGCTAGAACGTCCTTCATCTAGGACCAGCCGGCCTGAGTTGCGCCGCCGCTCCCTCGTGGGACCACGTCTACCGCGGGAATGTGGATTTACTGGGGGAAGGTGACGTTACTGCGGCTGGGGCGGAGCTAAACCCCGTTCAAAACCGCTTCTGGAGCCTTGTCTCTACCCGGCTCCTCCAACTTGGTGGGATAGGATAAACTAACGCTAATACAGGGCTTCTCAGGCTCTTAGTGTTGAGATTTTCTGGATTTTCTGCAGGAGCAGAAAATGGACACAAACTGAAATGATGGTCCCACCAACTGAATCAGCAGCATAATTTTATGCATTTGAAATAAAATATTTTTCAATGCTTATGAAGCCATTTGTTTGTAGTTCTTCTCTTGGGACTATTTTTCCTTTTTTTTCCCCTTTTTGTCCCGTTTTTTATTGGTATGTGAATTCTTTTCTTGTTGATGTATACTGTTCTATATATTTGAAGATATTAATCCTATGGTTTTGCGTGTCAGTGCCCTCCAGCCAAAGACCACCAAGAATCCACCTGTAGTTAAGTAAATTGGGTTTATTACTCAACCATGAACTGGAGAATTTCGGGAAATCTAGGTAAGAGAGTGTTAGGAAGATCCTATTACAGGATTTGAGCTTGTATTAGATGAGTTTGGGCTAAGGGTCTAAGGGACTAAGCATCTAAAGAAGCAGGACTTTGCTCTGGATTGGATGCTGTCAGGAAGTGGGGGTGATTCTATCACTGGGTATCTTAATAAATCTTACCTAAGGGAGGAAAGGCTAGAGAAACACTAAAGCTGTAATTGGTCAAGAAGTAGCAGTCAGTCATGGTCCTGGCATAAAGACCAAAACATGTTTGGCATTTTGAAGTTGGACAATGTTCCTGTTTTATCTGTGTTCAAACATGATTACGGTGGTCTTGTTTTTGTTTTAAGGGCATAAAAAGATTTATTACTCACATAATGAGGCTTTCTGGAGATAGCAGGGTGACTCACAAGTAGGTCCAAAAATGAATTGAGAAAGCAGAGACAGAAAACTGGCTTGGGGTTTTTATTGCTGTTAGAGTATGGGCCCAGAGTGAGGATTCCCACATGAGCAGGGAATTTCATGGTGGTCTTGTTTTTGTCTTTCTTCATCATGAGGTCAGTGTTGCCTTGTCTGGGGTTGATGTCCCGTGAAATTGTTTATATTCAGCAGGAGGGGAAAAACACCTGTGAGTGCCCAGCCAGCTGTAGCAACACTAAGGAAGATCTACCTCGTAGTTCCAGGCCAGTTCCTGGATGCCAGGGCTTGCTTTTGTCTTTCTCATATATAACTTTATAATTTTCAGAGAGATTGAGATTCGGGGCAGGGATACTTGAGCCCCATCCAAGTCAGATGGAGGAAGCAGCAAATGCTTCTGCTTGGGAACACTTAAGTGGGCAGCCTGCAGGGATAGAGGAAGAGTGCTATCTTCCCTTACTCCCACCACAGGCTGTGAACCTCTTCAGGGTAAGGACTTTGCTTTTGCATCTTTGTATCCCCCACAGAATTTAGGCTAATGGTGCTGGTTACTCCATCTTTTGAATGTTAGAAATGGAAGGGAAAGGAGTACCAGAAGAGACACTCCTTCCCTCTCAATGCCATTTCCTTCCCCATCCCAAAGGGTTTACCTCAAGGGCTCACTTAGCGTTTTTGCCTGGACAGTCATGTTAGCGGTCTTCTGAGCCCCCAGTTGAATCAACTCAACCTTTCTCACTTTACAATCCTGGAAACATCTACTATGTGTCGGGCACTACAGTAGATGCTGAGGCTACAAAATGAATAAGAGTCTTTGCCCTCGAGGAACTTAGAGAAAAAGCTGGAATAAAAGATAAGTAAATAGCCCAATTATTGTTCTGATAGAAGTAAGGGCAAATTACTAAGGAAGCATGTGGGAGCTGGGCATCTAACCCTAATGGAAGGGGAGTAATCAAGGATAGCTTCCCAGAGGAAATGATGCTTGATCTAGGTCTTGTAGGATAAATGGGAATTTGTCGGGCAAAAAGGAGGGAGGTGAGGCACTTGCTTAATTCTCCCAGCACATTCCAAAGAGAAGTCTGTCTTCAGGAGGACTGCCCTTGACCAGCTCCTGGGAGACAATCTCTGAGCCCTCAGAATAGCCTGCCTGATAAAATTGTTTTTGAATGCCTGAAGCCCTGGGCCATGCTGTATCAGTTTGACCTCTGGGAGGCTGGAGATGTAGTAGTTATGCTCAGTCATGCAGGAGCTGCATGCCTATGTGAATGGCCCCCAATAAAAACCCCGGATACCAAGTTTGGGTAAGCTTCCTGTTTGGCCATACTTCAAGTGTGTTGTTACACGTCATCACTGGGAGAAAGAAGCAAGTGCCTCTGTGACTCCACTAGGAGGGGGTATCTGGAAGCTTTCACCTGGCTTCTCTTGGACTTCACCAATGCACCTTTTCTCTTTGCTGATCTGAATCTGTATTCTTTCACTGGAATAAGCCATAACTTTGTATAATTGCTCTTCTGAGTTCTGCAAATCCTTCCAGTGACTCAGCAAGCCTGAAGGAGCCTGGTGACCCCTGACACAGCATCCATTGTCTAGTATAGTGAAAACTACAAACATCTAAATAAATGCAAGTAATGGAGTGGTTAAAGAAGTTGTTTTATCCATTCAATAAAATACTAGGCAACTATTTAAAAAGATAACAAAGGAAGTGCTTGATGCTAGCTATATTATAAAATTTTTAAAGATGGTTTACAAATAGAAAGCATGTCTGAGCATATATATGTGTATATATATATATATATGTGTATGTATGTATAGGAATATATACATATGAACTGTTAACAGTGGTTATTTCTGGGAGCTGGCATGAGGAGACTTACATGATAGGCTTTATACACTTCTTTCTATATAGTTTTAATCTTTTTTCAACAGGTATTATTAAAATTATTCACTGTTAACAATCATAGGTATTGACATTCTGGAAAAATGGGGGGAAAAAGAATTAAGGGTTAATTTCCTGGACATTTTATTAAGATATCCTAATCATTCCCTCAGCTTTATTAGTTTTCTGTTGGGAATGAGCTTTTCTTCCTCAACGCCCTAAAATGAATATAGTTTCCTTCAAGGATGGAAGTAAGAGACACTTCTGAATTGTTGTTGAATACCCACAAAGCCCGGCTCAGTGAATATCTGTATCTGGGGTAATAATAACGCCTCAATTCCTGAGGCTGAAGTGTATTTACCAGCTTCTGTATTTTTCCTCCTAGCCACTAGTTGGCACCATGTGCCCTTTGGCAAGATACATTTTCTGTACCTCCCTTGAAACAGGGGAAAATGAATATGGCGACATGCAAAAAAGCAGGGTGTTAGGCCCAGGGAAGGAAATTCGTCTTTAGAGGGGCAGCTGGGTTGCTTCCTGTCAAGGAGAAGAGAAGAGGCTCTATGTCCTAGCACTGGTAGGTGCACGTGTGTGCGCACACACACATGCACGATGTATCTGTTCATTTTATTACGAGCAAGCCTACATCATTGATAAGCATGAATTAGGCAAAAATTCTAAGAGATAGTCTAGTATGCTGTGGTTTGCATTTTAAGAAGACACCCACGCATTCTATGTAACATGGCCTAATCACACGAGAATACACATCACCCAGCCTTCCTGTTCTTTGGTTTTCTTCTAGAGCACAGTCACAAGTATGATTCATCACTTTCATCTTTAAAAATATTTGCTGTAAGTGCATATCTGTGCTGAGCAATGAGCAGGGAAACTTCCCCTCTTCTGCCCCATTGCCTCCCCATCATGGTCCAAAGACAAGTTCCTCTTTCTATCTCCAACATGTTGCCTAGGCCCTCCTACACCCAATGAATTATCAGTAAATGTTTGCCAGTTATGTTCTTAATGGGGCTTAAGATCTAGGACAGTTATGAAGATACACATGAAATGTACTTTAAGATCCCCAAATCAAAATGGTGACGAAAAATATAAATGGGTGATAATAACATAATTCTATTACTTTTTCTGTGTTCATGAGTAGAAGGTGTATACTTACAAAATGGTGAGTTCAGATTTGGTACTGTCTTTGAGGGGCACAGTCTGAAGACAGAGAAAACCCGAGTCTGAATCCCAAACTGCTTCTGACCCTATTACCTATTAATATGTAATTGTATGCCTGTAGAAAATTATATGATTTCTCTAAGCCTCAGTTTCTTCACCTGCAAAATAGGAGTAATTATAGCCATATTACAGAGTTCTAACACGAATTAACTTATCAACATGTATTATTAGTGGGAGAAAGAAATCCCAAGCTGAACCATTGCATCAGAAGCAGCTCGGAGAGGATTCCATGCAGGAGAGGCTGAGCTGTGGTGAGGGAGATATGGCTGCAGATGGCTTGTCTTGAGGAAGCTGTTGAGCAGAGATAAATTGCTGAGCGTGATCAGTCCAGGAATTCAATGGTCATGAGATTTAACAGAAAGTGGATCCTAACTACCCATCCAGCTACAACCACACCCTGAAGTCCACTTATTTTTTTTTTTTTTTTTGCGGTACGCGGGCCTCTCACTGTTGTGGCCTCTCCCGCTGCGGAGCACAGGCTCTGGACGCGCAGGCTCAGCGGCCATGGCTCACGGGCCCAACCGCTCCGCAGCATGTGTGATCTCCCCGGACCGGGGCACGAACCTGTGTCCCCTGCATCGGCAGGCGGACTCTCAACCACTGTGCCACCAGGGAAGCCCCCTGAAGTCCACTTATTAATGTAGAGTCTGTGTCTTGGTAAAGATGTGTCCTCCTTCCCTAGAAGGGCATCTATTGTCAAGATTCTGAGGGAATAATTTCAGCTCCACAAACCCTGGGACCAGAGATGACTGAATAAAGTTGAAGCCCCCTCGTTATGTAAGGACAACTTGGTCAGCTGATCCAACAACTCCTCCTGCCTTATTCCCAACTGCGTCCCCCACTCACCCCCAGTATTTACAAACTCATCACATTGTAGGACTATCCATTTGAGGAATACTAGGGCAGGAACTGGCTGATGATATCTGGGTCGTGCTCTCAGTTCCTTTTTTGACTCAAGGAGAAAGTGGTAAACAAAGAGTCAGATGAGTAGAGCAAAGGAGATCACAGATGTTCCCTGTTGCGTGTCAGAGGTTTGTTGGGTTACATTTTGCAGAACTCCTCTCCCTTCATTCTTCCCCAAACAAAATACAGAGAATGGCCACAGTTGCCCCTTCCCAACGTCACAACCTTTGGAGCTCTCTTGCAGTCTAAATGTAGTCAAGTGTGTTGTAATGGAAAGAGCTCTGGACTTGTATGCACAAGTCCTAGACTTAAGTTTTGGTTCCATCATGTATTAATTATATAACGTGGCCAAGCCAGTTAAGCCCTCTGAGTTTCAATGGCCCCACCCCAAAAAGGCAAGGCTAATAATGCCTGCTCTAACATTCCCTAAATGATTTTAAACTATAAAAATCGGAAATCCTATAAACTTTTGGTCAGTCCACAGAATATTTCTAAATCCTTTAAAATGTTGTTCCTTGCCCCCCCTTACTACCAAATATACTCTGCTGCTGCTTCTAAGTGTGTGTTTCATATGCACTGACTCATATCTTTCAAGATGTATTTCTTTGCCCACACCTTCCAATAATTACTCATCACCAGCCATGAGTACTGAAAACAGAGAGGCCATTTATAAATGTTCAAGCTGGCAGGAGGAAACTGCCCAAATAAAGGGAAAAAAACTAGATTTGGATGTTCAATAGAAGCATTTTTATATGATCCCAAAGTGGGAATAAGATGAAGCCCTTAGACTCACGTTTCCACTATGCAGACAGGGGTGTGAATACCCAAATCATGTGTTAAACTGACAGTACAAACAAAACGCTTAGGGAGCTCAGACAGAAAAAAAAAAATAGTAACTTATTTTGGCTGGAGGAAACTGGGAAAAATTCTCTGGGAAGGTGGCATTTGAGTTGGGTCTTTCCCACAGGTGAAGGAGAGAGAGATGAGGGAGAAAGGAATGGAAAGGTGCTGGAAAGACAGAGAGCACTGAGGGGGAAGGCGCAGGGATATGAGGGCTAAGACACTTGAGAATGTTTCATTAAGTATATGCCCAATATGTCTGAAAATGAACGATTTGTTTTGAGACTTCACAAGCGATCCTGGGACATGTGTTCAGTCCCACTGGCCACATCCAGTCCTAATAGCGGCCATGCAGAGTTGCAGCCCTTTTGGAGGGAAGGGGCTACTACATGTCCAGCATAGGCCTCATCTTTCCACAGCCCCTTTCACAAAGGGTCTCAGAATCCTTTAGTGGGGTCACTAAATGGAAAATGGATATTGGATGAGCCCCATCTGCTTCTATACCTTATACCTTTAGGCTATCAAAGCATTACTGGTTGCCTCTAATCCAAAATGATGCAGGTTAATGCAGGAATGTCTTGTAAGTACTTATAAAAAGAAGCAGCTATATTAGCTCTAATATTATCAACTATAGAAAGTATGGTGACTTAGTTAATAAAACTGTTTGAAAGTTGCTAAGAGAAATCTTAAAAGTTCTCATCACCAAAAATAAATTGTGTAACTATGTATGGCGAAGGATTTTAACTAGACTTATTGTGATGATCATTTTGCAACATATACAAATACTGAATCATTACTTACAGACCTGAAACTAGTGTAATGTTATATGTCAATTATCTTACCACAACTGAAGAAGGAGAGGAAGGAGAGGGGAAAGGGAAGAAGAAGAGGAAGAAGGAGCGGGGGTGAAGGAGGAGGTGTGAGGAGGTGGAAGAGAAGAGAAGAAGCACCCACTAGGGGCCAGCATGAGCTTACCAAGAACAGTCTTGCCCTGACAGCCTGTTCTTTTTCTGACAATGACTAGACAGGCAGATTAGGGGAAATGCTCACCCACTGAATCCGTACTTCTCCAGTCTTTTAGACAGATCTCCTTGTAGATAAGGGTGAGATATATAGACTGAATATTAGAGCAATTGAATAGGTTGGTAATTGGTTAAACAATTGTACCCAAAGAGAAAAAAATGGATCTATGGCAATCATGAGAGAAATTTCTAGTGAGACAGCGCCATCATCTAAATTTCTTTAATCTGTTTGATTCAACTTTTTTTTTTATAGTGATTTGGATTACGGTGCAGAAGACATGCTTACTAATCTGCATGTGTTACAGCTGAGAGGGACTACATTGGGATCCAAAATTGTCTTATTAAGCTAACAAAGACAAAATTCAAAAAAAGATAAATGTAAGATTCTGTATTTTGGTCCCCCAAATGAACTACATAAATACAAATTGGGGGTTGAAGAGGTATGCCTTAGATGAAAACAGCATCTTGGGTGGGTTTGCAAGCAATAAGCTTAATGAGGCTGGACAATATCACTTTCCTCCTGGGAGAGAGGCTATCCTTTAGGTTACACTGAACTCCTTGTCAAAAGACCTGAGCTCTATTTCTACCCCCACCACTAACAAGTTATTTAGTCTCTGCGTCTCCATCACCTGATCTCTAAAATTAACAAGTTGGACTAAATCTCTAGGTCTTTTACAGCAGTAAAAGCCTAGGTAGGACTCAGCCCTTTATTGTCTGAGGAGGTGGGGTGAACATCCACTTCATTACCTTCTCAAGTGTCTTCCCGAACTGCAGAGCCTGGAAAGCTAAAAGGGACTGAGACTCCCTTGCAGCTAGGTACGGGGTGTAACTTAGGTCTGGCCACTCAGAAGCCCTTGGACAACATATGGAAGGTACAAGTGAGGCAGAGGCTATACTGGTGCAGCTTCTGTTGCTTCCGGAACCAGTTTGAGGAAGCTGTTGGTTTTTTCTGCAGTAGCAATAGCAGCGATCCCAGTGTTCAGGCACTAGCTCTGTGGTGCTGAGGTGAGAAGCAGGACCCTGAGCATCCATTCCTTGGACTATAGCAGACAGGATATGTTGAAAGCACAGTTCATGGCATGATCAAAATGCACCTTTTTTTTTTAACATCTCTATTGGAGTATAACTGCTTTACAGTGTTGTGTTAGTTTCTGCTTTATAACAAAGTGAATCAGCTATACATATACATATATCCCCATATCCCCTCCCTCTTGCGTCTCCCTCCCTCCCACCCTCCCTATCCCACCCCTCTAGGTGGTCACAAAGCACCAAGCTGATCTCCCTGTGCTATGCAGCTGCTTCCCACTAGCTATCTATTTTATGTTTGGTAGTGTATATATGTCAATGCCACTCTCTCACTTCGTCCCAGCTTCCCCTCCACACCTCCCCATGTCTTCAAGACCATTCTCTATGTCTGCATCTTTATTCCTTTCCTGCCTCTAGTTTCTTCAGAACCATTTATTTAAAAATTCCATATATATGTGTTAGCATACGGTATTTGTTTTTCTCTTTCTGACTTACTTCACTCTGTATGACAGACTCTAGGTACATCCACCTCTCTACAAATAACTCAATTTCGTTTCTTTTTATGGCTGAGTAACATTCCATTGTATATATGTGCCACATCTTCTTTATCCATTCATCTGTCGATGGACACTTAGGTTGTTTCCATGTCCTGGCTATTGTAAATAGTGCTGAAATGAACATTGAAAATGCACCTTTTTTAAAAAAAAATTTTTGGCCTTGCCACATGACACCTTAGTTCCCTGACCAGGGACTGAACATGGGCCCCCTGCAGTGGAAGTCCTAACCACTGGACCACCAGAGAATTCCCCCAAATGTAGCTTTTTTAATCTTTTATAATCCATTTAAAATTCATTCAGTGGGGTAATCCCCTGCTCCCCTTGCTTCTCAAAGTGTGACCCAAAATGCCAGCACTGGCATCAGTTGGGAACTTGTTGGAAATGCAGATTCTCAGGCCCCACCCCAGACCCACTGAATCACAATCTGCATTTGCAGAAGAGCCCGGGGTGATTCATGTGTACATTAAATTCTGAGCCAGTCCCTGCTTGTTGTGCTTCTCTTGATAATGGATAGTCTTTTAACAACTTTAGGTCACAAGCATAGTTTCAATTTATGAATTAGAGTGCCCAGTCCTAGATGTTAATCAGCCCTTCAATCTTAATTCAGAGATAACTCTTTGTTCTCCTACTTACTCAGTTTAGGTCCTGACTTGGGAAAGGAACTTGACTGGTTTCTCTCTCTCTCTCTTTCTCTCTCCATACCTCCTCCCTCTCTCCTCAGTGTCTGTTTCCTTTTCACCTCACCTAGGCCAAAGTAGGAGAGAATAGGGAAGGGAGGGAGGATAGATAAAGAAGTAGAAAGTTCTTTGGCTGGGCAGCTTCCTGCTGTCTCAGCTTGGAAGTGACTGTCCAATTCTTTCTCCCATGGGCACTTCTGTGGACTTTTTAGAGGTGTTTGTTTGGGGGGACTGCTCTCCTCCATTCAAGGCAGATGCATCTTTCTTCCAGGAGAGCACTTGCACCTCTTTCCTCAACCCCTAAGAATCTAGATTCATCTCCAGCTTTTTAGTGCTTTATTCAACCCCTCCTTATTGTACCGGAACCCATGCCAGCTCTCTGTCTTTCATGGACTATGGAAATACATACACACATGGCTTTGTCCCAGCAACTTCTGTAGTGCAGAATCCCAAAACAGGCTCTTCCATCCTACAGCCACAATTAACCTTAGCTTTCTCACGTGTGAGTCAGGCCCAGTTCCGTGTGTCTCCCTACCGTGGGCAACACATTTCAGACCTCTCTGGGTGAGTTCATGGGCATCTCCCTTATTAGGCTTCATGAGGAGAGGGTAAACTTTCCAAAACTCCCCACTGTGAGTAAGAATTGTGATGGCGACTATTCACATGGCAAAGAAACCTTCACAGACCTTCTCTCTTCTCCATACTCTGACCCCTTTTTATCTCCTTGATGTGATTTCAGAGTCCAAAAGTCAGGGAACAGATGCTTAACCATTTCCTTTGTAAATTCTGGGTATGATGATCCGGCTTCAGAATTCCATGTCTCTTGTATCATGAAATATCACTCTTGACATCCTGTCACAAGTGCAATTGCTTAATTGTAAAAAATAAAAATAAAATTCTGCCTTCCTGCCTCATTCTCCCTGGACACACCCACCTGAGAAACGGCTGTTTCTGTTGTGGGTCCCACATTTTAAACCTAATATAGAGCAATTGGAGATGTGCTCAGAAAAGCTAGGATGGAGACTTCCTGGTGACACAGTGGTTGGGAATCCGCCCGCCAATGCATGGGACACGGGTTCGAGCCCTGGTCCGGGAAGATCCCACATGCCACGGAGCAACTAAGCCCATGCGCCACAACTACTGAGCCTGTGTGCCTAGAGCCCGTGTTCCACAACAAGAGAAGCCACTGCAATGAGAATCCCACGCACCCACGCACCGCAATGAAGAGCAGCCCCCGCTCACCACAACTAGAGAAAGCCGCGCAGCAACGAAGACCCAACGCAGCCAAAAATAAATAAACAAATAAATTTTAAAAGAAAAAAAAAGAACTCTGAATATTAAAAAAAAGAAAGGGCTTCCCTGGTGGCGCAGTGGTTGCGAGTCCGCCTGCCGATGCAGGGGACGTAGGTTCGTGCCCCGGTCTGGGAAGATTCCACATGCCGCGGAGCGGCTGGGCCCGTGAGCCATGGCCGCTGAGCCTGTGCGTCCGGAGCCTGTGCTCCACAACGGGAGAGGCCACAACAGTGAGAGGCCCGCGTACCGCCAAAAAAAAAAAGAAAGAAAGAAAAGCCAGGATGGAGAAGGAACTCAAAATTAGGAACAGTTGAAAACACTGAAACCAAGTTTATCTTTAAGAAAACTAAGCATAACCTAAGCAATGTCTTTAAACATCTAAAGCCCTGACAAGAGGACCAGGAATTAGATCTGCTCTGTGTAACCCTAGGAGGTACAGTGAGTAGAAGCTATAGCAAAATCATTTTGCTCATTATCCATAGGAAGAATTTTCTAATTACCAGAGCTATCCTGAGATAGAGTGGGCTGTCCTTGGGAGGTAATAAGGACCACATCCTCACAAAAAGTCAAGCATGGCCACATGGCAGGAGAAGTTTAGAAGGTCTCAATAGTGGTTTCTTGGTTAAACTAAACAGGCTTTAAATTCCTTTCAGATTTTTGAGAACCTCCACTTCAACTCAAAAGAAGTCCACCTTTAGTCTCAGGCTACATGTAGTGTCATATGTAACTTTTTTTCTAGACATTTTAAAATTTGCTTTCCTAGATTTGCTTTTAGGGTGCATTTTGTATTTTATTAATCCTAAGAAATAATTTTTTTCAAACTACATTTAACATCTTTGAAACCACGATGCACCTTATAATTGTTGTCTTGTCATCGTTTTCATTGCTTAAAGCAAGCATGTACATTAAAGTACTGGCATCAAAATTTAAGAATGGGTGGAAGCATATTGGGAGAAATTTCTAGAGATGAAGGTGAAATATTCATAGGTTGTGAGGAGAAGTGGAGTGAGTGGTGAAGCAGACATGTTTAGCAACATTCCTGAAGTAGAAGTCAAAAGTAAGCTAACTCCAGATAATTGCAAAGCCAGCCTAAAAGTCTGGCAACGATAACTGTTACTCTTGTTATGGCTTCTTTTAAGAAACGCTGCGTTACTAATGCTCTTCACAGGAAAGAGTATGTTACAAGAATGGGAAAACACAGACTTGGCTAAATCTGAGTGGAAAAGTGTTTCAGAAAAGTCAGACTCTGAAAGTGAAATAGTTTTAGGAACACCTTACCCAATTTATTTCCCTTATAGTGTCCTTTTTTATGAATATTTAGAGTGATTCTGATTTTTTAATTTTCTGTTTCTAATTAAGCCTAAAAGACATCGCGTGGCTACTTGGCCACAATTTTCTTTCTTACTCTTCTCTTTAATGGTGCAACCTACAGTCAACGTCATTTTAGATTCAGTGAATTACAGGCATAATAACAATTTACTGCTTCTACCAAGTGTGTTACTTGCATAATCTCTTTTAATCCTTCTAGCAGTTCTGTAAGGAAGACACTATTATAATTATGTCTTGCAGATGAGGAAACCCAACTTCAGAGACAGAGTATCTCGTCCAAGGCTACACAGCTGGTAAGTAGTAAAAGTGATGTTTGAACCCAAATCTATTAACGGCTTAGCCAGGGTTCTTAATTTCTATACTCTGTCACCTCTAGGTCCAAAGCTAATTAGCTTGGCTACTACAACTTAACACGCTACATTAAGAGCATATTAACTGTAAAGAAACGGGGGAGAGGTCATTTCCCACATCACTGTAATGAGATTGGCTCCTTTGAACTGAAAAAGGCTAACATGTACTATACCAATTCTTCAGCCTCAGATGTTAGCTGAATCAGGGATGTACAGTTACATGAGTCCTCATTATAATTAGAATGTCAAGCATTGAAACAAATTATCTTTGCAGGTGTAATGACTGGGGAATAAACTAAACCAATATGGGCAAACTGTAGTACATGTTGGGAATTTGGTGAAGAACCAGGATGACCTGGCTGGGAATAAGAGCTCTACTTGGCAGAAAGTTCTCATTTAATAAGGAAATATAGACAGGAGTACATTTCTCTTAGTTAATTGCAGACCAGCTAACAAGAATTCAGAAGAGGGATGGATTAGGAATACAAACAGGGATATCGACTCTGGAAGGACTGTACTGCTGGGCTGTTGCACAACACAAGGTTAGTAACGTTACCAAGATCCAACTGGGGGAATTCAATAGCAGATAAAGAGTCAAGAGGTTCTCTGGGTCTAATTAAGAAATATGTAAGTATGATGATATGCTATCCTGACTAGGGTAAGAGAAACAAGCTCTCTCATGCATAATCTGAAAATATCTATTAAAATTTTAAAAGGCTCACATTCTTTGATTCAGCAACTCTCCTTAAGTCTAGGAGTTTATCCCACAGATATGTTCAAATATGTGCATAAAGATATAGGTGTAGGGCTTCCCTGGTGGCGCAGTGGTTGAGAGTCCGCCTGCCGATACAGGGGACACGGGTTCGTGCCCCGGTCCGAGAAGATCCCACATGCCACGGAGCGGCTGGGCCCGTGAGCCATGGCCGCTGAGCCTGCGCGTCCAGAGCCTGTGCTCCGCAACGGGAGAGGCCACGACAGTGAGAGGCCGGCGTACCGCAAAAAAAAAAAAAAAAGATACAGTGTAAGAACATTAATTGCAACATAATTTAAAACAGCAAAAGTTTAAAAATAATCTAAGAGCTCATCACTAGGGACTGGCAAATGTCATCTCTCTGGTAAGTGATTTGTGAACCTCCACACCGAGCTTAGTGCTCCTCCTCTATGCTTTTAAGCACCTTAGCATCCCATGTCTTAAAACCTCTAGTAATGAAAAAGTCTGTTTATTTGTCTGTCTCTCTCTGTAAGGGTACTCTTATTTCCCTCTTTAGACAAATGAGAGATCTTGAGCTCAGAAGGCATGTGCAGTCCACTCCCCACCAATAGAGGTTGAGGCCAAAGTATACGTAAAGGCACAGAGGTATGAAAGAGGCTGGTGTGCTGGGGAAAGAGCAAGTGGTCAGTGTGACCTCTATATATGTCATGATAGGGAGTTTGGACTTTAACCTAGAGGATTTGATTCACTCTTTTACCGGAAAAGTCATAAGTGTAGAACCCAAAGAGTGGAGTTCCTTCTTTCTATAGAGTGAAGTCCAGATAAGAAACTTAGACTCAGGGAGGACAGAATGAGAGAGTAAAGCTGAGATCCAAATGAAACCTGCCAGAACCCTTTCTGCTCTCTGGTGGAGGACATTTGGGTTCCTTGCCTGGTATCTGGTATGGACTCCCACAGGTTTAGGGTCAAGGTCTGAGTCTGAGACACAGAAGTGATCAGGGAACCAGAGAGAAGCAGCTTCCTCCCCAGGCTTCTCCAGCATTTTGTTTCTACCCTTGCTGCTTGGGAATGAGCCTGAGATTCTCCTTAGGCAGCCTGGGCTAGCCCAAAGTTTCCCTAAATGCATGCTGGAACCTTAAACAGAAGCTGGATGAGGACTTTTTTTTTCCCCAGAGGAGCATGGCCAGTAAGCTGCCTGTCTGATATCTCTTGATATTTCCTTAGTGCAGGTCTTCCCGGGAGATCATTAACAGGTATTGTAGGGGAAGATCAACGAGAGCTGGGGAGCTTAAAGACAGTGGAGACTAGAGGGCATAAAACTCACTCTTTCCCCCGCCCCCCCCCCCCCACACACACATCATTCTAACCCATAAGTTCTTGTTCTTCCCCACTCCCCATATCCCTAACCCTAAATGGAGGTATGTGTCAGGACAGGAAGAAAGATATTGTAGCTGCTAACAAGGTGTGAATGAGGAGATACTGAAGAGATAAAACTCCCTTTTGAATGGCTATTTCACCCTTTTGCTCTCTTAAAAAATGATCAGCTGAGTTTTTAAATTAATTTTTATTGGAGTATAGTTCCTTTACAATGTTGTGTTAATTTCTGCCGTGCAGCAAAGTGAATCAGTTATACGTATCAACTGATTTTTTTTAATGACTCGATTCTTTGATTACCTAGACTCTTGATACTAATGCTAGTCACTTCCTGTCTAGATCAGGGATGGCAGAAACTTCAGGCGACACGGGAGTAGAGTGGGGTTAGCCAGGGAAGGCTTGCTGGGGGAGAGTTCTGAGAAGTGAGCTAAGCCTGCATTAGAAAGGTGGAAATCAGAACCACAAAGACCCTTGTAAACCAGAACCCCAGTACTGGATCATAGGGCCTGGACATAACTCCTCAGGGTTAAGCAAGTGTCCACTGAGGTCAGTTTACTTGATTGCTCTTTTGTAATTTCAAATTAGCTTCTCCTCCAGTAAGGCTTACTGATGCCCTCAGTAAGGAATGCTTCCAAATATCCAACAGGTTAAAGAACCTCTTAACAAGACTTCCATGTTCTGATCCCTTCCTACTTCCCCATGTTCATCTCCTGCCACCTTCTCCCTAAAACACCCCCCACACACACACACATGCATAAATACGCATAATTCTCCAACCACTTTCAATTATTTGCAGCTCTACAAACACACCACGGTCTTTTATGTCTCTTTGCCTTTGCACCCTCAGCCTGCATGCCCTACCCCTCAATCTTTTCACATCTCTTCTTGGTGAAATCTTGCTCTTCCTTCAAGATTCAATTTCCTCCTCTGAATTCCCAGTGTTTCATAGAGCACTTATCACATTGCACTGTAATTTGTGTGTGTACCCACCTGCCTCTCTCATTTTTATAATTTCAGTGACTTTGCAGTAATAACACGGTGAAGATAATACTAAGAAGAAAAGGATGAAGTATGTTGATGTTATTCTGGTTAATTGTTCAAAAAGAAATGGGAAATTGCATTGTGACTGAATATGTGTCAAGTAGAAGGATGGGAGGGTAGAGTTGTTATCAGTTCTAAGCCTTAGCAGTAAACGTTAACTGATGAAGGATAAGGACCCAATGAGAAATAAACCTCCTGGGAATAATTCACACCAGACTTGCAGAAAACCAATAGTTTTAGTAGGCAGATGAGGGACTTATAAAAATTGAATTGTATGTTAGTGTTGGAATGGCTCTTCGGGAGGTAAGAACATGCTAAAAACTAGAATTCAGCAATTTTGAGAATTTGTCTTAATCTTTCTTCAAAGAGATTTCTTGATGCTAATAGTACCACTTGTTTAGTTAGGCTAAAGTGAGCATGGCCTGCCTGCTGCCACCAGAGCCCATCAGCCTGTCTAGCTATGTTGGCGCAGGAGGTGCATCTGGGTGAGTCTAACAGTATGCTGACCCTTCTAACCTGGAATGGAGGCCCACACAAGTCCCTTTCCCTCTCTAAAACTAGCCCAGGACTTTGAGGGTATACACTCATCAGAAACAGCACTGAAAGTCTTTTAAAATTTAACATTAAAGTCATGATGAATAATTACAACTTGACCCTTAAATGCTCCAAAGAGCTTAGTACCAAATAACCTTAAGTACCAAAAAACTGCCTGTGCTGAAATACATGTTGGGTGGATTTATATGAAAAGCTAAGGATGACTAAATTCAACTTCCAAACGTATACCTCAAAGTAGTAAATAACAGGTTTCTCCTTCCTTACTGAAATCTGTGAGGGGAAGGGAGCCATCAGAGGGAAGGCCTTGTGGTTACGAGGATGTGCTGTGTTAGACTGACATGGCAGCCACCACACTTTATAAGCCACAGTAAGACAGAGGGATGCAGAGATGCCTTTGTAGCGTCTCCACGTGACGGGAAGCAGGAGAGACCAGGGATGGATACGCCTGGAGAGGGGGCAGTAACCATCCCCTCCCTCAGCTCTCCACAGCAGTGGTCTCAGGGGTTCCCTGACTCACAGCAAAGTGGGAAGCGGGGGTCTCGAGTGTGTCCCTGTGCTCTGGGAAGGCCTGTGCCTCCTTTAATTCCAGGACCACCCGGCTGAGAAGGTCTTTGAGCAGCTGCATTTCTCGGAGCAGAAGGTCCATGTCGGGTTTTAGGGCTCCAGTGGTTTGTTCCAAGGGGGTCAGCGGAGCGCAGGCCGGGGGCCCAGCAGTGGGGGCTCCGCCCGCGGGGAACAGCAGCCCGGCTGAGGTGGTGTTAGGGACGGAGGTGACCGACGGGACCGATATGGACAGCGGGGGCTTTCTGAAGGAAAGCGGCTTGTTACCGGGCGCCAAAGCCGCAGCCTGTGGGACCGGGACGGTGGTGGACGCCACGTCCAGGGGAGAACCTGTGAACGCAACACACAGAGAACCGCACGGCTGAAATCCTTCTCACAAGGGCTGCGGAGTAAGGAGGGGGCAAGGGATGGGGGTGGTGGGGGTGGGAGAGAAGCGCCGGGCCGGGGAGGAGAGTAAGGGGAGTGAGGAGGGTGGGAACAGAGGTGGAGAGGAGGGAAGGAAGGGGGAGGCGGGCGGAGATGGGGGATGGAGATGGAAGCGCGGGGAGAAGAGGGGGGCCGGCGAGACAGGCATTCCAGAGGGGCGGACGCAGTGCTCCCCTCCCGGGTGGGCTACCCGCCCGGGTGGGCTTCCCGAAGGACAGTCACTCACTCCGCCCCGGAAGCTGCAGCCAAGGGCTGCGTTTCCGGACGCTGCGGCTGGCGGTAGCAACCTCGCACCAGTGTGATTCCAGCTCCTCGACCTCGGGCTCGGGGACGGTGTACTCGGCGCCCCAGTCGAAGCGGCGCACGGCGCGACTGTACTTGTAGAAGGCGAACTGCAGCGGCGTGTCGCGCTTCTGAGGGTGCAGGAGCGTCTCGCACCGCAAGACCACTCCGCCGAGGGCCGCGCCGCGAGCCTCCACCCGGCCCATCACCTTCAGCACCGGCGCCTGGAACAGCTCTGCGGAGAGGAGTCCCAGTGGCTAAGGATGCACTTTAGGCCGGCGCAAGGGTCCCAGGGAACCAGGTCCGGCTGGTTCACGGTCCCACGACCCCTCTCCCGGTTTCCCACAAGGGCCCGTAGCCGACCAGGAAGGAGGCTCTGTGTACACGTGGAGGGAGGAAAGTCTTTTGAAATGTGGGGAACGAGTCCACGAGGGAGGGGAGATCTTGAAAGGAGGCGGGACCAGGTATGAACCTTCGTGTCACCTCCCGACTGACACCCAGCTCGGGTTCTCCAGCCTAGAAGGGAGTCGCTGCGCCTGCTTCGCAAGACGCTCAGGAGCAGTTCCCTCGCCCCAGTCCCACAGTGATCCCATCTACTGCCGCTGTCTTTCTGGCTGGGGCTGCGGAGAGAGCTGCCCCCAATATGGGCGTCTCTACCCGGAGTAAGAAGCTGGATGTGTATCGGGGGGAAGGGACACCTGCCCCCACGCAGGCTACAGATCAAGGGCGACTTCACTGAGGAGGAGGAGAGGAGAACGTGTACTTGGTCCCGCAGAGAAATCCGCCATGTGCCAGCTAATGTAACCTCCGCCCCTCCTTTCCCCGCCTGGTTTCTGTCCCAGAATTTCCCAGGGCTCGTTTGCCTCCCTCCTCGGCCCCAAGTCTCCCCCACCTTGCACGGTCACGGCCACCTTGGCGGAGAACATGGGCGCGCTCTCCACCGGGATGCGCATGGTGCCGGAGCACTGGTAGCGCCCGCTATCGCTGGCGCGCGCCTGGGGCACCGTGTAGTTGGCGCTGGAGTGGAAGTAGCGCACGGGTTGGCCATCGTGGTAGTAGTGAAGTTTGTAGACGACCTTGTCGTACCAACCGCGGCAGCGCATGACCAGCGGCTCGCCCTCGAACACCGCAGCATAGGGTACTTGCAGGATCAGCCAGTCTACGACAGTCAGCACAAACAGACTCCAAGAGAAAGTCCAGCCCTGGGTCTCCCATACTTCTCCGCCTCCCTGCTCCCCCGTCCTCCCCCTTTCTCCTCACCAACTCCCTCCCCCCTTACTGGGCACCCCAGGAGCCTCAGAACAAGAAGCATCAGAAGGTGAGTGGGAAGGAAAGGGGAAGACCAGCCTTTTATTAGGTACTGAGAAGACAAAGATGCCTGAGACTTGGTTCCAGCCTCAAAGAGCCATGCCCATCAGAATCCAGTTTAAACTCCTTAGGATGGTATCAGGGCCTTCCTGACCTGGCCTCTGCCTACCTTTTCAGCACCATCTCAGGATTCTCCCCTGCCCCATGTCTCCTTTTCTCTCTCCACCTTCCATTCCTAATGCAGGCTAAGTCCATGCATACTGGACTGCTGGGAGAACTGGCCCTGCTCTGAGCCCAGAGGCTTTGTACCTGCCAAGAAGACCCCTTCACCTGCTGTAGTTGAGGCCTGCTTATCCTGCAGATCTGGGCTTAGATCCTGTCTCCTTGAGAAAACTTACCTGACCCCACCCCCAGACTTAGGCACCTCCCCCAGCACCCTTATGTACCTGATCACCATCATCATCATAGCCAACACTTACATAGCCCTAGTGTCTGCTAGATGCCACTTTAGGTGTTTTCCATCGAGAAAGAATTCCGCAAGTGATAGCCACAATCTCTGTGCTACTCACAGTTCCGCAAGCAGTGACTACCGTCTATCATATTCAATATCTTATCTGTACTCGCTATCAATTTCCAAACAAGAAACCACAGAGTATGGATGTGAAGTATAAGTGCTAATCTGAGCACTGAGTGATGATCTTTAAATTCTGAATACAAAATATAGCCTACCAGGCTAAAATGACATAACATTCCCTACAAAGTAGCCAATCCTGTGCCCTAATGAACAAATTACTGTTATTTCTCTTATCCTGTTTGGAAATCCTTTATCCCCCAGGGAATTGGTTTCTTAATTGACTCTTATGTACGCATGTGTACGTGTCTATAATAAAATTTTGCTGAAGTGCTTTCTTCATCTGCTTTTTTCTTTGAAAACCTATCAATTCATTTTTAATCTTCACAACAACCAAAGAAATAGATGCTCTCATTGGCCGTATTTTAGTGATGGGAGGCACAGAGAAGCGTCACACTGTTCAAGCGGGAGTAATTCCCCCAGCTGCACGCAGCCCGCCCAGGGACCCTCACTTTTCCTGCTTTGCTTTGCCCTTTCTCTCCCTACCCAACCCCCCTCCTCAGAAGTTCTCTATTCAGTATACCAGGTCCTTGGAGCCTCTTCTCTTCTGAGCTACTAAATGAACAGAAATGTTTATTTAGTGTCCATTGCGGCAGGATGGTAAGGGGACCTTTGGGGCCACACAAGGCTTACTGCGTCTCTCACATAGTGCCAAGCAGGTCCCTGCCTGCCCCCATAGACTCAATATAACCCCCTCCTTACTGCCCCAATGGGAGTGGCCCAGTGTCCTCCCCCACAGGAGGGCCATCACTACCAGAGGACATGTGTGCTACCCCTCCCCCATGCTCAAACACTCACCATTGGATACAGAGAGGTGGATGGGGTCACTGACAGGTGCTCCCCGTGTCTGGCATCGATACACCCCTGGTGTCTGCACCTCGATGCTCTTCTTGTGAGAGGGCAGGAGTAGGTGGCCCAAATACCAGAGAGTGCTGATGGGTCGGAGCTCCAGGAGCAGAGGGTGGTACCCATCACACCGCAAGGTTACCCTTTCCCCCTTGAAGATTGTGGTCCAGGGTGGGTGTAGAGACAATATGGGCTTCTCCAGAGTAGCTGGGAGGGTGGGGTATGGGAGGGTGCAATGTGAAAAAGAGAGTCAAGGTGAGGTGGCCAAAGATGAGGTCTGAGGTTGGGAAATCTCAGAAAATGCTAGCTTCCAGGACCTATCCCTGCGAGAGGAGAGACCACATTGGGCTACAAACTAGTCTCCTGCTCAGCACCATTTCTAAGTGCCAGTGCCTACAGGCAAACTGAGTCACTGGGATTGAGGAGCCATGAGAAGAGTCACTACCCCAGAACAGCTAAGAAGTGGGGAGTACCCAAGCAGGTCACTTAGGATGGTTGGAGTGGAAGTTGTAGAAAATCTGGATGAGGGATGTGTAAGACTCACCAGCTTGCCCACTGCTTGGAACTGCAAAACAAGAAATAAAGAAGCAAGAAGAAGGAGAATGTTGGAGATGAGAGGAAAGAAAGGGACTCACTTGACCATAGGAAGGATTCAACAAGTCTCAAGACCTGTTTTTCTTCTGCCTTTATTTCTCTCAGCTCTCAGAAATCCCCTTCCTCTTTTCCTCTCCAAAGATAGATAACGAATCGAGGATTGAATATTCCCGCAACACACACACACACACACACACACACACACACACACAGAAATACCCTGGCCCCCACTCTTCCCCACACCCAAAGTCCTTATGCCGCTGTTACCTCATTGAGGACTCACCCAGGAGCAGGAGGGCTGTCAGTTCCCACATGATGGATGGAGATGCACTGGCATGGGATGGGGGAAGGGAGAGAGAGAAGATGGCCAGTGCTGACCACTGAGTACTCGGAGACACTGCTGCTTCTCCCACCCATTTCTAATTCCTGAAGACGGTGGACTGGAGAGAGCAGGAGACAGGCTGGGTACGTGTCAACTCTCAGGTGTCCCAAGCACCAAAACATTGTCCCACCTACACCCCCTGAAGCCACCTCACATCTCAGGCCAGCCCCAGCTCCTGTAGAGAAGGCCTGCTGAGCAGAGTCTGTGCCCTTTTCAGCCCACGAAAGCCACACAGAACCCCAGACTCTGGCAGGTGACCCTGCCACCTTCAGGCTCCCAAAAAACAGCCCACTCCCATCCCACCTCCTCCCCATCCTCCAGCAGGCTCCATAAGCCTCAATTGAGAAAGACATCTTCATGTGCTTGAGGTCCACCCAGGACCTCACTTTTATTCTGCTCACTTCCTGCTGACAGACATTGGTGTGAGGCCTAGTGAGGTTGACACTGCATTGCGTTCACCTAAGGGTTCACATCCTCCCATGGGTGAATAGAAAAGCATGACTCACCAACCACCTTCTCTGTCACTGTCTTACAGTGTCACAGTCAAGAATAGAAATGTTATGTTTCCCCTTTCTCCCTTCCTGAAACCTTAAACCTTCAGAAGTTAGAAAACACTTCTTTCCTACCCATCCCAATGCTCTCACCCTATAGCATCTCCACTCACTTGTGCCTTCCTTCCTTTCATCTGTCCCCAACCATGCCCCAGTTCTAATAGTCCTTACCTGTGTTAGAGAAGTCACTGCATCAGCCCCTTAGAAGCTTCTCAGAACTGTCCTCCCAACTCTACTGCTTGTGCTTTCCAAGCCATGTGATCATACCCTGAGCAATGGGGAACCTGAATTCTCCTGTAAATACTTAATGAATTTTCCAACCTGATAGTATGTCTCCTTGGGCCATCTTCTGTCCTCACCCGTGGCTGTTTAATACTGGGGCATCTCCTTCCCTTGGAGCTCTGGCAGGAAGGAGATCCATTATCAGACCCTGTCAACTCTCTTAAAGACAGCCCCTTCCCCTCTTCCTTGCTGATGCCCAAAACTTCCATCGGAGAATTCCCTCATAGTTTCTCTTAATGTGCTAGTCCTTGTTGAAATGCAGGTGGCCCTTAGGGAAATGTGATTGGTCCTTTAAATTAAGCTGGTCACTTCAGATCCTGTTTTGAGAGCATGTGTTGATAAAAGAGAGATAGAGTCATATGGGTCTGAACAGTAGGGAGGTAATTGATAAGGTGCTCAGGAGTGGGGGAGGGAGGGAACTAGATACCAGGAACAGAGATTATAACTTGCCTGCTTTGGGAGGGGCCAGGTTAGGCAGTGCCCCCAGCTTCCCCACCTCCTGCCTGATACCTCATCTGGGGCCTGTGTGGGCCTTCCCACATCATTCACAACCTGCCCCCAAGGTCTAACCTCTGCACCAGGTCACCACCTCTATGATATGAATGTAATGCACCCATCAGCTGTCCCTTAGTCTACACAAGCCGACACCATTTTGGCTTCTTATCACTCAGAAGATGGATCTCAGCCTCTTCACCTGATTCCATAAGAAACTTTTTTGTTTTTAAAGTCATTGGAGGTGATTCATGTATTTAGGCAGTTGAGTTGGGTTTTTTTTTTAATATTTATTTGGCTGCGCCGGGTCTTAGTTGCAGCACGCAGGATCTTTTTTTTTTTTTGAGTTACAGTTTGCAGGATCTTTTTAGCTGCAGCCTGTGGGATCTAGTTCCCTGACCAGGGATCAACCCGGGCCCTCAGCATTGGGAGCACAGAGTCTTAACCACTGGACCACCAGGGAAGTCCCTCCATAAGAAACTTGATTGCACTCAAAATTCGTGAGGTGTCCGATCTTCCCTGAAAATCTCTAGCATCACCCATAGGGTTCGTATCATACAGTGCTCAAATTTTGGCTTGAAGAATGTCCCACCCACACTTCTTTATTCTAGGCTTTCTTCTGAATTTTTCCCAAATTGGATCATTTTCTCCATTCAGGACTTTTCCCTGCAGAATTTCTAATTCTTCACGCCTTTACTATGCAGAGAAATTTAACAGTTATCATTTGCTACCTGAGCAATTGTTTGAAGCCTATCACGACATAATTTCTGGACAAGATACGCCGTCATCTGATAAGAATTCTGAGGAACAAGACGTTTTCAGTGATGATAATGGAATATTGCTGCTGTTGCTATTGATGATGATGCCAGCTTACTTTCAGTGAGTGCTGCAGCAGTGAGCATGTCACCTGCACCAGGCCAAGTGCTTCACAGATGTTACTTTATTTAATCCCCACGAGAGCCCTTTAAGGAAGGATTATTATTATCTCCATTTTACATGTGTGGAAACTGTGGTGATAGAACTGGAATTTGAATAGAAATCTGTCTCACTCTAAAATCTGCTCTGTCTCTCATGCTCACGGCAGACTGTCATCACTAGTCTTTTCAAGTCTCCTCTCTTGTTTTATTATTTTTTACCTTCATTCACATTACCATTCTCTCCCCCACATGAGCACCCACTATATAATGTTTACAATCCTTTACACATGCACATACTTTCGCTTGAGAACTATTTTGTATTATTAATTTACATAAATGGTATTGTGTTTTAGATATTATTTTCTCTTTTAGAACAAAAGCCAGGGTTTAGAGGAATTTGCCTCTTTTTTTTTTTTTCCTTCCTCGATGATTGAGCTGAGACATCTCACCTCATCTTCTCTGGCCCTTGAACTGAGATTTACATCATTGACTCCCCTGGTTCTCAGGCCTTTGGATTCAGACTAAATTATCCTCTCCTAGGTCTCCAGTTTGCAGACGGCAGATCATGGGACTTCTCAGCCTCCATAATCTCGTGAGCCAATTCCTCATACTCAACTTTCTCTCTCTCTCTCTCCCCCAGCCCCTGACAACCACCATTCTACTCTTTGCTTCTACAAGTTTGGCTATTTCAGATTCCACACATAAATGAGATCATGCAATATTTGTCTTTCTGTGTCTGCCTTATTTCACTTGGCATAATGTCTTCCAAGTTCATCCATATTGTTGTGAATGGCAGGATTTTCTTTTTTTTAATGGCTGAATAATATTCCATTGTGTGTATAATATATAGATATATAATACATACAATATATAGTGTATATAATATAGTATATATACACATATATCACATTTTCTTTATCCATTCATTTGTTGACATTTAGGTTGTGTTCACATCTTGGCTGTTGTAAATAATGCTGCAATGAACATGGGAATGCAGATGTCTCTTTAAGATACTGACTTCACATCCTTTAGATATATATCCAGAAGTGGGATTACTGTTCATTAGGCAGTTCTATTTTTAATTTTTTTGAGTAATCTCCATACTGTTTTCCATAGTGGCTGCACCAATTTGCATTCCCACCAACAGTGCACAAGTGTTCCGTTTTCTCCACAGCCTTGCCAACACTTGCTATCTTTTGTATTTTTGATAACAGCCATTTTGACAGGTGTGGGGTGATATCCTATTGTGGTTTTAATTTGCATTTCCCTGATGATTAGTGACATAGAGCACCTTTTTATAATATATACCCATTGGCAATCTGTATGTCATTTTTTGAGAAATGTCTATTCAGATTCTTTGCCCATTTTTTAATCCAGTTATTGGTTTTTTTGCTATTAAGTTGTTTGAGTTTCTTATATATTTTGGATGTTAACCCCTTATCAGATACAGGGTTTGCAAATATTTTCTCCCATTTCACTCTGTTGATTATTTCCATTGCTGTGCAGAAGCTGTCGCTTCTTCTCATAGATGTACAAAGGAATAAAGAAACATGTAATATAGCCAACTTAGACTTTTAAAAAGCATCCAATTAAAAGCATTAAAATGATTGACCTGAAGTTGAGGTCAAAATTATTTTATTATACCTAGAGAACTGACTTAGGAATAGAAAAGTAAATGGGTTCTTCTCTTCAGAAATGCATAAATATTGGGATCTCTGAGAGTAGTGTCAGGCTGGGCTTTAAGAATGATCTAGTTCAATAATTCTCACTTTGGTCTGTAGATACCTGGGGGTTCTAATGACCCTTTAAGGGGCCTGCAAAGTCAAAACTATGTTTATAATAATACTAAGAGGTTATTTGCCTTTTTCACTAGGTTGACACTTGCATTGATGGCATAAAGCAACAGGGGATAAAACTGCTAACTCCAAAGCACAATTTAAGGCAGTGGCACCAAACTGTATGTTTCACCGTTATGTTATGCACTCGCAGTAAGAAATCAAAACCAAAACAAAACCTTGATGAAATCATTTTAAAAATTAATTTTATTAAATTTTGAGCTCAAAATATACATATTTTTAATATTCTGTGTGATGAAATAGGAAGTATGCACTTCTGTACTGAAGTACAAAGCCTGTCTTCATTGAAAGCTGTTACACAATTGAGTTCTGAGCTGAACCAGAACAAGCTACTCTTTTTCTCGGAATACCATTTTTAATTGAAAGAATGACTAAAACATTGGTCATTCAGACTTGGGTATTTCTCAGACATTTTCTCAAGAGTGAACAAAGTGAGTCTGTCACTTCAAGGAAAACATCTGACAGTAATTATTGCCAATGACGAAACTCAAGTTTTCAAATGAAAATTAGAATTTTGGGAAAATTTGTATTCATGATCATGATCTTGACAGCTTCCCAGTAAGTAAAGACTTTTCTGAAGATATCGGTGGTGATATTACATTCGATTTTTAAAATATTGTATATAGTGAGATGGTATCAACGTTTGAAAGATCTGTATAACTTTGTGAACAAATATTTTCAACCCACCAATGCATGGGTGAAAGATCTGTTTAAAGTACAAGAAGGACCAATGAATTTTAATGTAACAGAGTAAGAAACACTTGTTGTCTATGGTTTCAGATTCCATAATGCAACTCCTGTTTAAGAAACTACCCCTTGTCGAGTTTTCAGGAAGCATCAAAGAAGAATATCTACAATTATATGAAAAGGCTCTTAAAATGCAACTACAAATCTATGAGGCGGGGTTTTCTTCATAAGCTTCCATTGAACTCTCCTTGGAGAGCAGAGATCATGTTAAATTTGTCTTCTTTTTTTCTTATAGAACCTTGCACAGTACTTTGCACATAAATGTCAAATTAAATGAAGGTGCTTCTGTACTGACAAAAATTAGCTGTCTTGTCTGGCTGGGAAAATGTGTGAAACATCTACAGTCATGTCTTTAAGGTTAACAAAAAAATGTTCACCAAATCCAAAAATAGTAAGGGTGTACTGGGGGCAATCTTTAGTAAGTTAAGGTTACTTGGGGATCAGTAAAGGAAAGAACTACTTCATACTGTAGGTAATAAACTTGGCTTCTTATTACTGCTAAGAAAAGACAATGGCAGAAAACAAAAAGGAATTTGAAGATGATTTAGAGAAATATATATATATATATATATATTTAAGGAGGCCTAAATTCCTACTCTGAGAAGATTTTAAAAATTAATAATTTAGGGCTTCCCTGGTGGGGCAGTGGTTAAGAATCTGCCTGACAATGCAGGGAACACGGGTTCGAGTCCTGGTCCGGGAAGATCTCACATGCCACAGAGCAACTAAGCCCGTGAGCCACAACTACGCTCTGAGCCTGCGCTCTAGAGCCCACATACCACAACTACTGCAGCCCACATGCCTAAAGCCCATGCTACACAACAAGAGAAGCCCGTGCACTGCAATGAAGAGTAGCCTCCTGCTCGCCGCAACTTAAGAAGCCCGCGCGCAGCAACGAAAACCCAATGCAGCCAAAAATAAATAAATAAAATACATTTTTAAAATTAAAAAAATTAATAATTATATCTACCTGTGTGCTCCTCCCCGATGGTTTCTCCCATTAGCCCCTCAGAGGTAACTACTATCCTGACCTTGGTGTTTCCATTTTTGTGCCTTTTTAAAAAGGTTTATCGTATGTATGAGTGAATGGTTAAGCAATATATTCCTTTGTATAAAGGGCATCACACCATATGGTATCTTCTGGGACTTGCTTTTTTCACTGAATGTTAATATTCCTGATATTCTTTTATGTTGCTACATTGTAGCTAGGGTTCATTTATTCTACTGTTGTATAGTATTCTGTTCTGTGAAGCTAGCACAACTTATCCATTTTTCATTGGACAACCGAATTGACTCCAAAGTTTTGATTTTACAAATAGTGCTATTATGAACATTATTGTACTTGTCTTCTGGTGTACATGTACTCGGCATATATATCCAGGCATGGAATTCTGGGTTATAGGGTATGCAAGTGTTCGCCTTTACAAGATAATAGATGTGCTTTGTATCTAATGTTTATTTCAGAGATAACATCCAGTGTAGCTGCATTAGGACCTCTGTGGGTTACAGAATCCTAAACTGCACAGGCCATAAACCCAATCTAGTATAACAATTCCTTTTCCCACCCCCTCTCCAACTTCCCCAGGACAGGTAGAGACAGGTAAAAGCTCTCTCTCTCTGCCTCTCTGTCTCTCTCTCTTCATTCTTTCAGTTATGTTCTTGCCTTCCTCATCCCTGATGATAACAGATTCTCTCCCTGAGGCTTCCAAGCTCCTGACCAAATCTGGGCCCCCTGGGGAGAATCTGGAGATTTTGCTGATGCCAGACATACCACTCATCATTTAAGGTTCGGCTTAATTCCCATCTTCTTCAGGATGCCTTCCCTTATTATGCTGACCCAATTCAATTCAATGAAACAAAATTTACAGAGAGTTTAAATATGCCTCATTAAACTAGACACCAATGAGTCAATGTAGATCAGAGAGCTCAAGGAGCTCTCAAAGTGTTCACCCTCTAGTGAACAGAAATAAGATAGTAGAAAATTAAAATGCAGTGTGACGATAGAGGTCCACACAGACACATGGATGATGAGTACAGAAGTGAGACACTTAGTCAGCTGCACCCACTTCTTCCTTTCTTGATCTCGGTGAGCTTTTATTGTCTGGACATGACTTCCTTATTTAGCATGAGCTTGCAGGATGCATTCATGAACATGGTACCATTAGCTGAAATCAATTCCATGTAGAATGGTTATAACATAGTATCTTTGGAGATCCAACATAGTCCACTGGCAGTTAAGCTTCCACTTTGGTCATCCACCAAATGACGTATCTCTGGTCATCATTTCTTGCAACTCCCATTCATACAGTTGTTAATCGATCCTCTCACGCTGCAGTGATATTTGTGGACTTTTACCAATTTCCAGTTTCTTTCTCATCTTTCCACTTGAAGGTGTTAGGAGCCACCATAAAACTGGCATTTTAGAGGGAGCTAGGAACCACCATAAAACTCAAATTTTAACATCCAGCATGATTCTGTTCCTTTATTTCTTTGTGGCATGTCTGGACCGATCACAGGTACATATTTTGTAAATCACTGTGGGTCCAAACTATACACAGAATAAATGGCACAAAGAAAAAGTACACTGGATAACCTCATACCACATGATTTAGGAGAAACGTGGTAGAACGCTCTTTGGCTGAGGTCATGAAATGGTGTGCTAACTCACTGACCAAAACTTCCTGTAGAATCTGGCAGGCTAGCTCTCATTGGCTGAGAATATACAATAGCAGTCCAAGCATAGAAAATAAAGTATTACTATGGTACCAAAATAGATTTATGTATATTTTTAAAGAAAACTATTTCAGAGACGGATTAAAACAAATAATTGCTGCTCTGGCATTGTTCTACTCGATCACGTGTTTCTGAGTCCACTAGGATCCTATGGGAAATTTTTATATACCCTGCTTTAATTGTTTAATGGGTAGGAGTATTACTGCCCCTCCATCCCAAATTGTAAACTTTCTATAGACAGAGACACTGTCTTATGGGTATACTTAACATAGCATCAACTTGGGCATGTAGCAGAGGCCAACAAAATACCAGCACGTAATTAATATTTGCTGAATAAGGCTAGGAGGAGAGAATAAGTAGAAGAAGCAAAGGTCCACCCCAGAGTCCAACACCTCCATTAGGCTGGGGTTTCCCAACCTCAGCACTATTGACATTTTGGACCAGATAATCCTTTGTTGTGGAAGGCTGTTCTGTGTATTATAGGATGTTTAGCAGCATCCCCAGCTTCTACTCACTAGACACCAGGAGCACACCCTCCCTGCAATGTAACAATCAAAAATTTCTCCAGACATTGCCAAATGTCCCCTAGGGTGGGGAGGGATTGCCCTTGGTTGAGATTGCTGCATTAAATCTATCATCTCATTGCTTCTCTTTCAATCACCAGATTCTGGTCTGGGCAACAGAAGGCAACTCCTGGTCTAGATAGAGCAGGAATATGTTGTCATGTTCAGGGAGAATATACAATTATAGCTAAACTCTAATTACCACTTTGTACACGTTTATTTATACTCACCTATCCCTGTTAACTCTAGCGAAACACTAGGCAGCTTGTAAAACTACTTATGCTTAAGTATGGAACAGAAAGAGGACAACTAGAAAGAGTTGGATTTATTGGGGGTAGTTGAGCAACACGGCAGGTGAATTATTTACTAATATTTGGCAGGATCCTTTGTGGCCTGAAGCTTCAGGTGGCTGGACAAGTCCCTCAGCTCCATGACCAGGTGACCAAGGATGACCCTCATATCCTGTATTTGTTTGAGGAGAACACGCATCTGGTGATGCAGATGGGGATCTGGGAAGTGCAGAGGAGAAGAGGAGCCCAGATCCTTAGAAGAAGGGGTGGGCAGTGGAGGCAGAGGCCCAGGGGGCTCCGTAGAAGTAGTTTCTGGAGCAGCTGATTTCTGAGGAGCTGGATTCAAGGTGGGGGGTGCAGCAGAGCTGGAGGGACCTGGATTATGGGATAGGAGACACAGACAAGAGTGAAGTCTGACTCTGGCCCTACCCTCATATTCCTGGTCAGTCTTTCTTATTCTCTGAAAATAGCTGTGGGGCCCAATGGCAACAAAATCTTGAGGACTCTGGTCCAAATTTGAATGTGAAGCATACTTACTTCTGCTTGAAAATCTTGCACAATGAAGCCTCATCATTAGAGGACTATGGATATTAGCCAGTTCTTCCCCTTTCAGTCTAATTCCTTACAACATGCATGTGGTAACTGGTCCTAGGTCAACCTCTTATTGTATATGCCATTAGTGTAATTCCTTACCCTTGTGCCAGCCTTCAGTGTTTTGAGGACACCTCTGCTGGCCCCTCGAGTCACCTCCTCTTCAGAATGAGCATCTCCCATTCCTCCCATTATTTTCCTTCTGACATGACCCAAGCGCCCTCACTACCCTGGACACCTCCTCTGGGTATATTTCAGGTCAAATGCAGCCTTCTTAATGGGGACTCCCAGAATTGAATAAGAACTCCAGACTACTTCGTCCTCACAGTAGATACTATATTCCTACAAATGCCCAGAGGTCATGTAGGGAGTGTAAAGTCTATGGGGAAGCAGCTGTGGAGTTGGCTCAGGTCTTCGTTTGATGAGGTATACGCCACAGTCTGAGGGAGAAGTTTCCTATTTGTGCTTTCTTTCATCACTAGGGACTCTGGCTTATGGTTCCTGCCTCCCATGTGTCCTTTCTTAACCTGCTTACACTGAACCTTAGCTCAAAAACCCAATTGTCCTATTCCCCCCCTACCCCTGCCTTTTCACACACACCAGACATATACACACTAACTCACCCTGCACCCTGATCTCCAGCTTGGGGCTCTGTTTCCAAACTTGGTTGTCCTCAGTGGCTGCTTCACACCAGTAGGACCCAGAGTGTGCCTCTGAAGCAGTAGGGATCTGGAATTCTGAGGAAGGGCCCCTGCTACGCACTGTCCTGCTGTCCTTGTAGAAGGAGAAGAGGAGGTGGGCAGCTGACCTCTGCAGGGGCAGCTTTGTCTGACAGCTCAGGGTTACCGGGCTTCCCTCTTGGGGCTCAGCTGAAGGTGTGGCTCTGAGAACCGGGGCTCGAAACAGTTCTGGGGGAGAGATAGGTGAGGAAGAAGAGCTCAGCCATCCTACATTCAGGTGGACCCATGACAGGCAAAGACCCCCAGTCACACTTTCCTTCCCCTATTTCTATCAGGAAGGAGTTCTCTTAGAGAAGTTCCCATTTGAAACTTTCAAGTCCTATCTCTCTTCAATAGACAGGACTAGAAAAGATCTAGAGATGGGCACATCTGACCGTAATCCAGACGCCTAGTCAGTGAACATTGGGAAGCATAGAACTGTAGGACAAAGCAGCAGGAAACATGCTGAACTTGGAGTTGGGCTAAATGACTTGAAAAGGCAATGCTAAGATGCTGCCCCTTTTGAAGCCCAACTTGGACATTTGTCAGCAACCTACTCCTTAACCCTTCAGTGACCTTACCATCTCCAGTGAAAGACATTTCTGGTCCCTCTGTCTCTCCCCACCTGCCTCTGCCACAATGACACGGCCTCTAGCTCTTACCTTGAACTGTGATAGCCACAGGAGATGCCGTTTCTGGGCTCCCAGGACCAGGGCTCCTGAAGATAGCACTGCAGTGGTAGTGCCCGCTGTCTGCCTTTCGCGCCACGGCGATGGAGAATTCCTTGTTAGGTCCAGGGGGACCCAGGGCTGAGCCATCTTGGTAAAAGGTGACCTGGGTCAGTGGCCAGTCTTGCCAGGCCTGGCAGCGCAGAACCAGAGGGTCTCCCTCAAATATAGGCCAGGCTGGACTTTGGAGGATCAGCCAGTCTGCGGTCCAAAGCAAGAGCTGAGTGTGACCCACTGCCTTCCTTGGGAGCTCCCTCAGTGCTGCCCACAACAGACCACTCTAATCTTTCTCTGAGGGGCCAGGTAACTTTCACCACTGGTTGGGAGTATGGAACAATTTCTCTAGGGCCTAGCACAGAGGGCACCCTGGCTTCTTGGGCTGAAGATGGGGCAGATGATATCTCATCCCCTGGCCAGTTTCAGGGGGCACCTTCCTGAGTGGGCTGTGGGGCTGAAAGGAGAACTTTGGCAAATGGGAGAAAGACCTGGCCTGCACTGATCAGTCCTTCCTGGGACCTCACCGTAGGACACAATCAGATGGAAGGGTTCACTGAAAGTGTAGCCCTTGACCTGGAAGTCGACTTCCCTTGGGTCCGTCAAGTCATCCTCAGTGTGGCAGCTGCCCTCCTGGGTGCTGACAGGTCCTTCGCACTGGAGCGCCTCAAAACCGGCAGCTGGGGAGGGCATGGTCCGAGAAGAACCAGAAAATGATGCTGTGATTGGAGAAAGAGGACAGGAAATTGCTTTCCACAAGAGTTCCTCCCTCTCCTCAGGGAATTATATTTTTTAGAGTGGAATAGGAAGACATCAAAACATTTTTTCCAAGAGACCCATATGGATCTCTCGGAGGGATACAGCTGACTTGATTCGCTGGCTTCCAGGTGCTGTCAGTGAACGCACTGTGGTTTGAAGAAGGGGTGCGGGGGAGAGAATGGTGAACTCACCAGCATGACATCCAGCTGCAGTGCAGGAAGCCAGAGGCCAAAGACAACGAGGACCCCAGAGCCGGCAGACACAGGACAGGAGGGAAAGGGAGATGATCAGATTCTAACATTTGTTGGGTGTTTACCACATACCAGACACTGCCAGCCATGTTCACACCTTATCACACAAATCTTGCAAGATTTCTAGGTATGTGATTTCACTCCCATTTTATAAATCTTAAATGAAACAGGTTTAGAAAAGTCAATTCGTTTACCCCCAATTTAAAAAGAGAGTAGGGAGTGGAGCAAGAAACTCAGGTATGTCTGAGTCCAAAATCAGTGTTCTTTTTACTTCATTGTTCAGACATGATCTACTTTAGTCTTCAGACCTTCCTTGGGGACTTTCTTCCAAATTTTTATTTCCCCAAATTCACTTGGTTCTTCATCCTTGAACATGTTATCTACAAACTAGCTTTTAGTATCTTCTTCCTTGCTCCCCCTTTCAGGTCTTCCTTTTTCAGCCATCTCTAACTTAATGTCCTCTGTCCTTTGAACTTTCCCTGGCAACGGTAGAGTCCATCCCGTGTCTTTCTCTCTACACCTGAACCTCTACTCTCAGTCTGTACTGGTAACTATGGAACAATTCTTTCTTTGCTTGGGGTTGAATAGAGTTACAGATTTCTCACCACATGTCTCCTCAACCTATCTCTTAGTTCCATGGTTGACCAAGGCAAGGTAAATTTCTCCCATCTCCACGACTGCTTCTTGTCCCTTATAATGCCTCTCTTCCTCTTCTGGCTCCATGGTCATTAACATGTACTCAGTTATTCACTCTGTCCTTTCCTATCCTACTTGCTTTTGTTCCCTTCCACTTCCAAAGGCCCAGGACTCTTCTTTGACCTTGTAACCTCCCTTAGCAAGGCCCCTCTCTACTTCCTAATTCTCATTAAATAGTACCAAGTACTTTCTTTAGATCCTCTCTCAGCTCCCTTCACCACTCTGCTACCCATTTTCAGTTCCTCCATTGTCACTCAACTAGACTCAGCCTCCTGTCTTTTTCTAAAATAAAATACTGTTGGGCTATCGGGCACTTTCACTCAATAAACTATGTAGTAGTTGTTATTATTCTCGTTTTATGGATAGGAAAACCAAATTCAGAAATATGAAAAGTGACTTTTTCAAAGTGGCGTAGAGCTGGTAACTAAAAGAAGAGGGGCTTGAAAACAGAGCATCTGATTCCATGTCTAGAGTTCTCACAACAATACCACTGCTGTATCTTAATACAGTCACCCAGTCCTGTCTCTATGAGTTCAATAAAACAACTCTTGTGCAGGGATAAAGCAGGTGCTGAGAATTCAAAGATAAATAAGAGAAAGTTAAAAAACAAACAAAAAGGCATTGTCCCTGCCTACAAATAACTCTCAGTTCAGTGGATGCACAGGCATGGGAAGAGATTGTTTCAGCACAAGGAAGAAAGTAATATGAAAGAATTATCACAGGTAGCCATCAAAGCAGAGAGGAGGGTTCAAGGAAGATTTCCCGGTAAAGATGCCACCTAAGCTGAGTCTTTAGGGATGCCAAGAGTCTGTAAGTGAGAGAGGAATAGGGAGCAATGGGGAGAGCTCATTTCAGGCAGAGGTAGCAGTATGAGCAAAACTTTGGAGATAGGTAAGGGTCTGGTGTGTGAATATAAGCAAGTTGGGATTTATTAGAGAATAAATTGCAAGGCTCAAAGGGTGAGAGAAGAAGCTGAAAAGTTTTAAAAGATGCCAAGTTACGGTGGACCCTTAATGCCATGATAAGTATCTTAGGCTAGCAGACTTGGATTTTAGAAATCACTCTGGCTGCAGAGTGCAGAATGTATTTCAAGGACATAAGGCTGAGATATGAAGATTAGTTAGGAAGCTGTTGGTCTAGCCCAAGACAGAAATGATGAGGGCTTGTCCTAGGATACCGTTAGTTATGTTTCAGGGAAGAGACGGGCTCTAAGACCAACTTAGAAGGTAGACATTGCCAAACTTGATAATTGATCATGTGTAGAGGATGAAGGAGAAGGAGGAATCTAGGTTGTCTCCCAAGTTTTTGACCAGGATATCAGGGTGGATACCATTAACTGAGATCAGAAATAGTGAAAGATGAAATTAGGAGAATTCCCTTGTGGCCTAGTGGTTAGGATTCTGGGCTTTCACTGCCATGGCCTGGAGTTCAATCCCTGGTCAGGGAACTGAGATCCCACAAGCCCGCAAGCAGTGTGGCACAGCCAAAAAGAAGATGAAATTAGGAGAGGGAGGGACCAAGAGGACAGAGCTCTGGTCATATTGTGCTGAGATACCTTGAAACATACAGGTAGCTATGTCTTGTGCAAAGCTTGATGTTTGAATGTGAAACTCAAAAGCATGATTAGGGTTGGAGATATGACTTAGACCTCTTAATTATAGAGTTGTAGTGGTAAAAATTATACAGACAAATAGCTTACTAAGGAGACTGTAAATTAAAAAGTAGGGAGGCAAGGATACAACTGTAGAAAACACCAGTCTTTAAGAGAAAGAGGGACTTCCCTGGTGGCGCAGCAGTTAAGAATCCGCCTGCCAATTCAGGCGACATGTGTTCAAGCCCTGGTCCGGGAAGATCCCACATGCCGCGGAGCAACGAAGCCTGTGCGCCACAACTACTGAGCCTGCATGCCACAACTACTGAAGCCCATGCACCTAGAGCCCACACTTCACAACAAGAGAAACCACCGCAATGAGAAACCCGTGTGCCAGAATGAGGAGTAGCCCTCGCTCGCCACAACTAGAGAAAGCCCATGCACAACAACGAAGACCCAATGCAGCCAAAAAAAAAAAAAATTTAATTAATTAATTAATTAAAATAAATAAATAAAATAAAAATTTTTTTTAAAAAAAGAGAAAGAGAAGCCACCAAAGGGACCAAGCGAGATACATGGAGTACAGGGAGAAGCCAGGGGAGTAGAGATTGCCGAGGAAGAATAACTGATCAACAGTGCCCAATACAGAGAAGCCCAGCAGGATAAGATTTAAAAAATGTGCAGTGTTGGGCTTCCCTGGTGGCGCAGTGGTTGAGAGTCTGCCTGCCAATGCAGGGGACACAGGTTCGTGCCCCGGCCCGGGAAGATCCCACATGCCGTGGAGCAGCTGGGCCCGTGAGCCATGGCCGCTGAGCCTGAGCGTCCAGAGCCTGTGTTCTGCAACGGAGAGGCCACAACAGTGAAAGGCCCGCATACCGCAAAAAAAAAAAAAAAAAAAAAAAAAGTGCAGTGTCAGTATAAAGGTCATAGCACCCTGACCAAAACTTCCAGTGGAAGTTTCCAGTGGAAGCCAGACTGCAAGCATTGAGGAGTGAGTGAAAAGTGGGGAAGTGGAGAAAGCAAGTTCAGACTACTCTTTCAAGAAATTTATCTGAGAAAAGGAAGAAAAGAACTGAGATGGTAGCTAAAGAAGACATCATAGTCAAGGGGACTTTTAGGATGGAAAAACTTTGAAGATTTTTATATTCAGAAAGAGCCATTCAGTCCTGCACACCAAACTTGCTTATTCTATCCTTCTTATCCCACCTGAACACGGCTTCTTTGGAGGGCTGAAGTTAGTCCCTGCTTCTTTCCTGGGTCTTTTCCCCAAAGTCAGGAATATCTCCATTTCCACACATTCAAAGATTTTACTTACCCAGTAGCATCTGGGCTGCCCAGAGCATAGCAGGAGAAAAGTAGAAGACCCCAGCCATGAGGACACAGCCCAGCTTCATGGTGACTGTGTTTAGGTCCCCTGCAGCTTCTAACACACTGATTTTCTTCAACACGATACCTCTCAAATTAGAAAAGAGGAAGTAAATCTAACTGTCTGACCTCCTTTCATATGGGACCTATTTTAAAATTTTATTTATTTATTTGTTTATTTATTTATTTATTTTTGGCTGTGTCAGGTCTTAGTTGTGGCGCGCGGGCTTCTCTCTAGTTGTAGTGCGCAGTCTCCAGAGTGCGTGGGCTGGGCTCGGTAGTTGCGACGCACGGGCTTAGTTGCCCCGAGGCATGGGGGATCTTAGTTCCCCAACCAGGGAACAGACCCTGCATCCCTGCATTAGAAGGTGGATTCTTAACCACTGGACCACCAGGGAAGTCCCTGGGGCCTATTTTCAACTTTGCAATCAGCTTTCATCCTTCAGATTAACCAGGTGGGTTCCAGCATCAATAGCACCCTTAGGGTTGTGGATGAAATGATAGCCCTCTCAATTGTTCAAAGATTCCCCCATAGAGTTCAGAGACCTTCCAAAGCACACAATTGTCTGATATCCCACCAGCCTTCACAAACTCTGGAAAAGGTCAATACAACAATCATCCGTTTCACTGATGAAATAACTGGGGACAGGAGGCAGGAAATTGCTTGAAGGCTACCCAGAAAGTCACAGGGAGAGCAATGGTGAGAATTCAAGTGTCCTGCCCTGTCCTGCTCCAAGCCTTACATGTTTCTAGTAACCAGACTACAGCAGGACAGAACGGGGAGGAAGATTGGTAATGGCACCAAATTAGATATCAGATTAGTCCCCTGGTATAATCCTACCATCCAAAGCCCACACAAATTTGTACATAAATTTTTCTAGACTCATACCTCAACTCTCTGTTTCTACAGTATGACTAAGGTTATTCAGTCTCAGTGGAAATCTGAGTACAAGGCAGAGAGAGTCCCCTGGGAAAGAGCAGAGGGAAAAAGAAAGTCGATTTCCAGAGGACCTAGCAGTAAGCCCAGGCCTCAGGCGCATGACCAAAGTACAAACCACTGATCCTGAAGAAATTAGAGACAGAAGGCATCCGATAGCTTGAGAAACCTGAGGAGGGTCAGGAATAGGGGCAATATGGAGGCCACAGCATCTCTCTTCAGTTCCAGGGTGCCTTATGAGAATCATTGTCCCTGCCTCCGAACGTTTGCTGTTTGACTGAGGTCTCCTCAACGGCAGGGCCCATGCCTTTTTTCACAGGGACCACACTCCTCTCCCCTTCCCATCATAATACCCACCAGGCCCTCAGATGGTTACTTGGGGATGAAATGAGCCATCATAAATGGGGGAAGGCAATCCTGCCTGAAGGCAGAAGGAGGGCCAGCGTGACCCTTCAACCGTGCAAAAACCACACATCAGAACAGACATATTAGCAACGGAGGCATCAGAGAGTGGATACTTCTCGATCTAAAATAAGAATTTAGAATAAATTTTCCATTATCTGAGAGACAAATGTTTTTTTGCAGGTGGCCCCGGGGAATCTGGTGAGAGTAGGGGTTGAATATGGGTGTGAGGGGAGGCAGTGAGGCAGTAAGCCTTGCAGGTGATGTGATGTGATGTGAAAGAACCAGCAGCCTCAGAAGAGGAAGAGAAGTCTGGGCCAGACCTAATGAAAATGAAGAAAATGAAATGTGTTTAGATGGACCTCCACCCCCTAAAATATAGACTCTCAGAATTAGGTCTTTAAGGGGCTTGCAAACTAACCCCAGAAATCTTTTCCTTCTCATGCCACCCCTTCTCCTTAACTGTCCCTACCATTGAGTCGTACCTGAATAGAGGCTCTCATCTCTACGTACCGTCCTGCATCAACTCTCACAGGATCCTACTCTCAAAATGGAAAGCAAGAAGGTCTCTGAACATACGGAATGAAACTCTCATGTTCTTTACACTGAAATTTCTCCTAAGCTTCTAGAAAATTTTACTCACTTGAAGCTTGATCCATGAGCTATTTAGAACAGATGTGATTCACTTGGAAAAGAGCAACACTGGGTCTGTTACATGCTTATGGAGTCCAACCTCAGTTTCTTGAGTTAGTTCTGGCATCAAGATCACCCCAGAATTTTCACAGGGCAATGGGGCAAGTCCCCGTCCTCATCCCACCCCAATACCAATTAGACCTTTGATATCATCCCCAACTGCTCCTGGCTTGTCACAAGTGGGCTGATGTTTATTTTTTCTTTATTTTTATTTTTTTTAATTTTTTATTTTTTTTGCGGTACACTGGCCTCACTGTTGTGGCCTCTCCCGTTGCGGAGCACAGGATCCAGACATGCAGGCTCAGCGGCCATGGCTCATGAGCCCAGCCGCTCTGCGGCATGTGGGATCTTCCCAGACTGGGGCACGAACCCGTGTCCCCTGCATCGGCAGGCAGACTCTCAACCATTGCGCCACCAGGGAAGCCCTATTTTTTCTTTATTTTTAATTGGGTAGATAAAAGATATTTATAAAAGATGTGAAGGTATAAAGAATAATGATGCAAGGCAGACTTTTGCACCCTTGCCCAGTTGAGGAAATAGAGTATTACCATTATCCTTGAAGTACTGTGTGGGTCTCTTCTGATTTCATCCTCTTCCTTCCCTGTGACAATCAACCACAATCCTGATCTTGCATTTACCACTCCCTTTATTTTATTTATTTTTGCTTTTTAAATTTTATTTATTTTTAGAATTGAAGTATAGTTGATTTACAATGTTATGTTCATTTTCTGGTGTACAGCAAAGTATCACTCCCTTCATTTTACAGTTGTAATAAATATAATTTTGCACTATAAACTTTAGTAAATTGAATAATATTGTATTTATTGTTCTGAACCTTACTTTCTTCTCTCTTTTCGGTGAATTGCCTTATTAGCCTTTTGGTGGGGACAAAAAGTTCTTAATTCCTTTTCTGGCACACTTTAGGTCAGATGTGTGTGTGCATGTGTGTGTGTGCATGTGTGTGGGTGTTTCATGTTTGAAAACTATTTTTTAAGAGTAGTTTTAGATTCATCCCAAAACTGAGGGGAAGGTACAGAGAGTTCCCACATCCCTCCTGCCCGCACACATGCACAGTCTCCCTCTTTATTGCCAGCTCCCACCAGAATTGGCACCTTTGTTAAAACTGATAAACCTAGTACATCATAATCACCCAAAGTCCACAGTTTACATTAGGGTGCATTCTTGGGGTTGTACATTCTATGGGTTTAGACAAATGTATCCATAATTATAGTATCATATAGAGTATTTTCACTGCCCTACAAATCCTCTGTGCTCTGCCTATTCATCCATCTACTTCCCCAACCCCTGGAAACCACTAATCTTTTTACTGTCTCCATAGTTTTGCCTCTTCCAGAATGCCATATAGTTGAAATCATACACTGTGTAGCCCTCTCAGATTGACTTCTTTCACTTAGCAATATGCACTTGTTTCCTCCATTTCTTTTCATGGCTTGATAGCTGATTTCTTTTTAGCCCGAAATAAGATTCCAGGGACTTCCCTGGTGGTCCAGTTGTAAAGAATCCGCCTTACAATGCAGGGGACACAGGTCTGATCCCTGGTCAGGGAACTAAGATCCCGCATGCTGTAGGGAAATTAAGCCCGCGTGCCACAACCACTGAGCTCACTCCCCTCAACTAGAGCCTGTGTGCAGCAAACTACAGAGCCCACCCGCTCTGGAGCCTGCACGCCACAACTAGAGAAGAGAAAACCCGCACGACACAACTAGAGAGAAACCCACGCGCCACAACGAAGAGCCCACGCGCCTCAATGAAAGATCCTGCATGCCTCCCTTCCACGTGCCGCAACTAAGACCGGACACAGCCAAAAATAAATTAAAAAATTAATTTTAATAAATAAAGCTTAAAAAAAAAAGATTCCACTGTCTAGATATACCACAGTTTATTTTTCCATTCACCTACCGAAGGACATCTTGGTTGCTCCCAAGGATTGGCAACTATTAATAAAGCTGATATAAACAGCCATGTACTAATGATGCAGAGCATCTTTTCATGTATTTATTTACTAACTGTATATATTCTCTTTTTTTTCCCTAACTGTATATATTCTTTAATGAAGCATTCATTCAAATCTTTTGCCCATGTTTTAAAGTTGGGTTGTTTGTTTTCTTATTATTGAGTTGTAACAGTTCGGGCTTTTTTTATTCTAGGTATATGTCCTTCATCAGGCAATAAGTTTTAGAAATATTTTCTCCCAATCTGACTTGTCATTTTATTTTATCATTGTCTTTCTTTTTGGAGGGGTATCATCCAAATAATTTGTGTATGTGTGTTTGTGGGGTTTGTGTGTGTGAGGTCCAGTATTTCTTTTCTTCTTCTTTTCTTAAAATTTATTATTGAAGTATAATTGACCTACAACACTATGTTAGTTCCAGGTGCACAACACAGTGAGTTGATATTTCTATGTGCTACCAAATGATCACCACTCATTGTCTTTTGAAAAGCAGACATTTAAAACTTTTATAAAGTCCAATTTATCAGTTTCTCTTTTACACAATAATTTTTTTCTTTTATATATAGTTTTTAAATCATATTTAATAAATCTCTGCCAAACCTAAGGTCATTAAGATTTTTTGCTGTTTTCTTCTAGTTTTATAGGCTTAGTGCTTACATTTAAATATAGGATCCATTTTAACTAAATTTTTTATTTATAGTGTGAAATGAGGGTTAAGGTTTAATTTTTACATATGGCTATCGATTGTTCCAGCACCATTGTTGAAAAGATTGTACTTTCCTCATTGAATTGCCTTGGCATCTTTATCAAAAATAAATCGGCCAAATGTTTGTGATCGTACGTCTGCACTCTCTTTAACTTTGTTCTTTTTTTCAAACTTTCAAAAGCTATTGCATATAAATTTTGCATTTCCATACAAACATTGTTGCACTTCCATATAAAATTTAAAAACAGCATGTCAACTTAAAAAAAAAAGAGGGGGACTTCCCTGGTGGTGCAGTGGTTAAGAATCCGCCTGCCAACTCAGGGAACGCGGGTTCGAGCCCTGGTCCAGGAATCCCACATGCCGCAGAGCAACTAAGCCCATGAGCCACAACTACTGGGCCCACAAGCCACAACTACTGAAGCCCACGCACCCAGAGCCCGTGCTCTGCAACAAGAGAAGCCACCGCAATGAAGAGTAGCCCCTGCTCGCGGCAACTACAGAAAGCCCGCGTGCAGCAACGAAGACCCAACGTAACCAAAAATAAATACATTTATTCCTTAAAAAAAAGCCTGCTGGGACTTTGATTCCATAGATCAACTTGGAGAGAATTGACATCTTAACAATTCCAAGTCTTCTGATCCACGAACACAGCATGCTCCCCATTTAAGTCTTCCTAAATTTCTCTTAGCAGTTTTTAGTATATATATATATATATATCTTGCACATCTTTTGTCAAATGTGTCCCTAAATATGGCATATTCTTCATGCTATTGTAAATGGTACTTCAAAAAATAAATTTCTGATTGTTCATTGTTGTTATATAGAAATACTAAACGGTTTTGTATATTGACTTTGTAACCTTGCCGAACTCACTCATTAGTTATAGGAGTTTTAAAATATAGATCCTTTGGGATTTTCTACATAGATCATTGGGTCATTTTCAAATATGGAAAATTTTATTTCTTCCTTTCCACCTGTGCATTTAAATTTTTTCTTTTATTGCCTTATTTCACTAGCTAGAACTTCCAGGACTATGCTGAATCAGAGTAGTAAGAGCAGACATCTTCACCTTGTTTCTGATCTTGGGGAGAAAGGATGCAGTCTTTCACTATTAATGACGATAGATGTAAGTTTTTTATATATGCCCTTTATCAGGTTAAGGAAGTTTCCTTCTGTTCCCACTTATTATTTTTATTTTTTAAATTTATTATTATTATTATTTTTTGCGGTACGCGGGCCTCTCACTGTTGTGGCCTCTCCCGTTGCGGAGCACAGGCTCCGGACATGCAGGCTCAGCGGCCATGGCTCACGGGCCCAGCTGCTCCGCGGCATGTGGGATCTTCCCGATCTGGGGCACGAACCCGTGTCCCCTGCATCGGCAGGCGGACTCTCAACCACTGCGCCACCAGGGAAGCCCCCCACTTATTATTTTTAAAAAACAATTAATGGGTGTTGAATTCTATCAAATGCTTTTTCTGCATCTATTGAAATGATGATTTTTTTTTTGCTCTATTAATATAGTGAATTACATTAACTGCTTTTCAAATATAAAACCAACCTTGCATTGGTCAAGATAGCCTGTCCTTTTTTATACTGTTGGGCTTGCTAAAATTTGGTTTAACCTTTTTTGCATCTATGATCATGAGAAACATTGGTCTCTAGGTTTCTTTTCTTATAATGTCTTTGCCTGGATGTCTGAGTTGAGAAGTGTTCTTTCCTCTTATTTTCTGGAAGACTTTGTGTAAAATTAGTATTATTTATTCCTTAAATGTTTGTGAGAATTCACCAGTGAAGCCATCTGAAACTCGAGGTTTTTATGTGGGAAAGTTTTGATAATAATTTCAATTTCTTTAATAGATATAGGGCTATTGATGTTATCTATTTCTCCTTGAATAAACTTGGATAGTTTTTGTACATCCAGGAATTTGTCCATTTTGTCTAAGTTATCAAATTTATTGGCATAAAGTTTTATTGTCCTTTTACTGTCTATAGCAACACTGTAGCTACTGAGTGTTTGGATGACTATTTGCAAAGCTATAGGATCTATAATGGTGCCACCCATCTTATTCCTAAGATATGAAAAGGTGTTGCAGTACACTAAGTTACTCCTCACATCTTGACTTAGCTTGTTTTTATATTTCTTCCAAGAGAAAGAAGGAACAAAGGAAGGGAGGGGAGAAATGAGAGAGAGAGGGAGGGAGGGAAAAAGGGAGGAAAGGGGAGGAAAAAAAAAATACACTCAGGTCCAGTTTCAGGTTGCTCAGGTAGAAGCTGGACATCTCCAGACATGCCAGATATGAATTGACATACCCCTCTTTGGATGCGTGTTTCACCTACAATTAGAGGGTTTTTTTTTTTTAATCATTTATTTATTTATTTTTGGCTGCGTTGGGTCTTCATTGCTGCACACGGGCTTTCTGCAGTTGCGGTGAGCAGGGGCTACTCTTCGTTGCAGTAGGCAGGCTTCTCATTGCGGTGGCTTCTCTTGTTGCGGAGCACGGGCTCTAGGCGTGCGAGCTTCAGTAGTTGCGGCACGTGGGCTCAGTAGTTGTGGCTCGTGGGCTCTAGAGCACAGGCTCAGTAGTTGTGGTGCATGAGCTTAGTTGCTCCATGGCACGTGGGATCTTCCTGGACCAGGAATCGAACCCGTGTCTCCTGCATTGGGAGGTGGATTCTTAACCACCGCACAACCAGGGAAGTCCACAATTAGAGTTTTAGAACACACATTCAGAAAGCATGTACAAAGGTGCTCTGAGCTTCCTGATGCACGAGACCTCTCACACTATTGTTTCTCTTCCAGGAAGCAGTTCCCTGTTCCCAAATAAAGCCAATTCCTTACCTCCAGGAGACCAGAAGTATGAGGAAACTCACCCTGCTGCCAGATGGACCTCATTTTCATAAAGAAAACTCACATATTCCTGGAAGATAGTGCTCGGAACTATTCCTTTAACCTGATTGCTGGCAGCAAATAAATGAATTAAGAGTATTTCAGAGGATAGTGCCCTGGGCTCTTTCTCCTTGAGAAAGTGAAACTGCTTGAGGTTCTTGGACCACAGAGGATTAAACAATATATTTGTGTACATTTTTTCTTACTCTCTTTGTTATTTATTTATTTTTGGCTGCATTGTGTCCTTGTTGCTGCGCGTGGGCTTTCTCTAGTTGTGGCGAGCGGGAGCTACTCTTTGTTGCGGTGCACAGGCTTCTCATTGAAGTGGCTTCTCTTGTTGCAGAACATGGGTTCTAGGCACACAGGCTTCAGTAGTTGTGGCTCACTGGCTCTAGAGCGCAGGCTCAGTAGTTGTGGCACACAGGCTTAGTTGCTCCACAGCATGTGGGGTCTTCCCGGACCAGGGCTTGAACCCGGGTCCTCTGAACTGGCAGGCGGATTCTTAACCACTGCACCACCAGGGAAGTCCCTTACTCTCTATGTGATAGCTCTGCAGATTGATTCAGCAAAACAGAGTTATTCTGAGCCGGCAAGAGGTACATCACAGAAGTAAGCAGGCTCTTGCTGGTGCCCAAAATGATGGTCTATCTGCCTTCTCTTGACTGCTTTATTGGGGCCTGTCAGCACAGACCACAGCCTTCAGCTTTCAGCTCCACATGGACTTATTAATGTAATTTGTTAATTAATTGAAATAAGTCTCTCAATGTCTTCGTTGAAGGAGACTATCTAGCAGAACCATAGGCTTCTTTCTCCCGACTCATGACTGAGAAAGTGCAAGTGTCAATAACTGTCTCTTCTTTGACAGAGCAATTTTATAAGTATTGATTCTGTGCAGGAATACAGAGATGTCAATTACATCATTGCCCAAGTAACAAATTATGAAATAAGATAACCAAATAGAATTATGCATTTCAGATCTTCTGATACTCTTATCAAAGTCTTCAGTTTAACAATATATCAGATTGGATTCTTTGAGCCAGCTTTATTAGGCAGAAGGATAATGCTCCCTCTGTTGATCCAGGAGAGAGGGGACATCTCTTTCTGAGACTTCTTTGATTAGTTACGAAGATGCATTTTTCAGATTAGAACCTGCAGTTTTAATTGTTTAGCACTATAAGCAAAAAGAAGGCCTATAAAATTCTATTTTGCGGTAGAAGTGATGTAGAAATGGATAGGGTTTTACTTCACGATAATAACATAGGGCACATAGAACATCGAGCTTCCAAATATAATTTATAATGATACATGCCAATTGTCGAAAGTGTAGAAAACACAGAAAAAGGAAATAAAGGGAAAATCACACATAATTCCTCCACCTAGAGACTTTTCCTGTGGACAGTTTGGTTGGGAGTTTTTCCCCACAACAAGTTCAGGAGGAAAATATAGCCTATGATTAACTTTATATATTGATAGAAAATATAAGTTTAAGTATGCATATAAAAAATATAACGCTTCAGACATCTTCTGGGAATGTGGGTAAAAGGCACTTTTCCCTATTCTTCCTACTAAGCACAAATAAAAGTCCTGGACATTACATATAATGTAATAAGATTCTTAAAAATTGGGGAGAAAAAAGTAGAACAGCTAGAGACTTTAGGACCTGAAGAATGACACAGTGCTATGTTACCTGGGTTTTCTCCTTGCTTTATATCTCAAATTTGGAGTTGAAAACCAGAGACCCAGAAATACCAATGGCACAGCCAAAAAAAGAAGCCCCAGCAGAAGTATGTTCTCTCTAGCCAAATGACTAGAAAGGACCAGCTTAGCATTATCAAAAACATTCAGACAATGAATGCTCCACTCCAGCAATATCGCAGGGGAAAATGTGGCCCCACCTTACCCACAAAAGCATCAGATAAAGTAAACTTCAGAGCAGAGGATATTACCAGAGACAGAGAGGGACATTATATAATGATAAAAGGATCAATCCACCACAAAGACCCTACATTAATATGTAACAAATAGTACAGCTGTAAAATATGTGAAGAAAAAGTGATAGAATGGAAGGAGAACTTGACAAATCTACAATTAGAGTTGGAGGCTTCAATGTCTCTCTTTCAACAATTGATAAACGAGCTAGACAGAAAATCAACAAGGATATGGAAGACCTCAACACCATCAACCCACAGGATCTAATATTTGTAGAACACTTCACCCGGTAACAGTGGAACACTCATTTCTTTTCAAGTGGCCATGGAATATACACCAAGTTGGATCACATCCTGGGCAAAAACAAAACAAAAACAAACAAAAAAACAACTCAACAAATTTGAAAGAATTGAAATCATAAAGAGCATGGTTTCCAGACACAATGAAGTCAAACAGAAAAAGAACAGAAAAATCTCTAAACACTTGGAAAGTAAACAACATACTTCCAAATAATACATGGGTCAAAGAGGAGTCTCAAAGGAAATTAAAAAATACACTGAACTGAATGAAAATGAAAATACAACATATCAAAATTTGTAAGACACAGTTAAAGTACTGCTGAGAGGGAAATTTAGAGCATGAACCACTACATTAAAAAAATAGAAAAATCTAAAAAAAAAAAAAAAGAAAAATCTCAAATCAATCATCTAAACTCCCACCTCAAAACCTAGAGAAAGAAGAGCAAAATAAGTCCAAAGTAAACAGAAGAAATGAAATAATGAGAAGAGCAGAAAACAATGAACATAGAGAAAAGATAGAGAAAATCAGTGAAACAAATAAATACAGAAAGTTGATGTTTATTGAAAAGATTAAAAAGAAATGGACAAACGTCTAGCAAGACTGACCAAAAAAAAAAAAAAGGAAAGAAGACACAAATTACCAATATCTGGGTGAAACAGGGGCTATCACTACAGAACTTGCATATATCAGAAGGAAAATTTTTAAATACTACAAGTAATTTTATAAACATAAATTTGACAACTTAGATAAAATGGAACAATTCCTTGCAATGTACAAGCTACCACAATTCACCCAAAATGAAATAGATAATTGAATAGCTCTATAATTATAAAGGAAATTGAATTTGTAACTTTAAAGTTCCCCCAAAAGAAATCTCCAGGCCCAGATGGTTTCACTGGAGAATTCTGCCAAACATTTAAAGAAGAATTAACACCAATTTTTTACAGTCCCTTCCAGAATATAGAAGATGAGGGAACACATCCCAATTCAGTTTAAGAAGTTACCTGATACCAAAGCCAGACAAAGAATACACACTATTTCTAAGTGCCCATGGAACATGTACCAAGATAGACCATATCCTTGGCCCGAAACAAATACAGGTTTAACACACATATAAAAAGAAAATTACAGACTAATAACTCTCATGAATATAAATACAAAAATTCTTAACAAAATATTAGCAAATAGATTTAGCAACATATAAAAAAGAATTACACACCATGACAAAGTGGGATTTATTCCTGGGGTGTAAGGATGCTTAAATATTTAAAAAATTTTTCAGTGTAATTCACTATATTAACAGGCCAAAGAAGAAAAATCAGATGATTATTAATTTTTTAAATTCTATTTATTTATTTTCTTTATTCTTTTGGCTGCATCGGGTCTTAGTTGCTGCACGTGGGGTCTTCGTTGAGGCATGCCGGATCTTTTGTTGTGGCGCAGGCTTCTCTCTAGTTGTGGCATGTAGGCTCCAGCGCACATGGGCTCCGTAGTTTGCAGCACACAGGCTCTCTCACTGAAGCGTGCAAGCTCAGTAGTTGTGGTGCACGGGCTTAGTTGCCCCTTGGCATGTGGGATCTTAGTTCCCCGACCAGGATTGAACCCATGTCCCCTTCATTGGAAGGTGATTCTTTACCACTGGACCACCAGGAAGTCCCAGATGATCATCAATTAATGCAAAAACAAGCACTTGACGAAATCAACACCCATTGAGATAAAAGGTCTCAGGAAAAAAAAAAAGAGGAATAGAAAAGAACTTCCTCATCTTGACAAAGAGCATCTATAAAAGGCTTACAGCTAACATCATACTTAACAGTGAAACACTGCTTGATTTCCCGCTAAGATAGAAAACAAGTCAAAGATGTCTGCTCTCACCACTCTTACTCAGCATAATGCTAAAAGTTCTAGCCAGTTTAATAAAGTAAGAAAATAAAATAAAAAGGCTTTCAGATAGGGAAGAGAGAAATAAAAATATCCCTACTTGTACATGATGATTGTCTATGTAGAAAATCTGAAGAATTCATAAAAAAACTCCTAGAACTAATAAGTGAATATATAGCAAGTTTGCAAAACACAGGTAAAGAGTAAAAATTTAATTGTATTTCTATATATTTAGCAATGAACATGTGGACTCTGGAATTTTAAATGCAATACCATTTATAATCACTGAAAAGAAATAACAGGTGTAAATCTAACAAAACATGTACAGGATTTGTATGATGAAAACTACATACTACTGATGAAAAAAACTTTAATATAAATAAATGGAGAGACATACCATGTTTTATGGATAAGAAAATTTAACATAGTAAAGAGGCCATTCCTCCCCAAACTAATATATTGGTTTAACACAATTTCTGTCAAAATCCTAACAAGATAATTTTGTAGTTATAGACAATATTATTGTAAAATGTACGTGGAAAGACAAAGGGACAAGAATAGTTCAAAATAATGTTGAAAAAGAATAAAGTGAGAGAAATAAATCTACAGTAATCAAGACTTGATTGGCAGAGGAACAGACATATAAACTAATGGAACAGAACATAGACCCACACAAATATGCCCAACAGACTTTTGACAAAGGTGCAAAAGTAATTCAATGGGGAAAGCCTTTTTAAATAGGCAGTTGCTTGAGTAGTTGGTAACTCATAGCAAAAAAAAAGAGCCTCAATTTAAGTCTCACACCTCATAAAAAAATGAACCCAAAATGGATGATGGACTTAAATATAAAATGTAAAACAATAAAATTTTACAAAAATACAGGAGAAATGTCTTTGGGATCTAATACTAAGCAAAGAGTTCTTAGACTTGATACCAAAAGCACGCACAATTAAAAGACAGAGATTTTCATTGGATATGTGGAAATAATAAATTGAAGAGTTTATTTGACTAATAGTTAAGTCTTAAGTAATCTCATTGATATAAATAGGTGTATAATTTAAATACTCTGATGAAATTGTGTTTTTCAACAACAATAAAAAAGAAATTAAGGAATATTTAATTCCAGTGGACACGGGAATACAATAAACAAGAGACTAGTGGAGCAAATATCATAGATGGCTTTATACATATTCTTTGGTATTAAAAAAATGTAAAATTAGAAATAAGAAAGGAGATATTATTCAAGAGTAAAAATCATTACAAATATGGAAGAGATTTCAATGTACAAAATAAAAAGCAAACAAAACACTTGATCAAAGAATCGAAAGTTAATTCTGTGAAAAGACCAATGAAATAGACCTTTGACAAGTCTGATTAAGATAAACAGGGCTATAAAGCTGTCTCTTTAGTATTCAACCATTTAACAATAATATTTTATTTAATATCTATGAAGCAATGTTGGGGTGACCACAAATCTTGGTCATGCTGTTATAGAAAATTGAGTCATAGGGAATTGACTTTATTTCCCTAATGAGGGGAATGGTATTGAAAAGCAAAACAATTTTCCTGGAATTTCCCAGAAAAGTTCAGGAATTGGAGGAATTAGGTACAACACAAGATGTGGATCAGGAATGATTTTGAAAATAGGAGATAGCTGGAAAATCTATAAAAGGAGAAGCTAGACACTTAGGGCCTCTCTCATATCCAGGGGGAGTAGGTGTTTCCAGGTGACTAATTTTCTTTTACCTTAGTTTAATTCTCAGGAGAAATTGAACCAGCCAGCAAGTGCAGGTGAACTCAGGTGAGTTGAGTGAATACGATGTTGGGCATCAACGGCATCTGTTATATCACCCACACACCCTTTCTCAGGACACATGGCAAACTTGCTCCAACCAAGTAAATCAAGAAATGGGAATACATAAAATTCAGGAAAAAGGGGTTTAATACAAAAAACAGAGGAAGGGAAGTCCCAGGACAACAGCTGTGCAGGGGTTCTAGAGATCAAACAATCCAAATTAGTGTCAAAGAAAGAGATTTCCAGGAGAAACTTCTTGCTGATGGAAAAAGAAGAAAAAGAAGAAGAAAGAAAAAGAAGATGAAAAACTATTTGGTGCATTTGCCCACATGAGAAATAGCATTAATCTGCTTCAAAAACTTTTTGAAAAATTTGGAAAAAGCTAATAATAGGCACATAGAAAACTAAGCACGTGACAAAAATGAAGCAGTAATTATCTCTAGATGGAAAAAAAAGATTATTCAGGAGAAGAAACGTAATCAGAAAATACTATTTGTCTCAGGAATGAACAGTAGCCATAAAATGGTGATAAAACTATATTGGAGCACCGGGTAAGGAAAGTGGGAACTGAGTAACCATGGTATAATAAGAACAGTCTTCATATTCTATAGTAGGAAATCAAATGAATAATATCTAACATTTAAAATCAAGAAATCGTAGCATATTGTATCATTTGGAAATACGGAGATAAATTAACAGACTACATATCTGAACTTGTTGAAAATGATTGCCTCCGGGGAACAGGACTGAGGAGATGTCAAGGAAGGGACAAGAATCAGTTATTTCTTGTTATATGCCTTGTATTCTGTTATATAATTCAAATTATATGTGTATTACTTTAACAGAAAAATTTTAATTTATTTAAAAATGAAAGAAAGCATTGTCTCCACATACACATTTAAAACATTCACATGCAGAAAAATCATACAGACCACATCACTGTGCAATAAAAGTGGAAAATAACAACAAAAAAGATAGTACTCATTCCCCTTGGAAAGAAAACAAACAAACAGAATGAAACACTCATTTAATAAACCTTGAGTTAAGAAGGAAATAAAACAAAAGTTATAGATTATTTAGAGACAAATAGCAATGACAGAAATACATATCAAAATTTAACAGATGTGGCCCAGCAATCAGAGAACAAAAGAAATAAAAGGAATCCAAATCGGAAAAGAAGAAGTAAAGCTGTCACTTTTTGCAGATAACATGATACTCTACATAGAGAATCCTAAAGATGCTACCAGAAAACTACTAGAGCTAATCAATGAATTTGGTAAAGTAGCAGGATACAAAATTAATGCACAGAAATCTCTGGCATTCTTATACACTAATGATGAAAAATCTGAAAGTGAAATTAAGAAAACACTCCCATTTACCATTGCAACAAAAAAGAATAAAATATCTAGGAATAAACCTACCTAAGGAGACAAAAGACCTGTATGCAGAAAATTATAAGACACTGATGAAAGAAATTAAAGATGATACAAATAGATGGAGAGATATACCATGTTCCTGAATTGGGAGAATCAACATTGTGAAAATGGCTCTACTACCCAAAGCAATCTACAGATTCGATGCAATCCCTATCAAACTACCACTGGCATTTTTCACAGAACTAGAACAAAAAATTTCACAATTTGTATGGAAACAGAAAAGACCCCGAATAGCCAAAGCAATCGTGAGAACGAAAAATAGAGCTGGAGGAATCAGGCTCCTTGACTTCGGACTCTACTACAAAGCTACAGTAATCAAGACACTATGGTACTGGCACAAAAACAGAAAGATAGATCAATGGAACAGGATAGAAAGCCCAGAGATAAACCCACGCACATATGGTCACCTTATCTTTGATAAAGGAGGCAAGAATATACAGTGGAGAAAAGACAGCCTCTTAAATAAGTGGTGCTGGGAAAACTGGACAGGTACATGCAAAAGTATGAGATTAGATCACTCCCTAACACCATACACAAAAATAAACTCAAAATGGATTAAAGACCTAAATGTAAGGCCAGACACTATCAAACTCTTAGAGGAAAACATAGGCAGAACACTCTATGACATAAATCACAGCAAGATTCTTTTTGACCCACCTCCTAGAAAAATGGAAATAAAAACAAAAATAAACCAATGGGACCTAATGAAACTTCAAAGCTTTTGTACAGCAAAGGAAACCATAAACAAGATAAAAAGACAACCCTCAGAATGGGAGAAAATATTTGCAAATGAAGCAACTGACAAAGGATTAATCTCCAAAATTTACAAGCAGCTCATGCAGCTCGATAACAAACAAACAACCCAATCCAAAAATGGGCAGAGACCTAAATAGACATTTCTCCAAAGAAGATATACAGACTGCCAACAAACACATGAAAGAATGCTCAACATCATTAATCATTAGAGAAATGCAAATCAAAACTACAATAAGATATCATCTCACACCGGTCAGAATAGCCATCATCAAAAAATCTAGAAACAATAAATGCTGGAGAAGGTGTGGAGAAAAGGGAATACTCTTGCACTGCTGGTGGGAATGTGAATTGATACAGCCACTATGGAGAACAGTATGGAGGTTCCTTAACAAACTAAAATAGAACTACCATATGACACAGCAATCCCACTACTGGGCATATACCTTGAGAAAACCATAATTCAAAAAGAGTCGTGTACCACAGTGTTCATTGCAGATCTATTTACAATAGCCAGACATGGAAGCAACCTAAGTGTCCATTGACAGATGAATGGATAAAGAAGATGTGGCACATATACACAATGGAATATTACTCAGCCATAAAAAGAAACGAAATTGAGCTATTTGTAGTGAGGTAGATGGACCTAGAGTCTGTCATACAGAGTAAGGTAAGTCAGAAAGAGAAAAACAAATACCGTATGCTAACACATATATGTGGAATCTAAGGGGAAAAAAAAGTCATGAAGAACCTAGGGGTAAGATGGGAATAAAGACACAGATCTACTAGAGAATGGACTTGAGGATATGGGGAGGGGGAAGGTTAAGCTGTAACAAAGTGAGAGTGGCATGGGCATATATACACTACCAAACATAAAATACATAGCTAGTGGGAAGCAGCCACGTAGCACAGGGAGATCAGCTCAGTGCTTTGTGACCACCTAGAGGGGTGGGATAGGGAGGGTGGGAGGGAGGGAGATGCAAGAGGGAAGAGATATGGGAACATATGTATATGTATAACTGATTCACTTTGTTATAAAGCAGAAACTAACACACCATTGTAAAGCAATTATACTGCAATAAAGATGTTAAAAAAAAAAAAATCTAACAGATGTGGCCAAAATAGCAATAAGGGGAAAAGTTATAGCCTTTTGTGAATTTGTTTAAAAATAGAAGTTTAGAAATAAATGAATTATACAGTAAATCCAAATAAAGTAGAAGAGGGACTTCCCTGGTGGCCCAGTGGTAAAGAATCCTCCTTCCAATTCAGGGGATGCCGGTTCAATCCCTGGTCGAGGAACTAAGATCCCACATACTGTGGGGCAACCAAGCCCATGTGCCACAACCACTGAGCTCGCACACCTCAGCAAGAGAGCCTGAATGACACAAAGTACAGAGCCCACACACCGTGGAGCCTGCACACCACAACTAGAGAGAGAAAACCTGCACACCACAACTAGAGAGAAGCCCGCACACTGCAACGAAGAGCCCACGCGCCACAAGGAAAGATCTTGCATACCATGTATATCTAAGACTGGACGCAGCCAAAAGGATTAAAATAAAATAGATAAAGAAAATAAATAAATATTTTAAAAATAAAGAAAGAAAGTAGAAGAAAGAAATACTACATTAGAAAACAAACAAAAAGGGGACTTCCCTGGTGGTCCAGTGGTTAGGACTCCACCTTCCACTGCAGGGGGCGCCTTCCACTGCAGGGGACTCCACCTTCCCCTGGTTGGGAAAGTGAGATCCTGCATGCCACACAGTGTGGCCAAAAAAAAAAAAAGAAATAAAGAAAAAGAAAAGAAAACAAACAAAAGGCAAAGACTTGATCATTAAGTCCAAAGCTGTGACAAGACCAAAAAAGACAGACAAACATTTGGCAAGCCTGATTAAGGTAAACAGATATAATGGTCAAGGTGGTTGACTCTTCAAAAAATTATTCCACCTCAAAATGATTAAGCTAAAGTAGGTTATTCCCCCTCTAGTGATTGATTTAGAAATGGACACGTGACCCATTTCTGACCAATATGATGTGATGGGAAGATTGCTGGAGAAAGGTTTTCTCACTCTTAAGAAAGAGACACATAGAAGAGAGAGTTAGTCCCTTCTTCCTATAGATCTTTGGGAGTGAGGCCTGGAACTGCTATAATCATCGTGCTGCTAGGCCAAGGGAAATGCCAAAGGACTGTAGAAAAGCGGATCCAGAGTCCTGATGCACTGGAGACACCCTGTCTCTGAACTTTTTGTTGTGTGAGATAATACATTTCCTATTGTTTAAGCCAAGTTGAATCAGATTTCCTGTTATTTCCAGCGGAAGTCATCTGACAAAAAGCAAGCAAGCCCAAAAGCTAGGTACGAGAGGGGGGATGTAAGTACAGACACAAATTATTACCAAAAAATAGAAGAAAATACAATGTACAGCTGCATACCACTAAAATGGATGATTTTCTAGGAAAGTAACATTTTTCAAAATTGACTCCAAAAGAGATAGAAAAGCCTGATCAGACAAATAATGACAGGAAAAAAAGTTTGTCAAAGGTCTATCCTAAAAAAGGTATCAAGCCCATAGGATATTATAGGAGAATTCTATCAAATTTAAATTAACTGATATAAAAGGAAGTTGAAGGATCTTAGAAACTATAAGAAACAGGGCCAATTCAGGGCTGTAGGAAGTTAGTCCCATCTGGGCAGTGCTATTGGGATGAGTGAACTTCACTTGTTTTCAGTCATAGTGTCACTCTGCTCAAGATTTAAATCCCAGGGAAACAGCTCCTGATTGACCCAGTTTGGGGCGCACGTTCTCCTCTAAAATCAGGCATGAAGTCAGCCCACCTACCCACTTGGACTGAGGGGAGGTAGAGCTATTTAGTCAAAGGGAAATCAGGTTCTGTTACTGGAATCAGGGGAAATTCATGCTGGATAGGAACACTGTCCATTATAATTGGATTGGCAAAAATTAACAACACTCAACATTGACAAGGGGGTCAGGAAATGGGTACCCTAATATGTCCTCCTTTGGGAGGACATGTAAACTGCTTTCTTAAAGATAATATGAGAGTATCCTTTGAGCCAATGATTCTATTGCTCGGAATTTATCCTGCAGAAATACACGTGTAGTCAAAATAATCACCCAAGAATGTTGGTCATTGAAGTATTGTGTATAACAATGAAAAAGTGCTAATATTTAAAATGTTGGTTAAATTAAATATGGCATAGAAATTGTTCTATAGAATACTATATAAACCTTAAAAAAATACTTCCATGGAAGAGCTCCATAATAAACTATTAATCAAAATAAACCAAATGCATAAGCATATGTAAAGTGTGATCCCATTTATGGCCTTAAAAAAACTATAAATATGTATTAGATGCATATCAAAAAAAAAAAACAAATATACTCCACATGTTCGACAGTGGTTACCCACCAAAGGGAGAACAGAATGGGGATGGGGGGCAAGGACAAAATGGAACTCTCAATTTTCCTCTTTATATTTCTGTATTATTTGAGTTTTCATGCTCACAATGAGTATGAGTTTTTGCCTATGTGTAAAAATCTAATGTGATCCATATGTTTATACGTATTGCTATAGACAGGAATGTGGATTGACATCTTTTAAACCTTAGCATTAGATGCAAGCTTTTATATACAGAATGGATAAAAAACAAGGTCCTACTGTATAGCACAGAGACTGATATTCAATATCCTATGATAAACCATAATGGAAAAAAATATTTAAAAAAGAATGTATATATATGTATAACAGAATCACTTTGCTGTACAGCAGAAATTAACACAATATTGTAAATCAACTATACTTCAATAAAAAAGTATTAAAACCGAAAAAAACACTTAGCATTGATTCTTTCTGATTTGTGAATTTATAGGTAACATTAGTTATCTTTTTTGCTTATCTGTATTTTAATTTTATTTTAAAAATTAGCAGAGTAAAATAATTTACTTATAAATAAGTTGCTACCATGTAATATATAAATAAAGGGACATACATGGTTACTGTAAAAATGGGCATGAGCATATGAACAAGAAAATCGCAAAAGAAGAACTATGAATGGCTAATACTCTTAAACGCTCTAATTCTAAAGCATGTAGTTTGGCATAAAGTAAGCTCCTCAATAACCCAGTAATTGCAATTACTATTCCTTATTATTATAATGATATGTGAGTATGAAATACAATATGTGAGTATTATAGAAAGCTATGGAAACCACCCAACAAAGGAAGCTGCTAAATCCTGATTGCAAGAATGTTGCACAGTGAAGCTCTTAGAGTCCCAGGAAAAGGAGCCCTCTCCAAGGGCACCAACCAAACTCCCAACGAAGCTGTCAGTCACGTTTCTAACCTACCGGGAACTTCTCTGAGAAGTTCACATCCTTCTGTTAACTATAATAGGAGAACAGCAGGGCAGAGTCAGCAGTCTCCACTGAGGACTCATCTGAAGTTTGGCTTCCTGAGAACTGGTGTTTATTTGCCGTGGGAGGAAGGGGAAGAAGACATGAAAACAAGAACACAAATTCATTGGAAGACGGATATTCAGTTTTTAGAAGAGGGGTACTCGTCCTACACTCCAAATCTTTTCTCTCCCTCACTTCCTACCCATTACTACCTTCCCAAGATTCTTACCATTGAAAAGAAACAGAACCCGAATCAGTCTACACTCCAACCGGTACAGTGTTTAAAAGGTAATGTTGTTAGTGTAGTATTTTATTATCAAAGTAATATATGATCTGTACAGAAAAATTAACAGAGAAAATGAAAAGCACCAATAATTCCACCACCCTGAAACAATCACTTTTAATATATTGGCATATGTTAGTCTATCTCAACATTTTTGAAATCATACATACTTATCTAATTTTTCTCATGTAACCTGTAACATAAGCATTTCCCATGTTTCTACAATCTCTTAATAAAGGTAATTTTCACTGGCTTTGTGGATATATAACAGAAGAGTCCTGATGGCGAGAAGTGCTGAAGCACAGAAGAAATCAGCATTCAGTTATCTGAGACCATATCGTCTGTGGCTTTCAAAACAGGGAGATTTAGGGTTCACATAGATAACTCTGGAAGAGTCATTCTCCTTTAGAACTGCAGCATCCTCTTCTCCTCCTTCAGAGGAATTCAGGACAGAAGACACCAGATCTTGGCCTCTCTGATTCTCTTCCCCAAGTTCCAGGCAAGAAAATGAAAACTAAATGTTGTTCTGGTAAACCGACGACTCTGTTTCTTCCTCTGCAACTTCCGGATACGAGAGAAGTGAATAGGTGACTGTATTCTCAGCCTAGAGAAAGCAGAAAGGAGCAATGGGGATCCACAGAGAGGTCACAAGAATGAAGGCAACAGAAGAAGCGGCAGGGGAGAAGGAGAAGCATGTGGCCGGGATGGCTCACCTCCATTTTGGCAGCCTCTTCAGCATCAGCGAGATTGGCTGTGGGCAAAAAGAACAGAGATCAGCAGGGGCACTGCCTACCCGCGCTGCTGCTTGAGGCCCAGACCAGGCTTGAGGTGAGGACCACTGATCCCCAACTCAGGCCTGCAGGCCAAAAGCTTCATCCCCCACCCACGCTTGGTATCCCAGACATGGCCTCCCGCACGGGCCACACTAGCAGAGGGTGGCGCTCATTTGTGCTGCACTCATTTCAGAGGATCACTGAGTTTTCCTCAAAGCAACCAGGCAGCTTCGGGGATCTGAGATATACTGGGGAGGAGATGGGGGTGTTGGTATTAGAGTGAAGTAATCCAGATGTTTGCCAGCCACAGATGGTGGCCTTTCCACATTGGCCAGATGTAGTATATCTCTGTTGGAACTCTGAAGAATCTGACACTCCCTGATCTCACAAAGAAAGAAAGCATGAGAGTGAGAGTGAGCAAGGGAGGCTGGAGGAAAAGAAAGAAGGAAGCAAGCAACCCAGCCAGTACTCTCCCTGGTAAAGATCTAAGACACATCCAAATGTCCTCATGTTTTTGCCAATAAACTCACTTTGCCAGTGCGAAAAGCAGCCTCAGTAACTGCAAAGCAGCATTCCTCAGGAAGTGGGGAGGGAGTCTGAGACAATGCATCTAGTGTCTTCATTCATCTCCAGGACACAATGAGTCCCTGTGTGCCATGCTCCAGCTTCTGGAACAAACCACGTCCTGAATTCTCCTTCTAATGCATCCCTCAACCATCCCGGCAACTTAGCTGTGCCTTTTGGGAAACCATCAGCCCCAGTGCCTTCCTGCGAAATAAATGCCTTGTGAAATATATTTATGCCGGTGTAGGTAGAAGCAAACATCAAAATGGCTAATCCACTTGTGTTTGCACTTTTTCCTACAGCACTTTGGCCCTGGTGAAGACTCTGGTCCATATCCCCATTTGGCCTGGCCACAGGACATAGGGGCCTTGCTCAAAGCGCAGCCGGACAGCTGTGCCATTTTGCTCAAGCTCTCAAACCTGTTGGCTCTGCTCTGAGTCATACTCCAGCCACCTGAGGTGGAGTCCTCGAAGGCTTCTTTTTCCTGTCCGTTTCTGCTGTCTGGGAGTCCCCAGAGAAAGCTCCAGTTTCCTTCGTGCTCTGGCTTACCTGCAGTCAGGAAGTCGCCTGGAATATTACTGCTCCTTTAACACATTCCCACTTGGGCCAGGGCTTGGATGGTCACTGACTCTCAGAATGTCAGGCCTGGAAGGGCTTAGAGATCACCCAGGCCAACCCACTCAACTCCTCAATGAGGTGACTAAACCCCAAGAGTGGGAATGACACTCAAGATTCCATTTTATGATAGTGACAGAGCTAGGGCCAGGCCTGCGTTTTAATAAGCCTACACGAGTGGGCATTAGAACCAAGATGTGCCCACAGAGTAAAGCCCACTAATGCACGTGGTACCCCAGAACTTTCTCAGGCCGAAATCTCCTCTTAATGTTCCACGAAGAGCTGAGCCCTGGTACCCTTACCCAATCATTCCACAGAGACAGACTCTGCAGCAAATCTAGGTTTTATTCCTTAGGGCTCTTTCTCCTTTCCTCTAGAATTTTATCCCCTTAATTCTATTTGCCTTAGTCTTACAGCGTCTAACCCCAGTCCTCTGCCAGCTCTTCCAAAGCTTCACAGAAAGACCTAAGTATCCCTGATGTCCTGCTCTGGAAAAATCCCCAGCAGTTCTGACCCCAGAAACTCGGACAAGGCCCTCGCCTCTCTATCTAGGACAGGTGTTCATCTTCTCCTTGTCTCCAGTGAGGTCCTCTTTAGGCCCAGGAGTTAGTCTCAGAACTGACCAAGAGATTTGAGCCCCTGCCCTCTGCCCACTGCCCCCTCCCTCTCCTGTGCTCCCAGCAGAACTCACACAAGCAGCTTCTTGATGCACAAGACAGGGTGTCATTGAGCCCCCAGAGCAGGAGCTGCACTCACCTGGTTCCTCAGGGAGGGTCTCTCCCATTTCCCTGTGTTCAAAGGTTCCTGGGAGGGCTAGGAGGGGCACATAGGAGGTTAGTAGGATTATGGGGTAGGACCTGAGTCTTCAGGACCAAGGACGACCAGAGGTAAGATTGGGTTAGAACCAACACACACCCTTCTTCCACACAGACACCTCCTCTCCTCCCCACTCCCCAGCGACTGCTCTAGCCTGTACAAGGGCTGGTCTAGAGAGATGTAAGTTGGCTAGGTTAACAGTAGGGACTCCTGGGACTGTCAGAAAGGCCATTCTATTGCATCTTTCTTAAGCTTGCTCTGCCTTTTAAAAAACACCTCTTTCTTCCTCTCGGTGTCTCTCCCTGAATCTCTACATTTACTTATCATCAGTAACTGAGGTCTTAGCTATGAACCAACTGCAAAGTGCTTTGTGAGGTATTAGCAGTATTATTTTCTCTTTGTCAACGGCTCTGAGTCTTTTCTCCCTTTTACTTTCTCTGCATCTGGATATCTTTAGCACTTTCTCTCACCAGCAAGCTAGCTTTTCAGTGTTATGAATCGTGACCATTTGCTTATTAGATTTGTAGGACACCTTCCCGTCTCTCTCCGCTCTTTAATGTTAGTACTAAGGGGGAAAGAGGCTGCTTTCCGAGAGTTGAAGTTCTTCAGCTGATCAGTCAGTGAACAAATGTTTATTGACCATCTTGCTGCATGGCAAGCATGTGCTAGGTGCTGGCGGGGGACGGACGGGGGAGAGCGCAGAACAAGGAGACGTGGTTACTGCCCTCCTGTGCTCTTGCCAACGCCTTTGGAATACAGCTTAGTTCTTCAAAGGTAGCCTGCGTGGATTCCATGACCTGGAATACATCCTTCTGCCCTGCTTCATCTCTCCTTTTTTTCTGCCTCATAATTTATGGCTTCAATGGCATCAAACTGCCTACAGCAACCTCCTTACTCTTCCATGATCCCCATCCTAGCCACAGTGCTTCTCATTTCCATGTCTTGGCCCCCACGCCTGGAATGCTCTTCTAATCCTCTTTGCCTGGTCAACTGCTACCCTCAAACATCACCTCCTCCATAACGATAACAACTTATACTATGTGATGTTTGCTGTCCGCTAGCTGCCGGCTCATTCACCCTCATAACCCTGTGAGGTAGGTTCTATTCGTGGCCTCATTTTTCAGATGAAGAAACTGAGGCACAGAGAAGTTGAATGTGATGAGAAAAACAACTTTTATTTTCCTGAAAAAACAACTTTGTTTTCCTGAGTTGCTGCCTAGGCATTTTACAGCGTGATAACCTGCTTACACCCAGAATCGGAACATTTGAGATAAGGACTTGAGTTTAGGACTCCCGCCATCAGTTCTCGCTTTGCTTTTCCTGGGGCACCTTTTAAAATAACCCCTTAGCGTTAAGCCCGCAAAATAGTGTCCTCCGCCCCAATCACTTTATAAGTACTAGCGGCTTGCTACACTGCTCTCTCTCTCCTGCTCACCCATGACCGGGGACAGAGGACTGCCACCCCCTTTCCCATTTCTGGGATCTGTAAGTAGCAAGTCTTGTGACTCCACTTCCTTTGCGTGAGCGTACTGAAACTGTACTTTCAATCAAAATGACCCCGGGGTTTTCACTTCCCCAATCTGGGAAGTGAAATCAGATGCTGAGGGAGCTGCCAAGCCCATGTGGGTGGCTTGTGCCTCCTCTTTCAGCAGGTCATGATCTGCACATTCTTAAATGAATACACCAACTCCATCTTCTCCACATATTGCCTAACTCACCCAACGTTATCCAGCTGGTGAGCCGAGGAGCTGGGATTTAAACTCAGGCAGTCTGGCCCCACCCGGGGTGCTTCAGTCGCGACACAACACTGCATTCCTGTGAAGCCTTCTCTAACTGCCCCGGCCCATGCTGGCTTGCGCCAGCTCTTCTGTCCCCCGTCACAGCCTGCCTTTGCGTTCTCTAATACTGGTCTTATCCCCTCTAATTATACTGATCTATTTGCATTTCAGTCTTCCCCACAATATTATGAACTCCCTGAGGGCAGAGACTGAACATCTTTATCCTGGCATCATCCACAGAGTCTATCACAGTGCTTGACACATAAGCAAGTTTGTTCAGGCCTGTTAAATGAATGCATGAATAAAATATGGGACTGTATTTGAATGCTAAGGATGCTCTAGCCCAAAGATAAGGGTTCTAGCAATGTTTGGGGTTAGGGCCTTGACTAAGTAGGAAGTGATAACAAGAGGGACCGAGGGGAGGCACAAACCTGAAACCTTTCGCCTGAGGCAGAACCAGGCTACTATGGTGCCAGCAATAGCCATTGCAGCAATCCAAGCGACTACAGCCACCGCGATCGTCACCGACAAGGAGCTGCTCCAGCTGGACCCTGGGAAACACAGGCGTCCTGTCCCTCCTCCAACACAACACTCACTTCCCCCCTCCACCTCACCTGCACAGGATTTCTGGAACTGGGCTTGTGCCTCTCCCATACCCACGTTTCTCTGTTAATCTAATGAAGGCACGCTGTTGAGTGTGTAAGGCAGAGGGAAGGGTTCCTCTTAGCCCCTCGGGGATGACAGGGAGGGTGAACCTGACGCTTCCACCACTGTACCCAGCAGAGCCTTGAACTGTCAAGGACATGCCATGCCTTTGAGAGTGAATGGACATATCATGAGACATGAGAAGAAATTAGGAAAACCTCAGCTTTTAGGAATGTCCAGGCGCTTAGAGAACTTCTGCACCAATGAGAGAGCTCTGTTCCACTGCTGGGCTTGGTGTGATGGGGCCTATATTTCAAAGAGGAACAACAGCCTTGTCACCTATCACCTGGAAGCTGAGGGCTCCGAGCTCTGGCCAGCACTTAGCAAGGTGCCATGCCCCTGCCCTTTGCCCAAAGCCCAGGTTTGCTCAGATCTCCCTGTAGGTCCATGTGACCTTACCTCTAAATGTCTAACCCCTCTTCTCCCCTCCTTTCATCTGCACAGAGTTCCTACCTTGGACAGTGATGGTCACAGGCTGTGATGTGTACATCGTCTGCCCGATAAATCCCGTGCAGTGGTACTCGCCACTGTGACTGAGGTTTGCTTGTGGGATACAGAAGTTGGAACGCAGATAGGAAAACGTCTTGGATTTTCCATTCTGGAAGAATATGACCTTATTCAGAGAACTGTTTCTCCAGCTGTGGCACCTCAGCACGATGGGCTCCCCTTCCTGGAACACGAGCCTAGGGGTCTGGAGTAGCAGCCAGTCTGAAAGACACAAAGGGACCCCAGGACCCAGGAGGTCTTCACTCAAATCCGAGACCCAGACCATCCTTACTGGTGGGCCACTGTGTGTGGAGGGAAGAGCTTAAGTTTGGAATCAGACACCCCTGCTCTGTAATTCTAGCTCCATCATGTATGAGCTCTGTGATCTTGGGCAAATAGTTTAACTCTTCTGGGCCTCCGTTTCCTCGTATGTGAAAAGAGTCACAATAACACCATTAGCTATCTACAGTAGTTCCTGGCACACAGTAGGTGCTCAGGATATGCTTGTCTTCCTGTTCCTGTCCTGCCTGACAGGCTTCTTTCTGTAGGAGGGATACAGGAGACCCAGGAGTACAGTCCCTTCCCTGAGGGAGGGAGGGAGGGAAGGACCCAGTCTGACATAGGAGACAACATGTCGGGGGAACACAGCAGAGTCAAGTGTCTTTGGGGAAAGTCACGGACATCTAACAAATGTTAGCTTATTTGGTGCATGTTAGTAAATATGGCATTTCACTTCAGCAGGGACTTTGGCAGCAGTGACACGGGTGGGCCATTAGCCTGCTGTGTACTTTTTTCCCCCGATTTTCATCCTTTTACTGAGGAAAAAGATATTTACTTTCTTTGTCGTATACGGAATAGAGGCTAAGGTGGGTACTTATAATCTGACCTCAGCCCACACACTCCTTTTTCCTAAAGCTATAGGACAGAGTAGAGTTGGAATTGGAAAGAAAGGGTAGAAAACAATAGATAATGTTGGAAGGGAGTCGGGACATGAGAAAGAAATGACAACAGCCATACGTGTGCTACTCAACCACGCTCAGCCCCTTCAGCAGATCGGAATGATGCCAAAACAGTCTCTACACTGGCTGCTGAGCCTGCCGCAAGTGCAGGTGAAAATGCTCAATACTGAGGGAGGGAGTGACAACGAAGAGAAAACTCCGGGCCACGGCTACAGTGGGACAATCCACAGGGAAGGTGGGGAGCACCACATCTTGCTACTTGGGTCATACAAGCTGGAAAACCCCACCTCTCCCACTGGGGAGGCACCCCTGTGTTCCACCCATTTCCTCCCATACCATCCTGTGTATCCCTCCTCTTGAGGAACTCGGGCCCTGGCTAGACATTCCACTCCAGGATTAGGTGAGCAGTCCTGGTTCCCTAGACTGCCTCTTTTATAAAGGTTGGATTGGGGTAGGTGGGAATGCTGAGAATTGTGAAGATATATATATATATTATTTTGCGGTACGCGGGCCTCTCACTGTTGTGGCCTCTCCCTCTGCGCAGCACAGGCTCCGGACGTGCAGGCTCAGCGGCCATGGCTCACGGGCCCGGCCACTCTGCAGCATGTGGGATCCTCCCGGACCGGGGCACGAACCTGTGTCCCCTGCATCGGCAGGCGGACCCTCAACCGCTGCGCCACCAGGGAAGCACGTGAAGATTTTTTTTAATGAAGTAGAACCCGGAGAAAATGTCAAAGCTGCTTCCATGTAGCGCCAGCAACCAATTCTTGCAGTTCTCCTCCCTGTCTGGGTAATCCCCTCTACTAAAGGTGCACATCATTGGAACAGCACTTTCTTCTCAGCAAAGTCTCTACTGGTACCAGGTTGTAACCTGGACAGTGGAAGTGTCAGCCTTAGGCTGGTTTGTGCACGAGGGCCACCTTAGGTCTCCTCGAGGACAATTTCTTGGTGCAGATCTTGAGGGCAGGGCCCAGCTTCGTGTTCACGGCACTCACGAGGTGTTCTTTAAGTCAAAAAACGGCCTTTCCATCCATCTCCTGGGAACAAAACTCCTCTGCAATCTCCTGGAAGCCTTGTAGAGAAGCAATAAACTCATACACCTCCTCTGCACTCCAGTGGCTAAGATTACTGGACAGGAACACAGGGTTGATGCCATGAGTGCTGGTGGAGGCACAGCTGTATGGAGGTTCCTGGGTCACATGCCCCATGTCCAGCTCTCACCGATAAAGGCCCAGGGACATTGGAGAGAGTTCTTCACCGTGACTGGAATTCTCTGAACCCCAGCTAGAGTCCTCTTGACCCCTGTGGCACTTGCCCTGGATCTCAGCATGGGTGATGGCAGAGGAGCTGCAGCAGGGTCCATGTTTGGGATGCAGGCAAGGGCTCCACCACTCCTGTGCCTCTCCTGGGATGGCTCCAAGCACCACCTATTCCTGAGGAGGGCCACTGACCCAAAGGCCCAGGTGGGTGGCCACTTCTGCCTGCTCTTCCCACTGCCCCCACCAGCTGGACTAAGGCTAAAGAACTGGCCTGAGGCCCTACAGGGAGCCTGAGCCACAGCTAGGGCCTGGCTAGAGGCCTGGGGGAGGCTAAACAGGGGAATAGCTTTCTGGGTGGAGCTTTGGGCTAAGCCTGTTGCTCCTCAGTGCCAAGTTCTCTACCTAAACTGCATCTACATGGCCTCCAGCAGCCTGAGCAGACAGCCCCTCCTGCTGGACTACTGCCACTGCCCTAATAGGCATCAGGATGAGTTGAGAAGCTAGAGGCACATGCTGGGCCAAGGTCTGGTTTACCTGGAATAGGTTTCCCAGCTGTGGTCTTGGATACATCTGGGCCTGGGGGGGAGGTTGAGGGGGAGGAGGTGGTGTTCCACAGTAGCACAGATTGGGTCACAGTGGTAACGCTGGGAGGGTTCACTCCGGGATTGGCTGGTGAGCTGGGAGGCTGATGCTGTGGCCAGATTGACTGAGGCCTGGGTGGTGCTCAGCTGCTCGCTGCGCTGGTGTTTGGGGGAGCTGGCCTGCCGTGTGGCCGCTAGATAGCAGCCAGGCTATGCAGCCGGGCCTGCTGAGCTGCTGCTGGACACGAACTGCTGGAGATACTGAGGCCCACGGAGCTGCCCCTGCAGGGCCTGCTCTGCCTGCTGTTCATACCGTGGCACTGAGCTGTCTGGGAACGAGCGCTACCACCTGAGTCGGGACTCCCACTGGTGCAGTCGGCATTCTGTTGACTCTAGTCTCCATGACAGTGGTTCAGGGTCCCCATGGCTGGTGCTCTGGCTCCAGGCCTTCTAGCTCTTCACCTGGGTCCTTCAGGGTGGTGCCACCTCATGTGCCAGGGCTCCTTGTCAACGCGCCTGCTGGTCGGGTGGGAACTTGCACAGTCTCGGGGGTGGGATCGCTCACCTCCACCCCCTCCTAGAGAGGAGGAGCACTGAGGTTGAGGCCCTGCCAGGCCTCTGGGGCTTCCCTCCAGGACTGTCTTTTCCTGCTGAGCACAGAGGGTAGAGATAGCAGGCCTGGAGCTGCAGGCCCACCGGGCCTAGATACCTTTGAGGAGAATTTGAGAATTGGGTGAGGGAAGGGGACTAAGTGAAGAATAGCACTGACAATATTCATCATAATCACACTGCAGCTTTTCTCTGTGGGGAATGTTTTCTTGCCAGGAGCTTTGGAGGATCATTGATCTGTTCAGCAAACATTTATTAAGCCCTGTCCCGTGCCTGGGGCTGGATATAAAAAGTGGTTAAGAAACAACTTTCGGGCTTCCCTGGTGGCGCAGTGGTTGAGAGTCCGCCTGCCGAGGCAGGGGACATGGGTTCGTGCCCCGGTCCGGGAAGATCCCACATGCCGCGGAGCGGCTGGGCCCGTGAGCCATGGCCGCTGAGCCTGCGCGTCCGGAGCCTGTGCTCCTCAACGGGAGAGGCTGCAACAGTGAGAGGCCCACGTACCGAAAAAAGAAAGAAAGAAAGAAAGAAAGAAACAACTTTCACCTCAAGTTGAACAGAGGGCAGGGGGGCAGAGAAATGCTGATTCTCACCGGGACCTGATGGGGGAGGCAGAGTATCTCCACTGAGCTGATGAGGAAACCAAAGCTCAAAGGTAAATGAAATCATCATGTTTACGTGGCTATAATTTCCAGGGCTAGGATTCAGTTGTGGTCTGTCTGTGCATCTGACTCTGCCATAAAAATGGAAGGATTTCTATGAATTAGGGATTTCCTTCTGCTTCTCTCATACCCACCTGCCTGTCAGTGGCCTTGTTACCTTCTTGCCCAGTCAGCACCGAGACAACAGTGCCCAACATATTCTGAGAAATCTCTTAGGAACTTCCACCTCACCACACATACTAAGCAATGGGGTGCATGAAAAGGGAAACCAGTGGACAAAACCCCTTCAAACAACTCACAGCCATGCTTCCCAGTAAGCAGGCAATTCCCCTTTCTGAAAAACCTCTGCCATGTAAGCAGATGTCTTCTATCCTTGCTCTCCCAGACTCTCCCAGGCCTTCCTCCACTGACCGGAAGTCACGTACAGATGCACAGGGTCGCTTAGGCTGGTCTGCTCTCTCTGACACCTGTAGTCTCCGCTGTCATTGCTGCTGGCCTTAAAGCTATAGCTGGACTGGTTCTGGCTCTGGATGAAGCTCCCATTATGGAACCACAGGGTGAGGTTGCCTTCATACAAGCTGGTCCCCTGACACATCAGCGTCACGTAATCCTCCCTGAGCACATTGATCCACGCAGGCTGAATGCTCACCACAGCCTTTGGGAGACCTGCTGAGGGGCAGAGAGAGAAGGCAGCATGAGGAAAGGGACCCCAAGGGCCTAAGCAGACCCCAAATCTCAGATGATGGAAAACTGTGGCCATGCTGGAGACATCAAGAGAGGAACCCAACCCAGAACTCTTGTGCAACCGAAGGCAGTTCCTCCAACTCGTGCAGCCCAAACAGGGGCCCCCAGGAACCCAGGTTCTCTCAGGGAGCTTGCCTCCTCCCCAGGGGAGAGGACAAAAGGTAGGGGAATGGGAGAGGGGGCAAGCAAACACACACGCGCACACACACACACACACACACACACACACACACACACACACTACACATACATCCTTTGGGGAATCACTTTCCTTCCCTGTAAGCTGAGGCATTTGGACACTAGTGGATAAACTCTCTCCACAGCTGGAAGAAGACAAATGGGGACATCTGGTGGAGGTGCCAGGCTGACAGCCAGACACCACGTTTCTGTTCTGACTGCTTCCATTCTTTCTTTTTTTCTTTGGAATAAAAATTTTTATTCATATAGTTGCTGTGCAATATTATATAAGTTACAGGTATACAATAAAGTGATTCACAATTTTTAAAGGTTATGCTCCATTTATAGTTTTTATAAAATATTGGCTATATCCTGTTGTACAATGTACCTTACAGTGTATTATTTTTTTAATTTTAGAATTTTATTTATTTTTTATATAGCAGCTCCTTATTAGTTTCTTTTTTCCTTAAGATGTATTTATTTCTAAATAAAAAGAAATAAATACATCTTTTAAAAAAAGAATGGAAGAAGTCAGAACAAAAAAAAAGATATATTTATTATTTTTTTGGCTGTGTCGGATCTTAGTTGCGGCATGAGGGATATTTTTTGCAGCGTGGGATCTTTCGTTGTGGTGCGCCGGCTTCTTTCTAGTTATGGCGTGTGGGTTCTCTCTTCTCTAGTTGTGGCACGCAGGCTCCAGGGCAGGTGGGCTCTGTAGTTTGTGGCCTGTGGGCTCTAGTTGTGTGGGCTTAGTTGCCCTACAGCATGTGGGAATCTTAGTTCCCTGACCAGGGATCAAACCTGCGTCCCCTAGCATTGTAAGGCAGATTCTTTACCACTGGACCACCAGGGAAGTCCCCATTCTTTCTCCTTTAGAATAGACCTGTCCTGACACCCAAGCACAGAGGAGTCTCTGTGGCCTCAGAAGAATAAGAAAGAGGAGAAAGGCTGGCAGGCCAGTCTAGGGAGCCCTGCGTTCAGTGGCCCATGTAGAGCCCCATCCCACTACCAGTCCTGGGAGGTGGAGAGGTTAGTGGTGCAGAGAAAGCAGTGCCCAGCCGTGTTCATCCCACCAAGCTGCAACCAGTGGTATCTCCTATTTGTGTCCAAGGCAACAGGCCCTGAAGCCTTCAGATACATGCAAAGTAGAGGATTTATCAACCCATGCGGTTAACCTAAGCAAATCATGTGATTTTGCATGTGGCTGAAACTAAAATGGCCTGGGTTCGTGATTTAGTTTGGAGAGAGGAAGGCAACTGAGACAGAATACAGTTATTTTCTGTGACAGAATCTGTGAGGTCTGACCGGAACAGAAACAGAAAGGCTGTGCCCTGTGGCTGCCCATCCCTGGCTTCCCTGGGAGGAAGGGAAGGAGGAAGGAGAAGGGGGCAGGGCATCTTGTGGGAGCAATTACTCTTTCCTGGTTCTACCTCAGTCCTGGGTTGCTGGTGCACCCAGAGCACCTCCAGAGACGGTGCAGGGAGCAGAGAGAGAGGGTAGCTGGGGGAGGGAGAGGATGTGGTGAGCACTTACCATGTTTCCCAGCAACAGGAGCTGTAAGGGAGAAAGCAAAGATCAGCCTACTTTCTCATTAGATATGATGATTCATCATTATAAATAATCACCTCCTTGCAAATCCCCTTAACTCTCTTGCCAGTCTCTGTCTGCATTACGTTCCACCTGGGTTGTCCATGCCTTTACTTCCGCAGCTGTGTGTTAATGAAATTCCCACATAAGCAGGCAGGTTGGTATCTCTGTAAATCTACTGTCTCCATATTCAAAAGGACACTAAACTGCCGTCTGACACTTTTCTCTAGTACGTTTGCTCTGCGGCTCTTGGTAGGGACAATCATTTTTCCTCACTCCTCAAACTTTCCAGTCCTCTGCCTCCAGTCCCGTCTCACTCAAAGATGACGCCTTCCTTTATCCTTCACAGAGAAAACAAACGCAGTTAGACAGGAGGTCTCACGTCTTCCCCCAACTAAATCATCTAACCTATTGCATCTCTATCCATCTTCCTTTCTTGGTTTTCACTGGGGACATCTCTCCTCCCATCTGTGGTCAGTCTCTGTCCTAGGTCACATTCCCTTTCACCCGCTCAAGGATTTTCCTCTCTCTGTTATTCCCTTTCTCCTCTGCCTCACCCATTTCTCGATCTCAGCTGGACCTTTCCTATCAACATAAATATATTCCAGGATCTTTCACTGAAAGGAAAAAATCTCACTTGACACCACACATAATTCCAAAATTATTTTTCTGCTCCCTTTCCCAGCCTGATTTCTCAGTTCTTTTTCTACAAAGGCTGTCGTCATTTCTTCTCTTTCCAATCACTGTTTCATTCTCTGCAATTTGAACTCTGCCCTCACCAGTCCACTAAAACTTTTCTTGTTAAAATCACCAATGATCTCAATGTCAAATCAAGTGGACACAGTTCTATTTCTCTCCCAGGTTCCCCCATATAAGTGTATACCTTCACCATCTGCCCAGGTACTCGTGCCTGGAAACTGCAAGTCCTCTTTTATTCCCCTCTCTCTCCCAAACCCCATCAGCCTTTGCACCAGTAAAGTCGTGATCATCCTGCTTCCAGTTAATTCTTGAATGTGTCAGCTTCAGTCCATGTCCACACTATTTTAGGTCACCAGCAGCTTTCTCCCATCTCCCAACTTATCTCTTCCCTTATTTTGCTCCCCCGACAATTCATTCCCCACAGAGAAGCTAGAGTTATTTTTAAAATAACAAATCAGATAATATCACTCTCCTGCTTACATGCCTTCAGTGCTCTTCCTTTGCTCTGAAAATAAAATGTAAATATTTACAAGGCCACACCTGACACAAGCCCTGCTCACCTGTCCAGCCTCATCTCGAGCCATACTTCCCCTACTCATTGAGCTCCAATAACACCAGACCTCTTCAAACTTGGGGCTTTTCTGTATGCCCATCCCTCTACTTTAAACCTGCTTCCTTTGTATCTTCAAATGGCTTAATTCTTATCATGCTTCAGGTCCTAGCTTAAAAAACACTTCCTCAGAAAATTCTTGCCATATCATCCCGTTAATGTAGGCTGTTCTCTCATGTCCCCCGCAACAAGTGTTCTTATCAGAGTATCCTGTTTACAGTTTCATTGCCATCTCCCAATTCATATTTATGCATTTGTGTTCCTTTATTTACTGTTTCTATCCCTCAGTAGAATGTAAGCTCAAAGAGGGCAGTGGCCATATTAATTTTATTTGCCAATGCTCTGGAAATCATTCATTGAGTCCATCTAGGTGGGAGATAAGAGAGCCCAAAATTGCGTTGACAATAGAACGTAAAGATGAGGACACGGGCATGAGAGAAATTTAAGAGGGAGAGAGAACTTGGCACTTGAAGAGATATGGGGGTCTTGTAAATGGGTGACTGGGAAAAACATTAGCTGTGCTCACACAAATATAAATGTTAGGAGGAGAAGGACATTTGTGAGGGGAAGATGAGAGCTGGATTTTGAATGTGTTTTGTTTCTGAGCTGACAAATCAATTTGGAGGTCTCCAACCAGCAGGTGGAAATATGAAATTGTACTTGACACAAACAAGAAAGATAGGTTTGGAAATTATTGACACAGAAGTGATCGCTGAAAAGCAGAGTGTGCAGGGGTGACAATGTGGCAGTGCAGGGAATGGGCAAAGAAGCAGGACTAAGAGGAGGAGGAAGAGAAGAAACAAGTAAGAGATGAGAGAAGTAGAGAGAAGGCACCTTCCATGTATTCATCCAACAAATACTAGTGAATATTAAATATGTTCATACTCAGTATAATACTGTCACTGTGAGGGAGGCAAAGACCTTGTGCTTTAGGTCAGGAAGGCTGTCTCTCTTGTTCAGTGATAAATCTCCAAGTCCTAGAACAGAGCCTGCACGGAGCATTTATTTAATGGGAGAGGCCACAACAGTGAGAGGCCCGCATACCCCAAACAGAAAAAAAGAAAAAGAAAAAATTGAGTTACTGAGCAATGAAGACCTAAATATGGCAGCCCAGATGAGAATGGAAAAGATGGAGTCAATCTTTGTGACTTAGAAAAAGGGCAAATGGATAAAAATTCCAAAAGTCTCTCCCAGGAGTCCTGTCTAGGCGTCACATTGGTATCACTATGGCAGAGGTAGGGAAGCATGCCACTACTCCAGGCCTCAGCTTCTCCATACGAAAAGTGAGGTAGTTCAGTGCTCCTTTTTCACGCTATTCTGCTTCAATCCATTTCATCCTGCTCGTGGGAGGATACTCTCTCTTCCTCACCTCCACCTCCTGTCCCAGTATCATCCGGCATTGAGGGCCAAGGCTCCCAGAGCTGAACAGATTTTACTATCGACCATAGTACATAACTTGGAAAGTGGCTGCATGTCCTCTGGGACCATACTGAAGCACGTTTGAGGGTAGATACTCTAGAAATTGAGCTTGGGGAGACATTCCTGGCAATAAGGCTTCCCTACTTGGTCTTCCCTAGACTCTTCCACCCACCAGCACTATCAGTCCCTGGTCCCTAGCTCACAGCTGAGAACATGGTCAGAAAGGAGTGCTCAGTTGCAGCCTAAGATCCTGTCTTTCTATTCGATCAGTGACAGGACGTATCCCCATGTTTGTGCAGTGCAAGGAGGCATGCACGATTCCTGTGGTCCCACAACTGATTCTAGAATTGCCTTGCTTATGTATTCTCTGATCCCCATCCCCCGGATAACCCAGACCCTCCTGTGCTTTTGCCCAGGGGAATCTCCTTTCACGTAAAGAGAATAGGCTTCTGCTGCCTGAAGTGGTTTCAGGGGCAAAGAGAACAGCCACTGCCCCCAACCATGTGTTTTATTGCTTCCCCCCACCTCCTATTGGCCTAAGACAGCATTAGCCCTCCCGTCTAAGATATGGTCCCAGTGAAACACAATTTCTAAGGAAGGTAAACACCTTGGCCACTCATTAGTCCTTCAAGTCTAGGTCACTAGACTTTGCTCGCAGCTGGCTCTGCTCTGGCGGGTAGCAGAGCACCAGGGACCTCGGTGCACAGTGAAATTGGGCAAAAGACTTAAAAAAAAAAGAACTCTGCTGGGTTTCCCTGGTGGTGCAGTGGTTAAGGATCCACCTGCCAATGCAGGGGACACGGGTTCAAGCCCTTGTCCAGGAAGATCCCACATGCCGTGGAGCAACTAAGCCCATGCGCCACAACTACTGAGCCTGTGCTCTGGAGCCCGCGAGCTACAACTACTGAGCCCATGCACCACAACTGAGCCCGCACGCCTAGAGCCTATGCTCTGCAACAAGAAAAGCCACCGCAATGAGAAGCCCACGCACCACAACAAAGAGTAGCCCCTGCTCTCCACAACTAGTGAAAGCCCGTGTGCAGCAAGAAAGATCCAACTCAGCCAAAATTAAATAAATAAGTTAATTAAAAAAAATGAACTCTGCCAATTTCATAATTTGCCAAGGCCAGCAAGGTTATCAGAATCTGATTTTCATCAGCCTGCCTTCACCCTCCTGACTTTCCTGACGTGCTTCCCACCCCAGCCCTCATCCTTGCCCAAGCTCAGCCCCAACCGAGGTGACAGCAGCTGAGTTAGAAAAGCATGCCTGCCTCTGTCCCTGCTCCACTGCCCCTCCTGGGGACCCTGCCTCACCGAGGAATAGCAGAGCCGTCCACAGTAGCATGTGGCCCAAAGGATGGCAGGATGTGCAGGCAGCTCGGTCACTCCTGGCAGCAGGGAGGGCTAGGAATGAGGGGATCCCCATCACCTCCTGGAGCGAGCAGGTTGCCTCTGACAGCCCAGCACAGCAGGCACAGACTTCTCTGGAGGCTTGACAGATTCCACCCCAGAGAACAGACAAATTCTGGAGTCCAAAAGAGGAAGTGAAAAGAAGTGTTGTTTTTGTCATTGACTCCTCCCCTTCCACCCTCTTTCGTCTCAACTTTTCCATCCCAGAACTTTCAGGGTTTCCTAGAATCAATCTGGCTCAGTCCCACTCCAAATTCACAGAAAATATGGAAACTGGGAAACAGATTCTCCTCTTCCTCTGGGGCCACAGCTGGGCTCAGCCTCTGGGAGGAAGAGGGGAATAAATGATCACCCAAACTCAGCTCAGAACCTCCTGTCTGTCTCTCTGCTTAGAAAAGGTGATGGAGGAGAGTGTGTCAGCAGACTCCCCGTACTTCTACATCTATTTAGAGGTGCAGACACTGGCATCAGACTCCTCCTGAGATCGAGCATAGCGACCTGAGGCCAGCCCCCACCATTTGATTTTCTTTATTATCGTAACCCTGACTCTGTTTGTGGAACAGAAGATTGTGGAACAAAGACAAAGCTGTGTGTCAGAGTTGCAATAGGATGATCATTCTTGTACTCATTTCTCCAACAAATATCTTTGAGCAGCAATTAGTGCCCTGGTTCTTTATCTTTCTTACCCATCACTGTTCCTATCACTATGGTATGGTCAAAGAGCAGGGCTTTAGAGCTGTGTAAATCTCATTTTGAATGACAGGTAGCTTCTCAGAACTACAGATTCCTCATCTGTATAAATGAAGATTAGCATGCCTGTCCTTCAAGCAGGGTTTCTCAGCCTCAGTACTATTGACATTTGGGGCCAAATAATTCCCATTGTGAGGACCTGTCCTATACACTGTAGGATGTTTAGAAGCATCCCTGACCTCTACCCACTAGATGCCAGGGGCACCCACTAGCTGCGAAAATAAAAATGTCTCTAGACATTGGCAAATGTTCTCTTGGGGTCAACATTGCCCCCGGTTGAGAACCACTGCACTCAAGGTTTTTGAAAATTAAAAGAGAATTTGCGTGCTAGCGAAGTCCCTAGTGCATTGTGGGTATCAAGTCAATGCTAGTTTCCCTTTTTTGCTTTCTGTTGTCATCCTCATCGACATTTGTTCACCCTCAACATCCCCAGAACATGAGTTGCTCTGGGATCTCTCTTGGGGCCCTTTGCTGGGGCCTCTCTCCCAAAAGCTCTCTGAGGAAGCAAGCTGTAATATTCAAGGAAATGACATTGTGGAACCTGTTCTTACACTCTGTGGTCTTCAGAAACTGCAACAGCCCCACTCCTCTGGCCAAGGCTTTTCTACTGGCCCCGTTCTACCCCACCTCCAACCCCCAATCTACCTCCAGCCCTTATCTGATTTTTAGGTGAAAAAATTTCTTTAACCACTGAAAAGACTCCAGTGAGCTGACATAACATTTTAAAGGTTAATTTATATAATGGGACCCACACATTGGAGCCACCCCAGTGGACCAGACCACATCATAAATCTAAACTTAAGTCAGCCTGCACTTAACAGGAAAAACCTGTCCAGGGACGTAACATACACCAATCACAATCCTCCAACTCAGCTTACCTTACTCTAGAAATCAGGACCTGTTAGCCTTATAAGGAAATTCCCAACCTCCTAGCCAGTCATGCCCTGTCTCCACGTTGCCTCTTCTAAAGCTCTATAAAACCTGGTCTTGCCCAAATCCCTTGGGAAGAGTTCTCCACTGCTGATGAGGAACTGTACTACCTCAATCCATGGCATGTTTTCCCTTGAAGAATCTTGTAACTAAATTGTTTCCATTTTGTCATTGGACAGGCCAGGCATATCTCATTTTATTGTGCTAACTTAACTGCGCTTTGCAGTATTGCATTTTTACAAATTGAAGGTTTGTGGCAACCCTCGTTGAGTAAGTCTATCAGTGCCATCTTTCCCAACTGCTTTAGGCTCACTTCGTGTCTCTGTGTCACAAAGTGACACACTGGTAATTCTCATAATATTTTGAACTTTTTCATCTGTTATGGTGATCTGTGATCAGTGATCTTTGATGTTACTTTGAAATTGTTTTGGTATTTTCAGCAATAAGGTCATCGTAAATTAAGGTGTGTATATTGTTTTATAGACATGATGCTGTTGTACACTTCATAGACTATGGTATCGTGTAAACAGCTTTTCATATGTGCTGGGAAACCAAAACATTTGTGTGTCTCATTTTATTGCAATATTGGCTTTATTACTGTGGTCTGGAAGCGAACCCGCAATCTTTGCAAGGTATATAGCCTGTATGGTCAATGAGGTGTGATGTGAAAACAGCCACTGAAGGTTCCCGGGTTGGCTCCTAGATGAAGGTGAAGGTTCCTACAGAGCCACTTTAGTTTGCTACCTCTCCAGCTGCTCTCCAGTGTCTCTGGTAATTTCTCTTGGATCGAGCTCCACCTAGTTCCCATTTGGAGCTCAAGTTTGTTTGTTCTAATCCTTTTAGGTGGAAATTTGGGGTGTGAGAGACTTCAGATATTTCATGGTGAGACCTAGTAGGCCACAACATTTGAGTTTATGCCCAATCTCAGCTACAGTGTAAGCACCTTCAGGAGGACCTGACAGATCTCAGGAACAGTGCTCAAGCAGTCAGAAACAGTAAGTCTGGTTGAACCAGGGAGAATTATTTAAATGAGGGAAAATAGGAGCCCTTGAAGCAAAAGAAAGCATGATGGCAGCCATTAGGAAACTCACAAAGCTTGAGGTAAGTCCACAGCATGAACTGCTGAGGGACTTGGGGAATTAAATTAAGACAATACATTTGGACTATTTTGACCAAAAGCACATCAAAATCTAAGTAGGCAAGTCAAACTGTTGGAAGACATTACAGCATCTGCTACTATAAACAGATATTCTCGTTAAAGGAATAAAGATCTACTACTATGGGAAAGTTGAAAACCAAAGCAGCAAAACTGGTAGCCACAGATCAAACACTTAAATGCTGTCAGAGCGCTCACCACCTCACTCTCAGACTGCTGGGCTAGGATAAGTTGGTCAAGGAATGGTTTAGATCAACAGTAGGTTACATGCCAACCTCATGAAAATTTCCATGTAACAAGGTACACTTTTTGTTTTTAATTAATTAATTTGTTGGCTGCGTCGTGTCTTAGTTGTGACCCACAGGATCTTTTGTTGCAGTGACCGGGCTCTTCACTGCGGCGTGCATACTTCTTTGTAGCTATGGTGAGTGCAGGGGCTCAGTAGTTGGAGCACGTGGGCTTAGTTGCCCCAGGGCACGTGGGATCTTAGTTCCCCGACCAGGGATCGAACCCAAGTCCCCGGCATTGGAAGGCAGATTCTTAATCACTGGACCAACAGGAAAGTCCCCAAGGTACACTGTTAAACACCACATTCCCCGGGACTTCCCTGGTGGTGCAGTGGTTAAGAATCTGCCTGCCAATGCAGGGGACACGGGTTCGAGCCCTGGTCGGGAAAGATCCCACATGCTGTGGAGCAACTAAGCCCTCAAGCCGCAACTACTGAAGGCCATGTGCCTAGAGCCTGTGCTCTGCAACAAGAGAAGCCACCACAATGAGAAGCCCATGCACCACAACAAAGAGCAGCCCCCCCGCTCGCTGCATCTAGAGAAAGCCCGCGTGCAGCAACAAAGACCCAACACAGCCAAAAAAATAAACAAAAAAAACCCAAAAGAAAACACCACATAATCCCCAACCTGGTGGCACATCCCTATTAAGCATTAATTTGGCTCTAAGAGATCCAAGGCTTAGCTACAGAAGTGGGACCCTCAAATATCAAAGAATTAAGCTTGCCACCTTCTGGCACACCTGCCTATCTTATGTCTGATAAATGCGGTCCAAGAAGCTATAGATATCTACAAAAATGGCAACATCTTACTAAGACAACCTAGAATGACAACGGCCATTATAGGGAATCTTCCAGTTAGACAAGATGGCTCATTTAACAGTACACTTGAAAGTAAGAGTCCTCAAATCAAACAAACAGAATGGGATACCTATTTTAATTGGTATGCCTCCAAAAGGCTTCAAGAGTCCCAGAGAGCTTCATTGAAAGATTCATCGCAAAAGGGTAATAAGAAAGTAAAGACACGAGAGGTACCTAAAACAAAAGACTACAAGACTGATGTGACCCCTACTACTCCCCTCTGTCCTCCTTTACCTGAGCACCCACATTCTGCTAATCCTCTGTCTGAATTGCCTTTCCACTCTGAAGAGACTATAGAACTGTAAACAAAAGTCTGCCAAGTTAGTGGCCTCACAGATACCCCGTATCTATTCTCAAAGGAAGGTCACCAAATGGCCCCTCTCAGGGTTGGTGAGACTCTGAGGGAGTCTCTGGTAAACTGATACCAATTATTCCCTTAAGCAGCCAAGGGGACACTAAAACTACGATTAACAGAAACCCCTGTTAAATTCTGATAGATACCAGAGCTATACTCTAAATACCTCATGCTCCAGAGCCTCCAGAAGGGATCCTGGAAAAACTGGCAGAAGCTGGTGAAGGATGAGAATTCTTACCACAGTCAGGTCTCCCAGATCTCTGTAGTGCCTGGTCAAGAGAGGAAAATAAAATTTCATGTTGTCCTTTCTTTTCCAAATTCAGGCTTTTTTGATTTTGGTTTTGGGGTACCTATTTTTTTTTTTTTTCGGTACACAGGCCTACTCACTGTTGTGGCCTCTCCCGTTGCGGAGCACAGGCTCCGGATGCACAGGCTCAGCGGCCGTGGCTCACGGGCCCAGCCGCTTCGCGGCACATGGGATCCTCCCGGACCGGGGCACGAACCCGTGTCCCCTGCATCGGCAGGCGGACTGTCAACCACTGCGCCACCAGGGAAGCCGTGGGGTACCTATTGGTTGTCAATTCTTCTCTCCCAGGGACAGCTATTTTCTTCTGTTTGTCTCATTTTGTGTTGAGAACTTGACTTGGCAACCATCAGGTTGGGGCCCCCAAAATATGGCCAGGCAGAAACATGGGCTTGTAGTGTAAGCCCTGACAGTTTTCTTCTTTTTTGCAATACAAGTGGCTGACTTAAGCTTTGATTGCCAAGGCATCCATTTCAAGGGGCAGCCCTTTCAAAGAAGGTTATCTCAGCTGAACACAGTACCAACCACACAAGTAGATAAAGAGCCAGGCCACCTCCACTCACTGAGGCTCCTTTGTTTTAGAGATTTTGGTAGATTTAAATAACTGACCAATTGGTCTACATGGTTTTTGTTTTTTTCCATCCTGTCCTTTAAATTTCTGCTCTTATGTTTTAAATTCACCAATAAAGGGTGAGCCCCCAAAACCCTAGGACCCACCCTCAGCCCCAATAAAAGCAGAACCCCAGGCCCACGTGCAGTCTCTGTCTCCCCATGACCTTGCTGTGTGGCCCCAGGTGTGCTGTGTAATTTCCAGGTGTTATAAGTGATGAGCCTCTGTTTTTTTCAAAGTTTCCCGATGGTTATTGCTGAAGGGCATCTGGCAATCATTATAAGAACCACAAGAGCTGGTCCAACCACAACACTGGTTGTTGGTAGGCTGAGATCAGCACAAAACAGGGTTGTACCCCATTGGCTTCTGGGGTTCTGCTGACTTTTGCCAGCTCTCAGGGGAATTGTCTAAGTCTTCTTTCTCGTGGCTATCTCTGCGAGTCACTCTGGACCTTGGGAGGGCTCGTATCTTTTGTACCGTCTTTCAGGACACCCTTGGGTTCATGGGGTTGTTCAATACTGCCAGAAATATTTACTATTTTTCCCAGCTGAAACTTGACAAGATATTTGAAAGGATTTTTTTAAAGTAGCCCTATGGTCAGAAGTCGGTCAGATTGGAAACTGATATTCAGAGCCTGATAGGACCTTTTTTTTAAGGCCTTCTCCCCTAAGCTGAATGAAAGAAAATACTCCAAAAAAAAAAAAAAAATCTACAAACGTAGAACATAGAGTTCTTTTGATTTGTATCTTAGTTAAAGATTTCCCTGATATAAAGAAGCAAAATGAAGATAATGTATAGTTGGATGGGTGGGTCAACGCTTTGAGATCATTCAGGCTGCAACCCAATTCTTTGAGGAATTAAAAACAACTGTCCTGGGACTTCCCTGGTGGTGCAATGGTTAAGAATCTGCCTGCCAATGCAGGGGACACAAGTTCGAGCCCTCGTCTGGGAAGCTCCCACATGCTGCAGAGCAACTAAGCCCATGAGCCACCACTACTGAGCCCTCATGCCACAACTACTGAAGCCTGCGTATCTAGAGCCCGTGCTCCACAACAAGAAAAGCCACCACAATGAGAAGCCCGCGCACCGCAACGAAGAGTAGACCCCGCTCACCGCAACTAGAGAGAGTCCGCGCACAGCAAGGAGGACACAACACAGCCCAAAATTAATTAATTAATTAATTAGGAAAAACTGTCCTTGTCCTGTAAGATCAGAAGTGCAGCTCTAGAAAAAATGTAAAGCCAACCTATCCTTTTTACCAATTCCCAAACCTCCCCATTCATCTCAAAAAGCTTGTAGGTATCATAAAATTCTAGATATAGAAAATAAAAGTCCTTCTTGGAGGAACTTGCACTCTTTCCGTGTGCCATTTCTTTGAAATTCAAACTTCAGAGAAGTAATCCTTACTAGGAAAAAAAAAAAAGGAAAGGCTATTTGGAAACTACATACATGAAAATTTTCAGTCTTCACAAATATTAGTAAAAAATTTAAGCCATCTGAGCAGGTAGTTTTAACTTATTCCACCTGTCAGAAACACAATTTTGACCCAACTGTTCTTTTATAAACCACTGAGTTTTGTATTATCATAGCTGTTTCATGGCTAAAATTTTAAAATGAAAGTTGTAAGACTTCTGTTTGCATCTGTCTGTATGTTTATGTATGTCTATGTATATATGTTATAATACATACATACATAGGTTTTTTTCTACCTTCAGGTGGTACTGCCAAAATTAATTTGTAACGAGCTCTACTTAATTGGCCTAAAGAAATTTAAGCATTTATATAAATCAACTATACGCTCAGTAATACAGAAATTAACCCAAATGTTTGCCAAGGTAACATGATGTAAGATAAGCTTCTGTAAAATAAAGCTAGTTTAAATTTGTTGGTTTAATTCAAACAGGCATGTCTTCAGAGTTACCAGCATTAAATACAATACTTTTATTTTACCTAGGTTTACTAAAAGTCAAATAAGCTCACTTTATCTCTGTTAGAGAATTTGTCAGCAAGAAAGCTAACTTATGATGATGGTTAGCTGTTTAATGTCTCTTAATTTGTCATGAGGAATCGAAACATAAATGTTCAGAACAAGTAAATTAAATATATGTAAATACGATACAAGTTTGTAAGTGAACTTTTCAACAATTTTTATGTGTTATGGTTCATCTACTTAAAAATAGTTTCCAAAATTATTTTGGTTATTTGAATCCTAAAGTTACACTAAGGTAACTTAAATGATGGATATTTGTTGACTATCTAGATCATTTCCAAGTAAGATAAAATTCTGAAACATTAAGTACTGAACATAAGTTTATCCACTTTTGACTTCCTTTTACAGAGGAACTAAAGATATTTTGATCTCTTAGTAAACATGGTTTGTGTCACATTGAAAAAATGTACTATGAGGAAGAATATGTTTCTCAAAATTAGGAAATGTGTTTGCAAATTTGCCAATCCACAGAATTGGCAAGTGACAGTGCACAATTGCTTACTTTTTAGTTTTCACTAGGAATCAAGGGATTCTTAAGGATAACAATTATAATTAATATAAAACTACTAGAAATAATAAGGGAAACATTTCTATGCAAGACATGGAGATGTGTTTTTGTTAGGGAAAAAAGAGTAGTTTTGTCCTAAAGTAAAATGTTTATTTCAGAATGAGAAAGAGGAAAAAAAAAGAAAAAAGAAAAAACAGGACAAAACTAGAATGTATATAAAAAGTTGGAGAATATTTGTGGAAAAGGATTCTTGGAAAAGAAATTTTGGGTGTAGTCAAGCAGGAAGGTGTGGCTAAGATCGGAATGGATCTATTTAACTTTTTTTTAAATGAATTTTAATATCAAAAAGTATCCTGGGGCAAAATTAGACTTGGTCTTCTGTCTTAAAAAAAACAAAGTTTTATTGTACTATTGGTCTGCTCTTAATATAAAAGGCTGTGAAAGTTTATTATTATTTTTTTTTAATCTTTCTGATAATCTACCTGGAAAGCAAATATTTTGCGTCTTACCAAAATAATTTCCTGTGCTTCATGTTGCCTTTATCAGGTCATTGACTACTTAAGAAAACACAGTCTTCTCAATATTAAAAGAGCTAAGTTTTGTTCATAACTATGCAACCTTCTGCATTTGCCTTTAAAATCTTTTATTGTCACTTTAGTTAAATAGATAATTATTATTTCATAATGATCTGTGATCCTATTTAGTCAAATGTTCAAACCTTTTGTCATTTTCACACGTTCCCAAAATCAAATTCTAAATGCAGCGTTTTTTACCTCAGAGTTAACACCGAGATTTCCCAGAGACCCCCTTGGAATTCTCAAGGGATTTGTCTCTCAGCTTGTAAAGGAGAGATGTTGAACTAATTAGATTTATTTGGTATGCTAAATTACATGGGAAGCATTGTCAAATAAGCGATGATAAACCTTCTTAGGTTATATGTGTATGGATATATGTTACTGATACAGGTAATCCAGAAATTGTTTAAAGATTCTAGAATTGTGTCAATACACTCAGTGTCCAATTATCATCCTAACTTATTGTATAACACAGAATTAACTACATTTCCTTATCAAATGAATTATCAGATTTTTATCCATGGGCATTTTAAGTCTTTTGTCATTAACAGACAGTTATTATTTTACTCTAATGCTTTTGCAAAAGTGAGACTCATGGAAAGGACTCTACCAAGAATCCTTGACCACTGACACTGCTACCAAATTACAAGGTATCTAATCTTGCATGCATATTTCACAACTGAAAAAGGGTCCACCTGACACGTGGTCCTGTACAAATGCTCAAAATCAAGTTTACTTGAATGAGAAGCTGCTGATTTCATGAAGTAGAATGCTTCCACCCGAGACTTTGGAACAAGAATCCTGGTCCTTTCACTCTCATCATGAAATACCTTCTCCCCTTTGTACCTACTTCTCCACTCTTCTTTTTCTTTCTGTCACTTGTAAAGATAATGCTAGCATCTGTATTTCTGGGGCTTTTGCAAAGGGGAAGACCTATTTGATTATTGGGTTTGCCTCCAAAGACCCCAGTTGGTCTATGATGCTGGTGATTTTGTAGTCTGCCTGTTACAAACGTCTCCCTGATTTCCAATGCCTCAGTTTCTCTGGACCAAATGAAATACCCTCTATATCCTGTTAGACTGTTAACCTTGACCCTGTAAGTCAATTTCTCTGCATCCAGTTAACAACTAATACAAAGAGAAATCAGAACAACTAACAGAAAGAGAAATCAGAACAATACTCTCCGTGCAGTCTACAGACCCTTAACTCTTAAATCATAACTCATCTGACCTCCAGGGCTTGGCTGATCACTCTGCACTCCTATTCCAATATTCTCCACCATGGAATACCTCTTTTGGTAGTGCCATCTGTGCTCCTCCCAGGTTTATAGTGCCCCTTCATTCATGGGAAGCTCAATGTTTAAGTAATTGGGAAATGGTGGGACACTATGGTCTGAGCTAACTCTTTATGTCTCTGACTGTCCACAATCAAACCAAGGCTTCGCGTTGGGCTGCTCCTCTCAACTAAAATTACAGATCAATTGAGAATTACCGGGAGGCATTCCTGTTTCAAAATTTGCTTCCTGTGGCAGATACCTACTTCCCTGATTAGCAGGAAGTGTAAATGAGGCTGTGATCAGGAACCTCTCCTTAACTCTTAAAGTTATCACAGAAGCTACTGGCAAAGCAATAGCTGCCTGACAATAATCTGTAGACCCTCTGGCCAAAGTTGTTCTTGTAATAGAATAGGCCTTGATTATCTTTTAGACCGAAAGAAGGTGTCTGTGCTCTAGCCAACACCACTTGCTGTACTTGGAGTCACACTTCTGGGGAAGTTGAAACTCAGCTACCTAAGATTACTGAAAAAGCCACTTGGCTTAAGAAAGTGTCTCCTACGACAAAAACTTGCCAGAAAGTGGGCATAGATGGAAACTACCTCAACATAATAAAGGCCATATATGACAAACCCACAGCAAATATCATTCTCAATGGTGAAAAAATGAAAGCATTTCCTGTAAGATCACAAGACAAGGATGTCCACTCTTGCCACTTTTATTCAACATAGTTTTGGAAATCCTAGCTGCAGCTAGGACTTTTTCAGAGAAGAAAAAGAGACAAAAGGAATCAAAATTGGAAGAGAAGAAGTAAAACTGTCATTGTTTGCAGATGACATGATACTATACTATACTGAAGTATACTATACCTGAAGATGCTACCAGAAAGCTACTAGAGCTCATCAGTTAATTTGGTAAAGATGCAGGATACAAAATTAATACACAGAAATCTCTTGCATTCCTAAACACTAACAATGAAAGGTCAGAAAGAGAAACTAAGTAAACAACCTCACTTACCATCATATCAAAAAGAATAAAATACCTAGGAATAAACTTACCTAAGGTGGCAAAATATCTGTATTCAGAAAATTATAAGATACTGATGAAAGATCAAAGATGACACAAACAGAGAGATATGCCATGTTCTTGGATTGGAAGAATCAATATTGTCAAAATGACTATACTACCCAAAGCAATCTACAGATTCAATGCAATCCCTGTCAAATTACCAATGGCATTTTTCACAGAATTAGAGCAAAAATTTTACAATTTGTATGGAAACACAAAAGACCCTGAATAGCCAAAGCAATTCTGAGAAAGAAAACCAGAGCTGGAGGAATCAGGTTCCCTGACTTTGGACTATACTACAAAGCTATAGTCATCAAAACAGTATGGTAGGGCTTCCCTGGTGGCGCAGTGGTTGAGAGTCTGCCTGCCGATGCAGGGGACACGGGTTCGTGCCCAAGTCTGGGAAGATCCCACATACCGCGGAGCGGCTGCGCCCGTGAGCCATGGCCGCTGAGCCTGCGCGTCCGGAGCCTGTTGCTCCACAACGGGAGAGGCCACAACAGTGAGAGGTCTGTGTACCGCAAAAAAAAAAAAAAAAAAAAAAAGTATTGTACCGGCACAAAACCAGAAATATAGATCAATAAAACATGCTGGGAAAACTGGACAGCTACATGTAAAAGAATGAAATTAGAACACTTCCTAATACCATACACAAAAATAAACTCAAAATGGATTAAAGACCTAAATGTAAGGCTGGATACTATAAAATTTTAGAGGAAAACCTAGGCAGAACATTCTCTGACATACATCGCAGCCAGACCTATTTTGATCCACCTCCTATAGTAATGAAAATAAAAACAAAAATAAACAAATGGGACCTAATGAAACTGAAAACCTGTTGCACAGCAAAGGAAACTATAAACAAAATGAAAATACAACCCACAGAATGGGAGAAAATATTTGCAAACAAAGCAACCTACAAGGGATTAATCTCCAAAATATACAAACAGCTCATGCTCCTCAATATCAAAAAAATAAACAACCCAATCAAAAAATGCATGGAAGATCTAAATAGACACTTCTCCAAAGAAGACACAAAGATGGCCAACAAGCACATGAAAAGATGCCCAACATCACTAATTATGAGAGAAATGCAAATCAAAACTACAATGAAGTATCACCTCACACAAGTCAGAATGGCCATGATCAAAAATCTACAAACAATAAGTGCTGGAGAGAGTGTGGAGAAAGGGCAACCGTCCTACACTGTTGGTGGGAATGTAAATTGGTACAGCCATTGTGGAGTACGAAGGTATGAAGTTTCCTTAGAAAATTAAAAATACAGCTACCATATCCCGCAATCCCACTCCTGGGCATATATCCTGAGAAAACCATAATTTGAAATGATACGTGCACCCCCAAATATTCATTGCAGCACTATTTACAATAGCCAGGACATGGAAGCAACCTAAATGTCCATCAACAGAGGAATGGATAAAGAAAATGTGGTACATATATACAATGGAATATTACTCAGCCATAAAAAAGGAACAAAATAATGCCATTTGCAGCAACATGGATGGACCTAGAGATTGTCATATTTCGTGAAGTAAGTCAAACAGACAAAGACAAATATATGATATCACTTATATGTGGAATCTAAAAAAATGGTACAAAAGAACTTATTTTCAAGACAGAAATATAGTCACAGATATAGAAAACAAACTTATGGTTACCAGGGGGAAAGTGGTGGGGGGTGCTGAGGGATAAACTGGGACGTTGGGATTGACATCTACACACTACTATATATAAAATAGATAACTAATAAGGACCTACTGTACAGCACAGGGAACTCTTCTCGATATACTGTAATAACCTATATGGGAAAAGAAGCTAAAAAAGAGTGGATATATGTATATGTATAACTGATTCACTTTGCTGTAGAGCAGAAACTAACACAACATTGTAAATCAACTGTACTCCAATAAAATTTTTTTAAAAAATTGTCTTCTTCAATGCAGTCTTTCTTTGATCTATTTGATCTAAGTTGTTTTGGGCCATGGGGACTGTGGCTTTGGAGTGGGAATTATTCTGCTTATAGTCATTTTAATAGTCTCCCTGGTGTGCTGTGTTGTCTCAAAAGCTTTAAGTGCAAATATGTAGCCACTGGCAATGAGACAAATGATCTCCCTTTGCCTAGAATGTCAAATATGAGATGAAGAAAACAGCCAACTAAGGGACTGAGACCTCCATATACTAAACCTATGGAGAGAGTCAACCTGACTCCAACATCGACAAGAAGTGATAGCTCAGAGTGGGGCTAATACCTTACATTTTGATATTGATCTCTCAATTGCAACTGAAAGTTTGATCAAAATGGGGGGAATTGATACAGTTAATTAGTATACTGGGATCCACAAAAATGTCAGCTGCCCCAGTGGCCTGCCACATCACAGATTTAAACCTAAGTTAGCCTGCACTTACAGAAAACACCTATCAAGGAAAACTAAAATACATCAACTAGAATTTTCAAACTCAAATCTAACTAGCTTACCTTTTCCTAGAAAATAGGACTTTCCAGACTTATAGGAAAATACCTGCCCTCCTAGCCAATCATGCCTTGTTTTCACATTGCCTCTTATAATTCCCTATAAAACTCACTCTTGGGGGCTGCCCTGGTGGCGCAGTCATTAAGAATCCACCTGCCAATGCAGGGGACACGGGTTCGAGCCCTGGTCCACGAAGATCCCACATGCCACAGAGCAACTAAGCCCATGCACCACAACTACTGAGCCTGTGCTTTAGAGCCTGTGAGCCACAACTACTGAGCCCACGTGCCACAACTACTGAAGCCCGTGAGCCTAGACACTGTGCTCCTCAACAAGAGAAGACACTGCAATGAGAAACCCGCGCACCACAACAAAGAGTAGCCCCCGCTCACCGCAGCTAGAGAAAGCCCACACGCAGCAACGAAAGCTAACGCAGCCAAAATAAATAAATAAATAATAAATTTATTAAAAAAGAAAACAACTCACTCTTGTCCAAAATCCCTCAGGAAATGTGCTCCACTTCTTGTGAGGCACTATACACCCCCAATCCAAAGACTGCTTTTCCTTGGATAAAAATCATCAAACTTGTTCTTTAATTGTTTTAGTTTTGTCATTTGAAAAGACAAAAGCAAAGAGCAATATATAGTTTACACACTAAGAGACCAAAATTAATAGTATGTAAGCATATGAATGCTGCCTATGGAGGAAGCACTTTACATATATTACCTCTAATACTTACAATTTTGGAAGGTAAATTACATCATCCTCATTTGCACGCAAACTATTGAGAGACAAACTGATGCGTATTAAAAATTTTTTAAGAGTTTATCTGAGCAAAACTCAATTCCAATTGGGCAGTGATGAACTGAAAGTGGTTAGGAGTGCTCCACAAATAGGAACTTGGAGAAAGACTTTTTAGGGAAAAGGTGACAGCAACGCAAGGAAATTATTTGATTAGCTATAGCTTAAGCATTTGCATTATTTGGAAAAGAGTAGTTGGCTGTTTGTAATTCATTGTGAAGGGGAGCAGAATATGCCACTCCAAAATATGCTTCTTTGGCATAAGAATTATCTTGATCTGGTTATTTTTAAGAAATAGCAGACACTGGAAAAGTTCTAACTGAGAAGTTACCTGTTGTAAGGAAAATGTACACTTATAAGGGAAATCTCCACTATAAGGGTGTCTATATACACCAGGAAGAGAAGGATGACTCTAAATCACAAGAAACTCTTATTCGTGGAGAAGACACAGACTTAAATCTGCATAACAACCTTATTCTTTACTGCGCTTTTCTTGATAACCTCCCAAAACTGGCTCCCCCAACTCCAAAATCTTTCTTTTGCCTTTAGCAGAAGATAGTATTTAAGGTGATGGCGCTGGCCATTTCAGGTAGTCACTCAGTTTTCCTGGGTATCTCCCATGTATACAGGAGTTATGCCTATTATTAAAATTCTGTCTGTTTTTCTCCTGTTAATCTATTTTTTTTTTAATTAGGGTGGGGGGAGATCTCAGCCAAGACCTTAGAAGGGTAGAGGGAAAACTATTTTTCCTCCCTGGCAGAACCAAAACAGAAAGAGGAGTCTTTCTTTCCCATCAGAGCTGGGAGAAAAAACAAACAAACAAACAACAACAACAAAACTAAAGAAAGAACAAAGTACAAGATGTTTCTAAAAGAAAGTGATTATAAATATAGGGGCACACTATTTATTCAAAACTGAAATATGCCAATGAGAAAGGAGAATTCTTTAAAAGGAACGGCTTGATTTAAAATGTATATGTCTGGGGCTTCCCTGGGGGCGCAGTGGTTGGGAGTCTGCCTGCCGGTGCAGGGGACACCGGTTCGTGCCCCGGTCCAGGGGGGGTCCCATGTGCCGTGGGGCAGCTGGGCCCATGGGCCGTGGCCGCTGGGCCTGCGCATCCAGAACCTGTGCTCCGTGACGCAAGAGGCCACAGCAGTGAGAGGCCCGTGTACCACACACACACACACACACACACAAAAGTATATGTCTGTATGTATATGTATAACTGATTCACTTTGTTATAAAGCAGAAACTAACACACCACTGTAAAGCAATTATACTCCAATAAAGATGTAAAAAAATAATAAAATAAAATGTGTATGTCTGAAGTAAAAGCCTATCTAGGCACAAAATAAAAAACTGCTTTAAACTCAAATACAAATAGAAAAATTATAAAGCAGCCAGAGGAGAAAACACATTCCTTCAAAGAAGCAACAAGATTTACCCCAGACTTCTCAACAGGCAGTATGGAAGTCAAAAGACAATATAATGATATTTTTTCAGTGTTGAAAGAAAACAAAAGTGTCAACCTAGAAAATCTGTATCCAGTGAAAATATCCTTAAAAAGTGAAAGAAAAATAGAAACACTTTCATCCCCCAAAAATAAAATAAAATAAAATGTATATGTCTGGATATAGGAAATGTATGAATAACTCAAAAGTCAGAAAAGTCCAGTGATTAAGAGTATGGATTTTGTAGACAGGCAGACACAGATCAAAAGCCTCATTCTTTACCAGCTGTGTAATCTTAGGCATATTAATCTTCCCTTCTAAGCTCCATTGCCTCATCTGTAAAATGGAGATTACTACTTACCATATAATGCTGTGAAGATTAAATGAGAAAATCCATAAATTGTGCTGTTAATAAATAAAATTCAACACAGTAAATTTTAAATATCTTATTGGCTTTATTCAATAATTCATGAATCAGGCAGCTTGCAACCTAGCAGATAGAAAGGAGTTCTGAGGAGCTGTACAAAATGAAAGACTTTTATAGGCAGATAGGAGCAGGAACAAGGAAGTTGTACTAGGCTAAAAAAACAGATTGGTTATGGCAGGGTTACTTTCCTTTAAGGGATGGCAAGGGTCTATCAGGCAGATTACCTAACTGGTGCGCTTATTAGGCAATTCCTGATTGACGGGTTTAAGATTCCATTTCTGGGAGAGCCAAAACTGCAGTAAGTCTCAGTTTCATGATGTGGTATTTAGCATAAGTGATTCCATTTTGGGCCCGTTGTTTGTAACAATGTTTCATACAGAATCTGGCAAACAAATTTAGTCTTTATCATTACTGTTAAAAGACTAGGAGATGATGAAAGAAATTGCAGATGACACAAACCAATGGAAAGATATACCATTCTCAGGGATTGGAAGAATCAATATTGTTAAATAGCTCATACTACCCAAGGCAATCTATGGATTCAATGCAATCCCTACTAATATATCAATGGCATTTTTCACAGAACTAGAGCAAATAATTCTAAAATTTGAATGGAAACACAAAAGACCCTGAACAGCCAAAACAATCTTAAGAAAGAAGAACAAAGCAGGAAGCATCACACGCCCTGATTTCAAACTATACTACAAAGCTATAGTCATCAAAACAATATGATACTGGCACAAAAACAAACATATAAATCATTGAAACAGAATAGAGAGCCCAGAAATGAACCTATACCTACATGGTCAATTAATCTATGACACAGGAGGCAAGAATATACTATAGGGAAAAGACAGCCTCTTCAGTAAGTAGTGTTGGGAAAACTGGATATCTATATGCAAAATAATCAAACTGGACTTTTTCACACCATATACAAAAAAAAAAAAATACAAGATGGGTTAAAGAATTAACTGTGGGAAGAGATATGGGAACATATGTATATATATAACTGATTCATTTTGTTGTGAAGCTGAAACTAACATACCATTGTAAAGCAATTATACTCCAATAAAGATGTTAAAAAAAAAAAAAAGAATTAACTGTAAGACACAAACCATAAAAATTCTAGAATAAAACATAGGTGGTACACTCTTTGACATCGGTCTTAGCAATATTTTTTTTGATATGTCTCCTCATGCAAGGGAAACAAAGCAAAAATTAACAAATGGGACTACATCAAACTAAAATCTTTTGCACAGCAAAGGAAACTATCACCAAAATGAAGAGGCTACCTACCAAATGGTAGAAGATATTTGCAAACAATGTATCTGACAAGGGTTAACATCCAAAGTATACAAATAACTCATACAACTGCACAACAAAAACAAAAAAAACAAACCAATTAAAAAATGGCAGAGATGGGACTTCTCTGGTGCTGCAGTGGTTAAGACTCTGCACTCCAAATGCAGGGGGCCCAGGTTTGATCCCTGGTCGGGGAACTGGATCCCACATGCATGCTGCAACTAAGAGTTCACATGCCACAACTAAGGAGCCAGTACAACCAAATAAAAATAACTAAATAAATAAATATTTAAAATAGCAGAGGACTTGAATAGACATTTTTCCCAAGAAGACTTACAGATGGCCAACAGGCACATAAAAAGATGCTCAACATCACTAATCATCAGGGAAACGCAAATCAAAACCACAATGAAATATCACCACACACCTATCAGAATGACTACTATCAAAAGACAACAAATAACAAGTGTTGCTAAGGATGTGGAGAAAAGAAAACCCTCATACACTGTTGGTGGTAATGCAAATTGTGCAGCCACTATGGAAAACAGTATTTGAGGAGATTCTTCAAAAAATTAAAAACAGAACTACCATATGATCCAGCAATTCCACTCCTGGGTATTTGAAGAAAATGAAAACACTAATTGAAAAGTTATATGCACCCCTACATTCATTGCAGCATTATTTACAAAGCCAAGATATGGAAGCAACATTAGTGTCCATCTATAAATGAATAAATTAAAGAAGGTATGATGTATATACACAATAGAAGATTACTCAGTCATTAAAAGAAAAAGAAACCTTACATTTGTGACACCATGGATGGACCTAGAGAGTATTATTCTGAGTGAAATTAGTCAGAGGAAGACAAATACTATATAACTTCACTTATATGTGGAATCTACAAAGCAGGACAAAAGAACAAACTTAATAGAGTCAGAGACACAGAGAACAGACAAGTGGTTGCCAGAGGGGAGTGGGGGTGCCAAAGAGAGAAATAGATGAGGGAGACTAAGAGGTACAAATTTCACTTGCAAAATAAATGAGTCATGGATATGAAAGGTACAGTGTGGGCCATATAGTCAGTTAAAAAAAAAAAAAAGACTAGGAGAATCTAGTACACTGCTTCCAGTGGGGGATGGTGTTCACGGACCCACTTTGGGAAGGACAGATAAATGCTAGAAACTCAATTGACCCCACTCTAGATACTCTCGGATTCCAGCCACTTGAATTAGAAGCTGCTTTTTTCTTTGTTTCTCTGCTTGGTTGGGTTCTGTTTCTCTTCTTCTTAATATACTGATCACTCTTTCAGCAGATCTCTGTAATTGGTTTATCAGTCCTTTCTAGGGTTTCCTTGTTACAGCCACTTCCTCAAGAGCTGAGACACCCAGGCAACAGAAGCCTAGACACCGAGGCAACACTACAATCAACTGCTGACCCCCAAAGGAGGAGGATGTCTGGAAGGAAAGGCAACCACAGAAGGGAAGAGGGGGAAAAAAATGATGGAGTTATAGAGCTCTGGTTTGAAGGGGCTCAGCCAGGTCCACACACTAGCATCAACACAGTCCAGCCTGAAAACTTCCTTTAGGAATTCAGGTCTCTGCGTTAAAGCATTGTCGCTTTTAACAGCCTTTTAGAAATGCAAATACCCTAAGCTATGTTGATCATTAACTTCAGAGTGAGGATCTGCTCACCAGTCACTCTTTTTCAGAACAGCAGAGTGCTGAAGAATTTTGATGAAAGGAGAGAGAAATAATATGAGAGAGGAAGGGCTATTTCTCAGGAAGCAAAGACCCATGACAAAGTGAGGGGCTTAGACAACAGAGGGCTATTTATCTCTGAGGACCTAGGTTAGGAAGGGAGAGATGAGAGCAGATTTCAGAGCCATCTTTGCCACAGTGTGGTATTGGGCAAGGCACTTTGCTTCTCTGGACCTCAGTGAAATGAGGGGAATGGACAGGATGCTCTTTATCAGAAATGACTTTTGCAAATATTTTCTCCCAGTGTGTGGTTTGTCTTATTCTCTTGACAGTCTTTTGCAGAGCATACGTTTTAAATTTTAATAGTCAAGTATCAATTATTTGTTTCATGAATCATACTTTTTATGTTGTACCTAAAAAGTCATTGTCATACCCAAGGTCATCTAGATTTTTCTCCTTTGTTACCTTTTTTTAATATAAATTTATTTATTTATGGCTGCGTTGGGTCTTTGTTGCTGCGTGCGGGCTTTCCCTAATTGCATTGAGCGTGGCCTACTCTTCGCTGTGGAGCACGGGCTCTAGGCGTGCAGGCTTTAGTAGTTGTGGCTCGCGGGCTCTAGAGCACAGGCTCAGTAGTTGTGGAGCACAGGCTTAGTTGCTCCGCAGCATGTGAGATCTTCCCAGACCAGGGCTCGAACCTGTGTCCCCTGTCCTTTGTTATCTTCTAGGAGTTTTATAGCTTTGCATTTTACATTTAAGTCTATGATCTATTTCGAGTTAATTTTTGTGAAGTGTGTAAGGTTGGTGTCTAGATTTTTCTTTTTTTTTTTTGCTTGTGGATGTCCAGCTGTTCCAGCACCATTTGTTAAAAAGACTTGGGCTTCCTTGGTGGCTCAGTGGTTGAGAGTCCGCCTGCCAATGCAGGGGACACGGGTTCATGCCCCGGTCCGGGAAGATCCCACATGCCGCAGAGCGTCTAGGCCCGTGAGCCATGGCCGCTGAGCCTGCGCGTCCGGAGCCTGTGCTCCACAGCAGGACAGGTCACAGCAGTGAGAGGCCCGCGTACCACAAAAAAAAAAAAAAAAAAAGAAAATTCAAGCAAGAGAAACTGTATTAGAGATGATCTAGATGTTAGCACTAACTATAAGTATATGTTAAAGGCTTTGGTAGAAAACATGGACAACATGCATGAACAGATGGGGAATTTCAATAGAGAGAAACTATAAGAAGAGTCACATGAAAATATTAGAAAATGTTAAAACATGGTAAGAGAGACGCAGAATATGTTCAATAGGCTCATCAGTAGACTCCATACAGCTGAGAAATAATCAGTGCATTGAAGATGGATTCACAGAAATTACCCAAACTGAAATTCAAAGGAAAAAATGTGAAAAAAGAAAGAAAATAGAGCATCTAAGAAGTGTGAAATAATTATAAATTGGTATAATGTATGTGTAATAGAAATCCCAAAGAAGAGAGAAAAAACAGGGCAGAATAAACATTTTAAGAGATAATGGCCAAGAGTTTTTCAAACATAATAGAAGTTATCAAACCATAGATCCAAGAAGCTGAAAGAACTATAAGCAGACTAACTACATGCACACGCACACCACCTAAACACATAATATCCAAACTCCTGAAACCAGAGATAAAGAGAAAAATAATCAAAACACCAATAGATCTTACTTTTTAAAAATCTTAGAGAGCTATGTTATCAGTGCCACCACCATAGCCAGCCACCAAAGGCATAACTGCTGCAGAGGCTGTATTAGCATAAATGTGAAGACATTTAAATCTTTCTCTTGACCAACTCACAATCGTCTAGAAGGTTTAAAAAGAACATTTTTTTAAGAAATGGAAATGAGAAAAAGAAGAACGTCAGAACCCAGTTTCTAAAGCATGCCATACAACAATGTCCTTCCAAAATAGGTGGGAACCTCAGTGGTGTCTAGACCTCGTTTTCTAGTCTTCCCTTCAAGATGAAAATTTTAGGTCATCTCCTCAGGCTCCAGGGGGCTGCTCTGCAATCTTCCTTATCTCTTGCCTTGAAGACGAAGTATGTTTTCTTTCTGAATCTCCAAGCTTCCTCCCATGAGTTGTCCTAGATGTTGCCTTGGGTCCTGCCACATAAAACTCTCCCTTCATTCCAAGCCCAGGGAGTACTCAAAATCCTCTCGCTTCTCTAAGAAACAACTTATGAACCCCAGTGGCAGAATGTATCATTGCAGTTTGCAGAGCCAAAATACTTTGATGTTGTACAGCATCTCTTTCATCAAGACAGGGTTCTTCTGCTGCCCCTCTGATGCCTCATTACTTTCTCTGAATGCTCCTCTATCTTCACCCACCCATTAAATATTGGTGCTTGTTCATCTCTCTGTCTTCAGTGTACTTTTCTCTCCTCCAGTGATTTTCTAAATGGGGAGAGACTGCCCCAGGGGGTATATCAGAATAGGAAGGGGAAAGAGAGGTAGAGGTGTAGTTTGAAAAGATTATTCAGCATTGAGATACAATTTTATACTTGCAATTTGACAAATCAATTTTGAAACTTAAGAAAAAATTAAAGGAAGATGAAAAATTTTATGTTTAAAAGGGTTGAGAATAAACTTTTTAAAATTGGGAAACATGATCTTGTATATTTCTCAGCTCTTCTAAATGATTTTACCCACACACATAGCTTCTACTAGACCAGTGGTCCTCAACTAAGAGAGGGATGTTGTATGACCCAACGCAGCCAAAAATAAATAAATAAATTTATTAAAAACAAAAGAAAACCTTGTTTATTCTTCACCATTTACTACCCACAGCCCAACACCCCCCCCCTTGTCAATTCTTCACAAAATTGTTGTTTCATTGTCTGAAAGGTATAAAAGCTTCCTGCTCTGATTACTTCTTTGAGTCTCATATCTTAGTGGAGCTCCCATACACACATATGAATGTACCAAATTAAATTTATTTTTCCCCTGTTAATGTGTCATGTCAATTTAATAATTTTTTTTTTTTTTTTTTTTTTTTTTGTGGTACGCGGGCCTCTCACTGCTGTGGCCTCTCCCGTTGCGGAGCACAGGCTCCGGACGCGCAGCCTCAGCGGCCATGGCTCACGGGCCCAGCCGCTCCGCCGGCATGTGGGATCTTCCCGGACCGGGGCACGAACCCGCGTCCCCTGCATCGGCAGGCGGACTCTCAACCACTGCACCACCAGGGAAGCCCTCAATTTAATAATTTAACAATTAGGTTAGTCAAAGACCCTAGAGGGGAAGAAGGGGAAGATCCCTCATCCAGCACTAAAAGATACCGCCTGCTGAAACTAAGACCTGGCACAGCCAAATAAATAAATAAATGAATATTAAAAAAACAAAAAACAAAAACTGAAAACCAAAATTGCCTAACAAATCAGGTCACTGCTCTGCTCAAAATCCTTCAGTGACTTCCCATCGCCTTCAGAATGATGTTCAGCCCTTCAAGATGACATCTAAACCCTTCAGGATGGCACATAACATCTGAGAGTGCACCTATCACTGCCATCCCCACCCCAATCCTATGTTCCACCAAATTTCTTGCTGTTCCCCCAATTTGCCATGTGTTGCCATATGTTCTCCCATGCTGTTTTCTGTGAACAGGGCTATTTTGCCAATTGGTGCTCCTTCCTCAAGACCAGACTCCTTCTCCATAAAACCATAAGTTGCACATAGCTAAACTCTTGTTTGCAAGAGGAGTCACCTAAGTTCTGCTGGCTCTCCAGCAGTGGCCCTGCCTCCACAAAGATCTCTCCCATTCATGAACACATGAAGCATGATGTGCCGTATTTTGGGTACCTTGACGTTGGGATAATGTCGTAGACTGACTTGTTTCATTTTTTTCTCGGCTTACAAAAGCAAGCTCTTTGCTGCCCTCTACTGCCCTCTTTTGAGACAAAGTGGATAATGTGAGTCTCTGCAGGACGAAATACCCAGTTTTCAAAAAAAGCTAAAGAAAGATTTGAGTGGTTTAACATAAGAAGCAGACAGCTAATGGGCTGGGGTAGTGGGAGTCAGGTTCAGGAGCAAGGAGAACCTGGGGATGCTCTTTTTTAAGCCACCTGCTCTGCTCTTGTTGCTTGAGTGACCCTTGACCTCAGACAATGGCATCAACGTCTTGCTTTCATTCACTTGCACTCTGGCTTTAGGCCCTTAGTGGTAAGGGCACAATTTGAAGCGGGAGTAGAAAACTAGGAATCAGATCTCAACATCTAGGGTCTGCTACTCAAATGGCTTAGAAGCTCCCCATCAGGGCTGCCTTGCCGTCTAACTGTATCAAATGCATGGTCTCCAGCAAGGCTAAAGATTCAGGAGGGTAGAAACACTCTCTTAAGCCAAACATGCTGAGAGTTGCTGGAAACTGTTCCTTGGGAGGGCTGAAACTGCCCTGCTCAGCAGCAAGTAAATATTTGATACGAACATTTGAAGAACTATAAATGAGGTTCGAAGTGATTCAAAATTATCATCTTGTCACTGGAAACAGACCTACCTCAAGGCCTTAGCAAATAAAGGAATCACTTCTATGGCTTCCAGTTAATTTCCTAAAGCACAGTTCAGCTCGAGGCCATGTCTCTAGTTCTAGCCCACACTTCTCCTTAGAGTTATCCAACGGATCCTGACCACTCCACTGGCATGTCCCATAGGCACCTCAAACTCAGAATAGCCAAACCTGAACTTATATCTCCCCACTCCATCCCACCTAAACTTCTCATCATATTTCCCACTTCAGGGAATGGCACCTCCTAAGCCAGAAATCTAGGTATCATTGTGGTTTCCTTACTCTCTTTCGTAACCCACATCCAACTTTGCCAGTTCTCCTTGCTAAATATACAAACCCGACTACCATTACCTTGGTCCCAAGCCATCTTCATCTGCCACCAGGACTATTGCAAGAGCCTAACTCATCTTTCTACTCCCAGTCTTACTCCCTCCAACCTCTTTATAAGCTGAAACCAGAGTAATGTTCAGACACACTAGAAATCAAAGAAATGCAAGTTAAAATGACGAGACCCCATTTTTCGTCTATTAATTGCTTAAGATTAAGAAAAAGAATGTGATTAAGTGGATTCTCATTGATTTCTTTTTTATTTTTTGGCTGCGTTGGGTTTTCTTTGCCGCATGCGGGTTTTCTCTAGTTGCGGTGAACGGGGGCTACTCTTCATAGTGGTGCGTGGGCTTCTCTTTGCGGTGGCTTTTCTTGTTGCGGAACACGGGCTCTAGGTACGCGGGCTTCAGTAGTTGTGGCTCGCGGGCTCTAGAGCGCAGGCTCGGTAGTTGTGGTGCACAGGCTTAGTTGCTCCGCGGTATGTGGGATCTTCCTGAACCAGGGCTTGAACCCGTGTCCCCTGCGTTGGCAGGCAGATTCTTAACCACTGCACCACCAGGCAAGTCCCTCTCACAGATTTCTGAATGCAGTGTAAACTAAAACAATTGTTTTGGAAAGAAATGTGGAAATACTATCAAAAGCTAAGAAATATGCATGCCTATGACATCGTAATTTCACTTCTGGGAAAATGGCCTTTGGAAAAATGCAAAAATATTTTTTAAAAAAAGAAAAAGAAAAACTGTTGTTCTTTGCAGCACTATTGAAAATAATGAAAATTAGAAAAAAACTAAAAATATCCAAAATCTGACTTTAGGTAAATCGCTCTGCAACTACATCACCTGGAGTCTCCCTGGGCACTGAGAGAGGTGTATGTATCAGTTAGGTGACTTTCTGCAGCAAGTACCGGGAAACTCCTCTCAGATGGCTTAAACAAGAAATATTTTTCTATATCACATATCAAGTTGTCTGAAGATAGGGCAGTTCGAGTGTTGGTTAATCTATAACTCAATAATGTCACCAGTCACCCAGATTTTTCTCTTTGTTTTGCTATCATTAGCATGTTAGCCACTTCCCTCATATAAGCAAGATGGCTACAGCAGCTCCCAGCATCACATCCTTAAACATCACCATCTTTAAAGACTGACAGAGAATTTATTACTTCTACGCCCCAGAATCCCCCCCCCCCCACAAGCAGATTGCCTCTGAGGGTTCATTGTCTAGAGCTGTATTACATGTTCAGTCCTAAGCCAATCACTGGCAAGGGAATTGGTTCTCAATGTATGACCAGCAGTATTAATATCATAATGTTAGAAATGCTAAGTCTGGGGCCCCACCAGAATCAGAAAATCTGACAGTGGGACCCACTAATTTGTGTTTTAACGAGTCCTCCAGATGACTCTGATGCAGCTCAAATATGAGAACCACTGACTTAGACTAACCAAAATCCACCTCCTGGGGCTAGGAAAAGGTCTAGCCTTCTCTAAAGCTCATGGCCACCATATATCTGAACAAAATCAGGTTCTGTCAGCCCGGAAGAAAGGGAGAAGTAGGCAAGGTCTGTACAGGAGAAAGCCCTGTTCTAGTGTTGATAATGAGTCTCTTAAGGATACAAGAAAGTCAATGGAGTAACACTGTCTCTCCCTTTCCACACACTCCTCAAAAATACATATTTTTTTAGTATGTTTTCTTCAATTAAAAAATGTGAGGGAGGGACTTCCCCGGTGGTCCAGGGGTAAAGAATCCTCCTTCCAATGCAGGGGACGTGGGTTCGATCCCTGGTCAGGGAACTAAGATCCCACATGCTGTGGGGCGACTAAGCCCGCACACCACAACTACTGAGCTTGCGTGGCTCAATGAGAGAGCCCATGTGCCGCAAACTACAGAGCCCAGGTGCCCTGGAGCCCACGTGCCACAACTAGAGAGAGAAAACCCGCATGCCACAACTAGAGAGAAGCCCACGCGCTGCAACTAAGACCGGACGCAGCCAAAAAAAAAAAAAAAAAAGTGAGGGAATTTCCTGGCAGTCCATTTCTTACCAACCAGGGTTCTTGGCCTTCCCCAACCAATAGAAATTAACGGCCAGACAAGAAATTCAGGCAAGGCTTAATCGGGGCCCCTGTTGCAGCAGGAGGGAGCAAGGACAAAGCCCGAGTGGGGGCGAGCTTGTTCCTTATATGGGGGGAGGGTAGGGGTGCATCCAGGGGTCAGGCCAAAGGGGTGGCTTAGGTGTTTCGCCCACCTCCTAGGTGGTGTTGTATGCAAGGAGCGTGCTCAGTACCCTGTTTTTGCTCCAGGCTCTTCAAAAGTGACAGTTGGACTTTTTGGTCTCTTTGTACATTTTGGGTCCAGAATTTGCCCCAACTGTGCATGCACATAGTTATTTTTAATCCCATACAGTTTCTTTGTATTTTGTTGCTTGACGAGAGGTGTGTCCAGGTGCAAGCATTGCAGCACTGCAGCAAAGGTCCCAGGTCCCAGCAAAGGGTCCCAGGTCCCAGCCTGTCTCATTCCCCCCTGAGAGGTTCTACACCCTTATTCTTAAGGGGTAAGGGGCCAGAGTTGTCTTCTTCTGAAACTCCTTCCTGCTGGACAGGGGCCACAGCCCTTAGCCTACCCTAGAGGTGTCGAAGTCCCTCACTGACTGTTCCAAGGACCTGTAGGGACCCGGGCCCCTTTCCGCTGGAATGGGCTGAATTCCCTGAGCCATCATGAGCCTTACTTCAAACTGTTGGAGGCTAAATGACACAAACTGAACCAAAAGGTTAAACAAACAAAGGCTAAAAAGGAGAAGAACATTGACAGCCATTAAAGGGCCTAGTAAGGGAGGGAACCAGGGTTAACTTTGGGCTTCCTTAACTGCTGGCCAGACAAGGGAGGCAAGATCATGAAGCCACTCTGCCTTGTTCGGCCAGAAGGTAATCAAGGTCCAGACGGTCGTCAAGAAACACACCAGCCAAGGAAACAAGAGAGGTCCCAAGCCTCATTAAGGCTTCACATAGGAGCCAACCCACTACATCATTTTACTTATCTGTTGATGGTGCCTGTCTTTTGAATAGGTATCTCAGATCTTCCACTGACTCACAGGTGTATTGTTCTGTTGTGACCTGAGGGGTTTCTGCAGGTAAAAGCTTTAGTCTGGACAAATGTACCCAACTAGATATCCCTTGCAGTCTGACAGCAGTGGGGGTGGTTAAAGTTACTTTATAGGGGCCCTTCCATTTTGGCAATAGTTGGTCTTCAAGGGGACCCCTCTTTCCAGGTGTTAAGAAGAACTTGGTCCCCAGGGTTTATTTGTGAAGGAACTGTTCCTTCCTCTGTAGTTTTAGTGGGAGCTGGCAGTGCCTTGTGGGCATAATCCTGGATTGCCTTCTGAACTTGTCCTAGATTAAGAATATATCTCAGGGCCTGGTTCACTTCCTCATCTAGTAGAATGTCAGTAGTAAGAAAAGGCCTCCCATAGGTCATTTTAAATGCGCTAAGCCTCAGGCCACTCCTCGGGGTTGGTCCAGGGTTCACGAGTTTTTTGGCAGAGGTTTGCTAAGGTTTTCTTTAAAGTATGGTTCATTTTCTCTACCTTCCCTGAAGACTGGGGGTGCCAAGAGGTGTGTAGCTCATAGATCCTATCCCTAGGGCCTTTGTGAGTCCCTGGGTGATTTGGGCTATAAAAGAGGGCCCGTTATCGCTCTGGAAGGACTTTGGAAGTCCAAACCGAGGAATTATTTCCTTTAAAAGGGACTTACAGACTTCCATAGCCTTTTCAGATCGGGTGGGGAAGGTTTCAACCCATCCTGTGAAAGTATCAACAAACACAAGAAGATATTTATATCCTGATCGTGGGGGCGTTTGGGTGAAATCTAACTGCCAGTCTTCCCCTGGATATGTCCCTCGGTGTGGATTGGCTTGAGTAACGAAAGGGGAATTGGATGGGTCTGTGGGTTATTACGGGCACATACATCACAGGCAAGCGTTACTTGTTTTTCTGTTCTTTTAAGCCCCGTCCCTGAAAAAGCCTTTTGCATCAAGTCCCATAGCGCATCCTCCCATAGTGGGTGGCATCATGTAAGCTCTTAGTGAGTTTCCATTGTTGGGCCTCAGGGATTAGAGCCTTAACCTCCTTTTTATACAAGCCTGTGCTTCCCTTCTCATAGCCCCATTTCTCAGCATTTTCTTGTTCCTGTGGGGAATACTGGGGAAGGCTAGGGAGTTCAGGGGGGCCAGTCAGTAGAGCCATAACTTGTTCAGGTTCCTGCAGTCGAGCTGCCTGTTTTGCTATTTGATCAGCTTTGCTGTTCCCTTGGCTCACAAAGGATCCGTCCCTCTGACGGCCCCTACAGCGGACTACTGCTACCTCGGTCAGAAGCTGCACTGCTTCTAAAAGAGCCAGAATCAAATCTTTAAGTTTTATGGGGGAATTTTTAGCAGTTAACATTCCTCTTTCTTTCCAAATGGCAGCATGAGCATGTCGCATGTGTAACCCATATTTAGAGTCAATAAAAATATTTCATTTCTTATCCTTCCCTAATTGCAAAGCTCTCATGAATGCAATTAGTTCAGCCTTCTGGGCTGATGGCTGGGGTGACAGGGCCTCGGCTTTTTTGACTTCATCTAGACGAGCTATGGCATACCTTGCCTATCGGGTTCCCATTTCTACAAAACTGCTCCCATCAGTAAACCATCTGACCTCAGGGCTGTCAAGAGGCTCATCTAGAAGATCAGGCCTGCTGGAGTAAGTCTGTTCTATGGTCTCCATACACTGGTGCAGCAAGTCTCCACTCTCGACTGCTGGAAGCAGAGTTGCTGGGTTCAGGGTTTGGCACCCCTTTAAGGTGATGTCGGGGGCATCCGTTACAAGGGCCTGATACCTTGTTAACCTTCCTCCAGTCAACCAATGATGTCCTTTGACTTCCAGCACAGATTGTACCTGATGAGGGCTTAACACATCTAAGTGTTGTCCCAGAGTGAGCTTGGAAGCGTCATTAACCAACAGGGCTGTGGCTGCTACTGCCCTAAGGCAGCTTGGCCATCCCAGCCCCACTGAGTCCAGTCGTTTTGAAAAGTAAGCCACTGGTCTCTGATCCGGTCCCAGCTTTTCGGTCAGGACTCCTAGTGCTATCCCTGACTTCTCACGAACATATAGGGTGAAGGGCTTGTCCAAATTTGGAAGCCCCAGTGCAGGTGCTCTACTCACCTCAGTCTTTAGAATCTCAAAGGCCTGCTGGTGGTCCCTATTCCATGGAAGGGGTTCCCTTTCTCCTCCCTTTAGAGCCTCATATAGGGGTTTTGCTCTAAGGCCATAATTTGGAACCCAGATACGACAGAAACCAGCCATCCCAAGAAGCCTCGGAGTTGCCTCTTTGTGGTTGGAGATGGTAATGCACTAACTGCTGTTTTTTGATCTATGGCCAGGGCTCGTGCCCCTAGGGTCAAAACAAATCCTAAATATTGAACCTGTTGCTGTGACATCTGAGCCTTGGTTGGAGACACTTTATATCCCCTTTTTGCCATAAAATTTAGAACCCTAACAGTATTTTGATCTGAATCTTGTTTGGTCTCACTACTTATGAATAAATCATCAACATATTGTAGCAGAGTCCCGTTCTCAAGGCTCAGTTCCCTCAGTTCCCTTGCTAACGCATTTCCAAAAAGATGGGGGCTGTCCCGAAAACCCTGCGGAAGCACTGTCCGGGTATACTGGGTAGACTCCGTGGTGTCAGGGTCCCTCCATTCAAAGGCAAGAAGGTATTGAGTGTCTGGATGTAGGAGAATACAGAAAAATGCATCTTTGAGGTCCAAAACAGAGAAATACTGAGCGCTCCCTGGCACTTGGGTGATGGGGGTATATGGTAGTTGTGGCTCGCGGGCTCCAGAGTGCAGGCTCAGTAGTTGTGGTGCATGGGCTTATTTGCTCCGTGGCATGTGGGATCTTCCCGGACCAGGGCACGAACCCGTGTCCCCTGTATCGGCAGGCGGACCCTCATCTGCTGCGCCACCAGGGAAGCCCTGGCAGGGGGTATAAGGGGGTATAAGGTATAAAAACCTTATTTTTATAGGGGGAACACATTTTCCCCTTCCTGGCACCGAGGTATACCAAACTGTAGGATCTACCCATTCTCTAATTCCTTGGGGGATGTCTTGGGGAATATTTTGATGACCAACAGGTGGGTCATCTGGGGCTACTAATAGACACATTCTCTGTTTGAATTATTTACGTCCTTGGGCTTCACCCTGTCCTAAGAATATAGTAGCTCCTAACTTATATAACAAATCTCTCCCCAGGAGAGGGACAGGGCATTCTGGCATATACAAAAAGGAGTGAGTAATAATAACGGACCTGATTCTGCAGGCGAGGAGAGACGTAAATCACCTTACCTTTGGCTGTCCATCAACTCCTGTCACAGTACAGTCACGGTTGGAGAGGGGGCAGGCTGGCCAAGTCAGAACAGAGCAGGTGCCTCCAGTGCCTACAGGAAATTCATTTCTCCTACCTGCCACGTGGAGGGTGACCCGAGGCTCCGCTGGAGTAATGAGGATGGATCGAGTGGGATCTGGAGGCTGGCAGGCGCTCAGGCCTTATCAGTCAACGTGCGGGCATCTCTCATCCGAGAGATTCGCAAGGAACTGGGACGTGCTGGGGTTGCCCCTCGGGCATCCCACAGGAGGGTGCTCAGGACGTTCCCCCTTTCCAGTGCCCCCCTTCTGATAAAAGTCACACTGGTTCGGGCCAGGCAGCTTCTTGGTGGTCTGTCCAGCCGTCTCAGCCCTCCAGGGTCCCCTCGAGGTGGTGGGTGAATCAGAGCAGCCAAAGCTGCGTTTTATTAGCCTCTTATCCTTATTGGCCACCTCCATTAAGCTTCAGTTGTTATAGACCATGAAGGCCTGCTCTACCAAGGTTGACAACGGGGTTTGGGGCCCCGCCTCAAGCTTTTGCATTTTCTCCGGATATCAGGAGTAGCCTGGGTGATAAAATGCATGGCCAATAATGTCCTCCCTTCTGCGGTCTTAGGGTCTGTATTGGTGTACCTCCTGAATGCCTCTGTCACCCAGCTCAGGAAGACGGCCGGGTCTTCATCTTTTTCCTCTCGGACCTTATCATAATTTACAAGCTTCACCATACACCTTTCCATTCCTTCTGACAGACAAGTAATATAATGTCTCATCCTAGCCTGGCCTACACATTCTTCATAGTCCCAGCGTGGGTCATGTTCTGGGATTGCATCCCCACCCGATAAATTTGGTGGCGTGGATTGGTGGCCAGCAGGCCATCTGCGTGTTCCCTGGCCTTTCTCAGTATACGCTCCTTTTCATCCAGGGTGCAACAGTGGGCCAGAGCATCTGTGATGTCCTGCCAGGTGAGAGAGAATGTCAACCCCAGTGTGATAAATTCATCCCTAAACTTGTCAGGGTTCTCTGAGAACCTGCCAAACCTCTCCTTACAGATTAACCCAATTCGTTTAGGATCTCTCTTTGGGATGTTCCAGGGGTCCCCTGAAGCGCCCCAAAGTTAACTGGAAGTCAAGAGAATTTCAATTAGAATTTGATACTTGGGAAGTCTGTCAAAAACTTGAAAAACTTTTAAAACACCTGGTCAGAAAGAATCACAGGTCGCTGTGAAACCATTATTCCTTGAGCTGATGTGGGGAAAACAATATCAAAAGTAAACACAGATCACTTAAAGGCAGAGAAACTCACACAATCTGATATCAAAAGTATTCCAGGAAAACTTTGTTCTCTTATGAGAGAGAAAAACCAAATCCGGTCCTGTATCAGCCTACTCTCAATAAAATCCATTTACCTAATTAAATTTAATGCAACCTTAGAAGACTCTGACTACATACAAAATTCTTTTCTCAATGTTCCCCTTCCGCAAACCTTCTATAACTTTCTGTACCCATATTTTGTCCCTTATTCTTTCCATTCAGAAATAACCAGCTCAGACTTCCCTGCTGGTGCAGCGGTTAAGAATCCACCTGCCAGGGCTTCCCTGGTGGCGCAGCAGATGAGGGTCCGCCTGCCGATACAGGGGACACGAGTTTGTGCCCCGGTCCGGGAAGATCCCACATGCCACGGAGCAAATAAGCCCATGCACCACAACTACTGAGCCTGCACTCTGGAGCCCGCGAGCCACAACTACTGAGCCTGCGTGCCACAACTACTGAAGCCCGTGCGCCTAGAGCCTGCCCTCCGCAACAAGAGAAGCCACCGCAGTGAGAAGCCCACGCACCACAACAAAGAGTAGCCCCTGCTCGCCGCAACTAGAGGAAGCCCGCGTGCAGCAGCGAAGATCCAACACAGCCAGTAAATAAATAAATATTTTTTTTAAAAGAAAAAACTTAAAAGACACAAACAAGAAGTTTTCAAGATAAAGAGGATGGGGGTGCAGGTGTGAGGACCAAGGGAGAGGTAAAGGGAGGAGGGACAGAAAAGACTGAAAAAGAGAAAGAGACAGAAACCTGCCCCCTGCTGTTGTCTCTTCAGGCACCAACCCCTGCGCTTCCAGAAAGGGCCAGTGAAGGAGGCAGCACCCTGTACACTGCCCACCGCCCACTGGGGTGATCAAGCCCAGAAACCAGCCAGTTGTACGTCGTCTGCAGGACTGCAACCCACAGGTGGGACTCTCACCCATGCATACAATTTGTACGTTGTCTTGTACGAGATGGATGGGCACCTGGGCCGGACAGCTGGTGTTTGTCACGTGGAGTAAAAGTGAAGCTTTGTTCTCACCCAGACACTCCAAGGACAAAGCCAGTGGCAGAGCTGAGCTCTGCTGAAGTAAAGAGATAAGGTGCCCACTCCTGAGGTCAAGAAAAACCTCCCTGTCTGCACATGCGCAGGAAGGCTCCTTGGGGGTCAAAAATGGAGGGGACACCACCCCATAATAAGTGTAGACATGCACCCACACGCCTCTGGGGTGGGATCCATCTTAGCAAAAAGTTGGGCACGCATGTTGGGGAGGGTCCTGGGACCAGTCAGGTGTGAAAAAAGAAACGAGATAATTGGCCAAAGGTAAACAGAGACCCAGAAGAACTGTCCTATACAAGGGATTTAAATCACCTCTTTACTGCGCTCCTCCTTAGAGAGGACGCCCATACCCTTTCTCTCTGGCCATGTATTTCTGCCTTGCTTCTGTCTTAGATAAACAAACTGCTTCTCTGTGTGCTCTCCCATTCCTTGTGCTGTGTCTTTAATAATAAACTTTGTACCTGTTTTAACAGTTTTTGCCTCCTTGAAACATTCTTGCTTTCAAATTGGGGAAAGAGCCAGGGCCTCTTCACTTCTAACCTCTAGCCCCCGGTGGCCTAGCAGTTAGGATTCCTGGTTTTCATCCAGGCTACTCAGATTCAATTCCTGGGCAGGGAACTAAGATGTCTCTTCAGGACCGCTCACCGATGTCCCTCCGAGATCAGTCTGTGGGTCCCCAACCCACAGGTGGGACTCTCACCCACACGTACCCCAGTATATAGAAATCTACCACTTCAGCCCGTTCCCAGTGGGACTTCTCTTGGCGGCAGGAAAATAAAGGGGAGAATATTGGGACAATCGGACTTCCAACCACTACATGAGATGAGGTTTCAACCTCTATTACGCTCATAAATCTCCGGTCAGGGAGAGGCCGCTGGACCAAGGTCTGCATGGTATGAGGCGAGCCTCTCCCATCTCTGCTTGTCCCCTGTTGCTGGTCAGAGGGAGCACGGTCTCACAAGCTGAGAGGAGTGACACTGGAGCTGTCCTATGTCCACTCTCTCAGAAGGATAGGACAGAAGTAAGAGAGGACAGAGAGAGGAGACGACAGAGAGAGAAGTAGAGAGATATCAGGAGAGGGAAAAGGGAAAATGGTGAGGGGGAAAAAGGACAAAGGGAAGGGGGAAAGCGTTGCCTGAATGAGGGTACTGAGGTCCGCAGGGGCCAGGAAGGCAGACTTACCAAATGCGGTGACGCTGAAACAAGATGTTCAGGTGGCCACTTGTCACCCACGGGGAAGCTGTGTTCGTGGTCCTGGAGGGGCCCAGATGCTCTCAACCCCCTCACTGCGTGCCACAAAATATGTTACCAACCAGGGTTCTTGACCTTTCCCAATCAACAGAAATTGACTAGAGACCAGACAAGAAATTCAGGCAAGGCTTTATTGGGGCCCCTGGGGGAGGGTTGAAGTGTGGCCTGGATGCACCAGGTTGCATCAGCTCCTGGTCCTGTGCACTTGTCACCTGAAGCCACCGTACATGCACTCTAAGAGTTGTTTTCCCTTAAATTTTTCCGTACTAGTCGATGGAGCCCCACAGGTGGAAGCTCCTACAGGGTCATCGGGCAACCTGTGCATTTTTTTTGCGCATGCTCCTCGGTTTTCATGGTGAGAGTTTCTCATTCAGATGCTACAATGCTCCTGTTTTAGAAGTCATTCCTCCATGCATAATGGCCACATTAAGTGCAAAACAAGGAAGTGTCTTTGCCTTCTCCCTAATGCGTATACATGAGGAGGCTGCCCTTGGGCTCGGCCCTAACTTTCCTGCCTCACTTTCTGCAATGCCTAGAAATTACAAGTGGAAGCCAGCATTCAAAATGATAGAATATTAAAATGGAAAGAACTAGACATACTCTAGCTCAATTACCTCACTTACAGATGAGGAAATAGAACTTTAGGAAAGAGAAGTGGCTTGACAGCTAGACTCAGACTGAAACCAAAACCTGGATTTCCTTCCTCCTCAACCAGTATCTTTACCATAACACATCACCAACTTAAAATTCTGCAAGTTTGGGAGGAGTCTAAGTGTGTTCTGATGTGAGATAACAAGGTAGGGCATTTGCATATAACATCAAATTTCTGTAAAGCTCTTCCACGTCAATAGGCTATATTATTTCAGTGACCACTGCTAAAGTACAGGCAGTGGTTTAAGGTTACACCACAAAATCGATTTCATTTCCTTGTAGTTTTCTTCCCTTGTGTCTGTCTCTTCCTATTTTTGGAGTTGTTCTCTCAGCTCGACTGCTTTTATGTGTTTCTATATTCACATCTGTTTCCAGGCCTCTGTGTGTGTGTCTTATTCTGTGTGCATTTTCCATCTGTGTTTGAGATTCAGTGTCTGTGAACCTGGGTATCTTTCTTAGTATTTTTTACTTTCCGAGCGCCTTTGTCTTTCTCAGTTTTCCCCCATATTTTTATGAAAAAGCCTACGGATGATGCTAGCCCCTAGCTGTTTGATTCTTCCCAGGGGAGGCCCCAGATATAGTGGAGCAGATATAAGCCATCCCTCTCATGCCCTGTCTGAATTCCTGACCCATTTAATCCATGAGAACAATAAAATAGTTATTTTACACCATCATGATTATTATTTTAAATTTTGGGATGGCTTGTTACACAGCAGTTGATAGCTGGAATTCTCGTCCTGGGCTACGCCAAAGATGACCAGGCCAGCCTGCCTCGCACACTCCCTCTCCTGACTCTGTGTCTTGGATGACTTCACTGAACTTCTACCTGCCTTCATTCTAGTATTTCCGCAATCCAACTGCACCATGGCATAACCTACCTGCATTCCTGCTCAGGACTGCTCTCAGCAAGCTAGTCAGACAGCCGTTGGCCTGAATACTACTGAAGAAAAGTTACCAACACTGAGGACTGGCCTAGCTACAAATCCATAAACTTCAACCTCTGCTGGGCCCTTGGCATTGCTTGGCAATCCTTTTACATGTAAACTGTCAGCTCCTTCTCCTATTCACTGTAATGGTCATTCTGAACCTTCCCTGGTATCCTTAAGCCCCCTACTATCATCACCTTCACCCCCTCTTTCTCAACAGATGACCGACTCCCCACCCAAGAAAATCAAGGCTAGCAGATACAAACTACTTTAACATTGTTACTCAATATCTGAAAATAGATTTGCATGTGCATCTTTCTCACCTCCTGCTTTTAGCTCAGAGGGAGAGGTGTTCCATACCCAGTTCAGAACCAGCTCTCCACCCATGTTCTATTCTCATGTCTTTAGGATCTGCACTTGCTTCATCAGGTATTCCCTCCTTATCACGCATCCAACTTCTCCCACTCTGCTGACTCCTTCCCAAAGACCCGTAAACAAGTTCAAATCTTTACTTAAAACAAAACAAAATCTCCCTTTTTTTCCTTGACCCCCTCTAGTTACCATCTTCTTTTTTTTTTTAATTTATTTATTTTTGGCTGTGTTGGGTTTTCGTTGCTGCACGCAGGCTTTCTCTAGTTGTGGCGAGCAGGGCTACTCTTCATTGCGGTGTGCAGGCTTCTCATTGCGGTGGCTTCTCTTGTAGCTGAGCACAGGCTGTAGGCATGCAGGCTTCAGTAATTGTGGCGCAAGGGCTTAATTGCTCCGCGGAATGTGAGATCTTCGTGGACCAGGGCTCGAACCTGGGTCCCCTGCATTGGCAGATGGATTCTTAGCCACTGTGCCAACAGGGAAGTTCATAAGTACCATCTTCTAATTCTCCTTTCTTACTGTATCACTCAGGGCTCTTGATAATAAGCAACTGTATCAGATTCTGGATATATTCAGTTGAAAGAAAGGAATTTATCGTGGTGGGGGAAGCTGGAGGTAGCTCAGCCTATCCCACTGTTGGGGTGAATGGGACCCAACCATCTCCCTCTCTTCTAAGTGAATCTTGCTTATGAGTGAATAAGTCTCAACTATTCAGAATTCAACATCCCAGAAAAGACAAACTGGCCAAGCCTAGATCACATGCCTGCTCTTTGACTTTCTGTATTAGTCAACTCAGGCTGCCATAACAAAGTACCACAGACTGGGGAGCTTAAACCACAGAAATTTATTTTCCCACAGTTCTGGGTGCTAGAAATCAGAGATCCAGGTGTTGTCAGGGTTTTATTTTCCTGTGGCCTCTCTCCTTGGCTTATAGATAGCCATCTTTTTAAAAAATATTTATTTATTTATTTATTTTTTGGCTTCATTGGGTCTTAGTTGCGGCACACAAGATCTTTCACTGCAGCGCACGGGCTCCAGAGCACATGGGCTCTGTAGTTGCGGCACTCAGGCTCTCTAGTTGTGGCACGCTGGCTTAGTTGCCCTGCAGCATGTGGAATCTTAGTTCCCTGACCAGAGATTGAACTGGCGCCCCTTGCATTGCAAGATGGATTTTTAACCAGTGGACCACGAGGGAAGTCCTGATAGCCATCTTCTTTTTTTTTTTTTTTGGCTGCATTGGGTCTTCGTTGCTGCACGTGGGCTTTCTCTAGTTGCAGCGAGCAGGGGCTACTCTTTGTTGCAGTACACGGGCTTCTTATTCTGGTGGCTTCTCTTGTTGTAGAGCACAGGCTCTAAGCACATGGGTTTCAGTAGTTGTGGCACATGGGCTCAGTAGTTGTGGCTCGTGGGCTCTAGAACAGGCTCAGTAGTTGTGGTGCACGGGCTCAGTTGCTCCGAGGCATGTGGGATCTTCCCCGACCAGGGCTCGAACCCGTGTCCCCTGCATTGGCAGGCGGATTTTTAACCACTGTGCCACCAGGGAAGTCCGCAATAGCCATCTTCTTGTGTCTTCACATGGTCTTCCTTCTGTGCATGTCTGTGTCCTAATCTCCTCTTGTTATAACTGTACCAGTCATACTGGGTTAGAGTCCACCATAATGACCTCATTTTAACTTTAAAGTCCCTATCTCAAAATATGGCCACATTCTGAGGTACTGGGGATTAGGACTTCAACATATAAATTTAGGAGAGACACAATTTAGCCCATAACACGGGCCCAAGGTGACGGAAGGGGAGATCTGACTCCTTTGTCTTCTGTAGTAAGAAGCAATTACCACTTTCTATGGACTACTCACAGTGGGGGCTTCCCCCAGGGATACTGAGGTGCTGATTAGAAGGGGGAAAGGAGTGGATCCCCTCTGTTATGCTTTCTCTGTTATGAAAGCATAACAGAGATTCTTAAAAGGAGTAGTAACTCATTAAAACACTATTTCATTTCTACTCAATCTTCAGCCAAAAGTTATCAAGTTCCTGTCCCCCAACCCCAGCCCCTGACATTGCTCAGGCAAAGGTCATGAATTGTTCCCAGATTGCCACATTGAAAGAACTCTTTCTTGAACTTTTCTATAGCATTTTATACTGTTAACTTCTCCCTCCTTGAAGATTCATCCTCCCTGGGCTGTCCTGTTCTCCTCACTTCTTTAGCCCCTCCTACTCAATCTCCTTTGTCAGCTATTCTTCCTTTACACACCCTGTCAAAGTTGCTGAGTGTCAAGTTTCTGTCATTGGTCCTGTACTCTCCCCTCCCCACCTCTCCCCTCATTTCGCCTTCCTTCCCCTCACTGTTCCCCTTTTTTCTCACTCAATACTCTTAGAATCAGAGAGATGATATTTATACTTCATCTTAACCTAGGATCTTTGGATGGGCTTCACAGGCAGCTTCTTAGATTATAGGGAAAATGATGTGTATGTGTGCATTTTTTCTTGGGAGAGGGCCGAAAGCTTTTATCAAAAGTTTAAAACAGGGCTTCCCTGGTGGCACAGTGGTTGAGAGTCCGCCTGCTGATGCAGGGGACACGGGTTCGTGCCCTGGTCTGGGAAGATCCCACATGCCGCGGAGCGGCTGGGCCCGTGAGCCATGGCCGCTGGGCCTGTACATCCGGAGCCTGTGCTCCGCAACGGGAGAGGCCACAACAGTGAGAGGCCCACGTACCAAAAAAAAAAAAAAAAAGTTTAAAACATCAACCATGTTGGTGCCTCCTAAATCTTCTTCTGTCCAGACCCTTCTGAGTTCCAGAGTCATAAGTCCAACTGCCTACTTGGCATCTCCACCTAAAACCACCACCAACCTCCAACTCAGTGTCAAAAGCTGAGATCATTATCTCCCTCTCCCAAAGCCTGCTCCTCTTCCTCTAGTTCTTATGTCCAGGAAATGTGTCACCATCCTCCTGATCACCCAAATCAGAAAGCTGAGCATCACCTAGTCCCTCCTTCTCCATCATTCCTTATTGCCAATCACTCAGCCACATCCCGTCCGTTCTACTTTCTTAACATCTCTCCTAGATGCTTCCATTGCATTTTCACTTTTTTATCAGAGAATCTCCTATCTTTCAGCTAAACTGTTAAAATAACTTCCCAAATTTTCCCTCCACCTTCAATCTTTCTCCCCTCCAACCTGTTTCTTGGACTGTGTCATTTCCCAGCTTAAAACCTTGATGAGCAGTTTTACATTCTGTAAAAACTACTGTGATAGCAGCTCCAGAACATACAAGTTGTTCAACGTGACATACAAAGTCCTTTATGATCACCCAATAAATATTAATTGAATGACTAGTCTATTCCAGGCACTGTGCAATATGCTGGGGATACAATGATGAACAAGAGGAACAGATTCCCTACCCTCAAAGAACTTATAGTCCACAAATGTGATGAGGACTACAAAGGAGAAGCACAAGCTCCTGAAGGAGTACAGGGGATGGGAGTGTCACAACTTAAGTCAGAAAAAGAGAGAAGGCCTCAACCTCCTGTGTTGCACTTCTAATAGTCATCAACCGGTATGGTTCCAGAGGTGGAACCAACAACTCTATATGCATTATTTCATTTAAACCTCACAACAACTCCTTGGGGTTAGTACCATTTTTGTTAGCCCAAGTTTAGAGATATGGAAACTGAGACCTCGACAGGTTAAATAAACAGTGGAGTCGGAATTCCATCCCACACTCACCTGAAACACAGCCTTCATAACCCTTTAAGAGCCTGTACTTCTCCCCTGCAGTACTCACGAATCCTGTGGAGCTATACCCAGCTCTGTAAACATGCCAGCCTATTTCACTCCAAGTCTCTGCTGATGCGGTTCCTTTTGCCTGAAACGACTATTTCCCTCAAAAGCCTTCCTGCTGAACACATAATTACCTTCTGTGATCTAATTAAAGTGTTCTGTCTTCCACGTGGACTCCTCCCCCAGACAGAATTAGCCACTGGCTTCTTCGTGCAGACGCAGAATTTCAGAAGTACTGTCAGAGTCCCTAAAGCACTTCAGATGATCATCTGGTAGTTTCCCCTTAAGAAGCTATAAATCCTGGGGAATGATAACTGATGAACTCTGTAATCTCAGAACCGTGTGCTGTGGCTGTCATTTCAACATTAGGGAAGAGAAGAAGGGAGGGAGTAAAGAAAAGGATGAGGGAGAAAAGAAAAAGCAAGCGTGGAGACAAACACTCCAGCCTAAACTAGGCCGAGACCATCTGTCCTTCTTTTAAAAATTTGCATTTTACCTGTCACTGTAAAATTAACACATACCCCCCCAACACACTCAGCTGGAGGATTGCTCAGGAAAACCTGCAGAACGTTTCCCATTCTTCTGCTGTCCTCCTGTGCTCTCCCTCCTCTCCTTCCTGCCTAGCCCACCCTCTCGGCAGCTGGCAATTCCTCCCTCCATTTGAAGGCCACAGACAGGAAGCGAGTCAACAAGAAAATAAAACCTCAAAGAAGGAAAACTGAAGTGAACGCCTTGCACCACATCATGTTGCAGAAAGCCATTTCAGTAGCAATGAACAACAGAGAGCGCTGAGGGACAGCCACCTTTCACCTCGGAGATCACAGAAAGCCCTGAAGGTACTCTTCCTGTTTTAGGTTTCCCAGATAAGCATCTGAAGTACTATATGACGGAGCCTGCATTTCCAATTTTAAAAGAAAATGTTGGTAGAGATAATATTGGGGTGAGGGACGCTTCTAATGATCTGATGATTTAAATGACTGCTTTCTGTAGGCAGGCCCTGGCTGGGTGGAGATGGGTCTGGGCCAAGCAGGAGAGTGAGAAGTTTTGAGGTAGAACAAGAGACCCCGTGAGGGAATGTCCTCCTTATTGAGTCTCATTCCCAGGGTCCTGTTGTCCTGTTCGTGTCACCGGGTGGATCCCAACCAGAGAGGTGGGGTTTCATTTGTCAGCGTTCAGATTCAGGAATCAAATGACGTTCCCAGAAGAGGAAACTGATGAGTAATAGGCTTGAGGGGTGGGGAGAAGGGCTGTTTATTTCCTCTCTTCAAGTCAACTAGGTCCCCTTAGGGCTCTGATATCTGTGGTGACTTGTCTACTCCAATGCACAACATGTGGCAGCTGCTACCACCAACGGCTCTGCTGTTTCTAGGTAAGTCAGAATCACCCTGCCTGGGAGTTGAGCTCAAGATGCCCTGGGTTCAGCAGACATCCCTTTTCGGGCAAGGGATGAGACCCCTACCAAGGGATAGGACCCTTACCATGTCTATAGATCTAGATTTAGCTTCTAGGACTTCTAGGATTTAAGCTTCAAGCGTTAGAGATGTGGAGAATTGCTGGCCCTGATTTGGGCATAATCAGGAGGTGAAGGGGGACGTGAGGTCTCCATTACTTCACCCCTCTGGGTCTCAGTTTGTCTATCTATAAACTGAAGAGTATGGACTAGATGGTCCTGAAGGTCTGTCTCTTCCATTCTCACATTCCAGTGCTCCTCTCTAAGTCTTTTAATTTCCTCGCTTTCGAGGGGACTTGGGGTGAGGTTGTTTCTATGGTTTGATTCAGGGATATTTGATCTGCACCCTTAATCTGGGAGTTCGAACGGGGACCACAGAGTAAGGGAATGGTGTTGCAAACAGGGGTTTGGGTGGACAAGGGAGTAGGAGGCACAGACATCGGAGACCAGAGGACAGGCAATGGGAGAGCTATCCACTATATTTATCTTGATTCTTGGGAACACAGGCCTCCCAGGGCAGAGGTGGGCAGGGGAGTTTAAACTCACTCCACACTCCAGTCACCCTGATCTCTGCTGCTACTCAATATCTGTTTCACTCTTTCTTCTTACAGTTTCAGCTGGCACGCAAGCTGGTGAGTTTGCTTCGTCGTCTTGGATGGGTCAAGTGAGGAATGTAAATGTGCAATAGCCACAGGGTATTAGGAAATGTTCTTTGCATAGGAAGTTGCTGATGTGGGGCTGGCAGGGGTAATTCCCCCAACACAGTAGGGCTTGGCCCTATGCTTCTCTGGCCAATTTTGCTCAAGATAAAGAGAGACCAAGAAGGAGGCCAGGGCTTCCCTGGTGGCGCAGTGGTTGAGAGTCCGCCTGCCGATGCAGGGGACACGGGTTCGTGCCCCGGTCCGGGAAGATCCCACATGCCGCAGAGCGGCTGGGCCCATGAGCCATGGCCGCTGAGCCTGCGCGTCCGGAGCCTGTGCTCCGCAACGGGAGAGGCCACAACAGTGAGAGGCAAAAAGAAGGAAGCCAAGCCTCCCCAAGCCAATATGCTCAGACTGAGTGCTATGCTGAGGCTGAGTTGCCAACTCTCGGTTCGCAATGGGTTTTGAGCCTCCCTGGGAATGCCAGTGTAGGGCTGGCTCATTTCCTGCCCTTATCTACATTCTCTTGACTCCTCAGCAGACCTCCCAAAGGCTGTGGTGCTCCTAGACCCTCAATGGGACCGGGTGCTCAAGGATGACCACGTGACTCTAAAGTGCCAGGGGGACTACCGTCTTGGAGACAATTCCACACAGTGGTGGCACAATGGGACTCTCATCCCAAACCAGACCTCCAGCTACTTCATCACAGCTGCCAAAGTTGAGGATAGTGGAGACTACAAGTGTCAGACAGGCCTCTCCACACTCAGCGACCCGGTGCAGCTAAAAGTCTACATGGGTGAGTAGGTGAAGGGGAAAAGGGAAATCACCAATAAATGGTAAAACACGAGGCCCTGAAAGACTTGGGAAGCACCAGAAGATGATGTTCCTGGGGCTTAAAACTAAGATGAGATGATCTGTAGTCCTACTGAATTATATCAGATTGTAGTCCTAGCTATAAGTAGGCCTTAGGTAAAAAGTCAAAACCTGGGGCTTCCCTGGTGGCGCAGTGGTTGGGAGTCCGCCTGCCGATGCAGGGGACACAGGTTCGTGCCCCGGTCGGGGAGGATCCCACATGCCGCGGAGCGGCTGGGCCCGTGAGCCATGGCTGCTGAGCCTGCGCGTCCGGAGCCTGTGCTCCACGACGGGAGAGGCCACAGCAGTGAGAGGCCCGCGTACCGCAAAAAACAACAAAAAAAAGTCAAAGCCTGGCATATACTACAGGGCTGCTGCACTGCACAGTTCCAGGAATCAATATTCACAAAGAATACATACAGCATGAATGGTGTCATCTGAAGGTCAGGGCATGACACTGATGCTCAATAATAGTTATTGAATAAATTAATGAATCCATTTTAGGACCTCAGTCTCCTCACTCTCAGACACACAATGCCCTAAGCTACCCCACAAGCCATCCCTAATTCACCACAATCTCTCTGTCTCTCTTCCCATCAATGCCACACTCAAAATATACACTTCAGCATAAATTTGGCCGTGTGATATCTCTCCTAATAGAGATATATGTACACATTCAGGCTGCATATTCATCATGGAATCAGTCTTTGTGTATTAACAGAATCCACTCATTAGATGCAAGTAGAAGAAGTATTTTGGAGGCAAGAGATCTCTCCTGGTGTCCCTGAAATCACACCACATAGCCCGGTACCTGCAGCGTCACCTTGTTAAGCCTGACTCTATTTTCATGGCTGCCCCATCTGTATATTGTATGTGAGTGGAACAAGTCTGGAGGGGAAGGAGGGCCTAATGAAGGTGGACCTGCAACAGAATTCCATGGAATCTGAAGCTGCTTTTCTTGGCTTCTTTGCCTGACTGTGTCACTTAGCTGACATTGTTCTCAGTCTACAGAGTTACAAAGAGGAATGTCTATTATCTAGCTAGGTGAGAGATAGATGGCCACCTATGATCAAATAAAATGGGGAATTACCAACAGGAAGCAATAGACAAATCATATCTGGTAGTTATTAGCTTGTCTTAAACTTGGCTTTAGAAACTGACTTTAGAAGTCTAATCAGTGAGAACTGTTTTAAACTGTGACCAAGAGCATTAACTTCAGCAGGCAAACTCCTGATCATTCTTTAGGACCCATTTCACTTATCTCCTTCTCTGAGAAGCTTTCCTTACTTTCTTTGGGCAGAATTTCTTTGCTCCATTCTCTTTGGTCCTTCAGTCCTTTGTTCTTAGCCTGTTGTAGCACTTATCACACTGTATTGTAATTATTTCTATGTCTAGATCACAGATTCTTTGATGTGTCTTAGTCATCTGGGTATCCCCAGTCTGCACAACATAGTAAGTGCTCAATAAAATATTAGTTTAACGAATGTACATATGGACATTCACTGAGTCCATGACAGCCAGAATGGAACAAGAATGTTCCCCCCCAAAGAAACCAGACCATACATATACATATAAGATTACATAGGTAACCCCTGTTAATATTTAAGTCCATGTTTTTTCTTTTTTTCTGAGCATACATACTTTTTGTATTCTGTCTTTTTAACTTAACATTGTCTGATGAATGTTTTCTCATGTCATTTTAAAATTTCTATGCAATATCATTTTTCGTTATTCAGACCAACTTCCTGACCACAATTTCAAGTTCTCTCTGTGTGTGTGGAGCCTGGTTACTTGGCAAGGCAGTTGTGAAAACAAGTATCTTGGTGACATAACATTCTCTCTCTCAGAGGCTGTGCTCAGTAATGAAGATGGCCTTGCTGAGACGCTGCGGCCCTTCAGAAACCACCAATTACCATCAGCACTACCACGCGTGCTTTTGTTTCCCCTCCCTGACTTTTTTTTTTTTTTTTAAGATTTAACTTAATTTTTTTCTTTTTTGGCTGCACGCAGGCTTTCTCTAGTTGTGGCAAGCGGAGGCCACTCTTTGTTGCAGTGCACAGACTTCTCATTGCAGTGGCTTCTCTTGTTGCAGAGCACAGGCTCTAGGCAAACGGGCTTCAGTCGTTGTGGCACCCGGGCTTCAGTAGTTGTGGCTTGCGGGCTCTAGAGCGTAGGCTCAGTAGTTGTGGCGCACGGGGTTAGTTGCTCCGTGGCATGTGGGGTCTTTCCGGACCAGGGATCAAACCCATGTCCCCTGCATTGGCAGGCGGATTGTTAACCACTGCGCCACCCGGGAAGTCCCCCCTCCCTGACTTTTATATTGAGGTCTCTCTCATGATTTCTGCAGCCACTCCTGTGGCCACTCAGTAACCTTCTTCCTGACTGTCTGCAACAGTCTTCCAATATTCCTACAACTGTCCATTCCTTCTGAAGTCTACCTTTCCTTTAATTGGGCAAATCATCATTTTCTAATACAATGTTTACTCTTTGATCTAGAACTTACAATGGCTCCTTATTACCTGCCATAGCAAATCCAAGTGTAGCCATTAAGGACACTGCAAATTGCTTCTCACCTGCCTCATCACTTAGACCCTATGCTCTAACCTTATGTTTTGACCATGTGTGTGTCTCTCCCTCTCCACCATTAGACAAAATTTCTTGGTGTGACTTGAGCTCTCTTGCAGGGCCCAGTTGGCTTTTTCCCAAAGAAAGCTATGTAAGGATGGCTCCCAGTCTGGCTTTCCATCATCCCCCAGGATCTGGGTGGTGAGCATCCCCTTCACAAAAGCTTTGCACTGAATGCTGAGGCCTCCTGGGCCTGTGTTCTCTTTGTGTCTTTCAGACTGGCTGTTGCTCCAGGCCTCTCGGTCGGTGGTCCAGGTGGGGGAGCCCATTCAGCTGAAGTGTCACAGTTGGAAGAAAACTACTGTACAAAAGGTTCAATTTTTCCAGAATGGCCGAGGCAAGCAGTTTTCTTATCAGAATTCTGACTTCTACATTCCAGAAGCAAAACTTGAACACAGTGGCTCCTACTTCTGCAGGGGGATTATCGGGAGTAAAAACGAGTCTTCAGAGGCTGTGAACATCACTGTTCAAGGTAAGAGATGTGCAGAGTGCATCTAAAGGGCCCAGCGCACCATGTGTGGGGACTCTGCCTTCACACTGGGAAGATGAGTTGGGAGGAGATTGCTGACCGTTCCACAGACGTCTTTACAAGGGTCATTCACTCTGCAATGTGACAGCAGGTGCGGAAGTCACATTTCCTCCCCCATAAATATGCCTGTCCTTACCTCATTCTAACTATATCCATAATGTTATCTGTCTCTATCATGCTGGCCCATCATTACCTGTTCTCCTTTCCCCTCCAAGCCTCAAGTCATAGCCAAAAGCGAAGCTGGCAGTAGTGCCTCACTTTCTCACAGAAAGACCCATAACCTGTGTTCTGGCTCTGCTGCTAATAAACCATGTAACTGTGGCCAGTTAGACTCTCTGAACCTCAGTTTCCATTTCTGTAACAAAGACATGCTGACCTTTATTGGGCATCTTTCAATGTGCTGGACACTGTGCTGAGTGCTTCTTCACATGCAACTAGTCTGATGATCATAGTAACCCCTCACAACAACATTAAGAGATCGGTAACATTGACTCTACAGATGAAGTAACTGGGTGGAAAAAAGGGAGGGGGGTAATTAATGTGTCTCCAAGGGCACAGCAAAGATTCGAAGCCTGTATACTGAACCACCAGATAAAATGAAAGGATTGGACAGGCGCCAATGTCCTGTGACAGAATTTTGAATTCCACTAAGTCACTTAGAAAACATCTCCAGTCTCTGTAGTACCATCCTCCAGGGTCAGAGATCCCCTGCCACCGTGCTCCTGGACTTCCTAATTTCACAAAACTTCCACCTGTAATCAGACTAAGATGTTTGTTGTAAGCAATTTACATGTGGTAAGACAGCAAGATAGCCACACATCTTCTGAGATTTTAACAAAACAATGCCATAATTTGTATAACAAATAACTTCATCACAATTTAAATTGAAAATAAATACTCTCAAATAGAGAATGAGAAAACAAATAACAAAGAAAATGGGGGCAAAATGCCAACAATTAGTAAATCTAGGTAAAGAATATATGAGAGTTATTTATACTTTACTGGTAACCTTTTTTTTAAGTTTGAAATTAAATCAAAATTAAGAGTTGAAAAAATTAAGACTAAAAATCCACTCTAATGTTACCAGTTTATAGACTACAGTGAGGAATGACTTTAAAATAACAATATTAAGGGCTAAGAGGTTGAGAACAAGCAAATTCTACCTCTTTCCATTTTGGGTTATTAGTTACTGAGCCGTGATAAAGAAATAGTATCAATTTTCTGACGGTAAGTAGCAGATTTCAATGGTTCACATTTTTTTTTTTTTTTTTTTTAGATTTCCTTTAGTGGGGTAAAAACAATGAGTATTATTTTGAGACACAAGAGAAAGTTACTGAATTAAGAAATAGTGTTCTCACACCAACTTAAACTTTGACTACTTTCAGAATTTCACACAAAACCCAGCTACAACCTACCTTGCTCAACACTATGTCACATACCTCCATCAAACAGGAAAACACTTTTGCTCAGGTAGCATTAAGATCCAGACTCAGTGGGAGGAAGCTATGGCTTTCCGCCAGACTCCCCCATGTTCCTTAGAATCTGTCTCTTAGCAGGTGTCAGAAAGACTTTCCACCGATGACCTCACTGTTTATTCCAAATTTCTGCCTTAACAAATGTCATTTTATTCTCATCCCTCTGCTTCTCCTATTAGGTCAAGAAAAGCCACCCACCAGCTCATCATTCTTTCCACCTTGGCACCAAATCACTTTCTTCCTGGTGATGGGACTCCTGTTTGCAGTGGACACGGGACTGTATTTTTCTGTGAAGAGAGCCCTTCGAAACTCAAAGGAGGACTGGAAGAATGGCACAGTCACATGGACTCAGGGCCCTCAGGGCAAATGAGGGTAATAAAAGCAGCATCCCCATCCCATGGGGGTGATAAAAGAAGCATCTCTGAACCTCTTTCTAAATTCACAGCCCCACCACGCCCAACAGGCATCTCTGGGAGCAGCAGGAAAACTACACCTCAGACTCTAGGCTGACAGTCCTTCACCCAACTCTGTTTTCTCTTGTCTCCTATGGAAAGGAAAGGACTGTGATCTTCAAGTGCCAACAGTGAAACCCCAGTGAGCAGCTGCATTACCAGGAATAGAAGTCTCAGAGCGACATGGATGCTTTCTCTATTCTAACCATTCCGTCCCAGCAAAGCAACAATACAGACTCTTGATGATTACCCTTAATGTATGAATATTGTCCTTAAATAAATGGATATGTAAATAAGAGAATTCCTGGTTGAGAACCAGCTGGATAGTAGTCTGCATCTGTTGCTTCAGGGCTGGCTGCCTTCAAGGCACCCTAAAACTCCTTCTAGACAGACTGTGGGTATGTCTGGGGGGTCTAGGGGAGACAGCAGAACCATTGAAGGGGGTGGCTAAGAAAGAGCAGGGTAGTCCAGGAAAGACCAGAGAAGACCACCACCTGGGCTGTCTTCCTAGAATATGAGCCATGGTAGATAGAGGTAAAAGGAAATCACAGAGGTGACGTCGAATAGAGTTTTTCAGGGGAGCCCATGTCAGAATTGGGATGGTCTGCAAGTATACAATGATCAACTCTCTTAATGTCATGAGTAGGAAATGGTCCAGGAAGGGGTGTAGGGGTTGGAGGATTTAGAAAAGAAAGCACAGAATAAGGCCATTGGAAGGAGAGCAACATTGTTGTCCCGGATTAAGCCCAGTGAACAGAGATACCTCCGCATCCAAACAGAGAAAGCATGAGAAGAAGTCAACCACAACTGCACAGGAAGGAATGGGTAGGAGGTGAGAATGCTTTTACTGGGCACAATAGTGAGAATTAGAGAGCAGTGGCAGGGACTATAAAACCAGTTTTTCCGTTTTAGTATCTAATTCAGATATAGCTTTGATCACATCATTCTTTAAACAAATGTTGGATAACCAATATTAAATGTACTGAACTCTACTGAGTTAAATTACGAAACTTTGAAATCCCTCAGCATGTCAGTAACAATGGAGTAGAGGTGGAGAAGGCAATCACTGCTTATCACAGTGATAAGCTATCTCTCTCTGTGTTTCAGAAGTTTTAAATAGAACCATTTCTTGATTTCAGTAAGGCATTTTACAAGATCCTGCTTCTACTGTCAGGCAGAAGATGGAAACGCCATGGTAATAAAACAAGAATGAAAAAAATCCTTTTTTCCTCCCAGTGTCCAAAATTCTATCAATTCTATCCTGAAACGGAGCAGGACCCTATGGTCCTTGTCCCGCATGTCCTCTGCCTGCCTTTTGTCTGTGGAAAACCTTTAGCCAAAGAATAAGTTTAATCAGAGAAGTGAGAGAATGCAGAAACAAAGGAAAACAGTCAAAGGAGACCAAATTATAATAGTTTAGTCATTAAGCGTAGTCAAGGACCTTTAGTTCCTTCTCAAAGGCTATAGATAATATTCTGAGCCATTTCCTGTGAGTTGTCTTATAGTTACTGAAACCCGACACGGTGGAAAGAGTTAACTACATGATGTCCAGATTGTAGCCATGACAAAATTCCACAATTTTGGAATTGTGGAATTCCAAGAATTGGAACTGCCACAAGAATTGGAACTGCCACAATTCCAAGAATTGGCCTCAAGGAAATGGGAACAAAACTGACCCTCAAACTGAAGACGAACCGTACTTAAAACAATCAAGATGATGCTGCTTAGACCACCCATGACCAATTTCAAGATGACTGTCAGAGCTGACTGTGCTGTTTCTGCATGTAGCCCCCTCCCGCAGCCTATAAAATCTCTTGCCCACTGATTGTCAGTGAGGGAAGTCGGCCTTTGGACAGGGTCCACCCCTCCCCCCAGGTTGCTGACATCCAAAATAAAGCAAACTTTCTTTTCCACCAGCCTTGCCTCTTTACTAGCTTTTGAGCGGCGAGCAGCCCGACCCCACTTTCGGTTACATAGGGATTAGTTTGGGTTGATGAGGAACCCCTCTCGTCTCAGCAACCATCTCACCACAACTCATATGAAGTAGTCAGCTTGCTAATTCACCAAATCTTGTTGGGACAACGGGGCAAAGGGAAAATTTCATAGGTGGTATTGGATAGGAGGATGAATGAGAATTAGAGGTAGTTTTAGAGCATGGTGCAGGAAAGAGCTAGGAAGGAGGTGGGGCCTGGGCAGAGGTATCTGGACAGCCTAATTGTGTCAATTATGAGCTTTATGCCAAGACAATTCAAGCTTGGTATAGGAATATTAGATGAGATTCAGACATCAGACAAGGGCATTTGGAAATGCTGAACATTCAGCTCACATTTATTTAGTATTTACCATGTGCCAAGCTTGAGTTTAGGTGCTGAAGATACCGAGATGAACGACCCAGGGTCATTCCCTGGAGGAGCTTTCATTCTTAGTGAGAAAAAAAAAAACACGTAAATAAAGAGAGAATGGGGCTTCCCTGGTGGTGCAGTGGTTGAGAGTCCGCCTGCCGATGCAGGGGACACGGCTTTGTGCCCCGGTCCAGGAAGATACCACATGCCGCGGAGCGTCTAGGCCTGTGAGCCATGGCCGCTGAGCCTGCGCATCCGGAGCCTGTGCTCCGCAACGGGAGAGACCACAACAGTGAGAGGCCCGCGTACCGCAAAAAAAAAGAGAGAATGAAGAAAGGGCTGCAGAAAAGAGGCTTAATGTTTGGTGTTGTGGTGATGGATGACTAGGAGTTTGCCAGGCAAAAAGGAGAAGCACTGAAGGCCCATATGGGCAAAGATTCAAAAGCCAGAGAAGGGGGTCAAGAAAGTAGTTTGGTTCTGTTCAAGTCTAAAGAGTCAGTGAAGGAGAGGAGAGAGTTCAGGGGCCAGATTATGAAAGGCACTGCCTTCCAAGCTAAGGAGGTTGTAGTCTACCCTGCAGGCCATTGAGGGATTTTAAACAGGTCTTTTCTAAAGAAAGCCTCTCTGGCAGCTACCTGGAGGCTGGAAAGGAGAGGACAGCTGAAGACAGGAAACTGCCTAGGCGGCTAGGTAGTTATTGCAGTAACCAAAGGGATAAGTATTGAGGAAGTAAATGTCAGCAGGCTGAAGAGGAAGACGGTTATTCAGATATTAAGAAGGTAGATTCTCCGAAAATTGGAAACCAGCAGGACGTAGCATGACTAAGGGCCCAGGGTCTGGAAACGCCCATTTCATAAGTTAGGAAATACAAGTACAAAGGCAAGGCAGGTAGATGTTGGGTAAAAGATTTCAGTTTGGGATTACAAATACTCACTTCCTCTGGCTGGTAAGTATTTTTAAAGCATCAGTTTCATGATGCAATTTTAGTAGAACCTTACTTGAGCAAGTAAGAATTGTACTGTTAGTTGCAACCTTAATCACGTAGACTCGAAACTTTTAGCAGAACACGTGGTAGGGTGGACGGAACCCGAGTGGAGTGACACTGACAAGTCCCGGGATTCAAAACGGCAGAGGTTTCATTTCTGGGTGGACTCGAACCACCAAACTTTAACAGTTAACAGCCAAACGCATTAACCCATTGCGCCACAGAGACAGACAGCAAACTTTAGTTTACTGACAAATAACCCCGTAGTGTTCTCCGTGTCTTCAAAGTACTCTGGTTGAGGCTGCCATAGGAACCGGTGGAGCCATCACGTCCCAGCGCACCAGGACACTTAGTAGCCCCGAGAGAAACGGGTCTTTTCCCCTAGGACCTGCGCTAGCACCTGCTAAGATCTGGGACAGAACTCACTTTCTACCCGGAAGATGCTAAGAAAACGAGAGCAGCGGAGAACGAATGAACGAAGGGTCTTTGGGGAACCCAAAATGAATGCTCTCTGTGGGTTCACGAGTTCACTTGGTTTTGCTCTGAGAAGTATATCAATATACTTTTTTGCTAACCTAGACAATTGATGCATTCACGTGTACGTGCGCGAGTGTTAACTTATAATAAGCTTATGATTGTGAAATTTTAAAATACTGCATCACATGTCCCATCATGTCCGGCAAAATGTCATATCTAAGTAAGGAAGCGTAACATAACAAAATTAATCTTCAACCCCAGCTGTTTTGAAAGGTTTCTACTAGCATATTAGGCACCCAGACAGGACACAGGATTTATAAATGCCTGTAATTTAAGGACTTTCACTCTGACATAATCCATATCCAACTGCCCGAGGCCCTTTTTCCAACATAATCAACCTAGGGATCCTGGTCAGTGCCGGGCCTAATAAGTTTCTCCTCTTGTCTACAGCTTAGAGAGAAGTTCCTCTCTTTGTTCTCTTCTTAACAGCCACGGGCTTCGTCAATCACATCACCTCCACCCCAGGCATACCCAACCCAGCTACCACACCGGTTCCTGGCCGCACCCAAGCACACGTAAGCAGCCATTTTCTCTGTTGCCCAAGCCCCAGGGCGCCTCTGAACCCTCCACATAGAACCTTCTTCTTCCTTCTGCACCGCCATCCTCTTAATTAGTGGGTTCCAGTTTAGGTGCAGGTCAAAGTTTTCAATGTTTCCAGTGAAATGAGAATACACACAAATATAGAGATGTATGTGCATAAATATATATGTGTGTGTGTGTGTGTGTGTGTGTGTGTGTGTGTATCTCAGATAAGTTTGCTAAATGACCTCTAAGCCGGCATTGCTTTTTCACACTTTAAATTTTTGTTTTTAAATGTCCTTTCTTTTATAAAATTATGATGAGGATAGATGATAGTTGATGTGGCTGCGACTGTTTTATCAATTTCCTAACTTGGCAAAATAAAAAGTTAGCAACCCTATATTGGTCACCAGCATTTGGGGGAAATTTTTACTCCTCTGTGAAGTCCAAATGTGGGGGTCACTACTCTCATCTTCATCTCCTTTATTGGATTGGCTGCAAAAACTAAAAATAACTTTCAAGTTTATTCTAAATATACATATATTTCCTATGCTTCACTTTGCATGTACACATTACAGCAATCCAAAAGAAGGGGGAGAAAAGAGTCAAAGAAAAACTGAGGCAAAAAGAAAGTACAAAATGGGGTGGTAAATAAATCCAAACTATATCAGCAATCACAATAAATATAACTGGAGAAAACTTGCCAGTTAAAGACAAAAGTGGATTTTTAAAATACATTTTATTTTGTTTAGAAGAATGACATTAAAACATAAACAGAAAGACTGAATGTAAAAGAATTGCTAAAGATATGTCAGGAATATTCTAACGAAAAGAAAGTTGGTAGTTGGTATATAGCTATATATCAATAATATCAGACAAAATAAAGTTTAAGAAATAATGTCTTACTAGGGATGAAGATGGTCACCATATGCTAATAAAAGATTAAACTCACGATGAACATATAATAATTCTAAACACATATGTATCTATTAAAATAGCATTAAAATATAAAAGCAAGAATTATTATACCAAGAGGAAAATTGACAAATCCATCACCACAGTGGGAGAATTCAACATACTTCTCTCAGCATTTGATAGGTCAAGCAGAAGGGAAATAAAAGCATATAAACACAGTTAACAAGCTTGATTTAATAGATATATATAGAGAGAGAGAACTCTGCAACCAATAATTATTGGTTATACTTTCTTCTCAAATGTACCTGGAATATTTATGGAAATTGACTTCGTATGAGTCCATAAAACAAGTTTTAACGTACTCATGGAATTGGCACTACTACATATGTATCTTTGAACAGAATGAAGTTTAACTCAGAAAGCAATTACTGTACAAAAAATAACTCTTGAAAACCTCACGTATTTGGAAATTTTAAAAACACCTGTTTTTAAATAACTCAAGGATCAAAGAGAAATTGAATGAAAATTGAAAAATACTTAGAGAGTAGTAATAAAAATATAACATACCAGAATTATCAAATGCTCAAGGTTTTACATGTGCACTTGGGAAAAGGAATACTGTACTAACCATCAATGTTTAGCATATGTGTTAAACAGTATTTTCTGTTAAATCTGTTAGAAAAAAAACAACAGAAAACTTCTGAAATGCAATTAGTCCTGTTACAATGAGGGAAATATATAGCTAGTAACTATTCTGAGTGGTCAGTGCCACACCAGTTGACCCCTCAGAAAGAATCATCCTCTGGGTTCTGCTTTGGCTCTCCCTAGACACCCCAGAAACCCACCCCATAACACTGCTAGCCAACTCTAAGTGACTGTAGGCAGTCACTTCCAAGGAGGCCACTCAATGCCTCCCAACCTGCAGGTCTAATTTAAGCCAGCCTACTGCAGGTCCTGGATATAGGTCCCTGTCCCTGTACGTCTCCCAGGACAGGGCTACCTGAACCATGGTCCAGTTAATAAGTGCCCAGTGTTTGGCCCCCCAAGACAGTGGCTACCCACCACTACTCAGTACACCTCTGTAGTCACCCTTGTTTGTGGCCACTTGTGGGAACTGCAGCCTCCACGCAATCTTGGCGCCAAGAGAGTCAGGGAATAACAGAGAGAGCAGGCAGGCAGTAATAGGTCACAATGAAGGCATCAGCCAGGTGTTGTGGCCTCTGCTGGCACTCTGGCACTGGAGCATAAGAAAAATCGGGGGCTAAGGGATGACTGAGGTGCACTTGTTCTCTTTTTCCATCCATGTTTTATTTCACCTTCCTTTCCTGTGACGAGGTTTTGTTTTTGTTTTTGTTTTTTAATCCCAAACATCCTCCCACCATGGGCATTAAAATTTGTTTTAGTAATAAAATGAATAATTAATGCTTGTGCATTGCCAGGCACCATTCTAAACGTTTATTAACTCATTTGGGAATTGTAATTATCATCATTATCCCCTTTTACAGATGAGGAAACTGAGACAGAGAGCCAAGATTCAAACACAGGAAGTACCACAGAGCCCATGTGTTTAACCACCACATTATGTTGCCTCATCCAGCCTGAATGGCTGAGGTCAACCTAATTATACATGTCATTCCAATAAATGATTTTTGTATAATACAGATAACAGATATATAAAACCTTAGACAATATTTTAAAGGCTAGAAAAAAATGTTAATAAAATTGCTGTTAGTTCCACAGAAGATGACAAGGGATTCAGTATCAACACCCATCCTTTCCTAATTTTAGGAAAAAGTTTTCTGCTTATTGAGACAAGTTACCTAATGACTATCAATTTATTGGAAAGGGATTGGAGGAATTTGATGGATTTCTCCTATGTTAAACCAGGGCTCAGGTAGCGGCATCATTTATCTAGTGACAGCTGTATAAAACGAAACCAACAATTATTAAAATCAGCTAATTTGGAGATGAGTAAAAAGATTTAACATAGTGTTTGCCCTTACATTACCCGGAAATTAGTTTTATAAGATACACAAACACACTTATCTATATATATAATTAAAGAATAATAGAGAATATTTGAAACGTATATTCTTGTAACTGTTTTAAATCTTCAGAATACCATTCCTAGCTCGGTGTTTCAACATAAATGAATGCCATAAAAGTAATTGGAAAAAATGCTAGTTGCAAAAGAATACATACCACCTGCTACCAGTTGTATAAACTTTAAAAGTGTGAAAATACAAATAATATATTATTTGATAACACATACACATGTAGTGAAATTTATAAAAGCCAAAGGAATAATAAATATAAAATCCAAAATAAGACTCCTTATTGGGAAGGAGAGAAATGCATCAAAGAGAGAAACATAGAAGGCTTCTTCTGTTCTGTTTCTTTCTTGAGCAGGGTATTGAAATACAGAGATGCTCATTTTATTATTTTCTACATTTTATATTTATAATGTGCTGTTTTGTGTGAATTGTTTTGTTAAAATTTAATCTTTGTTAATACAAACTAGCCTTTCTGCTTAAGATCTGGGAGGAAGGCGCTTCCCTGGTGGCGCAGTGGTTGAGCGTCCGCCTGCTGATGCAGGGGACACGGGTTCGTGCCCCGGTCCGCGAAGATCCCACATGCCGTGGAGCGGCTGGGCCCGTGAGCTGCGTGTCCGGAGCCTGTGCTCCGCAACTGTGAGAGGCCCGCGTACCGCAAAAAAAAATGATCTGGAGGAAAATAATAGCATTTAAGTGGACAATGAGAGAGAAGCCAAAAGACTTTATCCCCATATTTATGGACAAACACCAGATCTAGATAGATTACTTAGATTACTCTCATTCAAAGATGAGCACATAGAGTTCTTAATTGCAAACAAGATAATCTACTCTAGCTTGTTTAAATACAAAGTATTTATTGAGGGGTACAGATAATTAATGAGGCATTGGGAAAACTGAAAAAACAGACTCCAGGCCGACTTCCAGGAATAACTCCCCCAAAACTACTCTGTATATTGGACTACCACACTATACAGTAAAAACTGCTGCAAAATAAATTTAAAAGCTTTCACAATCTCTAGTTCTATAACAAAGCAGTAGTAGCCACTATTTATATCAGCAAAATTATATTCCTGCCTCTCTCCCATGTAACTCCACTCCAAATCAAAATCTCACTAAAGTATACCTGTTTGGTGAAAGTAAATCATATCTGGAACCCCAGTTGCAGAGGAACCTAGAAAATATAGTTCGGCTTTCCAGCCACTACAGCACAGGCCACTACAACAATGCCAGAATGCCATTGGAATAGGTGTTGAACAAATCAATCCACATATCCACTGCAGTGAGTAAACTGAAAAAGCAAAAATAAAATAAGATCAACGCCAAATTAAAATAAAAGCAAACAGACTTCCCAGCTCCACCCTCAGTATGGGACTTTTAGGGTTTGAGGGGATCGAAAGCTCTAAAGAACTAGGTAGTAGTGGGCTACGGATGTGGTTATGGTGTGATAAGCTGTGGCAAGGGTCTGTGCATGTTTTTGTTCATAAATGACAACCTGTGGGGGGTGGGGAAAGGGCTCCAAGTCCTTGTGTTGGACTCCTCCTCCCAAATTCCTGTGGAAAAGATCCAATCAGTGTAACAGAGAAAAATTTTTGTGTCATCCCAATCATCCTCAATATCTAAGAGAAAGCTTGCAACCTCCTGGATTCGTGATTAACATCTCATGATCCAAGGTGGGTCTGCTGTCAAACTGTTTTGGAAATCAGAGCGGGACATCACTCACATAGCTGAATATCAAAAATCATGTGCAGGAAATGACACAAAGGACAGCAGAGTAAAAGAGTGTAAGCCTTTGACTCACAATCAGCTACAATATCCAAAAGGAAGCTCGATATCTTCTTGTTTCATGGATCCAAGCTGGGGCTGGAGTCAAGGATGTCCCAGAGTTTTTGTTTTGCTTTGTTTGAGGAGGATGGATGGGTTAGTACACATCAACGATGTCAAATCACTGATTTCAAATCAGTGATTGGGGGGTGGGCTATCGGATAAATTGAACAGAGAACCATCAGGTGGAGGGATGGGTAGAGGTATGGACTTACCTTATGTTATATCTCAAAATAATTTCAAAAAGTATTAAAGAGATAATGCCAAAAAGTAAAAACGAACAAAATTACTATGAGAGAATAAAGATTAAAAACTGATCTGATATCGGGGTGGGAAAGACTTTTCTATGTATATAAAAAGTTAAGAAAGACACTACTAGGAAAAATATTTGACTACATGAAATTAGAAACTTCTGAACTTCAAACATCATGAATAAAATTTAAAAGCAATTCCAGTTTCCATAATGGAAGAATAGTTTTCATAGGACTAACCATTCCACAGATAACAGTGATAAATTCTGGACAAAATATTTAAAAAACAATCTGTTTGAAGGCACTGAAGAGCAATTAAACTAGATAGAAAATAAAGAGGATTCAAGCCTTGGAAGAAGTAACCACAATGTGTAATATCTTCACTCTGAGGGCACTCACCAGTCAAACCCTCAGGCATATAAACTCATGCTGAAAACCAGTCTTATACCTCATGCATCAGGGTAGAGTTTAGAGCTGCCAAATTGGCTGGAAATTAAAGGAGTAAATTTCAGAAAGGAGGGAGCATCATTAGGGAAAAGCAAATCCACAAATGAATCACCTGTCAGATATTTGGCTCACCCTTGAACCTGATATGTACTGATTTGAGGGAGGCCAGGGTGAAAATAATAGCTGGAAGGCTAAAAGACTACTGAGCAGAGATTTCAAGAACTGCCCCACCAGAGGAGGACAAAACACTGGAAATGACATAAATGTTCAAAAATAGGAGATTAAAAAAATTACGGTGCAGCCATATGGTATAACACAATGAAGTCATTAAAGTAATGTTTCAGACTAATATTTAATAAATATAGAAATATTCACATGTTTAAGTAAACATTCAAGTAGCTTAAAAAAACAGTATGTACCGTATGATTCCAACCTTGCATTTTAAAAATGCCAGAGATAAACATACAGCAAAATATTAATAAGGATTTCCTGGATGATGAAAATATGGGTGCCTTTTATTTCTTCGTGATTTGCTTATTCTCCATATTTTCTATAAGGACTATATATTACCCTTATATTCAGGAAAAAATATTATCTTTTTTAAAAATTAGCATATACTATGTACCAGGTGCTAGTGCAAGGCACTACTTCGAAGGACTCTAGGGCTGCAAAGCGTCTCAAAAACTGTACTTTGGGGCTTCCCTGGTGGCGCAGTGGTTGAGAGTCCACCTGCCGATGCAGGAAACACGGGTTCGTGCCCCGGTCCAGGAAGATCCCACATGCCGCGGAGCGGCTGAGCCCGTGAGCCATGGTCTCTGAGCCTGCGCGTCCGGAGCCTGTGCTCCCCAACGGGAGAGGCCACAACAGTGAGAGGCCCGCGTACCGCAAAAAAAACAACAACTGTACTTTGGCTCCTCCATTTTACAGATGAAGAAACCGCAGCCCAGAGAAGTTAAATGACTTGCAAAAAAGCAAACCGTTCGTTAGTGATAAACAAACAAACAAGCAAACAAAAAAAAAACAGGTCTTCTGATTGTCAGACCAATGTCTCATTTCTCTGTATCTGGTTTAGACATAAAATCTTCGTTTATTCCTCATCACCCCTTGTAGGGGAGGTTGTTTCATAAAATTGCATACTTTCATGTGGTATGGCAGTAGAAAGAGTGTGGGCTTGAGAATTTAGGCTGTCCCCTACTGAATAGCAATATACACAGGAGGAAGAAAGAAGGAGCGCCTAGAGAATCGTCTATAACAAGGAGAAGGAGAAGATAAGGAAAGGTGGAATCTGGAATACAGGGCTTAAGGCAGAGCCTGAATCCTGGGTTGCTCTTCCAGAGGGCAGCAGGAAATAATGGGGATGGGAAAAGATACACTCAGTGGTAGGCCCATTCACCAGCAGATCAGGTGGAAACGTGATTGCAGGGTTAATGATCCAATGCAGTTAACGCAGAACCAGGGTCAAAACAACAATACCTACTAGTACTCTTGCCCACCATCCAGGAAATTCACATGCAAGAGACGTTCTCTTGGAGAGAACCCAAAGTTGTTTAAGATTAGTTTTTGTCTCGGCAGTGAGAGAGAACAAAGAAGTTCTTCTATCTCCCCATCTGGGAATCGAACGCCAATCTCCTACCTGAGAAGCCAGGCCAGGCCAGGCCACTCACTAGTATGCCGACGAGGAAAACAACAGTAGAGGGTTTAAAATCATTGCTTAGGAAGTTACTTCTAAACTGCCATAGCAATTTATTCCTTGAAAGACGGTTGGTTGCTGGTCAAGTTGTTATTTTACTGTATCTAGACTGTCACGTTGCAACTGAAGCATAATGGGAGCTCCACAGGTAGTTTAAAATTTCTAATAGCCACAGTAAAAAGTAAGAAGAAACAGGTGATAATTTTAAATATATATCTGACTTAACCCAATATTATGAAATATTATTTCAACATGTAACTAATACACAAATATTAATTAGATTTTGTTGTTGTTCTTAGTTTTCAAACCGGTAAGTATTTTACACTTACAGACAGCACATTTCTACATAGATGTTAAATTTTCATTGGAAAAACTTGATTAATATTTAGATTTCATGACACTTACAGTTGAAAAAGTGGATTTACATACGAAAGCTGTTCCTAAGGTACTTAAACGTTCTGCAATAGCTGGGTTGAGTATCTGTTTACATTTTTACGTCGATTTATTTCAATTAATTAATTAATTACAATTAATTAATTTCAATTAAATAGGCTTAAAAATGCAATTCCACAACAGCCAGCTCTACCCACCACCAGTCCCTCCCATCAGGAAACTTGCACAAGCCTCTTAGACAGCCTCATCCACCAGAGGGCAGACAGCAGAAGCAAGAAGAACTACAATCCTGCAGCCTGTGGAACGAAAACCACATTCACAGAAAGATAGACAAAATTAAAAAGCAGAAAGCTATGTACCACATGAAGGAACAAGATAAAACCCCAGAAAAAGAACTAAATGAAGAGGAGATAGGCAATCTTTCAGAAAAAGAATTCAGAATAATGATAGTGAAGATGATCCAGGACCTCGGAAAAAGAATGGAGGCAAAGATCAAGAAATGTTTAACAAAGGCCTAGAAATTAAAGAACAAGCAAACAGAGATGAACAATACAATAATTGAAATGAAAAATACATTGAAGGAATCAATAGCAGAATAACTGAGGCAGAAGAACGGATAAGTGACCTGGAAGACAGAATGGTGGAATTCACTGCCACGGTACAGAACAAAGACAAAAGAATGTAAAGAAATGAAGACAGCCTAAGAGACCTCTGGGACAACATAGACACACCAATGTTCACATTATAGGGGTCCCAGAAGGAGAAGAGAGAGAGAAAGGACCCGAGAAAATACTTGAAGAGATTATAGTCAAAAACTTCCTTAACATGGGAAAGGAAATAGCCACCCAAGTCCAGGAAGCACAGAGAGTCCCATACAGGATAAACCCAAGGAGAAACACACCAAGACACATCGTAATCAAACTGGCAACAATTAAAGACAAAGAAAAATTATTGAATGCAGCAAGGGAAAAATGACAAATGACATACAAGGGAACTCCCATAAGGTTAAGAGCTGATTTCTCAGCAGAAATTCTACAAGTCAGAAGGGAGTGGCATGATATACTTAAAGTGATGAAAGGGAAGAACATACACATTCAGATTCAATGGAGAAATCAGAAGCTTTACAGACAAGCAAAAGCTAAGAGAATTCAGCACCACCAAACCAGCTCTACAACAAATGTTAAAGGAACTTCTCTAAGTGGGAAACACAAGAGAAGAGAAGAACCTACAAAAGCAAACCCGAAATGATTAAGAAAATGGTCATAGGAACATACATATCGATAATTACCTTAAACGTGAATGAATTAAACGCTCCAGCCAAAAGACACAGGCTTGCTGAATGGATACAAAAACAAGATCCATATATATGCTGTCTACAAGACACTCAGTTCAGACCTAGGGACACATAAAGACTGAAAGTGAGGGGATGGAAAAAGATATTCCATGCAAATGGAAATCAGAAGAAAGCTGGAGTAGCAACACTCATATCAGATAAAATAGACTTTAAAATAAAGAATGTTACAAGAGACTAGGAAGGACACTACATAATGATCAAGGGATCAATCCAAGAAGAAGATATAACAATTATAAATATATATGCACCCAACATAGGAGCACCTCAATACATAAGGCAACTGCTAACAGCTATAAAAGAGGAAATCGACTGTGACACAATAATAGTGGGGGACTTTAACACCTCACTTACGCCAATGGACAGATCATCCAAACAGAAAATTAACAAGGAAACACAAGCTTTAAATGACACAATAGACCAGATAGATTTAGTTGATATTTATAGGACATTCCATCCAAAAACAGCAGATTACACTTTTTTCTCAAGTGTGTATGGGAACATTCTCCAGGATAGATCACATCTGGGGTCACAAATCAAGGCTCAGTAAATTTAAGAAAACTGAAATCATATCAAGCATCTTTTCTGACCACAATGCTATGAGATTAGAAATCAATTACAGGGAAAAAAAGGAAAAGACCCAAACACATGGAGTCTAAACAGTACATTACTAAATAACCAAGCAATCACTGAGGAAATCAAAACATACCTAGAGACAAATGACAATGAAAACATGACGATCCAAAACCTATGGGATGCAGCAAAAGCGGTTCTAAGAGGGAAGTTATAGCTATACAAGCCTACCGCAAGAAACAAGAAAACTCTCAAATAAACAATCTAACGTTACACCTAAAGGAACTAGGGAAAGAAGAACAAGCAAAACCCAAAGTTAGCAGAAGGAAAGAAATCATAAAGATCAGAGCAAAAATAAATGGAATAGAATCAAAGAAAACAATAGCAAAGATCAATAAAACTAAAAGCTGGTTCTTTGAGAAGATAAACAAAATTGATAAACCATTAGCCAGACTCATCAAGAAAAAGAGGGAGAGGACTCAAATCAATAAAATTAGAAGTGAAAAAGCAGAAGTTACAATAGACACTGCAGAAATACAAAGCATCCTAAGAGACTACTACACGCAGCTCTATGCCAATAAAATGGACAACCTAGAAGAAATGGAAAAATTCATAGAAAGGTATAACCTCCCAAGACTGAACCAGGAAGAAATAGAAAATATGAACAGACAAATCACAAGTAATGAAATTGAAACTGTGATTTAAAATCTTCCAACAAACAAAAGTGCAGGCTCAGATGGCTTCACAGATGAATTCTATCAAACATTTAGAGAAGAGCTAACACCCATCCTTCTCAAACTCTTCCAAAAAATTGCAGAGGAAGGAACACTCCCAAACTCATTCTATGAGGCCACCATCACCCTGATACCAAAACCAGACAAAGATACTACAAAAAAAGAAAATTACAGACCAATATCACTGATGAATATAGATGAAAAATCCTCAACAAAATACTAGCAAACAGAATCCAACAACACATTAAAAGGATCATACACCATGATCAAGTGTGATTTATCCCAGGGATTCAAGCATTCTTCAATATACGCAAATCAATCAATGTGATACACCATATTAACAAACTGAAGGAGAAAACCATATGATCATCTCAATTGATGCAGAGAAAGCTTTCGACAAAATTCAACACCCATTTATAAAAACCCTGCAGAAAGTAGGCATAGGGGGAACTCTCTTCAACAAAATAAAGGCCATATATGACAAACCCACAGCAAACATCATTCTCAATGGTGAAAAACTGAAATCATTTCCTCTAAGACCAGGAATAAGACAAGGATGTCCACTCTCACCACTATTATTCAACATAGTTTTGAAAGTCCTAGCCATGGCAATCAGAGAAGAAAAAGAAATAAAAGGAATACAAATTGGAAAAGAAGAAGCAAAACTGTCACTGTTTGCAGATGACATGATACTATACATAGAGAATCCGAAAGATGCCACCAGAAAACTACCAGAGCTAGTCAATGAATTTGGTAAAGCTGCAGGATACAAAATTAATGCACAGAAATCTCTGGCATTCCTATACACTAATGATGAAAAATCTGAAAGTGAAATTAAGAAAATACTCCCATTTACCATTGCAACAAAAAGAATAAAATACCTGGGAATAAACCTACCTAGACAAAAGATCTGTATGCAGAAAACTATAAGACACTGATGAAAGAAATTAAAGATGATACCAACAGATGAAGAGATATACCACATTCTTGGATTAGAAGAATCAATATTGTGAAAATGGCTATACTACCCAAAGCAATCTACAGAGTCAATGCAATCCCTATCAAATTACCAATGGCATTTTTTACAGAACTAGAACAAAAAATCTTAAAATTTGTATGGAGACACAGAAGACCCCGAATAGCAAAAGCATCTTGAGGGAAAAAAACGGAGCTGGAGGAATCAGACTCCCTGACTTCAGACTATACTACAAAGCTACAGTAATCAAGACAATATGGTACTGTCACAAAAAAAGAAACATAGATCAATGGAACAAGATAGAAAGCCCAGAGATAAACCCACGCACCTGTGGTCAACTAATATATGACAAAGGAGGCAAGGATATGCAATGGAGAAAAGACAGTCTCTTCAATAAGTGATGCTGGGAAAACTGGACAGCTACATGTAAAAGAATGAAATTAGAGCACTCCCTAACACCATACAAAAACATAAACTCAAAATGGATTAGAGACCGAAATATAAGACTGGACACTATAAAACTCTTAGAGGAAGACATAGGAAGAACACTCTTTGACATAAATCACAGCAAGATCTTTTTTGATTCACCTCCTAGAGTAATGGAAATAAAAATAAACAAATGGAGCCTAATGAAACTTAAAATCTTTTGCACAGCAAAGGAAACCATAAACAATATGAAAAGACAACCCTCAAAATGGGAGAAAATATTTGCAAACGAATCAATGGACAAAGGACTAATCTCCAAAATATATAAACAGCTCATGCAGCTCAATATTAAAGAAACAAACAACCCAATCCAAAAATGAGCAGAAGACCTAAATAGACATTTCTCCAAAGAAGACATACAGATGGCCAAGAAGCACATGAAAAGCTGCTCAACATCTTTAGAGAAATGCAAATCAAAGCTACAATGAGGTATCACCTCACACCAGTTAGAATGGGCATCATCAGAAAATCTACAAGCAACAAATGCTGGAGAGGGTGTGGAGAAAAGGGAACCCTCCTGCACTGTTGGTGGGAATGTAAATTGATACAGCCACTATGGAGAACAGTATGGAGGTTCCTTAAAAAACTAAAACTAGAATTACCATATGATCCAGCAATCCCACTACTGGGCATATACCCAGAGAAAACCATAATTCAAAAAGACACATGCACCCCAATGTTCATTGCAGCACTATTTACAATAGCCAGGTCATGGAAGCAACCTAAATGCCCATCAACAGACGAGTGGATAAAGGAGATGTGGTACATATATAGAATGGAATATTACTCAGCCATAAAGTGAACGAAATTGGGTCATTTGTAGAGACGTGGATGGATCTAGAGATTGTCATACAGAGTGAAGTAAGTCAGAAAGAGAAAAACAAATATCGTATATTAACGCATATATGTGGAACCTAGAAAAATGGTACAGATGAACCGGTTTGCAGGACAGAAATTGAGACACAGATGTAGAGCACAAACGTATGGACACCAAGGGGGGAAAGCGGCGGGGGGTGGGGGTGGGGGTGTGATGAATTGGGAGATTTGGGGGGAAAAGATGCAGTTCCTCAGACGCACCCGCCAGTTTCAAGTGCCCATGAGCTTGTAGCTACTGTATGAGTCTCGCAGATATAAATCCATGGCCCCCTTCCGAGGCTGAGTTTCAGACAAGACATCGCAGAATCCAGAAGATACCAAAGATTTCTCACAAGTTGGCAGTTTAAAAAGGATGGCAGTCCCCAACAAACACATGAAAGAATGCTCAACATCATTAATCATTAGAGAAATGCAAATCAAAACTACAATGAGGTATCATCTCACACCGGTCAGAATGGCCATTATCAAAAAGGCTAGAAACAATAAATGCTGGAGAGGGTGTGGAGAAAAGGGAACACTCTTGCACTGCTGGTGGGAATGTGAATTGGTACAGCCACTATGGAGAACAGTATGGAGGTTCCTTAAAAAACTACAAATAGAACTACCGTATGACCCAGCAATCCCACTACTGGGCATATACCCTGAGAAAACCATAATTCAAAAAGAATCATGTACCAAAATGTTCATTGCAGCTCTATTTACAATAGCCCGGAGATGGAAACAACCTAAGTGTCCATCATCGGATGAATGGATAAAGAAGATGTGGCACATATATACAATGGAATATTACTCAGCCATAAAAGGAAACGAAATTGAGCTATTTGTAATGAGGTGGATAGACCTAGAGTCTGTCATACAGAGTGAAGTAAATCAGAAAAAGACAAATACCGTATGCTAACACATATATATGGAATTTAAGAAAAAAAAATGTCATGAAGAACCTAGGGGAAAGACAGGAATAAAGACACAGACCTACTAGAGAATGGACTTGAGGATATGGGGAGCGGGAAGGGTAAAGCTGTGACAAAGCGAGAGAGAGGCATGGACATATATACACTACCAAACGTAAAATAGATAGCTAGTGGGAAGCAGCCGCATAGCACAGGGAGATCAGCTCGGTGCTTTGTGACCGCCTGGAGGGGTGGGATAGGGAGGGTGGGAGGGAGGGAGACTCAAGAGGCAAGAGATATGGGAACATATGTATATGTATAACTGACTCACTTTGATATAAAGCAGAAACTAACACACCATTGTGAAGCAATTATACTCCAATAAAGATGTAAAAAAAAAAAAAAAAGGAAGTTAGGAGGGAAGGTAAGAGAGGAAAGAATGCCTTTAGAATCTAATCCCTCCAAAATGTTGCTGGGCAGAGAATGAGGCCCCCAGGGTATATAACGAGGTCAGGGGAGAAAGGGAGGTTTCGCTGCAGTTCTTAGTTTCAGTTCCCAGTTTCTCTCAAGCTTTAAAAATGTATTGCACGCCCTATTTCTCGCTCTTTTCAGGAACTTGCTGAGGGTGAGAAAACGTAAGTTGCGTTGGCCGGGAATCGAACCCGGGTCAACTGCTTGGAAGGCAGCTATGCTCACCACTATACCACCAACGCCGTCGCGTTTAATCCTCTGAATTATATATATAAGTATACTACTGGCCATGATGTCACGGCTTTTGGTATTGCTTTATATCCGAGATCCCAAGGCACACAAAACCTTTTCTCAGTGAGGATAGACCCGTCCTTACTCCTCTTAGTCGGCCCCGCCACGACGCGGGGCCGGGAACGCAGAGACCACCCGGCGCCCGGAGCCGGAGGGCTGGAGACGCGGAGCCCGGAGGGAAAGCCAATGCCTCGCTCGGCCCGGGGAATTTTCTCCCCCGTCGCCTTCTGTCTTCCGCGCTCCCAGCTCCGCCGCTTGGCGCGCCCCAGCACTGGATCTACCGGGTGTTGGGTTCGGTAACGGCGATTTGGGGCGGAGGGTTCGAGGGAGACCGGCCAGCAAGCGGGTCCACCCTGGTGTGGCTCGGTCCCCCGAGAGAAGGAGCGAGAGGAGCGCTCGAAGGGACACTGGGGAAATGGATCTTTACAGTTTAGGATTATGAAGAAGTAAGAGATAGGAGTCGGAGGCAGTTTTATTTTTCCTGTTTTGCGAAGAAGTCCAGGGAGAATTCTAAGTTTATTTAAATAAACAGCAAACAGCATTGATATAGTTCAACATCATGCTACCGCGGTGTTTGACAATCTTAGACGGGAATAGAAACGTTTCTTTTCACGTGTCAGGATGGCCGAGCGGTCTAAGGCGCTGCGTTCAGGTCGCAGTCTCCCCTGGAGGCGTGGGTTCGAATCCCACTTCTGACAGAACATATGTTTTATTCACTTTTTTCCAACATAGAAGTAGGATTGAATTCGTGGAGAAAGGAGTATTGATTAATAAACACCTTTCTATGCTGCCTATCTACACAGGAAGGTTGTGCTTCGCTTTGACTATGAAACTGAATCTATTTAGATCTATCCCTAATTACAAAAAATTTTTTTCTTTCCTTTAGACTCCGGTTTCTCAGTGCCTATTTACTGCATGTAGATACAAGACTTCCCTGAACAAGGAAAAGCCCTCAACCCAGATCCCTAAACTTGCTGTAACTGACCTGAGTCTTTTCATGCTCAGACTGCAGTGTCAAACTTTGATGAGACTCGGATTCCCCAGCATCTTGCCGGGCCAGCTCCCACCACCAATTCTAATTCAGCACGTTTGCTGGGTCCTCAAAGACCCGGAAAGGAAATCAACACACCAAACGGGGGAAAGTATTAGAGAGCAAAGGTAAACTCATGGGGTTGTTTCAAGAACTTTTTCTTGAAGACCGCAAACAAGCTACTCTCTAATTTGGGAGACGCTGATTTATAGAAAAATCTTGTGCTTTCCGGAAGAGGGAAGAACTGTCAGTCCGAAGAGGCTGAATGTGTGAGGTCCATAAGCATGAGGATGGAAGGATCCTTAGGTTGGTTAATGAAAGCTCGCCAGACAAACTACATTCTTTGTTATTTACTGGGCTGCGACCTTGGGAAATGTATTTGACTTTTCTGAGCCTTAGTTTGCTTGTAGTAGAGATAGAATTGTTGTGAGGATTGAGATGACCTAGCAGCTTATTAGAAATACAGATCTCAGGCTGTACCTCAGACCTACTGAATCTACATTTTATAAGATCCCCACATTTATAAGTCACATTGATATCACATACCTCCTGATATAATACAATAAGATGGGCACTTCTCCCTGTGGTATACTTCCCCAAAAGCCCACTGTAATCATGAGAAAACTGACAAACCCAAATTGAGGGACAATCTACCAAATATACCCAACCAGTACTCTTCAAAATGTGAAGGTCTTGAAAAACATCAGAAGATTAAGAAACTGTTGCAGATTGTAGGGTAGACATGATGACAAAATGCAACGAGTTAACCTGGATTGGCTTCTGAAACAGTAAAAGAACATTAGTGGAAAAAATATGAAATCCCCTTAACATTAGGGGAAGCTGGATGAAGTATATACAGTGACTTTCTGTAGTATCTTTACAACTCTCAGTCTAAAATTATTGCAAAATAAAAAGGCCTTAAAAAAAAAAAACTTGAAAGTGGTTGCCTGTTAGGAGTAGCACTTGGGTGTGGGGCAAGAAACTGCTGGGGTTTTTTTGTTCTTGTTGTTGTTTGGCCACCCCATGAGGCTTGTGGGATCTTGGTTCCCGTACCAAGGATTGAACCCCTGCCATGGCAGTGAAAGCACAGAATCCTAACAACTGGACTACCAGGGAATTCCCAAGACTGCTTGTTTTTCATTAGAAGGATTGTAGCAAGGTATGATTTTTTAATAATGGGCATATATTTTGATTTAATTTGTTCTGATATTTTGGGGAACAAATATTTAATTTGTTCTAATATTTTTATTGTAATCACGCATAGCTGTGATTACAGTAATCGAACTAAGACTATATATATATATATATATATATATATATATATATATATATATATATATACACACACACAGTACAATGACATTTAGATGCCTATTAACAGGAAACAATCCCCAAACAATCTAAAGCATCAACAATCACTTAAAAGTAGATGAAGTGGTTAGTTTGTTTAAATCCCTCTGTAGAAAAATAGATACCATCCAAATGAGAAGATCTGAAGTGTTTTGACAACTAAGCACAATGAAATTCTCCTTCTTATATACTGTGTGTGTTTTTAACGAGAGAGAGAGAGAGAGAGAGAGAGAGATTGTTGAAATGCCAGGAAACAGTCTAAACCCTGTAGGTGCCATCATTCTGCTTGAGAAGTTACAAACAGTTTGGGTTGGTCAATGTTGGAAGCTGGAAGGAAATTCAGGAAAGGGAAAGTATAATACAGAATGTGTATGTGACATCATCTCTTTTTTGCAGGGTCCTTCAACGGGAAGCCAGCTGGCATAGGACTTAGGCCAGGCGCAGGAAAAAGCGCTTAAAAATGTGAAATGACAACCAGGGGACAAATGGGTTGTTACTGCAACCTCTCCACCTGCAAGAAATCACCCTTAGCTAAATATAACGTACCATTGCTCTAACCAAGGCTGCCTTCTTTTCTGAGATAAAAATAAATCTCTCTTTGCACGTGGGAGAGGTACAGTGTGGATTGGGCTGATTGGGAAGTAACTTACACAAATTTATCCTTCTCTTATATGTAATTTAACTGGCAATAGAGTTGAGCCTTAGGATATTTCCCAGGTTTAGTCACTTGCTATAAAAAACACATATTCACTTAATGGATAATGTAAGTATACAATAAAGTATACTTTTTCTCTCAGGGCTCAGCATCCAACTGTGTTCTAAAGGAATAATATGTACAATTTCACAACATCTGGGTGAAGATCTGGTAATAAGTGGAGTTACGGCCTGTTTGTGAGGTGACAATGTATGGGCTCTAGAATCAGGTAGGACAGGGCTCTTAATTCCAACTCTCCCCACCACCCCCCTTCCCCGACTTAATAGCTATGGCCCTTGAGTAATCGTTTAATGTCTTTTAACCTCCAGATCCTCACTTTCAAAAGGTGATGTTGCTGTGATGATTACATTGTATAATCAAGTACCTGGTACATAGGTGACAATCAATTAATAATAAGTAGTGATAGCTAATATTTGTTGCTCATATACTATACGCCTAACATTCTTCTTCACTCCTCACCTATTTAGTTAATTGTACCTTTATAACAATTCTGAGGTACTATTTCATCATCATCCCCATTATATAGAAGGGAAAACTGAAGCTCAGAGAGTTTAACTTGCGGAGTAGATAAAGTAACAGCACTGAAAACCTAAGCCTTCTGGTTCCAGTATAGCCATTTGGCTACACAATTGCCGTTGTCATCATCATCATCATCCCAGGGCTCATCAGGAGAAAGCAGATGGGGCCATGCTACTTCTCTCACGTAGATAAGATAATAATAACTTTAATTACACCACTAGACTTACCCTCTCAGTCTAACATATTCCCCAGAGTCCAAGACTTGGGGTCTGCCCTCTAATGAACAATGAATAAGGTCACATTATTAGAGGCAGATAATTAGCATATAAACTCTTTGGCAGTGTGTTAGGACACACAGACTGACAAACTAAACTGGGCTCCTAATACAGAATTTTTATTTTAGGGTCTTGCTAGGGCTTACGTTTCTCTTCATTCTCTGCTTTTCCAGCTCCACCTCCCTCCCTCTTTTAACACAGTGTCACAATTCTCTCCTGTCTGACCTCATTTCAATACTATCTCAATGTGCCTTCCTCAGACTCTTCCTCTTATCTTGTTTTCTCTTATAGAAAGCATGCACACAGCCTCATGAATTTTCTTCCCATCCCTCCTTCAGCACCCACCCCAACATTTTCTGCTTCTGATAGCCCTGCCCCTTCATCTACTTAATTGGATAGAATGAAAACTAAGAAGAAACTTTAAAAGTTTATTTAGCTCTTTTATTTCACATAACAAAATCCATACATGCAAGTAACAAAATACATTAAATGTAGATAAAAGCAGTGATAAAGTGCCACACAAATGTTCATAATGATTACTTCTGCTTGTCTGAAGTAGGAGAAGAAGATTTTTTAAAAGTCAACTGGCAAATACCTCAGTTATAAAGCATACTGACCAATAAAACTCCCTGTTTGGGGGCAAGGTCCTCCTCCACTCCCACCCCTCAAGATAGGCAGGATCATAGTAGACAGTCTAGGAAGTCCACAAGCCCAGCCCTTACAGTCACAGCTGCCTTGCCAGGAGGGGCCATTTAATCGACTTCCTCAATGACAGGGCCAGTACTGGGGGTTCCCTGTCGGGCTTGAGATCCACAACTGCTACCGCCAGGGACACCAGGCCCCCTGTAGAGCCTGGAGAAGACGGGGTGACAGATATGCTCCAGCTCCCCCTTCTGATGCACATATTCCTCTTTCTCTGCCAACCGGTTGTGCTCCAGCCAAGCAAGGACTTCCTGACACTTGTCTTGTACTTCGCACCTGTCCTCTTCAGGAATCTTGTCTCTAAGTCTCTCCTCTTGCAAAGAGCTCTTCACATGGAAGACATAGGCCTCCAGAGAGTTTTTGGCAGCCACCCTGTCCCTCTGGGCCTCATCCTCATCCTGAACATCCTTGTACTGTTCAGCCTCACAAGCCATCTTCCCCACTTCCTCCTTGCTCAGCCGGCCCTTGTCATTGGTGATGGTGATCTTGTTAGCTTTGCCTGTGCTCCTGTCAGTGGCTGTCACACTCAGGATGCCACCGGCATCAATGTCAGAAGTCACCTCGATCTGGGGGACTCCACGTGGGGCAGGAGGGATGCCCCTGAGCTCAAAGCATCCCAGCCGGTTGTTGTCCCTAGTCATGGCCCTCTCACCCTCATACACCTGGATCAGGACCCCAGGCTGGTTGTCTGAATAGGTAGTGAAAAGTCTGGGTCTGCTTGGTCGGGATCGTGGCATTCCTCTGGATCAGCGTAGTCGTCACCCCACCAGCTGTCTCCAGCCCCAGGGACAGGGCAACCACATCCAGCAGCAGGAGATCCTGCACCTTCTCACACTTGTCCCCCATCAACACTGCTGCCTGCACAGCAGCCCCATAAGCCACAGCCTCATACGGGTCGAGGCTCTTGTTCAGCTCCCTGCCATTGAAGAAGTCCTGCAGGAATTTTTGTACCTTGGGGATGCGGGTAGAGCCACCCACTAGGACAGTGTCAGGGATCTGGGCCTTGTGCAGTTTGGCACCCCTTAGGGCCTTCTCCAGCGGCTCCAGGGTGCTGCAGAAGAGGTCCGAGCACAGTTCTTCAAAGCAGGCTCGAGTGATGGAAGTGTAGAAGTCTACGCCCTCAAACAGGGAATCGATCTCCAGAGTGGCCTGGGTGCTGGAGGGCAGGGTGCGCTTGGCGCGCTCAGAGGCTGTGCAGAGCCTGCGCAGGGCCCGCTTGTTCCTGCTCAAGTCCTTCCCGTGCTTCCGCCGGAACTCCTCCACGAAGTGGTTCACCAGCCGGTTGTCGAAGTCCTCTCCACCCAGATGAGTGTCTCCAGCCGTGGCCTTCACCTCAAAGACACCGGCCTCGATAGTGAGGACCGACGTGGAAGGTGCCCCCACCCAAGTCGAAAATGAGCACGTTGCGCTGTCCGGCGGCCTGCCGGTCCAGGCCATAGGCCGTGACAGCCGCCGTGGGCTGGTTGATGATCCTCAGCGTGTTGAGCCCCGCGATGGCACCCGCGTCCTTGGTGGCCTGACGCTGGGAGTCGCTGAAGTAGGAGGGCACCGTGATTACAGCGTGCCTCAGGGGCTGGCCCAGGTACGCCTCCGCTGTCTCCATCTTGCTCCGCACCATGGACGAGATCTCCTCGGGGTGTAGAACGCCTTGTCCTCCCCGCGGTAGGACACGCGCACCTTGGGCTTGCTGCCCTCGCTCACCACCTGGAAGGGCCAGTGCTTCATGTCCGACTGCACAGTGGGGTCTGCGAACTTGCGCCCGATCAGTCACTTAACACTGTGTTGTGTGGGTTCAGATCCGCCTGGGTCTTGGCCACCCGACGCTCGGTGTCGGTGAAAGTCAAGTAGCTGGGGGTGGTGCGGTTGCCCTGGTCGTCGGCGAGGATCTCCACCCGGCCTTGCTGTAACATGCCCACGCATGAGTATGTGGTGCCCAGGTCGATGCCTATGGCCACTTCCCTTGCAGCGGACATGGCTGTGGCTTCTCGCGCTTCTGGGACGAGTGTGATACCGATTCAAATGCAGGAGTCTGCGGAACTTCGAGCGGCTCAGCCGTGGAGGTGCGCTCAGCGGTGCGACTCTCCTGCCTGCCCAGCTCGGATCTGCTCGGCTCCGCTTCCACGAGCTTTTTATCCGGTTGCCGGAGGCCCGCCATACCCACGCCCACGCCGACGCGAACCTTCCAGCGCCTTCGCGGCGAGCCCAGAGACGCCCGGCCCCCCGCTCCGGCTGACAGCCCAGGAGGCGCCGGGCTGACTCCGGAGAAGGTTCGGGCGGATGGTGCCGTGCAAGGAGGGGCGGCCCCAGCTGCGTCAGACTCAGAGCTGCAGAGAAAGTTCCAGCTTCTCCCGGCTTGTTCTAAGGGCGAGCGGTTGGGGCAGAATTCAGGTAAAGCAAAAACTTCTCAAGAAAACAGTTCTTCCTCTGGGTGGTTCAAGAGGGCTGATCAGAGTCCAGCGGCTCGAGAAGAGCCGGAAAGCATGTCACCATGCGAATAGAGCCATGGCCTCGAGGCAGGGGGTTAAATAGTAGTTTTTTTTCTTAAGTCTTAATTATTATGTTGTTGTTGTTTTGAAATCTAAAGGCAGTGTTTTCGAAATTGTGGCTAAGAGGCGTGGCCCGATTTCTGTTCTGGAAAGAAACTAGGGCCAGAGACGACTTTAAGAGATGGCGCTCTCAACTATGTTACCGCTAGGGGCATTGGTGGTTCAGTGGTAGAATTCTCGCCTGCCACGCGGGAGGCCCGGGTTCGATTCCCGGCCAATGCACTGTGTTTCTTTCTTCCAGGCTATTCTAATTTTAAAAAATTTTTATTGGAGTACAGTTGATTTAAAATGTTGTATTAGTTTCCGCTGTACAGCAAAGTGAATCACTTATACATATATCCAATCTTTTTTTAGATTCTTTTCCCATATAGGTCATTTACAGAGTACTGAGAAGAGTTACCTAGGTCCTTATTAGTTATCTATTTTACATATAGTAGTGTGTATATGTTAAGACTTTTTCTATTCTAGGATTTGTGACACTGAAATAAACAAAACCAGTTAGTTGAAGGCTGGGTTCGTTTGGTTTTTACTCCTTTACCAAGTCGCATTCCTGAGAGGAGCCGGAACCTGGTGTTGTGGCTTGGGGACCCAGGCGTGACCTCTCCACCCAGCCCTGGAAAGAACACAGCACAGGAGGAAGGAGCATGTGGATGGATGAACTGTGGTGAAAATGTCCCTCCTGTGGTTAAGCCTCCTCCCTGGGCCAGTGTCTCCAAGGAGCATCGTCCCAAGGGGCCGGTTGGAAAGGCACAGTGTGCGTTTTTCTCTGAGGCCTGGACGGGTTCCCAGCCAGAGCCCAGGACGGACGTGGGGAGTAAATTCTTGGAGGCTGCAGTCCATCCTATGCCCTGAAGGCCAGGGGAGGATATGAGTTCACTGGTCAGTAAAGCCACATTTGTTCCCATCAGTGCTATGGCCTTGCAAAGTGAGTCTTTGCTATGTCTCACTTTCCTTAATCCAGAATATCCCATTTGAATTTTTTGGTGTTTCTATTTGGCGTGGACTCCCAAAAAGCCAAAAGAAGGAGACTTTTTGGAGACATGAGGATGGAAATGGAGGAAAGAGAAGCAAATGTTCTCTATAACCTCCCCATGGGGGAAGGAACTCTGGTTTCCTGCATGACAGACAGGGATAGTCACCACTATACTAAGAGCACAGTACCCAGGGGAACATGATACATTCTAATGTTAAACTCTAGTAGCTTCAACTATTATGTAATATATTATTATTCACCCGATTCAAAGGCAACTCCTAATTTTTAAAAAGAGGAACTAAAAACCTTTGCTCTGTAAATGGGTCTTTTCTCCTCAGATGGCTCAGAACTCTATGGAATGCTTCAGGGCCTTTGAAGAGGGAGGAGGGAGTCAGGATGCAGATGTCAGTCCCACTTCTGGACTGGAAAAAAGGGAATGTTTGAAGACATATGCAATGAGTGGCTTCCATGGTGGAAAATCATATCAACCTGTTTTATAACCCAGGAGGGAGAGAAGCTGTCAGCTTTAAATTCATTCACTTTCGGTGTTTAGGCTGCCCAGGCCTGCGTGTCAAAGTTAGGACATTTTAGGCAAGAGCCTGCAAGAAAAGGGTGCTCACTTCAGAAAGGAAAAGGTGGCCTGGCCTGGGGTCTGTGCCCTGGACTGTTCAGGGGCTGCCTTGTCAAGCTACTCCGACCTTCTCTCCCAGCCCTCAGCAGCCTCAAAACCCCACCTGCACATCTACCCCCAAGAGTTCCAGGTATAGCCCTAAAGCAAGCACCTCTGTACCTAGACACAGCATCACACAGGCATGCTTCCAATGTCATTCACTTTATTTTTTAATTCATAATAGAGAAGCTTATTATGCAATGCAAATTTTAAACATACACTTAAACATATCCACTTATGTTTAGTAACTTAGATTGAGTGTCTTTAAAAGTAGAACAGGGATTTCCCTGGTGGCGCAGTGGTTGAGAATCTGCCTGCAAATGCAGGGCACACGGGTTTGATTCCTGGTCCACGAAGATCTTACATGCCACAGAGCAACTAAGCCTGTGCGCCTACAGCCTGAGCTCTCCAACAAGAGAAGCCACTGCAATGAGAAGCCCACGCACCACGACGAAGAGTAGCACGTGCTCACCGCAACTAGAGAAAGCCCGCGCGCAGCAACGAAGACCCAATGAGGCCAAAATAAATAAATAAATTTATTTTTTTAAAAAGTAGAAGAGACATTCAAGTGATGACTTAAAAGGCCATTGTGGAGCTTCCCTGGTGGCGCAGTGGTTGAGAGTCTGCCTGCCGATGCAGCAGACACGGGTTCGTGCTCCGGTGCGGTAAGATCCCACATGGCGCGGAGTAGCTGGGCCGGTGAGCCATGGTCGCTGAGCCTGCGCGTCCGGAGCCTGTGCTCCGCAACGGGAGAGGCCACAACAGTGAGAGGCCCACGTACCGCAAAAAAAAAAAAAAAAAAAAAAAAAGGTCATTGTGGAGGGATGCTCTTGACCCAAAACTGAGCACAAAAAGCAAGTTGTAGAACAAAATGTATAGTATGATCCGCTATATATAAAGATCTGTGATACCAACTATCTGTACATCCTTGAACAAGTCATTTCAACCATCTGGGCTATACCTTTCTCAATTTTAAGATGACAAGATTGAATTTCATCATTTCTGACACTTTCTAGCTTTAAAAATCTCTGATTTCATCCAGGAGCAAAAGGGGATTCCTGTTTCCCCTAAACTATGTACCTGCTCTATACCCAAATAAATCCTGCTTCTGTTAATAAGAAAAAGAGGAGTGATCCGCTGTGTCTATGAGATAGCGCCATATATACTTTATTCATTTTTACCCCTCACAGTGGTACAGTAAGAAATGTTAGTGTGACAGACATTGATGATGCTCACCAATGTTTATGATTCTCCTCCTTCTAGCCTCAGAAAGGGATTGCAATTCCATGCCTCTTGAGATCAGGTCATATGACTTGCTTTGATCAATGAAATGTAGGTATGTGTGATATGTTACTACTGGGCAGAGGGCATTTAATTACCATCCTCACTGCTGTTCTCTTTGTCTTCCTTGGCAATGTGTGGTAGCTGGTGTTGAAATGGAAGTATAAACCTGAGCCATCCCATGAAAGACAGCTTCCTGGGGAGTCTTTCAGGAAGACTGGAAGCAGAAAATGAATGAGAAATAAACCTTTGATGTTTTATGCCACTGAGATTGTATTTTTACAGCATATGAGCTTAATATACTGGCTACAGCTGGTCAAATGGGATTATCCCCATTTTTTTTTTCTGATGTGACTAGCCACAAAAATATAACTCACTCAGTTCTACCTTCTAGTCCACCCCCACTCCACCTTAGACCTTCTTACCTTTTTTTTCAGTTACTATAGTAAAAGCAATCTTATCTATTTAAGGGGAAAATGCCAGCCAAATAGTGTGCTCCAAAGACATCAGGTTCCATGAGCATTTATTAAACGCCTATTATGTTCCAAAGACATTATGCTTCCATATATGTTGTTACACTTTAACCTCACACGATATCCCTGGGGAGGGAGATAAAGATATTACCATTTTACAGAAGAAGAATCTAATTCAGAAAATAGTTGAATGAATTCTTCAAGACAAACCAGCTAGCAAATGTAGAAATGAAACACAAATCCAGGTTGTTTGGCTCTCTTTTCTGTATGCTTTTCACAATACTACTCTACAGGCTTAGGAAGTCAATTCAATTAAAGGAGAGTAGGTCCAACTGATATACTACTTTAAAAGATGTGATGGGTGAAAGTAAATAATATTGAGTTTAGGCAAATATATTCAAAGCTGAAATGCATGTACTAGTGGTATGTATTGGGTAGTATCTAATAGGGTGTTCAATAGTATTGAATTGGACCTCTGCTTCTGGGAAGATGGAGTAGATGTACCTAAAAATGTCTCTAATTTCAAATGCTAAAGAATTTACTCATTCCACAAATATGTATTGAGTGCTTTATCAAGTGCCAGACATTGACCTTGACTCTAAGTATATGGTAGTGAACAAAACAGACAAAGGCCCTGCTCTCCTGGGGCATATTTTAATGGGAGAGGGGGTAGTCAGTTGGTGATACATACAATAGGGGGAAAATACAGCAGCAAACAATTAAACAAGTGAACATATGGTACTCCAGTTGGTGATGAGTACAATGGGGAAAATAAAGGAGAGCGGGATTAGGAGATGGTGGAGGAGTGGGGTTATACCGAATGATCAAGGAGACCTCACTGATAACATGATATTTGAGTAAAGACCATGATGAAGCATGATGTAGATATCTGTAAGAATGAACATTTCAGAAACAGTAAATAACATATAAACCTGTAGCAGAAGTATAATTGAAGAGTTCAAGGAAGCAAAGGGAGAGCAGTAGATGAGGTTAGAGAAGCACTGAGGAACAAGATAATGTAGTGCCTTGTAGAACATTACAAAGGCTTTAGCTGTTACTTTAAATGCAAGAGGGAAGCTATTGCATGGCTTCAAGAAAAGACGTGACAGATACAACACACATTGACTGTTATGGTGAGAATGGACTGTCAGGTGTCATGGGTGAGTGCAGGGAGAGCAGTCAGGAGGCTGCTGCAGTAATTCAAGGGAGATGATGGTGGCTTGGACCAGATGCTGGTAGTAGAGTACTGAGAAGTGGTCGGATTGTTGGATTTATTTTGAAAGTAGAAGCAGGATTTCCTGAGATTTCATATATTTGAGGAACCTCTGTCAAGGATCTGTGAAAACACATTTCCTCTGAGTCCTTGTAGAGCTGGGTGGGCTGTGACTGTGCCTTGGCCTTAGGGAAATCAGTGAAGGTAGGGCCTATTAGGATTTTAGCTCTGGAGATCACAGGCCTTTTCTTTCCCTGGAGGCTCCTTAGCCCACGTTGCTGTCAAGGTGGGGCCAGGGGAAGAGGAAAGTTATGGCCTGAAGAGATGCTGCTGCCACTGCTCTTACGCTGTGGGATGAGGGGTCATTCATCCTGAGGGCCTTGACTCCATCTGACTTTGCAGTTCTTCCAGTCTCCCGCTGAGCTTTGAAGGTCTCTCTGCACAGAAAAATACAGCTCTGTATCCACTGCAAAAAGGAGCGCCATCACCAGGCAGAAAGTGATTTGATACCAAGGTGGAAAGATGAATAGAATTGCCGGACCTAATAGGAGAGGCAGAGGGATGGGAAAAATGACAGCTGTTAAGACAGAAATTTGGAATAAACGTTCAGGTCCCCAGTGAGGAGCCTTGAAGTCACCCAAGCCAAAGACTGAGGCGAAAGCCAAGGGCAGACAAGCTAGCCCCGGAAGGCTTCAGAGGATCTATCCTTCATCTCTCTGCCTTTCCAAATAAAGCACTGGATCAGCATTTCCAAAGGATGACCTCAAACACATGTGTTCTGAAGGACATTAATAGAGTTATAAAGAAAAAAGGTTTTGTGGTTACCTGGGTTTAGCAAATGCATTATGAAACTTAGTTTAAAAGTTTCCTTTAAGACAGGACTTCTTGAAGCCTTTACTCTGAATTATGAATATAAAAGGAGAGGAACAGAGTATGTAGTGTGTTCTGCATGAATTTGATCACAGAACCCTTCATTCTGAAAGCCCTCTCAAGGAGTTATGTGATTGGGGAACAGCCTTTGGGAAACATTGAACTAAGGAATCCACAGACCACATCAGCACATCTTCACTCACCACCTCCTCCGAGCCCAGGACTGGGTATTCACTAACCACCATTAGTCTGGCATAAATAGCTTGTGATGCTGTCTGAAAGGGTATGATATGGGTCCCACAATGTACAATTTCTCAAGAACAGGCAGAAGCCTCTTTCTTTGTATGTAGAGAGAGATTCTCATGCCAACGTGGCCACTCTGAGCTAAGATTTGAGCCTAGGCTGAGAGGTTCAGTAGGGAGACACAAGCAAGCATAAGACACCTACAGGGACATATGATAAAGTGGTTTGAATAAGGTGGAAAAGAGGGAGAGCGGCAATGTCTGGTGGATGGATATGGAGGATGAAAAGGTGGCTTCTGTCCCCTAAGAGTTAAAACTCCAAATGAAGGACACCCATTTCTATAATCCCTGAGAAATGAGCTGGAACAGAGCTGCAAATTCACACAGCAATTAGGTCAAGCTAGAATTTCCTGTTGATGTCAAACAGGCATGCTCGTGAGAACAAAGGTTCTGAAGTACAAAAAAGATCAGTAATCCTCTAACTACCTATCCTTCCGAGGTGTAAAGCTCCTTGAACAGCATTGGTTCCCACCTTGGACAGTGATGGTCACAGGCTGTGATGAGTACACCGTCTGCCCGATAAATCCCGTGCAGTGGTACTCGCCACTGTGACTGAGGTTTGCTTGTGGGATACAGAAGTTGGAACGCAGATGGGAAAACGTCTTGGATTTTCCATTCTGGAAGAATATGACTTTATTCAGAGAACTGTTTCTCCAGCTGTGGCACCTCAGCACGATGGGCTCCCCTTCCTGGAACACGAGCCTAGGGGTCTGGAGCAGCAGCCAGTCTGAAAGACACAAAGGGACCCCAGGACCCAGGAGGTCTTCACTCAAATCCGAGACCCAGACCATCCTTACTGGTGGGCCACTGTGTGTGGAGGGAAGAGCTTAAGTTTGGAATCAGACACCCCTGCTCTGTAATTCTAGCTCCATCATGTATGAGCTCTGTGATCTTGGGCAAATAGTTTAACTCTTCTGGGCCTCCGTTTCCTTGTACGTGAAAAGAGTCACAATAATACCATTAGCTATCTACAGTAGTTCCTGGCACACAGTAGGTGCTCAGCATATGCTTGTCTTCCTGTTCCTGTCCTGCCCGACAGGCTTCTTTCTGCAGGAGGGATACAGGAGACCCAGGAGTACAGTCCCTTCCCTGAGGGAGGGAGGGAGGGAAGGACCCAGTCTGACATAGGAGACAACATGTGGGGGGAACACAGCAGAGTCAAGTGTCTTTGGGGAAAGTCACAGACATCTAACAAATGTTAGCTTATTTGGTGCATGTTAGTAAATATGGCATTTCACTTCAGCAGGGACTTTGGCAGCAGTGACACGGGTGGGCCATTAGCCTGCTGTGTACTTTTTCCCCCCGATTTTCATCCTTTTACTGAGGAAAAAGATATTTACTTTCTTTGTCGTATAGGGAATAGAGGCTAAGGTGGGTACTTATAATCTGACCTCAGCCCACACACTCCTTTTTCCTAAAGCTATAGGACAGAGTAGAGTTGGAATTGGAAAGAAAGGGTAGAAAACAACAGATATGTTGGAAGGGAGTCGGGACATGAGAAAGAAATGACAACAGCCATACGTGTGCTACCCAACCACGCTCAGCCCCTTCAGCAGATCGGAATGATGCCAAAACAGTCTCTACACTGGCTGCTGAGCCTGCCGCAAGTGCAGGTGAAAATGCTCAATACTGAGGGAGGGAGTGACAATGAAGAGAAAACTCCGGGCCACGGCTACAGTGGGACAATCCACAGGGAAGGTGGGGAGCACCACATCTTGCTACTTGGGTCACACAAGCTGGAAAACCCCACCTCTCCCACTGGGGAGGCACCCCTGCGTTCCACCCATTTCCTCCCATACCATCCTGTGTATCCCTACTCTTGAGGAACTCGGGCCCTGGCTAGACATTCCACTCCAGGATTAGGTGAGCAGTCCTGGTTCCCTAGACTGCCTCTTTTATAAAGGTTGGATTGGGGTAGGTGGGAATGCTGAGAATTGTGAAGATTTTTTTTTTTTTTTTTTTTTTGGCGGTACGCGGGCCTCTCACTGTTGTGGCCTCTCCCTCTGCGCAGCACAGGCTCCGGACGTGCAGGCTCAGCGGCCATGGCTCACGGGCCCAGTCGCTCCGCGGCATGTGGGATCCTCCCGGACCGGGGCACGAACCTGTGTCCCCTGCATCGGCAGGCGGACCCTCAACCGCTGCGCCACCAGGGAAGCACGTGAAGATTTTTTTTAATGAAGTAGAACCCGGAGAAAATGTCAAAGCTGCTTCCATGTAGCGCCAGCAACCAATTCTTGCAGTTCTCCTCCCTGTCTGGGTAATCCCCTCTACTGAAGGTGCACATCATTGGAACAGCACTTTCTTCTCAGCAAAGTCTCTACTGGTACCAGGTTGTAACCTGGACCGTGGAAGTGTCAGCCTTAGGCTGGTTTGTGCACGAGGGCCACCTTAGGTCTCCTTGAGGACAACTTCTTGGTGCAGATCTTGAGGGCAGGGCCCAGCTTCGTGTTCACGGCACTCACGAGGTGTTCTTTAAGTCAAAAAACGGCCTTTCCATCCATCTCCTGGGAACAAAACTCCTCTGCAATCTCCTGGAAGCCTTGTAGAGAAGCAATAAACTCATACACCTCCTCTGCACTCCAGTGGCTAAGATTACTGGACAGGAACACAGGGTTGATGCCATGAGTGCTGGTGGAGGCACAGCTGTATGGAGGTTCCTGGGTCACATGCCCCATGTCCAGCTCTCACCGATAAAGGCCCAGGGACATTGGAGAGAGTTCTTCACCGTGACTGGAATTCTCTGAACCCCAGCTAGAGTCCTCTTGACCCCTGTGGCACTTGCCCTGGATCTCAGCATGGGTGATGGCAGAGGAGCTGCAGCAGGGTCCATGTTTGGGATGCAGGCAAGGGCTCCACCACTCCTGTGCCTCTCCTGGGATGGCTCCAAGCACCACCTATTCCTGAGGAGGGCCACTGAGCGAAAGGCCCAGGTGGGTGGCCACTTCTGCCTGCTCTTCCCACTGCCCCCACCAGCTGGACTAAGGCTGAAGAACTAGCCTGAGGCCCTACAGGGAGCCTGAGCCACAGCTAGGGCCTGGCTAGAGGCCTGGGGGAGGCTAAACAGGGGAATAGCTTTCTGGGTGGAGCTTTGGGCTAAGCCTGTTGCTCCTCAGTGCCAAGTTCTCTACCTAAACTGCATCTACATGGCCTCCAGCAGCCTGAGCAGACAGCCCCTCCTGCTGGACTACTGCCACTGCCCTAATAGGCATCAGGATGAGTTGAGAAGCTAGAGGCACATGCTGGGCCAAGGTCTGGTTTACCTGGAATAGGTTTCCCAGCTGTGGTCTTAGATACATCTGGGCCTGGGACAGGTTGAGGGGGAGGAGGTGGTGTTCCCCAGTAGCACAGATTGGGTCACAGTGGTGACACTGGGAGAGTTCACTCCGGGATTGGCTGGTGAGCTGGGAGGCTGATGCTGTGGCCAGATTGACTGAGGCCTGGGTGGTGCTCAGCTGCTCGCTGCGCTGGTGTTTGGGGGAGCTGGCCTGCCGTGTGGCCGCTAGATAGCAGCCAGGCTATGCAGCCGGACCTGCTGAGCTGCTGCTGGACACGAACTGCTGGAGATACTGAGGCCCACGGAGCTGCCCCTGCAGGGCCTGCTCTGCCTGCTGTTCATACCGTGGCACTGAGCTGTCTGGGAACGAGCGCTACCACCTGAGTCGGGACTCCCACTGGTGCAGTCGGCATTCTGTTGACTCTAGTCTCCATGACAGTGGTTCAGGGTCCCCATGGCTGGTGCTCTGGCTCCAGGCCTTCTAGCTCTTCACCTGGGTCCTTCAGGGTGGTGTCCACCTCATGTGCCAGGGCTCCTTGTCAACGCGCCTGCTGGTCGGGTGGGAACTTGCCACCCCCTCCTAGAGAGGAGGAGCACTGAGGTTGAGGCCCTGCCAGGCCTCTGAGGCTTCCCTCCAGGACTGTCTTTTCCTGCTGAGCACAGAGGGTAGAGATAGCAGGCCTGGAGCTGCAGGCCCACCGGGCCTAGGTACCTTTGAGGAGAATTTGAGAATTGGGTGAGGGAAGGGGACTAAGTGAAGAATAGCACTGACAATATTCATCATAATCACACTGCAGCTTTTCTCTATGGAGAACGTATTTCTTGCCAGGAGCTTTGGAGGATCATTGATCTGCTCAGCAAACATTTATTAAGCCCTGTCCCGTGCCTGGGGCTGGATATAAAAGGTGCTTAAGACACAACTTTCACCTCAAGTTGAACAGAGGGCAGGGGGGCTTGGAAATGCTGATTCTCACCGGGACCTGATGGGGGAGGCAGAGTATCTCCACTGAGCTGATGAGGAAACCAAAGCTCAAAGGTAAATGAAATCATCATGTTTACGTGGCTATAATTTCCAGGGCTAGGATTCAGTTGTGGTCTGTCTGTGCATCTGACTCTGCCATAAAAATGGAAGGATTTCTATGAACTAGGGATTTCCTTCTGCTTCTCTCATACCCACCTGCCTGTCAGTGGCCTTGTCCCCTTCTTGCCCAGTCAGCACCGAAACAACAGAGCCCAACATATTCTGAGAAATCTCTTAGGAACTTCCACCTCACCACACATACTAAGCAATGGGGTGCGTGAAAAGGGAAATCAGTGGACAAAAACCCCTTCAAACAACTCACAGCCATGCTTCCCAGTAAGCAGGCAATTCCCCTTTCTGAAAAACCTCTGCCATGTAAGCAGATTTCTTCTATCCTTGTTCTCCCAGGCTCTCCCAGGCCTTCCTCCACTGACCGGAAGTCACGTACAGATGCACAGGGTCGCTTAGGCTGGTCTGCTCTCTCTGACACCTGTAGTCTCCGCTGTCATTGCTGCTGGCCTTAAAGCTATAACTGGACTTGTTCTGGCTCTGGATGAAGCTCCCATTATGGAACCACAGGGTGAGGTTGCCTTCATACAAGCTGGTCCCCTGACACATCAGCGTCACGTAATCCTCCTTGAACACATTGATCCACGCAGGCTGAATGCTCACCACAGCCTTCGGGAGACCTGCTGAGGGGCAGAGAGAGAAGGCAGCATGAGGAAAGGGACCCCAAGGGCCTAAGCAGACCCCAAATCTCAGATGATGGAAAACTGTGGCCATGCTGGAGACATCAAGAGAGGAACCCAACCCAGAACTCTTGTGCAACCAAAGGCAGTTCCTCCAACTCGTGCAGCCCAAACAGGGGCCCCCAGGAACCCAGATTCTCTCAGGGAGCTTGCCTCCTCCCCAGAGGAGAGGACAAGAGGTAGGGGAATGGGAGAGGGGGCAAGCAAACACACACGCACACGCACACACACACACACACACACACACACACACTACACATACATCCTTTGGGGAATCACTTTCCTTCCCTGTAAGCTGAGGCATTTGGACACTAGTGGATAAATTCTCCCCACAGCTGGAAGAAGACAAATGGGGACATCTGGTGGAGGTGCCAGGCTGAGAGCCAGACACCACGTTTCTGTTCTGACTTCTTCCATTCTTTTTGTTTAAGATGTATTTATTTCTAAATAAAAAGAAATTAATACATTAAAAAAAAAGAATGGAAGGAGTCAGATCAACAACACAAAAGCTGTATTTATTTATTTTTTTTTTGGCTGTGTCGGGTCTTAGTTGTGGCATGAGGGATCTTCGTTGCGGTGCGGGATCTTTCCTCATGGTGCGCGGGCTTCTTTCTAGTTATGGCGTGTGGGTTTTCTCTTCTCTAGTTGTGACGTGCAAGCTCTGTAGTTTGTGTCCCAGGGGCTCCAGTTGAGGAATGGGCTTAGTTCCCTGACCAGGGATCGAACCTGCGTACCCAGCATTGTAAGGCAGATTCTTTCCCACTGGACCACCAGGGAAGTCCCCATTCTTTCTCCTTTAGAATAGACCTGTCCTGACACCCAAGCACAGAGGAGTCTCTCTGGCCTCAGAAGAATAAGAAAGAGGAGAAAGGCTGGCAGGCCAGTCTAGGGAGCCCTGCGTTCAGTGGCCCATGTAGAGCCCCATCCCACTACCAGTCCTGGGAGGTGGAGAGGTTAGTGGTACAGGGAAAGCAGTGCCCAGCCGTGTTCATCCCACCAGAACTGGCGGTATCTCCTATTTGTGTCCAGGGGAACAGGCCCTGAAGCCTACAGATACATGAAGAGTAAAAGATTTACCAATGCAGACATAAAGTGAGGAAAATACAACAGCAGCAGAGCAAATGAACTAACGTGTCAGATATGTTATGGGGATAACATAAGCAGATCATGTGATTTTGTACGCAACTGAAACTAAAATGGCCTGGGCTTGTGATTTAGTTTGGAAAGAGGAAGGCGACTGAGACAGAGGACAGTTATATTCTGTGACAGGATCTGTGAGGTCTCACCGTAACAGAAGCATAAGGGCTCAGGCACCTGTGTCCCATGGCTGTGCGTCCCCGGCTTCCCTGGGAGGAAGGAAAGGGGAGGACATAGCAGGGGGTGGGGCAGGGCATCTAGTGGGAGCAATTACTCTTTCCTGGCTCTACCTCGGTCCTGGATTACAGGACAGACAGGGTGCAGGGAGCAGAGAGAGTGGGTAGCTGGGGGAGGGAGAGGATGTGATGAGCAGTTACCAGGTTTCCCAACAACAGGAGCTGTAAAAGAGAAAGCAAAGATCAGCCTGGTGTTTAGATATGATGATTCATCATTATAAATAATCACCTCTTTGCAAATCCCCTTAACTCTCTTGATGGTCTCTGTCTGCATTACGTTCACCTGGGTTTCCATGTCTTTACTTGTTCAGCTGTGCGTTAATGGAATTACCACACAGGGGCCAGATTGGTATCTCTATAAATCTACTGTCTCCATATTCAGAAAGACTAAATTACCATTGTGACACTTTAGTAAATTTGCTCTGCTGTGCTTGGTCTTTTCTTCACTTCTGTCTGCAGTGCAAGGAGGATGCACGATTCCTCTGGTCCACAACTGATTCTAGAATTGCCTGGCTTATGTATTCTCTGATCCCCATCCCCTGGTTAACCCACACCCTCCTGTGCTTTTGCCCAGGGGAATCTCCTTTCACATAAAGAGAATAGGCTTCTGCTGCCTGAAGTGGTTTCAGGAGCACAGAGAACAGCCACTGCCCCCAACCATGTGTTTTATTGCTTCCCCCCACCTCCTATTGGCCTAAGACAGCATTAGCCCTCCCGTCTAAGATATGGTCCCAGTGAAACACAATTTCTAAGGAAGGTAAACACCTTGGCCACTCATTAGTCCTTCAAGTCTAGGTCACTAGACTTTGCTCGCAGCTGGCTCTGCTCTGGGGGGTGGCAGAGCACCAGGGACCTCGGTGCACAGTGAAATTGGGCAAAAGACTTAAAAAAAATGAACTCTGCTGGGCTTCCCTGGTGGTGCAGTGGTTAAGGATCCACCTGCCAATGCAGGGGACACGGGTTCGAGCCCTGATCCGGGAAGATCCCACATGCCGGGGAACAACTAAGCCCGTGTGCCACAGCTACTGAGCCCGCACACCTAGAGCCCACTCTCTGCAATAAGAGAAGCTACCGCAATGAGAAGCCCGCGCACCACAACGAAGAGTAGCCCCTGCTCTCCACAACTAGAGAAAGCCCGTGTGCAGCAAGAAAGATCCAACTCAGCCAAAACTAAATAAATAAGTTAATAAAAAAAATAAACTCTGCCAATTTCATAATTTGGCAAGGCCAGCAAGGTTATCAGAATCTGATTTTCATCAGCCTGCCTTCACCCTCCTGACTTTCCTGACGTGCTTCCCACCCCAGCCCTCATCCTTGGCCCAAGCTCAGCCCCAACCGAGGTGACAGCAGCTGAGTTAGAAAAGCATGCCTGCCTCTGTCCCTGCTCCACTGCCCCTCCTGGGGACCCTGCCTCACCGAGGAATAGCAGAGCCGTCCACAGTAGCATGTGGCCCAAAGGATGGCAGGATGTGCAGGCAGCTCGGTCACTCCTGGCAGCAGGGAGGGCTAGGAATGAGGGGATCCCCATCACCTCCTGGAGCGAGCAGGTTGCCTCTGACAGCCCAGCACAGCAGGCACAGACTTCTCTGGAGGCTTGACAGATTCCACCCCAGAGAACAGACAAATTCTGGAGTCCAAAAGAGGAAGTGAAAAGAAGTGTTGTTTTTGTCATTGACTCCTCCCCTTCCACCCTCTTTCGTCTCAACTTTTCCATCCCAGAACTTTCAGGGTTTCCTAGAATCAATCTGGCTCAGTCCCACTCCAAATTCACAGAAAATATGGAAACTGGGAAACAGATTCTCCTCTTCCTCTGGGGCCACAGCTGGGCTCAGCCTCTGGGAGGAAGAGGGGAATAAATGATCACCCAAACTCAGCTCAGAACCTCCTGTCTGTCTCTCTGCTTAGAAAAGGTGATGGAGGAGAGTGTGTCAGCAGACTCCCCGTACTTCTACATCTATTTAGAGGTGCAGACACTGGCATCAGACTCCTCCTGAGATCGAGCATAGTGACCTGAGGCCAGCCCCCACCATTTGATTTTCTTTATTATAGTAACCCTGACTCTGTTTTGGATTGTGCAACAAGGACAAAGACGTGTGTCAGAGTGGCAATAGGATGATCACACCCATCCTCTTATCCCCGTTGTCGTTCACTCTTGTACTCATTCCTCCAACAAATATCTTTGAGCAGCAATTAGTGCCCTGGTTCTTTATCTTTCTTACCCATCACTGTTCCTATCACTATGGCATGGTCAAAGAGCAGGGCTTTAGAGCTGTGTAAATCTCATTTTGAATGACAGGTAGCTTCTCAGAACTACAGATTCCTCATCTGTATAAATGAAGATTAGCATGCCTGTCCTTCAAGCAGGGTTTCTCAGCCTCAGTACTATTGACATTTGGGGCCAAATAATTCCCATTGTGAGGACCTGTCCTATACACTGTAGGATGTTTAGAAGCATCCCTGACCTCTACCCACTAGATGCCAGGGGCACCCACTAGCTGCGAAAATAAAAATGTCTCTAGACATTGGCAAATGTTCTCTTGGGGTCAACATTGCCCCCGGTTGAGAACCACTGCACTCAAGGTTTTTGAAAATTAAAAGAGAATTTGCGTGCTAGCGAAGTCCCTAGTGCATTGTGGGTATCAAGTCAATGCTAGTTTCCCTTTTTTGCTTTCTGTTGTCATCCTCATCGACATTTGTTCACCCTCAACATCCCCAGAACATGAGTTGCTCTGGGATCTCTCTTGGGGCCCTTTGCTGGGGCCTCTCTCCCAAAAGCTCTCTGAGGAAGCAAGCTGTAATATTCAAGGAAATGACATTGTGGAACCTGTTCTTACACTCTGTGGTCTTCAGAAATTGCAACAGCCCCACTCCTCTGGCCAAGGCTTTTCTACTGGCCCCGTTCTACCCCACCTCCCACCCCCAATCTACCTCCAGCCCTTATCTGATTTTTAGGTGAAAAAATTTCTTTAACCACTGAAAAGACTCCAGTGAGCTGACATAACACTTTAAAGGTTAATTTATATAATGGGACCCACACATTGGAGCCACCCCAGTGGACCAGACCACATCATAAATCTAAACTTAAGTCAGCCTGCACTTAACAGGAAAAACCTGTCCAGGGACGTAACATACACCAATCACAATCCTCCAACTCAGCTTACCTTACTCTAGAAATCAGGACCTGTTAGCCTTACAAGGAAATTCCCAACCTCCTAGCCAGTCATGCCCTGTCTCCACGTTGCCTCTTCTAAAGCTCTGTAAAACCTGGTCTTGCCCAAATCCCTTGGGAAGAGTTCTCCACTGCTGATGAGGAACTGTACTACCTCAATCTATGGCATGTTTTCCCTTGAATAATCTTGTAACTAAATTGTTTTAGTTTTGTCATTGGACAGGTCAGGCATATCTCATTTTATTGTGCTAACTTAACTGCACTTTGCAGGTATTGCATTTTTTACAAATTGAAGGTTCGTGGCAACCCTCGTTGAGTAAGTCTATCAGTGCCATTTTTCCCAACTGCATTTGGCTCATCTTGTGTCTCTGTGTCATATTTTAGTAATTCTCACAATATTTTGAACTTTTTCGTTATTATTATGTGTTATAATGATCTGTGATTAGTGATCTTTGATGTTATTATTGAAACTGTTTTGGTATTTTTAGCAATAGAGTCATCTTAAATTAAGGTATGTATGTTGTTTTATAGACATGAAGCTATTGCACACTTCATAGACTATGGTGTAAACGTAACTTTTATATGCACTGGGAAACCAAAACATTTGTGTCTCATTTTATTGCAATATTGTCTGTGGTCTGGAATACTGTGGTCTGGAAGCAAACCTGCAATCTTTGCAAGGTATATAGCCTGTATGGTCAATGAGGTGTGATGGGAAAACAGCCACTGAAGGTTCCCGGGTTGGCTCCTAGATGAAGGTGAAGGTTCCTACAGAGCCACTTTAGTTTGCTACCTCTCCAGCTGCTCTCCAGTATCTCTGGTAATTTCTCTTGGATCGAGCTCCACCTAGTTCCCATTTGGAGCTCAAGTTTGTTTGTTCTAATTCTTTTAGGTGGAAATTTGGGGTGTGAGAGACTTCAGATATTTCATGGTGAGACCTAGTAGGCCACAACATTTGAGTTTATGCCCAATCTCAGCTACAGTGTAAGCACCTTCAGGAGGACCTGACAGATCTCAGGAACAGTGCTCAAGCAGTCAGAAACAGTAAGTCTGGTTGAACCAGGGAGAATTATTTAAATGAGGGAAAATAGGAGCCCTTGAAGCAAAAGAAAGCATGATGGCAGCCATTAGGAAACTCACAAAGCTTGAGGTAAGTCCACAGCATGAACTGCTGAGGGACTTGGGAAATTAAATTAAGACAATACACGTGGACTGTACTAAGCGCTCACCACCTCACTCTCAGACTCCTGGGCTAGGATAAGTTGGTCAAGGAATGGGTTAGATCAACAGTGGTCACATGCCAACCTCACGAAAATTTCCATGTAACAAGCTACACTGTTAAATACCACATAATCGGGGCTTCCCTGGTAGCACACTGGTTAAGAATCCACCTGCCAGTGCAGGGGACACAGGTTCAAGCCCTGGTCGGGGAAGATCTCACATGCCACAGAGCAACTAAGCCTGTGTGCCACAACTACTAATCCTGTGCTTTGGAGCCCGCAAGCCATAACTACTGAGCCCACGTGCCACAACTTCTGGAGCCCATGCCCTTAAAGCCCATGCTCCACAACAAGAGAAGCCACCGCAATGAGAAGCCCACACACCGCAACGAAGAGTAGCCCCCGCTCGCCGCAACTGGAGAAAGCCCGCACGCAGCAACGAAGATCCAACGCAGCCAAAAGTAAATAAATACATAAATTTGTTAAAAAAAAAAAAAAACCACATAATCTGGCGGCACATCCCTATTAGGCATTAATTTGGCTCTAAGAGATCCAAGGCTTAGCTACAGAAGTGGGACCCTCAAATATCAAAGAATTAAGCTTGCCACCTTCTGGCACACCTGCCTATCTTATGTCTGATAAATGCGGTCCAAGAAGCTACAGATATCTACAAAAATGGCAACATCTTACTAAGACAACCTAGAATGACAACGGCCATTATAGGGAATCTTCCGGTTAGACAAGATGGCTCATTTAACAGTACACTTGAAAGTAAGAGTCCTCAAATCAAACAAACAGAAAGGGATACCTATTTTAATTGGTATGCCTCCAAAAGGCTTCAAGAGTCCCAGAGAGCTTCATTGAAAGATTCATCGCAAAAGGGTAATGAGAAAGTAAAGACACGAGAGGTACCTAAAACAAAAGACTACAAGACTGATGTGACTCCTACTGCTCCCCTGTCCTCCTGTACCTGAGCACCCACATTCTGCTAATCCTCTGTCTGAATTGCCTTTCCACTCTGAAGAGACTATAGAACTGTAAACAAAAGTCTGCCAAGTTAGTGGCCTCACATATACCTTGTATCTACCCTCAAAGGAGGGTCACCAAATGGCCTCTCTCAGGGTTGGTGAGACTCTGAGGGAGTCTCTGGTAAACTGCTACCAATTATTCCCTTAAGCAGCCAAGGGGACACTAAAACTAATATTAATGGAAACCCTTGTTAAATTCTGATAGATACCAGAGCTACACTCTAAATACCTCATGCTCCAGAGCCTCCAGAAGGGATCCTGGAAAAACTGGCAGAAGCTGTGAAGGATGAGAATTCTTACCACAGTCAGGTCTCTCAGATCTCTGTAGTGCCTGGTCAAGAGAGGAAAATAAAATTTCATGTTGTCCTTTCTTTTCCAAATTCAGGCTTTTTGGATTTTGGTTTTGGGGTACCTATTGGTTGTCAATTCTTCTCTCCCAGGGACAGCTATTTTCTTCTGTTTGTGTCATTTTGTGTTGAGAACTTGACTTGGCAACCATCAGGTTGGGGCCCCCAAAATATGGCCAGGCAGAAACATGGGCTTGTAGTGTAAGCCCTGACAGTTTTCTTCTTTTTTGCAATACAAATGGCTGACTTAAGCTTTGATTGCCAAGGCATCCATTTCAAGGGGCAGCCCTTTCAAAGAAGGTTATCTCAGCTGAACACAGTACCAACGACACAAGTAGATAAAGAGCCAGGCCACCTCCACTCACTGAGGCTCCTTTGTTTTAGAGATTTTGGTAGATTTAAATAACTGACCAATTGGTCTACATGGTTTTTGTTTTTTTCCATCCTGTCCTTTAAATTTCTGCTCTTACGTTTTAAATTCACCAATAAAGAGTGAGCCCCCAAAACCCTAAGACCCACCCTCAGCCCCAATAAAAGCAGAACCCCAGGCCCACGTGCAGTCTCTGTCTCCCCATGACCTTGCTGTGTGGCCCCAGGTGTGCTGTGTAATTTCCAGGTGTTATAAGTGATGAGCCTCTGTTTTTTTCAGTTTCCCGATGGTTACTGCTGAAGGGCATCTGGCAATATTATAAGAACCACAAGAGCTGGTCCAACCACAACACTGGTTGTTGATAGGCTGAGACTAGCACAAAACAAGGGTGCATCCCACTTATAGCTGTGGTCCTACTGACTGTTGCCAGCTCATAGGAGAATTAATCTAAGTTTTTGTCTTGGCGACTTTTGTGAGTGGCTCTGGATCTTGGGAGAGCTATTATGTTTACATCCTATTTCTTATTTATTTATTCTTTTTTTTTTTTTTTTTGCGATACGCGGGCCTCTCACTGTTGTGGCCTCTCCCGTTGTGGAGCACAGGCCCCGGACGCGCAGGCTCAGCGGCCATGGCTCACGGGCCCAGCTGCTCCGCGGCATGTGGGATCTTCCCGGAGCGGGGCACGAACCGGCGTCCCCTGACATCGGCAAGCGGACTCTCAACCACTGTGCCACCAGGGAAGGGAAGCCCCAGACCCTTAACTCTTAAATCATAACTCATCTGACCTCCAGGGCTTGGCTGATCACTCTGCACTCCTATTCCAATATTCTCCGTCATGGGAATACCTCTTTCGGCAGTGCCACCTGTGCTTCTCTCAGGTTTATCTATATCTGTGGGTGATAGTACCCCCTCATGCATGGGAAACTCAATGTTTAAATACTTGGGAGGTGGTGAGAAGCTGCGGTTGAGCTAACTCTTTACGTCTCCAACTGCCCACAATCAAACCAAGTCTTCACGATGGGCTGCACCTATCTACCTACATTACAGATCAAACGGGAATTACCAGGAGGCATTCATGACTCACAATTTTCTTCCTTTGGCAGATCCCTATTTCCCAGACTAGGAGTCAGGTGATCACAGAATCCACTGCTAAAACAGTAGCTGCCCAACCAAAACCCCTAGATTCTCTGGCCAGAGCTGTTCTTGTAATAGGAAAGCCCTTGGTTGTCTTTTAGCTACACAAGGTGTGTCTGTGCCGTAGCCAACACCACTTGCTGCACTTGGATTAACGCTTCTGGGGAGGTTGAAACTCAGTTACCTAAGATAACTAAAAAAGCCACTTTGCTTACGAAAATGTCTCCTTCAATGTGGTCTTTCTTTAATTTATTTGATCTATGTTGTTTTGGGTCATGGGGACATGGTTTTTGAGTGCCCTCCAAATGTTGGGAATTATTCTGCTTATAGTCGTTTTAATAGTCTCCCTGGTGGTCTACATTCTCTCAAAAGCTTTCAATGCATGTGTCAGCTGCGGGAGACCAGACAAATGATCTCCGACACAAATGTCCTCCCTTCATCTAGAACGCCAAAAACGGGATTAAGGAAACAGCTAACTACTCGACAGAGACCTCAATATCCTAACCTATGGGTTCAGTCAGAGAGCCAACCTGATTCCAATAGCAAACAGAAGCAGTAGCTCAGAGTCATGCCAATATTTTAAGTTTGATCAACACTCTTAGTACAACTGAAATTGTGATCAAAGGGGGGTGGAATTAATAAAGTTAATTTACGTATCAGGACGCTTAATACGGAGGCTGTCCCAGTGGCCCAGCCCACACCTCACATGTAAACCTAAGGCAGCCTGTACTTACAGAAAACACCTGTCAAGGTAACCTAACATACACCAATCACAATCCTCCAACTCAGTTTTAGCCAGCTTACCTTACCCTAGGAATATGGTACACTGGGTTTTCCAGTTTCAATTTTGGGGGAAATGTTTTTATAAGCAAAATTTGGGGTGAAGGCTGCATGGTGTGTGACTTTCTTCTGATTGGTGGATGGTGAGGTAATAGGGTAGCCTTCCAGGAATCTTGTGCTCAGCATGAAGTTACCGTCTTCCACCAGGGTGGAGGACCTTAGTTTTTTGGCTGCCTTGGGTCTTTGTTGCTGCGTGTGGGCTTTCTGTATTGCAGCAAGCAGGGCCTACGCTTCACTGTGGCGCTCGGGCTTCTTATTGCGGCGGCTTCTCTTGTTGCGGGGCACCGGCTCTAGGCGTGTGGGCTTCAGTAATTGTGGCTCGTGGGCTCTAGTGCACAGGCTTAGTAGTTGTGGTGCACAGGCTTAGTTGCTCTAGCAGCACGTGGGATCTTCCCGGACCAGGGATTGAACCTATGTCCCCTGCACTGGTAGGCGGATTCTTAACCACTGCGCCACCAGGGAAGTCCTGGGGTCTTAGTTTTGAAACCAAGCAGGACCCTGTGGGGCTCATGGGCAAAGAAGCCTTTCTGTGTCCTCTGTCTATTCCTCGTTTGTAGGGAATAGACTCTAGGCTCCATGACCTTCCCTGAATTCCAAAGGGCAGATTCAAACAGTTGCTAATCAGGGAAGGGAGGGGATGCAGAGACAAGGGAGGAGCAGACAAGAAACAATAGTGCAGCCTTGGGGCAGGGTCCTGTTCCATCTCAAGGGATACACATAACAGTATCTTTGAGGTCTTCTACAGAACTAAAACCCCCAACAAATGGAAGATGAACTACTTGATGAAGCAAACCTCATTCCAGAGAGAAATTCATGGTTTGATAGCCTCAAGAACCAGAGAAGCTTAACCAGAGACCACCTGAGGCCAGATTAAAGGAGTGCAGGCCCTGCACACACCCTAATCTTATCAGCAACCCTGCCATTGAAACATGGCTACAAAACTCCTTACCAAATCCTCCTGGGTTGGGACACACAGTTTTTGAGGGGCATGAGCCTGCTGTGTCCCCCTTTGCCCAGCCAAGCAATAAAGCTATTTATTCTTTTCTACTTCACCCAAAACTCTGTCTCCAAGATCTGACTCAGTGCCCGTGCACAAAGGCTGAGTTTTTGGCCTCAGTTTCTGCAGAAGAACTCAAAGATATATGTCATATTGCTATGTATGCAATGCTATGTATACCCCTTGAGGAGGAACTAGGACTCTGGTTTTTTTTATCACTGAGCTACTGTTTCTTGACTGCTTTATTTCTGCATTCCCTCACTTCCCTAATTAAAAACTGCTTGCATCTGCCCTTTGGAACTAGAGAAGTTCTAGGAGGCTGAAACCTTTTCCCTACAAACAAAAAACAAGGGACATGGAAAAGCTTTTATACCCAGCAGGGTCGGTTTCAATTGCCTTTAGCTTAAAATAATTCTCACACAAAAGGGCACATTTTGGGGAGGCTCATTCTGAACCCCTATACCTTCATTTGCACACAAAAAAACTGTTAAAAGATAAACTGAGGCATATTAAAATTTTTTAAAAGTTCATTTGAGCAAAAATCAACTCCAGTTGGGCCACACCAAACTGGAAGTGATTAGGAGTGGTCCACAAATAGGAACTTGGCGAAAAACTTTTTTGGAGAAAAGATGGAAGCAAAGCAAGGAAATTATTTGATTGGCTATAGGTTAAGTATTTGCATTATTTTAGAAAAGCCTAGGTGGCTCTTTGTAATTGGTTGAGAAGGGAGAAGACTATGCCACCCCAAAATATGCCTCTCTGGCTTAAGGATTATCTTGAGCTGTTATTTTTTTAGAAACAGGAGATACTGGAAAAGCTCTGAAAACTAAGCAGAATTTTCTCTCGGAAAGGGAAATTTCCATTTAGAAGGGAAATTCCCATTTATATGGGTATCTAGCTATATACACCAGGAAGAGAAGGATGACTCTAAATCACAAGAAATTCTTATCCATGGAGAAGACACAGACTTAAATCTGCATAACAACCTTGCCCTTTAATGTGCTTTTCCTGATAACCTGCCATAACTGGCTCCTCCTCTTCCAAAATCTTTCTTCTGTCTTTAGCAGAATATAGTGTTTAAGGTGATGCACCATTTCAGGGAGCCACTCAGTTTTCCTGGGTATTTCCTGCGTATACAGGAGGTATATATGTTATCAAAATTCTGTTTGTTTTTCTCCTGTTAATCTGTCTTTTATTATGGGGCCGGGGGGGTGGGGAGCAGGTGTCTCAACCAAGACCCTAGAAGGGTAGAGCGAAAACTATTTTTCCTCCCATACAAAACCAAAACATAAGTAGGAGCCTCTCCTTCCCATCACAGCTGAGAAAAGAGTAAAGAAAGAACAAACTACAAGGAGATGTTTCTAAAAGAAAAGTGAAATGAACAGGACCCTGGGGGGCCCTCTCGGGTGCAACATCCTTTCCGTGTCCCTTTCTTGTTTGCAGAAAAAAGGCTTCAGCCTCCTAGACCTTCACTGAGTTCCAAAGAGTAGATTCAAACACTTAACTAATCAGGGAAGTGAGGGAATGCGGAAACAAAGGAGGAGCAGTCAAGAAACTATAGTGCAGGAATCGGCAAGGTCCTGGTTTCTCCTGAAGGAAAATACATAACAGTATCTTTGAGTCCTGCAGGAACTAAGGCCCCCATCCAGGTGGAGGATGGTAACTTCAGACTGAGCCCAAGATTCCAACAGGAACACTGTCCTGTTGCTGAAACTGTGCAACTCAGCTTGGGACTTGAACCTATGGTTTTTTCAACTGAGATCACACACTTGGTCTCAGGACTTAATGAAGTTCAGGTTCTTGATGTCTCATCGCAGAAAGAATTCAGTGAGAGACAAAGTGCTAGGTAAGAAGTGGATTTATTTAGAGAGAAGCATACTGCACAGACAGAGTGTGGTCCATCTCAGAAGGCCAGAGGCCCCAACATATGGTGTGGTTAGTTTTTATGGGCTTGGTAACTTCATAGGCTAATGAGTGGGAGGATTATTCCAACTATTTCAGGGGGGAAAGGGCAGGGATTTCCAGGAATTGGGCCACTGCCCACTTTTGGCTTTATTTATTTATTTATCCTGAAAATTGCTCCTTTGTTGGATATTGATTTTTTTATAGTTGTTAATTGAGGTACAATTCACATCACATAAAATGAACCATTTTAAAGTATACAATTCAGTGGCATTTAGTACATTCACAGTGCTGTGCCACCACCCCCTCTATCTAGTTACAGATCATTTCCATCAGTCCAAAGTAAAGCCGTGTACCATTAAGCAGTTTCTCCCCATTGTCTCTTCCCCCCAGCTTTGGCAACCACCAGTCTGTTCTCTGAATTGATCTAAGCTGGGCCACTTTTGGCTTTTTATGGTTAGCTCTGAACTGCCATGACCCTGGTGGGTGTGTCATTTATCTTATGCATTACAGTGAGCATATAATGAGGCTCAAGGTCTACTGGAAGTCGAATCTCCCGCCATCTTTTTTTCTTTTTTTGCGGTACGCGGGCCTCTCACTGCTGTGGCCTCTCCCGTTGCAGAGCACAGGCTCCAGACGCGCAGGCTCCGCGGCATGTGCGATCCTCCCGGACCGGGGCACGAACCCGTGTCCCCTGCATCGGCAGGCGGACTCTCGACCACTGTGCCACCAGGGAAGCCCCTCCCGCCATCTTTGATCTAGTTAGTTCTAAGCAGTTTTGTCATGTCCTATGGTTATGTCATTCTTTTAAAGGTTGTGCCCTGCCCCCTTCCCTCCTGTTTCCATTACCTCACCAGCAACCAATCAGAAGTAAGTCATACACCTTGCAGCCCTCACCCCAAATTTTTCATATAAAAATTCTCCCCAAAAACCATCAGAGAGTTCCTCTTTTTTTTTTTTTAGCATGAGCCATACATTCTCCTTGCTTGGCCCTACAATAAACTTTCTCTGCTCCAAACTCTGATGTTTTAGTTTGTTTGGCCTCACTGTTAGGCACACGAATTTGCGTTTGGTAACAATTTTGGTGAGCCAGCCCAGGAGTCTGTGCCCATGGTAGGCTGACTCCAGCCAGGGGCAGCCCCTTGAGTCCCCAGCAGCTGCCGGAGCTCATTTTGCTCTGGGAAACTCAAAGGCACTCTTCCTGACAATGCTGGCCACCCAGCATGAGGATTTTTGGAGTTGAGAAACGTCCTGAGCTACCGTCCACATTCTGCATCACTTGGGGGTGAGTTGCTCCAGCTTGTGCAGGCTGGGAATTTCTCTCCATTCCAGCTGGGCTCATTCCCTTGTAGGAACTGAGCCACTCTGGGCTCATTGTGAGCCGCTCTGGGTCCGTTCTCTTTCAAGAGCTGGGCCAATCTGTTTGGAGGCCTCCGTCTGGGAGTGGGAGTAGAATTTTGGACTACACCTCCTCTGATTTTCTGTCTGTGTGACCATACTTTATTTGTTGTTTGTGTTTTTGTGTGTATTGTTCTGGGGAGAGCCACTCTTGGCTTGCTCGGGCTGGGAAAATTCTACCCACACCATCTCGACTCACTTCCCTTTTAGGGAGTCAGCCATTCTGGGCTCGTTGCAAGACACTCTGGGTCCATTCTCTTTCAGGAGCCAGGCCACTCTGGAAGCCTGCATCTGGGAGTGGAAGTGGAATTTGGGGGCTACACCTTGTCTGATCTTTTGTTTGTGGGACAATATTTGTTGTGTGTGTGTGTATCAGTCCTGCCATTGGCTGGTTGAGACATCTACAGTCTTTGAGCTCTGTTAAGGTATTCTTCTTTATTGCATTGGTTTTGCCTACAGTGGAGCACTGGTTGGGAATTTCCCTTTCTGGGCCTAGGGAACTGCGACCCTGAGAGACCCTTCTGCATTGTGTTGGTTTGCTATTTGGCTGTGAATAATTAAGTATGGGTGACCAGACCTCTGTTCATCTTGTAGTCCCCTAGCAGGTATTTTTGCTCCCATGAATGAAAGGAATTGGTATTTCTCTTCCTGTGCCTTTGAGATGTAGATGATCTACCTCAGCTCTCAGGAATTTTAATCTAATCATGGTTTAACTTAAATTTTACTGACCAGAGTGGCCTGTTTTGTGGCTTACTAAACATACATTGTGCATCTGCTTTGGTGATTGAGGAGGGGAATGCATTGAAGGGTCAAAATGGGGGTAGCTATGGTTCAGACATCCAGTGTAAAACTAGGTGGATGTGATTTCAAGCACTTTCACGTATTGCTGAGAACTTGAATTTTCCAAACTGTATCAGATTTAAGAACACCACCAGCCATGCGCAAAACAGTATCTGCTAGCAGCGGCCAACCGCAACCTTATTGTCTGAAGGTCTCCTCTTGTAACTATGAAACCTTTCTCTTACTTTAGTGACAAAGTGACTAAATAGTAGTGACAAACAAATAGCAGTGACAAACAACACAGCTCAAGCTATAGTCTCCCAGCAGAAGGCACTAGATTCTTTAGATATATATTAATATCCCAGGAGAGATTGATACCCAGAAAAATAGAATAATTCAAAAGTCTGCTTGATTACAAGAGATTCGTAGAGAGGACCCGCTCCGTAACTTATTGTTCTGGTTGCCGTCTGAACTAGGAACGCTCCTTGGGGAAATGCTACAAGGATGTATTTTGATCATTATTCTAATTGTAATATCTCTAGTAGTTTTGAATGTCTGTCCAGCTGCCACGACAAAGCCATCAAAAACAGAGGTAGGGCTTCCCTGGTGGCGCAGTGGTTGAGAGTCCGCCTGCCGATGCAGGGGACATGGGTTCGTGCCCCGGTCCGGGAAGATCCCACATGCCGCGGAGCGGCTGGGCCCGTGAGCCATGGCCGCTGAGCCTGTGCGTCCGGAGCCTGTGCTCCGCAACAGGAGAGGCCACAGCAGTGAGAGGCCCGCCTACCACAAAAAAAAAAAAAAACAAAACAAAAAACCAAAAAACAGAGGTAATGTATTTTCGTAATACAAAGTGTCGATGCTAAGCTTGGGACTCAAGAATTCTTTGAAATGAAAGTCAACGACTTTCTCTCCTCTAATCCTGAAAAACTGACTTTGACCTTGCCCCCATTCGGCAAGAAATAGAAGAGCCGTTGTCACCCTGTTCTCACGACTGAGGAGTACCAGAGAAAAGGGGGGAATTGTAACGAGCAGGACTGTATGGGGCCTTCCTGGGACAGACCCCTCCCCATATCCTCTGCTTTACCTCCTCTCTGAAGTACCTAGATAACAGTATCTGACACACATTTCCTGAGTTGTTTTACAGATGCTAAAAAACCCACCCAATGGAAGATGTTAACCACTTGATGACCATGGGTACATAGTCCCCAGGCCTACCGGAGCCTAAGGACTGTTAATGTTAACCCCGTGACACTGCCCTGTTACCTCATTATCTACCAATCAGAGAATTGTGCATGAGCTGATCCCATCCCCTGCAACTCCCCTCCCTCACTTGGTCTTTAAAAATGTTTTCCTGAAACCCATCAGGGAGTCCGGGCTTTTTCAGCACTAGCTGTCCCAGACTCCTTTGCTTGGTACCCTACAACGAATGCTACACTTTCCTTTACCACAACAGGGTGTCAGTAGATTGACTTTACTGCGTGTGGGTGACAGGACCCTTTTGGTTCAGTAACAAAATGATTACAAATACAAGGGCACACTGTTTATTCAAAACTGAAATATGCCAGTGAAAAAGAAGAATTCCTGGCACGCGGGATCTTAGTTCCCCGACCAGGGATTGAACCCACGCCCCCTGCAATGGAAGTGTGGAGTTCTTAGCCACTGGAATGCCAGGGAAGTCCAGAAAGAAGAATTCTTTAAAAGGGACAGCTTGATTTAAAATGTATATGTCTGGGGGACTTCCCTGGCGTCCAGTGGTAAAGAATCCACCTTACAATGCAGCGGAAGCGGGTTTGATCCCTGGTTAGAGAACTACGATCACACATGCCATGGGGCAACTAAGCCTGCGCACCACAACTACTGAGCTCGTGCGCCTCAGCAAGAGAGCCCAAGTGCAGCAAAATACAGAGCCCACGTGCACTGGAACCTGCACACCACAACTACGGAGCCCACGCACCCTGGGGCGTGCACGCCACAACTAGAGAAGAGAAAACCTGCAAGCCAAAACTAGAGGGAAGCCCAAGCGCCGCAATGAAGATCCTGCGAGCCGCAACTAAGACCCGATGCAGCCAAAAATAATAATAATAAATAAATAATAAATCTTTTAAAAAATGCATATGTCTGGAAACAGGAAAGGTATAAGTAATTCAAAAGTCAGAAAAGTCCAGTGATTAAGAGTATGGACTCTGAAGACAGAGATTCAGATCAAAATCCCCATCCCCTACCAGCTGTGTAATCTTAGATATATTATTCATTCTTTCTAAGATTTGTTGCCTCATCTGTAAATTGCAGACTACATTGGTACTTACCTTATAATGCTGTTATGAAGATTAAATGAGAAAATTCATGAATCACGCTGTTAAAAAAACAAAATTCAACTCAGTAAATTTTAAATGTCTTATTGGCTTTATTCAGTGATTCACGAATCAGGATGCATCCAATCTAGCAGATAGAAAGGAGTTCTGAGGAGCTGTACGAAATGAAGGACTTTTATAGGCAGAAGGGAGCAGGAAGAAGGAAGTTGTATTAGTCCAAAAAGCAGATGGCTTATGGCAGGTTTACTTTCCTTAGGGGATGGCGGGGGTCTGTCCGGCAGATTACCTAACTAGTGCTGATCAGGTCATTCCTGAATCCATTTCTGGGAGAGCCAAAACTGCAATTAGTTTTGGTTTCATGACATGGGGCTTAGCAAAAGTGACTCCATTTGGGGCCTATTGTCTTGTTTTTAACAATGCTTAACAGAGAACCTGGCAAAATTTTAGTTTTTATCATTATTATTATTAAAAGGCTGGGAGAGTCTAGTTCACTGGTTCTGTATAAGCAGAAAGGGTAGGGGACCCCCAGAGAAAGAGAATCCTGGCTTTTGTCACTTAAGCCATTTTTGGCCTAAGCCATTTTGTGATCTAAGCCTAGCCATAGTGCTTGCCTTTGAACAGGTCTCAGTAATTAATGGTCTTAAGGGAACAAAAGAATGCAGGAGGGGCTTCCCTGGTGGTGCAGTGGTTAAGAATCCACCTGCCAATGCAGGGGACACAGGTTCAAGCCCTGGTCCTGGAAGATCCCACATGCTGTGGAGCAAGTAAGCCCGTGCACCACAACTACTGAGTCTGCGCTCTAGAGCCCGTGAGCCACAACTACTGAGCCCATGTGCCACAACTACTGAAGCCTGCGTGCCTAGAGCCTGTACTCCGCAATGAGAGAAGCCACCACAATGAGAAGCTCGTGCACCACAACTAGAGAAAGCCTGTGCGCAGCAACAAAGACCCAACGCAGCCAAAAATAAATAAAAATAAATTAAAAAAAAAAAAGAATGCAGGAACAAACCACTGTTAGGCAAGAGAAGTAACAATAGCAAAGATAATAGATCAGCTGTAAAGACTCCTAGTTCTGTTTCAGAGGTAAAGATTTAGCCTGAAGTGCTCAATCACCAGATCAACTGGAACCTAAGAGACGCTGACCTTTTCTGACCCTCTTGACTTCAATCAACTAAAGCCTGGACTCTGTCAACCTTTGACTCAATTCTATGCTGAATTCTCTTCTGCTCAAGCCCCTTCATGAATATGCATGTACCCTTAGCTTAAAACTTACCCAACTTGGGGCTTCCCTGGTGGTGCAGTGGTTAAGAATCCGCCTGCCAATGCAGGGGACACGGGTTTGAGCCCTGGTCCAGGAAGATCCCACATGACGAGGAGCAACTAAGCCCGTGTGCCACATCTACTGAACCTGTGTTCTACAGCCCGCAAGCCACAATTACTGAGCTGCGTGCCACAACTACTGAAGCCCGCGTGCCTAGATCCTGTGGTCTGCAACAAGAGAAGCCGCAATGAGAAGCCCGCGCACCGCAACGAAGAGTAGCCCCCGCTCACAACTAGAGAAAGCCCGCACGCAGCAACGAAGACCCAATGCAGCCAAAAATAAATAAATTAATTAAAAAAAAAAACTTAACCAATTTGGCTGTTCAGGGAGACATTGCTTTGGGAAGGACTCCTTATTTGCTGTAAGTAATGAATCCTTCCTTCTCCTGCTCTTTGGCTTGGTTGTGTCTTGGCTTGACACCCACCAAGAGGTGAACCCAGTTTTTGGTTAGCACTTCCAGTGGGTACTGGTGTTTATGGAACCACTTTGGGAAGGACAGATAAATGCTATAAACTCAAGTGACTCTAGCTCTAGACACTCTCAGATTCTAGCCACTTGATTCAGAAGATGCTCTTTTCTCTGCTTGGTTGGGTTCTGTTCCTCTTCTTAATATACTGACCACCCTATGAGCAGATCTCTGTAATTGCTTTATCAGTCCTTTCTAGGGCTTCCTTGTTACAGCCGCTTCCTCAACAGCTGAGACACCCTAGGCAACACTACAATCAACTGCTGACCCCAAAGGAGGAGGAAGTCTGGAAGGAAAGGCAACCACAGAAGGGAAGAGGGGAGAAAGAATGATGGAATTATAGAAGCTCTGGTTTGAAGGCGCTCAGCCAGGTCCACACACTAGCATCAACAGTCCAGCCTGAAAACTTCCTTTGGGAATTCATGTCTTTGTGTTAAAGCGTTGTCATCCTTAACAACCTTTAGTTAGGCAAATACCCTAAGTTAGGTGGATCATTAACTTCAGAGTGTGAATTTGTTCACCATTCACTGTTTTCCAGAACAGCAGAGTGCTGAAGAATTTTGATGAGAGGAGAGAGAAACAATATGAGAGAAGGAAGGGCTATTTCTCAGGAAGCAAAGACCCATTGATCTTGGAGAGACAGCAGTGAGCAGCAGCAACAGCAGCTGGAAGCAAGACCGGGATCAAACCCTGTTTGCGGTGGTGAGAGCCCCAAATCTTAACCGCTAGACCATGAAGGCCACTGGCTAAAGTCTGGGCCCACGTTCTCTGCCTTGAAAAACATTTTTTGCCAAGGAGACAGAAGGGAGAGGAAAGTAAGGCATTTATTAGAAAAGCAGGGTATGTGCCGACAGATGCATGGGTGAGCTCAGAGGAAAGTTGCACCTTTGGGAAGTTTAAATCATTTATTTATTTATTTTTGGCTGTGTTGGGTATTTGTTGCTGTGCGAGAGCTTTTCTCTAGTTGTGGCAGGCAGGGGCTACTCTTCGTTGCGGTTCACGGGCTTCTCATTGCAGTGGCTTCTCTTGTTGCGGAGCACGGGCTCTAGGTGCGCGGGCTTCAGTAGCTGTGGCTCACAGGCTGTAGAGCTCTGGCTCAGTAGTTGTGGCGCACGGGCTTAGTTGCTCCATAGCACGTGGGATCTTCCCAGACCAGGGCTCAAACCCATGTCCCCTGCATTCGCAGGCGGATTCTCAACCACTGCGCCACCAGGGAAGCCTGGAATTAGATCATTTATAAGGGAGCAGTCTTCTGGGTCTTTGTTTTCCTCTGGCCCATAGTCTTGTTTTGACCTCATGGCTGATTTGCCTCAGGGCCCTCCCTAACGTGCGTGTATATCCTTAAGCCAAGGTGGATTTCAATGCAAGGGCCTTTGGGAGAGCTAGCCACAACTTTTTATGGTCTCGCGTCTCCTCCCTTTTGACCCCCAAGGAGCCTTTCTGCGCATGTGCAGTTGAGGTCTCCCTGAACCCAAGGATGAGAAATATGTGACCTCTTGATCTTTTACCCAAGCAGGGCTTAGCCCCTCTCTGCTCCTCCCATTACTGTTATCTTAAAGTGTCTACAGGAAACGAAGTCCAGCTATTTACCCTGTCCCTGTTGTTATTTCTATCTTGAAGTATGTTTAGGAGGCTGGCTGTAAATGTCTAACATGAGTCCATCTATTTCCTGCCTCAAGAAATAATAGACAGGAGGCTGGTTGTAAAGTCTAGCCTGGAGCCCATCTATCTCCTGCCTCACCAAGGCAAAGTGAGGGACATAAAGAGCAGAGTGTTATTTATCTCTGAGGACCTAGGTTAGGAGGGGAGAGATGAGAGCTGGTTTTAGACCCAGCTTTGCCACTGTGTGGTATTGGGCAAGGCTCTTTGCTTCTCCAGACCTCAGTAAAGTAAGGGGGTTCTTTATCAGATATGACTTGCAAATATTTTCTTCCAGTGTGTGGCTTGTCTTATTCTCTTGACAGTGCCTTTGCAGAGCAGAAATTTTTAATTTTAATAAGGTCAAGCTTATCAATTCTTTCTTTCATAGATCATACTTTGGGTGTTGTATTTAAACAGCCATTGTCATACTCAAGGTCATCTAAATTTTCCTCCTTTGTTATCTTCTAGGAGTTTTATAATTTTGCATTTAAGTCTATGATCCATTTAGAGTTAATTTATGTGAAGGGTGTAAGATCCGTGTCTAGAATCTTTTTTTTTTTTTTGCATGTGGATGTCCAGTTGTTCCAGCATTATTTTTTGAAGAGATTATTTTTTCTCTATTGTATTCCCTTTGCTTCTTTGTCAAAGATCAGTTGACTATATTACGTGGGTCTATTTCTGGGCTCTCTGTTCTGTTCCATTGATTTATTTGTCTCTTCTATTATTTTTTTAATTAATTAATTTATTTGGCTGTGCGAGGTCTTAGTTGTGGCACATAGGATCTTCGTTGCCACATGCAAGATCTTCCTTGTGGCATGCAGGATCTTTAGTTGCGGCATGTGGGATCTTTTAGTTGTGGCATGCGGGATCTAGTTCACTAACCAGAGATCGAACATGGGCCCCTGCATTGGGAGCACAGAGTCTTAACCAATGGACCACGAGGGAAGTCCCTGTCTGTTCTATTCTTAAGAGTTCTTCCTGTCCTAACCAGATCTTCCTGTTCATTAGCCTATATGTTAATGAAGATAGGCATTAACTCATTTCCAATTTTACCCAAATCAGGCTCCAGATTCTGCTTTCTCTTCAATGTGATTCCCAGGCTGAGGACAAGAATGCTCACATTTATTTAGCATCAGATTTTATTACCCTAAATCAACTGAATGGCCTCAATTAGTAATTATCTAATAATTGTCAGAAAGAATGCTCAGTGTCAACTTCTCTAAAATGATATTGGGAAGGGAAATCCTTGGCGGCCCAGTGGTTAGGAGTCTGTACTTCCACTGCAGCGGGCCTGGGATCGATCCTTGGTCAGGGAACTAAGATCCCTGCAAGCCGTGTGGTGCAGCCAAAAATAAATTTTTTTTAATAAAATAAAATGATGTTGGTGGTTGGGGAGAATATTCCCCCAAAGTTTAGGTGTCTTATACTTTCTTTCAGTAGGAGATGCAATGAGGAAGTCTTGCAGGCAGAAATTTACTTAAAGAGGATTACTGCATTTGCACCAATTCATAAATGAATAATTTAATCCCTGAAGTTTAACATCATTGAGTACAGTCAAGATGATATTTACCTACAAAACCACGAGAGTAATTGGTACTAAGATGCTCCCTACACTCATAGAACAATGTCAGTGTTTCCACTGATTGACTGATTTTTTTAATAATATAGCGTCTGTTTAGTTCACCTCTCATAGTAGTAAAATCAAGCAAGTTAGCTCAATAGATAAGGATCCTTTGGGATCAGGATGGATGGATGGCTGTGGATATGTTGACAGCAAAAATGTCTATGGCTGAAGGTTCATAGATTAAAGAGCAAATTAGAAATTGTGTTGAGGAGAGAGTATCATGTGTCAAAATCAGAGAATTCTTCCAAATAGATCATCAAAAGGACTTGAGAGTTTGAGAGCTGAATTACAGATAAATGGGAGAGAGTTCTAGGTGAATACCAAAGGCAATACCAATTACTGTTTGCTAATTAGAGATTGTCATTCCATATTAACTAGGGACATGGAATAGATAGGCATCACCAGATAAAGGGCTTGGAGAAGAAGAAACAGTTTCCCGGTAAACCTGACAAGACAAATTTGTTGTTAAATATACTTCTATTGCAGTGCTATTCAGTAGAAATGTAATGTGAGCCACATATATAAATTCAAATTGTCTAGAAGCCACATTTAAAAAAGTAAAAAGTGAAAAATCATCCCATCCTTGATGGAGATGATCCCGCTAGCATTTATGAAATAACAAATATATAAATTTTACATTAATTTTTTATACATCCAGATACAATAACCATAACATATGGAAAAATAGGTAATATAATATCTATTATAAGATAATGAGATAATGTCAATACATACCTGATATACACGCTCTACTTCCCTTGCCCTGCTTGCAGCTGGCAGAGGCAGCCCTAGGTCTTTCAGGTTGACAAAATCCTTTCCTAATTTCTCCCCCAGCCCTCTCAGTTCAGGCTAGGTTCCATCATTGCCCAAGGAGGAGCGAGTTCAGTGAGCGACCAGTGACTAATTAGACTGTCTTTAGAAATTAACTGAGGGTCAGAGACCTTAGTTAGATGATGGCAGGTACTTAATTGTAAGATCATATAGAGTCAGACCATGCTAGGTCATGTTAAAGTAAAGCAAGCCATCTAAGAGAAGGAGACAGGATAGAAGGGAGATAGAAGGGAGGAAGGAAAGGGGAGACAGTGAGAAAGCAAGAGAATCGGAATTGATTAATTTTGAAATTGGAGAGAAGTAGAGAGAAAAGCAGATGAGAGTGGTCATGTCTTCAAATTCTGGCTTCCCAAAAACACTTCCAGTTTTGCTTTCAGTTAGCTCACATCATACTTTGTTCTCTGTCTTTGAGTGTCTTTTTTATTTAATCTAGTATGCGTGGGTTTTGTTTTCTTTAAATCAACATTTTTTTCTAGTTGAGGACACAGTCTAATGACACACCTTAGAGAGAATCAGCTTCTCAAGCTAGTAGTTTCATCAGAGGGGACATAGACCCAGAGTGCTGGGAACTCAAGGCAATTAGGGAGGGAGCCAGTGAGAAGGGAGAAGGGAGCTCAGGGAAGGGTTGGAAGGATGGAAATAAAAAGCTTTTAACTTACAGTTGTACTGAGGGCTCACCTCATTCCTTTGGATATGTGCCTAAACAAAATAGGATTAGAAAAGTTATTTTCTTCTTCAAACCAAAAACAAAACAAAAAATTCAGAGAAAAAGTCAAATAAATGATTTACTCTCCCAGATTTTTGTGCTACTGTCCACCTCCACTGTAATTCTTGACTGTGATGTTCTCACATTTCTCATGTTGCAACAGTTTGTAACAGGGACGAGCCAAATCTGACTATATGTGCACTTTAACCTTTGCTTCCTTTGCTTCCTGTTGCTTTTGTGCACTTTAACCTTTGCTTCCTTTGCTTCCTGTTGCTTTTGTTCACTAAAAGGATACTGTCAGTACATAATGGCCTGCCTTGGGGAACCCTGCCCCGCTGCCTGAGCCCATCTGCCTGAATGTTAAACCAAAGTGCCTTTGTTCAGGGAAACATCTGGACCCTGTCCACCTGTGATGGCTGCAAGAAAGAAGAAATGAACACATCCCCTCCCATATGCTAGCCATTCTAGGGGATATTTGCAAAACTTATGGCCTTTTTATTTACTTCCTCATCTCCTCCCCCTCTCTGTGCTATAAAAGAAACTGGCATCCAAACCCTGATAAGATGGTTATTTTGAGCCTTTAGTCTGCCATCTTCCTGGTCTGCTGGCTTTCCGAATAAAGTCGTATTCCTTGCCTCAACACCTCGTCTCTGATTTATTGGCCTGTGCTGCAGCGAGCAGTGAGCTTGGACTTGGTAACAATTACACCGTCCAGAGTTAAGAGTGCAGGAAAAAGTGTCCCTTCCATCACAGGTATGTGGAGCCAGACTCCATTCTCATTGTCTTAACCGTGGAAGGTTTCCCCTGTGGGCCCCTACCACCTTAGGCACCGTATTACATGATAAAGGAGTATGTTTACTCTCATCTTAAATGGGATTGCATAATTTTTCAGAAACCCATACATTAGTTCCATAGGGTATTTGAAGAGGGAAGAGAGAGGGCCTTCTTCAAGAAGGAGTATTTAAAAAAAAGTAAAAAGGAACAGGCAAAATTAATATTTTATTTAACCTAGTGTATTCGTTTTTTAGGGCTGCCATAAAAAAAGTACCACAAACTGAGTAATTTAAACAACAGAAATTTATTATTTCCATTTCAGAGGCTAGGAGTCAGATCAAAGTGTCAAGTAGGGCCACGCCCCCTCTGAAGGCCCTAGGGAAAGATCTGTTCTAGGCCTCTTTCCTAGGTTCTAATAGTTCCTTGGCTTGTGGCTGCATAACTCCAAACTTCACCTGTGTTCTCCCTCTGTGTGTGTGTGTGTTTGTATCTGACTTTCCCTTTTTAATATGGATGCTAGGACCTACCCGGCGGTCCAGTGGTCAAGACCCTGCACTTCCAATGCAGGGGGCCGGGTTGGACCCCTAGTCGGGGAACTAAGATCCCACATGCCGTGTGGTGCAGCCAAAAAAAAAAAAAGATATTAGGCCTATTGCATTAGGGGTCCACTCTACCTCATCTTAACTAATTACACAGGAAACAGATATCCTAGTTCCAAATAAATTCACATTCTGAAGTACTGGGAGTTAGGACCTCTCCATATGAATTTGTGGGGGGGGACACAAGTCAATACATAAATGCAATACATCCAATATAGTATCCTTTCAGTATATAATCAGTATAAAACGTTAATGAGATATGTTATATTCTTGTCTTCACATTAAGTCTTTGAAATCCAGTGTGTATTACACTTACAGGATTTCTCAATTTAGATAAGCCTCTTTTCAAGAGCTCAGTAGCCACATGTGAATAGCGGCTCCACACTGGACAATGCAGATATAAGACATTCTCATCATCACAGAAATATTATTGGACAGTTATGTCCTATAAAATGAAAACTCATCAATGGTGACAGAAAGCAAATTAACTGTTGCCTGGGGAGGGATGTGATTAAAAAGGGGAAGGAGAAAATTTGGGGGGTGATAATATGTTCATTATCTTGATCGTAGTGATGGATCTGTATGGCAAAACTTATACTGTACACTTTAAATGTGTACATTTTACTGTATATCAATTATACGCCAATAAAGCTCAATTACACATCAATTATAAGAGTTAATTATAAAAATTTAAATAATACAATAGGACAAAGGATATAAGATCTACTCACCACATTATCATATTATACCTACTCACCATAATATTATGTTATGAATTTCAAGAATTTATATGAAAAAATGTATATGTATATATAAGATTTACCATTATATGATTACACTATGGTATAATTTACTTTTTTAACATACTATTTGTATTTGTTACCTATGGCTGCATAACATATTACTAAAACTTAGCAAGTTGAAACAACATTTATTATGTCACAGTTTCTAGGGTCAGGAATCCAGGAGCAACTTAGCTGCATAGTTCTGCCTCAAGGTCCTCATGAAGTTGTCATCAAGCTGTTGGCTGGGTCTGCAGTCATGTGAAGCTTCAGCTGGACTGGAGGATCCAATTCTGAGCTCATTCAGGTGGCTGCTTACCTGCTTAGCCTTGCTTCCTCACCACGTAGGTCTCTCCATAGGCTGCCCGTGTATCCTCACAAAATGTCAACTGGCTTCTCCCAAAGAAGGTTATGAGAGAGAGAGAGAGAGAGAGAGAGAGAGAGAGAGAGAGATCACCCAAGATGAAAGCCATAGTCTTTTCTAACCTAATGTTGGAAGTGACATACCTTCATTTTGGCTATATTCTGTTGACATAGACATACCCTGACATAGTGTGGGAGGCGACTGCAGAGGGTTTGGAAGCCAGGAGGTGATGATCATTAAAAGCTGTCTTGGAGAGAGAGGCATGGACATATATACACTACCAAACGTAAGGTAGATAGCTAGTGGGAAGCAGCCGCATAGCATAAGAATATCAGCTCGGTGCTTTGTGACCGCCTGGAGGGGTGGGATAGGGAGGGTGGGAGGGAGGGAGACACAAGAGGGGAAGAGATATGGGAACATATGTATATGTATAACTGATTCACTTTGTTATAAAGCAGAAACTAACACACCATTGTAAAGCAATTATACCCCAATAAAGATGTTAAAAAAAAAAAAAAGCTGTCTTGGAAGCTGACTACCACAAAAGTATAATTGACATATATACTTATCTACTCACTCTTTCAAACAGCTACATTGTGTTATGTATTTCATAAACAGGCTCTTAACTATGAACACGTGAGGTATTTTCTAGTTTCTTTAATAAAGCAAGGAACATACAACCTTGTCCACTAGTGCAAATATTTGGATAAGATAAGTTCCTATAGTGGACTTGTTTGATAAAAAAAATAAACATTTAAAATTTAGATAGATCCAAATTTTTCTCTAAAAACTTTGTAGAATAATTTTACTTCCAACAAAGTGCATAATACTGATCATCCCCTCAGACCCTCAGGAACACTGCAATGCCAAATATTGAAAATATTGATAATATCTGATAAGTCTAAAAATATCACAAACTAGAAGTTTGGATAAATAGACAAATATGTGATAAAGTAGAATGTTAATTGGAAAACCTAGATGGTAGGTATGCAAATTGCATTCGTTTCCCAGGGCTGCCGTAACGAACTACCATACCAAGTGGCTTAAAACAACAGGAATTTATGCTCTCACAGCCCTGGAGCCTAGAAGTCTGAAATCAAGGTGTCAGCAGGGTCATGCTCCCTCTGAAGTTTCTAGGGAAGAATCCTTCCTTGCCTCCTTCTGGCTTTTGGTGACTCCCAGAATTCCTTTGCTTGTGGCAATGTAACTCTAATCTCTGCTTTCATCTCCATCTTATACAGCCTTCTCTCTGTGTGTCTCTATGTGTCCTCTCCTCTTTTTATAAGGACACCTCTCCTCTTTTTATAAGGACGCCAGTTACTAAATCCAGAATGATATTATCTCAAGAACCTTTACTAATTACATCTACAAAGACCCTATACCAAATAAGCTCACATTCTGAAGTTCCAAGTGGGTATTAATTAAAGGGGGGTATTATTCAAGCCACGACACAAGTGTTTATGGTAAAATTCTTTCACTTTTGCTATTTCTATGAAGTGCTCATATGAAATGGGAAAAGATATTTAAAATATCACAAGCTTTTTTAAATCAACATTTCATAGATTTTTAGTGAGACTGAACATGTTCACATAGGGATTGTCTATTTGAAATTCTTCTATGAATATGTAATCTCAGAACCAGCCAAAAACTAGCCCTGTCCTGTTTGCAACAAGATACTAAGTTGGTTTTCAGAGACAAACAAACTGCAAGTCATGCATCCAAGGCATGAGCAAAGAAGAAAACTTTGACCTCAAACAACACCTGGAACAAAAGGTTATCTCCCCCCTCCCCCACCATGGAACCAAAGGAGGTGGACATGAAGGTAACCTGAATGCCGGAACTCTTCCAGAGAAAAGGGTCCCTTGTCCAGGAAAATCCAGTGCTGAAGACCAATTTACTATATCTTCAAATTCCTCCATTTCAAATTCCTCCATTCAAAACTTGTGCCATCAGCATATACCAACTAACCCTCCCCTAATTCATAAAAGTTGGCTGAATCTCAACTATTTACAGTAGCCAAGACATGAAAGCACCTAAGTGTCCATTGACAGATGAATGGATACAGAATGTAGTATATATACACAATGGAATATCACTCAGCCATAAAAAAGAATAAAATAATGCCATTTGTGGCAACAGGGATGGACCTAAAGATTATCATATTAAGGGAAGTAACTCAGAAGAAAAAGACAAATACCATACGATATCACATATACGCGTAATCTAAAACGTGTGTAATCTAAAATGAACTTACAAGACAGAAACAGACTGACAGACATACAAAACAAACTTACGGTTACCAAAGGGGAAAGGCAGGGAGGGATAAATTGAGAGTTTGAGATTGATACCAAGCAGGGCCCTGTGGGGCTCCTGGGCACAAAGCCTTTCTGTGTCCCCCATGTCTTTGATTACAGGAAATAGCCTTCATTCAGCCTCCAGGACCTTCCCTAAGTTCCAACTGGCAGATTCAAGCATCGTTAATTAGGAAAGGGAGGGGATGCAAGACCAGGGAGAAACAAACTGTCAAGAGAAACAATATTGCAGCCTTGGGGCAAGGTTCTGCTTGCCCATCAACTAACACATACAACAATATCTTTGAGCTACTTTGCAGATACTGAAACCTCCACCAGATGGGAGAAATTAACGATGGTATGCTGCCCACAAGCATGTAGACCCTGGACCAGTTGAAGGTTGATGATGCTAACTTCTACTTACCTTACCACCAAGCCATCAGAAGAATCTCCACAAACTGATAATACCCTATTTGAACATTACTGTAAAACTTCTCACTATCCTCTCCAAGTGGGTACACGTAGCTTTTTTTTTTTTTTTTTTTTTGCAGTACACGGGCCTCTCACTGTTGTGGCCTCTCCCGTAGTGGAGCACAGGCTCCGGATGCGCAGGCTCAGCGGCCATGGCTCACGGGCCCAGCTGCTCCGCGGCATGTGGGATCTTCCCGGAGCGGGGCACGAACCCGCGTCCCCTGCATCGGCAGGTGGACTCTCAACCACTGCGCCACCAGGGAAGCCCCCACATAGCTTTTTGACGAAGGAGCCCGCTGTGTCCCCCTTTGCCTGGCAAAGTAATAAACCTATCTTTTTCTACTTCACCCAAAACTCTGTCTCCGAGATTTGACTCGGCACTGGTGTACAGAGAAGCTGTACTTTCGGCATCAGGATCAGCATGTACACACTACTGTCTATAAAAAGGGTAAACAACAAGGACCTGCTGTATAGCATAGGGAACTAGTTTCATTATTTTGTAATGAACTATAATGGAAAAGAATCTGAAAAAGAATACATATCTATTCTTTTAATTATATATTCAATTATATTTCAATTAAAAAGTCAACTCTACTTCAATAAAAAAATGTTTTCTAAAGGTTTGGCTTAATTGCAAAATGAGGAGACAGATTAAAGTTATCTCCTTGCCATGAACCTCCCAGTAAAGATTTTCCTTTTATAAAAAGCCAGTGATCTACTGGTTAGGATTCTGGGCTTTTACTTCCTTGGCCAGGGTTCAACCCATGGTGGGACACTGAAATCACACAAACCCTGCAGTGTGGCCAAAAAATAAGTAAATATATGAAATAAAAATAAAAAGCCAGTGATATAATAGTGGCTTCATGCTAGATGGGCAACAGGCCTTTTGTTAAGTACAAAGATTGTCACAATTCTGAAAATGGACATATCAGATTTGTCATTTCATCGCATATAATTTAGAAAAAGAAAAATAGGAAGAAAAAATATATATATGTATATATGTTAAATGAATGGCACTAATTCAGAAGTGTTAGGACAATAAACTAAGCGAGAAAGTCCCAAGAATGTGCTAAAATGTGGAACCCAGTAAGTGAATACCAGCTACCTAAAAAACACGACCAAGATGTGTAGATGCCTCTCAACTGCCTACCAATTTCCTGCCCGAAGCAGTGGCAATCGACGACCATCACAAACTAAATCATTACCACCTCCAGTACCACTAGACTGGGAACCACCAGGACCACAGGACCACCACATCTTGTAGATCTTGTTGTTGTGGTAGATCACTCTCCCGAACCTTCTGCAGTCGCCTCCAGCGCTGAGGGTGCCAGGACTCAACACAAACACCACCACCCTCACCGCTAAGCCCCACCTCACCACACCCCTGCCCACCACCACCCCCTTTACAACAAACAGCAGCATCAGCGCCCACACAACACCAGAACCAGAGGCCACCACCAGCAGCACCAGCGCCAAGACCACAGCACCAGCTGCACCAGCACCTCACGAGGAAAGAAGGGGTGGGTGGTCAGAGGGGAGGGGCGTCACGGGGGAAACAGTGGTGCTGGAGAGTCCAAACACAGGCGGGGGCCTTTGCGCGTGGCCACAGCCTCGGCGGGGAGAGGCGCCGCCTCGGCCACTGGTGTTGGGGGCTGAGGCAAGCGTCCGAAAAGGAAGAAACGGGACGTAGAAGGCCTTGAGTGGGCGCTCGCAAAAATGCAGCTAGCAGCTCTGTCCAGGGAGAGGGAGAAGGTTGCCTGCCACGGCTTGGAGTGGAGATGCTGGGAGTGCGTTAGGTGTTGTCGGGTCCACAAGGCCGCAGAGCTACCGTGGGCTAAAAAGGGGATGGGGACGGTGGTAGGCTGAGAGAAAGAAGACAAAAGCTAAACTGGAAGGCACTAAAAGACTCCGGTAAGGCCAAAGGAATTTGTTAGGAAAAGGATTCGAACCGACGCTTACAGGAGAGACTGCGACTTGAACGCAGCGACTTAGACCGCTCGGCCATCCTGACGGCGGACCTGGGCGTGCGCGTGGCCGCTCGGCTGGCTGGGACCCGACGCGACGCGAAGCCCGGTGCCCTTGGCGGGACGCGGTGCTCCGCGCCAGGCGCGCGGCCGTGTGGGGGAGCGACGGAGCGGGCGCGCGGCGGCCGACGGGGAGCAAGGCCAGACGACGCGCCTGGCTCCGCCGCGCTGGCGCCCTCGCCCAGCCCTGGCCCCGGACGGAGCCGGGCCGCGTCTTGCCAGCCCCTGCCGCCGGCCCCCACCCGCGCCTCTCCTCGCCGGCCGTGGCCGGGCGCGCGCCCACCCCCTCCTCGCAGCCTTGCTTTCGGTCTCGGGCCCCCTCGTCCCGGCGCGATCCCCGCGTCGGAGGCAATAGGCAGCGCGCACTGGGAGCTTTCAGCGCCACTCGGGTCCGGGTCCCTGTCGGGTCGGGGGCCGCTGCTTTGGAGGACGCGGTTGGTGTGGCGTTGGGTCGGCTCGGGCACGTGGCGGGCGCCCGTGGTGGGCAGGGGGCCGGAGGGCAGGGGGAGGCGTCGGCCGGCAGCCCGAGAGCGTCCGGGCGCGGGGGCGGTGGCCGCCGTCCTCGTTAGTATAGTGGTGAGTATCCCCGCCTGTCACGCGGGAGACCGGGGTTCGATTCCCCGACGGGGAGGCAACACGCCCCCTTTTGGTGGCTGGCGCCGCTCTCTGTCCCGCCGCCTATCTCCCAAGGACCCTGCTTGTCCGCCCTGTGCCCTCCGTCCTCCAGCGAGGCGCAGGGCCCCAGCGCGTGCCCAGCCTGCCCACCCTCGACCCCCTCCAGCCCTCCAGCCCTCCAGCCCTTCCTCGTCGCCGGGCACTCGGTCGCCACGGCCGAGCGACGGCCTCCTCTGGACACCACAAGCTCTCGATGACGTTGCGGCCCGCCCAAAGTGGCTGTCTCCGTGGGCTCCTTGCGTCGCGACGCAAGGCTGCGCAGCTATGCACAGCTGCATAGGTGCCCAGCTGCCGGGACGGGTGGGAGGCGGATGAGGGCCGTCCCCTGTCGGTGCGGGAAGTGGCCTGGCCAGGCGCCGGGTGGAGAAGGGCTTTGGCGAGCCGGGGTGCTGGAAGATGCGTGCGCCGTGGGCGGGGGCGGGCCGCGGCGTGGAGCCGAGGGACCTGGAGCGGCAAGGCAGCGAGAGCGCCACCCTGAGGCGATCGGGCGGGTGGTCTAGGGCAGCTTCGTGGGGCTGGCGCGGGTGGGGCGCCGGGGGGCCTTGGTGGCGTCTGTGACGTCACAGAGCTGCCGGCCGGCGTGGCGTCGGGGCAGGGTTGCTCCAAGCGGCGGCGGCGGCGGCGGCGGCGGCTGAGGAGGAGGAGGACGAGGAAGAGAAAGGGGAGCAGGAGGAGGAAGAGAAGGAGGAGGAGTCGGAAGAGAAGGAGTCGGAGGAGGAGGAGGAGGAGGAGGAGGAGGGGGAGGAGGAAGCGGCGACGAGAGTGCGCTCGGGCGAGCCCGGTGCCGGCGTCTCGGGGCGGCCCGGGCTGTGCAGCGTTGGTGGTATAGTGGTGAGCATAGCTGCCTTCCAAGCAGTTGACCCGGGTTCGATTCCCGGCCAACGCAGCGGGCTGACCTTTTGCCGCGCTCCGCGGGCGGCCGGCCGGCCGGGGCCCTGTGAGGGAGAGCTGGGAGCAGGGAGCTCGGTGGCCCTAGCGGCTCTTCTTGTGTGTGCGAGAAGCAGGCGCGCAGTGTTCTGAGGGTGCTGCGAGCAGGAAGGACGGGAGGACACGTGGATTGCCAGGGGCGGCGCGTGGCTGCACTTGGAAAGGCCGGGTCTTGGCGCCAAGGTGGCGCCGAGCGGCTGCTATGGGTCGAGCAGGAGCCGTGGTAGAGCCCGACGCTCCCTGGTGGTCTAGTGGTTAGGATTCGGCGCTCTCACCGCCGCGGCCCGGGTTCGATTCCCGGTCAGGGAAGCCTTTCTTCTTCCTCTCTACCTCACACCGTCCACATCCCACTTTTAGGCCACGCTTGCTCCGCGGCCTCGGCGTCGCGCCCTGCCCGACAGCAGCCGCCCGGTGCCCTGCACCTGCAGCCCAAGCCCTGCCAGGCAACCTCCACCCTCCCTGCCCGGCCAGACCTTTTGGCCGCACTGGCGCGCGCCCACTCGAGGCCTTCGACGTCCCGTGTCTTCGTTTTCACACGCTTGCCTCAGCCCCAAACACGAATGGCCGGGGCGGCGCCTCTCCCCGCCGAGGCTGTGTCCACGAGCAAACGCCCCCGCCTGTGTTTGGACTCTCCAGCAGCACTGCTTCTCCCCCACGGCGACAGCGGCGGCGGCACCGACGGCGCTGTCACACGCGGTGCCTTCTGACAGCGCCGGATCCCCTGTGGAAAGGAGCACCGGTGGGCAGACGGGTGCTTCGCAACACCGCAGCAGGTTTCCTGAACACCCTTGCCGGTGCCTTGGGGGTGGCTGACAGTGTGGGATGAAGGTGTTTGTGGCCGTGGTCGGTGGCCACCCCACGCGGGTTAGGGAACGGAGCAGAACGAGCCCATGGAGAGAGGGTGGCGGTGGGCCGCGTGCTGGGAGGTGCGAGGAAGGACCTGGGGTGTCTGGCTGGAGCGCGGGCAGGAGCGAGAGGTGTTGGGGTGGCCGGGACCTGGCCCGGGAGAGCGGCTGGCCGCTCAGGCAGGGGCTCAGCAGAAGCTTGGTGTGGTGGGGGGCACCTGTCCCGGCACGTGTGTGCGGGTGGGTCAGATCAGGGGGCGGGGTGGGCCTGGAGTAGGAGTGAGTCTGAGGAGCGCTGGCAGAAGTGAGACTTCCGGGCAGGACATTTGACAGTCGGGCCTGGGATACAAGGGGCAGGTGGCGGGGAGAGGGGTCCGAGCCTCCAGGCTGGGGGGAAGGGCGGGGTGTGTGAACGGGCTGTGGGGTGTGGAAGATGGTGGGAGAGGACCCCTTCGCGGTGGGGTGGCGGGTGAGCGCCCCAGACTGGTGTGCTGTGCGGCAAGGTGGTCAGGCCAAGCAATGGGTTGTTACTGGGGGCGGTGGGTAGGAGGCGGGCAAGAGAACAACAGAAACGCAGCGCGCCACAGGGGCTAGGCGGGGTCCGAATCGGGTGGGGGCATTCTACTGCCCCAGAGACACACATCACCTCTCATCGGGAGAAACCATCCAGCCTCAGGTGTGTGTGGTGGCGGGGGTCGGGGGAGGAGGGGTTGAGGTTGAAAGAGGCCAAGGGAGAGGTCCCGTCTGATCCAGCAATCCCACTCCTGGGTGCGTAGCCAGAAATGACTAAACAAGAGTTCAGAAAGGCCCAGGCACCTCCATGTTCACAGCGGCACTATTTGCACTAGCCAAGACGTGGAAAAAACCCAAGTGCCCGTCAACGGGGGGCCAGTACAAGAAGAGGTCGTATCTATGTAGTACGAGCTATCGCTCAGCCATCAATAAAAAAGAATGAACTATTGCCATTTGCTGCCACAAGACTGCTCCCCGAGAATATTACGCTTCGTGAAGTATGTCCGACAGAGAAACACAAAGATACGTGGAATCTCAAAGGTACTACCGCTGAATCTGTGTGCGAAACAGAAACAGGCTCACAGACCTGGAAAACACAGTGATGGTTACCCGAGGGAAAAAGGAGGGGTGGAGGGATAAATTAGGAGCTCGATGAACCGATACACCGTACTTCATATAAAGGAGATAAGCAGCAAGGATTTACAGAATAACACAGGGAATGATATTCAATATCCTGCAATAACCTATACTGGAAATCAATCTGACACAACATTAGACATGGAAAACAGTATCCCCTTTGCTGTACACCTGAAACTAACTCCATGTGGTTACTCAACTCTTCTTCCTAAACCACAAGTACTAGTCCTTAAAAGTAAGTAAGTAAATAAATAAATATATAAATAAATAAATAGGAGGAACTGAGCCATCAGAGGATCCAGCAATCCCCGTCGTGGGTACACAGCCGCCAAAGAGAAAAACTGTTGTTTGGAGAGATCCCCGCACCCCCGTGTTTGTAGCTGCGCTACGTGCCACAGCCAAGACACAGAAAAAGCCCATGTGCCCATCAGCAGTCCGCTGAGAGAAAAGGATGTGGTATATATGTACTGGGGAGTATTACTCAGCCATTTCAGAAAATGAAATATTGCCATTTGCCACAATAAGGATGGTCCTAGAGATTATTACACTTGGTGAAGTAAGTCTGACAGAGAAGCACAAAGATACGTGGAATCTAAAACGTAATAGAAAAGAATGTATGTGCAAAAGAGAAACAGACTCCCAGACAGACAAAACACACTGATGGTTACCCGAGGAGAAAGGGAGGGGTGGAGACATAAATTAGGAGCTGCGATGAACAGATACACCGTACTTCATATAAAAGACATAAGCAGGGGGCTTCCCTGGTGGCGCAGTGGTTGAGAGTCCGCCTGCCGATGCAGGGGACACGGGTTCGTGCCCCGGTCCGGGAAGATCCCACATGCCGCGGAGCGGCTGGGCCCGTGAGCCATGGCCGCTGAGCCTGCGCGTCCGGAGCCTGTGCTCCGCAAAGGGAGAGGCCACAGCAGTGAGAGGCCCGCGTACTGCAAAAAAAAAAAAAAAAAAAGACATAAGCAACAAGGATTTCCAGTATAACACAGGGAATGATATTCAATATCGTGTAGTAAGCTATCATGGAAAGCAATCTGAAACGTTATTAGACATGGGAAACAGTATCTGCTTTGCTGTGCAATATTACTTTGCTGTGGAATATTACTCAGGCATACAAAAGAGTGAGATACTGCCATTTGCACCAAGAAGGAGGGACCTAGAGTATATTACACTTAGCGACGTAAGTCAGGCAGAGAAGCACAAAGATACGGGGACTCTAAAGCGTACTACAAACGAACGTATGTGCCAAAGAGAGACAGACACACAGACATAGAAAACACACTGTTCGTTACCCAAGGGGAAAGTGTAGGGCAGGGGAAATTCCGGAGCTGTGATTAACAGAGAGGAAATACTATACATAAAGCACACAAGCAACAAGGATTTACCGTACAGCACAGGGAACTGTATTCATGTGTCGTGATAACGTATAACGGAAAATAACCTGGAAAAGGACATATAACTGAATCACTTTGCTGTACACCAGAAAGTAACACAATGTTTAAACCAACCATACTGCTACGAAAAGGAGAAGACGACGAAGGGGAAAACAAGAGGGCAACGGGACAGAGGCAAGGGCAGGATCCTTGACAACGTAGGATTTGGAAAGGATCGGGGGGAAAAGTGGCGACATAGGAGGGGGGAGGGGGGTGTTTGTGGGAATAGGCAGGAGGCTGAGGTGGTGGTGCTGGGGGTGCTGTCCCGAGGGCTGATGCTGTTGGTGGGAGCAGAGGTTCAGGGGAGGGGTTGGTGTTTGTCGTGCTGATGGCGCTGGTGGCAGTAGCGGTGGAGGAGCGGGCCGGTGTTGGAAACGTGTTTCTGTTGAGGGTCAAAACGTGAATCTAGAGTGTAGTCTGCGATGATAGTGTGGACTTCTTTGGAACTCCTCGTGCAAGTGAGCGCTTTTGGGACTCTCTAGGAAACTGGGATGTATCGCTCCCAGAGGTGGCGACTTGCTTGCTGCTGGTTGTGCAAAGATAGTATAATTTTCGGAGTGGGGGCAGAGTGAGGCAGAGAGCTTGGACACGTGGCGAAAGGTGAAGAGGTTGGGCTGTGCGGGTGCCAGTGTGGGGTGTTCCTTACGGTGACAAGCGGGACACAAGCGGGGTCGGGGTCAGGAAGAGAACAAGGACAAGGAAGGGGTCTGGGCGAAAGAGTGGCTGAGCCCGCGAGGTGTCAGGTCCTGGAGGCCTGGCTCCCGGGTGTGTGTGGGGTAGGGGCGTCTGCGTGGGAAGGACAGGGGCCGGGAAGGTACGGTGGTGAGCGAGCTGTTGCAGGACCGGTGCCTTGAGTGTGGCAGCTGGGAAACCCAGCTCCGCTTTGGGGCTGCGGGCACCAAAAGGGGACGCTGCGTCTGCATGGGCCGGGAATCGAACCCGGGCCTCCCGCGTGGCAGGCGAGAATTCTACCACTGAACCACCCATGTACCGATGGCCGCCGGCGCCCGCCGCTGCCCCAGCGGCGCCCAACGCTGCCCCAGCGGCGCTCGCCGCCAACCGCCGGACCCTGGTCACTGCTCGCCGCGTGGGCATGGGCTCCATTTGAGCAGGAGGCCGACGGGCCACCTGAATGAGAGGCTCCGGGCACTCTGGCGACCCCAGGGCGCGAGGCGGTCGGAAGCACCGATGGATGGAGGGACGCAGGCGGGCTCGGCCTGTCCTGCGCTTTCTCTGCCGTCCACGGAGCCGCGAGACTGCCGGTGTCGCCAGAGGAAGCCAGGAGGCGAACCGGCCTGGCCCGCGCCCGAATCCCAGTCAGGGCAGGCGAGGCGTGGCCGCTGCGGCTGAGCAGCGACGTTCCTCTCAGCCCCCGCCCGGCTCCGACGCAGGCAGGCAGGCAGGCAGACAGGTGTGGTCCGGCCAGGGTCCCAAGGCGAAAAAGCACCGAGGGCACGCACCACAAGGCAGTCAGGACGCTGTCGGCGGCCACCTCGCTGTGGCTGTGGAGGGAATGGAATGGGCAGGCAGGCCGTTGGGTCTGGCGGGAAGGACAGGATGTTGGAAAGAGGGAGAGCTGCTGCTGGCGGAAGTGGAAGGAAGGCTGTGAGAACGAGTCCGCTGTTCACCAGGCAGAAGTCGGAGGGCGGGCGAGGCGTGGAGGGCTTTCCACACGCGGCCGTTCTGCGTGTGGCGGTGGGGGCGGGGTGGGGCGGGGGAGAGGCCGTGGGGGGGAGGGGCGAAGGCAGGCAGGCAGGCAGGCAGGCAGGCAGGCAGGAAGACCAGCAGCAGCAGCCGCCAGCAGGTGAGGAAAGATGTGCTGCGAAGGACTGAAGGGCTTCCTGGTGTGGGTGCAGGTAGGAGGGGGCGTAGGAGCTGGCGGGGAGGGCGTTTTTCCGGAAAGCCCGTGGCCGGAGGGTTCGTAGCGGGCCGTTTCTGCCAGGCCCGCGGCCGTGGCTGAGAAGGTCCCGCGTCTGAGAGGCGTGGATGTCCGGGCCGCAGTTTGGAGAGGCGGCAAGAGTGCAAGGCGCGAACGGACTGGAAGGCAGTAAAGCGCTGCCCTAGGGCCGGGTGCGTTTGTCGGGCGGGCCAAAAGGCTGGCTTGTCAGGAGTGGGATTCGAACCCACGCCTCCAGGGGAGACTGCGACCTGAACGCAGCGCCTTAGACCGCTCGGCCATCCTGACGGCGGGCCTGGGCGTGCGCGTGGCCGCTCGGCTGGCTGGGACCCGACGCGACGCGCAGCCCGGTGCCCTTGGCGGGACGCGGTGCTCCGCGCCAGGCGCGCGGCCGAGTGGGGGAGCGACGGAGCGGGCGCGCGGCGGCCGACGGGGAGCAAGGCCAGACGACGCGCCTGGCTCCGCCGCGGTGGCGTCCTCGCCCAGCCCTGGCCCCGGACGGAGCCGGGCCGCGTCTTGCCAGCCCCTGCCGCCGGCCCCCACCCGCGCCTCCCCTCGCCGGCCATGGCCAGGCGCACGCCCACCCCCTCCTCGCAGCCTTGCTTTCGGTCTCAGGCCCCCTCGTCCCGGCGCGATCCCCGCGTCGGAGGCAATAGGCAGCGCGCACTGGGAGCTTTCAGCGCCACTCGGGTCCGGGTCCCTGTCGGGTCGGGGGCCGCTGCTTTGGAGGACGCGGTTGGTGTGGCGTTGGGTCGGCTCGGGCACGTGCCGGGCGCCCGTGGTGGGCAGGGGTCCGGAGGACAGGGGGAGGCGTCGGCCGGCAGCCCGAGAGCGTCCGGGCGCGGGGGCGGTGGCCGCCGTCCTCGTTAGTATAGTGGTGAGTATCCCCGCCTGTCACGCGGGAGACCGGGGTTCGATTCCCCGACGGGGAGGCAACACGCCCCCTTTTGGTGGCTGGCGCCGCTCTCTGTCCCGCCGCCTATCTCCCAAGGACCCTGCTTGTCCGTCCTGTGTTCTCCGTCCTCCAGCGAGGCGCAGGGCCCCAGCGCGTGCCCAGCCTGCCCATCCTCGACCCCCTCCAGCCCTCCAGCCCTCCAGCCCTTCCTCGTCGCCGGGCACTCGGTCGCCACGGCCGAGCGACGGCCTCCTCTGGACACCACAAGCTCTCGATGACGTTGCGGCCCGCCCAAAGTGGCTGTCTCCGTGGGCTCTTGCGTCGCGACGCAAGGCTGCGCAGCTATGCACAGCTGCATAGGTGCCCAGCTGCCGGGACGGGTGGGAGGCGGATGAGTGCCGTCCCCTGTCGGTGCGGGAAGTGGCCTGGCCAGGCGCCGGGTGGAGAAGGGCTTTGGCGAGCCGGGTGCTGGAAGATGCGTGCGCCGTGGGCGGGGGCGCGCCGCGGCGTGGAGCCGAGGGACCTGGAGCGGCAAGGCAGCGAGAGCGCCACCCTGAGGCGATCGGGCGGGTGGTCTAGGGCAGCTTCGTGGGGCTGGCGCGGGTGGGGCGCCGGGGGGCCTTGGTGGCGTCTGTGACGTCACAGAGCTGCCGGCCGGCGTGGCGTCGGGGCAGGGCTGCTCCAAGCGGCGGCGGCGGCGGCTGAGGAGGAGGAGGAGGACGAGGAAGAGAAAGGGGAGCAGGAGGAGGAAGAGAAGGAGGAGGAGTCGGAAGAGAAGGAGTCGGAGGAGGAGGAGGAGGAGGAGGGGGAGGAGGAGGGGGAGGAGGAAGCGGCGACGAGAGTGCGCTCGGGCGAGCCCGGTGCCGGCGTCTCGGGGCGGCCCGGGCTGTGCAGCGTTGGTGGTATAGTGGTGAGCATAGCTGCCTTCCAAGCAGTTGACCCGGGTTCGATTCCCGGCCAACGCAGCGGGCTGACCTTTTGCCGCGCTGCGCGGGCGGCCGGCCGGCCGGGGACCCGTGAGGGAGAGCTGGGAGCAGGGAGCTCGGTGGCCCTAGCGGCTCTTCTTGTGTGTGCGAGAAGCAGGCGCGCAGTGTTCTGAGGGTGCTGCGAGCAGGAAGGACGGGAGGACACGTGGATTGCCAGGGGCGGCGCGTGGCTGCACTTGGAAAGGCCGGGTCTTGGCGCCAAGGTGGCGCCGAGCGGCTGCTATGGGTCGAGCAGGAGCCGTGGTAGAGCCCGACGCTCCCTGGTGGTCTAGTGGTTAGGATTCGGCGCTCTCACCGCCGCGGCCCGGGTTCGATTCCCGGTCAGGGAAGCCTTTCTTCTTCCTCTCTACCTCACACCGTCCACATCCCACTTTTAGGCCACGCTTGCTCCACGGCCTCGGCGTCGCGCCCTGCCCGACAACAACCGCCCGGTGCCCTGCACCTGCAGCCCAAGCCCTGCCAGGCAACCTCCACCCTCCCTGCCCGGCCAGACCTTTTGGCCGCACTGGCGCGCGCCCACTCGAGGCCTTCGACGTCCCGTGTCTTCGTTTTCACACGCTTGCCTCAGCCCCAAACACGAATGGCCGGGGCGGCGCCTCTCCCCGCCGAGGCTGTGTCCACGAGCAAACGCCCCCGCCTGTGTTTGGACTCTCCAGCAGCACTGCTTCTCCCCCACGGCGACAGCGGCGGCGGCACCGACGGCGCTGTCACACGCGGTGCCTTCTGACAGCGCCGGATCCCCTGTGGAAAGGAGCACCGGTGGGCAGACGGGTGCTTCGCAACACCGCAGCAGGTTTCCTGAACGCCCTTGCCGGTGCCTTGGGGGTGGCTGACAGTGTGGGATGAAGGTCTTTGTGGCCGTGGTCGGTGGCCACCCCACGCGGGCTAGGGAACGGAGCAGAACGAGCCCATGGAGAGAGGGCGGCGGTGGGCCGCGTGCTGGGAGGTGCGAGGAAGGACCTGGGGTGTCTGGCTGGAGCGCGGGCAGGAGCGGGAGGTGTTGGGCTGGCAGGGACCTGGCCCGGGAGAGCGGCTGGCCGCTTAGGCAGGGGCTCAGAAGAAGCTTGGTGTGGTGGGGGCACCTGGCCCGGCACGTGTGTGCGGGTGGGTCAGATCAGGGGGCGGGGTGGGCCTGGAGTAGGAGTGAGTCTGAGGAGCGCTGGCAGAAGTGAGACTTCCGGGCAGGACATTTGACAGTCGGGCCTGGGATACAAGGGGCAGGTGGCGGGGAGAGAGGTCCGAGCCTCCAGGCTGGGGGGAAGGGCGGGGTGTGTGAACGGGCTGTGGGGCGTGGAAGATGGTGGGAGAGGACCCCTTCGCGGTGGGGTGGCGGGTGAGCGCCCCAGACTGGTGTGCTGTGCGGCAAGGTGGTCAGGCCAAGCAATGGGTTGTTACTGGGGGCGGTGGGTAGGAGGCGGGCAAGAGAACAACAGAAACGCAGCGCGCCACAGGGGCTAGGCGGGGTCCGAATCGGGTGGGGGCATTCTACTGCCCCAGAGACACACATCACCTCTCATCGGGAGAAACCATCCAGCCTCAGGTGTGTGTGGTGGCGGGGGTCGGGGGAGGAGGGGTTGAGGTTGAAAGAGGCCAAGGGAGAGGTCCCGTCTGATCCAGCAATCCCACTCCTGGGTGCGTAGCCAGAAATGACTAAACAAGAGTTCAGAAAGGCCCAGGCACCTCCATGTTCACAGCGGCACTATTTGCACTAGCCAAGACGTGGAAAAAACCCAAGTGCCCGTCAACGGGGGGCCAGTACAAGAAGAGGTCGTATCTATGTAGTACGAGCTATCGCTCAGCCATCAATAAAAAAGAATGAACTATTGCCATTTGCTGCCACAAGACTGCTCCCCGAGAATATTACGCTTCGTGAAGTATGTCCGACAGAGAAACACAAAGATACGTGGAATCTCAAAGGTACTACCGCTGAATCTGTGTGCGAAACAGAAACAGGCTCACAGACCTGGAAAACACAGTGATGGTTACCCGAGGGAAAAAGGAGGGGTGGAGGGATAAATTAGGAGCTCGATGAACCGATACACCGTACTTCATATAAAGGAGATAAGCAGCAAGGATTTACAGAATAACACAGGGAATGATATTCAATATCCTGCAATAACCTATACTGGAAATCAATCTGACACAACATTAGACATGGAAAACAGTATCCCCTTTGCTGTACACCTGAAACTAACTCCATGTGGTTACTCAACTCTTCTTCCTAAACCACAAGTACTAGTCCTTAAAAGTAAGTAAGTAAATAAATAAATATATAAATAAATAAATAGGAGGAACTGAGCCATCAGATGATCCAGCAATCCCCGTCGTGGGTACACAGCCGCCAAAGAGAAAAACTGTTGTTTGGAGAGATCCCCGCACCCCCGTGTTTGTAGCTGCGCTACGTGCCACAGCCAAGACACAGAAAAAGCCCATGTGCCCATCAGCAGTCGGCTGAGAGAAAAGGATGTGGTATATATGTACTGGGGAGTATTACTCAGCCATTTCAGAAAATGAAATATTGCCATTTGCCACAATAAGGATGGTCCTAGAGATTATTACACTTGGTGAAGTAAGTCTGACAGAGAAGCACAAAGATACGTGGAATCTAAAACGTAATAGAAAAGAATGTATGTGCAAAAGAGAAACAGACTCCCAGACAGACAAAACACACTGATGGTTACCCGAGGAGAAAGGGAGGGGTGGAGACATAAATTAGGAGCTGCGATGAACAGATACACCGTACTTCATATAAAAGACATAAGCAGGGGGCTTCCCTGGTGGCGCAGTGGTTGAGAGTCCGCCTGCCGATGCAGGGGACACGGGTTCGTGCCCCGGTCCGGGAAGATCCCACATGCCGCGGAGCGGCTGGGCCCGTGAGCCATGGCCGCTGAGCCTGCGCGTCCGGAGCCTGTGCTCCGCAACGGGAGAGGCCACAGCAGTGAGAGGCCCGCGTACTGCAAAAAAAAAAAAAAAAAAGACATAAGCAACAAGGATTTCCAGTATAACACGGGGAATGATATTCAATATCGTGTAGTAAGCTATCATGGAAAGCAATCTGAAACGTTATTAGACATGGGAAACAGTATCTGCTTTGCTGTGCAATATTACTTTGCTGTGGAATATTACTCAGCCATACAAAAGAGTGAGATACTGCCATTTGCACCAAGAAGGAGGGACCTAGAGTATATTACACTTAGCGACGTAAGTCAGGCAGAGAAGCACAAAGATACGGGGACTCTAAAGCGTACTACAAACGAACGTATGTGCCAAAGAGAGACAGACACACAGACATAGAAAACACACTGTTCGTTACCCAAGGGGAAAGTGTAGGGCAGGGGAAATTCCGGAGCTGCGATTAACAGAGAGGAAATACTATACATAAAGCACACAAGCAACAAGGATTTACCGTACAGCACAGGGAACTGTATTCATGTGTCGTGATAACGTATAACGGAAAATAACCTGGAAAAGGACATATAACTGAATCACTTTGCTGTACACCAGAAAGTAACACAATGTTTAAACCAACCATACTGCTACGAAAAGGAGAAGACGACGAAGGGGAAAACAAGAGGGCAACGGGACAGAGGCAAGGGCAGGATCCTTGACAACGTAGGATTTGGAAAGGATCGGGGGGAAAAGTGGCGACATAGGAGGGGGGAGGGGGGTGTTTGTGGGAATAGGCAGGAGGCTGAGGTGGTGGTGCTGGGGGTGCTGTCCCGAGGGCTGATGCTGTTGGTGGGAGCAGAGGTTCAGGGGAGGGGTTGGTGTTTGTCGTGCTGATGGCGCTGGTGGCAGTAGCGGTGGAGGAGCGGGCCGGTGTTGGAAACGTGTTTCTGTTGAGGGTCAAAACGTGAATCTAGAGTGTAGTCTGCGATGATAGTGTGGACTTCTTTGGAACTCCTCGTGCAAGTGAGCGCTTTTGGGACTCTCTAGGAAACTGGGATGTATCGCTCCCAGAGGTGGCGACTTGCTTGCTGCTGGTTGTGCAAAGATAGTATAATTTTCGGAGTGGGGGCAGAGTGAGGCAGAGAGCTTGGACACATGGCGAAAGGTGAAGAGGTTGGGCTGTGCGGGTGCCAGTGTGGGGTGTTCCTTACGGTGACAAGCGGGACACAAGCGGGGTCGGGGTCAGGAAGAGAACAAGGACAAGGAAGGGGTCTGGGCGAAAGAGTGGCTGAGCCCGCGAGGTGTCAGGTCCTGGAGGCCTGGCTCCCGGGTGTGTGTGGGGTAGGGGCGTCTGCGTGGGAAGGACAGGGGCCGGGAAGGTACGGTGGTGAGCGAGCTGTTGCAGGACCGGTGCCTTGAGTGTGGCAGCTGGGAAACCCAGCTCCGCTTTGGGGCTGCGGGCACCAAAAGGGGACGCTGCGTCTGCATGGGCCGGGAATCGAACCCGGGCCTCCCGCGTGGCAGGCGAGAATTCTACCACTGAACCACCCATGCACCGATGGCCGCCGGCGCCCGCCGCTGCCCCAGCGGCGCCCAACGCTGCCCCAGCGGCGCTCGCCGCCAACCGCCGGACCCTGGTCACTGCTCGCCGCGTGGGCATGGGCTCCATTTGAGCAGGAGGCCGACGGGCCACCTGAATGAGAGGCTCCGGGCACTCTGGCGACCCCAGGGCGCGAGGCGGTCGGAAGCACCGATGGATGGAGGGACGCAGGCGGGCTCGGCCTGTCCTGCGCTTTCTCTGCCGTCCACGGAGCCGCGAGACTGCCGGTGTCGCCAGAGGAAGCCAGGAGGCGAACCGGCCTGGCCCGCGCCCGAATCCCAGTCAGGGCAGGCGAGGCGTGGCCGCTGCGGCTGAGCAGCGACGTTCCTCTCAGCCCCCGCCCGGCTCCGACGCAGGCAGGCAGGCAGGCAGACAGGTGTGGTCCGGCCAGGGTCCCAAGGCGAAAAAGCACCGAGGGCACGCACCACAAGGCAGTCAGGACGCTGTCGGCGGCCACCTCGCTGTGGCTGTGGAGGGAATGGAATGGGCAGGCAGGCCGTTGGGTCTGGCGGGAAGGACAGGATGTTGGAAAGAGGGAGAGCTGCTGCTGGCGGAAGTGGAAGGAAGGCTGTGAGAACGAGTCCGCTGTTCACCAGGCAGAAGTCGGAGGGCGGGCGAGGCGTGGAGGGCTTTCCACACGCGGCCGTTCTGCGTGTGGCGGTGGGGGCGGGGTGGGGCGGGGGAGAGGCCGTGGGGGGGAGGGGCGAAGGCAGGCAGGCAGGCAGGCAGGCAGGCAGGCAGGAAGACCAGCAGCAGCAGCCGCCAGCAGGTGAGGAAAGATGTGCTGCGAAGGACTGAAGGGCTTCCTGGTGTGGGTGCAGGTAGGAGGGGGCGTAGGAGCTGGCGGGGAGGGCGTTTTTCCGGAAAGCCCGTGGCCGGAGGGTTCGTAGCGGGCCGTTTCTGCCAGGCCCGCGGCCGTGGCTGAGAAGGTCCCGCGTCTGAGAGGCGTGGATGTCCGGGCCGCAGTTTGGAGAGGCGGCAAGAGTGCAAGGCGCGAACGGACTGGAAGGCAGTAAAGCGCTGCCCTAGGGCCGGGTGCGTTTGTCGGGCGGGCCAAAAGGCTGGCTTGTCAGGAGTGGGATTCGAACCCACGCCTCCAGGGGAGACTGCGACCTGAACGCAGCGCCTTAGACCGCTCGGCCATCCTGACGGCGGGCCTGGGCGTGCGCGTGGCCGCTCGGCTGGCTGGGACCCGACGCGACGCGCAGCCCGGTGCCCTTGGCGGGACGCGGTGCTCCGCGCCAGGCGCGCGGCCGAGTGGGGGAGCGACGGAGCGGGCGCGCGGCGGCCGACGGGGAGCAAGGCCAGACGACGCGCCTGGCTCCGCCGCGGTGGCGTCCTCGCCCAGCCCTGGCCCCGGACGGAGCCGGGCCGCGTCTTGCCAGCCCCTGCCGCCGGCCCCCACCCGCGCCTCCCCTCGCCGGCCATGGCCAGGCGCGCGCCCACCCCCTCCTCGCAGCCTTGCTTTCCGTCTCGGGCCCCCTCGTCCCGGCGCGATCCCCGCGTCGGAGGCAATAGGCAGCGCGCACTGGGAGCTTTCAGCGCCACTCGGGTCCGGGTCCGGGTCCCTGTCCGGTCGGGGGCTGCTGCTTTGGAGGACGCGGTTGGTGTGGCGTTGGGTCGGCTCGGGCACGTGCCGGGCGCCCGTGGTGGGCAGGGGGCCGGAGGGCAGGGGGAGGCGTCGGCAGTCAGCCCGAGAGCGTCCGGGCGCGGGGGCGGTGGCCGCCGTCCTCGTTAGTATAGTGGTGAGTATCCCCGCCTGTCACGCGGGAGACCGGGGTTCGATTCCCCGACGGGGAGGCAACACGCCCCCTTTTGGTGGCTGGCGCCGCTCTCTGTCCCGCCGCCTATCTCCCAAGGACCCTGCTTGTCCGCCCTGTGCCCTCCGTCCTCCAGCGAGGCGCAGGGCCCCAGCGCGTGCCCAGCCTGCCCACCCTCGACCCCCTCCAGCCCTTCCTCGTCGCCGGGCACTCGGTCGCCACGGCCGAGCGACGGCCTCCTCTGGACACCACAAGCTCTCGATGACGTTGCGGCCCGCCCAAAGTGGCTGTCTCCGTGGGCTCCTTGCGTCGCGACGCAAGGCTGCGCAGCTATGCACAGCTGCATAGGTGCCCAGCTGCCGGGACGGGTGGGAGGCGGATGAGTGCCGTCCCCTGTCGGTGCGGGAAGTGGCCTGGCCAGGCGCCGGGTGGAGAAGGGCTTTGGCGAGCCGGGTGCTGGAAGATGCGTGCGCCGTGGGCGGGGGCGCGCCGCGGCGTGGAGCCGAGGGACCTGGAGCGGCAAGGCAGCGAGAGCGCCACCCTGAGGCGATCGGGCGGGTGGTCTAGGGCAGCTTCGTGGGGCTGGCGCGGGTGGGGCGCCGGGGGGCCTTGGTGGCGTCTGTGACGTCACAGAGCTGCCGGCCGGCGTGGCGTCGGGGCAGGGCTGCTCCAAGCGGCGGCGGCGGCGGCTGAGGAGGAGGAGGAGGACGAGGAAGAGAAAGGGGAGCAGGAGGAGGAAGAGAAGGAGGAGGAGTCGGAAGAGAAGGAGTCGGAGGAGGAGGAGGAGGAGGAGGAGGGGGAGGAGGAAGCGGCGACGAGAGTGCGCTCGGGCGAGCCCGGTGCCGGCGTCTCGGGGCGGCCCGGGCTGTGCAGCGTTGGTGGTATAGTGGTGAGCATAGCTGCCTTCCAAGCAGTTGACCCGGGTTCGATTCCCGGCCAACGCAGCGGGCTGACCTTTTGCCGCGCTGCGCGGGCGGCCGGCCGGCCGGGGACCCGTGAGGGAGAGCTGGGAGCAGGGAGCTTGGTGGCCCTAGCGGCTCTTCTTGTGTGTGCGAGAAGCAGGCGCGCAGTGTTCTGAGGGTGCTGCGAGCAGGAAGGACGGGAGGACACGTGGATTGCCAGGGGCGGCGTGTGGCTGCACTTGGAAAGGCCGGGTCTTGGCGCCAAGGTGGCGCCGAGCGGCTGCTATGGGTCGAGCAGGAGCCGTGGTAGAGCCCGACGCTCCCTGGTGGTCTAGTGGTTAGGATTCGGCGCTCTCACCGCCGCGGCCCGGGTTCGATTCCCGGTCAGGGAAGCCTTTCTTCTTCCTCTCTACCTCACACCGTCCACATCCCACTTTTAGGCCACGCTTGCTCCACGGCCTCGGCGTCGCGCCCTGCCCGACAACAACCGCCCGGTGCCCTGCACCTGCAGCCCAAGCCCTGCCAGGCAACCTCCACCCTCCCTGCCCGGCCAGACCTTTTGGCCGCACTGGCGCGCGCCCACTCGAGGCCTTCGACGTCCCGTGTCTTCGTTTTCACACGCTTGCCTCAGCCCCAAACACGAATGGCCGGGGCGGCGCCTCTCCCCGCCGAGGCTGTGTCCACGAGCAAACGCCCCCGCCTGTGTTTGGACTCTCCAGCAGCACTGCTTCTCCCCCACGGCGACAGCGGCGGCGGCACCGACGGCGCTGTCACACGCGGTGCCTTCTGACAGCGCCGGATCCCCTGTGGAAAGGAGCACCGGTGGGCAGACGGGTGCTTCGCAACACCGCAGCAGGTTTCCTGAACGCCCTTGCCGGTGCCTTGGGGGTGGCTGACAGTGTGGGATGAAGGTCTTTGTGGCCGTGGTCGGTGGCCACCCCACGCGGGCTAGGGAACGGAGCAGAACGAGCCCATGGAGAGAGGGCGGCGGTGGGCCGCGTGCTGGGAGGTGCGAGGAAGGACCTGGGGTGTCTGGCTGGAGCGCGGGCAGGAGCGGGAGGTGTTGGGCTGGCAGGGACCTGGCCCGGGAGAGCGGCTGGCCGCTTAGGCAGGGGCTCAGAAGAAGCTTGGTGTGGTGGGGGCACCTGGCCCGGCACGTGTGTGCGGGTGGGTCAGATCAGGGGGCGGGGTGGGCCTGGAGTAGGAGTGAGTCTGAGGAGCGCTGGCAGAAGTGAGACTTCCGGGCAGGACATTTGACAGTCGGGCCTGGGATACAAGGGGCAGGTGGCGGGGAGAGAGGTCCGAGCCTCCAGGCTGGGGGGAAGGGCGGGGTGTGTGAACGGGCTGTGGGGCGTGGAAGATGGTGGGAGAGGACCCCTTCGCGGTGGGGTGGCGGGTGAGCGCCCCAGACTGGTGTGCTGTGCGGCAAGGTGGTCAGGCCAAGCAATGGGTTGTTACTGGGGGCGGTGGGTAGGAGGCGGGCAAGAGAACAACAGAAACGGAGAGCGCCACAGGGGCTAGGCGGGGTCCGAATCGGGTGGGGGCATTCTACTGCCCCAGAGACACACATCACCTCTCATCGGGAGAAACCATCCAGCCTCAGGTGTGTGTGGTGGCGGGGGTCGGGGGAGGAGGGGTTGAGGTTGAAAGAGGCCAAGGGAGAGGTCCCGTCTGATCCAGCAATCCCACTCCTGGGTGCGTAGCCAGAAATGACTAAACAAGAGTTCAGAAAGGCCCAGGCACCTCCATGTTCACAGCGGCACTATTTGCACTAGCCAAGACGTGGAAAAAACCCAAGTGCCCGTCAACGGGGGGCCAGTACAAGAAGAGGTCGTATCTATGTAGTACGAGCTATCACTCAGCCATCAATAAAAAAGAATGAACTATTGCCATTTGCTGCCACAAGACTGCTCCCCGAGAATATTACGCTTCGTGAAGTATGTCCGACAGAGAAACACAAAGATACGTGGAATCTCAAAGGTACTACCGCTGAATCTGTGTGCGAAACAGAAACAGGCTCACAGACCTGGAAAACACAGTGATGGTTACCCGAGGGAAAAAGGAGGGGTGGAGGGATAAATTAGGAGCTCGATGAACCGATACACCGTACTTCATATAAAGGAGATAAGCAGCAAGGATTTACAGAATAACACAGGGAATGATATTCAATATCCTGCAATAACCTATACTGGAAATCAATCTGACACAACATTAGACATGGAAAACAGTATCCCCTTTGCTGTACACCTGAAACTAACTCCATGTGGTTACTCAACTCTTCTTCCTAAACCACAAGTACTAGTCCTTAAAAGTAAGTAAGTAAATAAATAAATATATAAATAAATAAATAGGAGGAACTGAGCCATCAGATGATCCAGCAATCCCCGTCGTGGGTACACAGCCGCCAAAGAGAAAAACTGTTGTTTGGAGAGATCCCCGCACCCCCGTGTTTGTAGCTGCGCTACGTGCCACAGCCAAGACACAGAAAAAGCCCATGTGCCCATCAGCAGTCGGCTGAGAGAAAAGGATGTGGTATATATGTACTGGGGAGTATTACTCAGCCATTTCAGAAAATGAAATATTGCCATTTGCCACAATAAGGATGGTCCTAGAGATTATTACACTTGGTGAAGTAAGTCTGACAGAGAAGCACAAAGATACGTGGAATCTAAAACGTAATAGAAAAGAATGTATGTGCAAAAGAGAAACAGACTCCCAGACAGACAAAACACACTGATGGTTACCCGAGGAGAAAGGGAGGGGTGGAGACATAAATTAGGAGCTGCGATGAACAGATACACCGTACTTCATATAAAAGACATAAGCAGGGGGCTTCCCTGGTGGCGCAGTGGTTGAGAGTCCGCCTGCCGATGCAGGGGACACGGGTTCGTGCCCCGGTCCGGGAAGATCCCACATGCCGCAGAGCGGCTGGGCCCGTGAGCCATGGCCGCTGAGCCTGCGCGTCCGGAGCCTGTGCTCCGCAACGGGAGAGGCCACAGCAGTGAGAGGCCCGCGTACTGCAAAAAAAAAAAAAAAAAAAAAGACATAAGCAACAAGGATTTCCAGTATAACACGGGGAATGATATTCAATATCGTGTAGTAAGCTATCATGGAAAGCAATCTGAAACGTTATTAGACATGGGAAACAGTATCTGCTTTGCTGTGCAATATTACTTTGCTGTGGAATATTACTCAGCCATACAAAAGAGTGAGATACTGCCATTTGCACCAAGAAGGAGGGACCTAGAGTATATTACACTTAGCGACGTAAGTCAGGCAGAGAAGCACAAAGATACGGGGACTCTAAAGCGTACTACAAACGAACGTATGTGCCAAAGAGAGACAGACACACAGACATAGAAAACACACTGTTCGTTACCCAAGGGGAAAGTGTAGGGCAGGGGAAATTCCGGAGCTGTGATTAACAGAGAGGAAATACTATACATAAAGCACACAAGCAACAAGGATTTACCGTACAGCACAGGGAACTGTATTCATGTGTCGTGATAACGTATAACGGAAAATAACCTGGAAAAGGACATATAACTGAATCACTTTGCTGTACACCAGAAAGTAACACAATGTTTAAACCAACCATACTGCTACGAAAAGGAGAAGACGACGAAGGGGAAAACAAGAGGGCAACGGGACAGAGGCAAGGGCAGGATCCTTGACAACGTAGGATTTGGAAAGGATCGGGGGGAAAAGTGGCGACATAGGAGGGGGGAGGGGGGTGTTTGTGGGAATAGGCAGGAGGCTGAGGTGGTGGTGCTGGGGGTGCTGTCCCGAGGGCTGATGCTGTTGGTGGGAGCAGAGGTTCAGGGGAGGGGTTGGTGTTCGTCGTGCTGATGGCGCTGGTGGCAGTAGCGGTGGAGGAGCGGGCCGGTGTTGGAAACGTGTTTCTGTTGAGGGTAAAAACGTGAATCTAGAGTGTAGTCTGCGATGATAGTGTGGACTTCTTTGGAACTCCTCATGCAAGTGAGCGCTTTTGGGACTCTCTAGGAAACTGGGATGTATCGCTCCCAGAGGTGGCGACTTGCTTGCTGCTGGTTGTGCAAAGATAGTATAATTTTCGGAGTGGGGGCAGAGTGAGGCAGAGAGCTTGGACACGTGGCGAAAGGTGAAGAGGTTGGGCTGTGCGGGTGCCAGTGTGGGGTGTTCCTTACGGTGACAAGCGGGACACAAGCGGGGTCGGGGTCAGGAAGAGAACAAGGACAAGGAAGGGGTCTGGGCGAAAGAGTGGCTGAGCCCGCGAGGTGTCAGGTCCTGGAGGCCTGGCTCCCGGGTGTGTGTGGGGTGGGGGCGTCTGCGTGGGAAGGACAGGGGCCGGGAAGGTACGGTGGTGAGCGAGCTGTTGCAGGACCGGTGCCTTGAGTGTGGCAGCTGGGAAACCCAGCTCCGCTTTGGGGCTGCGGGCACCAAAAGGGGACGCTGCGTCTGCATGGGCCGGGAATCGAACCCGGGCCTCCCGCGTGGCAGGCGAGAATTCTACCACTGAACCACCCATGCACCGATGGCCGCCGGCGCCCGCCGCTGCCCCAGCGGCGCCCAACGCTGCCCCAGCGGCGCTCGCCGCCAACCGCCGGACCCTGGTCACTGCTCGCCGCGTGGGCATGGGCTCCATTTGAGCAGGAGGCCGACGGGCCACCTGAATGAGAGGCTCCGGGCACTCTGGCGACCCCAGGGCGCGAGGCGGTCGGAAGCACCGATGGATGGAGGGACGCAGGCGGGCTCGGCCTGTCCTGCGCTTTCTCTGCCGTCCACGGAGCCGCGAGACTGCCGGTGTCGCCAGAGGAAGCCAGGAGGCGAACCGGCCTGGCCCGCGCCCGAATCCCAGTCAGGGCAGGCGAGGCGTGGCCGCTGCGGCTGAGCAGCGACGTTCCTCTCAGCCCCCGCCCGGCTCCGACGCAGGCAGGCAGGCAGGCAGACAGGTGTGGTCCGGCCAGGGTCCCAAGGCGAAAAAGCACCGAGGGCACGCACCACAAGGCAGTCAGGACGCTGTCGGCGGCCACCTCGCTGTGGCTGTGGAGGGAATGGAATGGGCAGGCAGGCCGTTGGGTCTGGCGGGAAGGACAGGATGTTGGAAAGAGGGAGAGCTGCTGCTGGCGGAAGTGGAAGGAAGGCTGTGAGAACGAGTCCGCTGTTCACCAGGCAGAAGTCGGAGGGCGGGCGAGGCGTGGAGGGCTTTCCACACGCGGCCGTTCTGCGTGTGGCGGTGGGGGCGGGGTGGGGCGGGGGAGAGGCCGTGGGGGGGAGGGGCGAAGGCAGGCAGGCAGGCAGGCAGGCAGGCAGGCAGGAAGACCAGCAGCAGCAGCCGCCAGCAGGTGAGGAAAGATGTGCTGCGAAGGACTGAAGGGCTTCCTGGTGTGGGTGCAGGTAGGAGGGGGCGTAGGAGCTGGCGGGGAGGGCGTTTTTCCGGAAAGCCCGTGGCCGGAGGGTTCGTAGCGGGCCGTTTCTGCCAGGCCCGCGGCCGTGGCTGAGAAGGTCCCGCGTCTGAGAGGCGTGGATGTCCGGGCCGCAGTTTGGAGAGGCGGCAAGAGTGCAAGGCGCGAACGGACTGGAAGGCAGTAAAGCGCTGCCCTAGGGCCGGGTGCGTTTGTCGGGCGGGCCAAAAGGCTGGCTTGTCAGGAGTGGGATTCGAACCCACGCCTCCAGGGGAGACTGCGACCTGAACGCAGCGCCTTAGACCGCTCGGCCATCCTGACGGCGGGCCTGGGCGTGCGCGTGGCCGCTCGGCTGGCTGGGACCCGACGCGACGCGCAGCCCGGTGCCCTTGGCGGGACGCGGTGCTCCGCGCCAGGCGCGCGGCCGAGTGGGGGAGCGACGGAGCGGGCGCGCGGCGGCCGACGGGGAGCAAGGCCAGACGACGCGCCTGGCTCCGCCGCGGTGGCGTCCTCGCCCAGCCCTGGCCCCGGACGGAGCCGGGCCGCGTCTTGCCAGCCCCTGCCGCCGGCCCCCACCCGCGCCTCCCCTCGCCGGCCATGGCCAGGCGCGCGCCCACCCCCTCCTCGCAGCCTTGCTTTCCGTCTCGGGCCCCCTCGTCCCGGCGCGATCCCCGCGTCGGAGGCAATAGGCAGCGCGCACTGGGAGCTTTCAGCGCCACTCGGGTCCGGGTCCGGGTCCCTGTCCGGTCGGGGGCTGCTGCTTTGGAGGACGCGGTTGGTGTGGCGTTGGGTCGGGTCGGGCACGTGCCGGGCGCCCGTGGTGGGCAGGGGGCCGGAGGGCAGGGGGAGGCGTCGGCAGTCAGCCCGAGAGCGTCCGGGCGCGGGGGCGGTGGCCGCCGTCCTCGTTAGTATAGTGGTGAGTATCCCCGCCTGTCACGCGGGAGACCGGGGTTCGATTCCCCGACGGGGAGGCAACACGCCCCCTTTTGGTGGCTGGCGCCGCTCTCTGTCCCGCCGCCTATCTCCCAAGGACCCTGCTTGTCCGCCCTGTGCCCTCCGTCCTCCAGCGAGGCGCAGGGCCCCAGCGCGTGCCCAGCCTGCCCACCCTCGACCCCCTCCAGCCCTTCCTCGTCGCCGGGCACTCGGTCGCCACGGCCGAGCGACGGCCTCCTCTGGACACCACAAGCTCTCGATGACGTTGCGGCCCGCCCAAAGTGGCTGTCTCCGTGGGCTCCTTGCGTCGCGACGCAAGGCTGCGCAGCTATGCACAGCTGCATAGGTGCCCAGCTGCCGGGACGGGTGGGAGGCGGATGAGTGCCGTCCCCTGTCGGTGCGGGAAGTGGCCTGGCCAGGCGCCGGGTGGAGAAGGGCTTTGGCGAGCCGGGTGCTGGAAGATGCGTGCGCCGTGGGCGGGGGCGCGCCGCGGCGTGGAGCCGAGGGACCTGGAGCGGCAAGGCAGCGAGAGCGCCACCCTGAGGCGATCGGGCGGGTGGTCTAGGGCAGCTTCGTGGGGCTGGCGCGGGTGGGGCGCCGGGGGGCCTTGGTGGCGTCTGTGACGTCACAGAGCTGCCGGCCGGCGTGGCGTCGGGGCAGGGCTGCTCCAAGCGGCGGCGGCGGCGGCTGAGGAGGAGGAGGAGGACGAGGAAGAGAAAGGGGAGCAGGAGGAGGAAGAGAAGGAGGAGGAGTCGGAAGAGAAGGAGTCGGAGGAGGAGGAGGAGGAGGAGGAGGGGGAGGAGGAAGCGGCGACGAGAGTGCGCTCGGGCGAGCCCGGTGCCGGCGTCTCGGGGCGGCCCGGGCTGTGCAGCGTTGGTGGTATAGTGGTGAGCATAGCTGCCTTCCAAGCAGTTGACCCGGGTTCGATTCCCGGCCAACGCAGCGGGCTGACCTTTTGCCGCGCTGCGCGGGCGGCCGGCCGGCCGGGGACCCGTGAGGGAGAGCTGGGAGCAGGGAGCTTGGTGGCCCTAGCGGCTCTTCTTGTGTGTGCGAGAAGCAGGCGCGCAGTGTTCTGAGGGTGCTGCGAGCAGGAAGGACGGGAGGACACGTGGATTGCCAGGGGCGGCGTGTGGCTGCACTTGGAAAGGCCGGGTCTTGGCGCCAAGGTGGCGCCGAGCGGCTGCTATGGGTCGAGCAGGAGCCGTGGTAGAGCCCGACGCTCCCTGGTGGTCTAGTGGTTAGGATTCGGCGCTCTCACCGCCGCGGCCCGGGTTCGATTCCCGGTCAGGGAAGCCTTTCTTCTTCCTCTCTACCTCACACCGTCCACATCCCACTTTTAGGCCACGCTTGCTCCGCGGCCTCGGCGTCGCGCCCTGCCCGACAACAACCGCCCGGTGCCCTGCACCTGCAGCCCAAGCCCTGCCAGGCAACCTCCACCCTCCCTGCCCGGCCAGACCTTTTGGCCGCACTGGCGCGCGCCCACTCGAGGCCTTCGACGTCCCGTGTCTTCGTTTTCACACGCTTGCCTCAGCCCCAAACACGAATGGCCGGGGCGGCGCCTCTCCCCGCCGAGGCTGTGTCCACGAGCAAACGCCCCCGCCTGTGTTTGGACTCTCCAGCAGCACTGCTTCTCCCCCACGGCGACAGCGGCGGCGGCACCGACGGCGCTGTCACACGCGGTGCCTTCTGACAGCGCCGGATCCCCTGTGGAAAGGAGCACCGGTGGGCAGACGGGTGCTTCGCAACACCGCAGCAGGTTTCCTGAACGCCCTTGCCGGTGCCTTGGGGGTGGCTGACAGTGTGGGATGAAGGTCTTTGTGGCCGTGGTCGGTGGCCACCCCACGCGGGCTAGGGAACGGAGCAGAACGAGCCCATGGAGAGAGGGCGGCGGTGGGCCGCGTGCTGGGAGGTGCGAGGAAGGACCTGGGGTGTCTGGCTGGAGCGCGGGCAGGAGCGGGAGGTGTTGGGCTGGCAGGGACCTGGCCCGGGAGAGCGGCTGGCCGCTTAGGCAGGGGCTCAGAAGAAGCTTGGTGTGGTGGGGGCACCTGGCCCGGCACGTGTGTGCGGGTGGGTCAGATCAGGGGGCGGGGTGGGCCTGGAGTAGGAGTGAGTCTGAGGAGCGCTGGCAGAAGTGAGACTTCCGGGCAGGACATTTGACAGTCGGGCCTGGGATACAAGGGGCAGGTGGCGGGGAGAGAGGTCCGAGCCTCCAGGCTGGGGGGAAGGGCGGGGTGTGTGAACGGGCTGTGGGGCGTGGAAGATGGTGGGAGAGGACCCCTTCGCGGTGGGGTGGCGGGTGAGCGCCCCAGACTGGTGTGCTGTGCGGCAAGGTGGTCAGGCCAAGCAATGGGTTGTTACTGGGGGCGGTGGGTAGGAGGCGGGCAAGAGAACAACAGAAACGGAGAGCGCCACAGGGGCTAGGCGGGGTCCGAATCGGGTGGGGGCATTCTACTGCCCCAGAGACACACATCACCTCTCATCGGGAGAAACCATCCAGCCTCAGGTGTGTGTGGTGGCGGGGGTCGGGGGAGGAGGGGTTGAGGTTGAAAGAGACCAAGGGAGAGGTCCCGTCTGATCCAGCAATCCCACTCCTGGGTGCGTAGCCAGAAATGACTAAACAAGAGTTCAGAAAGGCCCAGGCACCTCCATGTTCACAGCGGCACTATTTGCACTAGCCAAGACGTGGAAAAAACCCAAGTGCCCGTCAACGGGGGGCCAGTACAAGAAGAGGTCGTATCTATGTAGTACGAGCTATCACTCAGCCATCAATAAAAAAGAATGAACTATTGCCATTTGCTGCCACAAGACTGCTCCCCGAGAATATTACGCTTCGTGAAGTATGTCCGACAGAGAAACACAAAGATACGTGGAATCTCAAAAGTACTACCGCTGAATCTGTGTGCGAAACAGAAACAGGCTCACAGACCTGGAAAACACAGTGATGGTTACCCGAGGGAAAAAGGAGGGGTGGAGGGATAAATTAGGAGCTCGATGAACCGATACACCGTACTTCATATAAAGGAGATAAGCAGCAAGGATTTACAGAATAACACAGGGAATGATATTCAATATCCTGCAATAACCTATACTGGAAATCAATCTGACACAACATTAGACATGGAAAACAGTATCCCCTTTGCTGTACACCTGAAACTAACTCCATGTGGTTACTCAACTCTTCTTCCTAAACCACAAGTACTAGTCCTTAAAAGTAAGTAAGTAAATAAATAAATATATAAATAAATAAATAGGAGGAACTGAGCCATCAGATGATCCAGCAATCCCCGTCGTGGGTACACAGCCGCCAAAGAGAAAAACTGTTGTTTGGAGAGATCCCCGCACCCCCGTGTTTGTAGCTGCGCTACGTGCCACAGCCAAGACACAGAAAAAGCCCATGTGCCCATCAGCAGTCGGCTGAGAGAAAAGGATGTGGTATATATGTACTGGGGAGTATTACTCAGCCATTTCAGAAAATGAAATATTGCCATTTGCCACAATAAGGATGGTCCTAGAGATTATTACACTTGGTGAAGTAAGTCTGACAGAGAAGCACAAAGATACGTGGAATCTAAAACGTAATAGAAAAGAATGTATGTGCAAAAGAGAAACAGACTCCCAGACAGACAAAACACACTGATGGTTACCCGAGGAGAAAGGGAGGGGTGGAGACATAAATTAGGAGCTGCGATGAACAGATACACCGTACTTCATATAAAAGACATAAGCAGGGGGCTTCCCTGGTGGCGCAGTGGTTGAGAGTCCGCCTGCCGATGCAGGGGACACGGGTTCGTGCCCCGGTCCGGGAAGATCCCACATGCCGCGGAGCGGCTGGGCCCGTGAGCCATGGCCGCTGAGCCTGCGCGTCCGGAGCCTGTGCTCCGCAACGGGAGAGGCCACAGCAGTGAGAGGCCCGCGTACTGCAAAAAAAAAAAAAAAAAAAAAAAGACATAAGCAACAAGGATTTCCAGTATAACACAGGGAATGATATTCAATATCGTGTAGTAAGCTATCATGGAAAGCAATCTGAAACGTTATTAGACATGGGAAACAGTATCTGCTTTGCTGTGCAATATTACTTTGCTGTGGAATATTACTCAGCCATACAAAAGAGTGAGATACTGCCATTTGCACCAAGAAGGAGGGACCTAGAGTATATTACACTTAGCGACGTAAGTCAGGCAGAGAAGCACAAAGATACGGGGACTCTAAAGCGTACTACAAACGAACGTATGTGCCAAAGAGAGACAGACACACAGACATAGAAAACACACTGTTCGTTACCCAAGGGGAAAGTGTAGGGCAGGGGAAATTCCGGAGCTGTGATTAACAGAGAGGAAATACTATACATAAAGCACACAAGCAACAAGGATTTACCGTACAGCACAGGGAACTGTATTCATGTGTCGTGATAACGTATAACGGAAAATAACCTGGAAAAGGACATATAACTGAATCACTTTGCTGTACACCAGAAAGTAACACAATGTTTAAACCAACCATACTGCTACGAAAAGGAGAAGACGACGAAGGGGAAAACAAGAGGGCAACGGGACAGAGGCAAGGGCAGGATCCTTGACAACGTAGGATTTGGAAAGGATCGGGGGGAAAAGTGGCGACATAGGAGGGGGGAGGGGGGTGTTTGTGGGAATAGGCAGGAGGCTGAGGTGGTGGTGCTGGGGGTGCTGTCCCGAGGGCTGATGCTGTTGGTGGGAGCAGAGGTTCAGGGGAGGGGTTGGTGTTTGTCGTGCTGATGGCGCTGGTGGCAGTAGCGGTGGAGGAGCGGGCCGGTGTTGGAAACGTGTTTCTGTTGAGGGTCAAAACGTGAATCTAGAGTGTAGTCTGCGATGATAGTGTGGACTTCTTTGGAACTCCTCGTGCAAGTGAGCGCTTTTGGGACTCTCTAGGAAACTGGGATGTATCGCTCCCAGAGGTGGCGACTTGCTTGCTGCTGGTTGTGCAAAGATAGTATAATTTTCGGAGTGGGGGCAGAGTGAGGCAGAGAGCTTGGACACGTGGCGAAAGGTGAAGAGGTTGGGCTGTGCGGGTGCCAGTGTGGGGTGTTCCTTACGGTGACAAGCGGGACACAAGCGGGGTCGGGGTCAGGAAGAGAACAAGGACAAGGAAGGGGTCTGGGCGAAAGAGTGGCTGAGCCCGCGAGGTGTCAGGTCCTGGAGGCCTGGCTCCCGGGTGTGTGTGGGGTAGGGGCGTCTGCGTGGGAAGGACAGGGGCCGGGAAGGTACGGTGGTGAGCGAGCTGTTGCAGGACCGGTGCCTTGAGTGTGGCAGCTGGGAAACCCAGCTCCGCTTTGGGGCTGCGGGCACCAAAAGGGGACGCTGCGTCTGCATGGGCCGGGAATCGAACCCGGGCCTCCCGCGTGGCAGGCGAGAATTCTACCACTGAACCACCCATGCACCGATGGCCGCCGGCGCCCGCCGCTGCCCCAGCGGCGCCCAACGCTGCCCCAGCGGCGCTCGCCGCCAACCGCCGGACCCTGGTCACTGCTCGCCGCGTGGGCATGGGCTCCATTTGAGCAGGAGGCCGACGGGCCACCTGAATGAGAGGCTCCGGGCACTCTGGCGACCCCAGGGCGCGAGGCGGTCGGAAGCACCGATGGATGGAGGGACGCAGGCGGGCTCGGCCTGTCCTGCGCTTTCTCTGCCGTCCACGGAGCCGCGAGACTGCCGGTGTCGCCAGAGGAAGCCAGGAGGCGAACCGGCCTGGCCCGCGCCCGAATCCCAGTCAGGGCAGGCGAGGCGTGGCCGCTGCGGCTGAGCAGCGACGTTCCTCTCAGCCCCCGCCCGGCTCCGACGCAGGCAGGCAGGCAGGCAGGCAGGCAGGTGTGGTCCGGCCAGGGTCCCAAGGCGAAAAAGCACCGAGGGCACGCACCACAGGCAGGCAGGACGCTGTCGGCGGCCACCTCGCTGTGGCTGTGGAGGGAATGGAATGGGCAGGCAGGCCGTTGGGTCTGGCGGGAAGGACAGGATGTTGGAAAGAGGGAGAGCTGCTGCTGGCGGAAGTGGAAGAAAGGCTGTGAGAACGGGTCCGCTGTTCACCAGGCAGAAGTCGGAGGGCGGGCGAGGCGTGGAGGGCTTTTCACACGCGGCCGTTCTGCGTGTGGCGGTGGGGGCGGGGTGGAGCGGGGGAGAGGCCGTGGGGGGGGAGGGGCGAAGGCAGGCAGGCAGGCAGGCAGGAAGACCAGCAGCAGCAGCAGCCGCCAGCAGGTGAGGAAAGATGTGCTGCGAAGGACTGAAGGGCTTCCTGGTGTGGGTGCAGGTAGGAGGGGGCGTAGGAGCTGGCGGGGAGGGCGTTTGTCCTGAAAGCCCGTGGGCGGAGGGTTCCTAGCGGGCCGTTTCTGCCAGGCCCGCGGCCGTGGCTGAGAAGGTCCCGCGTCTGAGAGGCGTGGATGTCCGGGCCGCAGTTTGGAGAGGCGGCAAGAGTGCAAGGCGCGAACGGACTGGAAGGCAGTAAAGCGCTGCCCTAGGGCCGGGTGCGTTTGTCGGGCGGGCCAAAAGGCTGGCTTGTCAGGAGTGGGATTCGAACCCACGCCTCCAGGGGAGACTGCGACCTGAACGCAGCGCCTTAGACCGCTCGGCCATCCTGACGGCGGGCCTGGGCGTGCGCGTGGCCGCTCGGCTGGCTGGGACCCGACGCGACGCGAAGCCCGGTGCCCTTGGCGGGACGCGGTGCTCCGCGCCAGGCGCGCGGCCGTGTGGGGGAGCGACGGAGCGGGCGCGCGGCGGCCGACGGGGAGCAAGGCCAGACGACGCGCCTGGCTCCGCCGCGCTGGCGCCCTCGCCCAGCCCTGGCCCCGGACGGAGCCGGGCCGCGTCTTGCCAGCCCCTGCCGCCGGCCCCCACCCGCGCCTCTCCTCGCCGGCCATGGCCAGGCGCGCGCCCACCCCCTCCTCGCAGCCTTGCTTTCCGTCTCGGGCCCCCTCGTCCCGGCGCGATCCCCGCGTCGGAGGCAATAGGCAGCGCGCACTGGGAGCTTTCAGCGCCACTCGGGTCCGGGTCCGGGTCCCTGTCCGGTCGGGGGCTGCTGCTTTGGAGGACGCGGTTGGTGTGGCGTTGGGTCGGGTCGGGCACGTGCCGGGCGCCCGTGGTGGGCAGGGGGCCGGAGGGCAGGGGGAGGCGTCGGCAGGCAGCCCGAGAGCGTCCGGGCGCGGGGGCGGTGGCCGCCGTCCTCGTTAGTATAGTGGTGAGTATCCCCGCCTGTCACGCGGGAGACCGGGGTTCGATTCCCCGACGGGGAGGCAACACGCCCCCTTTTGGTGGCTGGCGCCGCTCTCTGTCCCGCCGCCTATCTCCCAAGGACCCTGCTTGTCCGCCCTGTGCCCTCCGTCCTCCAGCGAGGCGCAGGGCCCCAGCGCGTGCCCAGCCTGCCCACCCTCGACCCCCTCCAGCCCTTCCTCGTCGCCGGGCACTCGGTCGCCACGGCCGAGCGACGGCCTCCTCTGGACACCACAAGCTCTCGATGACGTTGCGGCCCGCCCAAAGTGGCTGTCTCCGTGGGCTCCTTGCGTCGCGACGCAAGGCTGCGCAGCTATGCACAGCTGCATAGGTGCCCAGCTGCCGGGACGGGTGGGAGGCGGATGAGTGCCGTCCCCTGTCGGTGCGGGAAGTGGCCTGGCCAGGCGCCGGGTGGAGAAGGGCTTTGGCGAGCCGGGGTGCTGGAAGATGCGTGCGCCGTGGGCGGGGGCGGGCCGCGGCGTGGAGCCGAGGGACCTGGAGCGGCAAGGCAGCGAGAGCGCCACCCTGAGGCGATCGGGCGGGTGGTCTAGGGCAGCTTCGTGGGGCTGGCGCGGGTGGGGCGCCGGGGGGCCTTGGTGGCGTCTGTGACGTCACAGAGCTGTCGGCCGGCGTGGCGTCGGGGCAGGGCTGCTCCAAGCGGCGGCGGCGGCGGCGGCTAAGGAGGAGGAGGACGACGAGGAAGAGAAAGGGGAGCAGGAGGAGGAAGAGAAGGAGGAGGAGTCGGAAGAGAAGGAGTCGGAGGAGGAGGAGGAGGAGGAGGAGGGGGAGGAGGAAGCGGCGACGAGAGTGCGCTCGGGCGAGCCCGGTGCCGGCGTCTCGGGGCGGCCCGGGCTGTGCAGCGTTGGTGGTATAGTGGTGAGCATAGCTGCCTTCCAAGCAGTTGACCCGGGTTCGATTCCCGGCCAACGCAGCGGGCTGACCTTTTGCCGCGCTCCGCGGGCGGCCGGCCGGCCGGCCGGGGGCCTGTGAGGGAGAGCTGGGAGCAGGGAGCTCGGCGGCCCTAGCGGCTCTTCTTGTGTGTGCGAGAAGCAGGCGCGCAGTGTTCTGAGGGTGCTGCGAGCAGGAAGGACGGGAGGACACGTGGATTGCCAGGGGCGGCGCGTGGCTGCACTTGGAAAGGCCGGGTCTTGGCGCCAAGGTGGCGCCGAGCGGCTGCTATGGGTCGAGCAGGAGGAGTGGTAGAGCCCGACGCTCCCTGGTGGTCTAGTGGTTAGGATTCGGCGCTCTCACCGCCGCGGCCCGGGTTCGATTCCCGGTCAGGGAAGCCTTTCTTCTTCCTCTCTACCTCACACCGTCCACATCCCACTTTTAGGCCACGCTTGCTCGCTCCGCGGCCTCGGCGTCGCGCCCTGCCCGACAACAGCCGCCCGGTGCCCTGCACCTGCAGCCCAAGCCCTGCCAGGCAACCTCCACCCTCCCTGCCCGGCCAGACCTTTTGGCCGCACTGGCGCGCGCCCACTCGAGGCCTTCGACGTCCCGTGTTTTCGTTTTCACACGCTTGCCTCAGCCCCAAACACGAATGGCCGGGGCGGCGCCTCTCCCCGCCGAGGCTGTGTCCACGAGCAAACGCCCCCGCCTGTGTTTGGACTCTCCAGCAGCACTGCTTCTCCCCCACGGCGACAGCGGCGGCGGCACCGACGGCGCTGTCACACGCGGTGCCTTCTGACAGCGCCGGATCCCCTGTGGAAAGGAGCACCGGTGGGCAGACGGGTGCTTCGCAACACCGCAGCAGGTTTCCTGAACGCCCTTGCCGGTGCCTTGGGGGTGGCTGACAGTGTGGGATGAAGGTCTTTGTGGCCGTGGTCGGTGGCCACCCCACGCGGGCTAGGGAACGGAGCAGAACGAGCCCATGGAGAGAGGGCGGCGGTGGGCCGCGTGCTGGGAGGTGCGAGGAAGGACCTGGGGTGTCTGGCTGGAGCGCGGGCAGGAGCGGGAGGTGTTGGGCTGGCGGGGACCTGGCCCGGGAGAGCGGCTGGCCGTTCAGGAAGGGGCTCAGCAGAAGCTTGGTGTGGTGGTGGTACCCGGCCGGGCACGTGTTTGCGGGTGGGTCAGATCAGGGGGCGGAGTGGGCCTGGAGTAGGGTGAGTCTGAGGAGCGCTGGCAGAAGTGAGACTTCCGGGCAGGACATGTGACAGGCGGGCCTGGGATAAAAGGGGCAGGTGGCGGGGAGAGGGGTCAGAGCCTGCAGGCTGGGGGGAAGGGCGGGGTGTGTGAGTGGGCTGTGGGGCGTGGAAGATGGTGGGAGAGGACCCCTTCGCGGTGGGGTGGCGGGTGAGCGCCCCAGACTGGTGTGCTGTGCGGCAAGGTGGTCAGGCCAAGCAATGGGTTGTTACTGGGGGCGGTGGGTAGGAGGCGGGCAAGAGAACAACAGAAACGGAGTGCACCACAGGGGCTAGGTGGGGGTCCGAATCGGGTGGAGGCATTCTACTGCCCCAGAGACACACATCACCTCTCATCGGGAGAAACCATCCAGCCTCAGGTGTGTGTGGCGGCGGGGGTGGGGGGAGGAGGGGTTGAGGTTGAAAGAGGCCAAGGGAGAAGTCCCGTCTGATCCAGCAATCCCACTCCTGGGTACGTACCCGGAAATGGCGAAACAAGAGTTTAGAAAGGCCCAGGCACCTCCATGTTCACAGCGGCACTATTTGCACTAGCCAAGACACGGAAAAAAACCCAAGTGCCCGTCAACGGGGGGCCAGTACAAGAAGAGGTCGTATCTATGTAGTACGAGCTATCACTCAGCCATCAATAAAAAAGAATGAACTATTGCCATTTGCTGCCACAAGAATGCTCCCCGAGAATATTACGCTTCGTGAAGTATGTCCGACAGAGAAACACAAAGATACGTGGAATCTCAAAAGTACTACCACTGAATCTATGTGCGAAACAGAAACAGGCTCACAGACCTGGAAAACACAGTGATGGTTACCCGGGGGAAAAAGGAGGGGTGGAGGGATAAATTAGGAGCTCGATGAACCGATACACAGTACTTCATATAAAGGAGATAAGCAACAAGGATTTACAGAATAACACAGGGAATGATATTCAATATCCTGCAATAACCTATACTGGAAATCAATCTGACACAACATTAGACATGGAAAACAGTATCCCCTTTGCTGTACACCTGAAACTAACTCCATGTGGTTACTCAACTCTTCTTCCTAAACCACAAGTACTAGTCCTTAAAAGTAAGTAAGTAAATAAATAAATATATAAATAAATAAGTAGGAGGAACTGAGCCATCAGATGATCCAGCAATCCCCGTCGTGGGTACACAGCCGCCAAAGAGAAAAACTGTTGTTTGGAGAGATCCCCGCACCCCCGTGTTTGTAGCTGCGCTACGTGCCACAGCCAAGACACAGAAAAAACCCATGTGCCCATCAGCAGTCGGCTGAGAGAAAAGGATGTGGTATATATGTACTGGGGAGTATTACTCAGCCATTTCAGAAAATGAAATATTGCCATTTGCCACAATAAGGATGGTCCTAGAGATTATTACACTTGGTGAAGTAAGTCTGACAGAGAAGCACAAAAATACGTGGAATCTAAAACGTAATAGAAAAGAATGTATGTGCAAAAGAGAAACAGACTCCCAGACAGAGAAAACACACTGATGGTTACCCGAGGAGAAAGGCAGGGGTGGAGACATAAATTAGGAGCTGCGATGAACAGATACACCGTACTTCATATAAAAGACATAAGCAGGGGGCTTCCCTGGTGGCGCAGTGGTTGAGAGTCCGCCTGCCGATGCAGGGGACACGGGTTCGTGCCCCGGTCCGGGAAGATCCCACATGCCGCGGAGCGGCTGGGCCCGTGAGCCATGGCCGCTGAGCCTGCGCGTCCGGAGCCTGTGCTCCGCAACGGGAGAGGCCACAGCAGTGAGAGGCCCGCGTACTGCAAAAAAAAAAAAAAAAAAAAGACATAAGCAACAAGGATTTCCAGTATAACACAGGGAATGATATTCAATATCGTGTAGTAAGCTATCATGGAAAGCAATCTGAAACGTTATTAGACATGGGAAACAGTATCTGCTTTGCTGTGCAATATTACTTTGCTGTGGAATATTACTCAGCCATACAAAAGAGTGAGATACTGCCATTTGCACCAAGAAGGAGGGACCTAGAGTATATTACACTTAGCGACGTAAGTCAGGCAGAGAAGCACAAAGATACGGGGACTCTAAAGCGTACTACAAACGAACGTATGTGCCAAAGAGAGACAGACACACAGACATAGAAAACACACTGTTCGTTACCCAAGGGGAAAGTGTAGGGCAGGGGAAATTCCGGAGCTGCGATTAACAGAGAGGAAATACTATACATAAAGCACACAAGCAACAAGGATTTACCGTACAGCACAGGGAACTGTATTCATGTGTCGTGATAACGTATAACGGAAAATAACCTGGAAAAGGACATATAACTGAATCACTTTGCTGTACACCAGAAAGTAACACAATGTTTAAACCAACCATACTGCTACGAAAAGGAGAAGACGACGAAGGGGAAAACAAGAGGGCAACGGGACAGAGGCAAGGGCAGGATCCTTGACAACGTAGGATTTGGGAAGGATCGGGGGAAAAAGTGGCGAGATAGGAGGTGGGAGGGGGGTGTTTGTGGGAGTAGGCAGGAGGCTGAGGTGGTGGTGCTGGGGGTGCTGTCCCGAGGGCTGATGCTGTTGATGGGAGCAGAGGTTCAGGGGAGGGGGTGGTGTTCGTCGTGCTGATGGCGCTGGTGGCAGTAGCGGTGGAGGAGCGGGCCGGTGTTGGAAACGTGTTTCTGTTGAGGGTCAAAACGTGAATCTAGAGTGTAGTCTGCGATGATAGTGTGGACTTCTTTGGAACTCCTCGTGCAAGTGAGCGCTTTTGGGACTCTCTAGGAAAATGGGATGTATCGCTCCCAGAGGTGGCAACTTGCTTGCTCCTGGTTGTACAAAGATAGTATAATTTTCAGAGTGGGGGTAGAGTGAGGCAGAGAGCTTGGACACGTGGCGAAAGGTGAAGAGGTTGGGCTGTGCGGGTGCCAGTGTGGGGAGTTCCTTACTAGTGACAAGCGGGACACAAGCGGGGTCGGGGTCAGGAAGAGAACAAGGACAAGGAAGGGGTCTGGGCGAAAGAGTGGCTGAGCCGGCGAGGTGTCAGGTTCTGGAGGCCTGGGGGCGTCTGCGTGGGAAGGACAGGGGCCGGGAAGGTACGGTGGTGAGCGAGCTGTTGCAGGACCGGTGCCTTGAGTGTGGCAGCTGGGAAACCCAGCTCTGCTTTGGGGCTGTGGGAACCAAAAGGGGACGCTGCGTTTGCATGGGCCGGGAATCGAACCCGGGCCTCCCGCGTGGCGGGCGAGAATTCTACCACTGAACCACCCATGCACCGATGGCCGCCGGCGCCCGCCGCTGCCCCAGCGGCGCCCAACGCTGCCCCAGCGGCGCTCGCCGCCAACCGCCGGATCCTGGTCACTGCTCGCCCCGTGGGCATGGGCTCCATTTGAGCAGGAGGCCGACGGGCCACCTGAATGAGAGGCTCCGGGCACTCTGGCGACCCCAGGGCGCGAGGCGGTCGGAAGCACCGATGGATGGAGGGACGCTGGCGGGCTCGGCCTGTCCTGCGCTTTCTCTGCCGTCCACGGAGCCGCGCGACTGTCGATGTCTCCAGAGGAAGCCAGGAGGCGAAAAGCCTGGCCCGCGCCCGAATCCCAGTCAGGGCAGGCGAGGCGTGGCCGCTGCGGCTGAGCACCGACTTTCCTCTCAGCCGCCGCCCGGCTCCGACGCAGGCAGGCAGGCAGTCAGGTGTGGTCCGGCCAGGGTCCCAAGGCGAAAAAGCACCGAGGGCACGCACCACAGGCAGGCAGGACGCTGTCGGCGGCCACCTCGCTGTAGCTGTGGAGGGAATGGAATGGGCAGGCAGGCCGTTGGGTCTGGCGGGAAGGACAGATGTTGGAAAGGGAGGGAGAGCTGCTGCTGGCGGAAGTGGAAGAAAGGCTGTGAGAACGAGTCCGCTGTTCACCGGGCAAAAGTCGGAGGGCGGGCGAGGCGTGGAGAGCTTTCCACACGCGGCCGTTCTGCGTGTGGCGGTGGGGGCGGGGTGGAGCGGGGGAGAGGCCGTGGGGGGGAGGGGCGAAGGCAGGCAGGCAGGCAGGAAGACCAGCAGCAGCAGCCGCCAGCAGGTGAGGAAAGATGTGCTGCGAAGGACTGAAGGGCTTCCTGGTGTGGGTGCAGGTAGGAGGGGGCGTAGGAGCTGGCGGGGAGGGCGTTTGTCCTGAAAGCCCGTGGCCGGAGGGTTCGTAGCGGGCCGTTTCTGCCAGGCCCGCGGCCGTGGCTGAGAAGGTCCCGCGTCTGAGAGGCGTGGATGTCCGGGCCGCAGTTTGGAGAGGCGGCAAGAGTGCAAGGCGCGAACGGACTGGAAGGCAGTAAAGCGCTGCCCTAGGGCCGGGTGCGTTTGTCGGGCGGGCCAAAAAGCTGGCTTGTCAGGAGTGGGATTCGAACCCACGCCTCCAGGGGAGACTGCGACCTGAACGCAGCGCCTTAGACCGCTCGGCCATCCTGACGGCGGGCCTGGGCGTGCGCGTGGCCGCTCGGCTGGCTGGGACCCGACGCGACGCGCAGCCCGGTGCCCTTGGCGGGACGCGGTGCTCCGCGCCAGGCGCGCGGCCGAGTGGGTGAGTGATGGAGCGGGCGCGCGGCGGCCGACGGGGAGCAAGGCCAGACGACGCGCCTGGCTCCGCCGCGGTGGCGCCCTCGCCCAGCCCTGGCCCCGGACGGAGCCGGGCCGCGTCTTGCCAGCCCCTGCCGCCGGCCCCCACCCGCGCCTCTCCTCGCCGGCCATGGCCAGGCGCGCGCCCACCCGCTCCTCGCAGCCTTGCTTTCGGTCTCGCCCCCCTCCTCCCGGCTCGATCCCTGCGTCGGAGGCAACAGGCAGCGCGCACTCGGAGCTTTCAGCGCCACTCGGGTCCGGGTCCCTGTCGGGTCGGGGGCTGCTGCTTTGGAGGACGCGGTTGGTGTGGCGTTGGGTCGGCTCGGGCACGTGCCGGGCGCCCGTGGTGGGCAGGGGGCGGAGGGCAGGGGGAGGCGTCGGCAGGCAGCCCGAGAGCGGGCGGGCGCGGCAATGGTTCCTGCCGTCCTCGTTAGTATAGTGGTGAGTATCCCCGCCTGTCACGCGGGAGACCGGGGTTCGATTCCCCGACGGGGAGGCAACACGCCCTCTTTTGGTGGCTGGCGCCGCTGTCTGTCCAGTCGTCTATCTCCCAAGGGCCCTGCTTCTCCGCCCTCTGTCCTCCGTCCTCCATGGAGGCCCAGGGCGCCATCGCGTGCCCAGTCTGCCCACCCTCGACCCCCTCCAGCCCTCCAGCCCTTCCTCGTCGCCGGGCACTCAGTCGCCACGGCCGAGCGACGGCCTCCTCTGGACACCACAAGCTCTCGATGACGTTGCGGCCCGCCCAAAGTGGCTGTCTCCGTGGGCTCCTTGCGTCGCGACGCAAGGCTGCGCAGCTATGCACAGCTGCATAGGTGCCCAGCTGCCGGGACGGGTGGGAGGCGGATGAGTGCCGTCCCCTGTCGGTGCGGGAAGTGGTCTGGCCAGGCACCCGGTGGAGAAGGGCTTTGGCGAGCCGGGGTGCTGGAAGATGCGTGCGCCGGGGGCGGGGGCGGGCCGCGGCGTGGAGCCGAGGGACCTGGAGCAGCAAGGCAGCGAGAGCACCACCCTGAGGCGGTCGGGCGGGTGGCCGAGGGCAGCTTCGTAGGGCTGGCGCGGGTGGGGCGCCGGGGGGCCTTGGTGGCGCCTGTGACATCACTGAGCTGCCGGCCGGCGTGGCGTCGGGGCAGGGCTGCTCCAAGCGGCGGCGGCGGCGGCGGCGGCGGCGGCTGAGGAGGTGGAGGACGACAAGGAAGAGAAAGGGGAGCAGGAGGAGGAAGAGAAGGAGGAGGAGTCGGAAGAGAAGGAGTCGGAGGAGGAGGGGGAGGAGGAAGCGGCGACGAGAGTGCGCTCGGGCGAGCCCGGTGCCGGCGTCTCGGGGCGGCCCTGGCTGTGCAGCGTTGGTGGTATAGTGGTGAGCATAGCTGCCTTCCAAGCAGTTGACCCGGGTTCGATTCCCGGCCAACGCAGCAGGCTGACCTTTTGCCGCGCTCCGCGGGCGGCCGGCCGGCCGGCCGGGGGCCTGTGAGGGAGAGCTGGGAACAGGGAGCTCGGTGGCCCTAGCGGCTCTTCTTGTGTGTGCGAGAAGCAGGCGCGCAGTGTTCTGAGGGTGCTGCGAGCAGGAAGGACGGGAGGACACGTGGATTGCCAGGGGCGGCGTGTGGCTGCACTTGGAAAGGCCGGGTCTTGGCGCCAAGGTGGCGCCGAGCGGCTGCTATGGGTCGAGCAGGAGCCGTGGTAGAGCCCGACGCTCCCTGGTGGTCTAGTGGTTAGGATTCGGCGCTCTCACCGCCGCGGCCCGGGTTCGATTCCCGGTCAGGGAAGCCTTTCTTCTTCCTCTCTACCTCACACCGTCCACATCCCACTTTTAGGCCACGCTTGTTCCGCGGCCTCGGCGCCTCGCCCTGCACCTGCAGCCCAAGCCCTGCCAGGCAACCTCCACCCTCCCTGCCCGGCCAGACCTTTTGGCCGCACTGGCGCGCGCCCACTCGAGGCCTTCGACGTCCCGTGTCTTCGTTTTCGGACGCTTGCCTCAGCCCCAAACACGAGTGGCCGGGGCGGCGCCTCTCCCCGCCGAGGCTGTGTCCACGAGCAAACGCCCCCGCCTGTGTTTGGACTCTCTAGCACCACTGCCTCCCCCACGACGCCCCTCACGTCTGACCACCCACCCCTTCTTTCCTCGTGAGGTGCTGGTGCTGTTGGTGCTGTCTGTGGTAAAGGTGGGGGTGGTGGGCCGGGGGTGGCCGTGTTGAGTGCCCGCAGCGGCGGCGCCCGCGAGCGGGAGAAGGATCTATCTACATCTCCAAGTCGGCCCAGTTGCAGGGACTCGCCTCCCTTATCTGTCTCTTACGCCAGTAACCGCTCCGGGCAGCTTCCCCGTTGCGTGCCAGCTCCTGGGCTGCCTGTGAGTCCCGTTTGCCGGTGGTGTGCTCCTAGGGCGTCCTGGTCTTGTGCGGGGCCCGGGAGCAGAGAGGCGGACTAATCACCCGGGGAGCAGAGATGTGAAAATGAATCTGGACACGTGCCAGTAGTTACACCACCGGGCAGCGGAAGTGAGAGAGCAGGCAGGTACCGCAGGCCAAACTTAGCCAAGCAGGTGGGAGGCTGTGGAGGCAGATGCCTGACAGGGTGGACTACCAGCCATCATCTTGTTCCAGTTGCATGACTGGAATAAGTCATGCTTATTCGTATTCAATGCTCTCAATCCTATCACAGGGAGGCAGAATATTACCGAGAATACCTCCCTCCCCCACCCCCCAACCAAACACACATATGCCTCTCACGTAGATATGACTTATAATAATTTCCCATTCTGCCTTACCATCTGTGTACCCAGAATGCACCATCCTTCTCTCCACCCCTGCACCTGTCTTCTGATGATGCTCTCATAGTAAATCGCAGACCTCATTTTTTTTAGGCCAGATGGCTGCACCATTGCAGTAATTTCATTTGTTAAGGATACGTTCACATAACCTCCTTTTACACTCTGGCCTTGACTTTTGTTCTCCTCTTTTCCACCCGGCCTCTCTTTCCAGCACAGCTCCCCACCTTTTTCACACCACTCTGTCTTTTCTTTGTCACCATCCTTCCTTACCAGGAAATGGCATTCTCCTTGGTGCTGAGATTTATCTATTTATCAGTTTCCAGCTCCTGTCATTTCTGTTTAATATTTTCCTTGACAGTTACCTTTCTATGCAGGTGGAAGTTTCTGCGTTCAGTTCTCCTTCTAGACTCTTCTAGCTGCTATTTTTTTTCCTTTTTTTTTTAAATAGGACTTTGATCATCTGACTCTTCTTAAAAATTTTTAAGAAAAAAAAAAAGGAAGCCTCTCCACTCTGTGGACCCAGACTTTCTCTATGCCTCTTGCACTTCTAGCAAATCTTGTCTATGGAATTTTTACAAAAGCCTTTTGAATCAAATCAACTTTTTCCCTGGAGGAAGTGACGTCTTCCATTTGTATCTGCTTTACCTCCTAGCTAGGAAATGACATCGTATTATTTTTCATTTTATGAATATCATTTCTGATCTGGTTTTACACATAGCAGAATCAACATGTTTTTCTAGAAAAACTGACCATATTATATAGGTAAATTAACACCCAATTAATAATTAATTGATATTAATATAAATTAATTACATTAATAGTAATATATTAAGTGCTTTTTTCGTTATGTAATTATATGATAAATGTGATAATACTAATACGTTAATATTATAACACTAATGATTATTAAGTAATTAATAATCAATAAGTAGGCTTTTTCAGACCTTAAGTAAGTGTAATTGACACTCTGGTTTTCTCAACTGAGGAACTTCTGGATGGCAGGAGCCACCAGTAGAAATGCCAGAGCGTCTGGTAAAATTGCCCAGTCTGCGCAGAACTCTGAATGGTTAACTGCTTTTAGAATTCCAAAGAATCCGGGGTAACTACGTTCATTACTAAAACTGATTTTCTTGATTCAACGTAACTTGCAGGTGGGTTTCATGTTTCAGAATAAAAAATTATAGTGATACTCATTAAAAACTAGTGATTCTCTATGGCGAGCCATGGCCCATCAGCAATATTTTTGTATCACTACGTGTTAATAGGAGTAGCATTGGCGGGGAGTATTCAACCTACAGTCTCTCAGGTCCCCAGATGTTGCTCTGCCTCCAGTTGGTGTATTTGGTACTCCTTGAGAATCATTCAGGGAGAGCTTTGGAGCTCACTGCCATATTGAACTTATGTCTTTGAATAAACCCAGCATCTGGGTTTAAAATTCAGAATGAGGCAATGAAACTGGGCTTCAAAGACGTTTACTGAAATTCGGACATCAGGCTGACTTCCCAAGCAGGGATCATTAGTTCAAATTAGCAGCGAACTATTTGCCCAAAACCCACCCCCGCTCCATTCTCCGTTCCCTCAAGCCATTCTCACTTCCATCAAGTAGTGAATTGTTTTACTCGTGTCTCTGTCTCAACTTTGGGAGAAAGAGGCAGTCGCTTCCTGCTGGAATTGGGAAGAAAGGAAGTAAGGATCCTAGTGTCACATGCAGGGATGATTTCTTGTTTTAGTTTTTAGAATCACACAAGTCAGACCTACTTGCAATGTGAAAGTGAAGAAGTGGAAATCTTAGCAGAGGGACGTGGTGTTTGATTAAAGATCTGTGAATATAACCTGCAAGGATGAATATGCTGCCTTGGCTTCTGTGGTGCAAGTGGTTAGTGTGTTAGGCTATTAGGTGTAAAGGTCATTGGTTCTAATCCCACTCCTGGACGTTTGTAACTTTTTAAATTTTTTGAGGTAACGTTGGTTTCTGGGAGGAGAGAGTATTAGGGAATAATTGCTTAACGGATATGGAGTTTTATTTTGGATGATGAAAATGTTTTGGACTAGATAGGGGTGGTGGTTGTGTAACCTTGAGAATGTATTGAATGCCACTGAATTGTTCACTTTAAAATGGTTAATTTTATGTTATGTGAATTTCACTTAAAAAAAATTCAATGTGGTCCCTGATGTCCAATGCTCAGCAGGTTTAACTGTAAATCAATATATTGTTGGTTCAAGCGCTCCCAGGGAAGTGTGTTTTAGCCTACTGTTGCCCAGCCCTGCTGTTTCTCTGCCAGAAGGGACTTTTTCTTTCTTAATTCATCCCTCTTATGCAACCAGATGAAAGCATCTTTGCACTACATCCAGGTAGGGCAGAAGCAAAAATGCTCTGAAAAAGCAGTTATCCTAAACTAAAGCCCAACCAAAGCAATTCTCTCTGTGTGTGCTCAGTATAATTGTGTCACCATCTGATGGTTACTTTTATGTGTCAACTTGACTGAGCCATGGGTTGCCCAGATATTTGGTCAAATGTTATTTCAAGTGTTTCTGTGGCGATGCTTTTGCATGGGATTAACGTTTCAATCAGAAGACTGAGTAAAGCAGACTGCTCTCCCTAATGTGGGTGGGCCTCATCCAATCTGCTGGATGACCGAATAGAACAAAAAGACTGTCCTCCCCCTAGTAAGAAAGAACTCATCCTGCCTAACTGCGTTCAAACTGGGAATTGGGGTTTTCCTGCCTTCAGACTTGGACTGGAACATCAGCTCTTCCTTGGTCTGGAGCCTGCTGGCCTTGAATCAGCTCTCCTGGTTCTCAGGCCTTCAGACTCCACCTAGAACCAAACCATCAGCTTTCCTGGGTGTCTAGCTTGCCAACTCACACTGCAGATCCATAACCACATGAGCTAATTCTTTATAATCTCTCTCTCTAGATATAGATAGATAGAGATAGAGATATAAATATAGATGTTATAGATATAGATAGATACAGATCCCCTAATGGTTCTGTTTCTAGGAGATCCTGAATAACACACCATCCATCCAGTCTAACATCCAAGAAACTTTACAGGCCCCCTTTTCTCCCTCCTAACTTCTAGTAGGCAATCTGAGTGTTCCTCAAGTTAAAGGAATCTTTTTTAAAAATTGGAAACATGATACTGAATACAATTTTGTGTGTGTGTGTGTGTGTGTGTGACATGCGGGCCTCTCACTGTTGTGGCCTCTCCCGTTGCGGAGCACAGGTCCCGGACGCGCAGGCTCAGCAGCCATGGCTCACAGGCCCAGCCACTCCGCAGCATGTGGGATCTTCCCGGACCGGGGCACGAACCCGTGTCCCCTGCATCGGCAGGCAGACTCTCAACCACTGCGCCACCAGGGAAGCCCTGAATACAATTTTAAGAGGGAAATGCACACCCATTAGCCCCGTACCTTCAAACTACCTGGCAACTGCTTGAGCTACTGAGGTGAAAACACTCCCCAAAGAACTTGACATTGTCCTCACTGGAGGGGAAGCCACAGAGGATGAAACAGAAAGGACTTGATGCTTAATGGATACAGTGGGTAGGAAAGGTTCTGAGCTTATTTCCAAGGGTGCTGTGATTCACTAGGGGTGGGACCCGGGAAAAGGTTCCTGGTGGGGGGAGTGGAGAAAGATGACTCAATTTAGGAAAGAAGGACCTTAGATCCAAGTGGTCAGGGCAAGGAGCTGATAGCTTGTTACATGGGTGGGCCTGGAGAGCCACAGAAGTCAGTGTGCCCTAATATCTGCTGCTGTGGGAATGAGTACAAATGGAGGCCCACATACCGCATGTTTAAATATTTTAAACTTATAAATTAAGTTAATAAAGAGTAAAATAAAATAAGATCTTTCTTCCTACCTTGACAAAAATACCTTCTGAAGGATCTGTGAGGCCAGTTTTACATTTAGAATTATGGGACTCCCCACACTTCTGTGCCTAAGCATGGTGGCACAGGGAGGACCCTCTAGCAACTCTAGCTCCTTTCTGCACTGAAAGGGCACCTCACCTCCCTTGTCCAAGTTCTGTTCAAACCCCTGCAAACAGCCTTCCTTTGGCCACCTGTGGATCCTTGCCTGTATGCACTGGAGGCCTAATCCACCTCAGCAGTACTGATGGTAGAAGAAGCCTAATCAGAATTCAGGCATTTGTGCAGGTCATTCCCAGGTCACAAATAACAGCACAGCCAAGAAGAAGGGTGCAGCTCCAGGTGGGCATTTCCCATTGACCCTGAATGTTTCTCCCTCTGCACTGGGGAGAGGTAAATCTGGAGAAGATCGGGAATATTGTCCTTTTAGGGGAAGGGAGGGCAAAAAGGGACATGTTTTCCTCAGTCAAACAAAGGGAAACTACAGAAGGGAGAGAGGCACACAAATTTTAGGAATGGAAGGAAGGAAGGTAGTATGGGAGGGAGGGAAGGAAGAAGGAAGAAAGAAAGTAGGAAGGAAAGAAGAGAAACCCTTGTGGTCAGAGAGTCAGTGACAAAAATGCTGTAGGAAAAATTATCCTCTTCCTGCCTGGCTTGACTTGTCACAATCTTTCTTCCAACTTTTCTGCCACTAAAGTCCCCTTCCACCCTTTGACCCAGGTGGCAATCACTGCACCACCACCACACACACCACTTCAAAACATTCTTCAGACATCCCTGAAAGTTTTCTCATACATATCTGAATCATTCCTAAGATATTTTCCCACAAGGTGCTGACTGCAGCCTCCTGACCCTGTTTCCTGGTAGTCTAGTTGCTAGGATTTGACCGCCGCAGCCCAAGTTCGATTTCCAGCCAGGGAACGGCTGTTTTTTCTTTCTGGTCACCTATAGTCTATTGCTGTTGAGACTCCCACCGCCTCTGCCACAGCAAAGCCTTGCTTGCGTGCAATCTTTGAGATACGCAAGTGACCGCGTGGCTCCTGATTTTTGCCCACCAGTGCAAACTTGGAGATCCTCAGATTAAGGGGTGGCACACGAAGTCTTCATGCCTCTCAAACGTCTCCAGGTTATCCTGAAGTCAACTTTGAGAATTGCGGGACGACGTCTCTTGAGAGCCAAGGAAGGACTGTCGTCATGTAACTTGCCATTTTAATAATATCATCCTTGATCTTTTTTTTTTTAATTTATTTTTGGCTGCGTTGGGTCTTGGTTGCTGCATGCGGGCTTTCTCTAGTTGCGGTGAGCGGGGGCTACTCCTTATTGCGGTGTGCGGGCTTCTCACTGCGGTGGCTTCTCTTGTTGCGGAGCACGGGCTCTAGGCGCGTGGGCTTCAGTAGTTGTGGCTCAGTAGTTGTGGCTTGCGGGCTCTAGAGCACAGGCTCAGTAGTTGTGGCGCACGGGCTTAGTTGCTCTGCGGCATGTGGGATCTTCCCGGACCAGGGCTTGAACCCGTGTCCCCTGCATTGGCAGGCGGATTCTTCCGCTGCGCTACCAGGGAAGCCCATCCTTGATCTTTTTATTACAGTTCCTGCCTTACAGGTAAAGTTAACTAACCGATTATTATGTAGAAATGTGTTCTTATTGTTACAAAATATCAAATGGATGAAGTGTGGTTTTCTATGACTAAAACACGTAAAGAAGCATAATAGATGTTTTCAACTAACTAATGGGGCAACTGGGAATATCCGGCTGCAGCCACCAGCAGAAACAGCAGTGGATCTGGTAAAATTACCTGGGCTGTCTACATTTCTGAATGTAACTGCTCTTAGGGTTTCAATGAACTGGCTGCGGGGGGGGGGTGCGGGGGGATTACATCCATTACTAAAACTGTGCCTATGCCAATCAAGCCTTAATAGATTTATAAACCATTTGCAATAACTCATTTCAAGTAGAAGTTACTTATATTGCACGGTTAGGGTGGGTGACGACAAGCCACAGAAATCAGTAAGTCCCAGTGTGGTGAGGCACATGTAAGCAAGTTCGAATCTGCACAGAGGAATTTTTCATTTTTCACAGTCACCTTGTTCCCTTCGTAAATATAAACCTCAAGACCGGATGACTTGGGGTGCAGGCAAGCAAGCCTTGGTAAAGGCTCAGGCATTGAAGCCGCAGCAGCCATAGCAACAATAGAATGTGGGTGATCAGAAACAGAACTAGCTTTCCTGACCGGGAATCGAGTCCGGGCTGTGGCGGTAAAAGTGCCAAGTCCTAACCACTAGACCACCAGGGAAGGGCACTAAAAAGGACAGACAGCACCTTCTAGAAAAAGATCTTGGGAATGATTCAAACAACCGTTAGAAACTTTTAGGGAGGCCTGAAACATGTCCCTGAAATTTTAAATAATTTTATCTTTGACCGAGCGTTTTGTAACTGGAGTCCGATGGAACAATGGAGCCTGCTGGATAAGCAGATACCGGCAACATTCTTACCTGCCTTCCTTGTCACCCATTGGTATATAGCACTTGCTATGCTTGATGAACACAGAATTCCGGATGGACCCACTATGCAGTGGGTCCTAAGATGAGTAGTATAAGGTAAGTACATCGCCTCTTACTAAGAGGTTACTCATCCTAAGATGAGTAAACCTAAGATGAGTAGAATAAGGTAAGTACATTGCCTCTATGACTGAATAGGCTGACCTGCTTGCCTCAGAGGCCGCACTTTCCCTTCAAAGCAGAACTTGCTTCAGACGCAAAAAGGGAGTGACATTCTAAGAAAAACAAACGATCAGGGAATCCTATCATATCACTTCCCTGAATTAGCCAACCACTTATGCTGAAAACGATGACATAGAAGGAAAGAGAAAGACAGAACAACCCATAGTTCCTTCTCCTTTCAGTCCTTACTTATCAGCAAGCCAAAGATAGAAAATGTTGGTAGTATGTGTGTATCAAGAAGTAAAGTAAAAGCAGCTGAGTTAGTCCTGTGCAGCATTTCCACTGTTCTGGTAGGGACAAAAATTCATGTGCCCATAGGAGCTATGAAATACGGATTGTGTCGTTTCAGTGATTCAGCATATGAATTAAATGCTTTTATATTTTCATTGTCAAATAAAAACAAATCTAGACTTAGATAATGAAAGACTTTTCAAAAAAACCATTGCGATAAGGAGAATGTTCCAATCTCAGAAATCTGCAAGCATCTCAAAATCAAACAGAAAAAGGTGTTTCTTTCAGAGGGAGGGGTAAGCAGAGCTTCCCAGAAACTTTTAAGGGGAAGTTGAGGAATCAATGGAGAGTGAATAGATGGCATGATCAGAGCAGTTTCCCGGGAAATGTGTCTCCCTTTGGCCAGCTGATTCTCAGGATAAGCTGCTGAAAGGGACATATTCTGCATGTTAGTGCTTGTTCAATCTCAGGGGCAATCCAAAGTTTAAGGGCCTGTGGGGAATAGAGAAGCCTGACTAAAGTTAGGTCAAGATAAAGCAGAGGATAAGAAATGGGCAATAGTGAGAACTTGGTCAACATTTAAAACTGGCATTGCACAATACAAAGATAACAAGTAAAATTCATGCTATTTAAATTCTTAACTTTTCTTTACATAGAATGACATTAAATAGCAAATAAAAAACACCAGAACAAGTCAAGAGAGAGACCACAGAAAAAAAAGGAAAAAGTGTTATATTTCACTACCTTGAACAGCACTTTTCTTGCTGTTTTCTGAACAGGGGACTCACATTTTCATTTTACACTGGGCCCCATAATTTTGATCCTGGTACCAGAAGGTAAGATGGGTTTCCTGGTATACATTTGTATTTTAGTTATTAAGACTTTATTCCTCAAACTTCCCAGCTGGAGTTTGTCTTGCTTTTGTTATCCATTTTGCTTCCTCCTTAATACTAAGCTTCTGATACTGTGACATCAACATTTCCATTGTTCTGGGCCTCGATCAAAGCAGCCAAAGAACGCCCACGCTGCGCCTCCCGTTCAAGCATCCAGCTGGCCCCTGTGCCCAATGGATTGCTTTTTGATTTTCTTTGCATTTCGGGTAGAAGTCCACGGCTTCTTCCTAGTCCGTTCTTTGCGATCACCTCATTCCCCTTTGCTCAGGCAGGAGCTGAACAGGGCGTGCATCTCGCCAGAGCACGTGGTTGGATTTTCCCTGACCCGTTGCTTCCACTAGGCCACACCTAGCCTCTGCTCCTCCCAGACCACAGCAGTGCAGCCTCCTCATTCTATGACCACCTACCACAACCCTGCGGGGAGCAAATGGGTTTGGGTGGGGGAGGGGTGGAGAGCCGACAGTGTTTCTGGCATTTCCACCATGTGCCAGTTCTATGTTGGTCTCTCACTCTCTCCTTTCTGGAGGGGACTGGATGCTGCTGGTAGCCTGGGAGCTAACTGGACCAGAGCAATCAATGTCTGTAGCTAGCTGGACCCAGGGTAGACCCAGGCAGTTGAAGGAGATAACCAACTTTGATGAAACGCCCCATATCCTTCCTCATTAGTATAGTAGTGATTATTATCATCTGTCATGGAGATTAGGATTTGATTTCCCAAATATTTAATTAATTTTGTGACCACATCACATTTGTTTATTCATTTTATTTCCTGGCCTACAAGTAAAATTAACCAGTTAGTTACTATACAGAAATACATTCTTATTTTACAAGAAATACAAATGGATGACATCCCTGATTTTGCAAGCTCAGGAAGTGTATTGAGTGGCTCTGGATTTCCCTATGAGGCACCTGGTGACAGCCACCAGTGGAAAGACCAAAAAGGTAAAATTACTGGGCTTCCTAGAACTCTAATTTTAACTATTTTTAGTATTTCAAAGTGGGAGAAAGTGTCATCATTATTAATGCTGTGCCTATGCCAATATAACCTTTCAAGATTTAGAAGATATCTGAAATATTGTGCATGTTTCAGTGTGAAAATTAATTTTTTAAAGTATAAATCAGGGAATTCCCTGGTGGTCCAGTGGTTAGGACTCAGCGCTGTCACTGCTGGGGCTGGATTCCATCCCTGGTCTGGGAACTAAGATCCTGCAAGCTGCGAGGCAATAAATAAATAAATACGTGATTCTCAATGGGGGTGGGCATTTTGGAATTACCTGAAGGACACCTTCAACCTTCACAGCCTCCACTCAGGTGCTGATCAGCCTAGCAACTGGGTGTTCGACACTGCCCTTTGTTTCTCTTGAGAATTATGGCTGTGTGGGCCTGTTCTCCTCCCTTCCTCCAAAAGTGGGAGAAGGGGCTGGTGTCTGTCTGGCTTAATAATTAGTGCCAGGACTCGTAAAATAATGATGCCCAGTGTTGTTATGCCACGTGTCTGAGAGACCCCCATATAGGTACTGTGATATTTTGTTATAATAAGAAATATATATATAAGAAATATATATAATATAAATAAATATATATTTATTAATATATAATATAAATAAATAAATATAATAATTATATACGTAATATAAATAAATATATATAAATGTATATAAATAAATATATAAATATATTCATATATATAAGAAATATATATATTATATATATTATATATATATAATATATATATTATATATATATATATTATATATATATATGTCTTTATTCCAGGCTCCTGGCCAGAGCTCCTAAAACCTTTGTAAGTTCCTGAGAGATAAAAGTACTAGGAGCATCTTTTGTTCTAATTTGGTCTTTGATCTGGTTCTTGTCACAGAGCTCCCAAATCCCTTGGAATTTCCTGGATGATAGGAGCATCTTATGTTCTATTGAGGGAAATTTTGGCGGGCTCCTGGATAGCTTCAGAATGGGGCCTGGTCACCAGAAAGAACGTTATGATTAGAAGCTTGAAAATTTCAGCCCCCCCAACTACTCCCCTACTTTCATCCTTTGGAGAAGTGCTGGAGATTGAGTTAATAACCAAGCATGCCTAACTATTTACAATAGCCAATACATGGAAGCAACCTAAACATCCATCAACGGATGAATGAATAAAGAAGATGCGGTGTATATACACAATGGAACACTTCTCAGCCATTAGAAAGAGTGAAACAATGCCATATGCAGCAACATGGATGAACCTAGAGATTATCGTACTAAGTGAAGTAAGTCAGAAAGAGGTGAGTACCATATGATATCACTTATATACGGAATCTAAAATATGACACAAATGAACTTATTTATGGAACAGAAACAGACTCACAGACACAGAGGACAAACTTTTGGCTACCAAAGGGGAAATGGGGTGGAGGAGGGATAAATTAGGAGTTTGGGATTAGCAGATACAAACTACTATATATAAAATAAACAACAAGCTCCTACTGTATAGCACAGGGAGCTATATTCAATATCCTGTAATAAATCTTAATGGAAAAGAGTATGAAAAAGAATATGTACATATATGTATAAATGAATTACTTTGCTATACACCAGAAACCAACACAACAGAAACTATAGTAAATCAACTATACTTCAATTAAAAAAAATAACCAAGCATGCCTATTAGATGAGGCCTCCATAAAAATCCCTTAACTAGGGGGTTCAGAGAGCTTTCAAGCTGGTGAACACATGGAGGTGCTAGGAAGGTGGTCCACCTGGAGAGGACATCAAAGCTCTGAGCTCCTCCCCACATACCTTGCCCTATGCATCTCTTCCATCTGGCTGTTTCTGAGTTGCATCCTTTTATAATAAACTGATAATCTAGTAAGTAACCTGTTTTCCTGAATTCAGGGAGTCATTCTAGCAAATTATCAAACTTGAGAAGGGAGTTATGGGAGCCTCCAATTTATAACTGGTTGATCAGACGCACAAGTGACAACCTGAACTTGCAATAGGTATCTGAAATGGGGGGGTGGCAGTCTTGTGGGACTGAGCCCTTAACCTGTGGAGTCTGTGCTAACCACAGGTAGATAGTATCAGAATTCAATTGAATTTAGGACACCCAGCTGGTATCAGAGAACTGGTCAGTGGGGAAAAACCCACACATCTCTGTGTAGAGGAATAGAGGTTGTTGTGTTCAAATACTTTTATCCCAGCAGCTCAGAAACCATCCTTGCACATTTTAAAAATTGATTACCAACTTGAATAACATATTGCCTTTTGTTCTAGGGTATTTCAATGTCCCATCCTGTAGACTTGCCATCCTGGATTAATTGATTATATAGTGCCAGACAAGATATTTCATTTCAGTTACAGTCAAACTAAAGTAATCTACAAACAGGTGTAGTTCCCATTTTATTCAGCCCTTTGGGTCTGTGAAAGATATGAGTTATCAAAACAAACAAATTAAAAAGACAAACGTTGCATTGTATTAGGGCTTTAGAGAAAACAAACTATTATGAATCATTCTATTTCTATTGTAGATGAAAGATAAATCTTAAATCATTCATATACATACTAAGGTTAACCAGCCTTTTAAATGGGTTGAGTAAAGTCTGCCTGTTAAAAGCTTACAGGAGATCCTTTACCATCATGTGATACAATTGTTTCAAACATCCCACTCTTGCAGAGAGACTGCTACCTGTTCAGACTTCCCCAGACAGTGGCTTAAAAGATCATGGTTGCACACCCTGCAGATTTTGTGGCTTCACACAAAAGGAGTCAGGGGCCATGATAAGAAGTGAGGGATAATGAGAACCAACTAGGAATAGGAAAAGCCTAAAAACCCCTATTCACCTAATGTCTATACTCCTCCTTTTATACAAATGATATTATACTATATATATTTTTCTATACCTGTCTTATTCATTTAAATGACCTTCCTCATTCCTTTTTGTGGCTGTATAGTATTCCACTGTGTAGCTGTTCATAATTTATTTCACCAATCCTCTATTGATGGACATTTAGGTTGTTTCCAATCTTTTACTATTACAAAGAATGCTGCTTGAATAACCTGTATATGTATCATTTTGAAAATGTGCAGCTATGTCTGGAGAATAAATTCATAGAATTGCTAAGTGAAAAGAAATTGCATTTGTAATTTTTTTTTTTTTTTTTTTTTTACGTGGGCCTCTCACTGTTGTGGCCTCTCCCATCACGGAGCACAGGCTCCAGACGCACAGGCTCAGCGGCCATGGCTCACGGGCCCAGCCACTCCGCAGCATGTGGGATCTTCCCGGATCGGGGCACAAACCCGTGTCCTCTGCATCAGCAGGCGGACTGTCAACCACTGCGCCACCAGGGAAGCCCTGTAATTTTTTTTTTAATTTATTTATTTTTGCTGCGCCGGGTCTTAGTTGTGGCATGCGGACTCTTAGTTGCGGCATGTGGACTCTTAGTTGCGGCATGCATGTGGGATCTAATTCCCTGACCAGGGATTGAACTCAGGCCCCCTGCATTGGGAGCATGGAGTCTTACCCACTGGACCACCAGGGAAGTCCCACATTTGTAATTTTTAAGGAATTGTATTTTGTTCATTTTTCCTTTTTACTGAGATTTAAAGTGCACTAACATTAAACTTACAGTTTGATGAGTTTTTACATATGTATACACCCGTGCAATCACCACTCAAGTTAAGGTATAGTACATTTCCAGCATCCTAGGTGCTTCTCTCCTACTCCTTCTCAATCTGTTCTCCCCACCAGAGGGAGCCACTATTCTGACATTTATCACAATTCTTGAAATTTCATATACATGAAAACACAGGGTAAGTTCTCCTTTGGGTATAGTTTCTTTCACTCACATAACAATTATTAAATACATTCATATTGTTGAAGATATCGGTATATAGTTATTTTGTTGCTGTGAGTATTCCATTATATATCACAATTTATTTACCCAGTCTCCCAATAATGGACATTTGGGTATTTTTCCCAGTTTTAGATGATATTGGCACACCAGCCTTCTTTTGGTTAATGTCTGCATGGTATATTATTTTCTGTCCTTTTGCTTTCAACCAATCTGTGTTTTAATATTTAAAGTGTATTTTGTGTATTGTAAACAGCACATAGTTGCATTGTAGGTTTGTTTATTTATCCAGTCTAACAATCTTTGTTTTCTAACTGGACTATATAGTCTATTTACATTTAACGTGATTACTCATATAGTTAAGTTTATCTTACTTTTTGCTTTCTCCATATGTTCTTTATTTCCTTATTATTCTCTCCTGTCTTCTCTTGTGTTAATTGTATGTTTTGTTATTCAACTTTATTTCCTCTATTAACTTTGTAATTATATCTTTTTGTATTATTCTTTTAGTGGTTATCCTAGAGATTACAAGAGGCACCCTTGATTTCTCTTAGCCTAACTTAAATTAGTATATTTACAACTTCATGAGCAATGCAGGAGCCTTTCAACAGTTCAATTCTATTTACCTTCCTGCCATTTCTGTTATTGTTGTCATATATTTCACTTCCTCATAGGTTATAACCCCCATAAAACATGGTTATCATTGTTACTTAAAACAGGCAATATTATTTCATATTTACATGCATTAGTTTGCCAGTGCTCTTCATTTTTTCTTATATATACATGTTTCTATGTGGAGACATTTTCCTTCATCCTGAAAAACTCCCCTCAGTCAGCTGGAAATATATTGTTCAGCTTTTGTTTGTCTGAAAATGTCTTTATTTTGCTTTCATATTCAGGATATTTTCACTGTTTATATAATTCTAGTATGGTAGGTGTTTCTTCTATTTTTCAGCATTTTAAACATGCTATTACATGCCTTCCACGGTTTCTGTTGGAAAAATCAGACATCATTGATATGGTATCCTTTTAAAAATAATATCTTTTTTTTCCCTATCTACTTTTATGATTTTTAACTTTTATTTTTAGTAATTTAACTTTGATTTTTTTAGAAATTTAGTAATTTAACTAAAGAAAAAACCAAGATGTGGTTTTCTTTGTATTTGTCCTGCTTGGGATTCGCTGAATTCCCTGAATCTGGAGATCGAGTCATTCATCAGTTTTGGAAAGTTCTCAGTCTCTATCTCTACAAATATCACTTCTGTCCATTATCTTTCTTCTCTCCTTCTGGAACCAATTAAATGTTTCTGGTATAGTCTCTTCTTTCCCATGTTTTGCATGGTGTGTGCTTCAGTTTGGATATTTTCTACTGACCTGTCTTTGAGTTCAATAATCTCATCTTCTGTTGTGTTGTGTCCAATTTGATGTTAAAGCCATCCAGAGAGTTCAGTTCTAGAAATCCATTTGCATCTCTGTATGGATTCTTACATCTCTATTGAAATTCTCCATCTTTTCATCTAATTTTTCATCTTTCCCTCTATTTTCTTTAAATAATAACCATAATTATTTTAAAGTTCTTATCTATAACCTTAAGCAATTGGCTTATCTTTTTTTTTTTTTTTTTTTTTTTGCGGTACGTGGGCCTCTCACTGTTGCGGCCTCTCCCGTTGCGGAGCACAGGTTTTTCCAAATTATAGTTGGTGTCAGTGAAGTGGGATTTGCTAGAACCACCCTGACTCATGGAAACATGTGGTTTGGGAAGAGAAAGGATGAGAGGGTGGTGTATGAGGAACCTTTGACCCCTGGATGGCTACCTAGTCACCCATGGTATTAAACTGCAGCCGCACTTCAATCATTTACTAAAGGTAAAAGTTGCCAGTGGAATTTAGAGATGGGGATGATCTGACTCCTGAAGAGCTGACTCATTGAGTAAGCAAGGAAATGCATAATAATAAGAAGCACAGTAAACATACAATCCCTTGGTCACTGTTATCTGTAAAAGCTAAAATAAAGAAAGTGCTGGGTCAAAACTTGCTGCTTATCCAAACTCGGAGTTGGGTTGGTCTGAACTTCAGCCACTAACCTCAAAGCTGCCCACAACGGGAAAAATTATGCCAGGACAACATAGAGTACCTCCAAAGCCTCTGGTTAACAAGAAGGTAGTCAATGTTGGGGGAGGGCAAAACAAGAAATTACTGAAACCAGAGAGTATAGTGTGAATGGGGCTGTCTCTTATCAGTATCATCAGCTTCCTGAGGAAGCTTTATTAAAATGGGTGGTGAGAAGGGTTAATTTAGGGGCTGTGTCTTTGGTTTTGAATGCTGCAGAGTGGAAGAGCATGTTTACATTGATACAGGACCCACAGTTCACTACTGAACAATCACAGATGGCGTTACATGAGCCAGACACACAGGAGATTATTCCTGAGGGAACAGCAAGCCTAATGGACTGGATAAAAGCCACTGTAAAGTGTGTTTGTCCTGAGAAGGGAGACTGCCCAATTCCCCCTATAAATGCCAAATGGAGCACCCCAGATGAAGCAGTTGATATGCTTCGCATGTAAGCCATATGCGATTGGTTTTATGTTTACGGGATATTCACCTGCTGAATATGCCTGTTTATGCAAGTTATGGTAAGTGCTGTAACTAAGGGTGCCCCTGTTGCATGGACACCCCATGTGACATTACTCTTACAAAACAATAAGAATCCAAGAAGCCTTATCAGATTTGCTGTCTCAGCTTCCTTGTGTGGGTCTTACTGAAACGAAGGGCATTAAAATAATTAAAAAGAAAATGGAGAAAGACAGTGAGGAGAGTCAAAGAACTCTCCAGCTCTCTCCAACAGCGTGGAAATCTTTAGACGGCTATTAAGAAATGGGATGAATATGGTAGACATTGATGATGTTGAAACAGAAGTGCTGATGCAGCACTATAGAAGGTTGGGTGGATCAAGGGAACCCCTTGCTGGTTCCCCAACATCAAAAGGCCCCAAACAACTCTGCTCCATTTACCCCAGTTTAGAGGAATTATTAAAGCCAGAAGGCAAAGATTTTGATGAGAAACCCCACTCAGAATCGCCTGGGTCTGTGATCAAGCAGAATAATCAAGTTAAAAACTGACAAAAAGGGCCAGGGTCCCTTGGCTCAACCCTTCACTGGGGACCCAAAGCCTTTTGCACAAGAGTGGGTAAAATGGTCAAGGGGTGGAAAAGAGACGTTTCCAGGACCCCTTGATATAGGATCCCCACACACTATGGTACCAAAATCTATTAGTGAAACCCTGATATGGTCTACAGTTAGACTGAGAGAACATAAAAACGTGAGTGCTGATAAGATTATAAAAGTGGAAATGTTTAAATAAGATTCATGTAAAGTTGTGTCTCCTTTACGTGAATGTTTCCTGGAAATGGATATTATGTCTGGCTGGGGAACACTTCCTCTACCTAGTATTGTAAGACCAAAACCTGTTGATGAACTCCTCCTGGAGGCTACAGTTAGGAGTGTAGGGGTTAATGGAATTGCAGGAAAAGTTTGTAGGAGAATTGGTATGTTTGAACAGGTTTTATGTGAAGCGGTTGTGTGTCTTCTACCTGATTGTACTATGGGCGTGGACACTGTATCTGACTGGGAAACATTTTCCCTACCTAATATTATAAAACAGAAGGCATGTAAATCTGGGCTTCAAGCAATGTTAATTAGACACACTAACTGGGAGTCGGAGTGCGCTTACACTCAAAATGAGAGGCACTAAAGGAGTGTCCCCACTAGATAGATTTCTCTGTTTTACTGGTGGATCTGGGGGATGGGGGTGGGGAAGGATGGAGTATTCTTTCTTTCCCACATCATCTCAACTTTTTTGTCCCCCCTACCTGATGCAGTGGTCACAGGACCAGGGCTACAACTAGGGCTGAAAATAGGGATGATTCCTAAGCAAAAAGTGCAACTGTGTTTCTGATCTTTATGTCATAATTCCTAAGGGCCTGATGGGGCAGAATGTGCCTTCATACCATATGATAAAATTGGGGCTAACAGTGAATGCAGCTATATTGCCTGGTGGTTAAGATAGCCCACTAGCTCTGCACCTATGTAACCTTACCTTAGCTGAATAGAAGTGGACTGATGGGGAGGCACATGCTAGACTATTATTACTGCCTGCAATATAGACCAACACAGTGGCTGAACCTAATCCCTTCCAAAGGTAAAAGAATTTGGGTATAAATGGAGAGAAGGAGGAATAGTAGTAGTAACAGTAAAGTTATGAGTAAATGAATTATGTAATGAGGCAAAAATCCAATATTATATTAACACCTTGAAAGAGGCTCAGAGCAAGAAATGATATCACCTCAGCTCAATTACATCAGATGCCTGAAAGGGTGAAGCCACATGTTTGCTGAGACCACGCCTGTTTTTGGAACTTGACAAGATGGAATGAAAGCCTGCAATCTGAGTGGGCTTGTCCCAGCAGACATTCTCCTACAATATGATGATGGACAGGAATGATTATTAATGACTGCTGGGGATTCTAGTAATGTGTCAGTACCTTTGAACTTGTGTTTCATTTTGCTGGGAGGGGTCTGTGGCCAGAGACCAGGAGTGGTGGGCTGTGAGAGAAGAGAAAATAGAAAAAAATAAAAATAAAAAAAAATATATATATATATATATATATATATTGGTCTCTGCCCCGACTCCTGGCACAGAATTCCTAAAACCCTTGTAATTTCCTAAGTGATAAGGGCAGTAGGAGAACCTTTTGTTCTAAGGAGGCAATTCTGGGTGGGCTCCTGCATGACTACTAAATGGGGACTGGTCACAAGAAAGACTAGCCATGATTAAAATCTTGGAATTTTCAGCCCCATCCATCAGAGAGGGAACAGAACTGAAATGGAGTTAATGATTGATCATGCCTATGTGATGAACCTTCCATAAAATTCCAAAAGCATGGGAGTCTGGAGAGCTTCCAGGTTGGTGAATATATCCACACCGAGAGGTTGATGCACCCCAACTCTACAGAGACAGAAGCTCCTGCACTAGGTGAACCTCCCAGACCTTGCCTTTGTATTTCTTTATCTGGCTGTCCATCTGTATCCTTTATCATATCCTTTAATAAATTGACACAACTGATGCAAGTAAGTGTTTCCTGAATTCTGTGAGCTGCTCTAGCAAATTAATCCAACCTGATGAGGGGATCACTGGAACCCCCAATCTATAACTCGTGGGTCAGAAGACATGACACCACAAAACTCCTAGAAAGAACATAGCAAAATATTCTCTGACATAAATCGTAGCAATATTTTCTTAGGTCAGAATCCCAAAACAATAGAAATAAATGCAAAAATAAACAAATTGGACCTAATCAAACTTATAAACATTTGCACAGCAAAGGAAACCATAAACAAAATGAAAAGAACCTATGGGCTGGGAGAAAATATTTGCAAACAGTGCGAACGACAAGGGCTTAATTTCCAAAATATACTAACAACTCATACAACTCAGTAACAGCAACAAGAAAAAGTAAAAAAAATGGGCAGAAGACCTAAATAGACATTTTTCCAAAGAAAACATACAGATGGCCAGTAGGTACATGAAAAGGTGCTCATCATCACTAATTATTAGAGAAATGCAAATCAAAACTACAATGAGGTATCACCTCACACCGGTCAGAATGGCCATCATCAAAAAGTCTATAAATAATAAATGCTGGGGAGGGTGTGGAGAAAAGGGAACCCTCCTACACTGTTGGTGGGAATGTAAATTGGTGCAGCCACTATGAAAACAGTATGGAAGTTCCTTAAAAAATGAAAAATAGAACTACCATATGATCCAGCAATCTCATTCCTGGGCATATACTGGGAAAAGATGAACGCTCTAATTCAAAAAGATACAAGCACCTCCATGTTCATAGCAGCACTATTTGCAATAGCCAAGATGTGGAAAAAACCCAAGTGTCCCTTGACAGAGGATTGACTTAAGATGTGGTATGATGTACCATAGAATATTACTCAGCCATACAGAATGAAACAATGCCATTTGCAGCAACATGGATAGACCTAGAGATTATCATAGTAAGTCAGAGAAAGACAAATATTATATGATATCACTTATATGTGAACTTTTAAAAATAGTACAAATGAACTTATTTACAAAACAGAAACAAACTCACAGACATTGAAAACAAACTTATGGTTACCAAAGGGGAAGGGGGGTGGATATATCAGGAGCATGGGATTAACAGATGCACACTACCATATATAAAATAGATAAACAACTAGGATTTACCGTATAGCATAAGGACTATATTCAATATCTTGTAATGGAAAAGACTCAGAAAAAAAAAGAATATAGGTATATACATATATATGTAGAATCATATGTAGAATAGCTTTGCTGTACACTTGAAATTAACACAATATTGTAAATCGACTATAATTTAGAGAGAGAGAGAGAGGGCAGACAGCAGAAGCAAGAAGAACTACAATCCTGTGGCCTGTGGAACAAAAACCACATTCACAGAAAGATAGACAAAATGAAAGGCAGAGGACTATGTACCAGAAGAAGGAAAACGATAAAACCCCAGAAAAACAACTAAATGAAGTGGAGATAGGCAACCTTCCAGAAAAAGAATTCAGAATAATGACAGTGAAGGTGATCCAAGACCTCAGAAAAAGAAATGTTTAACAAAGACCTAGAAGAATTAAAGAACAAACACCTAGAAGAGTTAAAGAACAAACAAACAGACGAACAATACAATAACTGAAATAAAAAATACACTAGAAGGAATCAGTAGCAGAATAACTGAGGCAGAAGAACAGATAAGTGACCTGGAAGACAGAATGGTGGAATTCACTGCCATGGAACAGAGTAAAGAAGAAAGAATGAGGGCTTCCCTGGTGGCACAGTGGTTAAGAATACTCCTGCCAATGCAGGGGACATGAGTTTGAACCCTGGTCAGGGGAGATCCCACATGCCGCAGAGCAAGTAAGCCCATGCGCCACAACTACAGAGCCTGCACTCTAGAGCCTGTGAGCCACAACTACTGGGCCTGCGTTCTAGAGCCCCCGAGCCACAACTACTGAAGCCAGCGTGCCTAGAGCCTGTGCTCCACAACAAGAGAAGCCACTGAGGTGAGAAGCCCATAAACCACAATGAAGAGTAGCCTCTGCTCGATGCAACTAAAGAAAGCCCACGTGCAGCAACAAAGACCCAACGCAACCAAAGTAAATAAATAAATTTATTTATTTAAAGAATGAAAAGAAGTGAAGACAGCCTAAGAGATCTCTGGGACAACATTAAACACACCAACATTCTCATTATAGGGGTCCCAGAAGGAGAGGAGAGAGAGAAAGGACCAGAGAAAATATTTGAAGAGATTATAGTCGAAAACTTCCCTAACATGGGAAAGGAAATAGCCACCCAAGTCCAGGAAGCACAGTGAGTCCCATACAGGATAAACCCAAGGAGAAACACACTGAGACACATAGTAATCAAATTGGCAAAAATTAAAGACAAAGAAAAATTATTAAAAGCAGCAAGGGAAAAATGACAAATAACATACAAGGGAACTTCCATAAGGTTAACAGCTGATTTCTCAGTAGAAACTCTGCAAGCCAGAAAGGAGTGGCACGATATATTTAAAGTGATGAAAGGGAAGAACCTACAACCAAGATTACTCTAGCCGGCAAGGATTTCATTCAGAGTCGATAGAGAAATCAAAAGCTTTACAAACAAGCAAAAGCTCAGAGAATTCAGCACCACCAAACCAGCTCTACAAAAAATGCTAAAGGAACTTCCCTAAGAGGGAAACACGAGAAGAAAAGGACCTACAAAAACAAATGCAAAACAATTAAGAAAATGGTCCTAGGAACATACATATTGATAATACCTTAAATGTGAATGGATTAAATGCTCCAGCCAAAAGACACAGGCTCACTGAATGTATACAAAAACAAGACCCATATATATGCTGTCTACAAGAGACCCACTTCAGACCTAGGGACACATACACACTGAAAGTGAGGGGATGGAAAAAGATATTCCATGCAAATGGAAATCAAAAGAAAGCTGGAGTAGCAATACTCATAGCAAATAAAATGGACTTTAAAATAAAGAATGTTACAAGAGACAAGGAAGGACACTACATAATGATCAAGGGATCAATACAAGAAAAAGATATAACAATTATAAATATATATGCACCCAACATAAGAACACCTCAATACATAAGGCAAATGCTAACAGCTATAAAAGAGGAAATCAACAGTAACACAATAATAGTGCGAGACTTTAACACCTCACTTACACCAATGGACAGGTCATCCAGAAAGAAAATTAATAAGGAAACACAAGCTTTAAATGATACAACAGACCAGATAGATTTAATTGATATTTATAGGGCATTCCATCTGAAAACTGCAGATTACACTTTCTTCTCAAGTGCACACGGAACACTCTCCTGGATAGATCAAATCTTGGGTCACAGATTAAGCCTTGGTAAATTTAAGAAAATTGAAATCATATCAAGCATCTTTTCCGACTCAATGCCATGACATTAGAAATAAATTACAGGGAAAAAAACCGTAAAAAACACAAACACATGGAGGCTAAAGAATATGTTACTAACTAACCAAGAGATCATTGAAGAAATCAAAGATGAAATCAAAAAATACCTAGAGACAAATGACAATGAAAACATGATGATCCAAAACCTATGGGAAGCAGCAAAAGCAGTTCTAAGAGGGACGTTTATAGCAGTATGAGCCTACCTCAAGACACATCTCAAATAAACAATCTAACCTTAAACCTAAAGGAACTAGAGAAAGAAGAGCAAATAAAACCAAAATTAGTAGAAGGAAAGAAATCATAAAGATCAGTGCAGAAATAAATGAAACAGGAACAAAGAAAACAATAGCAAAGATCAATAACACTAAAAGCTGGTTCTTTGAGAAGATAAACAAAATTGATAAACCTTTAGCCAGACTCATCAGGAAAAAGGGAGAGGACTCAAATCAATAAAATTAGAAATGAAAAAGGAGAAGTTACAATGGACACTGCAGAAATACAAAGCATCCTAAGAGACTACTACCATCAAATCTATGCCAATAAAATGGACAACCTGGAAGAAATGGACAATTCTTAGAAAGGTATAATCTTCCAAGACTGAACCAGGAAGAAATAGAAAATATGAACAGACCAATCACAAGTAATGAAATTGAAACTGTGATAAAAAATCTTCCAACAAACAAAAATCCAGAACCAGATGGCTTCACAGGTGAATTCTATCAAACATTTAGAGAAGAGCTAACACCCATCCTTCTCAAACTCTTCCAAAAAATTGCAGGGAAGGAACACTCCCAAACTCATTCTACAAGGCTATCACCCTGATACCAAAACCAGACAAAGATACAAAAAAAGAAAATTACAGACCCATATCACTGATGAATATAGATGCAAAAATCCTCAACAAAATACTAGCAAACAGAATCCAACAACACGTTAAAAGGATCACACACCACGATCAAGCAGGATTTATCCCAGGGATGCAAGGATTCTTCAATATATGCAAATCAATCAATGTGATACACCATATTAACAAATTGAAGAATAAAAACCATATGATCATCTCAATAGATGCAGAAAAAGCTTTTGACAAAATTCAATACCCATTTATGATAAAAACTCTCCAGAAAGTGGGCATAGAGGAAACCTACCTCAACATAATAAAGGCCATATATGACAAACCCACAGCAAACATCACTCTCAAGGGTGAAAACTGAAAGCATTTCCTCTAAGATCAGGAACAAGACAAGGATGTCCACTCTCACCACTATTATTCAACATAGTTTGGAAGTCCTAGCCACGGCAGTCAGAGAAGAAAAAGAAATAAAAGGAATCCAAATTGTAAAAGAAGAAGTAAAACTGTCACTCTTTGCAGGTGACATGATACTATATATAGATAATCCTAAAGATGCCACCAGAAAACTACTAGAGCTAATTAATGAATCTGGTAAAGTTGCAGGATACAAGATTAATGCACAGAAATCTCTATACACTAACAACAAAAGATCAGAAAGAAAAATCAAGGAAACAATCCCATTCACCACTGTAAAAAAAAAAAAAAAAAGAATAAAATACCTAGGAATAAACCTACCTAAGGAGGTAAAAGACCTGTACTCAGAAAACTATGACACTAATGAAAGAAATCAAAGATGACACAAACTGATGGAAAGATATACCACGTTCTTGGATTAGAAGAATCAATATTGTGAAAATGACTATTCCCAAAGCAATCTACAGATTCAATGCAATCCCTGTCAAATTACCAATGGCATTTTTTACAGAGCTAGAACAAAAAGTCTTAAAATTTGTACGGAGACAAAAAAGACCCCGAATAACCAAAGCAATCTTGAGGGGAAAAAAAATGGAGCTGGAGAAATCAGACTCCCTGACTTCAGACTATACTACAATGCTACAGTAATCAAGACAATATGGTACTGGCACAAAAACAGAAATATAGATCAATGGAACAGGATAGAAAGCCCAGAGGTAAACCCACACACTTATGGTCAACTACGCTATGACAAAGGAGGCAAGGATATACAATCGAGAAAAGACAGTCTCTTCAATAAGTGGTGCTGGGAACACTGGACAGCTACATGTAAAAAATGAAATTAGAACATTCCCCAACACCATACACAAAAATAAACTCAAAATGGATTAAAGACCTAAATGTAAGACCGGACACTATTAAACTCTTAGAGGAAAACATAGGAAGAACACTCTTTGACATAAATCACAGCAAGATCTTTTTTGACCAGCCTCCTAGAGTAAAAACAAAAATAAACAAATGAAAAAATAAAAATAAACAAGTGGGACCTAATGAAACTTAAAAGCTTTTGCACAGCAAAGGAAACTATAAACAAGATGAAAAGACAACCCTCAGAATGGGAGAAAATCTCCAAAATATACAAACAGCTCATGCAGCTCAATATTAAAAAACAAACAACCCAATCAAAAAATGGGCAGAAGACCTAAATAGACATTTGTCCAAAGAAGACATACAGATGGCCAAGAGGCACATGAAAAGCTGCTCAATTATTAGAGAAATGCAAATCAAGTTACAATGAGGTATCACCTCACACCAGTTAGAATGGGCATCATTAGAAAATCTACAAATAACAAATGCTGGAGAGGGTGTGGAGAAAAGGGAACCCTCTTGCACTGTTGGTGGGAATGTAAATTGATACAGCCACTATGGAGAACAGTATGGAGGTTCCTTACAAAACTAGAAATAGAATTACCATATGACCCAGCAAACCCACTACTGGGCATATACCCAGAAAAAACCGTAATTCAAAAAGACACATGCACCCCAATGTTCATTGCAGCACTATTTACAATAGCCAGGTCATGGAAGCAACCTAAATGCCCATTGACAGATGAATGGATAAAGAAGATGTGGTACATATATACAATGGAATATTACTCAGCAATAAAAAGGAATGGAATTGAGTCATTTGTAGAGACGTGGATGGACCTACAGACTGTTATACAGAGTGAAGTAAGTCAGAAAGAGAAAAACAAATATCGTATATTAACGCGTATGTGTGGAATCTAGAAATATGGTACAGATGAACCAGTTTGCAAGGCAGAAATAAAGACACGTGTAGAGAACAAATGTATGGACACCGAGCGGGGAGCGGTGTGTGTGTGATGAATTGGGAGATTGGCACTGACATATATACTAATATGTATAAAATAGATAATAGGAACTTTCTTTAAATAAAATAAAATTCAAAAAAAAAGTTCAGGTGATAACTTGGGCTTGAGACTGGCATATGAAGGGGGTGAGGGCACTTTTGTACGACTGAGCCTTTACTCTAATCTCCAAGTAGATAGTGTCAGAATTCAGTTAAACTGTGGAACACCTAGGTGGTGTCAGAGACAGAGAATTGCTTGGTGTGGGGCAAAAACCTCCACACACTTGGTGACCAGAAGTGAAGTGCTGGTGTGAGTAGTAAAGGGAAGAAAGACGTAGGAAGGAGAAAACAGTTTTTCCATCACAATTGCTTCCTAAAGTACGTACTGGGCAAACTTAAGGTGTATATTTGTTTCACATATGAGCTGGTTTTCCTTATCTTGGCCGACTCTGTCACCTAAGTCTCTTCCTACCTGTAGTTACCGCACCATTTTTCTCCAGTCTCGGAACAGGGGACACGCACTAAGTGCCAGAGGGTGACCTTACCCCAGGGTGCTCCGGCTCCCCGCCAAGCGTTCCTCCGGAACCTGCAGGATCCGGAAAACTGCACGACGAGCCTTTGAGGAAGTCTGGAGCTTTGGCCCACAGACTCAGGCTTTCAACAGCAACGACACTGGCTGGAGCTCCACTTGTGCTGGAAGCTTCCTGATGAGGCACCATCGAGCTCACCTGGTGCTGTAACCATGATACCGGGCGCGCCTCCGGGCCTTGCCTGCCACTTTCCAGGCCTCTGGGTGAGCCTAAGCTGTGGTCGACCCGCCCCAGCGCTTTTCTCACCGGCGGGGACACAGTGACGAGCTGCTACATTTCAAGACTAGTTTTTGAAGGAGCAGCTATCGGCTGTTTCCGTAGTGTAGTGGTTATCACGTTCGCCTCACACGCGAAAGGTCCCCGGTTCGAAACCGGGCGGAAACAAGGCGTGTACTCTTTTTTTTTTTTTTTTTCCGCTGGTTGAGCACTGACCCCCGCGGCGGTCCTCCAGTTTTTCTCTTATCTTTTCTGACACCAGAAACGTAAAGCACGTTTGGTCACTCGAATGAAGTCATCGGCTCCGATCCGGATCCCCAGAACCAAGTTCTGGTTCAGGGCGGTGCCCTGAAACTCAGGCTGGTCCCTTATTCAAACTCTGCTCAGGCTCCTTCTTCTTCAGCTGGGTCTGCAGGGGGCTGTCTCCTCCAGAGAATTTGCAAACCTGTTATCAAGACCCAGCTGTGTGCCTAGCATTATCTCGCTTTAAGCTGAAGGGCGGGTATCTTTACCCTGCAGTCCAGAGGAATGAATGGAACAGTTCCAGAGCCAGTATTACAAGTCGCTCTGCTCTCCACCCCCAACAAACCTGCCTATTTCTTTTTTCGATTTAAGCTGTCCCCATGCTTTCAGTTCTAAGTTCCCAGTCATGGAGATTCTTTCTCCCTCCCTCCTCTGAGTCTTTCCCCACAGGGAATCCTAAGGCCCTAAGCCCTTGGTTCTGAATCAGGTGGAAACAATGTATATTTTCTTTTAATTAAGTTATTTACACACACACACACACACACACACACACACACGGCAGTTTGCACAGACACTTCTCCAAGGAAGATAGACGGAAAGCAAATAATCATATCTAAAGATGTTCTACATCATTAATCATTAGGGAAATGCAAAATTAAAACACGAGATATCATATACATGTATTAGAATGCCTATCATACCAGGTGTCCAGGATGTGGAAGAACTGGAACACTCATACACTGATGGGGGGTGGGGGGATGTAAAATGTTACATCCACTTTGGAAAACAGTTTAACAGTTTCTTTGAAAGTTAAACTACTACTATGGACTCAGCCATTCTAATCCTAGGTACTTCCAAGAGAAAATTAAGTGTATGCTCATAGAAAGACTTGTACACGAATACTCATAGTAGCTTTATTTGTAACAGCCCAAAGCTGGAAACAACCCAAACGTCACTCAACAGGTGAAGATAAATTATGGTTACATCCATACAATGGAATGCTGCTCAGCAAAAAAAAAAAAAAAATATATATATATATATATATATATATATATATATATAATTACTATTATGCTGGGTGAAAGAAGCCCAGTCAAAAAGAGTGTTATATGATTCCACTTATATAAAATTGTAGAAAATGAAAACTATAATGACAGAAAGCAGATCAGTGATTGCTTGGTAAGTGGAAGGAGAATGACAGGCAATAAGGATTAGAAAGGGAAAATTGGGGGGACAATGGATATGTTCACTATCTTAATTGTGACAGGGCTGCATATGACTTTCATTGGCCCTAGACACTTTGACCTTCCTGGGACTCTTCATAAAAAATAATGTTTAAATGTTAAAAATCTTTTCTTTAATTTAAAATGTATATGTATTAATATAGTTCATTTATATGTAACATATAATATATAACAGAATATAATATACTATTATATATAATATGACTTAAATATATAATTTATTAATATATTTTACAGCTGCATTGGTATGAAGATGAAGGTATTAATATTATATAAAATCATTTGTAAAATTTCATTATTTTGAATTTAAATGACTTTTTTAATAAAATTAAGGCATTTTGGATTTAAAATAAGTTGAAATCTTTTTGTAGGTGTATGCCTACTGTGCCTAATGGGCAAGTTGGCTCCCCATTGTGAGGATGATTTCATAGAGTGATACATTTGCCAAAACTTAACCTGTACATTTTCAATATGTCCAATTTACTGTATGTCAGTTATGCCCTAATACAGCTGTTAACATTTGTTTTAATATTTCTCAGAAAAAAATAAACATGTATTTGAAGTCTGTTCTGGATACTCATACAAATACATATTTTTAAGTTTCTTATTAAAATTTTTGTATGAAACTAAAATGTGTATTCACAACATTCAATAATTTGGGGATGGACCTCAGGTACAGTGTTAATCTCAATTCATTGCCCTCGATCCACATGGATGGGTGCAAGACTCTTCTCTTGCTTCATTTATTTTTGTCTTAATTTATTACTTTCTTTTATCCCTATTCCCTACTTTCACCCCCTCTCTAATGTGTTTGATATGTATTTTGAATTTGTATGTATGCTTGTAGACTGTGTAGTTGTTTTGTGTGTAATTGTTTCCTAATTTTGCGTATGTTCTTCACTCAGCATTGTGACTTTGGGTTCTACCCAAGTTTCTGTGTGTACATTTACTCCTTTGCTTCTGACTGCTGTAAATAATTTCATAGTGGGCACCCACCCATTTTACTTTTCTTTCCCCCATTATAGATGCTAGGTTGTTACCCACCAAGATATGACAAACAATGCCATCATACATTTTATTAAACAAATATTTATAGAGTACCTACTAAGTTCCAGGTACTGTTCTAACCTCCAAGGATTCATTAACTACAAAAAAAGACTGAACCAAATCCCTGCCCACATGTAGTTTACATTCTAGTGGGTGAGGCAAATGATAACAAGATAAAATATATGATAAGTTTGGTTGGTTTTTTTTTTTGCGGTACGCGGGCCTCTCACTGTTGCGGCCTCTCTCGCTGCGGAGCACAGGCTCCGGACGCGCAAGCTCCGCGGCCATGGCTCACGGGCCCAGTCGTTCCGCGGCATGTGGGGTCTTCCCAGACCGCAGCACGAACTCGTGTCCCCCGTATCGGCAGGCGGACTCTCAACCACTGTGCCACCAGGGAAGCCCTCTTTTTCTTTTTTTTTATAATCTTTATCGGAGTATAATTGCTTCACAATACTGTGTTAGTTTCTGTTGTACAACAAAGTGAATCAGCCATATGCATACATATATCCACATATCCCCTCCCTCTTGAGCCTCCCTCCCACCCTCCCTATCCCACCTCTCTAGGTCATCACAAAGCACCGAGCTGATCTCCCTGTGCTATGCTGCTGCCTCCCACTAGCTATCTATTTTATATTTAGTATATACGTCGATGCTACTCTCACTTCGCCCCAGCTTCCCCCTCCCCCGCCCCCCATGTCCTCAAGTCCATTCTCTATGTCTACGTCTTTATTCCTGCCCTGCCACTAGGTTCATCAGTACCACTTTTTTTCTTTTTTACCTTCCATATATATGTGTTAGCATACGGTATTTGTTTTTCTCTTTCTGACTTACTTCACTCTGTATGACAGACTCTAGGTCCATCCACCTCACTACAAATAACTCAACTTCGTTTCTTTTTATGGCTGAGTAACATTCCATTGTATATATGTGTCACATCTTCTTTATCCATTCATCTGTCGATGGACATTTAGGTTGCTTCCATGTCCTGGCTATTGTAAATAGAGCTGCAATTAACATTGTGGTACATGACTCTTTTTGAATTATGGTATTCTCAGGGTGTATGCCCAGTAGTGGGATTGCTGGGTCATATGATAGTTCTATTTTTAGGTTTTTAAGGAACCACCATACTGTTCTCCATAGTGGTTGTATCAATTTACAGTGCAGGAGGGTCCCCTTTTTACCACACCCTTTCCAGCATTTATTGTTTCTAGATTTTTTTGATAATGGCCATTTTGATTGGTGTGAGGTGATACCTCATTGGAGTTTCGAGTTGCATTTCTCTAATAACTAGTGATGTTGAGCATCTTTTCATGTGCCTCTTGGCATCTGTATGTCTTCTTTGGTGAAATGTCTATTTAGGTCTTCCATCCATTTTTTAATTGGGCTTTTTTTTTTTTTGATATTGAGCTCAATGAGCTGTTTGTATATTTTGGAGATTAATCCTTTGTCTGTTGTTTCATTTGCAAATATTTTCTCCCATTCTGAGGGTTGTCTTCTTATCTTGTTTATAGTTTCCTTTGCTGTGCAAAAGCTTTTAAGTTTCATTAGGTCCCATTTTTGTTTTTATTTTCACTACTCTAGGGGGCTGGTCAAAAAGATCTTGCTGTGATTTATGTCATAGAGTGTTCTTCCTATGTTTCCTTCTAAGAGCTTTAGAGTGTCTGGTTTTACATTTAGGTCTTTAATCCATTTGGAGTTTATTTTTATGTTAGGTAGTGTTCTAATTTCATTCTTTTACATGTAGCTGTCCAGTTTTCCCAGCACCACTTATTAAAGAGGCTGTTTTTTCTCCATTGTTCTTGCCTCCTTTGTCATAAATTAAGACCACATGTTTCTTTGAGGACCAGGCAAAACTGTTACAGCTTGGCTGGGAAGTTCTGATTCATGCGCCATATTCACCAGACACTGCACCTTTGGATGTCCATTTATTTCAGTCCTTACAAAATTCTTTTAATAGGGCTTCCCTGGTGGCGCAGTGGTTGAGAGTCCGCCTGCCGATGCAGGAGACACGGGTTCGTGCCCCAGTCTGGGAAGATCCCACTGGGCCCGTGAGCCATGGCCAATGAGCCTGCGTGTCCGGAGCCTGTACTCCGCAACGGGAAAGGCCACAACAGTGAGAGGCCCGCGTACCGCAAAAATTAAAAAAAAATTCTTTTAATAGAAAAAATTTCAATTCCCTGGAAGACTGTAAAAGGCACTTGGAACAGTTCTTTGCTCAAAAAGATAAAAAATTTGGCGAGGATGGAATTATGAAGTTGCCTGAAAAATGGCAGAAGGTAGTGGAACAAAATGGTGTATACATTGATCAATAAAGTTCTTGGTGAAAATAAAAACTTTTTGGCCAACCCAGTACTTTGTCAAAAGTTCAGAAACAGCAGAAGTAAAACCAATGAATCACTGAAGTAGTAAAAGTTTATTGTGCACACAACAAAAAGAAAGTTCACAAACCAGGCGCACTCACTCCAAACGTGGAGGAAAACTCAGGGGTATAGAGTCGTCCCTCCATATCTGTGGGGGATTGGTTCCACGACCTCTACTCATACACCAAAATCCTTGAACGCTGAAGTCCCTTATATAAAATGGTGTAGTATTTGCCTCTAACCTACTAAGGTCCTCCCATTTACTTTAATTAATCTCTAGATTACTTATGATAACTAATACAATGTAAATGCTATGTAAATAGCTGTAAATACAATATAAATTCCATGTAAATAGTTGCTGGCTTGCGAGAAATTCAAGTTTTGCTTTTTAGAACTTTCTGAAATTTTTTTCCCAAATATTTTTGATTCTTGGTTGGTTGAGCCCAAGAATGTGGAAGCCAGGAATAGGAAGGGCCAACTGTATTGTTACAAAGCAGCTTGTATTAGTCAGGAGGCAGTGACTGCTTATTATTCACAGTGATTGGTTACAATATTAGAATTTTCTTAAGTGATAGGGAATTGGTTAGTGGTTACCTCATATCAATTTTGGCGAAGAGTTTAAGTTGTGCCTATGACTTCCAGAGGCATGAGCAAGAAGTGACCAAGGTCAAATTAGTCTCCCTTGCTTTGCAAAATAAGCTAAATTAAGGTTTGCTGTATGACTAAACTGGTTTTGTCTGCTCAGGGAATTTTCAAAGCCAGTCTTCATTTGTTTTTTGTTTTAATGATTTTTCTCCCCTTCCAGTTTTATTGAGATATAATTGACATACAGCACAGTGTAAGTTTAAGGTGTACAACATAATGATTTGACTTATATACATCATGAAATGATTACCGTAATTAGTTTAGTGAACATCCATTACCTCATATAGATACAAAATAAGATAACATTAAAAAAATTTTTTCCCTTGTGATGAGAACTCTTAGAATTTACTCTTAAATAAGTTTGATATATAACATACAGCAGTGTTAATTACATTTATCATATTGTACATTATGTCCCTAGTACTTATTTAACTAATAACTGGAAGTTTGTACCTTTTGACCACCTTCATCCAATTCTGCTTCTCCCCAGACCTTGGGGAGATTTATGTAACCATAAATCTGATCTCTTTTTCTATTAGTATGTTTGTTTGTTTTTGAGGTATATTTGATCTATACAAAACTATGTTAGTTCCTGATGCACAGCATAGTGATTCGATATTTCTATACATTTCAAAATGATTACCATCTATCACCATACAAAGATATTACATTATTATTGGCTATATTCCCCACACAGTATATTTCATACTCCTAACTCATTTACTTTGTAACTGGAAGTTTGCACCACTTAACTTCCCTCACCTATTTCTCTCCTCTCCCACCCCTCCCCTCTGGCAACCACCTGTTTGTTCTCTGTATTAACTTTCTTAGTGTGTGGATTTATTTTTATTACTTTTATATATCACCTATTCAAAAACTATCAAATGTTTTTAAGATGAAAAAAAATACCATTAAGACTAAATAGAAACGAGAAGTGTATGTGACCTAACTTTAAGTGAAAATGTCAGTGGACATTTTTCTGGAGGGGGCAGACGAATTCAAACATGGTAAAAAAAAAAAAAGACGTAATATGAGAAAAGAGCAATCTAGTTAGGCAAAGACGAGATTATAAGTTTTCATTACAGAAACAAAGAAGATATGGACACATTAACTAAACAATAAAAACGCGAATATCTCCAAAAATTAATTCGTCGCGTGATTTCGCCTTCTTACTCCTGGGGGCGTCCAGGCTGCACCTAACCCCTCCTTCCTCGTTTTCCGCAGACTCCGAGCGCCAACAACTGGGCAGCGCGCGAGTCAACCGAGACGCCCAGGGGTCCCCAGACACACCTGAAATCCGGGCTCCTGAGAGACCGTCTCCGGGTCACGAACCCTACACAAAGGCCACCTTCGGCTTAACTGTACAACCCGAGAAACCTGTTTCAAAGCCGGAAATCTGAGACCTAGAGAAAAGGCGCGCCAGGGTTTCCCGGAAGTCTGAGAAGGCCGATTGGCCGCAGCCCTCGGACGTCCCCGCCCCCTGCCCGCCGTCACGCCCGCGGACGGCCCCGCCCCCGCTCCTCCCAGTGCAACCGCAACGGGGAGCCTTCCCGCAAGTCAGGCCTGAGTCAGGACCGGAAACCTGGGAAGTGTTGATCGGTTCCCGACAATGGGAGCAACGTGACACGATACCGGCCACACACCGGTGGGAGGGAAGTGGAGCACAGCGCAGGCAGCCTCCTGTTGGCGTCCCCACTTCGGCCCCAGGAGCTGGAAATGACCGGGCCTTGTCATTGCTCCGAGGAGAGTGGCGATCCCATAGATCTGAACACTTCATAGTCATGTGCGTGTTCCAGCCGGGTGTGTTCCCGTTCTCCCCAGCCCCTCCATCTCCACCTAATCCCAATTATAGGTGTGCTATTTAAAAGTGTTCCTGTGGACGTATTAACCAGGAAAATTCTGGTTCAACAGAGTTCAGCAGTTCTCTAATTAAATAGCTTTCGGAGTTTTTAACGTGCTAATATACACTTTCTAATCATAATGACTAACATTTGTTTTACATTTACTTTGTATCACAGTAGTTTACAATGTCAATCATTTTAACAATCTTATGAGATAATCATCAAAATGTTACAGATGAGGAAATAAAGTTGTAAAGACATATGCCTGAGTTCCCATTCTAGTGATGGATTTTGACGCAAACCCAGGTCATTTGTACTGATTGTCCACAAATCCCTTTTTAAATCAGAGCATCACTTGAGACCAGGCCTATAAAGAGTGTACTTTGTCTTGGAGTCCTTGGAGGGAGCAGCTGTGAGGTCCAAGTCAAACAAGAGAATGTGAGCCCCAGCCCTACCATGGAAGAGGTGAATTGCCTGGTTTCTGACAACAAGGTGAGGCAGTGGGGAAACTGCAGGAAACTGAGGTTGGGGTGCCAGCAGTACTTCTTGCTACCTTAAACACAGCTGCTCCTGCCTACACCCCTTGCAGAACACTCCCAAATATTCTAATGAAACCCTGAAGATGGGGCTAGTGCTGGAAGGGACTCTGAGACTCCCACTCCTGAGGAATGGATTAAAAAAACAAAATAAAACAAACAAAAAACCCCTAAGAGTAGAAGGTGAGAACTTGACCCACCATCTGGTCTAATACAGTCACACTGGGAGTCGCTGGTGGGGGGTGGAGGAGAGAGGAATATATTCTGAATAGATTTAACTCCCATCTCCTTCCAAGGGAAGACACCTAGACTAGAACAAATGTCTTTTGTAGAAGTCTGGGAATGAGACAAAACAGCTTACTGGGCAGAGACTTTGCAGCTAGAGGCAAATGAATGGGATGGGTCAATGGACTTGAGCAATTAATGTCAGGATTGCAAAAGGCCCAACAGAAATAGCTGCAACTTAGCACATGGCACCCAGGGACAAGGCCAGCCCAACACATCTGAGAGCAGTAAGGTGCCAGCTGCCAGCCACAGGGTTGCCTCCCTTTTCTGCTACCTCTAGGTCATGGTAGGTCCACCTTCACCTAGATGCCACCTTGAGGAGAATAAGAGAGTGTTCTCGTTATCTACTGCTGTGTAACAAACGACTCCAGAGTCAAGAATTTGGAAAGGGTATGTTGGGGACAGTTTGTTTCTGCTTAAAATCTCTGGGACTTCAGCTGGGAAGACTTGGAGGGCAGAGGTGACTTGACGGCTGGGGGCTGGAATCATCTGGAGCTGCTCATTCAAATGTCTGGATGTTATGCTGGCTGTCGGCTGGGATCTCAGCTGAGGCTGTCAGCAGCAGCACCTACAAGTGGACTCTCCATGAGGTCTCTCTGCTTCCTCAGATCCAAGGTGGCTGGACTCCAAGATGTGGCATCCCAAGAGGACCAAGCAGAAGCTGTCACCTTTGGCTCTGTGTCACTTCCACCTTAGTCATAGGCCCACCCAAATTCAAGAGGAGAGAATACAGACTCCTCAGTGGAAGTGTCAGCATCACGTTTAAGAGCATGTGGTATGGAATATCTAGCTGCAACCCTGTTGAAAAATTAAGAGGAATGATGAAAGACCAAGCATCTTCCTATAGGGACTGAGTTAACCCCCAAATACCATGTTTTGTTATCTATTTCTGTAAAACCGCCTCAAAATTTAGTGCCTTAAAATAACAATTTATTATTTCTATGGTTCTGTCGGTTGGCAGGGGCTCAGATGGGAATTTGGCTGGAACTAGAATGATCAAGATAGCCCTAGGCCTTTCTCCACATGGGCTTTATCTCTGACAAAGTAACTGGTCTTCTTACATGGCACAGACTAGCAAGAGGGAATGTTCCCAACCAAGGCGGGCAGAAGCTACAGATCTGTTAAGTCTCCACCCTGGAACTTACATATCAGCAGTTCCCAGATTCGTAGAGAGCGGAAATAGACTCTACCTCTTGTAGGGTAATTGTCCAGGTCACATTTCAAAACAGCTTACAGGGTGGGACATATTGTTGTCATCTTTGGAAACACAATCACCACCACAACTTAAACAAGAAAAAACTTAGAGATCTTTAACTGGGCAGTTAAATTTCCCCCCATTTCTCCACATCCTGTAGGATAGAGGCTTAAGAACAGGTTAGATCAATTATAAAATAGGCTACATTTTTTCCCATGCATATCTGAATGTAATGAGTAAACTGTGAGCCACTACTTATGTCAAAATATTGGTCTGCACTAGAAAGAGTCTTAGTCTTAAGACGTAAAACTGGAGAACAAATGTGAATCGGAATGGGAAATAGGAAGATTAATTTTGGTTTTGGACCTACATCTGTCCATCATTTGAGTGCGTGCTGTGACTTAACAAACACCCAAGATGGGCCAAATGATCACCTGAGACTTTTAAGGCTAGCTCACTTGTTCTACATTTTCCTTTGCTCTCACCCTGGTTCAATCTACCATCACCCCTCACCTAAACAACTGCAGAAGGCTCCTAATCAGTTTCAGTGCATCCATAGTTGTCATCTTCCAATCCATTCTCCATTTATGTATCTTCAAGATACATATTTAAACACTTAATACTAAGAATATCCTTTAATACCAAAAAATTACATAATTTTATTGTTAGGGATTTTGCTACAATATCTTTAGATCCTTAAAGCTGGAAAGAAACTTAGAGACCAACACTTTCATTTTAAGGATGAGGAAACTGAATCCCATAGAAGCTAAACAAGTTGCGCAAAGGCATACTGGTTAGTAATTGGCGTAAGATGGAACATGACTTCCTAATCTAGTGATCTCTTTACTCATCACATTACCTTTCAAGTAAAGAGGGAAAACATATAATAATAATAATACCTTATATTTTTATAACCCATATTTATACTTTTAAAAAACCTGATTTATCTTTACAACAATCCTGTGAAGTGGCAGGGTAGATGCTATTACCTTTAATTTGTAAAATGAAGACAATGAAATAGCAACTTGGTGACTTGTCCAAGGCCATATCTAGTTGGTAATAGAATTGGACCTAAGAATAAAAGTCTTCAGGCTACTCTTTCAAGGTTTTAAACTTCTTTTCCTTTTTTAAAAAATATTTTTATTACAAAAGAAATACGTGCTTATTATAACCAATCAACACATAAATGTACAATGAAAACTTCTTAAGCAAGAATAACCAAACAAATGGAGAAGCCATACAGGAAAAGACATATTTAACTATCTTTTAAAGGAAATTAAAACAAAAGACACCCTAAATAAAGTAAAAAAAAAAAAAAAACTAGAAACATGCTCTGAGAAATAATTCCAACACATATGACTGAAAAAGTGTATCTCTAACACACACAAAGAGTGCCTACAAATTGATAAGAAAAAGAAACAAACTAATAGAAAAGTGAGTAAAGGATATGAATAGGCAATTCATAAAAAAGAAATTCAGTGTAGCCAATAAACATATGAAAAGGTGCTGATAGTCAAAAAACCAAAAATTAAACGAATAATATATCATTTTCACTCATCAGATTGATAAAAAGAAAAAGAGTAATAATATTCAGGGACTAAAAGGATGGGAGGAAACAGCACTTTTGTATCTTGCTGGTGGGAATATAAATCACTGTGTTTTTTAAAAAGTAACCTGGCAATATATACTAAAAATAAGAATACATGTTCACTTTTGTCCAGCAACTCTACTTTTAAGAATCTAGCCTACTGAAATAAAACCATCAGTATAGAAGGCCAAATGTATAAAGATGTTTATTACAATATTGTGGTAGCAAAAAGTGGAAATATCTTGAATGCCCATTAACAGGGGAATGACTGAATAAATGTCTCCACTATGGAATATTAGGCAACTGTTTAAGAAAATGAGATAAATTTATATATACTTTGTGGTTCTATTTTATTGATTCCTTTTGACTATTGAGCCGCTGAACCTGCTTCCTATGTTTGGGGGATCCCCACCCAACCACCGCTGCCTCTGCCTTGTAAGATACAGCTTTCCTCCCACCATAAAATGCCAGCTATTCACTTTTCTAGCCTCCATTGCAGCTAGAAAATCTGCAGATTAGACCACCAGTCCCACATCTTGAATTGGAAACAGGTGAGGGGAAGAAGCAGGGAAGGCAGTGAATGAAGCCTGGTGAGGGGAATGGCAACAGGGGCAGCTTCAGCCAGTTTCTAGAGGTGGTAGTCATCACAGTGACTCAAATAGTAGCACCCAATGTCCAGAACGTAGGACTGGCTACATGATTTGTGGGAGCCAGTGCAAAATAAAAATGTGGGGCCGCTTGTTCAAAAATTATTAAGAATTTCAAGACAGGAACAACAGACAAACCCAGGTCACAGCCTTTCTCAGTGCAGGGCCCTATGGGACTGCATAGGTCGTATGCCCATGGAGCCAGGGCAGAGGGCAGAGTAAGTCAGATATGCAAGCCGCAGTGTTCCTGCCCAGTGGCAGTGGCAGCTCAGGGTACTAATTCATCAGGACTAACAGGAATAACTTAAAATCCAAGTCTAATTCTCTATCTCCCTAGAAATCGTATGAACTACCCAATGTCCTTTAATAAGTTATTTTTCCACTGAATTAGCCAGAGTTGATTTGTATTTCTTTTAGCTGAGGACTCTGATACCTCAGTGATACATTAAATGAAAAAGGCCAGTTGCAGAGTAATGTGTATAGTACAAGAAAACAATATGAAAGGATGCATAACAAGTGCTGACGATTATTTAGTTTCAGAAACAGTTCCCTGACATAATTTCTCCCACTTCTTCTAGTAATGTAATTTTTAGTTGGGCATATAACCTCTCAGAATAAAAACTGTATTTTTCCTAGCCTGCTATATTTGCAGCGAGCTATGGTCAGTGACTAAGTTCAGGCCAATGAGATGAAAATGGAAATATCTTTGTGTGACAGCTTCAAGTATCATTCCTTAAAAGACAGCTGCTGAGCTTCCCTAGTGGCGCAGTGGTTGAGAGTCCGCCTGCCGATGCAGGGGACACGTGTTCGTGCCCCGGTCCGGGTGAGCTCATGGCCGCTGAGCCTGCGCGTCCGGAGCCTGTGCTCAGCAACGGGAGGGGCCACAACAGTGAGAGGCCCACGTACCGCAAAATAAATAAAAGACAGCTGCTGCGTGCCCTTTGGAACTACTGCCATCTTGGATTACGAGAATCAGGATTCCACCCTTGGGATGGAGCTGGAAGGAATATAAGACCCTGAGGTCCTCAAGCAGCAGAGCTCCTCTAACAACCCAGGACTGCATACCTCTGGACATTTTCATGGGAGCAAAATAAACCTCTCTATATTTTTAAGGTACTTATTTTAAATTTTCTGCCACTTGCAGCCAAATCTACTTTAACTAGAATAGTTTTTTCCCCAAGGAAGATGAGGTTGGAATGCTGGGGGGTGGCGGAGGGGGAGTCTTTGCATATCTCTGTTTGATTTTCTACAATGTGAATATATTCCTTCTATAATTAAAAAAAAAAAAATCCCTGAAATTGTGGCCAGAAGACCTAGAGTCTAATTACAGCTCCAGTATTAACTGGTTATGGCCTTAGGCAAATCATTAAGTTTCTCAATTTAAAAATTTTTCCAAATGAGAGAAAGTAATTCAAATATTCTCTTAAAATAGTTGAAAAAGACAAAAGCAATATTCTGTATTACATGTAAAGTTTTGCAAAATTTCAGCTAAGAAAATTCCTTGAGATGCTCCATGAAAAATCAGTCCAGTGGTCAAATAAGTTGAGGAAATGGTGTATATTATATCCCCTTTCCACTATAGAAGAGTTTTAATGTACACCTGGAAGTTAAACATCTGAGACTTCCCACAGGAGAAACTTGTTTTGTTTCACTTATCCAATCAGATTAAATGAGGGCTCGAGATTTCAGATTTTAGGGTCTGGACTTTCAGGAACAGGTCAGTTTGGGAGTTTGAAAACTGGTTCTGCAACTTACTGGCTGTGCATCTTGGACAAATTCTTTAACCTTCCTATGTTTTAGTTTTCTCATATATAAAATGTACTAATATTATTCTCATTTTACAAGGGGCTATTGCAAAAATAAGTTTAAAAACTTTGGCTTTACTTTAATTGCTCAAAAAATTTTGATAATTGTGAGAATAAAAACTCTGATCTAGACTTTTTAGGAAATTACTGACTCTGTGCCTTATTTCTGACAAACAAAGAAGAAGAGGGTAAAATTTGGGAGTGGTCTGAGGCAATATGTTCTCAGAGAAGAGGTGTGAATGATGATTGAGTGATTTCTGTATGTAACAAGGAGGGACACAGAACTCTGGAGAGCTCTGGTGTTCCTCTTGGTACTTGTTAAAATGAGACATGAGATCTTATCCTAGCATCGTTCATCGGTACCTATTTTCATTACTTGGCAGTCTTCAGTGAAGTTCACATTACACAACACTTAAAAAAATTTTTTTTTCTTACTGTGGTAAAATACATACAAAAGTTACCATCTTAACCCTTTTTAAGTGTACAGTTCAGTCATATTAAGTACATTCATATTGTTATATGACCAACACCCTTATCTATTTCCAGAATTTTTTTCATCTTGCAAAACTGAAACTCTGTACCTATTAAACAATAACTCCCCATCTCCCCTGCCACCCCCAGTAGAATTCTACTTTCTGCCTCTATGATGTTTGATCACTCTAAGTACAGGTACCTCATATAAATAAATCATTCAGTATTTGTCTTTTTGTAACAGGCTTATTTCATTTAGCATAATGTCTTCAAGGTTCATCCAAATGTTGTAGCATGTCAGAATTTCATGCTTTTTTAAGGCTGATAATATTTCATTGTATAACGTTCACATTACTTCTTGTTATATTAAGAACTTTGGCCTTTAGCAACATGTTTCTTACATTTTGCCCACAGGAAGTGTCACCACACCTAGTTAGGACAATTTTTTCCATCTAGGATTTCAATTCACCTTTTAAAGGGAGGAAGTGAAGGCAGAACAAAGAAAGGTGTGGGAATTGGCTGAAATAGTCATTCAAATGAGTAATTTCCTGGACAGTATTCTTAGGCTAGATATGTAGAAGAGCAGGCCCCCAGAACTGAATTAAGGAGTTAGATCTGGTGGGGGTGGGGGTGGGGTACATTTACTTATTTATTTATTTATTTGGTAACAGATTTATTGAGATATAATTTATAGACCATACAATTCACTCATTTCAAGGGCACACTTCATTGACTTTTAGTATATTCACAGAGTTGTGCAAATATCACCACAACCTTAGAAAATTTTCCTCGTCCCTGAAAGAAATCCTGTAGCAAGTTGCCATCACCCTCAGGTCCCTCCTCAGCCTTATGCAACCACTAATGTGGGCCAGTCTCTGACTCTCCTCTCCCTACCAGGAACTGAAGAGACCGTGCCAGTACCTTTCCCCATGATCAGTTTCCAAGGAAGCAAAGCTTTCATGCATCTGACCTCAAGGGTCGGTGGGACTCTGGGCGAGTCCTGAGGGATGGGAGAGATGCCTGGAATTGACTCCCATCACTCTTTATCTACTCACCACTATTTCTCACCCAGGTTTCTCCCTAAAGCAATGCCTTAGGGGGAGCTATTTCCCTGAGTACACAGCGACACTGACATATTAATCAAATCTTTCTGCGCAGAGGTGGTGGCAATCCTCCAACAACAGGAAGTTGGAGTTCCTTCCCCATTCTGGGTTGAACAACCAAATTTTCTTGGCTCTTAGAGTCTCTCCTCCCCCCCACTTCTTTTTAAAACTTGACTCTGTCCCTGACTCTTTGCTATCCCATTGCTCAATATCTTCCACCACATCCTCCTCCTCATGACTCTAACACTTATGTAATTTAAGGATTCGGTGGCAGGAGACAATGGGCAAAAGATTTCTTCCTTTGTAGTGTAGGGGGTAGGGGACTGGTTGTAAAACTAATCTCCACTAGAGGGAGACTTAGTCTTAAGAAAGAAAACTGGTTATGAAATTTGTGACGTTTAGTAGTAGAGGTATTAACTCATTTATATAGCTGTTTAGTATAGCTGTTTAGGTATTAACTCATTTATATAGCTGTTGTATTTAGCCAATTATCTCTGTAAAAAGAAAACTGTTGTGAAAATAATGAGAATTCATTTGTTTTTTATTTTAGGAATTACCTTTTTTTAATCTTAATTTTATAATTATATTATAATTATAATTTTATAATTATATTTATAATTATAAATATAATATAATTATAATTTTATAATTATATTTACATGGTTCTAAAATCAACTCTGCAAAACAAGGTATATTCAAAGAAGTTTATCTTCTACCCCTATCTTTTCTGCATTATTTCTCCTCTCTACCTAAAGGTAATCACTAATCATACCACTTATTTTTCCATCATTTTTCTATTAGAAACACATATAATTTATATCTCCTTTTTAATATAAACAGTAGCACACTATTCACATGTCCTACACCTTGCTTTATTCACTTTAAAGTATTTCCTGGAGATCATTCCACAGCAGCATCTTCCTCACTGCTTTTCACAGCTGTGTAGTACTCCACTGTGTGGAGATACCATATTACCGACCGTTGAGTTGTTTCCAGTCTGTAGCTATTACAAATAATGCTGCATATAATAGTTGACACTTTTCATATTTTTGCTAGAGTATCTTTGGGATAGATTTCTAAAAATGGAATTGCTTAATCAAAAGGCATTGATAACTGTGCTAGCTAGATACTGCCAAAGTCTCCATCGTGGAGGTTGTACCATTTTACATTTCCATACTCAACATATTAGAATGCCTGTTTCCTCATAGACTGACCAACAGAGTACATTATCAAACTTTTAGATTTATGCAGTCTCATGGGTAAAATGTGGTATCTCCATGCAGTTTTAATTTCAATATTTCTAAAATTATGAGCAATACTGAACAATTTTCATATGGTTAACAGCAATTTGTATGTCTTTCTCTGTGACATGCCCCATTATAACCAGTTTTCTATAGGGTTATTAGTCTTTTTCTTCTGTATTTTTAGAAGTTTTGTTGTTGTCTGTTTTAACATTTATTTCTTTCTTTATTTATTTATTTTGGCTGTGCCGGGTCTTAGTTGTGGCACGCAGGATCTTCGTTGCAGTGTTTGGGCTTCTTAGTTCTGGCATGTGGACTCTTAGTTGTGGCATGTGGGATCTAGTTGCCTGACCAGGGATCGAACCTGGGCCCCCTGCATTGGGAGCGTGGAGTCTTACCTACTGGACCACCAGGGAAGTCCCTGTTGTTTTTATCAAGGATGCTAACTCTTTGCCTGTGGTATAACTTTTTCCCCCAGTTGTCTTTTTACTTTTTGGTGGTGGTGTTATGTATTAAAATTTATCAATGCATCTGTGGAGATGAGCATTTTTTTACCTTGGATCAATTAATATGATAAACTATATTAATGTACTTCCTTTGACTCTCCATCTTTGCATCCATAGAGTATTATCCACTTGGTCATGATACAATTTTCTTAACATACTATTGGATTCTGCTTACTAATATTTTATATAAGATTTTTGTATCAATATTAATAAGTGAAGTTGATCTAGAGTGCTTTTTGTTTAGTCTTTGTCATGGTTCCAAAATTCAAGTTTGGGAATCAACGTTACACCCACTTCATAAAGTGAATTTGCGAATTTTCCTTCTTTTGCCATGCTCTAAAATAGCTTAGAAAGTTAAGGATTTATTTTTTAAAATTTGATAATATATTCTATGAAACTATCTGGATCTGTTTTGTTTTGTGGGGTAACTCTAACCATTTTCTCTAATTCTTTTATATTAAATGATATGTTTTTACTCTGTCTCCACAGGGGTCAATTCTGTTAAATTGGGGTTTTATACAACATTATACATTTAATGTAGATTTTCAAACATATTTACATAGAATAGATAAAAATTTTTCTTTTCTGTGTCTCTTTCTTTCTAACATTATCTATTTGTACTGTCTTCCCCGCCCCCCTTTATTTTGAGTAGTTTAGTTAAGAAGTTATCAATTTAATTTTTTCAAAGAAACAGTTTTGGATTTATTTATTTTAAAAGAGAATTTTAATTTCCAGTTTTAAAAGTTCTACTTTTTGTTGTTGTAGTTTTCAAACCCATTAACACTGCCTTTCTTTTACTAATTTCTTTCCTTTCCTGACATTGGTTTGCCTTTTTTTTTATTTAAAAAAAACACTTTATTATGAAAATTTTCAAACATACATAAAAGTTGAATAGTGTAAATGAATTTGTATATATCCCTGTCCAGATTGAATATTTATCAATATATTGCCACAGTTGCTTCATCTATCCTTTTAAGAAAAATTTTCCTGAAGTACTTTAAAGCAAACCTCAGACATCACAATCCTAAACTCTTCACGGTACATCTCTAAAAATAAGATCATTATCCACCTGTATCATCCATCATTATCAGTACCATCCAATAGCCACTCCACATTCAGATTTCTCTAAATGTCTTTAATTTAATTAGAATTTAATTAATTTAATTAGAATCAGGATCCAGCAATATTCATACTGTGGTTAGTTCTTATATCTCTTTTAATTAAAAACAGTCCTCCTTTTTTTCCCCATGTCATTGTCTTGCTGAAGATACAATCATTTCTCTGTTATTTTCTAGTTCCTTCCTTTGGCCATGTTCAGTTTGATATGACTGATGTCTCTTTTTTTTTTTTTTTTTTACATCTTTATTGGAGGATAATTGCTTTACAATGGTGTGTTAGTTTGCCTTGTTCTTTTTTGCCTTGTTTTTTTTTGCCTTGTTCTTTTTTCTCCCTAGTTTTTTGAGTCATAATGTTCATTTATATTTGCTTTTTAACTTCTATTCATTTAATATTAAATCTCTGATAGCTGTTTTAACTATTTCCCATAGATTCTTATTTTCATTATTAACATTTTCGATTGGTTTTGCATTTCTCCTTTGACCCAGAAGTGGTTAACAGCAAGTTTTTAAATTTCCCATTTGGAAATTCAAATTGGAATTTATTGAGATTTTTTCTGTGGCCTAAGTTGTGAATGTGCCACATTTTTGTGATATTTGTGAATCCTATGCATTTGGGGGGGAGGAAAGCCATATTCTCTATTATCAAGGTTCAGAGTTTAATATATATTAAATCTATCTTATTTATTATGTTGTTTAGGTTGTCTGTATCTGTACTAATTTCTTGTTCACTTTATCTCTCTAGATCTGATTTGTTAAAGTCTCCTATTATTAATGTGCTTCTATTTCTTCCATATTAAGTGTAATTCTTTCTCTTTTTTTAATCGTGGTAAAAATTTCTTTATCTCGAATCCTGCAGCCTGTGGAACAAAAACCACATTCACAGAAAGATAAACAAGATGAAAAAGCAGAGAGGGCTGTGTACCAGATGAAGGAACAAGATAAAACCCCAGAAAAACAACTAAATGAAGTGGAGATAGGCAACCTTCAAGAAAAAGAATTCAGAATAATGATAGTGAGGATGATCCAGGACCTTGGAAAAAGAATGGAGGCAAAGATAGAGAAGATGCAAGAAATGTTTAACAAAGACCTAGAAGAATTAAAGAACAAACAGACAAAAATGAACAATACAATAACTGAAATGAAAAATACACTAGAAGTAATCGATAGCAGAATAACTGAGGCAGAAGAACGGATAAGTGACCTGGAAGACAGAACGGTGGAATTCACTGCTGTGGAACAGAATAAAGAAAAAAGAATGAAAAGAAATGAAGACAGCCTAAGAGACCTCTGGGACAACATTAAACACAACAACATTCACATTATGGGCTCCCAGAAGGAGAAGAGAGAGAAAAAGTACCCGAGAAAATATTTGAAGAGATTATAGTCAAAAACTTCCCTAACATGAGAAAGGAAATAGCCACCCAAGTTCAGGAAGCACAGAGAGTCCCATACAGGCTAAACCAAAGGAGAAACATGCTGAGACACATAGTAATCAAAATGGCAAAAATTAAAGACAAAGAAAAAATATTGAATGCAGTGAGGAAAAAACGACAAATAACATACAAGTGAACTCCCATAAGGTTAACAGCTGATTTCTCAGCAGAAACTCTACAAGCCAGAAGGGAGTGGCATGATATATTTAAAGTGATGAAAGGGAAGAACCTACAACCAAGATTACTCTGCCCAGCAAGGATCTCATTCAGATTCGATGGAGAAATCAAAAGCTTTACAGACAAGCAAAAACTCAGAGAATTCAGCACCACCAAATCAGCTCTACAACAAATGCTAAAGGAACTCTTCTAAGTGGGAAACACAAGAGAAGAAAAGGGCCTACAAAAACAAACCCATAACAATTAAGAAAATGGTAATAGTAACATACATATCGATAATTACCTTAAACATGAATGGATTAAATGCTCCAACCAAAAGACACAGGCTCACTGAATGCATACAAAAACAAGACCCATATATATGCTGTCTACAAGAGACCCACTTCAAACTTAGGGACACACACAGACTGAAAGTGAGGGGATGGAAAAAGATATTCCATGCAAATGGAAATCAAAAGAAAGCTGGAGTAGCAATACTCACAGCAGATAAAATAGGCTTTAAAATAAAGAATGTTACAAGAGACAAGAAAGGACACTACATAATGATCAAGGGATCAATCCAAGAAGAAGATATAACAATTATAAATATATATGCACCCAACATAGGAGCACCGCAAAACATAAGGCAACTGCTAACAGCTATAAAAGAGGAAATCGACAATAACACAATAATAGTGGGAGACTTTAACACCTCACTTACACTAATGGGCAAATCATCCAAACAGAAAATTATAAAGGAAACACAAGCTTTAAATGACACAATAGACCAGATAGAGTTAATTGATACTTATAGGACATTCCATCCAAAAACAGCAGATTACACTTTCTTCTCAAGTGCGCACGGAACATTCTCCAGGATGGATCATATCTTGGGTCACAAATCAAGTCTCAGTAAATTTAAGAAAACTGAAATCATATCAAGCATCTTTTCTCACCACAATGCTATAAGATTAGAAATCAATTACAGGGAAAAGACTGTAAAAAACACAAACACATGGAGGCTAAACAATACGTTACTAAATAACCAAGAGATGACTGAAGAAATCAGAGGAAATTAAAAAATACCTAGAGACAAATGACAACGAAAACATGACGATCCAAAACCTATGGGATGCAGCAAAAGCAGTTCCAAGAGGGAAGTTTATAGCAATACAAGCCTACCTCAAGAAACAAGAAAAGTCTCAAATAAACAATCTAACCTTACACCTAAAGGGACTAGAGAAAGAAGAACAAACAAAACCCAAAGTTAGCAGAAGGAAAGAAATCATAAGGATCAGAGCAAAGGGCTTCACTGGTGGCGCAGTGGTTGGGAGTCCGCCTGCCAGTGCAGGGGATGTAGGTTCGAGCCTTGGTCCGGGAGGATCACACATGCTGCGGAGCAACAAGGACTGTGCACCATGGCTGCTGGGCCTGCACTCTGGAGCCTGCAGTCCACAACTACTGAGCCTGCATGCCACAACTGCTGAAGTCTGGGAGCCTGGAGCCCGTGCTCTGCAGTTGGAGGAGCCACTACAGTGAGAAGCCCATGCACCACCACAAAGAGTGGCCCCTGCTCAGCGCAGCTAGAGAGGGCCCGCCTGCAGCAATGAAGACCTAACACAGCCATAAATAAATTAATTAATTAATTTAAAAAAAAAAAAGGTCAGAGCAGAAATAAATGAAATAGAAACAAAGAAAACCATAACAAATATCAATAAAACTAAAAGCTGGTTCTTTGAGAAAATAAACAAAATTGATAAACCATTAGCTAGACGCATCAAGAAAAAGAGGGAGAGGACTCAAATCAATAAAATTAGAAATGAAAAAGGAGAAGTTACAACAGACACTGCAGAAATTCAAAGCATCTTAAGAGACTACTACAAGCAACTCTATGCCAAAAAAATGGACAACCTGGAAGAAATGGACAAATTCTTAGAAAGGTATAACCTTCCAAGACTGAACCAGGAAGAAACAGAAAATATGAACAGATCAATCACAAGTAATGAAATTGAAACTGTGATTAAAAATCTTCCAACAAACAAAAGTCCAGGACCAGATGGATTCACAGTGAATTCTATCAAACATTTAGAGAAGAGCTAACACCCATCCTTCTCAAACTCTTCCAAAAAATTGCAGAGGAAGGAACACTCCCAAACTCATTCTATGAGGCCACCATCACCCTGATACCAAAACCAGACAAAGATACTACAAAAAAAGAAAATTACAGACCCATATCACTGATGAGCATAGATGCAAAAATCCTCAACAAAATACTAGCAAACAGAATCCAACAACATATTAAAGGATCATACACCATGATCAAGTGGGATTTATCCCAGGGATGCAAGGATTCTTCAATATATGCAAATCAATCAATGTGATACACCATATTAACAAATTGAAGGAAAAAAACATATGATCATCTCAATAGATGCATAAAAAGCTTTTGACAAAATTCAACATGTGTTTATGATAAAAACTCTCCAGAAAGTGGGCATAGAGGAAACCTACCTCAACATAATAAAGGCCATATATGACAAACCCACAGCAAACATCACTCTCAAGGGTGAAAACTGAAAGCATTTCCTCTAAGATCAGGAACAAGACAAGGATGTCCACTCTCACCACTATTATTCAACGTAGTTTTGCAAGTCCTAGCCACGGCAGTCAGAGAAGAAAAAGAAATAAAAGGATTACAAATTGGAAAAGAAGAAGTAAAACTGTCACTCTTTGCAGATGACATGATACTATACATAGAGAATCCTAAAGATGCCACCAGAAAACCACTAGGGCTAATCAGTGAATCTGGTAAAGTTGCAGGATACAAAATTAATGCACAGAAATCTCTTGCATTCCTATACACTAATGATGAAAAATCTGAAAGAAAAATTAAGGAAACACTCCCATTTACCACTGCAACAAAAAGAATAAAATACCTAGGGATAAACCTACCTAGGGAGACAAAAGACCTGTATGCAGAATACTGTAAGACACTGATGAAAGACATTAAAGATGATACAAACAGATGGAGAGATATACCATGTTCTTGGATTGGAAGAATCAATATTGTGAAAATGATTCTACTACCCAAAGCAATCTACACATTCAGTGCAATCCCTATCAAATTACCAACGGCATTTTTTACAGAACTAGAACAAAAAGTCTTAAAATTTGTATGGAAACACAAAAGACCCTGAATAGCCAAAGCAGTTTTGAGGGAAAATAAATGGAGCTGGAGCAATCAGACTCCCTGACTTCAGACTATACTACAAATCTATAGTAATCAAGACAATATGGTACTGGCACAAAAACAGAAATATAGATCAATGGAACAGGATAGAAAGCCCAGAGATAAACCCACACACTTATGGTCAACTAATCTATGACAAAGGAGGCAAGGATATACAATGGAGAAAAGACCATCTCTTCAATAAGTGGTGCTGGGAAAACTGGACAGCTACATGTAAAAGAATGAAATTAGAACATTCCCTAACACCATACACAAAAATAAACTCAAAATGGATTAGAGACCTAAATGTAAGACTGGACACTATAGAACTCTTGGAGGAAAATATAGGAAGAACACTCTGACATAAATCACAGCAAGATCTTTTCTGACCAGCCTCCTAGAGTAAAAACAAAAATAAATAAGTGAAAAAATAAAAATAAACAAGTGGGACCTAATGAAACTTAAAAGCTTTTGCACAGCAAAAGAAACTATAAACAAGATGCAAAGACAACCCTCAGAATGGGAGAAAATATTTGCAAATGAATCAACGGACAAAGGATTAATCTCCAAAATATATAAACAGCTCATGCAGCTCAATATTAAAAAACAAACAACCCAATCCAAAAATGGGCAGAAGACCTAAATAGACATTTGTCCAAAGAAGACATACAGATGGCCAAGAAGCACATGAAAAGCTGCTCAACATCACTAATTATTACAGAAATGCAAATCAAAACTACAATGAGGTATCACCTCACACCGGTTAGAATGGGCTTCATCAGAAAATCCATAAACAACAAATGCTGGAGAGGGTGTGGAGAAAAGGGAACCCTCTTGCACTGTTGGTGGGAATGTAAATTGATACAGCCACTATGGAGAATAGTATGGAGGTTCCTTAAAAAACTAAAAATAGAATTACCATATGATCCAGCAATCCCACTACTGGGCATATACCCAGAGAAAACCATAATTCAAAAAGACACATGCACCCCAATGTTCATTGCAGCACTATTTACAAAGCTAGGACACGGAAGCAACCTAAATGCCCATTGACAGACGAATGGATAGATAAGATGTGGTACAACAGAGTACTACTCACTCATAAAAAGGAACAAAATTGGGTCATGTGTAGAGACGTGGATTAATCTAGAGACTGTCATACAGAGTGAAGTAAGTCAGAAAGAGAAAAACAAATATCATATATTAACGCATATATGTGCAATCTAGAAAAATCGTACAGATGAACGGGTTTGCCGGGCAGAAATTGAGACACAGACGTAGAGAACAAACATATGGACACCAAGGGGGCAAGAGGCCAGGGGGAGGGGTTGGTGAAATGAATTGGGAGATCGGGATTGACATATATACACTGATGTTTAAAATGGATAACTAATAAGAACTTTCTGTATAAATAAATTAATTTAAAAAATTCTTTATCTCTTTTAAACCATTTTAGTCAGAATTCTACTTTCTTGGATAATTACAATTGCAACCCCTGCTTTAATTTAAGAAAATAATTCTGGTACTTTTTTAGTCATTTATTTTTAGGCTTCCTGAATCTCTTCAATTTAGATATATTTCTTTTATACAGCATAGTGTTGGAATTTGCTTTTGTAGTCAATGTGAAAATCATTTTAACAGGTGTGGTAAGCCCATTTATATATTTGTTGATTCAATCAATATTTCTGGACTTACAGCTGCCTTACTGATTTAAGTTACATATTTTTTTTATATATGTAGGTCTCTCACCATGGGATCTATTTCATATGCTTCCTCCTCTCCCCACCCAACTTTTTTTTTAACATACCTTCTGGTATTTAAAAGAGTTCGTATTTTTGTTCTAATGGTTAACTTTATCCTAATACTTTTATACAATACATAAGTTCTGTCTCTTTTTTGCTATTGTCTATATGAGCACGTGAGATGATAGAAAATACATATATTGGTCTCTGCCCCTTGTTCATGGCACAGAGCTCCTGAAACCCTTGTAAATACCTAAGTGATAAAAGCACTAGGAACATCTTTTGTGCTAACATTTGGTCTTTGACCCTGGTTACTGACACAGTGCTTGGAATTTCCTGGGTAACAGGGGTGGGTGTGTCTTTTGTTCTAATGAGGTGATTATTGGTGGGCTCCTGGATGGAAGCTAGTCACCAGAAAGACCAAGTCATGATTAGAAGCTTAGACTTCAACTCCATCCCCCATTCTCTGGAGAGGGGAGAGGGGCTAGAAATGGAATTAACGATTGATCAGGCCTATGTGATGAAGCCTCCAGAAAAATCCCAATAAGATAGGGTTTGGAGAGTGTCCAGGGAGAGTGGCAGACCCAGAGAGGACATGGGAGCTCCACGCCCCTTCCCACATACCTTCCCTAAACATCTCTTCTATCTGTATGTTCATCAGTATTCTTTATCATAGCCTCACAGATATCCTCAAGTATTTTGTTGAGTTCTGTGAGCCATTCTAGCAAATTAAGTAAACTCAAGGAGGGGGTCATGGGAACCTCTGACTTACAGCTGATTGATCAGAAGCACAAGTAACAACCTGGACATGCAATTGGCATCTGAAGGGTAGGGGGGCAGGCAGTCTTGTGGGACTGAGCCCTTAACCTGTGGGATCTGATCCTATCTCCAGGTAGATAGCATTAGAATTGAGCTAAATTATAGAACACCCAGCTGGTGTCATGGAATTACTTGATGTGTGGAAAAACCCCTTGTCTGGTGTCAGAAGTGTTGTTAATGAGATAGTAGTGTGAGAGTAAAGGAGAAACACAGGAGGACTGGAGTTTTTCCTAATATAGAGCAACACTGAAACTATCTAGGAATCTCTTAATCAGTCACTCCCCCCACCAGCCCCCATTGCTTTCCCCTAGCACCTAACTTGAGGCAAATCCTTTATTTTTAGTTAACATCTGTATATGATAATCAGGGCTTATTCTATTGATACTTCTCACATACTACCTAATCTACCTCACATATCTAATCTCTCATTGTTATCTGTACTATATTTACAGGGTTGCCAAGAAATCTGGAAACATAAATGAATACATACTAATGGTTTGTTGGTATTATATTTCAATACAGAACAAAATAGTATCTTTTCCCAGACTTTATGGCCACTGTGTATATCGTCAAAGCACATAGCTATCACATAACTACACTCTTTCCATTAGAACCATCGTTTATTCTTGGTTATTCAAGTAAACATAAATTTAATTCTCTCCACTAGTGAGAGATACTGATGTCTCCTCAGTCACTGTGGTCGTCTACAGCTTGTTCTCTAGATTCCTCAGGAAGTGTTCTTATCAACAATATTCTTTTATGGGGTATGGGAGGGGAGACATAATAGCAGTCTCCAATAGAGGGAGCCTTAGGTTCCTCCAAGGAAAGAAAATAGGATAAAAAATTTGTAATATATAGAGAAATTTTGAAATAGTGTCTATATATGCAGCCATCCATTTCTTCAGTGCTTACTGTGTACAGAACTGTCTTCGGTTCCTATAAAGGAATATAGAAAACAGGGGGGTGTAAATAGTTCAAAGTTGGTCCAGTAGCTTGGTTGGATAAGATCCTGTTAACTCAGGAAAACAGGCAAAAGCCAGGTCTCCAATCCAAGACCCACTACCACCTGCCCCAGTGAACTAGCATGCAGGGTACTTTGGAACTATCTGGAAGAAAACGTGGAGAGCTGTTGGTCAAACTATGTAATAGATGAGATGCTCAAGTTTTTACTAATGAGGTTACTAATGATTTTTCTGGTTTTAAAATTGCCATGGGGGGGAATTCTCTGGCGGTCAAGGGGTTAGGACTCTGCGCTTTCACTGCCGAGGGCCTGGGTTCATTCCCTGGTTGGGGAACTAAGATCCTGTAAGCTGCATGGTGAAAAAGAAAAAAAAAATTGCCATGGGAAGAAAAATACATTGAAAGTTCAGGTTGCTAACTTTTGGCTATTATAAATTAGAAATCACTAAATGGGGTAGTTTACCTAACAATGCAGATTTTTGAGGGAGAAGTTGTTGTGAATCTCTTTAATGTCTGGGAAGAGATGTGGGATAAAAGCAAACTTGGAGATCTCATCAATCTATCAAGGCTTCAAGTTCTGCCAGAGAACTCTTGATATGTGGCTGGAGGGGATATAACCTCTAGAAGGCAATATGGCAGTATCTATCAAACTGCACATATCCTTTGACTTCACAATTTCATTTCTATAAATTTGTCTTACAAATATACTCACACAATGCAAAACAACACATGCAGAAGGTTATCCATTGCTGCACTGTGACAGCAAAAGTTTAAAAACAAACTAAATGTTCAACAATAGGGAACTGATTATAATACATCATTAATGTATACTATGCAGCTATAAAAAAAGCAAGGAAGCTCTTTATGCACTAATATTTAATGATATTCAAAATATATTTTTTAATCTTAAAATGAAAGTAGTATGTTATGCTACAATTTGTGTAAAATGTAATGGTGATGAATAAAATATATATTTCTATTTATTATATCTATTCTTGAATATGCACAAAACCTTGGAAAACTACAGAAAAAACTGATAACTGAATGTGGGAAAGTTATTACCTATTTTTTAAAAGAAGATCCACTGGTTCAAAGCAAAAGCTTTACCTTCTATGGTCTCTTTCCACTTAAACTGACCAGCATTCTTTTTGTTCTTCCCATTCCCTCCTATTGTATTAGTAAGACTCTTACTAGGTTGCAAGAAAGGTACAAGTCCAAGTAATCTCAGGATGGTGGCTGTCAATGAGGAAGCAATCATACTGGCTGACTTGCAGAGAAATAAGAACAAGGCATTGCAGAGAACAATGAGATGGAGAAAAAAAAAATCCCTCTTCTTGATCATGTTCTGTCTTCCAGATTCTAGTACCCTTTAAGGCCCAAACTATACTTCCTACTTTTGGAATCTGTTATAAATATCCCATAACTTTATAATAAATTCCCCCCCTTTCTGTTTCAGGTAACCTGAATAGGTACTTCTTTTTACTGGGCAGTCTCGAGCTAATACTAATGCTAAAATTATTGAACACTCACTATGCATCACGTACCCTACTAGGCATGTTACATATGTTTAACTCTCAAAACTCAGATTATCCTCGTTTCACACCATAAGGGTTCTCAGACCCAGAAAGACCAAGTAACTTGTCCAAGGTCACACATTTAGGCAGAACCAGAATTTAATCCAGGCAATCTGACTCCAGTGCTCAGGTTGGTAGTTGCCCTCAATTAGGTAGTTTATACACTTCCTATAGACACAAAGTAAACTTGTAGTCCAATGGCAGATGATCTCAACCCAAATAAAAGATTTCCTAATGGTCTAATTTCAGGCATCAGAGAACTGAATCAAATGATGAAAATATCGTGAGGCATATTTTTTGAGTGGGGCCTTTATGAGCCCTTCCAACTTTGAAAGAGTTAAATCTGGTTCGATGAAAGAACAACAGCTGTACCTAAAGTCAACCAGTCAATCTGAAGAAAGGCTAATATTCAATACAATTTTGTTAGAAGATCGAAATTGCCTGTTACTATTTATATCACAATTTCCTAGTGTCTGTGAAATTCTAATTGGAGAATTCACACAGGACCCAGCCAGGATTGAACCATGGATTTTAAAGACACAAATAACCTAAAATGGTCACCTCTCCCTGCAGAACAATGGGTTAGAGGATCCAGAAACAGACCCAAATATATTAGGGAATACAATAAAGGTGGCAATTCAAATCAGTAGGGAAAAGATGGCTTATTCAATAAATGATGCGAAGACAACTAGTTAGGTATCTGGAGATTGACTTCAGTTTAGTCACCAAAATAAATTCCAACAGAATAAAAATTTATATATAAAAACTGAAACCAGGGGTGAATTATTTTTTAAATATTGGAATTTACAAAAAGCCTTCAAAGTATAAGATCCAGAAGTACAGAAAAAAAGGGTGATAAGTTTGACTACATAAATTTAAATGACAAACTGAGGGAAAATGTTTGCAACATAACTGACAAAAGGGCTGATTTCCTTAATACATAAAGTTCAAATAGATTAATAAAAGTGATCAACAGCTCAATAACAAATGGCAAAAAACATGAAAGGCTATTTTCAGGGGGAAAAAAAAAGAAAGAAAACATAAAGAAAAAACCTTGTAATTAAAGAAAGTTTAAAACAAGGATACACCATGTTTCACCTACAGCTTAAGAAGCAATACAGTGTAATGGTTAAAACTGATCACTCAAAAAAAAAAAAAAAACTGATCACTCTAGAGTCAGAATACTTGGGATTAAATCCTGGTTCTACTCCTTACTGTGCATGCCCCAGTTTCCTAGGCTGGGGTTCTTGTGAGAATCAAATGAGAAAATATAATAAAAAGCAATTAGGACTGCGCCTGGCATATAGTAACTACATTAGTTTTTATTATTAGATTGACAAAAACAGGAAAAACATTGGTAAGGGAGTGGAGAACTAAGCACTCTCATACACCGTTGGCAGATGTATAAACTGGTACAATGTCTTTGAGTGGCAATTTGACACTGTCTACTAATGTTCTAAATTCATAAACCCTTTGACTTTACACTTCACTTTTAGAAATTTATCCTACTAATCACATATGGTCCTAAAGATATATACACATATTTCTCTCTATATATCTTTATATTCATAAAGATATATATGTAGATATAGATTTTCATTGCAGCAATGTATGTAACAGCAAAAGTCTGGAAATAACCTCAATGGTCATCCAAATGAGACTAAATAAATACATGATGGTACACCCTAAAATGAAATAATATACTATCATGAAAAAAAAAATCCCCAAGACAGTCAAAAAAGCAAATCACAAAACAGTGTGAACGGCTTGCTCCCATTAATCTTAGAATGTATAGAGTATTTCTGGAAGGAGACACAAGAAAATAATAAGAGTAGTTGCCTCTGAGGAGCAAGACTGGGAGTTGAAGTCAAATGGAGATTTGCTTTTCAGTAAATATCTTTCCGTAAACGTGAAATTTTTTTCCGTGTATACTTTTTTCAATTAAACAAAAACTAATTAAAAAAAATAAAATTGAAGCCATCATATAACATTACATCTCTATCAGAAAAGCATACCAGCTAAAGACAGAAGTTCCAAGAGATATGATGCTTGCTTAAATATCACTGTGGCTTTAGGAACCAAAATGTTATCACTCTAGAGACTAATGAGAACCACAGGGACTAAGCACATGAGTCCCCTTTCCAGACCTCACATAAGCACATCTGTTAACTGCCAGAGTCTGTAAAACAAGAGCTGGTTTTTACCTCCATCTCTAGAAGTGTAGGAGTGTTCTTGTACTTGGTGTGTTGGCTGGGATGAGGACTTTGGAAGAAGGAAGGGAGAAGGGATTGACAATCATCCATTAAAATGCTCTCCTGGTTCTCAATGATCTATTTCTTTGGACAACTTATTTCTTAGTTTTTTCCTTTCATTTTAATGCCTTATGTATAAACTTTATAATTCAGAAAACACAATTCCACTTTCTCCCTAACAACCCAGTAGATGGTTCTGATAATACCATTTTAGATTAGTCTCAGAGAGGTTTCCTAGTCCAACAAATATTAGGTTTGTGTCATAGCACCACCACTTAATTTTCTAAATCTGATGTTTTCCACACTACAGCTTTCTTTCATCATCCCTGCTCAATCTCCTGGCACCAGCTCCTGATTCCACCTCATCCCAGCCAACATCAAGCACCTTTGTTTTTAGGCTCTGTGATTCTAGAGAGTGATGGAAGAGACAGGAGTCATTTAAGGACTAAGGATATGTTTTTCTTTCTGGGGACAAATCTGAATCAGCTGCTTTTAAAAACATCATTCCTGGATTTCCCTAGTGGCGCAGTGGTTAAGAATCCGCCTGCCAATGCAGGGGACACGGGTTCGAGCCCTGGTTCTGGGAAGATCCCACATGCCACAGAGCAAGTAAGCCCGTGCGCCACAACTACTGAGCCTGCGCTCTAAGAGAGCCCGTGAGCCACAACTACTAAATCCCACACGCCTAGAGCCCATGCTCTGCAACAAGAGAAGCCATCACAGTGAGAAGCCCGCACACCACAACGAAGAGTAGCCCCCGCTCGCCGCAACTAGAGAAAGCCCGCACACAGCAACAAAGACCCAATGCAGCCAAAATTAATAAATAAATTTATTTTTAAAATAAATAAATAAATAAATAAAAACATCATTCCTTTGTTATTCTGAGAAAATGAAGTAGTGGACCCCGTAAACAGGGTCTTGGCAGTACTGAGTACCTACCATGGTATGACATTATCTACTTTATTCACCTCACCTCATTTACCCTGTAGTTGTTCTATTATTTCCACAATACAAATGACTATAGAAATTCAGTGAAGGAACATCAGTTATTTAACGCCATACAGCTATGTTCCTGTGTTTAGTAAGGACTCAGACCCCAGTGTCTGGCTCTAAAGTCTATGATACATTACACCACACTGCCCAATGAACACAGCTCTTGGGGCTCCATGGTTTGTTATGGTGGTTAAAGACCCCAGTCAAAGACAACCTGGAAGTTCTTAAGCAGGGGAAGTTATGCTAGAAAAAAGTCTGGGCCACTATTCAACCAATTTTCTCACATTTATTTACTCTGTCCCTCACATCTCTAAAATGAAAATGAACCTAAGTTTCAAGGGGAAAGATCGGGGGCACTGTCAGCCAAGAAAGTGATTAACAAGAAGGAAAAGGCAGCCCCTGCTAATTGGGAGGTAGTGGAGAAGGTCTGCCTTCTTGCAGTTGCCAGGCAACACAGGTAAACAGAGGAAGTGGCAGGATCATGGCCACTAACTACAGCGCCAACCAAGTAAGTACTCTTTTCCATTTCTTTCTGTAACGTTAAATTTTGCCTTCCAGATTCCACCTTTGGTCTGACCCCTCCCGTAGGATTCTGATGACTGAATATATAGCTGAGAGTGGGTTGAGACAATATTTTTTTACCTCCTCAGCTCCTCAGGGGAGGGAGGGCCCAAGGACAAGAAATAGGTATCTCTGGGTTAAGTCTGTAGGCCCTAACCCAGAGGTCAGCAAACTTTTTCTGAAAAGGGCCAGAGAGTAAATATTTTAGGCTTTGTGAGTCGAGTGACAAAATCAGAGATATTATATAGGTATGAGAGAAAACACTTTTCCATAAAATTTTGACAAAATTCAAAATACAATAACTGAGTGCAATTTTTTGTAATGTTAATGAAAAGCATGAAATTCTTATAGGATGAGAAAATATTTCGGTTAATTGGGGTACAAAGTTAGTGTTCCCCTTTATCAAATCAAGTGCAAATGTTCATCTATAAAAACAATTCTTAGCTTTCTCAGGCCATCCCAAAACAGACAGGAGGATGGATTTGGCCCAGGCCAGAGTTTGCTGACCGCTGGTCTAGACCAGCACTGCAATAAAAAGATAATGTGAGTCACAAATGTAACTTTAAATTTTCTAGTAGCTACATGAAAAAAATTAAAAAGAAATAAAGTAAATTTTAATAATTTAGCCCCAAATATTATTTCCAACACTTAATCAATATTTTAAGTTATAATCAGATGTTTCATTCGTTTTTGTACTAAGTCTTCAAAATCCATTGTATTTTATATAGTTGACCCTTGAACAAGGCAGGGATTAGGGTACAGATTCCCACACAGTTGAAAATCTACAAATAACTTTAGAGTCGGCCCTCCATAACCAGGGTTCCACATCCACAGATTCAACCAACTATTGATCATGTAGTACTGTAATACATATTTATTGAAAAGTACATATTTATTTATTGTAAGTTAACGTGCACAGTTCAAACCCATGTTGTTCAAGGGTCAACTGTACTTACAAAGCACCTCAATTTGGACTAGTCACATTTCCAATGCTCAACAGCCACATGGGGCTAGTGGCTCCATGTTGGACAGCACACAGATGAAACAAATCACATCCTCTCTAAAGCAAGTTAAAGCTTACTTAGCATGGTTGTTCACGCTTTTGGTCTTCAAATCTGAAAAACTGTGCCTAGCTATCATTTCCTGGGCTTGGGGCCTTTGAGTCTCATAGGGCTTCTCATCTTTTTCTCCACAGTATGAAAAAGCTTTCTCACCCAAGTATCTGCAGAACTGGTCTCTCGCCAAGCCAACAAAAGAGGTATTCCACATTCAGCACACCACAATGCCAGTTTCTGGTTCTTTATGTCACACTCTATGTAATTCACTGGTACCTAACTTCTTTCAGCCTTCTTGGAATTCCCATATCCTCCTCCCCCTCAATCCTTAATTAAAGCCCTTCAGATACTTTCTTCCACTTTTCCACTCCATGTTCACAAGCACTTCTGTCCCCACCTCTACCCCAGAGGATTTCTTCCCATGAAGGCTACACTCAGATTATCGCCAATGATCGTGGCCATCTGTTGCCTTCAGTGCCCCGTTCCAAGGTGAGATACTCATCTCCATTCTCATCTTGAAAGGTAAAGAACTGAGGCACAGAACTGGAGTAAGGGGGCAGGGAGACTTGCAATCTCCTGCAGCTACTATTTGGAAAATTAAGGTGCAATCTAATTCACATTGTAACACGAGTGCCCCCAAACTTCCAGCCAGCTTATCCAACAGAACAGGGTCGTGTTTAACACCCAGAATTCCTTAAGCGGATGAATCATCTGTATAAAATGAACACCTTCAGGTGATAACATTTATGCAGTGGGTACGCTGCCAAACTTAACCTAAGGATGTGGAATTTAAGCCAGCAGAGACAAGCGGATGAAAAAATTAGGGTAGCCTAAATGAGAGAGGGGGAAAAGGAAGAGTGGGGAAATTATGCTTTCATTCTTGTTTCATGACGATGCATTCCCAAAGGTAAAGGATGGAAATAAGACAAACAGCCCACCAATAGGTCAGTTACTGGGAGTGAGAAGCCCTGTTGAGGAATCCCATTTTTCCTTTTAGGCAAGTCCTTGGGGTTCCTTCATGGGCACCTGGCAAATGCCTCTGAAGATACCCCCTGCTCGGGTGACCCTGACCTCCCGTACAGCTGCTGGTGCTGCCTCCCTTACCAAATGGATACAGAAATATCCTGATTTACTCAAGGCCTCCAATGGGCTACATCCTGAAATCTTAGGCAAGGTATCTGTTCCTCCCATCTAACCTCAGTCCTGTTGTCTTCACTTCTTTTCAACCTCAAAAATGCCTAATGTTATACTACCACAATCCCAGCAGGGGGAACCTCTAACCAATTCTGTCTTACCCTATCCAGTCCTTAAACAACCTCTGAGGCCTGAAGGGATAAGCTAAGGGCATCTTATCCACACCCTCCCATTCACACCCCGTCCACACAGTACAGCATGAGCTGATCTCAAGGGGAAGTTAACAGTATCAAATTTAACTCTTCTTATTTGAAACCTGACCTTTTGTTCATGGAATGGGGAGAAAGGGATCTAGAATTCTGAGATGGATTGGGAATGATCTAGGCCTAACCTGAAACATAACTGTCTCTTCTATTCCACCCCTGACAGCCCCATGATCCAGACAGTCAGAAGAAACCTGGGGAGTCTATCACAAAGACTGTACGGCAAGCAGCACCAAGTGCAACCATAATCCCAAGCTCCCCAGCATCAAATCTCAATTCCCCAGATCAGCTCCAAAGGTCACACCCCTCTGAAGTTCACACTCCAGGTCCCCAAAGCCCACCCAACTCTCCAAAGAGTCCACCTGGAAGCCCATGTATGCTAGAACACTGTGCAGGTCCTAATTTAGCTGAGGTCCAGAAATGCAAACCTGGAACTCCATAAGGGACTAAGGGACCACACTGAGAAAACCTGTCTAGAGATTGAGTTATGTAAGCAAGAGCTCCCAGTCAGGGAAATTATGGATGGGAATAAAGGCAAATTTGGAAAATAAACATTGTTTGTTGACTCTTTTACTGATTTGGATTTTTCCCTCCTGCTATGTCTGCCTCTTTTAACCCATAACTAGGAGAAGGGTTGGAGGAAATAGAGCAGGGAAAAGAACATGACAGTAGCTTGGGGGTAGAACACATTTTTACAAGGATTGAGTCATTTCCAGAAATGACCAGGAGGAAGCTGGTCTGAATCACAGCAAAAGAAACCTCAAATAACCAGTCTGTCACCCCTACTCGCTCACTTTTCATCCTGAGCATGAACTACAACTTCAAAGTCAGAAGTACAATCATTTAGAGTAGAGTGTGTGTGTGTGCATTTGGAGAAGGTGGGGAAGAAAAGGTACAGGAAGCCAGAGTAGAAGACACAATCCTTGTCTAACACTTCATTATCTGATGACAGAACACACAGGGAAAACAAATTAGAAAGAGTTATAAAAGCAAAACTCAAGCAAAAATACAAATACAATTTGAAAACTGAAGATAAAGAAGTGATTAGAAGACAGAGAAGAGAAATAAAGGGAGACAACAAGTAGAAATTTAGGACAGAATAACATACATGATGACCACACTGCCACTCCCCTCACCCCAATCACCTGAATAAGAAGCCACCAAAAAAGTCCCTTATCTATTTCCCAGCCTCCAATTTCTGTTTATCATTATCCCCATTCTGCATCTTCCTGGCACTGGCTGTTAAATTTAATGCCCTTGCCAAACCTTTCCCAGTTCCATTGCCCAATTGTTCCCTCATGAACACGTATGCCTAACTCCAAGGACAAGTACAGAGGACATATGTATACGCTGGAGGAAGGCTACAAAGACTTCCCAGGGCCAGTGTAGCAAAAAGGGAGAAGTGATCATCACTTAAAGCCAAAGACTACTTGGGAGCTGGGATGAAGACTGTTGAGGCAACTAAGTAAGGTCTTCCTCTCTAACTGACACCAATTACAGCCACTGTTACTTCTCTCCAACCCACAGCTTTAACTGGTTGGCTAAAAACTCAGAGTGACAGACAAGATAGACCTGTCACCCCAGAGTTTCCAAAGGCTATCAAAACAGCACTCCTGTCAAGGCAGTTAGGGACCCAAAAGCCTGGCCTACATGGATTATAAAAAGTAGCAAGTTTTCTCACTAAACTATAAATGTTTGCCAGGTTTCCAACAATCTCTCCTTTCTTACCTCTACTCTCCTTTCTCCCCAAATGGACATACTTAGTTCATATTCATAGTCCCTTGGCTGTCCCCTCCATTGTTCCACTGGATCATAATTTGCTGAACTGTACCTTAAGGCTTATAATAATCAGTTCTCAGTGGGATTTTGGAGCCTGTAATAAACAAAAAGCTCAACTTCCTCTCTTTTGCTCCTTCCTTCTCTGAGGTTTCGGCAAGATGTTAGATCCATGGCTACTTGCATTTGATTCCCTGAAAATTTTTCCAGTGGTCACTTGTAGGACAAACTGTTTCCCTCCTGAGAAAGGTCAGATTGGGGGATGTAATCGCCTGAGACCAGAGGGAGGGGGAGGAAATTGGCTCCTCCCCAACCACCACTGTCTTGGTTTCTCAAGATATCAAGGAGAGTCAAAGACAAAATAATAATTTTAATTCTGTTTCAGAAAAAGCTGTCACATGAATTTGGATTAGAAAACATGACAATAAGAGGTTTGGTTTTTCTGGAAATGCAAGGAAGAGAAATAATCCTTAATAGGTTCAGTGATAGTTTTCTGGATCTTCCTCTTGCATCAAAAGCTATATATCTTCTTCTCCCCAAAGCATGTGCTCCAAGAGCCAACTTACTCTCTTCATCTCCCTCTAGCCAGGACAGGCTAATTCCCCTCCACCCCCACCCCTCTTCTTTCAGTCACACTGTGTGGGTGTTAAAGACCCTGGGCTCTGACCAATTAACAGAATTGTCCTTTAAGCCAGCAACCCACAGGCAGTGGCAACCCAAGCCCCACTCCCAGTCCCCATGGCAGAGGCCACAGAGTGGCATTGTTTCCACTGTCTTAGGAAGAAGCCAAAAGCTGACCCTCAGCACAAATCAAGGCCTAATATGGAGAGAGAATGAGGGCTCCCAGGCCCAGAGTAGGCTGCAAGCTGGGGGCAGGAAAAGGGAGTTTTTATAGTCATTCCATCTTTAGAAATAAGGGGAAAACTGGATCCTTTTCCACTACTCTAGTTCTATAAGGTACTCTTACTGCTGAGCTCCAAGGGGATCTGCAAGCACAAAAGGGTCTAAACAAATCAAGATAACTTTGCCCTGGCTTAAGATAAGAGTAACAAACAGGAAGATGGGTCAATGCAATAACGGGTAGGAAGATGATGCTGGGAACGTCGGCTCTTCACATGGCTGCCAGCCCTACAGAGGACAACACGGTAAGAACCAAGACAATCACTCCAGACTGGTATAGCTGGGAAATCGTCAGGCCTTTTCCTAGGTCCCACATCTGTGGAAATAAGAAAAAAAAATTTTTTTTCAGCAATCAGGGTCCTGGTCACTCTCACAGCTCCTTTCTCAGAAAGGAACTCCACCTAGGAACAGGCAATTTCTCTCAGCATGATTCTAGAGAAAAGCTCTTCTCCCCTTATTCCTGACCTTCACTTTCCTCAAAACTCACAATACAGTAACGACCACCTACTTATCCCAATGATAGTAAAGGGATCCACCCTCAGCCCATAAGATCTTCCAGAATGAATAAAAACTTTCTCTCGTGACAAAAAAACTGATCAATGTTTCCCAAAGTGTGTTTCTCCAAAATCTAGTTCCTCAGGATGTTAAAAGGCATTACATGGGGGAAGAAAGTTCTGTAGTCAAATTAATTTGGTAAAAGTTTAACTACAAGACTTCTCAAACAATTTATTAATACACACTGTTAATCTCCAAAATGGGGATATAATATACATGATTTCCTAGGTATAGCCAACCACAGAATCCCCTTTGAGAAGGAACATTTGTCCATCAGAGGACTAGTTTTTTTTTTAAAAATAAATTTATTTATTTATTTTTGGCTGCATTGGGTCTTCATTGCTGCGCACAGGCTTTTCTCTAGTTGCAGCAAGTGGGGGTTTCTCTTGTTGTGGAGCATGGGCTCTAGGCACGCAGGCTTCAGTAGCTGTGGTACAAGGGCTCAGTAGTTGTAGCTCATGGGCTCTAGAGTGCAGGCTCAGTAGTTGTGGCGCTTGGGCTTAGGTGCTCTGCGGCATGTGGGATCTTCCCAGACCAGGGTTCGAACCTGTGTCTCCTGCATTGGCAGGCGGATTCTTAACCACTGTGCCACCAGGGAAGTCCAGGACTAATAATTTTTAAAAATACTCTTTGGGGTCTACAACACTATTTCTCAATTTTGTTTTGACTGTGACCCACACCCCCAACTAAGAAATACCTTTTAATTAGTATCCAGTGTGTGTGTGCGTGTGTGTGTATAAAATATATAATATATAAAAGTTCATGAAACAATAAGCAATATTTATCATTACCATGTGTGTTATATTCTATATGTTGTATTCTATTTAAATTTCTTTTTTTTGTTGGTAGCAACCCACTGTATTGATTTTCTACCCATTGAGTCAAAAAAACACAATTTAAAAAATACTGATCTAGACTCTCTTGTGCCCTAGGGACATTAATATATTGTACTCTAAAAGATCCCCTAGGGCAAAAGTAGAGTCTTCAGGTTTCACACTTTCCACATATGACTGTCTCAACACACACATATACCTATACCCTGAATGTAAAACTGAATAAATTAGGATTGCTTCAGAGAAAAATTAGAGAGCCCCCAAAATAATCAAGATAAGAAGATGCCCCACCTCAGCTGCCAAAGAGCTTCTACCTAGATAAGATTAGGAGTCAAACAGATTCCACAAAAAGCTGTTTTGCTTATAAAGGCACAGTGTTTTACCAAAAAATCGAGTCCTACTGGGTGGTGGTGATGGGGGAATATTCTCTAGCATACCAGAGACCTTGTCACTTCCTACTCTCTTAATATCAATTCCACCCTCCACTCCCCCACTAGATCTTCTGGCAAGGCAATTATCAAGCTGAGAGTGCAAGAACTATGGACTGTCACAGAGAACAGATAAAAATCCTGTCCCACACTCAGAGCCAGGACTTGCTAAAAGAACAAACAAAAGCAGATTTAAGGGATTAAGAAAAGCCTTGACTTAGTTCTGACATTTTATAAAATCTCTTCCCCTTCCCTCCCCCCATACTGAGACAAAAGCAAATATATGGCAAGTCCCTGCCTGAGCCAGGATGCCAACAAAGGAAGCTGATCAGCTGATTCCATTGGAAAGCTTTGTTCTGTGGAATAAGAAGTCATTAATGGAAATGCCGTCCCTCTCCATCCCCTCCTCCTGAGGGAAGTGAAGTCATTTTGAATCAAACTGAACACTGCCCCAGGGACCAGTTGATAGATACACTTAATTTAATAGATCATTTAGTCTCTCACTCTTCTGATTCCATTAAACTGTCTATTGGACCAGAATACAATTCAGAAAGTGCTTATCTCTAGGCTCTGATGTGGAAGTTATGAAAGGTCAAATTAAGGCAAGAGCATCCAACTGACAGAGGCTTAGGTTGAGAAATTATGGAAAACCAGAAAGAATAAAGCTGTAATTATCTTCCTGGGAAAGGAAGCAAGATTAGGGGTAGGGAGACCACAAAATATAAATCTTAAGATGCTGTAGGAGAGATTCATCTCTGACCTGGGGCAGGTTTGATTAAGCTTTAATTCCTTAATAAAGAGAAGGAGACACCAGTTTGAACTGACCCCAAGGTCATGTAGGAGGCAACATGGTCAGATTTCAGGCTCTCAAAAGATTCCTAAACTCAATATTGGGATCCTAGCACCCAGTTGCTTGTTAAAGTTGGCCCCATTCTCTCTAATAGTTCAAAACAAACAAAAAACAAAAGCAGTTAACACAATCCAACATCAAGATAATAAACGTCAGAATATTTGACTCCAGCCAAATTTGTCACTCTGTGTTGACAGGAAGTTTAGACTGAAAGCAGTAACTAGTATTTGTCTGATAAATATGCCTTCTATGCCAGATGTATGGCCTGGCTTCATGGGTCTCTTTTGGTAACATCCCTCTTGAAACTAAAAGAGTTCACTGAGACCCTGCAAGTATCTGCCAGGCCTACATCCAGTCTCAGCTACATCACCAGCTGGGCTACCTGGCAATGCACAGGGCATCTAGTTTAGCTTTCCCCAAGAGGCCCCTGAACAAAGGTCCAGCACAACTAACTTTAAGAACAGCACTAAACCCAGACCAGGAAAGAGAAAATCCTTCCAGGCTCTCCATTCCTTTCACCCAGAAAACGTACAAGTCTACAATTAACTTACCAAGTGTCGTATCCCATTCCAGGTGTGATACGTGAGAGGGAAGACGAGTGCAAATTTGGCTGTGTGGATCAGCGCTGGCCCCAAATACAGGGACTTTACAAGTTCCAAATGAGACTCAAAGCTCCCAGGGACCAAGAGGGCTGACAAGCCAAAAAGAGAGACCCCTGCGGAGAAACAAAGTAAGCCCGTCACAGCTACACACCAGCTACAACCAATGTAACACATAAAACTGGGTTCTATGACAGCCCCTAGGACTTCACACAATTCTAAACCATTTTAAAATGGGGAAGATTTAAACTAATGTTCACATTCTCAGTGGAAGATACGTTACTTGGAATCTGACCCTAATCTCTTAAATTTGCCATATTGCTACTTCTTTCAACATCTCTCTATAAAAACTTCACCCATCATTTTAGAAGGCACCTCTGGCTACATCTATATCATCATCTCAGTAAGAAAAAATAAGAACAGTACATTCAATCCAAGGAAAAGAATGAGAAAAAAATTTACATCTCTACCATACAAAAATTTAACTCAATATGGATCAGAGACCTAAATGTAAGAACTAAAACCATAAAACCAAGAAAACACAGGAGTAAATCTTTATGACCTTGGATTAGCAGTGGTTTCTTAGATATGACAGCAAACCAGAAGCAACAAAATAATAAATTGGACTTCATCAAAATTAAAAACTTTTGGGTGCCGTCCATTTCTCCATCAGTCTGGAAGAATGCTGGTGCTGAGAATAACTACCATGGCTTGCAGCTCTTTGATGAAACCTCAGATGCGTCAGAATTTTATAGCATTCATAGGAGAAGCAAAGGCTGAAGGAAGACATGCTGTTCACACCCTAGGATGAGGCAGCCACGTCAGAGTCTGGTCTCCTAGAGGTTAGTGTTGCTGAGTGGCTATTCCTAGGACTCAGTTAGTAGACTGCTGTCACACTTGGTGCACAGATCAAAGCTGAGCCTGGTATCTGAGGCATATGTGTGGCTGTCGAGGTTTCGGAACTTCAGGTTTGCACTGAAATTCAGAGGATAGTGGGGAGCTCCTGTGATCGTCTAGCTTCCTATCTACCCAGGCTGTCAAAGATCCTTGAACGCTCTTGGGTCATATCTTCCTCCCAAACCTTCTCAAACTATCTCAGTTCCATGGTACCTCAGTGTTTTCAGGAATTTTTTTCATGATGCCCCCAAGCCAAAAGAAAAACCTAACAGTTCTGTTTATTAAGTAGTTAGATTCAAACAACTCAAATATTTATGTCCTAACAATTTAGTAGCTATGTGAAAAAAATTATCCTTGTAAATGGAAAGAAAAAACTTTTATTCCTAAATAACCAGAGTTACTTGCTAATATGTTGTACATCTCAAACCTCAGAAATTAAATTGGACATTGCCATGCTCATTTCCTGTTCCACACTGACATTCACACAAGTCGGATTAGAGAATCAGACCTTCAGTGAGAGACCAGGCAAACCTAGTGCTCAGGCAGTCAGCTTTGTTTCTAGAAAAGCCAAAGGACTTACAGATTTATAAAGTAATTAACGGAACTCTGAAATTACTGTTTTATTCTCTTGGGCTTTCTGTGAGATGGGACATGAATTATTGATTCTCAAATGTGATATGTCATATGTTAGGAATCCCAGTCATTCCAGACAGAGGCAGTGTAGAGAGAGTGAAAAGTGCACAAACTTTGGTTAAGACAGATCTGAGTTCAGTTCTGTCACTAACTAGCTACTATATCATCACTTCCTTCTCTGCTTATAATAATGCCTAGTTAGGACTGTGAGAATTAAATTAAATACATATATATAAAGTTCCTAATACAGGCCTGGTAGTGATTATTATTTACATTAATAGTTGGAATATTTAATCTTTTACCTCTCAGAAAATGTCTGATCATTTGTAGCTAAAAATCTCATTCTCAGCCCTTCCTACTCCATGTCTTAGTCCCTGAATTGTCAAGAGGGGATGACCTGGAAAAACTGATTGTCACCAGAAGAGAAAATGCTTCTCAAAAATGCTTTGTTTTCCCTCAATGCATGAATACTCCTGCCCGCCTCGTGCCCCCCCCGACACAAGGCTGCAGGGAAGCAGACAGGCAGAATATATGATGAGATTAGTTTGACAACACTTTAGTTAGGACAGCAATCAGGTACTGCCAACCTGAGTTTTAATCATCATTTGGACAGGTCCACCAAGTCCCTTTTAGATGTTTTCATTTTCTTTGGCAGTGACATCTGCAGAGGCTTGCTGGGAAGAAGTGTCTGAAAGAACTTATGATGGCTTCTGGAAGTGGCAACAGGACTTACTGACGATCCGCACAGCTCTGTATGTAGCACTTAACTGCAGAGGAGCAGGCTGAAGTTGGTCTTGGCAGCCAAGTGGAAGCACCATTTAATTTTTCTTAGTGATTAGATGGGACAGCTTCAGTGGCTTTGTTTTCATAATTTAAATTGTTTGGCTGTTAGAGGAGTCCCTCCTCAGGCACTCAGGTTCTAGGAGGAGAGGCTATTTCCTGCCTTCCAGTACACTAGACATCAGAGGAGGATTTAGGAAATTTCATATTTAATTTCTTCTCATATACTTTTCATTTGTAAAGAGGAAAGCTTTGGCCAAAATCGCTTCTGATTAACTTACTGATACTGATATTCCTTGTTTGAAGATGTGATACAATAAGAAATATGTATTTGGTCTTTTTCCCCCAATTCCTGGCACACAGCTCCTAAAACCCTTGTAATCCCTGGAGTGAAAGGAAAGGTTTTTTGTATGCTAATGAGATAATTAGTAGCTGGGGGGGAGGGGGGGCAGGAGGCTAGACAGCTTCAAGATGGGGTCTAAGATGCCAGAAAGACCAAGGCATGATTTGAGGATTGGGACTTTTAGTCCCATACCTCCCTCCCCCTACCCCACCACACCTGGGAGTGGCTGGTGATTGAGCTAATCACCAATGGCCAATGATTTAATCAACCTTGCCTAGGTAATGAAGCCACCATAAAACCCCCTAAACTACAGGACTTGGACAGCTTCCAGGTCACTGAACACAAAGATGTACTGGGAGAGTGGTGTGCCCAGAGAGGGCATGGAAGCTCCATACATACTCCTCTCTCTGCTCCCCCATACCTTGCCCTGTGTAACTCCTCCGTTTGGTTTTTTTTGCGGTACGCGGGCCTCTCACTGTTGTGGCCTCTCCCGTTGCGGAGCACAGGCTCCAGACGCGCAGGCTCAGCGGCCATGGCTCACAGGCCTAGCCGCTCCGCAGCATGTGGGATCTTCCCAGACTGGGGCCCGAACCCGTGTCCCCTGCATCGGCAGGCGGACTCTCAACCACTGCGCCACCAGGGAAGCCCCGTTTAGTTTTTTAAATAAAGGAGTTGAGGACTTCCCTGGTGGCGCAGTGGTTAAGAATCCCCCTGCCAATGCAGGGGACACGGGTTCAAGCCCTGGTCCAGGAAGATCCCACATGCCACGGAGCAACTAAGCCCGTGCACCACAACTACTGAGCCTGCGCTCCTAGAGCCCGAGCTCCACAACAAGAAAAGCCACTGCGATGAGAAGCACGTGCACTGCAACGAAGATCAGCCCCCGCTCGCCACAACTAGAGAAAGCCTGAGTGCAGCAACGAAGACCCAATGCAGCCAAAAAAAAAAGTTCTGAAGCAAGTTTAAAAAAAATAATAAAATAAAGAAGTTGATGCTTTATTTTAAAAACCAGTATGTCTTGGGACTTCACTGGCGGTCCAGTGGTTAGGACTCCACACTTCCAATGCAGCGGGCACAGATTCAATCCCTGGTCACGGAACTAAGGTCCCACAAGCCACATGGCAAAAAAAAAAAAAAAAAAAAAAAAGAAACAAAACAGTATGTCTAAATAAAGTGTCTTCCTGAGTTATGGTGAGCTCTTCTAGCAAATTATCAAACCTGAGGAAGGGGTCATGGGAACCCTGATTTACAGCTCGTATTTTATATACTTAATTCTCACAGTCCTAACTAGGTATTATTATAACCAGAAAAGGAAGTGATGATACAGTAGCTAGTTAGTGACAGAGCTGGAATTGAACTCAGATCTAACTCCAAAGTTTATGCTCTTTTCTCTTTCTCTAAACTGCCTCAGTCAGGAATGACGAGGGTATAACACATCACATTGGAGAATCAATAACGCCAGTCCCATCTCATGAAAAGTCCAGATGAAAAAAAGTCATTTCAGAGTTCCATTAGTTACTTTATATATCTATAAGTCCTTTGGCTTCTCTAGAAAAGAAACGACTGCCTGAGCAATAGGTTTGCCTATACAGTCAAGTGACCTTTCACTGAAGTTCTGATTCTCCAATCTAACCTGTTTTTAAAGACTATCCAAAACACTCAGGACCATTCTTCTACCCATTCAAGTTAATTGTACAATTTATTTATAGTTGTATTCCTCTAAAATATCTGTTGTTTGGCACTCATATTTTCTTTTTTGAATCTCAGTCTTTTTATTGTTGTATGTTGCATCTTGATTACCCTTTCCCAGGCTCATTCACATTGCAGCTTCAGGTACCTGTCATTCTCAAGCAATTTACCTAATTTCACCTAGATTTTTATACTGTCTGTCACTATGAAAAATCACAAGTATTTTAATCCCTACAGAATCTAAGCAATGAAAGAGTGTTACTAGCCTTCTCTCTCCATCTTTTAAAGGACTGCTTGTAAAGGTCTTCCTCAATAAATTCTATATAAAGTCAAACTAGTGTCATCATGCTTTTCTAGTTCAACATGCTTTTCAGAATTTATATAGTGGCCACAAAATCTCTACAGTCTGAATAAATACCTAATCATGGATTTGTCTAGGCCAAACAAATGAGAACATGAACCTTTATGACTTCCCATGGTCAATGGGATCAAGTTCCAACTTCTCAGCACAGCAGTCAAAGTCCTTTACAGTCTGGCGCACTTTCCAGCCTTATCTTTTGCTGCTTCTCCCATAACACAACTCTTAAACAAGCAGATCTAGTTATCATTATCCAGGGCTCTGGATGCTTTCCAAACCCTGTGCCTTTGTATAAGGTAGTCTGTCCATTGGAAAGTCCTCCTCTACCTCCTTTTCATGAGTTCTCCTACTCATCCTTCTTTCAAGTTCTCCAATTCCGGAAGAGTTGTCCTCTCCTCTGGGATCTCATATCTCTATTAAAAAGTTATCACAGTGCATTATAAATATTTATTTGTCTTACTCCTTAGACTCTTTCACCCTTGAGGGTAGAGGCTATTATTATCACTAACCAATTTCTAATGCATAACAGGAGATTAATTAGAAGTTAGAAGGAACGAACATATCTGAAATGACCACTATGAGCAAAGTGATTTACATGGTTGTACTCATTTAGTAAATAAAGATTAACTAAGCACCTACTGAGTGCTAGAGGATATGAAAGGTAAATAAGATAGATGCAGTTCCTACTCTATGAAGAGTTTACAGCCTAATAAAAGAGACAGATTTATAAAAACTAAGCAAATAATTACAAGTTATATAATAACCTAAGGAAGGTAACATAGGAATGATAACATCGTATCTTAAATAGGAATTCCTATCTTTACTTGCTTACCAACAAAACTAATCTAATTGTGAATAGCAGAGACTTAGTTTTGGATAATTTCTCCAATGTCTCAGCAGCTGCTCCCTAAATACAGGATCCCTATATTTGAGCCACTAGTTGTGCTGATGACCACTTCAGTGAAAACACACTCTACAGAAGCCTAGGAGGGGCCCCCAAAGGATATTATGAAAAACAAAAATATGTCCACGTCTCCAGCGCTAGCCAGAGAAAACTTTTAAAATACAGCTGATCCTCTTATAAAGTACCTCCCTACTGTGGAAAGATCCATCAGACTCCAGAAACCTGACTATAATCTGTACATCCTACCTGTAATAAACCTTACTACCTGAAAAGGATGCACTAAGACCAGCATATGACTCACTCTGCAGCTGTATTTCATATCACATAAATAAATAAACAGACATTCTGATTTGTAACCAAGAATTTTTGAGATTGGAGAATGAGTTAATGTTTTTGCACCTGATCAATTCTAGGTGATGAAAACTGGGTGCTAAAACTGAGTTTCTGAAAGAATAAGGTTGATGGTTAATCTTGGACTGTGTCTGGTCAGTCAGCCAATCTATCTCCATTATATTTCTATATCTGTTCTCCGTAATGACAATAAACATACTATCAGGACATGCTAGGGATGATTTAAAAATTGGCTAAGAAAAGATAAGAAAAAGAATTAAAAAAAGAAAAAAATTGGCTAAGAAAAGAACCTAAGCATTGTGTGAACTCATAATTAATTGTTAAAGAAATGAACAAACAATAAGCTTAAATGACTTATCATTTTCTCTAAATCAAGTTTCTGAGGAGGCATTGCCAAGAGCCAAAGAAACAGCAAAGTTTTTCAAAGCAGTATGTGTGTGTGTCTGTGTGTTCACGTGCACATAAAAACATACATACATACCTGCACTCAAGGCAATACCAGTGCCACGGTGGCAAATGGACATCACCATGGGAAGAGACCATCTGAAAAGAAACACACAAAAGCAATTTAAAAGAAGGAATAGGACTTCCCTGGTGGCGCAGTGGTTGAGAGTCCGCCTGCCGATGCAGGGGACACGGGTTTGTGCCCCGGTCCGGGAAGATCCCACATGCCGCAGAGCGGCTGCGCCCTTGAGCCATGGCCGCTGAGCCTGCGCGTCCAGAGCCTGTGCTCCACAACAGGAGAGGCCACAACAGTGAGAGGCCCGCGTTCCGCAAAAAAAAAAAAGAGGAATAGATGACACCATAGTAGAGAGTCCGTCTTGGCAAAGAGAATATAAACCACTTCGGAAATAGGCAACCATTTATCACAAAATAAAAACAAACAGCTTTCACATTCCTGTGTTTCCACTCTCTAATTTGAAAATAAGAACAATGATTTATTTAAAGAGATGCATTACTCCCTTTTCCAGACTGCATCACTAACAGAGCTGAGAGGAGGAATCAATTAAAACTCAAACTCCTCCTTTCATAAGAAGAAGGAACATGGGTCAAAAACATCAATAAAAGTTGCATACAGTTAGAAAATAAACACTAGATTACAACCACCTGCGTCCTTCCATTTCTCCAGTCATAAGACAGAAGTAGAAGAAAACCTGAATTTTATTTATCTGCTGTTTCATATAACACAGTCATCCGTGATCTTTCTTATTATATACCCCAAAATATCCAAATTGAGCATATCAGTCATTCCCTAATAAATTACCTATCCCAAATTTAAAATCCCATTTTGCTGGATTTAGTATATGTTCTTAATCCACAGTAGTTTTAAAATACTTTGTCATCAAACCACTTTTTAAAGCATGTTCTGGGACTTCCCTGGTGGCGCAGTGGTTAAGAATCCTCCTGCAATGCAGGGGACACGGGTTCAATCCCTGGTCCAGGAAGATTCCCACATACCGCGGAGCAACTAAGCCCATGGGCCACAGCTACTGAGCCTGCGCTCTAGAGCCTGCGAGCCACAGCTACTGAACCTGTGCACCCAAAGCCCGTGCTCCACAACAAGAGAAGCCACCACAATGAGAAGCCCGCGCACCACAACGAAGAGTAGTCCCCACTCGCCGCAGCTACAGAAAGCCCGCGTGCAGCAAAGAGGACCCAACACAGTCAAAAATAAATAAATTAATTAATTAATATAAATAAATAAATCATGTTCTGATTTGTCTGTCTGCCAAAGCATTTCCATTGAAGGACAACCAACACTGCTACATTCTGGACCTAGTGCTCATGCTCAAGAGGGAACTGGTTAGTGAAATGGAAAGAACAGGCATCTTTGGATAAAGTTAACATTCATCCTGGAAAGTCAGCTTAGATAGAGAATGCTGAGCATAATCAGACCACGTACTCCATACTCTAAGGGAAGCAACTCAAGTAGGTTGAAAGGACCGCAAAAGGAAATTCTATGTATTAAAAATGGTCACAGTAAGAAAGGAGTAATGTCTAAAGAAACCAAAAAAACTGGCTAGACACCACTCTCATTAACTCAGACTAACAAGATAAATATAAAAGGCAGAAGAAGAGCCTCATAACAAAGGACAAGCGGAGAACAATGGCATAATTTGATTAGAAGAATCAGGAGACTAAAACCCAGAATGAGCTGAGGCTTGCAAAAATGTCAAGGACAACAAGGGGCTTTTAAAATTGTATTCAGGGAAAGACAGCCTCCTAACTGGGGTTGACAATTTTATGTTAATGGATGACAGAGTGCAAAGCAGATTGCTCAACTATTTTATTTGTCAAAGAGAATGATTATCAGACTCAAAAAGACAGAACAAATATTGATTTGAAAGAAAAAAAAAAAAGTCGGGAAATTATAAGACATTGCTTAGCATTCCAAGTGCACTTAGGGCTCCTGGCAAGATCAATTAAATCCCAAGAGCGAACACATGGAATATATGCACTGTTCTAGTAATCTTTTAGACATATTGAAATGGAAAATGGGAGTGATAAAGTCAAATGTTACCCTAATTAAAAAAAAATGGTTAGGCTTCCCTGGTGGCGCAGTGGTTAGGAATCCGCCTGCCAGTGCAGGGGACACGGGTTCGAGCCCTGGTCCGGGAAGATCCCACATGCCGTGGAGCAACTAAGCCCGTGTGCCACAACTACTGAAGCCCGTGCGCCTAGAGCCCGTGCTCCGCAACAAGAGAAGCCACCGCAATGAGCAGCCTGCGCACCACAAAGAAGAGTAGCCCCCACTCGCTGCAACTAGAGAAAGCCAGCACGCAACAATGAAGATCCAATGCAGCCAAAAATAAATTAATTAATTTAAAAAAATTTTTTTAATTAAAAAAAATGGTTAAAACCATAGCCTGGTTAGCCTAGTACTGAGTAGGTAAGGGAGATTTTATTTTCCAAACAACCATGATATTATTTCCAGTCTCACATGATCTTCCAGAATCTTGTCACTCCTTATCAGGCACTATTTATATTTAGCGCCTTGACTCTGGGCAGGACTTCATGACTGACTGCCTCAAGATATAGAATGCAGCAGAACTGACACTGCACGAGTTCCAAATCACTTGCCCTCCTTCTATCCCTCCATCCCTTCGTCCATCCCTCTCTTATGCAATACGGAAGCCCAAAATAGCCTCAAGCAGAGAGATCATGTAACAAGACCCATGCAGAGAGAAAAACGAAGTCCCCTCTAAGAGCCAGAATCAACCCAAAACATGTGAGTAAACGGATCTTCAAATTATTTCAGTTCCAGCCTTGTGTTCTCTAGTTGAGGCCTCAGATATCATGGAGCAGAGACAGATCATCCCCACTATTTCCTTTCAAACATTAGATAAGAGTCAAGCACAGAAAATCAAGATTGTTTAAATTCACTTACAGAAAAGATGATCACTAGGAGCCAGTATGATTTCCCTTTGGAAAATTTTTTTTCAGGAAATACTGAGATCCTTTTGAACACAGATTATATGTTATTCATCTTTGTATTTCCAACTCCTAAAAAAGTACCAAGCACACTGTGAGCAATTAACAAATATCTACTGATTTAAAGTGTGTTGAATTTTTTTCTTTTTGACTGTTAGTAGAATGTTAATCAAGGAAAAGCTGAGACATAAGATATATGATTTTCAGCAAGTGACCTAACATCACGCTGCAAACAATACCACCAAAAAAGTAAAAAGCAAAGAAGATATATAAATGGCCAGTAAGTATATGAAAAGATGCTCAGCATCACTAATCATTAGAGAAATGCAAATCAAAACCGTAATGAAATACCTCTTCACATCCATTAGGATGGCTATTAAAACAACAACAACAAAAACAGCAAATCACAAATGTTGGCAAGGATGTGGAGAAACTGGAACCCTTGTGCACTGCTGGTGGAAATGTAAACAGTGCAGCCCTTGTGGAAAACAGTACGTTGCTTCCTCAAAAAATTAAATATAGGGACTTCCCTGGTGGTGCAGTGGTTAAAAATCTGCCTGCCAACGCAGGCGACACAGGTTTGAGCCCTGGTCTGGGAAGATCCCACGTGCTGCGGAGCAACTAAGCCCACGCACCACATCTACTGAGCCTGTGCTCTAGAGCCCACAAGCCACAACTACTGAGCCCATGCACCTAGAGCCCATGCTCTGCAACAAGAGAAGCCACCACAATGAGAAGCTATGCACCGCAACGAAGAGTAGCCCCCGCTCGCCTCAACTAGAGAAAGCCCGCGCACAGCAAAGAAGACCCAACACAGCCAAAAATAAAGAAATAAAATAAATTTATATTAAAAAAATTAAATATAGAATTACCATATGACCTGGCAATTCCACTTCGAGGATATACCCAAAAGAATTGAAATCAGAGATTCAAAGAGATATTCGTACACCCACGTTCATAGCAGCATTATTCACAAGAGCCAAAAGATAGAAACAACACAAAAATCCATGGACGAATTAATGGATAAGCAAAATGTGGTACATATGTAAAATGGGATATTATTCAGCTTTAAAAAGGAATTAAAGGCTTCCCTGGTGGCGCAGTGCTTGAGAGTCCGCCTGCCGATGCAGGGGACACGGGTTCGTGCCCCGGTCCGGGAAGATCCCACATGCCGCGGAGCGCCTGGGCCCGTGAGCCATGGCCACTGAGCCTGCGCGTCCGGAGCCTGTGCTCCGCAACGGGAGAGGCCACAACAGTGAGAGGCTCGCGTACTGCAAAAAACAAAAAAAAAAACAAAAAAAAAAACAAAACAAAAAAAAAGGAATTAAATTCTGACACATTCTTCAACATGGATGAACCTTGAAGACGTTATGCCAGATGAAATAAGCCAGATACAAAAGGACAAACATTATATGATTCTACCTTATGAGGTACCTAGAGTAGTCAAATTTATAGAGACAGAAACTTGAATGGTGGCTGCCAGGTGCCGGGGGCAGAGGGGAATGGTAATTATTGTATAGTTTCAGTTTGGGAAGATGAGAGGATTCTGGAGATGAACAGTGGTGATGGTTGTACAACAATGTGAATGTACTTAATGCCACTGAACTATACACTTAAAAATGGCTAAACTGGCAAATTTTATGTTATATATATTTTACCACAATTTAAAAAAAGTAAAAAGACAACCCAACTTAAAAATGAGCATATGGGCCTCCCTGGTGGCGCAGTGGTTGGGAGTCCGCCTGCCGATGCAGGGGATACGGGTTCGTGCCCCGGTCTGGGAGGATCCCACGTGCCACGGAGCGGCTGGGCCATGGCTGCTGAGCCATGGCCGCTGGGCCTGCGCGTCCGGAGCCTGTGCTCCATGGCGGGAGAGGCCACAGCAGTGAGAGGCCTGCGTACCGCAAAAAAAAAAAAAAAAAAAAAAAGAGCATAGGACTTGAATATACATTTCTCCAAAGAAGATATACAAATGGCCAATAAACACATTAAAAAGATACTCAACGTCAATAAAGCCTGTCAAAAAAAAAAATGGACTTAGATCTATTTTATATGGTTCAAGGTAGAACTAGAACCACTGTACAGAAGATATAAGTTGTAGTAAGTTCAATAAAATGAGGGTCTTTCTGATAATAAGAGAAATTCCCAAATTGGAAAAGGGTGATAGTTCCTTTTCTCTGGAGGTGTGCAAGCATAGGTAGACATCCATTTATGAAAATACTGCAGAAGAAATTCACTCATTAGGTACAACAGTGGCTTTTAAACATTTTTATTTTTATTTTTTTATTATTATTATTTTTTTGAGCAGCACTCTTTCTTCAAATGCAAAATCCTTAAAGTCACGTTGCTTTGGTTATCCAGGACTAAGGGCCTACAGTGCAATCTGCATGTTGGCCAGCCCCACACGACTATCCGCAGAAGCTTAATGGAATATCCAAAGCCCCAAGTAGCAGTCTTAAAACCAATGAGGTTGAAGAATAAATTAAAATTTAAGAACGTTTCTAACTCTAAGTTTTTAAACTATTTTCTAACGTCCTTTAGAATGACTTGTTTTCCCAATAATGTAATCCCTATATACACTTTTGCTTTGATAAACTGACTTAATTTATTAAGAGATAAAGAGTACTTCAGGGACTTCCCTGGTGGCACAGTGGTTAAGAATCCGCCTGCCAATGCAGGGGACATGGGTTCGAGCCCTGGTCCCGGAAGATTCCACATGCCGCAGCGCAACTAAGCCCGTGCGCCACAACTACTGAGCCTGCGCTTTAGAGCCCATGAGCCACAACTACTGAAGCCCGCATGCCTAGAGCCCGTGCTCCACAATGAAGAGTAGCCCCTGCTCACCACAACTAGAGAAAGCCTGTGTGCAGCAACGAAGCCCCAACGCAGCCAAAAATAGATAATAAATAATTTATTTTTTAAAAAAGAGTATTTCAGAAAGGGCTAACTTAACCATATACTTTCGTGCTACCTCCAAAAATCTATGAAAGTTAGCAACAGAAAATATATGATTCCAGATATCTCAGAAATCTTTCCCAGACATTTCACCTTGGAAACAGCTCTATGTTTCCTGTCTAGAGTTTCATAACCAAAGAGCAAACAAGGTAGTTTAAGTCTCATCTCATCAGCTTATTACTGTTTGTTATATGAGCTGTGAAAAAAGGCCAGGGCTTTAAATATAGACTCAAAATAATTTGAGAAGTTCTTCATCATTATAATCCTCCCCCACATCCTTCAGCTCTTAAAAATAAGTTTTACCATAAAGTAGCAAGGATTGAGATCACTTATTAATCTTCTGTTTTAGCAGAATGTCCAATTTCTACTATTCAATCAGAATTATTTCTGGAATCTGGCTTGGAAAAAATCTGAAGGGTTGTGGTATTTGTGGAGGTGGTTAAAATATGATCAGCCTCCCTGGCAGGAACCCAAGTAAAGACGGTAGCTCAGCTCAAGATGATTTGCTGAGTTAGCTAGAAAGGAGCAGATCTATAGGGGTTTTTGGGGAAGACACCAGCATAACCGCCATCAATGCTACTTCTGAAGACAACAAATTAACAGAAATAGATGTACGTATGCATATGTATATACTCACATATACACATGTACATGTGTGTATTCATACATATGTCTCATAGATCTATCTACTGAAACAGCCTAGAAGCAATGATATCCTGGTAGCAGTGAGCACATCTAGCACCCAGATCTTGATTTCACAGGAGCCATCTTGAAAGAACTCCCACTAGCTAAGGCTGGGACAATCTGAACAACAAAATAAATCAGAGTAACAGTGTAACTCTTTGGGCAAAATAGGAATTGTGCAATAATAGGAAAAATATATATATATACATATTTTTTAAATTAAATAATTAATTTTTGGTTTTGTTGGGTCCTCGGTGCTGCTCACAGGCTTTCTCCAGTTGCGGCAAGTGGGGGCTACTCTTCATTGTGGTGCGCGGGCTTCTCATTGTGGTGGCTTCTCTTGTTGCGGAGCACGGGCTCTAGGAGCGTGGGCTTCAGTAGCTGTGGCTCATGGGCTCTAGAGCGCAGGCTCAGTAGTCGTGGTTAATGGGCTTAGTTGCTCCGCGGCACGTGGGATCTTGCCGGACCAGGGCTCGAACCTGTATCCCCTGCATTGGCAGGCACCACCAGGGAAGCCCATATATACATAAATATATATATATATATATATATATATATATATATATATATATATATATATATATATAAAATATCTGTTCCTAGTTTCTGACACAGTGCTCCTAAAACCCTTATTAATCTCCTGAGTGATAGGGGTGCTAGGAGTATCTTTTTATTTGGTCTTTGACTCTGGTTCCTGACACACAGTTCCTAAATCCCTTGGAATTTCCTGGGTGGTAAGAGCGATCTTTGTTCTAATGAGGTGACTCTGGATGGGGGTTGGTCCCCAGAAAGACCAAACCATGACCAGAAGCTTGGAACTTTCAGCCCCACCCCCACCTCCTTCCGGGAAGGGAAGGGCTAGAGATTAAGTTAATAATTGATCATGCCTACGTGTTGAAGCCTCCATAAAAATCCCCAAAGTACAGGGTTTGGGAAGTTTTCAGGCTGGTAAATACATCCATGACGGGAAGGGAGTGCACCACCAACTCCATGGGGACAGAAGCTCCTGTGCTCAGGATCCTTCCAGACATAGAACTAACTAAAAGGGCACCTGGCTATCCATCTGTATCATTTGTAATATCCTTTATAATAAGCTAGTAAATTTAAGAAAATGTTTCTGAGTTCTTTGAGCCATTCTAACAAATTATTGAATCCACAGAGGGTGTTATGAAAACTCTTGATTTATAGTTGATTAGTCAGAAGTACAGGTGACAACCTGGGACTTGCGATTGGCATCCAAAGTGGCAGGCAGTCTTGTGGGACTGAGCGCCTAACCTGGGGGGGTCTGTGCTAACTCCAAGTAGTAAGTGTCATAACTGAATTGTTGGACACCCAGTTGGTGCTGGAGAGTTGAAAAATTGGTTGATGTGGGAAAACCCGTACACATTTGGTATCAGAAGTATCGAGAGTAGAGAGGAAACATTAGTGTCTTTCCTTTAGTTGGTGTCGTAAGAGTAGAGGAGAAGAGTTTTTCCTGTTAGAAATACTGGAGAAAGAAAGAAAGAGAGAGAAAGGGGGAGAGAGAGAGAGAGAGAGAGAGAGAGAAAGCAAGCTTTACCTTATAGTAATAAACAAGGTATGATGGAATTAGAAAAATCACAATTTGCCAACCATCACAGTAATAACTGATTCAGGCAACTACCATCGAAAGATGCTAATGGATAAACTTCTGATGAGAAGTAGAATATTATACTCTCCAGTACCTCCCCACAAAATAAGAATTAATAAATACAACATCATTTTTCATTAACTTTACAGTGGAGAAACCTAGCAGACACACCTTAATCAGTGATAAAAAGTTACATCACCAACCAGGGACTTCCCTGGTGGTCAAGTGGTAAAGAATCCACCTTACAATGCAGGGGACGTGGGTTCGATCCCTGGTCAGAGAACTAAGATCCCACATGCTGTGGGGCGACTAAGCCCCCACACCACAACTACTGAGCTCGAGTGCCTCAACTAGAGCCTGTGTGCCACAAACTAAAGAGCCCATGTGCTTTGGAAGCCATGCATCACAACTGCAGAGCCCATGCACCCTGGAGTCTGTGTGCCACAACTAGAGAAGAGAAAACTCGCACGCCACAACTAGAGAGCAGCCCGTGCACCACAACGAAGATCCCACATGCTGCAACTAAAACCCGATGCAGCCAAAGATAAATAAATTAAATAAATAAATAATAAATAAATCTTTAAAAAAAAAGTTACATCACCACCAATGGGATAAATCATCATCCTGTGTCACTCTCTGATAGGATGCACTAAGAAGAACATGGCATCACTTCAGAGGTATTCCTGCCAAAACCGCATAAACACAAGAAAACATCAGATATACCCCAAACTGGGAAACATCCTAAAAATGTCAAGATCATAAAAGATACAGAAAGCCTAAAAAACTGTTCCATACTGAAGGAGATTAAAGAGACAACTAAATGTAATACATGATCCTGAGTTGGCTCTTGGACCTATAAAGGACATTACTGGGACAACTGGCAAAATCTGAATGGGATCTGAGGATTAGTTGGTAACACTGGATCAATGTTAATTTTGACTGTGATGGTTGTAGTATGGAGAGTTTCCTTGAATTTAGGAAATATACACTCAAGTATTAAGCGATTGTGGTAGGCAGAAAGATGTCCACATTCTAATCCCTGAAACCTGTGAGTATTTACCTTAAATGGCGAAGGGGAATTAAGGTTGCATGTGAAGTTAAGGTTGCTATAAGCTCACTTTAAGATAAGGAGACTATCTTGGATTAGCTGGATGGGCCCAATATAATCCTTTTAAAGTCCTTAAAAGTGGAAGGGTCTGGCAGAAGGAGGCAGTTAGAGGAGAAATGTGACAATGAAGCAGGTTCAAAGTGACAGGATGGGAGAACTTGACCCACCATTGCTGGTTTTGAAGATGGAGGAAGACCACAAACCAAAGAATTCGGAACAGCCTTCAGAAGCTGGAAAAGGCAAGGAAACAGATTCTCCCCTAGAGTCTCCAGAAACGAATGCAGCCCTGCTAACACCTTAATTTTAGCCCTGTAAGACATGAGCCAGAGTTTGACCTACAGGACTGTAAGATAATAAATGTGCTGTTTTAAGCTACCAAGTTTGTAGTTAACTTGTGACAGCAGCAATAGAAAACTAATACAGGAATAATGGGGTATCATCATCACTGCACTTGTTCTTAAATCATTCAGACATGTTATAACACACTGGGAATCTGCAAAAGGTATAGAGGAACACAGTGCACTACTTCTGCAACATTTATGGAAATTTGAAATTGTTTCAAAATAAATTTTTTTAATTAATAGGAATTACATTTTGACTTACCAGAATTTTCCAAATAGTAGTTTTGCAGGCTAGATTACCCTTCTAAGGCCAGAAGAGAGAATTTAGTCATCTTGTTATAAAAAAGGCCTAAGGGAAATAATCAGGGAGGCTATGGGCCAACCTCCAGAACTTTTATCCACTACTACTAAATTCCCTGGTTCCAGAGCCCTTACCTGTAGATAGTGACATGGGGAGACAAAGGACGGTTTGAACCAGTGTTCTTATTCCAGAACCTCTCCATCTCTTCTTTGGCTGTGGTTCCCAAAGGAACAGCACTAAAATAAAACCAAAAGGTTTTAAAATGATTAAAAGTAAACTTGGTTTAAATTTTCACATAACAAAAAGTTAACATATAAAAAGGTAAGCTGGGCTAGATAAACCTATGTATTAGGAAAACATGTTTGTCCACTCACCTTATCTTTCTGCCAAGGTTGACTCATTTATTAATAACCTCAATCACCCAATGAGGTCATATCAGAGGATAACTCTTCTTTCCAATCCCCCAACACACAGGTCCAGTAACGGAGGCTAAACTTCTTTCTTGTTGGGCGGCAGGGCAAATGTAATATTTCAAAACCATTTACATAAACGGATTACCCTTTTCCCAGGCCATGAGTGATATCTCATATATTACCACCTGCTCTCATCTGGCTCTTCAAGAATCCTTTTTAGGTTCTCAAAAATCAAGAACTGGATTCAGCTCAGTACCTCTGAATAGCTTCTTGGTTTTCCTTGTCACTGGGCTAGGCTGAAGCCAACTGTTTTATTCTTTTTCTTTTCTTTTTACTTTTTTTTTTTTTTTGGCCGCACTGTGGGGCATATGGGATCTTAGTTCCCCCATCAGGATCAAACCTGTGCCCCCTGCAGTGGAAGTGCAGAGTCTTAACCACTGGACCGCCAGGGAAGTCCCTGAAGCCAATTGTTAAACAGCTGTGTTCAACAATTTAACTTTCTAGGTGCCTATATTAAACATGATCTATCCCCCTCAAGAAAATATTTCCCCATAGATTACTTATTAATTGCAGAAGTTAAAAACAGTAACTCCATACTGGGAAAAAACTTAGCAGACATTTCTGTATTCAAGTGATCAAAGTTAAAATCACTAATGGGACAAATGACATCACATGCCCCTGATGTGATGTACTGAGGATACAACATCATTTATGTATTACACTTGCCAAAAATGGATAACCTGAATCTAGTCATTAGAAAACAATCAGACAAACCTAACTTAAGAGACACTCTACAAAATAACTGACCTGTATTCTTCAAAAATGTCAATGTCATAAAAGACACAGGAAGGCTAAGAAATAGTTCCAGGTTAAAGGATACTACAGAAATATGACAACTAAATATAATATGTGAGCCTAATTAGATCCTGGATGGGGGACAGGTGGACTGTATTTCTATAAAGTACATTATTTGGGACAAATGGAAAATCTGAAAAACAACTGTATATCAGATAAGATTACATCAATGTTAAATTTGCCAAATTTGATAATTGCATTTGTATAATTTTACTGTGCTTTATAACATAATGCTCTTGTTCTTAGAAGAAGTTGTGTTTTTTTTTGGCCACATCACACGGCATGTAGGATCTTAGTTCCCTAACCAGGAATAGAACTGGTAGCCCCTGCAGTAGAAGCTCGGAGTCCCAACCACTGGATCGCCAGGGAATTCCCTTAGGAGAAGTTTTTAGAAGTAAAAGGTCATGATGTCTGCAACTTAATCTCAAAGAATTCAGAGAAAATAATCACAATAATTAAATTGTGCTGAATCACACTAAATTGTCAATACTAGGCCAGTTTTGACCCACAAAAATGGCAATTTCATATAGCACAACCTAAAATATATAGAGTGATAGGTAAACACAGCAAAATGTTAACAACTGATGAATGTAGGTGAAAGGTATACAGAACCTCCTTGTACTATTCTTCCAACTTTTCTGAAAGTACAAATTATCAAAATATTTCTACTATCTCTCTTTTTTTTTTTCCCCGGCAGTACCACACAGCTTGCGGGACCTCAGTTCCCCCACCAGGGATTGAGCCCGGGCCGCGGCAGTGAAAGCACTGAATCCTAACCATTGGACCACTAGGGAACTCCCTGGAAGTACAAAATATTTCTAAAATTAAACGTTAAAAAAAAAAAGAACCACAAAGAGACAATTGTTGAAGTCAGTAGACTAGAAATGAATATAGCAGAAAGAAAGAGAGATAAAGACTAAGGCCTGGGAGCTGCCCAAAATGCAAATCAATAAAGTTATATATAGCAGAAAAGCTTAAAGTGAGGAAAATTGAGAAAAAAAACAAAGATATATTCTTATTCTTCCTTCTTCTACTACCAGCTGAGAAAAATAAGGACCACAATCACTAAATTTTCAGCCAACCATCTACAATTACCTGCTTTCGTACATATCCCCAAAATATGAGTCAACCTACTGCTTTTCCCTGATGAAAAAAAGGTTAAATAATAATAATCTCCATATTTGGAAACTTACTTTCTGATACAGAGCAGAGGACTAAGGTGGGCACGGAGGCAGTGATGGCCAGCACGTCTGAAAGATAAGAGAACCAACAGTCAATACACATTTAGAGATGTACTTCAGTATATCAACTTCTCTATTTTTGTACTGTATTAGACTCTGGGTGGAGGGGAAAATTAGGAATAAGATAAAAACAATGACAGTATCAGGATCTTTGAGATATTTTCTAGTTGGAAAGCTGCAACTTTAAATATCTTGAGAATAATCACAAATATTACTCACAAATGCAAAATAAGGTTTTAGCTGAACACAAATAATACAAGGTAAAAGAATAACCAGAGCTGGTAATGTTCAACAAAGAAATACAGAAAGCAAATTTTTTCAAGCTAGATCTTAAAGGAGGTGATGTTTAAAAGACAGGGGTTTAACGAAAAGAGAGGGGGACTTCCTTGGCGGTCCAGTGGTTAGCACTCCTCACTTGCACTGCAGGGGGCAAGCGTTCAATCCCTGGTCAGGGAACTAAGATCCTGCATGCCATGAGGCATGGCCAAAAATAAAATAAAAAATAAAATAAAATAAAATTTTAAAAGGGGGGTGGGTACAGAATAAGCCAGTGGCAACACCGAGTACTATACAACTTAGCCAAAGCAGACACCTGATGCAAATGGATGAATTTAAAAGGTTTAAAGAACAAGGGGTTTGAGGAGGCAGGGTCCTCAGTATTAAGCTGTCATTCTAGGAACTACCAACAAGTTCCAGACAACCTGGATGAACTTTAAGTGAAAAAGGCTGTCATATAATAGTGCAAAAAATATGAGAATGTAGATTTCTTTACTACCCACATGAAAAGGTACTTGAAGTAGGTAACACAAGTTTTCTACTAAAAAGTTGCTATTTTTGAAACGTATATATCAATACCGGAACTGCTTTTCAAGTCTGAGACTAAAATGTACCCAGGCATTCTATCTAAAGAGAATTTAACTGATCCAGCATTTACATGGTATTATGAAAAACACATGATCACTACACCCCTTTAACTCACGTTATATCGAATCTTTCCAAAGGTATTTGAGAAAGTTATCAGAGTGAAGCTCTGGGACCAAATACATTGAGATTCTACAAAAGTTTATTGTATATACACTATGTGCAAGACACTGTGGGGATACAAGATCACATTAAGATCCAATGATCTTCTAAAAAAGCTCATGATGTCCCTCATACCATTGATATTAGATGCATAAATATTTCAAGAACCTTACACTCTACACTAGAACACTAGAAGGGCCCACTATTTGAAGGAAAAATAATCCAACCAACACTTCCTTCAGCTCTTCCCTCTTTCCAGCTTTGGAGGCAAGAGATGAATACAGACATTGTGTACCCAAGGCTCCCAGAAAGAAAGAAGTGGGAACAAATCTCTTTAAATCAATTGTGACTCTGAAGTTGCAGGGCATGCATTCCTCACACCAGGCTACGTCCAGTCACTCAGCTACCCAGCAAGAGTTTGCAGATGTGGGTTGGAATCTACAGCACTCTCTGTCTAGTGCTATTGTCTCCCAGACAAATACCAATGTAAACTTTCCACAAGGCCCTAACAGAAACTAGTTGCACAACTGCATAACCTTATTTGAAATATGACAAGAGTAGATATCTAATCTATCCTTGCCTTTCATGTGAAACCAGGAACCCTGAAAAGATTTCTTTTTCCACCCAGGAAGAGTTATATGTTATATGTTATAGCTAGAAAGTAACAGTACTTTATTTTATTTTTAATTAACAAGCCAGAACTGATTTCTAGTTAGGGCCTGTCCCTTTCTAAATGCATTATACATGTCTCCCCCAAAATGTAATCATGGCTTAAATTGTTTTTGAAACTCTTCTCTGTACTGAGACAACAACAGTAATGTAACAAGAACACTGGACAAAGTAAAAAAGCCAGACTGGAGGTCTAGATCTGCGTAAGTTGTGTAACTTAGTGAGTCACTGAGCTTCAGCTTTTTCATTTATAAAATAGGATTGATAATACCTACATTATTGGTTGTTGGGAGGACTGCAAGAGAAAATGTATAGGAAAGCACTCTCTAAACTGCAATATACCCCATACATGTAATTTAGTAATATTTCACTGGTCTCCCAAAGGTCTTTAGAATTCATATCACATTCTTTTTAAAACTCTGCAGTGTAAAAATATTCATCTGCTGAAAATGGATTTGACTTTTGGAAAAAAACAAAAGTTATTCAAAGTCAAGTCTATGTGATCAAATTGAATAAGATCCACTTTTGGTCCAAAACAAGATGTGACTATAATATAATGAATTTCTCTTGTATGCCCTCTAAACTTGATCTGATGGCATGTCAAAATTTAGTTTCATAAATGTCTGAGGTAACAGGAACATTAAAGTATTTACATAACCTTGAAGGACACAATGAAGAGCAATCATTTATATATAGAATTTCTGATTAATTGTATGAGCACCCAACTAACTCCAAAGATACAATGTTAAGTCATTCTTGATTTCTTTTCTCTTACATCCCCCCATATATATGCAAGGCATCACCCAATCTTACCAATACTATCTAGAAAACTTCAGTCCATTGTTTTAGTCTGTATTCTCTTCATTTCTCACTAGGACTGTAACAGGAGCTCCTGAATTGATCTCCTAGCACCAATCTCTTCCCTATCATTCAATATTAGCAGCGTTAAATTACTGAAAAATAAAGCTGACTTCATCAATCATCTGCCTGCAAGTCTTCAACAGTTCCCCACTACTTATAAGGTTCACACTGCAGTCAACCAAGGCCCTTCTCAACATGACCTGACCCAATTCTCCAGAGCTATTCTCCCACAAGCTCCCTTCAGCCCTCTATACTTCTACCACACTGAATGTTACATTACCCCCAGACAGAGCATAGTTTCTTCTGACCACATGCCTTTGCTCAGGCTATTCTCTGAGTGGACCTCCCTAGCAGCCTGATAAACTCATCCTTCAAGATCCAACAACTCCCAAATAGCAACTTCACCACTCCTTTAGCCCTACCTGCTGCACCTGTCATGCTCCCACATCACTTGTTCATATCTCTAAATCAACATTGTGTTGCTTATTAATTAATCCATTTATCTCCTTTGCTAAATTTTGAGCTCCTCAAGAATAGAACTGGAATACTTTGCATCTATAGCACCTATAACAATATGACAGAAGAGGCTCAAAAAAATGATTTGTGAATTAGTATGCTTATTTTAAAAGGCAGTCTTAAGAATTTAGACTTTAAATAAATTAAACCTTGTTTTAGGAGGTGCTTCACATGTAGCATTTAATATGATGAGCAACATTCGGAGGGTTAATGACTTGGTGGCTTTGTGCTTAAACTGCATGAACATTACTAGATAGAAGCCTAGCTGTTCTTAGCTTAGTTCTCTATCTCAGTCTTGGCTTTGGCAAGTCATTCCCTGACTGACTGCCAGTGGAGTCTGTGCTACTTAGCTGGTTATTCCTCCCTAGCTAGCCCAAGAACTTTAGGGAGTCTACAAAATATAGAGCAAAAGCCATGACATACAATACTGTGATAACTAATAATTTTTAGTTAACCAAGCATTAAAAATGTTTAGCCAATATTTCTCTTAAGTGAGTTCAAGTTATCACTATTTTCATTCACAAGTGAAGAAACCACAATCATGCAATCAATGACCTTGACTTGTCCCAAATAAATGGAATTAGTGACACTACTAGAACTAGAAACTAGCTCCTAGAATTTAAGGTGCCCTTTCCATAAGAGTTTTGTACTACCACTAATGAATCCTAGTGATGACAGTCCTACACAGCTCAAAATGATACAGACTGGACATAATGTGTACAGTGATCCTTGGTTTCTAAGCACTAATCATGAAACTCCTAAAATGAACTGTTTAGACCCAATATGATCATTACAAGCTAAACGTTAATTCCACCAAAAAGCCTGTGACATCTTCTAAAATATGATATATCAAAGAATTCAAAAGCATTCAATTATGGTCAAACTACTTGTAATAAAGAAGGCAATCTGGCAAGACTAGCCCTGACACGCTTTAGAAAAAAAGACACAATTGTAAATAAGAGTCAGGGAGAAAAACGAAGGATTAAGATAAACCATTCCTGATCTCAGCTCCAAGAGGAATCATTCTGTCACAGAGAAAAACTAAATAAAGTCTGTCTATTTTTACACTGGGTGATTGAAGTGGAAAGAGAAATGAGAAGACATTTGGGGAAATCAGGAATTAAATCTCAACTGCATTAAAACTAACTTTCCATAACAAATAGTTTCCAAAAATAGTGCTGGCACGAAACTATGCTGGGATTTGTACCAACAGCGTCAAAAATCGCTATGGCTAGAAAGGCTCTGAGCAGAGAACGAGGCCTTGTCGACAATGGACAGTTCATAATGGAAGACGGTCTAGGGTATTTCTCAGGACAAGGAGTTGACACTACAGAGAAAAACTGGGGCATCTATTCCCCTCACCCACCAAGTAAAAAAATAAACAAACTGAAGTTCCTGGCTGCTCTGAGGCAGCAGAGCAACCACTATGGGCGCTATTGCTAATCGTCACCCCGATAGGGGTCTAGGCCTCCTGCACTCTCTACGAGGGGCCTGTTAGGAACTGGGACAGTGCCCACTCATTGCCAGCAGCTGGTGTTTGCAGGAGTAAAACGCAAAGGTAAAGTACACCAAGATCCTTCTCCTCGAGGCCCAAGCCCTAAATAAGAGAAGTTAGACCTACTTATTTTCTTGGAGCTCGGCTCTCGCTGCAGCCACAAGAGCAATCTGGGGAAGAACTATTTTAGAAGTGGGGAAAAACTATTTTAAAAGTGGGAAAGCTGGGCTTCCCTGGTGGCGCAGTGGTTGAGAGTCCACCTGCCGATGCAGGGGACACAGGTTTGTGCCCCGGTCCGGGAAGATCCCACATGCCGCGGAGCGGCTGGGCCCGTGAGCCATGGCCGCTGAGCCTGCGCTCCGCAACGGGAGAGGCCACAGCAGTGAGAGGCCCGCGTACCGCAAAAAAAAAAAAGTGGGAAAACAGAAGCGGCGAGAGCCCCGCGACCCATCCGCAAGGAGTAAGGAAAAGATAATCGGCCAGGGACCCCCGAAGCCCTACATGGTGCACAGGAGACGCTAGGGGAGGGGAAGGGTCTCTAGGTTTCCAAAGCGCGTGGCCTCCACCCACAGGTCCTTTCCCTGCCGAGGCACGGGGTAAACAGCTGTTAGCAAGACGTGAGGGGCCAGTGCAGCTCTCCCGAGAGCCGCCGGCACCGACTCCCACCCCACACTAAAGTCACCTCAAACAGATCGCAGCCATCTTGGGTTCCGGCCTGGACGGAAGTGACGCCGACGGCCCCACCACCTCTGGGCGAGGGGAGGGGCGGGGCTTCTGTCACGTGACGACACCAGCTCTTTCTGAGGATTGGGAGGCTCTCCGGATCAGCCCTAGTTCCGACTCTTCGCATATCTTCTGTGCGCAGTTAGTCTCTGACCCCTCCTCTCTCAGCTGACTTCTAAAAAGTGGTAAGTTTTCCGCAGAACTGCCGCTGGGTCAAATTCTGCAGTCTACGTTTTACCTTTTTGTTTTCAGAGGTGCTTCACAGGTAGCACCTCTAAAAACACTCATTTTGTTTAGCACCACAAAGCAGAGGGCTTGCCCAGATTCTTCACTGAGGACTTCTCAGTCTAGTTTCACGCCTTCCCCCTCCCAGGTGGGACTAAAAAGTATTATAGGGTGACTGAGACATGCAGGGAAAAAGATACTTTCGGCTTGCAGCAACATGGATGAACCAAAAGATTATCATACTAAAGTAAGTCAGAAAGAAAAAGACAAATAACATATCACATATATGTGGACTCTAAAATATGGTACAACTGAATTTATTTACAGAACAGAAACAGACATAGAAAACAAACAAACATAGTTACCAAAGGGGAAAGGAGGAGGGATAAATTAGGAGTTTGGGATTAGCAGATACAAACTACTATGTCTAAAACAGGTAACCAACAAGGTCCTACTGTATGGCACGGGGAACTATATTCAGTCTCCTGTAATGAACCATAATGGAAAAGAATATGAAAAAGAATATATATATGACTGAATCACTTTGCTGTACACCAGAAATTAACACAACTTCGTAAATCAACTATACTTCAATTAAAAAAAATTTTTTTTGTAAAGATACTTTGGGCTCCTTCCCATTCTTATGTGAACCGTCTTCACCAGTACAGAGATAGTGCACAAGTTGAGATCCGTGGGGGAGAGAACCTCTCAGAGCACCATCCGAGGATGGGGAGCGTCCTCTAACCACCTCGATTAGCTTTATGTCTCACAATTCCTGGGCTTGAGCCGCTGCATGAGCTAGATGCCCACTAACCAAAGACAACGCTCCCTTGTTCCTTGTTTCAGGGCTATGTGGGTGACACCCACTGCCAGAAGAACCTGGGGTACGGGTGGGGGAGAACTTGCTTTGATTTATATACATAAAAACAGTTTTGAGCAATCACTTCCAGAGCACTTATAAGGGAGAAAACAAGCAAGTGGAAAGGAACGGAAAAGCGCAAAAGTTCTTGAGCCTCTTTTGAGGAGGAAGGGTGAGGAGAAGTGAAGCAGACAGCCAAAGCAACTCCTGTTCAGCAATAAAAACATATTCGTTGCATTAATATTCAGATCTTATTTATATTTAGCGCTTATGTACTTTTCCTTTCAGGACTTAAATAGCACAGATTCATTTATTTCTACATCAAATGAATATACTATTTTGCATTTCTATAATGCTGGCAAAGAAAGCACTATAATAAACTTCTGGACTGGAAGGGACCTTACAGGCTCTCCAGCCCGATTTTCTCTCCAGTGTAGGAATCTCCTCTGTAGCGCTGCTGACAGCTGATTTTCAAGAGTGTGTTCTAACACATTCGCTAATGGGTACCTCAAAAAACAAGTTTCATTTAGTAAACAATTTAGTCATTAGGAAGTTGTTACATTAAAATACAGTTTTCTGCGATTGATCTTCCAGTCATTGATCTTGCTTTGGCCCTCGGAAGCTTCACATTAACAAATCCAATGAATGCCTCTTTCACTTAGTTCTTCCAATGTTTCATGTAACGTGTTTGTCTTAAAACTCAGCTCTGACCATGTAGACACTCCCATTCCTAACCCCAAATACCATCCCAAAACCATCAGCAGAATTCTTATGATGTACCGGATTAAATCCACCCCCTTTGCTCTGTCATTTAAAGCCATCCACAAACTGGCTTCAACTTTCCTGTACAGACTCCTTTCCTCTGATGCCTGTTCAAGATCCCCCAAATTGAGTAAAAATGGAGGACACCAGATCTGCCCTGAATATTCCCCAAACTTCACAAACCTACCCACCCCCCCCCCACGCACACACACACACATACACACTTTCTTATCTCTTTGTCTTTGCTTTTGTTGTTCTATCTGCCTAGATACCCTCACTGCCAATTTCTCCTTTTCAAAATGGCATATATCCTTAAAGGTTGGTCCACATCTAATACTGCCTTCTAGACATGACTCCCTCTTCCTCTGAACTTCATTTATTAAATGAAAGTTATTGATATTTTTGTGTTTAATCTCTGTTACATAACTTAATTTTCCTAATGTAGCTCTATGTGCCCTCACTTCTACTCTCAGCACTTTGTTCATCAGTCTGCTGCATCATGGTTTATTATATTTCATTGTTAACGGGTTTGTCCTCTGATTCTCCCCTCTGCCTCCCCAAACTAAATTTTGAACTCCTTGAAGGAGGATCTTAATTTTTATTCCTCTTTCTATTACTCACATACCCACATATTCACATACTCATATATGTAGCTGGCTGGCACTCAATATAATTTTGTTGCCTTGCTTTTAACTGAAATGGACTTAAACTGCAGCGTGAGGCAGTGAAGGACTTCCTGAAAAAAAGGGAAAGATCAAGGGATTCTTCCCTGGGTATTTTCCCACGGAAAAAAAGTTTTTTATCTGGAAAGAATCACCCAAGATGCAGAGAGATAAGAAAAAAAAAAAAAAGACACCCAAAGGACTTAGTCATCTCAAGAAGCCTGTAATGTAGCCCACAGTAGTGAAGATAGCAGGGATATCCTGTTTTGAAAGTTCTCTGGGGGAAACCCACCTCTAACTCCTAGAGCCCTAGGGGAGCCACTCTCAGGCATGGAGGCTAGGGAGGAATCCCTTTTCATAGCCTTAGGATTCAGGTTCCTCCACCCATCTGTCCCTCAGAGAAATGTGTTTGTGTCCCTTTTTCTGTCCCTCTCCCTCACCCCCCCCCCCGACATTCCAGCCTGGGGCAGGGGGAGGCCAGCAGACACAAAGCCCTCAGTGTATGGGGTGGTATGTGTCCCCCCCCACCCCTCTACCCAGAGGACACAATGCCCCTTCTGCTCCCTGTGCTCTGCCCCCCTCCTCACCACCTCTCAACTGCACATGCCAGGCTGCAATTGGCTACTGGCTCAGGACAGCCCCCTCATACCGGGACCCCGGGGGATTTTAAGCGGGTTCCAGGAACCCCCGCTCAGTTCCTTGTCCCCCACTCTCCCAACCCCGCAGACGCTCCGGGCCCTAGCCCTGCCCCAGCTATGGCTCCTGGGGCTCCCTCTTCCAACCCCAGTCCTATCCTGGCTGCGCTACTCTTCTCCTCTTTGGGTAAGTTGAGCCACCCCAGTCTGGGGGCCCCGGGGCTCAGGTTGTCTCTCAGCAACCTTCCCCCTGCCTTCGCTGCGCTCCTCACTGCAATCAAAGAAAGAGGCAGCAACAGCAGGAAGATGCTATTCTATGCAGAGAAAAAATATATATATAGTTTGGAGGGAGGCTGTAAAGGTAAAGGTATTCTGTGAAGGGAAAAGGGAAAAGAGTGTAGAGAGCTTCCCTGAGGTGGACCTGACCGGACCCGGGTTGGAAACCAGTAACATGCCCCCAAAGCAGTGGTGAAGGCCTAGTAGGAAGCAGTGTTAGAGCTTGGTAAGGAACATGTTCAGACATCTGGGTTCTGGTCCCTACTCATTCCCTAGTCGTGCAGAAGGTACCTTAACCTTAGTTTCCCTGAAGAGAAAAGTCAGGAATGTGATCTAAGGAAGGAGCCCAAGGTTTGTGGTCCCAACTCCTCCGATCCTTTGTCTCTTGGTGCCTCAGTTTCTCTTTGTGGATCTGTTGTCCATTATGTGGGTGAACAGAGTAGAAGGGAGGTTCTGTGAGATTCTAGGGTCTTGTCTCATCTAAAGCTATCTTCCACATAAGTTGACCCGCCCCTTCCTTGCCCCACGGCAGATGTTGGGTGAGGAAGAGAAGTTCAAAGCAGGGTTATCTGAATGGATTGTTCCCTTCTCCAAACTGCCCTGAAGCCTAGTGCAGTGGGTGAGAAGTAGGGCAAATGAGGGGAGGGGAGGGAGGGCTGGTTAGAATGTCTGAGATTCTCTGTGGTCAGCTCCTTGAGTCCTAAACCTAGCAGCTAGACTCTTCTGGACTGTACTGGACTATTCAGAGGTATCCTGAGAAAATGTTAAGGATAGGGAGTTGGAGAAGGGCGTGGTGAGGGAAATGGGGAGAGGGGATCTTGGAGTATAAGAGGGAGATAAAGTTCTGTCCCACTCATAGCACCATTGAACAGAGCTGAAGGGCAGTGGTTGATATTTGAACAGGAGGAATAGAAGTTAGATCCAATGAATAACCTTCCTTGTTACATTTGGGATACCCAAGAAGGCTCGAAGGCTGAGTCCCCGGAGGTGAGTCATTGGTATTGCATGCTGAGGTGGGAGATTTGGGACTATGGACCACGGGCAGGGGTGCAGGGGGCAGTGAGGGGAGGGGAGGCATGAGCCCCCAACACTGGTCAGTGGTCAGACAATGGGTCTCTATTTATTTGATTGCTTCCTCCCTCTCCCATAGAACAAAAGGGTCTACAGTTGCCCCCAGCCAGGGCCAGCCCACACACATAATCTCCCTGGAATGGCCTTGTGTGGGTGAGTCTTGGGAGTGACACTGGGCCAAAAGGGCCAAGAGGAGGGTGAGGAGGGTCAAAGCAGAACCACAAGGGGCTCAAATGCAGAGTCATCTGAGCTTTGGGCTTGGGGGTCCTGCTCTGAATCAAGCTTCCCCTGAGAGGGATATGAGGTCCTTCCCTCCGTGAACCCCCCAGTCAAGAGCAGCTGTATGGCAATCAGGGATTCAGCACTGAAGACAGCTGGGTCAGGGAAGAAGACTTACATTCTCTAGTTATCTTCAATTCTTCTGCAAGACATTTGAATTTGTTGTACTGTGAAATACTATGTAGCTGTTAAAAATAATATTGATCTGTACGCATCAAAGTGGAACACTCCCAACAGATACATATATTCTTTTTATACATATATTCTTAAGCCAAAAAAAAAGACTATAATGCAATGTATGTTAAAAAAGAAAAGAAAGCTCCACAGAAAGAAACTATTTCTTATAAGTATATGTGTATCTTTAGTTTATGTTGAGTCTGACACATAGAAAATGGTTACACATTAAACTGATAACGTTGGTAATATCTGGGAGGGGTCTACAGGAAAGGAATTGGTCAAGAGAGACTTTAGCTCTCTTTATCTCTATTGCTTGAATAGTTATAAGAAGAATGCACTATGTGTTACCTGTATAATTTATAATAAGTTTTAAAAATTGTAAAGCCTGCATCTAAGGGATAGCTTAAGAATTAGATACTGATCCAAAGGGAAAGTTAGACTTGGAGACAGAATTCAACTTCTGGAAGTCCTCAGGGGAATTCTGGTACTGCTGATTTCATTTCCTCTATGAACATGCTGAAGAGCTTGAACCAACACAGCATTTCCACTCATCTATTCAATTAGGCGAGAGAGACCTGGACCGCAGAATTCGTCATTTCTGTCCCAGTCTTCGCTTTGGCCTCTGACTCAGGCTTGACTTCCTATTGCTCTCACTCCCTCTATATCCCTTTTTGGGCCCACATATGCATCTGATTCCCCCTCTATGTTTGCAGTGCTCTCCCCAGCCCAGGCCATTGTGGTTTACACGGACAAGGAGGTCCACGGTGCTGTGGGCTCCCGGGTGACCCTGCACTGCTCCTTCTGGTCCAGTGAGTGGGTCTCAGATGACATTTCCTTCACCTGGCGCTACCAGCCAGAAGGAGGCCGTGATGCCATCTCGGTGAGTGCCTGGGGGGAATCCTGAGTTTGCGTAACAGAAAGGGTGCTTCAAAGAACCACAGAAAAGAGAACTTGGGCTAAGGAAGGGGAGTAAGTGGCAATCTTTGTCACACTGACTCGGGCTGAACCCCCTCCCCAGCATTACCCTCACCAGCCCAGAATCCCTCACCCTGAAGCTAGAAATACATGCTTCCCCTCATTCCTCATAGATCTTCCACTATGCCAAGGGACAGCCCTACATCGATGAGGTGGGGACCTTCAAAGAGCGCATTCAGTGGGTAGGGGACCCTCTCTGGAAGGATGGCTCCATTGTCATACACAACCTGGACTATAGTGACAACGGCACTTTCACCTGTGACGTCAAAAACCCACCAGACATAGTGGGCAAGACCTCTCAGGTCACGCTCTATGTCTTTGAAAAAGGTGTGAGAGGAGGTGGGATGTGGGTATGGGAGGGAGTTCAGAGAGGGGATCGGGCCTCCCTGAGAGGCTGGGGGAAGGGGCAAAATGCCGGGGCTAATGCCCCTCAGGCTCTGGGAGAGTGGGCAGAAGACAGCCTTGGTTGGGATGTCTTACAACCCAAACCGCAGGGAATAAGTGTGGGGCTAGGAACCAAAGATACTTGTCCCTGCTCATTCCGCCACTTCTTTTCCTTCCCCTTTTAGTGCCTACTAGGTACGGGGTGGTGCTGGGAGCCGTGATCGGGGGTGTTTTGGGGGGTGTTCTATTGCTGCTGCTGCTTTTCTACCTGATTCGGTACTGCTGGCTACGCAGGCAGGCGGCCCTGCAGAGGAGACTCAGGTAAGGCGCGGAGCCGACTCCCCTTCCCCAACCCACTACTCCCCATGTGGGCGGAGACTAACCCAATGGGTGGGAGGGCCAAAAGGAAAAGGAAGCCTTGACCCCTCCTTGAGGGGCTCCAACAGGGCCAAATCCATAGCACCCCCTTTCCCTGCAGTGCCATGGAGAAGGGGAAATTGCACAAGTCTGTGAAGGACTCGTCGAAGCGCGGCCGGCAGGTTAGTGGGACTTGGGGTGCCTCCAGGCAGCAGTCGGGGGCAGGATGGGAACAGTCAAGCCCCACCAGACCAGTGACTGATGCGTGCACTCCTCCCCACAGACGCCAGTGCTGTATGCCATGCTGGACCACAGCAGAAGCACCAAAGCTGCCAGTGAGAAGAAGACTAAAGGGTTGGGGGAGTCTCGCAAGGATAAGAAATAGCGGTTAGCGGGCCGGGCGGGGGGTAAGGGGTCAGGGGCGGAGGCTACCAAAGGCTCTCAGATGGTGGTCATAGAGATGGAGCTACGAAAGGATGAGCAGAGCTCGGAGCTCCGGCCTGCTGTCAAGTCCCCCAGCAGAACCAGCCTCAAGAACGCCCTCAAGAACATGATGGGCCTGGACTCAGAAAAGTGATCACCCCCTCCCCCCACCAAGGCCCTGCCAGAAAAGGGGGACCTAGGCTCCTCTATCCCCCGTCTAGGTGCTTTCCTCCTTAGCTCCCCAGCCCTTGCCCTGCCCTCACTTCCCTTTGAGATGTAAGTTTCATTCCAAAATTCATTCCCCAAGCACTTCATATTCTCCCCCACCTTCACCCCCTGGCTTTCTGGAAGCCCAGGGCTCCATCCTACACTTCACCTGCCCCAGGGACTGTGTGTTTGGTGCCCGTTCCTCTGGCGCTGAAAAGAAAGGGACCTTGCTACCCCCTGCCTCAACTCCAGGCCACCTGATATTCCCATCCCCTGCACCACCTAGCCTGTCCCTCTGACCCTCTTCTCTCTGACCCTCCCTCCCCTCCATCAGGTGGCCCAGCTGCAGACTCTGCCCTCCCAGCTAACACCCAGGTCACCCAGATCAGATTCTCCTTCAGGTTTTATTTAGGTTGTTAGTTATTTTTTATTTTTTAATCCATTCTTGTTTGTTTGTTTATCTGATCTGTGCCCATGCTCTACCCTCCCCCCATGACTGAGTACCAATGACGTCATGTGGCTTTGGCAATTCCCCACCCCCCATTAAATCCTTAATGGAGAGCCAGCCCAAGCAGAGGGGCCCCCGATCCTCAAACCTCAGCTACAGGAATGGTGCCCCCTGACCACTTTGGAGCACTGTTCTGGGACTCAAGGTCACAGGAAAGGAGAGGGAGAGACAAAGGATCTTCATAGGTGAGGGGGCTGAGGAGGGGACAAATGAGCCTTAGAAATAGCTTTTAAATAACCAAAGAAAAAGCAGGAAAAACAAATGGGAAACAGGGGGGAAACGGAAGAGGCTGCACTCCTAGCCACAGGGGATTCTTAGGATTTTTCTACATTCTGTATATTTCTTCTCAAACCCCCAAATCTCCTTAAATGTTTAATAAACACTGACATTTCCAGAAGCTGTTGCCTCCATCTCCAATTTCCTCATTCTTCTGGGAATAATCCCTGCCCCTTATCCCATCCCCAACCTCCCACCTTCCCCAAACCCTCTCCTCCCCAACTCCTTCTTCTCCCCAACCGGTTTCAGTTGTTAAGAATTTGATTTCATGGCATGGGTTACATAGTATTATGGAAAGAACTCTGAAATAGGCTCATAAGACACATTCACACATTCAACAAATATTCAGTGAGTTTGTACTACAGTACACAGGGTTCGTACTATGTGCTAAACTGTGTGTCAGGCTCTGCGTTTACATGGGTTATAACAGATTCCCTCTTCATCAAGAGCTATGTTTTTAAAATACCCCAGCCACTCACAAGCTGACCCAGGGCTAGTCCCTTGGCTTAGGTAAGCCTGTTTCTGCATTTGTAAACAACTGAGATAATGATACCTGCCCTACTGAATTCCCAGGATTCTTGTAAGAATCACATGATTCCATCCTGTGTATGGAAACCTTTGTAAACTATAAATTGATATACAACTAAGATATTGAGGATCAGTCCTTTAAAGATGTTTCTCAATCTTGCCTAAAGGATTACACTTTACAAACTAGCACTAATCTCATTCACCCCTACAAACTCATGCACACACAACTTTGTTTTGTTGGTGCCTTTTAGGTATGATATTAATAGCTCATTAGCTGGTTTGTTGGTATGCTAATGGTACACCATTAATATCCTGGAATCCTTAAATAATTATGGAAAAACATCTATATCTTTTTCCCTTGGCGGTTACTGATAGCAAAAAACCCAAGATTCTCACAAGTCAATTCTTCACCTTGTTAAGACGTTAAAGATAAGATTTTTAACAGCAGCTTTGCCGAAACCCAGAGTGCTTCCATTTATTTCAAGGGCTGTCTTCCACTTCTCTGAAAAGAAAAATTAACCCAAATTCATGTTAATAGAAAAGCTAATAGATTCCATTAGGTAAATACAAATGAAAACTACAATGAGATACCACCTCATACCCATTAGGATAGCTACTATCAAAAACAAAACAAAGTGTTGACAAGGGTGTGGAGAAGTTGGAACCCTTGTGCACTGTTGGTGGGAATGTAAAATGGTACAGCCCCTGTGGAAAGTATGGAGGTTCCTCAAAAAAATTAAATACAAAATTACCATATGGTACAGCAGTTCCATTTCTGGGAATATATCCCAAAAAAATTAAAATCAGGGTCTTGAAAATATATTAGTACACTCATGTTCATAGCAGCATTATTCACAATAGCTGATATGTGGAAGCAACCCAAAGGTCCCTGGACAATTGATGACTGGATAAGAAAATGTGGTATATCTATACATACAATGGTGTATTATTCAGCTGTAAAAAGAAAGAAAATTGTAACATGTGCTACAACATGAATGAACTGAGAACATTACGCTAAGTGAAATAAGCCAGGCATAAAAAGACAAATACTTTGATTCCACTTATATGAGGTACTTAGAGTAGTCACAATCATAGAGACAGAATGTAGAATGGTGGTTGCCAGCCGCTGGGGAAATGGGAGAATGGGCAGTTATTGTTTAATTGGGATAGAGTCTCAGTTTTACAAGATGAAGAGTTACGGAGATGGATAATGGTGATGTTGCAAAACATTATGAATGTACTTAATACCACTGAACTATACATTTAAAAATGGTTGAGAGGTAAATTTTATGTTAATTGTATTTTACCACATTTTTTTAAATTGGAAAATAGAAGCTAATAGAGTCTATATAGCTTTTTCAGGGTGGGAGAGGAAGCTGAGTCACAACTCAATGAAGTTGGGAATATCTAAGCTAAAGAGTCTTTATCAGTAGACCAGAATACGGAGCCCAGAAATGCAAATAAGTGTGGGAACATATTTTATTATAAAAATAACATTCTAGTTCAGTGGTAAATTAATGGATTATTTAACAAAAGGTATTGGTGCAATTGACATATGTATAGAAGAAAACAAGGTAAGATCTTTATCTCATGCCATATATAAAAATAAAATCTAAATATTAAGAAATAAAATACAAGTATCTGAAGGAAATAAGCATATTCATTTAATCCTCAAATGGAAAAGGCCTTTAAACAAGACAGGAAGTCCAGAAATCTTAAAGGAAGTACATAAAATCTTGAACCTCTTTAATGGCAGAATATATTATAAATGAAACCAAAAGACACTTGGTAATTGTGGAGAAAAATACAACACAAATGAAATATCTTCCTACACATAACAATTAAATATCTCCCTTATTCGCATCTTCAACTACTGTCCCAGTTCTCTGCTCCCCTCTATAGCAAAACTTCTTGAACAAGTCTAGGGCACTATCTCCTACCTCCCATTCTCCCTTCAACACACTGTCCCCATCCCTCTACTGAAACTGCTCCTGTCCAAGGGCATTAATGATGTCCATTTCGCCAGATTCGATGGTCATTTTTCAGTCCTCCTCACCCTTTCAGCAGCATTTAACATTAATGGCCACTTCCTCTTTCTGATAACACTTTATCTCTTGGCTTCCTTGAAACACGCTAATGGTTTTTCTCCCACGTATTTGAAAACTGCATGACTTTTTTTTTTTTTTTTTTTTTTCTTTTCTGGCGGTACACGGGCCTCTCACTGTTGTGGCCTCTCCCGTTGCGGAGCACAGGCTCCGGACGCGCAGGCTCAGCGGCCACGGCTCACGGGCCCAGCCGTTCCGTGGCATGTGGGACCTTCCCGGACCGGGGCACGAACCCGTGTCCCCTGCATCGGCAGGCGGACTCTCAACCACTGCGCCACCAGGGAAGCTCTGCATGACTTTTTTAAAGTAGAGATTGAAATAACCAGGAAGACATCTTTTGTTCGTCCCACACGAAGCGTGTTTGTTTATTTAAATTAAGGCTACATTTGAGCGTCACAGGGCAACAATCATCTTGAACTGAATATAGTTTTTTCCCTCTAGATAGGGCCTGAATTCTCACTACTCTCATTTCCTTACCTGCCCAACCACCCTTAACATGAATTTGCTGCTCTGCCTTAAAACATCTAAGAAATTGGACAAATATTTATGTGTGGGAGTGAAGTTGGAGAAGGGAGGTAAAGTCAGACTACAACACAGAGCTTTTCACATTTCCTCAAACAGGCCACCAGTCGTCATGTCCATCTCTGGCTATATTAGCTACTTCTTAAACCCAGAGTTCCACTGAATTTTTTGTTACCTAAAGATTAAATTGTGAAGTTCACTTCCAACAACTAGTATAATAACATAAAAATGGGAAGAAAGGGAGAGATGAATAAAATGGTTAACTTAGACAAATACATATCTAGAACAAGCAAACAGAAAATATGCCAAGTTACCACAGTCCTCATTTCTGTAATTGGTCAAGAAGCCATAATTAATATCTATGAACTGCTTCAACTACTCATTCCATATTTCCTATGTCTTCAGCCAGGACTTCAGATAGTCAGGGTTCTTTACCTGGTAGAGTGATCCAAACTTCCATTTCTGACTCAAGGTCTGTCCTGTCTTTTTTTTTTTTTTTTTTTGGTTGCTATGTTAACATTTACTCTTAGGCAAGGAAGTACTAAGTGATGCCCCAGAGAATCTCCTGGGTTCCAGAAATAGCTCTCCTTGCTCCCATTGTGTAGCAGCATCCCAACTTCCCCTAGGTCATCAGGATATATCACACCAGCCAGCCAAGTAATCATTTTTTTTTTGCCTCTTGGTTCAGTGATGTATAGAGCCCAAAATGACCAGGTGGCAGTCTCCTCTTCTAATTCAATGGAACCATTGTGTCTAATGGTAGAAGCATTCTCCTTTTGGAGACTAAGTCCTCCAAACCAGTAGAGCTCAAAGTTGCCAGGAGAAACAAAAATTCTGTGAGTTGGTTATTAGGTGTCATAGTGAAAAAGCCACCCGCACTTTTACCCCTTGACTCTGGAACCCTTGTATTCAGGTCATAGAGGAGAAAACACCATGTAATGGTCTCTGATTCAAAGCATATATTGCATCCTGTAAGCCAGAACTTCATTCTTTCAGGGTACTGTCTCCCAATTGCTGCTGTGAATCTTCAGTAAACCATTCCACGTTTCAAATAAGCTTCTGCTTTCAGATGATGGGGTACATGGTAAGACCACTTAATTCCATGAGCACAAGCCCGTTACTAAACTTCCTTTGCTATGAAATAAGCTCCTTGATTAGACATAGTACTATGGGGAATGCCATAACTATGAATAGGCCTTCTGTGAATTCCCCCAGTGTTGGTGCTGGCAGGAGCATTATGAGCAAAGAAGGCAAATTCATGTCCAAAACGTCTATTCCAGTGAAGACAAATCTATGCCCCCTCCATGATGAAAGAAATCCAATGTAATTAACTTGACATCAAGTGTCTGGCTGGTCCCCCCAGGGAGTAGTACATATTAGGGACTCAGTGTTGGTCTCTGCTGTTGACATATTAGGCACTCAGCTATGGAGTCATCTAGAAGATTTGTTTGTTTGTTTGTTTAAAGCATTTTAAAATTTTATTTATTTATTTATGGCTGCGTTGGGTCTTCGTTGCTGAGCGCAGGCTTTCTCTAGTTGCGGCGAGCGGGGGCTACTCTTCCTTGTGGTGCGCGGGTTTCTCATTGCGGTGGCTTCTCTTGTTGCGGAGCACGGGCTCTAGGCGCGCGGGCTCAGTAGTTGTGGCACTCGGGCTTAGTTGCTCCGCAGCACGTGGGCTCTTCCCGGACCAGGGCTCAAACCCGTGTCCCCTGCACTGGCAGGTGGATTCTTAACCACTGCGCCACCAGGGAAGTCCCTCTTTGCTTATTCCAAAAGAACGAAAAATTAGGAATGGTCTAAAGAAGGAACTCACCCCTGTTTTTGGCAACCTAAAACACGGATCAAACCAGTCCTGCTTTAATTCCTGTTGAAGCTCTCTGTGACCTGGGACAAATCACGTGACTGTGGAAGCTTGAGTTTTGTTAAGTTGATATCTATCCTATGGTGCACTTAAAAGAAGAAATTGAGAATATATGTGAACCATGTCACTAAGTACTTGGCGTAGAGTAGAAGCCCCATCCACGTTAGTTCCTAGTCATCCTCTTCCTCCCTTTTTTTCCTCTGTTCAGTTGAAGCAAGTGGGGAACCTCTCCCCCAATACACATTCAGGCAGGAGGGCCTAACTTGCCCACAGGTCAGATCTCCATCTACTACTGTCTGCTTCACAATTCAGACATCATCACAACACAGACATGACCCTTTTGTCTTGCAAAGGCTTTTCTTTGTAGGCATTAAGTGTGGCTTCCAGCTGAGTCCCCATTGTTTATCCTGTGGTCCCTCTCTGAGTGTCCAGCTCATGGTAAAGACTTACAGCTTGGCAGTAAGGTTTGGGGGCCTCTTTTAGAGAAAAAAGGGGTGGAGGCAGGGGAAAGATGAATTCCTGAATCTTCAGGCTAGTGCTGGGCATGGCTTTCCAAAAGCTTAGAGCAACAGTTCCCAAAGCCCTCAGACACAGTGCCCGTTTTACTATCCAGGAATGATATTCATATGTAATATAAACTATAAACATAAGTTCAAAAAGTAAATATAGTACTCTAACCATATATTATAAAGGTGAAATAAAAGATTAATTTATAATAAAATTGTCTGTATTTTAATATGTAATGTTCAGGCATAACTACACTGGAAGCATAAAACATAGTAGAGACTTGAACCTACACGTAGAATCACTGTAAATACAACAGCAACAAATGCAAACTGATAGGGGCATACGTATCAGTGACTCAAATACCATAAGCAGTATTGTCATCAATGACGTGGATTTCTGAAACGGTAAGCAACTCATGATAAAGTTCTGAACAAAACACATTATAAGTTCCTTCAATCTACACGTTAGTTGCATTTGTGAAAATCCAGTGTTTAAAATGGTGCAAAAAGTACTTTGTGTTCATATGTAAAATGAAGTTGGGCTCCAGGTACCCTCAGGTTGTAACAGGTTTTTCACATTAATGCACAATGGTATTTTTAAAAGACATGAGGGATGTGGGACAATTTTATTTTGTGCAGCACTATTCTGGTCACTGCAGTATGGTTAGCATCTTTCACCCCTGAATGCTCAATACCAGGAAAACCTCCCTCATCCCCACCCCACCCCCCTACATATCATGACAACCAAAAAAATACCCCCATGGACTTCCAAAACATCCCCTAGAGGGCAGTACATTCTCCTGTTGAGAACTGGCTTGGGGAATCAGTGAGACCTGGAGCCCTCCCAGGAGTTGGAGAAGACTTTGGTTTCATTTCATGATGCCCGCATCTCTTCACCGTTATACCCTAATGTGAGTCTGTTGACCCTGCTTCCTTTTCTGGGCATGCGTATCAGCCCTACCCGCCAAGTTCTGTGCCCCATTTCTCTAGCCATTTCACTTCAAACCACCTTTAATTCCAGAGGGCCTGCCCCATGTTCCTTGGAGCACCAGGGGAGGCAGCTGGATGCGATCAAGCCACTGATAGAATTCTGGGAGGAGTCTAGCAGTACAATCAGGTAAAGCCAGAGCTGGTGGTCCCCTAGAAATATGGGGGACCACAGAGGGTCTAGGTCTTACTTGTGTGGGCCATGAGGGACCAAGTAGATATGCCTGGGCTCAGCTAAGGGAAGCTTGGCCCTCTCTGCCCTCTAAACTAGGCTGAACGACGTCCTCGACAACAAAGCTCTCTACTCTTCAGTCATCCAGTCCCTTATCAAGGTGGTACAAAGAGCACAGATTCTGGAGGCAGACTACCTGAGCTCTGATACTAACTCACCTATTCACTTGCTTTGGGAAGGTTATTTAATCTCTCTGTGCCTCAGTTTCTTCATATGTAAAAAGGAAATAATATGTCGTAGGGTTGTAAGAATTAAATGAGTTTACATATGTAAAACGGCTTGGAACGTGGTCTGGCACACAGTACTTTACAAATCTAGATATTACCATTGTCATCACCATTCATGCGCTGCAGGTAGCATAAGGCTAGGGAGTTACCCCAGCTTGGGGGATGAACATGATGAAACCTATGTCAACAGAACATTATGTACAGGTAATACTCAAGTGATCTAGGGGATAGGGCCCTCTTGCTTTATTCTTGAAGATCTAGGTGATTAGGGAATAAGAAAGGCCTATTAGTAGTAGCAGTAGTGTTATACCAAGGGGAGACTAGAATCCTGAGAGCAGGAGGGAGAGCGGTCAATGCCACCCTAACCCAATGGCTGGAGGAGGGAAGTAGTCAGGGAGGGAATGAAGAAGCCTCTGCTGAAGCCTTGGGAACAGGCTGACTTTCTGAACATCCGTGGATTGTGAGTTTCTGCCTTTGCAGATCTGGACTCAGGGCTACCAGCCAAACAACCAGAACAGTAGGCACCAGTGATGTCCGTCTTAACAAACCACCAGACCCACAAACCCTCAGTTTTCAGAGGCACAGACAGCAGAGGATTAAAACTGGAAGACAGCAGCTCACTGGAGAGTGATTCCAGTGAGAACTTGTTCTCAGGGATGAGTACAGCCCCTGCTCAAAGAAGCTGCCAGGAGTCACTCCCACTGAAAACAACTCCAGAAATAAGGGAAACACAGCAAGGGTAGACAGAGAGAGGCAGAGCTGGACAGGAAGGGAAGCTCCCAAAAAGGACATTAGGACAGGGGTTAAGTGTAAGAGTAAAAGATGGAAGAGGGGCTTCCCTGGTGGCACAGTGGTTGAGATTCCGCCTGCCAATGCAGGGGACACGGGTTCGTGCCCCGGTCCGGGAAGATCCCACATGCCGCGGAGCGGCTGGGCCCGTGAGCCATGGCCGCTGAACCTGCGTGTCTGGAGCCTGTGCTCCACAACAGGAGAGGCCACAACAGTGAGGGGCCCACGTACCACAAAAAAAAAAAAAAAAAAAAAAAAGATGGAAGAGATCAAAGTGGAAAAAGATGGCTCTATATTGGGGCAAGTTCAAGGAGAGGTCAAGAGCCCTACCCAGCAATGACACCAAGTCCCTGAAAGTAGGTTGTCCAGGGAAGCAGGATCCTTGTCCTTTTAGCCACCTGAATTTCTCCCAAGATTTTCACCTCCAAGTTTGGGCTTTGGGAACATATTTCAAAGTATCCCCTGCTCAGATCTCCAGACCTCTTTCACTTTTGACGAGACTCTACTCCCAGCTCTGCCACTCCTACACAGAGAAAAAAGTACCAAAAGAGTTATCAGTGATATAGATGTGACAACTGCATTTGCTTTCTTCCTCGACTGTTTCTAATGCGTGTGTCTTCTGCTAAACCACTTATTATGAGAGTATTCACCGATCCCTCAAAGACCTGTGGTTTTTGCTCCACAGAACAAAGCACTCGGGAATAATTTCTCAGTGATCAGTACTCAAGGATCGTGTCTCTGGCAGAGAGACAGAATGCTAGGGCCCCAAGGAGGAGTTACAGATAGGCCAGAGAGGAAAGGCTCAATCTGAGTGCCCTATGGTAGAAGTAAGTAGCCTGGGCAGAGAGAAACCAGCTTTCAGAACTTTTACTGAGAACTACTACTGGTCCAGCAAAAGATGCCTAAACCTTTCTTTCCAGTTCAAACTATCTTTCCCAAAGCAACAGACTACGTTTTTGCTACCATGCACTTTCTTTAAAATACACATGAGAACAAGAATAATAGCCTGGAGCTAGTAGTAGTGAAGGGGAAAAAAATCATGCTCCAGACCAGTGTGGCAAAAAACAAATCAGCAGGTATCCTCCAAGCAGCAGAGTCTATAGGAGACGGCTGGTGACAGAGAATGCCACTATTGCCCTAGCACCAGCCAACTCTCAGAAGCTCATATCACCAGGAATAGGAAGTACCTGTTTTACTTTAGTGTTAATAGGGGCAGACCAAGGTGCAGTACAGTTAATCCCCATCTTGTGTCCACGGAACCAGAGAACAGGGAATCCTCCTTTTCTACCAGGACATACTGGACACACACCTAGTGTGGCAATGAGGTTATCCTGTTATTTGCCCCTGAGTCCAGGACTAAAAGCCACCATCATTACTATACTGCACTCAGAACAGATTTCAAATGTAAAATTTCCTTCTCGTCTCTGGCAACAGGAGAAGAGGGCCTTCCCATGAATTACTGTTTAATCCTCCTGATAGTCTATAGCCATGGCTTGTTAGGCATGGACGAACTTTGTAATATAGGTCGCTTCCAGGGATATAGTTCCTTGCTTCCTATTCAGAGCTGCTGCATGGTTCCAGCTTCTGTATTCTTAAATCAGTACTAAGAAGTGAGGAGAATGGGGGAGAGAGAGCGTTCCTTGTTCGACCTTCAAGCATTTGGCTTCTGGTTTCAATGTATAGAAATCATTTCTCAGCAATGTAAGCCGTCATTTTATTCATGGTTTAAAATCTTCAGCGTGACAGTGGTGCTCTCTACTGACCCAGAGTCATCTGCTTCTTCTCCTGTTTGATAAAACAGTGGGAGGGGAGGAGGGTCGTGGGAGGAAGACAAAGCAGGAGGGACAGCTAACACAGGTCACTCGGGGAGAGGGAGGAAGGGAAGACGGGGTTTGTTTTCAGAGGCAGATCCACCAAGCGTGTGCTCGCTGGAAGGGGAAAGGGAAGGAGATGAGCACCCTTGTAGGGGAGCATTGGGGGTGGAAATAGCAGCAGGTAGAGACAATGTGGGTGGTGGTGAATCAAGGTGAGGACAAGGTCAGGGAAGGAAGGTAGGAGAGGGCTTCGGTCTGTGTTAGTTTCCTGAGCCATCATGTAATCCGCGCAGTTGCTCTACCACCCTCCCTGAGGCCAGCTCAGGCTTATATTCATATTCCTCCCAAGAAAAAACAGAAGGAGAGGTCAAAAGGCCCCACTTGAGGATTTTGTTTATTGTTTTCATAATTATTAAACATGCTAAAATCACAAAGAGTGGCTGTTCCACTTCTGCTCTGACGCCACCGTGGGGCAGGTGGGAACTACAAGGGTCACTTGGTTTTTGTGGCCTCTGGGGGTGGCTAGGCATGAGGGGTTAGAGGTAGGCAGGTTAACAAAGCCCCAGGAATCCTTCATATGGTACACCTTTACCAGCAGTAACTTGTGTCCTTAGAGATCTCCTCCTCCTTCACTTTTCTTTTCTTCCCAAATCAACTGGCGATTTCCTTCCCAAATCTTCCCATTTCCCTGCCTGCGGCCCCTTGAACCTCTTCCACTTCTGCCCCTTACGGTTCTAGACTAGACGATGAAGGAAACTTGCCCTTGTCTCTACCAGTCCCAGTCGGCCTTCCTTGGAACTAATCTACTGAGCATGCACTAACATGGGAGCAGTTTGATTTAGGTCTGCTCAGGAGAAAGGGAGGCTCCAGTCTCCACTGTGGCTTAGCTCATAGGAGGGAAGTTGAGGTTCTGATGAGAAGGATGTGAAGGTAAAAAATGCTACCTGAAGTGTGAATGCTGTAACCAGTGGAACATATGCCCCACCCTCGGGCACCCTACTCTGAAGGCTTTTCCCTCCCTCCCACATCGTCAGGGGTCCCTCTCTCAACCTCAAATCCTCTTGCTCTTCAGCCTCATAGAGCAGGCACAGGTACTGGTCAAGAAGCTGTATCCCAAGGAGAAAACGTTCCACCCTTAAGCAAGTGGCTGCCTGTTGAATTCTTCATCTTCCCTGTGTTCCTTGTGCCTCTGCGGCTGCGATGGCTTGAGAGGCCAGAGAAAATAATGTATAAGTGTTGAACTTGCCTCAACGAGAAGCTTGAGGGACAAGGAGACAAAGATACATGGGAGTCAGAGCTGTGGAGAAGGGGAGGGAAGGGAGCAAGGTGAAGGGTAAGGCTGGTTATTCAGGAACTGGAATCCTTTTTCTTTTTCTGGAATCGCCGGAACTTGCCCTGAATAGCAAGGGCAGCCTTCTCTGTTTCTGGTGCCGTCAGATCAATGTCAATCTCCTCCTCCTCCTCAGCCTTCTTGGCATTGCCAGCTCTCCCTGCAGATAGTTGAGAGATTCATTAATGAGTAAACCTGAATTGCCCCAGCCCCTTTCCCAGGCCCCAAATACAGTGGTTAAAGTCCACTTTCTACTGGACTCTGTGAGGTCCCCCAATCTTTGCTAGGACCCGGAATGCCTGATGACTCTCCCAGAAGCTTGAGTCAGGGTACCTAGGCTGAGAATTAGTTATAGTAGGTACTCAGAAGCTTTGCAACTCTTGAACCAAGATGACAAATGTCTTCTATCACCACTTATTCCTAAATCCTACAGTTCAGAGTCCCACGGCACACTCACTTTCCCCTGTTTTCCCTAAAGTTCTGATTGAGACAGGGGCTGGGATCATTTGATGAGTTTCTTCCTATCACTGTACCTGTTTCCAAGCATTCCAGAGCCAGTTTCTAAAATCAAAGCGTAAATCCTAGTAGGTTTACTTCTTAGGAAAAAGTGGAAGGAAGTTTATAGATATAGTAGTCCTAACCTAGTGCTTTGTTTCACTTATCACATTCTTATTCCTGTTACATCTGACTTTAGGAGCTTCCAGGCTTCCAGCCCTACTTGTCTTCATGTCCCTATATTTACCTGCCCTACCAACTGCTTAGCCCACCCCCACTCACCCTTTTCCTCTGGGCCAGCTGCCTGGTTGGTTGCTGGGGATGTTTTGGTGTTAAGCTGGAAAAGAAAAATCAGAATATTAGATATTCACAGAAGTATTAAGGTGCCATCCCCGTAGACTCACCATCATCATTTTCAAGCCCTCCTACTACCAGGTCCATCCCTTAGTCTTTTTTTTTTTTTTTTCGGTATGCGGGCCTCTCACTGCTGTGGCCTCTCCTGTTGCGGAGCACAGGCTCCGGACGCACAGGCTCAGTGGCCATGGCTCACGGGCCCAGCTGCTCCGCGGCATGTGGGATCTTCCCGGACCGGGGCACAAACCCGCGTCCCCTGCATCGGCAGGCGGACTCTCAACCACTGCGCCACCAGGGAAGCCCCATCCCTTAGTCTTTTGAAGAAGTGGGTCTTGAGATCAGAGAGAGGGAGAAGAGTCATCAAAATTTGTTCAACAAGTATTGATTGGTGCTAGGGAAATTGTAGAGGACAAAAACAGAAAAAACCCTGCCCTCATGGAGTTTACATTCTAGGATATAGATAGACAAATGAATAAAAAAATTATTATTATGTTAAGTGGTGATAAGTGCTATAGAGAAAAGACAGGGAAGGGAGGTAGTGACTGCCAGGTGGGAATGGAGAAATACAGTTTTATACAGAGTGGTCAGGAAAAGCCTCTCTGAAAGGTGGTATCTGAGCCAAGAGCTGAAGGAGATAAGGGAGTAAGGGCTGTAGGTGGTGGGCAAGAGCTCTCAAGGGCCCTGGGGTGGAAGTGTGACTAGCGTGTTTGAGCAATAGCATGAGTCCAACGTAGCCGGAGTGAACGACAGTTGGAGATGAGATCAGAGATAACTGGGAGTTGGGGCAGACTCCGTCGGACCTTGGGAGTCTTTTTAAGCCTTGGGAGTCTTTTTAAGGAGCTTGACTTTTATCGTAAGGGTGATGAGAAGCCATTAGAGACCTTCAATTGGCACATAAGGGGCATTAGGGAGGAAGCTGAAAAATCTGTTAGGCAATTATTGCAGAAAACTAGACAGGAGATAATGGTTGCTTGGATCAAAAAGGTGTCAGTGGAGGTGGTGAGAAGTGATCTGATTCTAGGTATACAATTGTCCCTCAGATTCCGCAGGAGATTTGTTCCAGGACCCACAAGGATACCAAAATCCACAGACGCTCAAATACCTTATATAAAATGGCATTTATTTGTATATTGGCAAGTATTTGCATATAACCTATGCACATCCTCCCACATACTTCAAATCTCTAGATTACTTATAATGCCTAATACGATGTAAAGGCTATGTAAATAGTTGTCAATACAATGTAAATGCTATGCAAATAGTTGCTGGCTTGCAGCAAATTCAAGTTTTGCTTTTTGAAACTGTCTGAAATTTAAAAAATTATATACTTTCAATCTTTGGTTCGTTGAATCCACGGATGCAGAACCCTCAGACACAGAGGGCCAACTGTATTTTCAAGCTACGACTATTGGTTAAATGGCATAGTGACACAACTCAAGGATAGCTCCAAAGTTTTGGGGCTGAGGAAATGAAAAAAAAATGAATTGCCATTTCCTGAAATGAAGAAGACAGCAGGAGCAGCAGGTATTAGGGAAAGGATCAGAAGCTTGTTTTTGGACAAGTTTGAGATTGCCTACCTAGTTATCCAGGAGGAGTTTTTTTTTTTTTTTTTTTACATCTTTATTGGAGTATAATTGCTTTACAATGTTGTGTTAGTTTCTGCTGTATAACAAAGTGAACCAGCTCTACGTATACATATATCCCCATATCCCCTCCCTCTTGAGCCTCCTGCCCACCCTCCCTATCCCACCCCTTCTAGGAGGTCACAAAGCACTTGATCTCCTTGTGATATGCAGCTGCTTCCTACTAGCTATTTTACATTTGGTAGTGTATATATGTCAATGCTACTCTCTCATTTTGTCTCAGCCTCCCCACCCCGTACCCCCTGGCCCCCGGCCCCCCACCATCCTCAAGTCCACTGTCTACCAGGAGGAGATGTTGTTATAAGCTGTTGGATATTCAAGATGAGTTAAAGAGAAGACTCTTGCCTAGAGATATAAATTAGACAGTTATTAAGATGTGGTTGGCATTTAAGCCATGAGACTGGGTGAGATCACCAAGGGAGTGAGTTCAGATAAAGAGGAGAAAAGGGGCAAATCCTGGGGCATTCCGGTGATTAGAGGTTGTAGAAATGCGGAGAAATCAATAAGAGAAGTTGAGAAGAAGCCAGGAGAAAAGTCAAGAGATTATAGTACTTTAGAAGCCATATGAAGAAACTATTTCAAGGAGACAAGAGTGATTAATTGTGTCAAATTCTGCAGGTAAGGGACTTCCCTGGTGGTCCAGTGGTTAACAATCCGGCTTGCAATGCAGGGGATGCCCGTTTGATCCCTGGTCAGGGAACTAAGATCTCACATGCCATGGGGCAACTAAGCCCGCGCACCACAACCGCTGAGCCCGCGCGCCACAACTACTGAAGCCCGCACGCCCAGAGCCCATGCTCCGCAACAAGAGAAGCCACTGCAGTGAGAAGCCCGAGCACCACAACAAAGAGTAGCCCCCACTCACCGCAACTAGAGAAAGCCAGCCTGCAACAACGAAGACCCAATGCAGCCAAAAATTAAAAAAAATAATAAAGTAAAACCAGTCAAGATATTGTCCCTATCTTCCAGGCTGAGTGAGGAGACAAGACAAGTATCCAAATAATACTTCCTGAGCATTTATTATGGCCAAACAGTATCCCATTTAATCCTCTGAAATCTCTGAGATGTCATCCTATTTTATAGTTGAGGAAACAGGCTTAGAGATGTTAAAGATCTTGCCCAAGGGCTTCCCTGGTGGCGCAGTGGTTGAGAGTCTGCCTGCCGATGCAGAGGACACGGGTTCGTGCCCCGGTCCGGGAAGATCCCACATGCCGCGGAGCGGCTGGGCCCATGAGCCATGGCCGCTGAGCCTGCACGTCCGGAGCCTGTGCTCTGCAACGGGAGAGGCCACAGCGGTGAGAGGCCCGCGTACCGCAAAAAAAAAAAAAAAAAAAAAAAGGATCTTGCCCAAGGTCAAGCCACACTACTAGAAAACAGTGGAACTGGCTTTGGGACCGAGGCAGACCAACTCCACACTCTTAGCCACTGTGCTATGTCCACAAGATCGAATACTGTCGCATTTTGACACAAATATGCTAATATAGTCACAATTACTGAATCTAGCTGGAAAAGATATGGATGTGCATTGAACAACTCTTTCAACTCTGATAAATTTTTCTAACAGAAAGTTAGGGGGAAATAAGAAGAAAATAATAATTTAAAGTAAAATAAAAATTATTAAGATAAAAAACGCTGGGGGCTTCCCTGGTGGTGCAGTGGTTGGGAATACGCCTGCCAATACAGGGGACACGGGTTCGATCTCTGGTCCAGGAAGATCCCACATGCCACGGAGCAACTAAGCCCGTGCGCCACAACTACTCAGCCTATGCTCTAGAGTCTGCGAGCCACAACTACTGAAGCCTGCACACCTTAGAGCCCGTGCTCCACAACAAGAGAAGCCAGGGCAATGAGAAGCCTGTGCACCGCAATGAAGAGTAGCCCCCGCTCACCACAACTAGAGAAAGCCCATGTGCAGCAACGAAGACCCAGTGCAGCCAAAAATAATTAAATTTATAAATAAAAGTTGATATGGTCCAATTTTTGTAAAATATATTGATTGCTTATGTATGTATATGTACATTTTTATTTAAAAATCTGAAAGAACATGCACAAGGGTGTTCCCCAAACCCTATGGAATTCCTGCTAGTCTCCCTTTGACCAAAAAAAAAAAGTTTCCATTAGAGGAAGGGTTGTTCCTGAGACTCTTGGGAGACGGGCCACTCATTACTCTTTCTTTTCCCATGATCTTCCTGTAGTCTATATATATATATTTGGCACATGATCAATGTAATGACCCAGTAGTTAGCTAGGTGACGCTTTCCACACTGGCACGCTGTCATCACAAGAGGTCTGTCCACACTGCAAAAGCATGAGATACATGGGGTGTTTAGTAATAGGATAATAGTCAATAGTCCTGACAAGAGGGTCACGGGTCAAGAGGCAAATTCTATAGTCCTATGATCTCTGACTTCAAACCCTCCTTTTTTTATTGCCAGCAAATCCCTGAATCTGATCCTTGCTTTAACCATTATCCCTCTCTCTCTCTAAGCCTCTTCCCTTAATCCACCAATTCTTTTCTTTCATCCCTCCCCTTTGGAGGAAAATCTGGACCCCAGTTCTAAAAATCTCCCCTCGAGTAACTGCCCCTTCCTCTGCCTTCCTTCTCATATCAGCTAACCTTGAGAATCCTCGAAGCAGGAATATTTGCCAGGGCTGAACCACACCCGCCACTCCTTTCCCTCCGCCCTGCCAGCTGTCACCTTCCTGAGTCTCTCCTGAGATCACTGACCCTGGAATGGAGCCATGGCTCAGCTGCTGTCTAGCCACCCAGGGGTTCTCAGCTCCGTTTGGCTGAACTTTATGAGAGGTCACTATGGAGACTAGAAAAGGGTTCTGTAAAGGAGAAGAAAACCCCTATTACTCACAATGCCCCTTGAAATCTCTCTCACACCCTCTGCTAAAAAGTAATATGCTGGGGCTTCAACCTGCCCCTCCTCCCTGTACCCTCTCCAGCCAGTTCTCAAATAGCTACTCTGAACACTATGGATTTCTGGATTTAGTGGTTAGTGATTTGCTGAGGTGGGAGGTGGGGGCAGTTAGATCACAGGTTGTTAGCTCCCACCCTCTACGTCATACTCAGCCCTTTCTTGGTCCCTGGTCTCTGCCCCAAGCCTCCTGTGTATCTTCCAGAAACTCAGCAATTTTAGATGAATCAAGGTCCTCTGGGGCATCCATCTGACAGCCATCAGATTAACCATATTTCTGGTAAACCAAGGAGGCATGGAGGTCCACTCTGGATGAACCAGAAACCACATGTGCTGTAAGAGTGTCTCTTACAAAAATTCACAACTCCAGAGGATCAGTGCTCACCCACAAGAGCTGTGACAGGTGAGCATTTCTCAGCCGCTCTCTCAGCCTCTCATTCTAGCCAGGTATGGATTACTGGAAACTCTCAGGTGCTCTTCTACTTCTTTCAATACTGAGTTCTTCTGACCAGAAATAACAACAGTGAAATGGTTTAGCAAATCCTTCCTTTTCCTTATGGGACCCATCTAGGGGAACTGGAAGAAATCAAGGACTTTAGAATGCCACCCCACCTCATCTTATTAATAATCATATATATTGATATAATATTTACTTTGTGCCAGTCACTGTTCTAAGTACTTTAACATGTTTAATTCTTACAACAGCCCTATAAGATAGGTATTGTTACTAGTCTCACTTTACAGATAAGAAAACTAAGGGCCAGAAGAGGTTAATTAACTTGCCTAAGGTCATATAGCTAAGAAGTAGCAAAGCCAGGATTTGAACCAACGTGGTCTGACTCCAGAGTCCACCCTCTTGAACATTATGCTATGCTGTATCCGTCTCCAGCCAAAGGTGTAAGCATGTGTATGCATGTGGTACATACATACCACATGAGAAGGATGTCCAGTGTGAAACTGATTTAAATAGACAAGTGCTCCCACACAGCAGAGCAATCCCTAGGTAAGAAGGAAAGTCCTAGAGATCGTGATTTCCTTCCATTCCCACAGTTAGGCAGCTGTATTCAAGGACCAGTCTCTCAATCCATAGTCCCCAACACTTGCTTGATATATACTCTAGAGGGTCCTGTCCTCCCAATATGGGGAAAGCTTACTTGTACTTTGAGAACCTGATCCCAGACCTTGCCTACTGACTCAGATTCCTGCTCTGCTGGTTGAGCTAGCCATGCTGATTCTGGCTTTCATCTTGATGTTTGCCCAGTGGGCCTCCTGACACATACCGGGCTGACCCCTGGGGGTTAGCCATAGCCTGTATGTGTGTTTTTCACTCCCAGGGCCAGATGCTAGCCTTTCAGATTCTGAGAATTCCATGTGCAGGATCATCCTATTGGTTTCCATTTCAAATGACTCTCTTGCTTACATTTAAGCCTGTTATTCCAAGTTTCTAGTGAGTTGAAGATTGGTTCAGTTCAGCCTCACTGCCTACACAGGACTAAATGTTTCTTACTTCTCAACATGTAATTAGCAACTATGAGGCCCATCAACTCTTGCCTTTCCCTAGAGGGCCCTAGTTTCTTTCCCTGCCTACATTCCTGTATTCCTTTTCTCCTCACCTCTGGGCCTGATGTGCTCCAATGTTCCATTCCATCATCTTGGCAGTAGCTGTCAATTCCCCATGAGTATATTTTTGTTTCCTCTGCAGTTCAAAGTTGTGGACTCTCCCTTCCAGTGTGGATGGAGGAAAAGGAGAGTTCTGCTGGCTTAGGGGTCTTCTGTCTTCAAACTTTAAGAGACTGCAGAGAGGGATATGACACAGCAATATCCTCCCTTTCCTGACCCCATACCTCCTTCCAGGGCATTTATCAGCATTCAGATGATGTCTTTTCCTTCCATTTGAGCTTTAGATCCCATTCCCCTTTTCTCCTCCTCAGGAATCTTCACAATCAATTCTCTTTACTTGCTTATAAATAAAACCTCTTCCTTTCTTTAAAACCGAAAAAACAAGAAAAAGCCTTCCTCAATCTGAATTCCTTCTTCAACCACAACTAGAGTGAAAAGAAGCGGGTCTAGGACCAAGCCTTGAGGAACCCCAATATTAAAAGGTTAGGGTGAACAGATGGAGAAATATACTATGTTCTGGAAGAATCAATATTGTGAAAATGACTACTACCCAAAGCAATCTACAGATTCAATGCAATCCCTATCAAACTACCAATGGCATTCTTCACAGAATTAGAACAAAAAATTTTACAATTCGTATGGAAACACAAAAAACCCAGAATAGTCAAAGCAATCTTGAGAAAGAAAAACGGAGCTGGAGGAATCAGGCTCCACAACTTCAAACTATACTACAAAGCTATGATAATCAAGACAGTGTGGTACTGGCACAAAAACAGAAATACAGATAAATGGTACAGGATAGAAAGCCCAGAGATAGACCCACGTGCATATGGTCACCTAATTTATGACAAAAGAGGCAAGAACATACAATGGAGAAAAGACAGCCTCTTCAATAAGTGGTGCTGGGAAAACTGGACAGCTACATGTAAAATAATATTAGAACACTCCCTAACACCATACACAAAAATAAACTCCAAATGGATTAAAGACCTAAATGTAAGATCAGACACTATAAAACTCTTAGAGGAAAACATAGGAAGAACACTCTTTGACGTAAATCACAGCAAGATCTTTTTTGACCCACCTCCTAGAGTAATGAAAATAAAAACAGAAAAAACAAAATGGGATCTAATTAAACTTAAGATCTTTTGCACAGCAAAGGAAACCATAAATAAGACAAAAAGACAACCCTCAGAATGGGAGAAAATATTTGCAAATGAAACAACAGACAAAGGATTAATCTCCAAAATATACAAACAGCTCATGGAGCTCAATATCAAAAAACAAACAATCCAATTAAAAAATGGGTGGAAGACCTAAATAGACATTTCACCAAAGTAGACATACAGATGGCCAAGAGGCACATGAAAAGATGCTCAACCTCACTAATTATTAGAGAAATGGAAATCAAAACTACAATGAGGTATCACATCACACCTGTCAGAATGGCCATTATCAAAAAATCTACAAACAGTAAATGCTGGAAAGGGTGTGGTGAAAAGGGGACCCTCCTGCACTATTGGTGGGAATATACATTGATACAATCACTATGGAGAACAGTATGGAGGTTCCTTAAAAACCTAAAATAGAACTACCATACGACACAGCAATCTCACTACTGCGCAGGTACCCTGAGAAAACCATAATTCAAAAAGAGACATGTACCACAATGTTCATTGCAGCACTATTTACAATAGCCAGGACATGGAAGCAACCTAAATGTCCACTGACAGATGAATGGATAAAGGTGTGGCACATATATACAATGGAATATTACTCAGCCATAAAGAGAAATGAAATTGAGTTATTTGTAGTGAGGTGGATGGACCTAGAGTCTGTCATACAGACTGAAGTAAGTCAGAAAGACAAAAACAAATACTGTATGTTAATGCATATATTATGGAATCTGAAAAAAAAAATGGTACTGATGAACCTAGTGGCAGGGCAGGAATAAAGACGTAGACATAGAGAATGGACTTGAGGACATGGGGGGAGACGGAGGGGGAAGCTGGGGCGAAGTGAGAGTAGCATCGACGTATATACACTACTAAATGTAAAAATAGATAGCTAGTGGGAGGCAGCAGCATAGCACAGGGAGATCAGCCCGGTGCTTTGCGATGACCTAGAGGGGTGGGTTAGGGAGGGTGGGAGGGAGGCTCATGAGGGAGGGGACATGGGGATATATGTATGCATATGGCTGATTCACTTTGTTGTACAACAGAAACTAACACAGTATTGTGAAGCAATTATACTCCAATAAAGATCTATAAAAATAAATAAATAAATAAAACGTTAGGGTGGTCCTTTCAAAATAGTGCTGGAACAATTGGATAGTCAAGTGCAAAGAAACCTCAATCTATGTCTTGCACCCTATACAGAAATTAACTTGAAATGGATATAAAACCTAAAACTATAAAACTTCTAGAAGAAAATCCAGGGAAAAAATATCTTTGCAACCTTGGGGTAGGCAAAGATTTCTTAGATACACCAAAAGCATAATCCATAAAAGAAAAAAATTATAAATTGGACTTCATCAAAATTAAAAACTGCTCTTTGAAAGACACTCCTAAGAGAATGAAGAGACAAACTACAGACTGGAAGAAAATATTTGCAAATCACAAATCTCATAAAGGACTTGTATCCAGTATATATAAAGAACTTTCAAATCTCAATAGTATGAATATAGTTTGTAAAAAGGAGCAAGATATTTGGACACTTCACCAAAGAAGATACATGGATGGCAAATAAGCACATGAAAAAATATATATCATTAGTCATTTGGGAAATTTGAACTAAAACCACAATTAGATATCATTATACACCTATTAGAATGTTTTGTTGTTGTTGTTTTGGGGTGTGTGTGTGTGTGTGTGTGTGTGTGTGTGTGCCTGTGCACGCATGCACGCATGCATGCACACACGTGTTTTTGTTGGTTTTTTTTTAATGACTATACGATGTGCTGGCAAAGATACAGAGTATCTGGAGCTCTCAGACATTGCTGGTGGGAAGGTAAGATGGAACAGCTAGTGTGGAAGTTTCTTAAGTGTACATTTTTCATACAACCCAGCAATCCTACTCCTAGGTATTTACTCAAGTGAAATTAAAATGTACGTCTACACGTAAACTTGCAGGTGAATGTTTATAACGGCTTTACCTGCAATCACCAAAAACTGGAAACAACCAAATGTCCCTCAACTGAGGAATGGGTAAACAAATTGTAATACATCCATAAAATGTAATACTACTCAACAATTAAAGAAGGAGTGAACTACTGATACATACAACAACATGGGTGAACTTCAAAGGCATTATGCTAAGTGAAAGAAGCCAGACCCGTAAGGATACACGTATACTGTATGATTCCAATTATATGACATTTCTTGTAAAGGCAAAACTATAGGTACAGCAGACAGATCAGTGGCTGCTAAGGGCTGAGGTCATGGGAGGGGTGAGTATAAAGGAAAATGGGGGAATTGGGGGATGATGGAACTGCTGTATATCTTGATTGTGGTGGCAGTTACATGATGTATATGTTTGTCAGAATTCACAGAACTATATCCGGATAAAAGTACATTTTACTGCATGTAAGTTATACCTTATTAAGTTATACAAGTAACGTAATAAGTTATTAAATAATAAGTTATTTTTTTACGGGGAAAGAAGGTTAAGAGAGCTAGAAAAGACTGAGAAGGACCAGTTAGAAAGGTAGAGTAGATAGGTGACTGGGGAAGGGGTGGGGGCCAGGGTCTCTCACATCTCTTTTCTTTTCATAGCTGGACTTCTCAGAACACTTACTATCTCCATTTCCTCACCTCCCACACACTCTCCCACCCACTTCAACCTAGCTTCTACTCCTACTCCACTGAAATGCCTCTTTAGAAAACCAATGTGCTCTATGATAAGAAATCAAATGCAAAAGTTTCAGCTCCACTTGGCTTGACCTCTTGAAGCATTCAATACTCTTAATCATTTCACCTTTCTTGACACACATTCTTTCCTTGGCTCCTGGGACATCACAGTTTTTCCTGGTTTTTCTCCTATCTTTCTGGACACTTCTGTCAACATTTAAGTATTGGGGGCTCTCGAGGTTTAGGGCTAGGCTCCCTTCTGTTCTCTTTTCCTAGATGATCTTATCTGCACCTATGACTTCAGTTATCATTTATACAGCACCATCCAATAGAACAGTGGTCAGCTATCTACTGCGCACCGCCAAATCTGGTCTACGGCCTGTTTTCCTAAATTAACTTTTACTGGAACACAGCCATGCCCATTGTTTGCATATTGTCTGTGGCTGCTTTTGCACCACAGTAGCAGAGTTGAGTAATTGCAGCAGAGGCCACAGGGCCCACAAAGCCAAAAATACTTGCTACCCGGCCCATTACAGAAAAAGTTTGCAGACCCCTGCAAAAGAACTTTTTGCAATGATGGAAATGTTTTATATCTGTGCTGCCCAATATATGGCATCCCCTAGGCACATGGGGCTATTGAGCATTTTGAAATGGGGCTAGTGCAACTGAGGAATAAAATTTATAAATTTATTTAATAAGTTAATAATTTATTAATAACTAATAAGTTAAATAACTACACGTGGTTAGTGGCTACCATATTGAACCGCACAGAATGCCATTGATGGCTCAAATGTACAGCTTTCCCTTGGTATCCAAGAGGGATTGGTTTTAGGATCCCCAGGGATACCAAAATCCACAGATGCTCAAGTCCCTTACATAAAATGGCACAGTACAGTCTGCCCTCCAGTACCCATGGGTTCTGCATCCTCAGATTCAGAAATTCAATCCGCTGTTGGTGGAACCCGTGGATGCAGAGGGCAGACTGCATACCTCTATCCCAGAAATCTCCTCTGAGCTTTTAAACATCTCCACTTGGGCTTCCCTGGTGGCGCAGTGGTTGAGAGTCCGCCTGCCGATGCAGGGGACACGGGTTCGTGCCCCGGTCCAGGAAGATCCCACATGCCGCGGAGCGGCTGGGCCCGTGAGCCATGGCCGCTGAGCCTGCGCATCCGGACCCTGTGCTCCGCAACAGGAGAAGCCACGACAGTGAGAGGCCTGCGTACCGCAAAAAAATAAATAAATAAAATAAAAATTAAAAAATAAATAAATAAATAAAACATCTCCACTTGGATGTTCTATGGGAACTCCAAACTCTTTGTGTCTCAAACTAAATTCATAATCCTACCTACCCAACCTAGTCCTCTGCAAGGTATTCCCCATTTCATCCAGTTGTACAAGCCACAAACCTAGAAATTGTTCTTGACACCTTTCTTTCCTTCACATTGCATATCCAATTCAATATTAACTCCTATTAACTTTATCTCCCAAATATCTCTTAATCCATTCACTTCCACCATCCTAACACAGTTGTTTCTTATGTGGACCAAGGTAATAGCCCAAGTGGTTACTGATGCTCTTAGGATAAAGAAGAAAATTCTTTTTTTTTTAGAAGAAAATCTTTAACACAGTCTAAAAGGCCTTACATTATGCAACCTCTGATTACCTCGGTAACCTCATCTCTGTTGCTTCTCACCTCAGGACCTTGGCACATGGTTCCCTTACCCCTGCTCCCCTTTTACCTAGTTAGTTCCTATTTATCCTTCAGAGCTCTACTTAAGGGTTCCTTCTTCCAGGAAGCCCTTCTTAGCTCCCCAGACTAGGCTAGGACCATCATAAGTTTTCACAGCACCTGGTATTTCTCCTTAGTAGTACTTGTTACTAATGTAATTAAATAATAATTTATTAATTAGTTATTTAATGTCTGTCTCCTCCATTTCTGTGCAAGTTCCTATGAGGAACTCGCTATGAGGGCAGGGGCAGTGTCTATCTTACTCACTCCAGGGTCTAGCATGATACACACTCAGTATATGTTGAACAAATGAAGGGAGCTCCTACTCTGCTGTATTTGCCACCTCACCACGATTTCTGAAGTTTAATTTGCTTTCAGATAGCTGAGGGCCTCACTCTGTAGCTGGCTCAGAGATTGTGAAGCCAGGTCATTGCTTTTCCTCACTTCAGTAGATGTGCCTGAAAAACAGCTGAGGATGAAGGGGAAGAACTTCTCTAGGAGTGTATTTCATGTTACCTGTATTATAGTTATTGTGTATTTGTCTTACCTCCCCTTCCCCAACTTCACCACCCCACCAGAGTCCATTTCCTTGAAAGCACGGTCCATTTATTTGTGTATCACTTGTAGTAACTGCAACCTATGTCTTGCACATAGTAGGTACTCAGTAGATATTTGTTTATGTGAATTAAAATTTTCTCAAGCCTCAAATTCCTGGTGGAAGCAATATGTCATCTTAGGTAGAGGTAGACAGATCCGAGTTCATATCCTGGATCTGCATTGACTATCCCGGCTCTCCCATTCCTAGCTGTGTGACATTGGATAAATCACTTAGCCTTGCTGTGCTCAGACATCTCATCTGCAGAAGAGAAAACATATCTATCCTAAAAGGTGAAAAGAACTAGAAAAAATGTATGCAAAATACCTAGCATATATCAAAATAAATTGTTATTATTTTGAAGTAATGTAACTGTGGATTGAATATAAGAATAGGACAAGTTACTGGGGTGTTGCCTGGCTCAAGACCTGGAATCAAAAAGTAGAGCTGCCACAGAGTATATCTTCACTAAGTGGGACTGAAGGAGGAAGGGAATACCTGGGATGGCTCTAAGGGCCCTTGAGGCTTATTCTGCTACCAAAGGAGTTTCATAACTGTTCTCTTTTTATTCTAAACCAACCCTGGAAATCACAATCTCCCTGTATTCCCAATGTCTGTCCCCAAAAATGCTGACAATAGCTCTAAACCTTTGGTAAAGGGCCCAACAATAGTCTGCTTGGGCAGAAATTGTATTCTGTATAGCAGCTGCCCATGTCTGGAGCCCTGGAGCCTCCTGGAGCTACTCCCAGGTCATAGGTGTACCAGAGGGGACCTCCAATACAGCACCTCCATTAATGTTCATGTTTCATTGCAAAGAACCCTTAGACACAAACATACCCTATTTTTTTTTTTTTTTTTGTAGACCACAGGGAGAAGATGATTAGTCCTCAGGAGCAAATAGACCATATCTCCTCAATCAATCCTTTGTATCAGAAAGATGTCTGTGTAAAGCCATTCCTTGCCTCAGAAGGATAGTTTGTTAGTATTGGCAAAGCACCTGAAAATAGTCAAAGTGGTAGCGACTTAGGTGCTTTTTCCCTATAGCTGTCACTATTGGGGAATAGGTACCCTATAACTCTAGGCCCTACTCGCCCTGCCCCCTTCTTGGGCTGCATTTCTTCCTTTCTTTGTCTCTTACATCTTTAATGGTGTTGCCACAGCAACCATTGTCACGCGAAGAGGCAAGATAGTGTCACCCCCTCTGTTCCGAGCAGCAATTTAGAACTAACCATGGGAAAGGTAAACTACCCAGATTTCCCCCTACGCCTCATCCCACTGGGGTCTTTAAAGAGGTATCACAGGTTGTTAACAGCAGCAACAGACAGGAACAAAGGAGCACCTCATTGCATCTGGATCACATATACTCTGCTTTTGCATGATATATCTTGGATGCTGGGCAAATGAAAACACATCATATACACATTATAGTACTGTTAGGATCACTTAGCTCAGATGAATAAGCACAAGGACTCAGAATCCTGTCCTATAGTCCAGGGCAGGGAAATCTAAAAAGGGCCTGAATCCTAAAAATCCTAAATATGAGCCCCAAAGACCCCTTTCTTGCCTTAGTATTGAAATAAATCCTAGGCCTTGTAAGCTCCCTGCTTGCTTTAGAGATGCAGAAAGTGAAGGGAGACAGGAGTTAGTGCATCTGCTTTCAAGTAGTGACAAAGAGGCTTCAGCCCCCCAGGGACCCTTTTATCCCTGCTGACATGTTCTCCCCCAGTGATAAATGAAGTTCACTGCTAAAGACCCTTAGAGAGGCCTTTGGGATCCCCTGGTGCCCCTGAAAGACCCTGGACTGCTGTTTTTGGAGCACTGCTGGAACTGTTTCAATTCTGTCAGGGCAGCAACCAGCTGCAGTCCTCAAACAGCTTCAGAAAGACTTGCTCAAGGTCACCCTCAAGATAATAACAGAAAAAGAGCTAGGAATCCTTACTGCAGGTTCTACAGACACACATTCTTTTCCTAATGTTTCCTAAGGCATGGAATATAACCCAAATACCTTAGAGACAGGAATACAACCTAAGCAGTCCGAGCTCCCAAGCCCCCTGGTCTGTCCTTCCCCGCTCAGCCATCCCACCCCTGTTTCCTGAAATAGCAGTACCCCTCACTGGAGTCAGGCAGAATTCTTTGGCTATGCCAGCTCATGGTATGCAGTGAGTCAACAGCCCCCGCCCGTTTCCCCCCAGCATGGGCTGCCACAATTTAATAAGTAGTTATTTGCGGTGCTCTGCACACAGCTTGGAGCTGTGCCTTCACCCCATACTGGGGGTAGGGGGTGGGGGAGAGAGAGTAGTGCCAAAGCATCATGTATTACTGGAATCTTCAGTGTGCATCCCACCCATGACGTTATTGTCCCAGAATAAACGTATTAATCCCACCACAGCCTACAAGGCAAATGCTCAGCTGGAGGGCTTTGTGGGGGAGGGAGGCAGCACCAAGGACAACAGAAGGGTAAATGGCACCTCTTTTCCCTGGATGGGGGGGTTGGGAAACCTAGGTGGGCCCGCCTTCTGGCATCAGCCTGGACTTAAACAATAATCAGGCTTCAGGGAGGAGAACGTGATAAGGTCCAGGCACCCGCAGGGGTGCAGATTTCTTAGAAAAAGTGGTTTGGGATCTGCTTCTGACTTGGCTTACTCTTGCAGGTCAAATAATTCTGGAGCAAGTCACTTTGAGCAGTAGGTCTGGATTACGGATTTAGAAAATCATGCACTTAGCATTCATCACTTACTTTGCCAGCCTAACGTGTTCTTCTTTCCCTCTTCTAGATTTCTCCTCCCAAAGCCTTGGTACTCTCTTTGGAAGTCAAGTGGCCAAATGAAGGAGGAGTAAATGTTCAGCGTCTGTTTGATTATCAGGTACCGCAATTTTACTTAGATACCTGTTTTCTGCACTGGATCCTCCAAGTCAAATACTTTAGAGTTAAGAGAATTGCTCATTCCTTTCTTTTCTGAAAGAAAACCTCTCCTTCTGGTCCTTGTTTCTTTACAGTGATGATAATCAGTGATGGACACCAGAAACTAAGAACGCATGAAAAGAGGACCTCCAGACTTCCGCCTTCCTACACTCCTATTAACTTACCTACTCCACTTCAGCATATTCATTGCACTCACTTTTAAGGTGACTAGGCATCTTGCATAAGGAAGAATAGTGCTTACCCTGTCTAGTATTCTACCAAAATTTACCCCGTTGGTACATATCATCCTACGTTGGTCTCTCCTCTCTCTCTATCCTCTTGCTCAGGATTTATTAAATCACACTGCTTAGATCTCCTATAGAAAGTATTTGTAATATATTCCTTCAAAGTTGCATGTAAATTAAACCATTCTATCACTGGAGTCACATGTTAAAAGAGTCTTAGGGAAAGTTCTTTTGGGATAAGAAGGCAGCAGTTCTATGCCCCAGTGTTGGTTCTAATACTGTGTAAACTTAGATAAGGTTTGGGCCGCAGTTTCCTCATCTGTAAAATGAGGAGATTGGACCAGATGATCTTTTTTTTTTTTTTTTTTGCGGTACGCGGGCCTCTCACTGTTGTGACCTCTCCCGTTGCGGAGCACAGGCTCTGGACGCACAGGCTCAGTAACCATGGCTCACGGGCCCAGCCGCTCCGCGGCATGTGGGATCTTCCCGTACCGGGGCACAAACCCATGTGCCCTGCATCGGCAGGCAGACTCTCAACCACTGTGCCACCAGGGAAGCCCTGGACCAGATGATCTTTAGGGTTCCTTGACAAATCTGAAATTATATCGCTAAAATGTTTTGATATATTATTTGAGATTTTTTTGGTAAAAAAAAAAATCTGTATTTCTTCTAGATAGAAGGATTTTTGCAAAACTAAGCTTATTTTTTCCATGATAACATAGACTCATGAAAGACAATTTGGAACTACAGAAAAACAGAAAGAAAACAGGGGGAAGCATTCATAGAACCACTACCTTGAAAAGACAAGCTAGTGACTTGTCTTGATCGACCTGATCCTACTTCCTCCTCTGTCTTTGCAGCCCTATCTCCATCACTGTCATCAGTTAAGATTCTCCATGGACAGACATGAAAGACACATCAGGTTTGCATATTCGGACTCCAGCCACAATACTTACAGTGCCTGTCCCTACAGAGACTTGACATTCTAAGGTGTTACTGATAACAGCTGCAGCTGAGGGAGAAGACTATATTCCCAGGTCACAGGATGACAAAGTCATCCACTTTTATCAGCCAGTCTCCTGCTCAAGCAGCTAAAGCCAACAACCTGGATTGGTGACTGAGAAAGGGATGAGCAAGCTCTGGAACCAAATTCTGGTTTCTCTTACTTCAGAAGACAGATATTTCTAGAGGTGGAAGGCTCTCCAGTATCCAGCTCTTCTGTTTTATACGTCCAACATAATCATCATCATAATGAAATACCAATGAGAGAGAAAGAGAGAAACTTGGATTTCCTCCAAGTCCCTACCAGGTTCCCTAACAAATGGTTCGCAGAAGACATAACAGAATGATGTCACCGTGACCAAACTTCCATTGTGGAGGAGGTTGTAGATTCAGGCAGATATGCACAGGAAGGGGAAAGGGATCCCCAAAGTGCGATATCCCATTCCTATTACCTAGGAGGACAGCAAGCAGAATAATAAAGGAGGGAGTACTGGGTCTAGTGAGGTTTCTAGTTGATCTGTCCCTTGCTCCATCCCCTGCCAGCTTGAGGACAGACACTATGGGGCAGACACCATGTTACCAGTTATACATAAGTTACCAGTCATACATAAGCCCCATTTACCAGTCATACATAAGCTACCAGTTACCAGTCATACATAAGCCCCATTTCAGCAGAATGACGGCTGGACCAAGGGATTCCTCCAGCTGGGCTTTTTACAGTTGAGAAGGGCAACAGGATCACAGAAGAACTTGCAAGTGTGCTTTAAGCCGCCAGCTACACCATATGACAAGGGATTATAGGAAAGAGCCCTCGTGGACTGAATGCATCTCCCATTCCCATTCTTCACCGAAACTAGCAAAAAGTTATTAAACTATAAGAGATAGACTGTGATTCACAGCAATCAAGTCCTGCCTGCAGCTGTGAATGCAGACAAGCTGGAGACGAGCCCCTGCAGCTCCTCTGCACACGAACACACACACTCACAGGGGAATGCTCTGCTGCAGTACTGAGTGACAGCAGAGCCAGGAAGGGAAAGTATAACCAGAGACCCTCCCCAGCAGCGTCACCAGGATCCTACACTTTTCCTCTAGGTCTGGAGACCCCCTCCCCAATTTTTGTTCTTCATTTGAAATGGAAATCTCTTAAAGAGATCCCAAATTCTCTCATTTCATGCAGTTTCACTAAAGCAAGACAATAAGCAGGTGGGGGAGGTGAAGCTTACATAAGATTCAGAGTGCACAGGGCTTTCCTGGGCTAGGGCTCCAGCCTGAAAGAGGAGACCCCTGGGGCTGGGCTGAGAGAAAGAAGTTTGGAGTCTCCCTAGAGCTTCAGAGCTCTGGGCAACACTTCCACTTTTCTTCATAGCTTTTACAAGAGGAAGAAAACAGGCTGGGTCTTGGCCTCTAGGGAAGCAGAGGCCCTTTGGGTATCTGGTTCAGGGACAGCTGATCTCTGTGTAAGCCCAGGTGGCTGCTTCTGGATTTTATAAATACTCATCCCTGAAGCCAGGCTCAGCTTTGTATTAGGAGGCAGCTTCGACGACTAAACTGCTAGTTAGGACCAGTTCACTCTGACAGCCTGGGAGGTCAGGCAGCCCTGCAGACACTGTCAGTTACTTCCCATCCAAGGATTCCACTCTCTTCATTCTACTGAGTTCCTGATCGAGGCTAGTCAAGTACAGCTGCTAAGTCAAGACTTGACTTTCCCCTCAAACACCAAATTATTTTTCTTGACACTGCTTTGTGACAGCTTTGTCACTCTACCAAATATCACCCTAGATCCCAGCCCCTGTAGTGTATCCTACAGAGAAGCTGTGCACTTCCCCTAAAGAGCACAGGCTAACCACACATCTTCATGTTGGCATAGACTTCAGATCACAAACCTCCAGGGGATGGCTTGAATTGCAACTTTCAGATTTAGAAACACTAGGGGGGCGTTGAACTCTAGACCTCAGTGAAAAGAGGGTAAAGAGGGCCTCCCTGGTGGCGCAGTGGTTGAGAGTCCGCCTGCCGATGCAGGGGACACGGGTTTGTGCCCCGGTCCGGGAAGATCTCACATGCCGCAGAGCGGCTGGGCCCGTGAGCCATGGCCGCTGAGCCTGCGCATCCGGAGCCTGTGCTCTGCAACGGGAGAGGGCAAAGAAAACCTCTCTTCTCACATTAGGGCTGAAAGAAGCAAAAGGAAAGAAGATTGAATCTTTTTTTCCTTTTCTTTCTTTCTGAAAGGCTGCTGTGGTCACAGTCACAACTATCTGAGGGACAGGAAACCACTTTAGTTCATCTGCAGCCCCCAGAGTAGCTGAATTTTCCAGGATAAACTTAGTGGACATGGCAACCAAAACATAGTAGTTGGCACTAATTGGCTCCCTGGGTGAGAGCTTTTGGTAGGAGCCAGCAGAGCTCCTACTAAAGATGAAGATCTAAACTGAGACCTACAGGGTCCTACCCCTTCACTAACCTTGTATCCTTGACACTTCTCATGCTAGTTTTCTGAAATACTCTAAAATAATTTTTTTTAATTTTAGAAGTGAGATGGAGATAATAACAATATCTAACATACAATGAGTGCCTACTCTCTGCCAGGTACTGTTCTCAGTACTTGGCATATATTATCTCATTTAATCATTAGAACGACCAGTATTACCCCCATTTTGCAGATAAAACACTGAAGCAGAGAAAGGCTTAGTAAACTTGCTTAAGGCCACATAGCTAGTAAGCAGTAGAGCTGGGATCTGGCATATAGCTGAGATGTTGGATTTAACACAAGATCCTGGGTACTAGGAAAGGGAGTGCAGAGAGCAAGCTTGTGATGTCACTGCCCATACTGACTTCACTTAGAAAGGAAGATCCTTGTCTCTGGATGCCTTAAAATGCAGTCAAACAATGAAAGAGGTCTTTCCCAGTCTCTGCTTTGACCCCCACGGATGGACAGTGTTCTTTGAATAGAGGAAATCACAGTTAATGGACTGGGTCTGGTTCGGATGACCGCGGACCCTGTGGAGACTCAGGGTGTAACAAGCACTGCAGAAGGAGGTCTACTCTTGAAGGGGACATCTCCCCAGCAGCCAGACAGGCCCCCACTACAAGTCTTCTGAATATCAGAATGGTCCCTCCAACGGTTGGTTCTTGATTGAATGAGTGGAGGGTAGGATGCCACTTTCCTAATAGGGGCGAAGTGGCCACCCCAGGGGGCGAGGGCTGGAGTTCTCCGTTGAATGCTACATAAGGAGTGTAAAAGCAATACAGCCCTAGGAGAGGGAAGACAGAAGCTAATGTTTTTCTCAGAAGTCTGGGGAGTGAAGGGAAGCCCGAGTAACCTTGGAGCAGTAAGACCTATGCAGAGGGCAGTATCCTGAGGATAAAACTTACGACCTGAGACCTCAGCCCTCCCATTCTACAATCGATTCCAGTCCCCCCAAATCTCCACCGACAGTCAGGGAACTTAAAGCCTCCCTCTTCCAATCGCTCCCCAGCACTCCAAGGTGGGAGCTTTCCCAGAGAGGCAGGGGGCGTCCCAGGAGAATTCTCAGCGGCTCTGGGCTGCAGCACCCTCCCTCGCAGCCCTGGGACCCCGAGCCGCGGCCTCCCCGCGCCGCAGCCCTAGTCCGCAGCGGCGGGACCGGGCAGCGCCTCTCACCTCGCTCATCGCGGCGGCCAGACGGGGCGCGCGGGGCGCGACACGTGCAGGGGAGACAAGGGGCACTCAGGCTGCACGGGCGACGGCCGCAAGTTGCCGGGCTCTGAGACAGGGACCCCGCTGACGAGGCGAGGAGAGTTAGTGCGGAGAGCCGCTGCTCCAGTTCCCGCACCCCAGCTCCAGGCGCTCAGCTCCCTGCCAGGAGTCCCCTTCCGACCCTGTCCTGTCAGAGCCGCTCCGCGAGCCTCCGCCGGCCCCACCTTTTATAGTCAGCTCCCTACCCGCCTCCAGCCCGCCCAATAGGAGCTCTTCCTGCCGCAGAGTGACAGCCCCTGGCATCCAATGGTGGCAGGCTCAGAGGTCTGCTGCATTTCCAAACTAGGGTAAGACAGAGAGCGGGAAGGAGGGGGAGACCGTCGGGGGATGAGAAGATGGAAAATGAAGCAGGGGGAGCAAAGGAGGAAGGAGAGGAAGGAGTAGTACACGAAGGAAAGAGAGAGAGAGGCAGGGAAGGAGTGTGTGAGTTTAAGAAAGTGAAGAAAGAAGAGCTGGAAGGATATCAAGAGGGTGCATGTGAAGCAGGAAACTGAATGAAAGGGTAAAAGCCAAGAGATTTTACAGATTAAGATTTAGTAATAGGATGGCAGTCTGAATAAGAGAAGGGCAGAAAGGAGGAAGGGAAGGAGAGGGAGAGATAGAGACAGAGAGGGACAGAGAGAGCAAAAGAGAGACAGAGAGATGCAAGGGGACGGTATTCTGTGGCAAAGAACAGGGGAATTTTGAAGTGCCTGTTTGATTTGGAAGATCATAGATCTAAGGAGTTGAAAGACATTTTAGGATTAATCAATTCTACCTCCCACATAATGCGAAAAACGCTTCTCCAACAAAACGATGGTCCCCTAGCGTCTACTTGAATAGGTAATGAGCTCCCCCAAAAAGTTAATTTACGACTGTTTACTCATTCAATCTCAGTCTGACAATGTGCCCTCCACTATGCTCCACTGTGGTGGTGAAGCTATTAAAAAAATGAGAGAGAGAGAGAGAGAGAGAGAGAGAGAGAGACACACACACACACACACACACACACACACACATTATGACCTTGCACCTATTGTTGCCATTAAAATAGATTTCAATATGCAAGTCCTAACTCTTAGAGTCTAGATTTTTTCTTCCTGCAATTCAGGTAGGAACCCATTTGGTGGTATATGTTTGAGTACCAAAACTAGCAAGTGGATTCTGCCCAGATGTAGGGAGCAGATGTGAAAGATGAAGCCCGCAGTCCAATCTATATAGATTATTTTTCAGTAAGATGGAACTTTACTAAATAATCACTATGTTGTATAAATTTTAAGAAAAAAATATGATTAGAGCAAGATGAAAAGAAATAGAACACCTAGGTAAAAGTCAGGAACTTTCTGATAACTTCATCTGCTATTCCTAAATATCTAGCTTCCATTTCTACTTTAAAGAAATCCTTTAAATGCTCTTGCCTGTGATACTTCTAGGCATTGTAAAACCTTTTAGCCTACTTAAAGCTTCAGTCAGCCAAAGCCAAACACTTTCAGCGTTAGCCGTTACACCCTTTTGATAGTTTCTATCATGGCCTGTAATAACTGAGTCATTAATAGCTGAGCTTCTCTCAGCCAGCAACCACTGATCCCTTCTCAACAACCAGATTCAGATAAGACCTCAAATACCCTTTCTCTAGCGAGACCCTCTGTGTGTTTACATTTTCTCTGCCACTTCGGAAACAGAGAAGATGGAAAAGAAGATCACATCTTTTCCCCCATCTACCTGGGATCTTCTGACTCTCACTTTCCAATGGGAATCTGGTTGCCTAAGTTACTAAATTCTAAGTAGGCTAGCACCTACTTTATGCAGCCTACCCTCTGGCTTCCCCCACCTGTCTAAGGAACAGCTAATTAGCCTTGAAATGATTGTCTTTAGTGAAGCAGACCTCTCCAAAGTTCTTGAACAGTGATGCAAAGATTATACAGAGAATCCAAGATCCTGGATCAGAGGTTAGCAAGCTTTTTCTGTAACAGCCAGAGAGTAAATATTTTAGGCTTTGTAGGCCCTATAGTTAAACTACTTGAGCCTCCCATTATAGCTTGAAAGCAGTCATAGACGATATCTAAACAAAATAGGTGTGGCTATATTCTAATAAAACTTTATTGTGGACACTAACATGTGCATTTCATATCATTTTCATGTGCTGTGAAATATTCTTTTTCTTCTTTTACATTTTTAATGTAAAAACCATTCTTAGTTCACAGACTGTGCAAAAACAGGCAGCAGGCCAGATTTGGCTTACAGGCCATAAACTGCCAATCCCTGCCATAGATGATTAAATGCCCAAGTATGCTACAACAGTAAGTTGTATAACAGTAAATAGTATAGGTCTAAGAAGAAAGACATTGTCTAGGACTGAAAGAGTCGAAAGCTTCCTGGAGAAAATGGGATTTGGGCTGGATAAAGGAAGGCTAAAATTTAGACAAATGCTAGAAGGAAGGGGGGAAGGAGGAAAAGGTGTTGATCTGACATCTGGGTGATAACAAGAAAGAAATGGTGAAAGAAGACTGAGGTTTATGGTAGGGAAGTGGCAGGAGATGTGTGAGGGCCTTGAATGTCAGAATAAGGAATTTAAACCTTACCCTTGTACAAATGGCATTTTTAGATTATACTTGCAAGGAAAACATAGGACTGATTTGACAAGAGAAAGACCAAGAGCAGGGAGAAAACGATGGGGATGTCATAATTGTACAAAGTGCAACAGTCTGGGTGACTATAGTGACAGTAACGGAAGAAAAGGGACAACATCAAGAAACCTAAGGCATAAGGAATCAATAACAAGATTTAGGAGAGGATTCGAAGTGACTCTTGGAATCGGGACCAGAAAATTGGGAGTTATTCAATTATTCACTGGCTATTAAACACACATTATGGCCAGGACTTATGCTAGGTGTTGGGAAAAGAAGACCCACATGACATAGAGCCTACAGTCTAGAAGGGGAGAGATGGTCATGTGAACGCAAAGGTGCAACATCATTATGGGTGCTGTGGTGGAAGTCTGGGCAAGTGCAGTGAGAGTCCAGAAGAAAGAATAGAATGAGAATAACAATCTGAACAGGCATCATAAGGAGCTACTAAGAATAGCAAGATCCCATGCATGGAACCGGAGTTAATTTGTGAAGACATTCACATACTAGAATGAGGATAAATGAAATCAGGTATGTAAAGGCATTCTGTAAACTGTGATGCTAAAATGTGAGCTATTTTTACATTTTAACAGAGCCTTGTGTTATCTATATTAGGGAAGAACATAGAAGAAGAAAGGTGAGGAGGTTGAAATTGAGACTTAGAGAAAAACCCATAGTTTTCCATAACCAATAGCCTTAGGAAAAATGAGAAACCAACAGAGGAGAAAGAAAAAAGAGCTACTAGAAGCACAGGTTGAGAATCAGGAGCGCATAACATCATAGAGGCTATAGGGAGAAAAGACATTTCATTTTTTTTTTTTTTTTTTTTGCAGTACGCGGGCCTCTCACTGCTGTGGCCTCTCCCGTTGCGGAGCACAGGCTCCGGACGCGCAGGCTCAACGGCCATGGCTCACGGGCCCAGCCACTCCGCGGCATGTGGGATCTTCCCGGACCAGGGCATGAACCCGCGTCCCCTGCATCAGTAGGCGGACTCTTGTCAGGGAGTCAAAGCAATGGGGAGGTTGATTGGGAGAAACATAAGAGAAAGCCCATTGAATTCAACAGGTCACCGGAGATCTTTGGTGAATTTAAAGATCAAAACCAGATTACAGGATACAAAGGAAAGGAAGTAGCCTGAACCCTTCCTATTCAAAGAAGTGTTTGTGCCAAAACTTGGGAGGCCGAATAGGATAAAGCAGGCCGACTGGAAACTTGGCTCAGTGGACACCTGAGTGAGGTTGACCACATGTCAACTGCAAACACGGCAGGTAAGAACAGCAGGCAGCAATTGTTCAGAAGTCAGAAACGAGTCAGGAATCAGACTAAAAGACCAATGAGTATCCTGTCAGAAACTCAGAACAGCAAAAGATAATCAGCTATGAAAGACAGCAGCGAAGAGGGAAACAGGAAATGGACCCAGATGACATGGGATGTACCTTACTAAAAAATGCCTGGAAAAATAGATACCCATTAAGTATTTGTTTAATGAATGAATTCATTCTCAAATAATAACATGATGCCACATAGAATGAGCGTGAGTTTGGAATCAGACCTTAATTCATATCCCAGCCCATTTACTCACTCTGTAAACATTTATTATCTGCGCTTGGAGTACTCAAGACCCTAAGGATCCAAAGACAAAAGATGCAGCTCTTGACTTCAACTCACAGTTGATTGACAGTCAGAAAGTGACAGTTGCTCTGCAGTGTGATACGTGCTGTGACAAATGTGTGAGCAGACGTGTAGCTCTAACCCACAGGCTCCCAGAGGTGACCTGCTGTGCTCAGGCCCGAAGGGCCAAAAGGATCAAGGGAACCTGGTGGGGGGGGGGTGTGTGTGGTGGTTTGGAAATGGGGTGTGTGCAGCAGTTCCAATCAGGCTGAATAATAAGGGCAGATGTTCAGGGGTGGTGAGCATAGCTTGTTCAGGGAACTCTGAGCGCTTAAGCACAAAGTATGATGTGTTAGGTCAGGGGAGGGAAGTGGGATAGATGAAGGCAGAGTGATAAATAGGGACCAGATCACAAAGCACTTCGTGTGGCATGCCAAAGAGATTGGATTTTATCCCAAAGGTGATGAGAAGCAAATGAAGAATTTTAAGCAGGGGAGAGACATGATCAAATTTGCATTTTAGAAATAGCAACAGCATGGAGGATGGGTTGGAAATAGATGAAGCTGGTCTTAGGGAGAATAATTTAATTCCACTACTTGCAGTGATAAGTGGAAAATGATGAGGGCCTGAACTCAGCTAAGAGGTAGTGGGCATGTAGAGGCCAGGAGACAGGAATGACAGGGCATGGAATCTGATCTTTTTTAGGGAGGGAGAGAAAAGGGGCTAGGTGACTCTCCGGCTTCTGGCTTGACATCAGGGAGAGGGCAGCAGTGGAAAAGAAGGAAAGGAAGAGTGTAAGAGAATGAATATTTATTGAATTCTTTCCATGTTCCAAGCACTGTGTAAGGAAGTTTACATATATCACTTTATTTAATCTTCACAACAAACCCAGCTAGTGGGTGTCATTAAACCCTTTTTTCCAGATAAGAAAACCAAAGTTCAGAGAGTTTAACCTACCAGGCTACAACCAACACGGTTGTTTTTCAGAGCCCGGCCTAGGACAGGTATGTTGGAAGAGGGTAAGGACATCAGTTAACCCTGAAAGCCTGTTCATCATGAATGCCAGGGGCACCCTGCAGCACATCCCCCAGTCTCAGTCTGCTCAGTGGGAGAGACCATGAAGCCTGGGGAGCATTTCTGTACATAAGAAGAGCAAGGTCAGAGAGGTGTGTTCCTAAGACAGCCCCATCTCAAAGAACTGCAAGGTGGACTTCTCCAAGAACAGGAAGGCTCAGGGCCAGGGAATTCCCTGGAAGTCCAGCGTTTAGGTCTCTGCACTTTCACTGCCGAGGGCACAGGTTCAATCCCTGGTCAGGAAACAACAACAAAAAAAGAAGGCTCAGGGCAATCCCTGGGCCCCAGGTGAAGGGGCAGCCCTGGGCCAGAGCATCTCTCCTCTAGCCTGAACTTCTCCCTAATTCAGCACTGAGCTAGGAAAAGGAAGTCAGCCTCCCTTCCCCAGTCTGGGAATGGCCCAGCCTGATGATATCTGACTCCCATGGAGCTGGGTCTCAGTGACTTCAAATAATTAGGAAAGGAACCAAAAAAAAGTGATTCAGCTAGCAAGAGCCAGAGTCAAAATTTGAACTTAAGTCTGTATGACTCCAAGCCACATGCTCTTTCTATTGGCTTGGCCAAAAAGTTCATTCGGGTTTTTCCATAACATCTTACAGGAAAACCCAAACGAACTCTTTGGCCAACGCAATACTTCCTCATGTTGGGATAGTCACCAAGTTAGGTTGTGTAGGAGAAATTAGTTTGTGGGAGGTGACAGTGATTTCCATTTTGTTTTACTGAGGTACGATTGACATGTAACATTGCGTAAGTTTAAGGTGTACATCATAATGACTTAATATGTATATACTGTCAAATGATTCACCTCACAGCTACAATTTTTTTCCCTGTAATGAGAACTTTTAAGATCTGCTCTCTTAGCAACCTTCAAATATACAATATAGTATTGTTAACTATAGTCATCATGTTGTATACTACAACCTCAGAATTTATTTACATCATCACTAGGAGTTTGTGCCTTTCGACCAGCTTCACCTCTCCCCCCACCTCTGGCAACCACCAATCTGATTTAATCTGATCTTTATCTCTATGAGTTTGGGTTTGTTTTTTTTTCTTGGCCGCCCTGCGTGGTATGCGGGATCTTAGTTCCCCCAGGGTTCAAACCGGTGCCCCCTGCAGTGGAAGGGCGGAGTCTTAACCACTGGACCGCCAGGGAAGTCCCCGAGTTTGGCTTTTTTTTTTAGATTCCACATATAAGTGAGATCACACAGTATGTGTCTTTCTCTTATTCCCTTAGCGTAATTCCCTCAAGGTCCATCCATGTTGTCACAAATGGTAGCGTTTCCTTCTTTTTTATGGCTGAATTAAATATATATCATATATTAAATAGATATTATATATATATCATCTTCTTTATCCATTTATCTATTGATGGTCACTTAGGTTGTTTCCATGTCTTGGTTATTATAAAGAATTCTGCAAAGACCATGGAGATACAGATATCCCTTTGGGACAGTGATTTTCTTTCCTTCAGATAGGTACCCAGAAGCGGAATTACTGGATCATATGGTCGTTCTATTTTTAATTTTTTGAGGAACTTCCATACTCTTTTCCACAGTGACTGTACCAATTTACTTTCCCACCAACAGTGCACACAGTTTCCCTTTTCTTCACATCCTCACAAACAATTGTTATTTCTTTTCTTTTTTCGCGTGCGTGCGCGTGTGTGTGTGTTTATTGAGGTATAGTTGATGAACAGTATTACATAAGTTTCAGATGTACAACATAGTGACTCACAATTTTTATATTTCTCGTCTTTTTGATGATTGTCATTCTAACAGTTGTGAGGTGATATCTCGTTGTGGTTTTGATTTGCATTTCCATAAATATTAGTGATGTTGAGCACATTTTCATGTACCTGTTGGCCACCTGAATATCTCCTTTGGAAAAATGTCTACTCAGGTCCTTTGCCCATTTTAAAGTTGGATTATTTGGGTTTTTTGCTATTGAGTTGTATGAGTTCCTTATTTATTTTGGATATTAACCCCTTTACAGATGTGTGGATTGCAAATATTTTCTCCCATTCTGTAAGTGGCCTTTTCATTTTGTTGATCATTTCTTTTGCTATGCAGAAGTTTTTTAGTTTGATGCAGTACCACTTATTTTTTTATTGTGTTGCTTGTGCTTTAGGGATCATAAAGCTTCACTGTAGACATACTGAATTTGAGATGCCTGTGTGACATCCAGGTGAAGTCATCTAATAAACTATTGGGTATAGTAATCCTTGTACAAGTTACTTCAACTCTCTGGCCTCAGTTTTCTCATCTGTAAAGTGGTGATATTACTTATGTTTCAGGGTTAACACTGGTAAGGATTCTTACACACTACACTGCTCATAATAAGAACAAATTAATGAAGCAATTAATACCTATGATATATGATCTTTACCACACAATTTAGAGTTTGATTATATATTTCCTGGTAAGATCTAGGAGTTCCATTTACTTATGCAATCTCCATAATCAGACAGTAAATTCCTTGATAATAGGAACCCTCTCTTTTATCCCTTTCCATAGTGCCTCACCACAGAGTGGGTACTTAATACCTTATTGCTAGAGTAAATCTGCAACTGTGGAAAAGGATAGGGGCCCAAGTAGGGAGGGCCGTATACTCCTCCTGTAGTCTCTCTCCCATTTGGTGGTACCACCATCCACTCAATCACCCATGCTAGGAACCTGGAGTCATCTTTACCTCTTCCTCTTTCTCAACGTAGACATTCTAGTACTCACCAAGTTCCAATTATTTCACCTCCCAGGTATTTTTCAAAATCCTCTCCTCCACTATATCCTACCACTATCCTAGATCAGGCTTAATCCCTCACCTACTTTATGGCAAGAGTAGCTAACTGGTTTCTTTGCCTCCAGTCCTGCCCCCTCAAATCTATCTCCCAAACAGCCATGACCATGACCATGTCCATGTCCATGACCATGTCATTTCCCATCTTACCCTTTAAAACCTTCCTGATGGACTCAAGCTGCTTTCTCTGGCACACGAGGTCTCCCATGAACTGGCCCTGCCTACATCTCAGCCTCATACCCCATCTCTCTAGACTTTTCTCTTCCCACTCCAGCCTGAAATGTTATGCTCCAGCAAGAAAGACCTGTTCGTGGTTCTACCGTATTTACTTTTTTGTATCTGGCTAACTCCTTCTTATCCTTTAAAAATCAACTCAGCTGTCACTCCTCCAGGAAGACTTTCCTGCCTCCTCCTCAGCACCTCTTTGCCAAAGCAGGATTAGGTGCCCCTCTTCTGTAGTCTCAGAATGCTCTGTGCATAGCGTCATCACTGATAGGATTATATTTCTTTTCTTTCTTTTTTTTTGGCCGTGCCGCCCAGCATGCTGAATCTTAGTTCACCAACCAGGGATCGAACCTGCACCCCCTGCAGTGGAAGTGCTGAGTCTTAACCCCTGGACCACCAGGGCAGTTCCTGATTATATTTCTTTATAGCTATTTAAAGGTCTGTCTCTCCACTAGCACCTTTAAACTCCATGAGGGCAGGAAAGCATCTTATTCACCTTTTTTATCCTTAGTGTCTGATACATAGTAGGTTCTCAGTCAGTATTTGTTGATTGAATGAGTTAGTGTGAATTCTCACACAGTCTCACTCAAGCAAAGATACCAACAGATGCATATGCATAAATATGCTCACCGACTCCCAAGGACCAGGTGCAAGCACCTGTGTTCTCTGGAGCTCAGCTTACTTCAAATGCAGTAAATTATACATAGTTGGATGTTACACCTACTTGAGATGAAGGGGACCTAAGCAAGGCTCTTTTTAACCCAATCTCTCCTCTCTGTCTCTGTCTCTCTAAATGTATTTTTATGGCTCTAGCCTCCACTTGGGCTTTTAACTCACTGTTAGAGCATCATTAATTATAATTTAACCCTTAACTGAAGAAGCAGATGATATGCCAAAAAAAAAAAAAGAAAAAAATGCTGTATTCTAGTGGGAGAAGACTATATTAGTGCAGAAACAGCAAACACCCAGGGAGATGTACAGTGAGAAAGACCTTTCAAAGTGAAAGACTGAGATTTGGACCTTATGCCAGTGTGTGTGGGATCGGAGTTATCCAACATAGATGTATCCAACATGTTACCCATCCCCAAAACATCCAAATAGCTTTTGAAATTACTTCTTCTGCTCATAAACATTGGGAGAGAGAGTGCATGCGTATGTGTATACACACATACCCACTTTTTCTTTTAGAAATTCCCACCTTTTAAATTTTTTAAAATTTTTATTTTATGTTGGACTATAGTTGATTTACAATGTTGTGTTGGTTTCAGGTGTACAGCAAAGTGATTCAGTTATACATATACATATATCAATTCTTTTACAAATTCTTTTCCCATTTAGCTGATTACAGAATACCGAGCAGAGTTCCCTGTGCTATACAGTAGGTCCTTGTTGGTTATTTATTTCAAATATAGTAGAGTGTACCTGTCAATCCCAAACTCCCAATTTATCCTTCCCTCCCATCTTTCCCCTTTGGTAACCGTAAGTTTTCTGTCTGTGAGTCTGTTTCTATTTTGTAAATAAGTTCATTTGCGTCATTTTTTGGATTCCATGTGGAAGCGATATCATATTTGTCTTTCTCTGTCTGACTTACTTCACTCAGTATGATAATCTCCAGGTCCATCCATGTTGCTGCAAATGGCATTATTTCATTCTTTTTAATGGCTGAGTAATATTCCATTGTATATATGTACCACATCTTTATCCATTCATCTGTCGATGGACATTTAGGTTGCTTCCATGCCTTGGCTATTGTAAACAGTGCTGCAATAAATAATGGGGTGCATGTATCATTCCAAACTATGGTTTTCTCCAGATATATGCCCAGGAGTTGGATTGCTAGATCATACCGTAGCTCTAGTTTTAGTTTTTTAAAGGAACCTCCATACTGTTCTCCATAGTGGCTGCACAAATTTACATTCCAACCAACAGTGTAGGAGGGTTCCCTTTTCTCCACACCCTCTCCATCATTTATTGTTTGTAGACTTTTTGATGATGGCCATTCTGACTGGTGTGAGGTGATATCTCATGACAGTTTTGATTTGCATTCCTCTAATAATTAGCAATGTTGAGCATATTTTCAACTGCCTCTTGGCCATCTGGACACATACACACTCTTTACACTTGCAAAAATATTCTTCAGTGTCTATTGAGCACTAGACAACCCCAGTGAAGGCTCCTACTTCTGATTCTTAAACTTATTAATTAGATGTCCTTCATCTTGGCTCTATACAAACCAGGTACATAATTTGCAGGGCCCACTGAAAAATGAAAATGCAAAGCTCCTTGTTCAAACATCATTAAGAATTTCAAGACAGGACCTCCCTGATGGCACAGTAGTTAAGAATCCACCTGCCAATGCAGGGAACACGGGTTCGAGCCCTGGTCCGGGAAGATCCCACATGCCACGGAGAAACTAAGCCCGTGTGCCACAACTACTGAGCCCGAGTACCACAACTACTGAAGCCCGAGCGCGTAGAGCCCATGCTCCGCAACAAGAGAAGCCACCGCAATGAGAAGCCCACGCACCATGACTAGAGAAAGCCCGTGCACAGCAACGAAGACCCAACACAGCCAAAAATAGATAAATAAATTTATTTAAAAAAAAAAGAATTTCAAGACAGTGGCAATATCAGAGCATTAAACCAAGCCCAAGATTCCTCTGAGCACAGAGCCTGTGTGACTGCACAAGGCACACTCCCATGATGCCAGCTCTGGTGCAAGAGGCCCCAGATCAATCCCATATATCTAATGTTTTAGAGGCTATTCTGATTTAATTCTCAGCCCTCCCTTCTCGGGAAGTGGGACCTCTTCTAGCTCTTTACATAAGCCCTTAATTAGCCCCCAGTCTCTTTTGAAGAACTTTCCTTTTGGGAGCTTTGTACAATTGTAATGCCTATTCTGTTTTTCTGTTTTTTTGTGGTTTTTTTTTGCGGTAAGTGGGCCTCTCGCTGTTGTGGCCTCTCCTGTTGCAGAGCACAGGCTCCGGACGCGCAGGCTTAGCGGCCATGGCTCACGGGCCCAGCCACTCCACGGCATGTGGAATCTTCCCGGACCGGGGCACAAACCCGTGTCCCCTGCATCGGCAGGCGGACTCTCAACCACTGTGCCACCAGGGAAGCCCATGCCTATTCTTTTACTGTTGACATACGTCATGTGAAAAAGCTTGTTCTCTCCCTCTCTCCTCAGCAATAGGGAACATCTACATGGATCTGATAAGGAGCAGTTTCTATCCTTGTTTTCCAGATACTGAGGGCCGTAATCCCTAACTCTAAACACTAGCAGCTCTTGAGCTCAAGGGGAAAGCAGGGTCAGAGTGGGAAGAGAAGCAGGTAGGAAAACTTTCGGGGTCCAGAGACTAAAAGCAATTAAGTGCAGATAATGCAGGGGGTCAGGCCGAGGGCAGGTTTGGGAAGAGGCTCTGCAGAAGGGGAAGAAGGTCAAGGGTGGTCCAGAGCCGACTGATAACCCCTCTGACATTCAGGGGCCTGTGACAGCCACTGCAACACCTGAAGCCATGGTCCGTGAGGAGGATGAGCAGAGGAATTGTGTGCGTGCAGGAACTGAGCCACAGGCCATCCCTTCCAGGCCCTGACTTCTGAGGACTGCAAGGGTTTCTTCAGGTGAGAACCTCCTCCCCAGCGGAAACGCCCTCCCAAACTGCCTGCCAGGCAGCCTTTAAGCCCTGGCACATGCCCAAGCTTGTCCAGTTACATCACTCCTGCATCTTGAAGCCTGACTACCCTGTGGCTAGCACGCTGCAAACTGCCAACCTCAACACTTGTATAAACATGAGGCAAAATAACAGAGGGAAGGCTGAGTGCTTGTCCTATGGACACAACCCCTTGGTCAAGGGTACTCACTACCTGCAAAGCACCAAACTAGTACAGCACCAACTAGGCTCTCCTGACTGATTCTGTGCCCCCCTGGAAATGCTTGAGATGCGTTGTATCCTCTCTACCCCTAGGGACCTCTGGGCACAGCTCAGAGTAGCCCATGTCACCACAGATTTTTTTTTTTTTTTTTTTTTGGGCCACTTGCCTTGCGGGATCTTAGTTCCCCAACCAGGGATTGAACCCCAGGCCCTCGGCGGTGCAAGCGCATAGTCCTAACTGAAACGGTGCACGTCAGATTGGGACTCGAACCCAGCCTAGACCCAGATCGGGACTTGAACCCTCTCGGCCAGGACTCGAACCCGGCCAAAACCTACGGTCTTCCAACTGAGATCACATACCTGGTTTCAGGACTTAATGACGCTCAGGTTCTTGATGTCTCATCACAGAAAGAATTCAGTGAGAGACAAAGCGATAGGTAAGAAATGGATTTATTTAGAGAGAAACGCACTCCCCACACAGAGTGTGGGCCACCTCAGAAGGTGAGAAAAGGCACCAGGGTCTGGGGTTGTCAGTTTTTATAGCGGTGGGTATTTTCATATGCTAATGAGTGGGAGGAGTATTCCAGCTATTTCAGGAAGGGGCGGGGATTTCCAGGAATTGGGCCACCGCCCACTTTTTGATCCCAGGTGGGCCTGGGAACTGTCATGGCCCTGTGGGTGTGTCATTTAGCTTGCTGATGTGTTACAGTGAGCGTATACTGAGGCTCAAGGTCTAGTGGAACTCGACTTGTCTGCCATCTTGGACCCATTTGGTTCTAGTCAGTTTATGTCATGTCCTTGGGCTACGTCATTCTTTCAAAGGTTGTGCCCTGCCCCCTTCCCTCCTGTTTCATAACCACTGGACTGCCAGGAAATTCTCACCATAGTTTTTTTTTTTTTTTTTTTTTGCGGTACGCGGGCCTCTCACTGTTGTGGCCTCTCCCGTTGCGGAGCACAGGCTCCAGACGCGCAGGCTCAGCGGCCATGGCTCACGGGCCCAGCCGCTCCGCGGCATGTGGGACCCGGACTGGGGCACGAACCCGTGTCCCCTGCATCGGCAGGCGGACTCTCAACCACTGCGCCACCAGGGAAGCCCCATAGTTTCTTTTTGACCATTTCATTTCAGCCCCTCACATACCTACCTGCTCGCTGCCATCCCCAACCCTCACAATGTCTCTGTCCTCTCAGGCGAACAGTCAGCAAAAGCACCGGTCTCACGTGCCCCTTTGCTGGAAGCTGGAAGGTCAACAAGGCCCAGCCTGCAGGTTGCAGAAGTGCCTAGATGCTGGCATGAAGAAGGACAGTGAGTTGGCCCCTTTCCATCCCGAGAATCCACTACGTCCCTCCACTGACTACGCTTTGCCCTTGTTCCCACAGCGTATTCTCCACAGGGCAGGCAGAGTAAGCTTTGTGAAACAAGTCAGACGATGTCACTATTCTGCTCAAAACCTCCAAGGGCTCCTCCTCTCTCTTATGGTCCATGATCTCATGGGCCAGCTCCTCCATACCACCTCTCAGATTTCACTTCCTACTCTTCCCCTTGCTCAACCCATCCCAGCCACACTGACGTCAATGCCATTCTCAAACACACCAAGCACACTCTTCTCAAGACTGTTGTAACTTATACTTGCACTCGCCATTGCCTCTACCTGGAATGCTCTTCCCCTAGATATTTATATGGCTTGATTTTACTCTTCCATCTCTCAAATAGAGTGCCTGTCACTTAGTAGGTACTTGATAATTGTTGAATTATTTAATGTTTTTTTCTCTGTGCCAGGTAATAAGGCTCTGCCCCCAAAAGATAATGTATCTCATACTCAACTTAAAGTAACAGAAATCAACTTGTCCAAGTCCACTCGGCTGAAAAGTTGTAGAGTCAGTATTCACCAGACCCTTGCTTTCTCCATGACGTCACACTGCTTTTCAATATGGAGCAGTGGAAAGGAAACTGTAGAAGTCAAAAAATCTTGAATTCAGTCTACATCACGTTAAGTATTTTGTGACCTTGGACCTGTCACTGGAATGTCAGTCTGTTTCTGAAAAATATGGATAATAACACCTGCCCTCTCCACCCACAGGATTGTTTCATTCAGTGAGACTTAACCTCAGAAGCTTTGACATTACAAAGCTATGCAAACATAGGGTGATGTTTTTGGTATCACAAGCCCTCCCTCTTCAGTGCTCCCCCAGAAGTCAAACATCTCCTTATACTATTCCCACTTTATTGTCCATCCTTTTTTTCCTTCCCACAGTGCATTGTTTTCTGCTGCAGTGCCTCACAGGGCGGGGAAAGTGTACAGGAATCCCCTACCACCTGGAGCCCCTGGGACTTCAGCCAAGCCCAAGGAGGCCTCAAGAACTCTCCTCCCTCCCCGCGTCCTTCATTACGCAGTGTCCGAGGGCCCCAGACCAGGGGCTGACAGAGGAAGGTGCTCTCTGCTAGTCTCAATAGTTTTGTCACATCCCTTCCCCAGGCACAATGATCGCATCGGCAGAAGCCCGGGCGTTGCGGTAAGCAAGACAGGCCCAGCGGCGGGCACAGCAAGCATCGATGCAGCTGAGGAGAAAGAGCTAGTCCAGACACTGCTGGGGGCCCAAACTCGCCACGTGGGCGCCATGTTTGACCAGTTTGTGCAGTTCAGGGAGAGCATTTCCAGGATTCAAGCTGAAATATGACCAAAAGAGTGCCCAAGGAGGCTGGCCTGAGGGAGGGGGCCGTGTGCCACGCACCAATAGAGGACAGGACTTCTCCAGAACCCCAGCCGAGGCAGACTCCTTAGCCCGGAACCCTTCCAAGATAAAGCTGGAGAGGCCTAAAAGAGATCCCTGGGACCGGGGCCTCTCACCCAGGCTCTGACCTCTGCAGCCTCCAGCTCATCTGTTCCTCCATCACCAGCGCTGTCCACCCAGTTCCCTGCACTGCCTCTGCTCACACATTTCGCAGACATCAACACTTTCATGGTACAGCAAATCATCAGGCTCACCAAGGACCTGCCCCTTTCGGTATGTGACCTCCCCTTACCTTTCAGGAAGAAAACACTCCAGTAAATTATAATCCCACCCTCACCACCACCCCCGCCCCCAAAAAAGGTCACTAACCAAACTAACCCATCCCTCAGCCTTTTCAAGTAGCAGGTCTTGAATTCCCAGCTTTTAAGTGTCTCAATCAGAACTGGGAGTTCCTCTCCCTCTCTGAAGTTCAGGCTAGAGTCTAAAGAGCAGGTTTCCTGCTCTGGCCCATGGAGGACCAGATCTCCCTTCTCAAGGAAGCAGTTGTAGAAATGTCACATTGCACTCAATGCCACTTTCTGTCTCCAAACACAAAACTTCCTCTGCGGGCTTCTTTGCTACACAATAGAAGATGGAGTGCATGGTGAGATGGTGCTAGAACAGTAGAGGACATGCATCCCTTCGGTATGGTATGTGGCGAGGTGACCTGAAGGCTCCTACGCCTGGTGGTGCAGTGGTTAGGAATCCGCCTGCCAATGCAGGGGACACGGGTTCGAGCCCTGGTCCGGGAACATCCCACATGCCGCGGAGCAACTCAGCCCGTGCGCCACAACTACTGAGCCTGTGCTCTAGAGCCCGAGAGCCACAACTACGAAGCCCGTGTGACACAACTACTGAAGCCCGTGTCCCCGGAACCCACCGTGGGGTTCCAGGAAGAGTTTTTGGAGTTCTCTTCGGCTTCCATAGGACACTGTGCCAACTGCAGCTCCAGGAGCCTGGAGTATGTGTTCGTGGCTGCCATGGCCCTCTTCTCTCCCGGGAAGCATCCCTCAAAGCCCAGAAGCTTTTGTTCCACCACCTTTGCCCAAACTCCCAGCTCCTTGAATCCATCCATCCAGGCCTTTTAGTCTTCAAACTTGTGGAATGGGTCTATCCCAGTCTTGGCTCCCCGGGGCACCATGCAGGCCACCCGCAACCTCCCACCTTGTCCTTCCCCACTCCCTATCTTACAGACCGGCCTGGGATAACCCAGAGAGAGGGGACTGATCAGTTGCAAGAGGAGATAGCGCTGACTCTGCAGAGCTATATCAAAGGCCAGCAGCAAAATCCCCGGGACCGGTACAGTGGGACTGGACACGTGGAGGCTGCGCCAGGGTGGGAAGGAGTTAGGGAGACACTGAACTCAGGATGAGTGCTTTTACTGTCCTTTCCTTTGGGAAACCAGGGCCCCTGGGGGTCTAGTCCTTCCCTCCCATCTCATAGAGTTCCGGCATTCAAATTGCTCCTACTGCTGTTTCATCTCACTTTTCCCAGATTTTTTTATTCAGGAGAGATGCAAAGTAGTAGCTCACAGGCTCGGTATAATAGCATTCCTGAGATTGATGACATCCATCACCTCACCAATCCAACTCCTCCAGCCTAAAACAGACTTTCAAGAATCTTGTTCACTCTCTTTCCTTGGCCCTTCCCCTCCTTCTCCATTGGTCCAATTCCTTTTTCATTCCCCTTGAAGTTATGGTCATTCAGTTTCATGGCCAACGCCAGCCCCTGGTTCAACAGTCCATGATCTAACCAGGCTCTGAAGTGCACTCCACTTCTGTCTTGCTTATTCCTCAATGTGCCAGTTTGGCCAGAAGAGGGTTGCTTTATACCATAGAACACACCCACCTTCTAGAACCTGCTCTAGAAGGCCAGATCCTCGGATTCCACACAGCTGAATATCTGGCAAAGTCTGGGGCTTCCTTCACACTCGGCCCTCTGAGCTCTGGGTTCAAGAAAAACGGCATGGTGAGAGAAGTCAGTGTCAGATAGAGGCCCCACTGGGGACCTTTGGAGCTTCTGATACATTTGTCACATCAGAGCGTATTTTCCCTAATGTTCAGACCTAGCTTCACAGAGAGGCAGTTTAGGGGGTCAGGGCCTCAGGACAAGACTCTCAGCTGCCTCTCTCTCTTCTCCTTCCCTGGTGACCCCAAAGGTTTCTATATGCGAAGCTGCTGGGCCGGTTGGCTGATCTCCGAAGCATTAACAATGCATGTTGGTACCAAATCGACAACATCCAGGGGACTGTCCACCATGGTGCCACTGCTCCAGGAGACCTGCAGCTGAGGCCCAGTCCGCCTCCTTCCCCAGACCACCTGGACACGCCGGACTGGAAAGGGGAAAATGCTCGGACCAGAGGCTGGAGCCAGTAAACAGGGAGCCCACTGGTTACAGTGAAAGATCAAACCAATGTCTGCCTCTTCATGCAGTAATGGGGAGAATGAGGGGTGGCCACGGGTACAAAGTTGTTCTCTGGAAGCACAGAAGATGGGGAAGGAGGAAGCCTCAGGGCTAAGAGGTAAAGAAGCTCCGTCTGGGAATAGGTGGACCCCACTTTCTGGGGTCAAAGATTTAGCCCTTCAGCCCTTCTTTCCCAGCCTTGGGAAACTCTGGGATGGAAAACAGGATGGGAGCTAATGCCATGCAGATTTTTCTGCTCTGAAGAGGAAGAGGCTAGGAGCTATAATCCATAAGGAAATGAAGGAGGTGGGAGTGAGGGGAGAAAATGCAGCCAGACAGACCCGTTAATTCTTCTCCCTTAGTCCAGAGCCATAAGAGTATGGGAAGATGAAACTGGGGCTGATGGCAGAGATGGGAGCCTCAAACCACTGCGTCAGCAGCTGCCTCTGTGGCAGCTCCAGTTCTGAGGAAGGCATGTATTGTCCCCACTCTGCTCCTGGGACCTAGAGGTCACCCAGCAAGGTGGGCTCTTGAGAGGGGCCTAGTTCCTGGCCCCAGGGCACCTGACTGAGAGGTTCCAGCTGTTATGGGGGCTGGCTCTGGGACAACCTCAGCCCACAGTGACGCTGAAGCCACAGTGGAATCTGTTGCGCCAGTGATTAAGGAAGGCTCCGAGGGCGAGGGTGACGGGCAGCGGGGGCATCTTCTTCTCCAGCACAGCACCCACACACCAGTTACTATCCACCAAGCCTGTTGGGGAAGAGAATATACACTAGGTTATCTAACAGGGCTCGGAGAAAGGGGCCAGCAGAGGAAGGCGGAGCTTCCCTCCCGCTGTCCCCCACCCCGATCCCTCAGCACCTCCGAATGTCATCTGAATAACCCTCACCTCTAAATACCATGTTGGCCTGGGGCAGAGTCAGGTGGTAACCAAAGGAGAAAGTTGTGTCTTGTAGCCTCGTATTTGCCTCAAACTCCACTCCAACCTGAACCTGAGAACCATGGGCAAGGATGGGAGAGGGATCTGTCTCAGTGACGACTAGAGGAGTCCTGACAGGGGATCAGCAGAATGGAGGGGCGCATGAAACGTATATGTAGCGAGGGTAGGAAGAATAGTGGGTCAGCAGGGCCTGTGGAGGTTGGGAGGGACTCGTTGCGGCAGGGGATGGGATCAGTAGACTCACCTGTTCATTTGCCTTGTGGTAATAACTTGCATGGGCCCCACCTGATCCCACATTCAAGGTAGCTACCCAGTGTACAGCTGTCAAAACCAAAGTACAACAAACACACACACACACACACACACACACACAAAAATAAAAAAACAAAGTACAAGTGAAAAGGAGCGTTACTGTAATAGAACACAGGCCAGGACCCCAGCCAAGTCCAGAATTTCCCTCCCTGTCACTATTCCTCCTCACCCCATACCCGAGTACTTCCCAGCCAGTGTCAAAATGGCCCCCTCTTCGCCTGGCCGCCGGTGATAAACTAGCTCTCCTCCCAACACCAGCCGATGAGTGAGGCTCTGCAGGAAGTGAGCAACCATGATCACTGTGGGGTGGGGAGACATGGAGTCACTCACAGAGACAGGCCCTCTACCTCACCCCCAGCAGCCCCCCACCCCAGCCTGCCCCAGAAAGTTTCTTTTCTAATCCCTGAACTGTACAGACCATGAAGAGGCACAGCCAGCATTAGCAAGTGGGCAGCCAAGACAAAAAGAACCTTGTACCAATTCCTCACCCGATTCCCCAATCAGGTCAGGATTTCCTAGGGTCAGAGTGGCTGTGTAGTCATCTCCCCGATACTCGCCATCAAACTGCCACGTCAGGAACTTGGCCTGCTGCGTCTGGGTAGGGAGAGGGAGAAGTAAAATCTCCCTCCCTCTTTATGATCACTGTTGCCTCTGCTCCTCTCCCTGAGCCCCCAGAGCAGGACACTCATGGGGCAGAAAGAGGAAATGCTTCAGTAGATGAAGGCAGGAACCATGGGTCACCTGGAAGACAGCCTTGGCTCGGAGCCGCTCTGCCAAGAGGAGCAGGACCTGGGCGTTGAGGCTGCCACTGCTGTCCATGTCCCCGACCACAGTGGGGAACACCTGTTGAAGAGTGTCCAGAGTAAGACTGAGCTGGGTGGCACCACTCACTCTAATCCAAATGTAGGATTTCTTTAACGGTACCCGGCGCCCCCTAGTGGAGCCACAAGGACAAACTCCCAGCTCATCACAAATGCTTCCCCACCCTCTCCCAAGAAACACAGAGGAGGTGCCCTGCCCATTCTTCCTCATAACACACACATTTCCTCCTCCTCTACACCTGGGTCCTAGCCGGGCTTTTAGGGAGATAACCCAGGTGTGTGGAGCCCTCACCTCAGTTGGGCTAAGTTGCCAGTCCCCTGCATAGGCCGCATGGAGGTGATAGCCCGGCAAGCCCAGAGCACTCATGTGCACAGTGTGAGCCACCTAAGGAAAGAGAGGTTGATGGAGGAGAGAGCATCTCTGCTCTATTTCAATCCCCCATCCCACCCTTCATCCTGTCCCCATCCAGCAGGTCTTTTAAGAAACCCAAACATTACAACATATACAGAGGGTCACCAGATTAAAAGCAACAAGTCCCACAGGCAAAGGAAGTAAAGAGAGCCCCCATATTCTCTCTCTTTTGTCCCATATAGCCTGGCTAAGGCTGGAGCACAAAGGAAAGGAGAAGAGGATCCAGAGACAGGCAGGGAGGAATTGAAAGGAGGGGCCAGAAAAGTGGGAGCACCTGGAAATGGCTGCTCAGAACCTTGTTGACAACGAGCTTCACTCCCTCCATCTGTGCTGGGAATACATCTGAAGTGGGTGGAGGGGAGGGGAAGGGAAGGAATAAGCACAGGCAAGGAACCCCTACCCCATGAAGTAGTCTCCCCTTTCAATCCCATAGAAACTGCTTTGGAGGAATTGACCTCCTTTCAAGTCCTGTAACAGGAAGTGCTCCGCTGCACTGAGCACCTGATCCTCCCTGAGGCTGCCCGCCCCAGCTGTGATCTCCCCTTTTCTGCTCCCATCACTGGACACCCGCCATTCAAGACCCTCCCCTTCTCTGCCCCTTCAACTTGAGACACCTAGATGCCAAGTTCTCACCTTTGCATAGCCGGTGCAGCTCATCGAAGCTCCCAGGGTTGGGGAGAGGTTCCTCTCGACGGGGGCTCCGGCGGGGCAAAGCCCCCATCGGTGCCAGGCCCAATGTGTTCCCCATTTCAGTCCAGAGGTCGGGGAGGGGCCGGGGTTCGCCTGGGAAAGGACGCTATTGCTCCCTCTACCCCGCACGGGCCCCACCCCCCATTATCCGGCTCCCCAGTCCCAGAAACTTCCACATGGTCCGACGCTAGACCTGGAACAGGAAAAGTGGGGGGAGAGGGCACCGGTGGGGAGCTTGAACCCCAGGCACACTCCCACCCCATCTTTAATCCCTCACCCCCACCTGTCACCCCTGTACCCTCCCCCACTCTCTAATCCTAGCCTCCACCACAGACCTCACCCAGCTTCCTAGCCTTTCTGCTCTTCATTCCTATGCCTCAAGGTGAGGTTTGCAATGGAGCAATAACCCTTACCGTCTCATACCATCATGCTGCCCCTTTCCCCCAGGCACACCCCGGTCATCTTGATGGGGGCAGCCATCTTGAATGATGGCAGAACTGCGGCTTCACGTTGCATTCCCAGCGTAGTCATGAACACCATCTTGGAACCGGGCGAAAAAAAAAGGTTTCAGAGACCCAACCCTCCCTTGATTGGGCTCCGCCCAATCGATTAAAAAAAAAAAAAAAAAAAAAAGGCTGCCTGGCCGCTGAGCATGGGCCAGTGGGAGAGGAGGACGCAAAGGAGTGGCAGACCTCTCATCATGAGAGCTCCAACCCGGCACTGCAGAGACAGACGGGACTTGCTGGTAGCTGCTTAGACTTACTCAAGTAGATGGCCTTAGATCGCCCTGCCTTTCCAAGGTCGGGAAAAACCTTTGAGCGTGCAAGACACTAGAGGGAGCATCTTGGAGCTTGAGCCACTGAAGTTCCCTCCACCATATAGCCTGGAGACGCGTTTTGTGAAGGGTGGCGGAGGGAACGACTGTGAAAACTTCTTTCGAACACCGCTTCGGAACACCCCTAGGCGCCCCCCACCCTCCCAGGCCCTGGGGACTCCCCCTCACAGTCCTGAACAGTACACAGTACACCTCCAAATGAGTTCGACGCACAGGTACAGCTCTCCGTAGGCAAATAGACCTACACTTCCCTCCTGGAGGTCTGCACCTCTCAAAGTTGGCGCTCTTGTCCTCTTGGTAGAATGGGAATGGGTGTGAGAATTTGGGGTAGAGGAACAGGGGCTGCAGCCTTAATTCTAGCAGAACTATTCCCTGAAACAATTGACCCCTGAAGTTAATCCTTCCTTCCCTGGTTCCTTAGGCAGAGTTGGCAAATAAAATCGAGGAATATGGACTCCTGCCCTCAATGCGCTCCACTCCAAAGCTACAGACAAGTCAATGGAGTGCCCTTCAAGAACCAAGTGCTCCACAGGGGAATAGCTGAAGATAGAATAAGATATCTTAGGCTCTCCCCACTAGCTCTCACATCACCACTCCCATCTCCCAGGAATGCTCTCCGTATACTTTGAGGGCAAAAGGATGAAAGATACAGATACTTCTGATATCTATTTAGCTGGTTTCACCCAGATACCTTGGGCCTGGGGAATGCACCTCTGCCTTCCCTCACAGTCAGGGCTGGGACAAGGGTCAGGGCCTTGGTCAGAGGGCTGCTTTGGCTCCTGCTGACTCATATTGGCTGACCACTGCCTGGAACCGGTAAGGTGATCAAACGCCCAGAGACCTTCATCCTTGATAGAAGCCTCCCATTCACCTCTTTTCCCGCCAGAGCGCTCCAATTCAGGGGGAGGGCACCGGCTGCTTTCTGAATTTGTTTTATTGGGGGTGGGCTGTGCTCACTGATCGGCTCCAGTGTTTTCTCTCCCATCTCATTCGTTACACATTAACTCAAAAAGGTACAGAGTCAATCACACCTGGCCTCTGGCCCTAACCTTTATTGTCCTAACCTGCATTCCCCTCACCCCGTCTCTGATTTTATGTCCTTTCTTCTGTTCCCTGGTACCTCGCTGCCAAGTTGCAGTGATGGGGGATAGGGTTGGGAGATGAAATATCCCCATAATGGGACAAAGATACCAGGGGCTGAGGGCTTGATATGTCAGAGCTTTCCAGAGAAAAAAAACCTAGGAATCCTGCTTCCTGAAGCATTCAAATCCAAGGACTACTGGGCCCAGGCCCCAAAGGAATGGATCCTGAATAAGCCTAAAGTATACCCCTTGGCATCCATTAAGGCCTGCACCCCCTGCCTCCTACCCCGTCACCATGAGTCCCCCACGTGCTGTCCTCTCCTTCCCCCATTTCTCTAACTTGTTTACTCCAGTATAGCTCCTGCCCCCCTGGACTCCTCCAAAGTACTTGTCACCTGACAGGGGGGTGGGGAAGCATACAGATATATAGCCCCTGCCTCCCTAGCCAGGCCAGGCACAGACGGCAAGGACAGCAACGCTGACTAGGTAAAGTAAGGGAGTAAGAGGTGTGGGCAGCATCCAAAGATTTAACTGTAGAAAGGGAGGGAACCAGGTTGGCGTGGACATGTAGGTAGGGGTCTCTGGGGAGGGGCTGAAGCCCATTCGCTTCAGTGACCTTCCCTGCCCTCACCTGTTCGCAGGCCAATTTCCCTTCCATTAACACCATGAAGCTGCTTCCAATGACTGTGTTGCTCCTTACCATCTGTAGCCTTGAAGGTGGGTGTGTTATGAAGAGGGGTCCCAAGGAGGAAAAGGTGCTTGGGTCCTAGCTGCCCATCTGTCTGTTCTCCTAGGCCCAGGTCTGGCAACCAGAGAGCTTAAAAGAAAAATCATTCCCTCTCTAAAGTCCAGAAAAGTGCATCCAAAGACCTGGAGCTGGATACCGGTTTGGGGAGAGAGCTGAGAGCTGAGGCTGAATACTGGCAGAGATGTGGGACTCATTGTTGGGGACTCAGCTGAGGATGTGTGTGTGTGTGTGCAGGGGCTTTGGTTCGGAGACAGGCAGAGCTGCCGAATCTGCAGAGCCTGTTCTATCAGTACTTCCAGACTGCGACTGACTATGGCAAAGACCTGCTGGAGAAGGCCAAGGGCTCAGAGCTTCCAAACCAGGCCAAGTAAGTCTCAACAAAGGGGGTTCATGGACCAGGGGGCTATGGAGAGAAAGAGGGGAAGCTGGGAGGTCCTACAGAAGACTGAGCTAAGGGGTGGGGGTTAGGGAGGATGAGGTTTAAATTGTAGAGAAAATTCCTTCATCACCCCACAGATCCCATGGACCTCTTGGACAGACAGGGGTAGCGGGAACTGGGCTTTGAATTTCTATCTGTATGGTCTGTTCTATCTCTATCTCTGCCCAGCGGAGGGCTTGCCTCTCCTCCTAGGAGCTTTGCCATGCCAGGATAGACCAGGCACTAGGGTTTGGGGACTTGGGTCTCATCTCCCACTACCAAGAAGGCCCCTACCAGTCCCTCATCCTGACTTCTAATCCCTCACATATCCAGGGCCTACTTTGAGAAGGCACAGGAGCAGCTGATGCCCCTCGTCAAGAAGGCTGGAACTGATCTGATTAACTTCTTGGACAGTACTTTGGACCTCAAAACACCGCCTGTTGCCAAGTGCGTTGCCTAGACTGTTGTCTTCCATCCCCAGCTGGCCCCTGGAACACCCACTGGTCAGGCCTAGAGCTCCTCTTCCTACCTACTCCTTGTTTTCTACGATAAATATTGAAGGAATCAAGTTGTGAGCCTGGTATGTTTTGGGGACTGGGAAAAGTAGGGGTAGTGGAGGAAGAGGAGGAGGGAGAACAAAGAGAAATCTGCTTCTTACAGGAGAGGGGTTTTGGTGTGAAGGGGTGGAGAAAGGGTTGAAGAGACCAGTGATGGAAATGACAGAGTAGGGGTGCCTGTGACTCTTCTCCAAACCCCAGGGATTTTTCTACAGGCCTGGGAATGGCCCTGCAGGAGAAACTAAAGAGACTTTGCCGTGGACATGGTACCTTGAAAGGCATGAAAAGATTCATGAACTGAATCCCTAGACTCCTGAAGGTCACGGGAAATGAGAGCACCCTTCAGAATTTCCTCTGTCATACTATGAAGAGGAGAAATCTTCCCCAAAATGAAAGGTGTCACCCAAGGCCCCTCCCTTCCCTTCTGAGCCAGGGGAACACTGTGCTTCCCCCCATCCTGGAATAAAAGACTCCTCTCCCTGAAGGCGCTCTAATCCTTCCATTTGAAACCTCTCACCTAGACCCCCTGTCTGGGAACACCCATTCCAAGCCTGTCCCCCACTATTACCTGGGTGCTATTCATGGAACTGGCCCAAGTTGTGGTAGCCGTCTTAGAGCCTGGAGCTAGTAGACGTGGTAGCCAGTTAAAGGCCTAACAGGTCTCCAACTTGATGGACATGTGGGACTTGAGAAATTTTGGTAGCTGTGATACCTGGATTAAATCAAAATGGAATGGAGGTCAGGCTGGACTGATGCAGGAGACTCACAATCCCAAAATGGGAAAATGGGCATTTTCCAATAAAAGTTTACTTCCACTTTATATTTAAAATAGTTACTTCTCTACCCTGACTCATTCATCATATCTCATCTGAAATCACCTTTTCCCCAGACACCAGAGATAGCTCCAATTTCTTCTGTATATATATATATATTTTTTTTAATTTTTATTTTATATTGGAGTTTTGTTGATTAACAGTGTTGTGTTTCAGGTGTACAGCAGAGCGATTCAGTTATACATATACATGTATCTGTTCTATTTCAAATTTTTTCCCATTTAGGTTATTACAGAGTATTGAACAGAGCTCCCTGTGCTATACAGTAGGTCCTTGTTGGTTATCTATTTTAACTATAGCAGTGTGTACATGTCAATCCCAAACTCCCAGTCTATCCCTCCCCCGCTCATCTGTATGCTGAGCAACCTCTTCAGTCTGGGCTTTAAGACCCTTACCACTCGTGACTAGTTTCTTCCCCTTTCTTTCTCAGTATCTATTTATTTTTTCCTCACGTGGCAAAACGTGCAGGGACACAGATCTGTCTGTCCCTTGCAAGACGACATTGGACAGGTTAATTAACTTCAAAGAGCCTGAATTTCCTCACAGTGTTAATGAGTGGATCAAATGGTACGACAGGATGGAAAACACATAGAAAAGTGTAAGTCACCATGCAGTACAAAGTATTGCCCAGCATAGGGGGTTGCTAGGGGTAAGCCTGGAGACTCTGGACCCATTTGGACAGGGCTGGGATGGGATTCAGATACTACCAGGGAATCCTGCCTCGAAACAGGACAGGCACTGAGAAGGGGGATTCCTTCACCACTCACCCATGCAGTTGGAGGACCTGGCCTCCCATCTGGACCTGACTTGTTCCCCTTTGCCTTACCCTCCTCCAACCCAGACCTGGCTCCCTCAGGTCCCTCTTGCCCCAGAATCCACTGAAAACACGGTTCCCATAAAACCTTCCATTGGGAGCATCACACAAGCTTTAGTCGCACCATCCCTCCTGCATGTTTGGCTTCTCAGCTATGCTAATGCCCATGTGCGTGTATATTGCGAGCTGCACTCACACTGCTCCCTGAAGCCCACTCTGATCTGGACTGGTGACTATTTGGGGTTGGATAGCCAGGCTTCTCCGCAACCCAACCTCGTTTCCGTTGTCAGACACAGAGGGCCAAGCTGGGTGCGGAAGTCACTTGTTGGGTTCAAATGTCTCTGAATGTGCCTAGACCCCCAACACATTACTCCCTGCTCCAGCACCCTGCTAGAGAGCCTGGGGATCAAGGGTCTCATCCTTCCCCCAGACACAGTCAGCATTCATCCCTCAGTCAAGCAGAACAGCTCTGGTCTATTAGACTATGAGTTATGGAAGGTCAGGAACTAAATTTGCCTTGTGATATTTTCAGTATCCAGCCTAGGCTAGTGGAGGCTGAGTAAATGTATGTTAAATGAATGAATGAATAGAGTCCAGTCTGCGGTAACTTTATTGATGTTAATGCCTTCCGTTTCCATCGTTTAGTGGGAGTTGGGGACGGGGAAGCGGAGAAGGGTGGCATAAAGAGGTGAGACTAGAATATAAACATTAATGAAGAGCATCTGAGGTCTTTGACAGGGAGGAGGAACCACTGGTGTCTATTAATGGGGGGCATAGCGTCATTACAGGGATAGGGTCAGCTGGCATTAACGGCGGGGAGGCATATGTGATGCCAGCTACGAGGGCTGGGAGGAGAGTGGAAGAAGGAAGTGACCAAGGGCATCTGTTCTAAAGTTATTGTGGCGGTTTCTCATGCTTCAGGGTCTCATAAGTCTCCTGGTTCCGGGTGCTCAGGCCCTGGAGGTAGAAGTCAGAGGACAGTCAGGAGCTTGAGCCCATCACAGGGCCTCCTACCCACCCCCAGAGGCCCTACCCCTTCCAAAGTTCACTCAAAAGCCCACCCTCTTCTGCTGACTTCCTGGGACTGGGGTTGGGAGGCAGGTTCACTCACCGTGTAAATGCCATCTGATTTCTGCAGAGGTAAAAGGGCAAGGCATTAGAGACCCACATCTCCAGGGCCCCTCAGCATCTTCTTCCCTACCCCAGGAGGTATTTGTCCAGGGGTGGCTGGCCCCCTTGGGCTAGAGGGCACTCCCACGGGTACTCGGGGGCATGAATGCACATTTGCCCATATGGCTACCAACACACATATACACACAACATACAACACTCTCACGTACGCCTTGTCACTCTACACTTGACTCTTCCTCATCACCTGTTGAATATTTTGTGATTTGGCTAGGTGGCAGGGTGGGTAGGATGAGGTAGGAGGGGGACCTCTGAAGCTTACAGAGATCAGCACCTGAGTCCCATGCCCCCCAGAGACCGCAGATCCCAAGGCTAAAGCCCCAGAGGGGCTGAGAGACTGAAAAATTGTTGATACCCAGTTGAGGAAGGGTCCATACCTCATAGCTGGCGGTAGCTGCCTTTCGCACCTGCAGCTGGAGTAGGGGAAAGGCCATCAGTAAAGGTGGAGTTAGTGGCCCAACCCCACCTCCAAACGTTGTAGGGGAACCCCTTTTATTCCCTCTCTTTGGAGCCATGTTGCCACCACCCTCCCACTTCTCCTTCCAGCCCTCATCCCACGCTGCCCAGCCCTACCTTGAGTCGACAGTAGAGCAGGGTGAGGATAATACCATATAAAAACAGGATCGCATCCAGGATATAGCAGAGCTGAGGTTCTCCCAGGGCCGCTGAGGGGACAGAGGGTACCCATGGGGTCAGGGGCAGCAGGAAAGATCTGGTGCTCAGAGGAGAGAAAGAAAGGGCTCTGGAGGTAGGACGGGACTTGGAGGGGCACCGTCCCAGGGAAGAAACTTCATCTTCCTCTCTAGATTCCTATTTCTCTCACCTCTCCCTCTTCTTCCTCACCCTAGGCTAGGGGTAGGACAGGAAGTGTGAACTGTTCTGTTGTGATGGAACTTATAGGTTCTGAGAGTTGAGAGCTTCCCCCTCAGCCCCCAGCCCTCTCTTTTTAGCACTGTGGGTTCCTCAGGCACCACTGAGCATTCCATAGCCCTCAAGGGACCCATTTGAGTTCACTGAGCCAAGACCAAAACCTCAGCCCAGGGGGGTCAAGTGAGTGGAGGCAGTGACAAATTTCAGCAAAGAAACCACAGGGGTGTCTCTGCTAAGTCCTGTGACCTGTTGCTAAGGGCTGGACCGGAAGGATGTGAGCTGAGGAAAGGAGGGAAGGCAATCACTCTATTATGGGTCATCTAGCCTCAGCCACATCGCTTTCTGTCCCCCCCCCCCATCCAACTAAGACACTTAAATATGTAAAAACAAGGTGCCTGCTTTCCTTGGCCTTATAGATACCGATGGCTCTGCACATAAGGCTGAGCGAGTGTCTTAGCCCAGGCTCAAGGGAATGACCACAAGCTGTATGGATTCCGGCTCCGGGTACTCTGCCCTGTTACTCACCCTGGGCCACTGAGAGAGGAAGTTTCGTGCAAGGAAAAAAATCAAATAAAGTCTGAGCTCCAGCCTCTATCTGCTCTGACCCCTATCAGAGGGCTCATGGGCATGTGACATATGGGTGAAGTACGTTTTATTCTGTGACACTCTTTCACACACGGTATTACATAAGTCTCAAAACTACCCCGTGACGGAAACATCATCGCCATTTTGTAGGTGACGAAACCAAGGCTCAGAAAAGCTAAGTAATTCATTTAGGGTCACAGTGTGAAGTACCAGAGCTGGAATTGAAATTCAGGTTTTCTGCGTTCCAGGTTCTTGCCCTCTCTCTTATGCCTCAGTGTCCCTGCTCCCTCATCCCATGGCAGCAGACTGGCCGCTCACTCAGTCCTTCCATCTTCACAGCTGGGCTGGTGGAACTCCATCCCAGTCCATCCAACTTCCCCATTTTCCCTTAAGTTTCACTAACCTCTTCCTACCCGAACCCCAGCTGTAACTATCCCTCTTCAAAACACAGACGACCCAGACAGAGCGAGGAGAGTTTAGAGAACGCCTGGAGCCTCAGAGCTGCAGAGGACTTCCCATTTCTGCCTCCATTTCTCAGCTGACGTTTAGCTCTCTGGAACTGGGCATTGTACGCTGCCCCCACCCTCACATCAACTGTGCCTTAGTAATGACCCACAGAAGCCGCAATCACGTATCTGACTACCGTTGCCTCACTCCTAAACACAAGGACAGGCCCCTGCCTTCCTGAAGGGGGCTTTATATTATTTAACCAGCTAGAGGTCAGCTCCCAATGGAGAAGACCAAAGGCACCCCACAGAAAATGCTGATCATGAGAAACAGAATTTTCCCCCAGACCAGCTTTTCATGTCATACACCCACTCCCTTCCTCTGCCAAACTGAAGACTTACGTGTGTATCAGTCCTGAAAAAGTAAGAAGGGGACAAGAAAGGAGGGAACTACAAGCCCTGCGCCCTGACAGAGACTGGGCAGGACCAGCCGCAGGGTCTCTGTGCCCATCCTCCCAGTGCCAGCCTCCCTCTGTCTGTCCCTGCCTCAGCCCTCAGACACATGCCCTTGATTCCAACCCTGGAGCCCAGCTCACTGTCCCTCACCAAACCCTCTTACCTGCTTGTTCAACCAAAAGGATTAAGAGCAAGACCACTGCTGGAAACATCTTGGGCAGGGGCTGAGGGGCCGCGAGCTGGGGATCCGACGCTCTGATGGCACCGTGCAGCTGTGCTCTGCGAGCGGCTCCCGAGCGGCTCCCTGACCACAGCGTTGCCCCCTTCCTGCCACGCCTTCCTCTGAGCTCTGGCCCCTTCCCCTTCCTGCACTAGAGACCGGGCGGCTCCCGGAAGGGCCAACCAAGGGAGCTAGGAGATCCGGTCTCCTACGTCTCCGTCCTTCAGTGACCAAGCCCCTGCTACCGTGGAAAGAGGCAACACCCATGCTTGGGAAAGGCTATCTAAACCCGCCATCTCACTCTAGCCCTGTTCAGAGACAGAGCTCTGATAACTTGCCCCTCAAAATTCCCTAAGACCCCATGATAGCCCCTTTCTCTCCCCCCTGGAACTCTGTACCCAGTCTTCATTTGAGGAGTTTACCAATTGGTGTGGGCAGCAATGTTTGGGCAGGGAGGAAGTAAGGGAAAAAGAGGAAATGGGCAATGGAGAAGTGGAAAGGACAAGGGTCACAAAAGAGGCAGAGATGCACAGGAAAAACTGCTAAGCACTGAGTCTAACAGAGAAGTACAGGGTTAACACTCATGAGTTTCCCATCAAACTGAAAGACAGTAAGATACTGAGAAAGACATACCCACAAGTTTGGGCTTGGGGCCAGAAGGCGGCTAATTTATTATAATTTCTCCTTTTCCAGTACATGCACAGAAAGCCTGACAGCTAAGCATTCATGTACGTGTACACACACACACACACACGCACACACACACACACACACACACACACACACACACACAGTCCCATTCCCAACGATGGACAGGCTCCGCAGACGAAGCAGGTAGGCAGGGAGGTCCAATGCTGTTCCCGTGCTCACCGATCTACTTCTCCAAACACAATATCTTGGGTACCTAGGAGGTCAGGGGGAGGAGAAGAAAAGTGATGTTACCAAGAATCTAGAACTCATTACTGTGCTCAGGAAACTGAGGATTTCAGTCTATGCCCATAGTCTATGTTGAACAGAAGTATTCAGTTTCTGTCCCCAATCAGAGTCTCAAACTCCCTTGCCTAGAACACCTCTACTACACAACAGGCCTTGTACCTATGATGGCAACGACGTCCGCCAACATGTGTCCCTTAGACATCTTGTCCAAACCAGCCTGCAGAGATTAAGACAGCAATAGTGTTAGGCAAGATTAACAGGGTAGAAGGAGGAGGAGTGAAAGTGCATAAAAATCTCAACCAAGGCCATTAATTACTGGCTTTGTGTATTAGCGTTAGAATCTCTGGGGTTGGTTCTTACCAGGTGGGCAAAACCAGGAGCCTTGATCTTGCATCGATAAGGGCGGCTGCTGCCATCAGACACCAGGTACACCCCAAACTCTCCCTGTCCAAGGAAGAAGGTTGGCTGCCTCCATTAACAGGAAGAACCCTTTCCTCTGCCAACAAAAACCTCTCTATTCACCCTCACGTCCTCTCTCTCACTGATGAACAAGCATTTATCTGAACATCCATCGCCAGTCACCCACTCCACGTACTGTCCTTTCCTTCCCCTTCTTGCCTCACCTTAGGAGCCTCGATGGCAGTGTATGTGGCACCTGGAGGAACTTGGTAGCCCTCAGTATACAACTTAAAGTGATGAATCAGTGACTCCATAGAAGTCTGGAGAGAGGAAAAACGGAGCGTCAACAGGCCAGACCCAAACTGTATGGCAGGTGTACCCACACACAGAAAATAATGCTATCCCCAGGGAGTCTAAAATCCCACATGTAAGCCAATGGGCACAGAAGGTATAGAAAAAGAGAGGAGGCTACGGGAGGTTAAGAATCTTATACAGTGAATTCTTTGAAAAAGGAAAACTGAAAAGTAGGAATTTAATCCCAAGATCCTCCTCCCCAGCCGCTGCCCCCTTTCCCCCTTTTCCCTCCCCCTATAGCTAACCTTCATCTCCGCTCGTTTTGGTGGAGACACTTTGGCATCGTCAACCTTGATCTCCCCGGGAGGCATCTTGTTCAGACACTGTAAGATGATTCGAAGGGACTGGCGCATCTCCTCCACCCGACACAGGTACCTGAAGTAGATGAGACAGACTCAGATCAAGAGAAGAGCAGCCAGAGGATGAGATGTGAGGCTGGGAGGATGGATGCCCTTGGCCGAACTGAACAGTGCTAGGTAACTTTCCTCATCCTTTCCTCCTAGTACAGCATCTCTGCTTGGCCTGGCCACCCATAGGAAACCTACAGTCTTCTGATTCAAGCACTGAGCCCTCTCCTAGTTTTCTCAGACCAAATCCTCTTCTAGTTTTCTCAGACCATGTCCTGTAGTAGTTCCCTCTTTAATTACCCTCTTAAACATTTTTTGGAGTATAGAACAGGTGAGAGTCAAAGTGACTCAAAAAGAAAACAGTAGCAAATTTTTCTTGGGGTCAGTGAAGAGGAATGGAATTTGAAGCTTAGAATCTAGTGGAAACAGCACTGGATAAGGAGGATTCTAGTCTCAAGCACTACTAACAGAATCATACCCCAGGCTAATCTCTAACTTTTGTGCTTCAGCTTTCTCAGCTCTAAGATGCAGCCCAAACTAGTCCCATCTAAGACATAAGAAGAATGTAAGGGTAAAATAAAATGTCCCATATGTGCAAGTACTTTGAAGAGCAACCTAGTTTAACACACACAAGAGCTCCAATAGATACTGGAAAGGATGAGAAAGAAGAAAGCAGTGAAGAGAAAAGTTAGACAGGGGAAACTAGCTGGAAAATGAGCTAAGAAGGGATCTGGGCCTCACCTATCATAGCAGTCCCCTCGAGAGCCAATAGGAACATCAAACTCCACCTGGTCATAAACATCATAGGGCTGGGTCTTCCGCAGGTCCCACTGGATGCCCGAGCCCCGGAGCATTACCCCGCTGTAGAGAGTACAATGGGACCAAGGGTCACTTTCCACAAACCAAGAAAAGAGGCATGCTCTCTTCCCTAGTCTCCCCTCTCCCTCCCGCACGCTCTGGGCATTGGATACAAAGACAGCATGGCAAGGAAGGCGCCACACCTGAAGCCAAGAGATTAAGCTGGAACCCACCCGCCCCTGAGGAGAGAAGTCTTATTCCTCACACCTAAAGCCATAGTTAAGTGCGTCTTCTGCTGTTACAACCCCAATGTCGACTGTCCGATTCCGCCAGATCCTATTGTTGGTCAGCATCTGTTGAGCAAGAGAGCTGGTGTGTGAACACTCTTCATGACACTCTTCAAATACCTCTGTATTTCTTTATAATTGGGGATTAATCCCACAGATCCTCTTGGGGTAAAAGAGGGATTTTTCCCACGGACTCCTATCTTACCTCCTCCAGCTCATCAATGCGAAGAGAGAAGTTCTTAGAAAACTCATAAATGTCATCCATAAGCCCAAGGGGTAGGTCCTAGAAGACAAACGGAGAATCGATAGGGAGTGCAGGGTCTCCACTGAGGAGAGCCAGCCCTGCCTCAGGGATACAGGGTTAGCGCTTCCATCAGCCAGGGCTGCCCTCCAGTGGCCACAGAGGATACAAGCAAGGACTGGACCTTAAGAGAGGCAGGGGAGCCTGCTCACCTGGTGCACACCTCCTGGCCGGACATAGGCAGCATGCATCCGAGCCCCAGACACTCGCTCGTAGAACTCAAACATCTTGAGAGGACACACTGGGAATTAGTGACAAAGTCCTGGGCCCCTAAGTCCAACACCAGGATGGTCTACTCCCCCGCCCTCAGCCTTCTGGTGCCCAACCAACCCCTCATGACACAGAGCTCCTCAAGATATAACCCAGGTTAAATATACCTTCTCCCCCTAAATGTTCTCTCTCCTTTTACTCCCGTCTCCTTCGTACCTTCTCTACCTCTGGCACCTCCTTCCCTTTTCCTATTCTTTCCTCCTTCTCATACCTTCTCCCTTTCTTCAAACAACCAGAAGAAAGGGGTCATGGCCCCAATGTCCAGGGCATGTGTGGTCACAGCCATGATGTGGTTCAAAAGCCGAGTGATTTCTCCAAACAGCACTGTAGAGAGGTGAAGACAAGAGAAGGATATAGGAGCCAAGGATCCAGGCTGACAGAGCAGCTCTGGGCAGAGCCTGGGGTCTGCCTACTAAGCTCCGGTTCGGCACTCCTAAGATGCGGGGCAGAGGCACCATGCTGTACTCTCAGTGGGCCACAGGAAGGGGATGGGGCATACCTCGGATCCACTGTGCCCTAGGAGGAGGTTGGATGTTGAGCAACTTCTCTACAGCCAGTGAATAGGCCTGTTCGTTACACATCATGGACACATAGTCTAGCCGGTCAAAGTATGGAAGGGCCTGGGAAGAGGGAGGAATCAGGATCACATCTAACAGGCCAAGGAACCCTCAGTCTGGCTGCTAGAAGCACTGCTCTCAGTGGGCATCAGAGGTCAGTGCTACATAAACCTTCCCAATCTCAGGAGCCTCAGAAAGGCAGGATGAAACACACTGAAGGGGTGAAGGTGGGGAGACCCCGATTTGTCATGTTTGCCCATTTCCATGGTGAAAATACTCCTACGATGTCCCACTTTAAACTACCAACATTATGTAACTGACCACAGACAGCGCTGGGCCGAGTAGCACACCATTACACAGTATTTCCACGATACAGATACAACGGAAGTAACTACCTAAGGAGCACAGCGTAGAAAAATGTAGTAAAATAATGAAGGCATGGATTTTGATACTTCTTACCTTGATTTTTAATATATTAAATCACAAGCTAGTATAATCTGATTTTTAATAACAGCTGTGTTTAACAACTGGCTCACAAAATTCCTGAAAATTTAACAGTGTTCTTGTGAGCCACTGAGTTAGCTCCAGCACACCACTGCCAACCAAGTCTTCTGGGCCAAGTGACGCCTCTGTCAAAGACGATCGCCTCTCTGAGATACTGCAGGAGAAAGGTAATCTCAGGAGGAAATTAAGAACACCAAGAAGAATGGGATTTGTTTCTGTAGGAAGAGTCAGGTAGAAATGGTTCTTCCCCAGAATACCAAGAAAGCTAAGTCCTAGCTGTATGCTGAACCAGCTTCAGCTTCCAGGAAGGAGGCGGAGCTAAGAAGCTTCTCCTTGGAACAGCCAGTTCTTGCCCTGATGTCACTGTGACGTGGGATAAAGCTACAGGGTTTAACTCCATGGACTCTGGGACCAGAAACCATCATTGCCTGGACTCTTTGGGGGAATCACATTCTAGTCAGCTGGTTCTAAATCCTAACTCCATCGTCCTCTGTTATCAAGAGCTTTCTTCATGATAGTAAGAAAAAAACTTCAGATCCCTATCCCAGATCCAGTTTCTTCAAATCTGACCCTACCCTCATTATTTGGGTCACAGAGTTCTCCTAAAAACAGCAAACTCTGTTACAAACTCCCTCCCGGTCACTCTGACTCACTGAGTATTTCGAAAACAAACTTAGAACGCTGGAAGATACAAGAATCAGCTGTTAAACCTGGGGAGTTGACGTCTCTCTCCTCTTTCCCTGACCCCAGGGACACCAGCTCTGACGTACTAGTATGACACAAGAACAGGGAAACTGAGGCACTAGAGTAAGGATAAAGGGGTCAGCCAAAAGTCAGCCAGAGAAGAGCTAGGAGTGTAGCTCCAGCTCCAAAGTACTTCTGCTGGATAAACCAAATCCACATGATTCAAGTCAAGCATCCCCTGCCACATCCCTCCATCCTCCCAGTCAAAACTGTCCTAATAAACTCAACGGGCTACTCCTCTCAACACCCCCCTCCCCTGGGGTTTTGGGGCAGTGAACTGGCAAAGTCCGAGGCTAAAGCATCCCCAGGTCCTGGCAACAGGTCCCCGTTCACCCCCCACACCTGCAGATAGGTCTTGTATTCAATGAGCTTCTCCGTGCCTCGGTGCAGCAGCCCGATGTGAGGGTCACACTTGCGCACCATCTCCCCACTCAATTCCATCACTAGCCGCAGGACTCCATGGGCTGCTGGGTGCTGGGGCCCAAAGTTCAGGGTCAGGTTCGACACCAACGTGTCCTTTGGAGGGTCCTCATCTGAGAAGTGGGAAATAGTTGAGCCAAATGGTAATTCCTTTGAGAACCCCCAAAAGACAGCAAGGAGTTAATATCTCCCTGGAGACTTTCCATCTCACCATTCCATACCGTGCTGATTTCCTAACCTTTATCATAACCAGGAGGAAGACCATTAGATGGGAAAAAGGGAAGGGAGACTAAACTTTCTGATGAGAGGGACCATGAGCCTCACTCTTTCCATGTCTCTCAGGATACCTTTAAAAAACTAATAACGAGGGGCTTCCCTGGTGGCGCAGTGGCTGAGAGTCCGCCTGCCGATGCAGGGGACGTGGGTTCGTGCCCCGGTCCGGGAAGATCCTACATGCCACGGAGCGGCTGGGCCCGTGAGCCATGGCCGCTGAGCCTGCGCGTCCGGAGCTTGTGCTCCGCAACGGGAGAGGCCACGACAGTGAGAGGCCTGCGTACCAGGAAAAAAAAAAAAACAAAAAAACTAATAATGATAGATAACACTTATACAGTCCTTATTATGTGCCAGGCACTACTCTAAGCACTTTACTTATTTTAATTAATTTAATTATTTCAACAACCATATAAGTAGTTGATACTATCATTATCCTCATCTCATTGGAGAAGTTGAGGCCAGAAAGACTAAATGAATTGGCAGAGTCAGTAAGTGGCAGAGTCAGGATTTAACTCAGCCTGGTCAGCTCCAGACTCCACACTCTTAACCACGAAGATACACTGCTCTCCAGATGTATCTGCTGAATGGACAACTAATTGGGAAATGTATACTTAATTCTTACTATTACTAATCGACAGTTTTTACCCTCAAGAGGCTTACAATTTAATTCGGGAGATAAGTACATGTGAGAAACTAGTAACACAGGTCAAATTTACAAGTTGCCAAGTAAGTTGCTTAGCCGTTAAATATTTAAAGAAAGGAAAGAACACTGTGAAGACCTCGTGGAGGCAAGATATGAGCTGGTTCTTAAACACAGGGAATGATTCAAATAGGTAGAGAGAAGAGGCATCCCATGCTATGGAATGAACACATGTCAAATCTCAGAAACAAGAAAGTAAGTATCTATGGAACTCTTGTTTGCCAAGAGACAGATTAAGTGTTGGCAGGCAGTAGGGGGTAGTGGTTCAATTATCAGTATTATTTATTTATTTAAAATTTATTTATTTTATTTATTTATTTTGGGCTGCACTGGGTCTTCATTGGTGCACACGGGCTTTCTCTAGTTGTGGCGAGCAGGGGCTACTCTTCGTTGCGGTGCGTGGGCTTCTCATTGCGGTGGCTTCTCTTGTTGCAGAGCACGGACTCTAGGCGCACGGGCTTCAGTAGTTGTGGCTCGCAGGCTCAGTAGTTGTGGCTCACGGGCTTGGTTGCTCCGCGGCATGTGGGATCTTCCCGGATCAGGGCTTGAACCCGTGTCCTCTGCATTGGCAGGCAGATTCTTAACCACTGCACCACCAGGGGAGCCCCAATTATCAGTATTATTAGTAACACTTAGGAAGGACTTAGCATGAGCCAATCACTACATTACGTGGTTTACATTACTTGTATCTCATTTAATGCTTACAATAACGCTATGAAGTAGGTACTTTATTCACTGGTAAATGGAGAGTTGAGATCTGAAACCAGAGTCTACCTATGCAACCAAAATTCTTCACCATGGGCTTTGGAGTCAGACAGACCCACGTACAAATCCACCTGTGTCCTCGACCACTTTTTCATCTCTCCACACCACAATTTCCTCAAAATTGGGATAATATTAGTATCACTCTCATAGGTCTGTTGTAACAACTAAGTGAAATAATGCATACAAAAACACTCAGCACATGGTAAGCACTCAGCTGTTGTTACTGTTAAATTTTTGAAAGGTTAACTGGAAGTTCCTTTGAAGGTTTTCGATCAAAAGAATGAATGACATGCTAAAATGATGTTTGGGGAAGATAAAGGCATAGACACTGTATAGGATAGCTGGAGGGAAACTATATCAGTGGCAATAACCCGTCAAAGAGACTTCCGAAATAATCAAGGTCTAATACAAAATAAATCGAAACAACAAAGGGAGAAATGACCAGATGTGAAACATTATTAAAGAATCTGCATGTTATTGAACATAGACATGGAGGGCAAGAGAGAAAAAAGAGCCAAAAATGACTAAAAATCTTCAATCCTGAGGGATTAGGAGAATGAGGGAGTCACTGATCAAAATTAAAAATCACGGGCTTCCCTGGTGGCGCAGTGGTTGAGAGTCCGCCTGCCGATGCAGGGGACATGGGTTCGTGCCCCGGTCCGGGAAGATCCCACATGCCGCGGAGCGGCTGGGACCATGAGCCATGGCCGCTGAGCCTGCGCGTTCGGAGCCTGTGCTCCGCAATGGGAGAGGCCACAACAGTGAGAGGCCCGCGTACCGCAAATAAATAAAATAAAATAAAAATTAAAAGTCACAAGGAAGAGCTAGTTTTGATGGGGGGGAAAAAGGTTTCGTATTCAGAAAGGTTTCATTTGGGTGCCAGTGGGAAAAACCACCTTGTCAAGAGAGGGAGATAGAAATATACTGAATCGGGCTTCCCTGGTGGCGCAGTGGTTGAGAGTCTGCCTGCCAATGCAGGGGACACGGGTTCGAGCCCTGGTCTGGGAAGGTCCCACATGCCGCGGAGCGACTAGGCCCGTGAGCCGCAACTGAGCCTGCGCGTCTGGAGCTTGTGCTCCGCAACAAGAGAGGCCGTGACAGTCAGAGGCCCGTGCACCGCGATGAAGAGTGGCCCCCGCTCGCCGCAACTAGAGAAAGCCCACGCACAGAAAAGACCCAACACAGCCAAAAATAAATAAATAAATGAAATTTTTAAAATATATATATATATACTGAATCTCTGGAAAAAGCTGAAGCTAAAGATATAAATTTGGTAGGGATCTCGAGGGTTGACTGGGACCTTCTCTTTCTTTTCTCTTGGAATATTCTACTTGACAAATACCTCCTATTATCACTACAGTCACGTTTGTTGAGTTGCAAGGTTAAAGCAGCAAAAAGAGTTGGCGGCTAAAATTTGCCTCACACGGAGAGCTCAAGAGCACTTAGAAATCAGCTTGGGGCATGGAGGGGTGTAGGTTGGGACAGTGGCACTGGGCACTCACCATTCCAAGGTGGAGGCTTCCAGTGGGCTGTTTCCTTGGTGGGGTACATGACAGCGCCCCCAAACTGCTCTGCCCATTCCACATCTGGCTGCCATTGCCGAGCACCTCTGGGGAGGTAATGACAGATCCTACACAAAGGGCCTGAACAGTGCTTGGTTCCTCTGTTCCCATTCACTTTCAGGCGGGCCCAGGGAAGGGTGTCTTGGATTCTTCAACGTCAAGTCACTGACACAGAGTTGCGTCGCTTTGGCAGAACAAACCGGATCTCTAGAGGTTCCATCCTTACTAACAACTTATTCCTGAAATCACTTCACCTATCACCCGTACACATGCAAAGCCGGGGATCCCAGCTCCTTTAAATTCTGGTCATATTCATATTCCCATCCTGGTGGATATAAACTCAAAAAGGTGTTTATTCAAGGTCAACCCAAGAGTAAGAAAAGAAAGGGGGGTGGGGCATGCTGGCTCCTTGGCTCTGCTCAAGTACGGCCAGAACAATGCACTGAGGCCAACCGGGGATTCTTGGTTTATGTTCCTCCTTTAAGTCTATCGGGGTTGCTCTCCTTTTCTTCCACAGCGTTTAAGGAGACTTTTCACCAGTCGCGCCCCACCCGTGAAGGGGTTTGGGAAAAGCAGCAGGACATAAAGGGAGGGTGACATTATCACTAACACTGAGGCGCGGAGTCTCCTTCCAACTGATTTCACCTCTGGCAGATCGAGCTCAAACCCTCTTTCCTCCCTCGGCCAAGGCAGGCACCACTGGACCCTGGAACTCGATAGAGCAGGCCTGGACGAGGGGTCACGGGCCTGGGTCATTCTTTCCTAGGGGGGTCACAGGGCCCGTGGAGTCCCCGGACTCGAGAAACCCTAGCCCTGGGGACAGCGCATCGAGGGCTGCGCTTGGTCTCACCTGGTGGGCTGAATCGAAAGTCGGGCCCCAGCCCCGGGCCGCAGCACCAGGGCCGCGACGCCCCGGAGGCCGCACAGAGCCCTGAGCGTCGCCATCTTGCCCCGCCACAGACTGCGGGAAGGAGAACCGGGCGGAAGTGCCTCTTGCGCGCCTCCTGTGGGCTTCTCGCCTATTGGCACCACTCAGCCGCCCTCTTGGAAGCTGGCGGGGTCGCCGAGCGCGAACCTGACAACATCCGGGTTCTGCACCCCGGCTTCACTTTCGCTTAAATACCGGAGGCTGAGGACCTTGCTTCCCACCGCCCCTGGTGGGCTCTTCTAAGGCTGAGCAGGAGAAACTTGCAGTTCCTGCTGCGGGCAGCGGCGCCCTCGTGCACCATCGCCGAGCTGCCTGCGCGCCTTAGAAAGTGCCCTGCCGCCCGGAGCCAGGCGGACACTCACATGGGGGCCCTTCCCCACTCCTCGCGTGAGCTCACCGCTGCTGTAGCCCTGCTCTCTGGTTGTGTCTGAGCCCTGCCCTTCTGGGGTAGACCCGGGCTTTGCCAATTACCTCCTTATCCCCGAATCCAAAAGATTCGGAGCCGGGAGAGCTAGCTAATTTCCAGACGGCCTAAATGGGTTAGGGAAAAGGGGCCCAAGTGGGGCTGGGCGGGTCTGAGAGCTCCTGTCAAAGTAAAATGAAAAAAGAGTAGGATGCGAAGGCCACCAGCATTGGAACGGGCTGCTGCGGTGTGTAGGAGCCACCTCTTGAGGATAGGAGGTCCCCTATGGGTGACCCTTATATCTGCCAGGCTTCCAGAGCCCACAGAATTACAGACCCAGGAAGTGCCCTTAGCGATGCCTCGCACCCCACTTCCACCCTGGGTCAGTCTCTTTCACCTCATATCTTTCTGACCCGGCCTCTGTACTGGCCAACGGCATAGAACTGTAGCACCATCAGGAGTCTGATCCTAATCCTGTGTGGAGGAGACAAAGAGGAGTTCCAGCCTTGGAGCTAGTTGCTGTTCTCTCTGCCTCCAAGCCCAGCTCCAGCTGGGCCACCCGTTAACTTTGCACATCCCTCCCACTTGGGGCCTGGAAAGAGGCCTTCCCCAGATCTCCTCCAGACAGGGTGCCTGGGCCACAGCTCACCAGCAGGACAGCAGGGTGGGGCAGACAGACCAGGAGAGTGGCAGAGACAGGGAATTCTTAGCTGCAAAGAAAGAGGGGAAAGCCTGACTTCTAGCCTGGGAGTTGACCTAATGGGAAATGTACCAAAGGGTGAGGCCATATCCCTGACTGGGGGAACTGACTGGGACACCTGGGTGGGCTCGGCAGCCCTCACAGAGCCAGGCAGAGGCTGTGCCTCCCTGCTCCCCTCATTCCCCACCGTCTCCCTGGGCCTCCTCTCCCGGTATAGCTGAAACACACAGTGAATGTGGTGATAGTGAGGGAGGACGATGTAGGGACTGCATTTATTTGCCCTAATCCAGCCTAGGAGAAGACAGGATGGACTCCGGGCTGCTTGGCCCTAGGGGCAACTTGAGCTGGAGCTAGGGTGAGGGATCCTGGGGGGCTGCCTAGGACACTGCATCTTTTGTGCCTTCTCCAGGCTGCCAACGCTCCCCACACACACTGCTGCTGCTGTTACTCTAAGGCCTTTTGTCTCTCACTGCTTACTCGCCCCCTTTGTCCTCGTCTCAGATGCGGGTGCAGAGGGGCAGTAAGAGTCCTCTGGTGACAGCTCCTCTTGCTCCTGCCCCTTCTGGTCTCCCATCCTTTGTCTGACTCCTGCAGCACCAACCCCCTCCCCTTAGGACCAGGGTCAGGGCATGTGGTGGGTCAAGAGGTGGGTCCTGCAGTCCAAAGGGGGTGGGTGATACAGGAAGTGATGGTCACCAGGGCAGGTATCTGCAACCTGAGCAGGAAGGGAGGGGAAAAGGAAGTATTCTGGCGGATGGGTTGTGGAGGACAGGAGGTGACTAGGCTGAGAGTGAATAGAGGAGTGGGGGCAGGGGCAGGTGGTCTGCCTCTGGGAAAGGAAAGTGCTGACGGTACTCTCCTTCCTGGGGATATCCTGGGGAAAGGAGTGGCCATAGCATGGGGTGAGCAGAAATTGCCCCTACTTCTGAGCCCTTTCCTTCCTTGTCTTGAGAATCCACCCCCAAGACTTCTTTGCTGAGTTCTCTCCAGTCCCAAACCAAGGAAATCATTCTGCTTCCTTGCCCTAACATTACCTCTTCCTCCCCAAGCACTCTCTCCATCCCAGGCACTGGGTTCCTGTTTCTCTCAGTTCCCTAATTTTCCTGTACCCACAGTGCTACAACCACCCTCTCCCTGTCCCATGTGGAATGAGAAATAAAAGATTACTAGATATTCCAGGAACCACTGGGTTCTTAGGAAAAGGTGGGGCTGAAAAGGGGAACCAGGTGGGGATTCCCTCTGATGGACTGACATAGGGTACTTCTGGGTTCCTGAGAGAGCACTTCTTTCTTGTGCTGGGGGCTGGCTGACTTGAGGCTGGGGGAGGGTTTAGGGCAGTTGGGAGTGGGTAGGAGCAGGGCCAAGAGCCTGGGGGAAGCTACTGGGAGCTGGGCCAGGGAAATGGGGAGTCAGGAAGTGGGGAGGGGGAGTTCTGGGGGGAATGGAGGCTGGAGGCAGAATGGCTGTCTGGGCTTCTGAGGGGGCGGGGAATGGTAATTCAGGAAAGGGGATCCTGAGGGAGAGAAGGTGCCACCCTAGAGCTCCCTTCTGTAGAAGGAAGAGTCGTTAACCCCTCCTGCCTTGTCCTCTGCCGGCTCCGTGTGCCCATTCTAAGCAGACTCATCCTGCCTTTGGGCAGTACACTCCCTGATCACTGTCTCCTTGCCTGCCCCTTCTCCCTGCCTCCTGTACCCTCTCCAGCTTCTTGGTCCCATCCTGAGCAGTGTCAAGCCACCTCCTTCCTTTGTTCGGCCGTCTTGATGCTTCCTTACCTGTTCCCCACCCTCTTTCCCTGGCAGCTCACTCAGTTCCCTCGGCCCTGGAAACCAGCCTCTAGGGGCAGAGGGCATCATGAGGGATCCCTGAGAAAAGGGAGGATGTGCCAGGTTAGACAGTGGGAGCTAGAATTCTCCTGGGACCGTGGTCCCTTCTCCGCGTGTGGTCCAGGCCCTTTCCCTGACTTCCTACCCCTCCTGGGGCTCTGTCCCACCAAAAAGGGAAAGAGACAGCTGAGAGCTGACTGTGGGGTTTGGGAAAAGACTATGTCATCAGCTGGCCCAGTGCCTATGATCCATCCGGCTGCTAGAGATTCCCCTCCCCTGGGCAAGTCCCATTTTTTTTTTTAAAGGAAAACAAAAACTAGATTTTTGGGAAGCAATGAAACACCCATCTGAGTCCTACCACCAGAGCTCCTGGCTGAATGGCTTATAGCTCAGCCAATCGTAGTGGCTCAGGATGCTTAAAAGAGCTGGCGCGGAGAAAGGCTGGGAAGAACTCACAGGGAGACCCACAGACTCATAGACACGGGAGAGAGAGGAGGAGAAAGAAACAAAGGCACGGCGGAAGGAGGCAGAGAGAGGACAGGCACAGAAGCGAAGCCAGACAGAGTCTGAGGGAGTGCAAAAGGAGAGGCCAGAGAAGCTGCAGAAGACACAGGCAGGGAGAAACAAAGATCCAGGAGAGGAGGGTGTGGGAGGAGAGTTTGGAGGAACCAGACCACTAAGGCACCTCTCCTAAGCCTAAGGGCCAAGTTTTCTCCATCTCCTCTGAAGGTCCCCAGACCCTCTGAAAATTCTGCCTCTGACCCTGGCTGGGGTCCGAGCCCCGAGGCTGCAGAGAGGAGTTTTCCAAAGCCAGGGCAGGGAGGACTTGGTGCCCAGACGGCCTCAGTCCCTCCCAGCTTCAGCACCAGTGCCATGTCCCGGACGGACTCACATCCCGGGAGGGGCTTGGCGGAGTGCTGCCTGTGGGGAATCCAACCCCGCCTGCTGCTCCCCAGCGTGCCCGTCTCCGAGCTGCTTCTGCTGCTGCTGGCCTCCCTCCTGCCCTCAGCCTGGCCAGCCAGCCCCCTCCCCCGGGAGGAGGAGATCGTGTTTCCAGAGAAGCTCAACGACAGCGTCCTGCCTGGTTTGGGCACCCCTGCCAGGCTATCCTACCGCTTGCCAGCCTTTGGGGAGACGCTGCTACTAGAGCTGGAGCAGGACCCCGGCGTGCGGGTGGAGGGGCTGACGGTGCAATACCTGGGCCGGGCGCCTGAGCTCCTGGGCGGGGCAGAGCCGGGCACCTACTTCACTGGCACCATCAACGGAGATCCGGAGTCGGTGGCATCTCTGCACTGGGATGGGGGAGCCCTGTTAGGGGTGCTGCAGTATCGAGGGACCGAACTCCACATCCAGCCCCTGGAAGGAGGCACCCCTAACTCTGCTGGTGGGCCTGGGGCTCACATCCTACGCCGGAAGAGTCCAGCCAGCGGCCAGGGCCCCATTTGCAACGTCCAGGCTCCTCCCGGGAGCCCTAGTTCCAGCCCACGAAGAGCCAAGGTAGGCAGCCCTGGAGTCTGTGTCCTGCAGTGTCCTCCTGCCATGTCTGTCCTACTGACCCCTATTCACCTTCTCTCCACCCACTTCCACTTCTGGCCAGCCTGCTGCTTCCCTCCCTTCTGTCTGCCTTTTCTCTTTCCACTGGCCTCCTTTCCTGGGAAGGCTCTGGTTTTTCCCTGCCCCAACCCTTCTCCTAGCCAGACCGCTGATCCCAAGGGGGTTCCCAGGGTTGGGTCAGAGACGCTATGCTGGGAATGACCGCTCTCTCTCTCCACCCCGACCCTGCCTGGCCATGGCATCCTACTGGCACAGTCCCCAACAAGGAGGCCCTCCTGATAGCCCCTTGGCCTTGACTCTTTTCTGGGCCCCAAATTTGATTTTCACCACCAGCTAAAGGAGTGAGGTTTGAGGCCCAAGAGTCTGGCCTCTGGCTTCTGATGCTGTCTTCAGAATTGTTCTGGCAAACTGCAAACTAGGGCAGGAGTGGACCGGGGAGGAAAGGCATCCTGAACCCCCTTCTGGTCCGTCCCCTTCCCACATTGTGGACTGACTGCAAGGCTGCCTGAGGCTCCATCCTTTCCTCCCTCCCACTCCCAGTCTCCCCCCTTCTTCCCGTCCTTCCTCCCTCCCTCTCTAGCTTTAATCCAGACCAGACGCTCCCTCCACACCCGCCACGCTGAAATCTGGCCCTGGCCCTAGCTGCTGACTGAATTGTTCCTCCAACCACACAGGGAAGACACGTTGCAGCCCAGCCCTCTAGCCCCAGTCCTGCAGCCCCAGACACACTCAGGCATGGGGGACCCCAAAGTCCCTCCCAGAGGCAGTCCCAGCTGCTTTTCACCTCTTGGGCCCACATAGCCCTGGGACGTGGCATCCCCATCCCCTCCCCTTCTCAGAACCAGCAGATGATTTCTCAGCGTTACCACAAAAGCCCTGGGATTTGGAGTTGGGGGGGAGGCCCCACCGAGACCCATCAGGAATCCCGTGGGATGTATGTGGCCCAGCTGGCTCTGCTGAGTTCCAGACCCAGGAAGTAAGGGAGGGGAGAAGCGATCCATGGGTCTGGGAGGCTATTTCAGGATCCTCCTCCCCTTTTTTCCTCTCCAGCGCTTTGCTTCAGTGAGTAGATTTGTGGAGACCCTGGTGGTGGCAGATGACAAGATGGCGGCGTTTCACGGTGCTGGGCTAAAGCGCTACCTGCTGACGGTCATGGCAGCGGCGGCCAAGGCCTTCAAGCACCCAAGCATCCGCAACCCTGTCAGCTTGGTGGTGACTCGGCTGGTGATTCTGGGGCCAGGTGAGGAAGGGCCCCAAGTAGGGCCCAGTGCCGCCCAGACCCTGCGCAGCTTCTGTGCCTGGCAGCGAGGACTCAACACCCCCGAGGACTCGGACCCTGACCACTTTGACACGGCCATTCTGTTTACCCGTCAGGTGAGGCCCCGATCAGCACCTCAGGCCATGCACTGCACAACTCCAAGAAGCACCACTGCACAGACCGTGATGTCAGTGGTGCCCCTGGAGTTGTTCAACATGGTGCCTGGCCCCAGCCACACTGCCAGTGCTATCTGGGCCCTGACAGTGCTGGATACGCAGTGCCCAGGTCTCCACTAATCTGGATCTCAGCTCAGTGGATGCTGGTGTCTTGGTTCCTCATGTATTGTCTCTGATCTCCCTCTCCACAGGACCTGTGTGGGGTCTCTACTTGTGACACTCTAGGCATGGCTGATGTGGGCACTGTGTGTGACCCAGCTCGGAGCTGTGCTATTGTGGAGGATGACGGGCTCCAGTCAGCCTTCACTGCTGCCCATGAACTGGGTAAGTTAGGGGTGGGGTCGTGGGGCACCTGTGATGAGTGAGAGAGCTATCAGGGGTGAGGTGAGGGGACAGTGAGCTCACCAGGGTACAAATGCAAGTCACAAGGTGTTTCTTCCTTTTCCCCAGGCCTAGGTCCAGGGCCATTACCCTTCTCTGCTCCGGAGGTAGACAAACATTTAGATTTTTCTATTAAATGAGATAGTGTGTAGAAATCTACTGTGAACTGTGTTTGGAGGGGAGGTGGCACAGTACTGAGAGAGATTATTCACAAGAGTCAGTGATAGAGTGGATGGAATCAGGGTTGGGAATGTAGGCTATAAGGAAAAGTGGGTAGGGAGGGGCCCTGAGTGTATCATGGGGAGAGGGGAGACAGAGCAAGGGGGGCTACATATTGAGAAGCCCTTGGAGCACCAGAAAGACACTGGGGGCAGGTTGGGATGGGGAATGGATCTGACCATCCATACCTGCAACCAGGCTTATGATGGGCCTGCAACCCCCTGAGGGCACAGGGATGAGACCCTTGGACCCTAACAGGGCCTCTGCTCCCACAGGCCATGTCTTCAACATGCTCCATGACAACTCAAAGCCATGTGCTGGTCTGAATGGGCCTGGGAGTACCTCCCGCCATGTCATGGCTCCTGTGATGGCTCACGTGGACCCCGAGGAGCCCTGGTCCCCCTGCAGTGCCCGCTTCATCACTGACTTCCTGGACAATGGCTATGGTAAGCAGATGGCCCTCCCCTTTCCCTGTGCAGGACCCAGTTCCTGCCCCCCGCTGTACTTTCTCTTCTGCCGCATTTCACATGGGCCAAACTGACTCCTTCCAACGTGCCTCCTCTGCAGTGTGGGATGGAGTGAGAAATGCTGCTGCCTTTGTGTGGTTCCCACTTCCTCTCAAAATAAATAGCACAGCTACAGGAGGCAAGTTTTGGCTCAATAGAATTAGAACTGACCTTCTAAGGGCCACAGCTGTCCAACACTGCAAGGGGCTAGTTGTGAAAGAGGTGACTGCCTTGTCACTTGAGGTGTGCGTGCCTAGCAGTGTGACTATGGTTGGGCAGCGCTGTTGAGGAGAAGCAGACTCAAGAATTCTGTGGCTGGTTGGAATAGGTAGGAAGGTCTAGTGCTTTGAGTTCCTATCCTGATCCTGTTCTTTAGATGTGTGTAGACGTGTGACTGTAAGTTACCATCTGTAAGATACGCATAATAACGGTAACCACCTCATAGGCTTTGGCCATGATTAAACACGATACCGTTGGTCAAGCATCTAGCCGATGTTCATCACATAATAAGCATTGAATACATTTAGCTGCTACTTAAAGCTTCTTCCAGCCCTAGAATTTGGATCTTAGGATCTGTCAGGCCCTGGGGAGCCCAAGGCTGGCACCCCTTCAACCTATTGGTGACGTCCTACCCCTGCCTCTTTTCCCAGGGCACTGTCTCTTAGACAAGCCAGAGGCTCCCCTGCATCTGCCTGTGACTTTCCCCGGCAAGGACTACGATGCTGACCGCCAGTGCCAGCTGACCTTTGGGCCTGACTCACGCCATTGTCCGCAGCTGCCGCCGCCCTGTGCTGCCCTCTGGTGCTCTGGCCATCTCAATGGCCACTCCATGTGCCAGACCAAGCATTCACCCTGGGCTGATGGTACCCCCTGTGGGCCCGCACAGGCGTGTATGGGTGGCCGCTGCCTCCATGTGGACCAGCTCCAGGACTTCAATGTGAGATCCCAAGGGCAGGGGAGGGGCAGAGGGCCTGGGGGAGGAGGGAGTAGCCCTGAGCCCAAGAGAGTGTATTCATCCCACTCTTCCATTCTGTTCTTCTGCAGATCCCACAGGCTGGTGGCTGGGGCCCCTGGGGATCGTGGGGTGACTGCTCTCGGAGCTGTGGAGGTGGTGTCCAGTTCTCTTCCCGGGACTGCACACGGCCCATCCCCCGGAATGGTGGCAAGTACTGTGAGGGCCGCCATACCCGCTTTCGTTCCTGCAATACCCAGGACTGCCCGACTGGCTCAGGTGAGGAGTGGGGGGGATGGGAACCTTGGGAGGGATGGCTAGGATGGAAAGGACTGTCCCTTGAGTTCAGGGACCAAGGAGGTGTTGACTGTCCCTGCTGTTGGGGGGAGTGGCTTTACCCTTCAGGAAAGTGACAGGTAGTCTGTGGGGGAGAGAGCTGCCGTACTGTCTGGAGGTCTGAGAGGCTCGGTGGAGGGGCTGGTGGGGCAGCGTGAGGAGAGAGGGGCTCTGACTGTCCATTTTAACCCTACAGCACTGACCTTCCGTGAAGAGCAGTGTGCTGCCTACAACCACCGCACTGACCTCTTCAAGAACTTCCCAGGGCCCATGGACTGGGTTCCTCGCTACACAGGTGTGGCGCCCCGGGACCAGTGCAAACTCACCTGCCAGGCCCGGGCACTGGGCTACTACTATGTGCTGGAGCCACGGGTGAGAACCAGGATGCCCCAGGGCCCCGTCTAAGCTCACACACTACCCAACCCGCCCTCTACTTTCTGGTGGCAGAGATCCCAAACAGCACTACTGCTGGCGTTCCCACAGCCATGCCCGGGGCCCACTCAGACTTCTCTGGCCAGGGGTATTTAGAAAAGTAGCCCTGGACTCTGGATAAGTTGCCAGTCAGGCAGCTCTAGCCTGTCCCATTTCCCTTGGTTTCTTTCCCTCTCCCTCCCCCTTCTTCCAGTGCTCCGTTTTGTGAGAATGGAAGTGTGTGGACTTTTGGGCCCTTCTCTGACCCCCTTCCCATGGGCTCCTCTGGCAAATTACAGTGGTGGCCTCACTGAGCTCATGGATGGCCAGTCCCTCACTGGACAGGCCTCCTGGAGACAGCAATGTCCCCGCACCCCCCCTCTGTGATAGGGCCCTGGGTTGAGGCTGAAGAAAGAACAAGCCTAGCGGGTTTGCATCCTTCACCCCTGTTCTGGGGAGAAAGCCTGCGCGTTGACTGCCCTCTAGTGTCCAGCTGGGACGGTACCACCAAGATTTAGGGCTTGGGGTTGGGACTCAGACCTGCAATTCCCGTGTTGGCTTCTCTGCTTGCCAGCTGTGTAACCTTTGGGCAAGCTCCTAATCTTTCTAAACCTCAGTGTTCCATCTCTACAAACCTCAAATAGTGGTTTTGAGATTTATATAGCCCTTAGCACCGTGCCTAATTCATAGTGAGTGCTCTGAAAATGGTGGCTTTTATGATTATCATCCCTTACAGTGGCTGGGGTTCCCTCCACACTCCATCCACATCCCCTCCCTGACCCAACTTTTCTGGCATCCCCTCCCTGATGGGATATGGGTCTTGTTCGACTTACCAACCCGTTTTGACTAAGGAAGACCCTTTCATCACTCCCTCTCTTCTCCTCAGGTGGTAGATGGGACCCCCTGTTCTCCAGACAGCTCCTCAGTCTGTGTCCAGGGTCGCTGCATCCATGCCGGCTGTGACCGCGTCATTGGCTCCAAAAAGAAATTTGACAAGTGCATGGTGTGCGGTGGGGATGGTTCCAGCTGCAGCAAGCAGTCTGGCTCCTTCAGAAAATTCAGGTTCGTTCACTATTTATTTCCTCCTCCCACCTTCCTGGATGCTGTCCTGGGCCCTGGGGATACAAAGGTGAACTCAACACTGCTTCTCCTTTCAAAGAGCTGACGTACAGTCTAGTAGTGGAGACAGACGAGTTCACAGTTACAGCGCAGTGTCCCACCTGCTCAAAGGTGTCAGCCTGGGCTGCTGTGAGGGCACTTGTGGGCATCAGGGAAGGCTTCCCAGGAGGTGACCTCCCTTCTGGAGGAAGAATAGGAATTGGACAGGCACCAAGGAGGCGGGGCTTAGATGGGCACCTCAGTAAGGGGGCAGCAGGTGTAAAGGCCCAGAGAGGAGGAAGGAGGGCACATTTGCATGTAGCTCAGATCTAGGCTGGACAGCTCACGTAGGTCTGGGGAGACAACCTTCTATACACATACAATCATAACAAACACAGCTCAGAAAGGCTGAGAGGATTCAGGGAGATGCTGAGTTCTCCTCTACTCCTTGCACACAGGTACGGATACAACGATGTGGTCACCATCCCCGCAGGGGCCACCCACATCCTGGTCCGGCAGCAGGGTAGCCCTGGTGTCCGGAGCCTCTACCTGGCCCTGAAGCTCCCCGATGGCTCCTATGCCCTCAATGGTGAATACACGCTGATACCCTCCCCCACAGACGTGGTCCTGCCCGGGGCAGTCAGCTTGCGCTACAGCGGGGCCACTGCAGCCTCGGAGACACTGTCCGGCCACGGGCCCCTGGCTCAGCCTTTGACGCTGCAGGTCCTGGTGGCTGGCAACCCCCAGAACGTACGCCTCCGCTACAGCTTCTTCGTGCCCTGGCCAACCCCTTCAACGCCACGCCCCCCTCCCCAGGACTGGGTGCACCGCAAGGCACAGATTCTGGAGATCCTCCGGCGGCGCTCCTGGGCGGGCAGGAAATAACCTCACCGTCCCGGCTGCCCTTTCTGGGCACCGGGGCCTCGGACTTGGCTGGGAGAATGAGGGGGCTCGGCAGCTGCCTCACACCGAGACACAGTTGGGGAGGGGCTGTGAGGTGAGCCCGCCCCTCCTCTCTGCCTTACCGAGCAGGCTGGCCCTGCCCGGGTTTCCTGCCCTGGATGGCTGGTGGATGGAAGGGGCTGGGAGATAGTCCCCTATCTAAACTGCCCCCTCTGCCCTGCTGGTCACAGGAGGGAGGGGGAAGGCAGGGTAGACCCCGGTTGTATTTATTTAGTATTTATTCACTTTTATTTAGCACCAGGGAAGGGGATGAGGGCTAGGGTCCTGGGGAAACTGACCCCCTGCCCTCGTAGCCCTCACCCTGTCTAGGAAATCCAGGGTGGTGGTGATAGGTGTAAGTGATCTGTGTGTGTGTGTGTGTGTGAGAAGATGTGTGTGTGTGTGTGTGTGTGTGTGTGTGTGTGAGGTTCCTCCTGCCTAGCTTTCCTCTCCCTGAATTTTCTTTTCTGGGAGAGGAAGAGTCAAGGGTAGGATAGGCCTTCAGGGAGTAAGGGATTATCATATTTTTAAATATAAATTGAATTCTGCTATTTATGTGCTCCTTTTGGAGTCAGACAGATGTGGGTTGCACCCTGGCTCCACATCTCTGAACACTAGTTTCCTCATTTGACGATAATAATACCTCCCTTGGAAATTTGTTGTAAGGATTAATGTAAATAAAGAACTAGCATCATGCCTAGCACTTGGTAAGTGCCCAACAAATGTCAGCTGCCGTCAGTTATTATTATCACCACCTTACCGTCCTCGGCTCCACTGTCCATGGAGTCCGCGATGCATTTGAGGGTGGCAAGGATCTGCGTCAGCGGTGCCTGCCCTTGTCCCCCAGGCCCAATTCCTTTGGTTGGCAGAACCCTAGCCTGGATTTTGAAGGACTGTCAGAGAAAGGACAATTCTGTCCCTGATCTCTGGAGGCTCCCAACCACATGGAGGCGTAATAAACACTCGGCTACCAGCACAATTGACAAGAACACGAATGTGAAAGATAACTAGAACACTGCCGTCAAAACAAACAAGCGCTTAGTAATGAGAGTGCTAGTTGAGGGCGTTGGGGGAAGCTGTTATAGAAAGAGCACTGGAGCGGGAACCGATAGGTCTGAATCTCAGCTGGGGTTCAGCATCTTCCTAGCTGGTAGTGGTGGGTAAGTCACAGATGCTTAGCCTTAGGTTGCTCATGTGTGTAATGGGGCTAAAACATACCTGTTCCCACAGGGTTGTTCTGAACAAATGTTACAATATTTTCAAAAGAGTGAAGGCTGTACCCGTGTGAGAAAATAGTGAAGGATGCACCCATGTGAGAGGTTATCCTTATGACTACTGAGTGACTGGTACAGGGTCCCCAGAATCAACCAGTGTAAACCCAGCAGACTTCTTTGAAGATGTGATGTTAGAATGGAATTTAATAAGAGGAGTAGGGGATAGTCTGGAGGGCAAAAAAAAAAAAAAAAAAGCACGGAGAGGGAGCTGAGGCGAGGGGGAGCCAGGTGTTCAGTGGTGGCGGAAATCAGTTCTACTTTTCCGTCTGAGCAGGTGACTCTGCTTAAGGGAACAGGGTTGGGAAAGGGCGGCAGGTGGACCCTGCAAGAATTTAGAGTCTTGACTGGTAGTAGCAGGACTGCTAGGGATTGGAGAGGGGCTGAATGTGGAGGTGAAGGAGGAGCTATAGGTAAAGAAGACCCTGAGGAGGGAGTGGAAGAGGGGGAAATGGGGGAACTAGGGGTGCTTCACTCTGCCGTAGTAGCTCGTAGCTGGGCTGCCCAGCACTGCTCGGGATATAGTGCTGGGACTAGGGGATTAAGGCAAGCTGTGGAGAGTGTAGCAGTTGTGTACACTCTGCTCACTGGGGCTGGGCTTCGCTGCTCAACTTCTGTACGAGGCAGCGCCTTACACGGTGTCCTGGACTTTGTACCACCAAGTATGGCATTTACTCCCTTGGCAGCACTGGGAACAGGGCAGCCCCCTACTCTGCTCAGCCTCCTTTCTTCCGTATGCATGGCCCCCACTGCTGTGCTTGGGCCCAGGCCCTTCCTCCTGTCCTCCTACCAACCAGGCTAGAGGAGGGAGAAACAGGAGAGTGGGACAAGGCCAGAGCGATCTTCAACTATTTCATCTGATTAGCAGAATTGGACCACCAATAACATGTTTGTAGACAGACCTTAATACTAGGAGCTGATGGTACAATGAGCAGAGTTCTGTGCTAAGTAGATGTAAAGTACAAACGCCAACAACACACACATAAAGATGCTCGCTGCAGTCTGGGGGAAGGTTCTGTACTATGCCTCCACAAAGAGAAATATTGGATGGTACAAAGAGCTGTATGATAAGGGCAAATGGAACCGTACAGACATTGATGCCTGGGCTTAATGGGCTATGAGCGTTAAGGAGGGTGAGTCTTGGGCTGGACCTTGAGGAACAGGTAACCATGGTAGCCCTTCTTACATTTCTTTAGTGCCTACGGTAATAAATCACTTATATAAATTATTTTAAGAGAAAGCCCTTTACTCACTGAGTAAGCTTCTGACTGCCATGAAGCCGTTTTTCCCAGAAAGTTACTGAGTTTAGGGGACACCTGTGTGATTGGATGGGTGGGGGGCGGGGGGAGGCATACAGTGAAAGAGAAGAGAAGACAGAGCTGCTCCTCAAAGAGAATTGATGGGTATCCTGGCCCTAAATCCCTAGCAAGGCCTCACCCCTTCCTGGAATGTTCTCGCCCATACCACCCTTCCCAGACCCAGGCTGTAGACTGCCTAATATCCCGATGTCAGGGGTCCAACAAGTTCTTGCTATGGATGTGGGGAGGGCATTATTGCCTTCATGGGTCTGAGCTGGGCTGTGGGTGTACAAGCAGGAGGAGAAACAGGAATAACAGGAAGGAAGAAGGCATGGAGACAGTTCAAGTATCTGGTCCTTAAGGGAAAAAGAATGGTGATGAGCTGGAGGAAGAAGAGTCAGTGACTGCTGAGAGAACCCCGTCCCTGCAGAAGTTCAAGGAGAGATGGACAACTATTTTATGGGATGGCAAGTGTGCCTGTGTGTTCAAGGTGGGGGAAGAGGTCGAAGCAGTAACTGTGTGTTGGGCCAATTTCTCTAAGTCCTTTCTGTCCCTGAGATTCTCGACTTCAGTGATTAGAGCGGAGGAAATCTGGGCATTTGTCCAACCCCTATCTGTGTGGTGGGGGTGAGAGAGCCAGCATTCCTGAGGGGTGCCGTGGGACCAGCTACTCGGTTACATTTCTACTCCATCTCTGGCTCCACTTGTTTAATCTCCATACGGTATTACAGTGTTTGGTTTTCTGAAATACCAGATTGATAGTAATTGACAAAACCAGCATCCCATTGGTCAGGACTTGTGGGGGAGGAAGGGGGAAGAAAGTAGAACTTAACGTAGTAACATTTTATTGGCTCAGACGATGCCTCTGAACAAGTTGAACACCTTCCCCGTTGACTGTCGCTGGGGGCAAGCTAAAATCATTGGCAGCAAGAGTAACCAGCTGACAGCTGCAGGAAACCACCACTTCTAAAAATGCTCAGAAAGAGGCAGATGAGGGGAGGGGGGGAACAACAATTCCGAACAACTTCCTCAGATAGGACCTTATATGGGGACAGGCCCAGAGTACTTAAGTAGCTTTAGGAAGGAAAGGGAGGGGAGGAAGTATAGATTGAAGGCATCCCTCACAGTCTTTGAGCAACCAATAACAGGCCCTACAAACCCAGTAATAGACAAATACACAAACAGTGACACACATTGACATACACATGTCCAACTCCATAGAGATACGTTAGCACATTCTCTTGATAATGTAGATGCAAATAAGCATTGAGAAGCTGAAAATGTGAGAACTGGGGCCTGAAAACGGGTCAGAGGAAATATATTAACTGACCTAATTCCCCAGTGAGAATGAATTGTTCATCCCACTTATTTGTTCAATAAATAAGCCATTTTGTTATAAACTAGAATCAAATCATTCTCTCACAGTGTCTGGAAAGGACACAGATTTTTGGAGTCAGACTGAATCTAAGCTTTGCAAGAGCCAGGATGTAATGGCATGATCTTAAATTACTTGATCTCTGTGAGCCTCAGTTTCTTTATCTGTAAAATGGGTATATTACCACCTGTGTTATGGAGAGGTTGTCAGAACTTAAGAACATAATGATGTAAATGCTTGGCCCTGTGTGTGGCTTCTAGTAAGTGTCAATACATGCTGATTCTCTTCCCCTCAAATCTCTTCCGTTCCCTGTTCCCTTCCCACTCCTGCATTGGCCTGAGAAAATAAGTATACCAAGGAACTTTCTAGGTCAGATCTAAAATGGGCTATTTTGTAGAATTTGTGCCAAAAGTTGTAGGTTACTTTCAGGGGATAATAAAGAGGAAGACATGGTCTCTGTCCTCAGAGAGTTCATAGTCTGGTGGCTAAGACAGTCAGGTAAGACAAAGATTCCAGACCTGTGTGATAGGTGCCATGATAGAAGAGGCGCATAGAATATGGGGTCAAGGAAGTGTTCCTGGAGGAGGTGTCTGTCTCCCCTTCTAGAAGTAAGCTATAAGGGCTTTTGGAGAGTAGGGTAGTGGTGGAAGGTGTGCTTGCTAGTTCAGCTCCCAGGCTCTGCTCTGCTCTGCAAAATCAAAGTAAAGTGAACAGACTTGAAGCTGGTGGATAATACTGTAAAGCAACTGAGTCGAGTTGGAAGGGGTAGTTTTGGGGAGAAGCTACCATCTCGGTAGAAAATGTTAAGTGGGGGAGAGAGGATTTTAAAGACATTGAGCTGTGTATTAAAATGTGCTCCTGCTTCACTCTCCCCTCCCCCATCCTCTGATGTTTCCTTGAGAAACTAAGTAAAGATTTAAATTATGTTAAATTAGTTTTTTTTATTACTAGACTGCGTTTCTTCTGTTATGTTGTGTGTCATGACTGGGCCTCTAGAGGCCCCAGGATTTATTCAGAATACAGAAAGATCGGATGTTGTGGTGGAAACCAGCATACCAGAATTTAAGGTTTCAGAAACTAGCAATTCTAGGGGATGACTAAGCCCAGGATGCGGCCAGGGTGAAAAAGAGTAGAGATGAAGGTTCTTGAAAACAGGGAGCTTGCAAATGAATGTAGAGGAGTTATCAGAAGATGGTAGATAGGAGGGATAAGAAGGTGAAGTCAGTTTTACAAGAGTAGAACACCGTGGAGGAGCAGAGGCTGAGGAAGGGTCCTCTAGAAGAACTACATTTCAAGTTTCTGTATGTGTGTCTTTTCCACTACACAGTGAGATCTTTAAAAAAAAATAAAAAACAGGGGCTTCCCTGGTGGCGCAGTGGTTGGGAGTCCGCCTGCCGATGCAGGGGACACGGGTTCGTGCCCCGGTCCGGGAAGATCCCACATGCCCTGGAGCGGCTGGGCCTGTGAGCCATGGCCGCTGAGCCTGTGCGTCCGGGGCCTGTGCTCCGCAGTGGGAGAGGCCGCAGCGGTGAGAGGCCCGCGTACCACAAAAAAAAAAAAAAAAAAAAATGAGGGCTTTTACTTGGCTCTTACTTTGTGCTCAAAATCAGATGTATTGAATATCTGCTGTCTGCTGGCCCTTTTCCATAATTCTCACTAATTATCACAAAACCACTTAAGATGGGTTCACTGTGTGGATGAAACCCAGAGAGTGTATTGCTCAACATCACACAGCCAGTGGGTTTCAAAGCTGCCATTGTATTCAAATCCAGTATTATCTAATTCTGAGCCTCCATAGGCACTCAAACTCATGAGGTCCAAAGTTGAACTTGTCATCTCTACTGTTTCCCCCAAATGTGCCTCTTCTAAGTTTTTTTTTTTTGCAGTACGCAGGCCTCTCACTGTTGTGGCCTCTCCGGTTGCGGAGCACAGGCTCCGGACGCGCAGGCTCAGCGGCCATGGCTCACGGGCCCAGCCGCTCCGCGGCATGTGGGATCTTCCCGGACCGGGGCACAAACCCGTGCCCCCTGCATCAGCAGGCGGACTCCCAACCACTGCGCCACCAGGGAAGCCCACCTCTTCTAAGTTTTGTTTCTCATTAAATGTCGCCACCATCCACCCAGTGATCCACATTAGAAATCTGGGAGTCGAGACCTCCCTGGTGGTCCAATGGTTAAGACTCTGTGGTCGCAATGCAGGGGGCCCAGGTTCTATCCCTGGTCAGGGAACTAGATCCCACATGCCACAACTAAGACCAGGCACAGCCAAATAAATTACTTACTTACTTAATTCATTAATTAAAAAAAAGAAATCTGGGAGTCCTCTTGGAGTCTTCTAACTCCCTGACTTGACACATCCAGCCAATCACCAAGTCCTATTTGCCTCCTAAAAGTTCTCAAAGGTGTCCTCTTCCTTCCAGTCCCACTGATATTACCTTGTTTTGCATGAGTTTCATCTCACTGCTGGATTGCTGCAGTAACCTCCTTGATAGGTCTCTGCTTCCAGTCTTGACCACTCCAATCATGCTCCTCGTTTCCACCGGAGTAAAATTCCTAGGTCTGATCGTAGCACCCTCTGTTTAGAGCACTTTAAGGCCTTCTTCTTGCCCACAGGATAAAACTCAATCTCTTTCAATGTGGTTTATGGAGTCTTTCATTATCTGTCACCTATTTACCTCTTCAGTTTCATCTTTCACCATTCCCCTGACTCTATCGTTTAGCCTATTGATCCATTTTTTAATTTCCCCAGCTCCCTAATTTCTTCCTCATTTCCAGACTTTTGCACTGTGGTTTCCTGTGTCTAGAATGCTATTCACCTGTTAAAAGATAATTTTCAGAAAAGGGTAAAATTATGACTCTCACACTGTTAAAGAAAAAATTATTCTGACACTTGTTAAAATGGTAAGAAAGACTTTATTCAGGACTATTGCAGTAGGTGCCAAGGCTATCCCAATCAGAGAGAGATTGGGTTCAACCCTGAATACAGTTAAGGACAGATGGATAGTTATAGCCAATGAGCAGAATGAGTCAGTAGACGGAAAATTACATCAAGAGTAGGGAGACTCTTGCTCAACCAACTTAGAATTCTTGCTAAAGGCAGGCCAGGGTGATCAGAAATTAAGGGTGAGGGGATTCTTGCTAAAGTGACTTAGCAGGATTCTTGATAAAAATGGCTATAGGCCCAAGGATGAGGTCTATTAGAAAAGAGGGCTCAGGGGAGCCTGTCTAAAATTTGGTCAAGGAGAGAGTTTTTGTCAATACACGTATAAAAATGAACACCTGTTAAAGATTTTATTTAACTCATAAGGAAACCAGCAGATGTTATAACTCGTTAAAAAAAAAATCTAAAGAACAGACACATTTACAGATCAGAAATAAAGAAATATGAAAATGGAGGCAAAATTGTTTTGTTTTGTTTTGTTTTTCCCACAATGCGGGGGGGCGGGGTGAGGAGGGGAGTAGGGGGTTAATTGAACCTCTCTCAGACAGGACAGAATTTGCATGTGGATCAGTTAACCTACACAGAATTGTAAAATAGCTCCATGGAGACTGAATCTTATAAAACAGAAGGACATGCTATAGACAAGTCCTTCAGGTTTCCCATTAGTCATCATTTCTTCTGGGAAACCTTTTCCAAACTTCAACTTGTGAATGAGGTGCAATTTTTAGGCTATCATATTTATCACACTATATTGTGTACAACTACCCTGACCCCCTTCACCCCCATCCCGACCCCGCACAAAAGAACATGAGCTTTTTGAGGCAGACACTGCGAGTTATTTAAGTTTCCTCAGTGTGATGATCTGCTTCTAAGTAGAAGCCACAAGATAAAACATATTGCATATTAACGAAGCGTCCATCTGCCCTTCCCTCCACACTCAACGTTTCCTTGTTTTATTAACCGTTTCTATTTCAAGGCCTGCGGGATACCTTGGGGATACAAAAATGCGCCAGAGGAGTCTGCAACGATGTACCCTGAGCAAGAAATAATTTTGATAATAAGTGGCACTAGATTAAAGGGGGCGCCGCTGACACACTGGGAAAGGGGCTCAGGTCAACTTCGGGCGATAGTGAGGTCTTCCGATGCACCGGCCTCTCAGTACGTCTTGGCCCCGAGAAAGGTCCTGGTTTGACTTGATGTTTTCACAAGTCTGAGGGGTGAGGGGTGAGGGGTGAGGGGTGGGTGGTGGAATCCCGTTGGAAGTCGGTCCGGTGGGGATGAGCCCCCGCGCCTTCTCCCGAGGGATCGAGCCCCGAGAAGCCCGCACGATACCTTCAACCGTGCCCCACAGGCCGCGCGGGGCTCAGACCTTGCGCTTCGCGGGCCGGGGCGGCTCCACCCTAGGCCCCGCCCCGTGACGCGAGGCCCCGCCCCCGAAGCTCCCGCTTCCAAGATGGCGGCAGCGGTTTCTTTCCGGCTGTCGGGGTGATGGTGAAGACTGGCTGCAGAAGGTCAGGTGTGTGGTCTGGGGCTGGTGGGGTGAGAGGCACGGGAGAAAGGTTCGGGAAATTGGGAAGGTGACAAGTTTTGGGTAAAGGCTGGAGACAGCCTTGAGCAGGGAGGGGGACGTAAGTGCAAGTATGGACAGAGGCCGGTGGGCTCACATTGCAAGGCAGAGCAAACGCAGGAGGAGATTGGGGTGGGATGAGGGTGCTCCGAAACAACTGGGCTGTAAGCCCCTGCAGAGCACTGACCACGCCCCTCTAGGTGAGCTAGCCCAGGTACCTCTGACAGGTTCTGCCCAGCCCTCCATCTCCCTATCTCATTTCACCAATAACCCCTGATCCCCACCTCCGATAGGACCGGGGAAAGGTAGAAGAAGGTAGGGGATGCTACCCCCATCCTATTCCCCGCCGCGCTGCAAGGTTGTTTGCATGCAGCTCCCAGGTGGTCACGCTCCCTGCACCTGCAGAGCTAGCTCCCAGAAACGTGAAGAACGGAAAGGAGCCAGTTTCTTCCGCCTCCCTGGGTTCTCTTGAGGCCACTCCACAGTCCTGTTAAGACTGCCTCACCCCCTGGCGAAAGTAAGATCTCCGATAGCTTCCCTTTCCCCACTCTCCAAACAGGTTGGTCCTGCTGGGGTGGAGGATGGTTAAATACAGAGTGAATCTGACACGCTAGAGGGTTACGGGGGAGAGGCCAGGGACCTACCATCTACTGCTGCACCCCTTTTCTCTCCAACCACTTTCCCTCCCTTCCCCAACTGGGAAACCGGCTTCACCCTGATCCTCGTGTCTGCCCCTCTGCGGGTGGCTGGCTATCCTTGACCACTTCTGTTTCAGCTGGTCCTAAGATTGCTGTTGGAGTGCTGGATGGAGCCTTTCTCTGTCCTCTGTGACATTTCCAATTTTATATAATGCCTCACATCTCTGCTCCCCCGGGACCCCGTGGAGTCCCCGTGACCCTGAAGAAGACAGCTTGAACCTAGGTGAGTCTATCTCTACCCCCTCTAAAATTGGAAGGGAGGTTCTCCAGAGAATGCTCTGAAATGGCCTTGGGACATGAATGATGTAAGCATTCTTGGGGACTGATAGTAGGTGATAGGAGTGGTTTGAGGGAGGGGTGGAGGAGAGTGAAACTTGGGCTGGAAGTGACAGGTGGTAGGTCTGATAGTGGTAGCATTCTATTTCTTTCCATACATCTGTGTGCTCCCTTCTGTGACTTTGTTCTTTTCCTCTTTACCCCTGGCACCGCCTTCATCCATGCCCAATGATCTCTTTCTGCTGGCTTGCTCTCTTCCTGCCTGCCCCAGCACTCTCCTCTCTCCCTCTCCAGACTACACCCCAGGATGCTGCGGAGGCTGCTGGAGCGACCCTGCACTCTGGCCCTGCTTGTGGGCTCCCAGCTGGCTGTCATGATGTACCTGTCGCTGGGGGGTTTCCGAAGCCTCAGCGCTCTATTTGGCCGAGAGCAGGAGCCGACATTTGACTACTCTCATCCCCATGATGTCTACAGTAACCTCAGTCACCTGCCTGGGGCCCCTGTTGCCCCAGGGGGCCCCCCAGCTCCTCAAGGTCTGCCCTACTGTCCAGAACGATCTCCTCTCTTAGGTGAGTGCAGAAGGAAGGCAGAAGTGAAGGCGAGGCCAAGGTGTGGGGACAGGGAGGCTTGGACAGGCATAGGATGGCAGGAGTGGGTCTTAGAACAGGAGGCTCACGTAACTGGAAGGGACGCTGAGGTTGAGATAGAATGGACTCTAAATTTGGAGTTTCGACTGGGCTTTTGGGTTGAGCCACAGCCCACTTAAAGGCTCTTCTTGCCTTGGGCTAGGACTTGCTGCTTTTGTAGATCACTCCTAGTTTAGTGAGTTAGTTGGAAGTCCATCTGTTCTCTCCATCCCCTAACTGTAAGCTTCTAACCTTGTGAGGCAGGGGGAAGTTATGGAACCCTCAAATAAGAAGGTAGTCTAGGTAAGGAGCCTTCACCTTCCAGACTTTGCAAAGCTGTCCCAGTGATGGGGAACTCAAGGTCTTGTGAGGTGTCTGAGCAAGCCCTTGGGGGAGCTGAGCCCCAGAATAAGACTGCCAGGGACAGTTCTTCTTGCCCTGCTAATCCCTGACCTTGCCATTCCCTCCCAACAGTGGGTCCCGTGTCCGTGTCCTTTAGCCCAGTGCCGTCACTGGCAGAGATTGTGGAGAGGAATCCCCGGGTGGAACCGGGGGGCCGGTACCGCCCTGCAGGGTGTGAGCCCCGGTCCCGAACAGCCATCATTGTGCCCCATCGTGCCCGGGAGCACCACCTGCGCCTGCTGCTCTACCACCTGCACCCGTTCCTGCAACGTCAACAGCTTGCTTATGGCATCTATGTCATCCACCAGGTACCCCCAATTCCCATACCCTTCTGATTTTCTTTCTTATAAGGAAGCCTCAAACAAATTCCACTCCACTCTCATATAATGGATCCCTGAAATAATTTTAAGAGGGGCAGACAAAAAAAAAAAAAGAGGGTCAGACTGTTGAATGTGAGAAAGCAGGGGGCTTCCCTGGTGGGGCAGTGGTTAAGAATCCACCTGCCGATGCAGGGGACACAGGTTCAAGCCCTGTCCGGGAAGATCCCACATGCCACAGAGCAGCTAAGTCCGTGCACCACAACTACTGAGCCTGCACTCTAGAGCCCATGAGCCACAACTACTGAGCCCGCGCGCCTAGAGCCCATGCTCCGCAACAAAAGAAGCCACCGCGACAAAGAGTAGCCCCCGCTCACCGCAACTAGAGAAAGCCTGCGTGCAGCAACAAAGACCCAATGCAGCCCTAAAAAAAAAAAAAAAAAAAAATACACACACACACACACACACACACACACACACATATATAAAAAGAAAGCAGCAGCTGGCACTGCTCTGCCAACGTGTTAGTCGCATACTTCTCCTTAAGGATATTCCCACTGTCCTATAATCTTCCATGATTTTTCCGTTCTTGAATTTGGAAGTGGATAGATTTGGGCTAAAATTCTGGGTTCTGCCACTTGTTCCATATGTCACCTTGAGCAGGATCCCCAACCTGCTAAAATGAGGCAAAGAGTGATAACTAATGTACCACCTGTTCCACATGGCTGGTTTGTTGTCGGGATTAAATGCTAAATAGCAGCATGTAAGTGTCAGGCACATACTGATGCTCAAAAAATTTTTTGTTGAATGAAAAAACAAAGACGTTGTCTTTCTCTTCATTCTCCTTGTCCCATATCCCACTTTGATTTCCCTCTTTTCACTTTTATGCTTCTTTTCCATGCTACCTATAGACCTAGTTTGGTCCTCCGCCATTATCTTCCAGGCTGGAAATGGAACATTTAACAGGGCAAAGCTGCTGAATGTTGGGGTGCGGGAGGCCCTGCGTGATGAAGAATGGGACTGCTTGTTCTTGCATGATGTGGACCTCTTGCCAGAGAACGACCACAATCTGTATGTGTGTGACCCCCGAGGACCCCGGCATGTTGCTGTTGCCATGAACAAGTTTGGATACAGGTAGAGGGCATGAGAGGGTACTGGAAGCAGGAATTCCACCACCCAGTGGAAGAAGGGGAGATGGCCCCCCAGAAGACTTGTGGAATCCAAGGATGTTTCTCTCCCCAGCCTCCCGTACCCCCAGTACTTTGGAGGGGTCTCGGCGCTCACTCCTGACCAGTATCTGAAGATGAATGGCTTCCCCAATGAATACTGGGGCTGGGGTGGTGAGGATGATGACATTGCTACCAGGTCAGACTCCTGCCACCACCTCCCTCCCTAACCCCAGCCTGGATCACTGTCCTGTGAGACCACCCCTAGCCATAGTCCTTTACCACTAACTTTTAGCTCCCTGGTGCTGCACTGTGCCCATTCCTCTCCCTTAGTCTTTTCAGTCTACCCAGGTCAGGCTTTGCATGCTGCTCCCCATTCTTTTATCCTTCAGTCTCTTAGATCGGTTAGTAATGTCCCTGGGAGAGATCAGATCAGTAGACTATAGTATCATGGGATTCCAGAGCTGGAAAGGGGCCTAGAGACAGTTTAGTCCTGCCTCTGCTAGGGTTGCAGCCAAACCACACTTCCTTTCAGGGCTGGGAGAGGAGAGGCTCAGGTCCACATAGCCCAGAACCACTTTTTTTTTTAAAAAAAAAAAAAGGCCTGGGCCATTGGCATGATGCCAACTTATTTTTAGCATGTGAAACATTTTGACCTTCAGCCTCAGCTGACCCAATTTCCTGTCATTTGACTATTTGACCTTGATATGCTGGACCCACTGCTTCTCCTCCCCCTTTGTCCTCGGGCATGACATCTCTATGAATTCTTGTCTTCTGTATGTGTGTAAAGCACCCAGCAATTTCTAAATGTATGTATTCTTTCAGTACCTTCCCAGGCTATCTTCACTTCTTGCTTCTGTGGGTCAGAGTGGGAGTTTGTTTCTTTCCAGGTCCTGATTACTTGGTTCCACTCTTTTCTTAACGTGGGTGGGGGGTAGGGGATGTGGCAGAGTACTCGTCTAAATAAGAATCGCTGAGCTTGGGTCTGTGACTCCCAGTCTTGCCCTCCCTTTCTGAGAAAATGGCTCCTCTCCCGGTCCTTTCCAGACTGCAGGGGCAGCTCCTGGGAGCCATTTAGGAAGCAAAGGTGGGAGGTGCAAATCTACCTCTGCCAATTGTTTAAAGGCCCCAGGGTGCCTGGCAGTAGGCCCTGAGGATCTGGATACATCCAGGCTTTTACATTCTCTTCAGCCATTTCTTTCTTTGTGTTTGACTTTCTCTCCCCTTCCAGTACTTGGCACTTCTTCTGCCTAGTTAGCAATAGCTGTTCTTTGTGTAAAGAAACGTGCAATTCCGTCCTTGCTAGCCTTAGCTCTTCTTGCTCACCTGTCAGCAGCTTTCTTCTGCTCTGGGTCCTCCAAGTTGCCCTCACTTTTCCCACAGGGTACGCCTGGCTGGGATGAAGATCTCTCGGCCCCCCACATCTGTGGGACACTATAAGATGGTGAAGCACCGAGGAGATAAGGGCAACGAGGAAAATCCCCACAGGTAGGATGGGAGGGCTGCCTGGGAATTATTACTGGATCCTCAGGATTCTGCACCCTAGCCAGGCAGTTCCTGAAGGTTCCTAGATTCCTGGCTGTTCCTTTCCAGGTCTTAGTCTCCAATCTCTAATCCTCAGATTTGACCTCCTGGTCCGAACCCGGAATTCCTGGACGCAAGATGGGATGAACTCACTGACATACCGATTGCTGGCTCGAGAGCTGGGCCCTCTCTATACCAACATCACAGCAGACATTGGAACTGACCCTCGGGGTCCTCAGACTCCCTCTGGTCCCCGTTACCCACCTGGTTCCTCCCAGGCCTTCCGTCAGGAGATGCTGCAGCGCCGGCCCCCAGCCAGGCCCGACCCTCTGCCTGCTGCCAACCACACAGCTCCCCATGGTTCACACTGACTCCTCCTTAATCATGAAACTGAATCAGAAGAGTTGTGTTCTCCCCACCCTCAGCTCCTCACTGCTCTTAGAGGGGATGTGGGGGAAATGAACTCTACTGCCGTGCTGGGGGCAGGGGCCTCTCCTCACTGCTGGACTGGAGCTGGGCTCCTCTAGCCCTGGGGGTCCCTCTTTCTAGGGTCGCCAGCCAGGGCTTATGACTGTGAATCCTTGATGTCATGATTTTCTGTGATGACTCCTAGGAGTCCCCTGCCCAGGGGGTAAGAGCAGGGCTGGACCCCAAATCCCTTCCTCTTCCATGGAGAGAAGAGTGTTCTGACTTCTCCCGGGACCTCTGTGAATATTTATTCTATTTATGGTTCCCAGGAAGTGTGTTTGAAGGAAGCCCCTCCCAGGGTACTTTCTGCCAGTGCTGGAGTAGCTCCCTCTTCTGGACCTTGCTCAGGGGGCTGGGATTTTGATATATTTTCTAATAAAGGACTTTGTCTTGCCTCTGCTCCTGCTTTCTGTATCCTAAGCACCCTTTACCTACCTTTGCTCACCCACCCCACCCACGCCCACAGGAGACAGAACAGCCAGACCAAGCCACGCTCCAGCATCTTTTATTTTCATGGGTGAGAGAACCCCTGTGAGCAGGGGCAGGAAGAAGTGGGGTTTGAGGATCAACTGTTAGGTTCTGTGCCCAGGACACGGGCTGCTGCCTGGCGCCCACTCTCTATACAATCATTGACAGCAACCCCCTCATACGAGGCTCCGGCCAGAGTCAAAGGCAGCTTCTGAGCAGCCAGGAATTGGGTAGCTGACTCTGGGAGGAAAAGATAAAAGGAATGTTACAGCTGGGGGTCTATTTTCACAGCTCTTCTCAGCCCAGCTGCTTTCCCAACTTACCCAGTTTTTGCCAGTGGCCTAAAGTATACTGGGGGATACAGTTCTGGGGAGAGAAGAGGGGATACAGGGAAAGATTATCACTCATGTCCCAGGCCTGGGTAGACAACGCCTCCAGTGGGTAGCTGAGGAGTGTTTACCTTGTGTAGATGGACCAAGCAGTGACTTGGTGGCTCCTTCAGTCCTAACTGAGTGGCAGCTGCTTTCTCTGCCTCCTTTTGGAACAGCTCCTGAGATAAGACACTGCCCCTGGCTTCTAATGTCCGTAACCAGGAACCTCCCAACATCACCTAAAGAGGGAATACGGCACTGACCAGCCTGGCCTTACTACGCTGGGGCACAGAGGAGCTCTTGGGAAACTCCCACTAAGCAAAGCTGCCTTCTCTCACAGTCACTCTGAGGCCAGGGGGACTCCCATCCTGCTCAGGGAAAGCAACTGAGTCATACACGATTCCCAGGATGCCTGGGTCTTCTGAGGATGGCACCAAATGTCCAAATCCCTGGAGAAAAGGAAGAGACTGGGTCAGGAGGGAAGAGTTCCAGTTGAGCCCACATCTCCCCTTCTTCTGTGTCATACCTGGACAGGCAGACGAGCTCCTCGGTACTGCAGATTCACCACAGCCACAGACACAGCAGTGATGGTACTCAGAGCGCGAGCCAGCGGTGCCGCCTCAGCAGGGAGCAGCTTGCTGAGCACTGGAGGAGAGCAGGCAGAGGCCTGCCTCAGGAGGCATTCATGCTTCAATTTTACCAACCCTCCTTGGGATTAGACTCCCACAGGGTTGACCAGTTCAGGGGCATGGCATGGTCCTGCTGGCCCAGAAAGAAGCTACGTTGCCTCAACCTGGTTGGAGAAGGGGAGGGTGACCACCACATTACCTGAAGCTGGAATGGCACTAATAATGTGGTCAGCCTCCAGGTTGCTGTCCCCTAGAGACACCTGAGAGGAAGAAAACATTTAAAAGACACAGAGGGCTTCCCTGGCGGCACAGTGGTTGGGAGTCTGCCTGCTGATGCGGGGGATGCGGGTTCGTGCCCCCGTCCGGGAGGATCCCGCATGCCGCGGAGCGGCTGGGCCCATGAGCCATGGCCACTGAGCCTGCGCGTCCGGAGCCTGTGCTCCGCAGCAGGAGAGGCCACAACAGTGAGAGGCCCGCGTACCGCAAAAAAAATAAATAAATAAAATAAAATAAAAGACACAGAGATCATGGGAATTTTGCCTTAGTTTCCCAGGCAGGAGAGAGACTGGGTGCTGACTCAGGATGAACAGACTAAGCAGTCAGCACAAAAATCATCCCCCCATTACTCCAGGAAGTGGGCCAGACAAAAGCCCGTGGGCTACTCTGAAATGTTTAGTGGAGCTCAGTGGTTCTTGCCCCTAGCTGGGAGCCACTTATATATATTCTATCCACAGGTTTGGATCAAACAGGTCTTGGAGGAAGGTCCACAAATAAGGCCTAGGAATGTGGAGTAGCCCATATTTAAATAGCTTCTAGGACAGGAGAACAAGGAGAAACTCCAGTCCTGCCGGCTAAAGCATTTAGACAAAGTTGGAAACTCTAACAGACAGGTTCATTACACTCCAGGGGGCTCTCCTACCTTCCAGCACCCTTCTGCTTCGAGGCTGAGCCCACAGACTGGCTGGCCTCTGAGAACACTGACACCCCTACTAGTCAGGTGGGTGTTAAGGGCCTGAGGCAATGTCTCCAGCCCTCCACGGAGTGACCACTGGCTCCAGCGCTCAGCCCGAGCCTGGCGAATAAGTGCTGAGTCTGGCTGTGGGCCCCGCCCTGCAGAGGAGGAAGTAGAGAAGAATCATTAAAATAACACACCTTGCTTCCAGTCCCTCACTCTGGCAGTCCTTAATATCTTCAACCCTTGAACCAACTCCCCCCTCACCTGCCCCCAGCAGCAGCCCCAATAATATGGATCGATGGGTTTGCTCAGCTTGGAAGAGACTGGGAAAGCAGGACCTGATGCTGAGCTCACGGCTGTTGCCTGCAAACACTCCACGGCAAAGACTGTCCATGGCTAGAGACGCCACCTTAAGGGTGAGACTGGGATTGAGAGGCCAAGGAATAAGTTGCACTAATTTCCACTGTCCCTGCTTGGCAGAGAATAGGGGTGGGGTGGGGTTTGGTTGGAAAGCAGTCCCACTATTACAGAAAGATGGAAAGGAAATGAAGGCATTCACCCCCAACACTGAGTTTGGGGGGGCTACTGGGTATGAAGAGAAGAGGGCGTTTTCAGATGATACAGAAGAGGCCCTAGTGGAAGGTTTCAGTATGGGGATCTGCAGCTGGTTTAGGAGGGGAGGGATTTGGGGGCTTCTGGGCGGTGTTACCTCAGGACCAAGGCGGCGCTGGGCGAAACTGTGCACAGTCTCATCAGGGTCTTTGCCCCGGGGCGTAGTCAACTCCTTCAGCCCAGCCCAAAACAGAGGTTTGGAGAAGGGAGGTGAAGGGCGGAGTAGCCCCCTGCATGGAGGAAGGCACAGTGAAGAGGGAGCTCTGATTTAACCCCCCAGCTCCAGGGGGTCATTTCCATTCATTTGGCCCCTTTTGCTGGGAGGGCTGACAAACTGGAAGATGAGGAAATGGAAAAGATGTGAGGATGGAAGCGGAGAAGGATGGCAGTAAAGAGGTGATAGCATTACCTGATGCCAGAGGGCAGGGCGTGCAGGGTGCCACCTACATACAGAAACCTATTCTGGGCAGCTGCATGGTCTCCACGGACAGGCAACACTTCTGAGTCCAAGCCAAGCTCGGAAACCTGCTCCACACGTCCTCAGAAAGAGCATAAACTAAGGAAAGGACTGACCACCAAATCTACTTGCTCCCCTTCACTCTATTCTCCAGTGAAGGTCCCTCCATAACCTCTCCTAGGCATTCCACAAGCCGCTCACCATGAGCAGGGTCCGGGCTCCCAGGACTCCCGCCGGCCGAATTCCTCGAGGTCCAAGTTCAAAGACAGCACCATCTGGCCCTCGTACCGAGCGGATCCAGCCTCCCAGGCGCTCGCTGCCCTCCACCAATACCACCTGGGGACAAGAGGGAGACACTGCGGCCTATAGCCGCGGCCGCGGCCGCGGCGGCGTAAAGGGTCAGGAGGGGAATGGGGCGGCGCATTCCCTCTTGCTGGAAATGGGACAGGAGTATTAAAGGAGGCTCCCTCTGGCACGGAGGGGGGGGGGCACTCACCTTGGGGGGACAAGGGGCCCGGCTCAGGTGGTAACTAGCGGCCAAGCCGCTGATCCCTCCGCCCAGCACGACCACGGTCCGGCCCATGGTGAAGCCTGCGGGTGTGGAGGCGATACGGACAGGCTGACCAGAAGCACCCTGCTCTCCAGAAGACCTGCGGGTTCCGCGTTCCACCCCCGGCCATTCGCTGCTTTAGGGGAAACTAAGGCCGAGCCCGCGGATGGGGTGGTGGAACTGTGAGGTCCCCGCCCAGGGCCTAGGACTCACCCACAAGAGGAACGAGAAAAATGAGGGGAAAGGAGGAGACAGAGGTCTCAACACATCATGCCGCCGGCGTCCCAGGGGCGGGGGCTGGGAGGTGGATAAGGGCCACACCCACGCTATCTGCTAGCGCAGGGCTCTGGGCTCCGACCTGCCGCCAGTCTTCTGAAGCGCTTTCCGTCCCGCCCGCCCCCACTAGGCCTAGAGTTTCAGTCCGCTGCCTCCACCGCCCGCCCCCCTCCCAGTTTTTCGGTCTCTCCGACTCTCCGTCCACTCTATTCTCGCGGCACACTCCCGACCTTACCTTCCTGCTCCTGGATTGGTGGGTCCTGGAAGGCCCCGATCACACTCACCAATGAAAACACTGAACCGGCAGCGGCTCCTCCTCCCGCAAAGGCGGAGAGTTGGCCCCTGTAGAAGGTTGCTCTGTGGAGCTGGAGGTTAGTTAACTGTTTCGATGCCAGGTTGGAGAGAGTAGCCGTATCCATCACTGACTTCCCCTCAAGGCTGGAGCGGCGAGAGCTGCGTGCTGGTTAGCATTCCCCAGCTCGAGCTTCCCAGGCCCAGCTAGGCTGAGAACCCTGGAGGGAAGGCCTCATGAGCTTTGGTTGTAGGGAGAGTAGATAGGGACACGGGAGGCTGGTCCGTGGGGAGGTGGCTCCATAAACAGCTCCTTGATGGTAGCAACAGCCTGGACCTACGGGAGTTAGGGCGGCCCGGCAACGTACCGTGTTTATCAACAGGGGCCCTTGGGCACCTCGCTCTCGAGGGGGCAGCCCCCTACGCCGGCAAAGCCCGTCTACCCAGTGCCTGCGCTCTAGCTCCAGGCTTCCCTACAGCTTCACGAGTCTCAGACTCGCCGTCCCTTTTCCTCCCAATGTAAACCTTCACTGCGTGGTCAAACCTTGGCATCAACGGGTCCTGGTCCGGCACCTCTATCCCCACTCCCACCCCCACGGCTTTGAGCGCGCCCCCATCTGTTCAGAAAGGGAACTGAGTCCCAGGAAGACTCCAATTCGGCCTAGTTCTGTATCTCCACCCCCTTTAAGCACAAATACAAATAAGGACATCATTTTTTCTTAATAAATTTATTCACAAAAAAAAGTGAGACTGTAGAGGGTCTGGGGGCTGTACACGGGCAGGGGCCTGGGGAGATCTGTACATGGGGCTGGGAGACAGGGGAGCCTCCAGGTAGAAGGGTATTTTTTAATAAAAAAAATAATGGGAGGTACAACCACCCCCTCCCCCCTCCCCGATTAAAAAGACACAAAAATAGACGTCTCTGAGGTAAATGGGGAGCCTGGGGGCTTGAGGGTGTTGAAAGGGTTTCACAGGTGCCAGGGCTTAAAGGGGATGTCACAGGCACCGGGGTGGCTCCTGCATCAGTTGGTAGAACAGCACGTAGCCCTCACTGGATGCCACCTGGTTTTCACTGACAGGGGAGACACTAGGAAGAAGGGAGATGGGGAAGGAGGTGTGATCATTCCTGCATATTCCCCCCTCCCCACATGATCAACCTCACAGCATCCCGGTAGTGATGAGGAAAGACGCCCCCATACCCCCACACACACCCACCCACCGCCCGCCTTTTACCAGGCACTGTGCTCTCCTGGGGCTCCGTATTAGGGAAAGGTGTCAGGGCTGCAGCGGGAATGGGGCAGGAGTTGAATAGGAGGCTATTCTCACCGAGAGTCATTGTAGACATGCCAACCAGTCTGGCACCGGCACAGGGCTGTGTAGTGGCCATAGTGGACACTGCCCGAGTGGTTGCAAAGGGCATACAGCTGATATACGGGGCTTCCTTCGGGGTTAGAGATGACCAAATTCTATAGTCAGAGCTGTGCCCCACTCCCACTCTCTCCCTCCCCTTCACGGGAGCTCCTCAGGACCTTCCCTACAAGACTCACCGGCTTTGTCACTGGCAAAGTCCCCTAGGCTCAGTCGCTGCAGCGGGAAGTCTACACCTACTGAACTTTTCTTGATGGAGCCCCGGGAGGCGGAAAATCGATTAAGATCTAAGCTCTTGTTAAGGAGAATTTGGGAGGCAGAGGGCCTCTGAGGGGGGCTGAGGAATTGAATGTTGTCCACTCCCCTCCCTGAACACACATGGGGAGCTTGGTAGGGAAAGGTGGAGTGGCAGGCTTTTCCTAAGGAAAACTGAATTCCCAAATGTCCAACCTCTGCAAACATGGGGAATGAGGAAAAAGAATGAATGGGAGAAATAAGAATTTGAAGATTAGGATACGGAGCACGAGGATTCGGGGGAATCTTTGTACTGTCAACTTTTTGGTACTTCGTGTTTTCTGCCGACATTGGTCACACACCTGAGTAAATGTCAAATAATATAAGGTTAACGTGCTCCTCACCTCCGTTGGCTTTTCTGACACCCTGACTCACATACAAATTTACTATGCTCCCTATTACTTCTGTATCCTCTGGGCCACTGCCCTCTGCCCTGGGAATCCCAGGACATATCTGAAACTCCTACACAAACCCAGACATATATAAGTGTTATTCTTCATACTAAGGCATCATGCAACCCCTTTTACCCTTATGGAGCCCCCCCAGGTCTCCCACCCTTACTATATCCCTCGTGAACCCACACATACTGGGGCATTCTCAGATTCTAGCTCTTCTTCCTTGGTGAAAAGGCTGAAACAATCCCGCAGAGACACCTTGCCCCCAGCAAATCCTTTCTGGGGGGAAAGGAGAGTGAAGGGTCAGCATGTTCTGAATTTCCTTTTCCAACTCTTCTCAATTAATCCAAGCTTCATTTCTGCTCCAGAGACCCACAGGGTTCCCTCCCACACTGGGGGTGGGTAGGGTTGGGTCACAGAACCCATGTCCCATCCACCCCTGGAATCTTCTGGAATCCCACCTTGGGGATGGGCAGGGACAGGTCACAAAAAACCTCGAAGGTCGTGGAGCGATACCCACAGGACTGGCACTTGAGACAACTTTTCAACTGGCCCACAAACAGGTCTAGATAGAAGCAAAGGGGCAGGAGAAACAGTCATTGTGGGATGCCTGAGATGCTTCCTTGGATTCCCATCTCTTCCCACCCGTTTGCCTGACGCTTCCTTTCCCACCACCGACACTCCTCACAAACCCCTCACAACTTCTCCACATTTTTGTCATCCAGTCTTATTCCCACACCCCTGGATAGGATTGATTTTTTTCTGCCAAGCCCGCATCCCCCACACACTAACTTTCCCCATCACTTTGTCTCGTTCCATACCCACAATCTTGCTGTCCTCTCGCTCCAGGTAACGCTTCCACATTAGGTTGGCTCGGTCGTCATCGCTAGGACAGATCAAGGGAAGTGGGGAGCACCCATGAGACAGCAGGAACACCGGGCACCCCCAACACCACTGAAATGATCCACAGAGCCCTGTACCCCACCCATACCCCAGCTCCTTCTCTAAATTTCAAGAAACAGACAAAGGAGTAATGCTTCAGAAGACTTTCCGGGGAAATCCAAGGTGAGAGGAAAAGAAAGGAATGTCGACAAGGGACGAACATGCCGTCTTCCTCCACCTGGCTTCAGACCCCTTAGGTACCTTGTAAATTAATTATCCCCTCCTCCGTCAATATGGTGACAGCCATAGCACTGTCTTCTGCCTCCATCTGTGCCCCTCAGCCTCCCTCCTCCTCCTGCCTTCTTCCTACTTCTGCACTGCTTCTCAAACCATTTTCTGAGCTAAGTATTTCCTTGGACACTACATCCTCAATCTTGACTAGCTTACTTCTGTGAAGGATGAATGCTGCTGATAAACTACTGCGGAGGAGAAGGAGGGGAGCAACCTTACCTTAACTCAGGTTCTTCTAGCAGAGCCCCTCCACGGCGGGGTTGGGAGGGAGCTGGACTATTGGCCAGGACTGGCGGAGCCCGGCGGTCTCGTCGGTTGATTTCGAGGTGCAGCCGCTCCATGAGGAGCTTCAGAAACTCTTGGGCATCCTGCTGGCTGCAGTCAGACAAAGAACATGGGCAACCGACCCCTGCCTAGTCCACAGTCACTAACCCCTGTCCACACTTCCTGGATGAATAGCGTCTCAAGGCTCAGAATGATGCTGCTTGGCCCTACCCCCAGACAAGGTCAGAGAGAAATCCCATACCCTCCAGCTCTCCCACCTGTATCCAGAGAAGGAGGGAACGTATTTCTGGAAGACAGCTCGGAATCGAGTAGGATTCACAGCTTCACAGGAGTCAGGGTGCCACAGGGCACCAATCACATCTGCAAAGGCTATTAGGGTGGGAGTGGGGAAGGGAAACAGTGGTTAATGACTAGAAGAGGGAAGCAAGAGGAGGCTTAGAAGGTGGAAAACAACCTCTAGGAAATCAGGCACTGGGAAAAACAGATACACCTGCCAGCTTTCAGGGTTGGGCCACTGGCACTGGCAGATGGACCTACAAGGGTTTGGGGAAAAGAGGACTTGAAAGAAGGGAGCAGGAGTTGTCGCCCCACCTTCAGTGAGCTCTTGGGCTCGGCCCCCTCCAGGCACCTCTTGCCGGAAGTCCCTTCGCAGACAGAAGTCCCGAAGAGGCCGAGTGCTGCTCAAACACTGTAGCACAGCATTCAGGAAGCACTGGGGAGCAGTAAAGACAGTGCCATTACCTCCCCAGACCAGTGCCTAGGAAGCCTTAGGAGAACTTCAGTGCTGTCCTTCCCCAAGTTTCCCTCCCCATGCCTGCCTCCAACACCAGTTCACATTCCTGTTAGGAAAGACAGGAGAATGGCTCTCACCGTGTTCCCCAGGTTTCGGAGGCCAACATGACCAGAGCCCAGAAGCAGTGTGTGATGAGCCTGGAAGGTCAGAGTACAGTCAGCACGTTCCCATATATCCCACCTGGCGCTTTAACCTTTCAACAGCATGCTGCCCACTGCCTTCCCCACCCCATCCTTCACCCCCAAACTCTACACTTTTTCCGTCACTGGGTATTAGGGTCTCCCTACCTCAATGACCACGAGCAGTAAGCCTAACACAGCTGAGTGTACCACGGACTCAGCCATGGCTGTCCCACCTATTCCCCACTTACTCCTCTGCCCAGCTAGCCGGCGATGCAGCTCCTGGGGCAACTCCCCAAGCACTGTCATGGTTGCCCAGCTGCTCCCCACCCCCACCTTGCTACCCCCAAGGCCCCCTCCTGCACCCGTGGCCCCTTCCTGCACCCTCTCCTGATGGCTCCAATTGCAATCAGCCTAGCTCACTTAGCTCGGGAAATGGGCAACCGCACGAGCTCAGATGTTCTGAGCCTGCCCCTCTTCAGCTCCAGAGATTAATTAGGCCTAGGCAGCATCCTAGGAGACAAGGTACAGCAAGGGAAGGTAAGGGCCTGGGGACCCAAAGAATTCCAAATGGTTTATTCCTTGGGGACTGAAATGGCACACCATTCTGGGGAGTCACAGACAACCCTGGAAAGGGTCTATGAGGCTTAAAGTTACTTAAATAAGGGAGAGGAGAGTCCAAACTACTGAAATGAAGGGGGTGAAAAAGGAACTTGGCAAAAAGGGGAAAGGAAAGCCATATGATGGCAAGAAAGCTGGAGGCATGGAGGAACATGAGCATGGAAGGCGTGTGCTGGCAAGTCCTCACCATCTTGTCATCGGCGTAGAAAGGTTCAGAGGGCCGGGCAGATATCACGTGGAAGGAGCCATGGGAAGTAGTGGGCTCTGTCCGTATGCTGAACAAGGTGGGTGGCCCAGAAAAGCCCCCAAGGCGGCGGAGAGAGGTGCTACGTCTCAAAGTGGGTGGCTCAGGCCGGAGAGCCAAGCGGCTCAGTGCAGCCCCTAGCTCTCCAGTGCCGCGGTGCCCTCCCAAGGCAATCCCCATTGGACGCAAGTCCCCACTGCTCACAGACTTGGAACGGGCTAGGTTGGTCCTTGATGGGAGAGGCAGAGCCACAGTTGGGGGTGGTGAGCCAGGCAGGGGAACTCCATGATCTGCCCGAAGCGGGCCTCTGGGACGAGGGCCTGAGGTCCGTCCCCGTCCCAGCTCCAGTTTCTTGAGCCGTTCCTCAGGGGGACCTGGCCTAGGAGGCAGAGGTCGTAACACAGGGTTCGGCCCAGGGCCTGGGTTTCGGCGCTCCTTGCTCCGGGCCCTGGGAGCAAATGGTAGCTTGGATCCCACTCGGGGCTGGACATTAAGAGGTGGCTCTCGGGTCCGTCCCAGGCGGTGCTCAGAAGCCTGGGGCATTGTGGACACCACAGGCTGGACCTGAGAGGAGAAGAGACGATCAGCGTTTGAATATGGAGGGAGGTGGGAACCTAGGCTGCCATACTAGCTACATGCATGGAGGGCAGGAACCATGTCTAGTGTATCAATCATTGTATCCCCTGTGTCTAGTATAGTGTTTGGTACAAAGTAAACACTTAGTATCCATTGAGTAAATGAATGAATGAATGATAGCAGGCAGGGCTTTGACTCTTTCTACATTCCTCACGCCCTTCCTGCAGAATATTGCTTTACTGGAGAGCCAATGATAAAGAGTTCCTATCTTGGCTGTCTTTATAATCTAGGTGCTCATGAAGGTTCCCCCATACCTGCCTAGTCAAGTGGGATGTGCTCTGGGTCACTTGGGACCTCTGGTCAAATAGCGGTGTGGATGCAAGTATAACAGCCCCAAGGACAGCATTCCATTCTCAAACCCCTGCCCCTCCTGGCTGCAAATGAAGCACACTAAAAAGGTTACTCCCTCCCCCACCTCTGAGCTCCAAAGTGGTGTTGGGGCTCAGGGGCTGTGGCGGGGAGGGAGGACGAACTAACTCCCTGACCCCTAATCTCTGCACATCTCCCACCACAGGAGGTTTCAACCGGGTCCGCCCCCCTCGAGGGCAGAAAGGCCGAGGCTGCTGATTGGCTACGGGGTCCAGCGGCATATTCTACACGATCCATGGATGCTGGTCCCTCCAGCCCAGTTCTCGCAGGCCTGCCGGGCCCCCAGCACCTCTGCTTTTGGGGTGGGCGATCTCTCGGGTCTGGAACAGTCTTCCCTCGGCACCCCCACACCATAACGCCCCGGACCGTACCTGTCCCCGGGTGAGGCGGCGGGGTAGGCCAGCCGGGGCCAGGCCCCAGCTCAGGGCCACCCCCTACTACCCTCGTGCAGCGCCCCCGCGGGCCCGGCTGCAGCTTTAGCCGCAGCTAGTGCCCAGATCTCTCCCACCGCAGGGGCCGCCGCCATCTTTGTTGGTCCCGCCCGGCCACCGGCCGCCGGCTTCACTGTCTCTCAGAGCGCCTGCGCACCCACACTCAGACTCCGCCCACCGGCTTCCTCGGCGCTTGCGTGAACCCGCCCCCTAGGCTCCGCTGCCGACACCATGGAAACACAGCCAACTTTAGGACCGCCAGTTCCCAGCTTTGGCAAGAATTGTCTTTAAACCGTCGCTCCAAAGCAAGTCCCTAAAGTAGAGTCCCATCGCCCCACCCCGTGGCTCTAAAGGATATAGATCTGACAATCGTAGTATGGCCCCCCGGCTTGCAGCACAGATCCTTCCCAGGGAGCAGGGGTACGAATGCAGGGCCTGGGTCCAGCCCACAGACCAGTGAAGTATCCACATAGGGTTGGGAAGATCCCTGGAGGGCAGGGAATACTGGCCCTGCAAAACCAGTCGTCAAGCATCTTGCAGGCTAAAGCGGTAGGCTCCCTGCTAAAGGACAAAAGCAGATCTCAGCAGCAGGGAGAGCAGTCAGGATTTCCTTTCATTCCCCAGCTCCAGAACAGAGCATCCTCCATTTCCCCTTCCCTCCCGAACTAGTATAGTTGTACATGTGCCTTGGGTCTTAGCCTGCTGACCCTAAGCCTGCTCACCCTCTATTAAGAGCCACCAATGAGAACCACAAGCCACAGGAGGAAGCAGCTTTTATTGATGAGTTATCTCCAGAAACCAAAAAGACTATGTACCCACTTTCAGTCACCCCCTATCCCTCCAGGACCTCACACTGCTCCACCTGGACAAGGGATATAAATTGCCTTTTGGTTTTTCAAGGCCCTAGTCTTTCTTCCTCCTGTGTAGCCCAACTTAGAAATTCAGCAGCAATACCGTTGTTTTTTTCAGCAGTGTCTGCTGCAACTGTTGGTACTTAGTAACAATTATGGGTGAAGGGGTGTGGGGGGAAGTGGTTAGATGAGTAAAAAGAATGATGCAGAGGAAAACAGGAACGTAGCCTATGGAAGGTCCCTCTGTCCTGCCTCAGTGGATTGATCCTTCATTGGCTGCATTTCTCTTTATGCTGAATCACTCCCTTCTGAATCAGATCGGGGATTTCCACTGCCAGCCACGGACCCAGCTGCAATACAAGGGAGACCCTGTGAGATTACTACCACCCAATCAATGCCTCTTATTCCATCAGAAGCTCCTTGCTAGAGATATTCTAGGAGAGCACGCCCAAAGGAAAACACTGTTATTCCTTGTTTACTCTCAGTTACTTTTCTTATACCACTCAGGACCTAACCCCTTCTCCCCTTATATACCAAATACTCCAAACTTACCCCCAGAGCCATGAGATGAGCTAGTCCAAACTTAGGCACATTCCTGGCCCACAAAGGCTTAAAGTGATCAGTCAGGCATATTTTGCCACCCCTGTGAGAGGGACAAGATGATCAGAAGGTGTTGACATGCAAGGTATACCATAAAGCACAGCAGGCTCTTGAGAGCACAGGAAGACTACTGGTGATCGGAATTGAGAACAAGGTCAGCTAAGTGCTTCGCCCAGGCTTGGCAGAGGGAGACCTGGAGTCTCTCTAGGCCTGCAGACTCTGGGAAAACTCCTGCCTCAGAGAGTTCTTCCCCAAGGCCTTCTTTGACCTCTTCCCATCTCCTATTCAGTCCTACCTGTACATCTTTGCTGTTTTTCCATCCAGTTCAGGGACTGCGATTTCTGGAGCAGTAGTGGGATATGTGATAGGAATCTGGAAGAATTATAAAGCTTTAATAAAATAGAATCAGAACAGAAAGGAAATAATCTAATCAGATATACACACTTCTTGGTTGAACTGAAATCTTCCATAAACTCATCAAGCAGCAGTCACACACCAGGATTCTGGACATGGAGATGAATAACTATAACCTACGCTTGTTTCAAACCTCAGCTTTTCCCTCCCATTTAAAAAGTTATCTTTGGTCCCTCCTGGTTAGCTTGCTAACAATCACCTAATCCCTCCTGTTCTACTAACCTCCATAATTCCCACTCCATCATACTCACGTCAAACTCGATGTCAAACTCATATTTGAGGAGGTCATGGATGTACCAGCATTTTCCAAACCACCTGTAACACAGACCAAACCTCAGTGCAATTTTCCCATTCTTCTAATACTCAGATGACATCTTCTTGGCTTAGGTCACCAGCCTGGGAGACTCGTGGGTTGGGAATTGGGGAACTCTGGAGTTGTGGGAGTGGAGACCAGAAAGGGGCAGGAAAGGCCTAGCAGTGGGCTCTGGGACACCAAAATGCTCAAGCTATGTGGCATCCCCACCCTCACACCTCCCAAGAGGGTCTGCCTACCGAGTCCCTTCCTTGTTGGACTCCAGTCGGAACCAATCATTGTCTGCATTCTTGTTGTTCTCCACGTACTAAAAGTAAGAGAGTGAGGTCATTGAGGGGAGTGTTGAGGTCAAGGGCAGTCCCCCTTCCCTCAAAAGAAAAGTGTGTGATTACTTCCTCTCTTAAGCACCCATATGCTGATGACTTTTAAATCTTTATCTTTAATCTAGAGCTTTTCTCAAAGCTTCAACTCCATTATCCAACTGTGTATTGAAATTTCTACCTTCATTCCACAGGTACCTCAAACTTGGCAGTCCGTTTCCCTCTAGTCTTTCAGACTTGTTTCTCCACTGCATCAATCTCAGTTGGCAGTATTAGCATTCAGTCACCCAAGCCAAAGACCTGGGAATCATCCTTGACCCTCCTTCTCCTTTACTCTACAAACCAATCTTTTACAACGTCCTGCTGATTTTACCTTCTGAATATTCTTTAAATCTACCTCTCCTCTCTATCTTCACCATAACTCCCAAGTTTAGAGATCATCATCTTTCTTTTGCCTAGATTAATGACAGCCTCCTAACTTCAATCTTATCCCTGTCAATTCTATTTTCCTCTCTACTGCCAGTGACTGATCTAAACCCAAATCTCATCGTGTTACTCCTCCGCTTAACATCCTTTAAAGGTATCCCAATGCCTCCAAGATAAAATTCAAGTGCTCAAATCTATTTGTCAAGCCTTATCTACCACTCCCTGCCACACTTTGATGCTCTAACAACTCTGATCTACTTGTGTTTCTTCATATATGTCATGGTGTTTCTAGCTTCTATGACTGCTCATGCTGTTCCTTTTGCCTTGAATGTTCTTCTCTTACCTTCATGTTTTATCAGGCCAACTTATGTTCACCCTTTAAGCCTCAGCTCAAGCATTGCCTCTTCTAGGAAACCTTCCCTGACCAGACCCAAGCTGGATTTCGGTATCTCACCTCCTGCTTCAAAACATCTTAGCAATTTCTCAGACTCCTTCTCCCTGTTTCTCCACATAATGTATTATCATGATATGTTTCTGTCCACCTCCGTAGGCTCAATTTTATTCGGCTTTGGATGCCCTTCCTAGGTACTTGGTGTACAATAAATGTTTTTTAGTGAATGAATACACGCATCAGGAAAGCTGCTAGCCTTTGAAACAGAGACCACCGCAAGAAAGTCAAATTTTCTTCTCCTTCCACAGAAGGGAGATTAGCTCAGAAGATGGCTCGTTCCTAACCCTGAGCTCAGCTCCTTGTCTCTCTGCAACTAATATCTACCTGAATTTTTAGCTCTAACGTGGATTCCTCCCTCAGGACAAGTGAAAGAGGGAGCGGAGAGACGCGGACCGGGACTTAGGGCTCCAGGAATTCCTTTTGACCACCTCCCCTACATCCAGGAGAGCAATCACCTGGGGCCAGGAGGACACGTCATTCTCCGGGGCGGCATATCCCCCAAATAACTGCTGCTTTCAGTCAGAAAGTCTGGCGCCACCGTGGCTCCTAACCTGAGTCTCTTGGGAGGCACCTCCTCCCCACCGCGCTTCCCTAAGTCTCCCAGCCCCGCAGTCGTCCAATATCTATGAATTCGTAAAGTTAAACTTTAAAACCGGAAGCGGCTTCCACACGGAGCCTATTCCTAAGGACACCAGATTACCCGCAACCCTTTTGCGACGCGGTTGGCAGTAGAACCACAACTGACCCGGATAAGAGACTGATATTCCTCCTTGAGTCTCTGCACCCACAACTCCCGATCTCGAGGTCCGGCATTGGTCTTCAGCACCGGGATCTCAGACACGACACGCCGGGTGGCCTCATCCGCCATCTTGGACCAGGGCGCAAGAGAAACACGGAAGTGGTATTACCTGCAGTTTACATTCAGGGCGCCTCCATCTTTACTACTGGACGATAGGGAGTTGGGAGGCCTTGAAACTTCTTTGAATACGATCTTTATTTTATAGTAACGAAGAGAAATTTGTCACCTGATCACTTGCTTATGGGTGCAACGAGAAGAAAAGAATGGAAACGAATGTCTCTGTCCTGAATATAATTAAACCGCAGATTGCTCAAAGGGTGACTTCCGCTCATGCTCAGAGACGTAATCTCAGAAAACGCTTCCGGACACTTGAAGAGTTGTTACAATTTCAGGCAGTTCTAGGCTCTCTTCCGGACGCTGTCATCCTAAAACGCGCGATTCACATGTTTCGGCTTCGAATAAACTTCTTTAACTTATTGTAGTTCAGCTGAGATAGCGGGGGGCCAATGCAGTGATCCATTAGGAGGGTAGTAAACTCCTGAGAATTGTTGGGAACCGTGGAGAATCAAAGTATATACACAGTCTCAGCCCTGAACCGTTAACACAATTGAATTAGAAAATTCTTAATAAATGCCAAAGGAGTTTAGAGGTCACGGGAAGACTTGCCTTAGTGTAGCTTAGGTATTTGGGTCTGGAATGAACTCATCTAGGAAGGAATCATGTCTCTTTAGTGCATGGCACACAGTAGGTACCCAGTAATCCTTTTGCGAAATTTGTATCTTCCAGTTGATTTTTAAACCTAAGCACATTATTTTTGGCCTTAACTTACATATCTTGTTGCAGTGTTAATCGTTCCAACCCATGGCAGTAATTTTGGATCAAATCCCATTAATCATCAATTCTATAGTCTATCTACAACTTTAATTTCTAATGGCTGAAAACTCCAGTACAGTGTTGAGATGAGACAACCTTGTCTTGTTCTGATTTTAGAAGGGAAAGCATTGTCTCTTCCTTAAGTATGATGTTACCTGTAGGCTTTTCGTGGATGCCCTTTATCAAGTTAAGAAAGTTCCCTTCTCTTCCTAGTGTTGAAAGTTTTTATCATGAATGGATATGGATTTTTTTCCCAAACCCTTTTTCTTTATTCACTGAGATGATGATGTGGTTTTTGTCTTTTATTTGCATGCTATATATTTCTTTCTTTGAAATATTGGATATTGGATAAGGGTAAGGCAAAGCTTGTAATATCTCACTAGAGTTCTTTCTCCTAGAGAAATAAAGGTTTATTCCATTTAGGGTGTAGGCTCTGTGGTGTGGTAGAGTGCAGAGATTCGGAATGAGGCTTGCAATTTAATTGTCATAAGACTTTAGAGACGGGGGAGAGAGAAATGGGGAAACGTAGGTCAAAGGATACGAACTCTCAGTTATAAAAAGAATAAATTCTGAGGATTTAATATACAGCATGGTGACTATAATTAATAAAATGGTATCGTATGTTTGAAAGTTGCTGAGAGTAGATCTTAAGCATTCTTAACCACACATGTGTAAACTATGTGAAGTGATGGATGTGGATATTGATCTTGGTAATCATTCCTATATATATATATATATATATATATATATATATATAAAACTATCACATGTATATGATTTATATGTATATCAAACCATCACTTTATACAATTATATTTGTCAACTATTCCTCAGTAAAACTGTGGGAGGGAAAAGACTTTGGAGAGTTACTCTGTGAACTGCATTTTCTCCCCTATAAAAGGAGGATAGTAATGCTTATAGGGTGATTGTAACTATATATGCAGTGTCTCTTCATTCATTCACATAATAGATTTTCAGAATGAAATTCACATTAAATATATGGCAGGGCTTCCCTGGTGGCTAAGTGGTTAAGAATCCGCCTGCCAATGCAGGGGACACGGGTTCAAGCCCTGGTCCGGGAAGGTCCCACATGCCGCAGAGCAACTAAGCCCGTGAGCCACAACTATTGAGCCCATGTGCCACAACTACTGAGCCTGCGCTCTAGAGCCCGTGAGCCACAACTACTGAGCCTGCATGCCACAACTACTGAAGCCTGCGTGCCTAGAGCCCGTGCTCCGCAACAAGAGAAGCCACTGCAATTAGATGCCCACGCACTGCAACGAAGAGTAGGCCCTGCTCACCGCAACCAGAGAAAGCCTGTGCACAGCAACAAAGACCCAATGCAGTCACAAATAAATAAGTAAAAATAAATAAATTTATATATATATATGTATGTGTATATATATACATATATATATATATGGCAGTAATTTTCAAACTTTTTGTAATATTGGAGCCAGGTTAACAACAACAACAAAAAATCTCACTTGGAATCTCAAAATATAAAAATGATCAGTGCAGAGCTGCTCTTGTTCAAGTGCAGGCAGAAGACCTCTAGCCTTAGAATACTTCCCCTATGGTAACAACACATCACACTTTATTGTTTAATTGTCTTGAAAGACTGTAAGCTCACAGTAGAGACTGTATGTCAGTCTTGTTCATACAATAATACTGTAATGCCTGGCACAAAGTAAGTGATCAATCAATATTTTTAAAATAAAGGAATATCTTGATGAGTTAGGTAAGCATCAGACAAGCTGTCACCTTAAATCTGCATCTTACCTTTTTTTTTTGAAAATCACCTTATTAGACCACTTTGTAAAGCAGAGTTCATAACGCACGACAGCTGTCTCTATTGTAAGCATAGTTGCATCTCTGGAGAGAGAAACTTCTTTAGAGAAGTTTCTTTTTAAATTATCAATTTAGCTGATTCTTGCTTTAAGTAATTCTCACAAGAGATCAGAAGCTAAGGTTGAGAAGACTGAAAGAAGAGTGTGTAGGCCTGAGCTTCATCTTTTTTCAAAGGAAGGGCTCATTCATACACAATTCATGTGTTTATGGAGTTCTTACTACATTCAGGCATTGGAAATACAGTAGTGCACAAGGCAGGCAGAGTCCTTGACCTCATGGAAATTGTCCTAAAACAGCTATAAAAAGGAACCTGACAGAATTGATCGGAAAACTCAATTCTGGGAAACACACTAACGTCAGACCATGGTTTTGATGGGATAGTACTGTTGAGTACATGAAGGAGCCTCTGAAAGTAGTTGAAAATCCCATTGTCAGTCATCATGGAGAAAGGTAGCTCCTGGGACAAAAGGAGAAATAAATATTGTATTAGGAAAATAAACCTTGGATTAGGAAATGAATTAAAAATTTTCCTCCTTCTGGTCTTTAAGGGGTTAGTCTGGACTCTGATATTCTGGAATATTACTCAGAATGGTGAGGGAAATACTGGTTCTCCTACAGGGAGGGAGCCACCCTATAGAGCAGGGGTCCCTAAGCCCCTGGGGCCGTGGACCGGTACTGGTCCGCAGCCTGTTAGGAACCGGGCCGCACAGCAGGAGATGAGCAGCGAGTGAGCAAAGCTTCATCTGCCGCTCCCCGTCGCTCGCACTACCGCCTGAACCCCTCCCCACCCCACCCCGCACCGGTCCGTAGAAAAATCGTCTTCCATGAAACCGGTCCCTGGTGCCAAAAAGGTTGGGGACTGCTGCTATAGAGGATCAGTGTAGATGAGTGGCCACTTCTGTAAAATTTTCTCCTTTATGATTGCCTTTAATTATTCTGGAGACTTCAGCAAAGAATTCTTGTAAACTGTAACCTGATCTCTGTTATGACGTGGGGAATTAGTTTCACACTTAGAGAACTTGGTAAAATGAATGATAAAAACTAACATTTAAACAATGCTTACTGTGTGCTAGGCACTGTCCTAAACGTTTTTAAAAATTAGATCCTTTAATTCTGGCAACAACCTTAAGATAATTACTTTCATTAGCCTCATTTACATTTGAGGAAACTGAGGAACAGTCAGGTTCAATGAAAGAAAGCCCTATATCACACAGACACTAAATGGTAGAATTGGAATTCAAGCCCAAGCACAGTCTGGCTCTAGAAATCACATCCTTAACCAGCTTTCTACCATTTCCAGGCCAATGTGAAATTAGCACCAGTGATCTGAGGGGATGGAGGTGGTGGCAGGGGCTATTCACGGCCCTAAAAGGGAAGACAGCTATCAGTAATGAACCAGTGTTTCTGAAAACACCAAGAGAGACTGCAGGAACAAACAGTAGGGCTGCAGGGACATAAATGAGATAACAAACCCCCTCCCTGGAATGGGCTGATGTGTGCACAGGACCCTCTGAGGTGTTGGTATCATCCCTAGAGATTTTGCAACTATGGACTTTAACTGCAACCTACTAGCTAGTAAGATCTTGGCAAGGGTTGGGAGTGTCAGAGGATTTGGTTAACAAAGATGAAAAGACGTATTCTTTGGGGAGGAAAAACTAATAAGCAGTCAATTACCATAAAATAAAAAATCTCTATTCTGGAGGTATACAAAGTACTGTCTGAGTAAGTATTCCTGAGAATCAGGTAAGGCTGTTAGTATTTGAACTGGAACTGTTAGGATGAGCACATTGAATGTGCGGGCAAGGAGAGAGCAGGGCAAGTATGGCATTCTAAGCAGAAAGAAGAACATGTGTAAGGCAGGAAGGCATGAGGGAATATAGTATTATATTAATGACACAAAATATCTAGATCATTATTTATAACAGAAGAGGGAAGAAAGCTCCTAGAAACTGTTAATGTTATATTAACTATATGGAATATGCTATAGAGAAATATTTATAAAATAAGTGTAAAATCAGAACACAAAATTGTACATAGATATGGTTTTAAAATATTTACTTTTGAATAGGTAATACATACACCTGCTCAAAATTCAAAAGATACAAAAGGATATAGAGTGAAACGTTGTCTCCCTCTTATCTCATTCCTTGGCTAGTTCCCTTCCCCAGGGGCCTCTCCCCTCCAACTAGTTTTTTGTATATCCTTCCAGATATACTCTATGCACTTACCAATATGTACACACACACATTCTTTTAAAATATTTTATAAAAATCATAGCATACTATTCACATTTCTGCACATTGCTTTTTTCACTGAATAATATATCTTGGAGGCTGTTCTATATTAATACATACAAAACTACCTCATTCTTCCCCCCCTCCCCCTCTTTCTTCTTTTGTAGATGCATCCCATTGTATGGATCTACCATAATTTATTCAACAAGACCCTCAGGATGTTTATTTAGGTTGTCTTTTGCTATTACGAACAGTGCTGCAGTTAATAGCCTTGCCTACTCATCATTTTGTACATATGTAATAAATACTTAGATATGGAACTGTTGCCTCAAAAGATTTGTGTATTTTAAATTTTGTTAAATATTGCCAATTTGCCTCTAGAAAGATTAAACCAATTTGTATTACTATTAGCAATATATAAAATGACAAGTTTCCCCACCGCTCGCCCTCAAAAAATCAGAGTTGTTTTTGCCAATTTCATGATTGAAATGGAATCTCAAGACAATTTTAATGTCCATTTCTCTTATTATGAGTAAGGCTGAATATCTTTTCATATGTTTAGGATCCATTTGTATTTCCTTTTCTGTAAATTCTTATATCCTTTGCTCCTTTTTAATTGTCATTCATTTTTTCTTACTGATTTGTATGAGTTTAAAAAATATATATATTAAAGAGGTTAGCCGTTTGTGATGAGTTGTAAATATTTTTCCCAGTTAGTCATCTGTCTTTGCTTTTGTTCAAAGTATTTTTAACCATGTGGAAAATTTTCATACATGAGGTCAAGTCTACCAGTCTTTTTTGCTTATAACTTCTGGTGTTGAGTCACCACAACAGTTTATATTATTTTAAAAAAATATCCCATGTTTTCCTCTAGTACTTTTTCTCTTAAAATGAAAATGACTTTGTTCCAGCTTATTTAAACAATACGGAAAAATAAAATTAATTCAAAATCCTACCCCAAGAGACAAAAACTTCTATCAGTTTAAGTATACATCCTTCCAGGCATCTCTATGTGCACATTTTCTTTCTTCTGCTTTCTTTGGGTTTAATTTACTGTTATATAGGCTCTTTTTTTTAAATTAATTTTTACTGGAGTATAGTTGCTTTGTGTTATATAGGTTCTTGAAATGGATGCAAAGCTTATGAACTTTCAGCTTTTCTTTTTTCCTAATATGTGCACTTAAGACTATACATTTTCCTGTAAGCACAGCTTTAGTTACATCTAAGTTTTGGTATGTAATATTTTTATTATCATTCAGTTCAAATTATTTTCTAACTCCAATTGTGATTTTTTGGGGGGTTACTTAGAAGTAGTGTATTTCACAACTTCTAGTTACTTTTTTGTTACTGATTTGTAGCTTAACTACAAATCAAGAAACACACTTTGTATAATTTTAATACTTTGAAATTTGCCTTATAGCACACTATGGTCAGTTTTTAAAATGTTTCAAGTGTGCTTGAAAATAATTTGTAATTTAAAGTTTTGGAGTACAGTGACTATATATCTGCTTGTTGAGTCAAATTTGCTGCTCACGTTATTTTTTATATCCTTACTAATTTTTTGGGCGGGTGTCTACTGGTTCTGAAAGAGGTATCCTCTATCAGTGGATGACAGCAGTATATTAAATCTCCTATTATGATAGTGAATTTGTCTATTTTTTTCCTTGTAGCTCTGTTGCTCTATATAATATGAAGTTAAGTGCATACAAATTTAAAACTTCCTGGTAAATTGGACTTGTTGATATGAAGTGCCCTTGTTTATTTCTAGTAATGCTTTTGCTTTCAAGTCTACTGTATGTTATTATATAATTTCCTTTGGGTTTATATTTGCACAGTATATCTTTTCCAATTCTTTTACTTTCAACCTTTTTGAACCATTATGTTTTATTTATTTAATAAAATTTTTAAAATTAATTAATTTTTGGTTGCATTGGGTCTTCGTTGCTGCATGTGGGCTTTCTCTAGTTGCGGCAAGCGGGGGCTACTCTTCGTTGTGGTGTGCGGGCTTCTCATTGTGGTGGCTTCTCTTGTTGTGGAGCACGTGCTCTAGGTGCGCGAGCTTCAGTAGTTGTGGCACACGGGCTTTGTTGCTCCATGGCATTTGGGATCTTCCCGGACCAGGGCTTGAACCCGTGTCCCCTACATGGGCAGGCGGATTCTTAACCATTGCACCACCAGGGAAGTCCCTGTACCGTTACGTTTTAGATAGTTTCTAGTATTTTATATTAATTACGATTGGCTATTAATACATGTGGAAGTAATTTTAAAGGGTATGTATAATCTTTCCACTGATCTAAGGTGACACCTTTATCAATACAAAATTTCCTCACGTATTTGGGTCTATCCAAGAACATGATATTATTTTCCGTTTGATCAAGTTCTCTTTTATGTGGGTAGCATTTTATTTTAATTTATTTATACATTTATTTATTTAGTTTTGCTGCATTGGGTCTTCGTTGCTGCGCATGTGCTACTCTTTGTTGCAGTGTGCGGGCTTCTCATTGTGGTGGCTTCTTTTGTTGTGGAGCACGGGGGCTCTAGGCACGTGGGCTTCAGTAGTTGTGGCTCGTGGGCTCTAGAGCACAGTCTCAGTAGTTGTGGCGCACGGTCTTAGTTGCTCCATGGCATGTGGGATCTTCCTGGCCCAGGGCTCGAACCCGTGTCCCCTGCATCGGCAGGCGGATTCTTAACCACTGCACCACGAGGGAAGCCCGTGGGTAGCATTTTAAAATTTCATTCATATTGGGAATTCCCTGGCTGCCTAGTGGTTAGAGCTCTGTGCTTTCACTGCCAAGGACACAGGTTCAATCCCTGGTCAGGGAACTAAGATCCTGCAAGCTATGCGGCACGGGGAAAAAATTTTTTTTTCATTCATACAGATCTTGCCTATTCTTGTTAATTATTCCTAGGTATTTTATCTGACTTGTCACTATTGGGTCTTTTTTTGATTATACCTTTAACTTATTGTTTATATATAAGGGATATTTATTTCTGCATGTTACTTCCCCTCCCAACCACCACTTTACTAAATTCTAGTAATAATTTTAAAGTTGATTCTCATGATTATATCTGTGTAAATAAGCTATCATCTGCAATAATAATTACATTATTATTTTAGCTATATAAAATGTTTACAAATAGCTAAAGCTTGGCAGAAAACATTAAGAAATGAGGTAAAGTGAGTTAGGAAAAGTCTTTTTGTTAGTTATAAGTTCATTAATGATTAGCTAAAATGGTAACAGGATTCTTAGCATTTTAAATGAGTTCAGGGCCTGGACACATGGTATTCTAGAAATGAGAAATATTTGTAAGTGAAATTGTTTTCTGTCTAGGTCATCTGAGGAACACACAATATAGCAAATGTCCACATTTTCAAAGAGGGAAATTCTAGATGGTGAATTCTGGAAACTAAAAAACTAAGATTATTGATTCTTAGTCAAACTGTAAAAGTTATTAAAGAGTATTTTATGAATAGAAAAGAAAGCAGCGATCCCCAGATGCCTACAGTGGTTCATGGCGATGTGATTCAGTCTCCCAAGGTGTCGGCTCTTCCTTGCCTTTGGGCCTTTAGCAGGTATCCTCTCAGCCTGGGATATTCCTCCCTTTTCTTCAAGAAGGCTGGCTCCTTTGGGTCCTTTGGGTCTCAGCTTCCATGTAACCTCCTCAAAGAGAGCTTTCCCTGATCATTCATTTTTCTGCCACAGCATTCTGTTCTTTTCCTTCATAGCACCTATCTCAAGTTAAAATGATATATTTGCTATTTTCTTTCCTTAGTGTCAGCCTACCCATGTAAACTGTAAACTCCATGAAGACATGGACCATGTCTGCTTTGTTCACCACTCTGTATCCTATCCTATATGCCTATCACACTACTTGACATTAGTAAATGCCGAACGTATATTTATTAAGTAAATGACTGAATGACTTTCCTTGTCAGTGTTACTAGATTAACAGACTAGAACATCATAGAGACAGTACATCTTGACTTCAGGAAAACATAACAGTTTCCTGATATGTTCTTTGAAAAAGACAGTGAATTTGCTAGAATATAGAATCATTTTTATTTGACTGAACAACCAACCAAAGAGAATTAATTCTCTAATTAGCTGGTGGGGTTGGTAAAACAGGGCTGTTTTTGTCATGGCCTACCTGTGGGATAACCAATGACTTGGAAAAATCATCCCAATGGGGGCAGCAGAGAGCATTAACAAAGAACCTCCTGAATTTCTGAAACCTGGTGAAAATTGTTATATATAAATATTAGGTAACATTTATCCACTGCTTACAATGAGCTAGGCCCTGTGTTGACACTGCACATATATTATTTAATATAATCATTAAAACAGGGACCTATGACATGGATGTTATTTTATATTTGCCCTTTTTACAGATGAGAAAAAAAGCTCAGAGAAGGAACTTGCCCAAAGTCATATTAGTGAGGGTCAGAGCTGGCAAATGAAGGGAACAGGCTAAGGAGAATTTTGGACAGCAGATCATTAGGATTCAGTGACTGATTGTGGTCCCTACTCTTCTATTCAGGAGCCAGCAGACACTGGAATTCTAGCTAAGGGCTTACAGCTAGGTTTGAAGTACAACTGAAATTAGGAGCAAGTATGATGCTTGGGTGAAAATGAGTAGCTAGAGCAGCTTGGAGTTAATGGGAAACCAAGACCTAGAGAGGACTGTCAGGTCATCAAGTCATTGTAGGATAAAGTTCAAGAGGAAAGCCCAGGCAGGGACATGGGGATCAGAGTGGGCCTGGAAGAGTCAAGAGGATACTTGTGACAATAGGTTGCTAACAGGGTATAGAATTCCTTAAGGGGATGTCTGGTTTAAAAAGATTTTAATTCTGGCAGAGCTGAGGAACAGCATGGACTGGGACCAGCAGCCTCAAAAGAGTATTCAGATTAAAAAAGATAAGAGATCTACTGTAATTTGAATTGGTAGTACCATTGACTGGGAAAAAAATATTTAGTAGGGACATAGTAGCTATCTGAAGGGCTGACATTTAGCTCTGATGTGTTGATCCAGAGGAAAAAAAAATAGGACCAATAAATGGAAGTTACAAAGAGATTTTTCTAAGTACAGGAAAAAAAAAAGGCGTTTCTAACCACTGAAAATTAGAGTGAATTGAAAATTAAGTGCAGGACATACTGGAAATGGGAGCATGTGAAAGGTAGCTGAAGGATGTCAGTTTAATGATTCTAGTGAAGGAAGAGATAATTGTGGGAAGAGAGTGTATTGAGAAGCAGAAAAGAATGGGATTCAGAGTCCAGTTGGAGGGGCCCGTCTTTGAAAGCTGGAGGGATGTTATCTCAGCTGAGGCTCCAAGGAAGAGACAGGAACTGATATAAAGGAAGAGACATGAAAGGCGGAGGAACAGGAGAATCCTACATAGGGTTCTCAATCTTCTGAGAGTTTTCTCGAGTTTTTAGTTGAAGGAGAGGGTGGAAAAAGAACATCAGGCAAGAGATGAAGTTTTTGCTTTAACTGCAGAGATGATGTACAGTTTAAGCCAAAGGGGAACAGCTGCTTAGCTACACCTAACAAAAAATCTTAGTGTTTGAAATATTTTTTCTCAGTGCTGGGCATGAGAGTGCCCGTCTCCTTGGTTTAGTTAGTATTTATCCCATTTCACCTCAGGAAATCTGCTCAGCTCTCTTTACTGGCATTATGATCTCTTCAGCACCTATTATATCTCAAGGCTTCACGTTTTTTGTTTGTCTGTCTTTTGTTTTGGCCACGCAGCGTGGCATGCGGGATCTTAGTTCCCTGACCACGGATCAAACCTGTGCCCCCTGCAATGGAAGCACGGAGTTCTAACCACTGGATTGCCAGGGAATTCCCAAAGGCTTCACGTTTTAAGAGTGAATTTCCAGGGCCCCCCCAAAGCAGAAAACTTTCCTACAAATGCAGTCATGAATGGACTAACTTAGGAACAGCTGGCCAGGCAACTGTCCCAATGTCTGGAATTTGTAAAATTTAGTTAAGGTTTGGCCCCAGGGAAAAGGATTAGGTCCTTCCAGTCCTATAAAGGAAGAGGGATTACTTTGAAGGCCTAATGAAGAAAAATCCCAGTCCTTCCTTTAGCTTTCCATTCTGAGTGAAGAAGGCAATCTATCTTTTCCCCAGAGGCTGCAAAGAGCAGACAGGACACCATACTATTAGAGAAGGGAGTCCTCAGCATGGACTCTCCTCTCTAATCCTCTAAATGGGGTTGGGTTAAGTTTAGGAGACGGGCTCATGGAAAGGAATTACTACCATGATGTCAAGATTGCTAAGTATCAAACCACTTCCGGACATGGGTAGGGAGAGAACATGATTCTATTTTAAGAAGTAGTGCCTGCATCTGCCTCTTTTGTGGGCTTATGTGGGTGGGGCACATCCCCCTTCCATATATCACAGCTAGCTACCTCTGTCCTGATGACTCGTCCACTAGGAAAAGTTAGCGAGTAATCTGCGAAGAAAATGAGAATATAGGGGAGGCTGTTTACAACAGAACAGAGTTCCAGTATGGGGTGGTGGTGAAGCGGGGGTAGACATTTTTGGCTTTTTCTAATGGATATCTCTTCCCTTCAACTGTGTAAAGTAGAGGTTGTTCATTCTTCTACTCCTGTAGGAAAGGGTGGCAGGGTATCATCCTTCTCTTTGCAACCCACTGCTACTTTCAGATGATTGTGCTCTCATCCTCTTGTAAAAACTCTTCCTTCTTTAAAGCCTATGCCATTTGGCTCTACTACTCTTTATCCCTCATGCTTACTGAGAACTCCAGTGCCTATTAAATAACCTCTCTGTGCCAACTCTTCCTATCTGGGTGGTTTTAGGAAAATCTACGTGATCATTAGCTAGTTTTTGACCTTCTCAACTACAACTTATACTCCTACTTTCTGTTTTGTTTTTAATTAATTTATTTATTTTATTATTTTTTATTTTTTGGCTGTGTCAGGTCTTCGTTGCAGCATATGTCATCTTTCATTGCAGTGCGCGTGGGCTTCTATCTAGTTGCGGCATGCGCGTTTTCTCTCTCTGTAGTTGTGGCGCACAGGCTCTGTAGTTTGCAGCATGAGGGCTCTCTAGTTGAGGCGTGCAAGCTTAGCTGCCCCACAGCATGTGGGAATCTTAGTTCTCCGACTAGGGATCGAGCCCGTGTCCCCTGCGTTGGAAGGCAGATTCTTTACCACTGGACGACCAGGGAAGCCCCTATTCCTACTTTCAATTCCTTAACTTTACCATTTCTGGCAACACAAGTTTTTCTTTCTGGCAGCTTAAGGGCCATAGTAAAGAATGGGAGAGGAAGCATTCTTGACTGTGGAAATATTAGTGGTGCCAGAACTGGCTGGTGTTGACTTCAAGACCCACTGAAAGACTGGAACTGGCAACCATGATATATAAGGATGGAACAGCATGGGGGTTGAATTCCACGTGATATTTGGTCATGGTTCAAGATCTGGATTTGACCTTTATGCCAAGTTCCCAAGAAACCTGAGTCTGGAACTAGCTTTTAACCTTTCTTGTTAGCTGCCTTTCTGGGGACATCTGACACTTTTAATAACTTCCATCCTCTTGAAACACTCTCTTCCTTCTGATTCTGTGACAATTAGGATCCAGTGTTTTTCTTCCTCACTGGTTGTTCCTTTTCAAAGATTCTCCAAGGGCTCTCTTACTTGTGCCTTAAATGTTAGAATTCACCAAGGCACTCTTCTTAGCCCTCTGCTGTTCTCTGGGGAGCTTATCCAAATCTATGGCTTCAGCTACCACTGAAATGTTCATGATCCCGAAATTCTGGCCTATACATCATTGGAGTTTTTAAAAAGCAGTTTTCTATAAAAGTAATATATGTTATGTATACAGTAAAACAAATTCAAACAGTAAAGATGAATCTAAAATAAAAAGCATAAGTTTCATCCCTCCCAGGCCCACTCTTCATAGGTAATTTTTTAACGCTTGTGTAAATATGTAAGTATTCTTCTGCACTTGCTTTTTTTCCATTTAATATAATTTTCTCCCATGTGTTAGATTTGTACCTTCAACTGCCATTTGGACATCTCCATCTGGCTGTCCCACAGATATCTAAAACTCCTTCCCTTTCTTTGTAATTCTCCCTTATGCTATACCCTACTGCTAGTCTCTTTCTACCGTCAACACCGTGAAGAAATTGTCTTTACACACTGTGCCTTTCCAGTCACGCAATTTACCTCAATGTTGTTTCTACCCCCACTGTATCTCTGAAACAGCTTTCTCCAAAATTACTAAACGACTTACTTGTTGCAAAATCCAATGGACACATTTTAGTCCACACCTTACCTGATCTGTTATGTTTGACACTGACCAGTTTCCTTGATACTTCTCTCCTGGTTTCTTCTTTCCTTTCCTTCTCAATGTCCTCTTTTCCTCCCTCTTCCCTTATGTCATCTCAAATTCCTCTTTCTAGGCCATCTTAGTCACTTCCATGGCTTCAACAACCTTCTATATTCACACGCTAGGGCGCGCCACCCCCGTCCCCCAAACTTTCCTTTTGGACTCCCAACCCACCTTATCTAATATTCTATTGTCTAATGGATATCCCACAGGCACCTAAAGCTCACTCTTCCCCCACCCCAAACAACAATGAAAATGGCATTATTCCCCAGGTGCCCAAGCCAGAACACTGGGAAATACCTTGGATTCCTCCCTCAGCCTCATACCCGTTTCCGATCAATTTTTCCCCATCTGCACTCCCCACTTCTAGAGGACAGACCGCTGTAGTCTCTTACCAGAGTAAGAGCTTCCCAATTGTTCTTGCCTCTAACTTCACGCCCTCCAATTCATTCTCCTCATTGCAACCAGTGAGCCTTCTAAAACGCAAATATATTTGTTCACACCTCTGCTAAGACTCTTCAAAACCTATTCATTACCCTTAGGATAAAATAAACTAATTTACAAGGCCTTGCGTAATCAGGCCCCTCCCAACCTCCGGGACTCATCTATTACCTCTCTTTTAACCAAACCAGGCTGCTGGCAGCTCCAGAAGGTACCTAGCCCCCCACCCTCAATTCCCAACAGTCCAGTATTCAGCTCAGGCGACACTTCCTTCAGGAAGTGGGTGCTCAAAAACCAAATGCTCAAAAAGTGAAATCCGAGAGGGCATCTGAAAAGCACTTTCTGTTCCGGACCCAAGTTTACGGAACGTCCGGGTTACCAGGAAGCTCAGAGCAAAGGTCAAACCCAGATCATGAACCTTCCCCCAAGTTCGCGGGGCAATCCGACCCCCGTAATATTCCGCCCTTATGCGTCATGGCTGCCAGTCGCAGTCTTTCAATGGATCCTGAAGTCGACACCAGACAGCTCCCACCCCACCAACGTTTCCACACTCAAGAACGCAACCCTCTCTCGTGCCTTACTACGGCCCTGAAGCCGTACTGAAGAAAAACTTGCGTTGCCAGCTTGCCCCAAAGCAAGATGGCTGCCAATCTCTATTCTCCGCTACCGAAATGAAGCTATCCACTTCCCGTTTAATGCCGCTGCCAGGCTGCCCTCAACTAGCATGGCTACTCCGGCTCATGCCTCACTATGGTCTCGAAGCCGCCACTAACCGGCCAGGTTCCGGGAGGCGCTGTTCAGGATGCAGCCACCCCCGCCCGCCTCTCCCCTCCCCCACGCCCGCGGCGGCGGCGGCGGCGGCTGGAGCCCGGATGCGGCGCCGTGAGACAGGCCCGGGAGAGCGGCGCGGATGGATCCAACATGGCGGCGCCGAGCCTGAGCCGAGAGTGAGGCGGCGGGGCGGCCGGAGTGGGGAGGGGGAGTCGAGCGGGACGGGGCGGGGCCGGGCGGGGCCGCAAAGGGCTTGGGGAAGGAAAGTGGAGGGGGAGGCGGTGGCGACGTCTAGCCTGAGAACCTGAAGAGAGGGAGGTGACGGGACGCTGCAAGGTGGGGGAGGGGAGCGGCCGAGGGGGGCGTGCGGGGGAGGTGGCAACTGTGGGAGAGGGCAGGGTCGAGGCGGAGGAGTGGGGCAGGGGAGGGGCGTAAACAAGGGCCGAGGCTGGGCCAGGCTAGGGGTATTAGAGAGGCCGAGGTGGGGAGTGGGGCTGCAGTCCCGCCGGGCTGAGGGGGTAGGAACGGGAACGAGGGGCCGAGGGTGTGAAGGGGAAGGGGGCTTGTGGCATGTGGTTGGAAGAAGGACTGGACTCTTGTAAGGGGTGTTGTGGAGAGGTGGGAAAAGGTGAAGATTGGATTTGAGACGTTTGGGGGGAGGTTCTGAAAGTGTTAAATTGGAGGTGGGAGGGGGAAGGGCCTAGGGGAGAATTTGGGTGGAAAAGGAGAGGACGGAGGTTTGGGGAATGGAGAGCGTGTCGGTGTGACGAGGTAATGGAGAAAGTGAGAGACTAGGAAGAAAGTTTGGGAGGAAGGGGAATGGGATGGGAGATAGGACAGTGTAGCTGCACGAGTGATAGAGGTTCAGGGGTTTCCTTTTCCCCTGTAGAAAGGAAGAGAGAGCAGAGTTAATCAGCATCAGTTACAGCCAATTCTAATTGCCAGGCCTTTAGCTTTTACTAGGGTGGAAGGGCAGAAGGGAATGGTCATGTGGATTTGGAGAATTGGGGTTGGATGAGGGTTCAACTGGATTTCCAGAAGCTGCCTAGCTTACTGCTCCCTTGTTTTTCCTGGTTACAAAAAGAAGAGAAAATGGGGAGCCTGGTATCGCTGGAGTGTGGAAGGAGTAAAGGACTTTTCTAGTTTTAAACAATTAGCAATGCCAGAATGGGGAAACAGCCATGCTATGTTGGAACGCTGTTTGCAGGGAACAGAAAACACAGGGTGGTGTCTAGGCAGCCATGCTAATTAAATGAGTGCTTTCGTTTCCAGACCCTTCTTTTGCTGTTTAAGTGCTAGGAGCGGGGGTCAGTATTCATACATAAAAAATGTTCCCTGGTGAAATGTAGATGTTTGACTGGATGCTGCCTCAGTGGATATTTTGTTCTCACAGTGTGTGAGAATTTGGAGGATAGTTCTGGTCTCATAAGTGAAGTAACGGAAAGAAAGTGCCTTCTTTGGCTGTAACCACTTTCCTCCTAGTTCATCTAAAGATGAAAGTCAATGTTAATACTGTAACAAAGTAGGTGGGCCTCATAAGGAATTGAGGAGTCAGGTGAGGTGTCAGAGGATAATTGGTTTTCCCACAAGTTGTTGAATTTGGGACCTTTCTTGCCCTAAGCCACTGAGACTGGAAATTCTTGGAGTTGGTTTTGTGTTGTGAATTGGGTAATAGAAGGTTAGGGAAGCCTGGGGACTTTGATGGAAGTGAGTTCTCTCATTTAGCTTGGAGTGGATCATTTCAATTGAAATGGCTTTAGGCTTGTCTGTATATTTTTGCAGCTGAGATTGACTACCTCTTTGAGGTTTCAAAATAAAGCTTGAAAATTGACACTTCCCCCTCTTATTTGTTTTTGCTTTGCTGCTGGCTTTGAACCTTGTGCTAGGAAGAGACCTGGGAAATTAAGTTTCTTGCAGAGGTAAGTCTGGAACTTTTTATTGTTTTCAAACAATGGAAGGGAGTGGAAATGGCATGAAATGGAAATGGCATATTGGGAGTTGAGCTCAGTAATGGGGTAGCTGACAGGGAAAATGGGTTTTCAGTGGGTAAGATGTGTTGCAGTCGTTGTCCCTTTGGGTCACCGGAGATTGGTAGGAGGGAAGGGAGAACAGAAATTAGGTGTCTTAGGGCAAGACTCCAGCCTTGTTTTGTTATTATCTAGCCTTCGTGGTCAGCTCTGAGAGAAACATTTTTAAACATATGGAACTTTGTACTCTAGTACAGTGTCTACTAAATGTTGGCCTTGGAGGGTTGCGGAGGCACCTGCCCTGGGAAGGCTTTTCCTCTAGCTTACTCTTTATCCTAGTTGTTCTGGAATCTTCATTTTGAAAACACAGTTTGTAATTCTGACTTCCAGATATTTGGTTACATTTTCTTGGTCCTACCAGCAAGAAAGCTCTTTATGTAGTTGTCTTAGTCATCTTTAAGGTTTTCCATGTCCTTTACATTTCAAGTTTCAAGACATCACTCTTTTTTAGATTTTCCACATGACTTTCCCTCTCACAGGGCTTCTGAGAGAGTCAAATACCTCTAGTTCTTTTGGGATGAAACTAGACTGTTGTTTTCATTTCGAGACATCACTCTTTTTATTTCTTCCATGTGACTTCTAAGGGCTTCTGAGAGAATCGAGTACCTCAAAAAATACAGATCTCATCCCTGGTTGGGATGAGACTAGACTTTGCATGGAAGTAGAAATCTAATAGATAACGATTAGTCAAGAGGAAGTCCTGTAGATACATATAGATTGTTTGTTGGCCCTTGGCTGGCTTGGACCTCCTCCCAAAAGAAAGCGAACAACAAAAAACCCTGCAGCTCCAGGAAATGCAGCAATTCATCAGAATAAAGAATGAGTCTTGGGAACCTATTAAGGGTGATCCATACGTTAGGCTCTCAAATAGACCCAAATCAGCCAGCAGGATCAGGACTGTTGTTTACTGGAGTGTTTGTCTCTTGGTATCTGGCGATGTTTCAGGCACCAAGATTCTGAAGTTCTTTCTAATCTTCATTTTTAGAGGGGGTATATTCTCCTCACTGCCCTGATACTTTTCATCTAGGATCTCTGTATAATTTAAGCTGAGTTCCTTCGATTCACTGCCACAGAAAGCTGAGTATATTTTGGTTTAAGGGGAAGTTGGCCACGTTCTTTTAGTGCTGAAGTTAGATAGATTCTTGGAACCCCCATCTGGATTGCTGAGTGAGTGAACTCACCATCCTAGATGATAATTAAGTGGGGAGGGCTGCCTATTAGTCTGCATGCCAGCCTCCTGACATTTCTCCCAAGGACAAGCATGGCCTTGGGAAACTTCTGCCTCTTTTTGCTTCATTGCATAAGCAGTATAAGTCTGATCAGCAGCCTAACAAGGAAGGGTCTGCTTTTGGTCTAGTTTTGGGACTTTAAAGATGGCTGCAAGGTTTAAGTGCAGGATCCTTTCTGTCTGTCTTGCAGAGGATGGCATTTCTCTGATCTGCACAGAAATTTAGATTGAACTAGGTCAAATTAGACCTCCTGGGATGGGGCGGAAGGGAGTGTAGTCCTGTCACCTGCTGTTCACCTAAATGGCAACAGCAGGTGATAGAGAAGCCAAGGTTGGAGTGGGATGGAACTCCTTAGTTAAGTTAAATGAGTCTTTGTCTGACTGGCTTTTCTTCTGGAATATTGTTTGATGGGTTTGGGTTGGAGGGACCAAATCACTTCCTTTTCCAGATATAGGATGGAAGCGACATGCTGTCTCTCCTTTTGACCCTCCATCTAGAATAGGCTTTCTCATCTTTAGCATTATTGACATTTTGGACCAGATAATTCTTTGTTGTAAGAGGCCGTCCTGTGCATTATAGGATGTTTAGCATCATCCATCGCATTTACTCACTGCACGCCAGTAGCACCCTCCCTTACCACCCTCCCAGTCATGACAATCTAAAATGACTCCAGACATTGCTGAATTCCCCTGGAGGGCAAAATCGCTCCTGGTTGAGAACCACTGACCTAGAAGCTCTGATAATTCCTGTCACTTTGATCCAGCCTAGGATCTACGACTTAAAGGTGGCTGTTTTTTCCTCAAATCTAGGGAGTTAACCCTCAGGATTGAGACCTATTGTAGAATTGCATCCATTGATACACAATTAGGACCACAGTGCTTCCCTGTATTCTGCTTCATTTTCCAGTGACCAGGTATGTGGGGACAATATTTCCTAATTTCCTGGGGTTTATAGTCAGGGCACTTTGAATTAGGGAGCTCTGAAGCAGCCTGCTCTTCTGATTGGTTGAATGTGAAACCTGCCCATCTGTTTTTTATGGGATCCACATAATGAACAGCTGGCCAAGGGGAACAGGTGGGATAGGGAACAAGGAGAAGTTGTAGGGGCTCTAAGGAGATTCAGTTTTCTCATGTTACCTGCTATGAGCAAGAAGTTGTTTTCCTTCAGTCCCCTCTATTTGTAGCCAGTGACTGCAGCAGGTGAAACGAGAGGAAGAGACGAGGAAAACCAGTCAATAGTTGAATCGCTATTTTCCCTGTTGTTTCCCATGCTTTGGGTGGGACATCTGGGCTCTCATAACTAGATATGGGCTATATTTCCTGTCCATCTATCTGAACCCATGGTATGGGGCTAGGTGATTACAGGGTGGCCCTCCCTTTTTCTTTTCTTATTTGTTTATTTATTTATTTTTGGCTGTGTTGGGTCTTCATTGCTGCGCATGGGCTTTCTTTAGTTGCGTCAGGCGGGGGCTGCTCGTTGTGGCAGTGTGCGGGCTTCTCACTGCAGCGGCTTCTCTTGTTGGGGAGCATGGGCTCTAGGCATGTGGGCTCAGTAGTTGTGGCTCGCGGGCTCTAGAGCGCAGGCTCAGTAGTTGAGGCGCACGGGCTTAGATGCTCCGCAGCATGTGGGATCTTCCCGGACCAGGGCTCGAACCCATGTCTCCTGCATTGGCAGGCGGATTCTTAACCACTGTGCCACCAGGGAAGCCCTCCCCTTTTCTTAAGGGTATGAGTCTCTCTGCTTTCGTTTCAGGATTAAAAGAGAGAACCAGGTCCTACTTGCTCTTCAATTTTTCTGAGTCCCCAACAGCTTGACTTTTCTGAAGTAGTTTATAATTTTATTCTCTTTCTAACCTAGCCTCAGTTTCTTGGAGTATAAAATGGACAGAACGGCCTGTCTCGCTGTTGAGTAGGATGCTATGGTATGGGTAGTTTTGCAGTGTGGGGGAGGCTATAGCCAGTTAGAGTATATGCATGATACCTGAGTTGCATGTACTTTTAATTGGGTCCTCTCTCTCTTGGATTTTTGTTGAGTTTTTTTCTTAATTGGTGTCGCTTGTGGTAATCTCTTGGAGATTCATTTCAGTTCAACAACAGGTTACTCCTACTATATGCCAGCCTCCATCTATTGCTAGGCACTAGACACATAAAGATGAAAATGACCTAGGCCCTCTACATGAGTTGCTTAAGATCTAATAGGATAATAAATACACAAATGATTTTAGTACACTTCGATAAATGGTTTAAGGGAAATATGTACAGTGTTCCATAGGAGCACAGAAAAGGACTACTTATACCAGCATGGGGGTGTAGAGAATGAATTTGAAGATGGCATCTGAGCTGATTCTTAAAGGATGAGTAGGAGTTAACCATCTGAAAAAGGGTGGTAATGGGGGGTGTGGAAGAGAAGGGAGAGGGGCATTCAGGCAAGGAGAATAGTCTGAAGAAAGTTACAGAGAAATGAATTGTATGACGTATATGAACTATAAACAAACGGATAATGTTAGAGAATAAAAAGTGAGTTACGAGGTTGGCAAAGTAGGCAAGGCCTGATCTTGGAAGGTTTGGTGTGTTGGGTAAGGAGTTTGGAGTGTTCTTACTGGTAAGGAGGGGACTGTAGCGAGGTCTTAGGCCGAAAAGTGATGTGGTCAGTTGTGCGTTTTAGATAATTCAGCTGGACGTGGGTGATTGATGTAGGCAGGTTAGGGTTGGTGGCTGCAACAGCCTTAGAGTGGCTGTTGCAGTAATCCAGGTGAGAGATTGCTGGGGCCTGAACCAGCATGGTAGAGGTGGAAGGGTGAGGCAGATTTAAGAAGTAGAAAGTAGCATCAACAGGAATTTATAATTGATTGGGTGATTGGAGGCTGTGGTCAGATGGTGGAGCAGTATTGGGTGGTACTCTCTGCCAGGGCAGTAAATAGTAGTGGCTAGAGAGGAGGTGAAAGTTGTTGGACTTGAGGATTGGTTATTGGCTGGGTCACTGATATTACCCAGGATGATGGAGGAACTTTGTGAATTAAATGCCAAAATATATAATAAATGTAGGACTGTGATTGGTCATTGACAGGGGATTGGTAAATGACAACCATGAGGAAAGGTTAGAAGGTGACATATCCAAACGGTGTGTGAACATCAGGCGAGTACAGGTGGCATAGGAGACTTACAACAATGCTCAACCTAGGAGCTTAGTGATGTTTATTGTTTTAAATCCATGAGTTTTGGTGGATATTTAATTAACTTTCTTAGCATTTATTCTCCTGGACTTGGTTTGATTGTTGGAAAAATGAGGTTAGGTTTGTGGAGGGATGAGTCTGGCTGCAGAGGCTAGGATGCTTATCTCTTTGAAATCTCTTAACCATTTAGATAAGTTTTACAGTGATTTCACATGCATCTTCTCATTGGATTCTTAACTCGAGGAGTAATTTCTTTCATCCCTGTTTTGTAGACGGGGACAGTGAGACTTTGAAATTAAGTGACTTAAGGTCACACAGCTACACAGTTTGTTAATGACATAGGCAGAATTTTTTTAAGTCCCATTTTTCTTTTTTCTCTTTAGTTATTTATGGCTGCGCTGGGTCTTCGTTGCTGCACATGGTCTTTTTCTCTAGTTGCGGCGAGCAGGGGCTACTGTTGTGGTGCGCAGACTTCATTTTGGTGGCTTCTCTTGTTATGGAACATGGGCTCTAGATGTGTGGGCTTCAGTAGTTGGAGCTCACAGGCTTAGTTGCTCCATGGCATGTGGGATCTTCCTGGACCAGGGATCGAACCCGTTTCCCTTGCATTGGCAGGCGGATTCTTAACCACTGTGCCACCAGGGAAGTCCTGAAATAGGCAGAATTAAAACTAGTTCTAGGGCTTCCCTGGTAGTGCAGCAGTTGAAAGTCTGCCTGCCAGTGCAGGGGACACAGGTTCAAGCCCTGGTCTGGGAAGATCCCACATGCCGCGGAGCAGCTAGGCCCGTGAGCCACAATTACTGAGCCTGCGCGTCTGGAGCCTGTGCTCCGCAACGGGAGAGGCCGCGATAGTGAGAGGCCTGCGCACCGTGATGAAGAGTGGCCCCTGCTTGCCGCAACTAGAGAAAGCCCTTGCACAGAAACGAAGACCCAACACAGCCTTAAATAAATAAAATAAAATAAATAAATAAATAAAAAACACTAGTACTAACCCTAAAGGCTTTCAGTTTCCCTGTTGTCGGCCCCTAAGTTCATCTGATGCAGCTTCTATATTAGAATTTAGAGTGAATTCTCTACTTCTCCTCATTTCACCTACATTTAAGGGATGAATTGATTGGGGGTGCTGGCAGGGAGAGCACAAGGGACCAAAAGCAGTATTTTGGAGGCCAGAGGAACAATTGGGGTAATATTTAATAGAAAATTCTGCTGAATATGTAGCGCTAAAATTGCAGTTAACAAGTCTTACTTAGCAGAAGTTACTATCTATCTCCAGTAAGATCTGGACTTAGGGCAGCATCTGTTGGATATACAGAGCTCTAGGCTGTATTCTTTTTTTTTTTTTTTTTTTTTTTTTTGCTGTACGCAGGCCTCTCACCGCTGCGGCCTCTCCCGTTGTGGAGCACAGGCTCCGGACGCGCAGGCTCAGCGGCCATGGCTCACGGGCCCAGCCGCTCCGCGGGCACGAACCCGCGTCCCCTGCATCGGCAGGCGGACTTCCAACTACTGCGCCACCAGGGAAGCCCTAGGCTGTATTTTTTAATAAGTACTTTGTAGGGACTTCCCTGGCAGTCCAGCAGTTAAGACTCCGTGCTTCCAATGCAAGGGTCGGGGAACTAAGATCCCACATGCCGTGTGGTGCAGTCAAAAAAATAAATAAATAAATACTTTGTAAAAGTTAGTAAATGCTTATTAAGCACTACACTGTGCCAGGCATTGTGTTGGGCTCTGGGAATATAGGAATGGATGACTAATTCCTGACATTGAGTGGTTCACAGTTTCTTTCCTTTTCCTTATAGTATAGTGGGGATTGCAGCTGCTGAGCAGGGATTCTGGAAAGCATTGTGCACCTGAGCCCCCAGCATGGCGGGCCTAAAGCGGAGGGCAAGCCAGGTGTGGCCCGAAGAGCATGGTGAGCAAGAGCATGGGCTGTATAGCCTGCATCGCATGTTTGACATCGTGGGCACCCACCTGACACACAGAGACGTACGAGTTCTTTCCTTCCTCTTTGTTGATGTCATTGATGACCACGAGCGTGGCCTCATCCGAAATGGACGTGACTTCTTATTGGCGCTGGAGCGCCAAGGCCGCTGTGATGAGAGTAACTTTCGCCAGGTGCTGCAACTGCTGCGCATCATCACTCGCCATGACCTGCTGCCCTACGTCACCCTCAAGAGGAGACGGGCTGGTGAGGGTGCATTGGGGGCTGGGGACACTGGAATCAGGGAAGAGCTGTGGGCGGCCCTGTGTGAGCATCATGGGGGTCCAAGCAGAAGGAGGCATTGACGCTGGGGAGTACTGAGGAGAATAAGTTATGAGGCCCATTGGAGGGTTGGACTAGGAGAAGGGAAGGGTGTATCTTTTCCTGAGTGAACCCCTCTCCCCCTACAGTGTGCCCTGATCTTGTAGACAAATATCTGGAAGAGACATCAATTCGCTATGTGACACCCAGAGCCCTCAGCGATCCAGAACCGAGGCCTCCCCACCCCCCTAAAACAGGTGAGACAATATTAACTCCCCCTAATTTCCATAATCAAGAAAGAGGACACTGGACCCATCTTTTCCCAGTTTTGCCAGCCTAAATGAAAGGACAGTGTCCCCCCCCCACCCATATCTGGCCCCCAAAAAATCAGATGAGGTGTTAATGCTTCATCTGGGTCCTGTAATTGTTCCCACATTGTGTCCACCTTTCAGGTCACATCATTGATACTATTTTTAGTGCTAAGTCTAAATGATCCTTCCTCATTCCAAGTGAACTGTTTGAATTTCTGCTTTTACCCTACTATGTCTCCCTTTTTACCCTCTGGTCAGTGCCTCCCCACTATCCTGTGGTGTGCTGCCCCACTTCGGGCCCTCAGATGTGTAGCAAGCGGCCAGCTCGAGGGAGAGCCACACTTGGGAGCCAGCGAAAACGCCGGAAGTCAGTGACACCAGATCCCAAGGAAAAGCAGACATGCGGTGAGGAAGTTCAAGGGTTCTAGAGGTAGAGTAGACTTGAAGGGAAATACAAAGAACTGCTGGAATACTGGGCAGTTATTCTATTCAGTGTAAGGCTCAGTTTGATTGCTGTTGCAAAGTGAGATTGAATGGTATAGTCTCTGGGAGGAGAACTCCTCTACCTTTGTGGCAGAGTACATTTCAACTCTTTCTAGGTAATACTAGATGAAAGGGATGCTGTTATGACATCCTTATTGTAGGATGACCCAAGTCATGATAGAGTATTAAAGTGAAATTCTGTGTCTGTTAATTAGGAAAATATCTCCTAGAATCAAGGTGCTACTTGTGAGTGATGGAAGTAATCTGACCTGGGCATGGCCCATTTAAGGGAACCTCTTGAGTTCAGGCAAGGATTTCAGAGGTACACAGAAAAGAACTAGTCCTGGGAAGAGGTAGAGAAGCTGTCAGGTGATGTTCCCAACTTTGCTACTCTGCTGTTCTGTTCTATTGCTGTTCAAGCCTTTCAGACTTGGCTGTAAACTGCAACCTCTTCTGCATATCTTCTTTTCCCCACAGACATCAGACTGCGGGTTCGGGCTGAATACTGCCAGCATGAGACTGCTCTGCAGGGCAACGTCTTCTCTAACAAGCAGGACCCACTTGAGCGCCAGTTTGAGCGCTTTAACCAGGCCAACACCATCCTCAAGTCCCGGGACCTGGGTTCCATCATCTGTGACATCAAGTTCTCTGAGCTCACCTACCTCGATGCATTCTGGCGCGACTATATCAATGGCTCATTACTAGAGGCACTTAAAGGTGTCTTCATCACAGACTCCCTCAAGCAGGCTGTGGGCCACGAGGCCATCAAGCTGCTGGTGAATGTGGACGAGGAGGACTATGAGCTGGGCCGACAGAAACTCCTGAGGAACTTGATGCTGCAAGCATTGCCCTGACCTTTTTCCCCTTCTCACTTCTCGGGGGACTTCTTACCACCCACCTCTGGAGCTTACATACCGTTCTGGGGTTTGTCCTCTACCCTTCCAACCAATCACACCCCTGCCTTTTTTTTTTTTTTAAAGGAAAAGACAAATGAAAAATGGAAGTGGTGTTCCCCACCCCTCCCTGCACCCATGTGCCTGGGCTTCCCTTTGTTTCCCTTTTCCACCTACACCCCTCGTGTGTCTCTACAGCCACCTTGCCATTGAGCCATAAGACAAATGTATAGGGAGAAGCAAAGTCTATAGAACATAGTCTTTGTAAGGGATTGAAGTGATCACTGCTTTTGGGTGCACTGAGGGGTTATCAGTACTTCTGGCTTTATGAGGGCTCTTAAATTTTGTCTGAGAAACCAAAGGGCTGTCAGTAGGGAGCTGTGTGGAAGGTGGGACTCTGAAGTGTATTTTGGAAATTAATCACCACCCTCTCCCAAATTATAGAATTTTTAAAAAACAAAGAAGCTGTGGCCCTTTCCACTCTCTTCTGGCCCTTGGTGCTGCTCCTCTCTGCCTCGTTTCCTCCATTCCATGGCTTGAAACCTCGGCCTGGTGTGGCTCCTTCCTTTTCCCTCTTTGTCAAACCCTCTTCAAAGGAGTAATAGGTAAGCGGACTAGGTCAGCCTAGTCGCCCTCCCAGCTGTGTTGTGTGTGTACACACATACACAGGGTGGATGGAGAAGAGGTTGCTGATTAAAATACACTCCCCCTAAAAAGGGGAAGGGGGAGTGTGACACTTCCTTTCCATGTTCAAGTGAAAATAAATAATGTACCCTGCAGCCCTTTTCCCCTTTGCTTTCTTCTGGCTTGGGCAAAGGGCATCATAGGTGAAAGTGAAATGATTCAATATCAATTCCTTTCTTCTTTTTCTTTCCCCATCCTCTATCCCCACTCCCACCCCCAAGCTTGGGAGCATGGGGTTGGGACATGCACTGAGTGTCGCACTTTTATTTAGATAGGGAGGCATGTTGAATGAGTCAGGAGGCCTAGAACTGGAGTCTAGTCCAGCTGGTACAATACCACCTCCCCTTTCAGCTCCCAAAAGAGATATCCAGACACAGACTTTATGATTATTATATTTTTTTCATTGCCAGTGCTGCTCAGCCCTCAGCATAACTTCAGTTTTCATGAAATAAACAGTGACTATATAAAATTCCACCTTTCTGAAACTGAAATCTGAGCTCAGGTGAAAGTTTCTTCTTTCCCAAGAAGCTGAGCCTGTGTTCCAGCAAGAGAGACAAGGTTCTCCAAGTGAGGGGAGCTGCACCTGGGTCCTGCCTACAAGTCATAGCAACACCAGCTCACAATGGGGGTCTCAACGGACAGAAGTCAAAAGTCTTAAGACAGTGGGTGACCCAGATGGCCATAGAGTTCAGGCCTACGATGCTGGAACACAGGCAGGTGTTGGCGCAACCGTCGCAGATAATTGAGGTCAATTCGGGCAAGGCAGAGGCCTGGTCCTTCAGAGCAGCGGGCCACCACTGTTCCCCAGGGATCTACCACCATGCTATGGCCATAACTTGCTCTCTTCTCATGGTGGCGTCCACACTGTGCTGCTGCCACTACGTAGCACTGGCTTTCAATGGCACGGGCCCGCAGCAACACCTGGGGATGGAGGAGATAGGCGTTCACTTAAATACAGGTAGCAGCTAGTAGGGAAGTGATAGGCCATGGACATTACAGGCCAATCTACCCACTGTGACCATTCTGATAATTGCCTATGAACGATTTACTATGTTAACTATTCTGAGAGGCAACAATCTGGGGAAATGAATTTTCCCACTAGGTGGGAAGGAGAAGAAAATCTTTTAACTGGTAGAGCCAAGGGAGGAGAATGAGGTAAGAGAAGGCCCTTATGTTCTAAAGAGGTGTCCTCTTACCTCCCAATGGGCTGGGCCTGTAACAGATCCAAACGCTGAAGGGTAGGTAAGTATTTCTGCTCCAGCCTGAACCAATGCCAGAGAGAGTTCAGGGAACCGCATGTCATAGCAGATAGCTAGACCAATCTGGAATGAAAACAGCCTATTTAGTCTCCCGCCCTGTTTGTCACAGCATCTGGTCATAACCCCGCTACTGCACTCCTTAGGGCTTTCTATCCTCTACTACCACTTCAAAATATTCCTATTCCCCTCCCTCTTGTTCCTCTCCCACCCTCATCCTTTCACAACTCCCACCTTGCCTGCTGGTGTGCTGATAGGAGACTCAAGACTGGGCCCAGGTATGGTAGAGTTGCTTTCATGCATAGGCCCCTGCCCTGGAATCTCTACGTCACACAGATGCGTCTTCCTATACGTGGCCACTACTGACCCTTGAGTAAGAGGGAGAAAGAGTGCTCAGTGCTGGTGCTCTAGAAGCCCAGCTTAGTTCCTCTCCTCCCAAAGAGGAGGTAGCTTATAGGCTAGGAACAGAAATACAAACGCCCCTAAAACCCTTGGCCAAGGAAACAGTTGAGAAACAACACAGAATTCTGGAGAATCTTAGGTAGAAGAGCCTGAGAAGAGGCAGGCTGAAGAGTCTCACCCTTGTTGTTCAGAATCACATGACAATTGTAGATTTTCTGAGTCTGCTCCCAGTCTTGGCCACGCTCATGGAAACCACCCAAGGACAGCCAGAGTCCACATTCCCTGAGGGGGAGGGGACACTGACAACTCTTCTCAAGGCTCTACCCTCATATCTGGCAATCCTGGGACATTACCCAGAAAGAAACTACTTCTCCCTCCCCCTTTCCCTGATACCTGGCAAGCTGGGTATATTCTCCCAAAAGGTTCCCACCCAGTGGCTCAGACAGGTGAAGCGTCTCTTCAGGGTTCCGTGCAATGAAGTCAAATGCCTCAGGCAGGAAAGCCAGGCAAGCGCCCAGTCTGGCAGCCTCCCGAATCAGCTCAGCACATGTTATAAAGTTCTGCTCCTTGTCTGGTGTCGATGTTACCTGGCACACAGCCACCAGGGGTAGTTCCCAGGAGGAAGAGGAGACAGCCATGGCTCTGAGTCTGTAAATGGCACAGGCAGGACTCAGACTGACTAGCATGGGGAAACCCAAGTTTAATGATAAGAGGCTAAAATGGGGAGGCAGGAAGGCTGGACTTTCCTTTGAATCTGCTCTTACAGGGCACAGTGACCCATGGTACAATGACCCACTGATCAAATGTTCTGTGATAGTTGGCACCCCAGTGTTTCCCACCATCCATACATTTAACATTTATTGAGCATCTACTACATGCCAGGCACTGAGAACACAACAAAACATGTTACCTGGGCTGAGCACAAAGTACTGAGAGTCGAGGTATCCGGAGTCCAGGACACAAAAGGGACAGGAGCTGGTGAGGAGGCCTGATGATGAAGCCCAACCTGAAGAAGGTGAGAAATCAGGACACCAACCCCACTCTCAAGCAATAAATTTCTAAGATCCTCTGACTTCTCTCTTCATACTGTGAAGCTGAATCAGGGCCCCGCCTGTAAAACCCCCCAAGTCTTCAAAACACTCTGTACCATAAGTAATTATGGGCTACCGGAAGAGCTCATAAAGTGGGAAGATGGAGGAAAGGGCTTTGATCTCACATTAAATTGAAGCCTCTTTCCTCAAATGTTTCCGCAGTTCACAAGTCATCTCCAAGATACTTCTTTGGTTTTCCCAGCCTCTGTTCTTGACTGTGCACCTGCACAGTTTTATTGACGCAAAGCATATTTCCCCCACCAGAGTCTCTGAGGGGAAGTTCACCCTCCCTCGTTCCTCATCACCCAGGGCCCAACCCGCGCCCCACTCTCCAGTTAACCCGTTCTTCCCCGCCTCTCCCAGGGGCAGCGTCTCTGTTGCACAAGTTAAAGCATGGCAGGTGAGAGTCACCGCAGCGGTTGGTATAGGTAGGAGGTCCTACATGAAGATACGACCAAAATGATTCGCAGGATCCGAACCGAAGAGCGGCCTGGAGGTGGGGTCGCTGGGGGCGAGAGGGCGGTAACTCCGAGACCGGACGTGACGCAGGGCGGGTGGGCTGAGCTACGCAGGCCGGAAGCCCAGCAGGCGGTGAAGATGGCGGAGAACAGCGGTCGCACTGGCAAGAACAGCGGGAGCGGCGCGGGGAAGGGGACGGTGTCAGCAGAGCAGGTGGGGAGCAGGGAACGCGAAGGAGGGCAACTCGGCTGGGTCCGGAGTCGATGTGAGAACGAGGGAAGCCTGTGGCTGGTGCAGACCTTTACTCCAGTCCCACATTCGCGTGGCCACCCAGAGAGGGGCGGGTCCTTGGAGAAGCTAGCCGAGCCCCCGGGGAGAGAGTAGGCGGATTGGTAGGTGAAAGCCACGCCCCCTCGGGGTGTTGAGTGAGCCAGGGGGATAGAAAAGCTCTGAGAAGCAGGGTCTGGGAGGATGCGCAAGTCTGAGGAAAGATGGGTGGTCACTTTCCCTATTTTCCTCCGCACCTTCAAACAGGGTATGGCTGGGCAAGGCAGCTTCTAACGAATCCCAGGGGATTAGTCAACGGCTGGGAGTGTAGTCTGTTACTGGACCCTGAAACCACGTTGAAAATCGTCATCGCTCTGCAGAGACACGTGACTCACATACTCGAACAGTCTAGTGTTTCATACTATTTTGATTCGGGAGTCATTACTAGATTGAATTTTTTTTAGAGACCAGAAATCCTTTACTAAGAATCCGAGCATGCATTTCCCCTAGTGCCTTGCCTAGCACCGGGAAACGTTTGATAAATTAATCAGAAAAGCCCCTTGTGGCTTGGGAACCATGGTTTGCTAATAGTGGGGCTAGTGTTTACTAGGGGTGGGAAGAAATCTGCGTAATAGGGAAACGTAGTCAAAACAACAGCTTTTTATTTTTTTTTTATTATTTTTTTTTTAAAAAACTTTTTAAAAGTGCTTTATTTGCAGAGAGACTATGATTTGTGGCCTCTCCCGTTGCGGAGCACAGGCTCCGGACGCGCAGGCTCAGCGGCCATGGCTCATGGGCCCAGCCGCTCCGCGGCATGTGGGATCTTCCCGGACCGGGGCACGAACCCGTGTCCTCTGCATCGGCAGGCGGACTCTCAACCACTGGGCCACCAGGGAAGCCCCAACAACAGCTTTTTAAATTATAGTTTCATTTATCAGTTATTTGTTGAACAGTTACTATAGGCAGAGGTATTTGCATAAAGATCTTTAAAACTGACCCCTACAGTCAAAGAGCTTATAGTCTGGTGGGAAAAATATGACATACAAAATGTTAATGTGAGGCAGAAATATATCTAAGGGAGATATAAAGTGCTATGGAATTTTGGGGAGGAAAGAAGAGATAGTTTCTGACTTAGGGGGAAAAAGGCAAGGGAGAAGGAACTTAATACTTTTTGAGGGTCTGCCATGTGTCAGACATTCTGCTGGGTACAGGGAAAAAGATAAATGAAATAGACCTTGTTTTCAAGTTAACACAGACTCATTTGAGAAAAGACAAAGCAAACAGTTTTTTTTTTTGAATTTTACATTATTTTTTATACAGCAGGTTCTTATTAGTTATCTATTTTATACATATTAGTGTATATATGTCAATCCCAATCTCCCAATTCATCCCACCACCACCCCTCTCCCGCCACTTTCCCCCCTTGGTGTGCATACATTTGTTTCTCTACATCTGTGTCTTTATTTCTGCCCTGCAAACAGGTTCATCTGTACCATTTTTCTAGGTTCCACATATATGCGTTAATATACGATACTTGTTTTTCTCTTTCTGACTTACTTCACTCTGTATGACAGTCTCTATATCCATCCACATCTCAACAAATGGCCCAGTTTCGTTTCTTTTTATGGCTGAGTAATATTCCATTGTATATATGTACTACATCTTTATCCATTCGTCTGTTGATGGGCATTTAGTTTGCTTCCATGGCCTGGCTATTGTAAATAGTGCTGCAATGAACATTGGGGTGCATGTGTCTTTTTGAATTATGGTTTTCTCAGAGTATATGCCCAGTAGTGGGATTGCTGGGTGGTATGGTAGTTCTATTTTTAGTTTTTTAAGGAACCTCCATACTGTTCTCCATAGTGGCTGTATCAGTTTACATTCCTACCAACAGTGCAAGAGGGTTCCCTTTTCTCCACACCCTCTCCAGCATTTGCTGTTTGTAGATTTTCTGATGATGCCCATTCTAACTGGTGTGAGGTGATACCTCATTGTAGTTTTGATTTGCATTTCTCTAATAATTAGTGATGTTGAGCAGCTTTTCATGTGCTTCTTGGCAATCTGTATGTCTTCTTTGGAGAAATGTCTATTTAGGCCTCTGCCCATTTTTTGATTAGGTTGCCAAAAAGTAAGTTTTATAATGTTCCTCACGGGCCTTCTTAATGGCAGCTAGAGGAGGGACCTCTAACTAAGCAGGAGATTATGAGATTGGGGGGTGGGTGGGAAAGGGAAGTGTGGTATAGTGGGGTGGCTAAGAGTGTAATGAGTGCACTGGGTTCAGATAGATCTGTATTTGAATCACATTTCTACCTTTTACTACCTATATATGACTTCCCATGAGTTACTTTTGGTCTTCTTCTGTGGAAACGTAATGGTGCTTACCTCACTGTATTTCAATTATTAGGCTAGACAACGCATACAAAGTGTTTTGCACAGTGATTGGAATATATGCATGCTTAATAAGTGTTAATTACTTTGTTTTGTAAAAATGATAATCCTTCAGCTCAATTCTAAAGGATGAGAGAAGTTAGTCAAGCAAAGAAGGAAATGGAGGATTTTCTAGGTAGAGGGAATAATGTGTTTAAAAACACTGTGGCATGAAACTGCCTGACATGTTTGGGATGCAGGTGGACTTAAAGTTTGGGATGGACTGCAAGACTTGGACGTGGAGAAAAAGAGATAAAAGAGGAATCTAGGATGTCCCTCAGGTTTCTGTTTTTGATGGTGCCACAGGGAATGTAGGAAGATGGACAGGTTTGGGGAGAAAATAAGTTTGAATTTGCGTTTCTTGTGGGATATCCAGGTAGAGACATTTAGCAGGTTGTTTGATTTATAATCTTGAGTTACAGAAAGAAATCTGAGTTGGAGATACAGATTAGAGAATTATAAGTTTATAGATGGTAGACAAAGCCATGGCTGTGGATGAAATCACCTACAGTTTGTACAGAAAGTGAACAAAGAAGTAGAACAGGAGTGAAACTAATAGTTAAGGGGTGGTAGAGAAAAAGAAGCCCTCGAAAGAGACTGAAGAATTGTGGTAACTGAGTTCTGAGGCTTTCCTTGCTTAACATTCTCTGGCCTTTGTTTGTGTTCCAGAGAGAACACTGGGTAAAAAATATTATACTTATCACTGGTGAAAATTTGAGCCATATAGACAAGATGGAGGCAAGTGGCACATTGAGCTAGGCACTTTACTTGTTTTATCTTCTGTTACTTAATTACTGCCATTTGAAGTAGCAGTATTGTCCTCAGGATGTTTGAATTTCGGAGGCTTTAGCTAACTTACCCAGTGTCAGTAACTGGGAGAGCAGGGCTTTTAATTGAGGGCCTTGAGCATCAGACAGACCTATTTTTTATACCATAATCCTATTAGAGATATTTGGGCTGAGCCGGAAGGATTGGATAAATTTGAACAGGTGACAGTAGAAATAGAATATAGGGAATAGGGTAAGAAGAGATCTTACCCTATGAGGAAAGCATAGATTGACATGAAGTGCAGTGACTAGATTAGCTAAATCATGAGTTATAAGTTAGAAAGATGTAGTCCTTAAAGCAAGCTGAGTCTTTGCATGGCAAAGAATTCAGGACTTTTTAATGTAAGCAGTGAGGGAGACATAGAAGGGTATATGTTATACTATTAATTTTTTTTATTACATAAAATTATACACATTCATTTTAGAAATTGTAGAAAACACAAGAAGTACAAAATAAGAAATGAATTACCCATGATCCTACTTTACCTATGATCCTACTATCTAGAGGTAACTATTCTTACCATTTTGAAATATATCCTTTGAGAGGTTCCCCCCTCCTTTATGTTTTTGTATATGTGTGTGTAGATGGAAAGGGAGGGCCTGTATATTTTACATATTTAATTTTATAAAATTAGTATTATACACTATTTGCTGTTTGGTAATCTGCTTTTTTCTCTTAAAAAGATTTATTTATTATTTATTTATTTTAGGCTGCATCAGGTCTTAGTTGCGGCACGCGGGCTTCTCTCTAGTTGTGGCATGTGGGTTTTCTCTTCTCTAGTTGTGGCATGCAGCCTCCAGGGTGTGTGGGCTGTGTAGTTTGCCGCACGTGGGCCCTAGCTGAAGCGCATGAGCTCAGTAGTTGTGGTGTGCAGGCTTAGTTGCCCCTTGGCATGTGGGATCTCAGTTCCCCGACCAGGGATCAAACCCCCGGCCCCTGCATTGTAAGGCGGATTCTTTACCACTGGACCACCAGGAAAGTCCCCATAATCTGCTTTTTAAGCCTAATAATATATCACGAATATTTTTCTATGTCACCCAAGTGCTAAAAGAATTAAATTAGCAACAATGTATAGGATGGATTTGGAGAGTCCAAAAATGGGGAGATAATTTAGAAGACTGTTGCAGTAGTTCAGACAAGAGGTAATGAAGGCCTCAACTAGGGTGATGTCAGTAAGCCTAAGAAAAATTGCTGAGGTAGAGGCAATAAATTTGGCAGTTGATGGGATAAGGGTGTGTCCAAAGATGAAACCAGGGTTTCCTACCAGGCTAGAGTCATGTCACTAGCAGAAATAGGGGAGACAAGAAGAAGAGCAGTTTAAAATGGAGTAAAAGAAAATTCAGCTTTGAATGACCCGAGTTTAAGGTATCCACAGGACATTTAGGGGGAGGTGTTTTATAATAATAGCAGGCACTGTTTATTGACAATCTGTTGTCTGCTGGATATTGTCCTAAGTCCTTGATGTAATTAATGAATCCTCTCAACATCCTATGAGGCAGATATCTCCATTTTTTTTGAAAAAACTTAGATTAAAAGAAGTAACAACAACAAAAAAGTAACTTGGGAATTCCCTGGCGGTCCAGTGGTTAGGACTCGGTGCTTTCACTGCCATGGCCCAGGTTCAGTCCCTGGTTGGGGAACTAAGATCCCGCAAGCCTCATGGCCTGACCAAAAAAATAAATAAATAAAATGAATTGGGAGGTGAGGAAGTGGAGGCAGTGCATGTAGACTAGTCCTAAAATATTTGATGAAGAGAAGGGATGAGAATCATCATTTGACGATGGTCAAATCATCATTTGATAAGGTCGGAGAAATTTTTAGAGTTGAGTATGTTTGTCAGAAAAGGGGGCACTGAACTGAAAAGAAGATATTTAGTGCAGCAATAGCCCAGAAAATGCTTTTCCAGATGCATCCAGTCATAATTCTCTACCTCTTTTATTGTTCCATTGAACCCAATAAGAGTAAATATCATGTAGATGAGAAGACCAAAGGACCTTTTGGGGATAAATGTAATGATTGTAGATTTTCCCCAAAGTTATCAAAATTATATGGTATCAATTAAACAAAAAAGAAAGAAAAGAAAACCAAAATAAATCAAGTGGAAATAGTTTGACTTTTTTTTTTTACAGTTGTGTGTGTGAACTTTTTTTTTTTAACTTGTTTATCTTATTTATTTTATTTTTGGCTGCACTGGGTCTTCGTTGCTGCAGGCGGGCTTTCTCTAGTTGCAGTGAGCGGGGGCTACTCTGTTGTGGTGCACAGGCTTCTCATTGCGGTGGCTTCTCGTTGCGGAGCATGGGCTCTAGGCACGTGGGCTTCCGTAGTTGTGGCACTCGGGCTCAGTAGTTGTGGCTCGCAGGCTCTAGAGTGCAGGCTCAGTAGTTGCGGCACACGGGCTTAGTTGCTCTGTGGCATGTGGGATCTTCCCAGAACAGGGCTTGAACCCGTGTCCCATGCATTGGCAAGTGGATTCTTTTTTTTTTTTAACATCTTTATTGGAGTATAATTGCTTTACATTGTTGTGTTAGTTTCTGCTGTATAACAAAGTGAATCAGCTATACATATACATATATTCCCATATCCCCTTTCTCTTGAGCCTCCCTCCCACCCTCCCTATATCACACCTCTCTAGGTGGTCACAAAGCACAGAGCTGATCTCCCGGTGCTATGCGGCTGCTTCCCACTAGCTATCTATTTTACATTTGGTAGTGTATATATGTCAGTGGCACTCTCTCACTTCGTCCCAGCTTACCCTTCCCCCTCCCCGTGTCCTCAAGTCCATTCTCTATGTCTGGCAGGTGGATTCTTAATCACTGGGAACAACAAAAAAAAGATGATTGTGTCCTGTGTAAAATTATTTGTACATGCCAAATATGAAAATGTAAAGAGCTCTGCATGGTTGTAAGGCTTGAAGTTACTTTAGAATAGGAAAAATAGGGAATTCCCTGGCGGTCCAGTGGTTAGGACTCCGTGCTTCCACTGCAGGGGTCACAGGTTCCATCCCTGGTCGGGGAAACTAAGATCCCGCATGCTGTGCCGCACTGCCAAAAGAAAAAAAAAGGAAAAATAGTTGGTATTTTAATTGGATTCTTTTTCTGCAGGGATGTTTATATGTTAGATGATTTAATAGGGTTGAGAGAGTCAACAGTGACCTGGCCATCCCTACTCATGCCAGACTGCTTTAGGAGAACACGAAATAAGGGAAAGGGAAGGAAAATTAGGTCAAGCCATAGGGGAGAAAACCACTAGTAAGTTGTATTTTAGGAGGAAGAATGTGGGAATAGAGCATAGCCTCTCTGTCTTCATTACCTGGCAGACCTCAGAGATGGCAGGTTAATATCAGCTTATTTTGCGTTTAACTAAAAGTTAGTTGTCAGTTAGCTGCTAAGAGATTTCATTTTCTTCAAGTGCATCAGTGGCTGAAATTTTCCATAACAACTGTGGATAACTCATACACTTAGATATATTTACTTCAGTTTGGTGTTGTAATAAACTCTATAACTGGACCAAGAGGAAATAGGGGTTGTTAATTAGCAAAAGTATTTGAAGAAAAGTTGGAATTAAAATCTTTTTGCCTATAGTGTTAAATTGGTGGTTGAAAAGTAGATTCCTACTAATTACTAAGGAAAATAAGTTCAGGCCTCAGAAATTTTAGACATTTAAGCTGCGTTCATTAGTGTGTGTTAAATACGACATACATGCAGAAGAGTGGATGTCATTTGGGTGCTAGGAGAACATCTAGAGTCTAGTTTAGTTGTGGAATTTTCTTAGAGGAAAGTATTTTGATCTGTAACATTGACAGTGGAGAAAATGCTAATTATAAATGGAATAGTTTTGATATAGGCAATGAAGGTGAAGGAAAAACAGCTTGTAGATGAGTGAGATTTCCAAGGCGTTTGCTGAAATGAGTGGATGAAGCGGATTGAGATGAAAGGATGATGGATGGGAGAAGGAAACAAGTTGCTCTAATGACAAGTTCCTAGTCAAATTTATTCCTTCATTTATTGGGCAGTAGAAAGGCTGTAGGGGTGGTACAGGACAGTCATTTGGATTATCTTAGCTGTATATGAATCTTGCGGAGAGAAAGAGCTAGAGATAAGGGACCCTAGCAAAGATGAGGTGGTTAGTCAGTGATGGCAGTGAGACTAGAGATGATGTAAATGAGAGTGAGAGATTTGGCAGTGGTTTGAATGAATGGGCTCACTGCTCTCAGTGGACCAGGAGGGTCCAAGGTACACTTTGGGTTTGGAGAGAAGGTCATAATAGTAATTAATGCACTTCACTGCTTACAAAGCCGTTTCACATTAATTCATTCACGTGATACAACAGCCCTATGAAGTAGGTATCATCCCCTTTTACAGGTTAGGAAACTAAGGCTCAGAGACATTAACCCAGTGGTTCTCAGTTCTGGCTGCACATGAGAATTTCATGGGACATCTTTTTTTAAATACTGAGGCCTGGGCCTCACTCCCAGTGATTGTGTAATTGTTCTGAGGCTCCACTATTCACATTTTAAAAATGGTCCCCTGGTGATTCTAATGTGTAGCCAGGGTTGAATGAACAGGGCTAAAAGTCTGTCAGAGTTCATAAAGCCAAAATGTGGCAGAGGCAAAACTTGAAACCTGGTCTTTTGTCTTTCCAAATACAGTCCTCAGAGCCCTATACTAGAAGTGATGCTGGTGGTGGTGTTAGTACCCTGTCTGATTTTCACACTGTTCAATTCTCTGCTCAGTTTCTGGGGAACAGGAAGCTGGTGGTAATCACTTCTTTGGGTCTTTATGTGTGTTATTACGCTTCTTTTGTACCACTACCCCCACCCCCACCCCCAGGTTCTCATCCTTCAGGCTTCAGTTAAGGCATTATCTCTCAGGAAGCCTGTATCAGTTAGGGTTTAGAGGCTACAGATGCAGGCTTTGGGCAACTTATTTATTATTTTTTTTTAAAGAGTGTTTTAGAAGGACGGTGGTAGGTCACAGAATTGAACACAGTGAAAAGGAACATTAAACAACTAGGCCACACAGAGTTCAATAACTAGGGCAGCTTTGGGGATTTTAGGAATAGGAATGGAGGACCATCTTTATAGGACAACTATAGGTGTCTTAGCTCCAGCTGCCTTCTGTACCTGTTTGTCTCTACCCCAAATTCAATTCCTATAGTATAGAATATAGGTCACTGCCCCTGTGGTCAAAGAGCAAGGGCCCTGTGATTAGTAGCCTCACAAGAACCCCAGTGAATTAGGAGGGGCACTTGCCTAATGGGAGGGCTGCTGGGCGGACCCAAACAAGAGTTACTCGTTACATGGGACTTCCCTGGTGGCGCAGTGGTTAAGAATCCGCCTGCCAATGCAAGGGACACGGGTTCGGGCCCTGGTCCGGGAAGATCCCACATGCCATGGAGCAACTAAGCCCTGCGCGCCTAGAGCCCGTGCTCCACAACAAGAGAAGCCACTTCTCTTCGTTGCGGTGCGCAATGAGAAGCCCGCGCACCGCAACGAAGAGTAGCGCCCGCTCATCGCAACTAGAGAAAGCCCGCGTGCAGCAACGAAGACCCAACACAGCCAAAAATAAATAAATAAATAAAATAAAATAAAATAAAAAAAAGTTACTCGTTACAAAGCCTTTCCTGACATCCCTCTTTACCTGCAAGTTTAAGCTCCACTGTAGGTGCTCCAGTAGCTCTCCGCCCCCATTCCTATGTAACAAATGCCTAATCCTCACCGAACTAAGCTGCAAGATGGCCTAGCAAGTATCTCACCCCTAGTAGGCACTCAGTGTGGGGTGAATGGAATTCCAGACTTAATTTAGAAACTGCAAACTGTTCTACTCCTTTTCCAAGATAGGTGTCTACTACTGCATCTTTGTAAAGCCTGCTATCCTATGCTGACCCTCTGCCATTTCCACTGTCCCCTCTCTCACCTTTATCTCTTTCTCACCTTCTTAGGTAATCGCTGGCTTCAACCGCCTTCGGCAGGAACAGCGTGGCCTGGCATCCAAAGCAGCTGAGCTGGAGATGGAGTTGAATGAGCACAGGTGAGGAAGCCGGGAGAAGCAAACAACAGGAGAGTCGGATGGGCCCCTTTTTTGCGGGGGGGATGGGCCGTTTTGTAAGAGAGGGTTGCAGCAGAGTGGGACTGAATTCTCAGATCCTGCCTTGTCCTCCTACCTCAGCCTAGTGATCGATACTCTGAAGGAGGTAGATGAGACCCGCAAGTGCTACCGCATGGTTGGAGGGGTACTGGTGGAGCGGACTGTCAAAGAGGTGCTGCCTGCCTTGGAGAACAACAAGGAGCAGGTGAGCAAGAATCCCTGCGTAGATGCTCTGGGCAACCAAGGAGTAAGGAAAGGGAGGCCAGGGCTTTAGGGAATGTGGGGGAGGAAAGTGTGGGTAGGAACTCGTGTTGAAGGCAGCATAAATAGCCTATCAGCCTATGCTCTTTAGTTATGCTACGGCTAACTCCTTAGACAAAGGAGTTGCTGACTATGCCTCTTTTCTGGCTGAATTGGGGGAGGGGAGGTGGTTAGAGTGGAGTTTCTCACAGTGTAGTCCATGGCTGCGTATATCCAAATCACCTGGAAGACTAATTTAAAATGCAGCTTCCCGGACCCTCTCCTGTACCCACTGATTCAGAACCTTTGGGGATGGGAGCCATGAAGTGGCATTTTAAAAATAAGCAGCCCAGGTGATTCTTACGTATACTACAGCTTACAAACCTTGTTTTAAAGAAAGGAATACTTTTTGTGTCTGGGCTCTACTATTAATACTTGGTTAAAGCTGAGGTTAGAGGTATCATCACTCCTTCACTTCCCCCAACCATAGTCTGTAACAGATGGGGGAAGGGAGTCCTGAAATCCTTACATAATCCCTGTCGTTTGCCCTCTAGATACAGAAGATCATTGAGACACTGACACAGCAACTTCAGGCAAAGGGAAAAGAACTAAATGAATTCCGGGAAAAGCACAATATTCGTCTCATGGGGGAAGACGAGAAGCCAGGAGCCAAGGAAAACTCAGATGGAGCTGGGGCTAAGTCCAGCTCAGCTGGAGTGTTGGTCTCCTAGAGACCGAGGCCTTTGCATTTTTTTCTACCCTGATTCCCACTTCTTCTAATTTCTCTTTATTGTTATTATTTTCTCTGCTATTGTAATTTTTTTTTGTTAATTAAATGTTTTGTTCAGAATGCTTAGCTCTAGCCTGAAGCTTTCACCCAGTATTAGGGGTAGAATTTGCACGGGGCATGGGCAAGCATATGATTTGTGGTTTGGGGTCCATCTGGTTAATGGCTCACAATATCAAACTAGGTCCCATATTTTATCCTTTACCTTGCAAATAAAGATGCACCTCCTTATTTACTTCCCTCCCCGCCAAAAGATTCAGAAACAAACGTTAACTCTCAGGTTGAAATTTAATCAGCATTTGACATGAGGCAGATAGCTCTGGTGATAACTAAAGCTTATGAGTCTGCAACAAAACAGAGGCTTGGTGCTTCCCTGGTGGTGCAGTGGTTGAGAGTCTGCCTGCCGATGCAGGGAACAAGGGTTCGTGCCCCGGTCCGGGAAGATCCCACATGCCACGGAGCGGCTAGGCCCGTGAGCCATGGCCGCTGAGCCTGCGCGTCCGGAGCCTGTGCTCCGCAACGGGAGAGGCCACAACAGTGAGAGGCCCGCGTACCGCAAAAAACAAAAACAAAACAAACAGAGGCTTGGTGGTGTATCTTGGCACTATTCTTCAGATAAAGAGGTCCAGAATGCAAACCTGTGGACTAGCTGTCCTGCCATCCTCACCAAAACCCCCAACCAGGTAGAGCTGATCATTCCAAAGGCAGGTCCGATGGCCCACGCGTTTTAGTCCATGGTCTGCACAGGGGAAGTGGAACCACAGAGAAGGAGACTTTCCTGTTGGGTAAGGGCAGAGAGTGGTTATTGAGGCAGTAGCGCTTTGGCTTCCATGGGGCTCTTAACAAGACCAAAGATTTGCTCATTATTTTTCTCCTCACTGGATTTGTGGGCCTCTTCAAAATTTAGCATTCTGTGTATTCCTTTAATTTGTCGACTAAATCTTCCTTCTCCCTACCCCATTACTCCATCCTCTTTCTTTCTGTAGTCTGCAGGTTCTCCTATCTTCCCACCTTTTCCCCTTCTCAACCATTAAGCCCCTTCTCACGGGTATCATAGATGTAGAGGTCATTGCAGATGGTGTCTCGGGCTCTAGTCAGAGTTTCTCCACCAAACAGCACAGCAAAGGGCCCAACCACAGAACACGAGTGATGCCGGAGTCCTCGAGGCCCCTGCTGGGACCCCTGCCCACTGCTCACGAGACTTGCAAGCTGTTCCGTCAGACGGGGGGCAGCAGGTGGTTCCTCCTTGCGGGGGAGAGAAGGGACTGTCTGCAGAGATTTGGGCAGCCCCATTTTAGCCCCCTTCCACCCTTAGCAAGATGTGAGCAGATAATACCTTAATCTTCCCGTGACTCCAATGCCCAGCTACTTCTGCTTCAGCTGAGTTGCAGCCCCCAAAGAGCAATAGCTGGTGACCTGGGTGGGGCCCAGGACTTCGGAGTAGGGCAGCGCAGTGACCTGAACGTGAGACTGTGTGGTAGCCTTCTTCCTTATAGCTGTGAAAGTCAGGCCTGAGTTGGGTTTTCTTTAAAATATAAGCGCTGTACTGCCTTTTCCCCAACCCCCTTGCCAAGGATAGGAAGGAGACATGGGACAGTGCCATATGTAGTTCGGTTGAGAGGGAGGGTAATGTTGATGAGAGTTCAGCTATCTTAGACATGGAAGATTCCCGGGGAAGGAGGGTTCTAGGGTGAGGATATTAGATAAATTGCCTGCGAAGCTGTTTTTCCAGAGTGTAAGTGAGGGAGCATGAAAGGTTTTGGGCAAGGGGTGTCATACCAATAGGTGCGGGCGCCAGGGTCCAGCCTTAACGTGTAGATGCTTCCATAACGACGCTGAGTGCGAGTCCCGCCCTCCCTGCCTGCCACCCGCAGCTCTCGGTCGGAGAGGCGGGTACAGGTGTGACTACTGAGGCCGGCAGGGGAGCAGCTGCCGGGGGCGGCGGTCCACGCCTCCCACACACCGCGCTCGGTGTCCAGGGCGCTTACTGTGGCCAGGCGGCGCGACCCATCCCAGCCGCCCACTACACAGACCCAGCGCCCGCCCACCGGCGCCGCGTCGTGGTGGCTGCGCCTCGGGCCGCCCCGGGCTCCCACCCGCACGGCCTGGCCCTCAGCCGGATCGAAGACCACCATATCACTGCTCGGCTCTCTCGCTCCTCCGGCTAGGAGACCCCCCACCAGATAGAACCGTCCCCGCAGTTCGGTGCATGAATGAAAGGCCCGCGCCAGCAGCGGATCCCGCGCCACCGGCCGCCAAGTCCAGCCTGAGCCCCCTGTCCCACCCACCGCCCCGGCCATGGGCCCGGGGAGGGGCGGGCTGCGGGGCCGGCGGCCCGGAGCACCCCTACCTGGGGGCGCAGGCTTCCCCGGAACCGCCTCTACACTCCTACCGGAAGCCTGTCCGGGTCCCCACCTCAAACCACCTGCTTCGCTCCGCCGTCGCCCAGCAACCACTGCAGCGGCTGCAGCACGACCGCTGCAAACTGAAGGTCGCAAAGCACCGGTTACCGTGGAGACAGGAGACCTGGGTAGCCACCATGAATTAGTGTTGTCACCATGGCGACAGGAGCTGTGCGAGGTCAGTAAAAATCTTGAAAGTCTGTTAAATTCGGAAAGTCCGAGGACAGCCAGTTCCTCAGAAGGACCCATGTTATCCAAGATGTGAATTCACTTGGGACTATGACGTTTCAGGTGCAGGCGTTGCTCTGCAAGGGTTGAGGAGGAACCATGTCCTTTTTGGCTTTGGCGTTTGGGGCGTTTTTCTGATTCGTTCTGACCTCCCCAGGGATAAGCTAGGAAGGGGAGACAAAAGTCAGAGGGGAGGCAGTGAAAGTGGATTAAGCACTGACCTGGGAGTCAGGAGACTTGAGTTCCGGTCCCAACTATACCCTGACTCTCAAAGTGATTATTTTCCTCTAGGCCTCTTCTTTCTCATTTATTAAATGTGCTGTTGGGGCTTCCCTGGTGGCGCAGTGGTTGAGAGTCCGCCTGCCGATGCAGGGGACACGGGTTCACAGGTTCCGGGAAGATCCCACATGCCACGGAGCGGCTGCGCCCGTGAGCCATGGCCGCTGAGCCTGCCCGTCCGGAGCCTGTGCTCCGCAACGGGAGAGGCCACAACAGTGAGCCCGCGTACCGCAAAAAAAAAAAAAAAAAAAGTGCTGTTGGCTTATCCCCTAGGTGTCTTCCAGACCAAAGACCGTGGTAAAGTCTTGAAGGTTTTGATCGACGGGGTGGGACAGCCCTTTCCTCTCTGGCCACTAGAGGGTAGTAGAACCCAGTCTCTCAGGGCCCATTGTAGAGTGAGTGAGTGAGTGAGTGAGTGAGTGAGTGAGTGAGTGAGTGTGTGTGTGTGTGTGTGTGTGTGTGTGTGAGAGAGAGAGAGAGAGAGAGAGAGAGAGAGAGATATTGGGTTGAGGGTGATGGAAAATACCTTAGGCATTGGAGAACTTTTCACTATAGAGTCCTAGGAAGAGTAACTCCTTATTTCCTTTTGTCTCATAAGCTCATAGAGCAGGAGGAAATTGAGGTACCGTGGCATCTGGAACTCAGAATTAAGGTCAGGGAGTTTCTCCTGATAAGATCCAGGGCAGAAGCTGCCTAGTCTTAGAAGCTGGATGGGGGTGAAGCAGGCGAGGAGTGAGAAAAACAAACTCCTGCCCCTCCCTGGTATCTTCCATTTATTCAAGCCAGGTCCTTGAGCTGCTTCTTGACTCTATCCCTTCAAGACCCAGTGAAGAATGAAGAGGCCCAGATCCAAGCTGACTAGTTTTAGCTACTGGTGAAAATGCAGACAGATTTCTACTCCCAGCATAGCTGGGGTGGGACAGAAACAGGACTTGTGTCCCCCAGGGCTGGTCTGTAAATGAGAGTGATGACTGCTTACTTTTGCCTTTGGTTTCTATTCATCAACTTGATCCCCATCAGGCCCAAGAAATGGAGGCCATAGAGAGTGGCTAGAGCTGCAGTGAGGCTGGACATGTAATTCAGGGCAGGGCTCTTCCCATTCCAGATCCTAACTCTTGGTCCTTAGAGAAAATAGCATGAGGAGGGTATGGGCAGGAAGGCACATTTAGAGAGACTGGTAGATACCAGGACCTGTTCCCCACCTATACCTTAAAGCCGAGACCCAGTAGTAGCTTTGAAAGTCTCTGCCCACCCAACTATAGCTTTCCCAGATTTTGACAAAGAGGATCCTCAGTTTTCCAGACCATGGTAAAAAAAAAAAAAAAAAAAAAAATCACTAACTTCTAACATCCTTGGCTGAAATCTGAAAGCCAGCCTTTTCCCTAAATCTTCTGACTGGCTAACCTCCCAACTGCTGGATTCAGATCTGTCATACTCCTAGGATTTCAGTGAGGAGCTGCCTGGTGGGTGGTGTCAGTTTTGCTTTAACCGTACTGGCCTGTATGCCCATTTTAGGCTCTTGCTTTTGCTTAAGTCTTTGACTGTCGTGCCAGTCTCCTGGATAGAACGGGGAACTCCCCACCCCAGGGGCCTTTCCAGTTCCTCTCTCCCAGCTTTGTTTTCCTTCTCCTCCCAGCTGCCACTCCGACTCTGAGTCCTCAGCAGTTGTCATCTCACTCGAACATGGAGGCTGAACCTCACATTGCTCCTTGGCTGTCCCCTCCCAGTTCTGCACCTCCTCCAGTTCCACCTAGTAGCTAGAGGTGTCCATCCATTGCTGCTCCAAACATAGACCTGGGGGAGGAATCCTACCTCCCCTGTTTAGTCTGAAGTAAGCCCGTATTTTGGAGGAGGCAGAAAAGAAACTGGGGGAGGAGAAGGGGAAGAAGAAGAAGGAGAAGAAAAGAGAGGAAGAAAATAAGCCAATTTGTACTTGTCTGACAAACACTTGACACCCCAGGGCAGCATCATAAGTGGTGTATAATGACCCCGTCAATGATAAAAAACTGAAAGGCACAGGGACAAACTCTGTCCAGGAGTGGGAGTGGGGCCGATCATTCTGAAAGTCTCAGAATCCTGATGTGATCCTATGAGTTTGGTTTCCTCAGTTGGCTGTTTCTGGCAAGCAAGGATCCCTGAAGCTCAGCTTCTTAGTCTTAGATGTCTGTCCCAGCCCCAAATCTACACACCCTTGTCTCAAACCTTCATAAAACTTTTAGTCTAGGGGCTTCCCTGGTGGCGCAGTGGTTGAGAGCCTGCCTGCTGATGCAGGGGACGTGGGTTTGTGCCCCGGTCTGGGAAGATCCCACATGTGGCGGAGCGGCTGGGCCCGTGAGCCATGGCCGCTGAGCCTGCGCGTCTGGAGCCTGTGCTCCGCAACAGGAGAGGCCACAGCAGTGAGAGGCCCGCGTACCGCAAAAAAAAAAAAAAAAAAAAAAAAAAAAAAATTTTAGTCTAACTTCTCCTCCCCTTAACCTCATTTTCTGACCCTGGAACCATCCCTGGTTCACAGCATTGTTCAGTACACACAAAAAGCCAACAATTGGACCCTAGGGGTCTTAGTCACACTCTCAAGACTCTCTCAATTGCCTCTGCCTACATCTCCCAGGCTGTCCCATCCTTCAGGTGGTCTCTGCGGCTCTTCCTTTATTGTCCTCTGGCCTTTCTACATTTTTCCCACAGTTCATTCTGCCTATAGCTGATTTCCTGGCCCCATGTCTTCTTGGTCCCAATTCTGGCTTTTTGCTCCCAGCTCAGCCAGAATAAGGACGTGGGCAAACAGGAGGACAGAGGAATGACCAGGAAAAGAGATTTCAAGAGGCCAGATCTTGAGACGTGATTGAGACGTGAGCTGAAAGTAGTTGGTGAGAGAAGTGGAACTGTGAGCAGCCTTGGGGTGGAGGGGAGTGGGAATCAGATGAGTTAGAGAATGATGGAGAGGTGGGGTAAGGATGGGGAAAACTTGAGTTTTTGAGGGACATGGCGATATTGAGTAGGAAAGTATCAATGGGTCATTGTTGAGTGGTGGAAATTGAGGGTGGAAGAGGGAAGTACCTGAGTGATCCCAGCAGTGGGCAAGCAGGCGTCCAGAAATTTCTCTTTAGGTATTTCTGTCTCTGTTTCAGATTTTGTCTCAGCTTCTTATCTCTTTGAATTACCCCCTTCAATAACTCGTGTGTGTGTGTGTGTATCTGTGTGTCTGTGTGTTTCTCCCTCTCTGTATCTATCTCTAGGTTTCGACCTGTCTCACGGTGCCTTGAGATCTCTCTCACCATATCTACTTTGTGTTTTTCTCTCTGGGTCTCTGCCCTTCTGTCGCCCCTGCCCTCTCTCTCCTGCTGGACAGAGCCAACCATCTGACTTTTCTGCAAGGAGCTTTGGAACCTTCTAGGAGTGGCCAGGATTCTCCCCCTTTGGCTGTATGCTAGAACAGTAGAACCAGTTTGGGGTCCCTGGGCACAGTCATAGGGTATTGATTACTGATGAGGTCCTGAGTGAGCTTCAACAAAAGGGGCCTTTTCAGGGAGTAGGATTTCCCCACTGAGGACCTTAGAGCATGGAGGCCTGGGCCCAGGGAGAGAAGCAGGCTGGCACGGGGAGATGAGACTCCGGTCTTTGTTCCTCTACCTTTCCTTATAGCCAATGCTTCCTGATCTCGCTAGTTTTCATGAGCAAGGGACTAGTTAGTTATCACTAGTTAGTTATCTCACTAGTTATCATTAGCAAGGGACTCTTGCCCTGTGTCTTGATCCCTAGCCCTTCTTCTTGTATGCTACTTCTAGAATTGATGGAAAAATTGAGGTTCAGGAAGGCTTCAGGGTGAGGCTGGAGGGCAGTTACCAGGGGTTCCTGCAAGGAAAGCATGAAGTCCATCTGGGGATGTATGGGGAAGATGCTCAGAAGGGACTCAGGGGCACGCTCTACTCGGCTTCCATCCCTGCTTCTCCCGCAGCCTGGGACCTACCTCCTCCATCCTCGGCTCAAAGGCTCCCAACTTTGCTATCTCTAGGACTGAAAACAGATGCAGGACAGGGTCCGAGTCTCTTAGTGCAGTGAGACCAAGGCCAAGAACTAGTCCTGCAGCACTGGGGCTTTGGGGGTGTCTCGGAACCTGAAGACCCAGCCCCTGCTTTCCAGGATGAGGCAGAGAAAGCCCAGGGCACTGAGACTAGGGCTCCTCTACAGCTGCACCACATCCTGGCCTCTGACCAGGGCAACTACACCTGCCTGCTGAGTGCTGAGCACTGATAATGGAAACAGGCGGAGCTGCAGGTTTGAGGTAACTTTGGGTTCTGGTGTGGAGAGAAAGGAGGGAATTAGAGTTGACGTGATGGAAAGGTGAATACTCCTGGGCCATACAGAAGGAGGACTCTGCTAACAAATTTCAAAAGAAAATCTACTCTCTAATTACGAGAATCCCCAGGTCCTATTGGTTCCTCTGATTCCCAACTGCTGCTCGTGTCCTCTCAGCTCCTACCCCTCTCCTCTAACGTCTTCCCTCAGAGTCCTTTCAACACTGGCCCTCTCCCCTTGGGGTCTTCTGCGCTCTTCCCCCTAAGATCCCACCTCTTCCAGGCTTCCACAGCCCTTGGGTCTCATGGTGTCTTTCTCCATCCGCGGCCCCATATTCTGCTCCGCAGCTGTCTTGCCTCCCCCAGGGCCTGTTCCAAGGGTGATGTTTGATCGCAGGGCCTCAGGAGGCTTTCCCCTAGGGAAGCCAAGTTGGGTGGTGGCAGGAGCCCAAGCTGATGGCCAGGAAGTGGCAGTCTTTGGTTTAGAGAGGAACCACACCCTCAGCATCTTAGCTGGATACCTGGAGATGAGTGTGAGAAACTACAGAGGCCAGGTGTTACCTGAAAATGCCCTGGTGGTGCAGGCTCTGCAGGCTGGGCTGGCCCTTGGGGGCTGCCTACATGCATGTTCCTCAACAGGTGAGCTCCTGGGAGGAGCCTGGCTCTTTCTGTGGTCAGGGGTGGGGACAGGGATGGGGAGAATGCAGAGGAGCGCAGCTTGGGGTCCTCACTAGAATCCATTCTCTCATCAAATTCTTAGGACCCCACTTAAGCTTTGCTCTTACCTCCTCCTAACCACTGCATCTTCTGCTGCTTCTGTCAGCACTTGGAAGACTCTGATTTCCACGAGGGCTCCTACCCTTGTCCTGGGCCAGCCAGGACCTATTTCTAGAGCCTTCTAAAAGTGCTAGCCTACCCAGAGACCACAGGGTCAAAGAATAAGGCATCTCTCTCTTTACCCATGCCCTGGTCCCTGATTCTACGACCATGTGTTTACAGAAGTTCGGAGAGTCCATGGGGTGAGAGCAAGGAGGAGGGGGCTCTGCACACAGTGGCCTACTGAGATACAGGGCCCAAATGTGCCGTATGTTCAGCTACTTCCTCACTCTAGCTTCAGGACTCTTTAGGAACAAGCAAATCCAGCCTCCTGAACTGTAAGTGATGTTGTTAGGCAACCAGGAAGTGTGGTTGTCACTAAGGGATGGGGCTGGGTACTGGGGATCAGTGGGCCTGCAGGATAGGCAGATAGGAACAGCACAGCACATGGCAATGTTTAGATGGAATCTCTTGGAAAGCAGGAGGCCACCATCCTAATACTGGGCACAGTGAAGCTCCAGCTGCGGGGGGAGCAAAGGCGATTTGCAGTGGAGGAAAAGCTGCAGGAGTACCTGTTTTCTGTGTGGGGATCGCTTCCCAGTCCTCTGTGGGTGAGGAGAGTCCTAGGGAGGAGCAGGAAGAAGGACCTTGAAGCTTCTACCTGCAATAGCCTTGGTCCTGGGGGATGGAATCAAGTCCCCTATCAGTAATCTTCCACTACAACGTCAGTCAACCTCCCAACACTTCTCTGTACAAAGAAGCCAAGGCAATGAGCAGATCAAGACTAGCTTAATATCACACAGAGAAACAAAGCTGTATAGAAATGGATTACAGACATTTGGTCCACATCCATGCTTGCAACGAGTTCCACTCTGATTTATTAACCACTCTTATCTCTCCCAAAGCCCGAGGGTCTCCCTGCCAGCCTCTGACTCTTTGACCTGGGATCCCACTGCAGACAAATAGGATATTACTCACTAAGAAACCCTCTCATCTGCTCCTTCCCCCAACCCATCCTCCTGATACCCCGCCCCCAGCCCTTCCCACCTTGACCCACTCCCTCCTTCCCCTACTCACTCACTCTGACCCTCACTCTCACTCTTCTTCTCCCCCACACCACCCCACCCATCCTTGTCCCTCCCTGACTCACCTCCAAGTCCCATTGACACAAACAAAAATTTCAGCACAACCCACTCCAACCGGTTTGGCTGAGGTGTGCAGCCTGCCATGGGGACAGACACAGGTTACAAGCGGATCATCAGATACACGCAGGTGATGAACATCTGCGGTTACGCACATAGAGACAGCCCCGGGTATGGACACGGCATATATACAAACAGAGACGTATAGGCAACACATGATGGAGGGACATAGCACGTTATAGTTGTTTATGTGTCTGCCTGTCCTAACTGCGGACTCCTTGAAGGCAGGGACCATGTATTAGGTGTCTCTGTCCTCTCCCTGGAGCCTGGCACGAAGAGGTGCTTACCTAATGTCTGTCGAATGAACTCAGGTATGCAGGCCTTGCGTGCAGTGGTGCCGCTCAGACAATTTACATGCTAAGGATTCTGTCTTGACTTGAATTGTTCCCATTCTTAGGGCCCAGAATGCAGGTAGGAGGAGGGTAGGTAGTGAGGCATGAGGGGAATGGGGGTTCACTGAGGAAGAAAGAACAGAACCTAAGAGACCAGGCACTGGTCTGGAAAGTCTTCCCCAGCCAGTATTTCCTTCTAGCCCCAACCCTGGCATTTGCCTTCTGCAAGCTTCATCCCAGAAGAGTGAAGGCAAGGCCGAAGGATGAGGGCGTATTCCCCAAGAGCATGGCCCTTGTGAGATGTGCGGGACTGAGGGCATGGGGGCAGGGGGACTTGGAGACCGATATCTGTTAGATAAGGGGGAGGAAGATCCCTACCTCGAGCAGAGGGCTGGAATCACTGCCTGGCCCAAGCGCTCCCTTTCAGGCCCAGTGATACACGTAGCCCTCCCTCCAAGGCCACCTCTGGGGTCTAATAGGACCTGAACATACCCATGAAAAGATATTTGGCTCAGCCTGGACTTAACACCTCTGGAATGTCCAGCCTCCATGCTCCACATGGCTGGAGTTGGGGGTGGGTGACTGAGGGTCCCAGCCAGAGGCTCACTGACTTCCTGACTGGCAGTACTGGGATGTATTGTGAGCTAAAAGGCTGAAGGAGATAGAGGGACAGGATACCCACCTTTTGATCTAACTGCTTTCCTACCACCGTGCCTCAGTTTCTCCTGTGGTTTCCTGGACCAGGAGGGGTGAACCTGTGGGAAGGAAGGGAGTTCCTCTGAAATCACGCGATGGGATCCAAGGTTTGATGATTATAATTATAACACGGGACGCTCCTCCCTCCCATTCCCCCCTGCTCTACCCCACCCCTGCCACCGTGCATCTCAAAGCAGCATAGGGGTGGGGCTGCTTCCCTGGCACAGGTGCGATGTGAGTCCCGAAGAGGGGAAGGGGTTCACCAAAGTGGAGGCGGAGAGAAACAGGAGCTTTGGCATTCGGCCTGGCCCCGACCTGTGGGAAACAGCCCTCCAAGAAGAGGTCGCTACCATGGACCCTGCTGAGATTTGGGATCTAGAGAGAGAGAGTTGGGGTCACGCTCCAGAGGCACGTTAAAGTCTGGGTCTCTAACCAGATTCAGGAGAGTCAGGATCTCCACTCCTCTACCTGACCGCCTTTTCCGTTCATAACACCATGCCTTCAACAAAAATGTATTCAGTCTCCATTAAGTGCTGTGGACTGTCCTAGCATGGATGACTGAGACAAGATTATAAAACAAGCCTGACTTTCCAGGAGTTCACAGACTACAGCGCTCGTCCTGTCCCTCCATTTAACACATTTACTGAATCCTTGGCACACAGCAGGCTTCAATTGTTGCTTCTTGAAGTGAAGCTTACAATTTAGTTAAGGAGAGAAGATGTGCACAAATTATGAGTACACAGACTATAATAAAGGGACTAGCAGAGGCTGAGGAAGAACAGAAGGGAGAAAGATTAATTTTAGGTGGGAGGAGCTGAGAAGGCTTCATGGAAGATGTGGCACTTGAGGTCAGTTTTGAAAGATGAGTAAGATTTTGACAGGTAGAGGCGGGGGTGCGTGTGTGTGTGGAAAATATTCTACCTGAAATGACCTCCCACCTTGCTGGTCCCGGCCCCTCCTTCCTGCCCCTCTCCAGACAAAAGGATCCCACTGCAAGATTTTAACCCGTATGTATCTTCTCTTCTCTCCTGTCTACCTGTATATATATATTTTTAGCTCCAGTATGTCAGCAATCTTGCCCCTCCCCAGCCCTCAATTTTCAGGGAGTTCAGAGTCTGCCCCCTCCTCTGGCTATCCCAGCTAGGCCAATAAGTTTTTGTGTAACTTGGTGGTTACATTATATGCATCCAACACGGAAACGTGTGGTCTTACAGGTCTGAGGACACCTATAGGGACATAAGGATAGAGTATTTGGAATCAAGATTGTCCTTGCGGGCTTCCCTGGTGGCACAGTGGTTGGGAGTCCGCCTGCCGATGCAGGGGACACGGGTTCGTGCCCCGGTCCGGGAAGATCCCACATGCCGCGGAGCGGCTGGGCCCGTGAGCCATGGCCGCTGAGCCTGCGCGTCCGGAGCCTGTGCTCCGCAACGGGAGAGGCCACAGCAGTGAGAGGCCCGCGTACCGCAAAAAAAAAAAAAAAAGATTGTCCTTGCAAAGTCCGGACATGTGGCTTGTCCAATGACCATGGGATAAATGGATAAAATGACCATGGAGATGGTGGAAAGGAACCCCTTTCCACTCAGGTAGTGCTGACTCACTTTGGGGACTTCTGGCCAGTAATGAGAAGGTGTTGATGCTGATAGAGGGTCCTGCTAGGGAGGCCAGGAATCTGTGGGGTTAATTCCTCGGTCAATTCCTTGGCTTATCCTCTGTGGGGTAGGGGTGAAGCGGAGGGGGTCGCTTAAGTTCCATCTGAGGGGTCTTTGAACTAACTCCCTGCCTCAGGGATAGGGATGTAGGGATACCACCTAAGTTGTGTGTCCTCCAGCAAGCCCCTTCCTCACTCTGGGCCTCTGTTTTCTCATCTGATGGATGAGGTATTTGGGCCAGTACTGTCCTCAGTTCTGGCTTTCTCTGATTCTGGCTCCCAAGCTGAACCCCTCTGGGAGACTGGGGAACTCGGCAAGGCCGGGGGGAAGGCAGCAAGGCTGGCTGGGGTGTGGGATGCTTGGGTTCCTTTCCACCCACAAGGGCCTTGCCCCTGTTCCTCCTGGCCTGGCGCCTCCCTCTTTGAGCCACACCAGGCCTTCTCCTACCCAGCCCCTATCCCCCCCCGCCCCCCCCCCCCAAGCCTTTCCTCTCCGGTCACAGCCCCTTCCACACACTGCCAGGTAAAGCCTGGAGCTGACGATGGGATCCCACCTCCCAGGTCCTTCCCTCCTTCCCTCCCTCTCTGGCACCCATTAGCCAGCGCAGGCTGTGGGGGTGGCGGCTGCTGTGTCTCCGCGCCAGGCCCAGCCCCCAAAGACGCACCTGTTCTGACCTGCTGAGCAGGTTCCCAAGTTTCTGCTGTCGTTGTTGGCCACGGCGTGGGAAGCAGCTCTGGGGGAGCTCGGAGATCCCGATCACGGCTACTTGCGGGTAGCTACGGTTGGGTGGGTGGAACGGGACCGGGTCCCCGAGTGGAGATCCTAGTGGGACAGGCAAGTGCGGCAGTGCCTGAGGACTCCGTGACTTCCTGTCTTCTGGGTCGGTGCCCGATCCAGCTCTAGAGCCGGCTCCCAGGGAGAACTCAGTGGAACTTCAGAAACACCAGGCAGCTCTGCCTTTTGACCGATGCCTCTGTCCCTGGGAGCCGAGATGTGCGGGCCTGAGGCATGGCTGCCACTACTGCTCCTGGCATCGTTTACAGGTAGGACTTGCTTCAGGATCCTTGCTTCTGAGCCCAAGCCAACACACACACACACACACACACACACACACACACACACACACACACACATACACGCACGCACACACATACATGCACGCACACATACACATTCCCTTTCCTTTTACTCTGAACTGAGGAATCAATCTCTCTCTCCCACCTCCAGCGGATAGTAGTGCCCCCAGAAGAGCCACTGTAGCTCTCCTGCTTCATGTCCCCTTCCAGCCCCAGGCCAGGTCATTGGGTCTGGGGTCCCTGACCACCTCAGCCAAAGGGCTGGAGCTGTCTCTTGGGGAAGAGACACGGTGACCCGTTGCAGGTGGCCAGGGAGGTAGAACTGGTGGGGACCCTTTCACCCCAGGTTTTCCTGGAGGTTCCCTCGCCTACACCCTGGGCTTCAGAATTGCTGACTGGGGCTGCAGCTGGTTTCCCCAGTCATCAAGGTGAGGGAAGCCTGAGGCCCAGAGAGCAGACAGGGTCTTTCTATCTCCTTCTCCTCTGTTCACGATATCCTAGAATACTGTTGGGTGACTACAGGGGAGCTGGAAGCTCTTCTCTCTCTGGCCCCCTCTGTCCCTGAGCACACTATGAGGTACCAGGGTGGGAATCAGGCGGTTACTCAGAAGAGTGGGGGTCTAGGGAAGGGTAGCTTCTAGAGTGCCCTACCCTAGGGCATTCTTTTGTTTATCCCCGTCCCCCCATTTTCTCAACTAGATGCCTTGTATCGCTCTCGTGTAATGTATATACAGAAGATATAAATTATAGGAATTTATAATCTTCAGAGTGGGGGAGAGTAAATGTGTGTGTGTGCGTGCGTGAACATAATGAGTCCACGGTAGGTGGGATTCTGTAGGCTGTTCCCAGGATAATGGGCAACTGAGAAATCTTTCTCCTTGGAAAGACAAGGCCTTATCTATATGGGACAGTTTGATTCCCAGTCCCAGGATCAGTAGTGACGGAGCCTCAGTTGTCCAGCAGGGCCTAGCAGTGATGTCCCCCAACCTCCATCCCCAGCTAAGGCTGTGCGGAGGAGAGTGAGGTCTAGACGTGTGGATGGGTAGGGGCTGCTTCTGCTCTGATCTTATAATGGAAAGGCTGTTGGCCCAGCCTCCAATCGCAGGTTACTGAAACTCCAAGCCCTGCCATCCCCCCTACCCCCTACATCTTAATTCCCATCTTCCAGACAACCTTCTCACTCGCTTAGGCCAAGAGGGCGGGGCCTGTTTGCTGGGGCCAGGGAACTCGGCAGTCATTTTCCTGTAGGATCTACCCACGCCTAAAGAATGGAGCCATGATGTCTCAGGACTCAGAAGTTACCAAAGAGATCATCGATTCAACTCCCTCATTTTACAGATGGGAAAACTGAAAGAAACAGATAGGCAAGTGAGCTAACAATATTACTCAGTGTTAGAAACGTAACCAGGGTTAGCGTCTTGGTCTCCCAGTTCCTAGTTCATTAAAGCATAGTGCCTGAGTGCACACTAGGGATAGCCAGGGTGCTGGATGCTGGAGATGCAGCAGTGAACAAGACAAAGTCCCCAGAGAAGCCAGGGAAGGGTAGAGGACACCCCTTCTAGTTAGGGCGTCACCCCAACCTTGCCCAGTGCCTGGACAGGTGCTGTGGCTACCCGGCTCCAGGGAAGCTGGTGCCCAGTGAGCCATGATCTACTGCTATAACCTGCACGGAGCCGGAGGGTGCTCTGAAGGCTGGAACTCAGACTCCAGGTTCCTAGCCCGAGGATCAGATGCGCCCACCTAACTGCCACCCCTATTCTGGCTCCTCTGTAGGCATCTCCTCAATGGCCCCCAGGAAACTAGAGTGTTTCTTGTCTCTGAAAAAGCCTTGGACTGGGAAGTCAGGAGTCTTGGGTTCTGGTCCCTTTCCTGCAATTAATTTGCTACACGACCTTGGGCAACTAAGAAACTAGACTTCAGCAGACCAGGAGGTAGAACCAGATGATCCCTATAGGCCTTCCAGCTCTGAAAGCCTGTGGCTGCGTAAATATGCAGCCCCGAACTGAAGGTGGGTGCTGGGTGCTGGAAGAGGCGGTGAGTCTGGCTGTGGTGACAGAAGGGGGAAATGTCCTGACCCCATTTCGCAGTGGGGACCAAGGGTAGCTTTACCCTGGATATTGCCTTCTGCCCCTGCACTGCTGCAAATTAGTGCCCCCACCAAGTCCTGGGCCATTAGAGCTCTGAGCCCCAGGGCCCTGCCCCACCCCTGACAGGGAAAGGAGCCCAGGCTAGGGAGGCACCTCGACACCACAGCTCTTTGTCTCTCCTTAATGGGATGAGTTTCCAGGTGAGGTCCCCTCCCTTCTCCCTCCCCATCTCCTGCCCTGGGCCTGAGGGACCTAAATCTACAGATATCCCCCCAATAGGATCCTAGTTCCTAGATCTATTTTGGGGCCCAACTGAGCCCTGCACGGGGTTCTCTGAATTCTGAGGTCTCTCCTCTGAGGGTTAGGACCAGCTTTCTGTCTGAAGTTAGTTTCCTAGAAAGGGAAGGGCCCCATCCCTGCTTTTCTACTCCTGTTTATGGAGGGGGGCAGGCCCTTTCCTGTAGGATCTACCCAAAGCCGGGGAAGCCAGAAAGGCAGGCTAGCTTCCCTGCCCAAGGTGGGGAGAACTAGGGGGAATCCCAGGGAAGCCCTGTGGCCCCATTGACCTTGGTCCCACCCCAGTGTTTCAGGGAGCTGGGCTAAGGGGATCCCAGCCACAGAGATGGCAGTGAGGGGCTCATAGTAGAGTCCACAGTCCCAGCCTCTAGACCCCAGCCTCGGGATCCTGGGGTCCTCCAGGCAAAGTGAAGGGGGGTCAGCCACCGTGGGGAGCCAGCCTAGTGAGGAGAGAACGCCTGGGCTTCCCGGCCTTCCAAACTTGCCCTGGTGCTAACCAAAGTCTGGACAGAGAGAAGGGATGGGGGTGGGGTGGGGAGCTGAGTCAGGAGTGAAGGGAGGAGAGAAGCCTAGGGGTTGGATCTGGGAACAGAATCTAAAATGCGAAGGTCAAGTTCAGAACTGGAGGCAAGCCACCAAGCCCCCTGGAGCAGGGCTGTGCAGGAGGGGGTCGGGGTCACTCTTTCACTGAGGCAGGGAGCCTCTGGCCTCAGAAGTTTACCCACAGTTCTCAGGCCACCCTCCTCCCCTCTAGCCTTTAAAACTGGCTGGCATGTCCTGAGAGCTGGGTTGAGGTTGTGATTTGGGGCGGGGCAGAGCTGGCCACACTTGCAGAGATGTGGGAGGGGGGTGGTTGGCTGGCAGGACTGGGGAGGGGGTTAGGATCTCAGGAGTTTGGGAGAAGCGGAATTCTGGGTCTCCCACCCACGGTGTGGCTGTTTTGGTGACTCAGCCGGGCTCAGACTCTGGCTCCCTGGGGGTTTAGGGGACTTACCTGTGCTGGAAGCTGTGTCTGGGCCAGAGCCGGGGCTGCCTCAAGGCCTGTCCTCCCCCATTGTTCTCACCTCCCTTTGTGATTGGTGTGGCCCCCCTCCCCATCCACTAATCTGTGGTGGGCGCTTTGCCCGGGTTGGGAAGCTCTCACTAAGCTGGGGGGCTTAGGACAATGTGGGGTAAATGAGGGAGGTGGATGAATGCAGAGGGAGAATCTTGCTGGTTTTCAAATTAGCATGCCAAGGCCAAGGCTATGGGGGGAAGGATGGAAGAAAAAAAGTGCTGGGTTGTGTATATCACCTGTCCTGAATGGGGGGCTTCAGGGCTCCCCTCCCACGTCCTTTCTTATCCCAAACTCACCCACACATTCCACCTGTCTCTGGTGGAGGCTGCTTCTGTGGGGTGAGGGGAGGCAAGAGTTAACAAAGGAGAGTGAGACCCTAGATAGCTTGGACCCCTCCCCCTAGCCCCAGGCAGGGTCTCCCCCCACCACTTCCCACCAAACCTACACCAGACAACCCTCACCCCAGGCCTGGAGCTAGAGCTGGTTTTTCTGGTGGTGGCAGCAGCAGAGGCCTGACGGAGATTCCCAGGGAGAGGCCTCCTTGGGGGGCCAGAGGTGCTGGAGGGCCTGGGGGCGTGGCTGGGGGGTGAGAAGGGTGGGGGTCCTTCTAGTAGGAACCTGAGGAGCAAGGGTAGAGAGAGCTTTTGTTTTGTTCTGTTGGGGCGTCCTTGATGGTTATTTCCCATCACCCTGGAGGGACAGTGACCTCATCTCTGGGTCCCCCCACCTGAGATGCATCTGCCCTCAGGTCTGGGGTGGGGTGGGGAGGGCTGCCTGGGCGACACTCCAAACGGGTGCAGAGGCGAAGGCGCCGAGCGACACACCACTGACCTAAGGCAGCTGAGACAGACAGCCATGCAGAAGCCAAGAGAAACCGACATGAAAATATTTACTGTGTGCGCACATTCACACACACACGCATTTCATAGCCCCCTCTGGATGCAGACAAGCACACACGCTTTCCTGAAATGTGCGAAACGCCCCCAAGTTCATGCAAAGAGACAGCCTCTCCTGCACGTTAACCAGCACTGAGACTCCCCAGACCCTCACCCAAAGATGTACGTTCAGACGCAAAAGGCTCACACTTATTCCCTTCTTCCTACTCACAGGCCCATCTCTAGGACCCCACTGTGTACCCCTAGATGTACGAGCAGGGGATGCTGAAGGAGACAGTCTCCTCAGAAAGAAAAGCCTCCTTCCCCAGAGATGCTGTCATCTGCAGCTGCCAGCCTGTTGCCCCTCTGGAGATCAGAGGCCGGGCCTCACACAGATAGGAAAGTTGGGACCCAGGCACAGGGTGGGGAACAGGCAGCCAGCCCAAGCCAGGAATGGAGGGCCCGTCTGGGAGCAGGCAGGGTACACAGAGGGCAGGGCCCCAAAGAGGCCCGTGGGGGCTTGGCCCGGGGTGGGGGAGGCTGAGGGCAGGGATCCCGTCTGGCCAGTTGGGCCTGTTCTCTCCCTTGCGCAAGGTGGTGGCTGGTGGTGACTGAGGCTAGGCCTGCTGTGCAGCAGTGGCTGAATCACCCAGGCATCCTGGTACTCCCAGAAGCAGGGGAGGGGAGGGGAGGGGAGGGGAGTGGGGGGGAGGGTCAGAGGGAGGAGTGCCCAGCCAGCAGAGTCCACCAGGCTCAGGAAACAGTTTGCAGCAGAAGGGTCCGTGGGCCTGGCCTGGCTACTACATGCCCGCAGGGTGACCTCACCAGGCAGGCGGTGTGTCTCCTTTGCTCTGGTGACATCATCATGCGGATGCTGGGTGGGCACTGGGTGGGGGAGAGAAGTGGGAGGCAGTCCTGGCCTACCTTACCCTGGGAGTATGAGCTTCTGGGTCCACAAGCCCAGGACAGGGATTCTAAAGCCCAAGTTTTCCTTTCCTTCTCTTGCAGCGCGCGCGTGTGTGTGTGTGTGTGTGTGCGCGCGTGTGTGTAAGTGAAGGAAGGCGTTGCTCAAGCTGATATGCTCCCACTAAACAGTGGATTTAGGACAATGGGGAGCTCACCCAGAAGGGACTTTCTGGTTTTACTGGGTTCCTCAACCTGCAAAGCTTGGGCTTATCACTTGGGTTCATGGGGATCTTGGACCCACAGGTAGGGATGTGGAAGATTGGACTCAGATATGTGCTGGGGACTTGATGCATGTTGTACCCTAAGAGGGTATTTTTGGGAATTCCCTGGCAGTTCAGTGGTTAGGACTCTGAGCTTCCACTGCAGGGGGCATGAGTTCGATCCCTGGTTGGGGAACTAAGATCCTGCATGCCGCTGTGTGGCAAAAAAAAAAAAAAAAAAAAAAGGTATTTTTTTGGGGGGGAAATGTGAGTGATTCATGTTGGGGAGGGGCCAGCTGGTTAGCAAGTGTAGGGATGGGGATGGAAAATATGCCATCTGACATTGTCCTAGAAATAGTCTTTGAAAGGGTTTGAGTGTCCCAGTGGAGCAGGCCTTGGACTCCCTGTGACCTGCATGGACACCAGTGTTCAAAGCAGAGGAAGTACTGGGAAGCCCCTATCTCAAGCCCACCTCCAGCCCTTCCTTGGCAGCCCTGCTCCCTCTGGCGCCAGGAGGAGGTGTCTGGGAGAGGTGCAGATGGTTAGCTGGACTCCCAGGCTGGGCTGGGTGGGACCAACATCAGCTTAGGCAGGTCAGGGCCCTGGTATCTGGCCCTGCAGGTCTGTCCTGTCCTGTTTGGGACCTCCCAGCTTCCAAGAGTATCCTCCCTTCCTCCTCCCTTGCAAGCAGGGCCATGGGACCCCCTTCCTCTGTCCCACGCTCTGCCTCACTGGAACCCTCTGGTCCACTCTAGCGGGGCTTCACTTTCTCCCTCCATGCCTGACGCCCTGCATCCCCTTCCTTCTCCCTAGGTCCAGTCTGGAGGTGTTTCCTTTGGCAGAGAATCCAGGTAGCCAGCCTATCCTGTCTCTAATATTGTCTCTAAGGCAAGCCTAAGGTTGCCATGCCAACCCCCTCCCTGCCCAGCCCAACCAAAGACTGCACATTCCTCCTCATTCTCCCCTTTCCTTCTTCCGCCTGTCTCTCGCATTCATTCATTCACACACCCATTCACTCAGTCAGTCAGTCAATAAACATTAACTGAGCACGAATTATGTGCCGGGAATGCAGACCACTGAGCACTAAATCAGAAACCGTGTTTCCATATGTGATGTGAGACCGAGTTTATACTCTTGAGGTTCTCAATCTGGTGGAAGAGGCAGACAAGAAAATAGCAAATACAATCTGTGGTATAAAGTACTACGATGGGTCAAAGCAGGGTGCTAGAGGAGAACAGAGGAAGGGCACCTCACTCTGCCTGAGGTGGGGGTGGGGGGAGGGAGGACTCCAGGAGCAAGTGATGTCTAAGCAGAGTCTTCAAGGATGAGTAGGAGTTACCCAGACAGTGATGACTAGGAGCTGCCAGACATAGGGAGGAGGGCGTTCCAGCAGGAGCTCCAGGTGGAAGCAAGGTGAGGGCCAGCAGGGTGTGTGAAGTGCTGGCCAGAGGCAGGAGCTTTGAACTTTTGGGAATTGCTGCATACGCATTCCAATGCAAGGAGCTCTTGCCATCCCAGAGAGCCTTCACTCTGTCTGCAGCCTCAGCCCCCAGCCCTGTGTTTCACACGCTTTATTCCACAACTCCAAATTTCTTTCTTCCCAGCCATGAGATTCCCCGGCCATGCCTCCCTCATAAGTTACTTATCCTAGAAACCCAGGAGTTGTCTTTGAGACTCTTCTCTCTTTCTGATCAGTGACCAAATCCTGCCAAACTTCCCCTGGAACTGTCCCGTCCTCTCAGCAGCACGGTGCAGGATGGCAGCTGGAGGGTCCTAGAGGGTCTCCTGTCCCCAGTCTCCCTACTTTCTAGTCTGAGGGCACACGCCCATTGGCTTCATGCTTTAGGGACTCCCTATGTCCTCTTGGCCAAATCTGAATTCCTTTGCCTGGTATGGAAGGTCCTGGGTGATTTTTCTCTGACCAGATGTCCCACTTCCTGCTCTGCCTTAGTTCTGTCCTCTCCTCTCTGCTTCCTGAACCAGCCAGCCTCTCCACCTCCTTGGGGTTCGCCCACCTTGGTCCCTTACCTGGGACCCCTTTCCAGGTCTCATCCCCTCCTGATTCTACCCAACTCATGCATGAGCCCCTCCCATGTGACTCGGGACCACTGTGACTGTCCCATCCCACGACTAACCTGCAACACACCACTAAGCACTAAATCAGAAACCATCACAAGTGTTTCCATAGCTGTCTCCATACGTATCTCCTCTTCCAGAATAAAGCTCAGGTTCTGTGAGTGCAGGAAATGCATCCTTCTTTGCAGATAATGCTACATGATAGATACCCCTGACTGCTTCATACTGCTCCTTGTCATGCACAAAACACTTGCCTTTTGTCACTGGTCCCTATCTCTGGTCCTCCGATTCTGGCTCACGGTTCTGACCCTGTCATGTGTGTCTGTGCTGACCTCGTATCTCTGGGCCTCTGACCTGGGGCCTTTCTGTCTTCGGTGACTTTCTCATTCCTGTCTCTGAGCCTTGGTTCGTGCCCTTCCTCCCACATAGAATACCTTCTTCTCTCTGGGAATCCAGGTCTCTCATCTTAAAGCCATGAAAAGACTGTTCCGAAGGGCCTGCTGGTTTGGACCCTTCCTACACTACATGCCCCATCCCAGACACCAACTGTTCTCCACCCTTGCCTTGGTTCCTGGCCACACTTTCTGAAAGCATTCACTTTTCCCCCCCCTTGGTAGGTTGGGCCTTCTGTGAAAGTTTGTCCATGGCTTCCCATCTTTGTGTGCACAAAATCCATTTCCCGGAGCTCCCTGAGGGCAGAGGCTGGGTCTCTTCTCTTGTTATAGTCCCCACCTTACAATTGCTCAGGACACAATCCTGGGCTGAGAGAGGGTATGACTCTTCCACATACCACCTGTGTGGCCTTAGGCAAGTCACTTCCTGTCTCTGGGTCTCAGTTTTCTCATCTGTTAAACGGCGATAATAACACCTGCCTCTTGGGAATGTTTTGTGAATCTAATGAGGTAATGGACTGAATGTGCTTTGCAAGCATAAAGTGCTCCAGGAGTTCCGGGCTGCCTTTGCGGACATTATCATTGTGGTTAAGTGTTCCCCCGGCTCTGGCGGCGCCCCTAATCCTGGCTGCTTCTGTCTGCCCCCCTGCAGGTCGGTGCCCGGCGGGCGAGCTGGAGACCTCGGACTTGGTGACCGTGGTGCTGGGCCAGGACGCAAAACTGCCCTGCTTCTACCGAGGGGACCCGGGCGAGCAGGTGGAGCAAGTGGCATGGGCTCGTGTGCATGAGGGCGAGGGCGGCCAGGAGCTGGCACTTCTGAACTCTAAATACGGGCTATACGTGAGCTCAGCCTACGAGGGCCGCGTGGAACAGCCGCCTCCCCCAAGGAACCCCCTGGACGGTGCGGTGCTTCTGCGCAACGCGGTGCAGGCGGACGAGGGCGAGTACGAGTGTCGCGTCAGTACCTTCCCTGCCGGCAGCTTCCAGGCGCAGCTTCGGCTCCGCGTGCTGGGTAAGTGGGGCCCGTTAGGCATGGGGGCGGGGGTGCTGTGTGTGCAGAAGCACCAGGTCCTCAGGCCCCGGGTCTTGGAGGGCAGAAGCTGGAGGCGGGGGGATGCAGAGATGGAGCGGGCAGAAGCGGAACAGGAAGAAGAGGTGGGGCCCTGTAGGGATGAGGGAGCTTCATTTAGCCACCCCCCCTCACCCCAATCCAGAAATTCTCTCCAAGTGACCCCAAAAGCTTGATACTGCTTGGTCAGGCTTGGGGAAGAATCCACGTATTAGGCTGTTCTTCCTTCTGCTGATCTGAAATCTCCCTCTCGGTTGCTTTCACCCACCCCAGCAAGATGACACAGGCTTATTCTCCCTTCTGCACGACAGCCTTTCCACCAGCTGAGGACCTCTGTCATGCCCCACCCAAGTCTCTTCTTCTTCAAGCTAAACTTACAGGTTTCTGCAACAGTTCTACTAAAGACACTCATTCAGAGCCTCCCTCATCACCTTGGGCTCCATGGTTTTAGAATGTGGTGCCTAGATGTGGACATGCAGACCCAGCTATGACCAGTGTGGCTGTGCATGACCAGTGGGGCTGAGACCTTTCCTGATCTGGACCTTCAGTGAATGTGGTTGGAGACCACAATCACCTTTTTAAACCACCACTTTGCACGGATGCCCTAGACTTATGGTCAAGTTAAGTCTTTTCCATTCTGTGCTTGGACTGTTAATGTTATGAAGATAAAAATAAATAAAGGCCTTTATAGTTTCCCTTTATCTACACGGAAGTTAGTAATACCAGCCTTGGTAGAAAAATCTGGGTGTGGATCTTGGCTTCACCACCTAATAGCTACTGATCTGGAATAAATCATTTAACCTCCCTGGGCTTCAGTTTCTTCAGCTGTAAAATACAGATAGTAACACCTACTTCGTGTCTGTTGACAGGATTAAAAGAGACAACGTTTGTAAAGTGTTTAGCACAATTCTGGGCACATAGTAAGTGCTTAATAAATGATGGCTATTATTATTATTATATAGATGTTATCTGGTTAGTTTTTTAATTACTTCATTATTTTTATTTGAAAAATGACCCGTACTCATTGTAAAAAATTCAAGCATTGGAGAAAGGTACAAAGTCCACTGAAATGCTACCACTCACCTGGCATCTTTGTTGATGAAATAAAAGAAGAAAAAGGGGCCTGAAACTTGCACCTGTTCAAGACTGAACCGGGATGGGGCGGGGCCTCCTGACAGGGGTTGTGAAGGTTGTGATTTCTGCCTCCCCCCCATCTGCAGTGCCTCCCCTGCCCTCGCTGAATCCTGGTCCAGCACTAGAAGAGGGCCAGGGCCTGACACTGGCAGCTTCCTGCACAGCAGAGGGTAGCCCGGCCCCCAGCGTGACCTGGGACACAGAGGTCAAGGGCACAACATCCAGCCGCTCTTTCGCGCACTCTCGCTCAGCTGCTGTCACTTCAGAATTCCATCTGGTGCCCAGCCGCAGCATGAATGGACAGCCACTTACCTGCGTGGTGTCGCACCCTGGCCTGCTCCAGGACCAAAGGATCACCCACATCCTCCAAGTGGCCTGTGAGTACCTGGATCTTGGGTAGGGCGCCCCCATGGGCTCCAAGAGGATTGATGAGATAGTGAGAGACCCTAAGCCACACCAGTCTGGCCAGCCTGGGTCCTGGAGGCCACCTTGTATGGCTGCGAGAGCACCAGTCCAAGGTAGGAGACCTGGAGCCCATCCCAGGTGACCTTGGCAAATCACTCTGACCTTGTGTCCTTCTGTTTACAAAGGAGCTGGCCCTGCTTCAGGGGTTGTTGGGAGAATCAGATATAAACATGGAATTAAAAGCATTTTGGAAAATAGTTTAGGATTTGAAGACAGCTAGACTTGGGATGAGCCCTAGTTCTGCTGTTTACCAGCTGTTATTCAATCTTATTAAGGTTCATTTTCTTCATCAGCAGAAGGAGTATTATTATGTCAACTTTACAGGGTTCTGAACGAATGCAGTGCCTCTCGCATAGCGCTTAGTGCATAGAAGGTGCTCGGTCGACAGTCGATATTGTTTTCCTGGCATTAGACTTTGAGCCTCTCTGGAGGATAGCACTGTTTTCTACTCATACTAACCCAGCATTTGGCACTAAGTAGGTCCTCAACAAATGTCTGTGAAAGAAGTGAATGAACCGGAATTCCCTGGTGATCCAGTGGTTAGGACTCCATGCTTTTGCTGCCAAAGGCCCGGGTTCGATCCTTGGTTGGGGAATTAAGATCGCACAAGCTGCACCACACACCCAAGAAAAAAAAAAGAAATGAATGAACTAGTAGGATGGTTAAGCCTCTGATGAATCAGGGAGTGTTTGCTGAGCACCTGTTCTGTGACTAGCGCTATGCTACGGACCACGGGGGATTCAGAAAAGGTGTGCCACATTGCTGTGCAGAGGGACTTATAGGCTCATTGCACAGGTAAACCCATGTGGACTCTCTGAACTTCGAGAGGGGAGGGAGCTGTCAGTAAGGCGGGGCTGGGCTAGCTTTGGCCGCAGATGAGTAAGATGGAGAAGGGCAGGGGGAGGCTATTCCAGGCGAAGTGGGGCCTGGGGCGGGGGCCCTTTGAGGAAGAGCATGATCAAAGGTATCATTTCCATTCTTTCTCCTCCAACTTTTCATTCCAGTCCTTGCTGAGGCCTCTGTGAGGGGCCTTGAAGACCAAAAGCTGTGGCAGGTTGGCAGAGAAGGAGCTATGCTCAAGTGCCTGAGTGAAGGGCAGCCTCCTCCCTCGTACAACTGGACACGGTAGGGGCCTAGCTTGGGACCAGGGTCTTTCCCTCAGGACCAGCACATACTCACCGTGGGCTGGGACAATATATTCTGAACCCCAGATAAATTAGGGCACGTGTTCAAACCAATACAAGAATATGCATGGTCACCAAACATTGTTATTGCCTTGCACCTAGGAGTGTAGGATACATGGTAATTGGCAGGAAATTAGCTGATAAGTCCTTGGCTTTTTTTCCCTTAACTTTAAAATTGTGAAATATAATACAGCATTTCGATGTTAATACTTTATATATTTATGTAAGTGCCTAAAGTGAATAAGACAAAAGATACAGCTGACTGTGACTGTTGTGAAACTAACACTCTTAGAGTCACTACCAGGTTGCTAGCACCTCAGAAGCACCCACCCATCTCTGCCAGTTCTTTGACTTTTTTTCAGGGTCTGAGATGTCCAGACAATCAGGGAGGGGTCAGGGACACATGTGTGTGAGCCCATGACAGGCTCACATGTGAGCAGATGAGCCATGCATGTGGCCTTGTGCCTGGGGCTGTGTTCATGTATCCTGCCATGAAACATCGTGGGTGCTGGAGCATGCAGTCACATTGTCCAAGTACATCTGAGCCCCGATAGGAAGGAACAGTCCTGTTGTGTGGACTTTATATACCGTGTGGACCTGGTACCTAGTGCGGGATGACGTGATGCCTATGGAGCTTGTGGGACGGCACGCGTGTGGATCTTCCCCAAGTGTGTGTGTGGGTGCCTGGGTCAGGCTGGGCGGCAGGGAGAAGGGACCTCTGCCTAGACCTGCCTAGGGGAAGGAGGGGCACCGTGGGAACAGCCGGTGGCTCTGGGTGACGTCATGGGGGAGGGAGGTGGAGAGCTGCCCGGGCACGTTGGGTCGTGGCAGTCTCAGCCCTCCCCAGCCAGCACCCATCAGCTTCCCTGTCCTCCAGGCTGGACGGGCCTCTGCCCAGTGGGGTACAAGCAGAAGGAGATACCCTGACCTTCCCCCCGCTGACCACTGAGCACAGTGGCACCTACGTCTGCCATGTCAGCAATGAGCTCTCCTCAAGGGATTCGCAGGTGGATGTGGATGTTCTTGGTAAGCACTGGGGCAGAGGCTGGGACCTGGTCCAAGGGCCTGGTCGGGGGACAGGGAGCAAGACAGAGAGAATGAATTGGGAGAGTATTGATTTGGAGGGGGCTGGACTGCATGTATTTTGCAGAGGGCCAGGCTGAGGGGGTGGTCCTGGGACGTGTTTTGTGAGGACAGTGTGTGGGGGGCTGTGGAGTCCGGGGGCCGGTCAGGGATCTGGGCATCGGCCTCAGACAGTGGCCTGTCTCCAGCAGACCCCCAGGATACCACGGGGAAGCAGGTGGATCTGGTGTCGGCCTCCGTGGTGGTGGTGGGTGTGATCGCCGCACTCTTGTTCTGCCTTCTGGTGGTGGTGGTGGTGCTCATGTCCCGATACCATCGGCGCAAGGCCCAGCAGATGACCCAGAAATAGTGAGTACTGGCCACTCATGGGCGGGTAGAGGTAAGCAGGGAACAAAGGGGAGGCAAGCAGGAGGTGGGCCAGGACCGAGGAGCGAGAGGAGACTGGGCGGCCTGACATCTGAGGAGCTTGTGGACCAGAGGTAGGCAGAGCCAGTCTTCTGGGAGGTGAGAAGGGCCTTGGGGCCTGGGTCGCAGCTGGCTGAGTGAGGGTCAGATCCACATGCACGTGTATCACAGGGGCACACACACGCTCTGCAGCCGCACCGCCACCTACAGCCACTCACTCGCACTTGCAGGGACAACCCAGCGCCCACACCCTCCAGCCCCGGCTCACATAGGCTTGGCCAGGCTAGGTTCACCTTGGGAGGCTACCACTACCCTCAGCTCCTGACCAGGGGGTGTCTTCCCAGTGAGGAGGAGCTGACCCTGACCAGGGAGAACTCCATCCGGAGGCTGCATTCCCATCACTCGGACCCCAGGAACCAGGTGTGTGCCAAGGTTGGATGCATTCTTGGGGCCGGGGCCCCTCTGCGGGCCAGAAGCGCAGCCCGCCCCCAGGTCTGGCCGCCGCTGACTCAGCCCCGGCAGGTCTGGAGCTGCTCTGGGTTTGCTGGGCTCCTTCAGAGGGCCCCCTTCAGCAACCCCCTTCGAGGTTGCTGTGGGAAGCCACCCTCAGCACTGGTTTCAGGGCGGGATGAGGGTGGGATGAGGGTAGGGGTGGGGGAAGTGAGGATGTTTGCATCGAGGAGAGAATGGACAGGTCAGGCTGGGGGGAAGGTGATTGGGGGGAGGCTGGGGGAGGACAGAGGTGAAGAGGCTGAGCGCTGTTCTGACTCCTCCCCCATGTGCGGGCCTTGCAGCCGGAGGAGAGTGTAGGGCTGACAGCCGAGGGCCACCCTGATGGTCTCAAGGACAACAGTAGCTGCTCTGTGATGGTGAGGCCCCCGGCCCCACCGGCGTCCCTCCCACTCTCCTCAGGCCCCTCTCCGGGTCCCAGATGTGGTGCGTCAGCTGCCCCTTCACCGGTCCCTGATACCTCAGACTCATGCTGCCCCATCCCATCCCCTCCCCGCCCCGCTATGCCTTTGCTCTCTAGTCTCCCCTTCCCCAGGCCTAACATTCATTCCTGGCCCCCCATCTCTGAGCCGTTGAGCAACCATAACCCCTGCTTGTGCCTTACCTCTGACCCCAGCGTGCCCCAGCCGACCCCCTCACGTCTGGCTGCCCCGCCTTGGTTCCTGACTTGCCCTCCGCCCTTGGTCTCCAGAGCGAAGAGGCAGAGGGCCGCAGTTACTCCACGCTGACCACAGTGCGGGAGATTGAAACACAGACTGAACTGTTGTCTCCAGGCTCTGGGCGGACAGAGGAGGAGGAAGATCAGGATGAAGGCATCAAACAGGCCATGAACCATTTTGTTCAGGAGAACGGGACCCTGCGGGCCAAGCCCACGGGCAATGGCATCTACATCAATGGGCGGGGGCACCTGGTCTGACCCAGGCTTGCCTCCGTCCCCTAAGCCTGGCTCCCTCTGCTGACATGGAAGATTTCAGCTCATCCCCGGGGAGCCTCCCTACACACCTCATTTCCTGAGGAAGATGCTCCCCACCCCACTGACTGCTCGACCTTTTCCTCCGGTCCTTCTGTTGGATGACGGAAGGGCTCTGCTTGTTGAGTCCCTCCCACAGTGTGTGCAGGTCACTGTGTGTGCATTAGTGCTTGTCTGAGTGTGCACTGTGTGTGCGCGGAGGGGTGACCGTGCCCACGGTGTGCGTTGTGTTGTCACGTCAGAGTCCAAGTGAACCGTGGTGTGTGTGCCACAGGGTTCAGTGGCTGCATGGGGAACTCCACAGGGGATCGGTGCATGTGTCGTGTGGCTGTGTGACCTTTGCCTGTAAAACGCAGGTGTTTTCCTCAGACCCCAGAGCAGTATTAATGATGCAGAGGTTGGAGGCGGGAGGTGGAGACTGTGGGCCAGGTCCAGGTGTGCGGGCATAGCTGGAGCTGGAATCTGGCCTCCTGAGTGCGGGAGCCGGGCTCCCACCACTTGGGAGCTGTCAGGGCAAGTGTAAAGCAGCGGGCCTAGGGGTGGGCCAGAGGCTCAAACTGTTACAGAAGAAACCCTCTGCCCTCTGGTGGCCTCTGGGCCTGCTGCATGTACGTATTTGTTGTACGTAAACCTGCACAGTGGAGCTTCTTTGAGGACTACTGCCCCAAATGCATTCATAAGACAAAAGACTTTTTATAAACTTTTGATTCACCTGGACATTTATTACTGCAAGGACTGCTTAAAGTGACATCAGCCTACACAAGAATTCAGCAAAGCTAGACCTTGCTCAGGTCCTACCCCAGGGGGTTAGTTCCTGTGGTTCTGAAAGGTGCTCCGTCTAAGGCATCTTAATCTAGGCAGGCTCTTGGGAGGGAGCCGAAGAGCTGATAGAGTTTGAAGGAGGGGTGTGTGCCCCTCCGTTACTGGCTATGGGAGGGTAGGTAGGGTCCTTGGCCCTAGGGGCTCCTGAGCTCTTCCCCTAGCCTCATGTTTTCTTAGTTGTATCCACAGTTGTTTGTGATCCCTTGGTGGGGGGCTGCTAGGACTTGGTGACAAGGGCTTCTGGTTTGGTTGTGGTGTAGGGGAGAGAGAAGAGTGATTATAGACCAAGGGAGGTGAAGGAGCTGCTGGGAGCAAGAATGTCTCCTTTTCCCCAGGAGTCTCAGGGTTACTAACTTGGGTCACTAACTTCCAGCCGTTTCTCTGGTTGGGATTAGATAAGGTCCATTTTTGCCTGCCCCACCCAAATACATTCAACCAGAATATCTAGATTTAGTGCCCAAACCCTGCTCAGCCCGAACTCTGCTGGATTTCTGGACCAAAGGAGAGACTCTCATCCCCTGCTCTCCAGCCAGCCCAGGACTTTGGAGGCGGAACCTGAAGATATGGAACTCTAGTATGTATATTTTGTGTAAATATGTTCATATTTGTACATAAAAAAGATATTCTGTTTTTAAATAAACAGATAAAACCTGTTCTTTCCGGTTCCTGTCTTGCTCCCTGGACTGTGTAAGTCCTGAACCTCAGTGCTCTCTGTCTCTGCACCATCTTCCTTGTGGTCCCAAGTAGGGGAGGAGTTAGTTTGCCTGGAACTAGGGGGGACGGGGGAAAAGAAGCGGCCTCCACAAGACCTTCAGCCGTCTCTGAGAGTCGAGGTCGGACAGTGGAACTATAAGCCCTTCCAGGATAGGCAGTGCCTTAGCTGTCAGTATTTTATATCCTGTATTGTATTGGAGTCTCACTACGACAGGCCTGGAAAGTAGACAACAGTGTAAACTTTTTACAGTCAAAGAACCCAAAATTCAAATGAGTTCCACAGAATGTTAGAGTTGGAAAGATTTAAAGATCATCTAGTCCACTCTCTTCATTTTTTTATATGTGTTGAAACTGAGGCCCAGTAAAGTAATGTGACTTGACTGAGACTACAGGCCGGTCAGGGCCAAAGCCTGGCCGTCCTCCCTCCTGGGTATGCCTTGCACAGCCCTGTGTTGCTCTGCTCCTAGGCAAGTCTCGGGTCTCTACCTCAGACCCCAGAATTCTGGTCTCCGAGGGTGTCAGTCACCTGCTCACACCCCAGGCGCTACCACCCACCCCAGGGCTCTGACATCACCTCCTGTTGACCAATGAGTGGAGGCCCAGCAATGGGTGAGGATGTGAATGTCAGCTACCTCCCCCACCCCAGCTCTGTGGTTGCAAAGATGCTCTAACAGGAAGCGGGTTTAAGGAGCTGCACAGCTTCCTGCCCCCCAGGGCTGAGCAGGGCGAGAAGGGTGAGTGCCAGGCCCGGCCACGAGACACAACTTCTTGCCGGGGTCCTGGCAGCTTCCTCTTCCACAGCCACTTCCGTGTGGCCGGGGCCCCAGAGGCAGGAGCTGCTGCCCGTTGCCCAGGCCACCCTCCACCCCCAGTTCTGAGCCCTGCCCCTCTGGGGCCAGGCCAAGCCCAGAGGCTGGCTTGGGATCCCATGGGGGACTAGTAGGGCAAAGGTCTTAGGGGACAGAGGTGGCTGGGCCAGAGCCCTGGGGCTCCGGCCATGAAGTCTCGGCAGAAAGGGAAGAAGAAGGGCAGCTCGAAGGAGCGGGTGTTTGGGTGCGACCTGCAGGAGCACCTTCAGCACTCAGGCCAGGAGGGTAAGGAGGCCAGCCCGGAGCTGCTGTTGGGCGGAGGGGGAGGCGTGCAGCTTCTCCAGCCTGATCTAGGCTGAGGGTACAGAAGCAGCTTCCAGGAGCTCATGGAGAACGGGCAGTGGCTTGGGGTCACCCCCAGGCAGGGCAGGAAATGTGGCTCAGTGACTGCCTGGGGGTGAAGAGACTGGTGATGAGAATGGGGGCACCGAGGGAGCACTGAGAGGAGAGGAGGGAGAGACTGGAGACCCAGGAGAGGTAGAAGAAGCCGAGGTGAGGAGATGACAGCTGGGGGACAGGAGAGGAAGGCTGAAGGGACAGGGTCAGGAGATGAGTGGCTGAAGGGGCATGGATGGTCCTTAGGTCTCAATGAAAAAAGACAGGAGAAGGGCCCCTGGAGGGCCTGCGGATGGCACATGGGGAGGATGGGTGTTTCCTGGTTGGAGGAGACGAGGTTATGGGGCTCTGATCCCTCTGCAGCCTTGCTGGGCCACAGGTGAAGATGCAGGGTGGGGACGGTCCCCTCCCCCTGTCTCTCTGATTCTCCGGTTTTCCCTGTGCAAAGGAGAAACAGGTTCAAAGTGGAAGGTGAGGGGAGAAGCTGCTAAAATGGGAACACCAGAACAGTAAGAGAGATGGCCTGAGGCCTGGTGTGAAGATGGGGGTAGAGGGTACAAAGGAGGATGGGGGTGAGGACTGTCTGTGGAAAAAATCCTCCCTGAGTTACCTTGGAGGACGCTTGGAAACGAGCAGGACCAGGGACAACATTGGCTCCCCAACTGCGCTTGGTGTGCAGTAGACACTCAGAAACATTTCTTGATTTGATTTGGAATTGAACGCAGGTATCCTGATGGCCCAGCCCAGCTTGTTTTTTGGTACTTCGACCTCCTCCCAAAGAAGGGCATGATTTCTCCCCCCCTCCACCCCAATCTGTCATTTCCTCTTTGTTCTCTGCTCTGGGCTGCTGCTCCGTGTGCCTGCAGTGGAGGGAGGGTGATGGTGGTTCCCAGCTCATTTCCTGCTCTTAGCCCCGCCCCTGTGTCCCCAGACACCTCCTTCCCCTTTTCTCCTCCTCCAGAGGCCCCCATCCCACTGGCCTCAGTTAAGGGAAAGCCCAGGCCCCAAGGAAGGGTGTTAAACAGCCGAAGTGGCTTCTCTGTGCCTTTCTTTCTTTTCTAACAGGGCACAGCCCAGCTGCCAGTGTGGGGTTGACTCCTTTACGAGGGATGCCTCTTGAGAATGATGGCTCTTGGGTGAGGGCCACATGATTTAATTGGGGCTGATGTTCTTCCAGTTCTCTGCAAACCCTCAGTTCAGCATCCTCATCCTGGCGCTGTCCTTCCCTGTGGACCCCCTGCCAACCTCCTGTTGAAACACTGAACTCACAGCCAGCCCAGATCCCACTCCTGTATCCCTTCCTGGCCTCTGTCAGCATTCCCGGAAGGTGAGGGGCATGTTCTCTGGAAGGGATAGGCATCTGGTTGCTGGGTCCTGATCCTAGTGAATCCCAGAGAGAGAGAGAGAGAAGCCCCTCCTGCCCTTCACAAGAACCTCACCTGAGTCCAAGGGGGGAGGGGTATCTTGGGCACCAGAGCAGCAGTGGCAGCCTTCTCCCCTTCTCCCAGCTCCTTCCAGCATAGACAGGTAGAAAGTGGAAGGACAGAGAGAGGTCAGTGATGGCTTCTCTCTTTAAGCCAAGATCCAGCAAAAATGAAAGCCCAGGCCAGGACAGCTGTGTTTGTGGTTAACTCATCCTCCCTGATTATCCTGGTTTCCCCCATCCTTGCAGCTTCGCTCCATCTCAGCACCCTCTCTCAGCTCTTTGCCCTAGGTGGGTCTCTTCCTTCCCGAGCCCTTATATCAATTGAGTTCTTCCTTTTTCCTAGTATTTCTCTCTTTGAGATCTCGTTCAGGTTTCTGATTCTCCCATTTCCTAAGCTTCAGGCCCTCCTCCCTGACCCACCCTTTGACTCTACCACCCCAACTATGTCTCTAACTTTTATCTCTGACCCCATTTCTCTTATCTCTGTCTCCTTGACTCCTCCATCCCTCTGATCCTCTTATCTCTTCCCCCATCTCCTTGACCCATTTCCTCTATGGCTCTGACTCCTTAGGCTCTCGAATGCCTTCTTTAAAGGTATGCTTTCGGGCTCCCCTGGTGGCACAGTGGTTGAGATTCCACCTGCCGATGCAGGGGACACGGGTTCGTGCCCTGGTCCGGGAAGATCCCACATGCTGCGGAGCGGCTAGGCCCGTGGGCCTGTGCGTCCGGAGCCTGGCAATGGGAGAGGCCACAATAGTGAGAGGCCTGTGTACCGCAAAAAAAAAAAAAAAAAAAGGTATGCCTTCTTCAAAGGCCTCCCGTGGAGACTCAAAATCAACAGAGAAGGATGGGATGGAGAAGACCTGGACTGATTGCAGTTACTGTGAAAACAACCTGGGGTTTAGGTGACAGCCGACTATTTATGAGTCAACAGAGTGATGGCCGGAAGAGTTGGGGTAGCATTATTCACCCAAGAGTAGAGAAACAGCTTGAACCACGAGGGTCTGCCTCATCTCTGCATTCAGTGCTGGGAACCTGAGGTCAGGGGACCCTGGCAAATGGGCAGAGGTCCTGAAGGGATGGATGGTGAACTGTAGAGCCTGGACTAAGGTGAGGCAAGAGAGGTGACTAGGGTGCAAAATGTAAGGAAACTCCCACTCTCAGGGCCAGGCAAGTGAAGCCCTAGGTGATTCTTTCTTAAGGAGGCATTCACTCTCAAGATCGTGCATGTGCACAGTTGACACTTGCACAACACTAAGAGTGAGTGCTTAAATTTTGCAGCCTTGATGCTGTCCTTGTCTCACCCAAATCCTGGCTCTGGGGTGCAGGAGGGTAAAGGGTGTGGACTCCGGGTCACATAAAGAGGGTTTAAAATAGTGTTTGATGGATTTATTGATTTTCTTCAGTCTGTATTTCTAACTTACTTAATTCCACAAAGAGCTTGAGATGGATGACTTCCAAAACCCAAAACTTTACAAAAAGAATAAATGACTGAAGGAATTGAGTTGAAGGGAAAACAGGAGGGGTAAAATCAGTACCTAGAAATGCATTTCAGGTGGTTCTATATGGTTCCAAGATATGGGCTCTGAGCTTCCTGGTAGTTAAAGAGGTAAACGTAATCAGGTATGAAATTCATAAAGCCCATAAGAAAAGAATAGGTGGCTTAGGAGAAGCACAGCTTTTTCTGACACTAACACATGACAGGAATTTCTCTGGTGAGTCTCAGTTAATTGGACTCAATGTTTTGTCTTAGGCAATATTCTCTATTAAAGCTCCAATTCATTGACTAATTCATTGAGTAATTTAATAAACATCTGTTGAGCGCCTGTTCTGTTTCAACACTGTGCTAGACGCTGGGGAGGATGTTACTACTTGTCAGAAGGTATAGATACAAAATACACCAGTCATAACAAAGTACAATAAGTGCTATGGACAGATATAAACAAAGGACCTTGGTAAGTGTAATACGGATGTAAGCAAAGCGTTCAGAATTGGAAGTGATATCTGAAGTGTGCTTTGAGGAATGCACGGGGGCTCACCAGGCAGACACAGAGAGGAGGGCATTTCCAGGCAAGGGAAAACATGAGTGATAGTACCAAGGCTTGTTCGGGGGTAGGAACGTGCTGGATCATAGGATTTATTGGGGGAGCTGGCTGGAGCTAAGGCTGGAATGGCAGCTGGACCTGGTTTGTGAAAAGTCTCATACAGTATACCAGGTTGAGGAGTTTCTATTTTATTCTGTGTTTGTAAGCTAAGCATTGAAGATCGGGGTGGAGCAGAGTGTGTATGTAGCAAAGGATTTAAAGCATGGAGGTGCTTAAAAAAAAAAAAGTAAAGCATGGAAGTGCTTTAGAGAAGTAACTATGTGGCCTTGTGGAGATGAATTCAACACATGGTTTCTGAGGATTTCCCATGACTGAGACACCATGACAGATAAGGTGAGGAAAGGCAGGATGGGTCACACTTAGATCTTGTCCTTGAGGAGCTTACGGTCTAGTAACTGGGAAGGGCTCCGAAGAAGGGAGAGAGAATACAGCTTTTTGCACTCTTGGGTTTGAATCCTGGCTCTAGCTGGATGATACTGCACACTCATTACTCCTATGATCCTCAGTTTTCATGTCTAATGCATAGTGCTTGGCATATCGGTGCTTCTCTCCTGAATTGACCTGTCTGAAGGTCTGTTGCAACTTCACGTACCTTCCTATGGCAGATCTAAGATCCATGCATTCACTAACCAGAGGAGGTGCTTCACAATAATGCCCATCAGCTCTGTTCCATTTTGGTTGCAAGAGCTAATGTTCCTTTATCTTATGTAGGGTGTTATGTAAACGCACTTTCAAGACCAGTCCTTCACCCTGAGTCCTCTTCCAATCACATTGCTGTCCCTTAAAAATTTCCGTAATAGCAACTAGTAATTACAGAGAGAGAGAATTTCAGGTCAACAAAGGCAGAACTTTCTAACAGGAATGGGCAGTCTGGAGAGGCAGTGAGCTCCCCCTTACTGGGGGAGTTTATGCCGAGACTCTAGGCCCAATGGGCAGAGAGATTGTAACGGGTTGGCAGGCTGGAGCTGATGTCCTGCAAGAATCTTTCTGACAAGTTTTTTTTTTTTTTTTTTTTTTTGTTGCGGTACGCGGGCCTCTCACTGTTGTGGCCTCTCCCGTTGCGGAGCACAGGCTCCAGACGCGCAGGCTCAGCGGCCATGGCTCACGGGCCTAGCCACTCCGTGGCGTGTGGGATCTTCCCGGACCGGGGCACGAACCTGTGTCCCCTGCATCGGCAGGCAGACTCTCAAACACTGCGCCACCAGGGAAGCCCCCTGACAAGTTTTTATTCCACGAGCTTTGCCTTCAGTCTCCCCAAGCCCCCTTCCCTGATGCATCCATTTCTCAGACCCCCTGTAGTCTCTGACCTCCCAGACCTTCTGATTTCTCTTTCTCTGCCCCATCTGTGTTCCCAGTGCCCCAGGTGCTAAGGAGCTGTGCAGAGTTTGTGGAGGAGTATGGAGTGGTGGATGGGATCTACCGCCTCTCAGGGGTCTCTTCCAACATCCAGAAGCTCCGGTGAGTCAGGCAGTGAGGGGAGAGCTCTGTGGCCAGGAGGCCAGGAATCACAGGGGTGAGGGGATGTGGGGAGAAGATAGATGATAGATACTGTCCAAGGGAGGAGCTCTAGTCTCCTCGGGAAAGGTTGACACCATGCCCCGCACTCCCCACAGGCTAGCCTGCACACACGCATGTGTGTGCGCACACGAATGTACACACACACACATGCACACACACACACACACCCCTCCCCTCCCACATGCACCCACCCAGCTTTAGAAACAAATTTAGATACAATTCACATGCCATAAAATTCACCATTTAAAAATGTGTAATTCAAAAAAAATGTATAATTCAGTGGTTTTTAGTACATTTACAAGGTTGTGCAACCAGCGCTGTCTAATTCCAGAGCATTTCATCAACCCCAAAAGAAACCCTACACCCATTAGCATCATTCCACACTGCCCTTCTCCCCCAGCCTCTGGCAACCGCTAGTCCACTTTCTGTCTCTATGGAGTTGCCTATTCTGGACATGTCACATAAGTGGAATCATATAATTGTACATTTCTGTGTCTGGCTTTTTTTACTTAGCATGTTTTCAGGGTTCACGCATACTGTTGCATGTACCAGTACTTCACTTCTTTTTAGGGCTGAATAGTATTCCATTGTGTGGTGTTATCACATTTGTTTACCCATTCATCCGTTGACGGCTACTTGCGTTGTTTCCACCTTTCGGCTGTTGTGATTAATGCTGCTATAAACATTTGTGTACAAGTATTTGTGTGGACATATGGTTTCAGTTCTCTTGAGTATATACCTAAGAGTGGAACTTCTGAGTCGTACGGTAACTCTATGTCCAAACTGTTTTCTATAGGAGTTGCATCATTTTACATTCCTACCAGCAATGTGTGAGGGTTCCAATTTCTCCACATCCCAGCCAACGCTTGTTACTGTGTGTCTTTTTGATTATAACCACCCTAATGTGTATGAGGTGATATTTCATCTATATTTGCATTTCCCTGATACCTAATTATGTCGAACACCTTCTGTGTGCTTATTAGCCATTTGTGTATCTTTGGAGAAATGTCTGTTCAAATCTTTGCTCATTTAATAATTAGGTTATTTGTGTCTTTTGAGTTGTAAGAGTCCTTTATGTATTCTGGATATCAGATCCTTATTAAATCTATGATTTGCAAATATGTTCTCCCATTCTGTGCGTTGTCTTCATTTCCTTGATAGCATCTTTTGGTACACAACAGTTTGTAATTTTGATGTCAAATTTATCTATTTTTTTCTTTGGTTGTGTGTGCTTTTGGTGTCATATCCAAGGAACTGTTGCCTAATGCAAGGTCCTGAAGATTTACACTTATGTTTCCTTCTGAAAGTTACACTCCTCCATCCTTACACATACCCAGAAACACACATTTAGGCTCGTCCCCCCACTTCTACCGACTCCTACATACCCCTACATTGCTACTCACACCGACTCTACATCCTGATATGTACCCCTGTTCATGCATAGACCCATTTACCTATCCACTTACCCATCTCAACATCCACTCTGCACGTTGACAGATACAACGCCTTATACTTGCTGCCTCACGTATATACACGCCCCAACCTCTTCCTTCCAAGATTCATACGTGTTGACCCTCGACCCTGCCTGGAGCTCATCTCTACAGCTCTGCCTAGGTGAGGGTCCCTCAAATCATAGATTTAATGTAGGTGAGGGTCCCTACATTTCCTCAGACTGTCACCACTCCTGACCACTCTGCACCTCCCCAGGCAGGAGTTTGAGGCTGAGCGGAAGCCAGACCTGCGGCGAGATGTTTACCTTCAGGACATTCACTGCGTCTCCTCCCTGTGCAAGGCCTATTTCAGAGAGCTGCCAGACCCCCTGCTCACTTACCGGCTCTATGACAAGTTTGCTGTGAGTTGAGTGACAGCGGGGTGGGGGGAGAAGAGAAGGCTGAGGGTGACCTCTAGGGATCCTGCGTAACAGAGACCACATGAAAATGAAAAGCCCCGTCCCTTACAAATCTCCTAGCTCTGCTACCTCTGCTCTCCCCTGTCCCTCTGCTCTTCATTGTCTCTCCTTTCCCTGCAAACTGCACACCGTGCAGGGTGAGACTGGGGGAGAGTAGAGGTCAGAGAGAGAGCAGAAGCTGGAAAGCCCTTGGAAATCACCTAGACCGGAGCTTCCCTACGTTTAAGAGAATGAGAACCCTTTTAGGAAGTCAATTGTTTTTCAAGCGTGCCCTTCCATGAACTGTGATCGTGTGCTGAACATCTTTTGAATAAGAAAATACATGACAAAAGTGCTCTCTTGTATTGAGTAACACTTCTAAGTTAAGTTGCATTTTATTGAGCATGACATCATTTAGAGATCCTGAATACCAGGGCATGACATTCAGCCCATACAGGCCAGAAGGGGTGGGCATGGGCCTTCCTGGACACCTTGAAATCAACTCCGTGGCCCCTGGGGCGCCCACAGGGTGGAACCTGATGTGTTCCAGAACCAGAGCACTACTGATGAGGACGCTAAGGCAGAGAGTGGCTGTGAGTTGCTCAAGGTCACAAAGCTAGTAAGTGGCATAGCCAAGATTCATCTGCAGGTCCTGGGGCACCCAGATTCTACGTCAGTGTGCTTTGAAGATTCAACCTGGGGGATGGAGTGGGGTACAGCACAGGCTGTTTCTGAGAGTTTGGCTCAGAACTCTGGGGAGGAAGCAGGGGCAGCGCTGGGTCAGTGACTCCTGCTCCTTGATTTCAACCAGGAGGCTGTGGCAGTGCAACTGGAACCTGAGCGCTTGGTCAAGATCCTAGAGGTGCTTCGAGAACTCCCTGTCCCAAACTACAGGTGTGTGGGCCTCCTCCCCACCCAGAGTCCCGACTCACCCCGCTCAGCCCAGGCTCTTTGTCCACCTGGGGCCTTGACTGCTCACTTCTCCTCTTGCACCACCCCTCAATCCTGCCTCTGCCTGAGCGCTCCCTTTGTGAGCTCTACCCCACAACGCCCCTTTCTGCAGGACCCTGGAGTTCCTCATGCGGCACCTGGTGCACATGGCCTCATTGAGTGCCCAGACCAACATGCACGCCCGCAACCTGGCCATCGTGTGGGCCCCCAACCTGCTGAGGTGGGTGCATGTGTGGGGATCCTGGCAGAGCCTAGCCCCTGGGAAGCTGCTCGAGGAGGGGGTGTGGCTGTGTGGGTGCACTGGAGAGGGGTCTCACCCAGTGAGAACAGGAAGTTTCAGGATCACATTGAGTGCGATGGAGCTCACCCACGTGAGCCCCTTCTCTGAGCTTGAGTAAAGTCCCTAAGGACAGGGCCTTTGTGTTTTCTTTTTCTTTTTTGTCCACACTGAGGGGCATGCGGGATCTTAGTTCCCTGACCAAAGATCGAACCCGTGCCCCCTGCAGTGGAAGGACAGAGTCCTAACCACTGGCCTGCCAGGGAATTCCCAGACCTTTGTGTTTTCTTACACTGCATCACTTAGCTCAGGGACTGGAGCAGGAAGGGGTTGGGGGGATCATTGTCAAACGTTTGTTGAGCAAATGTCTTGGAGAAGTGGGTTGCACGTCACTCCCTGTGGTGCAAGGCAGACTATGAGAAGTCCTGAGATTCGTTATACACAAGGCGCCCTGCAGAGGAGGTAGAGATTAATCCTGAGGAGGGTGTCCAAGAAGGCTTCCTGGAGGAAGTGGCCATTGGAGACTTGAATCATGCATGTAGATTAAGAGGTGGAGATGGGGTTAATGGCATTCAGGGGAAAGGGTGTAAGCTCTTTTTAGGGAGAATGCGAATGGGGAAGTGTGGTGGGGCTGGGGGAGAATAACTCCACACCTCCACAGGTCTAAGGACATAGAGGCCTCAGGCTTCAATGGGACAGCAGCCTTCATGGAGGTGCGGGTGCAGTCCATTGTCGTCGAGTTCATCCTCACACATGTGGACCAGCTCTTTGAGGGTGCTGCTCTCTCTGGTCAGTGCCCTTCCAACTCACCAAATCACCATTCTCTGTCTGGGAGTCATGTCAGAGTTATAGAGAGCCTCCAAGATCATCTAGTTCAGTTTCCCTGCTTCGTGGATGACAGAACTGAGTCTCATAAAGTATTGTTGCTTATGGTCATGTGGAGAAGACCCTGCAGAGAGAATGGTGCCGTCAGGACTTGAGTAGGCCTCTTCTGCTCTCCGTCCAGGGCATCACTTGGCCTCTTAATCACCATCCATCCTGGTTCTCGAGGCTAGTGAAGGGTCATTCCCACCCCCGGCCTACTGGGCCAATGTCCTGGGATCTCCTGGCCCCCTTTGTCCCTGAGGACTCCCTCTTGAGGAGCTAGACACAGAGGGTCTGCCTCCAGGTATATCCCTAGCATGGTAGTTGGTGAGTGGGAGGGTGCAGTGAGGAGCTCCGTACCCAAAGCCCTCTCTCTGTTCCTGGCTGGCCAATTCCTCTTCTTTTCCTAGGTGGTGAGGTGGAAAGTGGATGGCGATCACTTCCAGGGGTCCGGGTGTCAGGCAGCCCCGAGGACCTTATGCCCCGATCCCTGCCCTACCACCTGCCTAGCGTCCTGCAGTCTGGTGATGGACCCCCACAGATGCGGCCTTATCACACTATCATAGAGATTGCAGAGCACAAGTAAGGCCTTCTTCCTGGGCCCTCCTCCCCTGCACTGGCCACCAGGCTCCAACTGCAGTGATTTCTCCATCCCCTCCAGGAGGAAGGGGTCTTTGAAAGTCAGGAAGTGGAGATCTATCTTCAATCTGGGTCGCTCTGGCCATGAGACCAAGCGTAAACTTCCACGGGGAGCTGAGGACAGGGGTAAGTCTGGGGAGATGTAGCGGGAGCTCTGCTGAGGGTGTGCCAGGCCCTGGCTCTACGCACATCCCTGTCTTGCAGAGGACAAATCCGATAAGGTGACTCTGCGGCCAGCCAAGAGCATGGACTCACTGAGTGCTGTGGCTGGGGTCAGTGATGGTGAGTATAGGTGTGCACTCTTGTGTGTGTGTCAGGGTGGGGCGAGGGTAGTGATGGCTAGTGACTGTACCTCCAGGGAGGGAAGGGGGTTCCTAAGTAGGTGTTGGTGGGGTGACGTCTGACCTGCTGACTGTAAGGTTCACAGTAGCGGCTAAGGGAAGATGGGCCTGGTGTATTCCAGGCTAGAGAAAACAGGGGGCACTCTCTGGAGCCTTTCTGAGGTGTCCAGGCCCCTTGCAGAGGCTGTTGCCTACCTCTCTCTCCTCCACAGAGCCAGAGGGGCTGGTGGGACGCAGCAGTCCTCGGCCATGCCCACTGTTGCTGGCGAGCTTGGAGAATGATTCTGTGGAAGCAGCAGAGGGTGAACAGGAGCCCGAGGCAGAAGCACTGGCTGGCACGAGCTCTGAGCCCGGCACACCACGACCTGGGCGGTCAGCAATCCGTGCTGGGGGCAGCAGCCATGCAGAGCGCCGTGCTGGCGTCCACATCTCAGAGCCCTACGATGTCAACCTCCCACCACACATCAGTTCTATGCTCAACATATCCCCGAACATCATCTCTAACGTCTCCTTGGCCGGGTTTGCCCGTGGTCTTGAGTACCCCACCCTTCAGCCCCGGCCAAGCCCTGCCTCTGGCCCTGGCTCTGGCCCTGGCCTTGGCCCTGGTCCCCCAGGTGAGGATTCGAGGATTTCCCGGGGCTGGGAGAGGGGACTAGAACTCTAGGCTGAGGCTCCGATGCTGGGGATCTGCTCTGGGCTTTGGCAGGTTATCTTTAGCTGCCTCCCCGGATTCAAGACGGGGGGAATCCAGTAATATTATCAGGTTGTGTGAAATTCTTGCAGAGAGGATCTCTGGCAGCCTTAGATCACTGATATACCCAAGAATGGGGATCTGTGTCATATATATACAGCAGGGATTACTAAGTACAAAGTGGGACTATATCATAGATGATGGTAATAATAATAATATTAATACTAATAGCTAACATTTGTCGAGAGTTTATGATGTGCTTTGTTAAGGACTTTGAAGGCATTAGCTCATTTCATTTTCTCATAATGTTGACACAGGTATTGTTTTTATCCTTATATTACAGCAGTGGAACCTGAGACTTAGGTTAAGCAATTTGGTAGGAGGTGGCAGAGCTGGGATTTGATCTTTGCTCTGACTCCAGTTCCTGAAGTGTCAATAATGAGAAGTACTGAGGCAGCACTAGGTACTGGGTAAGGATAAGGGCTACAGAGTTAAGTAGTCTTGGATTCAAATTCTGGCTGTGCCACTCGTTGTTTGTGTGACCGTGGACAAATCTCTCTGAGTCTCACTTTCCTCATATATAAAATGGGGATAAATACCCTACATTATAGGGTTGTTTTATGGAGAAAATAAGATAATGCATTATAAAATGTATAGCACAGTGCTTGGCACCCGGTAGGAGCTCAATAAAGGTGGCTCTAAGCCAATGGTTAGGAATATTGGTCTGAGAGGATCGGCCACATGGAGGATCTATGCTGGGAATGTTGGGCCCATACTGTAGGAAGACTCACATTGGAAAGGGTCAGGGCTGGTCTTGACCTTTGTATTCCTGGGACTACCTTTCTCCCAACAGACGAGAAGTTGGAGGCAAGTCCAGCCCCAGGTCCCCTGGCTGACTCAGGCCCAGCGGACATGACCCCTGCCCTGGAGGACTGCCTGTCCCAGGAGGTGCAGGATTCCTTCTCCTTCCTAGAGGACTCAAGCAGCTCAGAGCCCGAGTGGGTGGGGGTGGTGGATGGGGAGGTGGCCAAGGCAGGACCAGCAGGAGCAGCCTTCTCCCCTGGGGAGGACGACCCTGGGATGGGCTACCTGGAGGAGCTCCTGGGAGTTGGGCCTCAGGTAAGGAGGCGCTGTGCTGGGTTTGGGGGTGCTAAGGAATCCAGAGGGTGGACAGGGCCACCTGGTCCTGAGCCACGATGCTGTGCTTACAGGTGGAGGAGTTCTCTGTGGAGCCACCCCTGGATGACCTGTCTCTGGATGAGGCTCAGTTTGTCCTGGCCCCCAGCTGCTGTTCCCTGGACTCTCCTGGCTCCGGGCCTGAAGCAGAGGAGGAAAGTGGGGAGGAAGTCTTCCTGAGTGCCTATGATGACCTAAGTCCCCTTCTGGGGCCCAAACTCCCGACCTGGGAGGGTTCAGGCAGTCTAGAGGAAAAGGGAACAGGGTCTGGAAGACAGGAGGCTCCAGGACAGGCGGAGGGAGAACAGGTATTCTGGGAAGTTGAGGAGGGCAAGGAGGCTGAGCCTGGAATTAGACGGGACGTCAGGGAGGAGGCTGAGGGGAGTCCAGAGAGTGGAGTGGAGGGTGGAGAGGCCAGTGAGGAAGGAGTGGAGGCTGAGGGAAGCCAAAAGGTGATTGACAGTTTGAGCGAAAGATGTGGGGAAGAGAGAGAGGAGACAGAGGCCAAGGGAGAGGAGTCCAAAGGTCAGCAGGAGGATGAGAGTACAGAGGAAGCTAAGGGTGTGGAGGAAACAGGAGGGGAGCAGGGGAAGGAAAGAAAGACCGAGCGAGAAGAAGAGGAGGAAGGAGATGAAGCCCAGGGAGAAGCCGGGAGGGACCCAGAGGATGGGGCCCAGGAAAACCAAATTGCTGAAGAGAGCTGGGAAGTTGTACACAAACAAGAGGCTGAAGGAGGCAGAGAAGATGAGGTCAAAGGGCAGAGGGGGGATGAGAACCAAGAGGCAAGAGAAGACCAAGGAGATGGTGAAGATAGCAGAATCCCAGAAGCAGCAGCTGAAGGAGGAGCAGGGAAGGTCAGCAAGGAACGGGAGTGTGGAGACGGAGAAGATGAGGGAGACCAGAGGGCTGGAGGTGACCATGTAGAAGAGGGCTCCCTCCCTGAAATGCCACATGTAGAGTCCCTGGAGGTTGACAGTGCCAAGGAGGGCAACGCCCAGCCCTCTGAGACAGAACACGCAGCCCCACAGCCACCCCGGCCAGAGGAGATGGATCCGGAGGGGCAGCCCAGTCCCCTTGGCTCAGCTGGTGGTGTGAGCATGCGCCTGGCTTCCACCCTGGTTCAGGTCCAACAGGTCCGCTCTGTGCCTGTGGTGCCCCCCAAACCACAGTTTGCCAAGATGCCCAGTGCAATGTGTGGCAAGATCCATGTGGCACCAGCAAACCCATGCCCAAGGCCTGGCCGGCTTGATGGAACTCCTGGGGAACGGGCCTGGGGGTCCCGAGCCTCCCGCTCCTCTTGGAGGAATGGGGGCAGTCTTTCCTTTGATGCTGCTGTGGCCCTGGCCCGGGACCGCCAGAGGACTGAAGCTCAGGCAGTTCGGCGGACCCAGACCTGTACTGGGGCTGGGGACTACAGCCTCATCCCCAAAACCTCCCCCTATAGCATGATCTCTGCCTATTGTCCTCGGCCCCTTAGCTGCCTGGAGCTCCCAGCTGAAGGCACAGAAGGGTCTGGACCCCGGAGTCGGTTTAGTCTGCCCCCGAGAGAACCCCAGCTCCCTGACCCCGTTGAGTCGCCCCAGCGCCGATCGTATGCATTTGAAACACAGGCTAACTCTGGGAAAGGTGAGGGACTGTGATTCGGACCAGAGCACAGGGCACAGGGGACAGTAGCTGTCTCCAGGGTCTCTCTGCTGTCTCTTCGGCAGCCTGAGTAGCTTTAGTGCCCAACTTTATAGGTTTTGGCCCTCCAGCTTCTCTTTATGACTGTGGAAGGCACGTCTTGGTCCGTTTACCTGAGGTTGTCTCAGACACAAAGCACTTATCCCTTACAAGATTCCAGAGAAAGTCACCGAGATCCGGTTCCCAGAGAGTGGGGTCACTGGCCAAAGGGAACAAAGAGTAGGCGGCAAACTTAACGATTTCTCAATGTGAAGAATGAAGGCAGAACTCCAGCCAAGTTCCGGCCCTCTTAGGCAATGAACTTCTCTTCATGGAAGTCCAGAGTACAGCCAGGGGTCAGGGCCAGATCAGAGCCTATTACATACAAACACTTTTAGAGTTACCCATCCTTGTTCTACTCTTGGGCCCTGGGACACCTCTTGCTCCTCTTAACTCCAGATTAGGAGGAAAATGTGCAGGAAACTTTGAATGCGGAGTATTTGTTGGAGGGACTGGCTCCCTTCCCAGCTCCCCCACCCTCTGCCTCCCTGCATCTCAAGGAAGAGAGGTCTTGTATAGATCTCTCTGGCCTCTCCTTTCTGCTTTGGAATAACTTCCTATTTTAGGGAAGGGGAATGGCGTCACTCAGGCCCTGGGACTGCTCCCGACAGGCTGGGGCCACACGTCCCAAGGGGCAATGTCTCAGAATAAACGTTGTATTTTTACACATAAGTAGTGTGATGTCTCATTATTCTTATTAAAGTCTTGAGTGATACGTTTGGCCAAACGTTGTGTTTTTCTGTTTTTATTGTTTGGGCGCTCTTCGTCAGTTGTTGTCGAGAAGACCTGTAGCTAGAAACTAGAGCTGGGTTCATGGTGGTCAGGAAATGGGGAAGAGAAACTTATATTTACATAATGCTCATTATATGCCAGTAAAGGCTAGGTATTCTATGTGCACAGAATCTATGCTCTTGATTTTATTTGGTCCACCTAATAATTCTATAAGGTTGGTATTTGTAATCTCCATTTACAGATGAGGAAACCAATGTTAAGTCAAACGTTGCCAAAAGTCTCAGAACTAAGAAGTGGCAGAGGTTAGATCTGAGACCCGAGTTTGTCTGGCTCCAGGGTGTGAACTCTTCCTATCACACCACACTACTCCAAATCCATTAAGGGTAGGTCTTGACTGCAACGAATGGGAATCAAGATACCTCTCACAGAAACTCTGAGCCTCACAAAAACCATAAGCCTTGGGGGGTCTTTGGGTGACCGCTAACGCTAATACAAATTCTATGTATGCCCAGATATGTCCTAATCTCCAATAGAGAGTTTCTCCAATAGAAAACTTAAAAAAGATGTCCTTTGTTAAAGATGGCGCCTCCATCCGACGTCCCTCTCTTGATCTAAGCTGGCCTCTCTCACTCCCTTCTCCTGGAACTAAAAAGGCACTGTCCAGCAGAAAAATGGTAGCACCAAGTTAGTCGTCCTTCTCCCGTTCTTGGACTAGGACGAAAGCGACTACGACTTCAGAGCCATTCTCCCGAGATCCCTGAGCATTGCTTCTTCCCCGCCCCAGCAACACCCACAACACGCCCCCATCCCAGCCCTCATCAAGATGGAGCGAACGGAAGTGGGGCGATCAGAGGCTGAGTAGGCTGGGCGGGTCCAGAGACACACTTCCGCCCCTCACCAACATGGGCGCGGGCCGGCAGTGCGCATGATCAGCTGTCTTTGGAGATACCCTAGTCCGGAGAGGGAGAACACGGTTGGGGGAGATCGGCGGCTGAAGCTGCCTTGGCCGGTGAGTGCAGGACACGGCGGGAGTCTGGAGACTGGGTGCGCCGGCGAGGCAGAGCAGCCTCGATTTTGTTTCCGTTTTTTAGGTTCAGGAACTCCTGGGGCGGAAGCCTTTGTTTTGAGGGAGGGGGCCGTGCCTGTTTCGTTATCGCCCCTTTTTGTGGGCCGAACTCACTCCCCGCCCCCGGGCGCACAAGTCCCCGCCCTCCCGCGCTGCTATCCGCGAGCCGATGGGCCGGACACTGCGGGACCCGCTGAGCTCCCGGTGTCCTTTCCTACCTCTGCGGATCAGCGGAGGCTGGGGGTGAGCCCGGCCGGGCTGGCCAGGTCACCGCGCGGGCTCCTGGTCGCGCGCCTGGCCGGCGCTCAGCTGCTGAGCGCCTACTGGTTGGTGGGCCTGCAGGGAGACGCCGCATTCTCAGGCAAGGTCTAGGCGCCTGACTTCTTTGCGAACTTGATTCTTTTTTCCCTTTGTGTCGAGACTTAGGGCTCTTGCAGGGCCCTCGTTCCCTGAGCGTGCACGCCACAACATCCTAGCCCGCTTTCCGTGTCGCATACCCCTAATGCTCAGGAAATGCTTCCCGATGTCCAAATAAGATTTGAATAAGTAGCCTGATCCCGTTGCTGGGTGTCCTCAGAGGCTGCCTCTGTCTGACAGCTGTGGGCCATAGAGACGCCTCCTGTGCCCTGGCCTCTGTTTCATTGCTTCCTTCTGCTGTCAGCGCTGCAAGCCTCAGAGGGGCACTTCCTCCGCAGGTTTGAGGATGGAGAGGTAGGTGGTCTCGAAACTCTGGTGCTACTTCTCCCTTAGGGACTGGGATCTTCTTGCAGCGCTACTTCCTCCGGACAGTTTCACTTTCAGTTCCTTTTTTTTTTTTTTTCTGGTTAACACTGGATACAAGCTTTCCATGGCTAATTCGCTGAAGATAAAGTCTGGGGGACCTTATGGGTAGAGAACTTACAAAAGTCTTACCCCTTTCCTGTCGGGATTATTTTATTGCTTTGTACAATGTAGCTGTTTTTTTCCTGGAGGCATCTGTCTGCTCAGCCCTTTGTTTTCCCTGCCCGCCTCCCCAGTCCGCGCCCCCCCCCCCCCCGCCCCACGGGTGTCAACGGTCGTTAAGGCAGGCACCTCGTAGATGGATTCCTCCCCCATTGTCTCTTCTCTTTCCGAACCCCGAACCTGGAGTTTCGCCCCTTTTTGCTGAGGCTCAGTTGATTTGGAGTTGTCATGGCAACATTTTAGCAACTGTGTTGCTCTACAGGAAGGCTTGGTGAATAAAATTGTAGCAGCTTGAAGATGATACACTTGGGCTTTAGGGTCTTTAATGAATGACATAAAGCTGGACTCCCCAAAACAAGAGCCCTGTCAGTAGAAAGGGGCCCGAGGGCCAAGTCTGGTCTTTATGGTTCCGGAGGTTTTTCCAATGGGTTTCAGGTTTCCCTTTCCTAGATTTGAGGACGGGAATTTTTCGGCGTACAGTATGTGCCTGAGAGGCTGGAAGAAGCGTCAGCATCCATGGCCCTGTGTTTTTTTTTTTTTTTTTTTTCTTTTCTGGCGGTACACGGGCCTCTCACTGTTGTGGCCTCTCCCGTTGCGGACCACAGGCTCCGGACGCGCAGGCCCAGCGGCCATGGCTCACGGGCCCAGCCGCTCCGCGGCATGTGGGATCCTCCCGGACCGGGGCACGAACCCGTGTCCCCTGCATGGGCAGGCGGACTCTCAACCACTGCGCCACCAGGGAAGCCCGGCCCTGTGTTTTTTGATAGCTGTGGTCTAAACATGGCCCTTCCTAATCCTCATGTCATGGCAGATCGTAATAGCTTTAATAATAATCCATCCAGAAATACGTTGTTTCTCAGTCTTGCAGTATAATTATTCCCTCTCCATCAGGAGATGGAGTGATAATTGGAGAGACGCGGAGCACTATTTGTAGAGTTGCTTTTTCAATCACTGTAGCCAGCCCTCAGTATCAGAATGGAGAAAGCTGATTGTCGCCTGCAGATGACTGGTTTATGTTCCTGGATGTGTCTTCAGGGAGCCTAGGTTCTAGAAACAGGGGAGCTTTCAGTTTCCTAGACTCACTAGACTCCCTGATTCCTACCAGGACTTAGCACTCAGGCCTGTGAGGCAGGAGATACGAAGACTTCCAAAGAAGGACCAATTCCTCGGATGTGCCCCCTCACAGAGAGATGAAGGGGTGAGTGAAAAAGAGGTAGGGTCTGGGATGGGAGATGGGAGGCCTGGGAGAACGCAAAATGGCTAAGAGCACTGGCTCTGGAGTCGGGCAGACCTAGATTTAGGTCTCAGCTACATCACCCTGCTGTGTGATCTGGTTTCCAGTTTATAAAATGCAAGTAGTGCTACCTACTCATAGTGCTGTTCTTAGTATTGAGTAAGATATTGCCTGTTAAGTGCTTAGCTCAGTGCTAAGTAAATACTAGCTCTTGTTATTCTAACCTAACCTAGCACCTGTTGGGAATGCCAATGAGTTTGGGAGCCATATGTTACTGGGCCAGTGAGCTTTTAATTCACTTCTTCCCTTATTCTTCCTCTTGTCCCTTCACAAACAGGCAGCAGAAAACAGCTGAAACGGAAGAGGGGACAGTGCAGATTCAGGAAGGTGAGTGGGAGAAACGGAACTGAGCTGAGACCAAGAGCCCATCGTGGCCTCTCCCCCTACCCCATGGGCCTATCACCTGTGCAAGCTACTTCTTTTAAATGACATGCAAGTGCAACAGAGGGAGAAAAGCAGTAACTCACAGACTTGTCCTTTTCCTAATTCAGGTGCAGTGGCAACTGGGGAGGACCCAACCAGTGTGGCTATCGCCAGCATCCAGTCAGCTGCCACTTTCCCTGACCCCAACGTCAAGTACGTCTTCCGAACTGAAAATGGGGGCCAGGTAAGGGAGGGGGCCAGGTGGCTGCAGGTGTTACCTGGGGTTGGGATTGAGGGAGGTAATTGAACCTGTCATGGGTAGAACCTGGTTTGGAGGATGAGGTGAAGATGTGGACTGTTTGGGGGGAAGGGGATGGGGGTCTCTGAAGGATTCTTGTTTGGGGGCCCTAACCAAGAGAAGCTTTATGAGGGATGCTGGAATCCCTAGCACTTACTCCCTTGTTCCCTCTTCCCCTCCTTCCCCTTTCCTCCCTGCCTCTAGGTGATGTACAGGGTGATCCAGGTGTCTGAGGGGCAGCTGGATGGCCAGACTGAGGGGACTGGCGCCATCAGTGGCTACCCTGCCACTCAATCCATGACCCAGGTACAGGGGTATGGGCTGCAGAGGGGACTAGAGCTCTGAGTAGTAACATGAAGAAGGGAACCAATAGGATAGGTGTGGCTAGGGATAGGGAAGCATCTAGGGCTGCCTTGACCCAAAGCACTAGACTCTCCCTTTCTGGATGTTTCTCCCTCCCTCTTCCCAAGGGATAGAAGCTGCAGAGTAGCTCATGGGAAGTATTTAACTGTCGCTTGTCTCTGTTCTCTTGCTCCCCTTCCCAGGCTGTGATCCAGGGTGCGTTCACGAGTGATGATGCAGTTGACACAGAGGGGACAGCTGCTGAGACGCACTATACTTACTTCCCCAGCACTGCAGTGGGAGATGGGGCAGGGGGTACCACATCGGGGAGTACAGCAGCTGTTGTTACCACCCAGGGCTCAGAGGCACTACTGGGGCAGGCGACCCCTCCTGGCACTGGTGAGATATTATGTGAGGATGCTGGCTGGAGGGGCTAGGATAGGCTGTGGGACATGGCTGGTGGGCAGTGGGCCTTTACTCGTGATCCCTTAAGTGATCACAAAGACGTGGGCAGGCAATGAGTCTGGGGCTGCCCTTCCAGCAGGAGGCAGTATGTCCTTTTTAGAGGAGGGTCCCAAGGCCTTGGCCTTAGCGCTTGGTGAGGTTCCTAGGCCTATGTCCTGACAGAACCTACCGTGCATCTTCATAGGTCAGTTCTTTGTGATGATGTCACCACAAGAAGTGTTGCAAGGAGGAAGCCAGCGCTCTATTGCCCCCAGGACCCACCCTTATTCCCCGTGAGTAACCCGGTTTCTTTTCAGTTACCAGAAATGGTCTTGATTCCTTCCAGATTTGGTGTAATTCCTCACCCCAAACTCCAATCTCATTTTTTGACCCTCCCTTCACTCTGGCCACTCTGGGCTCTGTTGCTAGGAAGTCAGAAGCTCCCCGGACAACTCGGGATGAGAAACGCAGGGCTCAGCATAATGAAGGTAGGTATGATCTGCATCTGAAGCTTGGAGCTCTCTGGTGGGATTGGGGGATAGCTGTGATGTTGAGGGGAGAGGTTAGGTAATTTTACCCTGGGGCCTTTGGTGAGTTCTCCCTGAGTCACCTTGTCCTCTACTTTGCCCCACAGTGGAGCGCCGCCGCCGAGACAAGATTAACAACTGGATTGTACAGCTGTCCAAGATCATCCCAGACTGCTCCATGGAGAGCACCAAGTCTGGCCAGGTCATGGAAAGACCCTGGTAGTGGGCAAGATGCCTGAATTCTGTCTCCTGGTATTGTTTCCAGAAATGGTAGAGAGTGGGCACACATGGCAGTAGTCTTTTCCTATCTCTCTCTGAGGTTCCTGAATCCCTGGGAGATGTTATTTCACCATCCTTAAGGGAAAATGAGGTCCAAAATGTAAACATGCTTTTGGAAAGCAAGCCAGGTATCTTATGTCCTAGTCCTCATTTTGTTGGCTTTTTCTTACAGAGTAAAGGTGGAATTCTATCCAAAGCCTGTGATTATATCCAGGAACTTCGGCAGAGTAACCACAGGTTGTCTGAAGAACTGCAGGGGCTTGACCAGCTGCAGTTGGACAATGATGTGCTTCGACAGCAGGTCAGACCCCCGCACCCTCAGTATAGCTGTCCTCAGCCTCCCTAACCACTAACCCAGCTTGGGCCTCCTCCTCCTCACTGGTGGGTGTCCTGGTAAGTTCAGGGACTTGGCTGTGCCAACTTTTCTACCTATTTCCTTACTGCCTCCTTCCCGTGGTAGGTGGAAGATCTTAAAAACAAGAATCTGCTGCTACGAGCTCAGTTGAGGCACCACGGAGTCGAGGTCGTCATCAAGAGTGATAGCAACTAATTGTGGGGATCCAGAGGCTTTGGGCCCTACAGCCCCTTTCAGAGAACTGCAGATAGCCCAGGAGCAACAGGCTAACCCCGTGCCCTTTCCTTCACTGCCCACTTCTGGCATGGGACTGGGGGGAGTTCAGAAGGCGTGTCTTTGAACTGAGGCCCTGTGATAGAGCAGCCTGCAGTGGTGTGAAACACACACGTGGATGTGTACTGACCTCCTCGCCCAACCCCACCGTGCAGCCCCTGGGCCCTTGTGCTCCTCTTGCACAATGCATGTGCTGTCTCCATGCTGGACACTGGACACACTGAACTGGGGGGCTTGCCCTGTGCTTGCTTAGAGTGCCAGCAGAGGGTCTGCTGACAAGCAAAGCTCTGGCTTGCCCCAGGACACTGGCGCTTCCACTGGTTCTTCCTTTCCCTGGAGCTCAGATGTGCACCTGAGGACTCTGGGGAACAGGCTTCAGCAAGAAGTGGGGATAGGATGCTTAGCAGTGGCTGCTGCCCCAGGAAGAGGAGATTGGCCGGCAAGCAGCTAAGGCCTATGCAGAAGTCTCTGAAGCCAGGGAGAACAACAGGCAGGGCCCACTGGGGGCCTTACCCCCTTGTGGGGACGGTTTTTCCCCCCCCACCTTTTCTTTCTTTCCTTTTTTTTTTTTAAGATAAAATATTAAGAGCCACAACTGTCTCCGTTTTTCTCCTTTTGCGGGCCCCAGGGCGGGAGGGAGGGGCCACATTGTGCTTTGACCAGTAAGGGTTGGGCCAAGGTTAGGGTGGGGTGCTGCTCCTGGACTCGGAGTCCTACTACCTGGGCCAGACCGGTGTGTCGTTGCCCGCCCACGCCCGGCAATCGCGAGGATTTCTCTAGCGGGCGTGTGTTAGGGCCACCGGGAACCCGTGCTGCTGGGGGCTGTGCAAGAGGCGGTGCCTTCGCTTCCGGTTCCGGTCTCGGCTTGGCTCCGGCTCCGGCTCTGGGAGGGCGGGGGAGATGCTGCGGGCGCCCAGGGGGCTGGCCGGGGCCGCATTCCTGAAACTGGCGTTTGCGGCGCGCACAATGGCTGGAGGTACCTGCAGGGGAGACCTGGAGTCTCGTATAGGCTGCGCGTGGAGACCCCCGGTGGAGGTGCACGCGGAGGGAGGCGCAAAGGGGCGTGGCGGAGGGCGTCCTCGCTCATCCCCCGCCGGGTAGGGGCGCGGCCAGGTGAGGGGGTGCCGCGGCAGCCGGGCCTTGCAGTCCTGCTCCCCTCAAGGCTCTCGTGCCCCCTGCCTCAGAGCCCACGGTCTTGCTCCCTGAACTCCGTTCGCTCCTGGCCTCGGGCCGGGCCCGGCTCATCGACGTGAGATCTCGGGAGGAGGCGGCAGCTGGCACCATCCCTGGGGCGCTCAACATCCCGGGTATGGGATTGAGAGGGGAAGCCCTGGTGGTGGAGTAGAGAGGCCGTCCAGGAGAGTCGCAGCCCATGGGACCTCACTTAGGATGGTGTGGGGAAGGCACTGGTTACGGGGCTCCAGTATTCCGGTAGCTCCCCAAACTTCCCTTAAGAAGGGTTGATTGGAGGCGGATCCTGGCCGCGGAACTGGCCCTTCAAGTTTGAGGGGATAACAGGCGACATGGAAGTGGCAGGCCAGCTTCTGTACACGCTCGATCTCCCCAAGGCTGAATGCCTGAGTTTGCCCGCTCCTCACAAACTAGGGAAGTGGCTTCCCTTCAAAGGTTGTGTGGCTGACTTCCTGTGCAGGTAGGCTGTATCTTGTCCTTGAGGTTGGGGGGGGTGGTCACCGTGTGTTGTTTTGGGGCCCCCTGGAGATTTGTTCGACCGCAGGACCAGTCCTTCCAGGCCCAGCCTCAGAGCCTGAGGTTGCCAAACTGCCGGCTTTCCATTCTGTCCTCTCGACTCCTCCTGCCAGTGTCAGAGTTGGAAACTGCCCTGAAGATGGAGCCAGCTGCTTTCAAGGCTTTGTACTCCACCGAGAAACCAAAGCTGGAAGATGAGAACCTCATTTTCTTCTGTCAGAAGGGCAGACGGGGCTTTCAGGCCACACAGTTGGCCCGGGGCCTTGGATACAAAGGGTATGGGGATGGTGTGAATTGCTAGCTGGGGCGTGACTGGGGACTGCCTCCTGGGCACTGCCTCCTGGGCTTGTCCTTCCCTCACCCCTCTTTCTCTCCACAGAGCTCGGAACTACGAAGGGGCCTATAGTGAATGGTTCCAGAAGGAAGGTTAGGTAGAAGGTGGCTTATTGAATGCTCCCTCCACCCACCCATGGCCTCCTTCACTAAGAGTGATGAAGGGGCTGACTTGCTGGGTTGGGCAACTTCTTACAGTGCTGTGCACCAAAAGCAACAAATAAAGAGCAGTTCATTAAAGTATTGGAAGCAATTTGTCAGGTGGACTGAAAACAGTTCTAATCTTCATCTAGACTTCATTTCAGCCCTAGGTTCTTCTTCCAGCATTCATCTGCTCCTGCACCCTCACACACCAAAACCAAAACAAAAATGAAAACACCCAGCAGTTTGCTGAGAGACTATAGTTCAGAACCACCTGGCAGTTTGTTTATTTATTCATTGGCCGCGTTGGGTCTTGGCTGCTGCGCGCCGGCATTTCTCTAGTTGCCACGAGTGGGGGCTACTCTTCGTTGTGGTGCGTGGGCTTCTTACTGCAGTGGCTTCTCTTGTTGCGGAGCGCGGGATTTAGGCGCGTGAGCCCAGTAGTTGTGGCACATGGGCTTAGTAGCTCCGCGGCATGTGGGATCTTCCTGGACCAGGGCTCGAACCGGTGTCCCCTGCATTGGCAGGTGGATTCTTAACCACTGCACCACCAGGGAAGTCCCTACCCGGTAGTTAAAAAAAAAGTCTTGGGCCCCATCTCAGATTTGGAGTCTCGGCAGTGGGACCTGGGCATTAGTGGGTTTACAAGCCCCTCAAATGATTCTGATGTGAAGTCAGGAGCCAGAACCACTGCTCTAGACCAGAGATCAGCAAACTATGGCCCCACTTCGTCTTGCTGCCATGACCATTGGCTTACATATTGTCTATGGCTACTTCTGGCTAAAATGGCAGAATAGTTGTAACAGAGACTGTATGTTCTTCGAAGCCTAACATTTTTACTATCTAGTCCTTTATAGAAAAAGTTTGCCCACGCTTGCTCTAGATCTTCAGGTCCCCAGCCCCAACCTCACTTCTCTCAGACTTTGTCACTGGATTGAGAAAATGAAAGGGCTCTCCCAGGCAGTCGCGTGAAGGAATGGATGCCACTCTTAAATCCTACACTTGTGTCAAACACAGATTACAGGTATGAGGAGTTCCTCCTGTGCCAGCAGAAAGAGGTCCCAGTTTTTAGCAACACTGTTCTCTGATCCCACAGTGGATTTAACAAAATTTAACTGGTAAAAAAAGAAAAGAAAAAGCACATGTTTACTGAGATAAAATGCAACACTATACAGTAGGTATGTAACTTCCCTCTAGCATAGTTCATGGTTTAAAGCAGCAGTTCCCAACCTTTTTGGCACTAGGGACTGGTTTCGTGGAAGACAGTTTTTCCACGGACCAGGGGCGGGGCTGAGATGATTTTGGGATAATTTACGCACATTACATTTATTGTGCACTTTGTTTCTATCATTGTTACATTGTAATATATAATGAAATAATTCTGCAACTCACCATAATGCTGACAGGGGGCGGCGCTCAGGCGGTGATGCGAGTGACGGGGAGCGGCTGTAAATACAGATGATCTTCACTCACTTGCTCGCCTGCCGCTCACCTCCTGCTGTGTGGCCTGGTTCCTAACAGGCCACGGACCGGTATTGGTCCGTGGCCCGGGGGTTGGGGACCGCTGGTTTAATGCATATGGTTCCAGACCTTTTAAATATATATATATATATTTTGCGGTACGCGGGCCTCTCACTGTTGTGGCGTCTCCCGTTGCGGAGCACAGGCTCCGGACGCGCAGGCTCAGCGGCCATGGCTCACAGGCCCAGCCGCTCCGCCGCATGTGGGATCTTCCCGGGCCCGGGCACGAACCCATGTTCCCTGCATCGGCAGGCGGACTCTCAACCACTGCGCCACCAGGGAAGCCCCCCCTTCTAAATATTTTAATGGCAGAGTTTTGACTTCTTAAATTTGATTTACAAAAGTTTTATTACTTTTTTTGTGGAAGAAAAGGTTGAATCAGAGATGGACCCAATTTTCTGATTTTTCAAGTTTCTGGAGAAATTCCTTCAGACATTTCCTGTATTCCTTGCCTTTCTCTCACCTTTTCCCCTTCTGCCTTTCGGGGGACTGAACCCAGCCCTCATACATCTTTTATCTCACAGTCTACACTGCACACTGTACAAAATCTTCCATTCGTCTGAGCTCTCCACCTCCTTTCACAGACCTATTTCACTCTCTCCCTGAAATAGTCACAATACTGTTAAAATACCGAGCTTAGATGGACATTGTTGGATCGGAGATGAAGTTGAAATATGTGAAAGAGTGTAGTCTAGGGTCTGGCAAATAATAGGTATCAGTTACTCTTTCCCCAAATACCCAAATTCCTTTGGTTCTCAGACTAGTTGGGAAATTTTTCATGGGATCTAATTTCCTTCTTTGAGTCTTTTTTTTTTTTTTTACATCTTTATTGGAGTATAATTGCTTTACAATGGTGTGTTAGTTTCTGCTTTTTAACAAAGTGAATCAGTTATACATATACATATGTTCCCATATCTCTTCCCTCTTGCATCTCCCTCCCTCCCACCCTCCCTATCCCACCCCTCCAGGTGGTCACAAAGCACCGAGCTGATATCCCTGTGCTATGCGGCTGCTTCCCACTAGCTATCTACCTTATGTTTGGTAGTGTATATATGTCCATGCCTCTCTCTCGCTTTGTCACAGCTTCTCCTTCCCCTTCCCCATATCCTCAAGTCCATTCCCTCTTTGAGTCTTAACTTTTCTTTTTTCCCTCCTCAAGTTTTGTAATTTGATTTCTTTTTTTATTGAGGCATAATTTACCTACAATAAAATGTACTGGTTTTTTGGGTTTTTTTTGGTCACACGGCATGTGGGATATTAGTTCCCCGACCAGGGATTGAACCCATGCCCCTTGTAGTGGAAGCATAGAGTCCCAACCACTGTACCGCCAGGGAATTCCCTAAAATGCACTGTTCTTAAGTGTTCTGTTCATTGAGTTTTGACAATCGTATGCTTACAGGTAACAAGCAAGATACAGAACACCAAAATCCCCCAAATTTCTCTAGGGCGCTTTTCCAGTCAATTCCATCCCTAATCTCTTTCTAGGCAACCATTTTCTATCTTCTAACTAGAAAACTAGTTTTCTAGCTTCCTTCCTGGCCTGCTAACCTACACTACTTGCTTTCTTCAGTTTAGCTGATGAGGGTTAGAGAGGATCCTGGGAGTAAACTGGGCTGGCCCACTACATGACCACGCCCTCTGGCTTGATCATTGTTAAGAGAACATTCCTCTTTCTCCCTCATTGACTATATGGTTCATAATATTGATAGGCTGTGCCAAGCCATTACCTTGCCCTTTAACATTCTCTTTCCCTTTCCTCATAGCTAACTATTTCAGCAGGTGAGGCTGCAGAGCTAGAGCTTACCAGCTCTGTGTCTTTCCCCTGCCTTCTCTCTTTCCATGCTACATCAGACTCCTCTCTTTCACCATATTTTATCTACCGTAGGTTTGTGTTGACTGTGTCATCATATCTAGTACATTATGTTTTTTGTTGTTTATCTCTCTCAGTTGATTGTGAACTCCTCAAAGGAAGAAACTGGCTTTCATTTCCTCACCTCCAGTGCCTGGGATCTGAGTTCTCAGTAGGTGTTTGTTGAGCATAACTGGCCTCCCCACTTTCAGAATCTTCTAATGTCAGTCTTTCTGAAACATCGCTGCCTGCGCAATCTTAAAATAACATTTTAATCTTATCAGTCAGAGTTGATAATTTACAATAGGTCCTTGTTGCCTAGTGGCTCAAGCACACGTCCTGGCCTGGCATTTCGAGCAGTCTCTAGTCTGGGTCTGGCAACACCCTGCCTTTTCAAACATATCTTTCAGTGCCAGCTCCCATCAGGCTAGTTTCTTTAGTGGCCCCAAAGTAGACCCTACTCCTTTCTGACCCTGCCTTTACTCAACATTTACCCTGTTTGGGAAGCTGCCAGCCTCTTTTGTGCCACACTCAATTTCACAAAAATTAGAAGAATGTATTTGGCAGGATGCTTGCGGTCTTCATCTAGAGGGCTTGTAAACTGAAGGAAAGGGAGAAAAATAACCAGATGAGATGGTATAACTGATCCATGAAGGACAGAAGAAACAGGAGAATGGTGGAGAAGGCACACACCTCTATGTAGCACTTAACACACTGTATTATAAATTATGTCGTTCTTCCCCTTTGGACTGAACTCTTTAAGGGGAGGGACTGTTTATCTTATTTTTGTATGGCCAACAATGAAACCAGAACCTGGCATAAAGGAGGTACTCAATAGATGTTGAATTTTTATTGCGGTGTTTAATAATTCCCAGGGGGGAAAATGCAAGGGGAGAAAGTTGGGAATAATACTCACGAATGGTATCATGGCATGTTATTATGTAAAGAGCAAAGGCTATGAATCAGAGTTCTGAGTTCCAGTTCTGACTCAGCACTACTTAGTGGTCACTGCAAGTTACTTTTTAACTATTCCACTTCTCACTTTCCTTATCTATAAAATGGGGGTTAAAAGACTATCTCTTTGGATGGTTGTGAAAGTTTACTGGGATAACATATGTAAAGTGCCTGTCATTTAAAACATGTGGATTTAGAGATGTACATATGAGTAAACACAAGAAGATAAATAATAGATATCATTGAAACTTGATGGAAGGGAACTTATGACTGGTAGTGGAAAAGTGGTTTTTTAAAAATATTATTTATGTTAACTTACAAGGGGGTTGTTTTGTTTATTTATTAGGCCGCGTCAGGTCTTAGTTGCAGCATGTGGGCTCTTTCATGGTGGCATGCTGGCTCTTTGTTGCAGTGCACGGGCTTCTCTCTAGTTGTGGTGCACAGGCCCCAGAGAGCGCGGGTTCAGTAGTTGCGGCATGCAGGCTTAGTTGCCCTGTGGCATGTGGGAACTTAGTTCCCCTACCAGGGATCCAACCCGTGTCGCCTGCATTGGAAGGCGGATTCTTAACCACTGGACCACCAGGGAAGTCCCCAAAACTGTTTTTTTTTTTTTTTTAAAGAAAATATATTTAATAGAACAGTCAGACAATATAAGTGTTCAGCTTGATGATTTTTTACACACTCATTTAAACACTGCTGTGGTCAGAAAACATACACTGTGATTTGAATCATTTAAACCACGTTGAGACTTGCTTTATAGCCAAGTGTATGGTCAATTTTTGTATATGTTTCATGAACACTTGAAAAGAGGGTATATTCTGTAGTTTTAGGGTGTAGTGTTCTATATATGTCAGTTTGGGCCAGTTTATTAATTATTTTGTTCAAATCTATAGCTCTACTGACTTTTTTTGTCTGCTTATTCTATTAGCTACTTACAGAGGTATGTTTAAATCTTTCATCATGATTTGAATTTGTCTTTTCTGCTTTTCTGGCATTTTTACTTATATATTTGGAGACTATGTTATTATATGTTACAGATTGAGAATTGCTACGCTTCCTCCGGAATGGATCCTTTTCTCACTATGTCCTTCTTTATTTCTGGCGATGCTTCCTACCTTAAAGTCTATTTTGTTTGCTGTTATTACAACTACACCAGCTTCATTTAGGTTAGTGTTTACATGGTAATCACAGACCATGTCTCCTGGAATTCATATTAACCAAAGAAGAAAACACGAAGCACAATTAGACACAAGAAAAGCAGATTTTTTTAATGAAAAGAAAATATCAGTTAAGCTCATAGCCAGAGACTCTAAGGAGAATATGCGTCAACAGAGTTGAGAGTCTTCAGAACCTAGACTTGATAGTATTTCCCAGTGGGAAGCCCTTCCAGCTCATTTATTCCACTAGTTTTCCCCACCCTAATCATATTCCTCAACCGATCAAGTCCTCCAATTAATTGACCTTACCCAAATTTCACTATTATTTTCCTCATGATTTTATTTTGCTCCTAATCTAGTTGATTCCATGCATGGTTCATCATTATCATCATTCCTTTGCATAACTGGGACTAAACTTATCAAGAAAATTCAAAACCAATATGAAGAAAATGTTAAAACATGACGAAAAGACCTTAAAAGAAGACTTGCACAAAAGAAAAGACTTAAAACGTTCTTGGATAGGAAGACTCAGTTCCATAAATATATCAGTTTAGTTGAAATGAAGAATAGCCAGAAAAATCTAGAAAAAGAACATCGGTAAGGGGGAGCAAGCCCTACCAGCTATTAAAATATATTAGTTAGCAATTAGATAGATGAGTTCCAAACCCCACACTGTATACCAAGATAAATTTCAAAGATTTAAAGTAAAAATGGAAACTATCAAGAAGAATTATTTTGTTATCTAAAAGTGGGGGAGATATCTCTAACTTTAAGTCAAAATTCAGAAGCCATGAAAGAAAAGACGGAGAAAATACAAAACAAGCAAGCCTCTGTGTGGTAAAGACAAACATCACACAAGTCAAGTCAAAAGACAAACAGCAGGGGACTTCCCTGGTGGTCCAATGGTTAAGGTTCCATGCAGGGGGCACAGGTTCAATCCCTGGTCGGGGAACTAAGATCCCACATGCTGCGGGGCCAAAAACAAAGAAAACAAAGACAAACAGCAAACTAGGGGAAAAATTCAACTCATAGCATACACAAAGGGCTAATTCCTTGAATATAAAGAGCCCTTACAAATGGATAAGAAAAAGACAACTATCCCAATAAGAAAGTGAGCAAAACAAATGAAGGGACAGTTAACAGAATACACATGACTCTTAAACCTACAGGGATGCTCAGCTTACTCATAAGAGATACAAATTAAAACTAAACTGAAGTTTCAATTTGCATTTATCATTTTAGCAAAAATTTAGATGTTTGATAAAACACTTTTAGCAAGACTGTGGGAAAATAGATACGCTAATAGATTATGTAAATATAAATTGGTACAACCTCTATGGAGGGCAATTTGTCAATATCAATAAAAATAATTGTAAGGTCGGATCTTAACAAACGGCACCGTGAAACAGAGGAAAGCTTCAAGTGAGCTTTATTAGGGAGCGCTCCCGGGCGAGGTTCACTGGTCCGAGAGAAAGGGGGCCAGAGAAATCGCACCCGGGCGAGGGTTGGGCAAGATTTTATAGGGGAAGAAGGGAAAGGGGTGTGGTGAAATCTGGGAGGGCGCAGGGTATTCCTTATTAGGTGGTCTTTTCGGGTATCCTGGGGGACCGTTAGTCCCGCCCCTCGAAAGGCGGGAAGGCTGGGCTGGGTTCAAAGTCCCCAGGTCAGTTCCTGGAACTGGGTGGTCCAGAATGTCTCCAGGGCAGTTTCTGGAACTGGGTGGTCAGGAGAATTTCGGTCTGATGCAACCTGTGAATCTGATTGTGTTCCCCTGCCTCGGGCCAGTTGGCCTTACATCCCGACATCTTTGGTGTAATGGGGTTGCGTTCTGATCTCTGGCTACTTCATGCTGAATGGGGGCGTCGAAAGGGGAGTCGGGCGACCAGTGGTCCGAGGCTTAGGGGAGACCAGTGGGGGGTTCTGTAGGAAGCAAGGTGTAAGGGCTGAGGAGCATTTGGTTTGTGGCCACCCGAGAGACTTCCTCCATGCGCCTGCGAAGGAACCTAAGAAAACAGGGAGCAAACGTGAGCAAGATACAGATGCGAACTGAGGGGCCTAAGGTTGGTGTTAGCCAGGTATAGAGGGTGGACCGCCACCAGTCGGGAATTGGGGAGGCGAACTGTTGGTGTTTGCGTTGGAGTTCTTCTCTTAAGCGATGGAGGGCTTTTATGTTGTCTTCGACGAGTCCTGTTTCATTGATGTAATACCAGCATTCCTCCTGTAGGAAGAGGCAGGTACCTCTTTTGTCGGCCGTCAGGAGATCCAGGGCTCGTCGATTCTGGAGAGCGACTTGGGCTATGGAGGTGATTTGGCGCTGGAGAGAGGAGATGGGGCCAGCAGAGGCTTCAATGGCTAGCTGGAGTTTATGTTCTAAGTCGCGGGATGTTGAAACACTATGTGTTAGAGCTCCCTCCCCCCGAGGCCTGCAGCGACCAGAGAGGAGGTGAGAGATGCCTGCGACCAGAGGAAGAAAGATAGCTCTTTTTCGTCGGGTAAAGGGCGGCGTGATTAGCGAGGAAAATTCGGCTTGGCTATCCAGTGTGAGTTGTGGGACGAGAGTAATGGGGATACATGGGAAGGGGGAGGAAGAATTGATCTCTTTTGTGAGGGAACCATTGCACCACAAAAACGTGCCGGGTGGTGCTTTAATTGATGTGCTTACCATGAGGGATGAGTTGCAAAGAAACCCAGTATCAGCTAGATTTGGGCGGCTGCCGTAACAGATGGTGAGATTTTTTGAATCAAGGAATATAGGGACTTTTAACGGGGGAAAAGGTGGGTTTTGGGAGGTGTGGGAAGTAGAATTGAAGGGCTGGTCGAGCGGGACAGCAGCCAAGGGTGGTCGGCCAGGCGAGGCACATAGAAAGCAGTCGGAGATGTTACCTATTCCTTTGTGGTTGAGTATCTGTACTGCTTGATGGGACGAGGGTCAACCAAGAAAAAGGATCCTCTTTGTGTTCGGGGTGAGGTAGTTGGTGTCTTAGGGCTTGTTCTGTTTCCTGGATGGCAGTGGCTTGTTCGCTCAACTGTTGGATAACTTTGGGAATCAAACTGATATATGAGCGAAAGACCCTGATAGAGCCCACGGGGTAGGCATCAGTTGCCCATCGGTAGATTTTTCCTTGTACCCCTTTTACCCATCTTGTGTCCCAGGGATCTTTGATGTTGATGAATAATTGACCCTTGCCATTTGTGGTGAGCAGGTGGGATTGTCGGAGCGAGCTCCTGGTATCTAGTTTTGCCACATGGATGTTACATGAGTGATAGGGGAACCCCCCCATAGGTCTCATTCCACCATTGACAGTAGTCTCGGGTCTGATAGTAAGTGAAGCAGACAGCGGGAGTGGACCGGTCTGGAGTGGGAAGGATGGTTTGCCATCAATACCCATGACCGAGATCTGGGAAGGAGAAACTGGCCCGGAATACGTAGGCAGGACCGAATAGGTAGCCCCCGTGTCCACCAGAAATGAGATGGACTTAGCCGCTACCTGTAGCGTTACCCTGGGCTCGGCGAGGGTGATGGGGGTCTTCGAATCCGATGGGGGTCTTCGAGTCCGGGCGCCGTCAGTCATCAGCCAATCCCAGCAGTTCGAGTGGTAATGCCGTTGGGTCGGCCTGCCCCCCGCGTGGAGACGCTGAGGGAGGGCCAGTCGTAGGGCAGTCACTCTTCCAGTGGCCCGTTAGCCCGCAGCTGGGACAGGGCTTAGAAGGAGGTCAGGGACTGGGACATTGGCGAGCCCAGTGGCCTTCTTTTCCGCATTTGAAGCAGGCCTCCGGCGGGGTTGCCTTTTGTGGACCCCGTGGATGCTGTGATCCATGGGCGATGGCCGGCCTTAGGGCGGCTACAAGAGCTTGGGTTTGGAGGGCCACCTTCTGGTGCATCCGAGCCTGTCGGCTGGGTTCTGCCAAATCCTCACGGCCATTATAGACTTTAAAGGCCATCTTTACCAGATCTCAATAGGGGTTTGAGGGCCGTCTTCTGCCCGTTTTAATTTCTTTCGGATGTCCGGGGCTGATTGGGTGATAAAATGGGTGGCTAGGACCGCTGCCCCTGCCGGGGTGTCGGGGTCCAGCCGGGTGTAGAGAGTTAAGGCCTCTGTAAGGCGATTGAGAAAGATAGCTGGATTTTCGTTAGGTTCTTGGGTTATCTCTTTTAGTTTTTCAAAATTGACTACCTTATGAGCGGCAGCCTGCATGCCAGCCAGGAGGCATTGGATCATGAGGTCGCGTTTACGGCGGCCATCTTGGCCATCCCGGTAAGTCCAGCTTGGATCGGTGCCGGGTACGGCAGTCGCTCCGACAGGCATGGAGTTGTTGGTAAGGTGAACCTGATCTGCATGGTTTCAGGCAGCAGTTTGAATTCTTTCCCTTTCGTCAGGGGTCAGAGTAGAAGATAGGATCACAAAGATATCGTGCCAGGTTAGATCGTAAGCTTGAGAAAGATAGCGAATTCTTTGATGTAGAGGGAAGAGCCGGCAGAAAAGGAGCCTAATCGTTTTTCAGTTTGAGAGAGGTCCTGGAGAGAGAAAAGGACATGGACTCTGACCAGTCCTTCCGCTCCTGCTACCTCCCTCAGAGGGCAGAGGAGATTTGAATCTTGGGAGTCGTGAGAGTGTGTGTGTGCACTAATTGGCGAAGCAAGGGGCGTGGGAGGAGAAACCGTCGAGGGAGGTGGGGGAACGGTTGGAGGGGCCGGAGCGGGTTCGGGAGGAGGAGGGACCGCCTCAGGGTAGGGTGGAGGTTGGAGAGGAGCTCTGGAGGGGGGAGAGGCGAGAGATTCGGGTGGGTCGGCTAGTGGAGAGGGGTCATCGTCAAAGGAAATTAAGGGCTTGAATGTAGGAGATGTCTGTTTGGCAAGAAGGATCTGGGAAGTGGAACAATTGACGCAAAGGGAGGGGCGGGAGCGCAAATACCAAAAAACCTGAACATAGGGGACCTCGGACCATTTGCCCGTCCTGCGGCAGTAATTATCTAGATCACGGAGGATGTTAAAATCGAAAGTCCTTTCAGGATTGATTGTCTAGGGGATATTGTGGCCAGGCCACAGTGGAACAGAAAATAAGCCGTCGGCAACGGAGATCTTGGGAGAAGCCGAGGGCTGTAAAATTGGCTAGGAGACACCCCAGGGGCGTCTTAGAATCTGGTTTCGATTGTGAGGTTCCCATGACCCCCAGTCTGTCCCTGAGTGAATGGAGAGGGAGAGAGGCGTCCCTGGTCTCAGTCTCCAATTCACGGCAGGTCGGAGGGCGTGGCGGTCAGGCGATTGGGACGTCTCCACAGTTGCCCGAGGCCCGGAGAGAGGACGGAGGAATCCCTAACGCGGCCGCGATTAAGGACAGGGAGTCTGGTGGGCAGGGACTCTGAGGGTCGGAGGGAACAAGGGAGGGGGACTTACCCCGTTTTCTGCCGGATCGGGTGGATGAGTAGAGGTTCCCTGGTTGTCTCCTGGGGGAGGGGAGGAGCGGCCCGCGCGGTAACCCGCGGGGCTTGGTACCCCTCCCGGGTTTCGGCACCAAATGTAAGGTCGGATCTTAACAAACGGCACCCCGAAACAGAGGAAAGCTTCAAGTGAGCTTTATTAGGGAGCGCTCCCGGGCGAGGTTCACTGGTCCAAGAGAAAGGGGCCAGAGAAGTCGCACCCGGGCGAGGGTTGGACAAGATTTTATAGGGGAAGAAGGGAAAGGGGTGTGGTGAATCTGGGAGGGCGCAGGGTATTCCTTATTTGGTGGTCTTTTCAGGTATCTTGGGGGACCGTTTGTCCTGCCCCTCGAAAGGCGGGAAGGCTGGGCCGGGTTCAAAGTCCCCAGGTCAGTTCCTGGAACTGGGTGGTCCGGAGAATTTCGGTCTGATGCAACCTGTGAATCTTATTGTGTTCCCCTGCCTCGGACCAGTTGGCCTTACAATAATAACCGCGGGCTTCCCTGGTGGCGCAGTGGTTGAGAGTCTGCCTGCTAATGCAGGGGACACGGGTTCGAGCCCTGGTCTGGGAGGATCCCACATGCCGCGGAGCAACTAGGCCCGTGAGCCACAACTACTGAGTCTGCGCGTCTGAAGCCTGTGCTCCGCAACAAGAGAGGCTGTGACAGTGAGAGGCCCGCGCACCGGATGGAGAGTGGCCCCCCCCCTCGCCGCAACTAGAGAAAGCCCTCGCACAGAAACGAAGCCCCGACACAGCAAAAGTAAATAAAAAATAAATTAATAAACTCCTACCCCCAACATCTTCTTAAAAAATAAAATAAACGCTGATTAATGACAATGACCTGAAAAAACATATTAAAAAAAATAATAATAACCGCATATATCCTTGGACCCAGCATTCACACTTCTGGAGATTTATCGGACAAATAACCTTGCATCCGTGTGAAATGATATATGTATGTGTTTATTCATTACCTTATTTTTTTAATTAATTAATTTATTTTTTGGCCGCAGCACGCAGGGATCTTAGTTCCCGACCAGGGATCGAACCTCTGCCCCCTGCAGTTGAAGCACAGAATCTTAGCCACTGGACCACCAGGGAAGGCCCTCATTACCTTATTTATATTAGCAAAAGACTGGAAGCAATCCAGGTATCTATAAGTTAAAACTGGCTAAATAAACAACATTATAAGCGTACAATAGAATATTATGTAGCTGTAAAAAAGAATGAGGAAACAGTGCACTTGCGAAGGATCTCCAAGACATGTTTCAAGTGAAAAAAAAAATGTAGTGTAAAAAAAAAAGTACGATAATATGAATACGTGTTTATAATTGCTTATATTAGCAGAAAGAAACTCTGGAATGACACAGAGAGAATTAGTAAAATGCCACTCCCTTGAACACCTCGTTAGCATCCCTGCTGCTTTCTCCATCCACTTATTAGGAAAATCCCAACTGTGGTCCCACCCAACTAACCACTTACACTTTTCCTGTAGTCAAACAGCTGGAGTAAAATTCATACCAGCTTGACTGGTCTCTCTTTAAATTTATGTCCAAAATATCTAATAGGCACTTGATACTGCTCACCAGGCCTAATACACTTCCCTAGTACGTTCAGTTTCTGTCTCTGCTTCTCCCCACTCTTCAATCTCCTAAACTTCCTTTTTTCCTCTGTACTTTTAGCTGATGGCTTTACCTCACGCTCCAGAGAACAGAAGGCAGACCAAATTTTTATCATCCTCCCACCAACAAATGTACCAACTGTACCATATACTTCCCTCTTGTCATGGTGGATGGTTGTCTCTGCTCCCTTTTGACCCTCAACTTGGGCTCTGGATCCCATCTCCTCTCTCCTCAAGAACTTGGTACCGCAACTAACCCCTCTTGTTTCATACAGCATTAATTTTTTCCTTTATACTGGGTCATTGTCATTAGCAAACAATCATTTCCATGTAAACCAAATACCTGCTCTACCTTCATCCAGCGCCCTTCCAGCTGCCGCTCCTTTTTTCTGCTGCCGTTCTCAGCAAAATCTCTCTTGAAGTGTCTGTAGCCATAGTCTATATTTCTTCGATTTACATTCTCTCCTCAGCCTACTCCATACAGGTTTTATTGCTTACTCCACTATTCCCCTGACACTTCTTTCGAGGTGACCCATGAACAATTTACAGGGATTAGACATTAGATATATGTCTAATTCCTGTACATATCTAATCTCTTCCCCTGGGAAGGTGAGGGAGCATGTCTTTGGCCTAGGTGCCTCTCTTTGGTGGAGGCAATTCCCAAAGAGACCAACAGCTGGGGAAATTGTTCTTCATTTCTGGAAGGGAGTCTGGGTAGCACATCACAGCATTACTACAGTATGTTTGTATGTACAGAAAACCCTACGTTCCAAAAAGGAAAATAGAAAAAAAAAAAGTCAGGGCTAAGGGAAGATTGAATAGCATAGTCAGGTGAAGTCAGGATAAAGTCAGGTGAAATGAATGCATGTCAAATTTGGGCTTGGTCTTCCTAGAGAGTAAAGCAAAATGACTAACCAGATTGATTATAAAATGTAAGGTATCCATATGACCAGCATATGACAGAAGCGCACCATCTCTCAACAGGAACCTCTGGAAATATCAATACCTAGAGGGCTATTAGTGTACTATTAGTGTACTATTAGTGTACTTAAGGATTCTGTTTTCAACTCTGTCCTTCTTCAATATTTTTATTAACTTATTGAATTGGGTCATAGATAGCATGTGTATGAAATTTGCATATAACACAGATTCCGGTGCAACTACTAATATACTGGATGACAGAATCAAGATTTATATTTAATAGTCCCTTCCAGAATTTTCTACGTTGCGGACAAACTCACCAGTCTGAAGTTTACAAAATCTGGCTTTCAAAAAAAGACTACAGAAAACAAATGTCAATGATAATGAAATTTTAAAATTTATTATTTATTTAATCTACTTTATGGGAAAAGGAACCTGGTGAATATCAAATTATTTGCATGCCCCAAAATTACTTTCATGCTTTGTAAATATTAATATATACATAAATGTTTTATATGGAAATAACTGGAATACATGTTATTTGTATTTACTTTAATCATTATTACATGTATACTTTTCTGTATATTAATTCATTTTCAAAACAAAAAATATGAAATTGAGTGGATATAAATGCAAAATGTACTTTGGTTAAAAACAATAGTATAGGGACTTCCGTGGTGGCGCACTGGTTAAGACTCTGTGTTCCCAACGCAGGGGGCCCGGGTTCGCTCCCTGGTCAGGGAACTAGATCCCACATGCATGCTGCAACTAAGAGTTCGCATGCCATAACTAAGGACCCTGCCTGCCGCAACCAAGACCTTGTGCAACCAAATAAATAAGTAAATAAATATTAAAACAAAACAAAAAACCCCCCAGTAGTATAGATATAGTATGTGAGAGACCTGATTTAATAGTAGTCCAAGTGAAAATAAAAGGCTTAGGGGTTTTGGTTTGCGGCAAATTGACTATAAATAACTTAGTAGTTATAATAATATTAATGTTATTAGTTATCTATAATATTAATAATCATATTTACAAATGCATTAAAAATTGAAGTATAGTTGAGTTATAATATTATATTAATTTTAGATACACAGCATAGCGATTCAATATTTTTATAGATTATACTCCATTTAAAGTTATTACAAGATAAAGGCTATATTTCCTGGTGCCGTACAATATATTTTTGTTGCTTGTCTATTTGATACATAATAGTTTGTATCTCTTAATCCCATACCCCTATCTTGTCCTCCTTCCCTCTCCCCACTAGTATCCACTAGTTTGTTTTCTATCTGTGAGTCTGTTTCGTTATATACATCTGTTTGTTTTATTTTTCAGATTCCACATATAATGATAACATACAGTATTTGTCTTTCTCTGTCTGAGTTATTTCACTAAGCATAATACTCTCCATGTCCATCCAAGTTGTTGCAAATGGCAGAATTTCATTCTTTTTCATGGCTGAGTTGTATTCCATTGTGTGTGTGTGTGTGTGTGTGTGTGTGTGAGTGAGTGTGTGTATCAATCACATCCTCTTTATCCATTCACCTGCTGGTGGACACTTAGGTTGCTTACATATGTTGGCTATTGTAAATAATGCTGCTATGAATATTGGGATGCATCATGTATATTTTCAATTTAGCATTTTTGTTTTCTTCGGCTATACACCCAGGAGTGGAATTGCTGGATCGTATGATAGTTCTAATTTTAGTTTTTGAGGAACTTTCATACTGGCTGCACCAATTTACATTACCACCAATAGTCTACAAGGGTTCCCTTTTCTTCACATCCTTGCCAACATTTGTTATTTGTAGATGTTTTGATAATAACCATTCTGACAGGTGTGAGGTGATATCTCATTGTGCTTTTGATTTGCATTTCTCTAATAACTAGTGATGTCGGGCATCTTCTCATGGGCCTGTTAGCCATTTGTATGTCTTCATTGGAAAACTGTCTATCTGGGCTGTTTTAAAATTGGGTTTTTTTTTTTGATATTAAGTTGTATGAGCTGTTTATATATTTTGGATATTAACACCTTATTGATCATATCATCTGCAAATAGTATTTTCTCCCATTCAGCAGATTGTCTTTTCCTTTTGTTGATGGTTTCCTTTGCTGTGCAAAAGCTTTTAAGTTTAGTTAAGTCCCATTTGTTTATTTTTACTTTTGTTTATTTTTACTTTTATTTCTTTTGCCTTAGGAGACAGATCCAAAAAAATATTGCTACGATTTATGTCAAAGAGCGTTCTGCCTATGTTCTCTTCTAGGTCTTTAATCCTTTTTTTTTTTTTTTTTTTTTGCGGTACGTGGGCCTCTCACTGCTGTGGCCTCTCCCGCTGCAGAGCACAGGCTGCGGACGCGCAGGCTCGGCAGCCATGGCTCAGGGGCCCAGCCGCTCCGCGGCATGCGGGATCCTCCCGGACCGGGGCAAGAACCCGTGTCCCCTGCATCGGCAGGCGGACCCCCAACCGCTGCGCCACCAGGGAAGGCCCCCATTTTGAGTTTTTAAAAAAAGTTTATTTATTTTATTTTATTTTTGGCTGCGTTGGGTCTTCGTTGCTGCACACAGGCTTTCTTTAGTTGTGGTGAGCGGGGGCTACTCTTCGTTGCGGTGCGTGGGCTTCTCATTGCGGTGGCTTCTCTTGTTGGGGAGCACGGGCTCTAGGCACGCAGGCTCAGTAGTTGTGGCTCGCGGGCTCTAGAGCGCAGGCTGAATAGTTGTGGCGCATGGGCTTAGTTGCTCCACAGCATGTGGAATCTTCCCGGACCAGCTCGAACCCGTGTCCCCTGCATTGGCAGGTGGATTATTAACTACTGTGCCAACAGGGAAGCCCTTGAGTTTATTTTTGAATATGGTGTGAGGAAATGTTCTAATCTCATTCTTTTACGTGTAGCCGTCCAGTTTTCCCAACACCACTTATTGAAGAGATTGTGTTCTCGCCACTGTAGATTCTTGCCTTCTTTGTCATAGATTAATTGACCATAAGTGTGTGGGTTGCAAATGCATTCTTAGACTGTAAATAATAAGAGTGATGGAAATAGCTACCATTTTAGTACTTAAAATGTACCAGGCCCTGTGCTAAGCATAGTACATCAATTATATTATTTAATTCTTATTTTGCCATAAGGTAAGTCATATTACCATAATCATAACTACCTTCTGGTTGGAGAAAGTTTCAGACAGATGTGAGCTGGCCAAGGTAGCTAGATTGGGGAACTCGGTTTGAACTGAGACCTGTCCATCCCATAGAGATGGTTTCTCCAGTGCCTGGTTCAGTTCTTGGTACAGTAATAAACAAGGGGTTATCCAGAGGAGTGAGAGTAATTGGGGGGTGGCATGTAAATCTGTGCTATTTTGTAAGCAGGTAAGTTAGGGGGTCCCAGGAGAAAGAGACCAGGAATGGCTTTCTTGACATAAGAGAAGCCATTTTGGCCTAAGCCATTTTGTGATCTAACCCTGGCCGCAATTCTTGCCCCTTGAACAGGTCTCAGTAATTAATGATATTAAGGGAACAAAGGAATGTGAATGCAAGAACAGAGAAAAGGCCGTCAAACAGTAGTGCAGTGATAAAGCGGAGTCCTAGTTCCTCCTCAAGGGATATACATAATAATATATCCTTGAGTTCTGTAAGAACTAAGGCCCCCAACCAGGTGGAGGATGGAATGATGATGTTGACCCTCCCGACTTCAATCAGCTAAAGCTTGGACTCTGTTGACCTTTGCCCCAATTCTGTGCTGAGTTCTCTGCTCAAGCCCCTTTATGAATATGCGTGTACCCTTAGCTTAAAAGTTCCCCAGTTTTGCTGTTCAGGGAGATGCTGCTTTGGGAAAGATCCCCGGTGTTCTCCCTACTTGCTGCTAGTAATAATAAATTCTTGCTTTTCCCTATCTTTGGCTTGGTTGTGTCTGTTGGCTCGACACCCACCAAGAGGTGAAACCAGTTTTTGGGTAGCAATATGAAGACTATTTGAAGGATAGTTTAGCTTGGAGAAGGAAAGGAGGCTCATAATAAGAATCTTAAAATACTTAAAGGAAGGGCTGTCATTGGTAAAGAATAATGATACATTTTGTGTAACTCCAGAGAGCAGTGTTTGGAAGCAGGAGACATATTCCAGTTTTGTTGAAAGAATATTTTAACAATTAAAGAAAAGGGAGTTTCCTGGTGGTCTAATGGTTAGGATTTAGCACTTTCACTGCTGTGCCCCAGGTTCAATCCCTGATCAGGGAACTGAGATCCCGCAAGCGTGCGACATAGACAAAAAAAAAAAAAAAAAAAAAAAAAAAAAAAGAGAGAGAGAGTTATTCAAAGAGTTTAACCAGGGCTTCCCTGGTGGCGCAGTGGTTGACAGTCCGCCTGCCGATGCAGGGGACGCGGGTTTGTTCCCGGGTCCGGGAAGATCCCACATGCCGCGGAGCGGCTGGGCCCGTGAGCCATGGCCACTGAGCCTGCGCGTCCGGAGCCTGTGCTCCGCAACGGGAGAGGCCACAACAGTGAGAGGCCCGCGTACCGTAGAAAAAAAAAAAAAAGAATTTAGCCAGAGGATGTTTAAACTCTTGGTGGTTGTATTGGCCTTTCTGTGAAGGGTGAGAGGATGACTTAAATGACCTCTAAGATGACCCTTCTACCCTTCTAAGACTGATCTCAGAGTTCTTTAAACCCCTGCTCAAGTTCCCCGATCATAAAATTTTCTCTGACAATCACAGCCCAGAGTGACTCTCTAAGCTCTTCACTCTGCTCCTCTTTACTCTCTGACTTAATTTCATGTATGTCTCTCTCTCCAAGAGTTTAAATTCCCTTGAGGGTAAAGAACAGAGCTTTCCAAGTGGCAGGCACCCAAATATTTGTTTCAATTTAGTAATACAAAGTTTCTCTTTTGGTTACATATTGTCCTCTTTCCTGTATTAGTCTTGGAAGTAGATTGTAAGCCATTTGAAGTCAGGGATTGCGGTTTATATTTATTTGTATTCCCCCACAGTACCCAATAGGTGCTTGATAAACATTGCTTTAAGTTGGGTGAAACCAGAAGTAGACTTTTGGCCCAAAGGAATGAGAACAAAGGTGAAAGAAGCAAGAGGTCAAAGAATACCACTGCTTTGGATACAAGTGTGGACCTCTTACTTGCAGTGAGATAAGGCTCAGGAAGTTTTCCCACAGGCAACGTGGATATACTAAGATTACAAAATAAAATCATTATAACATAGAAACTAGAAATAGTAAAGGTGTTGAGCACGAGTTTCAATTAAAAATGATGTAACAGTATAAATATTAACAGAAAGCTTGAGTATCAACATAGCCTATAGAAAGAGGGTTTAGTCAGCACCCAACTGTTAGTGAGAAGATAAGTAATTCTGAAATGCAGAGCTCTGCTGACTGATTAAACAAATGTAAAGGACATATCCACAGTCACTCAGTGATGTTTATAGAGCGTCTGTAGGTCAGTTTGTATTATCTGGGTTTGTTTGGTAATGTGATTCTGCTTTTCCCACTATTGAATTGAGCGCTCCTTTTCCCTTTTCTCCTCTCAGCGCAGCCTTGAATGCTGCGAATGGAGTGGACAGAGGAAACACAGTTTGGGGGGTAGTGTCAACATATCATTCCCCACCTGTCTCCTGGTCTTCTCCCCCAACCCTTGCATATTAATACATGTGGTTTTCACTTGCCAAAGGACGGGACCAAGGTTTCTGCAGCACCCAGCAATTTACATTCGAACAAACAAACAAAAGAACTCAGGTCTGTCTCTCTCGAGTCCCACAGTACGACTACCTTCCCTACCACCTCCTTTAAAGTATTCCTCTAATCTTCCAGCTCCAACTCAAAACCTAGCCAGTCAGAAAGTCCCTACTTCAGGAACGCCGCCCAATCACAGTGTCCTCACCTGCAGAAGGTGAGGTCTGGGTCTCCTTACGCGACAGTGTCCTGGCCCAATCAGGGGCGGCTTGGTCTTGGAAAGGCGCCAGTCAGCCCTAGAGGGGAGTAGTGGGCGGAGTTGCACCTGGCGACGGTGAATCACTCAGTGGAGCGGCGGCTTCTTCCACCAATCGGAATGTGCAGAGGCGGGGCGTGGACCAATCGGGCGTGAAGGGAAGGGCTGGGCTGGGTTCAACCTGGCGGCTGGAGTTTAGTCCCCGCGCTCCTGTTGGGCGAAGCTGTGTCTGTTCCCGGGCTCCGGCGACTACTGTCGTATCGGGATCTTGATCATGTTGGGGACAAAGGCGAAAGTCGGGAGGAAACAGTTGCTTCTCTTCACATCGATGATCCTGTGTAAGTTCCTGGAGCTTTTGGAGGAATCTGTGGGTCTGGTCAGAGGTTGGAGGGAGGCGCTCCCCACACCTCTTGTCCGCGGGAGGGGAGGGGTTCAGAAACCAGTCCGCCTCACCCTCCTAGTCTTCTTTCCGCCCCTGGCTCGTCCCTCTTCTTTCCCGTCCCCCTTACCCTGGTGAGTGGCTGGCTCCCCTCCCCCACACTGGTGAATAATGACCCCTCCTCTTACATCCGGAGCTGCCTTTCCGCACGTTCACCAGAAATAACGGGGAGAGGTTGGTTCCCCCTTCCTTCATCCTCACTTACTGGTGAGGGCCGGTGGGCGCGAGGGCCCTGCCCAGCCGGGATTACACACCTGGGAAGGGGGCCATCCTGCCCCTCCAACACGCATCCAACATCCGAGAACAACCCGAGAGAAGTCGGAAGCCTCTCGTACCCTGACTCCCTTGGCCCCTGGATGCTCTGCTACTTAAGGGTCCTCAGAGAAAATCTAATGGAGGTGGGGTGGGGCGGAAGTTTCTTTCCCTGGCTGTTGCTGAAGGGTTTCTTTAGCTTTCCCCGGATTTTGGGGTTGCCATTGTTGCTCTGGGAAAAGTGTCTAGGTGCAAAATCTGGAGAAAAAAAAAAAGAAATAAAATTGAAACCTAAAATTTCTCAGAACACAGCATTCGAAGTTCCTTTCTAGAATAACTACTTCCAGAGTCCTTAATAAATGTTGTTGACTGAGTGACTATTCGCAGGGGGAGGTCCTGGCTTTTGGTTGGCTGGTTCCTTCTCAGAGCCAGAACTCTGCCCTCCCCGCTGGCCTTGTTTGAGAGTTTTTGTTTCCTTTGTAAACTCCCTTTCCTGTGGAACAATGAGACTCACTTGTTGGGGCAGGCCTCCGTCTATAGTTATGCTTGTGCCCGGCCGAGTGTGTGGTTTGTGCCTTAGTCTACCTGTGTCAGCACCTGCACACTTATCTGTCTGATTCTTGAGTGTCTGTGTGTGTGCTTCTGTAGATAGTTGTGTCAGTAGGGGATCTGTAAGATTCTCCATTTCCCCCTCAACATCCATGTTTTAGGAAATAAAAGAAATGAACAATTATGATCAGTATTAGCAGTTATAAGGTAATTCACTTTGCTTAGTTTGAAGGGTGTCTTAAGGCAGATGAATTGACTACTCCTTTGTCCCTTATTACAAAAACATTAACATTTGGGGTGGACTGGACCAGTGACAAGTCGAATCCTCTCCCTATTGTACAGATAAGGAAACAGGTACAAAGAGGGGAAATGACTTTTCCAGATTGACAAAAGGACCTGGGACTGGAACCAAAGTCTCCTGACTGACTTCTCCTTTTCCCACTCCTGGCTCCAGCGTCTCAGGCACCCTGTGGCACAGGAACCAGGATATCAAAACATCAGTTTGGGTTACTGCTCCAGAGTCCACTATCTTACCTACCTTTTTCAATTTTTCTTTCCCACTAGATTCTTTCTTTTCTCACTTCTCCCTTTCATTCTATTCCTCCATTTCCCCCTTTTCTTCAGTTTCCATTCTTTTCCTCCCCTTCTTCCCCATTTACTTGTGTCTGTATCTTAGAACTGCTAGTGACACCCATGGTCATTTTTTGGTTCTGTGTGGTAGTCAGTACTAAACACTTTGCCAACACTTGTGCTGTACCAGTACTCCCCACCCCCAACCTAGAAGTTTCTGAGTCAGTAACTATTTGTGACAGTATTTGTCAGGCTTATAAGCTTCCTAGAGCTGCATCCTTCTCCCCTTTCCTTTTTCTTTTCTCTCCCCCTCATTTTCTATAATAATCACATACTGACACTGAAAGAGTTGTGGTATCACCCTTCTGAGCTTGGGAGTGTCCTCTAGTCTGTTCAGGGAATCAAGAAACAGTGGTTTAGAGGGAGCTTGAGATGATGTTGTATTAGCTTGATAGGACAGTGGATCCTAGAAAGTAACAAGTCCAGGAGATGGAGGAACTGACCTTGTCACATGTAAATAGGGCTAGACCTGGGGGGAGCAATTTGGTTAGTACAATGAGGTTGGGGATAGCAGCCAGGTCATCCCACCTGGGTTCTGGCTTGGCTTTCTGCCTTATTTGTGATCTTAGGCTAGTAACTCAGTCTTTTCATCTGTAAAACGGGAGTAATAATACTTGTCCTAATCTTGTCCTGAGGATCAACTGGGATAATGGCTACATTACATATACATGAAATGATTATTATCGGGCAGCTTTTATCCCCTTTGGATTTTGTGAGGATGAAAGGAGGCTGCCTATAGTAGAGCAGGTCAAAGGAAGCAGGGAGAGACCCTGCTAGATTCCAAAAGGCGAGAGTGAAAAAGTAGGGGCTTTCTTGGGCGTCTAGTCTGTCCTCTGCCCTTGGGATACTGGAAGCATATATAGGGTTCCTGCATGTTCTCCCTCCTCCCTCCAGGGTTGCTCCTCATGTGGGCTCTGCCATCTGGGAGGAAGAAGAAAGGATCAAGCAAAGGTCCAACCCCAGCCTGGGGAACCTAGTGGAGAGGAAGGCCTGAGCCTACTGAGACAGGGCTGGAGACTAAACACTGGGAGAACTGGGCCTGGGAAAAGTAAAACTGGTGACAGAGAGTACTAGTCTCCCTCCCTGTAGAGAGCCTGTGCTTAGAAAAGTTTCCAGCTATCTCCCAGGCAGGAAGAGGCATTTCTGCTTAGCAGGGTGGTGTGTGCCTAGGATGACTTTTTGGTGTAACTGCAGACGAGAAAGAGGAAACCTAGGCTGGAATCCTGGTGTTTGCACACACACCTCTTACTTCATGTAGTGTCCCCACTGAAACATTCCAGGAGGGAGGAACTGCTGGTTCAGTCTGTGAGTCCCGGTGTTTCTTTTGTACTGATATTTCTGCCTTTCTAGTTTTGCTGTTCAGGGTTAGATTTACCTCAAACTGTAGGTTGGTGAGTCACTCCTTCTTTCCCCTCTCTCTACTGGGGGGTTGAAATTACTCCCAGGAAAGAATCGTTCCCTTGAAACCAGAACCTAGAAACTAGTGACACAGCAAGTTGGAACTAGGAAGTGAGTGGTAGTGGAATTCCAGTGTCTTAGTCTTTCCCTCCTGGCTCCAGAACACTTTTCACTCTATGATATTTCTCTTCAGTTTCTTTGTGATCTGGGCTTGCCTGGAGTCTCCAACCTAGTTTTGGCTTAGGGTGGAGCTGCTGTAATTAAAAAAACAAAGTTTATTTATTTTTTTTTTTTGCGGTACGCGGGCCTCTCACTGTTGTGGCCTCTCCCGTTGCGGAGCACAGGCTCAGGGGCCATCGCTCACCGGCCCAGCTGCTCCGCGGCATGTGGGATTCCCAGACCGGGGCACGAACCCATGTCCCCTGCATCGGCAGGTGGACTGTCAACCACTGCGCCACCAGGGAAGCCCCAAAGTTTATGTATTTAGAAGAGGTTAATGTGGTACGAGAATCAAAATGATATAAAAGAGTGGGGTTATCACTCCCACCCTGTTCCTGTTCACTCCATATCTCCCCCAGTTTCCTATACATCTTTCCAGTGTTTTGTTATACAAATATCAGTATATATAAATATATATTTCTTTCTTTTCCCTTTTCTTACACAAAAAGAGGCACACTATATTCATTGTATTCCATCCTGTATCTTGTTTATTTCATTTAATATACCCTGGAGATCTTTTCATATTGGTGGTGTGGCCTTGGCCATTAGAATATTCCACCCCCTCCCCCGCCCTCCTCCCCAAGTCCTCTGGGTCAAGGGGCGTCTGTTCTGCTGACTCAGAAGTGGCTGACAAAGACAGATTTAAAAGCTATATACATTTTATGTGAGAGATTAGGAAACGATGGGGCTTGTTTTTCACATCTGTTAGCATTGAGGAAAGACCTTGGGGAATCTCTAAACTCAGACCTGCTTCCTCTAGAGGTTCAGGGAAGATCTGGATGCCACTTGTCAAACGTAATTGTGGAAGAGGTTTCAGTGCTGTCAGGGGGTTGTGAGAGGTAATGTGAGTGGATACATACTGGAGTTTTCCAGGCATTGAAAACTCAGAGTTCATCTGCCTGGGACTCCCTGATAAGCAGAGTTTCTGTCTAAAGTCTGCCTGGTGTCATTTGTTTTACAATGTGTAGGACAGGAGGAAGCAGCTGGTTGGCAGGAAGTTTGATGCCAGGCCCCCTGGAGTGAGCCCTGGGCAGGCACGCAGAGCCTTCCTTTGTAATGGGGAGATGGGTGGGGGAGGAGAGCTGAGCAGGTAGAACTGGAAATTCTGCTGAGAGAGGGCAGGAGGGAGCAATGGTGTGAAAGCTCTCCTGTCCTACACTGCCATCACCACTTTCCACCATCCTCAGAGGGTCTTGCCAGTTGAACGACGTTACTGAAAGTACAGCCAAGCCTGGCTCTTTAGACTTAGCCCAGCCTGTTGTTGGGCTCACAGAGCCTTCCTCTTGCCCACGCATTCCTTATCTGTCCCACCCCAAACCCCAGGAGTGACTTCAGTCTCTACAGGGTGAGCGGTGGGAAGGAAAGTGCAAACCAGGGGTGGTAGCCCTGGGTCCGGGTTCTAATTGTATTGCAATGTCAAATTCATTTGTTAATCCAATAAACATTGGTGTTTACTATGTTATGAGCACTGTGCTAGAGATTAGGGATAAAAAGTGAATAACATCTGCTATCAAGAAGCTCTGAGGGGAGTCAGGTATTGTAACAATTAGCCCACGTTGTGAACACACTGTAGCTGGGGGCTTTCTAAGGCTTTGGCTTATCTTCCCTATTCCGAGGCTCTAGCTCCCTTACAGTGGGAGTGTCCTATGAGGCTCATCTGCGTAGAGGGGAAATTTGGATGAATTCTTAGAGAAAACCAGAGACTAGCTTGGCTGGCTGGCTGGCTACCCTCCTTTTCCTTCCTTTGTTTGTTTGTTTTTAAATGGATCAAAACAAACTCATTGCACGAAAACAACTTAAGGAAAATTCTAATAATTAACAGGATGCATAGAGAAAACAAAGATTTCTTAGTAAAGCAGCAGAAGGAAGTAGCTTTTCTGTTGTGGGTTTGACCTGCGTGTACAAGGGAGGGTTGTTGGTGGGTTCTGTCAGATGTCTGGATGCCTCCACCCTCTGTGACCACCTTCTCATCACAGCATTGCTTCAAAGCGGCAAAACAGTGCTAGGAACGGGGGAGGATACAAACATAATTTGGTTTCTCTGTTCTCAAGGAACTACAGACATATATTGACTAAGTAGAATACAGAGCACCGTGCGTCAGGGGCTGTCATCGAAGCACGAAATGTTTGGGGAGCATAGAAGGAAATAGTTACTTTTTAAAATGATAAATTTTTTATTAAGAAATAATAGATGTTCAATGTGGAATAATGGGAAAACAGAGGGATATAGAGAAAGTAAAATCACATGTCATCCTATTATCTAGAGAGAAACACTGATTGCTGGTTTTATTCTAGTCTTTCCACTATGAATAAATGTGTGGTAGAGATGACCTGTGCAAAATATATCAGAAAAAATAAAATGGCCGTTTGGTGTCACTGACTTTTCCTTAAGTCTTGGCTCTGTGGGCAGAAATTGATGAGGGTCACACCAGCTCAACAGAAATCCATAGACATCAATGTTTAAACCAAACTGTGTACTAATGCTACTTGGAGCTGTGGCCGGTTTGTCAGATTATGTAGGAGTTACAGTGGGAAAAAACAAAACTGTGTTATAGATCCCTTCTCATTTAGATTATTAATGACTGAATACTAGTTTTAAATGAGGTAGGTGACTACGTTCTATGACAGAGAGGATAGGAACATCTATATGCCCTGGTATGGTGGTAACATGTCCTGACTGTATTTTTTTTTTTTTTTTTTTGAGCAAAGTACACTTTAAACAAAATCCCTTCTATAGTATTCTACTGTATGGCTATCCTGTAATTAACTGTTCACCTTTTGTTGAGCGTTTAGGGTTTTTTTTTTCTTTGCTGTACGAAATACATTAAATTGTCCTTGAACATACATCTTTAAGCTTACCTTTAATTATTTTATTTTCTTAGGCTATATTCCTAGAAGTTGGAGAGAGATTAATTTTGATTGGGGGAAGGCATTATGCATCAAGGCACACTGGAACAGGATCTTGAAGTATGAATGGTGTTTCCTTGCTGCTCTGCTGAAGATGCTGTGTAGTGCAGTAGTTTTGGAGACTCAGAGTTAGGCAGACTTGGGTTAAGATTCCCAACTTGTTGTTTGCAGCTGTGTGATTTGGGGCAACTGTGCTAAGCCTCAATGTTCTCATCTATAAAATGGGATGATAACAATAGTACTTGTCTTCCCAGGGTTTTTTTTTCTTTTCTTTTTTTTCCCTCCTCACAGGGTTTTTAATGAGACAATGCATGTGCTCTCATTTCTTCCTGCCTTTTTCTCTCCTTGAAGTTTATCAGACTCACATACAGAATCTTGATAGTGTAATAGTCTATTTCTTACTCATCTGTTACTTCATTTCACCTTTAAAGTCTTATTTAATCATTCTGTGCTTCCTGGTGTGTCAGTATTTGGGTATTTCCTGTTATTCTTTATCATCCTTCCTTTCTTTTTGCCTTTGTTTTTGCCTCTCCTTTCTTGCTTTGTTTTATTTTTCTTTGCCTCTTGTGATCTTTATTATTTTTTCCCTTTTTATTCCCCTTCCCACTCTTTTTTCTTTAAATTAAAACACTTAATACATACTTGTTTATTACACAAATGTAGAACATAGAAGAGAAAAGCTGCCTGTATTCTCATCTCTCAGATAATATGCACTGTCCAGTGTTTGGTGTCTATTCTTCGAGATTCCTTTATGTGTATATTCGGGTTATTTTTATTATTTGTAAAAATAGGGTCATGTTCTACATATTGTTTTTACATTTTGGACATATTTCTATGCCTGAACAAATTGATTTACCTTGACCTTTGCGATGGCAATATAGTTATTTTTATTTGTTTTTGTTTTACATAGTTGTGTAATGTATCATACCATGGAGCCAGATTACCTGGGTTAAAATCCTAGCTCTGCCTCCTACTAGCTTTGTGAACTTGAGCAAACTTCTTCAGTTCTGTGCCCCGATTAACTCACATGTAAGATGGGAGCAATAATAATATTTATTTCATAGCATTATTACAAGGATTAAATGAATTAAACCTGTAAAGGGCTCAGAAGAGTATCTGGTACATAGTATTCAAGAAATGTTAGCTGATGGGGCTTCCCTGGTGGCGCAGTGGTTGAGAGTCCGCCTGCCGATGCAGGGGACACGGGTTTGTGACCCGGTCCGGGAGGATCCCACATGCCGCGGAGCGGCTGGGCCCGTGAGCCATGCATGGCCGCTGAGCCTGCGCGTTCAGAGCCTGTGGTCCGCAACGGGAGAGGCCACAACAGTGAGAGGCCTGCGTACCGCAAAAAAAAAAAAAGAAAAGAAAAAAAAGAAATGTTAGCTGCTATTATTTTATTCATTTGGTCATGCTCAGTAACATGTGTCTAGAATTTGGATATAATTAATTAAAAGTATAGGACAAACCTTGCAGAAGTCTTCAAGAATTCTGTTGATTTTTTAAAAAATTATTTTATTGAGGTATATTTTGCATACAACATTATTTTAGTTTCGTATACAACATAATAATATATATTTATAGTTATTGAAGAATGATCACCACAGTAAATGTACATCTATCACCATACATGATTACAGAATTTTTTTCCTTGTGATGAGAACTTTTTTTTTTTTGTGATGAGAACTTTTAAGGTCTACTCTCTTAGCAACTTTTAAATATGCAATACAGTATTATTCACTATAGTCACCACGCTGCCCGTTATATCTCCATGACTTATCAATTTTTTGTTTTGTTTTGTTTCTGCGGTACGCGGGCCTCTCACTGCTGTGGCCTCTCCCGTTGCGGAGCACAGGCTCCAGATGCACAGGCTCAGCGGCCATGGCTCATGGGCCCAGCCGCTCCGCGGCATGTGGGATCTTCCCGGACCGGGGCACGAACCCGTGTCCCCTGCATCGGCAGGCAGACTCTCAACCACTGCACCACCAGGGAAGCCCCGACTTATCTATTTTATAACTGGAAGTTAGTACTTTTTGATCCTCTTCACCCATTTTGCCTCCCAACCCCGCACTCCTCACCTCTGGCAATCACCCAATCTGTTTTCTGTATCTGTAAGCTTGGGGTTTTTTTGTTTGTTTGTTTTTGATCCCACATATAAGTGAGATCCTGTGGTATTGGACTTCCTCTGTTTGACTTAATTCACTTAGCATAATGCCCTTAAGGTCCATCCCTGTTGTCACAAATGGCAAGATTTCATTCTTCTTTATGGCTGAATGATATTCCATCGTATATGTGTGTGTGTGTATATATATATATATATATATATATATATATATATACACACCACATCTTTATCCATTCATCCATTGATGGACACTCAAGATATTTCCCTATTTTGGCTGTTGTAAGTAATACTGCAGTGAACAGGGGGCTGCATGTAGCATTTTGAGTTAGTGTTTTCATTTTCTTTGGATAAATATCACCCATAAGTGGAATTGCTGGATCATATGATAGTTCTATATTTAACTTTGTAAGGACCCTCCATACTGTTTTCTACAGTGGTTGTATCCATTTACATTCCCACCAACATGAGCTTTGCAGGGTTCCCTTTTCTCCACATCCTCACCAACAATTATTATTTCTTGTCTTTTTTTTTTTTTTTTTTTGGCCGTGCTGCGCATCATGGGATCTTAGTTCTCTGACCAGGGATCGAAGCCGTGCCCCCTGCGGTGGAAGCATGGAGCGCTAACCACTGGACCACCAGGGAATTCCCTATTTCTTGTCTTTTTGATAATAGCCATTCTAACAGGTGTGAGGTGATATCTCATTGTGGTTTTGATTTGCATTTCCCTGATAATTAATGATGTTGAGCATCTTTTCATGTACCTATTGGCCATCTGTATGTCTTCTTTGGAAAAATGCCTATGCAGATCCTCTGACAATTTTTAAAACAGATCGTTTAGGTTTTTTTGCTATTGAATTGTATGAGTTCTTTACACATTTTGGATATTAACCCTTTGTCAGATAAGTTAGTTGCAAATATTTTTTCCTATTCTCTAGGTTACCTTTTCATTTTGTTGGTGATTTCCTTTTCTGTGCAGAATATTGATTCTTTCACTGTGCATACTTGAGTCAAGATTCAACCGGAATGTCCACAGCTGATGCCCAATTTAAACCTTTGTGTTGGTCTGCTTGGGATGCCATGACAAAATACCAAAGACTGGTGGCTTGAACAACACTAATTTATCTTCTCACAGTTCTGGAGCCCAGAAGTCCAAGATCATGGTGCTGGAGGGATGGTTTCCTCTGAAGCCTCTCCTTGGTTACAGTGGTAGCCCTCTTGCTGCCTCTTCACATGGTCATCCCCTCTATGCCTGAGCACCCTTGGTGTCTCTTTGTAGAAGGACACCAATCAGATTGGATTAGGACATGTCCTAAGGTCCTCACTGTAACTTAATTACATCATTAAAGGGCTTGTCTCCAAATGCAGTCACTCTCAGAAGTACTGGGGGTTAGGGCTTTCATATATGAATTTTGAGGGAATACAATTCAATCTGTAAAAACCATGAACCATTTTGAAGATTCTGCAGAAAGAGCAGTGATCTAGCCAGGTGTCTCCTTGGGTTGCTTTTGTGATCATAAAAGAAATGGGGGTGTTGTAAATGGATTCACATCTTTTCCCCATTTCCCCCCTCCGCCCATTTTAGACCTTGCATTAGAAGGTCTAAAATGTGTGCAGACCTTGCATTGCATTGGCTCTGCACGCTTCTACTGGTTGTGAGAAACCAGCCTCTACTGTTGTGCATGCAGACACCTACAGACACACTGCAGCCCAGGTGCAGAAATGAGGCCCTTTTGCAAAATGGCAGGTGGAAAGCACTCATGTGCAGAGAACTTTAATTCTGTTTCATAACTGTGAAGCAAATTAAAAACACTTAATTCTTAAATTGTGAAGCTAAATTAAAAGAAAGATTAATGGAACGCTCTTTTTTTTCTTCTGAGAACTAAACATTAAAAAAAAAAAACACTGTTGCTAGTATTAAGATTTTTTAAAGATTGGGTTTGAATCAAGTTTGTTTTTTCTTCTTTTTAAAAATATTTATTTATTTTGGTTGTGCCAAGTGACGTGCAGACTTCTTGCTTGTGGCGTGCAGACTTCTTAGTTGCAGCATGCAGACTCTCAGCAGCGGCATGCATGCAAGGTCTAGTTCCCCGACCAGGGATCGAACCCAGGCCCCCTGCATTGGGAGCGTGGAGTCTTACCCACTGGACCACCAGGGAAGTCCCAAGTTTATTTTTTCTTTATTTGGGTGTGCCCCATCTGCCAATTTGAAAAATGGGCTTATCTTTGTAGATAAACCTTAACAAGTAGATGTTATAGCGAATGGTCTGCTCTGACCTAATTTGTTAAGGCTCTATGTTGTTCAGTGTCAGTTTGTACCAGGCATTGTGCTAAGTGCTGAGAACTCAGAATGGTAGATTAACACATTATCCCTGCTCCTTTGGTTGTTTACTGCCTGATAAGGGAGAGATATAGGCGCATAGATGATGTCATTATAATGTGGGAAGTGCTTTGACAGTGTTTTGCATGGGGTAGTGGAAGCCAAGGAAAGAGACCTTAACTTGTCTGTGGTGAGAATTGGGGGTGGGGTAAGTCATTTCCCGCAAAGTAATGTGTTTGAATACCTGCTGACCAGGTGGAGAAAGAGGGGACAGGGTGTTCCGTATAACAGGAATAGCATAAGCAAAGGCAGAGGCTGTGAAACTGCACGTCTTTGCTGGGAATTGTAAGTAGTTTTGTATTGCTGGAGGGTAAATTGCAAGAATAGGGAGTGTGGTGAAGATGATAAACTTATCACCAGGTCGGTTGGTGCTAGAACTCTTGCCTGGCTGAAGAATTTGGATTTTATCTTACAGGTAATGTGGAATCGTTGGAAGCTTGAAGCAAGCGTTAGATTTGCACTTTTTAGAAGGCTGTATAGTGTAGCCCAGTCTCTGGAATTGGACTGCCTTGATTTGAAGCTGTACCACCACTTAGCTGCTCTGGGCCTCAGTTTCCCCATGTAGAAAACAGAGGTGATAATAACAGTATCACCCAACTCCTAAGGTTGTTGTAGGAATTAAATCCATGTGATGTGCTTATAGCAGTGCCTGGCATATAATATAGTAAGTGCTCAATAAATGTCAACTCTTTCTCTAGCAGTGAGGTGGAGGAGGGATGTGAGTAGGTCAAAATTAAACAAGGCAGAGAAACCTATTGAGAGACCAAATGCAATTCTTCAGATGACGATGGTACTAAAAAGTGGCAGTGGGTCTGTGGAGAGGAGGGGCCAAATTTGAGGGAGACTTGGGAGATGACATTGTAATGCTTGGTGTTGGACAAGAGTGAAGGAAAGATGGTGATGGCTTAAAAGGTTCTAGAGTGAGTGACCAAGTAAATGGTGATACCACCAACCTGGAGAGAGGAGGGGAAGCGAGAGGTAGTGGGAAATGATGAGCAGTGTGAGATTGCAGGAGGGTGTGTGTGAAGTCCAAGTAGAACCGTCAGGAGGCACAGCAATAGGAGTCTGCAGCTCAGGCAAGAGGTAGTATCTGGAGCTGGCCATACATTGGTGTAGAGGAATGTTGTGTATTTGAGATTTCCTAGAGAGAATATGGAGAGGAGAAAGGGCACAACATGGAATGCTGGGGATTACTAATATTAAGGGATGGACAGAGGAAGCAAAGTTCAAGAAGGCGAATAAGATAACCCTGAGGTGGAGGGAGGACCAGAAGGGCTGAACGCAGAAACCAAGGGGGTGGAGTAGCTTGAGGAGGCAAGTGGTTAGTAGGGTCAAACATCTCACAAAGGCCACAGGAGGTAACTGAAAAAGCAAATACTGGATATCTTTAATTATAAGACTACTTTAATGTTTTGGAAATTGGGATGTGACTTACAGCCCATGTACATATTTAATATGATGTTTCCCCAAGAAGCTATTATTAAATTGATGTTATATCTTATAATCAGGGTATCTTAGAATTGAGGAATACGATTGGTGACCTTAGTAAAATCCATTTTAATTTCAAAGTGAGAGCCAAAGACATATTGCAGTAGGTTGAGCAGTGAATGTGTATGTTGGGCTGGAAACAGTGTGTGTAGACTACTTCTTTAAGAAGTTGAGAGAGAAAGGGAGGAAAGGATTGTCACTAGAGAGGGGTGTAAGATTGAGTGAAGGTTTTCTGTACATGAAAGGGCCAAAAAGTCTATTTTTTTTTGTCTTTGTGTATAGTCTTTATTTGTTGAAATACCATTAGATTTTTCCTCAGGACAAGAGCAAAGATCATCCCCTGCAGAAACTTTGGAACTATGTACAGAACTTTACAGAACAGAGGACAACACTTTAGCTGAAGCCTGCCTGCTGACCAGAGAAGGGTGTTCTGAGTGGACTCAGCAAAGAAAAGGAAATCAAGCAGGGAAAGCCCATCTGAATCAAACTTCAGCTGCCATCAGGGCAAGTCTTGTGATGGTCACAGATTGGAGGCTCTGTTTATGGAAGGTTCGAGTACAGCACAGGGGTTCCATGTATCTTTACGGCTACACCCCAGGCTGAGGTGCCATTAAGTCAATGTCACTCAAATTCCTGGCCAGCCAAACTCCGGCAGCAAAGAGTCCCAAATTAAGGATCAAGTTCCTCTGGAAGAGGCTTCCCTGGTGGCACAGTGGTTAAGAATCCGCCTGCCAATGCACGGGACACAGGTTCAAACCCTGGTCCAGGAAGATCCCACCTGCTGTGGAGCAACTAAGCCCGTGTGCCACAGCTACTGAGCCTGTGCTCTAGAGCCCACGAGCCACAACTACTGAGCCCACGTGCCACAACTACTGAAGCCTGTGCACCTGGAGCCCGTGCTCCACAACAAGAGAAGTCACCGCAGTAAGAAACCAGCACTCACCACAACTAGAGAAAGCCCATGTGCAGCAGCGAAAACCCAACACAGCCAAAAATAAAATAAATACATTAATTAATTAAAAAAAAAAAAAGTTCCTCCAGAAGTCATTTCTATCGGTGGCAAAGCGGTAGACTCCCCGAAGCCAGTCTCCCACGTTGTCTGGAATTTCAGGAGCTTCATTTGCCGAGCCCACAGTGGTCATGCCAGCCCCACTGGATAGCAGCACCTTCGCGCTCCACAAGGCCTCTCACCACGCACCTTCCAAAAAAATCTATTGATGCCTTTGACTTTGTAGTTTTTCTTGTTGTGAACATGGAGTAAATTAAACATCACAATGGAAAAGGTGAAATTTCCTTCTGTTTTGGTTTACCATGTTAACTAGTAGGACATTTGTATGTACAGTATGCCAAGTATAGGTCCAAGGTTAAGTGCAAAAGGGAGGTCGTGATGAGGTAAGGGAACATATAAAATAGATGAGGAGAATGGATGGGGAAATTGTGGGTGTTGTGAGAGAAAACCCTCAGCTCTGCTGCTCTATACATGATGGTTCTAGAAAAGAGTCTTTTTTTAAAAAATAAATTATTTATTTATGAATTTTGGCTGCATTGGGTCTTCGTTGCTGCACTCGGGCTTTCTTTAGTTGTGGCGAGAGGGGTCTACTCTTCCTTGCGGTGCGCAGGTGGCTTCTCTTGTTGCAGAGCACGGGCTCTAGAGCGCAGGCTCAGTAGTTGTGGCGCATGGTTTGCGGTACGCGGGCCTCTCACTGCCGCGGCCTCTCCCATTGCGGAGCACAGGCTCTGGACGCGCAGGCCCAGCGGCCGTGGCTCATGGGCCCAGCCGCTCCGCGGCACGTGGGATCTTCCCAGACCGGGGCACGAACCCGCGTACCCTGCATCGGCAGGCGGACTTTCAACCACTGCACCACCAGGGAAGCTCTAGAAAAGAGTTAGTCTTTCCAAGGCAATTACAGTGATAGAGGAGAGATGGTTTAGTGGGCTGGAATGTAAGCATTTTTCCGGCAGTATTTATATATATTTATATGTATTACTGAAGAAAACTTTGAAGTCAGAAAAAGAAGTATATACAGAAAGACCTATGGGCAGATGATGAGAATAATAACACATAATACTTATTTGGTGCTTCCTGTTGGTCAGACACTCTTGTAAGCACTTTATTTGTATTAGCTTGTTTAACTCTCAACAACAGCCCTTTGACATAGAAATTCTTATTATCCCCATTATACAAGTGGGCAAACTGAGGTTCAAAGTGACTAAGTGGCTTGCCTGGGTCACACAGATTATAAGTAACAGAGCTGGGATTTGAATGCAGGCAGTCTGGATCCAGAGGCTTGTTCAGGAACAAGAAGGGGAACGTGGATCAGGATGTCTGAGGTGTCCTGGGGTCACTAGGAAGGAAGGACATGGTGCAGAGGCTGAACTTAACTCATGGTGTGAGACGCAGCCACAGGAGAGTTTTGAGTATTGCAGTCAGGCCACAGGCAGACATCAACAGTCCTGCATCAGAGGAAGGTGAGAAGGCCCTGAGGTGAAGGGCCCTGTATTTTAAGCAAGAGGAGAGAAGCCTGGACTAGGTAATAGCAGTCAGAATTAATGAGAAGGGGAAGATGCCAGTTGCCCAATATGTTTGTGTATATATGTGGTGATGTCATTCCTGCACATGTTTTAGATCTGATAATCTGAGAGGACTCAGAAAAGAACTTCCGGGCTTCCGTGGTGGCGCAGTGGTTGAGAATCTGCCTGCCAATGCAGGGGACACGGGTTTGAGCCCTGGTCTGGGAAGGTCCCACATGCCACGGAGCAACTAGGCCCGTGAGCCACTAGGCCCGTGAGCCACAACTACTGAGGCTGCGCGTCTGGAGCCTGTGCTCCACAACAAGAGAGCCCGCGATAGTGAGAGGCCCGCGCACCGCGATGAAGAGTGGCCCCCGCTTGCCACAGCTAGAGAAAGCCCCCGCACAGAAATGAAGACCCAACACAGCCAAAATAAATTAATTAATTAATAAACTCCTACCCCCGACATCTTCTTTAAAAAAAAAAAAAAAAAGAACTTCAGCTGAAGTTAGAAGTGAGGCAGAAACAATCATCAAATTCATATGCTGTGATTTATTTATTTATTTTCTTTTGGGCAGCCCTTTATTTCAAAGGCTAGTTTTTAGTTTAATTACAAGCTGTTCTTCGTTTGGGTGGTGTCATAGGTTGGGTTCTTGGGAAACTGACTCTGAGATGTCAATTATTGTACCAAGACATTTATTAGGGAGTGTTCTTGGGATCCACACCTATGGAAGCAGGACCGGGCAGAGGGAAAAGTTGAGTTGCATTGTAGTCCCAACAAGGCCTCAGCTTACTGCACAGGGACCTTTGAAGCAGAAATAGCCCTTCAGTGTTGTCCCAAGGTGGGGAGTTGGGGAGATAGAGATGGGACTTTTTTTTTTTTTTTGAGATGGGACTTCATATGTGTCCTCCCTCCCTTTTTTTTTGTCCCACGTGGCACATTGGATCTTAGTTCCCCAACCAGGGATCGAACCCGAGCCCCCAGCAGTAGAAGCACACATGGAGTCTTAACCACTGAACCACCAGGGAAGTTTCCAAAAGTCAGTTCTTGCTGGTTCCTTTTTTTTTTTTGGCCGTGGAACTTATCAATCTCAGTTCCCTGGCCAGGTTTGAACCTTGGCCATGGCAATGAAAGCCCAGAATCCTAACCACTAGGTCACCAGGGAACGACCCCCCCTCTCATTGATCAGGCATTGGATGCCGGTGCCCTGACCCTGTTGCCGCCTGGTAGGAGGCATGGCCCTGGGCAAGGCAGTGTTCTGGGTATCCTCAGAGAGGGCTGATGGCTGCAGGCCTTCTTCTGGCAGCAGTCCCAGCAGCTGAGACAAAAAGTCCTTCATTCCTGAAGAGAGATCTGGTTTGCACATCTCGGTGTACATCACAGGTAGCAAATTGTAAAATTCGAGAATCTTAAAAAAACAAAGTTCCCATCATCAAAGCAGAGAAAGTTGACTTGGGCAAAAAATCAAAGCATTTAATTGTCAGCGTTCTTGATGAGACCTAGAGACTTCCATGTCCTCAGTTTTCAATTTAGTGAAGACTATTTGGGTTAATTTCTGTATCTGTTATTACATCTGATTATAGATTTGACTTTGAAATATAATGCCAAATATACAAAGTAATATGATTAGAAATAATTTCTAGATAAAATGGACCTGACTTTTAAAAGAATCATATTTTAGTACATAGTTTGCCTCCATTACACTAGTGGCTTTTCTGAAAAGCAGCATGGTGTATAAAAGTATGGTATAATAAGGGAAAAAAAGAGGTATAGGAGAGACCTGTATGCTAATCTCAGCTCTGCCATTTCCTAGCTATGAAAACTTGGATCAGCCACTTAATCTTTTATTTTTTCTATTTATTTATTTATGTATGTAAGTATGTATGTATGTACGGCTGTGTTGGGTCTTCACTGCTGCCTGCGGGCTTTTCTCTAATTGCAGCGAGCTGGGGCTGGTCTTTGTTGCGGTGCGGGGGCTTCTCTTCTTGCGGAGCACAGGCTGTAGGCGCGCGGGCTTCAGTAGTTGTGGCACGCAGGCTCTAGAACGCAGGCTCAGTAGTTGTGGCTCGTGGGCTTAGTTGCTGCACGGCATGTGGGATCTTCCCACACCAGGGCTCAAACCCGTGTCCCCTGTATTGGCAGGTGGATTCTTAACCACTGCGCCACCAGGGAAGCCCCCCACTTAATCTTTCAGGTTTTTAAAAAAAAAAGAAAGAAAAGAAAGAAACAAGAAAAAGAAAATGAACCTAAATGATTTCAGAGAACATCTAGTTCAAACCCATCATGTTTCAGATAAGAAAAGGGAGGTTCAGGGTCAAGAGACCATATTCAGTTACTTGGGTAATTTAATAATGAAAAAGTATACTTGCATTTATCTAAAGAAGACAGGACTTTGACTTAAAGCTATGAATAAAGCAGCCTTCATGAGTTTGAGCTTTGAAAACATGAATGAGAGTAATTGTGTACGTGCAGGTTGGTAACTATATCACACCATCCTAGAATCCTCTGGCACTGGTGCTTATTTTGGGATGTGTGGGCCCCTCCTGTGAGCCCAGCTGCCTCTCTCCCACCATGTTATTTAATTAGCCTTGCCTCTCCTCACCTCCTCTCTCCACCTCCACCACACACCACATTTTCCTTCTCTTCTCCATTGGGCAGAAGGAGATTCTAATGAGATGATCTGAGCCCACTTCTGGTCCAGAACCCGCTGTGTGATCTTAGGCACATTTCTTTACTTTAGTTCCTCATGTAACACTGGGATGATAATGTTTGTCCTGCTGATCTGTCATGCTTGTTTCAAGGATCAAATGATATAATTGTATGTGAAAACACTTTAAAAAGCACAAAAGGCCCTACAAATGTATTATTATTATCCTATTATGGCTCCTCCCTTTCTTCCCTCCCTTGCCTCCAGCTTTGCTGGCTTCCTGCCAGGATTGTCTGACAAGTGACTGTAATTATTTGCTGAGAAGCTTTCTCTGAACCATGAAATGTCATTTAGAAAGCTGCTCTTGGACTAGGAGGAATCTGATTAGATTATTGGGAGTCACAGAGGGAAATTTTTTTTTTTTTTTTTGCGGTACGCGGGCCTCTCACTGTTGTGGTCTCTCCCGTTGCGGACCACAGGCTCCAGACGCGCAGGCTCAGCGGCCATGGCTCACGGGCCCAGCCGCTCCGCGGCATGTGGGATCTTCCCGGACCAGGGCACGAACCCGCGTCCCCGGCATCGGCAGGCGGACTCTCGCCCACTGCGCCACCAGGGAAGCCCAGGGAAAAATTTTTTTAAATAAAGAAATTGCATTAGAAGGAAATCTTTTATTTCCATTGATTAAAACAAGTATTAGCCTGCAATTGTAGCAAAAAACATTTTTAAAAGATATTTAGAATATTGGTGAGAAAGTGTGAGATCCGAGAGGCACGTGAATCTCTTGAAACCCTTGACCTTGGAATATCAGCATGGAGAGTCCCAGCCCTAGATGCCCATCAGCTGGGACTGCTCTTCCCTCTCCACAGCATTCCTCTGTCCACTCCTGATGGACCCACCTCTCTTCTTCTTCTCAGGCTCACTGGCATTGGGCAGGGGTGCAGTGCAAACTTCTGAACCAGTAGTCCGAGTTGCTGAGAATAAACGTGAGTTGGGAGGGGCTGTGGAGGGTGGCGGGAGTTGGAGGGAAGGGAGGTGAGCAGGTGCAGACCCCTGGGGAACATCCAGCCCAGACTGTGGTTTGGGGCCATTTCCCCAGCTTCTCCATTTACTGCTGTTTCTTCCTGCCACTCACTTTGATCCTGTCTGTAGCTGCCAAGTTGTCCTGCTCCTACTCCGGCTTCTCTTCTCCCCGCGTGGAGTGGAAGTTTGCCCATGGCGACATCACCAGCCTCGTTTGCTATAACAACAAGATCACAGGTGAGTCGCTCCACCTCCGTGCTGGCTGCCTAGGTTGCAGGGGGCTCACCCTGGGGCTGAAGTCCCCAGGGCCTTCCTGTCGCCTTTCCTGGGGGAAGAAGAGAGCCCCCTGTGCCTTGGGTGCCACCGTCACCAGCTTCTCTTAGCTTTCCAGCTCACTCTGCCCCTGCTTCCTCTGTCCTGGTAGCTTCCTATGAGGACCGAGTTACTTTTTCGGACAGTGGCATCACCTTCCATTCTGTGACCCGGAAAGACACGGGGATGTACACTTGTATGGTCTCTGACGAAGGCGGCAACACCTATGGGGAAGTCACTGTCGAGCTCATTGTGCTTGGTACGTGCCACGGGTCTTCTGTGTGGGCTTGCAATCAATTGCTTCCCTAAACACTTAGCAGGCTCTGCTAAGCTTTGGAGCTCGCTGATGGTGAAAATGCTCGTGGCGGTGGGGCTGGGGAGGGGGGTGTTCAGAGTCCTGGTGCTGTCAGAGAAGTACGAGCCCCTGGTTAGGGGGAAACTAAGGGCATAGTAAGGAAGGAAGGCTAGAGCTCATGGATGGGAGTGTCATGCTACTTGGCCTTCAGGCAGCCGTCCTGCTCTTGTGACAAGTACCTTCTCTCCCTCCCCAGTGCCTCCATCCAAGCCTACAATCAGTGTCCCCGCCTCTGCTACCATCGGGACCCGAGCAGTGCTGACCTGCTCAGAGACAGATGGTTCCCCACCTTCTGAATACTTTTGGTTCAAGGATGGGGTACTGATGCCTACGGAACCCAAGAACAACCGTGCTTTCAGCAACTCTTCCTATACCCTGAACCATAAGACAGGGGAGCTGGTACGGACGGGGTCAGGGTAAAAGATGTGTATGAGGGGGTCGCAGGGTTATAGAACCCCCGAAAGTGGGGAAGAAGGGCGAGCAACAAGGTAACCTTGGCATTAGGATCAGGAGACATAAAAGACAGGTACTTGGCTTCTTCAAGCAGGAAGCCAATTCGTCTTCTGCCCTCCAGATCTTTGACCCCGTGTCGGCCTCTGATGCTGGAGATTACACTTGTGAGGCGCAGAATGGGTTCGGGCCACCCATGAAGTCAGACACTGTGCACATGGATGCTGGTGAGTGAGGGCGTGGCTGGGGCTTGGGCTCAGACCCCAGGGTGGGGTTTGGGGTCTGCTCTCCGTCCTGGCTTTGGCAATGTTGGCAATACCATGAACGAGCTTTCGGGTGCCTGACCTCTCATTTGTGTCCCATAGTGGAGCTGAATGTAGGGGGCATCGTGGCAGCTGTCCTTGTAACACTCATTCTCCTTGGAGTCTTGATTTTTGGCATCTGGTTCGCCTATAACCGAGGCTACTTTGACAGTAAGTATTTGACCTCAAAGGCTCTCCTTTGTATCATCCCCATTTCAGGGCCTGGTTCTTGGGTGCCACCTGAGTACTGACCTGATACTGAGCCCCGTGTGTGTTGGGGTTACCTCCCAGGGAGCACCGGTCACCCGTATCTCAGGGCCACACGCTAGGTCCCCCATCTTCCTGCGCCATGCTGTCTTCTACCCTGCTGACACTCATGGTCCCATTTCTTGTCTTTCAGGAGCAAAGAAAGGGTGAGTGAGCTGCTGTCCTAGAGCTCTCTAAGGTTGAGTACATGGATGTATACGGTTTGAAGCTGAGATGTTCCCCGGGGGAAGGGGTTGGAGGGGAAGGCAACGAGCCTGGTAGGGAAAAAACATCTGGATTTCTAGCCCTATCCACTATGGTCCTGTGCTTGTCCTTTCTCCCTGCACCCAAACCTCCCTACCGAGAACTCTGTGCTTCCGTTAAGTTCTCAGTCCCGGCCTCTAAAGTTAACAAGCAGAGGTTAAGGAGAGGGACTAGGGGACTGAGCGTCTCCATCTTCTGACTTGTCCGCAGGACCTCGAATAAGAAGGTGATTTACAGCCAGCCCACTGCTCGAAGAGATGTGAGTATGCCTGCCCTGGGATGGGGAGGTCCTCCTGGCTGGAGTGAGGGGTTTCCAGACTGTGTTTATATGTATTCAGGGGATTATCAGCTAAAGAAGGCTGTAGAGAGTTGACGCGAATGTTTTATTTCTCCAGGGGGAATTCAGACAGACCTCATCATTCTTGGTGTGACCCTGGTCCAGCTCATCTCCCGTCCTCTGTGCTTGCCTTACTCAGGTGCTACCAGACTCTGGCCCCTGATGTCTGTAGTTTCACGGGATGCCTTATTTGTCTTCTAGCCCCCACAGGGGCCCTCACTTTTATCTTAGTTAGGATGTGTTTTTTAAATAATGTCTGCCATGTGCACCTTCTACCTTCCTGCCTCCCTTCCTTTCCCACCACTGCTGAGTGGCCTGGGACTTGTTTAACGCTCTTTTCCCCCATCCCCCGTCCCTACGAGGGATCAGACAGAAGTCCTGACTGATGCCTGCTGAGTTCCCTTCCAAGGAGACTGCGAGGGTGGCGGGGCACTCACTGCCCCCTGCGCGCAGCGGTCCTCACATAGGGAGGGATCTGGAGCTTGGTTCCTTGGTGCTTTCTTGCCGTACTGAGGACCGGTACCAGCTGTTCTAGAGTGGGGACTGGAGACTGGAGCAGCTGAAATGGTTGTGTGGTGACGACGTCAAGTCTCTTCTGCCTCTGCAGCCCCCTTTCTTCTGTCTTCCCGCCGGAAGCGCCATGGGGTCCTCCTGCACCGTCCTCTTTCTGAACACAAGCAGACTGACAGCAACTATGTTTGTGGAGAAAACAAGAGCTTTGGTTGTGGAGATCATAGTAAGCTTTCAGGGCACACGGAGCAGAAGAGTTTTTAAACCACTGATCTACAGAAAAGAAAGCTGGAGCTGGTAGCTCAAGCCATCACCCTTCCCTTGGCTGGAACAACTGGACCCACACTTTTAAGATGTGTCTGCAGGGTTGTGGGAATTTGTGTAGTAGTCAGCTCTGCTGAGCACGTGTGTGTGTCTGTGTGTGTGTGTGTCTGTGTGTGCGTGTGTGTGGTATCAATTGTATACTGAAATTGAGTGTGTGTTGGAGGGCTTCTTAGCTCTTTGGTGAGATTGTACTGTGGGAATGGGAGAAATGAAATACCTAGGCTCCTTCTTAGTACAAACAAGAAAATCCCCAAAGCCCGGCTTCCTAGCAACCTGGGCTGCTCCCTAGCTCACTGTCCTACCCCTTCCTGGTTCCTGCCTTCAAGGCAGACGTTGGACCCTCATTTCCAGAGTCCTCTTGTGGCAGGAGAAGGGCACCCCGGGTGAAGTGATGGTGTACTCTGGGTTCTACTTGGCCTGATCCACCCAGTGAGAGGAGAAATGCCCACCCTGCCACCTCTGTCAGCCAGATGCACTAATATACTTCCCTGAGGCTACAGGAAAAGCAGCCCCAGAGCGTGAGGCAGGATTTCTCAAATCATTCTCAGAATCACTCCTTTAGTAGTAGTTTAAAGTAGTCCTACTTCTCTATTTAGGGGGTAGGTGTAAGGAGAGCAGGAGCGAGCAGGGTAGTCCTGCCCACCATCTTGACCCTTCTTTGCCCTTACATCTGTTTCTCCCTCTACCCCAGCAGCCCCAGTCTATTTATTAACTAGCAAGAGGGCAAATAAGGGGTCTCCTAGGATTGATTTTGCTAATTTCTGTGGAGGATACTGAACGCCACTTTGCCATGTTCCGTTCCCTCATCTGACAGTCCATCACAGAACTGAGTTTTCTTTTCATCAAGGATCCAGAAGGAAAAACAAAAAACAAATCGTATCGTCACGCACCAATAAAAAATAAGCTTTCCAGACGGAAATAGAATCTAATTAGGCAATAAAAGTAGAGATTGCGAAACGGTTCAGTAAGAATGAGGTTTCTGAAGTACGTTTCAGTTTTGTATCATTGCTGGGGGACAGGGTGGGAGGGATGTGGAGAAAAGGCCACAGGGAAGCAGAGGTGAATCATTGTGCCTGCAAGCCTGAAGCAAATGGCTCTTCACTCCCTAGGTCACGACTTGTGAGGAGTATAAGTCAGTTATTTACCAGCCTTGGACTTTACCGCTCCAGCTTACAACAGTCCCTTGAGTTGGAAAACACCTCGTCTGCTTTCATTTTAGAATGTTACAACTAATTTTTGTAATAAATGTTTATTTTTCACATTGAGTTTAAGTCCTGAAGTTTTAGCTTAAAAGAATTGGGACCCCCAAAGTGACTTGAACATTCAAAAATCTTACCTGTAGTCTTTTTTTTTTTTCCTGTAGTCTTTTTAAGAAAGAGATTAGGGATATCCTTCTAAATAGTCTGGTAGTTCGATTTCAGTTTAACTTACCATTGGCCTGTACTCGAATGGGAATGCTTCAAATGGACATTTCCTACATTAAAAGGAGACTTAGGGCTTGAGGAACAGGGTAATCCCTAGAGATTAGTGTTTTAGACATGAAGCCACCCTGATTAGGGATAAAATGATTGGACATGAAGGATGTATTTGTTGTCCCTGTCTCAACAGGATCTGCAGATCAAGGCCAGGGGAGGGGAAAGTGGGAAATGGGGTTGGTCCATTTCTGAATGACAGGACAGTATGTTCTATGGGGGCATGGGGACAGCTTAGTAAAGGAGATAAATGAAGAAAAAGTACAACTTGCACTTTAAGAAAAAAAAATCTCGAATTTTGTAGCTCTTCCAATTTATTATCCCTTCTTTGGTACTAGCTGTAAAAATCTAATATGAAATGGAACTTTTTTTGACGGAAGTAATTTTTTTTTTTTCCTTTTGGCCGCGCTGCACAGCTTGTGGGATCTTAGTTTCCCAACCAGAGATTGAACCCTGCCTGGGCCCATGGCAGTGAAAACCCCGAGTCCTAACTACTGGACCACCAGGGAATTGCCCAGTAACTTGTTGAATAATTACTAGCATCCACTAACTTCCTTACTGGGTATTACTACTATCCCCATTTCACAGATGGGGAAAAGAGGCACAGAAATGCTCAGGAACCTGCCCATGTTCACACAACCAGTACTAGGCAAGTAGTAGATCTGGGATTCAAGACAGCTGGGGAGAGACTGGATAGCATATGTCCTTCTCACAGTGACCCTGCTGGAGGAGGAGCTGGAGATAGAAGTTAACTTTCCCTGTAGAGGTAGGTATGTGGGAATTAGGAGAGGACATTGAAAGTAGTGGTGTCCACCTGGGGTTTTCTCTGAACTGTGACTACCCCAACAGTATCTACAGGACAGTGAGACAAGCAATTATGAAGCTCTTGGTAAAATGGAGGGCCTATGAGCGCCACCTTCTGGAATGAAGGATAACATCGCTGCATTTTTGCCAGTGACCTAAATGAAAAACAAGGCATGCATATTTGTGGATGGCAAGGAGGTAGAACAACAACTCCATCAGCTTGCAAAATGAGAAGTCAAAAAGATCTCAGTAGGCAGGAATGATAAACTCCATTTAAGAAGGTGAAGTTCAGTGGTAATAAGTGTTAAGATTCTGCCTTTGGGCTCCCACAACCAATTCTTCATGTATAAATTTGGAAGGATGTAGAATGTCTAGAACCAGAGGGATACTCTTTGCTGATGGTACTAAACCCTTGTATCAAGTTCTATTTTAGATGTCAAACTTTAAGATGATTATAGACAAACTAGAATATGTTCATAGAAAGTGATCTGGGTGGTGAAGGGACTTAAAACTAGAAGCCATCTAGAAGCTTAATAAAAGGATCAGTGTCAAGCCCAGAGAATCAAAGAATCAGACAAGACAAAATTAGATATTTGAAGATTACTGGGTGGATGGTCCCAAGGCAGAAAATTAGGACCGATGGATGATGTCTAAGAAGACTGGTTATAATTCAGAATGTGCTCTTCAGAGCTTCAAGGAGGAGGTGCTGTATGGAAGAAAGAATGGCAGTTTTGGAGTCAGGCAGACCTTGTTTGATTCCACCTTCTGCGATGTTGGCAAATTTTTCTCTCTGGGTCTCAGTTTTGTCATCTAAAAAATTGGTGATAATACCCACCCTATGAACTTTTTAGAATTAAATGAGACAAGATCTGTAAAGCACTTTACAGTACCTCACATTATAAGAGCTGTCCATAACTGCTTCCAAACTGGATATTCTAGGCCAGGAGTTGACAAACTTCAAATAAATGGCTAGATAATTTTTTTTTTTTGACTTACAAAATTTTTTTTTTTTTTCGCTGCCTTGGGTCTTCGTGGCTGCACGTGAGCTTTCTCTAGTTGTGGCGAGCGGGGGCTACTCTTCGTTGCGGTGTGTGGGCTTCTCATTGCAGTGCCTTCTTGCGGAGCATGGGCTCTAGGCACGCGGGCTTCAGGAGTTGTGGTGCACAGGCTCAGTAGTTGTGGCTCGTGGGTTCTAGAGCACAGGCTCAGTAGTTGTGGCACACGGGCTTTGTTGCTCCATGGCATTTGGGATCTTCCCGGGCCAGGGCTTGAACCCGTGTCCCCTGCATTGGCAGGCGGATTCTTAACCACTGCACCACCAGGGAAGTCCCCTACTAAGGTGTTTGTATTTTTTATTTATTTTTTAAAAGGTTTTTTAAAAAAAATTATGTGTAACATAGACAAAGTTATTTGTCAATAAATTTTTAAGGAATTTCACATGGTCTGATTCTTTCCACTGCCAATCACCTTAGTTCCTCCAAACTCATAATCTTCACGATAAAATAGCCCTTTCAAAAAGAAGTTGTCATATGAGTCAGCCCACAGTTCTTTTTGTTAGGCTTCTTTGATCTCCCGTGGAATATGGACACACTTCAAAATTCCCCACCTGTAATCTTTGGGATCCAATTTCCTCAAGCGATTTACTTTAGGACCATGTTTAGAGTCAGGAGATGGATCTGCCTCGTTCTGAATTTGACGTCCTCTAAAAATGTATTAGGTTCAAATCATATTCACTCCTAAGCCATCACACCCTAGAATAGTACAAACCATTGGGATACGCCAATACCTAAGATTAAAAACGTTTGTTAGGTTTTTCATAGTTTACTTGGAAGCTCTGTCTTGTAGTTCTTTCCCACAGATCTAACAGGTAGTTCTATGAGTAAAGGAAACCACACCATTACTCTATGAGGCGTTTCCAACGGTGTAGGTTTACAGAAAAAGCCCCGTCAGGATAGACCTCAACACGAAGGTGTTTTTAAAAAGAAAGTTTGATAAGAAAATATACACAACCCGATTTTTATATCAGGAAAACAGTTGCTCTGGATGGGGGATGTGCAGAAGCCATTGATTCCTCTGGTGAACACAGCCTTTGGTTATAAACGCTGGAAGTCTTCTAACATGATGATACTATTCGTATTACCACCATTCTGGTATTTTTCTGTTGCCCACTAGTTACCATCTCCACACGTTCATCTACCACAGGGCTCATAAAGGGATCAGATCTCCACAGTATTCCTCGGACATGTCTGCCACAGTTTAATTTCAATGACAACTTCTTTTCTATAATTTTTTTTCTTTTTTTTTTTGGCCATGCAGTGAGGCTTGCAGGATCTTAGTTCTCCTACCAGGGATCGAACCCCTGCCCCCTACAGTGGAAGCACAGAGCCCTAACCACTGGACCACCAGGGAACTCCCCATAAATTTTTTTTCAAATAGGGAGGGTGAGCTTGGCTCATGGTATCTGCCCAGCAGCTCAAAATTGCCTCTACAGGATAACTTTTTAGGTTTTGTGAGCCACACAGTCTCTACACAACTTTGCAGTTGTAGCAAGGAAGCATCCGTAGACAATGAATGAGTGTGGCTGTATTCATCTAAAACTTCATTTGTCGACACTGAGATGTGAATTTCACGATTTTCACATGTTGTGACACGAGTAACAGATCTTTTGTAAAGACTATACACCATTTGGAAATGAGTCTGTACCAAACAATGGCCAGAGAAGAATCATCCACTCTATGCCTTCTCTTTTGTCTGGTTACTCAGAAATATGTTATCAGTTATAACCGTTGTTGCTTGTCACCTCACATTATTTTTATCCATGTATTCACCATAGTCTACTTTCCCTTCCACATAAATTCGAGACCACTTTTTCACGTAGTGATAGGGCCGTTGGTATTTTATTCATAGTTGAAGTTAAAAGAAAGCAACTAACCCCCTTAAAAAAAATTATTTATTTATGGCCGTGTTGGGTCTTCGTTGCTGTGCGGGCTTTGTCTAGTTGCAGCGAGCTGGGGCTACTCTTTGTCGCAGTGTGTGGGCTTCTCACTGTGGTGGCTTCTCTTGTTGCAGAGCATGGGCTCCAGTAGTTGTGGCACACGAGCTCTAGAGCGCAGGCTCAGTAGTTGTGGCGCACGGGCTTAGTTGCTCTGCGGCATGTGGGATCTTCCCGGACCAGGGCTCGAACCCGTGTCCCCTGCATTGGCAGGCAGATTCTTAACCACTGCGTCACCAGGGAAGTCCCCCCTCACTTGGTTTCGAATGCAGACTTTAAGATTTCTTTGGCCCGGGTCTGTAACGTCCCTGGGGAGAAAGAAACTCAGACAACAGAGTGAGTGGGAGCAGCTGGACAAGAATAAGAGCTAAATCATTGGAGCATGCAGGAGAGAAAGGAGTGAATGGAAAACCAATATGTCAATGAGAAGTGATGTGGGAGGAGGGTGTTTTAACTAGCAGGGAGACTCACCCCCACTATTTTAGAACAGCACTTAAATCCAGTTTCTGTTTCTAGTTGGTTCTTAAACTATGTGGAAATAATACTACAGTCATTTTCAGTAATAAATTATTATTTATAGCTCCTTGTTTGATGTCACCAACTTCCTTGAGGGCAGGGAGCTTGTCAAGGTACGTGCCCAGTGCCTGGCACATCATGCCAATCGATAAATGGTGAATGAATGAGTATCGTGTCCCCAGATCTAAATAAGTCAAGATAACTGAGGAGCTGCTATGTTTGGCTGTCACCAGCATTATTATTATTATTTTTCGTGCTACGCGGGCCTCTCACTGTTGTGGCCTCTCCCGTTGTGGAGCACAGGCTCCGGACGCGCAGGCTCAGCGGCCATGGCTCACGGGCCCAGCCGCTCCACGGCATGTGGGATCCTCCTGGACCGGGGCACGAACCCGTGTCCCCTGCATCGGCAGGCGGACTCTCAACCACTGCGCCACCAGGGAAGCCCTGTCACCAGCATTATTACCTCTTGTTTTTTTGTGTGGAATCCAAATGAAAATAAGCTGAATGGAGCTCGGGGACAGAGGACCCCGGGCCCTGAATTTTTAAACGTGCATTTTGTTCTTGGTGTATAGGCAGTGGAGACAGTGGAACAGGGTACAGGGCCGAGAAGAGAACGAAGTGGCCTCATTCCCTCCCTCTGGTGTGCTGAGTCCTTCCAAGTGGGCTGGGCTCCTGGATTTTCAGAGCTGCTCTTCCTACCCCTGAGACCAGCTCACGGTTTAAGGTGTTGAGGTGGCCAATAAGGAACACATTGAAACCTTCCTCAGGGAGACATCAACCCATATAGGAAAGGCTGAGTGCTGAGAATGAGGTCCCTTTATCCTGCTGTGAAAGGAGCCTGGCAAGAGCTGTGTGGCCAGAGGGATAAAGGAGGAGCAAGGACAGCTAAAGCCTCAGCCCCCTCTCTCTCACCCTTTTCCACCAATGTTTTGGCAACATTCCTAAAAGGTTTGTGACTTCCAATTCTGTTTGCACTCAGAACACCTGAAGTCTATGCTGCAGGGGAAGAAAAACATATCTTTTTCCCATTACCCTCCTAGGTTCTCCAGTTGGGGCCCCATCATTAGACTGACAAGACAGATTAACGAGAGACAAAGAAACAGACTTTATTAACGTGTGTCATGCATACACAGGGAGAACTCAGATGAGTAACTCAAAAGAGTGGTTAGAACTTGGGCATATACAGCATCATAACAAAAGAAAAATACATTTTTAAAGAAGTGACGAGACAAAAGGAAAAGGACTTTCTAGGCTGGCAAATTGTAGGAAAGTAAGTATATGGGAAAAACTAATGCGAGATAAGGGTTAGGTTTGTTACGTGGATTTCTTCTGGTGCCATCTCTGGGCTAAAGGCCTAGAGTTGTCTCTGGTGATTAACTTCTGTCCTTCCTGGTAGAGAAGGTAGGTGGGCACCTTTACAAATTTCTGTTCTGCTTTTAGGCAACTAGGGGAAGGGCAGAGGGCTTTTCTTGTATCCACTTCTCATTCCCTTCAGCTCGAAATGATCAATGTACCAAAGTGGCATATTTTGGGGTGGCATTTTCTGCTACCCTTCAATGTCTATATTTGGAGAGGAGTACTCCACAAAACACAGGTCGAAATCCTTAAAGATGTCCAGGCTGAAAAGAGATGTCATTGTTGGGTAAAGCCATCCCAGATTAAAAAAGATGTGAGAAACATGAGCATTCTTTAGAGCTCTAGATAAGCAGATTTAGGTGAAAAACAGCCTTATATTTTCCCTCATGGGGTTACACATTTCGGAACCACAGAAGAGGTGAATTAGCTGAAGCTGTTCCCTAGGGCGCAGCAATCTGGTTGGAGGGCAGGAGCTGAAGCTGTATTTGTGTAGTGCTTTACATAATAATAGTTGGCCTGGAATGCTCATTAGTGCCAGGCACGGTTCTATTCCTTCCAATGTACTAACTCATTTAATCCTCACACCTAAAAGATAGGTACTCTTCTCATCCCCATTTTCAGATGAGGAATTGAGGCAGGAGGAAGTTAGTGCCTTGCCCAAGGTCATAGAGGGGTAAGTCGTAGAGCCAGAATGCCAACCCAGACAGACAGGCTCCAAGAGCCCAAATTCTAAAGACTCACTATTCTGCCTCTACCAAGGTTACAGAAACATACTTATCTATATGGAAAAGAGCTATTGGAAAGCTTCCCTAAACCACCCCAGCACTGTCACTCGGTACACAACTCCAGAGGCTTTTTGGAAAATTCACGGGTAAGAGATGTCATGTTAGGAGGCATTGCAGGCCAGAGGTGTCACTCTCATAGAATTCAATGTGAGTGATACCAGGAAGACACAACTTGCGGCTCTTGCCTGTGGCTCCCTGTGGTGCCTGCAGAATCCAGGGCTGGATCTGAAGTCTGTTTCAAGAAAGCATTTTTTACGGATGCAGGTCAAATTTCCTATTCACTGAAAACTTGTTTAGTCCTGAGATAGGGCCTTATAGTGTCACCTTTAGGCCTTGGGCATGTAGAAGAGAGAAGGAAAAAAAGAAAAGAAGAAATAAAAGGAAAATAGGTTGGGGGGAAAGAAGCTGGCTAGTGGGGGAAGCAGGTGCTGACAATCTCTAGTCTCCAACATTGGAAAAGAGCCTAAGGTCCAGGTGGTCTAAAGTTGCCCTCCGCTATGGTCTGAAGGTTTGTGCTCCACCCAAATTCATATGCTGAAAGCCAAACCCCCAAAGGTGATGGTATTAGGAGGTGGGGCCTTTAGCAGATGCTTAAGTCATGAGGGTGGAGCCTTCAAGAACGGGACTCGTGCTCTTATAAAACAGGCTCCACAGCACTCCCTGGCCCCTTCCACCATGCAGGATACAAGGAAAAGTCTGCAATGAGGAAGAGAGCCCTCGTTCAACCACACTGGCACCCTGATCTTGTAACAGGCAAGAGCAAAATCTGACTCCATGTTGGATATGTTTCTTTGACTTTAACCTTTGCTTTTCTTTGCTTTTGTTATTATAATCATACATAATGGCCTGCCTCAGGGAACCCTGCCCACCTGTGAATGGCTGCAGAAAAGAAGAAACTAACACATCCCCTCCCATATGCTGGCCAAGCCAGGCAAAACTAATGGGCTTTTTACTTTACTTCCTCACCTCCTCTCCCTCTCTGCTCTATAAAAGAAACTGACATTCAGACCCCGATAAGATGGTTCTCTGGGGACACTAGTCTGCCATCTTCTCAGTCTGCGGCTTTCCGAATAAAGTCATTATTCCTTGCCTCAACACCTCGTCTCCTGATTTATTGGCCTGTCGTGAGGTGAGCAGAGTGAGCGTGGACTCAGTAACAATCTCAGACTTCCAGCCTTTAGAAGTGTGAGGAATAAATTACTGTTGTTCATAAGCTACCCAGTCTATGATATTTTGTTATAGCAGCCTAAATGGACCAAGGCACCCTCTAATATTTTAAAGAGTCTAATGGACAAAAGGACTAAACTTTAGGTGTACTTGTGAAATGAGGTTGGTAAGAGGGTGAAGCCCAATGTCTGGCACGACAAAGGCCAATCCCTTACCTTTCCCCTGTCTGGAACTTGGTGATAAAGGTACTACTCTCTCTCTTAAGTTGAAAGCTGGCTCCCCCAAAATACCACAAAATAATCTGTTGGTAAGGCAAAACCGAGTTCCTTGCTTATTGGAGTAACAGAGAGAACGCCATTGATAAAGTCTTAATAGAGTCTCAGAATGGGGGTGCAAAGGTAGGGTATTGATGGGAATTCTGGAGTCTGGTTTACAGGGGGTATTTCACTGTGGGGGGAGGCAGGGGTTGCTGATAGATTAGGCATACTCTGTGGCAAAATAATTTGGGATTGGTGGGAAATATTTGCTAGGGAAGGGTTTCCTAGCTACTCTTGTTTGATGAGTCATTTTACGCTAAGGACACTTTGTCGGGATGTCTTGTTCCTGGGCAAGAGTTTCCTGGGTTAGTAAGGTCTTGTTAATGCAGACCTTCACATAGTGAAGCCAGGTTAATGTAAACAGCAAACTGTGGGTGTGGATTATTTTAGTGGTCATTTAACTCACAAAGTTTGGCATATGGCACATGCTGTAGCCAATAGGAAAGGGGTTAGAATACAAGTTTTTTTCATTAGGGAAGAAGGGGCAGGAGATTTAAGAGGTAAGCAAATGTGCAAAGGCACAAATATCCCTGAAGTAAAGGTACAGTACTTTTCCTGCAACTAGATATGTAACCACCAGGTGGAGCTAGACCCTTCTGGCAAGGCTATTCTTCCAAACGTGATGCTATGTTACAGGCATGATTTCCTGGACATAGAGTTAAGTATGAGGAATTAAAAATAGTTAACTTGGGCTTCCCTGGTGGCGCAGTGGTTGAGAGTACGCCTGTCGGTGCAGGGGACGCGGGTTCGTGCCCCGGTCCGAAAAGATCCCACATGCCACGGAGCAGCTGGGCCCATGAGCCTTGACCACTGAGCCTGTGCGTCCGGAGCCTGTACTCCGCAACGGGAGAGGCCACAACAGTGAGAGGCCCGCGTACCGCAAAAAAATAAAATAAAATAAAAAAATAGTTAACTTCACTTATCAGATTGGCAAAATTTATTATTATTTTATTTATTTATTTATTATTGGCTGCGTTGGTTCTTCGTGGCGGTGCGTGGGCTTCTCACTGTGGTGGCTTCTCTTGCTGTGGAGCACGGGCTCTAGGTGCACGGGCTTGAGTAATTGTGGCACGCGGGCTTTAAAGTACAGTCTCAGTAGTTGTGGCGCACAGGCTTAGCTGCTCTGCACCATGTGGGATCTTCCCGGACCAGGACTTGAACTGGTGTCCCGTGCACTGGCAGGCGGATTTTTAACCACTGCGTCAGCAGGGAAGCCCCGGAAAAACTTAAAAAGCTTGGGGGAGGAAAGAATACTTTACCTCTACCCTTCCAAGTTCTTGGTTGAGGAACCCCCCTCCCTCCAACATTAAAAAGATTAACAGGAGAAAGAACAGAAGTTTAATAACATATACCTCCAGTACACATGGGGGAGTTCCAGGAAAACTCGCCAAAATGGCTGAAGCTCTCACCTTAAATACTATCTCTAGCTAAAGATACAAAATGTTGGGGGTGTTGGGGACGCAGAGCTAGTTATGGGAGGTTTTCAGGCAAAACACAGTAAAAAGAGTAAGGTTTGTTATGCAGATTTAAGTCTGTGCTGTCTCCATTGATAAGAGGTTTCTAGAGACTGGGTCATGCTCCTCTTCTTGGTACAGAAAGGGAGACACCCTTACAGATGGAGATTTCCCTTCAACATGCAAATTTCTCTTACAAAGAGAAATTCTACTTGGTTTTCAGAGTTTTCCTGTGTCTGCTGTTTTTAAAAAGTAAGCAACTCAAGATAATCCTTATGTCAATGTAGGGGAGCAGAATTTGCCGCTTTAAAATATGTCTCATTGGCATATTTATTGTTTGGAGCTGGTTGTTTTCTGAGGAACAGCAGACATGGGAAGGGCTCTGAAAACCAAGTAGGAGTTGCCCTTTTGTAAGAAACATTTACATTTGTGAGGGAAATCTCCATTTGTAAGGGTGTATCTTCTCTGTACTTGGAACAGGAAGAGGATCAAATCTCTGGAAACTCTCAGCAATGGAGAAGGCAATGACTTAAATCTGCATCACAATCACCCTTGTTTACTGTGCTGTTCCCGGTAGCTTCCCATAAGCGACAGCCCCTATCCTAAACGTTCTCTTTTGACTTTAGCTGAGGATGGTATTTAAGGTGAGGGCTTTGGCCATTTTGGTGAGTTACTCAGTTTTCCTGTGTCTCTGCCCTGTATACATGTTATTAATTAAATTGGTTTGATTTGCTCCTGTTAATCTGTCTCATGTCAATTTATTTCTTAGACCAGCCAGAAAAACCTAGTTGGGTAGAGGAAAATTTCTTCCTCCTCAATACCAAAAAGACATATTTTGGGGTGGCATTTTCTTCTTCCCTTCATTTGATAATACACTTGGTCATCAAGGCTGTGGGGGAAACAGACACTCGTATGTTGTTGGTGTGAATACAAAAGGGAGGCGGGACTTCCCTGGTGGTCCAGTGGTTAAGAATCCACCTTCCAATGCAGGGGACACAGTTCGATCCCTAATCGGGGAACTAAGATCCCACATGCCTCAGGGCACCCACGCACTGCAACTACTGAGCTGACGCAGCCAAATAAATAAATAAATATTTAAAAACACACAGACACACACCCACACAAACCAAAAGGTAGGGCGATTTGTCAATATCGTAACAAAAGTACATATACATTTAAAATTTGACCTGGCCATCATGTTACCAAACCAAACTCAGGTCCACTCACCTGCCATGCAGCAAAGTCAATCTACTGATATCAGGTTGTGGTGGAGCAAAGTACAGCATTTATTGCAGGGCACCAAGCAAGGAGAATGGGCAGCCTGTGGTCAAAAGACCCGAACTCCCGATGTCTTTCAGGAAAGGGTTTTTAAAGGCAACATTCGGGGTGAGGATTGCAGCTCATGGAATTTCTTCTGACTGGTTGGTGGTGAGGTAACAGAGTGATGTTTCAGGAATCTTTTTTTTTTTTCCCACTCTATGTGGCTTGCAGGATCCTAGTTCCCTGACCAGGGAATCGAACCTGTGTCCCCTGCAGTGGAAGCGCAGAGTCCTAACTCCTGGCCTGCCAGGGAATTCCTGATGTTTCAGGAATCTTAATCACCAACCTTCTGGTTCCAACCAGTCTGGGGTCTATGTGCTTGTCGTCAGCATGTAGTCACCATCCTATACCTGGGGGCGCGGGGGGGAGGGGGAGTGTCCTAGTTTCTACAGAACAACTCAAAGATATGCATCAGATTGTTATCTACTCCCTTGAGGAGGAAATAGAACACTGTTCTGTGGCTGAAATATTGTTAAGCAATCATTACTTTTCTTGCTTGACTGCTTTTCCTTTTTTCTGCATCCCCTCACTTCCCTAATAAGTAACTGTTTGAGTCTGCTCTTTGGAACTCAGAGAAAGCCTAAGGGACAAAATCCTTTTTCTACAAACAAGAAACAGGGGACAAGGAGGACTTTTTGTACCTGGGAATTCCCTGCAGGGTCCTGCTCATTTTTCAATCTCCTCCTTTTCTTTGATACTTCTCAATCCTGAGGGGAACAGGGATGGGACAAGAAAGTGAATAAAGTTTTGGATTGAGAGGTTAATCATAAACTGAGCAGGAGAATTCAGTTTTAGGGGAACTTGGTTTCAATCCTATTCAAATTCAATCTAGGAATTTACCCTGAAGATATACCTCTAACAGTATGAAAATAAATATAGGGACTTCCTGGGTGGCGCAGTGGTTAAGAATCTGCCTGCCAATGCAGGGGACACGGGTTCGAGCCCTGGTCCGGGAAGATCCCACATGCTTTGGAGCAACTAAGCCCGTGCACTACCACTACTGAGCCTGTTGCTCTAGGGCCCGTGAACCACAACTACTGAAGCCCGCTCGCCTAAAGCCCGTGCTCCGCAACAAGAGAAGCCACTGCAATGAGAAGCCCGAGCACCGCAATGAAGAGTAGCCCCCGCTCACTGTAACTAGAGGAAGCTCGTGCAGCAACAAAGACCCAACACAGGCAAAAATAAATTAATTAATTAAATTAAAACAAAAACCAAAGAGCATTTGTGGGATAGAGATTTATATAGTAGTCAGGAAGGGCCTTCTGGAATAAATCAACTAAGTTAGAAATAAGTTGGGCAATAAAACTTTGGTGTAGTCTTCAATCATTTGTGTTTTCATTATTTTTTTTTTGCGGTACTCAGGCCTCTCACTGTTGTGGCCTCTCCCGTTGCGGAGCACAGGCTCCAGACGCGCAGGCTCAGTAGTTGTGGCTCACGGACCCAATTGCTCCGCAGCATGTGGGATCCTCCCAGACCAGGGCTCAAAACCGTCGATGTCCCCTGCATCGGCAGGCAGACTCTCAACCACTGCGCCGCCAGGGAAGCCCCTGTTGGAAGACTTTTAATCACAGTTTAAATTTCATTACTTGTGATTGGTCTGTTCATATTTTCTATTTCTTCCTGGTTCTGTCTGGGAAGGTTATACCCTTTCTAAGAATTTGTCCATTTCTTCCAGGTTGTCCATTTTATTGGCATATAGTTGCTTGTAGTAGTCTCTTAGGATGCTTTGTATTTCTGCGGTGTCTGTTGTAACTTCTCCTTTTTCATTTCTAATTTTATTAATTTGAGTCCTCTCCCTCTTTATCTTGATGAGTCTGGCTAATGGTTTATCAATTTTGTTTATCTTCTCAAAGAACCAGCTTTTAGTTTATTGACCTTTGCTATTATTTTCTGTGTTTCTATTTCATTTATTTGTGCTCTGATCTTTATGATTTCTTTCCTTCTGCTAACTTTGGGTTTTGTTTGTTCTTCTTTCTCTAGTTCCTTTAGGTGTAAGGTTAGATTGTTTATTTGAGATGTTTCTTTTTTCTTGAGGTAGGCTTGTATATCTATAAACTTCCCTCTTAGAACTGCTTTTGCTGTATCCCATAGGTTTTGGATCATCGTGTTTTCATTGTCATTTTTCTCTAGGTATTTTTTGATTTCCTCTTTGATTTCTTCAGTGTTCTCTTGGTTATTTAGTAATGTATTGTTTAGTCTCCATGTGTTTGTGTTTTTCACGTTTTTTTTTTCCCTGTAATTCATTTCTAATCTCTTAGCATTGTGGTCAGAAAAGATACTTGATATGATTTCAATTGTCTTAAATTTACTGAGGTTTGATTTGTGACCCAAGATGTGATCTATCCTGGAGAATGTTCTGTGTGCACCTGAGAAGAAATTGTAACCTGCTCTTTTTGTATGGAATGGCCTATAAATATCAATTAAATCTATATGGTCTATTGTGTCATTTAAAGCTTCTGTTTCCTTATTTATTTTCATTTTAGATGGTCTGTCCATTGGTGTAATTGAGGTGTTAAAGTCCTCCACTATTACTGTGTTACTGTCGATTTCCTCTTTTATAGCTGTTAGCAATTGCCTTATGTATTGAGGTGCTCCTATGTTGGGTGTATATGTATTTATAATTGTTACATCTTCTTCTTGGATTGATCCCTTGATCATTATGTAGTGTCCTTCCTTGTCTCTTGTAACATTCTTTATTTTAAAGTCTATTTTATCTGCTATGAGTATTGATACTCCAGCTTTCTTTTGATTTCCATTTGTATGGAATATCTTTTTCCATCCCCTCACTTTCAGTCTGAATGTGTCCCTAGTTCTGAAGTGGGTCTCTTGTAGACAGCATAAATATGGGTCTTGTTTTTGTATCCATTCAGCAAGCCTGTGTCTTTTGGTTGGAGCATTTAATCCATTCATGTTTAAGGTAATTATCGTTATGTATGTTCCTATGACCATTTTCTTAATTGTTTTGGGCTTGTTTCTGTAGGTCCTTTTCTTCTCTTGTGTTTCCCACTTAAAGAAGTTCCTTTAGCATTTGTTGTAGAGCTGGTTGGGTGGTGCTGAATTCTCTTAGCTTTTGCTTGTCTGTAAAGCTTTTGATTTCTCCATCGAATCTGAATGAGATCCTTTCTGGGTAGAGTAATCTTGGTTGGAGGTTCTTCCCTTTCATCTCTTTAAGTTTATCATGCCACTCCCTTCTGGCTTGTAGAGTTTCTGCTGAGAAATCAGCTCTTAACCTTCTGGGAGTTCCCTTGTATATTATTTGTCATTTTTCCCTTGCTGCTTTTAATAATTTTTCTTTGTCTTTAATTTTTGCCCAGTTGATTACTGTGTGTCTTGGTGTGTTTCTCCTTGGGTTTATCCTGTATGGGACTCGCTGCGCTTCCTGGACTTGGGTGGCTATTTCCTTTTCCATGTTAGGGAAGTTTTTGACTATAATCTCTTCAAATATTTTCTCGGGTCCTTTCTCTCTCTCTTCTCCTTCTGTGACCCCTATAATGTGAATGTTTTTGTGTTTAATGTTGTCCCAGAGGTCTCTTAGACTGTCTTCATTTCTTTTCATTCTTTTTTCTTTATTCTGTTCTGCAGCAGTGAATTCCACCATCTGTCTTCCAGGTCACTTATACGTTCTTCTGCCTCAGTTATTCTGCTATTGATTCCTTCTAGAGTAGTTTTCATTTCAGTTATTGTACTGTTCATCTCTGTTTGTTGTTCTTTAATTCTTCTAGGTCTTTGTTAAACATTTCTTGCATCTTCTTGATCTTTGCCTCCATTCTTTTTCCAAGGTCCTCGATCATCTTTACTATCATTATTCTGAATTCTTTTTCTGGAAGGTTGCCTACCTCCACTTCATTTAGTTATTTTTCTGGGGTTTTATTTTGTTCCTTCATCTGGTACATGACCCTCTGCCTTTTCATCTTGTCTCTCTTTCTGTTTTGTTCCACAGGCTGCAGAATTGTAGTTCTTTTTGCTTCTGCTGTCTGCCCTCTCACACATTCATTTATTAAAGCATGGATTTAATAATTTTTTGAACACCTACTACCTGGTAGGCACTGAGGATAGAATAGTGAGTAAAAACAGATGTGGTCTCAGCTACCTGAGAGAGTTCTCTTCATGACTATATAGAGACGTCAAAGGGATCTCTCCAATGACACTGCCTGAAATATCACCCTTGAGAGAGAACAATGGTTTGAGAATCAGATTTATAGACAATGAGCCATTAAAGAAAAGGAGTTGTAAATAAAATAAATGGAGAGACAAAGTTTCATGATAGAATAAGCATTTAAAAATGACCATTGTTTCTAAATTATTTTCTAGGTTTTGTACAACTAAGATCAGAATTCCAAAGTTACCATTGTTCAACTTCATTAATAATCAAAGAAATGTAGATGAGAAGTTTGCTTTTAAAAAAAATTAAAAATTGATAAAAACATGATAAATCATAGCTTCTAATGGTGGACTCAGCTCATGACTCCAATCCCATTTTTTCTCCTTGTTTTTTTAATGTCAGTAGCAAAATATTCAAATTCTCAGCCTCCTTACTATCTACAAATTGCCATGTAACAAATGCTAGTGAACAGAAGTCTAATTGCTCTTTGTGCATTATTTTTTCTTCTTTCTCCCTGGAATACAGATATGATGATTGGAGAGACAGTAACCATTCTGTGTTCATGAGGCTGAAAAATATATATATACAAAGGATGGTGAAGCAGGAACATCAAAGAAGTCAAGTACCCTCTTGAGACTGTTGTGTCTCATATCAGTCCTCCATTGTCTACCCCTGGAAATTTTGTTTTGTGATAAATAACCCCCTGAACTATTTAAGCTGCTATAAGTTTTTCTATTATTTGTAGCCAAATATAATCCTTGACTAGGGGTTCAAGAAACGAACTCTTTTTTTTTTTTTTTTTTGCATTACGCGGGCCTCTCACTGCTGTGGCCTCTCCCGTTGCGGAGCGCAGGCTCAGTGGCCATGGCTCACGGGCCCAGCCGCTCCGCGGCATGTGGGATCTTCCTGGACTGGGACACGAACCTGCGTCCCCTGCATTGGCAGGCGGACTCTCAACCACTGCGCCACCAGGGAAGCCCAGAAACGGACTCTTTTAGGACAGATTAGTGGTTGCCAGAGGGGAGGGGGCTTGGGGGAGCAAAGTAGGTGAAGAAGATTGAGTACAAATTTCCAGTTATAAAAAAAGCAAGGGCTTCCCTGGTGGCGCAGTGGTTGAGAGTCCACCTGCCGATGCAGGGGACATGGGTTTGTGCCCCGGTCCGGGAAGATCCCACATGCTGCAGAGCGGCTGTGCCCGTGAGCCATGACCACTGAGCCTGCGCGTCCGGAGCCTGTGCTCCGCAACGGGAGAGGCCACAACATTGAGAGGCCCGTGTACCGCAAAAAAAAAAAGCAAGTCATGGGGTTGTAATGTATCGCATGGGTTATATAGTCAATAATATTGTATTAACTTTGTAAGGTAACAGATGGTAATTAGACTTATTGTGGTGACCATTTTGCAATGTACATAAATGCTGAATCAATATGTTGTACCCCTAAAAGTAATATAATATTGTATGTCAATTACACCTCAATAAAAGAAAAAGAAAGAAATGGACCCTTTAAATCTCTACTGGTAGAAATAAAAATTGACACAAAGTTATCAGACAGACAATATAGATAACTTCAAAAATGTTTATAGATGTATTTAGTCTAAATCTTGGCTCCCTAAACTCACCTGGTCCTTGGAAAGTTATCCATATATCTGAGTCTCAGTTTCTTTAACTGAATACAGATCATACACATAATAATAAAATACAGATAATAATCGTAAAGTCCTCACATATTGTTTTTTAAAAATTAAATGGAATAACATTACACCCCTTATAAGAGTGCCCAGCTTATGCTAACTGCTTGATACATACTAGCTATTATTATATTTTATTCTTGAGAGTTTTGAAAAGTCTACTTCAATTCAATTTCACTCACTCATTAAAAAGACATTTTTGGGCCTTTCTGCTGCTGAAGAATCACTGTGCCATGCATTGTGGTAAACTCTGAAACAGATTTAAAGAAAACAAAGACATGTTCATTGAGTTGTAGAGTGCAGTGGGAAAGAGGGCAAAGTCAGGGGAACGGCAGGGAGAGACATCCATGTAAGCAAATAATTCAAACACTAAGAGTACACTTGTTTTTACATAGTTTAAGAGACTAATGCATTAAAAACATTATTAGTTTATGTTTTTGGACCACAATGTTAGATGTAATTTTGTGACAACAACAACTGAGGGGTGGAGAGCTATAAAGGAAGAGAGTTTTTATATGATATTGAAGTTAAGCTGGTATACATTCAAATATGATGTTATAGCTTCAGTATGTTACATGTAATCTCCATGTCAAGCACAAATAAAATAGCCATAGGATATACACAAAAGGAAATGAGAAAAGAATTTAAACGTTTCACTACAAAAAATTTTATAAACTAAACTCAAAAGAAGACAGTAATGCAGGAGAAGAGAAATGAAAATCTATAAGGCATATGGAAAACAAAGCAAAACGACAGAAGTAAGTCCCTCCTTATCAGTGATTACTTGAAATGTAAATGGATTAAATTCTCCAATCAAAAGATAGAGATTGGCAGAATGGATTAAAAAATCATGATCCAAGTTTATACTGTCTCCAGGAAACTCACTTTAGATCTGAAGATGCAAATGTGTTGAAAGTAAATAAAAGTGAAAGGAGGGAAAAAGATATTCCATGCAAATATTAACAAAAAGAGGGCAGGGTTGGTACGCTAATATCAGACAAAATAGACTTTAAATTTAAAAAAGTTTCAAGAGACAAAGGACATTATATATTAATAAAGTTTCAATACAGCAAGAAGACATAGCAATTATAAACATTTATGCAACTAATAATAGACCATTAAAATATATAAAGCAAAGATGCACATGATTGAAAGGAGAGATAGTTCTACAATAGCCTTGCAGCCCCAAAGGGAAAGGGGTGAGAGACTTAATCATCAGACCAGAACAGCCCCTGAGTTCTCCTTCCAAGGGGTGGAGGAACTTTTCCTTACTGTCTCCCTCCCTCGATGAGCTTCTTGGAATGAGGACTTCCCTGCTAAGTTGTGATCTTGTACTTGTTTTGTAAACTCCCTGGGGATTGCTGTTGAGTCCTTTAGGAGGAAAGTCCAGTGATGCCACTGCCCACATATTTTGCTCAGTGGAGACAAGGACTTCGGTTTTCTCAGGGCCAGCCTAGGCTCAGCACAGAATCATAGACTTAGAATTTATCATGAAGTTCATTTACTTCCATGGGAAACAATATAAAGTTACAAAATTAAAAAAAATTGCCAACTGAAGATTAAGGAGCAAAAATAGAACATCTGTTATCAGTATTAAGTTGATAATTGCATGTGGTTATATATGAGGATATTGCTATTAGGCAAATACACACTTATCTAGGGGAAAGGGTCTTCATGTATGTAACTTACCTCAACTTGTTCAGAAAAAAGTGTGTTTGTGTATGCATAAAGAGAGGGCATACATGATAAAGCAAATGGGGTAAAATACTAACAATAGGTGAATCTAGGTAAAAGCTATATATGAGTTTTTGTGTTATTTTTATTTTTGCAATGTTCTGTAAATTTTCGATTATTTCTAAACAAAAAGTAAATAAAAGATGACATGACGGTGTGAAACATGTCACAATCTGGGTTGGGACAAAGTCCAGTAGTAGGACAGGGGAAAAATCCATCAGCTTTGCCTGTGGGTGGGTGTGTCAGGGAAGGCTTCACGGAGAAGTTTCAGGAGAGACTTGAAGGATGCCGTCTTGACAGAGGTGTGTGAGGCACTGGAGCATCTGACTGAGGTGGGAGCAGGACAGGTTGCAGGGAAGAACTGTAAGGTCCCATCCATCCTGAAAGTCTGTTACAGAATGTAACACTATATGTGCTCTGACCCAGCAGGGTTCCCCCTCCTCAGACGATAGTGTCACCAGTGTGACCAAGGGCACTGCTCCCTGCCCCTCCAGCCAGTCACACATTCCTTCTCAGTGCCAGGGTTCAAGGCCCCGGGACCTTCAAGGGAAGGACTCCCGAGGGCGGGACCTGCAGCCTGAAGTGAGCAGGGCTTGGCAGGGCCCTCGTGGTTTGCTCTCCCTATAAAGGTTCAGCACTTCACCCACCTCAGGACTCTCTGCAGAGGCAGTAGCTCTGAATCTCCACTTGGCTGGGAACTCTCAGCTCCTGGCATCTGTGAGGAAGGAAGGAGGGAGCTCTCCGTGCTGTGAGGAAGGTTTTTCTGAGTCTGAGACAAGATCCGAGTGTGTGGGGAGCCATGATGCCAGCTCAGGTCTGGTCTTGGTCTCAGAGATGGGAAGTTTCAGAGAAAGGGGCCCATGGCCTCTTAAGGATTTGTAGCATTGGATAGAGGTGGGGGCTATTCCAGGAGGTTCCAGAATGTTCATAAGCCCATCACTTTCCATTTGAGGTTTCCTTACTCAGAAAGTTCAAAGAGCAAGGATGGAAGGAAAAGATGGACAAGCCAATGACCTTGTGCCTCTCCTTTCCCCTTAGGGGCCGGGGGCCAGATTCTATCTCCTGCTGTTCCTCTCTTTGGCCAGCAGAGGGCCGAGTGCAGGTCAGTCACTCAGGAGCCGCAGTTTCTTCAGCTCACCTGAGGTGTGCAGTGGAGCAGAAGGAGTAGAGCTGGGCTGGATGCTGAGGTCCCGGGCCAGAGGGGAGTTATGTAGATGCAGAGAAGCCACACTTTGCAGCCGACTTGAGATGCGGCCTGGGTGCTGACTGCTGGCCTCTCTGGTCCGAAGCTAAGGCATGTCTTGGGGCCGCACTCTGTGCCTCTGTGTGGCTTAGGAGGCTCAGGGAGCCGTGATAAAGACTGTGCTCCCTTCTAGCTACTCCTACTGTTATGGCCTTGGCCCAGGGATTCCCAGAGGGAGCTGGGTGGTCAGAGCTGTGTCCAGGGAATATCCTTCTTTAGTCCCCATCCTCACAATCCCAGGTGTAATGATAGTTTTCACTTTTAATTAATTGAGCAGAAGAATGCAAGTGTTAAGCCTGTACTAGACTGTGGGTCAGCTAGTCATAGCAGAGAGGATCCTGACCTCTGGGGCCTCATAGCGCAGTGCTGAACTGGTGAAGTGGGCAGGGGCTGGGATCTGATGACCAGGAAGGCTGCTGTCAGCTGTACCAGACTATTAATGAGAATTATCTTCACATCCTCTAGCAGCGACCCGTTCTCCTGAGACATTTTGGGAGAGCAAAACCTGCGCTTCTTTCCTCTTTCCTGCCTAGAAGCATCAAGGAAAGTTGAAAGAAAGAAAAGAGAAAAGAGAAAGAGAAAGTTGTGGTGAAGCAAGTGGTGAGTTATAAACCAACCCAGCGTCCTCTCATCTGAGTCACTTTTAAGCTAAATGGACCCCAGTCATGGACAGCAAGAGGAGTGCCCATCACTCTCATCTGCTCTGACTCCAGCTACAGCCAAGGAGATTTCCAGTGAGAACTTTGAGGCTTTTCGGTCCCACCCAGGCACAGCAGACATGATCTTCTGAACACAGAGAGAATGTAGTGCTCCTGGTGACTCTTAAGGTGGTGGCCAGAGCAGTGATGAGTCTAAGATTTTCCCCTTCTTGTAAGCTGAACAGTTAGCCTGCCACAGTTTCATAGATGCTGGCAGAAAATATGAAACTCCTGACAGTGAGACAAAGAAATGTGTTATTCACATTCATAGCAGTAGCCAGAGTACCAGCATTTTCTTGTGCTGCTTCCCTGGATCCCATCCCCACAGGGTGACGTGAAGAGGGCCAGGAAAACAGTTGCAGATTTAGTCTGTTTGCCAAGCAGCTTGTAAATTGGGCTCGTCAAGCAACTACAAACCTTTTCAGAGAGTATAGTTTATTCTCTTTGGGGCTGAGTATGAGGAGGAACTCTGCGCTTAGAGAATCTGAATCTTATATAAAGGGCTGAGACCATGCCTGCCCTTTACTCTTAGTTCCAGAGGCTACATCCTGATGCAGACTTGAGATGTGGTTGGGTGCTGATTTCTGGCCTCTCCAGGCCAAGAGGAAGCACAATCCATTGAGAGTTAATATCTCTGTCTTCTAAGGATGTTAGTGCTACAAAGTCTTTGAATATGTAGCATGGAACAAAGGCTGTCAGTGTCCCTGTTCATAGATGACCCATAGAGAATTTCTTGCCACTTTGCAAGTTGTTCTCACCTGTGAACATTAACCTAGTTTTTACTCTTTTAAGAGCCATACAGGGTATTGGTTAAGAAGCCTGGGTTTATATCCTATAAATTGGAGAGGATAGTAATTTTAACTTCATAGTGTTCTAATGATGATTAAATGACACATGTCAAGTTCCTAGAAAAGAGTTTGGCACATTGTACGTGTTCAACAAACGCTAACAATTGTTCATTGTTGTTATTTACACTTTCCCCAAGAGTGCAGGGAAGGATTGATGACTGGGCTTTGGAAGCAGATACTCACGCTGACCAACTGGTGAGTAGTAAGATGCGGTTTTCTCAGCATCACCAAAGTCATAGACCAGAGGAATAGCTGGGCCATTGTCAGTCTGACAGCTCCCTGATCCGTACTTCACTGGGTATTTCTGCAGGGACCCAAGATACAGGTTGTGTGAGGACAGTAGAGAAGCTGCCACATTGGGAATTGGGGGATTTAGAGCCTTCAGGTGTCAATATGCAGAAATCAGTCTAAATAATAGTGACTCCTTCCCACTCCCCCCACCCCATAGCTAGGTTCCTAACTAGCTTCAAGCCCCTTGTCCTTCTCCCTCTCTACCCCCTCTCTCCTCCTCCATAGGCCTCATCCTGTGCTCAGCTCAGCTTCCTGAGAGGGGTAGCACATGAGTTCACCTGACCCACAGGTGGAAGAAACAGCCAAGCACAAGCACCTGCTAGTGACACGGAACCCAGAGCAGACTTACTCTTCACCCCGGACACTTGGCTCTCTGTTCACCAAAAGAAGTGTGAACAGCCTGCAGCCCCATACACCTGGTAGAGTCCAAACAGATTGTGTCCCAGATTCGGGAAGAAGCTAGTGTTGGTGCGGTACCTCAGCAGGGAGCTGTTCCTCCAGTGCTGCAGGGGGCGCTTGTTGGGCACATGCCACATGCCCAGGTCCTGGGCCTGGATGTCATAGTAACCAGGGTTCTGCAGAGCAACACACACACTGATCCTGAACAGCCCAGGAGGTCCCACTAACCAAAGACCCACACATGCAGTTCTCAGTTGAGCTGAAAGCTCTGGGCTCCAGGGGGGCAGGTGGCAGCAACGCTCAGACACCTGCCATCGCCAGCAGATGATAAGGCCCCACCGCCCAAAAAGACCCGGTGGGAGAAAGTCGTGATTCAAGACATGGACTTTTTTCCTTCTTCTTCTCCAGCCCTACCTCCTCATCCCCATCTCCCACCCTCCCTTCCACACACTCTGCTCCAGCCACACTCAGCTCTCCACCCTTTCCCAGCTGGGTGGTCAGTGCCACCAACCTTGTATCACTGGTGGACGCCTCTACAGACCCAAACGTGTTGGCCCAGTTGCCATCCCCCTCTGGGCAGTCTGCCGTGCTGCCCTGCTGACTCGACCAGCGATCACCTACCGTGCATTTCCCAGGAATGTGGTTCTCGTGCACACTGGCCACTAGGGTCCAGCCGCCATCCCCAGAGGTCATGTCACAGAAGGTCTGGTAGATGACGCCATTCTCAGTGTAGAGGAAATACAGGCCATCTGCGGACGGAACCAGCCTAGAGAGCCCGTGTCTGTGAGTACAGGGTCCATTTCAGGCTCCAAAACCAGAAACACCCTGGGAAGTCAGAAATGTATCCTAGAGGCTCCCGCACATATCCATTTGTTGGTGTAGGGAATCCCTGTGCTGGTGAAAGGGAAGCTGTTTCCAGTTCTTCCTTTGAATACGTGACCCTTCTCTGCCTCTTCTTTTCCAGGGGAATTTGTTGCAGGATTTGTCCAGTTCAGGGTGTTTAATAATGAGAGAGCAGCCCAATGCCCTGTGTGCTGGGATGAGAGTCACTGGCTGCAACACTGAGCACCTGAGTTTATTTATTTATTTATTGGCTGTGTTGGGTCATCATTGTTGCAGGCAGGGGCTTTCTCTAGTTGCGGCGAGCAGGGGCTACTCTTTGTGGCGGTGTGTGAGCTTCTCATTGCGGTGGCTTCTCTTTGTTTTGGAGCACAGGCTCTAGGTGCGCGGGCTTCAGTAGTTGTGGCACGTGGGCTCAGCAGCTGTGGCTCGCGGGCTCTAGAACGCACGCTCAGTAGTTGTGGCGCACGGGCTTAGTTGCTTCGCGGCATGTGGGATCTTCCCGGGCCAGGGCTCAAACCTGTGTTCCCTGCATCGGCAGGCAGACTCTCAACCACTGCGCCACCAGGGAAGTCCCAAGCATGTGATTTTTGAGACGATATAAGGCCTGGTGTGTTTGTGTGTGTGTATGTGTGTGTGTGCACACCCACCCTATGGAGTATGTTGATGTGTTTCTCCATGGCTTGCATTTTTACTTTTTTGCTGGTATTTTGTAGACATAATTTTTAAATTGTTACTATCATTTTTTAATTGAGATGTAATCGACATATAACATTATATAAGTTTCAGGTGTATAACATAATGATTCTGTATTTTTATATATTGTAAAATGATCACCATAATAAGTCTCGTCAGTACCCACCACCACACATAGTTACAAATTCTTTTTTCTTGTGATGAGAACTTTTTTTTTTTTTTTTTTACGGTACGCGAGTCGCTCACTGTTGTGGTCTCTCCCGTTGCGGAGCACAGGCTCTGGACGCGCAGGCTCAGCGGCCATGGCTCACGGGCCCAGCCGCTCCGCGGCATGTGGTATCCTCCCGGACAGGGGCACGAACCCGCGTCCCCTGCATCGGCAGGCGGACTCTCAACCACTGCACCACCAGGGAAGCCCGATGAGAACTTTTAATATCTACTCTCTTAGTACTTTTCAATGTACAATACAGTATTGTTAACTATAGTCACCAGTCTGTACTTTATATCCACAGGACTAATTTTATAACTGAAAGTTTGTACCTTTTGACCACTGGACATAATTTCCTGTATTGAAGTGCAATTTATCTGTATCCTCATGTATGATTAGTACTTTTATGTTGTGTTTAAAAAGTATTTCCAGGGCTTCCCTGGTGGCGCAGTGGTTGAGAATCTGTCTGCTGATGCAGGGGACACGGGTTCGTGCCCTGGTCCGGGAAGATCCCACATGCCGTGGAGCAGCTGGGCCCGTGTGCCATGGCTGCTGCGCCTGTGCGTCCGGAGCCTGTGCTCCACAACGGGAGAGGCCACAATAGTGAGAGGCCTGCGTACCGCAAAAACAACAACAAAAACAAAAGTCAAAAACATCAATAAAAAAGGAAAAATTTCAGACTTTGACACTTCAGGAAGCTTTGAAGACAATAGTCTCCCAGATATTTAAAAACAAAACCAAACCAAACCTCAAGAGCAGCTTCTGTGAGAAAGATATAAAATAATCTTTGGTCCAGAAATGGGTGGACTTCAGCACTTTACTTGAAGGATTTACTTGGAGCCCTACATGCATCTCCAACAGAACCCACACTAAGCCTGCAAAGCTCTTGTTTCTAAGGAACAATAAGTGAAGCAAATACAGTATGAGTTCTATGACAATTCAGGCAGCGCATAAAAAAAACAAACGTAATGTCCCTTCCTGCAAGATATCAAGGTCTCCGCTTCATCTCAAACAGCTGATGCCAGGGGCAGAATCTGGTTTACCTAGATGCAAGAGGCCACTGATACAAGACAAAGTGTGTTTTCTAAATGACTTCACAGTAAGAAAAAAAAAAATCCAGGATTTTCAAGGTGGGGAAAAGTTATAATAGACTCCCTCCACATTGACTAAATATCTGAGGTAAGAACAATCAGAACTAATCGCTATCCCTTCTCCCAACGTCAGGGAGCTGTAGAAAAGGCTGCCTTGTTGCTCAACAGAGAAGGAAAGAGAAAAAAAAAATACATATATATATATGAGAAGATGAGTCTCAACATAGATTTACACCCCATTCACTGGATCAAAACAAATTATAAAACCATCATACTTATTTCCACAATATGCTCAAAAGTATGTACAGGCAACCAGAAACTATAAGTCTACATAGAAAGTCTGAAGAAAAATAAATGAATTGCTAGAAAAGTAAGATATAGTTTTAAAAATTCAATTAACATCTATTATTAATATCATTTTACATGAAAGATATTTTAAGAACAACAAAATAGAAGGGACATAATCACAGAGTAAATATAGTTCTTTACCTTGAATACATCTAATTGCATGGAAGATCCACATTTTTGTTCTTATATTTTTTATGATGTGTGCCAACTCCTGGAAGCTGTCATGACCTGCCACCATCTTTAGAGGGCAACTTGTGAATCTCTGATTTAGTAAAAACTCCTCTCATGATCAAAACTTTTGACATCATTCATACCCCAGATCAATGAGTTCTCTGAGAAAATATATTTCCCTCCCTTTCTCAGTGACAGAATCAACCACTTCTTCCTATGTATTTTCATAATTCTGAGACAAGCTTTTATTATGTAACTGATAACATTGCATTCAAATAGTTATTTGCCTCTTTTAGCAATTATTAAGAGAGATGGTGATTTCCCATGTTTGCTAAGCTAATATTTTCTATTTTGAGAACATCAAGGAAATGAATTACTCCAAGGGTTGGATGAATTAAAGCAAGAAATGAGTTCTCAGATGTCTAGCGTTACAAAGTTTTAAAAAAACAACAACAAAAAATTGCAGGAATAGACTATAACCAGGCCTAGAACCGGTGTCTGCCACCAGGATGTTGTGACTACAAAACAAGCTTTCAGTACTCCTGTACACTGTGATATCCTGTAAGATTGAAATGTTAGTGTACTAACTGGGGTAAAACCAGGATGGGTTTTTAAGCAAGGAATGGATATGGTGACATTTTTTAAGAGGAATGTAGTTTTATTCAATTTGAAATTTTAATGCAAAGTGTTCCTCAAGATATATATTAAGATACACATTCAGATTTCATATTTTTGAAAAACACTAAAATATTTTATTATACCCCAAATACTGGGATTTTGGAACTTAAGAGTTCTGTATTTCAGAATGTCAGCATATGCCAAACCTGTACTGTAATCACAAACTCCCCACCAGGCCCAGGTTTTCAGGCTGCTTGAGGTCTTACCCAGCAGTTACACACTTTTCTGGTAGGTCACTGAATACACATTTGTCCTCATATTCTCAATAGTCCTTTGTTAGAAACAGTATTCAGCAGAGAATAAACCCATATGTTGATGATCAAAGAATGAACATCTGGAAGATTACTAAATCCAAACGTAATTAAAAATGTATTGTTTTACTCCCCCAAATTTTACTAAGCAAATTTTAGAAGTTTTATATATCATGTACAAACAATATTGCTCAGCTCCCTCAGCTGCTAGGTTGGGTCTGTGTCACTAGTTACTATATTGCACATGAGATACCACATAGCAAATACATGCTCTTGACTGAGGTGGATGGAGACAAAGATTTTGGGAGTGGTATTTTTGTGTGTGTGTGTGTATATATATATATATATATATATATATATATATATATATATATATATATATATATAGTGCCTGCATATGTGTCTGTGTGTCTGTGTGTGTCCTGATTGAAGATGATTTATCAAGGAAATTTTTCCATACTCTTTGCCTGTTGAAGACCCAGAATCAGTTATTCCTTTTGCTCCTGCTTGCAAAACAGACCACCTTTTCTCCCTGAGGTCCTGTCCTTTGTAATATAGAACCAAGGCAGCTGACATGCAGTGCTCACATTGTTTCCCAGAGGTCTTCCCTTAAAGCTCCAGTGCAGTAGGTACATCACATACCTCCTGAGATACCACAGGCAACACATGTAACATTTTCCCTACAGCAGAACACAGAACTCCATCCTTTAACCTCCAAGATTAGTTTCTTCATCAGCTATAAGCATGCCACCAAGCCAGGGCTACATATTTGAGTTATTTCCTGAGGCTGGGAAAAGGGCAATGTTGACTTGTGCCCTGCCTGGTAAAGGCTTCAGCCTGAAAATAACCTTTTCTGCTTACATTCCTTGGCTAGAACAAGTCCCATGGCCCTTTTTAACTTCACAGATAAGAGGTGCAGTCTTCCATGTGCCTCTAAAAAGAAGTGAATTGAATCAGAGTGAACAACACTAATGATTACCTGAAAGTTTTCCTGATGAAGTGACATTAGTGGTCATTTACCTATGGCTGTAAGAAACAGCAGAGATGCATGGGAGACAGTTCGGTCTTCTTTCTGTATCTCCTTGCCTCTCTCTCCGTCCTTTCCTCCACCCCTCCCTCCCCCTTTCCTTTTTTTTCATAATGACTTAGACACTTATAAACCACTACCCAACCCCAAAACTGGAATGTTATTAATAACCTATACTTACCCATGTGCTCCTCTACATTACCATTGTCTGAATTTGTGTTTATCATTCTGTTGTGTAGACTTACTTGGGCCAAGATTGTGGCCTGAGCTCTACTTCCTTTCACAGGCACAACAAAATTAAAACAGAGTAACTATTGATGAGAAAGATTGGAATCTAACAGAAAAGATCTTCTACAACTAAAGATATAGAGAAGGAATCTCAAGGAGTTAGGTAGGAGGGGTGGAGTCTTGATATATCAAGACCCATACCCTTGGGTGGATGACCCATAAATAGGAACATAATTACAATTGCAGAAGCTCTTCCTGAGGAGTGAGTGCTCTGAGCCCCACATCAGGCTTTCCAGACTGGGGGCCCTGCACTGGGACGATGAGCTCCCAGAACGTTTGACTTTGAAGGTCGGCAGGGCTTACTTTTGGGAGAGCCAGAGGGCCATGGGAAACAGAAACTCCACTCTTAAAGGGGGCACACAGGATCTCACACACTCCAGGACCCAGGGCAGAAACAGTAATCTGAAAGGAGCTTATAGCTCATAGCCACCTGCCTATCTTGGGAAGCCTCATGGAGAGGTAGGAGGTAACTGGAGCTCACCCTGGTGACATAGACATTGGTAGCAGCCATTTTTGGGAACTTGTCCTACTACCTGGGCACTAGTGCTGGCAAGCACCATTTTGTAATCCTCTGTCTAGCTTATTAGCACTGGAACCTGCCCCACCCACCAATACTGTGATGCCTCAGGCCACGCAACTAATTGGTGGGGACACAGTCTCACCCACAAGTAGGCAGGCTGCCGTAAGGCTCCCTGAACTGACACCTTCCTTATGACATGGCCTGTCCACCAGAGGGTCCAGGACCCTGCCCCCCACACCAGGGCATAGGCAGTAACCCTAGGACCCCCAGAGCCCTGCAGCCAGAAATTCCAGGATCTGGCTCTGCCTGCCAGTGGGCTGGTAGGCCAAACGACCAGTAAGACAGAAATACAGCCCCACCCATTAAAAAAAAAAAAAAGGAACAACAAAAAATATGTTACAATGAAGGAGCAAGGTAAAAACCTACAAGACCAAATAAGTGAAGATGAAATAGGCAGCCAACCTGAAAAAGAATTCAGAGTAATGATAATAAAGATGATCCAAAATCTCAGAAACAGAACGGAGAAAATACAAGAAACGTTTAACAAGGATCTAGAAGAACTAAAGAGCAAACAAACAGTGATGAACAGCACAATAACTGAAATTAAAAATACTCTAGAAGGAATCAATAGCAGAATAACTGAGGCAGAAGAAAGGATAAGTGACCTGGAAGATAAAATGATGGAAATAACTGCTGTGGAGTGGAATAAAGAAAAAAGAATGAAAGAATTGAGGTCTCAAAGACCTCTGGGACAACATTAAGTGCACCAACATTCGTATTATAGGGGTCCAGGAGAAGAACAGAAAGAGAAAGGGTCTGAGAAAATATTGGAAGAGATTAGAGTTGAAAACTTCCCTAACATGGGAAAGGAAATAGTCAATCAAGTCCAGGAAACACAGAGAGTCCCATACAGTATAAACCCAGAGAGAAACACACAGAGACACATATTAATCAAACTTTCAAATATTAAATACAAAGGAAAAAATATTAAAAGCAGCAAGGGAAAGCAACAAATAACATACAAGGGAATCCCCATAAGTTAACAACTGATCTTTCAGCAGAAACTCTGTGAGCCAGAAAGGAGGGGCAGGACATATTTAAAGTGATGAAAGGTAAAAACCTAAAACCAAGATTACTGTACCCAGAAAATATCTCATTCAGATTTGATGGAGAAGTCAAAAGATTTGCAGACAAGTGAAAGCTACGAGAATTCAGCACCAACAAACCACGTTTACAACAAATGCTGAAGGAACTTCCCTAAGTGGGAAACACAAGAGAAGAAAAAGACCCACAAAAACAAACCCAAAACAATTGAGAAAATGGTAATAGGAACATACATATCAATTATCACCTTGAATGTAAAACGATTAAATGCTCCAACCAAAAGACACAGACTGGCTGAATGGTTAAAAAAACAAGACTCTTATATATACTGTCTACAAGAGACCCACTTCTGACTTAGGGACACATACAGACAGAAAGTGAGAGGATAGAAAAAGATATTCCATGCAAATGGAAATCACAAGAAAGCTGGAGCAGCAATACTCGTATCAGATAAAATAGACTTTAAAATAAAGACTGTTACAAGAGATAAGGAAGGACACTACATAATGATCAAGAGATCAACCCAAGAAGAAAGCATAACAATTATAAATATTTATGCACCCAACATAGGAGCACCTCAATACATAAGGCAAGTGCTAACAGCCATAAAAGGAGAAATCAACAGTAACACAATAATAGTGGGGGACTTTAACACCCCAATTACACAAATAGACAGACCATCCAGAGAGAAAATAAATAAGGAAACACAGGCTTTAAATGACACAATAGACCAGATAGACTTAATTGGTATTTTTAGGACATTCCACCCAAAAGCAGAAGAATACACTTTCTTCTCAAGTGCTCACGGAATGTTCTCCAGAATAGATCACATCTTGGGTCACAAATCAAGCCTTGGAAAATTTAAGAAAACTGAAATCATATCAAGCATTTTTTCTGACCAAAAAGCTATGAAATTAGAAACCAATTAGAGGAAAAAAACAGTAAAAAACACAAATACATGGAGGCTAAACAGTGCACTGCTAACTGACTAAGAGATCACTGAAGAAATCAAAGAAGAAATAAAAAAATACCTAGAAACAAATGACAATGAAAACACGATGATCCAAAACCTATGGGACACAGCAAAAGCAGTTCTAAGAGGGAAGTTCATAGCAATTCAAGCTCACCTCAAGAAACAAGAAAAATCTCCAAAAAACAATCTAACTTTACACCTGAAGCAACTAGAAAATGAAGAACAAAGAAAACCCAAAGTTAGTAGAAGGAAAGAAATCATAAAGATCAGAGCAGAGATAAATGAAATAGAAACAAAGAAAACAATAGCAAAGATCAATAAAACTAAAAGTTTGTTCTTTGAGAAGATAAACAAAATCAATAAACCTTTAGCCAGACTCATCAGGAAAAAAAGGGAGAGGACTAAACTCAATAAAATTAGAAATGAAAAAGGAGAGATTACAATTGACCCTGCAGAAATACAAAAGATCATAAGAGACTACTATAAGCAACTTTATGCCAATAAATTGGACAACCTGGAAGAAATGGACAAATTCTTGGAAAAGTACAACTTTCCAAGATTGAACCAGGAAGAATTAGAAAATATAAACAGACCAAGAACAAGTAATGAAGTTGAAACTGTAATTAAAAACCTTCCAACAAACAAATGTCCAGTTCCAGATGGTTTCACAGGTGAATTCTATCAAACATTTAGAGAAGAGTTAACACCTATCCTTCTCAAACTCTTCCAAAGAACTGTGGAGGGAGGAACACTCCCAAACTCATTCTATGAGGCTACCATCACCCTGATAGCAAAACCAGACAAAGATATCACAAAAAAAGAAAATTATAGACCAATATCCCTGATGAACATAGACGCAAAAATCCTCAACAAAATACTAGCAAACAGAATCCAACAACGCATTAAAAGGATCATATGCTATGATCAAGTGGGATTTATCCCAGGGATGCAAGGATTTTTCAGTATACACAAATCAATCAATGTGATACACCATATTAACAAATTGAAGAATAAAAACCCTATGAGCATCTCAATAGGTACAGAAAAAGCTTTTGACAAAATTCAACAACCATTTATGATAAAAACTCGCCAGAAGGTGGGCATAGAGGGAACCGACCTCAACATAATAACAGCCATATATGACAAACCCACAGCAAATATCATTCTCAATGGTGAAAAACTGAAAGCATTTCCTCTAAGATCACAACAAGACAAGGATGTCCACTCTCACCACTATTATTCAGCATAGTATTGGAAGTCCTAGCCACAGCAATCAGAGTATGAAAAGAAAAAAAGGAATACAAATTGGGAAAGAAGAAGTAAAACTGTCACCGTTTGCCGATGACATAATACTATACATAGAAAATCCTAAAGATGCTAGGATTCTAGAAACAAATGAAACCAGAAAACTACTAGAACTAGTCAGTGAATTTGCTAAGGTTGCAGGATACAAAATTAATGCACAGAAATCTCTTGCATTCCTATACACTAACAACGAAAGATCAGAAAGAGAAATTAAGGAAACAATCCCATTTGCCATTCTCAACAAAAAGAATAAAATATCTAGGAATAGGGCTTCCCTGGTGGTGCAGTGGTTGAGAGTCCACCTGCCGATGCAGGGGACACGGGTTTGTGCCCCGGTCTGGGAAGATTCCACATGCCGCAGAGCGGCTGGACCTGTGAGCCATGGTTGCTGAGCCTGCGCGTCCGGAGCCTGTGCTCTGCAACGGGAGAGGCTACAACAGTGAGAGGCCCGAGTACCGCAAAAACAAACAAACAAACAAACAAACAAATATCTAGGAATAAACCTAACTAAGGAGGCAAAAGCCCTGTTCTCAGAAAACTATAAAACACTGATGAAGGAAATCAAAGATAACATAAACAGATGGAGATATATACCATGCTCCTGGATTGGAAGAATCAATATTGTGAAAATGACTATACTACCCAAAGCAATCTACAGATTCAATTCACTCCGTATCAAATTACCAATGGCATTTTTCACAGAACTAGAACAAGAAATTTTACAATTTGTATGGAAACAAAAAAGACACCGAATAGCCAAAGCAATCTTAAGAAAGAAAAATGGAGTTGGAGGAATAAGGCTCCCTGACTTCAGACCATACTACAAAGCTACAGTAATCAAGACAATATGGTACTGGCACAAAAACAGAAATATAGATCAATGGAACAGTATAGAAAGCCCAGAGATAAACCCACACACTTATGGTCAACTAATCTATCACAAAGGAGGCAAGGATATACAATGGAGAAAAGACAGTCTCTTCAATAAGTGGTGCTGGGAAAACTGGATGGCTACATGTAAAAGAATGAAATTAGAACATTCCCTAACACCATACACAAAAATAAACTCAAAATGGATTAAAGACCTAAAGGTAAGAAGGGACACTATAAAACTCTTAGAGGAAAACATAGGAAGAACACTCTATGACATAAATCACAGCAAGATCTTTTATTTATTTATTTATTTATTTACTTTTTTGGCTGTGTTTGGTCTTCGTTTCTGTGCGAGGGCTTTCTCTAGTTGTGGCAAGCGGGGGCCACTCTTCTTCGTGGTGCGCGGGCCTCTCACTATCACAGCCTCTCCTGTTGCAGAGCACAGGCTCCAGATGCATAGGCTCAGTAGTTGTGGCTCACGGGCCTAGTTGCTCCGCAGCTCGAACCCGTGTCCCCTGCATTAGCAGGCAGATTCTGAACCACTGCGCCACCAGGGAAGCTCCCAGCAAGATCTTTTTTGACCCGCCTCCTAGAGTAATGGAAATAAAACCAAAAATAAACAAATGGGACCTAATGAAACTTAAAAGCTTTTGCACAGCAAAGGAAACCATAAGATGAAAAGGCAACCCTCAGAATGGGAGAAAATATTTGCAAATGAAGCAACTGTCAAAGGATTAATCTCCAAAATATACAAGCAGCTCATGCAGCTGAATATCACACACACACACACACAAACCCAGCCCAATCCAAAAATGGGCAGAGGACCTAAATAGACATTTCTCCAAAGAAGACAAACAGATGACCAACAAATACATGAAAAGATCCTCAACATCACTAATCATTAGAGAAATGCAAATCAAAACCACAATGAGGTATCACCTCACACCAGTCAGAATGGCCATCATCAAAAAGTCTACAAACAAGAAATGCTGGAGAGGGTGTGGAGAAGAGGGAACCCTCCTGCACTGTTGGTGGGTATGTAAATTGATACAGCCACTATGGAGAACAGTATGGAGGTTCCTTAAAAAAACTAAAAATAGGGCTTCCCTGGTTGCGCAGTGGTTGAGAGTCCGCCTGCCGATGCAGGGAACACGGGTTCGTGCCCCGGTCCGGGAAGATCCCACATGCCGTGGAGCGACTGGGCCCGTGAGCCATGGCCGCTGAGCCTGCGCGTCCGGAGCCTGTGCTCCGCAGCGGGAGAGGCCACAACAGTGAGAGGCCCGCGTACCGCAAAAAAAAAAAAAAACAACTAAAAATAGAACTAGCATATGACCCAGCAATCCCACTACTGGGTATATACCCTGAGAAAACCATAATTCAAAAAGATACATGTACCATAAGGTTCATTGCAGCACTAGTTACAATAGCCAGGACATGGAAGCAACCTAAATGTCCATCAACAGATGAATGGATAAAGAAGATGTGGCACATGTATACAATGGAATATTACTCAGCCATAAAAAGAGACGAAACTGAGTTATTTGTAATCAGGTGGATGGATCTAGAATCTGTCATACAGAGTGAAGCAAGTCAGAAAGAGAAAAACAAATAGCATATGCTAACGCATATAAGTGGAATTAAAAAAGTGGTATTGATGAACCTAGTGGCAGGGCAGGAATAAAGACGCAGACGTAGAGAATGGATTTGACGGCACAGAGGGGGAAGGGGTGGTTGGGATGAAGTGAGAGAGTAGCACTGACGTATATACACTACCAAATATAAAATGGATGGCTAGTGGAAAGATTCTGCATAGCACAAGGAGATCAACTCGATGCTTTGTGACGACCTAGAGGAGTGGGATAGGGAGGGTGGGAGGGAGGCTCAAGAGGGAGGGCATATGGGGATATATATATATATACATATAGCTGATCACTTTGTTGTACAGCAGAAGCTAACACAACATTGTAAAGCAATTACACTCCAATAAAGAGGTTAAAAAAAAAGAACAACAACAACAAAAATAACAAAGAGCCTAGAAAAGAGAATAAAAAGGAATAGCCAATGGGCTGCAAATGTGCCTGAGAAATCTTTTGGGGATGATGAAAACGTTCTAAAACCAGTTTGTGGTAATGAAACTGCAAAACTCCATAAATTTACTAAAAGTAATTAAATTGTGCACATAAAATGGGGGAATGTAAATTATACCTCAATAAAGCTGGGATGGTATTTTTTTTTTAAACAAAACAAAACAAAAGAACAAAACGAACAGGGCAGGAGGAACCAATGCATTTCGAAAAGATAAAGGGGCTGGTTGTGAAACATAAAATGTTATTTTTCAGACTTGAGGAAGTGAATAGGAATAAAATTTCTGGGGTCCAAGACCCAAAAGTTATCCTTTGATATAGGCTAAGAAGAATTACTAGAATTAAAACACAAGGCAACAAAAGTCTCTGCCGAGGACTTATAAATCTGAAATGATGCTTTAAAAACCTCTGTTGGAATGAGGCTGATGTACTTTTTGACATTTAATGGTGTGTCTAACACTTGTGCTTGTGCTGGATTGCCCTGGCTGGGATGGAGGACAGAAAAGCAGTATCAGATAAGAGAGTGGAGCACGGGGAAGTCAAGGCATGTGATCCCCAAGTCTCCTTCCTCACAAGAAGAAAGCACACAGATGTGCTAAGGAACACCAGCAGAGGCAGTTAGAACAGAGTCTGCCAGAAAGACTGAGAGAACTTCACATGAAAGTTATATAGGGAGGTTGGATGGGGGGAGAAAAAGGGGAACTCTTGGGGGATGGAAAATCCGATCTAGGCTCTTCATTTTTTGTGGTCTAATATGTGGACATGTGTAACCTGTGTAGTAGATGTAACCGCACATGGAATCAGAAAACCTGTCAGCACTGGTATGGATTATACATGACAGACAAACAACAATGTGGAGAAAAGAAAATCCTCCAGAACAGAGTTTGCCATGTCAAGAAAATTTCATTTATGGTTTATTGCGAATGTTCATGTCATTAAAAAAACAAGATAATTTGGTTTTAAGTTCCTAACTGCAGTATGAAACTTTGATCACATGTGCTTGTTTTCAGAGATGCCAGTGTACCACAACTCAAAAAATTAAAGGGAACATTGGCTTGCACAAATTACCTTATCATTCAGACCTCAATTTTGATCTTCTAAATTTATAATTCACAAAGTAGGTGCAACTCACAAACTAGGTGGCAGGGCACCTAGAGTCATTATGTTTTCTTTTCCATTTTGCAAAACACTCAAATGTAACAATTTAGGTATAAAATTGGATGCTAAATCAGATTCTGATTTATACTATACAGCTGACCCTTGAAAAATGAACAATGGGGGGGTTAGGGGTGCTGATCCCGCCCCTACCAAAGTCTAAAATTTGAGTATAACTTTATAGTTGGCCCTCCATACAGGCGGTTCTGCGTCCGTGGATTCAACCAGCCACAGGTCGTGTAGTACTGCAGAACATATTGAGTGACCAAAAAAAAAAAAAGGTTTACTCTCCCTCAAGTAAGAGAAAATTCTCCCGCCTGATGACCTTCAAACTGAGACATTGGCTCTGCAGATTTGGGATTTGCCAGCCTCCATAATTTCATGAGCCAGTTCTCTATAATAAATCTCTTTATCTCCATCTCCATTTCCATCTCTATCTCTCTATCTATGTCTATATATCTCCTATTGGTTCTGTTTCTCTGGAAAGCCTCACTAATACATTGATCTTATGTTATGTAGTTGAAAACCTGGGAACTTGGAGAACTGGTATTTTAAATCATCGCACATGTAATATAGTTATTGTAAAAAGTTCTGGACAGGAAGTATATGTGGAATAAAAAGTAAAAGTCACTCACTCACCTCTACTCAAAATTCTATTTCTTTATCTAAAGGTTGCCATCATGAATATATATATATATATATATTTTTTTTTTTTTTTTTGACTGTGCTGGGTCTTTGTTGCTGCGCGCGGGCTTTCTTTAGTTGTAGAGAACGGGGGTTACTCTTTGTTGCTGTGCGCGGGCTTCTCATTGCGGTGCCTTCTCTTGTTGTGGAGTACGGGCTCTCTAGGTGTGTGGGCTTCAGTAGTTGTGGCACCCGGGCTCAGTAGTTGTGGCTCATGGGCTTAGTTGCTCTGCGGCATGTGGGATCTTCCCGGACCAGGGCTCGAACCCGTGTCCCCTGCATTGGCAGGCGGATTCCCAACCACTGTGCCACCAGGGAAGTCCCCAACATGAATATTTTTCCCCAGGCATGTTTCTTTGCATTTACAACCATTCAGAGAACATAAATACACACACATTAGTTTGTCCACCTAAAGAGAACTATATTATGCAGATGGTTTTGTGAATGTCTTAAGCTTCTTTTCATGTGAGTATGTAGACATTTATTTTACTCTTAAAAGTCTTCTTAATATACTGTAGTATAGAACGAATACACCATATTTTTTAAACTGTTCCCCACTGATTAACTTTAGGTTATTTAGGATTTTTTACTTAACAATGCTATAAGGAAGAATCTTGCTTATCTTTGGGCATTTGTGAAAGTATTAGTGAGAGTATTTCTGTGGGTAAATTCAAAGAGGGGAATTGCTAGGTGAAAGGGCATATGTATTTAACATGTTAATGATTACTATTAAATTGCCTTCTAGTAAATTATCAAAGTTGAAGGTGGTCTTAGGGACCCCAAATTTAAAATTAGTCTCAGAAGTGGGTGGATTGTTTCAGACATTACATGAAATTTCTAAAAATATTATATGTTCTGGTATAATGTTATAAGTCATAATTCTAGTTATTACTTTAAAATGTATATCTCAGAAATAACTAAATTTCCTTGTCAATTGCATTATTATGAACTTTCATCAAATCCTTAACCATGGTCATTTTTAAGTCTTTTGTCATTTACAGACAGTTCTGGGTGTACTCTGAGGCTTTTGCAAAAATGTTCCTATAAAAGGGTTTCATCTTCACGGAATCCATGGAAAAGACTGACAAGTACAGGTTTCTGGTAACTGACTATACTCCTGAACTGAATGAATAAGCATTTTCAGAACTCTAATGGAAAACTGATGAATTCATAAAAGTGCTGACAAAAGATGAAAAAACAAATTAATTACATGGGACTGAGTGAACTGATGAGGATGATTATAATTTTTGTGACTTTCTGTTTGAATAAAAAAAGAAAATCCCACAAGGACTCAGAGACAAAAAATATACAAATCAATTTTCACTGCAAAGTAAAGGAGCTGTTACAGTGGAGGATTCCTGGACTGAATGCCAATATTATGACATAGTATGAGTGTGTTTCGTAAATGCAATCATTGTTGCTTTTGTTGTGGTCATCCAAAAAAAAAAAAAGAAGTGAGTGGATTTGGGGACTCATCAGTGTTGTAACTGGGATATACTAGAATGAACTTGACTCCTTGAAACATGGTGAAAGTGTGATTTGAGAAAAAGAAGGATGAGTGGGTGGGGGTTGATGAAACATTAATTCTTGGATGGTCACTGACCGTTAAATGTCCAAGACTTACAAAGACCTGGGGAATATGCATGGGAAATGGGAATACAGGAGTTTCTGAATTTATGTGGACTTTGTAGCATCTTAGGTCTTCATACTAAAGTGGCTGGATTACACAGAATGGCTCTTTGTACAAGGATCCTGCAGGGCAAGATATAAATTCCATGAAGGCAGGGACCATGGTGACTTAGTTTACTAGTGTATCTCAGAGGGAAGGGAAATGCTTTCTCTAGGGAACTCATTCATTCCTTCAGCACTCAACAGTCTATAACCAACTATTAAGAGCCAGGCACTGGGCCAGGCTCTGGAAACACTAACCTAAGGAGAGAAAAGACTTCATGTAGAAGAGCTCAAGGTCAGGCAGGGCAGTGTGTAGAACAAGTAGCAGTTATCATGGGGTAGAGTATGGTAAGGGCCACAAGACACAAAGTGGTACATCTGCTTCCAGTTCAGTTTCCAGGGGATGGTAGGTCATCCACGTGACTGGTGGGAAGAGGATGGAGCTGGTGCTGGGGTCAGGAGTGGTGAACCAGATTCCTAATTAATGTTGTCCATTAGTTGCTTTGAACAGATGGCCCTTGTCCTCCATCTTTAATGGGAGGAAATTTACTCTTCCTTATTTTATCATGCCTTGAGCACCAGTTCCTAAGGTCAAGGGCATGGCCAGATCAACTCTGAGGAAATTTCCCAGGACTGAGGACTGCCCCTTGGGAGGAGAAAAATGAGAGAAGAGCTGATAACCATTAGATTAGCTGGAAAAATCTGTGTCGGTCTCCGTTTAAGAAAACAAACAAAACCTTACCGTTGTCCAGAGTTTTTTACACTCATCCTCTCAGGTACAGTTTTTAATTTGATTCTGAAACTACCTTGTAAGGGATGGGAGCCAAGTATTGTTGAGCCCACAGGCTCAGAAAATAATTTGGTCAGGATCACAGAGGCTGTGTGTTGCTGAAATGGAACTCAAGTCTACATCTTTGACTCCAAATCCAGTGCTCCATCCGGAATATCACTGCTGCCTTTTTTGGCAGGCAAGGCTTTCAGTCTGCCTCCCCTTAGCCCAGCTTCAGACAGGGTGACTGGAAATGGATCAAAAGATTGAAAAGGAGAAGAAAGACTGACCTGAAGTGAACTGAAAGTATTTTCTGCTAAGGGGAAAGCAGAAGAAAGAGAAAGGCATAGAACTCTGGGGTGTGGTCTCAAAGCAATTGCATTCTGAGAAAGATGGGATGCCTCCACCTCTCCCTGGCGGGGTGAAGAGGATCAGATGCTACCTGGCCTTTCTGGAGGGTGGAATCAAAGTGCGTGCTTGGGGGAAGCAAACATGGGTCTACATCCTGTCTGGGTGAGAGAAGCTGAGAGAAGGAATAAAGAACTATTACGGGAAAGTAGAAAAAGAAGAAGGGAGGGAATTTAGAAGTACAGATAGGAAACTAGGGCAAAAGCACATCCTTAAGAAAAAAAAATTAATTTGCATATGCTTAAACTTTGGTATCAACTTGCAGAGATTCCCCAGGCCTGTTAGATTTTTCTAGTGCCCCTTACTTGTCTTCTTCAACATTTCACCCACTTATCTAGGGTTCCACTTCTCAGTCCACATCCTTCCCAAACCCTCTCCCCTCCACCTTCGCAATGTCTGTTGGGATGGGACAGGCTCTGATGATGGCTGTTTGGCCCCCATGTAGGTTCCTCCATATTGCCAGTAGGATGCATAGAATTGGAAAATTTCTTGGGCATCTGTCCTTTAAACAAAGAAGCTGGGCTGGGGCAGAGCTTGGGACAAGATATTGAAGCTGGTTTTGTGAGTCACTGTGAACTCTGAACACCCGCCCACTTGAGGCAGACTTTGCAAGTTTAGCTTGCGGGAACTATCAGACCAGGTCCAGGGACTGGGGCTTCCTCAACGGCCTTGTTAGTGTTCAGCTAATGAGAACAGCCTCAAGTTGAGGAAACTGTGGCTGGAGCGAGGCCGTTCTGCTCTCCGTCAGCCTCCTGCTGATGGGTGGCTGCTGAGCCTGTGCAGGGCAGAGCATCTGGTGGGAGAGGACCCGGCCTGATCCCTCTGTCTTGTGGGGATGTTGGGGCAAGCAATTACCCTCACACTCTTTCTGCTCATCAAGGGGCATCGGGGCCAAGGTAAGGAGGCTTAGCCTGGCAGGGGTGGGGCTGGCATGGACTAGGGGCCGTGGCCTTCAGGGAGATCAGTGTCCAGAGCCTCTGGGTTGTGCTGCTTACATTGGTGACCTGGAACTGTGACTCTGAACAGTTCCCTGCAGCTCTGGACAGGCTGGGTCAGAGAGCAAAGGCTGGCAGTGGGTTGGGAGGTCCTTGAGAAGCACCTCTGGCCAAGCAATCCAGGCCACCTCAGGCAAGGTAAGTCTTTTCCACTGGCTTCAGTTTTCCTTTCTGTCTAGTGGGGAGAAAGTATCCTCCCTGCTGGCTGTAAGAAGGACAAAGGAAATATCCTCTAATTTGGTGCGATTACCAGCAGAGAGGAGAAGTGGCCATGAGCTTGGGTTTCTCCAAGGAAGTAGGGGTACTGGAGCTCAGAGACTGACAGATTATTCTCTGAGGCAGGAGAGCTGAGCCCTGGCAAGGGAGAGGGGAGAGGGGAAGGATGAGGCCAAGGCCAGAACAGAGGCCTTACCAGCATGGCCTGGTCCCTCATCCCTCAGCTCTCCCAGCAGCCCAGAGGCCATGGGAGCCTGAGAATTATTAGGGAAATGTTGTCTGGGGGCAGGGTGAGGGGAAGGGAAGAGAAGGAGACAGTATAAGGAAGCTCCATAGCAAACTGATAACTGTCAGCTGGGCCCTGGGCCAACTAATGTTTGTGTGTGTGGGAAGCAGGTTCCCCTTCTTTTTCCAACCCTAAGTCTAGGATGCTCTGAGACTCGGAGCCTGCATTTTAGATCAGTGACTCTTTGAGGGACATCATGAGTGGGGGGTGCGGTGAGAGGAGGGCACACTTTTGTGCAAAGGGAAGAAACAGAGGCACAAGGAAGTATTTGTGCAAGGCCTGTTAGAAGCCATCCCTGGGTACTCAGTTCAATCACTGAGCCCCTGAGCACTTTGGTATCCTTCAAGAAGACACATTCCAGGCTCCGGCTTTTGTAATGAGTACAGGCGGAGTAGGGCAGGGTGTAATAAGGAACAGGGAGCAGAGAGAGCAGTCTGGAGACTGGGGCTCATGCATGTGGGCTGGAGGGACCCAAAGACGCAGGATCCTAGGTAAGAGAGCTAGGTTGGAACCTGGGCTAAGTAGCCTTGAAAGCTGAGGTAGGACCCACATGCTTTGATGCCTGGCTCTGGGGGTGGGAGGGACAGAACGTTGAGGCTGACTCAGATCATGAGCCCAAGTGGCAGGAAGACGATGCTCCCTCTATCCCCATTCCCAGGGCTGTGGTGCTCTCTTTGGGTGTGGCTATGACAAGACCCATTGGTGGGAGGTAGTGGGGAGCCTGGAGAGTGATTCTTTGAGCAGAGGGAGGGATGGACTTTGGTCTTAGGGAACTTCTCTCTCTTCTTGCTATGCCCTGTGTCTGTGGGTCTGACCTCATGTAAGCTGACTGAAACTGCTTTGTTTATTTAGTTCAATTTTTAAACTTCTTAATTGAAAATGATTTTTAAGTTTCAGGGGATAGCCCAAAGAATTTTTGTATTTCTTTCACCTAGATTCACCAGTTGTTAACATTTTTTCACATTTGCCTTATTTCTCTTTCTCTCCAAATATAGGTATGTGTGTATAGCTGTATAATAATAATTACTTTTGTGGAATATTCAAGAGTAAGTTGCAGACATCATGCCCCTTTACTCTTAACTATTTCAGCACACATCTTCTAAGGACAAGGATGTTCCCATATCATATCATATATCAGCACAGTTATCAAATTTAGTAAATTTAACATAGATACAATCAAACATACAGTCCATATTTAAATATTACCAGCTGTCCCCCAAATGTGCTATACGACATCTTTTTTCCCCAACCAGAATCCAATCAGGATCACGTATTGCATTCAGTTGTTATATCTTTTTCGTCATCTTCAATCTACAATTATTCCTTTCTTTGTCTTTTATGAATTTGACATTTGTCGAATACAAGTCAGTTGTTTTCTAGAGGGTTCCACAATCTGAGTTTGTCTAATGTTTTGTCAAAAGACTTAGGTCATGCACTTTTGGCAGGAATACCATGAAAGTGATGGCATGTCTTTTTCAGTGCATCCCATCAGGTGGTACAATGACAGTGAAACATTTTTTCTAAGACTTGGTTTACTGAAGAATGTAATATGCATCACATATGTGTAAGAGGCTCATAGCACTCTTGAGCATTGCAAAAGTCTTCCAAAGGCTTCTCACTTCACGTAGAGTAAAAGCCATACATTTTACAATGGCCCACGTGATCTGGCCTCCCTGACCACTGCCCCTTCTTCTCTGGTCTTCTCACTGCATTTCAGCCACGCTGGCCTGCTGGTCCTCACGCATGTTCCACTTGGGGGCTTTGCACTGTTTTCTCCACTTAGAATGCTGCGTTTCCCTCATTTGCCATGAGGCTTCCTTCCTCATTCTGCTCAAATACCACTTCTGCAGTGATATCTTTCCCACTAAAAATGTCAACCCCTTCATCCTGTAACTTCTTCTCTCCCTCTTCGTTTATTTTTCTCTGTAATGCTCGTCTCCATTTTACATACTATATGTTTACTTATTTGTCTTATTTTCTATCTCCTAGGCTCTTCTTTACCTCATTAGAATGTAAGAGCCTTGAGGCCAGGGCTTTTGTGTGTTTTGTTCACTGCTGTATCTTCAGCATCTAGAACAGTATCTGGCACAAGTAGACCCTCACTATGTATTTATTGAATGAATGAGTACTTTAAATAATCCATGGAATAAAGTGAGTTTATCTGCCTACCAGAAAGCTTCATTGGGAAAACTGTTTTAGATTTTAAAGCATGTAAATACTAACTACCTCTGTGGCCTTGAGGAAGTTAACTAACTTCTTGTTTCTCAATTTTTCATTCATAACATGAAGTTAACAGCGGTGCCTGCTTCCTGGGGGATGTGTGAGGATTAGATGAGATATAGTGTATAAAGTGTTTAGAGAAATGCTGAGTTATAACAAGTCCTCCAAAATGAATGCTCATGTTAGTCGACTCTTTGGAGGCAGGGCATATATTTCACTTAGTTTTGTAGTCAGAGTAAAGAGGAGAGACTATTCAGTAATCTTTTGTTGACTTTAATTAATTGAATAGAAAGTGAGTTAGAGAATCTTCAGATAAGATGATAAAGTTTTCATGTGTGACCCTTTTCTGAGGGTTTCTCATTATCATAACCAGGATCTTAGGGAGACTTCAACATTTTTAACTTAAAGAAACATGTGTTCAAGACATTTAATCACATGATTACATCGTAATGTAAAGCAGTCTGTTTTCACAATAGCATCTCCCTCTCTATTCCCATTCCTTCCCTGGATATGTTTTGAGTAGCTCTGTACCGGGTGCTGGACAAGATATTTAGGATTCAGTAGTGATTAAGTACACGGCCCCTTTGTTTATGGAACCTACACCATTTTTATCCATCAGTACATAATTACAGCTGTGATTAGTGCCCAACGAAGTGCCCAACACAGTAAGTGCTCAAAACATGTTAGTTGAGTGAATAAATGAATTGTTTTCAGGCATCTTAGAGGAAGATTGGGATAATTTTGGGGTCAGATGGTTTGGGGACCAGGGACCTTCAAATCACTGCCCATGAGAGTGGACTTGGGCCCTAAAGTTCATTTTGGGCCCTAAATTCAGATTTTGGCTTTACATTCTGAAGACACTACAAAGGACACACCAGAGGCTATAAATGCCCAGGGGCCACAAGGTCTGGGGTGAGACGTGCTGGACCAAAAAAAAGGGGCAGGGGCAGCATCTCACAGATTAGCTCTGAAGACCGCAGGCTGTTCCCATAGGTTGTGTTGAAACTTTCACTTCTCAGGAAGGAGTCACTGATCGCAACTGCTCTGGCTGGGATCCAGACAAGTTCTAAAAAGGCTGGATTTATTTTTGTCCATTTTTTTCCTTATTGTACTCCCCCTCAGACAAAGTGTGAATAGTGAAGTATCTGTCCACAGGAGAGAGATCAGGACTCAGAGAACTCAGGGCTGCAGCACCACTGCAGGGAACCATTTCTATAGAAATCCCTCCAGAGATGGCTGGGCCATTGTCTTCATGATACGTGTGCAGAAAAGTGTGCAAAATGGGGCTTCCCTGGTGGCGCAGTGGTTGAGAATCTGCCTGCTAATGCAGGGGACACGGGTTCGAGCCCTGGTCTGGGAGGATCCCACATGCCGCGGAGCAACTAGGCCCGTGAGCCACAACTACTGAGGCTGTGCGCCTGGAGCCTGTGCTCCGCAACAAGAGAGGCCGTGACAGTGAGAGGCCCGCGCACCGCGATGGAGAGTGGCCCCCCCCCCCCCGCCTTGCCGCAACTAGAGAAACCCCTCGCACAGAAACAAAGACGCAACACAGCAAAAATAAATTAATTAATTAATAAACTCCTACCCCCAACATCTACAAAAAAAAAAAAAAAAAACATTGGTTGAAAAAAATAAATGCTTTGGTACAGGCATGGCTAATTATTAAAAAAAAAAGTGTGCAAAATTATAAACGTACAACTCAATGAGTTATTGTTAAGTGAAAACACCTGTGTGTTTACCACATGTTCCCTCCTTTCCTTACCTCCACCTTCTTCCACAAATACAACCACTCTTCTGACTTCTAACATCATTGGTTAGCTTTGCCTATATATAAATGGAATCATAAAGTATATACTCTTGTATTGGCTTCTTTTGCTCAACATCTGATGAGATTTATCTGTGCTATCACTTGCAGCTGGTCGTTTTCATGGCTGTATTTCATTGTATGACTGTATAATAGTTTATTAATCTATTCTACCACTGATGAACCTTTGGGTTGTTTCAAGGTTTTTTTTTTCCCTATTATAATCACGCTGCTAAGAGTCTTTAGGCCGAGCTGCTCAGCATGCGGGATCTTGGTTCCTAACCAGGGATGGAGCTCGCGCCCCCTGCAGTGGAAGCTCAGAATTTAAACCACTGGACCACCAGGGAAGTCCTCTATGAGCCTTTTAGTGCATGCATGTCTGTTGGGGGTAGAAGCACTGGGTATGTAGATATACCTCTAGTAGTTGCTGCTAAACTGTTTTCCAAAGTGGTTGAACCAAGCAGTGCGTGAGAGTTCCAAGTTTCAGGGCCACCAGCTTGTTCTGAGGACCTGCAAATGGGAAATGAAAGTGCAGGGGTGTGGAGCCTGAAAGGTGAAAGTCAAAGCCAAGAGAACCATGTCTGTTCTGGCTTCCCTGGTGTACTGCACGAAATTCCTACATGAGAGTCATTTCTGGGAGCTGAATTTAATTAATTAATCAACTGAACACTTCATTAAACCCTTACTATGTTCCAAGAACCATGCAAGATTTTGTGGAGGAAACAAAGGTGAAACACACATTGGTTCCATCCTTAAGAATCTTTCAGATAGTTAGAGGAAAAGAGACCTGTACAATATCAACTCTAAGGGAAGACAGCAAATGCTAAATGCTAAGTGTCTCCGACAGGCAAGATATATTTAGAGCACAAAGGGTGCAAAGAAGATGGAGAGTCCTTCTAGGTAGGGACACTGGGGAAGTGGCCTTGAAGGACAAATAAGAGTTCAGGAGATAGGGGTAAGGTAGAAGGACAAGCTAAGCAGAGGGAACAGCCTAAACAGAAGTAGGGAAAACAGGTTTGAATGAGGAGACGTGAGAAGCAGATGCACTTGTCATCTTGGAGAAAGACAGTATTACAAATGCATTGGATGATTCAGTTAACTGATACAAAGAGTGGGACATAGCCTAGGTAAGTTGACAGAGGTAAGGGGTTGCATTGTCTGAGAAATGGAGTCAGTATAGCCAGGAGGAAGCCCCCAGGGTGGGGCTAGGTGAAGAAGAAGAGAGGTGATGAATTGGGTTGTGGACCTGAGGGGATTTTATCTACTTTATAATTTTGCCTTGACTAGGGCCGGCCCTGCCCCAGCACTTTTGGGATCTCACTGAGCTTTATCCACCCAGACCCCATCAGGAACCCCTTCTGTTGCCTTCACTCCAAGCCTGGTGGCATAACCCTGAGCTGAGAAAACCTCAACATCCTTTGTTGGCTAGGGGAAGTTACACTTTTCTGAAGGTTTTCTTTTCTCTCCCCTGTCCCCTCTCCGAGGCTCTCAGGCCTCAACCTTCTTCCCATCTCACCCTTCCTCCGACCAGCAGGTCAAGGTCAGAGGAAGCTGAGCTGACGGTGGACACTGTGGGACTCTGGAGGCTGCAGCTTCTGCACCCAGCTCTGGGGCTGAGCGGGACTCACTGCTGGGTCAGATCGTCTCCTTGACCGTCCTCTGTGCTGGCTTCCCTCTTCTTCCTGAGGAGGTGGTGGAGTTAATCACTTGACCTCTGCCCTCCCTCTGCAGAGTTGTTTCACCCCATTCTTTCCTAACCACCGGAAGAGAGGCCCCAAAGCTGCTGAGTGGTAACAACAGAGGTAGCAGCAGCCCTGGGGCCTGCTCTGACCACCGGAATCTGCTGTGGCCTCTCCGCTCTGAGCAATCCGCCGCGTGTCGGGGCCTCCTCCACCTCTCACTAAGCATGTGAGAATTTGTGTTGAAGTTATCTTTTCATACTGCCATTTCTTGTCTCTCCATTTGGCATATGTGCCCCTCTGGGACAGGGACAGAGGTCTTTCTGCCTCAGTCACAATACCCACTACATAGTACCTTGCCCACTCATCTTTCTGCTGTATCCTCCCACTCCAGCCTCACCCCACCGCCATCCCTGTCTAGCCCTGCCTCACCCTGAATATCTTCCTTTTCCCCACACTGGGCTGTTGAGGGCTGCAGAAGAAAATTCAACAACAAAGAGCAACTGCAGATTGAGAGCCTTCAATTTCAGCTGGGTCCCCACTGTCCTGGGAATCCTTGTTTCTGATCCACAGCTTTCCCCTTTCTCCAAAGGGCTGATTCCAAACCTTCACCATCTCTTCAGGATCCCGTTCCATCATCATAGCTTTTATCAGCCTACACTCTCCTTCTCCAAGTAAATGGAGGCCCCAATTAGGGATTCTGCCGACCTCACCAACAATCCCTCAACATCAACTGACCTCACCTGTGCCCGTAAATGACCACATTCACCTCTGCTCTGCGTTAGGGAGCTCTCCTCCTTTCCTTGGTCTGTCCTTCCCCGTGTGCTCTGGACATCACGGCTTCATCTGGTAGGTCATCCAGGACCTGCCCAGTTCACGATATCTCTGATCTTTCTTCAACTGCTCCTTTTCTGTTGGCTTTCCACTCTTAGTTCATTATCCTCCCATTTAAAAATCTATGTTGGAATACCATCCAGTTTTTCCCTACTATGTCTTTCTTTCCCGTGTGTCTCTTTTACTACTCATAAGAACACTTCGCTTCTGATACCTCTGGTCTCCAAATGTGTGTGTAGTTCTTTCCCCACACCAAGCAACTCTCTGTGGCCCCAGCTGGGTGTCTTACAATTTGACTCAATTCTGACACCATCTGCCCGGAGACAGTGTTAGATTTCACAGATTAAGGGCTCGTTCCCACAAGATTACCTCCCTCTGCCATTTCAGACACCAGTCTCAAGCCCAGGTTGTAGATCAGAGGTTCCAGTGATCCCCTCTTCTGATTCAATTAGTTTGTTGGAGTAGCTCACAGAAGAGTGGGAAACACTTACTTACATTTACCAGTTTATTAATGGATATGATAAGGGATACAGATGAACAGCCAGATGAAGAGATAAATAGGGCAAGGTCTGGAAGAGAGCTTCTGTTCCCTTGGAGTTGGGGTTCACCAAACTGGTAGCTCCCCTAAACTCGTGCTATTGGGATTTTATAGGGGCTTTCTCATGTAGGTGTGATCAGTTATTAACTATTAACTCCATTTCCAGCCTCTATCCCTCCTCCGAAGGGTGGGGAATGGGGCTGAAAATTCCAAGCTTTTAATCATGCTTGGCCTTTTTTGTGATGAGCCCCTCCCACCCAGGAGTCCATCCAGAGTCATCTTAATAGAATAAAAGATGCTCCTGGTGCTCTTGTTACTTAGGAATTTACAAAGGTTTTAGGAGCCCCATGTCAGGGATGGGGTCAAAGACTAGATACTAAAGCAAGAGATGCTTTTATCACTGAGAAATTATAAGGATTTCAGGAACTCTGTGCCAGGAACTGGGGGGAGAGAATAATGTATATATTTCCATTATCTCACAAAAACCAAACCAGCAAACCAAAATAACAGCTGGTGTTCTTCCTGCGGTAGCTTCTTTCCTAGCTCCTTTTTAGTTGGAGACAAACCCTTCTTAAGTGCATAAACTAATACAATTTACATGAAAATATAATAGAATAGTATAATTAAAAAATGACTACAATGACAGTATAGCATCAGGAGTGTAGATCACACATTTGATTCCTTAATAATTTAATAGTTTAGTTCATAACTTAATCATTCCTTGTATACTCTATATTCAGTTTTTAATTAATTAATTAATTAATTAATTAAATGGCTGTGTTGGGTCTTCATTGCTGCTCGCCGTCTTTCTCTAGTTGCGGTGAGTGGTGGCTACTCTTCATTGCGGTGCGTGGGCTTCTCATTGTGGTGGCTTCTCTTGTCGCGGAGCATGGGCTCTAGGCGCGTGGGCTTCAGCAGTTGAGGCACGCAGGCTCAGTAGTTGTGGCGCACGGGCTTAGTTGCTCTGCGGCATGTGGGATCTTCCGGGCCAGGGCTCGAACCTGTGTCCTCTGCATTGGCAGGCGGATTCTTAACCACTGCGCCACCAGGGAAGTCCTATATTCAGTTTTGTCATGATGAAGGAGAACCAGAATGAAGGCTCTGTGTTTTGATCTGATGGTGGTTATTCAGGGGTTTACTTTATAATTATTCATTGTACTATGCATTTATATTTTAGGCACCCTTTAATATTTGTGCTACCTCTCAATTTTATAAAAGTTAAAAATAAAATAAAACCATCACAACCCCCTAAAAATTAAACTCATTTTCTATCACTCCACTCTCCAGACCTGCTGGAGAGAGCTTTATGACCATCCTTAGCAGACCCATAAGCCAGAAGTATGGGTGTCTGTAACAATGCTGCTGTTCTGTCTGTGATGCCCTCTTCCATACTCCTTTCTCAATCCTCCTGGCAGGCCTGGGTGCCCCAGGCAGCACCTAGCTCACCTCCTCTGGGAAGTCACTCCTAATGCCCCAGGGAAGAGTAGAGCATGCTTTCCTATGCTTGTGTCACACCTTGGGCGCACCCCCATGGCACATTTCACATCAAGTCTTAGTTGGCTGTTTTAGGTTTATCTTCCTCTAGACTGTAAGCACAGTAAAACAGAGATTGTGACTTTTCCTTTACGTCTTTGCCCAGTGCCCTTAATAGTCCCCTTCTCAAAATAGGAGTGATATTACAAATATCTACTTACAGATATGATATGAGCAACAGCAATCATGACAGATGCCAACTCTGAGCAACCTGGAAAGCTTTGTTTGGTGTATTGGCTGAACTTCTTCCCTGCCTTTGGGCCAGTAAGATGCACCCGTGCATGCACCAGTAACCTGGGCTGTTCACTGCTCCCATATTACACTTATATGCTTCTGTTTTGGTCCTGTTCTCTTCTTATGATTTGGCTTTCATTCCTTATTTAAAATCCAGCCCAGCGCTATAGATTTTGGTTTTGTGACAAGCATTTCTGTCACCCATCCTGGAGCCCTTAAACTTGGCATTTCGTGTCGCTCTTGGAGTTGGCTCCTGTGGGATACTCCAGATCCATCTGTAGTCTCAGCCCTTTTGCTGCCTGAGGTGGGGTGGAGTTTTAGATGCCCATTACTTAGCCCAGTGCCTGGTCAATGAAATATGTATCCATTGGTGTGGCTCCCTCTCTACTGAGCCTTACCCTTGACCCTTCATATGACTGACACTGCTATTGCCAGTTACCCAGTCTTGGGAGTTCCATATCTTCCTTTAGCACTTGCTTGTTACGTTTGGGGGGCATTTCTATCTTTCTGTGTACCATTCTATTTGCAACTCTCCCCAACTCTACTTGCCTGGGTTAATCTCTTGAATGTAATTTGGTTGTTTTATCATCTCCCATTTCTATAGTCTGTGAAGGTGATGTCCTGTTTCTAGGAAATTAAGACTTACCATATGCATGTATTTCTTTGCAAATGCTGCCAACCACTAAGACCATCTTGCTTAGTTCTTCTATCTCTAATATTCTGCCTAAGGGCTGCACCTTCTGCTTGATTCCCTGTCCCCAGAGGAGCTGTGAAGTTGCAGTTCCCCCTACCCAGAATGTTTTTTCTGTAGCTCTTCGCCTGGCTGGATCCTTCATATCGATCATTTCTTAGCTCAGATGTCACCTCCTCAGAGAGGTCTTCTCTGGCCATGAATCTACCAGTCACTCTGTTAAATCACCTTTTAAAACTACCTTCATGGCACTTATGCTTCTCTGAAAGGATCTTGTCTCATTTTTCACTTATTTATGGTGCGTACCCCAGCTGGAGTATAAGCTTCATGGGAGCAGGGACCTTGTATCTCTTGCTCACCCCTCTAGTCCAATGTCCTTGAGCAGTGGTTCTCAAGTGGGGACAATTTTGCCCCCCAGGGGACATTTGGAAATGTCTAAAAACTTTTTTGTTTGTCATGAATGGGGCAGGGGTGCAGGCATCTAGCGGGTAGAGGCCAGGGATGATGTTACACATCTTTACAATGCACAGGACGGCTCCCGCTTCCTCTGCAACAGGGAATTAACAGGCTCCAAATGTCAAGTGTTGAGATTAAGATATCCTCCCTAGAGCAATACCTGACACACAGAGAGTATTCAATAAATAATTGTTGAATATAGGAGTGAATAGTCTTCCCATTGCCTCAAAGGGGCTCACTGATTCTTATAGATGTACCTGGAACCTGGGTTTAGAACATCTTTGTCAATCTGTAAATTTGCCCAACCTATTTTCTAGTCTATTTTACCTGTGAGAATTTCTGACCCACTGATTTCTGGTTGTCATTTGAGTAAGTATCAGGAAGAATTTTCTAATATTTCGCCAAAAGATGAGTGCAGAAATCTCCTGTTTTTCCACTCTTGCTGTGGTAATGTTTCCACAGTGGCAACATCTTACTTTGCTCTTATCAAAGTACATTTTACTTAGTTTAATGATCAGAACAGCTCTCTGAGAGGTGGTAATTACTCCTTTTTTACATTTTGTATTTTTATCAAGATATAACTTACAGTAATGTACAAAAAGTTTAAGTGAATAGCTTGATGAACTTTTATATATGTATGTACATGTAACCACCACCCATCTCGAGATGTAAAACATTTCTAGCACCCCAATAGTGTTCTTTGTGTCCCCTCCTACTTGATAATTTCCTCAGAGTTAACCAATATTCTAACCTTTTACCATAGATTTGTTTTTTTTGGATTTTGAATTTTGTATAAGTAGAATCATTCACTGTATACCTTTTGGTGTCTGGCTCCTTTATTAATAACCAAGTCGATAAGATCCATCCACATTTTTGCTTGTAGAAGTAGTCTATTCTTCTTTTTTTTAAAAAAATTAATTTATTTTTGGCTGCGTTGGATCTTCGTTGCTGCGTGCGGGCTTTCTCTAGTTGGGCGAGCGGGGGCTGCTCTTCATTGCGGTGCATGGGCTTCTCATTGTGGTGGCTTCTCTTGTTGCGGAGCACCGACTCTAGGTGTGTGGGCTTCAGTAGTTGTGGCATGTGGGCTCTAGAGCGCAGACTCAATAGTTGTGGCACAGGGGCTTAGTTACTCTGCATCATGTGGGATCTTCCCAGACCACGGATCAAACCCATGTCCCCTGCATTGGCAGGCGGATTCTTAACCACTGCGCCATCAGGGAAGTCCCAGTTTATTCTTTTTCATTGCTAGGTAACAGTCCATTATATGAATATAACATGATTTATTTATTCATCTAATGATGACTGATATTTGGGTTGTTTCCCATTTTGAATTATTATGAATAAAGCCAATATGAACGTTCTTGTATATATTTTCTTGAGTATGTACAAATTCTCCTGGGTTATAGGGCATATGTAACTTTAGTTTTAAAAGATATTGTCAGTTTTCCAAAGTGGCTGTACCAACTTACACTCCCATTAGCAATGAATCAGAGTCTCAGTTGTGCCTCATCCCTGCCAATACTTGGAATTTTCAGTCTTTTAAATGTTAGCCATTTTGGTGGGGATATAGTTGAGTCTCATTGTTTTCTGATATCCAGCAATGTTGGGGACCTTTTTGCTGCTTGTTGGTTAACTGGGTATCATTTATTTGCCAAGTGCCTGTCCTAGTCTTCTGTCTTTTTTTTTTTTTTTTTGGGTTGTCAGTTTATTTCTTACTGATTTTTAGGAATTCTTTATAGACAGGCATACCTCGTTTTATTGAGCCTCACTTTATTGCACTTTGCAGATACTGAGTTTTGACAAATTGAAGGGTTGTGGCAACCCTGTGTCACACAAGTCTATTAGCTCCATTTTTCCAACAGCATTTGCTCACTTTGTGTCTCTTTGTCACATTTTGGTAATTCTCTCAATATTTCAAACTTTTTCATTATTATTATATTTGTTATGATGATCTGTGATCAGTGATCTTTGATGTCACTATTGCAATTGTTTTGGGGTGCCACAAACTGCACCCATATAAGATGGTGAACTTAATCAATTGTTAAAATGACAACAAAGGATTCAGAATATTACATAAACTTAGTTGATGAAGCAGCAGCAGGGCTTGAAAGGATTGACTCCAATTTTGAAAGAAGTTCTACTGTGGTCAAAATGCTGTCAAACATCATTGCCTGTTACAGAGAAATCATTTGTTAAAGGAAGAGTCAATCCATGTGGCAGAGGAGGCTCAAGTAAAGGGCGGAGCCTGACTTTCCTTCTCCAACCCACTACTCCCCATCTGGGCAGAGACTACTTCAATGTGCATGGTGTGAGGGTGTGCTCTAACTTCATTGATTTACATGTAGTTGTCCAACTTTCCCAGCACCACTTGCTGAAGAGACTGTCTTTTTCCCATTTTATATTCTTGCTTCCTTTGTTGATGATTAATTGACTGTAGTTGTGTGGGTTTATTTCTCGGCTCTGTTCTGTTCAATTGATCCGTATGTCTGTTTTTGTGCCAATATCACACTATTTTGACTATTGTAGCTTTGTAGTATTATCTGAAGTGTGGGAGGGTTATGCTTCCTGCTTTGTTCTTTTTCCTTTGTATTGCTTTGGCAATTCTGGGTCTTTTATGATTCCATACAAAATTTAGGATTATTTGTTCTAGTCCTGTGAAAAATATCATAGGTATTTTGATACAGATTGCATTAAATCTGTAGGTTGTTTTGAGTAGTATTGCCATTTTAACAATATTAATTCCTCCAATCCAAGAGTATGGGATATCTTTCCATTTCTTTGAATCATCTTTAATTTCCTTTATTAATGTATTATAGTTCTCAGCATATAAGTCTTTCACCTCTTTGGTCAGGTTTAATCCTAAGTATTTTATTTTTCTTTTGGTGTGATTTTAAAAGGTATGGTTTTGTTACATTCCCTTTCTGATATTTCATTATTAATGTAAAGAAATGTAACTGATTTTTGCATATTAATCCTGTATCCTGCTACCTTGCTGAATTCATCTATCAGTTCTAGTTGTTTTTGTATGGAGTCTTTAGGGCTTTCTCTATATAGTATTATGTCATCTGCATATAATGACAATTTTACCTTGTCCCTTCCAATTTGGATAACTTTTATTTCTTTTTCTTGCCTGATTGCTGTGTCTAGGATTTCCAATGCTATGTTGAATAGAAGTGGTGAGAGTGGGCATCCTTGCCCTGTTCCAGATTTTAACAGGAAGGATTTCAGCTTTTCACCGTTGAGTATTATATTTGTTGTGGGTTTGTCATAAATGGCTTTAATTATGTTGAGATATGTTCCCTCTATACCCACTTTCGTAAGAGCTTTTTTAAAAATCATGAATGGATGTTGAATTTTGTCAAATGCTTTTCCTGTGTCTGTTGAGATAATCATGTGGTTTGTCTTTCTTTTATGAAGGTGGTGTTGTATCACATTGATTGATCTATGTATGTTGAACCATCCTTGTGACCCTGGAATGAAATCAGTTTGACCATGGTGTATGATCCCTTTTATGTAATGTTGGACTCAGTTTGTTAATATTTTGTTAAGGATTTTTGCATCTATGTTCATTAAAGATATTCGCCTGTAATTTTCTTTTTTTGTGGTGTCTTTGTCTGGTTTCAGTGTCAGGATGATGATGGCTTCATAGAAGCCATGAATTTGGGAGTATTCCCTCCTCTTAAATTTGTTTTGAATAGTTTGAGAAGGATAGGTATAAGTTCTTCTTGGTATGTTTGGTACAATTCCTCAGTGAAGCTGTTCAGTCCTGGATTTTTGTTTGCAGAGAGTTTTGTTTTGTTTCATTTTTAAATTACAGATTCTATTTCACTTCTAGTGATCAGTCTATTTAAATGATCTGTTTCTTCTTGACTCAGTTTTGGCAGGCTGTATGTTTCTACAAACTTGTTCATTTCTTCCAGGTTGTCCAGTTTGTTTGCATATAACTATTAGTATTCTCATAATCTTTTTGTATTTTTGTGGTATCTATGGTTAAAATTTCCCTCTTTCTTTTCTTATTTTGTTTATTTGGGTCCTCTCTCTTTTCTTCTTGGTGACCTTGGCTAGAGGTTTGTTGATTTTGTTTACCTTTCCAAAAAATTAGCTCTTGGACTTATTGATCTTTTCTATTGTTTTTTTTTTAATCTCGATTTTATTTATTTCCTCTCTGATTTTCATTATTTTCTTCCTTATATTGACTTCGGGTTTTGTTTGTTCTTCTATAATTCTTTTAGGTGGTAGTTTAGGTTGTTTGTTTAAGATTTTTCTTGTTTTTTGATACAGGCCTGTATTGCTATGAACTTCTCTCTTAGAACTGCTTCTGTTGCATCTCATAGATTTTGTAAGGTTGTGCTTTCATTTTTGTTTGTCTACAGGTATTTTCTGATTTCTTCTTTGATTTCACTTTTGATCCAGTGGTTTTTTAAGAGCATGTTGTTTAGTCTCCATATGTTTGTTCTTTTCCCGTTTTTCTTTCTGTGGTTGATTTCTAGTTTCATATTGTTGTGGTCAGAAAAGGTCTCAGTTGAGTTCATTTTTCAGTTATTTTATATTTTATTCCTACAATTTTCATTTGGTTCTCAAAAAATTCATTTTTTCAGGTAACTATTGCTGCATAATGAAGCACCTCCAAACTTAGTAGTTTAAAACAACAACCACTTATTTAGTCAATGATTCTGCTAGTTGGCAATTTGGGCAGGGCTTAGCTGGGTCATTATTTTCATTTCAGCTTGCACCATTTTTGCATATAGGGTCAGCTGCCAGATTGACTGGGGACGGCTGATCTAAGAAGGCCTCAGCTTGCTGCATGTGATCTCTCATCCTCCAGGAGGCTATCTGAGTCTTGTTTATATGTCAGCTAGACAACATGCCAAGAGAACATGTAGAGGCACATTCCAAGAGGCATGTGCAAGGCCTCTTCAGATCTAGGCTTAGAACTGGCACAACATCATTTTTACTGCATTCTGTTCAGAAAGCCAGCCCAGTTACAAGAGATGGGAAAGTGAACTCTATCTCTTGATGATGGAAGGAGCTGCAAAGTCACATTTCAGGGAGCATAGCCATTTTGCTTTCTATCACACTAGTTCTCTGCTGTAATTCTCAAACATATTTTATTTCCTTGAACATGTTAAACAAAATTACTTTAAAGTTTATGGCTGATAACACTATTATCTAGATGTCCCTTGGATTTATTTCTATTTTTTCTTTTGGTTTTTGGACATGTTTCCTCTTCTTATGCCTGTTTATTTTTTTATTTCATTTTGGACACTGTTGTATGAAAAATTTTAGAAATAGTTTAACGCGCTGGTTTTTGTTATTTTCCTCCAGGAATAATTTGTATTTGCCTCTAGTCAGATTAGAAATACTAGAGATATTAGATAATGTTAATCCAATTCAGGGTTGAAATTATTCAAAACTGGGCTTCAATCTCTGTGAGAGCTGGCCTATTTCTTTTCTTTTCTTTTTTATTAACTTTTTGGCTGCGTTGGGTCTTTGTTGTAGTACATGGGCTTTCTCTAATTAAGGAGAGCTGGGGGCTACTCTTCATTGGGGTGCATGGGCTTCTCATTGCGGTGGCTTCTCTCGTTGTAGAGCATGGGCTCTAGGTGTGCAGGCTTCAGTAGTTGTGGCACACAGGCTCACTAGTTGTGGCTTGCGGGCTCTAGAGTGCAGGCTCAGTAGTTATGGCACATAGGCTTAGTTGCTCCATGACATGTGGGATCTTCATGGACCAGGGATCGAACCGGTGTCCCCTGCATCGGCAGGCAGATTCTTTTTTTATTTTTAAATTAATTAATTAATTAATTATTGGCTGTGTTGGGTCTTTGTTGCTGTGCGTGGGCTTTCTCTAGTTGCGGTGAGCAGGGGCTACTCTTTGTTGCGGTGTGCGGGCTTCTCATTGCGATGGCTTCTCTTGTTGTGGAGCATGGGCTCTAGGGTGAGCAGGCTTTAGTAGTTGTGGCACATAGACTCAGTAGTTGTGGCACGTGGGCTCTAGAGTGCAGGCTCAGTAGCTGTGGTGCACAGGCTTAGTTGCTCTGCAGCATGTGGGATCTTCCAGGACGAGGCTTGAACCTGTGTCCCCTGCATTGGCAGGCAGATTCTTAACCACTGTGCCACCAGGGAAGTCCTTGGCCTATTTCTTGTTCACCCTTACTCTTAGTGTGTAGACCTTTATGGTACAAACCCCAAATCTGCTGGATTTTAGGTATACCCACTTCCTCTCAAGAGGTTCCTGAACTCCATGTTCTCTTAGTTCCTTGAGCTTATTGTAAGCTCTGCTTAGCTTCTCAGCATTTCAGATGCTTTTTATGGACTCAGAAGATGCCTCCAAGGAGCAGCAGTCAAAAATTCTGGTTTCACCTCTCTGAGTTTCCTTCTTCCAGATCTTGGCCCTATAACTTTATGCTGCTTTATTAGCTCTCTGATGCCATTAACAACATACTTTTCTACTTTGCCCATTTTTTCTAGTTATTCTCAGTGGGAGCATTGCTTAGCATGTCTTAATCTGGTCTTCCATGATCCGAATTAGAATTCTTTAGATGATTATGTATCTCAACCTTAAATGTATGCTGTGGCATGAAAGCATGTTCTATTTCCAGATCACAAATTCTCTGGAGTCAGGAACCATATCTTACACATGAAGAGGCCCTGCCTTTTCAGGGCCCTCATTACAGTGGGGACTCAGTCAGGACTCAATAATTGGTGATGACAGTTCATGTCCTTTTTGTAGGTTTAGTAATTATTTTTCTGTTCACCTTTGTTCTCAACATCTTTAGGCAGTGCTAGGACCTCAAGAGACAAAGTCACAGAGATGTATATCACAGTCTCTGCTTTTGGCTTGGTAATAAGCAGAGCCAGTCCAAATCATGGGACTATGAGTAAGAACCTCATGTGTTTTACTCTTAGGAGTGTCAAATCAGAGGAACATATTATATTAACCAGATAGTAATTACGAGTCCTTTAGTTATTTACTTAGTCTCCTGAGAAAATGCTGACATGAAGGTATGGTTAGGAGTGAGTGTATTTATAATGCACATGGACATCTAAAGATCTCTCTCCATCGCTCTCTTCTCAATGTCCTCCATTTTAACAGATCTGTTTGTATAACTATCTCCTTCTTCTATTCTCTCCTCCAAATTCTCCCTGACCCTTTTCAACCTGCCCAGACAGACCTTTACATTTCCAGCATCCACGGGGCCATGCCACATAGCTTCCTTGCCAAAAATGGCTACAGGGATTTCCACTTGTTTTCATTGATTGCACTGGAGTACTCTAGGGTAGGCAATGACAAGCAGCTCTATGTCACATTCTCACGGTCATTAGCCCCCATAATGGTCCTTAGAGAGGGATGTGCTAGGATATGCCTTGGTAATGTAGTTTTATTTTTCTCTATTTGTTTTCTATGGAGCAATCCTGTGGATACTTCCTAGTAACTAAAAAATTGGCAAACACTCATGAATAAAGACCACAATCTTATGTGCAAAGTGCTACAAGAAAGGATTATGAATCTAGTTCTATGAGGACGGAGGATGGAGGAGGGAGCCATTAGTTCAGCTTGGAGGGTTAGTCTTATTAGGTCTGGCCATTAAGACTTTCCAGCAGTCACTGATGGCCACTGTTGGTTGCCTCAGCACTGCGGGGAAGGAGTGACATCATATATGATATTTATAACATCGTGGTTAAGAATTCGTCCTCTAAAGCCAAATTGACTGGATTTTAAGCTCATCTTTCTCACGTGTAACTTGGGCCAATTACTTTTAAGTTCTTTCTAACTCAGTTTCCTAACCTGTAAAATGGGGATAAGACTCTTTTAGGGTCATTGTAAAGTGAAATAGTAAAAATATGTAAAGTGTTTAAAATCTATCTGTCCCATAATAAGAACTCAGGAGATTTTAGCTATTATTACTGGTGTGTGGGCCCTTCAGGCACAGAGCATGGAGGGAGGGGAGGCAGATAAGGGAGATACACTTTCAGGTTCTCTTAGACTTTGGGCTCCTCATATGCATTTCCATCCTCTTGGTTTAAGGGAGGTCACATCCAACAACCCACAATGCTCAGGCTTGAAATTTTCTTTCCACCTCCAGCCTGGGTTCTCTTTCCTATAATCCCTAGGTTCTGCTGATCATGTGGTTGGAATCTCGGGAGAGTCTGTCTGGTTACGGTCCCCCAGCATACAGATAAGGACATACTCTGTTATATGGAAGATGAAGCCATACTCAAATTCAAGCTGTTATTTCATATACTCTTGGAAGAATGTTTCCAGCCAGAGCGATGTAGGGAAGAGTTTGAATTGGACTTCAAGTCATTTCAACAATAGACTGAGCTTTATAAGAGAAAACTTAACTCTTCTCATCATGGCAGCTCAGCAGCAGGACAGTGGCCTCTACCTCCTGGAGGTCACTGAAGACACTGGGAAGGTTTGGAGACATCAGTTCCAGGTTTCTGTATTTGGTGAGTCCTCAGGACAGCTCATACTGCACCTCTGACTCCTGCAGGGCTTGTATTTCCAGCACCTTTCTGATCAACATCTCTGCTTCCAGATCGTGTTGAGAAGCCCCAGCTGGTGGAGAGGTGGAAGGTCCTGGACAGGGGGATGTGCCAAGTGACTCTGTCCTGCTCAGTCTCCAGAGGCAGTGATGTGAGCTATGCTTGGTATAAAGGGACTGAGCTGATTCAGACACCCAGGAACCTCACCAAACTGGAGGAGCAGATTGATGTCAGTGGTTTGCACACATACACCTGCAATGTCAGCAACCCTGTCAGCTGGGCAAACCACACCCTCCAACTCACACAGGGCTGTCTGAATGCCTACTCGAGTAAGTGGAGCTCTTTGCGCTGTAACAGGGGCTGAAGGTGTGGGACCCCACAGCCAGGCTCATGTGCAAAGGAGGCTTGGCTCTGAGATCCCTTGGCTGCCTCCCCCAGGGCTTTGCAGTCCTTCCCCAGGGAGGTCCTGGCCTCTAGGCACACAGTTTCCATAAAGTCAGGGCTGTCTTTGTCTGGGAAGAATTTTATCCCAATAAAGAATCTCCTTCTGGGAGATGTGCATTTCTCCTTCATGTAGGGAATGCTTACTTGTTTGGTGAGTCGCAGCCCTGCCATGATTCTGATCATCACTTCCTTTCTCTGAGAGACTGATGGAGATCTACTTTCTCCTCCTGAGTGATAACTCCCCCAAACCATATAGCTCCCCAAGAGGTAACTATGCTGTATACAGTACTCTGAGTCATAGGGTCATCAGGATGATCTTGGGGGTAGCTAGAAGAGTTCTTGGGTTGTTTTTGCTTATGCACATCCTAAGAGTTACCCCGAGTTAAGTGTACACCACTATTGATTAGGTAAACAAAGAATGACTGTGCCATCAGCATGGGCATGATGGGAAAAAACAACCCACAGTTCCCATACTTAAGGAACTTATAATCAAATGGGGCAACACACTAAGCATTCATGGGCAAAAAAGAAACAAGCAAGCTGAAGTAATGTGGAGTGACAAGGACACTGGAGTTTGGTTCATGCCAGCCATGGCTTCATCATTCACTAGCTCTGTGAACAGAGGCTGATGCATTACCTCTCTGAGCCTCAATTTTTCTTTTGGGTAAAATGGGGATGATAATAATAAGTACCTCACAGGATTGTTGTTAAGGTTAAATGAGATAATGTTTGTAAAGAGCCTAGTCAGCTGGCATCTGGAACTTTCATTCATTTCCCTTCTCCCCATGTTGGCTGGGTTATATAAGAGGCTACACGTGTGACACAAATGTTAACGTTTGAATGAAGAGCAGTGAAAGCAAGAATAGCAGAAGGTGAAATGGAAGACTTGCCTGGCACATAGTAGGTGTGCAACAAATGTTTGTTGAGTTCAAAACAAAAGAGTGAATGGATTAACATTTGCTGTGCCAGATGTTTTACATATATTAGACTGCGTAATTAACCCCCATGTGTAGATAACATTATCTCCTTTCTGTAAGTGACAAAACAGAGGCTCAGAGAGTTTAATTAAGGAAGTTGCCCCAGGGCACAGAGGTTATAGATTTAGAATCGAGCCTGGCCTCTGAGATACTAATACCCAGACTCTTAGCATCACTCAGGGGAGGTCACCCAATTGAGAAGAGAGATGACTTTGATGGTGAATTCACAGGGTGCGAGGAGACCAGCCATTTGAGAGAGGAGTGTGGGTTTTGAGGCAGTCCCTGCAGCAGACAGGTGGGAAGGGAGAACAGAGAGGGCTTAGCACTCAGGCCTGGTGCCTTCCATATCCCTCAGATTTCATCTTTCTGTCCACTTTGGTGAGCATCATGATTCTCCTAACGGCATTGTTCCTGGGTGCCCTCACCTGCTACTATGTGCGGAGGTGGAAGAGGAAGCAGTCACGTAAGTGGGGGGTTCCTAGGAGGTGTGTTGCCTGATTTGTCATCCCCAGTGGCATGTGCCTGGGAGCACAGTACCTGCTTTTCCTTGGGGGCATTGAGGTATGTGTGTGTGTGCTTGGGGGAGGGGAAGCAGTGGCTGCTGGGCCCTCTCTCCCAGGCCACGCCTTCTGGGGTGGCTGCTGGATGTTTACAGTCTGATCCCCAATGTGCAGATTTACCTGCACTCTGTCTGGCCTGACGGAATAGGTATGTCAGGGCAGGTTGCTGCCACTGTGCATTTCCGGTATCCTAGGAAGAGCACTAATCTGCCTCCTTTCTAGAACTTTTCTCAAGGTCTTGGTCATCTGGGATGGAGGGAGGATTTCCAGAAGCAGAAGCCTGGACAGGACGCCCTCTGGAGGTCTCTGCAGCTCTTTTCTTTGCTTCTTTGCTTTCCTCTCACAGAGACCAGACCAGAGGAATTTCTGACGATCTACGATGATGTCAACAACGTGCAAACCAGGAGAAATCAAGTACGGCACCATAGGGGCTGCGGTTTCTCTCAACTAGTCTGGGAGATGCTCTTGGGAGAATGACCATCCAGAGCAGGGGGTCCAAGAGGACCAGACAATTGTCCTCAGTCCTCCCCATCTGTCTTTTCTCCGACAGCCTCCTAGCTCTGGCCGTGGAGGAAAAGAGGAAAACGAGGGGGCCTGGGTGCAGAAAAAATGAAGGAGGCAGAAGGGGCATCTAGGTGCAGCATCGCACCTGTTGGGAAGGGATGGCCCCCTGGTGTCCTCATTTCTGTCCTGTCTTACCAGCCAGGCTCAGCCCCATGAAGAGTCCAACCTTCTTGTATTTTGCGTCTGACCACAAATTCTCGTGTCCCTGCAAGTCCGAGTTTACTTTTGCGGGTCCCTTGATCGTTGCCCAGGCTGAGAAGGAGGCCAGCCTGAGCAGCCAAAGCACAGCGGTTTCACAGATGCCTCAGTGGTCTGTGCTCACAATGCTTTGGGAGGAAGAGGCCCGGGTCTGGCTGAGGTGCTAGAGAGAGTAACCAGGTTAGCACAAAGGTTAGTTCCTCTGCGAACCTCTCTGGCCAGTCAGTCTCTGCAGGTAGTGGCCAGCTCTGCCTGTCATCCAGGGGTGTCGAAGAGGAGGAAACTGCAGGGGGGCTGCAGGGACCCTCCTGCTGTTCTGCCCCTGAGCAGGGCAGGATGTGTGACAGGCCTCGGGGAAAGGCAGTGCCCAGCTGAGATGCCAGGTGGGAAGGGTGATGGGCGTGGGGAGGAAGGGCCCTCTTCCCACCCCTATTCCTGGTGCTTCACCTGCGGGGGCGAGGCAGGAATTCACAGCAGTGGGACTCTTGCTTGTCACAGGTGTGAGGCCCTGTGAGACCTCATAGAACAGAGAAGCAGCTTCCCAAAGGTCTGGGCTCAGTGGGAATTAGGAATCAGTGTGGCTTCCCTGGCCTGTTTCCTTGCCCCACCCATGGAATATTTTGGGACATGAAAAACAAAAGGAGACTTTGTTTCTCCCATCATTACTGGATGCTGGTACAAATTCCTGAGAGCAAGTGCATCTTTCTACAGCCACGGATGCCCAATTGCTCAGTAAAAATAACCTTTCTTCCCCAACAAAATGAAGGTGACTTCAGATTAAGTAAAATGGAGGAGAAGACAAAGGAAAATAACTACTCAGAGTTAAAGAGACCTCTTGGGGATTCAGGTCTGTTACTCTGCATCCGGCTCAGGGCTTCCTCCCTCCGTGGCCGCATCTCTCTATGGCCTGTCCCTACTGTCCCCAAGGTTCTGCTTGAAGGCCTAAATCTCAAGCTTCACGTGCTCTCGCTTTGGGCCCCAGCTCTGACCTTTCTGGAGACACTTCACTCAGGTCTGGGCAGAAGAGAAAAGCACAAACTCCTGTTTCTTGCCAGATGCCAGCGACTCCAGCCTCCACGGACGGTTCATGTTCCTCTGCTCCTCTTAGCGTCTTCCTGCTTCTGGGGAGTTCAGCTTCTTCCTTGTCTAATGGACTCTAATGGTCTCCATGGGCTCTCCCCTAGAGCCCCGCCTGGCAGTCTGTGTTCGGGGTCGAGCAGCATGAAATGCCTCCAACTCCAGTCTCCCGTGGGACAGGACTGAAGAGGGAACCCGAAAGGTCATGTGCTCCCTGCCTTTGGCCTCGCTCCAGGGCTCCACCCAGCACCACCAGCACTGCTCAGAGGCTGGCTTGAGGCCAAAGGCAAGCTGGCCACCAAAGCTGGATCTAGAGAGGGGGCTTTAGAACATTTAGAGTGCCTGAATTTGTGTCCTTATAGGTACGACTCAGATTAGAGCCCTACCCAAAGCTCTGCCCATTATCAGTAGTTATGTTGCAAATTTAGTCAGAAAGTCAGCAAAGGCAAGTTTCTAAGTTACTCAAGTAAAGCAAGTGACAGGAGACCCTTTGGGCAGGGTCACTCGATGCAATTCTTTCACACTTGGGAGGTTCCTCACTTCTGACACTAACTGCTGCACGGTGAGTCGCTCCTACTGTCTCTCCCTATCCTGAGATGCTCAAAGAACACCTCCCTCCCAGGTTCCCGGGAGCGCCTCTTCTTATGCTGTTTCTCCCCCACTCGATCCAAATTCAGACGGACACAGCTGTCTGCTCACGTTACCATATGTCCTTTTACTATCTCTTGTGCAGGAGCAGAATTCCCCTGGAGAAGGGATAAGCATCTACTCCATGATCCAGTCCCAGGTACCACTCTGGTTTCTCGAATCCATTCTGTACCTGTCCATGGGGTTTCCTAATGCCCCCTAGGCACTCACAACCTTGAATGGCAGAGTAAGACCTTGGTGCTCCTGGAGTCCGGAAGACAGCTTGGCCTCAGCTGCATTAAGTTGTTTGTAAAGATGAGTGTGATTCTGGAATGTCTCGACAGCGGAATAGAGCTGGAAAGTCTGATGCAGACATTCTTTTCTCTTCCATGCCTGGTAGCAAGTGTGGTCCAGATAAAGTCAGTGGGAGGAGGAAACTTGTCAGGGGACTCAACTTCTGTTTTCCCTCCCTGTTGCTTCCAATACTTGGGGGCCTTGCACTTGTTATTCCTGCCCTTGATTATACCTGTTTTCAGGAGAGAATGCATCTGTGTTGTTCTCTTTTATCTAATTATGACTTAACAATAGCATTTATTAAGCACTTAACATGTCTATTTTCTTATTGAATGTCACAAAACAACCTCATGAAGTAGGTCTAATAAAAACCCCATTTCGGGGACTTCCCTGGTGGCGTAGTGGTTACGAGTCCGCCTGCCAATGCAGGGGACACGGATTCGAGCCCTGGTCCAGGAAGATCCCACATGCCGCGGAGCAACTAAGCCCGTGCGCCACAACTACTGAGCCTGCGCTCTAGAGCCCATGAGCCACAACTACTGAGCCTGCATGCCACAACTACTGAAGCCAGTGTGCCTAGAACCCATGCTCCACAACAAGAGAAGCCACTGCAATGAGAAGCCTGCACACCGCAACAAAGAGTAGCCCCCGCTCGCCACAACTAGAGAAAGGCCGTGCGCAGCAACAAAGACCCAACAAAGCCAAAAATAAATAAATTAAAAAAAACCCCATTTCGTGGGTGAGGAAACAAACTCAGAGGTTAACTAACGTGCTCAAGGCCACATAGCTGTGTTGCGGCAAAGTTGAGCCAAAGTGTTTCCGAGTCTTCACTCCACCTCTACCTACTTCATCTCTAACATTCTGGGATTGTGGAAATTCACCCGTAAACTGGAGAAGGGGCCTGTACTGTAATATTGACTGCTAAAATGACTGTACTGATAACCCAGATGCGGAGGCATCTCTCGCAAAGGAAACACTGCCCCCTGGTGGTCAGTAATGATAATTTCTGATACAAATGACATTATTTTACCTATTTATTTTTTAAAGAATTAAGACTTGAAGCAGCAACCTCTTCAGCTTGGTGGCTAGGCTGCAGGGCAAAGAAAACTCTTGGGGAATGGTGATAAGCTTCAGAGGGAGATCAAGAAAAGAGGGAAGAGGAGAAGGGAAGGCAATGGAGGGGAGAGGAAGAGAGGAGAGAAATGGAAGAGAGGGAGGAAAGGAGGAAGGAAGGTGCCCGACCCCTCAGAGCCACTCTGGAATTCCCAAGCTGGGTGTTGCCTACTTCCACTCCCCTTAAGATAACGTGATTCACTGATAATGGGCCAAAGTCAAAGAGAGATGTAAGGGCCATTGATATCTGGCAGTTTTCTGGCTTTAGTCACATTGAATTCCAACAAGAGGAATTTAAATAAATGCAAGGAAGAAATCCTCTTAGACTGAGATGATGGTGAGAATGAGATTTCTCCTCTGGAGCATCTTAAAAAGAGGATGGTTACCTGCCTTGGAGGACACCTGGCTCAGGTCCAGAGGGGGAAGGCATGATGTCAAAGGGAGGCACTGAGGTGTTGAGGAAAGAACCTTGGAGAGTCGGGCTATTTACCCTTTTGGAGTCTCATCTGTAGAATGGGGCAAATTATGATTATTCCTATTTTGTAGGAGTGTTATAAGGGTTAGGGGAGAATGCATATACAGAATAAGCACTCAAAAAGTAGCAGCTGTCTTTTTTTTTTGTTTGTTTGTCTTGCCATACGCGGGCCTCTCACTCTTGTGGCCTCTCCCGTTGCGGAGCACAGGTTCCGGACACACAGGCTCAGCGGCCATGGCTCACGGGCACAGCCGCTCCGCGGCATGTGGGATCTTCCCGGACCGGGGAACGAACCCGTGTCCCCTGCATTGGCAGGCAGACTCTCAACCACTGCGCCACCAGGGAAGCCCACAGCTAGCTGTAATAACAGAGCAGGACTACCTTTCAGGTTGTCTGACCTCCCAACTAGTCCAGGATTCTTTTCACTAACACTTAAACCTGCTGTCTGGGCAAGGTTGAAGGGGAGGAATGGAAGAGATAGATGCTTGCCTCCCCAGGGTTGTGTTGGATCTCTGCTTCTGAAATGGTTTTATTTCTTTTTTTCTGTAGTCTTCTGCTTCCACATCACAATACGCACATACATCGTATTCATTAGTACAGTCTTCCTGGAAGGTAAGTCTCCTCCGCAGGGTGCTCTTTATGCAGATACGTATTTTGCCTGTGCATATGCAGGCATGTGTTTGCAGAGGGTGTGTGTGTGTGTACTTTTGAGTGAGTTGTCTTCCACTGTGTGTATCTGAGTAGCTTGTGTTAAATGACTGTGTTTAAATGTTAATGGGTCAACTAGAAATGCCTTTCTGGTTCTGTCTGGAGAAAAAGAACAGCTCTGAGATTAGGAGAAGAGTGGATTCTATAGGAGTTTCTGTGGGAGGCAGAGGACCGTCAAAGACAGAAAGGAGGTGCTTTGTGCAGAAGGACCACAGAGTCCTCATTAGACAAACTGAGGCTATGGTGGGAGATAATGGAGTCATTTCCAAGGCAGGGGCATATAACCTGGAACTGGAGGAGTAGACTGGACCTAGAGAGAAACAGTGTTGACTTTCAGAGAATCAGACAAAGGTTCTGGCCAGTCACCTGCTGGTGGTGGTCTCCAGAACGAGGCAACCCATCACGGTCTCCTTGAATCCTTCTCCAAGCTGAGCTCACAGCTGTTACATGTGCCTGGGACCACAAAGTGGGACATCCTAGTGCCCATGGTCATATTTCCACCTTGGGGGGTGGGGGGTGGGTGGGAAGAATGTTAATTCCAAGGCTGGAGTCACAGTATGAAGCCAAAACCTTACCATGGTAGTATGGGAAGTTTGGGATCTGCCAAACTGTGGAAGTGTTGAGTTCATGTGTGTCAGGATCCTGTGTTTGTGTCAAATGGGGGAGAGGTTTGGGAAGATTTTTAGACTTCTCACTCACCCTCCTTCTAATAAGTCATCAAATCAACTTGGATTCTACCATGAGAGGTATTTATATTTAAAGTATACACTAGAGTTTATGGACATATAGATGGTCACGGGCACCATGATCTCATGCTTTTGTATTAGGTTGTGAAGGCTCTGTAGACTACTGAAAGTGCTTCTGAGTTCCTGCACTGTCTCCAGTGTTTCACCATGTTCAGGGTATGTGCTAGGATTGGTACTTATGTATGTGCCAGAATTGTTTACACGAAGGTGTGTATGTATGCTGTGTGTTGAAACGATACACAGTTTGAGGCAGTATTTGTATTAGGTTTGTCTGAAGGGGGTGTGTGTGTGTGCTGGGAATGTGTGTATGTGTGGATTTTAGGGGTCTGTGGGTGTGGGATACTAAACTCTTTCGGTTCAGAAATGTCATATCATAGGCAAGTATGTACTGTGCCTTCTTTGGAAACCATAAACACCATTGTTTACTCCCGGGGTAGGAAATTCTATTCACTTCTGGCTGGGGACACTTCAGGGACTTTCTGGGCCCTGAGTCTCCTTTGGGACCTCTCACATCAGTTAGGAGTGGTACATTTCTTAACTTGAAGTTAAGCACTCTTTACCCTCTGAATTTCCAGTCTGGATCCAAGAAGACGAACCGCAACACTTCCGTCAATAAAACTATCTATGAAGAGGTAAGGAGCTCCTCTGAATGGGTTTAGTGCTCATAGCATAGCCTTGAACTCATACACGTGTGAAAAGTCATCCACAGAGTCTCAGGGTTGTTGGGACTTTAGGGATCTTCTAATCCAAATCTTCATTTTAGAGATGAAGAAACTGAAGCTCAAAGAGAGTGATGGTCTAACCCAAGATCATATCATATTTTGGAGTTTGACCCCTGTTGGGGAGATAGAGTTTTAAATTAGGGCTATCCCCAGGCTAGTTTCCCAGCTGTGTGCCACACACCGGACATCTCTCCTTTCTACGGGTATGTGTGTGTTGGGGAATGGGGAGCAGAGAAGGGAGGATAAATGAATTTAAATGATTTTCCCATTAGTAAGTAATTGAGAATCATTCCAGGATATAGGTGATCTTCAGCTGCTGCTGGGATGGACACTGCACGAAAGAGACCAACGAGCCCGGTGGCCGAAATGATTCCCATCAGGCCATTTAGGGAATGGAAAGTAGGGACTCAATGTTTATTGGAGGTTTATTGCATATATATATATATATATGCCTGCCAGTGTCTTCATGTGAACTATCTTATTTAATCCTCACAGAATACTATGAGGTAGTATAATTATACTTCCCATTTATACCCAGAGAATTTAAAGCATGGAGAGCACCCCACCCATCAGCCTCATTTAACACCTGAGCTTCCACCTGTGGCCTGATAAAGATGTTGCCCCTGGTCACAAGGGAGAAGGTAGAGGGGGGCCTGCTGGAATTTCTGGCACTTGAGCTGCGGCCCTACAGTAAAGCCAGCTGGACAGGCCAGGGCTGTAAAGGACACCATGTGGGCCAAGGCAATCTAGGTGGGTCACGAAGAGGGGTGGTGTGGTTAAAAAGCACTAGAAATGGAGCCAGAAGAACTGGATACAAGCCCCTCCTTTACTTCTTACTAGTAGTTGACCCTGAATTTTTTGCCGTACCCATGTGAGCTTCCTTTTCTTACGAATTATGAAGCGGGATAATAATTCATGGCCCACAGGGTTGTTATAAGGATCTCTTGGTGGGAGGGTCTGAAGTTCTCCTTTTCTTCTGCAGGTGGGAAAGAGAGCACCCAAAGCTGAGAACCCGGCTCGACTGAGCCGCAGGGAGCTGGAGAACTTCTGTGTATATTCCTAGTTGCCGCAGCTGTTCTCATCTTCCTTACAGTCCAGCTTCTGTTGCAATGGATGACACCACATGACTCTCTGCAGAGCAGTTCCTAGTCTGGAGAGGATATGAGAGTTCGTGCATGGTCTATATTTTGTTTTGAAAAAATGATTGCTAACAGCCATTATAGGAGCAATGCTGTTAAATACTATCTCAACTCACAGACTGGACAAGAATGAGTAGAGATATTGGGTAGTTTCCAAAAACAGACTCAGCAATCCAAGTACTGGTAATCTTTCAAGTGCGATGTAAATGTATGGTGGTGTTATTATTAGCATTAAGATTCCCTTCCGCTGGTTTTCTAATCTATGACTTGTCTTCCTTCCTCCCTAATCAGGGATGACCACGTTTTTAGACCCTTCCCTTGCCCAGGCCCATCTTCCAAAGAGGAAGGAAAGATAACGGGGATACAGAGGAAAAGAAACAGCCCCCTCTGTGAGGGTGGAATAACTAGCTGTGAGCCAGCTGGCAGGTTCTCCAAGGGGGCCATGCCTGGGCTTTGGTCACAAAAGGGTGTAGGCAGGAGCGAGGGTAGATGGTGCAAAGCAAGCCCATCTCTGAGTGGAAAAATCACGCAGAGCCCATGCCATCCTGATAACCTGGCAGTGGGACCAGCTCTGTCTACAGAACGAGGTTTGACTTACAAAAACACATTATTAGACATCTATTCCGGTCTCTTCACAGTTACAAACTATATTGTATTTAAGTTCTGAGTCCTGATGTTCCCCACGGCACATGCTGGAGGGAGGGCTCAGACAGCTGAGCAACTGGGAACCAGGCACCTTGCTGGGCCCCCCTGAGTCTTCAGGCCAGACCCTTCCACAAGGCTGTGGAGAGCAGGCTGAGACTCTGGCCAAGCCCAGGAAAGAGTAAACTGGAAGAGGGCCTACTCAGGGACCCCCAACAGGTGACACTGCATGGAGCCTGTTCTTCAATTGCCCCACTCTGTATATAAGGTATGAATTTAATATAGAACTGTGTTGTTATTTAGAGGCAGTCTAAATTTCTTTCCTGAATGAAATGTCTGGGTCTCCTCCCTATTCTGTACTTTTCTTCTCTATAGCAGCCAAAGGGCACACGTGGGCCATCAATAAACACGTCTGTTCAACTCCCGCTGGAGGGGAGTCTGGCTTCCTGGTAAGCTGTCAGTGTCTCCCCGCCTGTGTTCACACTGGAATCACAGATTCTAGGGTCCCCAGATCCCAGGGCCACTTAGTCTTGGGGGATAAGCTACTTGTTCATGCCCCACCTGATCCCTCTCCTCTGCAGGTGTGTGGTCGGCCAGGCTAGCTTCTTCCTGGAGGCAAGTGTGGACAGACCACATCCTAGAGAAAGTGTCAAGGGTAAAACTTGGAAAATATATGCAAAAGGAAGGGCGGGGGGAGGAGCCGAGGCACCTATTCGGAGCTGAGCTGCTCTGTCAAGGAGTTTGGTGAGAAGAGGGAGTGGGAAATGATAGGGGTCACAGCAGGTCAGATGAATACCAGAGATGTGGACTGTTGCCTGCTGCTGGCCTTTCACATGTCCTGAGTTGCATAGCTCTTGAACCGGCCAGATTTGTTTAAGGAGCAGAATAGATCCTATGGGCCCAAGACCTTTTGGGATGCTCTATTCTGGAGTGTAATCACGTATATCATTATCATCTTACATGTCTTTGTTGAGCTTCTGTGATAAAGCCTTACAAAGATGATTATCCATGCAATGACCAGCCAATGAGCAAAGCAGTAATTAAGCTCCTGCTGTGTAGGAAGCACTGCCTGGCTCCCTGGGAGTACTCACTTCAGGCCGCAGAAGTCATACTGACCCCATGGACCATGTGCAGGGGCGCGTGACAGCAGAAGCACAGTATTCAAAAACATAAACGGGCTGCAAAGCACATGTAACGCAAGTGGACACGAGGGTATCATGAACATAAATCAAGGGCCGTGTAACTTACAGGCAGGGGGACAGGGCTGAGGCCACAGTTTGGGGGAGAAGAGAGATATTATGCCTGTTATGCATCCAGACCTGACAATAAGGAGGGAAATTCTCTTGGGTAAATACGGGAGGCTTATTCAGAAGAGGCATTCTAAGCACTTAAAAAATATATCAAAAGAGCAGTACACACAAATGGTTTAAAAAATATCTGGCAGTACAAAATGTATGCATTTAAAAAATCCCCAAGCCAGTCTAGTTCCCTCCACAGAGGCAGCCACTGATAAGATCTTTGTATTTCCTTTCAGAGCTTTTCTTTACCTATATAAACATACAGTTATTTTTTATCCAACCGGTAGCATATGATACACACTGTCCAAGACTTTGTTCTTTCCATTAACAATGTAGCTTAGAGCTCATTCTATATTAGCACATGTTAGTCTTTCCTTTCCTTTCTTTACAGAAGTGGCAGGTTTTGCCATCGCGTGGGTATACTTTCACGTGCTGAACCAGATTCCTACTAGATGGACACTTAGGTTATCTGTAGCCTTTTATTTAAAAAAATACTACTGTGGTCATGATTTCACCTACATCTTTGTGTCTGTAAGTGAGAATATCTGTTGGATTTATCTTAGCAGCTCTTTAGAGGAACATGTGAAGGTCCAGGTCCCCTTCAACAACATGACAAGCCTTGGCAGAGTTCTGAGGTGTGCATCTGAGCTGAGAGGCAGAAACAGTATGAGCATGCAAGGAGACAAATGGAGCCCAGAAGTTGTCTGATCTGCTAATGGGTTTGGGAAGTCATGGGGGTGAGAGGAAGGGGGAGCCACAAATCCAGACATCGCTGGAACCCTGAAGGAAATTCTGAAGTGCTTCTGCCTGCGGGAGCCCCAGGCCCTGTTAGGTCCAGCACTCCAACCTCATGCAGGGAGGCAGCTGCATTTCAGGGAACATTTTCATAGGTAGATATTTCAGGAGACTCAAGAGCATTCTGTTGCGGTGCTGGTACCACCTGTGAGCCAAAAGACACACAATAATATGGTTAATAAAGCAATTATCCAAGCTGATGACAAGCATTTACGGAGAATCTCCTAATGGTGAGGGCCATGCGCTAGGCTCTTTGGAAGGGAGATATGAGACAGTTTAGTGCAGCAAATTGAGGGTGTTCCAAAATGACAATGAAAGGCCTTGCTCCCAGGAAGCTACAGTCTAATGATCCCAGTCTCTACCCTAGCGAGAGAAACAATGCAGACATTTATATAAAGATAATTCAGGTGATAGAGGCTAAGTTCCAAAGTAATAGTCCAAACCATTAGACCTTCATATTCCAAGGGTTCTGAGGCTCCCTTGTCTGACAGTGTTCAGGAAAAGCTCTAAAGAGAAGATGAGACTTGAGCTGATGCAGAAAGGAGGTTAAGTATCATCAATAGCTTGGAAATAGCACAAACCTTCTTTGAGATATCATGCAGAGACAAGTGTCAGAAAATAACTAAAGTAGGTTTGAGAATTTCCTGATCAAGTGGGAAATAATGACCTTAGGAGACCCAGAACCAGAATTCCTGGTCCTGAAAATTCTGAGGGCAAGGAATAAATTCTTTCTAGAGTTTGGCTGAGGAAATGCACTGATTTCCACTTATATTGTGGGTGAAGGTGGTTTTAGGGGTCTTGAGTTCCTGGAGTGGTGTGGGAGTCATGCAGGACTGACCAGACAAGGTGGGGGGGGGTGTCACATGACCATTCTGAAACTCAGAGCAGGGACTGCTGTCCATGACTTTAAGATTGACCAGTATTGACCCAAACACAAAGGGCCAGGCCCAAGCAGCTTCAGTGAACGTAGTGAACAGTACAGATTTGGCCTTGAGGACAAAGATAAAGTTCCTAGCTGGCTAGGCATTAGGCCATGCTCTAGAAATCAGGACAATGAGGCAGAGATGGTTGAACCAAACTGTGTATTTGCACAAGCGTTTACTGAGCAAATTCTATCCATCTTTTAAGACCTCATCCAAATTATTTTTTTCATGAAGCCTTTCCTGGCTACCTCCATGCATAGCTGTCTACCATTTCCAATGTCCGAAAAACCCTTGGGAACTGCACACAGTGCAGTTTTCTCTCATCATATTTTCTCTCATCTTTCAGGTGACTAAACCAATCCAACTCTCCTACATCAAAGATAGATAACAAGTCTTCAAAGTCAAAAGTGGCGCCTTAAACATATTTGAATCCCCGTAGCCCTCAGCCCAGTTCTGGGCAAACAAAAGGTATTCAATACATATCTACTGATTGATTCATCAATCACAGAGAAGTAGCATAATTGAAAAACTTTGAGAGTTAAAAAAAAAATCTTGTTCGCACAAGTCTTCTGGGGGAGACTTGAAAGCAAGTATGAATGGACCCAGTATTTCCAGGAAAGTGAAAGTGGAGTGGACAGCCAGATTCAGATCAAGGTTAATTGTTGAAGACGTTTCAGGGTTATTTAAAAACTCCTTGTGGTTTTTAATATTGAAATTCCAACCACTATCTGTGTGAACTGAGGCAAATTTAATTTCCTGAATCTCAGCTTCTCTGGCTACAGCACACTTGTAGAGTTGTTTTAAGGATCAGATGAGAATATGTTTGCTAATGTTTTGTAAACTGTAAAACTTTATATAAACTTATTATTAATGGGAAATTCTAAGCTTAAGGGGTGTTTTAACACTCTAATGAAACCAATGTGCTGTAGTTAATAGCACATATTCCAAAAAATCTTGGCATTAGACTGTTGGCTAATTTCCAATTGTTTTGGGAAGTTGCCATTTTGATGAATTAGAGATAGATTTAGAAACATACATGGACCATACAGTGTTTGGGTTTACAGACTGTTATTCTGGTAGTGTTAAGATTAATCAATATAAGATATCATTAAATTAATTAGAAATGTTCAGCTTTTGGCCACACAGAAGTAAATCAGGAATATTTGTTTCAGCATCTCTGTGCACCATGGAGTGTGTCAGGGGGGGACACAGTGATGGAACTTGAGCTCCTCTGCTTTCAGTTAAAATGGTCTGGGCAATATTTCCTCACTTTATGGGCCTTAGGATACAGAGAAAATTGTTCTCACCTTCTGAGGTTTCTGTATAGAGCAGTAGATTGTGGCTGACTTCTCTTTCTTCTGAGGAACTGGGGTCTGTCCCTGTAACAGACCAGCACCAGGATATCCATAATCACAGACGAGAGAGAGCTTTCCAGAGATTCGCCCTCAACTCGCACCCCACCAGGTTCTGATTACACATAGAGGGTGGGAACTGCCTTAGTGCAGTGGAAACAGTGCCTCTGGTTTCCCAGCACCTCCCTTATTTATGGCTCAAGAATGGGAGCGAAGTTCCTTTATATCAAGGGACCCCAAGGTTGGTAAACATGGATAGAATCACAATTCTCTGCCCTTGCACCGCTGGTCCTGTCCCCCAGTTTGGAGAGATTAGTCTTTCAGGTTACTTGATGGTCCTAGAATGGGGAGGGGGAGGGAAGATGTACTGATCAAAAGAGCTCACCTGAAAGTCAAGGAACAGCTGTGTATACACAGTTTCCCCTTCAATCGCAAGCGCTGGTGTCGTGTCATCTGGAGTGACGAGATAATACTCTGTTTGCCCCTCAGAGTCCGAGTCATGTCCAGCGTCCTCCTGAGTGACCAAATCACACACCTGGTCTCTTCCATTGACGGGCTGGTGCATCTCTGTCCTCTCCTCATCCTCCTCAGTTGTCCCATTGCTGTCAGAGCTGCTGTCGGAGACGTGCCTGGCGGTCTTAGGGAAAGTGTCCACCTTCTCATACCCTTGGGAGAGCATGGAGCATACTGTGTGGTCAGCAGTGGGCTCTGGAACACATTCTGCAGGGTTGGTAAAGTATGTACCAGCCCCCTTCTCTCTCTTGCTTTGTGCAAGGATCCAAGCTGCTCTGACTCCTAACCCCAGATGAGGCCTAGAGAACTGGAGGAGAAGGTGTTTTCCTGTTTTCCCTCACAGGACTCCATTCCATTACCCCTTCCTTCTTCCTTCCAAGCATTCACTTATTCATTCATTTGATAAGCATTCATCGAGTGTGATATGTGATGGACTTAGGAGCTCTCAGTGAGCAGGACTGGCCCCGTTGAATAAACAATCCTAACTGCCATGACAGGTACTCTGGGGAAACACAAAGGTGAGTTAGACCCGGTCTTGAAGGAGTACACTGTCTACCTGGGGGTCAGATCTATGCATAAATCAACTAATGTAAGGCCAACTGTGTCATAGGAAAAGTATGAGGAAAGTGCAGAAGTGAGAGGAGATGGTCTCTGGTTAGGAAGCAGAGAAGAACTTGTGAAGTGGCAGAATTAAGGTAGGCCTTGACATTGGGGCAGGACTTTGTTGAATGACAGTGTGTTCTTGGTGGAAAGAACAGCATGATTAAAGGCAGGCATGAAACCTGAGGCACCCTCTCTTTTGGGAAAGGATGATACTTAAAATATTTAACAACCACAATGGTTTGGGCATAGGACAATCAGAATGGGTACCTGCTACGAACACCTGGGTGGATGTCTACTGCCTTCGGGACGTATCAAGCAACCCATTCGATCTAAGTGTAGAATAATAATGGCTCACATTTATTAAGTGCCCACTATGTGTCAGTCACTGTTCTAAATGTTTTTCATGAATAAATTCATTTAACCTGCATAAAACCCCATGAAGCCTAGACGATAACTATTCTTATTTATGTTTCACAGATGAGGAAACTGGAGCACATAAATGTTAAATATTTGCCCAAGTAAGTGGGAGGGCCAGGATCTGAATGCAGGTAATCTGGTCCCTGGTGTTCTTAACTGCTACTCAATACTGCCCCCTATGCCCTTTGTGTAGGAAAAAAGTAGACAAAAGGTGTCCTGGCCCAATCCTGAGCAATAATCATAGTCATCACCTATTGAGTGCATACTGTGGGTGCTGCCCCACGCAGTCCTCACAGCAACTGAGAGGTTGGTGCCTTCATTTTGCAAAGTAAGGAAACTAAGGCTTAGAGACTGAATTGCCCAAGATCACTAAAAAGGAGGAGAGCTAGGATAAAAACACAGGATTATCTGACCTCAGGACTCATACACATGACCACTAGATTGTCTTGCCTTTTGAGTAACAGACAAAGCCATGAGGAGCCATTGATGGTTTTAGAGCAGTCAGAATTAAGCTTTTCAAAGGGGGAGCAGAAGGGATAGAAAGGAAGAGTTCTGGAGCGGGAATGGCCAGTTAGGAAACTATTAACAATATTTCAGGGAAGAAGTTACAAGGAATGGGAATGTCTGTTAACAAGGACTTGTTAAATAAATTAAGGTACATCTGTAGAATGGAATCAATGGGAGTCAGTCTTAATCTACGTACGCTAATATTGCTAGGATCTACTGTTAAGTTAAAAAAGCAGGTTCAGAAAAATGTTATAGATGGCTCCCATATGTGTAATCAAAGGAAGAATATATGGCTTGTAAACGCGTTAAAGTGCTCTGAAAGGATTTAGACATACACATATCTTAACAATGGAGGTCTCTTCAGGGGTTTCTGTATAGAGGTCTGGAGACTGGGATTTAGAAGGAGATTATTTTTAATTTATACCATGTGAATATGTGACTTTTCAATTAAAAAAAGAACCTGTTTCATAAAACAAAAAATTGATGACAGCATGAACTCAGGCAGTGGCACAGTCTCCAAAGAGGAAACTCTGGAGAGATAGTGGAGAAATAAAAGAAGCAGACCTTGGGCACTGAGGAGAGGTGCTGGGGGAGGGAGGAGGGACAGGGATGACAGTGGTATCCCCAAAACTTTTTTATTCCTCCTCCTGTGCCCAGGGTGCCAAGGAAGGAGGGTTCAGGCTAGGGGAGACCAGGGTCTGTTCTGCCAGCTCTAAGGAGGAAGCTGGTGGGAAACTCCAAAGTCTAACCTCATTTCCATTTCATGCCCCCTTTTTCTTGGTTACACTTTCCCATCAGAAAAGGCTGCAATGTTGGATTTCTGAGCCCCTGGCTCCCCCACACATTCCCTCCTCCTATTCCATCTCCTTGGGGCATCCCCTCCATGAGAGGTGACATAGGGGTTTTTAAAGCAGGGTTTGACTGAGTGGCCAGAGTTTGGAGATTCCTTAGAACTCCAGAGCTTCAGAGTTCAAGGTGGTAATTTAGGACACTGAGATTTGGGACTGGGAGAATAAGGAACAGGCATCTCAGCTCTCCACCCCAACACTCATCAGAACAGCTCCACTTTTACGTGCATTGTGATTTGGGGGTGTTGCATAATATTTTGTTTGAAGAAAGCATTCCTTAGCTTTTTCGAAAATTGGAAAACCACTGCCTCAGTAATACTTATGGGTAATAGGTATCTAAACAGTCTTATGAGTTTTAATTTCAACTAACTTTTAATTTTGCTTCAGTCACAGATATACTGTTTCATCTGGTCTTTGTTTCTCCATTCTTGGAGTGGAGACAGTAAATTCATCCTCATCACGGGACACATTCCAGTGATGGCAGTCAATACCTGAGGAATCCTAGAGACCCCGGAGGAAGGACTAGTTCTCCTAGCTCTGGTTACCATCTTTCAGGAGTTCAGTCTGGTTGTGGCTTTTGTTCTCCAAACCACCTTCCTTTAGCATGCCGCTTCTCAGACTTTAACAGGCATACGATTCACCTACAGATCTTGTTAAAATGCAGATTCGTGTTCAGTATTCTGGGGTGGTGCCCGAGAGTTGCGTTTCTAACAAGCCCTTGGGTGTACCCACGTTGCTGGTCACACATTGAGTAGCCACACTCTGGAGCTTCCATCTGGCCTGGGAACCCCATAGCCTGTGTCACTGGTGATATATTACCTGGTGTGTCAGCTGGAGCCTCAACTTGACTGGATCTGAAGGCTGGGGCTGAACCTGAGAAATCAAGTTAGAGAAGGATTATCATTAGGGCTGTGAGGGGAGAGAGTCTGATTCTGTGAGAGTCAAAGGAGAGAGAGAGAGATTTCTGAGGACCTAGGGAAAAGGCTTTAGGGAGGAGAGTGAACCCTGATGTGAGCACAAGCCCATGGGAAATGTTGGCCAGAGTCTAGGGTCATCTTCAGCTGAGGAGAATTCTCTGGAGTTTCCTGCCATCTCTCTGGAAGGGAGAGCTCTAACCCCTCTGTGGTAGCCACTCATCAGGTTGGTTTGCTGGCTCACAGTAATTCTTCCAGGGACCCTATATATTCTAACCAATCTGTTCTTTCTGGGAACTACTCCATTCCCACTTCAATACTGACATTCTAGAAGGAGCTACCAATCACAAACACTCATTCCATTGCCCACAGTGATTAGTCCAAGCAGTAGTCACATGACCTAAAGCTGAGCCAATCAGAGAGATTTCTGAGGTTCTTCAAATTCGAGTTGGAGGGGAAACATCTTTTTCCCCTTCCTGGTGTCAGAACTACTAGTATGTGTGAGTCTGGAGCTACCAGTTGCTGTGTTTTGGTACATTCCACCCCCACCCCTTCCCTTCAGCTGGCTGTATTAAGAGAGTTAAGCTGGCTTATAGGGAAAAATAGGGATGAGAGATGGAGAGCTCTGGTGGCTTTTGAGTCTCTGGTGACATTTGTCTCTAGGCCAGCTCTTCTCTTCCTTGCCCATAGACTGATTATGTGAGTCTCCAAATAATAAACCAGTCCCCTTGCACCTCTCCCCACCCTTTCTTGTCTAAGCTAGTTTGAGTTGGGTTTCAATTATTTGCAACTAAAGAGTCCCAGCTGACACTCCTCCCCTATCATTCTGAGAAGAAATGAGGTCTTGGGAGAGAAGGGGTAGGAGGGAATTATGAGAGGACAAAGAAGTCTCCAGAGGTCCTAGGGAAATGGCCTCGTACTGGCAGATATCATTGATCTCAGAAACTCACATCGTCCTTTTTTCTTCCAAAAGCACCAGCCAGAGATCCCAAAGCACAGAAGGGTGAAAAGAACCATCAGGGAGATCCCAGACCAAAGTGCTGTCCTTCTCTCAGGTCCTGTGAAGAGGAACTGAGTGATATCAATATAAATAACAAGGGAGTTGGGGCAAGCAAAGGACAAAACATAAAGGCCATCCTACCTGCCTCTTAAAATCCCATACTATTGCAGGAAATATTCCTTTTCATTCATTCATTCTACAGCTATTTATTGAGCAGTCATATTCCAGGCAAGAAATTATAGCAGTAAGGCAGACACTGTCCCTGGGTAGAGAGGTTTATTGCTTGCCCAGTGTCACAGAGTTTTAAGTACCTGAGCTGGGATTTGAAGGCAGGCTGTCAGATCCTAAAACACCCTTATCCATCACACTACACTGCCCCTCTCTATAAATGGCATAAGGACAGTTCTAGAAAGTGAATCCAGATTACTATTGATCGGAGCTCTAAAACCACTTGCCAGACACAGCCTGACCCAGCATTTTCACATCCTGGGTAGACCTTCCTTTTTTTCTACTTCTCTTTAGGGAAGAGCAGAGCACAGAACTCAGAGCCTCAATCCCGCTTCTGCTGTGTGACCTTGGTTAGTATGACTGAGGAATTAAATTGTCTATTTAATTTTAATTAATTAAAATTTAAATTAAAAATCAGCTACTCTATTCCTTATTGAAAAACTGATAAGTATATTTGGGACAACTCAGATATAAATATATTTTTTCAACTGCAAATTTTATGAAATCTGAATACAGATCAACTACTGCCCATGAGAATTTAGCATCTGAATTAAGATGCGCTGTAAGTGTAAAGTACATACTGGATTTCAATGACTTAGTACAAACTGAAATGCAAATTATGTCATGAATAATTCTTTGTATTGACTACATGTTGAATTGATGATAGTTTGGATTTATTGAGTTAAATAAAATATATGATTAAAATTAATTTTACCTGTTTCTTTTTGCTTTTTCTAATATGACTATTAAAAATTTAAATTACCTATTATAATTTCATTATATTTCTATTGGAATGTGCTGCTCTAAAGACTCACTCACACTCCCTCACTGCACTTTATAAAGAACCACTCAGAATGAAAACTCTTGGGTCCACGGACTTAAGGCTCTGAGGTCTGGCTGAACAGGAGAGCAACCTGGACAGAGGTCCCTAGAAAGAAACTGCTGGGAGCTGTTGCTGACAGGATTGCTGGCTCTGCATGTGAAGTTGGGGTGTTTTTCTCCACTTCTCCAGGAGACACTGAGGTGAGCTCCCCCTTGGGACACAACAGCTCCTTTCTGTAGGGGGCTCCATCTGTATGTCACATTGTGTCCACTGTCCTCCACTGAGCATGTCAGGCTGATCCTGCAGACGCCGTCCTCTGTGAGCCCGAGGCTCCTGGTGACTTTTGGCTTCCTCAGCCTCCCTATGTGAGGAGAAAGGCAAACCAGATGTGGAGTCAGGCCTGCACCCTGGGCAGTTACCATTCAAAATATATTCATGAAGTTGTGGGTTGACACTGCCTTAGGGCTGGGAAGGTGCCTCCAGGAGTGCACCTGGACTTTTCTTGGATAGATCTAAAATCTCAGACTCATCACTTTACTCATCTTTGGTCCTTGGAAATAGAGGGGTTAATGAAAAGTGAAAAAAGATACCCCATCATTCTATACAGTATACTGTGAAGAACAAGCAAACCAATCAACACAAATAAGCACAACACTTCCAAGTGCACTGAGGCCCTTCAAGGCTTACATTTTGAGGTCCCATCATCTAATTTGTTTCCTTACGTGAGATAAGGAATATGGAGAGGTGAGCACAGCACTGTCACAGAGTAAGCACTTAATAAATGTTAACAATTTTAAAAGCAGCGTAAGACTGGCACTCTTTGTTCCCAATTTCTTATTCTTTTTGCTGGATCGTCTTCCTGGTTCTTTGATACCTGAGTCACAGTAGGCAATAGAAGTGAACTAGCTGACTTACATATTTTAACAGGACCATGGACAGTGACTCTTTTCTCATGTACTGAGACACCAACATGCCCAGGCAGGGGATAGGTTGACCATGTCTGAATGGTAGAGGTGAAGGAGCTGGCAAATTTAAATTATACAAACCGTCCAGCTAAGCTTCTGTGAAGCACAGGGCTGAGGAGGAAGACTCTGAGTTCTTTCCCTCACACTCAAGGAAGCCAAGTAGCCTTCCAAGCTCTTGGAGGTCACAGGACAATAAAGGCTTTCTCCTCAGTCTTCTATGATTTTACCCAGCCAGCTCTGCCTTTATGCAAAATGATAATGTTCTATAAAAATACAGGTTGGAGAGTTCCTTGTCCCACCCAATAATCAATGCAGGAGGACAGGGCAAGTACCAGAAGTTGGTTGATTGAGGCTTAACTGGAAGCCTAGAAGAAGGGGGCCTGGGCTAGGGGAATTTGCTCAGCTGCTGATTGTATTGTCCTCCTGTGAACGTACTGGTGTGAACTCAGTAGCTGTCCTGTGGGTCTGAGGCATTTTGTAGGAGGAGGGAGGTGGGCTAGGCAGCAAAGAGGAGAAAGCTTTCAGGGAATGAATCGAATGATGGGCGCTCTACTCAGAAACTTACGGTAGATGCTCAGGTTGATATGTTTTGTGCTGGCAACTCTGGCGTTTGAGCACACATAGGCGTGGTAGGGGCCGGCGTCCTCCATCTTCAACTGGCCAATCTTTAGGGAGTAGTCCTGGCTGGAGACCCACACCGTGCTCTGATTTGGGTCCTTGAACTTAATGAGTTGATTGGCTGTTGCTTCTTCTCCCCGCTCTTTGCTGATAATAGAGGTGTTAAACATCCAGACAACGTTGTCTATGTGCTGACTGTCCGGGAGCGCCAGGGACAGGGTGATGGATTCCCCCAGGATCCCCGCCACTGTCTCCCCCATTGGTCTTCCTCTGGAAGCTCCTAGATCTGTAGCCAGAGGTGAGACATTGCAGTTTCAGCCACTGGTCTCGATCCCTTGACCCTCAGCCTGCCTGAAGGGGACTATAGCCTGATACACCCTCCTGCCCAGGCCTCCTTCCCCCTTTCTCTGATGAGGCATCCCTGCTGCTTTCCCATGACCACTTGTCATGCACAGGTATGCACCTGGCTCTGCCTATTGCATACCCAGTCCTATCCTGCCCTCTCTGCCCTTCTAAGGACACCCTAGGAGACACCCCTACCCAAGCAAAGAGCAATCTGGATTTCTGCATCCATACTCTCTTTCCCTCTCTTGTGTTATAGACCCTTGGAGTTTCAGAGTGCCCTGGGAGTTCCCAAGTCCCCTACCAGTCTCTCTCAGGCTCCTGAGGGTAGAGAAAAAGGGATTTTCGGGCCTGTTCTCTTACCTCCCTACCTCATCTGTGTCCTGCCAGAATCCTGGGATTTAGACTCTGTAGCTGCTTAGACTGTTTCTGGAATCCCCTGGAGGGCCTCAGTGGAGCCAGTTACCTGTACAGAACTGCCAGGCATGGACAGGGCGGGAGCTGCTCTGGCTGACGGGGTTCTTGGCTCTGCAGATGTATGGCAGGTTTGGGTCACAGGGCAACCAAGAGATGGTGAGACTAGGCCCCCCCCAGGATTCAGAAGCATGGGGATCCCTCGAAGTCCAGTAGTACTGAACATCTTCCCCTGCCCCCTTCACGGAGCATACAAGGGTGATGTTACAGGAGGCGTTCTCAGACATGTTCACAGACTTCATGGTGACTCGGGGTTCCTGCAGCTGTTCTGCAGGAACAAGGGCAATAGGAAGACTATTCAGACTGCTTCCCCAGCAGGAAAGGGCTAAGGGAAAAATATGGTGTTGGTAGAAGAGCTGGGGGCCAAAGGAAGAGGCCAGCATTATCTGTTCCAGTGGCAAGTCTTTTTTTTTCCTCTTTGTATCCCATGCAAGCTAGGTTGATTGCCTTTCCTCAGTGCTTCTGTAGTATCCTCTACAGCTGTTATCACCGAGACTCAACACGACAATAGTCTGATTATTCTCTCTCTCCCCCACCAGTTAGTGAATTCCTTGAGGACAGAGCCAGTGTCTGTGTCTGAACATCTAACATCTGCCTGGTCCATGAAAGACACTCATGAATGTTTGGTAAATAAATGGATGAATGAGCCAGCCTCAAACACGGGAGATTTGGAAGCTCTGCCTCTATAATTTGAGTTGCCCTTGTCTTTTGGTCTAGATTTGGGACCCACTGTGCTTCCAGACTTTCTTCCTGGTCCTCTCCTTTCCTTTTGTTCCATCTCCTCTGTTCACAGCCTGTGTGTGTGTGTGTGTGTGTGTAAGTTCATTTTCTTTTTTGAATAGGCAATACATACATAAAATTGAAATTGCAAAGATACAAAAAGGTACATATGCACACACAAAGAAACAAGCTTTCTTGCCCCAGCCACCTAGTTCCTCTCCCCAGGAATTATTGTTCCTGGAGGCAATTACTGTTATGAGATTCTTGTTGATCTTTCCAGAGATATTCTAGTTGTAGACACATATATATAATAGCACGCTGTACATATTGTCCTTAAGCTTTTAAAAATTTTAATGATATATCTGGGAAATTGTTGTATGTTAGTACATATTAAGTTGATTCATTCTATTTCTGTTAACTGCATAGAATTCCATTTCTTTAATATATCCAGAGCACCCTAAAAAATCAATCAGAAAGGTCAAACAATCCAATAGAAACACGGTGTTATAGGCTAAATTCTGTCCCCACAAAGTTCGTATGCTGAAATTCTAACCCCAAGTACCTCAGAGTGTGATTGTATTTGGATATAAGACTGTATTTGGAAACGGAGGTAATTATTTTAAAATAGGGTCATTAGGATGGTCCCTAATCCAACATGTCTGGTGTCCTTATAAGACGAGGAGATTAGGACAGAGACAACACAGACAGAGAGACAACCATATGAGGACATAGGGAAAGAAGGTGGCCGTATGCAAGCCAGGGAAAGAGGCCTCAGAAGAAGGCCTCATGACCAGCCCCAGATTTGTGAGAAAATAAATCTCTGTGGTTTAAGTTACTCAGTCTGTGCTATTTTGTTATCGCAACCCTAGCAAACCAACACAGATTTTGGCACCAGAACTGGGGTGCTGCTATAATGAATACCCAAAAATATTGAAGTGGCTTTGGAACTGGTTAACTGATAGAGGCTGGAAGAGTTTTAAGGTGCATGTTAGAAAAAGCCTAGATTGTCTTCAAGAGGCAGTTCATAGAAATATGGATGTTAAATGTGATTCTGGTAAGAGCTCAGAAAGAAAAGAAGAGATCTGTAAAGAAAATTTCTACTATCTCAGAGATAGACATATTATTGTCAATATAACATTGATAGAAATATAAACATTAAACGTGTGGCTGGTAAGGTAATAGTTGAAAATGAAGAGCCTGTTATTGGAGGAAAGGTGATACTTATAAAGTGGCAAAGAACTTAGACAAATTATGTTCTAGTGTATTGTAGAAAGCAGAACATTTAAGTGATGAACTGGGTATTTAGTTAAGGAGATCTCCAAGCAAAGCGTTGAGGGCACTGCCTGTTTTCTCCTTTTGCTTGTAGTAAAATGTGAGAGAAGAAAGATAAATCGAGGAAGGAATTGTTAAGCAAGAAGAAAGCAGAATTTAAAGATTTGGAAAATTCTCAGCCTATCTATAGAGCAAAAAATGAGAATTTGTGTCTGGGGAAAACACTGAGAGTATGGATAGACAATGGTGTAATTCAAGGATCCAGTCAACCATTTCAGTAGAAATTCTGCCACCTTGGACTGAAGGGACACAGATGGGACAAAATGAAGGAAGGCTGTCAGATTTCGGGGATTTTACAGGATAAGCCAATAGAGATGTCCAGCTGAGACCATGCTTTATCCTTCAAGAAAAGGGAAGAATGACCCCAAGGGCAGTTCAGGGGTCGACAGGTCTGCCACTGGCACCACAGGCCTACAGGTCATAGGCCCAGGGGCCGTTGGTGGCGTGGTTTCCTCCTTGGTTCCAGGGGGCAGGGCTGCTGGCCAGGGCCCAGGGCCAAGGAGGTGTGGTTGCCACCCCAGTGGACCAGGAGGATAAATCATAGAGCCAAAGGGGATTATTCTCAGATCTAAGAAGATGTGGAGACTTCCCTAGTGGCGCAATTGTTAAGAATCCACCTGCCAATGCAGGGGATACGGGTTTGAGCCCTGGTCCGGGAAGATCCCACATGCCGCGGAGCAACTAAGCCCGTGCACCACAACTACTCAGCCCGCGCGCCTAGAGCCCATGCTCCACAACAAGAGAAGCCACCGCAGTGAGAAGCCCGCGCGCCACAATGAAGAGTGGCCCCTGCTCGCTGCAACTAGAGAAAGCTGAGATGCAGCAACAAAAAACCCAATGCAGCCAAAAATAAATATATAAATAAATAAAATTTATTAAAAAAAAAAAGAAAATACATCATCAAAAAAAAAAAGATGTGGTACATATATATACAATGGAATATTACTCTGCCATAAAAAAGAATGAAATAATGCCATTTATAGCAACATGGATGGACCTAGAGATTGTCATACTGAGTGAAGTAAGTCAGACAGAGAAAGACGAATATCATATGACATCACTCATATGTGGAATCTAAAAAAAGGGTACAAATGAACTTATCTACAAAATAGAAATAGAGTCACAGATGTAGAAAATAAACTTATGGTTACCAGGTGGTAAGGGGGGGATAAATTGGATTGACATATACACACTACTATATATAAAATAGATAACTACCCCAATAAAAATTAAAAAAAAATCAAATAGAATTTGCCCTAATAGGTTTTAGACTTGTTTGGGACCTGTGACCCATTTCTTCTTTCAGATTTCTCCCTTTTGGAATGCAAATGTCTATGTTGTGCCTGTCCCATCATGAAAGCAGGTAACTTGTCTGGTTTCAAAGGTTCACAACTGGAGAGGAATTTTGCCTAGGATGACTTATACCTCAAGTCTCACTTATACATGATTTAGATGATATCTAGATAAGACTTTGGACTTGATGTCGGAATGGGTTAAGACTTTGGGAGCTGTCGAGATGAGGTGAATGTATTTTGTGAGAAAGACATGAGTTCTGGGGGACCAGAGGGCAGAGTGTTATGGGCTGAATCAAAATTCATATGTTGAATTCATAATCCCTATTACCTCAGAATGTGACTGTATCTGGAGATAGAGATTTTAAAGAGATAATTAAGTTAAAATGGGGTTATAATGTGGACCTTAATCCAGTATGACTGGTGTCCTTGTAAAAAGAGGAAACTAAGACACAGACAACACAGATAGAGGGACGACCATGTGAGGACACATCAAGAAGGTGGCCATCTGCAAGCCAAGGCATGAGTCTCAGAAGAAATCAAACTTGCTGACACCCTGACCTTGGACTTCTACCCTCTAGAATTGTGAGAAAATAAATTTTTGTTGTTTAAACCACCCAATCTGATCTTTTGTTATGGCAGCTCTAGCAAGCTAATACAGATGGATGGATAAAGGATATTAACACAGAGAGAGAATCCACATGGCAGAAAACAGAATTCAAATAGCTCTTAAACACATTTTGGCTGTTCTTCGCTCTTGACATCTGTATTTATGGAATTGGGGGAAAAGGACCAATGTGATAGTTCTCTTTGTCCTAGAGAGATTAATTCCTGGAGAGGGAAAAACCCTGCTTTTAAAAATAAAAGGTCAAAACCCACAGACACTCTCTGGAACTCACCATAGATAGACAAGGTGAATTTCTCACTTGTGGTGACTTTAGAATTCTTTTGGTTTATCTGGGCATTGTAGGATCCTGCATCTTTCAGAGTCAGCTTGTTGATAGACAAGGAGTTGTCCTGGGTGACGTTTATTCGCCCCTGGTAGCTTTTGTCTATTAAGATAATCTTTCCGCTTGCATCTGCTAAAGCCAAAGCTTGTTGGGGACCACTCCAGGTGATGTGCTCAATTTCTGCGTCTACTGAAATGTTCAGGGACAGAATCACCGAACCCCCTAGAATCCCTTTCACCACTGTTGGTGTTGAGTCCTTTTCAGAGGCTCCTAGCCCTGCAGAGAAAAAAGAGGGACTTGGAGGAGGAGCTGGAGTCCTCAAGCCAGCGTTCATTTGTTTGTTCATTTATTCATGCATGTGTGCATTCATTCATTCAATAAACACATATTGGTAATAAATGCCAGGTGTTGAGAAATGAAATGATATTTTGGCTGTCCTCCCTCTAGGTCCATTTCTTAGCAAATGGACCTCATTCATCCATTCATTCACTTCCCAAACATTCTCTCCCAGGAATGTAGCTACAATAATCAGTAAAACAGACTTTATAGGTTTCTATTCCTACAGGGAAATTAGCATTGTGGCTTTCAACGAATTTCTAAATTTCTCTGAGAATCAGTCTACACATCTGTAAGACAGAAATGTTCACACCTGTACCATCTTCCTCCAGGAATGTGGTAGAGATGAAATAAAATCAGGTTGCTGTAAATCATAAAGAACTAATGAAGTAAAAATATGGAGCATCTTTAAAAAAACAAGATGGATTGATGGATGGCTAAAGGGTGGATAGATGAATAGGTGTGTGATAAAGGAAGTAAAGTAAAACACCAGTGATAGAACTGAGCTGGGAGGTATCTGCGTGTTCACTGCAAAATTCTTTCGAGTTTTCTATACGTTTGAGAATTTTCATAATAAACTATTGGGAATTAAAGGAGCATCTCTCGCCTCTATTATCACCTTACCTTTCCCTCTTTGCCCATGGATCTCAGCCTGACTTTGGCTTGGCCAGGGAAATCTGGTCTGTGCTTGGGAACAAGGTTTGGGGTTGGGAATAGGTAGGTAGCATTGATTCAACACCTGATTTCCTCATCTCAGGAAAGACCCGGATCTCTGATAACCATTGTTACTAAGGGCTCCAGCGGCCTGACATTTGGCCACGGCAGCTTATTTCCTTGTAGAGGTCCTGTGAGTATCCTCTGGGTGACCCCAACCTGGATTCCCAGATTCCAGGACTTCTGAGGCTCTAGAGAGTGCTCTGTAAACCCTAGACCAACTCAGATGGGTTCAGGACCCAGACTCCACCAGGAATTCCGGGTGGAAAAATATGTAGAAAATGTTAGAGAGAGAGGAGTGTCCAAAGTACAGCCTGGATGGATGGGAAAAGGTTGAAGTGTGTTCTGAAAGCCTAAAGGTTACGGGTTCCGTAGACACAGAGAAGAGATTGGTGCAGGCCAAGGGGGTCTCTGCCCAGACCCGCATCAGCAGAGCGCTTGGACCTTGTGGCGTGGTAGCTAGGGAGGACACAGGACTAGGAACCCTGGACACGAAAGGGTCAGTTCAGGTGGACTCTGGGGGCAGATTCAGAAGACAGAAGCTTAGCTGAAGTGATGTTGGTTTGAGGTTGCCTAAAAGAGAGCTCTTCTCATCCAGAAGACACTGCTTATGATTGCTATGTGTGTATTAGGCACTTTGTAGAAATCACTTCACTTAATCCTCAAAATTATCTGATAAGTAGTCCAGTTTTTCTGATAAGGAACTGAAATTTAGAGAGTTTAAGCCACTTGCCTGAGATCACAGGTTTGGTCAGTTGCAGAGCCCAGATTCTATGTATGTGATGCCCCAGGGTATAGAGGCCAAGAGCACTGACCACCCCATCCTGGAAGCCCAGAGGTGCTGGGTCTTGGCTGGGCTCATATGAACATGTTTTGACATCATCGCTCCTCACATCAACGATAAACAAAGCCTCTCATACTGTCAGTGGGAGGAGCAGGATGTGGTCCTGATCATATTGTAACAGAGTGTTACACAGCTCCCTGCAGAGTGACAGGAGCCCCAGGTATCAGCCATCTTATTTTTTTTATTTTTTATTTTTGCGGTACGTGGGCCTCTCACTGTTGTGGCCTCTCCCGTTGCGGAGCACAGGCTCCGGACGCGCAGGCTCAGCGGCCATGGCTCACGGGCCCAGTCGCTCCACTGCACGTGGGATCCTCCCGGACCGGGGCTCGAACCCGTGTCCCCTGCATCGGCAGGCGGACTCTCAACCACTGCGCCACCAGGGAAGCCCAGCCATCTTATTTTTTAACTACATCATTTGACAAATAATTAAAGGGGGCTTCAAAGATTGTGATAACTGAATTTGACTTGCCCATCCTTGAATAGTGTCTGAGAATAATGTACTTAACAGTGATTATCATAATAACAAACATAGCTTCCACCAACTATGTGCCAAGCACTGTACACATACCATCTCTATTGATAAAACAGTCTTGCATAATACATCTTATTATTTGTATTATACACTTAAGAAATAGAGGCTCACACACCTAAGAAATGATGGAGAAAGGACTTAATTTCAAATATTCCTGGTACTGAAGCTGGGGGCGAGGGGCCAAAACTTTTCACCCTACTGCCTCCTAGGTTCCGGAAACAACTCCTTGGAAACACAAAAGCCTCAAGGAAACTCCCTTCTAGACCCAAACAGTGAGGTTTGAGGTAACCCTAATTGGTGGAACCAGACAGAGGGAGAGGTCTCTTTGCCCTGAACTGTTTGAAATTTCCTGCATTGACCACCTGAGGCTTGGAGGTCGTTGGATGTGGCTAATTCCAGGTTTATCCAACATAACCAAGAAGCACCTCAAGAGCTGGGTGTGGATATAAACAGCCTGCTGCCACCTGTGTTTTTATGGTGAGAAAAGATGAAATAGAAAGTGAAGGGGCTTCCCTGGTGGCGCAGTGGTTGAGAGTCCGCCTGCCGATGCAGGGGACACGGGTTCGTGCCCCGGTCCGGGAAGATCCCACATGCCGTGGAGCAGCTGGGCCCGTGAGCCATGGCCGCTGAGCCTGCGCGTCTGGAGCCTGTGCTCCGCGACGGGAGAGGCCACAGCAGTGAGAGGCCGGCGTACCGCAAAAAAAAAAAAAAAAAGAAAGTGAAGAGAGGGGGCTTCCCTGGTGGTGCAGTGGTTAAGAATCCACCTGCCAATGCAGGGGACACGGGTTCAATCCCTGGTCTGGGAAGATCCCACATGCCACAGAGCCACTAAGCCCTTGCGCCACAACTACTGAAACCCATGCGCCCTAGAGCCCATGCTCTGCAGCAAGAGAAGCCACAGCAATGAGAAGCCCGCACACAGCAACGAAGACCCAACACAGCCAAAAAAAGTGAAGGGAGGTCAAACTAAAATTCAGCCTTGAGGTCTAGGCTCCCTCTACCCCCATACATGCATCTAAGAGTTTTCTAGAGTTTTCCTCACTGCCCATCCCCACCTCTATCCTCACTGCTGTCAGGTCCTTAGTGCTACCTGCATTATCCTCCCTGAATCCCTGGTGAGGAAGAAGGATTCCAGACAGATAGTAACTGTCACAGTCCCAGGTGGTTGAGATACACCCTGGGGTACTGGGTTAGCTCTGCCCACTGGAGAGGGGTGAGCAAAGATGAAATAGAAAGTGCTCTTGAGAAATGTTTCTCAGAAACTAGCAGGACTTGGGCCTTGAGGGGGAGGTAGGATGGTGGGGAGAAAGGATATTCACATAGAAGCCACGTAGCCGAGGGCAACCAGACCATCTCCAGATCCCTAATGAAGCCTCCATACATGTGATAAACAAGGCAGGATGTAGAAAGAAGCTCGAGCAGTTCTATCCCTCCCTAGGAAATTGACAGGTGGCTTACCCTCAGGACAAGTTCCCTGTATCTCTCTGTGTGTTTTACCCACAGTGTATAGGGAACAAACTCATCACCCAGTATTTCTTAGCAGGAAGATGTGAGGGTGAGAGGAATAGAGTCTGAGCCCAGAGTTATTTGTGACCGGGGCTAGAATGTCACCTATTCATGGTGTGTAACTATGCATACTCACACACACACATACAGAGCTCAGAGTAAGGTGGAACTTGCAGAATAATTACCAAAAGGAGAAGAGTTTCCTGCTTTTATCAGTTAGAATCCCCAGCAGAAACGTGACCAGCCTCAGAGGAACACCAGTAGCAAGCGGCGGTGGCCATAGTGTGGACTTACCCATGAGCAGGAAGAGGAGAGGGATCCACAGAAAGGGAGAGAATATGTGTGGCTGACTCTCTGGTGGCTTATTGGAGAGAGTTTGTAGAGCCCAGCCATCTGTTTGTCTCCCTGGGCTCGCCATGATGATCTGTTTTCAGATAACACGCTGAAGGAGGAAACACCACAGCTTCCGCAATTGCATGTGAGTGTGTGTGTGTGTGTGTGTGTGTGTGTGTGTGTCCCAGGGAGGGTTGTTTATACCCAGCACCACGGACTCCTCCCACATGCTCAGGCTGGGGTACAGGTCCCGAGTCTATTAATAACCTTCATGGGATTTGCAAACCAATAGCGGGTATCACTTGCTTCAGCCTCAGCAGACTTAGGTTCTAAACTTGGCTCTGAAGATGCCGCTTAAAGATCTCTACCTCCTGGTATTCATGCCCTAGTGTAATCACCTCTTCTTGAGTGTGGGATAGATTTTGTGACTTGCTTCTAGTGAGCAGAATGTGGCAGAAGGGATGGGATGTGGCTTCCATCTTGGGCTCTCTTTCTCCACCCCCATCCCTCCTTGAGCTCATGCGAGGAGCCAGGTATTATGCTGTGAACTGCAGGCCTCCAAGATAAGGAAGGCCTCCAGCCAGCGTCCAGCATGGAACTATCGGCTCTGGCCAATGGTTGATGAGAACCTGAGGCCTGCCAAGAGCCACAGGAATGAAACTGGAAGTGGATCCTCCCCTAGGAGGGCCTTGAGGTGACTGCAGCCCTGGCTGACACCTTGACTGTAGCTTAACGAGGGACCCTGAGCCAGAGGCACCCAGCTAGGCTGTGCCTGGATTCTTGATCCACAGAACCTGTGAGATAATAAATGTTTATTGTTTTAAGCTGCTAAGTTTTGCAGTTTGTTACACAGCAATGGATAACTAATACAATGGTCTAATAAATTCCCTATTTTGCTTAAGCCAGTTTGTGTTGGCTTCCTGTCAATGCAACTGAAAGACTTTGAATTAATCCTGAAAAAACACCAGGGAAATTGTGCTGAGGATGGATGTTGCAGGTAACGGCTGTAGAACTGGCTGAGTTGAGAATTAAGTTGCAGGGGGTAGCATAATTCCCTTTATTTGCCTTGGGAAGCTGACTTCTTTTAATTGATAGTGTAATAGCTGGTTAAGCTGTAGCTTGTTGTATCTTGAGATTTATATGTTTACTTAGACTATAACATTAGAGGACTTAGAAAACTTCAGGATGGTGGAGTGTGTGGTTTGAGCTAACATTCAGTGAGTGCTTCTCGGGTCCTAGGCCCTCTTCTAAAACTTGACACAAATTAACTCATTAGTCCTCACAACAGCTTTATGAGATAGGTATTTTTTTTATCATCTCCACTCTATAGATGAGAAAACTGAGGTATAAGGAGAGTAAGTAGCTTGCTCTGAGTTTTGTAGTTACTGAGAATTTGAACCCAAGAAGTCTGGGAGGAAGGAGGGAGAGAGGGGGACAATTAAGATAATAGGCCTCTGCCCATGGAGAGCTTCTTCAGAGGCTGGTCATGAGCTGATGCTGTACAATCCTGAGAGGGAAGCCCTCCTTAAATTTGTGCTTTAGACACCTCTCTCACCTCACTCGAGTACTGGCCCTGTGGTTAGAATGTGGCTTCCTAGAGAGAACTGCAGGACATGGGGCCAGGAACGGTTGCCGCAGCTCAGATAGAGAGTCTTACAACCTAGGAGCTATGGACTAAATGTTTGTGTCTCCCCAACATTCACATGTTGAAGTCTAATCCCAAATGCGATGGTTTTAGGTAGTGGAATATTTGGGAGATGATGAAGTCTTGAGGGTGGAGCCCTCAAGAATGGGATTAGTGTCCTTATACAAGAGACCCCAGAGAGCTCCCTCACCCCTTGTGCCATGTGAAGACACCTTGAGAAGATGGCTGTCTATGAACCAGGAAGCAGGCTCTCACCAGACGCCAAACCTGCTGGTGCCTTGATCCTCGACTTCCCAGCCTCCAGAACTGAATTTCTTGTTTATAAGGAACACAGCCTATGGTATTTTTGTTATAGTGGCCCAAATGGACTAAGACATAAGACTACAGGCAGTGATGGTCCAGCAAGTGTTTTTAAGCAGAGGCATGGCCTGACTCAAGGACTCAAAGAAAGATTACTCCAGCAGCAGAGTGGAAGGTGGATGGAAGGAATGAGACTGAGATATGAGAAGACAGGTCACTAGGGAGCCCAGGTAAGAGCATGAGAGTAGGGACAGCCTGGATGGGAAGAGAGAACAAAGGTGGGAGAGGGTTCAAAGATATTGTTAATAATAAAAATAATCACTAACATCTGTTGAGTAATTGCTGTGGGTAAGGCTTTGTGCTTGGAGTTTTACATACATTTTCTCTTTTAATCCTCAAATCAACACTATTTGGTTGGTACTGCTATTATCCCCATTTTAGAGATGAGGAAACTGAGGCTTAGTGAGGGAAATGTCATTGGAAGGACCATCTTTGAAGTTGTGAACATAGGTAGACGCAATCTTGTGATAGAATCCAAATGAAGTATCAGTTAAGGATAGTAATTAAGTACAATAAAAATCTAAAATAATGCGAGTTTTGATATAATGCAGTTGGCAAATGGGGTCTTGTACTCACCCAGCCCCTGTCTTCACACAGCGAGCGCTAATATTCTCATTGGGCCATGGATGCAAAGACACCTAGTGTTGGGAAGCAGAGTGGAGGCAGGTTGGTCCCAGCATCTCCAGTTTCTCAGTGTCCTTGTACCAGGCCAGCAAAGGGTGCAAATGACTGGAAAGTCTGGAACCCCTGCTACTGTCCTGGAAATCCAGCCAGTCATAGGCTCCTATTTAATGGGCATTGCCTTCAGGTAGTATCAGACTCCAGCCTGGGCTGCAATTTGGATCCTGCAGTCATAGTCCCAAATTTAGTTGCATAGATTCACCATGAGCCCCAAACCAGCCCTTCAATAACTTTGCAATTAAGATGACCCTGCATGTTACATAACTGTATTTTTTTGACTTTACTTTTAATGTTATGTGGGGTTCTAATATGTACTATTCCTAAAGATTGGAAGAATATGAAAAGAGTATAGAAGTTTGGCAAGTTCAAAGCTCTTTACACCTAAATGGAAAGAAAGTTAAATATCTTAAGAGCAAAAAGAAATGCAAAGGAAAAATCAAGTTCTGTAGTTGCAGGAAGGGGAAAAATTAGGTAATATCACAGTGTGCAAATTGAATCTAGGGGACAAGGGCATGAGACCAGCCTTTTAGAGGGCATCAACAAAGTAAATAAAGGGACCATCAGCTAAAGTCTCAGTGATATCTGATCATTAACCAACTGTCCTTGGTTGAGAAAGTGGCCCAGGGAATAGCTGGGATTGAGATGATTGTTTCCTTTGTAGCTATGAATCTTTCAATCCTGGAAAGATAAGGAATTCAGAATAGACATGTTCAAGATATCAGTTAATACTTTTTGTTTAAGCATATGTATTGTTTAAGAAATTCAGCTTATTAAAGTTATAGTTAACTTTGTGGTTCTGATTTGAACTGTGTTAATTGAGTAATTGATTTACACTTTGATTTTAGTTGGAAATCTTAAGTATATATGAAGTATTGAATATTTTAAAACCACTTAAGAATCACCATATTTAAAACTTTAATTATTAGATTTATAAGCTCTCTTTAAGTATTTGGGGAGGCTTATTTGTTGATTAAAATACTTTAGAAGGAAATTAAATATATGACATTCAATAGTGAGGTTTGAAGTCCTTAAGGGAATCAATTTATACATTTGTAAAATGAGTCAAATATTATCAGTAGCCACTAAAAAGGGTTACTAAAAGTTTCCTGACTTGTAAATGGAACAATATGTTCGTAAGCTGAACTGGCCTTAAGGCTGACAGGTTTTTAATTTGTCTGTTCGGGTTTTTTTTAGTAAATTGAATATGAATTCTTTTTTTTTTCAAAGTATTTGTTTATTTGGCTGGGCCAGGTCTTAGTTGTGGCACACAGCATCTTCGTTGCCACGTGTGGGATCTTTAGTTGCAGCATGGGGGATCTAGTTCCCTGATCAGGAATCGAACCCAGGCCCCCTGCATTGGGAGAGCGAACTCTTAACCGCTGGACCACCAGCGAAGTCCCTGAATATGAATTCTTAAAAGCAGTATAACCTATGAATGATTTTTTTAAGCACTAAAACCACCTTCAGGGAAATAAATGATAGTGGGGGAGTCTTATTTACTGGAAGGTAGTTTGCTAAGGTCACAGGGCTAGAAAGCAGCAGAGGCAGGATTCAGATCAAAAAGCTTCACACACACCCCACTGCACCCAATCCCTCCTGACGCTAAATCATTCACATAACTTTATTTTTCTATTGATGTGACTTTCCCACTGGCCTGTGGGCAACATGCTTGCAGAAACTTCTTTTCATCTTTGAATCCCCAGTCTCAACACAGTGCCTTTGCAGCTCCCAGCAGGAGCTCATCCTGTGTGTGTTGAATAATTGAGCGAGGAGAACCTGGTGAGAAGAGCATCCCGCAGCACCCTCAAGAGAGGGTTTCAAGTAAGGAGTGTTCCAATGTCAAATTCCACCAAGAGGTCATATAAGATAAGGACCAAAGAATCTACAGGATGTGACTGATGGGAGACCGTTGGTGATGTTCTTAAAAGCAACATAGATTCTCTTCAAGTCTTGTCGGGGCACCTAGCCTCCACACACGGAAGGCCAGGGAGATACTTATCAAAGTCCAAGGAATAAAGGAGCCTTACTTCTGACTAGATTGTGACTAGTGACAGGTGACACTAGTCACAATCACATTCTCATGGAGATGTCAGAGGAGCCTGCATAGTCTAGCAAAGCCATCAGGACTCCTTGGTGTGGAGGGGAACACCAGGACTTTTCACACAACACCCTCAACCGTACCACTAACAGGGCAAGAGAGTAAAATGATATCTGGTCGTCCTTCGTGGTTGGAGGCAGAGGAGGTCCCAAAAGTCTTGTCCCCTGGATTCTTCCAGCCTTGTTTCTGTGCCTAAGAAGCTACAGTCAAGCCTGTGCCTTTCCCATTTTTGTCTCTGGGCCATTCTGGGCTCGTTCTTCTCTGCCTGTTGACTCCGTGTCTGCTCATGGACTTACCAAGCGTGTAGGAACTAAGCCCTTACTATATGCTGATACTGAGCTAGTCACTGGGAACTGAAAGGTGAAAAAAGTAGACCTTACCTTCAAAGGGCTGAGAGACTACTAGGAAGTGTATGCAAGTAAGCAGTTGTTTATGGGAGAGCAGGATGGGTGTTACCATAGAGGCTAGTAGGGGGAAACTGAGAGGCCCAGAAGAGGGCAACTGTTCTAGTGTGGCGTTTCAGGCGAAGCCTTTCTCAAGGTGGTGATGACTTTAGTCGGGGAACAAGAGGATATTAGAGGGAGGCAGGTGAGCCAGGTGGCAGGGACTAGGGCGGTCCAGTAAGCCAAATTGCAGGAGTCAATTTACAAGAGTGAGAAATCATAAGGTATGTGAGGTGGGAGTCCAGGCGTGAGGCTCAGGGACACCATGAGGCCGAGCTCATGTAGGGAAGCCAGCAGATCCTGAAGGATTTCATCTGTCAGGACTGTGACCCTGGACTTTACCTTGTAGGGGATGGGGGACCTTAGAAGGATTTAAAGCAAGGCTGAGACAGCGTCAGCTTTGGCTTTTAAATAGCTCACTCTGTTACCTCTCACACTTCTTTCTTTCATATCCCCTTATTTTCATAGCATGTGACTCAAAAACTACATGTGATTAAAGCAGTGAAGTCTAAAAATGGGAAATGTTTGTGGGCTGATATTTACATGCACACGGTCCGTCAGCTGCTGTGAGGCAGGCCAGTCTGCTGCATATTGTGGGCCTTTCTCTGCGGTGGTCCTTGCTCCTCCTAGGTCTTCTCACTGGTAAGTCTGTCCTTGCCACTGCCTCCCAGGCACCTCTATCTGCCTGCATGTTGGGTTTCTCCAGCAATGGATCATTTTCACTGAAGATGCTGCCTCACTGGGAGCCAGACTCTGTGTGTGTGTGTGTGTGTGTGTGTGTGTGAGGTGTGTGTGCGTATGAGGGGTGTGTGTGCTATCATCTCAGACCATGCAAACCCAGATTGTGTCCTGTCACTTTCACACTTCTTCTGCTAGTGAGTCACAAGGACCCTGGAAGTCCCCAGACAGACCGATGGTGGAGGCATGAGATAGGAGATCCACCACAGCCAGTTTCAGGACCTCATCTGCATCTTGCCATTTCAAGCATGATCCTCTTATGCTCTCTCCCCCAAGCTCTGAGAGTCACCTTTATTGTGAATTGGGCTTTCCTGTCGCATAAATGACTCCAGTAGGGGATCTCAAACCTGGCACCTTGTGGCTGTTCCTGTCCCTCTGGGTTCTTACTGCTCACTCCCATGGCCCCAAGGACCTGGGTGGTGGCAGGAAACAGGCTGGAGAACTGGAGGCCAGAGGAACAGAGCTCTTAAGAAACCCATGGGGAGGGGCCAGGTTCTGCTCTTAGCTTCCAGAGTTTCCGTCTTTTGCTTTCATCCTCATTTAGGAGGAAACCAGCTGGCACTGGTTATCAGGGTCACATGCTTTCAGGGTGGCCACCACCCCAGCCTTTAGGGTGTCCCCTAAGCCTGCTGTAGAATCCTTTAAATATGTTTAAAACTTGGCAGTTTATAAAGAACTTTTACTCAAATTTAAAATATTCTGATCCCCGGCTTCCCTGGTGGCGCAGCGGTTAAGAATCCACCTGCCAATGCAGGGGACACAGGTTCGAGCCCCGGTCCCGGAAGATCCCACATGCCGCGGAGCAACTAGGCCCATGCGCCACGACTACTGAAGCCCACGCACCTAGAGCCCGTGCTCCACAGCAAAAGGAGTCACCACAGTGAGAAGCCCGAGCACCGCAACGAAGAGCAGCCCCCGCTCACCGCAACTAGAGAAAGCCCGCGCACAGCAACGAAGACCCAACTCAGCCAAATATAAAAAATTAAATAAATAAATTTATTAAAGAAAGAAAGAAATTAAATAATCTGATCCCCACAACAATCTTGTGATATAGATAAGGCAGGTAGTATTAAGCACATTTTACAGACGGTGGACTGAGAGATTAGGTGACATCTTCCGGCACACAGCTGGTGATCTGTGAGAATGGAAGTCAGCACGGCCCAGCTGTGGGAATGCAGCAGCAGCAAGGAAACTCAGAGAGCCACAGTGTCCCCAACCAAAGTCACAGAATTGAAACTCAGACGCCGGATTCCTGGAAGCTTCCCCTTGCCTCCACTTTCATAACCCTCCATGAAGCAACAAGCACATCTGTGAGCTTCCCTTCCTCTGTGGCGTCCAGGCCAGGCCCTTGGAGGTCACTGTTCACAGGGGCATCCCTAGGGCACGTGGCAAAAGAATGGGTGAGACAGGTCCTGCCTTAAAAGATGTTCATATTTCTTCGGTTCAATTCCAGAAACATTTATTGAGGCCTCTTGTGTGCTGGTCCTGTGCTGTGTGTGTGTGGTGGGGAACGGGGTCAGTGGCACACAGGGAGGAATTAGGTGTGGTGCAATTCTGCTGCTGGCAGTGCAGTGTGGTCAACAGAGCATAAGCTTCGGGGTCAGGCGAACTTGGGTTTCATGTGACCTCTATTGCTTCCTAGCTGGTGACTCTGGGCAAGTAATTTTCTTAAGCTCTTTGAGTCTCATGGTCTTCATCTGTGAAGTGGGAATAAAAATACGGACCTTACTAGTTTGCTGGGAAAGTTAGATAAAATAATGTGCTTAATGTCCTCAGCAGTGTCTGGCACTGGCGTTTCGTGTACTGATCTGATCCCTTTGTGTCTGTTTCCCTCATTGAATCCAGAAACAGGATTCAGAAAGGGAAGCTCTACACACATCCCACTGCACCTAACCACGTGGCTAAACCATCAGCCTTACTTTACTTTATTGCTCAGATACTAATTCCCTTCTACCTTCTCCTGTCCTTGGGGAGCTCATGAACTATGGGGAAACACAAACAACCCAGCTAGTTGTATGAGGCAGAATGAAGTAAAAGCTTTAAACAAAACAAGCCAACAAAAGCACAGGCTGAAGGAAACTAGGAGGAAAGCATGGCCAGACTGGAAGTATGGAGCTCAGCTAAGGCTCCAGAAAGGAAGTAGCACTTGAACTAGGCTTAACGAGTTACTGCGCTCAGGGGTGCAAGGGTGACCATAGCTGCTTGGTCAAGGTGGAATTCCTCCGGGCCAGACTTTAGGTCCTGGGCCAACTTGGGATGAGAAAGATCCATCTGGTGGTAGCACTGCCTTGGCATGCTTCCAGCCGATTTGTACCATCCTCCAAGTGGAGCCAGAAGAGCTCCATGGAAGAAATGAACGCCAGGCCGTCAAGTGGATTCTGTGGTGGGCACACAGGATGTTGTACGTCCCCACAGTGTGGAATCCCCACTCCCACAAGACAGCAACCACACCCCTACTCCTCGTCACCACAGCTACTATCACAGGACTTCTCAGTTCAACTTTCAGCAGAAAAATCTCACCACCAGGCCTAGGAATCAGTGATGCGGCCAGTGCATCTAGATTCCAGTTTGAATCAGGACCTGCATCCCTCCCCGGGCCAGGCAGCCTTTTCTCTTTAAACAGCTATGCAGCAGACCTGAGTCAGTTTCAGACTTTCTGCCTCCTGGGACTGTGTCGGTGTTGCAAAAATAGAGGTGGGTCGCACTACTTAGGAGTGTTTTTTTTTACATTTCCCTGCAAGAGCACTGACTAGTTTTGGTAAGGATGCAAACAAGATGCAGTCACCAACTTATGTCAGTGACGTTAAGTATCTTTAATAATACCATAGTGAGGCATTTCCTTGCATTATCTCATTTAACACTCACAAAATCCTGGAAGATGATACTCCCTGTTTCACAGGTGAGAAAACCAGGACTCAGAGAGGTTAAGTAACCTGCCAAAGATCACACAGCTAGCACCTGGTAGAGCAATGGCTTGAACTTGGGCAGTCTGACTAGTGCCCTGGTGTTACACTCTTCTCTCAAGGGCAGTATAGGCTGGTATCCAAATGACTGTCCCACTGACCGTGCTTAACCTGGCCTGGCCAGCACAGCGCCATACCCCCTGCTCTGGAAAGATATGTTCCCAGATTCCTGGCTGGGCCTCAGAGGAGCTGGCTTTTGTTTCAGAAGTGGCCAAATAAGCAATTATGGGGGATGCTGGAAAGCAGTTCCTGCTGTGGATGCAGCTGGGCTAAGTGAGTTCTGGTCCTATTCCCTGAATGGGCAAGGGAGTGACTCACAGAAACAGCAGAGATCACCGCCCCCACAGGCCCCTCCCAAGAATTTTGCTTACTCTCCATGACACTTAGTACCTGCAACCCTTAGGACAGACTTCATTGATTATTTCCTTATATGTTAATTAATGTAAATGCTGAAGGAGACCACTTTGGTGTGGAGGAGTGACCAAGTTGTGTTCTAGTTCTATCCCTATAACTAGCTATGTAGTCTTGAGCAAGGCATCTAAATTCTGTGGATCTCTGTTTTCTCACCTATAAAATAGGAATAATAATCATGGCCCTGACTCTCTCTCAGGCCTGTTGTGAGCCTCCAATGTAATAGGCTGCCTCTGAAACCTCTGTTCTGTGTTTGCAGGACCAGGGGCTTCCAGAGAGGACTCAGCCCCCACGGTGGTAACTGGGACCCTAGGGGGGTCTGTCATTTTGCCCCTGCAGCTGCAGGATGGACAGCAGGTGGAGAGCATCTACTGGATGTGTCGTTTGGTGTCCGGGGTAATAGCCACGGTAACCTTGGTAGAAGCTGGAGGGCCAGACACCTTTTACCAGGCAGAAACGCAGTACTGGGGTCGTTTGAGTGTGGTGGGCCCAGGCTGCTCCCTGCAGATCAGCCACCTGAGCTGGGAGGGTGCAGGGTCCTACCGAGCCCACGTTAATCTGTGGAGTTCCCGCATCACCCACGCCTGGGAGTACAGCCTGCACGTCTATGGTGAGTGTCTGGGGAACGGCAACAGGTGGGTGTGTGTGGTGACTGTCTTTCAGTCATTTTTATAGCCTTTCCCACTTTGGTTACATTTATAATTTTCTTTCTAATTAAAAGGCTAACACGTGCTCACTGGGGAAAAACATGGAAAATAGAGTTACCTGGGAGAATACCCTGAAAAATCTCGGGGCCCAGGACGTGTCCCAGACTAGTTGCAGCAGAACCGCTGGGTCTGGGCAGAGAATGGTATTTCAGGCCCTGAGAACTGGCTTCTGCCACAACCTACTTGTGTGGCCTTGAGCTTTCTCCTTGCTAAAATAGGAACACTACCTTCTGTGAGAATGAAATTCATGGGAAAGAACTTTGTAAAGCTCTGTACAGATGTACGAGAACACTATTATCATATTCATTTAAGGAAATTTAAACGACTGTTTTAGCAGGGGAAACTACAAAGGGGACAAGGAGTCGGGGGCGGGGGGTGTCAGGCATACGCAGCAGCAAGATCGGCCAGTGAAGACACAGTCAAGTACTTTTAGATTCAAACAGCTTATTACTTATATAGGTAGTGAGAGGGAGAGGGGCCAAAGGTCCTCATCCCACGCCCCAGAAATGATGACACTGAGAAAAAAGGAACCGGATGAACATAACGGGGGTTGCTGAGAAACAAATTCTAGACTGCAGAGAAAAGGTTTCGTAGTCAGCAGCTCTGTTCTGCGAGGGTGGAGCAGGAAGCCCTGAACCCCATGACAAACTGCTCATGACAGCCTCCCAGGAGGGACCGGTGGGAGTCCTGTGGGAGATGGCTTCAAGGTAATTCTTCACAGGCCACCCTCCTGTCGTGTTCTGGGAGGATCACAAGGCCTTTTGCAAGACTCGGATTAGCCGTGATTCTAGTCTTTGCTTGAGGAACAAGGAGGCCATGGAGGGCAAGTTCACCAGGCAAGGTCACCATGATGCCACGGCAGAGCTGTTCCTCTACAGTGGGTCGCAGGAAAGGTACCAATGAGGAGTGAGGATGAACACAGGAAGCTAAGTGATGGAGAGAAAGTGGATATCCTTCTCAGACATCTTCCTGGTCTATGTGACAGGAAATATTCCTATTAAGTGAAGGCATTTTTTTTTTTTTAAGTCGGGGATGATGGAATTGCCAAGGTCAGGTTCACATGGTTGGGGAGAAAGCATTTCTGCCATAAACTGGCCTGCAATGGCTGTGGCCCATTCCTCAGACAGGGCGAGGGAACACTGGGTGAGGGGCTGCTGGGACCTGGGGTAGGACTGTTCACCCCAGGGGTGGTGGGAGAGCCCTCGCACTATGCTGATGGTCATTCTGGCAAGATGAGCTCAGTGCGCGTTCTGGGCAGGATATAAAGCTGTGCTAACCAATCAGAGAGGGCTCCTGGGGCAAGAGTGATGATAAGGGGCCAGGCTTTCATCCTTCACAGGGTATTTCCCAAGTCAGTGGCGGTTCGTGACAGCCTTGCTAACAGGCAGGAAAGGAGTTTTGATTTCTAGGCTAAGGAGACTGAGTCTCAGAGAGAAAAAAATGACATACCCGTGACAGAGAGCTAGAAAGATGCAGAGAGCTGGGAATAGAACTCAGGTACCCCAATGCCACACCCTGGATTTCTCATATGTCCCTGTATTTATCTTCCTGAGCTTGAGAGGACACTGAAGAGACAAGGGCCTGCAGGAGGGGTCGCAGGGGAAGGGTTTGGATCCCAGGGCCTGGTCTATGGAAGACACACTGGAGTGAGGCAGCAGAAAGTTACCCAGCAGTGGACATGTCCAGCTTGCCTTCTCCTGGGGGACATTCCGGGCTGTGTTGTCCTATTTTGCACAGTTGAGTTGCCCCTGGGGCTACTGTCAGGTGGACCCCAGGGCAGAGGCCCAATAGCAGAGCAGTCTTCTCCCAAGCCTTGTGACTTTGTTGCCTGTCCTGATTGTCTGTTGTCTGCAACTGCTCTTGCTGCTGCCCTCAAACCGTCCTGATTCTGGCCTGGGGAGGCAGGTGGGCAAATAACGAGACTCTGGATACATTAAGGAGAGCATCTGGGTGCCTGGTCCCGGGATGAGAAGGGATGGAGTGGAGGTGGAAGGGAATGCAAGGACGTAGGAGAAACCTCAAAGGCATAGGGCCACCTCCTCTGGGAGCCTGGTTCAGCATCTGGAAGCTCAGTGTATACTGCAGAGCACCCTACTGGAGGAAGATGTAATTACAACACGGTTCCTTGTTTGCCCGTACAGACAGCCTTCATCTACTCAGGGCAGGGTGGGAATTCAGCTTTGAGGTCAGATCCATTGGATTTAGGATCGATGAGACTCTGGGCAAGTAACTTAATAGAGTAGATATAACACCTTCCCTACCTACTTCATAAGATTGTTCTGGGAATCTGAGGAGATATTAAGTGACATGCCTTATAAAGCCCAAAGCTTGAGAATAGACGTGGCCAGCTTCTGCCTCTGTTGTTCCTTCTGTATATTCAGGGTGGCGCAGGGTCTTGGCAGCCACGCCTCCTGCTTCTGCCCTGTGAAGGGAAGGTCCAGAGCAGTTTTCCAGTCTTCCGTTGGTTCTTTGTTGCACACAAAGAGCAGCTGGCCCGGCCCCGTGTCACAATGAGCTCTAGGATGAGTGGGAATGGACACTGCCTCGTCATCCTAACATGCATGGCAGAAAGCAGAGGAGGCACTGTGACCTACAGCTGGACACCCCTGGGGCCCCGGACTGTTGTGTCCCACGGAGGGTCTGTCCTCAGTGTCTCCTTGAGACCTGGGAACAGTGCTCTGAACCTTACCTCTGTGGTCAAGAACCCAGTTGGTAACAACAGCTCCCTCCCTGTCTTGGTGCCGCCCTCACGCACAGGTACCTGAAACCCAAGCACACACCCTGCTTGGCAGCTCTAGAGTGGACGGAAGCTGGAGGAAGGAGTCTTGTCCCCTTCAGGCCCCGAGGAGAGGGGTGAACACCCTTGAGAGAGCGGGGGGGCCAGGGTTGGTCTGTGTGGTCAGGGGAGAGGAAGGAGACCCGCTGGACCTGATGGGGAGGCTGGAGTGGTCTGGGCAGGAGGGGCTGGATGGGACCTATGGCTGCCCCAAGTGGCCAGGGAGACTCTGACGCTGAAGCTGTGGTTTTCTCTCTCCATCTGCAGGACCAGGAATCCTGGGAGGGGAATCAGTAGGGGAGATAGTGATCAGCACCCTTGGGAAGTCGGCCCCTCTGCCTCTGGAAGTCCCGGTGGGGCAGGAGGTTGAAAAGGTCACCTGGAGCTCTCCAGGGCTTGTGGCTATTTTGCAACCAGGACGGGCAGGCAAACCAATCCTTGTTGCTGGGATGCAGGGACCCAAGAGCAGGAGAGTGAGTGTCCTCCGCCACAACTACCCTCTTCAGATCAGCTCCCTGAGGCTGCAGGACTCTGGCTCCTCTAAAGCCTGGATAACTCTGCAGAGTCCCCCGATCAACAACACCAAGGATTTCACCCTGCGCGGCTGTGGTGGGGGTGGGGGGTAGAGGGCCTACGTTTGAACTCTGACCTTTCTTCTCCTCTGCTTGGCCAAGCCAGAGCCTTCTCACAGCTTGAACTATCTCTTCTTGGAACAGAGAGTCTGCAAGAGCCCAATATCACGGCCCGCTCTCAGATCATGAAGGATGGGACCTGCTTCATCACCCTGGCTTGCTGGATGGACCAGGCTGGAGAGGATGTTAAGCAGAGCTGGGACCCCCAAGGCCAGGGGGCAGTTGCGTCTCACAGGCGGACCACTCTCAGCGTGTCCTGGAGATCTGGGGTCAGTGACAGGTATCGCTGTACTGCCAAGAACCCCATCAGCCAGAGCTCCAGCTCCATCCCTGTCAGGCCCCTCTGCTCAGGTAACCGCTTCCTTCTGAGAACCTTTCACTGCAGACTCGGTCCAGATTCACAGCATCCCTGCCTGCCTTCCTCAGGGTTCTAGGAGTGGTTAAAGAAAAATAGGGCAGGATTAGTTTGCAGGAGGGAGCATCTCTGGGGTGGCAGGAGATGAGGGTTCTGGCACTACCATCCCACTCTGCCCACCTTCTGTCGGCCCCAGACCCCCATGCCTGGACTTGCAGCAGACTCAGCTGGGTATTGGCTCATTCCCGGCACTCCCTGAGGGAAGGTGCTTCCCCCATCCTCACTCAGTCCTGCAGAGCCCACCGAGGAGGGGTCCCAGACCTCCTTGCTTGTGTCCTCAGAGAAGCCTCAGCCCCTACTCCTGCCTAGAGCTGCTCCGAGAGGGTAACAGGGCTGTGCTCCTCCGGTGGGCAAGGGTGGCCTCTCCTGGGTTCCACAGGCCATGACAGGAAACTGCCTCGGTCCAAACACACCTGTTCCTCTCCTCTTCTCCACTGACCTCTGAAACAGTTGTCTCTGCTCCCTGTCTCTGGTTCCTCACCAGCCATTCACTCCTCAACCCCTTGTGGCTGGTTTGCCCCAGTAGCATCCTGATAGGTAAGCTCAGGGGCTACTCCTCAATTCTGTTACCCTCGACCTGCTCTCCTCAGCCACATGGGCTGCTCTCTCCTAGACCTCTTCTCTCGGGTCACAGTCCTTCCCAGGACTGATGTTGCCCCATGCCCATGCCTCTCCCCACATCCCTTGTTTTCTTCCTGTTGCCAAAGGCAGAAAGCTGGTTATTTAGAGCCCTTGTCTTCCTCACGCTACCAGCCATTGCTCACACCTTCCTCACTTCACGTATTCCTCACCTGGTCTCCTAACTCCCCTCCCCTCCCAATCATCCTCCTGACTGTGCTGCTAGGGGGTTAATTCTAAATGAAAGCCATGCTTATGTTTCTTTTCGCTTAAAACCCTATGATGTCTGCCCACTATCTATGGTATAAATATTTTTGCACCTCTTTCTTCATTAAGCAACATGCATTTACAGAGCATTTTTAAGGCACCCAGTGTTGTTCTAGTCATTGAAGGTACAGTGAAGAAGAGGTCTGGATATATTCCCACCCCTTGGGGAACTCACCGTTACAATCATCACGAGCTGCGGCTAACCCTAGTAAATGACTTTAGGAGAGCACTGAGCGTGCTGTATAATGGCCTTTGTGCATGTGTCTGTGTTCTCCACGGAACCATGACAAAGCCCATGCTTACCCTTCTCTGCATCTCCAATACACAGCATGTAATAATAGGTGTCTGAAGTGTGAATCTGACAAGATTTTAAGGGGCAGCCTAGGCTGGGTGTAATGGGACACAAGGAAACAGGATAATTGGCTTCAGACATTAACATTCTCCTTCCTTCTCTATGGGGCCTGGAGAACATTTCAGCTCCATCCCCAGATCCAGCTTCCTCAAGGGATCTCCAGCCCACTCACACCTCTGACTTTTCTTCCTGGAATACTCCTTTCCCTGTTTCCCTGTCTTCCCATTTCTTTTCTTCTCTTCCTTTTACCCAATTCCCAACCTGTGATCATTGTTTATTCAGGTTCCTTCCTACTCTGCTCCTTGAGGAAAGAGTTTCTTCTCTTTTTGACCCTGGGAGCTTTGCAGATTAAATAGATTTCACCTTGACCTGTGGAGAAGCCAAGAGGAAGAATGTGAGAAGAGGGTCACCCTGTGAGACACAGAGATAAGGAAGTCTACACAGAGAGAGAGGAGTGTGACCTGATACCAGCATCTCCTGGTGTGAGTGAGAGAGAGACATCGATTCTGATTAAGTGGAAAACTGATTTCTTTTGCAAACCGAGTTCAAAACAAGCAAGAAACTGCTACATATCTTCAGTTTAAAATAATCTGTTTATGTCTTAACTGTTTTAAAGTGTTCAGAAAGAAAAGAGGGCTTATTCACATAAGAAAAATTGAATGGTTTGAAGCATAGTTAATATATAATGATAATATGTAATTAACAAAACTATTAAATTTTGTGCATATACATTATTTTTTGTTAAAATTTAAGTAAATGGGCTCAGAGGACCCAGATTCAACTTAAATTTCATCTCCTTGGAGCAGCCTTTGACCACCTTATTGAAGCAGGTCTTACTTATTCATAGTCATTGTACCCAGTTCAGTTTTGTCAAATTATCACAATTTGTAAATATATATTTATTTGTTAGTTGTCGTGGTCTGAACGAGGGTTGGAAAATAATTTCTAGACACAAGGCAGAATATAAAGAAGATAGAATTTATTGGAGGGCAGGGTCGCTGCCAGAACAGCGTGTTGACTTCCTAGTAGTCTGGGACACTCAAGCCAGAACGTGTGCTACTGCTCAGTTTTTATAGCCAGAAAACAAAAGAATGGTCCAAGGTGAAAATTTCATTTACTGATTGGTCAAGGCACATATACCTTCCTTCTATAGAGTGGGAGTGGGACAGGACATATGCCTTTCCTTAGTTGGGACAGGTCCTGTTTCCCAGGTGAGCATTGCCCAGGTGGGCTCAGGAATTTTGTAACCATTACAACATGGTGGGGAGGGCAATTAAGAGTCCAGTAGGGGGTGTAACGCTGACACCTTTTCAGGCAATGTCGTCCTTTATCCTTGAAGCATCATTGTCCTTGGAGCACCACATTAGTTTACTTGTTTATTGTCTCTCTCCCCCACAAGACATTCAGCCCATGAGGACAAGAACTGTATCTATTTTGTTTACAACCGTAAACCCAAAGGGTAATAGAGTTCTTGGCTTGTGGTAGATATTTCAATATTTTTTTTAATGCATGAATAACTAGTTGGATTAGAGTTGAGAACATTCTTTTTAAGATTTGAAGACTATCAGAAAGTTTCATAAAAATCTGGGACCTATACCATTGTGTGTGTGTGTTTTTCTTTCTGCTTTCGATAAAGGAAGAAGAAAATGGGATCTTTAGCTTAAAATTTCCTTGAGTGCTCAACAGCTAGCAAAAGAAAGAAGTTAAAATAAGAAGAAAGTCTCTCCTACGAGGTTCTGACAGGAAGCTGCTCTGAAGTGCTAAATAGGTTTATCTAGAGTTTGAACCATATATAAACAATGGAGCCAAAATCATAATTTAGGTGTGAGAGAGGACTTGAACATCTCCTTCTCTTTTTTCACTCTCAGCTGATTACCTTGGTTCCTATTTCACTTACAATGAGGATTGACAAACTCCACCCATTACACACAAATCTTCTAGCCAAGTAGTTAGTGATTTATTCTGAAATGTAAATGGGGTGCTGGAATCACAAGATATTTGAGGAAAACCTCAGTTGAGAAAGACAGCCTCCAAACAAACAGAATCAATTAGGAAAAAAAAAAAAAAAAAGGAACCTGGAAGAGAGATAATGCAGGGAGCAAGAGAAAATGAAATAAAAGCCTCTAAACCTGTATTTAATATTCTTAGAAACACATGAGAAAACATTACATTTTTAAAAAGGAGTGGGGAGCTTCTCAAGATGGCAAAGGAGTAAGACGTGGCAATCACCTTCTCCCCACAGATATATCAAAAATACATCTATATGTGGAACGACTCCCACAGAACCTCCATTGAAAGCTGGCAGAAGGCCTCAGACTTCCAAAAAGGCAAGAAAATCTCCATGTAACCAGGTAGGGCAAAGGAAACAAGAAAACAAAAAGAGACAAAGGAATAGGGATATGACCTGCACCTTTGGGAGGGAGCTGTGAAGGAGGAAGAGTCTCCACTCACTAGGAAGTGCCCTCACTGGTGGGGATTGGTGGGGAGCTTCAGAGCCTCAGAAGAGAGCACAGCAACAGGTATGTGGAGGGCAAAGCAGAGAGACTCCTGCACAGAGGGTCAGTGCTGACCAGCACTCCCCAGCCTGAGACGCTTGTCTGCTCGCCCGCTGGGGTGGGTGGTGGCTGAATGCTGAGGCTCGGGCTTCGGAGGTCTGAGGTTGGCTGTGTGAAGACAGCCTGAGGGGGCTTAATGCACCACAGCTGAGGGAGTCTGGGAAGAAACCTGGGCCTGCCAGAGAGGCAAGAGACCACTGTTTGGGGGTGCGCAAGGAGAGGAGCAGGGCTGCCATAGGAGCTTCTATCTCTGTGCACTCACAGGTGGCAGGGCACAACCTACACAAGCTCCAGAGGCAGGAGTGAGCTGCGGCTGCTATCTTGGACCCCAGAGGCAGGTCTGCTGCTGCCCCTACCACCAAAGGTCCTGTGAGCAAGAGCAGGTCACTGCCCACACCTTTCCAGGAGCCTGCGCAGCCCGCCACTGCCGAGGGCCCTGCGATCTGGGGCCAAATTCCCCAGGAGAGCTTACAGCACGCCTCAGGCTGTTGCAACTTCCGGCTGGTCTCTGCCGCCCCAGGCAGTCCTCACACATCCCAGTTGTGACTGCCGTATCCCTCCCTCTCCCTGGCCTGAGTGAGCAAGTGAGCCCTAATCAGCCTCTGCTTTCGACCCATCTTGCCTGGGCGGGGAACAGATGCCTGAGGGTGGCCCACAAGCAGAGGTGGGGCCAAAACCAAAGCAAAGCCCCAGGGGCAGTGCAACCAAAGAGGAAGGGAAATCTCTCTGTGCAGCCTCAGGAGCAGCCGATTAAATCCCTGCAATCTGCTTGGTAAACCTTGCATCTACAGAATATCTGAATAGACAAGTGTTCCCACAATTAAGGCTGTGGACTTTGTAGGTAACTGTGGACTTTGGAGGCAAGGACACACAGGAGTTGGGACAGTTCAGAGTCTGAGCTGGCCCCAAAGTGCCTACAGCTGGTCCAGAGAACTACCTAGAGATTTTGGAGGACTTCAGGTGGAGGCAGGGATTCACTGTGGCTCACTGAGGGGGCAAGGACACTGACAGCTGAAGCCTCAGGAAAATGTTATCATTTTTACAATTATTTTTGTTGTTTTTGGGTTTTTTCTGTCATTGCCCTTTTTCTTATTCCTTTATTTTTTTACATATTTTTCTTTTATTTTTTATGCTTTTATTTTTAATATATTCTAAATTTTTTTCTATTTTTACTTTACTTTTTTGTTATATTGTGTTTTTTCCTTGTTTTTTTCTTTGTTTGGCTTTGATTTTATCTTTTTTAAACTATATTTTCCATTTTTATTTTACTTTGTGTTTTTTCCTTTTATTTTCTTATTTCTTTTATTTTGTTTTTATTTTTTTGATCATTTTTGTGTGTTTGTTTTATGCTTTTTTGCCTTTTTTTTACTTTACTTTCTGCTTTTGATTTGTTTTTTGTCTTTGTTAGTTTCATTTTTATTGTTTGTTTTCGTTTTCAGGTTCATTTACTGTTTGGTTGCTCTCTGCTTTTCAGTTCTCTCTCTTTACCTTTATTTTCTGTTTTTGTGTGTCTGTGTGTTTCTTTGTGTGTTTTTGTCTGTTTGGTTTTGCTTTTACCATTTGACTTGGGGTTTTGTTTGTCTGTTCGTTTTCTTTCTTTCTTCCTTTTTTTTCTTCCAAGCCACGTGGCTTGTGGAATCTTAGTTCTCTGGCCAGGCTTTGGGCCTGAACCTCTGAGGTGGGAGAGCCAAGTCCAGGACGCTGGACCGCCAGAGAACCCCTGGTCCCAGGGAATATTAATCAGTGAGAGCTCTCCCAGAGGTCTCCATCTCAGCACTAAAACCCGGCTCCACCCAAGGGGCAGCAAGCTCCAGTGCTGGACGCCTCACACCAAACAACTAGCAAGACAGGAACACAATCCCACCCATTAGCAGTCAGGATGCCTAAAGCCATACTAAGCTCACAGACACCCCAAAACACACAACCTGATGCGGCCCTGTCCATCAGAGGGACAAGATCCAGCTCCACTCACCAGAACAGAGACACCAGTCCCCCCACCTGGAAGCCTACACAAGCCACCGGACCAGCCTCACCCACTGGAGGCAGACACCAGAAGAAAGAGGAACTACGACCCAGCAGCCTGCAGAAAGGAGACCCCAAACACAACAAGTTAAACAAAATGAGAAGACAGAGAAATATGTTGCAGACAAAGGAACAAGGTAAAACCCCACAAGATCAAATAAGTGAAGAGCAAATAGATAATCTACCTGAAAAAGCATTCAGAATAATGATAGTAAAGATGATCCAAAATATCAGAAATAGAGTGGAGAAAATACAAAAAATGTTTAACAAGGACCTAGAAGAACTAAAGAACAAACAAACAGTGATGAACAACACAATAACTGAAATTAAAAATACTCTAGAAGGAATCAATAACAGAATAACTGAGGCAGAAGAATGGATAAGTGAGCTGGGAGGTAGAATGGTAGAAATAATTGCCATGGAGCAGAATAAAGATAAAAGAATGAAAAGAATTGGGGACAGTCTCAGAGACCTCTGGGAGAGCATTAAACACACCGATATTCGAATTATAGGGGTCCCAGAAGAAGAAGAGAGAGAGAGAGGGTCTGAGAAAATATTTGAAGAGATTATAGTTGAAAACTTCCCTAGCATGGAAAAGGAAATAATCAATCAAGTCCAGGAAGCGCAGAGAGTCACATACAGGATAAACTCAAGGAAAACAGGCTGAGACACATATTAATCACACTAACAAAAATTAAATAAAAAGAAAAAATATTAAAAGCAGCAACAAATAACATACAAGGGAATCCCCATAAAGTTATCAACAGATTTTTCAGCAGAAACTCTGCAGGCCAGAGGGGAGTGGCAGGATATATTTAAATTGATGAAAGAGAAAAACCTACAACCAAGATTACTCTACCCAACAAGGCTCTCATTCAGATTTAACAGAGAAAACAAAAGCTTTACAGAAAGCAAAAACTAAGAGAATTCAGCACCACAAAACCAGCTCTACAACAAATGCTAAAGGAACTTCCCTAAGTTGGAAACACAAGAGAAGAAAAAGACCTACAAAAACAAACCCAAAACAATTTAGAAAATGGTAATAGGAACATACATATTGATAATTACCTTAAATGTAAATGGACTAAATGCTCCAACCAAAAGACACAGACTGGCTGAATGGACAAAAAAAACAAGACCCATATATATGCTGTCTACAAGAGGTCCACTTCAGACCTAGGGACACATACAGACTGAAAGTGAGGGGATGGAAAATAATATTCCATGCAAAAAAAAAAAAAAAAGCTGAAGAAGCAATACTTATATCAGACAAAATAGACTTTAAAATAAAGACTGTTATAAGAGACAAGGAAGGACACTACATAATGATCAAGGAATCAATCCAAGAAGAAGATAAAACAGTTATAAATATATATGCACCCAACATAGGAGCACCTCAAAACATAAGGCAAATGCTAACAGCCATAAAAGGGGAAATCAACAGTAACACAATAATAGTGGGGGACTTTAACGCCCCCACTAACACCAATGGACAGATCATCCAGACAGAAAATAAATAAGGAAACACAAGCTTTAATTGACACAATAGACCAGATAGATTTAATTGATATTTAGAGGATATTCCATCCAAAAGCAACAGAATACATTTTCTTCTCAAGTGCTCATGAAACATTCACCAGGATAGATCATATCTTGGGTCATAAATCAAGCCTTGGTTAATTTATGAAAATTGAAATTGTATCAAGTATCTTTTCTGACTACAACACTGTGAGACTAGATATCAATTACTGGAAAAAATGTGAAAAATACAAACACATGGACGCTAAATAATATGCTACTAAATAACCAAGAGATCACGGAAGAAATCAGAGGAAATCAAAAAATACCTAGAAACAAATGACAATGAAAACACAATGACCCAAAACATATGAGATGCAGCAAAATCAGTTCTAAGAGGGAAGTTTATAGCAGTACAATCCTACCTCAAGAAACAAGAAAAATCTCAAATAAACAACCTAACCTTACACCTAAAGCAATTAGATAAAGAAGAGCAAACAAACCCCAAAGTTAGCAGAATGAAATAAATCATAAAGATCAGAGCAGAAATAAATGAAAAAGAAATGAAGGAAATGCTAGCAAAGACAGTAAAACTAAAAGCTGATTCTTTGAGAAGATAAACAAAATTGATAAACTTTTAGCCAGATTCATCAAGAAAAAAAGGGAGAGGACTCAAATTGATAAAATTAGAAATGAAAAAGGAGAAGTTACCACTGACAGTGCACTGAAGTTACCACTGTCAGTTACCACTGACAGATACAAAGAATCATAAGAGACTACTACATATAGTTATATGCCAGTAAAATGGACAACCTGGAAGAAATGGACAAATTCTTAGAAAGGTACAACCTTCCAAGACTGAACCAGGAGGAAATAGAAAATATGAACAGACCAATCATGAGTAATGAAATTGAAACTGTGATTAAAAATCTTCCAACAAATAAAAGTCCAGGACAAGATGGCTTCACAGGTGAATTCTATCAAACATTTAGAGAAGAGATAACACCCTTCCTTCTCAAACTCTTCCAAAAAATTGCAGAGAGGGGAGCACTCCCAAACACATTCTATGAGTCCATCATCACCCTGATACCAAAACCAGACAAAGGTGTCACAAAAAAAGAAAATTACAGGCCAATATCACTGATGAACATAGATGCAAATATCCTCAACAAAATACTAGCCTCTGAATCCAACAACACATTAAAAGGATCACACACGATGATCAAGTGGGATTTATTCCAGGAGTGCAAGGATTCTTCAGTATATGCAAATCAATCAATGTGATACACCATATTAACAAATTGAAGAATAAAAATCATATGACCATCTCAATAGATGCAGAAAAACCTTTCAACAAAATTCAGCAACAATTTATGATAAAACCTCTCCAGAAACTGGGCATAGAGGGAACCTACCTCAACATAATAAAGGCCATATATGACAAACCCACAGCAAACATCATTCTCAATGGTGAAAAACTGAAAGCATTTCTTCTAATATCAGGAACAAGACAAGGATGTCCACTCTGGCCACTAGTATTCAACATAGTTTTGGCAGTCCTAGCCATAGCAATCAGAGAAGAAAAAGAAATAAAATGAATCAAAATTGGAAAAGAAGTAAAACTGTCATACTTTGCAGATGACATGATACTATACATAGAAAATCCTAAAGATGCCACCAGAAAATTACTAATCAATGAATTTTATAAAGTTGCAGGATACAAAATTAATGAACAGAAATCTCTTGCATTCCTATACACTAACAATGAAAGATCAGAAAGAGAAATTAAGGAAACAGTCCCATTCACCATTGCAACAAAAAGAGTAAAATACCTAGGAATAAACTTACCTAAGGAGGTAAAAGACCTGTACTCAGAAAACAATAAGATACTGATGAAATAAATTAGATGACACAAACAGATGCAGAGATATACCATGTTCTTAGATTGGAAGGATCAATATTGTAAAAATGACTATACTACCCAAAGCAATCTACAGATTCAATGCAATCCCTATCAAATTACCAATGGCATTTTTCACAGAACTAGAACAAAAAAATCTTTAAATTTTTATGGAAACACAAAAGAACCCGAATAGACAAAACAATCTTCAGAAAGAAAAATGGAGCTGGAGGAATCAGGCTCCTTGACTTGAGACTGTACTACAAAGCTACAGTAATCAAGACAGTATGGTACTGGCACAAAAACAGAAATATAGATCAATGGAAGAGGATAGAAAGCCCAGAAGTAAACCCACACACCTATGGTCAACTAATCTATGACAAAGGAGGCAAGGATATACAATGGAGAAAAGACAGTCTCTTCAATAAGTGGTGCTGGGAAAACTGGACAGCTACAGATAAAAGAATGAAATTAGAACAATCCCTAACACCATACACAAAAATAACTCAAAATGCAATAAATACCTAAATGTAAAACTGGACACTATCAAACTCTTGGAGGAAAACATAGGCAGAACACTCTTTGACATAAATCACAGCAAGATCTTTTTTGACCCACCTCCTAGAATAATGAGAATAAAAACAAAAATAAATAAATGGAACTTAATGAAACTTAAAAGCTTTTGCACAGCAAAGGAAACTATAAACAAGAAGAAAAGACAACCATCAGAATGGGAGAAAATATCTGCAAACAAAGCAACTGACAAGGCATTAATCTCCAAAATATACAAACAGCTCATGCAGCTCAATACCAAAAAAACAAACAACCCAATCAAGAAATGGGCTGAAGACGTAAAAGGACATTTCTCCAAAGAAAACATACAGTTGGCCACAGGCACTGGAAAAGATCACTAATTATTAGAGAAATGCAAATCAAAACCACAATGAGGTATCATCACCTCATACCAGTCAGAATGGCCATCATCAAAAAAATCTACAAACAACAAATGCTGGAGAGGGTGTGGAGAAAAGGATACCCTCTTGCACTGTTGGTAGGAATGTAAATTCATACAGCCACTATGGAGAACAGTATGGAGGTTCCTTAATAAACTAAAAATAGAATTACCATATGACTCAGCAATCCCAGTACTGGGCATATACTCTGAGAAAACCATAATTCAAAAAGACACATGAACCACAATGTTCACTGCAGCACTATTTACAATAGCCAGATCATGGAAGCAACCTAAATGCCCATCAACTGACCAATGGATAAAGAAGATATGGTATATATGTGCAATAGAATATTACTCAGCCATAAAAAGGAACAAAACTGGGTCATTTGTAGGGACGTGGATGGACCTAGAGACTGTCATACAGAGCGAAGTAAGTCAGAAAGCGAAAAACAAATTTTGTATATTCATGCATATATATGGATTCTAGAAAAATCATACAGATGAACTTGTTTGCAAGGCAGAAATAGAGACACAGATGTTGAGAACAAACGTATGGACACCAAGGCGGGAAAGGGGGTTGGGATGAATTGGGAGATTGGGACTGACATATTTACACTACTATGTATAAAATAGATAACTAATGAGAACCTGCTGTATGGCACAGGGATCTCTACTCAGTGCTCTGTGGTGACCTAAATGGGAAGAAAATCCAAAAAAAGGTGATATATGTATACATATAGCTGATTCACCATGCTGTACAGCAGAAACTAACACAACATTGTAAAACAACTATACCCCCACACACATAAAAGGAATAGAATGGAAAATGGAGGAGTAGGAAGACCCTGAGCTCATCTCCTCCCACAGGCACAGCAAAATTATAACTGTTTACAGAGAGACTATTGATGAGGTTGTTTCCATGTCTTGGCTACTGTAAATAGTGCTGCTATGAACATTGGGGTGCATGTATCTTTTCAAATTAGAATTTTATCTTTTCTGGATATATGCCCAGGAGTGGGATTACTGGATCATATGGGAACTCTAATTTTAGTGTTTTGAGGAACTTCCATATTGTTTTCCATAGTGGTTCCACCAATTTACATTCCCACCAATGGTGTAGGAGGGTTCCTTTTAGAGACTCCACTCTTAAAGTGAACACACAGGATCTTACATACTCTGGAACCCAGGGTGGATCAGACCTACCTGCTGACCTTGGAGAGCCTCCGGAGAAGCAGGAGGCCACTGGAACTCACCCTGGGGACGTAGACACAGGTGGCAGCCATTTTGGGGAACTTGTTCTACTACCTGGGCACTGGTGCTGGCAAGTGCCATTTTGGAATCCTCCCTCTAGCTTATTAGTGCAGGGACCTGGCCCAGCCCACCAGCCTGTTGGCAACAGTACTGGGATGCCCCAGGTCAAGAAGCTAGCTGGGCAGGGACACAGCCCCACCTACCAGCAGGCCTGGTCCTAAAGACCCCCTGAGCTCATAGCCACTTCCACCAGAGGGCCTAAGACCCAGCCAGCCCCTCACACCAGTGGGCTGGCATTCTTCCTGGGACCAGCCTCACCCACCAGTGGGCAGGCATCAGCTCTAGGACCCCTTGGGCCCCAGTCCTGCCCACCAGTGGCCTGAAACACCAACTCTGGGAATCCCTAGGGCCTTGCTGGCAGAGACCTGGGACCCAGCTCTCCCCACAGTGAGTCTGCACTAGGCCCAGGACCGGGTTTCACCCACCAGTAGGCTGATACCAGCTCCAAGAGACCTTGGACCACTTAGCCAGCTGCCCCAGCATCCAGCTCCACTCACCAGCAGGCCAACATTAGATCTTGGACCTCTGGTTCTATAACTACACACTCCAGAACCCAGTTCTACCTAAGTGGGCCAAGACTAGCCCCTGGGCCTCCTGGGGTCCTGCAGCGAGCAGCCTCATGATAAAACCTACCCACCAGTGGCTGGCAGCCTCTGCATAAGACAGGACCTGGCAATCAACTGGGGGCCAGTCACGCCTACCAGATCATCCACCATAGTCAGCCCACAGCAATAGAAGGACCCACACAGCCCAGATAGGGAACATCCCTAAAGCATATAGCTCCAGTGATCAGAAGGGAGTGTGTTGCTGGGACACATATGATGTCTCCTACAGAAGGCCACTTCTCCAAGGTCAAGAAATATAGCCAATCTATTGGATACATAGAAATAAAAACAACAAATTAGGCAAAATGAGGGGACAGAGAAATGTGTTCAAAATGAAGGAACAAGATAAAAGCCCAGAAAAACTAAGTGAAGTGGAGATAGGCAATCTACCCAATAAAGAGTTCAAGGTAATGATCAAAAATATTATCATAGGGACTTCCCTAGTGGTGCAGTGGTTAAGAATCCACCTTCCAATGCAGGGGACATGAGTTCTATTCCTGGTTGGGGAAATAAGTTCCCACAGGCTACAGGGCAACTAAGCCTGTGCACCACAACTACTGAGCCTGCACTCTCTGGAGCCCACGCACCACAACTAGAGCATCCACACATTGCAACTACTGAGCCCGTGTGCTCTGGAGCCTGTGCGCCGCAACTAGAGAGAAGCCTGCGTGTTGCAATGGAGAGCTGATGCACCACAGTGAAAGATCCCATGTGCCACAACTAAGACCCGATATAGCCAAATAAACATTAAAAAAAAAAAAAGATATCATCATAGAACTCAGGAGAAGAATAGATGAACAGAGTGAGCAGTTAGAAGTTTTAACAAAGAGTTAGAAAATATGAAGAAGAACCAAACAGAGATGGAGAATACAATAACTGAAATGAAAAGTACACTAGATGGAATCAACAGTAGGTTAGATGATACAGAGGAACAGATCAGAGATCTGGAAGACAGAGTAAGGGAAATCAGTATAGAGGGACAGAAAAAAAAAGAATAAAGAATAAAAAGAAATGAGGGCAGTTTAAGAGATCTCTGGGACAATATCGAGCATACTAACATTCACATTATAGGGGTCTCAGAAGGAGAAGTGAGAAAGCAAGGGGCAGAGAACATTTTTGAAGTCATAATAGCTGAAAACCTCCCTAACATGAGAAACGAAACAGACACACAGGTCCAGGAAGTCCCAAACAGAATCAACCCAAAGAGGAATACACCAAGAAGCACTGTAATGAAAATGTCAAAAATTAAAGATAAAGAGAGAATATTAAAAGCAGCAAGGTCCCATTTGTTTATTTTTGTTTTTATTTCCATTTCTCTGGGAGGTGGGTCAAAAAGGATCTTGCTGTGATTTATGTCATAGAGTGTTCTGCCTACGTTTTCCTCTAAGAGTTTGATAGTTTCTGGCCTTACATTTAGGTCTTTAATCCATTTTGAGCTTATTTTTGTGTATGGTGTTAGGGAGTGATCCAATCTTATACTTTTACATGTACCTGTCCAGTTTTCCCAGCACCACTTATTGAAGAGGCTGTCCTTTCTCCACTGTACATTCCTGCCTCCTTTATCAAAGATAAGGTGACCATATGTGCATGAGTTTATCTCTGGGCTTTCTAACCTGTTCCATTGATCTATATTTCTCTTTTTGTGCCAGTACCATACTGTCTTGATTACTGTAGCTTTGTAGTATAGTCTGAAGTCAGGGAGCCTGATTCCTCCAGCTGTTTTTTGTTCTCAAGATCCTTTGGATATTCGGGGTCTTTTGTGTTTCCATACAAACTGTGAAATTTTTTGTTCTAGTTCTGTGAAAAATGTCAGTGGTAGTTTGATAGGGATTGTATTGAATCTGTAGATTGCTTTGGGTAGTAGAGTCATTTTCACAACGTTGATTCTTCCAATCTGAGAACATGGTATATCTCTCCATCTATTTGTAGCATCTTTTGCACAGCAAAGGAAACCATAAACAAGACCAAAATACAACCCTCAGAATGGGAGAAAATATTTGTAAATGAAGCAACTGACAAAGGATTAATCTCCAAAATTTACAAGCAGCTCATGCAGCTCAATAACAAAAAAACTAACAACCCAATCCAAAAATGGGCAGAAGACCTAAATAGACATTTCTCCAAAGAAGATATACAGATTGCCAACAAACACATGAAAGAATGCTCAACATCATTAATCATTAGAGAAATGCAAATCAAAACTACAATGAGATATCATCTCACACCAGTCAGAATGGCCATCATCAAAAACTCTAGAAACAATAAATGCTGGAGAGGGTGTGGAGAAAAGGGAACACTCTTGCACTGCTGGTGGGAATGTGAATTGGTACAGCCACTATGGAGAACAGTATGGAGGTTCCTTACAAAACTACAAATAGAGCTACCATATGACCCAGCAATCCCACTACTGGACATATACCCTGAGAAAACCATAATTCAAAAAGAGTCATGTACCAAAATATTCATTGCAGCTCTATTTACAATAGCCAGGAGACAGAAACAACCTAAGTGTCCATCATTGGATGAATGGATAAAGAAGATGTGGCACATATATACAATGGAATATTACTCAGCCATAAAAGGAAACGAAATTGAGCTATTTGTTTGTTTTTATTTTTTGGCGGTACGCGGGCCTCTCACTGTTGCGGCCTCTCCCGTTGCGGAGCACAGGCTCCGGATGTGCAGGCTCAGCGGCCATGGCTCATGGGCCCAGCTGCTCTGCGGCATGTGGGATCCTCCCGGACCAGGGCAGGGACCCGCGTCCCCTGCATCAGCAGGCGGACTCTCAACCACTGCGCCACCAGGGAAGCCTCGAAATTGAGCTATTTGTAATAAGGTGGATGGACCTAGATTCTGTCATACAGAGTGAAGTAAGTCAGAAAGAGAAAGACAAATACACTATGCTAACACATATATATGGAATTTAAGAAAAAAAAATGTCATGAAGAACCTAGGGGTAAGACAGGAATAAAGACAGAGACCTACTAGAGAATAGACCTGAGGATATGGGGAGGGGGAAGGGTAAGCTGTGACAAAGCGAGAGAGTGGCATGGACATATACACACTGACAAATGTGGAGTGGGTGGCTAGGGGGAAGCAGCCGCGTAGCACAGGGAGATTGGCTCGGTGCTTTGTGACCACCTGGAGGGGTGGGGTAGGGAGGGTGGGAGGGAGGGAGACGCAAGAGGAAAGAGATATGGGAACATATGTATATGTATAACTGATTCACTTTGTTATAAAGCAGAAACTAGCACACCATTGTAGGGCAGTTATACTCCAATAAAGATGTAAAAAAAAAAAAAAAGTAGCAAGGAAAAGCAACAATTACATTCATGGAAACTCCCATATATCACCTGGTTTTTCAGCAGAAACACTGTAGGCCAAAAGGGAGTGCCCCTTTCATCAAAGGGAAAAATCTACAACCAAGAATACTCTACCCAGCAAGAATTTCAATCAGTTTTTTTTGCCGTACACGGGCCTCTCACCATTGCGGCCTCTCCCACTGTGGAGCACAGGCTCCAGACGTGCAGGCCCAGCGGGCATGGTGCACGGGCCCAGCCGCTCGGCGGCATGTGGGATCCTCCTGGACCGGGGCACGAACCCGTGTCCACTGCATCGGCAGGCGAGCGCTCAACCACAGCGCCACCAGGGAAGCCCCTTTCAATCAGTTTTAATGGAGAAATCAAAAGTGTTACAGACAAGCAAAAGCTAAAAGAGTTCACACCACACCAGCTTTATAAGAAATGTTAAAGGGACTTCACTAAGTGAAAAAGAAAGGCCACAACTAGAAACATGAAAGTTATGAAAGGATAAATCTCATTGGTAAAGGCAAATATACAGTAAAGGTAGCAGATCAGCCATGTATAAAGTGAGTAGGAAAGGTAAAAGACAAAAGTAGTAGAATCATCTCTATCTGCAATAAATAGTTAAGGGATACACAAAACAAAAAGATGTAAAATATGATGTCAAAAACAGTAAAGGAGGGGATAAAATGAGGAGGGGATAAAAATTCAGGGTTGTTAAAATGTATTTGAACTTAAGAGATCAACAACTTAAAACAATCACAGATAGATAAATACTTATGTACAGTGTGGAGAATATAGTTAATAACTATGTATCTTTGAATGGTGACATATTGTAACTAGACCTATCCTGGTGATTATTTTGAAATGTAAAGAACTACCAAATCACTATGTTGTGTAATAGGAACTAACATAGTGTTGTAGGTCAATTATACCTCAAAAACAAACAAACAAACTTATAGAAAAAGAGAGCATATTTGTGGTTACCCGAGACAGTGAGGTGGGGGGAGGGAGAATTGGATGAATTGGTGGTCAAAAAGTAAAAACTTCCAGTTATAAGATAAATAAGTACTAGGGATGTAATATATAGCATGATAAATATAATTAACACTGCTGTATGTTGTATGTAAAAGTTGTTAAGACAGTAAATCCTAAGAGTTTTCATCCCTAGGAAAACAGTTTTTTTCTAATTCTTTAGAAATAGAAAAATTTATATTTTTCTATAAAATAAAATTCTATAAAATAGAATTTTATATCTATATGAGATGATGGATGTTCCCTAAATTATTGTGGTAATCATCTCATGATGTGTGTAAGTCAAATCATTATGGTGTATACCTTAAACTTATACAGTGCTTATGTCAATTATATCTCAAAACTGGAAGAAAAAAATAAAATAAAACCTAAAAAAAAAAAAAAGGAATAGAATGCCAAATAAGAAAAACTGAAAAAATCAGAAAATAAGGAAACGCTCTAGAAAATAAAAATATATGATAACAGAAATAAATAAAAAACAATGGAATTTTTGGAAAATTATGTTGAGGAACTCAGAAAGCAGAGCAAAAGACAAAGAGATAAAAATAAAAGAGAAAAGATAAGACAGTTAAAGAATCAGCCCAGCAACCCCAACATCTGAATAATACAAGTTCCAGAAAGAGAGAGTCAAGAAAACAGATAGAAGAAATTTAAGAAAGAAATAATACAATTTTTTCCCCTTAGAGCTAAAGAACATATGTTTTTCAATTGTGTTAAAAAAACCAAAATCCAACTGAGTAAATTTGAAGATCTAATTGTCTTTATTCAATGATTCATGAATAGATCGGCATACCATCTAGTAAACAGAAGGGTGCTCTGAGGAGCTGTACAAAATGGAGGGTTTTTATAGGAGTGTTGGGCAAAGAATTTGTCAGTAAAAGAAAAGAAAGAATGTTTTCAGGCTGGGTCACTTTCTTTTGAGAAGAAGTTGAGGGTCTATCATGCAGACTACCTCTTCTTCCTTTGACAGGGGGATGGAGAGAACACATGTGACAGAATACCTCACTGATACTGACCAGAAAATTCCAGACTGGCTAATTAAGATTATGTCCCTGGGGAAGGTCATAACTACAATTAGGTCAGATATTAAATCTAGGTTTGTGGTCATGGGCTTTAGCACAAGTGACACCATTTGGGGCCTGTGGTTTTCTCTTTCACAAAGGGCCCATCTGATTCCCAGAAATATAAATGAAAAAACACCCACTTCCAGCCACAAGATCGTGCATAGAAAAAGAAAAGGAATAGAAAAAATATTCTCAAAACTTTCAGAGAGAAGGGGTTTCCCTGGTGGTGCAGTGGTTAAGAATCCACCTGCCAATGCAGGGGGACACGGGTCTGGGAAGCCCTGGTCTGGGAAGATCCCACATGCTGCGGAGCAACTAAGCCCGTGTGCACAACTACTGAGCCTGTGCTCTAGAGCCTGTGAGCCATAGCTACTGAGCCCGTGTGCCACAACTACTGAGCCCGTGCACCTATATAGCCTGTGCTCCACAACAAGAGAAGCCACCATAATGAGAAGCCTGTGCACTGCAATGAAAAGTAGCTCCCAATCACTGCAACTAGAGAAAGGCTGTGCAGAGCAACGAAGACCCAATGCAGCCAAAAATAAATAAATAAATTTGTAACAAACAAACAAACAAAACAATAAAAAAACCCAACTGACTAGTAAATTGGCTGAATTTGCCAGCTGGCACCAGGAGGGGGCAGGAGCGAGCTGACCCAGGGCTTTCTAAATGACTTGATGCAAAACCCTAAAGTCACTACTGTGCATTGTGACCTTACTTTCACTGTTTCCTCTCTGTTGTTTTTTTTTTAATGTTTAAATTTAATTTTATTTATTTTTTATACAGCAGGCTCTTATTAGTTATCTATTTTATACATATTAGTATATATATATGTCAATCCCAATCTCCCAATTCATTCTATGACCACTCCCCACCACCACCACCACTTTCCCACCTTGATGTCCATACGTTTGTTCTCTGCATCTGTGTCTTAATTTCTGTCCAGCAAACCGGTTCATCTGTACCATTTAGCTAAGTTCCACATATATGTGTTAATATACGATATTTGTTTTTCTCTTTCTGACTTACTTCACTCTGTATGACAGCCTCTAGATCTATCCATGTCTGTACAAATGATCCAATTTTGTTCCTTTATATGGTTGAGTAATATTCCATTGTATATATGTACCATATCTTCCTTATCCATTCATCTGTCAATGCACATTTAGGTTGCTTCCATGACCTGGCTATCATAAATAGTGCTGCAATGACGATTGGGGTGCATGTGTCTTTTTGAATTATGGTTTTCTCTGGGTATATGCCCAGTAGTGGGATTGCTGGGTCATATGGTAATTCTATTTTTAGTTTTTTAAGGAATCTCCATACAGTTCTCCATAGTGGCTGTATCAGTTTACATTCCCACCAACAGTGCAAGAGGGTTCCCTTTTCTCCACACCCTCTCCAGCATTTATTGTTTGTAGATTTTCTAATGATACCCATTCTAACTGGTGTGAGGTGATACCTCATTGTAGTTTTGATTTGCATTTCTCTAATGATTAGTGACGTTGAGCAACTTTTCATGTGCTTCTTGGCCATCTGTATATCTTCTTTGGAGAAATGTCTATTTAGGTCTTGTGCCCAATTTTGGATTGGGTTGTTTGTTTTTTTAATATTGAGCTGCATGAGCTGTTTATATATTTTAGAGATTAATCCTTTGTCCATTGATTCATTTGTAAATATTTTCTCCCCTTCTGAGGGCTGCCTTTACGTCTTGTTTGTAGTTTCCTTTGCTTTGCAAAAGCTTTTGTTTCATTAGATCCCATTTGTTTATTTTAGTTTTTATTTCCATTACTTTAGGAGGTGTATCAAAAAAGATCTTGCTGTGATTTATGTCGAAGAGTGTTCTTCCTATGTTTTCCTATAAGAGTTTTATAGTGTCCAGTGTTACATTTAGGTCTTTAATCCATTTTGAGTTTATTTTTGTGTATGGTGTTTGGGAGTGCTCTAATTTCATTCTTTTACATGTAGCTGTCCAGTTGTCCCAGCACCACTTATTGAAGAGACTGTCTTTTCTCCATTGTATATCCTTGCCTCCTTTGTCATAGATTAGTTGACCATAGGTACATGGGTTTATCTCTGGGATTTCTATCCTGTTCCATTGATCTATATTTCTGTTTTTGTGCCAGTACCATACTGCCTTGATTACTGTAGCTTTGTAGTACAGTCTCAAGTCAAGGAGCCTGATTCCTCCAGCTCCATTTTACTTTCTTAAGATTGTTTTGCCTATTCGGGTTCTTTTGTGTTTCCATAAAAATTTAAAGATTTTTTTGTTCTAGTTCTGTGAAAAATGCCATTGGTAATTTGATAGGGATTGCATTGAATCTGTAGATTGCTTTGGGTAGTAGAGTCATTTTCACAATATTGATTCTTCCAATCCAAGAACATGGTATATCTCTGCACCTGTTTTTGTTATCTGATTTCTTTCATCAGTATATTATAGTTTTCTGAGTACAGGCCTTTTACCTCCTTAGGTAGGTTTATTCCTAGGTATTTTACTGTTTTTGTTGCAATGGTGAATGGGATTGTTTCCTTAATTTCTCTTTCTGATCTTTCATTGTTAGTGTATAGGAATGCAAGAGATTTCTGTTCATTAATTTTGTATCCTGCTACTTTACCAAATTCATTGATTATCTCTAGTAATTTTCTGGTGGCATCTTAAGTGTTCTCTATGTATAGTATCATGTCATCTGCAAACAGTGATAGTTTTACTTCTTCTTTTCCAATTTGTATTCCTTTTATTTCTTTTTCTTCTCTGATTGCCATGGCTAGGACTTCCAAAACTATGTTGAATAATAATAGTGAGAGTGGACATCCTTGTCTTGTTCCTAATCTTAGAGGAAACACTTGCAGTTTTTCACATTGAGAATGATGTTTGCTGTGAGTTTGTCATATATGGCCTTTATTATGTTGAGATAGGTTCCCTCTATGCCCACTTTCTGGAGAGTTTTTAACATAAATTTGTGTTGAATTTTGTCAAAAGCTTTTTTTTTTTTTTTTTTTGCGGTGCGCAGGCCTCTCACTGCTGTGGCCTCTCCCGTTGCAGAGCACAGGCTCCGGATGTGCAGGCTCAGCAGCCACGGCTCACGGGCCCAGCCGCTCCGTGGCATGTGGGATCTTCCTGGACTGGGGCATGAACCCACGTCCCCTGCATCAGCAGGTGGACTCTCAACTACTGCGCCACCAGGGAAGCCCTGTCAAAAGCTTTTTCTGCATCTATTCAGATGATCATATGGTTTTTGTTCTTGTTTGTTAATATGGTGTGTCACATTGATTGATTTGCATATATTGAAGCATCCTTGCATCTCTGGGATAAATCCCATTTGATCATGGTGTATGACCCTTTTAATGTGTTGTTGGATTCTGTTTGTTAGTATTTTGTTGAGGATTTTTGCATCTATATTCGTCAGTGATAATGGTCTGTAATTTTCTTTTTTTGTAGTATCTTTGTCTGGTTTTGGTATCAGGGTGGTGGTGGCCTCATAGAAGGAGTTTGGGAGTGTTCCTTTCTCTGCATTTTTTTGTAAGAGTTTGAGAAGGGTGGGTGTTAGCTCTTCTCTAAATGTTTGATAGAATTCACCTGTGAAGCCTTCTGGTCCTGGACTTTTATTTGTTGGAAGGTTTTTAATCACAGTTTCAATTTCATTACTGGTGATTGGTCTGTTCATATTTTCTATTTCTTCCTGGTTCAGTCTCGGGAGGTTATACCTTTCTAAGAATTTGTCCATTTCTTCCAGGTTTCCATTTTATTGGCATAGAGTTGCTTGTAGTAGTCTCTTATGATGCTTTGTATTTCTGTGGTGTCCGTTGTAACTTCTCCTTTTTCATTTCTAAATTTATTGATTTGATTCCTCTCCCTCTTTTTCTGATGAGTATGACTAAAGGTTTAACAATTTTCTTTATCTTCTCAAAGAACCATCTTTTAGTTTTACAAATCTTTGCTATTGTTTTCTTTGTTTCTATTTCATTTATTTCTGTTCTGATCTTTATGATTTCTCTCCTTCTACTAACTTTGTGTTTTGTTTGTTCTTCTTTCTCTTGTTCCTTTAGGTGTAGAGTTAGATTGTTTATTTGAGATTTTTCTTGTTTCGTGAGGTAGGCTTGTATTGCTATAAACTTCCCTCTTAGAACTGCTTTTGCTGCATCCCATAGGTTTTGGATTGTCCTGTTTTCATTGTCATTTTTCTCTAGGTATTTTTTGATTTCCTCTTTGATTTCTTCAATAATCTCTTGGTTATTTAGTAGTGTATTGTTTAGTCTCCATATGTTTTGTGTTTTTCACAGGTTTTTTCCCTGTAATTGATTTCTAATCTCATAACCTTGTGGTCGGAAAAGATGCTTGATATAATTTCAATTTTCTTAAATTTACTGAGGCTTGATTTGTGACCCAAGATGTGATCTATCCTGGAGAATATTCTGTGTGCACTTGAGAAGAAATTGTAATCTGATGCTTTTGTATGGAATGTCCTATAAATATCAATTAAATCTATCTGGTCTATTGTGTCATTTAAAGCTTGTATTTCCTTATTAATTTTCTGTCTGGATGATCTGTCCATTGGTGTAATTGAGGTGTTGAAGCCCCCACTATTATTATTACTGTGTTACTGTCGATTTCCTTTTTTATAGCTGTTAGCAGTTACCTTATGTATTGAGGTGCTCCTATGTTGGGTGCATATATATTTATAATGTTATAGCTTCTTCTTGGATTGATCCCTTGATCACTATGTAGTGTCCTTCCTTGTCTCTTGTAACATTCTTTATTTTAAAGTCTATTTTATCTAATATTAGTACTGCTACTCCAGCTTTCTTTTGATAACCATTTTCATGGAATATCTTTTTCCATCCCTTCACTTTCAGTATGTATGTGTCCCTAGGTCTGAATTGGGTTTCTTGTAGACAGCGTATATATGGGTCTTGTTCTGTATCCATTCAGCCAGCCTGTATCTTTTGGTTGGAGCATTTAATCCATTCACGTTTAAGGTAATTATCGATTTGTATGTATTCCCATTTTCTTAATTGTTATGGGTTTCTTGTTTAGGTCCTTTTCTTCTCTTGTGTTTCCCACTTAGAGAAGTTCCTTTAGCATTTGTTGTACTGCTGGTTTGGTGGTGCTGAATTCTCTTAGCTTTTGCTTGTCTGTAAAGCTTTTGATTTCTCCATTGAATCTGAGTGAGATCCTTGCCAGGTAGAGTAATCTTGGCTGTAGGTTCTTGCCTTTCATCACTTTAAATATATTGTGCCACTCCCTTCTGGCTTGTAGAATTTCTGCTGAGAAATCAGCTGTTACCCTTATGGGAGTTCCCTTGTATGTTATTTGTCGTTTTCCCCTTGTTGCTTTCAATAATTTTTCTTTGTCTTTAATTTTTGTCAATTTGATTACTATGTGTCTAGGGGTGTTTCTCCATGGGATTTTCCTGCCTGGGACTCTCTGTTCTTCCTGGTCTTGGGTGGCTATTTCCTTTCCCATGTTAGGAAAGTTTTCGACTATAATCTCTTCAAATATTTTCTTGGGTCCTTTCTCTCTCTCTTCTCCTTCTGGGACCCCTATAATGTGAATGTTGTTGTGTTTAATGTTGTCCCAGAGGTCTCTTAGGCTGTCTTCATTTCTTTTCATTCTTTTTTCTTTTCCATGGCAGTGAATTCTACCTTTCTGTCTTCCAGGTCACTTATCTGTTCTTCTGCCTCAGTTATTTTGCTATTGATTCTTTCTAGTGTATTTTTCATTTCAGTTATTGTATTGTTCATCTCTGTTTGTTTGTTCTTTTTTATTTTTTTATTTTTATTTTTTTTGCGGTACGCAGGCCTCTCACTGTTGTGGCCTCTCCTGTTGCGGAGCACAGGCTCTAGACATGCAGGCTTAGTGGCCATGGCTCATGGGCCCAGCCGCTCCGCGGCATGTGAGATCTTCCTGGACGGGGGCACGAACCTCTGTCCCCTGCATTGGCAGGCGGACTCTCAACCATTGCACCACCAGGAAAGCCCCGTTTGTTTGTTCTTTAATTCTTCTAGCTGTTTGTTCTTTAATTCTTCTAGGTGTTTGTTAAATATTTCTTGCATCTTTTTGATCTTTGCCTCCAGTCTTTTTCCAATGTCCTGGATCATCTTCACTATCATTATTCTGAATTCTTTTTCTGGAAGTTTGCCTATCTCCACTTCGTTTAGTTGTTTTTCTGGGGTTTTATCTTGTTCCTTCATCTGGTACAAAGTCTTCTGCCTTTTCATTTTGTCTGTCTTTCTGTGAATGTGGTTTTCCTTCCACAGGCTGCAGAATTGTAGTTCTTCTTGATTCTACTGTCTGTCCTCTGGTCAATGAGGCTATCTAAGAGGTTTGAGAAAGCTTCCTGATGGGAGGGACTGGTGGTGGGTAGAGCTGGCTGTTGCTCTGGTGGGCAGAGCTCAGTAAAACTTTAATCCACTTTTGTACTGATGGGTGGGGCTAGGTTACCTCCCTGTTGGTTGTTTGGCCTGAGGTGACCCAACAATGGAGCCTACCTTGGCTCTTTGGTGGGGCTAATGGCGGACTCTGGGAGGTCTCATGCCAAGGAGTACTTCCCAGAAGTTCTGTGGCCAGTGTCCTTGTCCCCATGGTGAGCCACAGCCACCCCCAACCTCTGCAAGACACCCTCCAACACTAGCAGGTAGGTCTGGTTCAGTCTCCTATGGAGTCACTGCTGCTCTCCCTGAGTCCCGATGCAGACAGTACTTTGTGTGTGCCCTCCAACAGTGGAGTCTCTGTTTCCTCCTGTCCTGTCAAAGTCCTGCAATCATGTCCCACTATCCTTTAAAGTCTGATTCTCTAGGAATTCTTCTTCCCGTTTCCAGACCTCCAGGGGAAGCCTGATGTGGGGCTCAGAACCTTCACTCCAGTGGGTGGAATTCTGTGGTATAAGTGATCTCCAGTTTGTGAGTCACCCACCCAGGCATTATGGGATTTGATTTTATTGTGATTGCGCCCCTCCTACCACCTCACTGTGGTTTCTCCTTTGTCTTTGGATGTGGTGTATCTTTTTTGGTGAGTGCCAGTGTCTTCCTGTTGATGATTGTTCAGCAGTTAGTTGTGATTACAGTGCTCTCACAAGAGGAAGTGAGTGCACGTCCTTCTACTCTGCCATCTTGAACCGATGTCCTTTTTTTTTTAAATGCATATAGTAACTTATTGTTTACAGATGAAGAATCTGAATTAGGCACAGAGCAGTTAGAAAAGTTGTTCAAAGCTTCAGGACCAAGGAAAAGAGTACCATGATGGAATTCCAGCTTCACATCATTTCATCCTGGGATATGTTGGGAGTAGCAGTGACTTCTTTATAATGATACAACCAGCTGACAACAGGTGCATGTGAACTGTTAACTTGGCACACCACTTTGGCATTCTCTTCTGTTTGAACTTTTGAGGACATACCACTTCTCTGAAAGTGAGTTTTTGGTAAATTTCCAAAACAACAGTAGCTTCCTGTATCTGTCCTTTGGTATCTGTTGCTCAACAGGATATATATCTGTGCATCTTCTATATTTGCAATGTAGATGGCTAATCATGACCTAATACCTTCCTTCTGCACCACTACCTTCTGTGTTAAAATTATCTTCTCTCCTTGAGGAATTATACGAATCTGTACTCTCAGGTTCACCAATTGCTGTATGTGTGAAAAATTTAGATTCATCCACACTGAGTTCTACTTTGATAAGTGGAATTGTCACTTGAAGAACAGCTTTTTTCTTTTCCTTTGTGCTTAGTCTAGTTTCACTTGCTCAGAGGGTGCTGCATGCAGAGGTCTTGCACCCAGAACTTCAGACCAGGGTTCCTCATTTTCTCTCTGTTTTTGTTTGTCATCTGTGAAATGAAGAGTTCGCATTGAGTGATCCTTAGAGTCTCTTCCAGCTCCATAATTCTGTGTGTAAAGTTTAAATAGGAGAAGTTTGGCTTTGATCTAGGCTCTGGGGACAGAACAGAGAAGTCTTCAGACAAGAATTCCCCACCCTTATGAAGCTGATGTTCTGGTGGGGACTTCCAGAGTCCTGTGGCTGCCACAGTGATATGGAAGGTGTGAGGAATGGAGGGTGTGGGATGAACAGGGCCTCAAAACACTGCTTGACCAGTAGGCACTTGACCAGAAAACAAGTAATGCAGAAAACAGCAAGGGGTTTGCTGGAGAGTGTTAGGTACATCACTTGATCTGTGAGCACTGGTCTGCCACCTCTTATGACATGCTTCAATATTTTAATTATTTGATTAACAGCTATTCCCAGGTCTTCAATTATTCTTTATACTTAAAGATAGAGGTTCAGTTCCAAATGGAATGTGCATGATCAGGCAGTGACCTACTTAATACTAGGTAACTTTTGTTGAATGATTATTATGTAATAAATGCTCTGCTAAACCATTTTCATGTATGATTACCTTTAACCTTTAATCTCACTACACACCTATGAGGTAGAAACTATTATCTATATTTTCTAGATGAGGAAACTGAGATTCAGAGAAGCTAAGCTCCTTGCTCATGGTTATAGGATCAAGAGGAGATATATAATACTCAGAGCTGTTCTCTCTCTCTCTCTCTCTCTCTTTCTCTCATCCCAGTTTTCAGGGTGGCAAAAGTAATTCAGATTAGTGATTAACCACCTTTGGGAACATGGACTTTTCCTTTCCTTTCTCATTTTTTAATTAAGAATCCTTTATTTTTGTTCCCTGGTGCTCTAAGCCAGTTTACCCCTTGGTTTTTGTTCTGCCTAGTATCAACCAAAAAATAATGCAGGAGCCTGCAAATAAGAAAAGAGTTTAAGGGACTTCCCTGGTGGTACAGTCGTTAAGACTACATTTCCACTGTGGGGCATGCCACGCAGCACAGCCAAAAAAAGAAAAGAAAAAAAAAAGCGTTTATTTAGGGTCTTAAGAATTGCAATTCAGGAGACATAGATTTGGTTAACCCCAAGAGAGTGTAAGAGTGTTCCAGGGAAGAGAAAGAGTCAGGGACTTATAAAGACAAAAAGCCACAAGTTTGCCTGGTGAAAATTATGGTTGACTCTGAAGGTATTTTAGGGTAGGGGCCAGATAATGTTATCTTCTAAAGAGTGACATGGCTGGTGCCAGAAGGAGAAAAATTGATCTTTATGGTTGAGTAGATATTTCTGCCATTGGTGAGGTCTGGTTAACATATAACACATAATGCCGCTGCACAATACACACTAGGGGCGGGGGTGGGAGGAGGCCAAAGGGCAGAGAAAAAGTTTTATGTTTAATTTTTTCTTGTCTTGCCTTAAAATGTGAATTTTTATTTCATCACTTGTTTATTATAAAAGATACATTTCGGGAACAAAGTAATTGAAGAGATGGACAGAGCAAAGTTATGTGGGAAGGAGTGTGAAGCTTCCAGGTCCTCTCCAGGCTCACCACTCTCCCAGAACCTCCATGTGTTCACCAACCTGGAAGCTCTCTACCCCCTTGGCTGGGGATTTTTTTTGGAGGCTTCATTATGTAGGCATGATTGATTAAATCATTGAACACTGGTGACAGAACTCTATCTCCAGCCCCTCTCCCATCCCTGGAGATTGGAGGTGGGAGAGTAGAGGAGTCCGGGGAAGATGGGGCTGAAATTCCAACCCTCTAATCACATGTTTCGTTTCCCTGGCAACCAGCCAACAGCCTGAGGCTAGTCAGGAACCTCTTGCCACCAGTCATCTCACTACACAAAAAATCACTTCGCTTTGAAGATTTCAAGGGTTTTTGGCACTGTGTGCAAAGAAAGTATAAGACCAACATATATTTTTTATTATATCAGCATATCACAACCTCTTTCATTAGAATGTTAAGTACCATGATGGCAGAGAACTTTGTTTTGAGCTCACTGCTATATTCTGTGTTCAGCACAGTGCCTGGCACTGAGTGGTGCTCATTAAGCCCTGCTGAATGAGTAAATAATGAAGGCATGCATGAACAAATGAATACCTGCCTAAAATGGCAGACTGCTTTTCTGTATTTCTATATTTGAGAACCCGGTATTTACAGCTCACAGGCCCCAAACCACACAGCACTGGGGGCTGCAAGTGTTGGACCTTGACATGAAGTGTGACTTCTCACCTAACCAGCTGGTGGTTTCCTTTGTCTGCTGGGTGAGCTACTGAGGTGAGGTCTCCTTCTGCATCTGGCCTTGGGAAAGATCTTGAATGTCCAGACTCCAGATCTATTCGTATCCCTGGGCCCAACTTCATCACTGGTGGGAAAAAAAAAGAGGAAGGGGGAGAGTAATTCTAATTGTTTTACCATCTAAACTGGCTCAGAGGAGAGAGGGGGTGGGGGGAACGGATGCATTTGAAAGCTGACAGTTACAATTCTCCCCCTCTTAATCTTCACCCCTTTTGAAGCTCCTCCAACCTCAAGCCGGCCTCTCTGTAACATTTTCCTCTGATCATCGTGGAGGGGCTTCCGCACCTCTCTCCACCCATCCTCAGTCAGAGGAGGCACTTTCCATCCTCCTCCACCTCACCCCCAGCATGTGGGTCTCAGACTTTCCCTTGCCCCTCATAGTGGGCAACACCTTTGTTTTTCTTCATGGAATGTTTTTAAAAATTTCTTCCACTCTTGGACTTTCCTGGTGGTGCAGTTGTTAAGAATCTGCCTGCCAATGCAGGGGACACAGGTCCGAGCCCTGGTCCTGGAAGATTCCACAAGCCGTGGAACAACTGAGCCTGTGCGCCACAACTATTGAGCCTGCTCTCTAGAGCCCGCGAGTCACAACTACTGAGCCCGTGTGCCACAACTACTGAGCCCGTGTGCCACAACTACTGAAGCCCGCACACCCTAGAGCCCGTGCTCCGCAACAAGAGAAGCCACTGCAAAGAGAAGCCCGCACACCGCAATGAAGAGTAGCACCGGCTCGCCGCAACTAGAGAAAACCCATGCGCAGCAACAAAGACCCAACACAGCCAAAAATAAATAAATAAATAAATGAAACAAAATTCTTCCACTCCATTATGTAATATGTGCTTTCTCATTACAGAACATTTGACAAATGAAGACAAGTAGAAGAAAACCATGCCACCTATCACCCACCCCCAAAAAAACCAGTGTTAATACTTTGATGTTTTTCTCTTCTGATGAAATAAATTCATATTTTATGGCAAGACAGAAGAAAAATTTAAACATAAAATTTTTCTTTGCCATTTTGGCCTCCTTCCTCCCCGTTACTGTGTATTGTGCATCTGCAATAACCAGACCTCCTTAGGAGGTAACATTCCTTTTTAATCTCATAAAGGGTCATAACTCCTTAGGAGATAACCTTCCTTCTTAATCTTGTAAGGGGTCGTGACCCATGACTCACTACTTGCTTTGTACGCATAGAGCTGGATTGTGTAAACTGTCAATAATCCATCATTTGACTATAGCCATATGTCTGAAAACCATATATAACTGTGCTTTGGCCTCTAAGGGGCTGAACAGTCCTCAGAACTTTCTGAAAGACTGTCTCCCAGGTAATAATCCTCAGGTTGGCTCAAAGAAAATTTTCCGTTTCTTCCTTAGATCAACTATTGATTAATTTTTTCACGACAATTTTTTGCATAGGCGTTTTTAAAAAGCAGTTTTAATTATACAGCATATTAAAATTTACATTCTACTTTTTTCACTTGTGATGTTGTAGGGGAGGAAAAACAATCTTCCGCCCTCTACCTTTCTAGGTTCTATGACTGAGACCTTCCCCTTAATCAAAGATTAACAAGAGAATATTCCACCCCAAAATGTGCCACTTTGGCAGGTGGATTATTTTGAGCTGAAGGCAATCAAGACGGAACCAACTCAGAAAAAGCTTTTTACCATCCCTTAAACTGACTAAAAGAATTTAGAAATGGGGTCTGTGCCAGAAAGAGAGCTACGACCAGAGACAACTTTTTCATGAGTCACTTATCTGCATGGCAGGGCAAACATCTGTTAACCAAACATCTGCTCTTCTTATCTACCTGTGAGTTGTCTTCTACCCCTCTGAAGTCCCAGACCCCCATTTCTTTCATTAGCTCAGGATGATATATAGGTTTTAGTTGTCTGACTGCCTTTGAGTCTCATATTCTTATGGGTCCCTTGTACATATAAAATTGAATTTGTTTTTCTCCTGTTACTCTGTCTTCCATCAATCTAATTATTATACCAGCCAACGAACCTAGATGGTGAAAAAGGGAAATTTTTTCTCCCCTACAATAGATACTTCTCTTTTAAGGGCTGAGTCTCCACTTTAATGCTTCTTTTACCTTATTCTGAGTTGACTTTTGGGAAGTTAACCATTTTTTATGTACTGTCTTCTTCCCTAAGCATCATGTACCATATGTGAATCTCCAACTACAGGCCAAGCACTTGTTTCATATAATCCTCACATTGCAAGCCCTATAAGGGTTTTAGAGATAAGAAACTAGAAGCTCATGAAACCCAAGTTTTGGTGAGGGTTACTCTGCTAGTAAGGGCTCTCAATCCCAGTCCTGACGGTCTCAAAAGCTATGTCCTTTCCTCCACCTACAGTTGGAGCTTTGAGCTCCAACCCTCTCAAGCTTTGAGCCCCATCCTCCTCTGCAGTAGACAATGGCTGGTGGAGAGGGCGCTGCTTTTGTTCTAGCTTTGGCTGCATACTGAAGTGTGAAACTTCAGGCAAGTTTCCTAGTTTGTCTTGGTTTCAGTTTCAACATCTGTAAACTGGCCATACATACCCCAGACAAGCTGGTCCCACAGGAGTCATATGAGGACCCATGGGACAAAATTTACACAAAAGTAACTGGTCCCTAGCAAGGGATTGTAGGCTGGGGATGTGTGGGGAGAGAGGGGAGTCTTAGAAGACTCACTTGTTGTTGGGAGGTTTAGGCAGGTGCAAAATGCTAGTGGAATCTCAATGACACATTTTCTCCAGTGGAGTCAGGCAAACGCCCAGAGAGGTTGTCATCTCAGTTTAGGGAATGCTGTAAATTAGTATTTTTTTCCACTTAGAATAATGGGGGACTCACACGCTTGCCTAAAGACCCACCTGGCTTTGGGCTGAAGGAGAGAGAACAACGCAGCTCAGAGAACAAAGTATCAACATTTTGACTAAAGACAGAATCACTATTACTAATTTTTCCTCTTCCTTCAGTCTCCAATCTGACTTGGCATGGCATTTCTTTATTTAAAATTTTGATATTTTGTCCATCACAGTGATGGGGCAGAGAGCAGACCACCCCAAGATGTGCCACTCTGGCATGCAGATTATTTTGAGTTGAAAATTACCAAGGTTAGTCATCAGTTAGATCCATTAAACTTGTAACCTGCCTTCACTGATCAAGCTTGCTTTAATAGTTTTAACAAAAACTTTCATGTTCTCCAAGAGTCATGTAGCCTAAATGATAAGATGTTTGCCTTAATTGTTTTTCAGGAATTTGGAGTTAGCTATGTTCAGTTGGAGCTTGAGCCAGTTAAGACCTCTGGCCCTCCAAGTGGGCATGCATGAGTGTCCTCTCGGTGACCTTTTAACATCAGAGGGTCTAAAACTCCACCCTGAGGACATGTATGCAGCCGTTTTCCGAATATGCATCCTACGAAGAAGCCTGCAGTTTAGTTGCAGTGTGCAGAATGATGATTATCTCACCTTTTTTTTCTTATTTCCTTTCACCTTTTCCCACATTCCCCATGCTTCAGACCACCCTGCTTTCTTACCCCATAAATAACATGAACCCCTCACGTTTGAGGAGGTGGATTTGAGATTTGTTCTCCTGTCTCTCCACTTGGCTGTCTCAAGAATAAATCTTTTCTCTGCTGCAGATCTTGGTGTCTCAGGAAGAATCTTGAACTTACCCCTTACTGACTAAAAGACTTTAAGATAGGAGGCCTGTCCAGGAAGATGCTCTCACCATAGAAAACTATATAAAGTATTAGGAGTGGCAGACAGTGGTAGAACCTAGCAAAGCCCATTTGGTCAAAGTCCTGTGTCCCATTATCTTTTGATGGCCCAGTACACATTTGTTTACCAAACATTAACTCTTTTTATCTTCCTGTGAGTTACCTTACTTCCCATTGAAACTTCAGACTCCTGCCTCCTTCTCCTTAGTCCAGAATACATACACATCTCACCTTGTCTTGCTGTCTTTGAAATTCTTCATACTTACATGGATTCCTACTGTGCATGTAATAAATTTGATTTTCTCCTGTTAATCTGCCTTATGTCATTTTAATTGCTAGCCAAAAGAACTAAGAGGGGAAAGAAGGGAAACACTCCTTCACCCGTAATGGATTTTTCGCATTAATTTTGATTTTTCTAAATATTGCACAAAAATATTATTTACCTTGATGGCTGAGTGTTTTGGTGCTCCCTTAAATTTTGTGCCATGATGAATGCCACACTGGCTTCACCCTAGGCCATGAAGATGTGGTACAGTGTCACAGCTGAGGTGGCATCAGTGTCGGCCACACATATACTCAGTTGGTAGCTTCCCCTTCTGGCTCCAATGTAGATCACCCTCTCCTCCAAGTGCTGCTATAGCTACACTCCACCCCACTCCACCCCACACCAATCCTTGTGAGAATTAGAAAAAAGAAACTCTTCCTCAAGACATGTTTATTTTATTAAAAAGGTAATTGTAGTAATAAATACAGACATTTACAATATTTATATGTGAATCACACTCTATTTGATGTGGTGTCTCAGAAAGGACACATCTGTGAAGGGGAGCAGAATTTGTCACCTCAAAAATATGTCTCTTTGGCATAAGCATTATTTCATGCTGATTACTTTTAAGAAACAACAGACATAGGAAGAGCTCTGAAAATGAGTAGAAGTTACCCTTTTGTAAGAGACATTTACATTTACAAGAGAAATCTCCATTTGCGAGGGCGTCTCCTTCTCTGTACCAGGAGGAGGGGGGTGACTAAATCTCTAAAAACTCATCAATGGAGAGGGCAGTGATTTAAAACTGTGTAACAATCATGTGGTACTGTGCTTTGCCTGATAACCTCCCATAACTGCCCCCACCTCCATCTTCTTTTGTCTGGAGATGGTGATGGAAGAGGCCATTTCAGGGAGGTTTATTCAGTTTTCCTGGGTATCTCACATGTATATAGGAGGAATACTTGTTATTAAACGTGTTTGTTTTTCTTCTGTTAATCTTTTTATTGTGGGGTCTCAGTCAAGAACCCAGAAGGGCAGAGGAAAATTATTTTTTCTCATCTACATCTGCACGGCTCCACGTGGAGGCCAGCTGGGCCCTCCTCCAGGTTCCTCAGAGCTGGGGGACTGCCTCCTACTCACAACCTTTGTTTCCCCTCAAATCAGCCTCAGACTGTTCTGTTGGTCCCCTCCCTTTTAGTTTTTTTCTTGACAGCTTATTATCTCTTACATTGGCCATTTTATATCTGAAAGTTTTTTTTTTTTTGCGGTACGCGGGCCTCTCACTGCTGTGGCCTCTCCCATTGCGGAGCACAGGCTCTGGACGCGCAGGCTCAGCGGCCATGGCTCACGGGCCTAGCCACTCCGAGGCATGTGGGATCTTCCCGGATCGGGGCACGAACCCATGTCCCCTGCATTGGCAGGCAGACTCTCAACCACTGCGCCACCAGGGAAGCCCTATCGGAAGTTTTTTTTTCTCTAGATATTTCCTCTCTCTCTCTCTTTCTCTCTCTCTCTCTCTCTCATGGTTTAAAACAACAATTTTTAAATTTCTTACTATTCTCTGGATTTCCTAGCTGGTTCTTCTGCTTCACGTGGTGTTGGTTGAGGTGTCAAGAATGATGGAATATCCAGAATGGCTTCACTCTCGTGGCTGGCAGCTGGTGCTGGCTGTCGGCTGGAAGCTCAGCTTGGCTGTCAGCCAGTGGACTTGCTCTTCTCCCACGTGGGCCTTTCTACACAGAGCAGATATTTTCTCCTTTCACAAACTTTAACACACATTTCTTCACTTTATTTCTAATAGTTCATATATTTGGACCCACAAAATGGTAGCTGCCCCAGTGGTCCAGCCCACATCACGAATCTAAGCCTAAGTCAGCCTGCACTTATGGGAAACACCTGTCCAGGAACCTAACATCCACTCATCACAATCCTCCAACTCAGCTTTCCCTAGCTCGCCTTACCCTAGAAACTAGAACTTAGAGGGAAATCCCCACCTCTTAGCCGATCACGCCCTGTTTCTAAGTTGCCTCTTCTAAAACTCTATAAAACTCACTCTTGTCCAAAATCCCTCAGAAAGAGTGCTGCAGTGCTTGTGAGGCACTGTACTCCCCCAATGCAGAAGTTGTTTTCCCTTGAATAAAGGAAATACTTCACAACCCTAGACCTGAGACCTCAGATCCCTTTCCAACATTTCCATTCAAGATGCGTGTCCAGGAAGACATCCAAAGCAACACTCTCCCTCCACATATTTCTCATTTCATTAAAAAGGTGAGCTCTATGGGGGCAGGGATCATGTCTGTCTTATTTGCTAGACTGACCTAACAGAGGTTCCTAATAAATATTCATTGAATGAATTAAACAACTTTAAATGTTTGCAAGTCTCCTATAAATAGATTCAAAGTATGTCTTCAGGGCAGTTCCTCCACTGAGATGGGCTCCTACATAGGCCTAAGGCCTGGGTTTCTCCCTTGCAGCACAAAAGTGTAAATGAAGCTGGGGCAGTGGTCAATCACACTTCTGAGTTTTCACTTGGCTTCTACCTGGTCTTCTACCTGGCTTCTCTGTCCTTGTGTTCTTTGACTCCCAAGTCCTGTGAATCCACACCTGACCCCCTGGGTGTTGGGAATCCGTGGTCAGGCCTGATGCCACTGCCCACGGAAATAATTCATGAAGGGTCAGTTTCAGGAGAACAGAGAGCACATCTGACGAAAATCACAGTTAGCTCAGTGCAGTGCCAGGCACGTCGTTGGTGAGTCAGTAAATAAATCCATTTCTGACTGCTGTCTTCTGCTTCTGCGGGGAACATCAGCTGGCTGATCCGAAGTTCTTGCCCTCTTGGCAACCTAACCCTTGGTATATTCCTCATCTCCAAACCCTGGAAGGGGAGCTGTCATTCAAATGTGTGAAACCGCATTTACATTTCAACAGAGATGCTTCTAAGCCCTTGCTTTGAGTTGGCTGATAAATTCCCAATCACATTTCCAGGAGGGATTCTGGATTTGAAGAGATTTCTCAGCAGTGGGTAGGATGAAGAACTCTCTCTCTCTCTCTTTTTTTTTTTTTGACCTCACCACATTGCTTGTGGGATTTTAGTTCCCCAACCAGGGATTGAACCCCGGACCTCAGCAGTGACAGCACAGAGTCCTAACCACTGGACCACCAGGAAATTCCCAGATTGGGAACTCTTAAGTCTGTAGGAGCCTAAGGGATACTTTATTCTGGAAGGAAGTCAGTGTCCTTCATTCTTCCTTGATGTTTTTGATTAAGTCAGTGAAATCTTTTGACCATTTTCTTTGGAGCACATGGCTGCTTAGTTGACATTCTCATGGGTAAATTTCCTTGGTGTGTCTGGCAACGTGGGCAGTGAGTGGGATTTCTCCACCTGCTGGGCAGACATAAGGATGCAGAACACTGAAGAGGAGCAGAACTATGGATCCCCTCAGGAGACCCCACCATCCCAGACACTCTTCATTGCCAAGGGTACCCAACCTAAACCTCTCGCTATGCTTTCTCCCACTGTTTAATCATTTTGACCTTAGAAAAACTACTCCTCAAGCCTAACCCACATTTATCTTGTTGAATGCTTAATGAACTCAACTTTCCTTCTAATGATCTATCCAAACCAACCTTTCCTATTACTAGGCAAAGTGCATTACCCATCCTCATTTTTCTGATGTGGTTGGGAGAGGAGACAGGAAGGCATTCCTGGCTTCTGCCAAGTGTGATCTGTGAAGGAATAAGCTTTAAATGCTTACTACGTTAGTAGCTTGACTGGGGAGAAGTTGCAAAGCGCATGTAACATAGCTAGACCATGGAAAAGAAGAGGAACACTCTCCTGCCTCCAGTTTGCTAGTGGCTCAGAAACAAGCCGGAGTTGTCTCCCCAGCCATCCCTTTCTCCCAGGCACAGCCTAAGCCATGGAACTTTCCCCAGGCCCTCAGTCAGGATCCTGCTGATTTTCCCTATTGATCCTGCCTGGAACCTCTCTCCTACTCTATTTGTTCCACATTGCCCCCATTTTCACTCCTAAAACACAGTTCTCTTCTATTCCCCACATACTTGTGTAACCTTAAGCAAAGGGAATGGGTATCCTGGTGTGCCTTTTAGTACCAGGGAAAATGAGATCTCTGGGGCCCAAGAAATTCTAGCTAAACTTGAAACAGGAAGAAGGATGGGACAGCTAAGATAAAACTCAGCTCTAAAGCTTCTTACCTTTGGGAGTATTTGCACAGTGGAATAAAGTGTATTTACTGCATTTTCCTCTGGTACAATGCTCTGTTAAAAAACAAAAAACAAACAAAAGAAATCATTGCCAACCCCCTGGGTCACATAGACAAGGCCAAAGAGACATCCAGAATCCAGAGAAGGGAAAACAGAGGTGGGAGGAGACGGTGAGAGAGAAGAGAGGGTTCTGGAGCCTGAATGGGGGAGTGGGAAGTGCTCTTGTCAGTGACTGCTATTGTAATTATTAATGACTTTTTTCAAGAAGCAATTGCGGGCTTCCCTCGTAGCACAGTGGTTAAGAATCCACCTGCCAATGCAGGGGACGCGGGTTCGAGCCCTGGTCTGGAAAGATCCCACATGCCACGGAGCAACTAAGCCCGTGCACCACAACTACTGAGCCTGTACTCTAGATCCTGCAAGCTGCAACTACTGAAGCCCATGTGCCTAGAACCCGTGCTCCGCAACAAGTGACGCCACTGCAATGAGAAGACTGAACCGCAACGAAGAGTAGCCCCTGCTCAACACAACTAGAGAAAGCCCGTGCACAGCAACAAGGACCCAATGCAGCCAAAAATAAATAAAATTTTAAAAAGAAGAAATTGCATTATTTTAAAACTGAGCCTCCTAAGGTTATTAAAGGAATTGCATTATTTAAAAATGAGCCTCCTAAGGTTATTAAAGGATAATTTGAAATCATATTGTCAATGTTGGAAATAAACTTTTTCATCAGTCAAAAGAACTTATGGGGCAAATCAGAAATGATGACTAAAGGGACAAAACAAAACAAAACAATGACAGCAATAACAAAAGCTCCTTCCAGGCTGGAGAAAAATATCCTGGGTCAGTGAAGTTTATTCCTGAACATCTAGGACAGTCTTGTGGTCTCCAGGGAATGTGTCTTGAGCAGGGGAAGAGGGAGGATGGTGATAAAGTGATCGAATTTGACAGAAGCCGGGCTGAGTGAAGCACAAAGAGGTCACCCCTGTGAGGAAGGAAGGAGCTCTCAGGACACCAACAACTTCGAAGAGGAAACATAATACCTCCTCTTGGAAAAGTTGTGGATAAGTGTAAGAAGATGCATCCTGATCAGGAGACACTGAAGGCTGGAGTAAAACTAAGAGTTTTGAAGCTCCAAAGTGCTTTTATTTCTTCATTAAGTGGGCCAATGTAGAAAGGGCACTATGAAACCTAAGGAGCAAACCTAGCCTCAGCTGCAATGATTTTTGCCAGTGGACCTTTTGAAGCTGTCTACCTAGTTCTTGTCTACAAATTGTCTCTTGTTATTTGCATTTCTTTAAACCTTAGTCTTAGGATTTTCTTTTCAAAGAGTGTTCTTTGAATTAACCTTGTGTTTGTTCACTGCAGCTTGGCGACCCACACTTGGGAAGCCTTGAGTGAGGGCCCAGAGCCACCATGGACCCTCTGAGCCCCCTCTTGATGCTTCCTTGAGTTGCCTCAGAGGAAATGGCATCTCTAAAGCCAGTTTTCTGATACCATAACTCAAACATCATATCAAAGTCACATTTTTCTACCCGCCATCCTATGCAAAAGGAATTGGGTCTGTTGAGTGGCCATTTTGAACAGTGGAGGGGAAGGAGTGATTCCGTAGATCACAGTGTGAGCGTTACTGGCTAGGTCAGAGCCAGATGCTCCAGGGGCCACCAGTTCCTGCACAAGAGAGAATCCATGAAGACTTGGGGGAGGCACAGGTACATTGGGTTTAAAGGGCTATACATTTTCATTTCCCATGTTGCCCAAATCCATGGAAAAATCTCAAGTAAAGCAAGGAGGGCCTCAGAGAGGAGAATCAGTCCCCAGGAAAGATGGGAAAGAACTCACATTTAAGTAAGAGATTGTGTCATACTCCGAGGCCTCTGCAAAAGTGGGGGAGTAGTTAAGAGTTTCTGGATGAAGGTTCAGTCCCTTCTTCTCTTCAATGGACTCTGAAACCAAGTTGGGAGAGAATCAGAGCTGGCTCCTCTTTCCCCTGGCCACCCACATTGGCCCACCATCTGGATGACCCACTTAGGGTGACCAACCATCCTGATTTCCCTGTAACTGAAGGGTTTTCCAGGACATGAGACTTTCAGTGCTAAACCCAGGAACCCCAAGATGAACTGGTCACCCTCATCACTTCACTTCCCAATTTCTGGACAAAGGCAGCCAAAAGAGGAAGCAGAGGAGATCAGAAATGCTTTTACAGTGTTTACAGGAGGGAGAGAATATCTCAAAGTTTGCAGTTCGTACCCAACCAACGCTTAGGTCCCTCCCCAATACCCTGAGTGGACAGTATCAGTGGGAACCCGAGAAGACAAATCAGCAGGGTTTAGGGACACAGAGCATGGGGTACAGCCTGGAGAAAGACAGAGAAAGGCTTCTCCAGGAGTAATGTATCTAGACTGAGGTGGGGAGTAGAGAGAAGTCTCTGGAGTTGATCCAATGGAGAGAACTGGGATGGATTGGGGGCTCTGACAGGGATGGGCTGAACGGACAGTGCTGGTTTGTGGACCTCAGAGTTGAAGGCCATGGCCTCCCAGTCAGGGGAGCAGAGTCAACAGTGTGTGACCTGTGTCAGCAGGAGGGATACACTAGTAAGTCCCTCTGAGGGGAAGGAGAAGGGCAGGCACTGGAGAAGGAATTAGGAGAACCTTTGTCTTAGGAGAGAAGTTAAGGGCTCAGGTATTCTCTCCACTCCAGAATTAAGGAGTACAGATGGCTGGTGCTGTCCTTTAGGACAGAGATGATGGCTTCTTCATTTCTGCATCCTTAGTGCCTAACACCAAGCTTGGCACACAGTCCAACATACTGTTGAATGAGTGAAGGAGAAAATGCATGATTGAGGGTGAAGACAAAAATAGTCCATGCTCTACCTTTTCTTCTTTCTCTTCGTATGATCAAAATAATTAGCACCGGTGCAATGAAACAGAGCAGGGTGAGTGACAACAGAAGTTTGAGGATCACAGTGGTAGCCAGGCCACCAGCAGCACCTTTAAAGAGAGAATGGGTGTAGGCACAGGGCAGGGAGAAGAGTCAGCTAGGGAAAATGACCCAACTTTTGGAGCAATTGCAACCTTCCTCCCAGTCTGATGACTTCCCCAGGGCTTCCAGTTTTCACAAAGGGCTTGTTCCCAAGGGGGGCCAGGAGCTGAAGAAGATATAGGTCCTAAGACCAGGGGCTCCTGGAGAAAGAGGAGAGACAGTCACCTTCACAGAGCTTCCAGGCAAAGATGGGGTTTGAGGAGTTGCTGCTGATGGGGTTTCTGGCCATGCAGATGAAGGTCATATCACTTTTCTCCTGCCTCCAGGATATGGGGAGGGTGGAGCCACTATGGGACTCATTGGTCACCTGTCCCAGGGACTTCCAGCTGTAAGTTACATCCTCTCCTCCCTGTTCCATGGAACATGTCAGATTGGTTATACATGTGCCATTCTTATTGTTCTGCAGACCTATGATGACTTTGGGCTTTGACAGGTGCTCTGTAAAAGAGAAATAGACAACCAAGTGTGGAAATTATGCCCATAGCCCTCATTTTTTCTGCATTATTCTTGTAAACCTTGGACCTGAATCTCCCTGGTGTGCTACAGAGTGGAGAGGAAGCAGCAATTCAGAGCAGAATTCTCATTCTTATCTGGGGAAGAGAACAATCTAGGTCAGATTGCCCACAGCCATAAAACAACAACAGTAGTAATAGAAATAATTACAATGCAACAAGAATGAGCTGCCATTTACTAAGCACAGGCATATGGTAAGCACTGTGTTAAAAGCATTTTAGATGTTCATTAGTTTTATCTTTTTTGGAGGCTCCCTATTCCCCTGTCCTCAGGCTTACTTGAAGAGACTCACTTTACTCTCTAGGAGAGAACAAAGGTATTGGAGCAACACTTCTGGTTCCCCTCTCTACCTTGTGCTCACTCTTTCAGAGGATGAGCAATTGTTTCATTGCTGAGATGGTGAGTCTGACATCCCTCATCTACATTTCTCTATTTACATGTTTGGGCTGTTATGATTGCTGTTTAAATGTGGTTTACCCTCCCCCCTCCCCCCACCCCTGCTAGTTTGCCTGCACAATGCAGGTCTTCCATTCTTCTCAACTATATCTATATGGAGGACACACCTGGATCAAGGTGCATGGTCTACCTCCTACATGCAAACCTGCAGGCCCATCTCCTGGTGTCCCTGATATTGCAGCTCAGTGAGAAAGGCAGCTATTCTTTTAGCTGGTTGAGTAATTGTTTCATAAGTTCATTTTCCCTGAATAGGCACCAAAGTCTAGACTTGGGGGAAAGTATTTTTATTATCCAGCTTTACCAGAAAAAATAAAACTGATATTTTTATCTTCCTTTCTGATTCTTGTGTCTATTTCTCATTTGGTTAGAATCTTCACGGGAAGAGGTGTGATTGATAGTTATACCTGATAATCTTTCTAAGATAGGTATCACTTTACTCCCCATTACAGATATGGAAACTAAGTTTCAAAGAGATCAAGTAACTTGTCTAAGGCCATGTAACTAGTAAGTAGAGAAGCCAACATTTGACCTGCGTGATTGTCACTTCTCATAAAGCCTATCTGCTGCACCACAATCCTTCTTACTGAATATCTAAGAGGGGACTTCAAGGGTTGGCTATATCTACTTCATCCATGCATGAGTTCCCTCTTCCACTTTATTGCCAAGGGTTTATCCAGCCTTTGTCTGAACAGCTCCAATATCAGGGAGTTCACCATTTTAAGAAGGCAGTCATCCACCTTTGGAACTGGTTCTGCTCACCATAGACACGCAGCTCATACTCCTGGGTTAGGGGATCCTGGAGGGTTGAGCTGTGTATCTCCACACGGTAGACACCTGAGTCATTCTTCTTCAGTTTGCTGAGCTTCAGGGAGTAGCCTTCATGTGGGAAATTCACCCTTTCCTTGTTACGATGTTGGGTCACTATGATAAGGGCTTTTTTGTCTGCCAACTTTGGCTGTATGGTGACAAGAGTGGTTGTGTTGAAGACCCAGATAATGCTGTCAATTGGATCTGCTGAGAGATTCAGTGGGAAATTCACAGACCCACCAAGGGCACCAACTAGCTTTTTCAGTACTCCACAGGCTGCTGGCCCTGTAAAAACAGAGAACCATAAAATAAACCTGAGTTCCTAACCTTGCCACCAATTACTCACTCCCTTTGGGTCCTGGAAAGGTCCCAAGAAACCCTCTCAGTCTAACCCAACCAGTCCTGGGAAACCCTTTGGAACCTCACTCACACAAAGGCACTGAGGTCAGAACTCTCTGTCTGAAAGGGGTGACTACAGGCAAACCCACCCCATTCCCAGAGATCTCTGGCTGAAAAGACCAAGCTCTGAGGTAGACCATGAGGTTGGCTGCATCCTTGACAAGTTCCTGTGGGGTGACAAGTGGGGAGGTTACTGTCCAAGCTCCATTTAGGACTCTCAGATTGCTCCTGGGAGAGCTGATTTTGTTGCAGATGAAGAAGGTAACAGTCTATCTGACCTGGGGCAGAGGTTCTTAAGCACAAACCAGGGCATCGAGAGGCAAGCTGTAAGTCTTTAAAGATAGTGATAGCTTAGAAGTTTGAGGATGATTTATCTTTTTATTTTATGGTGGATGGGAGTGAATTAAAGCTCATCCCCAAATGAGGTTCTCATTCACTTGAATTCCAATATCCTTCCTTGAGTGGAAAGGAAAAGGGTGAGTGACTGGGAGCTCTGGAATATGCCCAGGCTACCTTGTGATGTTTAACCTGAACTATCAGGAATTGTAGTAGGGCTTTACTGCTCCCTGCCTCCCAAATTTCTGTTTCAGTGCAATCTTAATTCACCTCAGAGAGCGTGACTTGCAAACAACCATCACTGATTTTGTGGCTCCAGGTGAAAAACAGTTAGGAATGGCTGCTGAAAAAGCTTCCAGAAGTGGTCAACTGAGCAGCAACCTAATAAATAGCCCATGGGCCAAACCTGGCCTGCCCCCTGTTTTTGAAAATAAAGTTTTATTGGAACACAGCCATGTTCTTTCCTTTGCACATTGTCTGTGGTTGCTTTTCCACTACAGAGGCTGAGTTGGATAGTTGTGACAGAGCTCATACTGCCTGCAAAGCTTAAAATTTTACTATTTGGCCCTTTACAGCAAAAGTTTGTTAACTGGATTTGATTAAAAAAACAAAAACAAACCTGAGATTCAAAAAAAGTAAGTAAGTTTTCCAAGGGCACAAAGCTAGCAGGTGATAATTTGAGGATTTAACCCAATGTCACTCCAGCCCTGGAGTCTGGACTCTTTCCACTATGGCTCAGTTTGAAGGTCCCTTGGCATTTGTACCAGCTCCAGCCCTTTCTATTAGTCCCCTTCTTCAGTTCCCTCAAGGGCTCAGGTGTCAATTCTGAAGCCCTGGGGTCTCATGGAATCCCGATTTACCATTCAAGTCCTTTGGTGACCTTCCTTCAAGTACAAGCTGCTCTACCAGTGCCCCCAGAGTAAGGGAATCTGGTGCTACCAAATGTTGACCTAGCCCCTTGATAACAGGTCTTGGATCTTGACCAAATTTTTTGCTAAATTTATCTCTAAAAGTACTTGTTTCTCTTCCTGAGTAAATGCCTTTTAGGAGCTGATTCCTGTTTTCAAACAGTTTTCCCCTATAATTTATATATATGCATATATACTTTGGATCACTCAAACCTTTATCAAATCATCCTGTTAAGTAAGCTGATTTTCCAAAAAGCTACCCTCCCTGCTACTCTAATACTAAGGGAGGATGGTTTTTCATTACTTTCTCTTTGATCATCTCATGGGGTGTCAAAATATTTCCACTAAATGTTATAGACAAAACCAGTTTTATTTGAATTTTTGATTTATCAATTAATGTATTCATTCTCTTACTTCAACCATGAGATGGAAGGGGTGAATATTTTGCAGTCAAATAAAGATTGGATATCACTTGCACCCAAGTAGGTTCAATTATTGGATTAGGGCACCTTTGAGTATTTTAATTTTCATGTGAGGTTTGGGGGACATGTATATGTCAAGGAGGTGACAAAATTGTAAGGATGTGGTTTTAGTGTTTTAGCATGTGTGCATGCACTTAAGCCATGAATAATTAATTGTTCTTTTTACATCTTTATATACATGGTGCTATCTTCCTAGGGTACATTTTAAGAAATGTTAATTGTGTGGAGATATAAGAAAATATCCCCAAATTCATTGTTCCTTGTTAGAATGAAATTGGAGGACAATACAGTGCAAATTGCCAACATGAACCTAGGTGGAAGATATTGGTCTATCTTTATTGTATCTTCAGGGTGAGGAGAAGAGTCGTAAAAGAAGAAAGTAGTTCCATGCCATTCCCTAAACGTGAGCTCAGACGTTAGGGGCCTGGGTTGGTTAAGTCCTAGCCAGTTTTGTTTCCTCTTCCCAGTTGACTGTGAAAGGGGGTCCAGAAACAAGACACTTCTCTTCTCAGCTTCTAAGACTGAACTGAAGCTCCCCTTTCTCTGATGGCTTCTCCACCTGTGATGTGTGACCCTATAGGGTTTTACCATGTCTAGGTAAGTCATGCTCTGCTCATTCAGTCATTCCTTCCTTTAACTAAAATTTGTTTAGTTCCATACTTGTGCCTGGCACTGTTTAGGAGCTGAGGGTATAACTGGGGAGCAAGATAGTCATGATCCTTGCACTCATGGAATTGGGAGAGAGTCATTAAATGAGTAACAACATGTGCTGTGAAAGGGGAAATGACAGTACTTAGGGAACACATGATGGGGGTGGGGGATGTAACATGACCTGTGTGATCAGAAGGCCCTAGAGAATGAGTAGCTACTAACACCTATCTACAAGGCCAGGGAGGATTGGGCCCCATGAGAATCATCTACCCTCCCACCTGGATCAATGTGGTGACTGTTGTAACTTGCCTCCTCTGCATTCATTTCAGTCCTTCCTCATTTTGTAGCAGCCATATGGTTTGGGTAACTCAACTCAAGTGGTAGCTTTCCTCTGCACAGTAATTAGTTCAGGGGTATCACATGTCCCAGGTTGATTGTATCTGATTGTATCTGAGATACAATCTGAGATTGTATCAGGGCTTTTGTTCCTAGGCCAGCAATAGTTGATGCTGTGGGAAGATATGAAGCCTTGGACTGCCACCCACTTACTACCACCAGACAAGCAGCCAGGGCTCCTTCCTCAGCTTATTCCCAGTTTACCTCCTAACTCACGCTTTTATTGGTGCTTTATCCTTTTCTCTGTCCATCTAAGTCTTATTTAAGACCCATAAATCCTAGTTCAAAGCCCTTCCCTGAGGAAGTCTTCAACTCTTTCTCACACCTACCCCCTGAAATTCCACCATGAATGTCACTTCATTTTCCACTTGAAATTCCCCATGAGGAGCTATTCCCATGGGTGGTGACTGGACATACCATTTTGCTGTGAGTTAGCGGATCACTGATCTACAGGCTTTAGGTTCCAGATCACCTGGTGATGGGGTCTGGAGGCTCATCCAGGGACATGTGGAGATGGTCTCTTCTCCCAGACAACATGCAACAGTGTAAAAAAGTTAGAGGTCTGGCCTAAATGGGGGTCAGGAGACCTGGGTTCCATTCTGGTTCCACTGTAATAATAACTCCAGCAATGAATACTTGGTTTAATGGGTATTCCCGTTCTTGATCCTCAAGTCAACTCTATGTGATAAAGGTTAAGCTGCACTTTATAGATGAAGACATTGGGGGTCCAAGATGCTGAGTGACTTTCCCAAGGCCCCAAACTGGAAAGTGGCAGAAGTGACATGAGAAGCTAGTTTGTTCCCCCATCTCCTCTAGAGGCCTGCATTCTTTCCACTGCTACCTCCCACTACCATTTTGAATTTCAGCTTATCCCCAGTTTACATCCTAAACGTAAATTTGAATTTCAGTGTTCTTACCTCTCATAGGAGAAAAAGAATAATCTTTATTCACCAAGATTTAGGGAAGGATGAAGGGTGAATACAGATGTGAAAACACTTTGAGAAGTACAGAGCAGTCTGAGACATGGTGGGAGGCAAGAGGAAACGACAGGCAGGAGTGTTATGAGACAGGCTTTGAGAAACCTTCCCACTTTTTGGTCTCATTTCTGCAAGAATGGCTAAAAGTGAGATTTCCCAAAACTTCTTTGGATGGCTTCTCAGTAAGGTAAGCTTCTTAGAAGGTGGTCTGGACACTAACGCCTATACATCAGTCACTGGCTAATTCACAGCAAAAGAGTAAGTCCAATCACCACGCAGGGAGATAATTCCTACAGCAAGCATCCCCACCAACCTACTTTCGGAGGTTGAGGAAGCTGGGGCAGGAGACCCTCTGCTTTCTGCCCTGGCCAAGTCTCAGGTATTTTTGGCACCAGAAGATTCAGCCCTAAGATGCTCTTCATAACAAGAACGGACAACAGCTCCTCCCTTTTGCCACCTGCCTTTCCTTTTTGCTGTCACCTCCTCCCCTTAACCTGTTCCCCCAAGGCTCATGTGTTGAGTGGAGGGAAGGAGCCAAATTAGGAGGAAGGGGCACCATCAGTACAGCCAGAATCAAGGAATGGTGGCCTAGGAGGAAGACCTCGGCATAGCGGAATGTGTAAAGCCCACCTCCTGCTTGCCAGCCCTGTCCCCGAGCACCCCTTCCAGTACTGGGTGCCTCTATCAGAATGCACCACAGTGTCATGCCACCCTCACCATGGAAACCAAGGATCAGAGCATCTCAAAGCTAGGAGGAATTTTAGGGACTACTTAGTCCAATCCCATTTTATAGATGAAGAGTCTGGTGCTCTGAAGATTATAGTGATGTGTGCCAAGTGAGTGGAAGGCCAAGATTAGTAACAAGGGCTCCTAAGGCAGGGTTTCCCAAGCTGTGCCCCTGCTACCTTTGAGGTCTGTGGCAGTGCCTCAGTGTATTTCTTGGGAGCTTAGATGGAGGTCAAGGGGGTAGGGGATGGGGTGGAAGCTATGGAACTACCCCCTTCCATCAGGGAGGCTTCAATTCTATGCATCAGAGTTGTTTGTTTCTGTGCAAGTTTTCTTTTTATAAAAGGAAACCACTGCTTAAAAAAGAAAAAAACGACTTTGGAAACTACTGTTCTTTACCCAAATTCCCCTTAATTAATGTACTTGGAAAGGGCATTTACAATCAGTACCATGTAAGATGTACATGGAACAGAGGCTGACAAGCCTCCCAATTCACCAGCCACCTTTGCCAACACTCCAGTTCTAACCTGCAACATTCATATTCAAGTTCCCTACTGTTCTGCCCCTCACTCATCTCCGAAACGTTCCTCTTGTTTGTCTCTTCTGGTCTTTTTCAACACCTCCCCAATACCTCCTCACCCACTTTTTCTGATTTCCTTTTATAAACTGTCTCCTCAACCCTACTGTATCCTATAATCATCATAAAATTGTGTCCATTTTCCAGATGAGAATACTGAGGCTGCAAGAGTTATTCCTTGGTCCCTCTGAATTTGGCCAGGGTGAATTTTGTTTGGTGCATTCACATCCTGGAAATGGAGTTCCCTACTCTTCTTGGGCATTTCCACTGCCTACCTTGGCCTCATGTACCTGGAGAGGGAAGGAATCTCTGGGGAAGATTCATCTCAAATACACATTCATTGAGCACTTTTTCTGAGGGTACAATATTAGGCCATTAGTTTGGTGTGATGAAATGAGAACTAGGTTTGGAAACTCAGTTTCTGTTCTACCTCCTAATAGCTGTGTAATCGTGCCTAAGACACTTGACCTCTCAGAGCCTAAGTTTTGGGGATAATAATATCTATCTTGTAGATTTGTGAGGAGATTGTATGAAAAATGCCTTGGATGTAATAGGAGCTTAATAAATGGTGATTATTATTATATTGTTTTGCATTTGATATCTTATTTAAAACATGACAATAATTTGCAAGTTAAGTTTCATTTCCTCTTACATACTTGTAAAGACCGAGGTTCAGAGGCTAAGAAACTTATCCACAATAATATAGCTACTAAGTCAAGCCCAGGAGTTCTTCTCCAGGGCCAGCACTGCTTTCACCGTCCTGCCCACTGGAGGCTCTATGACAATCTCAGATTATTCTTTCAATCATGGAAGTTATAGCACGCAGGCTGCCACAGCCTCCTGGAGCAGGGTGCACACTTGCAACTTGCACCCTGCTGCCCCAGATCATGTTTCAGGTGGGCACCTGGGTTTTGAAAAGTCCTGCCATGTCCTTCCCCATTTCACCATCCCCAAGTTCCCCTTCTGATCACCATTTCCGTTCAAGGAGTGATTTTTAAAGTAAGGGTCAGTTCCAGTTCCAGGACCAGGTGCTTCCTAAAAATGCAAACTTTTAACGAACTCACAGAGGGTGAGAGTCTGTTGATGCTGAACAGTTCAAGACACCAGGTGGCGGGGAAGAGAGGATAGTGAGCCCTGACTTACTACGTGGGCTTGGGCAGTTCTCTTCTGGCAGGCCTGGGGCACACATAAATGAACCAGCCACACCAAATCCTCAGAGGGAGACCTCATGGTGGTTCTCCATGAGTTTGATGACCAGAGAGATATTCCTAACTTATGGGGTTCCTGGTCCTTCCTGAGAGCCCTGAAGATAGTAACATCTTGAAAGACTAGAATACCTGTGACAGGCATAGAAAAGTCCTCAGTCCTTCATGGCATTAAATATAAAGTTCCTACCTATGAGTTGGTTTTCTAAGTAGAGACTGATTGGGTTACTTGGGTTAAGAGAGAAAATTCAAATGTTCTCTGCCATCAGTATGATTGTTAAATGCATAATAATTTAAAATATTTTTCTAAATAATACATATTTATATTTACATAAATATAAAACATAGAAGTATATGTATAAATGTTATAAATGTATTTGAATTAAAATATTTTAAATATATATTTCTAAGTAAATAAATATACACCTGTACCATCTCATTTTGTTCTTAAAATTACCCTCAAAATGAAGGAAGGCTGAGGTCCGAGGAAGATGACATTCTTCATCTATTTCATGGCAGAATCCAGATAAGGACACAGGTTTTCCTGATACCCAACACCACTTCTTTCAGCCCTTTGTTCCCTGGGACAGTCAGAAGGGCAGTCAACTCCCAAAGTCATTCCTTCTCCTCTCCCTCCAGTCTCTTCCTACCCTCTGTGAGACCACAGGACGTAAAAGTTTTTGCACAGCAAAGGAAACCATAAACAAGATCAAAATACAACCCTCAGAATGGGAGAAAATCTTTGCAAATGAAGGAACTGACAAAGGATTAATCTCCAAAATTTACAAGCAGCTCATGCAGCTCAATAACAAAAAAACAAACAACCCAATCCAAAAATGGGCAGAAGACCTAAATAGACATTTCTCCAAAGCAGATATACAGATTGCCAACAAACACATGAAACAATGCTCAACATCATTAATCATTAGAGAAATGCAAATCAAAATTACAGTGAATTATCATCTCACACCAGTCAGAATGGCCATCATCAAAAAATCTAGAAACAATAAATGCTGGAGAGGGTGTGGAGAAAAGGGAATACTCTTGCACTGCTGGTGGGAATGTGAATTGGTTCCGCCACTATGGAGAACAGTATGGAGGTTCCTTAAAAAACTACAAATAGAGCTACCATATGACCCAGCAATCCCATTACTGGGCATATACCCTGAGAAAACCAAAATTCAAAAAGAGTCATGTACCAAAATGTTCATTGCAGCTCTATTTACAATAGCCAGGACATGGAAGCAACCTAAGTGTCCATCATCAGATGAATGGATAAAGAAGACGTGGCACATATATACAATGGAATATTACTCAGCCATAAAAAGAAACAAAATAGAGTTATTTGTAGTGAGGTGGATGGACCTAGAGTCTGTCATACAGAGTGAAGTAAGTCAGAAAGAGAAAAACAAATACCATATGCTAACACATATATATGGAATCTAAGAAGAAAAAAAAGTGTCATGAAGAACCTAGGGGTAAGACAAGAATAAAGACACAGACCTACTAGAGAATGGACTTGAGGATATGGGGAGGGGGAAGGGTAAGCTGTGACAAAGTGAGAGAGTGGCATGGACATATATACACTACCAAATATAAAATAGATAGCTAGTGGGAAGCAGCCGCATAGCACAGGGAGATCATCTCAGTGCTTTGTGACTATCTAGAAGGGTGGGATAGGGAGGGTGATAGCGAGGGAGACGCAAGAGGGAAGAGATATGGGAGCATATGTATATGTATAACTGATTCACTTTGTTAATAAAGTAGAAACTAACACACCATTGTAAAGCAATTATACTCCAATAAAGATTTTTTTTTTTATTTAAAAAAAAGCAATATTAGATGAGGGAGCAGAGCCTCCTAAGTTGAGCCAGAGGCCCAGAGTGGAGCCAGAAGCCTGGAGCTACAAGCAGGATGGGGTAGGCAGTCCAGAAAACAGGAAGATCTTGCTGGACTCACCTGTGAGCTGGCAGAGGAGAAAGATGAAGGTGAAGCATGCTGTGGAAGAAAGCATATTGCTCTTTGGATGTCAGTCACTAAAATGAACCCACTTCCTTCTTGTAGTCACCCGGTGTAGTCACCCCGGCTGGGATTTTAAGTAGGTGCGGTCATGAGATTGAGAATGAGTCATCTCAATTTTCTCCATATGGCCAGCATTTTCTGTTACACATGTGACCTTTCAGAGATTCATAATAGAGAACCTGGAAGGAAATAGAAGGTTATACAGAGAAAAAAGGGTGGCACTGGGGATAATAATAATATCTTTTGAGCTTTGCTAAGTACCAGGAGTACCTGTATTCTTTTATTTATTCCTCATAACTACCCTGTGAGTGAAATACTACCATAATGCCTAGTTTACAGATGAGAAAATGAAGGCTTAGAGTATAGTACAGCAAAATTAAGAAGTTCTTTTAATCAAAAGTAACCATTATAATAGTAAAAAGGCAAGCCACGTAGTGGGAGAACATATTTGTAATACATTTATTCCACAAGAGGCTTATATCCATAATATATGGTTGTCCAATTGTTCCAGCACCATTTGTTGAAAAGACTGTCCTTTCTATATTGAATTGCTTTTTATTTTAAAATTATTTTTTATTGGAGTATAGTTGCTTTACAATGTTGTATTAGTTCCTACTGTACAGCAAAATGAATTAGCTATACATATACATATATTCCCTCTTTTTCGGATTTCCTTCCCATTTAGGTTACCACAGTGCATTAAGTAAAATTCCCTGTGCTATACAGTATGTTTTCACTAGTTGTCTATTTTGAATTGCTTTTATACCTCTGTCAAAAAGCCGTTGATTATACTTGTGTGGGTATATTCTGGGCTACCTATTCTGTTCCATTGATTTATACAATGTAATTATTGATATATTATGACTTAAGTCTGCCATTTTATTGTTTATTTTCTTCTTGTTTCTTCTGTTTTTTATTCCTCCGTTTTACTTTCCTGGCCATTCTGTAGGTTATTTGAATATATTTTTAATAATTCCATTTTGATTTACTATAGTGTATCTTGAGTATATCTCTTTGAATAGATTTTTAAATGGCTGCTCAAGGCATTACATTAAACATATGTAACTTATGGTTTACTGATGTTGGCTTTTTACCAGTTCAACTAGCATGTAGAAACATTACCCTTACAAGATTCCTTTACCATCGCTCCTTGATAACTTATCTTAACCATATCCTCTCCACATATTGAGAACCATATCAGGTAATGTTATAATTTTTGCTTCAATTGTCAAGTATAATTTAGAAAACTCAAGAGGAGAAGGATAGGGAATTCCCTGGCGGTCCAGTGATTAGGACTCAGTACTTTCACTTCCAGGGCCTGGGTTAAATCCCTGGTGGGGGAACTAAAACCCTGCAAGCCACCTGGTGCAGCCAATAAAAAGAAAGAAATGAGGAGAAGGATAGTCCATGATATTTAACCCATATTTTTACTCTTTCCATTGCTCTTTCTTTATTCCTGATGTTCCAAGTTTCCTTCTTTTTTCTTTCTGTTTCAAGATATTCCTTTAGCCATTCTTTTAGGGTAGGTCTGATGGTGACAAATACTTTTAGTTTTCCTTTACAGTGAGGATGTCTTGATTTCACCTTCATTTCCTGGGCATAGAATTCTATTTTTTTCACAAATAAGATCTTTTATTTGTCACCATTGGAAGTCTGATTTTTAAACAGATTATTGGACTGGTGGCTCATATCCATCAGTTCACTCAACTTTAGCACCTGCTGCATCCCCAGTAGCTTTTCCAGAACTACTACCTTCACTATGTAGCTCCATGAGTTTTCCCAATTCAAACTTGGGCTTCTTCAGCATTTTTACTTTTCTAACAAAGGCATCATGGAGTGGATAAATAGATTGGAAGACCTTTTCTGTCTTTCCCAATGCTGCCTGGAATGAATTTATTTACCCTGTTTCAAGTCATTTGTCTACACCTCTTGGGTCATGATTTTCATCATCTTCTTGCGGATCTGGAGGACCTGCTGGTGTTGGGCATAAGAGGTCTTCCGAATCTGATTGTTGCGTTTTTTAGTAAAACCTGTACAGAATAGACGAAGCAAATAACCATAGGTAGTCTTGACATCAGTGTGAGCTTCAATCATGGTCTGACATTTTTTGACCATGGAGCACATTTTATCATGGGTAAGATCCATGCCATGGAAATTAGTCGGGCAGTTTTTGCCCTGAACATCCTCAGTAATTAGCATGAATTTTCTAAATGCAACTTCATCATTCTGCAGATCAGCAAGGCTCACTTCAAAAATATGACCCTTGAGGCCATCAGATGAGATTTTGGTTCCTTGAGTTCTCGTGACTAGTGTTTTCCCAATATTTCTTACATTGAACATAGCTGGTGCTTTCATATCATACCAATCTTTCTTAGAAAATGGGTCAACTGCTTTCTTCTTGGCTCCCTTTTTACCACCTTTTGTAAGGCACTTGATCTTGCCGACCCTGGGTATAGAATTCTAGATTGACAGTTCTTCTATTTCAGCACTTGAAAAATGTTATGCTACTCCTCTTGCCTGCATTGGTTTCTGATGAGAAATCAGCAGTCATTTAAATTGTTTTCCCCTGTAGTTAATGTGTTGTTTCTCTCTGTTATGAAGATATTTTTTTCTTTTTTGTTAGTTTCCAGCTGGTTGATTATAATGTGTCTTGGTATGTATTTCTTTGAGTTTCTTTGGGGTTCATTCAGTTTCTTGAATCTGTAGATTTGTGCTTTTTGCCAAGTTTGGAGAAATTTCAATACTTTTTGAATAGTTTTTCTTTCTTTAGCCCAGCATTCTTATTTTTTCTCCTCTCATTCTGAGACTTTGATAACAAGAATGTTAGATCTTCTATTATTGCCCCCATAGAGCTCTGAGTCTCTGTTAATTTTTTTTCAGTCTGTTTTCTTTCTGTTGTTCAGGTTGGGCATTTTCTATCTTCAAGTACACTGATTCTTTCCTTTATAATCTCCGTTTTGCTATTAAGCCCATCAAGTGACTTTTAAATTTCATTTACTGCATTATTCACTTCTAAAACTTCCCTTTGTTTCTTCTTCATATATTCTGTTCTTTTGCTGAGACTTTCTAGTGGTTTTGTCTTTTTTTTCATTTCCAGGGTTTTATAATTACTTGTTGAAGTATTTTTATGATGGCTGCTTTAAAATCCTTGTCAGATAATTCCAACATCTCTCATCTTGGTTTTGGTGCCTATTGATTGCCTTTTCTTCATTCAAGTTGATATTTTCCTGGTTTTTGGTATGATGAGGGATTTTTGACACTGTGGTGGTGGGGTAGGTGATGTTATTACCACTGGGTGGTTGTGAAAATACAAATTTTCCCTTGTCCTTGCTCAATAACACCCCAAGCAAGAGAGGGAAGTAGTGCCTCATTACTTCAGGGTGGGAATGGAAGTTCAGTCTTCCCAATCAGCCTCTTCTGACGTCACCTCAGTTGGGAAGAGGAGGGATTCCTCCTTACTGCTAAGAGAGATGGAGGTCTAGGCCTTCCTCTTGGCCTTGCTGATGGTGTGGGGTCCCACATTTTTCCAATGGCATTTGGCCAGAATAAGGTGATTATTGCCTAAAGGCTTCTATCTTGCTAGGCCATCTCTTTTCTCATCCTTTGCCAAGAGAGAGAAGAGTTCTCTTGGGATTGGCATTTCTGGGTTACAGACTTGTTTAACACACAGCCCAAGGTATATACATGACAAAAAGGAAACCCAGGGAACTAACCACCATGTCATTCCTTGGATCTTGAGGTCCCTATCCAGTACTTCTTCTCTCCACCTTTTAGAATCTTCTTGTGTTTGTGTTTTATATATAATGTCCAGGATTTTTGGAAAAGTAGAGAAAAATGTGCCCACTTCATCTTCTCTGGAATGAGTAGTCTGATCATGTGTTTTTATAACCTTTCTAATCTATCTATCTATCTATCTATCTATCTATCTATCTATCTATCTATCTATCTTTCTCTCATGGAAATAATGGTGGGATCTTTAAAAATGACTTCTTGTTAATTGGTAAAATCTCAGAAGATTTAATAAAAACTTGGTAAAATTCAGTACTCACTCATAATTGCAAAAATTTGTAGAAAACTACAGCAAACATAATATTTAGGTAGTGAGCCTTTAGAAGCAATACTATCAAAGTCAGGAATAAAGCAGGAATTTCTCCAGTTACTGCTACTATCTATTAATTAACTGGTGTCTTGGCCAAAGCAATGAGACAAGAAAAATAAAAATGTATGTGGATTAGAAAAGGAGACACAAATTATCATGTTTTTAGATCACATTACTGCTGATGTAGAATATCCAAAGGAATCTGCAGGCAAATTATGAGAGCTAATAAAGGAGTGAACAGGACTCCAGCAAACAACCATATCGTATACAAGATATTATTCTAACTTGGCTCACAGGTTAACACTTGTTTACTAATCTTGACATAGTTCAAGATTACCTCCTAGTAAGTCCTCAGTAAATATTAGCTATTATTTTAATTATAATTCATTTAAAATAGCTTCTAATCAGTTATAAAGAGCCAGACCTTGGGCTGTAAGTGTAAACAGATGAAGTCCCAGTCTTTTTCTTTTTTAAGTCTTTATTGAATTTGTTACAATATTGCTTCTGTCTTTATGTTTTAGTTTTTTGGCCGGGAGGCATATGGAATCTTAGCTCCCTGACCAGGAATCAAACCCACACCACCTGCATTGGAAGGCAAAGTCTTAACTGCTGGACCATCAGGGAAGTCCCCTAGTCCCAGTCTTTATGTGAGGAATGCTGGTGAGCCATATGCCTGCTGTGCATCTGCACTTGCCCTCTGCTCTCTGCGTTGATGTTCCAGCTCCCTCCCCACTGCAGAAAAGCCACCTGACTCATTCAGGTAGGTCACAGCACTCCTAACTGATACCTCATCTCTGATTCCCTGACTCTTTGCTGTTGTCTGCTGGCACAGATATGTGTGCCATGTGCCAGGCTTAGGTAAGAGAGATGGGGGAGGTAGGTGGGAGATGGAAGGTGTGTGTAAGTTGACAAACATGGAGATGTCTGTTACACCTAGTCTCTGTTTCCACAGAGCTCATGACACAAATTGTAAGTTCTGACATTATAATCATATACAGTAGTCCCTTGGTATCCATGGGAGATTGAGTCTAGGACTGCTCACTCCACACCAAGATACCCTGGATGCTCAAGTCCCTTACAATCACCCTCTGTATCTGTGGGTTCTAGAAACATGGATATGGAAGGCTGACTGTAATGTAAATCTTTTTCAAAAAAAAGAAGGGGGGGAATTGGTAGAATCTCAACATATTTCAGTTACTTAGCAGCTGTGCAAATTAGTATAAACAGATTTAAAAATCACTCTGGGAGCCATTTTGTGGAAATTAAGGGTGATTTTTATATAAAATACTATATTTTGATGTAAAGAAGGTACACTGTGTTAGCACATTAAGATGAAAATCACATCAAATTGATACTAAGACTAGAAAGCACACTGGAAGAACTTGCTACCATGTGCCCCTGACAAGCTGTGGCCAGATCTGATCTCATGTAAGTAGTCAGTATTGACTCCACAGCTAAATTGGGCAAATGAATGCAGTTACAGTTAGTAAAAACTCACAGAAAGAACACACAGATATTGTGATTAGCAAGTGTATAGAAAAATTCAGTCTTAGAAGAGACAGGAGTAAAATGAGCAAGATGGTAGTGTGGGATTTTTTAGTGCCTGTCCCCTCCTAGAAACATCAATTTGAACAACTCCAGTGGCTCCAGGCAGCTTCTGTGACAACAGGCTCCTGGTGGACTCCAGTGAACCAAGCCTCCTGGACCACCCCAGAGCAAGCCAGCTCCCTTAGATCATGACTATTGTGGCCCCAGCTCCCAACTAGCTCCCATGAATCTATGCTTCTATGAACCCAGACTCCAGCTGGGCCCATGCTACCACACCCCAAGCTGCCAGCCTGCCCCAGTGCCAGGCTGGCCCCTGCAGACCTAAACTTTAGATAATCTCTTACAGACCCAGGCTCCTAGTCTGCCCTCCTAGTAGTGCCAGATGACTTCCCTCAGACCCAACCTTCAGACCAGCAGCTGTAGCCTCAGGCTCCAGGATCACCCTAGGTCCAGGCCAATCCCCATGTCCACAGCCTCCAGGCTGGCTCCCACAAAACCAGGTTCCTGGCCCATTCCAGCACCTGACTGGTCCCTTTAGACCCAGATGTCAGGTTCATCCCACTGGTACCTTGGTAGCCTTGGTTTAGATCACATTACTGCTGATGTAGAAAATCCAAGGGAATCTGCAGGCAAATTATGAGACTAGCCTTGGTTGACTAGCCTTGGTAGCCTTGGTTGACCCCTGTGGTCCTAGAAGACAGGTCTTCCCATTTGGACACAGATCCCAGGCTCCCCAACACAGACTTATGCATCAGACCCACCCAAGTGAACACAGGCTCTGGGCCCAACCCATGGACCCAGGCACAAATGAACCCAAGCACCAGGCCTGCCAGTCTGCTGACCGAGGCACCATACTTGCCAGTACAAGGACTCAAGAAGTAAGCCCACTCAGGATCTCTGGATCTCTGATGGGCTGACTGGTAAATGGCTTTGCCTGCTGAAGCTAGTCTTTAAAGACTGGAAGAGGTGCCTACTTCCTCAAATGTGCAGACACCAATTCAAGGCCACAAGGATCATGAATAATCAAGGAAACATGACACCATCAAAGGAAACTAATAAAGCTCCAAAGGCTGATGCTAAAGAAATGGAGATTTACAAAGTGTTTGACAAAGAATTCAGAATAATCTTCTTAAATTCAGTGAACTCTAAGAAAACACAGAGAGACAACTAAATAAAATTAGGAAAGCAGGGCATGAACAAAATGAAAAGTTCAACAAAGAAATAGAAACCATAAAAAAAAAAAAACACAGAAAAACCCAAAACAGAAATCCTATGTTGCAGAATACAGTAACTAAACTGAAAGAGTCCATAGAGAGCTTCAACAATAGACTCAACCAAAGAGAAGAATTAGTGAACTAGAAGACAGGTCCTTTGAATCATTCTCTCGGAGAAGAAAAAACAATGAAAAAGAGCAAAGAAAGCCTATGTGAATTATGGGCTAACATTAAAATAAACAATCTACATATGTTTGGAGACCCAGAAGGAGAAGAGGAGGAAAAAGGAGCAGAAAGCTTACTTAAAGAAATAATGGCTGAGCAAGATCCTTTTTGACTCACCTCCTAGAGAAATGGAAATAAAAACAAAAATAAACAAATGGGACCTAATGAAACCTAAAAACTTTTGCACGGCAAAGGAAACCATAAACAAGACAAAAAGACAACCCTCAGAATGGGAGAAAATGTTTGCAAATGAAGCAAGTGACAAAGGATTAATCTCCAAAATTTACAAGCAGCTCATGCAGCTCAATGTCAAAAAAACAAACAACCCAATCCAAAAAAATGGGCAGAAGACCTAAATAGACATTTCTCCAAAGAAGATATACAGATTGCCAAAAAACACATGAAAGAATGTTCAACATCACTAATCATTAGAGAAATGCAGATCAAGACTACAATAAGGTATCACCTGACACAGATCAGAATGACCATCTTCAAAAAATCCAGAAACAATAAATGCTGGAGAGGGTGTGGAGAAAAGGGAACACTCTTGCAGTGTTGGTGGGAATGTGAATTGATACAGTCACTATGGAGAACAGTATGGAGGTTCCTTAAAAAACTACAAATAGAACTACCATATGACCCAGCAATCCCACTACTGGGCATATACCCTGAGAAAACCAAAATTCAAAGAATCATGTACCACAATGTTCATTGCAGCTCTATTTACAGTAGCCAGGACATGGAAGCAACCTAAGTGTCCATCGACAGATGAATGGTTAAAGAAGATGTGGCACATACATGCAATGGAATATTACTCAGCCATAAAAAGAAAAGAAACTGAGTTATTTGTAGTGAGGTAGATGGACCTAGAGTCTGTCATACAGAGTGAAGTAAGTCAGAAAGAGAAAAATAAATACCGTATGCTAACATGTATATATGGAATCTAAAAAAAAAAAAAAGCTTCCGAAGAACCTAGGGGCAGGACAGGAATAAAGACACAGATGTAGAGAATGGACTTGAGGACACAGGGAGGGGGAAGGGTAAGCTGTGACAAAGTGAGAGAGTGGCATGGACATATATGCACTACCAAACGTAAAATAGATAGCTAGTGGGAAGCAGCTGCATAGCAGAGGGAGATCAGCCTGGGGCTCTGTGTCCACCTAGAGGGGTGGGATAGGGAGGGTGGGAGGGAAACACAAGAAGGAAGAGTAATGGGGATATATGTATATGTATAGCTATAAAGCAGAAACTAACACACCATTGTAAAGCAATTATACTCCAATAAAGATGTTAAAAAAAAAAAAGAAAGTTCTAAAAAACCACAAAAAACAAAAAGAAATAATGGCTGAGAATTTCCCAAATCTGGAAAGAGATTTTGACATCCAAGTTCATGGAACTAATAAGTCATGAACATGTTGGTCATTTATGTCTTCTTTGGGAAAAATGTCTATTCATGTGCTCTGCCCATTTTTAAATCATATTTTTTTCTATTGAGTTGCATGAGTTCCATATATATTTTTAAATTGAAGTATAGTTGATTTACAATGTTGTGTTACTTTCTGCTGTAAAGCAAAGTGAATCAGTTATATGTATACAGATATTTACTCTTTATTAGATTCTTTACCCATGTAGGTCATTACATAGTATTGAGTAGAGTTCCCTGTGCTATACAGTAGGTCCTTATTAGTTATCTGTTTTATATATAGTGGTGTGTATATGTCAATCCCAATTTCCCTGTTTAACCCTCCCCCCTTCCCTCCTGGTAACCATAAGATTGTTTTCTACTTCTGTGACTCTATTTGTTTTGTAAATTAGTTCGTTTGTAGCATTTTTTTAAGATTCTACATATAAGTGATACCATACGATATTTGTTCTTCTGTGACTTTCTTACTTCCTACTTTACTCAGTATGACAATCTTTGGTCCATCCATGTTGCTGCAAATGGAATGATTTCATTCTTTTTTAGGGCTGAGTAATATTCCATTGTATATATGTACCACATCTTCTTTATCCTTTCCCCTGTCAATAAACGTTTAGGTTGCTTCCATATCTGAGCTACTGTAAATAGTGCTGCAATGAACATTGGGGTGCAGGTTGCATGAGTTTCTTATATATTTTGGATGTTAACCCTTTATCAGATGTTTTGCAAATACTTTCTCCAATTCAGTAGGTCACCTTTTCAATTATTTCTTTTGCTGTGCAGAAGCTTTTTAGTTTGATGTAGCCCCACTTCTTTATTTTTGTTTTTGTTGTTTGTGCTATTGATGTCATATTCAAAAAACCATTACCAACACCAGTGTCAAGGAGTTTTTCAGCTATGTTTTCTTCTAGGAGTATCACAGTTTTGGGTCTTACACTTAAATCTTTAATCCATTTTGATAGTTTTTGTGACTGGTATAAGATAGGGATCTAATTTCACTCGTTTGTATGTAAATAACCAGTTTTCCCAGCACCATTTATTGAAGACTATACTTTTCCCATTGAGTATTCTTGGCTCCCTTGTCAAATATTAGTTGACTGTATATACATGTGTTTATTCCTGGACTCTCAATTCTGTTCCATTGGTCTATGTGTCTGTCTTTATGCCAGTACCACACTATTTTGATTATTATAGCTTTGAAATAAAGTTTCAAATCAGAACATGTGATGCCTCCAGGTTTGTTCTCCTTTCTCAGGATTGCTATGGCTACTTTTGGTCTTTCGTGGTTCCATATAAATTTTTCTATTTCTATGAAAAATGCCATTGGAAATTTGGTAGAGTTTGTACTGAATCTATAGATGGCTTTAGGTAGTATGAATATTTTAACAATATTAAGTCTTCCAGTTCATGAACACAGGATATTTTTTCACTTATTTATGTCTTCAATTTCTTTCATCAAAGCCTTGTGATTTTCAGTATACAAATCTTTCAACTCCTTGGTTAAATTTATTCCTAAATAGTTTACTATTTTTGATGCTATTACAAATAAGATTGTTTTCTTTATTTTTCAGCTAGTTCATTGTTAATATATAAAAATGACTCATGATTTTCCCTTGCCAAGCAAACCAAAAATATACCAATGAAACAGATCCTGTTGTGTTCATAACCATCAAGTGAATAGCTCAAACCATTTCTCAGAAAGATATATATAGATCCCTACAATAAAATCTTGCGGCTAGTTAAAAAAATACAATTGATTTTTTATGTTGATTTTGTATCCTGCAACTTTACTAAATTCCTTTATTAGTTCTAACAGTTTTTTGGTGGAGTCATTACGACTATTTAGACAAGTTTACTTCTTGCTTTCTAATTGGATGTCTTTATTTCTTCTTCTTGTTTAATGGCTCTGGCTAGGACTTTCAGCTCTACGTTGAATGAGAGTGGTGAGAGTGGGCACATTTGTGTCCACTTTCTTAATGTTAGAAGGAAAACTTTCAACCTTTCACCACTGAGTATATCGTTAACTATGGTTTTGTCATATATGGCTTTTACTATGTTGAGGTACATTCTTTTTATACCCCATTTGCTGAATTTTTATTATAAAAGATGCTGAATCTTTTAAAATGCTTTTTCTGCATCTATTAAGATGATCATATGACATTTATCTTTCATTCTATTAATATGGCTTATCACATTTATTTATTTACCTGTGTTGAAATCCCAGGGATAAATTCTTCTTGATCACGATGTATAATCCTTTGAATATGTTGTTGAATTTAGTGTGCTAGTATTTGGTTGAGAATCTTTGCATCTATATTCATCAAGGATATTGGCCTGTAGTTTTCTTTTCCTGTAGTTCCTTATTTGGCTTTGGTATCAGGGTAATGCTAGCATAATAAAATGAGTTTAGGGATATTCTCTCCTCTTCAAATTTTTTGGAAGAGTTTGAGAAGGACTGGTGTTAATTCTTTTTTAAATGTTTGGTAGAGTTCACCAGTGAAGCCATCTGGTCCTGGCTTTTTCTTTGTTGAGAAGTTTTTGATTACTGATTCAATCTCCTTTCTTGTCATTGTTCTGTTCAAATTTTCTATCTCTTCATTATTCAGGCTTGACAGGTTGCACATTTCTGGGAATTGAACCATTTCTTCTGGGTTATCTAGTTTGTTGGCATATAGTAGTTTATAGTAGCCTCTTGTGATGTTTTGTATTTCTGTGGTGTGAGTTGTAATGTCTCCTCCTTCATTTCTGTTTTTATTTATTTGAGTCTTCTCTCTTTTTTTCTTAGTCTAGATAAAGGTTTGTCAATTTTATCTTAAAAGGAGATGGCATGTTTACTGGAACATGCAAGAAATTTACCTCCTGAGAATATAACAGCACAATCAGTGTTATAAATCGTTCTACTCAAATAATGGGAGCAGTGGAGGGTGACTAGAGAATAGTGTGATAAATGAATGGAATTTAATGCCTCCCAGAACATTCACAGAAAAGTAGAAAACCACTGTTTTCTCCAAAAGGGGAGAAGTTCTTGGTACTTCAGTCTACACTTTCTCAACCTCTAGAAAGTCTCTGTGTGAAGGTTAGCCAACTGAAGTTGGGGGCAGTCCCTAAAAACTGCTTCACTTCTGACACCAATTACAAGTTCAGGGGGCTTCCCAAAACCACACTCTATTTTGATTACTCACTAGAATTCACCTCACATGTGAAAGGTTCGAGATTTGTAACCAGGTGGAAATACCAGGCTCTCCAGGCAGTTCTGGAGAGCAGCAAAATGAACCTCACCCTCACAGGCCCCTGTGAACAAGAACAGAGCTGGCCTAGGGGATTAGTGCACACAGCAGGGCTTGGGTTTGAATCCTGGTTCTGCCGCTTGGCCACTGTGTGAGCTCTTTGCTGTGCTGACCTCTCTGGGTCTCTCTCTCCATTTGTTAAAAAAAAATTCACCAAAATCTTCTATACTCATGGTTATGATTTATTATAGGGAAAGGATACAGATTAAAATAGCCAAAGGAAGGGATGCTTGTGTAAGAGTCCAGGAGGGTTTTAAACATGGGTCTTCCAATTGTCCTCTTCCCATGGAGTCATGAACAACGTTAACTCTTCCTGGCAGTGATGAATGACAATATACATGAAGTATTGTCAGTTAGGGATGCTTACTCCAGTCTTGGTGTCCAGAGTCAGTGTTGGTTCATCATTCAGGCTCCAATATTACTGATCTCGATTTTCAGCCCTTCAGGAAGTTGAGTTGATATATATGACCCAAAGTCCCCATGTTGAATCACATTTTTGATGTGGCTTAAATCCCCTAACCTAAATCACATTGTTACTATCTGGCAGGTGCAAGCTCCCCTGGCAAACAAAGACACTCTTATCAGGCTTGACATTCCAAGGGTTTAGAGATTACCTCTCAGACTTGGAGGAAAACCATCTTTGGCTGAGCTTGTTTATTAGAGCGATAAAGCTGTGTAGACCACACAAGAGTGAGGGAAGAGTGAGGCCTGCCTTGAGACTCACTCTCCTGTGAGGGAACTATACATCCAGGAGGTAAATGGTGGTGATTTCCAGTCAGATAGCTGGATAGGGGAGAACCACCAGCACCACCAGACCTGAAAATTCTACTTTCTGCTGCAAAAATGTAATAAAAGACTTGAATAACATCTACAGAGTTGAGGAAGGTGCAGATGATGACCCAAGAACTCTATTGCCACTTCAAGTCATCATTTAGTACAAGGGAAAAGAAGGAACATTCTCAGATGCACAAGAAATATGCCACCCTTGTGAAGTTTTAACTGAATGAGCTAGAGTCAATGCATGTTTAGACTGGTATGCCAATTGCTTATACTGCTATCAACTTTATCTTCTTGATATTAGAAAAATTCCATCATAAATAACATGACAGGGGATAGATGAAGCCACAGAAAAAGAGTAAATCATTCAGGGACCATATGTGAGAAGAGAAAGGATGAAGGACACAATTCTGGGAACTGCCAGTAATAAAGATGAACACAAGAAATAGAATCAGAGAGGTAGAAATAAAACAGGAGTGGAGTTTGGGATTAGCAGATGCAAACTATTATATCTAGAATGGATAAACAACAAGGTCCTACTATATAGCACAGGGAACTATATTTAATATCCTGTGATAAGCCGTAATGGAAAAAATATTAAAAAGTATATATATATAACTGAATCACCTTGCTGTACAGCAGAAATTAACACAACATTGTAAATTAACTATATTTCTATAAAATAAAATTAAAAAAATAGGAGTCTCTCATGTGTATTTGTCTACAATTTTTTTCTTCAACAATATATAACAGATTTCTTTTAGATCAATATCATCTGTTTTGTCTCATTCTGTATTACAGATCCATATTGTTCTATAGTATGTTTATGCCATAATTTATTCACCTAACCTCTTATTGATTGGTATTTGTAAATTATTTCCAACTTCTTTCATTGTGAATTATGTTGTAATGAACATTGTTTTATGTCTCACTTATCCTTATGCAATTGTGCTAGTATGTGTGTATACAGATTGTTACAAATAGAACAGAGTACCAAGGGTATCAAACAATTAAAATTTTGACAGGTAACACCAATTTTTTCTCCAAAAACTCTGCACCAATTTATACTTCCATAAACAGTGTATGTGCCTTGTTTCCTCTAATTTTGTCATCACTGGAATCTATCAGTTATTTTTTTCCAATTTCATAGGAAATACTATCAATATCTGTTTAATTTATATTTCTCTGATTCCTAGAATGAATGTGCATTTTTCATGTTTTTTAAGCATTTTCTTATTCTTATTCTATAAATTGCTGCAATGAACACATCCCTGTATTTCATTTCTGCAGTATTTGACATTGTTAACATCCCAGTTCTTCAAATTCTCTAATTTCCTACTGACCTCCTTTAAAACACTTTAATTTTCTTCCTACTTTTCTAGTGAGTTGTTGTCAATCTCCTCTGTGTATGTCTCTTCCTTTACAATTCTTTAAATATTAGTATTGCCAGGATGCTATAGACTGGGTGTTTGTGTGCCCCTCCCCTTCCAACACCCTAAGTCTTCTGTTGAAACTTAATCTCCAGTGTGATAGCATTAGAAAGTGGGGCCTTTGGGAGATGATTAACTCAGGAGGGTGGAGCCCTCATGAATGGGATTAGTGGTCTTTTTTTCCTTCTAGTTTCATTGAGATATAATTGACATACAGCACTGTGTAAGTTTAAGGTGTACACCATAATGATTTGAATTTTGTACATCATGAATGATTATTACAACAAGTTTAGGGAACACCCATCGTCTCATAAAGAAACAAAATTAAAGAAATAGAAAAACATTTTTTTCTAGTGATGAAAACTCTTAGGATTTACTCTCTTAGCAAGTTTCATATTTAACATACAGCAATGGTCATTATATTTATCATGTTGAACATTACATTCCTAGTACTTATTTATCTTATAACTGGTAGTTTGTAGCTTTTGACTGCCTTCATCCAATTCCCCTCCCCCCAACCCCAGCCTCTGGTAACCACAAATCCAATCTTTTTCTATGATTTGTTTGTTTGTTTTTAAAGTGTAATTGACCTACAACACTGTGTTAGTTCCTGTGCCACAACATAGCAATTTGGTGTTTCTATACATTTCAAAATAATCACCACGATAAGTCTAGTTATGATGTCATCATACAAAGATATTAGTTATTGACTATATTCCCCCCATTGTACATAACTATCTACCTGTATCTATCTGTATATACACACACACACACATATAGTTATTTTAAGTTGCTGATCTCTTAAATTCAAATGCATTTGACAAACCTGCATTTTCACTCCCCCCAACACACTAACTGTTCTTGATGTCATATTTTACATCATTTTGTTTAGTGTATCCCTTAATTACTTATTGCAGATATACACGATTTTATTACCTTTGTCTTTTGCCCTCCCTCCTAACTTTATACATGGCTGATTTACTGTATATTTGCCTTTACTAATGAGATTTTTCCTTTCATAATTTTCGTGTTTCTAGTTGCAGCCTTTCTTTTTCACTTAGAGAAGTCCCTTTAACATTTCTTGTAAAGCTGGTGTGGTGCGATCTCTTTTAGCTTTTGCTTGTCTGTAACATTTTTGATTTCTCCATCAAATCTGATTGAAAGCCTTGCTGGGTAGAGTGTTCTTGGTTGTGGTTTTTCCCTTTCATCACTTTAAATATATCGGGCCACTCCATTTTGGCCTACAGAGTTTCTGCTGAAAAGTCAGCTGATAGCCTTATGGGAGATCCCTTGTATGAAACTTGTTCTCTGCCCCTTGCTCTCTCACTTCTCCTTCTGAGACCCCTATAAGGTGAATGTTAGTATGCTTGACGTTGTCCCAGAGGTCTCTTAAACTGCCCTCATTTCTTTTTGTTCTTTTTTTCTGTTCCTTTACACTGATTTCCCTTACTCTGCCTTGCAGTTTGTTGATCCATTCCTCTGAATCATCTAATCTACTGTTGACTACTTCTAGTGTATTTTTCATTTCAATGATTGTATTCTTCATCTCTGGTCTTCTTCATATTTTCTAACTGTTAAAAACTTCTAACGTCTCATTCTTTTTGTCCAGTCTTCTTCTGAGTTCTTTGAACATATTTATGATCATTAACTTGAACTGTCTATAGGGTAGATTGCCTATCTCCACTTCACTTAGTTCTTCTTCTGGGGTTTTATCTTATTCCTTCATTTGGAAGATATTCCTCTGTTACATCATTTTGCTTAATTTGCTGTTTTTATTTCTATGTATCTGTAGGTTGGTTATGTTTCCTGTGCTTGGAGAAGTGACCTTTTGGAGGAGACCTCCTATGTCTCACAGTAGCGTATTCCCCTCTGGTCACCAGAGCTCTATGCTCTAGAGTTGTCCCCTATTTGGGCTGTGTGGGTCCTTCTGTTGTGGCAGGCTGACTACTGTGGGCAATCTGGTAGATGTGGCTGGCCCCCAGTCCAGTTGGTTGCCATGTTCTGTCTTGTGTGGAAGCTGCTGGCCACTGGTTGTCAGGGCTGAGTCATGAGGCTGATAGCTGCAGGACCTCAGGTGGTTTTGTGTCTAGTGCTGGGCCACTGGTAGGCAGAGCCAGGTCAGGCATGGGTGGTTGTGAGACCAAGGGTTCCATATCTATTTTCAGTCTACTGGTGAGCAGAGCCAGCTCCTGACACAACTGGCTGTGGGGTCTAAATTGTCCCAAGACTAGTGTTGGCCTATGATGAGTGGAGATGATCCTAGGGCAGCTGAGTGAGGGGTCCAAGGTGTCTTGAAGCTGGGGTTGGCCTGCTAGGGCCAAGGCCAGCAGGTCGTAGGGTTGGTGCCTACCCACTGGTGGATGAGGATGGTCCTGGGGCTAGTATCAGTTCATTGGTGGGCACAGCCAGGTCCCAGGGCCTCTGACTGCAGGGTCCTTGTGTTCCCAGGGCTAGTGTTGGTGCACTGGTATATGAGTTGTGGTGCACTGGTATATGTATATGTGCCCTGATGGGCAGGGTATGGTCCTGGGATGGCTGTGGGCTCAGGAGGCCTTAAGGCAGAAGCCCTGCTAGTGGCTGGGACTGTGTTCTCGACCAGCTTGCTGCTTGGCTTGAGGCATCCCAGTACTGGTGCTGAAAGGCTGGTGGGTGGGGCCAGGTCCCTGCACTAATAAGCTAGAGGGAGAATTCCAAAATGGTGCTTGCCAGCACCAGTTCCCACATGGTAGAACGAGTTCCTCAAAATGGCTGCCTCCAGTGTCTATGTCCCCAGGGTGAGCTACAGTTTCCTCCAGCTTCTCCATGAGGCTCCCCAATATCAGCAGGTGGGTCTGATCCAGGCTCCTTTCAAATTACTGCCTCTTCCCTGGGTCCCTGAGTACAGGGAATTTTGTGTTACCTTTTAAGACTGGAATGTCTACTTCCCACAACCCTCTCACACCCCTGAAAGTAAGCCCCATTTGCTTTCAAAGTCAAACATTCTGGGGGTTCATAGTTCTGGTGCAGGACCCCAGGGAAGGGGAGCCCAATGTGGGGCTCAAACCCCTTGTTCCTTGGGAAGAAACTCTACAATTATAATAGTCCTCCCATTTGTGAGTCACCCACCTTGGGTTATGGGTCTTGACTATACTGTATCTTCACTCTTCTACCTGTCTCATTGTGGCTCCTTCTTTATATCTCTAGTTGTAGGAGATCTTTTCTTCTAGTCTCCCAGTTTTTCTCATCAATAGTTGCTCTGTAAATAGTTATAATTTTGTTATGCCCATGAGCTCAGGGTCTTCCAACTCCACTCTCTTGGCCCTGCCCTAGATTAATACTTTTAAAAAAGAGACGTCAGAGAGCTCTCTCCTCTTTTCTACCATGTAAGAACACAGTGTGAAGATGCCCGTCTATGAATCAGTAAGTGGACTCTAACTAGACACTGAGTCCGTTGGTTCCCTCATCTTGGATTTCCCAGCCTCCTGAACTGTGAGAAAAAAAATGTGTGTTGTTTAAGCCATATAGATAATGGTATTTTTGACATAGTGGCTGGCATGGACTAAGCCACAGGGGATGCTCCTCCTCAGCCCCCTTTTCACTTTACATTTTCTTTCCAAGAAAGATCCTTCTAGTACATGGTATGACTTCAACCACAATTTGTGTGCTGCTTATACATGTATCTGGTATGTAGCTCAAGTGACTCTTTTTAGTCCCACATCCATATATTCAACTCTGTCATAGACATCTTAATCTTAACGTGTCCCAAACTGAACTTATCATCTCTCATGTCCCAACTTGTCCCTTCTCTTATCTTGGGTTTGATCACCCAAGTCAGCAACCAGACTCTTCCTTTTCCCTCTCCTTCAACTAGCATATAAAACCAGGTATCAAGTTTTGCTGAATCTGACTTCTTCCATTTATCCACCCCCCCTCCCCGCCCCACTTCAACTAAGGCCTTCATTATTGCTTAGCTGGATTCTTCCAATAGCCTTGGAATATCTCCTTGTTTCTAGTCTCATTCTCCTCTTCATCAGTTTAGTTTCTAACGTGTGAATTGAAGTATAACACTCCCCTGCCCCAAATCCTTTCTTTACATCTCCTTGAAAGACTTCAGGATAAAATCCAAACTCCTAATCTTGGACACTAAAACCTTAGCACTATGGACCTGGTTTTCTTTCCTTTTCTTTCAACCACATTAAAACATCCTCAGTTTCTTGAACTAGCTAAGTTCTCTGGCTTCTCAGATATTACCCTTGTTCATCCTCATTATGTAACATACTTCCCCCATTCTTCAAAGGAACCACACCTATTAACTTCTCTCCCAGCAGCCTCCTCTGATAACACAGAGTTATATTATGCAGTCATTCTAAGTGACCCCATAGTTTCAGAACTACATTTTAATGCTTTGCTTCTCTAGCTGGTTCCTCCATGAGACTGCGAGCTGCTTAAGAGCAGAAAAGAGTGTAGCTTTTATTTCTACATCCTCAGATATAGCTCAAGAAATATCCAATAGATAGAAGGAAGAAGAAGAGCAAAGGAGAATCTGGCATTTACCTCCACTAAAATAGTGCTCACCAAGATCAACGTTACCAGTGACCACACAATTACTAAATGCATTGGACATAATTTTTGCTAATCTGGATACAGTTTTGAAACTCTTTTCCTTGTTTCTTTGTATTGTTTTTTGAGACATTGTTTTCTCTTAGACTCCTGTCTATCAGATAGATCTTTCTCATTTTCCTCTTCGGGATCCTTTTCTTCTGCTTGCTTCTTAAATATTAAGCTTACCTCCTACCTCAGGATAGTGTCCTGGGTCTCCAGATCTTTTAGTTTCACTGGAGACCGAGGTCCAAGCTGGAGCTTACTCAGACACCTGCAGTGTTGTACTGCCACCTACTGGAACCAGCAAGAGGCCAGCCAGCAAAAGTAGAGCCCCTCATCCTAGGGTGTTGCAAATAGGTTTTGCTATTCTCTGCTGGCTAAGACATCAAATGCTTCAGCAAATCACTGGGCAACAGGGAGATTGGTTCAAGATGGCGGAGTAGAAGGATGTGCTCTCACTCCCTCTTGCAAGAGGACCAGAATCACAACTAACTGCTGAGCAATCATTAACAGGAAAACATTGAAACTCACCAAAAAAGATACCCCACATCCAAAGACAAAGGAGAAGTCACAATGAGATGGTAGGAGGGGCGCAATCACAATAAAATCAAATTCCCTAACTGCTGGGTGGGTGACTCACAAACTGGAGAACACTTATACCACACAAGTCCACCCACTGGAGTGAATGTTCTGAGCCCCACATCAGGCTTCCTAACCTGGGGGTCCAGCAATGAGAGGAGGAATTCCTAGAGAATCAGACTTTGAAGGCTAGTTGGATTTGATTGCAGGACTTTGACAGGACTGGGGGAAACAAAGACTCCAAGTATGAAGGGCACACACAAAGTAGTGTGTGCATTGGACCCAGGGAAAGGAGCAGTGACCCCATAGGAGACTGAACCAGACCTACCTGTTAGTGTTGGAGGGTCTCCTGCAGAGGCGGGGGATGGCTGTGTCTCACCATAAGGCCAAGGACACTGGAAGCAGAAGTTCTGAGAAGTACTCCTTGGAGTGAGACCTCCCAGAGTCCACCATTAGCCACACCAGAGAGCCTGGGTAGGCTCCAGTGTTGGGTCCCCTTACACCAAGTGACCAACAAGGAGGGAACCCAGACCCACCCATCAGCAGACAAGCAGATTAAAGTTTTACTGAGCTCTGCACACCAGAGGAACAGTCAGCTCTATCCACCACCAGTCTCTCCCATCAGAAAACTTGCTCAATCCTTTTAGATAGCTTCATCCACCAGAGGACAGACAGCAGAAGCAAGAAAAAGTACAATCCTGCAGCCTGTGGAATAAAAACCACGTTCACAGAAAGATAGACAAGATGAAAAGGCAGAGGACTATGTACCAGATGAAGGAACAAGATAAACCCCCCAGAAAAATAACTAAATGAGGTGCAGATAGGCAACCTTCCAGAAAAAGACTTCAGAATAATGATAGTGAAGATGATCCAGGACCTTGGGAAAAAAATGGAGGCAAAGATCAAGAAGATGCAAGAAATGCTTAACAAATATCTAGAAGAATTAAAGAACAAACAAACAGAGATGAACAATACAATAACTGAAATGAAAACTACACTAGAAGGAATCAGTAGCAGAATAACTGAGGCAGAAGAATGGATAAGTGACCTGGAAGACAGAATGGTGGAATTCAGTGCTGCAGAAAATAATAAAGAAAAAAGAATGGAAAGAAATGAAGACAGCCTAAGAGACCTCTGGGACAACACTAAATGCACCAACATTCAAATTATAGGGGTCCCAGAAGGAGAAGAGAGAGAGAAAGGACCAGAGAAAATATTTGAAGAGATTATAGTCAAAAACTTCCATAACATGGGAAAGGAAATGGCCACCCAAATCCAGAAAGTGCAGAGAGTCCCATATAGGATAAACCCAAGGTGAAATACGCCGTGACACATCGTAATCAAATTGGAAAAAATAAAGACAAAGAAAAATTATATTGAAAGCAGCAAGGGAAAAACGACAAATAACACACAAGGGAACTCCCATAAGGTTAACAGATGATTTCTCAGCAGAAACTCTACAAGGCAGAAGAGAGTGGCATGACATATTTAAAGTGATGAAAGGGAAGAACCTACAACCAAGATTACTCTACTGGCAAGGATCCCACTCAGATTTGATGGAGAAATCAAAAGCTTTACAGACAAGCAAAAGCTAAGAGAATTCAATACCACCAAACCAGCTCTACAACAAATGCTAAAGGAAGTTCCCTAAGTGGGAAACACAGGAGAAAAGGACTTACAACAAACCCATAACAATTAAGAAAATGGTAATAGGAACATACATATAAATAATTACCTTAAACATGAATGGATTAAATGTTCCGACCAAAAGACACAGGCTTGCTAAATGGACACAAAAACAAGACCTATATATATGCTGTCTACAAGAGACCCACTTCAGACCTAGGGACACATACAGACTGAAAGTGAGGGGATGGAAAAAAGATATTCCATGCAATGGAAATCAAAAGAAAGCTGGAGTATCAATACTCATAGCAGATAAAATAGGTTTTAAAATAAAGAATGTTACAAGAGACAAGGAAGGACACTACATAATGATCAAGGGATCAATCCAAGAAGAAGATATAACAATTATAAATATATATGCACCCAACATAGGAGCACCTCAATACATAAGGCAACTGCTAACAGCTATAAAAGAGGAAATCAACAGTAACAAAATAATAGTGGGGGACTTTAACACCTCACTTACACCAATGGACAGATCATCCAAAATAAAAATAAATGAGGAAACAGAAGTTTTAAATGACACAATAGACCAGATATATTTAATTGATATTTATAGGACATTCCATTCAAAACCAGCAGATTATACTTTTTTCTCAAGTGCTCATGGAACATTCTCCAGGATAGATCACATCTTGGGTCACAAATCAAGCCTCAGTAAATTTAAGAAAATTGAAATCATATCAGCATCTTTTCTGACCACAACGCTATGAGAATAGAAGTGGATTACAGGGAAAAAAACGTAAAACACAAACACATGGAGGTTAAACAATACGTTACTAAATAACCAAGAGATGACTGAAGAAATCAAAGAGGAAATAAAAAAATACCTAGAGAGAAATGACAATGAAAATATGACAATCCAAAACCTATGGGATGCAGCAAAAACAGTTCTAAGAGGGAAGTTTATAGCTATAAAAGCCTACCTCAAGAAACAAGAAACACCTTAAATAAACAATCTAACCTTACACCTAAAGGAACTAGAGAAAGAAGAACAAACAAAACCCAAAGTTAGCAAAAGGAAAGAAATCATAAAGATCAGAGCAGAAACAAATGAAATAGAAACAAAGAAAACAATAGTAAAGATCAATAAAATAAAAGCTGATTCTTTGAGAAGATAAACAAAACTGATAAACCATTAGCCAGACTCATCAAGAAAAAGAGAGAGAGGACTTAAATCAATAAAATTAGAAATGAAAAAGGAGAAGTTACAACAGACACGGCAAAAATACAAAACATCCTACGAGACTACTACAAGCAACTCTATGTCAATAAAATGGACAACCTGGAAGAAATGGAGAAATTCTTAGAAAGGTATAACCTTCCAAGACTGAACCAGGAAGAAATAGAAAGTATGAACAGAGCAATCACAAGTAATGAAATTGAAACTGTGATTAAAAATCTTCGAACAAACAAAAGTCCAGGACCAGATGGCTTCACAGGTGAATTCTACCAAACATTTAGAGAAGAGCTAACACCAACACTTCTCAAACTCTTCCAAAAAATTGCAGAGGAAGGAACACTCCTAAACTCATTCTATGAGGCCACAATCACCCTGATACCAAAAGCAGAGAAAGATACTACAAAAAAAAGAAAATTATAGGTCAATATCACTCATGAATATAGATGCAAAAATCCTCAACAAAATACTAGCAAACAGAATCCAGCAACACATTAAAAGGATCATACACCAGGATCAAGTGGGATTTATCCCAGGGATGCAAGGATTTTTCAATATACGCAAATCAATCAGTGTGATACACCATATTAACAAACTGAAGAATAAAAACCATATGATCGGGAGAGAGGGGGAAGATGGCGGAAGAGTAAGACGCGGAGATCACCTTCCTCCCCACACATACATCAGAAATACATCTACATGTGGAACAGCTCCTACGGAACACCTACTGAATGCTGGCAGAAGACCTCAGACCTCCCAAAAGGCAAGAAACTCCCCACGTACTTGGGTAGGGCAAAAGAAAAAACAGAGACAAAATAATACGGATGGGACCTGCACCAGTGGGAGGGAGCTGTGAAGGAGGAAAGGTTTCCACACACTAGGAAGCCCCTTCACAGGTGGAGACTTGGGTGGCGGAGGGGAGAAGCTTCGGGGCCGCGGAGGAGAGCACAGCCACAGGGGTGCGGAGGGCAAAGCGGAGAGATTCCTGCATAGAGGATTGGTGCCGACCAACACTCACCTGCCCGAGAGGCTTGTCTGCTCACCCGCCAGGGTGGCGGGGGCTGGCAGCTGAGGCTCTGGCTTCGGTCGGATCGCAGGGAGAGGACTGGTGGCGTGAACATAGCCGGAAGGGGTTAGCGCACCACTGCTAGCCGGGAGGGAGTCCGGGGAAAAGTCTAGACCTGCCGAAGAGGCAAGAGACCTTTTCTTCCCCCTTTGATTCCTGGTGCATGAGGAGAGGGGATTAAGAGTGCTGCTTAAAGGAGCTCCAGAGACGGGCGCGAGGCGCGGCTATCAGCGTGGACCACAGAGACGGACAAGAGATGTTAAGGCTGCTGCTGCCGCCACCAAGAACCCTGTGTGCCAGCACAGGTCACTATCCACACCTCCCTTTCCAGGGAGCCTGTGCAGTCTGCCACTGCCGGGGTCCTTGGAGCCAGGGACAACTTCCCTGGGAGAACGCATGGGGCGCCTCCGGCTGTTGCAACGTCCCACTGGCTTCTGCCGCCGCAGGCTCAACCCGCATCCGTACCCCTCCCTCCCCCCAGCCTGACTGAGCCAGAGCCCCCGAATCAGCGGCTCCTTTAACCCCGTCCTCTCTGAGCGAAGAACAGACGCCCTCAGGCGACCTACACACAGAGGCGGGGCCAAATCCAAAGCTGAGCCCTGGGAGCTGTGTGAACAAAGAAGAGAAAGGGAAATGTCTCCCAGCAGCCTCAGGAGCAGCGGATTAAATCTCCAATATCAACTTGATGTACCCTGAATCGGTGGAATACCTGAATAGACAACGAATCATCCCAAATTGAGGAGGAGGACTTTGAGAGCAAGATTTATTATTTTTTCCCCTTTCCTCTTTCTGTGAGTGTGTATGTGTATGCTTCTGTGTGAGATTTTGTCTGTACAGCTTTGCTTTCACCATTTGTCCTAGGGTTCTGTCCATTCATTTTTTGGTTTGTTTTCTTTTACTTAAAAATTTTTTTTCTTAATAATTATTTTCTATTTTAATAACTGTATTTTATTTTATCTTACTTTATTTTATCCTCTTTCTTTCTTTCTTTCTTTCTTTCTTTCTTTCTTTCTTTCTTTCTTTCTTTCTTTCTTTCTTTCTTTCTCTCTACTTCTTCTCCCTTTTATTCTGAGCCATGTGGATGAAAGGCTCTTGGTGCTGCAGCCAGGAGTCAGTGCTGTGCCTCTGAGGTGGGAGAGGCAACTTCAGGACACTGGTCCACAAGAGACCTCCCAGCTCCACATAATATCAAACGGTGAAAAGAGATCTCCATCTCAACACCAACACGCAGCTTCACTCAATGACCAGCAAGCTACAGTGCTGGAAACCTATGCCAAAAAACTAGCAAGAGAGGAACACAACCCCACCCATTAGTAGAGTAGCTGCCTAAAATCAAAATAAGTCCACAGACACCCCAAAACACACCACCAGATGTGGACCTGCCCACCAGAAAGACAAGATCCAGCCTCATCCACTAGAACACAGGCACTAGTCCCCTCCACCAGGAAACCTACACAACCCACTGAACCAAATTTAGCCACTGGGAACAGACACCAAAAACAATGGGAACTACGAACCTGCAGCCTGCGAAAAGGAGAACCCAAACACAGTAAGATAAGCAAAATGAGAAGACAGAAAAACGCACAGCAGATGAAGGAGCAAGATAAAAACCCACCAGACCTAACACATTAAGAGGAAATAGGCAGTCTACCTGAAAAGGATTCAGAATAGTGATAATAAGGATGATCCAAAATCTTGGAAATAGAATAGAGAAAATCCAAGAAACATTTAACAAGGACCTAGAAGAACTAAACAGGAAACAAGCAATGATGAACAACACAATAAATGAAATTAAAAATACTCTAGAAGGGAACAACAGCAGAATAACTGAGGCAGAAGAACGGATAAGTGACCTGGAAGATAAAATAGTGGAAACAACTACTGCAGAGCAGAATAAAGAAAGAAGAGTGAAAAGAACTGAGGACAGACTCAGAGATCTCTGGGACAACATTAAACACACCAACATTCGAATTATAGGGGTTCCAGAAGAAGAAGAGAAAAAGAAAGGGACTGAGAAAATATTTGAAGAGATTATAGTTGAAAACTTCCCTAATATGGGAAAGGAAAGAGTTAATCAAGTCCAGAAAGCACAGAGAGTCCCATACAGGATAAATCCAAGGAGAAACATGCCAAGACACATATTAATCAAACTGTCAAAAATTAAATACAAAGAAAGCATATTAAAAGCAGCAAGGGAAAAACAACAAATAACACACAAGGGAATCCCCATAAGGTTAACAGCTGATCTTTCATCAGAAACTCTGCAAGCCAGAAGGGAGTGGCAGGACATATTTAAAGTGATGAAGGAGAAAAACCTACAACCAAGATTACTCTACCCAGCAAGGATCTCATTCAGATTTTATGGAGAAATTAAAATCTTTACAGACAAGCAAAAGCTGAGAGAGTTCAGCACCACCAAACCAGCTTTACAACAAATGCTAAAGGAACTTCTCTAGGCAAGAAACACAAGAGAAGGAAAAGACATACAATAACAAACCCAAAACAATTAAGAAAATGGGAATAGAAACATACATATCAATAATTACCTTAAATGTAAATGGATTAAATGCTCCCACCAAAAGACACAGACTGGCTGAATGGATACAAAAACAAGACCCATATGTATTCTGTCTACAAGAGACCCACTTCAGACCTAGGGACACATACAGGCTGAACCTGAGGGGATGGAAAAAGATATTCCATGCAAATGGAAACCAAATGAAAGCTGGAGTAGCAATTCTCATATCAGACAAAATAGACTTTCAAATAAAGACTATTAGAAGAGACAAAGAAGGACACTACATAATGATCAAGGGATTGATCCAAGAAGAAGATATAAAAATTGTAAATATTTATGCACCCAACATAGGAACACCTCAATACATAAGGCAAATACTAACAGCCATAAAAGGGGAAATCAACAGTAACATATTCATATTAGGGGACTTTAACACCCCACTTTCACCAATGGACAGACCATCCAAAATGAAAATAAATAAGGAAACAGAACCTATAAATGATACATTAAACAAGATAGTCTTAATTGATATTTATAGGACAGTCCATCCAAAAAAAACAGAATACACATTTTTCTCAAGTGCTCATGGAACATTCTCCAGGATAGATATATCTTGGGTCACAAAACAAGCCTTGGTAAATTGAGGAAAATTGAAATTGTATCAAGCATCTTTTCCGACCACAACACTATGAGACTAGATATCAATTACAGGAAAAGATCTGTAAAATATACAAACACATGGAGGCTAAACAATACACTACTTAATAACGAAGTGATCACTGAAGAAATCTAAGAGGAAATAAAAAAATACCTAGAAACAAATGACAATGGAGACATGATGACCCAAAACCTATGGGATGCAGAAAAAGCAGTTCTAACAAGGAATTTTATAGCAGTACAATCCTACCTTAAGAAACAGGAAACATCTCGAATAAACAACTTAAACTTGCACCTAAATCAATTAGAGAAAGAAGAACAAAATAACCCCAAAGTTAGCAGAAGGAAAGAAATCATAAAGATCAGATCAGAAATAAATGAAAAAGAAATGAAGGAAATGATAGCAAAGATCAATACAACTAAAAGCTGGTACTTTGAGAAGATAAACAAAATTCATAAACCAATAGTCAGACTCATCAAGAAAAAAAGGGAAATGACTCAAATCAATAGAATTAGAAATGGAAAAGGAGAAGTAACAACTGACACTGCAGAAATACAAAAGATAATGAGATATTACTACAAGCAACTCTATGCCAATGAAATGGACAACCTGGAAGAAAAGGACAAATTCTTAGAAATGCACAACCTGCCAAGAGTGAATCAGGAAGAAATAGAAAATATGAACAGACCAATCACAAACACTGAAATTGAAACTGTGATTAAATATCTTCCAACAGGGTCTTCCCTGGTGGCGCGTGGTTGAGAGTCCGCCTGCCGATGCAGGGTACATCTGTTCGTGCCCCGGTCCAGGAGGATTCCACATGCTGTGGAGCGGCTGGGCCCATAAGCCATGGCCGCTGAGCCTGCACGTCCAGAGCCTGTGCTCCAAAACGGGAGAGGCCACAAGAGTGAGAGGTCCACGTTAAAAAAAGAAAAAAAAGAAAAAATCTTCCAACAAACAAAAGCCCAGGACCAGATGGCTTCATAGGCGAATTCTATCAAAAATTTAGAGAAGAGCTAACACCTATCCTTCTCAAACTCTTCCAAAGTATAGCAGTGGGAGGAACACTCCCAAACTCATTCTACGAGGCCACCATTACTGTGATACCAAAACCAGACAAGGATGTCACAAAGAAAGAAAACTACAGGCTAATATCACTGATGAGCATAGATGCAAAAATCCTCAACAAAATACAAGCAAACAGAATCCAACAGCACGTTAAAAGGATCATACAACATGATCAAGTGGAATTTATTCCAGGAATGCAAGGATTCTTCAATATGCGCAAATCAATCAATGTGATACACCATATTAACAAATTGAAGGAGAAAAACCATATGGTCATCTCAATAGATGCAGAGAAAGCTTTTGACAAAATTCAACACCCATTTATGATAAAAACCCTCTAGAGAGTAGGCATAGAGGGAACTTTCCTCAACATAATAAAGGCCATGTATGACAAACCCACAGCCAACATCGTCGTCAATGGTGGAAAACTGAAAGCATTTCCACTAAGATCAGGAACAAGACAAGGTTGTCCACTCTCACCACTCTTATTCAACATAGTTTTGGAAGTTTTAGCCACAGCAATCAGAGAAGAAAAGGAAATAAAAGGAATCCAAATCGGAAAAGAAGTAAAGCTGTCACTGTTTGCAGATGACATGATACTATACATAGAGAATCCTAAAGATGCTACCAGGAAACTACTAGAGCTATTCCATGAATTTGGTAAAGTAGCAGGAAACGAAACTAATGCACAGAAATCTCTGGCATTCCTATACACTAATGATGAAAAATCTGAAAGTGATATCAAGATAACACTCCCATTTACCATTGCAACAAACGGAATAAAATATCTAGGAATAAACCTACCTAAGGAAATAAAAGATCTGTATGCAGAAAATTATAAGACACTGATGAAAGAAATTAAAGATGATACCAATAGATGGAGAGATATACCCGTTCTTGGATTGGAAGAATCAACATTGTGAAAATGACTCTAATACCCAAAGCAAATTACAGATTTAATCAATCCCTTTCAAACTACCACTGGGATTTTTCACAGAAATAGAACAAAAAATTTCACAATTTGTATGGAAACACAAAAGACCCTGAATAGCTAAAGCAATCTTGAAAACGAAAAATGGAGCTGGAGGAATCAGGCTCCCTGACTTCAGACTATTCTACAAAGCTACAGTAATCAAGACAGTATGGTACTGGTACAAAAAGAGGCATATAGATCAATGGAACAGGATAGAAAGCCCAGAGGTAAACCCATACACATATGGTTACCTTATCTTTGATAAAGGAGGCAAGAATGTACAGTGGAGAAAGGACAACCTTTTCAATAAGTGGTGCTGGGAAAACTGGACAAGTACATGTAAAAGTATGAGATTGGATCACTCCCTAACACCATACACAAAAATAAGTTCAAAATGGATTAAAGACCTAAGTGTAAGGCCATAAACTGTCAAACTCTTAGAGGAAAACATAGGCAGAACACTCTATGACATAAATCACAGCAAGATCCTGTTTGACCCACCTCCTAGAGAAATGGAAATAAAAACAAAAATAAACAAATGGGATGTAATGAAACTTCAAAGCTTTTGCACAGCAAAGGAAACCATAAACAAGATGAAAAGACACCCCTCAGAATGGGAGAAAATATTTGCAAATGAAGCAACTGACAAAGGATTAATCTCCAAAATTTACAAGCAGCTCATGCAGCTCAATAACAAGAAAACAAACAACCCAATCCAAAAATGGGCAGAAGACCTAAATAGACATTTTTCTGAAGAAGATATACAGGCTGCCAACAAACACATGAAGGAATGCTCAACATCATTAATCATTAGAGAAATGCAAATCAAAACTACAGTGAGATATCATCTCATACCAGTCAGAATGGCCATATCATCAAAAACTCTAGAAACAATAAATGCTGGAGAGGGTGTGGAGAAAAGGGAACACTCTTGCACTGCTGGTGGGAACGTGAGTTGGTATAGCCACTATGGAGAACAGTATGGATGTTTCTTAAAAAACTACACATAGAACTACCATCTGACCCAGCAATCCCACTACTGGGCATATACCCTGAGAAAACCATAATTCAAAAAGAGTCATGTACCAAAAATGTTCATTGCAGCACTTTTTACAATAGCCAGGAGATGGAAACAACCTAAGTGTCTATCATCGGATGAATAGATAAAGAAGATTTGGCACTTATATACAATGGAATATTACTCAGCCATAAGAAGAAATGAAAGTGAGCTATTTGTAATGAGGTGGATGGACCTAGAGTCTGTCATACAGAGTGAAGTAAGTCAGAAAGTGAAAGACAAATACTGTATGCTAACACATATATATGGAATTTAAGGAAAAAAATGTCATGAAGGACCTAGGGATAAGATGGGAATAAAGACACAGACCTACTGGAGAATGGACTTGAGGATATGGGGAGGGGGATGGGTAAGCTGTGACGAAATGAGAGAGTGGCATGGACAAATATACACTACCAAACGTAAAATAGATAGCTAGTGGGAAGCAGCCGCATAACACAGGGAGATCAGCTCGGTGCTTTGTGACCACCTAGAGGGGTGGGATAGGGAAGGTGGGAGGGAAGGAGATGCAAGAGGGAAGAGATATGGGAACAAATGTATATGTATAACTGATTCACTTTGTTATAAAGCAGAAACTAACACACCATTGTAAAGCAATTATACTTCAATAAAGATGTAAAGAAAAACCCCACAAAACCATATGATCATCTCAATAGATGCAGAAAAAGCTTTTGACAAAATTTAACACTGATTTATGATAAAAACTCTCCAGAAGGTGGGCATAGAGGGAACCTACCTCAACATAATAAAGGGCATATACGACAAACCCACAGCAAACATCATTCTCAATGGTGAAAAACTGGAAGTGTTTCCTCTAAGATCAGGAACAGGACAAGGGTGTCCACTCTCACCACTGTTATTCAACATAGTTTTGGAAGTCTTAGCCATGGCAATCAGAGATGAAAAAGAAATAAAAGGAATGCAAATTGGAAAAGAAGAAATAAAACTGTCACTCTTTGCAGATGTCATGATACTATACATAGAGAATCCTAAAGATGCCACCAGAAAATTACTAGAGATAATCAATGAATTTGGTAAATTAGCAGGATACAAAATTAATGCACAGAAATCTCTTGCATTCCTCTACACTAACAATGAAAGATCAGAAAGAGAAATTAAGGAAACACTCCCATTTACCATTGCAACAAAAAGAATAAAATATCTAGGAATAAACCTACTTAAGGAGACAAAAGACCTGTATGCAGAAAAGTATAAGACAGTGATGAAAGAAATTAAAAATCATACCAGCAGATGGAGAAATATACCATGTTCTTGGATTGGAAGGATCAATATTGTGAAAATGAGTCTACTACCCAAAGCAATCTGCAGGTTCACTGCAATCCCTATCAAATTATCGATGGCAGTTTTTATGGAACTAGAACAAAAAATCTTAAAATTTGTATGGAGACACAAAAGACCCCGAATAGCCAAAGCAGTCATGAGGGAAAAAAACGGAGCTGGAGGAATCAGACTTTCTGACTTCAGACTATATTACAAAGATACAGTAGTCAAGACAATATGGTAGTGGCACAAAAAGAGAAATGTAGATCAATGGAACAGGATAGAAAGCCCAGAGATGAACCCATGTACTTATGTCAAGTAATCTATGACAAAGGAGCCAAGGATATTCAATGGAGAAAATATAGTCTCTTCAATAAGTGGTGTTAGGAAAACTGGACAACTACATGTAAAAGAATGAAATTAGAACACTCCCTAACACCATACACAAAGATAAACTCAAAATGGATTAAAGACCTAAATGTAAGGCCAGACACTATCAAACTCTTAGGGGAAAACATAGGCAGAACACTCTATGACATACATCACAGCAAGATTCTTTTTGACACACCTGCTAGAGAAATGGAAATAAAAACAAAAATAAACAAATGGGATGTAATGAAACTTCAAAGCTTTTGCACAACAAAGGAAACCATAAACAAGACGAAAAGACAACCCTGAGAATGAGAGAAAATATTTGCAAATGAAGTAACTGACAAAGGATTAATCTCCCAAATATATAAACAGCTCATGCAGCTCAATATTAAAAAACCAAACAACCCAATCCAAAAATGGGCAGAAGACATAAGTAGACAGTTCTCCAAAGGAGACATACAGATGGCCAAGAAGCACATGAAAAGCTGCTCAACATCACTAATTATTAGAGAAATGCAAATCAAAAGTATAATGAGGTACCACCTCACACCATTTAGAATGGGTATCATCAGAAAATCTACAAACTAAAAATACTGGAGAGGGTGTAGAGAAAAGTTAGCCCTCTTGCACTGTTGGTGGGAATGTAAACTGATACAGCCACTAGGGAGAACAGTATGGAAGTTCCTTAAAAAACTAAAAATAAAAATAGAATTACCATATGACCCAGCAATCCCAGTACTGGGCATATACCCAGAAAAAACCATAATTCAGAAAGACACAAGCACCCCTATGTTCATAGCAGCACTATTTACAATAGCCAGGTCATGGAAACAACTTAAATGCCCATTGACGGACAAATGGATAAAGAAGATGTGGTACATATATACAATGGAATATTACTCAGCCATAAAAAGGAACAAAATTCAGTCATTTGTAGAGACGTGGCTAGATCTAGAGACTGTCATACAGAGTGAAGTTAGTCAGAAAGAGAAAAACAAATATTGTATATTAACACATATATGTGGAACCTACAAAAATGGTACAGATGAAATGGCTTGCAGGGCAGAAATTGAGACAGAGATGTAGACAACAAACCTATGGACACCAAGGGGGGAAAGCGGTGGGGTGGTGGTGGTGGTCGTGTGATGAATTGGGAGATTGGGATAGACATGTATACACTAATATATATAAAATGGATAACTAATTAGAACCTGCTGTATAAAAAAATAAGTAATATAAAATTCAAAAATTAAAATAAAAAAAGATCAAGAGAAAAAACAAAAACAAAACCCACTGGGCAACAACCTTTTTGAAAAATCCTCAGAGGAATCAGTCTGAGCAAATCCCATGACCTCGACTTCCATCCCTTGCCCTGTTCTGTCATTTGACTCCGCCTACTCCTCCTCAGCTTCTTTTTCATGGTTCACTTTAAAGTTTTTCTTAGTTAACTCCACTTCAACCTTGCTCATTCTACTCCTGTCTCATCTTATCTTCTAGTCCAAGTATTTACTGTAGTCCACATTGGGGGAAGAGCTGAGTGAAAACTGGGGTTGACTGGAGCTGAAGCATGACCTCAGGCAAGTCTGACCCTGAGTTTCAGTTCGGAAATGCAGGTAGTAAAATAAACAGGGCTCACAGGGCTCCAATATGATCAAGTGTCATATACAATTTCTGGTATTTAGCTGACTCCATTTCCCCATGCTGATCCTTTGGGGAGGGTAACTACTTCCAAGACAAGAGTTCAGAGATTGAGGAGAGCAGTGTTTTTATTGTCATCTCCATGTTGAGAATCAGAAATGTCCCCAATTGGAAATAGCTACTAATATGCTGTATCAGGGACTGTGGCTACTTTATGGGTCTCCAAATTGTCCTGGGTGGGGAAATAATTCATTTAGATACAAGAGGGATGGACCTGAAATTTCTTAGACCACAAGGGTGTGGAATCCATTCATTTGGTTCAAATAACCTTGCTTTTCTACTAATGTTCAGTGGATAGGCCAATGTAAAGGTTCATACAGTGAATTTGTCATAAGGGAGGAAGAGCCTGGGGGTGGGAGACCAGTATTCAAACTATGTAGGTCTGAGTTCCCACACTTTGTGCTCTCAACCTACCCACACATGATCTACTCCTCACATGATTTAAAGTTGGCTCAGGTCAGAAATCCCCTTGGGTGGGTACCTGCAAATTTTAGCTTCTGGATTAATCAGGGTGATTCCTAACTGGGAAACCAAAAGCAGATATTCTCTATCAGGGGTCTTTAATCTTTTCTGAGCACTGACACCTCTGAAAACAAGTAGAAGCTATGGATCCTCTCACCAGAAAAAAAACTAACACACATTCAAACAAAATGGTTCGTTCCTGTTGTGCTCGCATTAAAAAAAAATTAAAAAAAAGCAATGGGACTTCCTGTTTCTGGTGCCTAGGCCCCACCCACGAGTTGCTGAATGAAGAGAAGAGCTCAGTGCTATTTTTCTCTAACCTTAAGACACGAATTCAAGAGAGCCCTTTGGTTCTGGCCTGTCTCTAGAGTTCCTGGGAAGTTCTGGAGAGTAGCATGTGCTCCAGAAGGTGGGAACTGCGTCTGGCTCTGCAACTTCTACTGCTGCCTCATTTGTTCTTGGCAACCAGCATACAAGGTAATTTCCACAAATTGTCTGCCTCTAATTGTGCGCTGAAAGCCCTGTCAGACGGAAAAGGGAATATGGGGTGTGGCTCAACCTGGAAGTGGAGTAGGGGCTCCAGGCAGCAGGTATTTTCATCCTAGTAACAGGGCTGTGGTGAGTTGGGGAGCCTTCCTTAGCCTGGAGAATCAGACTCCATCTATTTCCCCAAGGGGATGTGACAAAATTAGGACCTTGGTGAGATGAGAAAGTAGGCCCCTCATATTTAGTGCTGTGGTTTGTCCTCTGTAAAATCTCCTTGCATTGTGAATAACAGGAAGCTACTCTGATAGCTGCCACATTTTATGCTCAGGTGTGTTGTGCCCCTTGAGGCATTCTTTGAGACCTTTGTCTATGCAGGGAATTGTGTCATGAGCAAAGGTAAATGATGTTGTCATTGTCCCAGAGAGAGATCAAAACTGTGGGAAAGGAAACTTGCCTAGGGTCTCTGAGTGAGAGTCTGAGCAGAGGACTCAGTACCAGAGGAACCCCCAAACATCTGATTAAGAGTTCAGGTTCATTCTTCTGCCATGGGTTTGTTCTGGTCCCCTCCTGTGCTAACTTTCCTTTCCCTGTTACAGCTGCCCAGCCCTCCAGTACCTGTCTGAGAATTGAGAGCTAAGCTATTGTCTTTCTCACTATTCCTCCTAATAAATACTCAGGTCTTTTTCATTTAAGGGGCTTTAATGCTCACCACAACGGAAAAAAATGAGTAAAAGTGAATGTTCGTATGGGAAACAAATATAACATCATAGAATTATGACAGTATGTAACTTTTAGGGAGATGAGATAGCAATGCTTGAAGGAAACCCTGTTGGCCACTCATGCAAGGCCTCTCAGGGTGGTAATACATTGGATCTGGTTTATGACAAGTTTAGGAGAGGAAGAAATTTTTCTCTACCCTTCTAGATTCTTCTGACTGGTCTAAGAATTAAATTGACATGAGACATATTAACAAGAGAAAATCAGAGTTTAATATTGCATACATGGGAGAAACCCAGAAAACCTGAATAACTTGCCATAATGGCTGAAGCCCTCACTTTAAATACCATCCTCAGCTAAAGACAAGAGGATGTTAGGGGTGGCAGTTCTGGGAGGTTATCAGGAAAAGCACAGTAAACAAGGGTAAGGTTGTTAGGCAGACTTAAGTTAATGCCTTCTCCGTTGATAAGAGTCTCTAGAGACTTGGTCTCCCTCTCTGTCCTCTTCCGGTACAGAGAGGGAGACACTCTTACAAATGAAAATTTCCCTTACAAATATAAATGTTTCTTACAAAAGGGTAACTCCTACATGATTTTCAGAATGTTTCTCTTTCTTTAGAAAATAACCAGCTTAAAACAATTAATATGCCAAAGAAACATATATTAGGGTGGCAAATTCTGCTCCTTTAGGCTGTGTAAGCCTAGATACATGATATATTCAGGGTACTCATGGCTGTGTGGGCTCCATGGGACTGAGTTTACTCATAGGGCACTGATATGACCTTGGGAGTGGGGGCTGGCATGAATTATTCATCCAATTGTTGGGAAAGATAGAGATGCCAAGAGAACTGGAATATTTCAGGACTTTTCTAGACTTAGGTCAATGTGTCTAAATCTTTTTATGCCTCGATTATGCCTACAGATGGTCCTTTTAACCCCAATTTATGACTCCCTCACCCCATAACCACATTTCATCTAAATTTAACTTTGCTGTTTGCCTTGAAGGAGGTTCTGTCTCTCTTACCTCTAGGTCTATACAAATGCCTTTCCTCCTGCCTAAAATTTCCTTCACTCTCTTCTCTTCAGCTCCTCCCTTAGCATTCCATTTTCATGTGACTTCCTCCTGGAAACCTCAGACTCCAAGTTATGGTTGGTGAACTGCTTGACTGTCTGTTTCCTTGAGCCCCGTGAGGACAGGGACCTTGTCCAGTGCTGAACATGGCACAGTGCCTAGAACATGGCATGGGCTCAATAAATAATTGTTAATCCTATGAATGAATGACATCAAAGAACTTCCTTTCAGGTTATCTGTCCAGATCTTCCTAGGGGTATAGTAATTCTCTCCTCCCCAGTAAGGGATGCTCTTGTGAAGAAATTTAAGAAGTAATTTTAAATCTTCTCCTTAATTCCTCCTCAGACTTGAGTTTCTCAGCTCTCTGACCTCAGGGCCCCCTCATCACTAGTAGGCATCTTCCCTGTCTCCCTTCAGTACAACAGAGTGTGGTGGAAACAGCTTGAACTGGGAATCAGAAGATCTATGTTCTGAGTTCCATGCCATGGGACTTTCTATAAATTGTGAAAGCTTCCTGAGCCTCAATTTTCTCCACTCTGTTATGGATATAACAATATGCTCACCATTTTTTCAAGGGGTTATTGTTAAGATCAAAAGAAATAAAGAATGTGAAATTGCTCTGTGATTGTGACCACATACAATTTGAGGTAGATAAGAGCTGAGAAGAACATAAGGAAACTCTAAAGCCCCGCACTCTCTCCTGAGCCACAGACCTGAATTTCTAACTGCTTTTTAAACATCTCCAGACTCTCCAAACACATTTCCAAAATCTAACTCTCCATCTTTGTTCCAGCTATCTACTGCTGCATAACAAGCCACCACAACACTGGGACTTCCTCACCTTCCAGTTAGTCATTGCAATCTGGCCGATTAAACTCATTAGACTTCCCATCTCAGGAAATGGAACTCTCTCTGTTCATCTTGTCCCCCATGACACACATCTGGAGTCTTGATATCTATTGACAAATTACTTCCTTGAAAGGTTTGTACAGGTTTGTTAAATAGTTGATCTCATTAGAGAGCTCCAGGTAACTCTATATCAATATCTTTAAAACTCACCTCTTTCAGTTCTTCAAAGTTTTACTAGAAATCACATGACTTGTTTTTAGAGTAATCAGAATTTCCCCTTTAGGACCTCTTTCTCCTTCCTGGGTAGACACTTTTTCTATGAAATTACAACTTCCTTTGATCTGAATTCCCCCCACCCCATTTTAGTTTTTCTTCTCTACAGACAAGAAACATGGGTAAGCACAGGAAAGATCTGCTTCATTTTCTGTTATAAACTACAGGAAAACACAGTTACTTTATCCTAAGCATCCACACACATAACCAACTACTTCTTCTCGATAGAATTAAATCAAAATAGTACTTTTCTTAAGGTAGTTTTCTACTTCTAAAACATGGAATTGTTAGGAAGGCAAATCAAGATTTTTTTCAATTTACTTTAAAATTTGAAAAAATACATAAATATATTATATATAAGAAAACTATAAGTGAATCTATCTTTCTGAATTTATTAGACAATCCTCTGTAACAGACTAAACCACCACCTTGTTATCCCAAATTATATAATGGCTGTACATTAATTTTTGCAATCTATATTAGTAATATTAATGCATCTTTCTTCAACTTGTGATTGGATTAAAGAATCCTTCCAGAAGACTAGAATATTTTTTTCCCTTTTTTTATGGTTAATCAAGCATTCTTTCTACTGTTTCTATCTTTAGGTTCATGTTGCTTTTTAAGCCCACACTTTCATTAGATATTTCATAGCAAAACTCACTTTTCTTTTATTAAATTAATTTTTATTTTATATTGGAGTGTAGTAGATTTACAATATTGTGTTAGTTTTATACGTAAACATATATTCATTCTTTTTCAGATTCTTTTCCCCAAACTCACTTTTCCATTGCTATTCTAAAGCATTAGTCTCAGCCCATGAGAGGCTGCTGGGTTTATATTTCAAGGTTTCCCTTAGCTGCTTTTTATTGATTTCTTGATACTGAAACCATGAATGCTCTACTCAACACTTTTTTTTTAATATCTTTATTGGAGTATAATTGCTTTACAATGGTATGTTAGTTTCTGCTTTATAGCAAAGTGAATCAGTTATACATATACATATGTTCCCATATGTCTTCCCTCTTGCATCTCCCTCCTCCCCACCCTCCCTATCCCACCCCTCTAGGTGGTCACAAACCACCTACCTGATCTCCCTGTGTTATGCGGCTACTTCCCACTAGCTATCTATTTTACGTTTATATATCTATTATACATGTATATATGTCCATGCCACTCTCTCACTTTGTCACAGCTTACCCTTCCCCCTCCCCATATCCTCAAGTCCATTCTCTAGTAGGTCTGTGTCTTTATTCCTGTCTTACCCCTAGGTTCTTCATGACACTTTTTTTTCTTCTTAGATTCCATATATATGTGTTAGCATATGGTATTTGTTTTTCTCTTTCTGACTTACTTCACTCTGTATGACAGACTCTAGTTCCAACCACTTCACTACAAATAACTTAATTTTGTTTCTTTTTATGGCTGAGTAATATTCCATTGTATATATGTGCCACATCTTTTTTTTTTTTTTAACATCTTTATTGGGGTATAATCGCTTTACAATGGTGTGTTAGTTTCTGCTTTGTAACAAAGTGAATCAGTTATACATATACATATGTTCCCATATGTCTTCCCTCTTGCATCTTCCTCCCTCCCACCCTCCCTATCTCACCCCTCCAGGCGGTCACAAAGCACCGAGCCAATATCCCTGTGCCATGCGGCTGCTTCCCACTAGCTATCTACCTTACTACGTTTGTTAGTGTGTATATGTCCATGACTCTCTCTCGCCCTGTCACAGCTCACCCTTCCCCCCCCATATCCTCAAGTCCGTTCTCCAGTAGGTCTGCGTCTTTATTCCTGTCTTACCCCTAGGTTTTTCATAACATTTTTTTTCTTAAATTCCATATATATGTGTTAGCTTACGGTATTTGTCTTTTTCTTTCTGACTTACTTCACTCTGTATGACAGACTCTAGGTCTATCCACCTCATTACAAATAGCTCAATTTCGTTTCTTTTTATGGCTGAGTAATATTCCATTGTATATATGTGCCACATCTTCTTTATCCATTCATCTGATGATGGGCACTTAGGTTGTTTCCATCTCTGGGCTATTGTAAATAGAGCTGCAATGAACATTTTGGTACATGACTCTTTTTGAATTATGGTTTTCTCAGGGTATATGCCCAGTAGTGGGATTGCTGGGTCATATGGTAGTTCTATTTGTAGTTTTTTAAGGAACCTCCATACTGTTCTCCACAGTGGCTGAACCAATTCACATTCCCACCAGCAGTGCAAGAGTGTTCCCTATTCTCCACACCCTTTCCAGCATTTATTGTTTCTAGATTTTTTGATGATGGCCATTCTGACTGGTGTGAGATGATATCTCATTGTAGTTTTGATTTGCATTTCTCTAATGATTAATGATGTTGAGCATTCTTTCATGTGTTTGTTGGCAGTCTGTATATCTTCTTTGGAGAAATGTCTATTTAGGTCTTCTGCCCATTTTTGGATTGGGTTGTTTGTTTTTTTGTTATTGAGCTGCATGAGCAGCTTGTAAATTTTGGAGATTAACCCTTTGTCAGTTGCTTCATTTACAAACATTTTCTCCCATTCTGAGGGGTGTCTTTTCGTCTTGTTTATGGTTTCCTTTGCTGTGCAAAAGTTTTGAAGTTTCATTACATCCCATTAGTTTATTTTTGTTTTTATTTCCATTTCTCTAGGAGGTGGGTGAGAAAGGATCTTGCTGTGATTTATGTCACAGAGTGTTCTGCCTCTCTTTTCCTCTAAGAGTTTGATAGTTTCTGGCCTTACATTTAGGTCTTTAATCCATTTTGAGCTTATTTTTGTGTATGGTGTTAGGGAATGATCTAATCTCATACTTTTACATGTACTTGTCCAGTTTTCCCAGCACCACTTATTGAAGAGGCTGTCCTTTCTCCACTGTACATTCCTGCCACCTTTATCAAAGATAAGGTGTCCATATGTGTGTGGGTTTATCTTTGGGCTTTCTATCCTGTTCCATTGATCTATCTTTCTGTTTTTGTGCCAGTACCATACTGTCTTGATTACTGTAGCTTTGTAGTATAGTCTGAAGTCAGGGAGCCTGATTCCTCCAGCTCCTTTTTTCGTTCTCAAGATTGCTTTGGCTATTCGGGGTCTTTTGTGTTTCCATACAAATTGTGAAATTTTTTGTTCTAGTTCTGTGAAAAATGCCAGTGGTAGTTTGATAGGGATTGCATTGAATCTATAGATTGCTTTGGGTAGTAGAGTCATTTTCACAATGTTGATTCTTCCAATCCAAGAACATGGTATATCTCTCCACCTATTGGTATCATCTTTAATTTCTTTCATCAGTTTCTTATCATTTTCTGCATACAGGTCTTTTGTCTCCTTAGGTAGGTTTATTCCTAGATATTTTATTCTTTTTGTTGCAATGGTAATGGGAGTGTTTTCTTGATTTCACTTCAGATTTTTCATCATTAGTATATAGGAATGCCAGAGATTTCTGTGCATTAATTTTGTACCCTGCTACTTTACCAAATTCATTGATTAGCTCTAGTAGTTTTCTAGTAGCATCTTTAGGATTCTCTATGTATAGTATCATGTCATCTGCAAACAGTGACAGCTTTACTTCATCTTTTCCGATTTGGATTCCTTTTATTTCCTTTTCTTCTCTTATTGCTGTGGCTAAAACTTTCAAAACTATGTTGAATAAAAGTGGTGAGAGTGGGCAACCTTGTCTTGTTCCTGATCTTAGTGGAAATGCTTTCAGTTTTTCACCATTGAGGATGATGTTTGCTGTTGGCTTGTCATATATGGCCTTTATTATGTTGAGGAAAGTTCCCTCTATGTCTACTTCCTGCAGGGTTTTTATCATAAATGGGTGTTGAAGCTTTCTCTGCATCTGTTGAGATGATCATATGGTTTTTCTCCTTCAATTTGTTAATATGGTGTATCACATTGATTGATTTGCGTATATTGAAGAATCCTTGCATTCCTGGAATAAACCCCACTTGATCAAGATGTATGATCCTTTTAATGTGCTGTTGGATTCTGTTTGCTAGTATTTTGTTGAGGATTTTTGCATCTATGTTCATCAGTGATATTGGCCTGTAGTTTTCTTTCTTTGTGACATCCTTGTCTGGTTTTGGTATCAAGGTGATGGTGGCCTCGTAGAAGGAATTTGGGAGTGTTCCTCCCTCTGCTATATTTTGGAAGAATTTGAGAAGGATAGGTGTTAGCTCTTCTCTAAATGTTTGATAGAATTCGCCTGTGAAGCCATCTGGTCCTGGGCTTTTGCTTGTTGGAAGATTTTTAATCAGAGTTTCAATTTCAGTGCTTGTGATTGGTCTGTTCATATTTTCTATTTCTTCCTGATTCAGTCTTGGCAGGTTGTGCATTTCTAAGAATTTGTCCATTTCTTCCAGATTGTCCATTTTATTGGCATAGAGTTGCTTGTAGTAATCTCTTATGATCTTTTTTATCTCTGCAGTGTCAGTTGTTACTTCTCCTTTTTCATTTCTAATTCTATTGATTTGAGTCTTCTCCCTTTTTTTCTTGATGAGTCTGGCTAATGGTTTATCAATTTTGTTTATCCTTTCAAAGAACCAGCTTTTAGTTTTATTGATCTTTGCTATCGTTTCCTTCATTTCTTTTTCATTTATTTCTGATCTGATTTTTATGATTTCTTTCCTTCTGCTAACTTAGGGGTTTTTTTGTTCTTCTTTCTCTAATTGCTTTAGGTGCAAGGTTAGGTTGTTTATTCGAGATGTTTCCTGTTTCTTAAGGTAGGATTGTATTGCTATAAACTTCCCTCTTAGAACTACTTTTGCTGCATCCCATAGATTTTGAGTCGTCGTGTCTCCATTGTCATTTGTTTCTAGGTATTTTTTGATTTCCTCTTTGATTTCTTCAGTGATCACTTTGTTATTAAGTAGTGTATTGTTTAGCCTCCGTGTGTTTGTATGTTTTACAGATCTTTTCCTGTAATTGATATCTAGTCTCAAAGCGTTGTGGTCAGAAAAGATACTTGATACAATTTCAATTTTCTTAAATTTACCAAGGCTTGATTTGTGACCCAAGATATGATCTATCCTGGAGAGTGTTCCATGAGCACTTGAGAAAAATGTGTATTCTGTTGTTTTTGGATGGAATGTCCTATAAAATTCAATTAAGTCCATCGTGTTTAATGTATCATTTAAAGCTTGTGTTTCCTTATTTAGTTTCATTTTGGATGATCTGTCCATTGGTGAAAGAGGGATGTTAAAGTCCCCTACTATGAATGTGTTACTGTTGATTTCCCCTTTTATGGCTGTTAGTATTTGCCTTATGTATTGAGGTGCTCCTATGTTGGGTGCATAAATATTTATAATTGTTATATCTTCTTGGATTGATCCCTTGATCATTATGTAGTGTCCTTCTTTGTCTCTTCTAATAGTCTTTATTTGAAAGTCTATTTTGTCTGATATGAGAATTGCTACTCCAGCTTTCATTTGGTTTCCATTTGCATGGAATATCTTTTTCCATCCCCTCAGGTTCAGCCTGTATGTGTCCCTAGGTCTGAAGTGGGTCTCTTGTAGACAGCCTATATATTAGTCTTGTTCTTGTATCCATTCAGCCAGTCTGCGTCTTTTGGTGGGAGGATTTAATCCATTTACATTTAAGGTAATTATGGATATGTATGTTCCCATTCCCATTTTCTTAACTGTTTTAGGTTCGTTATTGTAGGTCTTTTCCTTCTTTTTTGTTTCTTGCCTAGAGAAGTTCCTTTAGCATTTGTTGTAAAGCTGGTTTGGTGGTGCTGAACTCTCTCAGCTTTTGCTTGTCTGTAAAGGTTTTAATTTCTCCATAAAATCTGAATGAGATCCTTGCTGGGTAGAGTAATCTTGGTTGCTAGGTTTTCTCCTTCAACACTTTCAATATGTCCTGCCACTCCCTTCTGGCTTGCAGAGTTTCTGCTGAAAGATCAGCTGTTAACCTTATGGGGATTCCCTTGTGTGTTATTTGTTGTTTTTCCCTTGCTGCTTTTAATATGCTTTCTTTGTATTTAATTTTTGACAGTTTGATTAATATGTGTCTTGGCATGTTTCTTCTTGGATTTATCCCATATGGGACTCTCTGTGCTTCCTGGACTTGATTAACTCTTTCCTTTCCCATATTAGGGAAGTTTTCAACTATAATCTCTTCAAATATTTTCTCAGTCCCTTTCTTTTTCTCTTCTTCTTCTGGAACCCCTATAATTCGAATGTTGGTGCGTTTAATGTTGTCCCAGAGGTCTCTGAGACTGTCCTCAGGTCCTTTCATTCTTTTTTCTTTATTCTGCTCTGCAGTAGTTATTTCCACTATTTTATCTTCCAGGTCACTTATCAGTTCTTCTGCCTCAGTTATTCTGCTATTGATCCCATCTAGAGTATTTTTCATTTCATTTATTGTGTTGTTCATCATTGTTTGTTTCATCTTTAGTTCTTCTAGGTCCTTGTTAACTTTCTTGTATTTTCTTCATTCTATTTCCAAGATTTTGGATCATCTTTACTATCATTATTCTGAATTCTTTTTCAGGTAGACTGCCTATTTCCTCTTCATTTGTTAGGTCTGGTGGGTTTTTATCTTGCTCCTTCATCTGCTGTGTGTTTTTCTGTCTTTTCATTTTGCTTATCTTACTGTGTTTGGGGTCTCCTTTTTGCAGGCTGAAGGTTTGTAGTTCCTGTTGTTTTTAGTGTCTGTCCCCAGTGGCTAAGGTTGGTTCAGTGGGTTGTGTAGGCTTCCTGATGGAGGGTACTAGTGCCTGTGTTCTGGTGGATGAGGCTGGATCTTGTCTTTCTGGTGGGCAGGTCCACGTTTGGTGTGTGTTTTGGGGTGTCTGTAGACTTATTATGATTTGGGGCAGCCTGTCTGCTATTGGGTGGGGTTGTGTTCCTGTCTTGCTAGGTGTTTGGCATAGGATGTCCAGCACTGTAGCTTGCTGGTCGTTGAGTGAAGCTGGGTGCTGGCGTTGAGATGGAGATCTCTGGGAGATTTTCGCCGTTTGATACTATGTGCAGCTGGGAGGCCTCTTGTGGACCAGTGTCCTGAAGTTGCCTCTCCCACCTCAGAGGCACAGCACTAACTCCTGGCTGCAGCACCAAGAGCCTTTCATCCACACGGCTCCTTAATTTGGGATGATTCGTTGTCTATTCATGTATTCCACAGATGCAGGGTACATCAAGTTGATTGTGGAGCTTTAATCCGCTGCTTCTGAGGCTGCTGAGAGAGATTTCCCTTTCTCTTCTTTGTTCTCACAGCTCCCAGGGGCTCAGTTTTGGATTTGGCCCCGCCTGTGCATGTAGGTCGCCGGAGGGCGTCTGTTCTTTGCTCAGACAGGACGGGGTTAAAGGAGCCGCTGATTCGGAAGCTCTGGCTCACTCAGGCCGGGAGGTAGGGAGGGTCACGGAGTGCGGGGCAGGCCTGCGGCGGCAGAGGTCAGCGTGACGTTGCAGCAGCCTGAGGCGTGCTGTGCGCTCTCCCGGGGGAGCTGTCCCTGGATCCCGGGACCCTGGCAGTGGCGGGCTGCACAGGCTCCCCGGAAGGGGGGTGTGGATAGTGACCTGTGCTCGCACACAGGCGTCTTGATGGCGGCAGCAGCAGCCTTAGCGTCTCATGCCCGTCTCTGGGGTCCGCGCTTTTAGCCGCAGCTCGCGCCCGTCTCTGGAGCTCCTTTAAGCAGCGCTCTTAATCCCCTCTCCTCGCGCACCAGGAAACAAAGAGGCAGGAAAAAGTCTCTTGCCTCTTCGGCAGGTGCAGACTTTTCCCCGGACTCCCTCCCGGCTAGCCGTGGTGCACTATCCCCTTCAGGCTGTGTTCACGCTGCCAACCCCAGTCCTCTCCCTGGGATCCGACCGAAGCCCGAGCCTCAGCTCCCAGCCCCGCCCGCCCCGGCGGTGAGCAGACAAGCCTCTCGGGGTGGTGAGCGCTGGTTGGCACCGATCCTCTATGCGGGAATCTCTCCGCTTTGCCCTCCGCACCCCTGTTGCTGCGCTCTCCTCCGCGGCTCCGAAGCTCCCCGTCTCCGCCACCCGCAGTCTCCGCCCGCAAAGGGGCTCCTAGTGTGTGGAAACATTTCCTCCTTCACAGCTCCCTCCCACTGGTGCAGGTCCCGTCCCTATTCTTTTGTCTCTGTTTTTTCTTTTGTCCTACCCAGGTACGTGGGGAGTGTCTTGTCTTTTGGGACGTCTGAGGTCTTCTGCCAGCGATCAGTGGGTGTTCTATAGGAGCAGTTCCACGTGTAGATGTATTTCTGATGTATGTGTGGGGAGGAAGGTGATCTCCGCATCCTATTCTTCCGCCCATCTTCTCTTGTCTCCTCAACACTCTTTTATGTTGTTTCTTTTGAGAGTTTCTGGGCAGCTTTTCCATTGCTCCTCTGCTGTCTATGTCATAATTGTCATCTTTTATTCCTTTATTCAGGACCCAACCATAAGACAGGGCTGCTTCACTGGCCCAGTTTGGGCACAGTATGATACTTAAGAAACACAGTTCATTGGTCATAAGTAATTAAATAGTAACTCAAATTTCTACTTGAAGTCTCTCAAAGGATGTTAAAGGGAATCCAATTTATAAGTTATAGTGATACTTCCTATCATATCCTCTCCTGTCCTCTTCAGTCTTCTCAAACCATCCCATTCATCTGCTGCCCAGAGATTCTCACTCCTTTGAGCCTTAGTACTATAGCACCCCTATTTCCTAAACCAACCTGAGTGGCCCCTGTTTTTCTTCTCCTTTCCTCTCTGCCTTTTCAGTCCAAACCAATCTTAAGAAGTAAGAAAAAAAAAAAAAAAAAAAAAAAAAAAAGCTAAGGGAGAGTAAAAGTAAGAAAAATGTGACTAGTAGGAGGTCATGAGGAGACAACTGGGAACACTTATGTATGCATTTTTGTCCCTGCCATTCATTCATTCATTCTTTCATTCTATACTAAACAACAAATGTGAGCCAAATATTGTGGGGATTGAGTAAGACATGGTCTTTGCCTTTGAGAAGCTCACAATCTTAGTGACTATGTGTCTGTTATAGTTTCTCCCTCCCCCTTACACTGTAGTTTGAAGTTTTTTTGAGCATGTTGGGGATACCCTGGACAAACAAGATCTCAGTGTTATAAAGCAGACTCCATTCTCACAAGAAGAAATGATGTGTATTATACCTGGGTCTGGATCATGACTTGAGTCTATATGCTCCATTCTTCATTCCTCATTGTGTTCATCTTCATTCCTCCTTCCCCAAGGGAGCTTCAGGTAAGTTTTCTGGTCCTACCCTGGTGCTGGGGCCTCTTTCTTATCATCACATGTCCTAGCCAAAGACCTGGTTCTGTTTTTCTTTTGTGCATGCTGATGTCTTTTACTTTTAGACCTAGCCTACAAGTGAAAGCTTCTTCAGGAGCTGCTACAGGTTTTTGGATTTTTGGCCCCTACTTCAACATTCTTCACTGTTCCAGATTCACACATAGGCATTCATTCCTTAAAAATATATCATTAGTCTAGTCCTTATTTTACCACTGTTTTGGTACAATAAAGTAAGTTCAGCAGGCAGTTGTTAAACATCTCAGTACTTAATGCATAGTACTAGATGTTATGGATACAAAATTAATGTAGGTAATAATAATAAAACAATACATGACATTTATTGAATACTTACTAATCTTCCAAGTATTAGTCTAAGTACTTTATGTGTATTGATTATTTGTATTAATTTAATTGTATTCTAAGCATTTATTTGTGTAACTCTGGGTCAGGGTTCTTTAGAGTAAAAAGAACCAATGGGATATATATAAATATATAGAAAGAGATTTATTATGAGGCCCATGCAGTTATGGAAGTATAACCCATATTATGTACTTCTTTGGAGAAGTCCCATGATCTGCCACCTGCAAGATGGAGGCCAGGAAAGCTACAGGTGTAGTTCCAGTACAAATCCACAGGCCTTAGAATATATAGACTCATGATTTGAGTCTATATGTTCTGTGTTCTTCATTCTCAGTGGACTCATCTTCATTCATCCTTCCACAGAGAGTCTTCAGGGGAGCCAATGGTCTAATTCCTAGTTCAAGTCCTAAGGTCCAAGGACCAGGAGCACTGATGTCCAAGGGTAGGAGAAGATGGATATCCCAGCTCAAAGTAGAAAGCAAATTTGCCTTTTTTTCCTGCCTTTTTGTCCTATTCTGGCCCTCAGTAGATTGGATGATGCTCACACACATTGGTAAGGGTGATCTTCTTACTCCGTCTACTGATTCAAATGCTAATCTCTTCCAGAAAAACCCTTATAGATGATCCAGAAATAGTGTTTTACCAGCTGTCTGGGCATCCTTTAACTCAGTAAACTTGACACATGAACTTCACCTTCACAAACTCTGTAAGATAAATACTAAAACAAATGCAGAGATGTTAGGTAAAATGCTCAAGGTTATACAGCTAATAAGTGGGCCAGGATTTGCATAATCTAATTCCAGAACCCATGATCTTTTTTTTTTCTTTTCTTTCTTTATTTAGTTTTGGCTGTATTGGGTCTTTGTTGCTTCACGCAGGCTTTCTCTAGTTGTGGCGAGCTGGGGCTACTCTTTGTTGCAGTGTACAGGCTTCTCATTTCAGTGGCTTCTCTTGTTGTGGAGCACGGGCTCTAGGCACGTGGGCTTCAGTAGTTGTGGCACGCAGGCTCAGTAGTTGTGGCTCATGGGCTCTAGAGCACAGGCTCCGTAGTTGCGGCTCATGGGCTTAGTTGTTCCACGGCATGTGGGATCTTCCTGGACCAGGGCTCGAACCCCTGCATTGACAGGCAGATTCCTAACCATTGCACCACCAGGGAAGTCCCCAGAGCCCATGATCTTAACCATCATACTACAATGGAAAATGAGTTAAACTCATAAGACTCATTTTTTGTCCTTAGGAAGCATGTGATCTGGTGATAAAGGCAAGTAATAGATATTAAATGGATCACTTTAATATGATATGAGTTCTAAGATATAGACATGCACAGGATATTGTAGCTTTCCGTCCTCCTTCCTTCACCACCTATGTGTAATGATTCAAAAAAAGCCATCCTGGTGGCTGGCTGTGACTTCTTACTGAGAAATAAAGCGGTTAATTGTGGCTTGTGCTATCTTCCTAAGCATATGTCTGAGACTTGTTGGAGAGTCTACCAAGGATGACCTAGGCCAGCAGTTCTTAACCAGAATGAAGGCAGGAAGATTTTTTCCTCCCAGGGGGCATTTGGCATTGTCTGGAGATATTTTTGATGGTCACAACTGGAATGATGCTACTGGCATCTAGTGGGCAGAGGCCAGGGAGGCTGCTAGATATCATACAATGCACAAGGACAGCCCTTCACAACAAGGAATTCTCTGGTCCAAAAAGTCAATAATGCCAAGGTTGAAAAACACTGACCTAGGCTGTCAGAGATTATAAAGTACGGAATGGATCAATCAGAAACACTCTGGAAATAAATGCCTGTGTGTGTTTGTGAACGCGCCAGGCAAAAATTAAATGCTCCATAACTGGTTGTTGAATGGATAGATGGATGGTTGGAAGGATTAGTGACTAGGAACTTGAAAGACCTGGGGACACAGGCGTTTTGAATCTTTATTGAAAAGAATGTTTTCGGGAACGATAGACATGTGGAAAGTAAATAGGTATAGACACGATGTTAAACAATATGAAGTTTTTTGTGACAGTATATGAGGTAAGAGCGATATAGATCATATTTCTTCTTTCCTCTACCATTAGCTTTTTTCTACTGCTCTTTCTCAGCCTATACATTTACACTTAGTTTTCCTCCCTCCACAGAGAGAGTTAGCAGACCTTCCTTCATCTTATGTCTTCTGGCTATCACCTTTTCTTTCTCCTTGCATTCAAGAAACCAGGGTTTTTAGAACTGAGGCTTATACAATTTGGAGTGCCCTCATGAGAAAGAGAACAGAACTGTAAATACAAATAGGAACAAAAATGAATGTAGTTAGGATGAGAAAAGAAAGCCCAGTGTATCACAAGTTTTTTTAAAAGCTGACAAATACAAAAATCACGAAAGCCAGAAAAATAGCACAATATTTTTATTAATAAAATGCGTTCACTCTCCTATAATACTTTGCCACTGACTAACTCTGGTTCCCTTTCCTTTCTAACCTTGTTTCTCCTTCACTTCTTACCTACTGCTGGAGAACTAAATTGAAACACAAGGAACACAAGCACAGAGAGGAGACGTGACTCGTCATCATTTTCTTTGAAAATGTCCTATTAGGAGAGTAAGGGAGAGAGCAAGGGCTGGCTCAGTGTCCTTTTTCTTTATCCTCTAGGGCAGAATTAGACGGATTATGAGCACATCTCCTGTTCTCATGCCCACTTCTCAAGCTCTGACTATCATTGAGTTCCTGATCAGGGGTCAGGCCCTCTGATAAAGATCATACTCACTGCTCCCAAGCAAAAGGCTCTTCCTTCTTCTTTGTTCCACCAGCCCAGGCCAAAGCCTGGGCCACTGGGCAGCTCTACCTTTTTTAAAATGGGTCTCACTCACTCTGCCTCTCATTGACAGATTATTCAAAATATGCCATCTCCGGCAGCAACGTGAGTCTGTCAATCTCCAGTTTGCCGACGAAAAACAAATCACTCACCTGGCTTTATACTACTGACCAGAAGATTGTAGAATGTGATCCCGTTCAGCTTAAATACTTCAATACTAAATTTAAGGACAGGGTCATGCTTGATTGTCAAAGTGGCACACTGCACATCTATAACGTCCAGAAGGAGGACAGCAGCACTTACCTCCTGAGGGTGCTGAAGGACTCTGGGTACGAGGACGAATGGAAGATCCCACTGGAGGTGCTTGGTGAGTTAGGGGAACCAAAGGGCAAGTCCCCACTCCAGAGCCCTGGACAGACCACTGGGAGGGGACTCTCCCTGGGAGGGGGAGGGAAAAACCTCAGGATAGGCTTAATTCATTTCTCCTGGAGCCAGTTCCACTTGGAAGTGAGGCTGGGCCAGCCAGACTCGAAGTAGATTACTCTGGGACATTTAAAACCTCTTCTGACATTAAGGAGTCTAAGATTTGAAGATAAAGAAAACAGTAAGGATGGTTTCCTCTCTATTCTCTTCATGCTCTCCTGTGATCAACCCAAATCAGTTCTGAGCTCTTCTTAATAACATAACTGAACAAAGACTTCATCAAACATAAGGAAAAAGATAGAAGAGATAAAGGATTGGGCAAGAGCCATTCAAGAGTGTTTTTACCTTACTGAATGGGTGGGAAAAAAATTTCCACTCCTAGTGCCAGCCTAACGAGTATAAGTGAAGTAAGGGCTAGAACATTATACTTGGAGTTAGACAGACCTGGGTTTAAAACCCTGGTCAGTAACTTACTAGTTGTGTGAACTTGGAGAAAGATCTTGCCATCTCTGCCCCATTAGGTAAGATTCTGTTGATGGCAAGCGATGGAGACCAATTTGATGTACCTTTAGCAAAAAAGAATTTCTTAAAAAAAAGAAAACTAGGACTATTTAAAGCAATGCAAGGAGTTTAGAAGAGTCAAGAAGGGCTGAAGGGAAGGAAGAATGGTCTAAGAGGCTAAAATCCCCTTCTCACTCACTTCCTCCATGTCATACGGCCTGAAAGTTCAAGACGTACTGGGAACAGGAAAGATTCAAAGGCTCTTACAGTGGTTTTAAAAGAAATCCCAAATTTGTATCATTTACCAAATTCTGTGGTAAATACTCCCACCACAGCCACCTCCAAACTGCTAATGGTTTCACAACCAGCTTGCAAAATTTCTGAATATCTTAAAATCCACAAGCTGGCTTGGCTTTAGCACACTTGCCTAGGGATAAGACCCTGAGGGTGCGATTAGCAGAAGAATTATCCTTCAGTCCAGCCCAGGAATTTCTGACAGCTCAAAGGGGGCATCTTGGAGCCAGTCTGCCCTAGCTCGCTCCGTCCACAATGTGCTCAGGGTTGTGCTGCTCACCATGGGAAATGAGGAAGGTATGCAAGACTTGAGTCCAGACCACAGGAAATGATGGAAGACAGTATGAAGATTGCTCATGTAAAGTATGCAGGAGGAGTCCAGCAATCTGATAGGGTTTCACGGAGGAGATGGATCCAGAGTTCAGGAGGTCAGGTGGCAGAGCCTCCACTGCCCCTCACAGACATATGATCCAGAGGCCAGCACTGATTGGGTCAATTCTCTGCCACATTTTAATCCTATGACATCTGAGCTGTATTGATTCTGTGTTTTACGCTTGACCAGAAGGAAAAGACCCCAGAGGATTTCAGGTAAAGCAGTCCTAGTCAAGGAAGGAGCAGATGATGGGATTACCTCTCAACAAATCTGGCTGCAGGATGACATCAGTGAAGATGCTGTGACCTCCAACATGCATGTAACGCTTACACCCTGCAAAAGCACTTTCTCATGGATGATGGCATTGTATATTACTAACATGAGTCATCCTACATGCAAGAAAGAAGTTCAAGGGATCAATTATCTTGCCTAATGTCACTCTACCAGGACCAAGTCCAGGACCCAGGCTGGTCTCACTGTAAAGCAAGTGTTTTGTCTTTTCTATTGCATAACTGATTCATCCATCCATCCATCCATCCATCCACCTATCCCTTTCATCAGATACTTATAGAATACCTGCTCTGTGGCTGGCACTGAGATACCAAAGTTAACTGACGCAGTGCTGTTCATCACTACTGACTTTTGCTGGGAATTCCATGAGGTTCTTCTCTGTAGTTCTGCCAGCATCCAGGAAAGGTATAGGGTGGTACCCCTTACCCCAGGACTCTTGCTGAATCTGAGCCCAAGAACTCTTGAAGGACTGATAGACCAAGGTGCCAAGTGTGGACCATTGTTAGAGAAGGGGCCCTGAGCAGCTCAGACAGTTGGGATATCAAGTCCAACCCCGCTGATATCTATGCTAAACCTCTGTTGTTCTTTCTGGCCCACAGATTGTCATAACCCCATTTTTGTTTCTGGGTGCATGGCTCCCCCTTCTGGATCCAGCTTAGCTTCACTCCAAGGAGTAGCTCTTTCAGTCTGAAGCCTCCAGAGGTCAAAACTGCTCACTGGCTCCCTCTGCAGGGGCCTCTTCTCCATGACTGCTCCTGCAGCCCTCTGGGGCTCCCTTTGTACTTTGTTGGCGAAACCCTCCCAGCATAAATGCTTCATAAATGCATAAACCCATTGTCTCATCTTAACATATTCATTTTTAGACCCTGTACCAAAGCCTGTCATAGAAGTCAAGAAGACACTGGAAGGGAACAAGTGTAACCTGACCTTGTCCTGTGTGATCCAGGACCAGTCTGTAAACTACACCTGGTATGCAGAGTCCCTTCCAAAAGAGTTCCAGAGCAGTGTGCTTGAAGTGACTCATACACCACAAAACTACTCCAGTTCTTATACCTGCCAAGTCAGCAATCCTGTGAGCAGCCAAAATTACACAGTCAACTTCACTTCACCCTGTGTACTGGGTAAGAGATACTGCCAAGGGAGCTGAGGTGGGCACAGGGTAACTAGTTTTCTCTTGAAGGAAGAAAAGCGTGGAGAACTTATTCAGCCTCCTGGCACAGAAATTAGTGGAGAATCCTAAAGGCATGGAAGACTTGGGTTCTCTAAGGTTTCACTGCCTTGCTGAGAGGGTTCACCGCCTCTCAGCAGCTCACCTCGGCTTTGTGGAGCTCAGGGTCCTCATCTGCAAAGGGCAGTTGGCACAGGGGCTCTGATTTCCCCTTCTCCTGCCGTGCTCTAACAGTGCATCATCCTGGAATCTGAGGCCAGTGTCCTTGCAGGATAATCTGAGATTTCAGGGTGAGCAGGGAGAAAAAGGGCAAGTAGGGGAACAGTCCAGACACTGTTGGGCCGCAACACAGAGGCATTTCTGGTGGGCAGCGAAGGAAAAAAGGGCCAACTGGATGAGCATGAGTGAGAACAAGTGGTGAACAGGAGAACCTGATCCTAAGGTAGAGACTTTCTGTTCTTCCCCAGGTGTATGCTCCTTGATGAAGCTGGAAAAGCAAACTCTGGGTTTCGTGTTTCAGATTTCTCTGTCTCCTGGGAGGATCCACTCATTAGAGCATCACTCCTCGTTCTCTCTCAAGCCTACACAGGTCCCATAGTGGGGTAGCTATGAGTATAGGTTTTGGAGTCAGTTACACCTGGGATTAATCCTGGGACTGTCACTTACTAGCTAAACAAGTTACTTAGCTTCTCCAAATCATGTCCTTCTCTTTTTTTTTCATATTTATTGGAGTATAATTGCTTTATGATGTTGTGTTAGTTTCTACTGTACAACAAAGTGAATCACTGTATGTATACATGTATTCCCATATCCCCTCCTTCTTGAGCCTCCCTCCCACCCTCCGTATCCCACCCCTCTAGGTGGTCACAGAGCACCGAGCTGATCTCCCTGTGCTACGCATCATCTTCCCACTAGCTATCTATTTTACATTTGGTAGTGTATACCTGTCAATGCTACTATCTCACTTCATCCCAGCCTCCCCTTCCCCCACTGTGTCCTCAAGTCCTTTCTCTACGTCTGCATCTCTATTCCTGCCCTGCCAGTAGGTTCATCAGTACCATTTATCTAGATTCCGTATATATGCATTAGCCTAGGGGGTTTGTTTTTCTCTTTCTGACTTACTTCACTCTGTATGAAGTCATGTCCTTCTTAAATAAGACAAAACAATAGTTCTTATCTCATACTGTTATAAGGATTAAATGAGGCAATACAGATAACTACCTAGCACAGTATCTAACAAGTCCTCAATGAATGGTAGTTAACTTAGGCCCAATCCTTTTAATTCTAGAGACACTAGGGATTTGGCAACCACTTAATAAATTCGGATCACCATCTTCAGCATTTCAGGCCCTGTGCTCTCCACAGGCCTGAAATCATATCCCCAAGCCCTGGTGTACAAATCCCTCCAGAATAACTCATACCTGTGGTACCAACATTTACCTGAGATTCCTGTCATACCCAATCATCAGGGATCATGGCCCCTGGAGACATGGCTCTTTCATGGTCTTCTCGGACCCAATCTACTCTGCCCACCTGTGCTGATTTCTTTACCTCTGCTCCCACACATGAGCTATGGAAACTGTATGTTCAGTATTCTTCCCAACTAACTGGTCATGTCTCTTCTAGTCTTTACTGATATGCCCTGCTTTTCTGCCACCATAGACCCAGTATGACACTTTGCTGTCTGACCATAAGACCACCAGTTGGCTGGGTGGTCCTAACACCACCTTTATATCACCACCATATCCTGAGATCCAGAAAAAGGAAGAGAAACAATCCCTGTCCTTTATAGAATGAAAGTGGCTGCTCATTCACAGAGAGGATGAAAGCAATAATACATCTATTTTTTGAAGGGCTAAGCCCATCTTGTCACTTTTTTTTTTTTTTTTTTTTTGTGTTATGTGGACCTCTCACTGTTGTGGCCTCTCCCATTGCGGAGCACAGGCTCTGGGCGCGCAGGCTCAGTGGCCATGGCTCACGCGCCCAGCCGCTCCGCGACATGTGGGATCTTCCCGGACCGGGGCACGAACCCATGTCCCCTGCATTGGCAGGCAGACTCTCAACCACTGCACCACCAGGGAAGTCCCATCTTGTCACTTTTTAGCTATCCAAATTATCCTAGAAAAGTATCCCTAATTTATCAGTATCCTGCCTTCCCCTTCTGTATCTCTTTATTTCCCTTTCTTTTTTTTTTTTCCTACCCCTTTTTTCCTCCTATTTGGTACTGATGGTTAGTAGTGTAGAGAAACAGGGAAGGGAACTAATACTTCCTTCCCTAAAGTTAACGCATAGCATCATATTATCAACTGCACCTGAAGCTCTGCCCTACTTAATTGCTGCCCAGTGTAGGAGAGTGATTCTTTCCCAGGTCCACAGAGGTGCCAAGGTAACCTTCAAGTACAGGACTCAGCTAAGCCAGTGATATTTAAGGGATTTCTGTACTCTTTATACTTTACATCTGGGACTTTGAGCTTTGCTCAATCTGGGAAAAGGATGTCCCAGGCACATTGGGTCTAGATTGAGGGAGGAAACAATTCCCCTGCTCTATAAGCTCTCATGCCAATGTCCAGTACCCCTGCCCCTTCTCAACACATTAATCAAGACACCTAAATGTTTTGTGTTTTCTTGTTCTTTCAGCCCCATCCTCTGGAGTAGCTCGGACTGACACTTGGCTAGTGATCACGGTAACCACTGTTCTTGGTCTCCTATGGATCGGAGATGAACTCTTCTAACTCAAGAGTGGAACCTCAAGAATACAAGAAATGATCCTCGTCAGTAACCAAAATATTAACCAGGACAGAAGTTCTGGTTATATAGGATGAGTGAAAGTATTGAGATGTTTACAAGGATTTTCAAATTAACTTTTTTAAACAACAATAATATTTTATTTTATATCCTCTAGTTGTTTTTTAACATACATATACACATGCATTCTTCCCATCAAAAAATGGGCAAAATGTATTATGAAATGTTTTCTTGTTGGAATAAATATTTGATATGATTGCCAAAGTGGATTCCTAAAGTTGCCCCAAATTTGTCGGACAATGCCTGCTCCATTAGCCTAGACAAACTGGAACATGGAGATACAAAGGGCAACACCTGGGACCACTGCCTCCTGTGTGCCTACGTGGCTGGGAGGTAATTTGTGCTGTCTCTAACTCTCGCTTCCACATCCTTGCCAAACCTCCTGGGGTTCCAGCTCTCAAACTCCTCCCCCACCAAGTTCTGGTCTCCTTCTCAGTGTTTTGCCTGTTCTAGCCTCTGTGAGGAACATACTTATTAGGTTTCCTGGGAATGTGGGGTCAGGCTTACTCCCCCAGAACTGAGTATGCAGCTTATTTTTTTTTTTTTGCCCTGATTTTTTTACATCTTTATTGGAGTATAATTGCTTTACCATGTTGTGTTAGTTTCTGCTGTATAACAAAGTGAATCAGCTCTACGTATACATATATCCCCTCCCTCTTGAGCGTCCCTCCCACCCTCCCTATCCCACCCCTCTAGGTCGTCACAAAGCACCGAGCTGATCTCCCTGTTCTATGCAGCAGCTTCTCTCTAGCTATCTATTTTACACAGGGCAGTGATATCTGCCAGTGCTACACTCTCACTTCATCCCAGCCTCCCCTTCCTCTCCTGTGTCCACAAGTCCATTCTCTATGTCTGAGTCTCTATTTCAGCCCTGCCACTACATTCATCAGTACCATTTTTCTAGATTCCATATATATTGAGTATGCAGCTTTACCACATAAAAAGGGTCCTTCCCAAACATCTTATTGGGAGCTGAGTTTCCTCTCCTCCTCTTTTCACCATTGTCGCTGTATGGGCAGCTCTTCATGTCCTCGTTGTGTCCTGAGATCCAAAAAACCATCAAATCGACTAAATGCTGTCACCAGGGACTTTCATTATAGGAAGGTAAGAGCTACCAGGCCCACCATCGACATAACACCTGGATTTTTTGCCGTATGTTCTCCTCCTCTAAGGTTCTGCATGGGTCTGGAGCTGAGAGGGTCACCAAAAGATGTGCTTCCCTTTCAATGAACTGTTCCACCACAGACCACTTTCTCTTTCCACCAAATCAGCCTTACCTCCCCTTCCCCTCATCACCTCTGTAGCAGAGATAATACTGTGTGTTCAACAAACCCTTTCATTTTCTTTCTGGACTTTGATGGTTAATAATTTTATGTGTCAAACCTTATTCTGGGTGTGTCTCTGAGGGTGTTTCTGGGTGAGGGTAACATTTGAATCAGTACACTGAGTAAAGCAGATTATCCTCTCCAGTGTGGGTGGGCCTTATCCAATCAGTTGAAGGCTTGAAAAGAACAAAAAGGCTTAGGCTCCCACAAGTAGGTGAGAACGCCTCCTAGCTGACTGCCTTCAAGCTGGGACATTTGGTTTTTCCTGCCTTCGGACTTGGACGGGAACTACGCCATCAGCTCTCCTGGGTCTCCAGCTTGCTAACTCAGATCTTGGGACTTGTAAACTTCCCTAATTGCATGAGCCAATTCCTCATAATAAATCTCTTTAAATGTGTGTGTGTAGTGTGCTACTGGTTCTGGTTCTCTGGAAAACCCTGACTAATACATCAGCCAATAGAAAAACTCTTTTTCCCAGCTCCCATTTCATCTAATTGGGCCCTGTACCGGGTTTTAGCCAATAGCATGTGGGTAGAATTGATGTAACAGAAAGTGAGGGACTCAGAATTGGAACCACATAATGCAAGGAGCCTCGGTTCAAGCCGTTGCTTGGAAGCCGGCTGTCTGATCTGCATTGGACATGCGTGACAAGCAAGTTTGTGTTTGTCTGTTACAACAAGATAACCTGGGCTCCCTAAGACACCCTCTCTCTTCTCTCTCAGCCCAGCCTGCAGTCCAATCCCAAACTGACCTCTGATCAGCTTGCATCCTCCAATCAGGCTGTCTAGATCTCTTTTCTGTATGCAGTGTCCTCCCCTCTTCCTTCACTTTATTTTGGGAGAGGAGGAGGTTTTGTTGGGAGAAACACACACACACACACACACACACACACACATACACACACACACACACGGGCATGCATGCACACATACACATGAATGGAATAAAAGAGCATTTCTGGGGAAAGTAGTAAGAGGAAAGAAATGTCACTTTATATCACAAATCAGCATATTCCTGGGCTGCTAAAGAACAGGCACACCTCTCCAGGCATCACGTTGCTATTGGTTCTAGTTACTTAAAAACTTGCGGCAAATCCCACCTTAGTTAGCTTAGGTCACCAGCAGCAACTCTTCTCTGCCTCTCCCATCCCTTGAGGCATTGCCAGATACAAAATATGTGCGGCTCCGTACAAAATGAAAATGAAGGACCGCTTGTTCAAAAAGCAGGAAAAGAGTGCCATTAAATGTACCAAAATGAAGCTTTTTCCTTTCTTCCACAGACTCTCTCTACTTGGGATGGTATTTTTTAACTTGCTATTTAAAGATGTTCTAAGGAAAGGAAAATTAAAATCTTAAACTATTACTATGAATTTTACTGTTTATATTGTGCAATGTCAGTTTTGAAAGAAATACAAGAATATTTACTTTGTATGTAGAATCATTGAAATCACTCAGTTCATATTTCATAGCTCATACGTCCACACACATTCTACCAGCACTCTATGGAAGCCAGTGGCTTCCGTAACACAACTCCTTTGTACTTGTTTTGAGTCTCACTGAACTCCTGTGCGTTGTGCCTCCACTGGATTCTGCACTCATGCGGTACCATGAACGAGGCCACAAGGAACAGTGACTGACATGCATAGTGCACGCATCTCCTGCTCATGTGTGTGGCTCCCTTGTCTCAACGGACTTCACTTAAAACACAACTTGAAAGATAAAATTATTAAGAATTTCAACTCCAAATATCATACGTTATTACTTATATGTGGAATCTAAAAAAAAAAACTGATACAAATGAACTTACTTGCAAAACAGATAGACTCACAGACTTTAAGAGCAGACTTGTGGTTGCCGGGGAGGGGGTGGGGAAGTGGGGAAGAGAGATAATTTAGGAGTTTGGGAATAACATATACTCACTATGTTACATATAGTAACATATACTCACGACTATATATAAAATAGATAATCAACAGTGATCTACTGTATAGCACAGGGAACTCTACTCAATATTCTGTAATAACCTATACGGGAAAAGAATCTGAAAAAGAATGGATATACTTATATGTATAACTGATTCACTTTGCAGTACACCTGAAACTAAAACAACACTCTAAATCAACTATACCCCAATATAAAATAAAAATTAAATTACAAAAAAGGGGAAAAAAAAGAATTTCAAGATGGTGACAGCAGAGTACTAAACCAAGTGTAGCACCCTTCTGAGCATAGGGCCCTGTTTGCTTGCTTAGGTCACATGCCCATGAAGCCAGGCTTGCCTCGAGGATGCCTCATACCCTATGGCCAAGACAATTGCTTCTCTGAGAGTTCTAGTACAGGGATCAAACCTGATTCTCATGTGTTCCTCAGACCCTCATATATTTCAAAAGTTAGTGGGATGATTATCAGTGAACTCAAGCCTTTGTCTTTGTGCAAAGAAGATATTCCAGCATTGGCCTAAAGTTCTTACCATGAACAGCCTCATGTGAACTGAAGTCTGAAGACAAGTTTCCTGTCATCCTTCAGTCAGCTCTGGGGAGCTCTGCAGCACTGCCCTCTGATGGCTCCATGGCAGCAAGTTTAAGTTTAAAAAGTCTTGGAATGGGAGAAAATATTTGCAAATGAAGCAACTGACAAAAGATTAATCTCCAAAATTTACAAGCAGCTCATGCAGCTCAATGTCAAAAACACAAACAACCCAATCCAAAAATGGGCAGAAGACCTAAGTAGATATTTCTCCAAAGAAGATATACAGATTGCCAACAAACACATGAAAGAATCCTCAACATCATTAATCATTAGAGATATGCAAATCAAAACTACAATGAGGTATCATCTCACACCGGTCAGAATGGCCATCATCAAAAAATCTAGAAACAATAAATGCTGGAGAGGGTGTGGAGGAAAGGGAACTCTCGCATTGTTGGTGGGAATGTAAATTGATACAGCCACTATGGAGAACAGTATGGAGGTTCCTTAAAAAACTACAAATAGAACTACCATATGACCCAGCAATCCCACTACTGGGCATATACCCTGAGAAAACCATAATTCAAAAAGAGTCATGTACGACAATGTTCATTGCAGCTCTATTTACAATAGCCAGGACATGGAAGCAACCTAAGTGTCCATCATCAGATGAATGGATAAAGAAGATGTGGCACATATATACAATGGAATATTACTCAGCCATAAAAAGAAACAGAATAGAGTTATTTGTAGTGAGGTGGATGGACCTAGAGTCTGTCATACAGAGTAAAGGAAGTCAGAAAGAGAAAAACAAATACCATATGCTAACACATATATATGGAATCTAAGGAAAAAAAAAAAGTCATGAAGTACCTAGAGGTAAGACGGGAATAAAGACACAGACCTACTAAAGCATGGACTTGAAGATATGGGGAGGGGGAAGGGTAAGCTGTGACAAAGTGAGAGAGTGGCATGGACATATATACACTACCAAACGTAAGGTAGATAGCTTGTGGGAAGCAGCCGCATAGCACAGGGAGATCAGCTCGGTGCTTTGTGACCACCTAGAGAGGTGGGATAGGGAGGGAGGGAGCGAGGGAGACGCAAGAGGGAAGAGATATGGGAGCATATGTATATGTATAACTGATTCACTTTGTTATGAAGCAGAAACTAACACACCATTGTAAAGCAATTATACTCCAATAAAGATGTTAAAAAAAAAAAGTCTTGGATTAGTCCAGTGCTTCTCTAACCTTCACTTTAACAGTAGCAAATCACCTTGAGATCTTGTTAAAATGCAAGCTCTGAATCAGTAGGTCTGGGGTGGAGACCAAGACTCTGCATTTCTAGAAGGACCCCCACAGGATGCTAACGCTGCTGTCCATGGACCGCTTTCTGAGCCTCAAGGTACAAGAAAAGGTCTCTAAGCTTCCTTGTTCTGAACTTAGCTTCATGATTCTAGGCCTGTCCATGGGACTTGGTTCGCTCCTCCACTGCCTGCCCTACTCTGCTCCTGTATACCACACTCCTTCCCCTCTCAAGTTAAATTTTCCATTGGTCACTCCCAGGTCCCCATGGTTCTCTGGTGCATCGGATAAGCCACCAGGGACCAGCTTGTTCCAACAGGCAGCACAAGGTGACACATGGAAGCTTTGCAAGGCCAGGAGCTCCTGTGAACTGAGAGAATGCAGCTTTCATATCTGACTGCACAAACAGCTTGGATTGGCCCTGGAGGTGGGACAAGACAAATTAAACCTGGACCCTTGGACCAATGCGTTCATTCATTCCCTGCCCATATTTAGCAAGTGCCTGGCCATGCTGCATACTGAGGCTCTGTGTTGGGAGCTGCTTAATAAGAACTAACACTGATGGAGGTTTTCTATGTGCCTGGCTCTGTGTCAAGCTCTTTTCCTGAACACTCTTCTTAAGGAAACAATGTTGGGTGTTGGCAGAAGTCTTTCCAAAATTCTTCATTGGGTTTTAGATGGCTTCTTTGACCATGTGTATTTACACAACTCTTGCTGAGAGCAAAGCAGTCGTAGAAATGTTCCATCCTTTATCCTTACTTCTTGTCCAGGAATAACAGGATCAACCTCCTCCAGTGCCTTTGGGTTATATTTAAGCACATTTGTTAAAGTGTCAGCCCCTGCACCTGGAGAGGTGTGGTTTCCTCTCCTCCCAACCTCCTGCTATTCTCCCGCACTCCCCCAACCTTCTCAGAAGATTGCATGGTGGGGGAGGGGACAGATTTAGCCCAGAGACACCTGTACCAGCTGGAAAGTGGTAACCACAGGACCTTTCCCTGTTTCACCAGCTGCACTACCCATCCCCCCATGCTCCAGCTGGGCAAGCTATAGCACAGTTCCTTTGCCCAGTCCCCTCCCGATCACGCCCACCTCTTAGTCTTCTCTCCTCTCTCCTCCTTCTTCTCTCTTTCCAAATTTCTCTCACCCTCATTTTCTATTCCACTATCTTCCCATCTCTTAATTTTTCATTCCTCTGTTCCACCTCACAGTACTGATTATTTCTTTCACTTCTCCTGCTTTTTACCCAGACATTTCTGCCCCTGATGTACCATCTGCCAATGAGGGTCTGCACAGTTCCTGATAGGCACTACCTTGGATGGTTTCTTTCCTTCCTAAGTGAAATGAGAAAAGTGATCTCCTGAATGAATGCCTCCCAGGACAGTAACCTCTGTGCCTGGGAGCCCAGCTTGGGCAGAGGCTCCCTATGGAGCAGACAGCACAACAAACCCATTGGCTCATTCCCTCAACAAATATTTGTTTGTTTGTTTGTTTTTTAAACACCTTTATTGGAGTATAATTGCTTTACAATTGGATTCCTTTTATTTCTTTTTCTTCTCTGATTGCTGTGGTTAAAACTTCCAAAACTATGTTGAATAATAGTGATGAGAGTGGGCAACCTTGTCCTGTTCCTGATCTTAGTGGAAATGGTTTTAGTTTTTCACCATTGAGAACGATGTTGGCTGTGGGTTTGTCATACATGGCCTTTATTATGTTGAGGAAAGTTCCCTCTGTGCCTGCTTTCTGGAGGGTTTTTATCATAAGTGGGTGTTGTATTTTGTCGAAAGCTTTTTCTGCATCTATTGAGATGATCATATGATCATCTTGTGATCAATTTGTTAATGTGGTGTATCACATTGATTAATTTGCCTATATTGAAGGATCCTTACATTCCTGGGATAAACCCCACTTGATCATGGTGTATGATCCTTTTAATGTGCTGTTGGATTCTGTTTGCTAGTATTTTCTTGTGGATTTTTGCATCTATGTTCATCAGTGATATTGGCCTGTAGTTTTCTTTCTTTGTGACATCCTTGTCTGGTTTTGGTATCAGGGTGCTGGTGGCCTCGTAGAATGAGTTTGGGAGTGTTCCTCCCTCTGTTATATTTTGGAAGAATTTGAGAAGGATAGGTGTTAGCTCTTCTCTAAATGTTTGATAGAATTCGCCTGTGAGGACGTCTGGTCCTGGGCTTCTGTTTGTTGGAAGATTTTTTTTTTGCGGTAAACAGGCCTCTCACTGTTGTGGCCTTTCCCGTTGTGGAGCACAGGCTCCGGACGCACAGGCTCAGCGGCCATGGCTCAAGGGCCCAGCCGCTCTGCGGCATGTGAGATCTTCCCGGACCGGGGCACGAACCCGCGTCCCCTGCATTGACAGGTGGACTCTCAACCACTGCGCCACCAGGGAAGCCCTGTTGGAAGATTTTTAATCACAGTCTCAATTTCAGTGCTTGTGATTGGTCTGTTCATATTTTCTATTTCTTCCTGGTTCAGTCTTGGCAGTTTGTGCATTTCTAAGAATTTGTCCATTTCTTCCAGGTTGTCCATTTTTTTGGTATAGAGTTGCTTGTAGGAATCTCTCATGATCCTTTGTATTTCTGCAGTGTCATTTGTTACTTCTCCTTTTTCATTTCTAGTTCTATTGATTTGAATCTTCTCCCTTTTTATTCTTGATGAGAGTCTAGCTAATGGTTTATGAATTTTGTTTATCTTCTCAAAGAACCAGCTTTCAGTTTTATTGATCTTTGTTATTGTTTCATTCATTTCTTTTTCATTTATTTCTTATCAGATCTTTATGATTTTCTTCCTTCTGCTAACTTTGGGGGTTTTTTTATACTTCTTTATCTAATTGCTTTAGGTGTAACGTTAGGTTGTTTATTTGAGATATTTCTTGTTTCTTGAGGTAGGATTGTACTGCTATAATCTTCCCTCTTAGAACTACTTTTGCTGCATCCCATAGTTTTAGGTCATCGTGTTTTCATTGTCATTTGTTTCTAGGTATTTTTTGATTTCTTCAGTGATCTCTTGGTTATTAAGTAGTCTATTGTTTAGCCTCCATGTGTTTGTATTTTTTACAGATTTTTTTCCTGTAATTGATATCTAGTTTCCTAGCATTGTGGTTGGAAAAGATACTTGATATGATTTCAATTTTCTTAAATTTACCAAGGCTTGATTTGTTACCCAAGAGATATGATCTATCCTGGAGAATGTTCCATGAGCATTTGAGAAGAAAGTATATTCTGTTGTTTTTGGATGGAATGTCCTATAAATATCAATTAAGTCCACCTTGTTTAATGTATCATTTAAAGCTTGTGTTTCCTTATTTATTTTCATTTTGGATGATCTGTCCATTGGTGAAAGTGGGGTGTTAATGTCCCCTACTATGATTGTGGTACTGTCAATTTCCCCTTTTATGGCTGTTAGCATTTGCCTTATGTATTGAGGTGCTCCTATGTTGGTTGCATAAATATTTACAATTATATCTTCTTCTTGGATTGATCCCTTGATCATTATGTAGTGTCCTTTTTTGTCTCTTGTAATAGTCTTTATTTTAAAGTATACATTTTCTGAAGTGAGAATTGCTACTCCAGCTTTCTTTTGATTTCCATTTACATGGAATATCTTTTCCATCGCCTCACTTTCAGTGTGTATGTATCCCTAGGTCTGAAGTGGGTCTCTTGTAGACAGCATAAATATGGGTCTTGTTTTTTATTTTTAAACATTTTTTTAAAATAAAATTATTTATTTTGGCTGTGTTCGTTCTTCATTGCTGCACATGGGCTTTCTCTAGTTGCGGTGAGGAGCAGCTACTCTTCGTTGCAGTGCACGGGCTTCTCATTTTGGTGGCTTCTCTTGTTGCGGAGCATGGGCTCTAGGTGCACAGGCTCCAGTAGTTGCAGCATGCAGGCTCAGTAGTTGTGGCACATGGGTTTAGCTGCTCCGCAGCATGTGGGATCTTCCCAGACCAGGGCTCTAACCCCTGTCCTCTGCATTGGCAGGTGGATTCTTAACCACTGCACCACAAGGAAAGTCCCTGGGTCTTGTTTTTGTACCATTCAGCCAGTCTATGTCTTTTGGTTGGAGCATTTGGTCCATTTACATTTAAGGTAATTATCAATATGTATGTTCCTATTACCATTTTCTTAATTGTTTTGGGTTTGTTATTTTCGGTCTTTTCCTTCTCTTGTGTTTCCTGCCTAGAGAAGTTCCTTTAGCAATTGTTTGGAAAGCTGGTTTAGTGGTGCTGAATTCTCTTAGCTTTTGCTTGTCTGTAAAGGTTTTAATTTCTCCATGGAATCTGAATGAGATCCTTGCTGGGTAGAGTAATCTTGGTTGCAGTTATTTCCCTTTCATCACTTTAAATATGTCCTGCCATTCCCTTCTGGCTTGCAGAGTTTCTGCTGAAAGATCAGCTCTTAACCTTATGGGTATTCCCTTGTATGTTATTTGTTGTTTTTCCCTTGCTGCTTTTAATATTTTTTCTCTGTATTTAATTTTTGATAGTTTGATTAATTTGTGTCTTGGCGTGTTTCTCCTTGGATTTATCCCGTATGGGACTCTGTGTGCTTCCTGGACTTGATTAACTATTTCTTTTCCCATATTAGGGAAGTTTTCAACTATAATCTCTTCAAATATTTTCTCAGTCCATTTCTTTTTTTCTTCTTATTCTGGGACCCCTATAATTTAAATGTAGGTGCGTTTAATTTTGTCCCAGAAGTCTCTGAGACTGTCCTCAATTCTTTTCATTCTTTATTCTGCTCTGCAGTGGTTATTTCCACTATTTTATCTTCCAGATCACTTATCCATTCTTCTGCCTCAATTATTCTGCTATTTATTCCTTCTAGAGAATTTTTTCAATTTCATTTATTTTGTTGTTTATCATTGTTTGTTTGCTCTTTAGTTCTCCTAGGTCCTTGTTAAATGTTTCTTGTATTTTCTTCATTCTATTTCCAAGATTTTGGATCATCTTTACTATCATTACTCTGAATTCTTTTTCAGGTAGACTGCCTCTTTCTTCTTCATTTATTTGGTGTGGTGGGTTTTTACCTTGCTCTTTCTTCTGCTGTGTGTTTCTCTGTCTTCTCATTTTGCTTAACTTATTATGTTTGGGGTCCCCTTTTCGTAGGCTGCAGGTTCGTAGTTCCCATTGTTTTTGGTGTCTGCCCCAAGTGGCTAAGGTTGGTTCAGTGGGTTATGTAGGCTTACTGGTGGAGGGTACTAGTGCCTGTGTTCTGGTGGATGAGGCTGGATCTTGTCTTTCTGGTGGGCACAATCACGTCTGGTGGTGTGTTTTGGGGTGTCTGTGACCTTATTATGATTTTAGGCAGCTTCTCCGCTAATGGGTGGGGTTGTGGTCCTGTCTTGCTAGTTGTTTGGCATAAGGTGTCCAGCACTGTAGTTTGCTTGTCGTTGAGTGGAACTGGGTCTCAGCATAGGGATGGAGATCTCTGGGAGAGCTTTCACCGTTTGATGTTATGTGGAGCCAGATCTCTGGTGGATCGAAGTCCTGAACTCAGCTCTCCCACCTCAGAGGCACAGGACTTACCTGCCCAGAGCACCAAGATCCTGTCAGCCACATGGCTCAGCAGATAAGGGAGAAAAAGAAAGAAAGAAAGAAAATAAAATTTAAAATTTATTAAAATAAAAAATAATTATTAAAAATATAAAAAATTAAAAAGTAATAAAAAAAGAAATAAAAAAGGAACGAAAGAGGAGAGCAACCAAACCAAAAAAACAAATCCACCAATGATAACAAGTGCTAAAAACTATCCAAAAAACAAAAACAAAACACAAACAATAACAAAAAAACTGACAGACAGAACCCTAGGACAAATGGTAAAAGGAAAACTATACAGACAAAATCACACAAAGAAGCCTACACATACACGGTCACAAAAGGAGAAAAAAGAAAAATATATATATTGCTTCTTCCAAAGTCACCACCTCAATTTTGGGATGATCTGTTGTCTATTCAGGTATTCCACAGATTCAGGGTACATCAAGTTCCTGTGGAGGTTTAATCCGCTGCTCCTGGGGCTGCTGGGAGTAATTTCCATTTCTCTTCTTTGCACAGCTCCTGGGGTTCAGCTTTGGATTTGGCCCCACCTCTGAGTGTAGGTCACCTGAGGACGTCTATTCCCGCCCAGACAGGACGGGGTTAAAGTAGCAGGTGTTTAGGGGACTCTGGCTCATTCAGGCCGGGGGGAGGGAGGGGTACGTAGTGTGGGGCGAGCCTGTGGTGGCAGAGGCCAGCGTGATGTTGCAACAGCCTGACGTGTGCCGTGTGTTCTCCCGGGGAAGATGTCCCTGGATCATGGGACCCTGGCAATGGTGGGCTGCACAGGGTCCCAGGAGGGGAGGTGTGGATAGTGACTTCTGCTTACACACAGGCTTCTTGGTGGCTGCAGCAGCAGCGTTAGCGTTTTATGCCCGCACTGATAGCCGTGGCTTGCGCCCGTCTCTAGAGCTCGTTTAAGCGGTGCACCCTGAAACAATGAATCCCCTCCCCTCGCGCACCCTGAAACAATGGTCTCTTGCCTCTTCGGTAGGTCAAGACCTATTCCCGAACTCCCTCCTGGCTAGCTGTGGAGCACTAGCCCCCTTCAGGCTGTGTTCACGCCGCCAACCCCAGTCCTCTCCCTGGAATCCGACCTCCGAAGCCAGAGCCTCAGCTCCCAGCCCCCGCCCGCCCTGGCGGGTGAGCAGACAAGCCTCTCGGGCTGGTAAGTGCTGGTCGGCACCGATCCTCTGTGCGGGAATCTCTCCGCTTTGCTCTCTGCACCCTTGTTGCTGCGCTCTCCTCTGTGGCTCCGAAGCTTCACCCCTGCCATCCCCACCCCCGTCTCCGCCAGTGAAGGGCCTTCCTAGTGTGTGGAAACCTTTTCTCCTTCACAGCTCCCTCCCAGAGGCGCAGGTCCCATCCCTATTCTTTTGTCCCTGTTTTTTCTTTTTTCTTTTCCCCTACCCAGGAACGTGGGGAGTTTCTTGCCTTTTGGGAGGTCTGAGGTCTTCTGCCAGTGTTCAGTAGGTGTTTTGCAGGAGTTGCTCCACATGCAGGTGTATTTCTGATGTATTTGTGGGGATGAAGGTGATCTCCACGCCTTACTCTTCCGCCATCTTGAAGGTCTTTCCATTTATGATAAAGGGATGAACAGCCAGAGAAAGAGGTGGAGGGCGAGGTCTGGGAGGGTCCAGAGTCCAGGAGCTTCTGTCACCGTGGAGTTTAGGGTCCACCACTCTCCCAAATTGTGGACGGGTTCCCCAACCCAGAAGTTCTTGGAACCCCTTCATTTAGGGTTTTTATGGAGCTTCCATTAGGCACTACTGATTAAATTCTTGTCCATCGGTAACAGCTCAATCCCCTGCCCCTCTGCCCTCCTTGGAGGCTGGATCAACAGATATTTGTAATGGAGTTCCTGGCAGGACTTTTCCAAATGCCTCTCATTTAGAGCTACAAGAAAGAGACCTCACATTCTAAATAGAGCTGCAAATAAATCATGGATAGCACAATGTCTAGGTTTAGTCATGGGTGACTGAACTGACTTTGCTACCCCAGCAATCACCCCAGCACTCTTCATCCCCCTTCTATATAAGCAGAAGACTAGGGAGAGAAGAGAAAATCATCAGGATCAAGATGGTTGGAGTTTGGAGAGACCTGTGACTTTCTCCTCCCCTCCTCAGGAGTGTGGTCCCCTTTCCACAATGCCAGATGAAGGGGGCCCTGAAAGTACTACATGAGAGATTTAAGATGTGCAAAGGAAGTGTAGATTAACATCTTACTCTCTAGTTGGGCAGTAGGTCCATTGATCTTCCCTGAGGTAGAAACACGACATTGGAGCTAGATGAAGAAGCAGCCTGTACACTTACTCCTTGACATGTATGAGCTTCCACAGTGGACTCTGCAGACAGTACCAGGTTTCAGTTGTCTTGGCCACCAGGAAGGCAGGTCTCAGAAGCAGGAGGTTGTATGGTACATCATCAGTGGGAGTTGAGTCGGGGGAGGGCAGGAAGAGGCGAAGCCAGAGAACATCTCCCACATCAGCACTCTTCTGTGGAGAACTCCTCACCCCCACCACTGCCAAGACTTTCAAACCCATGCTCCACCAAAGAGCCAATATTCAGGTATCTGTCAGAGAAGGCATCTACAGTGGATTAGTATTATCCGGAGAAACAGAGATAACCAACAGAAGCCAAGTAACTAAGAAAGAGTTTGACCCTTTCCTCCCTGACCTAAAACCACTTGAGAAGCTGGAAATGGGCGAGGTAAAATAGGAGGGGTGTGGGGGAGTTTAAACCATATCCCCCTCCCTATTATAGACTTTTTGGACCATGAGGCAAGCCTGAGCTGCAGTGACAGGAAGAGGTTAAAGGGGAGTTTTACATTGAACTGTACTGTTAAGTTACTAGAAGTGATGAAAATGAAACTGAGGGATTTTCCCAAAACATCCTTAAGTGACAGAAGGCAGTTTGACATAGTCCTGATGTAAATGGGGGGAAAAGCACATTCTTTGATGTTAGTGTCCAAACAACCAAGTTCAGACTATTTTAAAAAGTGGTTATATGTATTTATTGAGCAGCTGCTATGATTCAAACACCATTCTAGATATAGCATGTAGAAAGACAGACACAGTTCTTGCCTTCATGCAGATTACATTCTACTCTTAGTTCCCCACCAGGGATCATACCTGCACCCCCTGCACTGGAAGTGTTGAGTCAGCACAAAGGAAAATTGGTAATTTAATTTCAATTATGACAATGTGACAGGTGTCAGATATGACAACTGCTAGACAGATGAGCTTGTGAGAGCTGAGCATATGCAAACCAGGATGACTGGATCTGGTTTTGAGGGTCAGAGAGAGCTTCCCCTTGGAATCAGAGGCTGAAAAATGAGCAGACATTAGATAGGTCAGGGACGGGTGTGTGGAGGAGCCTTTAAGAAAGAGGAAAGGAGCATGAAGCAGCGATGCTCTGGAAGAAAAAACTAACCTGGCTGCTGGAGAGGTCTGAATTTAAAAGTATCTAAAATAAGCTATTGCCACATTTCTAGGTGGAAAATAGAGAGCTATCTTGGGCGGTGGCTCTTGAAAAATAAACCCGTTCTCAAAGAATCAAATGTTCCTTAGCACAATAATTCTGGGACTTTAATTTCACAAAAGTCAGGGTCAGATCAATAAGAAAAGTCTCATTTTTCTGGGACTTCCCTGGTGGTCCAGAGGTTGGGACTCCACACTTCCAGTGCAGGGGGCACAGGTGTGATCCCTGGCGGGGAACTAAGATTCCATATGCCACACAGCACCCCCCCCCCAAAAAAATCTCATTTTCCTAATGTGACTGATGTCTGCATATTTCTTAGGAATACTAGTGAGAAAATCAGCTTCAAAATTTCACTGACAAGGCGACTCAATGAGAATGCAATGGACCCATTTTCTCCCTCACCCTTTAGACTAGAATTTACCTTTCTCCACTTCAAAATCAACTTTGATTGAGCAAAGGAGAATTTCAAGCAATGTCAGGGCAAAGCCAGGGCATTTGTATTTGCAAAAGATGAGAAAGGACTGAAAGGGCAGAAACTGTGCCTCGTGTATCAGCTGGTTGTATGCAAGACACCCAAACAAAAAAGGTGGGAGAGAATCTCACTGAAGGGTTTTGGAGTAAATTGAAGAATCAAAAGAAAAGCTAAACACTGGCATCTAGGTGGCAAGATTTAATGGGCAAATTTTTAGGGTTCCCCACCAAGGTGAATCAGCTTCGCTTGCAGACTTTGTGACATTCTGCTTTATATGTAAATTCCTATGACTGCTGTTTTTGCTAAAGTTCCTTGGGCTTTTGAGATCCCGTGGACAATTCAGTAAAGAAATTTATATACCTCCATAGTAGGCTGGGGTGTTCTTTTTATGAGAAAAACTGGAAAGGCAGGAGGTACTCTGAAAAGAGCCAGTGATCCCTCTCCAATCTCTTGTGAGGGCTCTGGAGAGGTGAGGCTGGAGGAGAATCAGCCCCATCCTCTTATGAATTTCCAAGTAGAGTCAGAGATAGTTATTGGTACCATCGGACAGATCCATAGACCAGCACCTATAGAGACACTGCTCTAATTCCCACCTCCTCCTGCCTTGCATCAGCACCAAAGATACAAAACTGAATTCAGGAAACCATAATTCATGAGAAGCTTGCCACTCCTGAGATTCAGAATGAGAGAAGACCAGTGTGTCTGGGAAAGCTAGAGAAAGTGTAGCAGGAGACAAGACTGATGGGGTAACAGGGACCATATCATGCAGGGTCTTGGGAATTTTATCCTAAAAACATTAGCAAGCCATTGCTTGGCTTTGAGCAGGAAAGTTGCACAGCCAGTTTTGTGCTTTGATAGGTTGTTCTCGCTGATGTATGGGAAATTTCAAGGATGTTACAGGTATTGATAGAAGTGTTTCTATGTGAAATTTCTGCAGGGTGAGTTGGCAAGTTAGAAAATTGTGAAATTTGAAATATTTCATTGAAAAATTCTGAATATTAATTTGGGTTTATTTTATAAAATTTTTTCTAGATATGAGATAATTAATGTAATGCAATACCAAGGTTTTATAGGTAGATGTGTGGGCCTCAGAAATGATCCTGATAAATATATATACTTATATAAATTTTATTATGTATTTATATATGATAATAAAATAATATAAATATATTTATATGCTAAATAATAGTATATTTCTATACAAAGGGGAGAGAAAATAGGTTCAAAGTGTTGTGGCTCAAATGGATAAAATTAGGGAAGGATTTGAAACAAAACTTTAAAAGTCAGTATTTTCTCCCAGTCACTATTTCTCATTATCTTTCCTTATTGGAATATTACATATGTTCTGAAAAGTGCTTGGTAAATTTCTACAAAGTAAACATGCCTGTAAAATTAGCACCCAGACCAAGAAACTTGCATTTAACTTTTAATAAATGTGAGGGATAAATTCTATTTTGACACTGTTCTCAGAGAAAATGAGATGAGCACGTAATGTTGGTAGATGTCCTCCCCATTCTCCTTGACTGCCGAGCAAATGTTCATGCAAGCACGTACACCTTCACCTTCTTCCCATACATCTGATTACAAATATGTCCTCTCTTCCATGATCAAACCATTCTCTGGGTGGCAGAGACTCCTAATTGCTTATTAAATAAATATTTATCTTCCTTTTTTTCCTCAAAGTAACAAACCCTGATGTTTAGTTGGATGTGTTCCGTTCATCTAAAGGGTGCATTTCCCAACTCCTTTACACATAGCTAAGTTTTAGCCATTGCTATATAAGTAGAAATTGTGTGGGATTTCTGAGAATGAATGGGAAAGTATTTTTCATTTCTTCCTTCATCCTGCTGCCTGGGACAAAAATGAATGGATGGAACTTCAATAGCCATCTTGGACTATGAGAACAAGGGTTACAACATAAGGATAGTAGAACCACCATATCCTAGAGCTATCCCAGATATTCTAAAGCTATCCAAAGAATCACCATACTAAAATAAACTGCCTACCTCTTGTCTTCTTTTAGTTTAGTTGAGGAAATAATAAACATGTACCTTGCTTAAAGCACTCTTTTTCAGCCTTCTTGAACTCATCTAATCCTAACGCTAACTGATTTGCCATGTGTAGCCTCAAATGGATGTACCTACTTCCCAAGAGGAACCAACTAAAAGTTACAGCCAACTCTTGTACACGGAAGTCACGTCATGGTTACTGACTTTTCTGAGTTCAGTTGTCCAAATGATAATTATTCTTCTTTTATTTCTCTGTATTATAGACCGAGCTCACCTGTGGATAGAAATTCTAAATAAAATATTAACAAATGGAATTCCTTAACCCAATAAGATATACCATAGGTTTATCCCAGGAATGCAAAGATGGTTTCACTTTGAACAATCTATTTATGCAGTTAATCACAATGGCTCATTAAAGGGGAAAAAGCATACAATCACTTCAATAAACAAAGAAAAGATGTAAAAATTTTATGACAATTAAAAAAATCAACCTAGTAGATGAGAATCCCCTTAATAGAATGAGAATTTCACCCCCCCCCAAATAGTAGATGTTAGCAAAAATGGCAGAGTATGGACCTCCGAAAACTCTCTCATCTGTAAAAGCAATGAGAAAACTGGGGGTGGGGTGGGGGTGGGGAATAATCAGAATCAACTTTTTCAGAATTCTAGAAATTAACCAAAGGCTTACAACAATTCAAGGAATGTTTATTCAAGAAAAATGGCTGAATCCCAGTAAGAACAGTGAGCTCTGTGGCATTTTAACCTGCCCCGTTCCCACTCCACTCTAGCCTCTCTCTTGCCTCTAAAACCAAAAGTCCACAATCATGGTGAAAACTAACAAACAGCCTGGAAGCCACTGGAGGGGTAGAAAGGGATTGGAACTCTTTCAAAACTTCATTCCCAGAGAACTGTCATTATTTGATCTGTCTGGTGGTTCCTTGAAAGACCCCATCTGCAAGGCTGTCTTTATTAAACCTGGCTAGAAAATCACACAGTGTGAAAATCTTTCCCCTGGGGGTGTTTGTCAAAAACAATAGAGGTAATTAATTAATTCTGCAGCTCTATGAGGTGTGGATAACAGTGTTCTTCTTACCATTTTTCTGTCAAATCAATCAAGAAGAGAAGAGGGCTGTCATGAATAACAGATAAGTAGGGGCTACAGGTTGGCTGTGGCTCTGGATGGTCTGTCCCACAAATGTCTTTCCATTCCAGTTCCCAGGCAATAGGAGCAGCTCCTTTCTTTGCTGTGCTATATTCTCTGGTAGAGGGCAGAAATCAGAGCAGAAGGGTCTTTTTAAAACACAAGTTTGACTGTGACATCTCCATGCCTACAGTCTTCAAGGATAAACTGTTTAGAGGGCCTCAAGGTTACTAATTAATGTCTACATGACTTGGCTTCTGTGGATGTCTCTTATCTATTTTGTAACCTGGATCCTCCCTTGCAGCAAGTGCTGTAACCTTCCTGAACTACTTGCAGTTCCCAAAACTCACTCAGCACCTTTGCTCAATCTTTTATACTTCCTGGAATCTCCCCTCCTCCTCCTTGTTTGCCTAACAAACTCCTACTCATTTGTTAAGATTCAAACTAATTGTTGCTTCTCCAAAGCCCCCAAACCACTTCTTAGGGATGAGTTTCTCTCTTTCCCCATACATCACCTCTTTCCATACCCTGTGTGATGGAGATGATTATTACAGAGAAGACTTGGAAATCATCAGCAGGGAAGCCCAGAAAATTTGCATTTCCCCATATTTTCTTCAATTTTAGAAGACCAAGAGAGGGAAGTGATATACCCAAGGCCACGTAACAAGTTACCAGCAGAGTTGAGGCTAGAAGTCAAAAATGTTCTCTCCTTCCTTTGGGATTTCCTGATGCCCACTAGGCACTCCCTTGGGCTCGACCCATTACCTATTTTATGTTCATAAAGGTCTCCTGGATTCTCCCAGACCCCAGAGCACTGAATTCTGCAGGGTCTGCTAAGATGGGAAAATTGAAGGGCCTATTGGTACCTAGAGAAAGCACTGGAATGGACATGTTTGCTATCCATGCTTATACTTAAGACCTGGAACCACACACGATGGGAGCCTCTGGAAGGCTGCATGGTATGAGGGAAAGAGCATAACCTTTGGAGCCAGACAGTCTTGGGTTTGAGTTCCAAATCCACCAGTTTTAGAACTTCAGGAAAAGTAAACTTTCTAGTCTCAGTTTCCTCATGTAAAACAAGTGGATGATCTTTTCACCAGGATTAAATAGGATAACCTCAATAAATCATCCAGAACAAGGTCTTAGCCTAAGTTTTTCCAAATGTAGAATAAAAAGGAATTGATTACATGATCTCTGTGCCCCCAAATAATACCTTCTTTCTATTCTTCTTGCTTTTATCAATTTTCCCATTCAGGGTCTGTGGACTCCACAGAAACCCTGCCCATGGGTGTGACCTGCACAACAGAGATCTGGCTCTCAGAGGAAGTGAAGGGGGTCAGGAGGTACCTGGGGAAATGTAAATTTGGTGGCTTAATAGGACTTCTCTGGGTCTGATGATTTCCAAGATGCCACTGAGGTAAAATTTCAGTGATGTTGTGGAGGGGAGAGGCCAGCCCTACCTCAAAGAATGGTTGCAATTAGTATGTTCATTCCACAAACACTTTTAACACCTACTGTATAGTAGGCATTGTTAAATTGGGGAAACATATATATAAATAGAGCAAAATGAAACTCAGTTAAGGAATGGGTACACTGACCCAAGAGACCTGATTTCTGGTCATGGCTTTAAAAAACTGGCCACGTGGCTTCTGGCAAATCCTTCAGAGGTGGTAATCTCTAAACCTCAGCTTTCTGAGCGTGAGATGAGGAAGTTTGAAAGGTGGCTTCTAAGGTTTACTTGGTTTTGTTGTTTCTGTTTTTCTCCAGATTATACCTCTCCTCTGAAATTCAGCTCTATATATTCAAGTACTCCTTGGAAATCTCCATCTGGGTGAACCAAAACCACTTCAACTGTACCCATCCCAAGCCAACAAAGTAATCTTATGCCCTTGCTCCTAATTTTGATCCAAAGTTATCTCCATCTCCTATACTTCCTATCTTAGAGAATGACATTGCTATATGCCTGGAAACTACACCATAAGTCTAAACGTCACTTTAGAGGTCCTTCTCCTTTAGACCCCATATCCTAACAGTCACCAAACACTACCAAACCCAACTATAAAATGTCTGCAATGGACCTCCTTCTCTCCCACCTCACTGCCACTTCTTAGTGGAGACCATTTTTTCTGCTAATCATTTCCCAGCCTCTAGTTTTACCTAAATTTCTCCCACACTATGGCCAAAGTAAGCTTTCTAAACAGAAATATGACCTGGTCACTGGCCAACTTAAAACTTTTGGTGGCTCCCATCAAGAGGATGAAAGCCTTTCCAAAAATGTTTTTAACCCTTTGTATGTTTAAAGGAGCTTTGATCAGGTGGGAAGAGGGACATTGCCTCCTGTTAGAAGGCCTAGGTTCACTACGTCAAGTATCATTAGGAATCAGTGAGAGAAAAGAACAATAGGAAGGGGAGGGAAGTAGCAAATATTGAGTGACCATGCTATATCAAATACTGTGCTTTATATACCCTATGTTGTTTTAACATTCAAAAAATATATGCTATATCTTAGGTCAGTTCTTCCCAAGATAGACTGAGATGGAGATGTGTATGCAGGAAGTTTGTTGGGGAGTACTTGTGGAATCAATGCCTGTGGGAAGCAAAGGATGTAGGACTGAGCAGACAAAGGAGTTGAGCTCTGAATGCAGTTACAGCAAAAACTTCAGCTGGCTCCATGAGGAACTCTTGACCTGGGATGCTCCTGAAGGGCTGCTCTAAACTGAGGCAGAGGGACTGGTCTTCTATATCCTTTCATTGACCAACTGACCAGTTGTTAGATGTGGGTGGCCTTCAGGGAAGGGACTGGCTGAGGGCAGCTCCGGAAGTGGGACTCAGCTGAGAGCTGTCAGTCACCAATGCTTCCAGCAACTGGGGAATGATTGCTTTTTTTCGAGGAGGTCTGAGCAGCACATTACAGTATATACTAGGTAACTTGTAGTGCACTATATTATAGGTAGAAAAGCTGTGTTCCATCAGCAAGGTGACTTATCCTAGAGGTTATACAAGTAGTGAGTGAAAACTCTATGGTTCAAATTCATATTTTTCTGATCCCATTCTCCTTTGACTACATACACCTTCACAATTTGGAAAAAAATTTCCACTAGTGTAAAGTCAAACTCGAACCCTCAGGTACTTGGGTGGCAGTATAAGCTGTCACACACATTAATCCTTTGAGGAAGAATTTGAGCAATAGTGAGGTCAAGTATTGAAAGTCCTAGATACAAATACCATACAATATCACTTACATGTGGAATCTAAAAAAATGCTACAAATGAACTTATTTACAAAACAGAAACAGACTCACAGACTTCGAAAACAAATGTATGTTTACCAAAGGGGAAACTTGGGATAGAGGGATAAATTAGGAGTTTGGGATTAACATATATACACTACTATATATAAAATAATCAACAGGCACATACTGTATAGCACAGGGAATTCTACTCAATATTCTGTAAAAACCTACATGGGAAAAGAATCTGAAAAAGAGTGGATATATGTATATGTATAACTGAATCACTTAGCTGTGCACCTGAAACTAACACAACATTGTAAATCAACTATATCCCAATATAAAATAAAAATTCAATTGAAGGAAAAGAAAGTCCTAGATAGAGATTTCTGAGAAAAGACAGAGTAAGAATCAGGACCTATGGAGATTCGATGTGAAACTGAGGACAAGGAAAGCAGAACCATGCTTATGGCATGCCCAGAATGAGTCTTTGTAGAAAACTGGCAGCTGAAAAATGTTAGCAAGGCAGCAATCACAGACCTGGACCAGTGGCCAGAAATGTCCTGGGAGATGGAGAGCTCAAAGGACTAATGGGAGTGGGACAGAGGGAGGGGGAGAAAGAGGGAGCCTAAGGTCAAAATGGAGGCAGTTCCTAAGAAGAGGACAGGAAGTACTAAGGAAGTCAAGAGTCATAGATACTTATGGATAAATATATAGAATACAGGGTACAGAGTCCAGAAAGAATGTGATAGAATGAGGGCATAGGGTCATAGCCGTTCTCTTCCCCTGATCTCTCCTTATGTGGCCTTCTTTTCCCTAGACATTAAGGGCTTTGATAATGGCTTTGCTAGGAAGCATGTATTCCAAGCCAGTGTGGCAGGAGGTGGTAGAACTTATATTCAGGTGCTATACTTGTCACTTATTTACTGTGTGACCTCAAGCAAGTTATTTAACTCTCTAAGCTTCAATTTCCTCATCTGTCAATTGGGGATAATAATTGTAATGTCTAGGCCTGGTGCAGAGCTCTTAGGAGAAATAAGCTGTTTCTATTTTAGAATTCTCATATTCTTCCACGCCCATGACCTAACACACCTGTGTGGACAAACCAAATTTAGAACCCAGGCTCTTAAGTAGATTCTTGTATTTTAAAGAGTTCAGTAAACAACACAGGAAGCAATATGATTGCCTGTCTTTCTCCCAGCCTTCTGTCCCAGTGTGGGTCTCCCCAAGGGGGAAGAGTGGACACTTTGGGATTCAGCGGGGAACATCTGCAGAAGTTCCTGCTGTCGGCTCTAGCTGGTGGGAAATTTGAGAAGGACAGCTGGAGCTCAAGTTGCCATCTGAGCAAGTAGGACTTAATATCTCAGCCACTTGAGGCCCAATGAGACCAAGATTTAGCATTTTAATGTTTGTTTCCCTGCTCTGTCATCAGAACTGGGAGCTATGAGCCATGCTTCCTAAATATAAGACAACATAGATAGAGGCCTCCTCTTTTTTTTTCTTTTTAGAGGCCTCCTCTTAATTGACTTATTCATGCTCAGAAAAATATCATAGGATGGGAACTTCTCCTTACTGTTTTAACTCTGTTATCTTGCTTAACAGCACAAAGTTTAGAAACAGAAAAACTAAAGAAGGCAACCTCTGTCTTCGGGTACAGTCTGTACTTCTTTTACCCCATAGAATGCCTTCCAAAACCTAACAATTTAAACAATCCTTTGCTCTTCCTTTGCTCTCTTTTCAAGGCAAGATAATTAACATGAAATTCTTTAAGAAATCTCTGTTCATAAACTAAACAGCACATATAACAATACATTTTATGTATTATGTTAAATTAAAAAAACACAAAACTGTTTGCACACCAGTCGTTTTAGTTACATATGTGCTTATAGAATAAGTAGTCCACTGAGGCAAGAAAGTACTTAACTTAAGTCACTGCACAGTAAGGAGTATTCCTCCCACTGTCTCCACCCTGTCTTGACTGTAATTATTTGGAAGTAGCCCAACTATCAGACGTTTACTTATGATGAGACCCAAAGGCATTTTTGACTTGAAATTGCTTAATACAGCAAAAGAATAAATTAAGTTGACCAACCCACACTACAATGAGAACTCTATAGGTATTTTATACAGTTACAGTTAAAATAAAAAATAAATGCAATTATTATACTGTGTGATTTTGATACGGACTTCAAAACCTCCCACACATGAATTTTGCAAAACTGAATCAGGTGTGGCTATGGGTTCAGTTCATATTTTCATTCTGCTTTACATTTTCAGTTCTGATTCATATTTTATTTTATTGTTCTTATTCTGTTTTATACACTGATATTTTTCTTTATCAAATGTGATGGTCTGTGCTGAGAATTTTCAATTGTTTTATAACAGGGCTTTAAAATACTGATTGCAGAAGATCTACATTTCTGTCTTCAATTGCTAAAAGTTCTTAATGGTCCATGATGTGCTTTGTCTCTAATTTATGCTGCAGATTTACCATTGGTCTTATGAAGAAACCCAGGAATGACATCCCTTTCTGGGGTGCCTGAGGCATTCTGTTCCAGGTGTCTGAGTATTGCCCTTGATCTTGACCACAAGTAGTACTTCCTGTGCATCACCTGCTGCAGCTACATGAGGTTTGTCATTTAATCACTTATGCCTACTTTCCAGAAATAATGAAAATGACAGATGCCAAATGCAGTATGGCCATCATACTCCAGACACTGCACTGAACACCTTACTTGCATTAGTGTCATTTAGTTCTCCCAACAATCCTATGAGATGGTTCATCTTAACTCTGTTACTGCTGAAGAAAGAAAGGCTTAGAGAGATTAAACAGCTTGCCAAGGTCACATGATCTATAACTAACAGACTGGGGACTTAATCCCAGGTCTCCCTAACCACAGAGCCAGAGTTCTGAACCAGTCACTCTAGTACCTTATAAACAAAAATTTACAAACTTGAAAACAGTTGTGACAAGATTGGAAAACTATGGAAGATTTTATTTTCTTTCTTTTAAAATTTTCTTCACTGCTGTATTACATTTGCAATTTTTAAAAGAGGAGACAGAACCCTAATATTTAAAAATCCCATATTCTAAATGTCCTGCTCTTAACTAGAAATGATATCTGATAAAGTAATTTGAGTGGTGGATAATTAAATGTGTTAGTCCTTTTATGATTACATCATTAAAGGATGTTTGGAGTCATTATGTTTTAAGCCAACAGAATGGTTTTCTCAGGGTAGTGTTGGGGCAGGCAAGTGGATGGAGAAAAGGAAGTTACTGGACACTTCCTCTACCATGTTTCATCTGGGGCTGTCCCCACAATTCATTGCACTCTCCAGTGATCCCAGCTAGAGTTCTTCACTGAAGCTTATTAGTCTACAGCTTGTTGTTTTGTTTTTGTTTGTTTGTTTTCTTGCCTTTAAGAGCCCTTCTTTTATTGGGAAATAAATACAGAGTCAAATAGGTGGGCCAGGCAACATCTGTATTTCTGGGGGCTAAGAGGAAGGAGTCTGACTTTCTCAGAACTCAGTATCCTAGTTTCCCTATCCCTCTTCCCTGGACTCACTTCAAGTCAGCCCACTTCTTTGGCATGACAGCACAGGAATCCCTGTTCTGGGCTGCATACATGACCCATGAGCATCTCAGAGGATCATTGAATGACTTCGTGGAGCATGCAGTCCTCATTCCCCAGCTGTCTCTGTCTCCCAGGGAAGGCTTGGTTGGTTGGGGACTGGAACTATTCAGAGACAAAGGAGAATCCAGCTCTGTGCCAGCCTTTTCAGGAAGAGTGTTCAGTGGATATACCAAAGAGTCTTCTAGAATGGCCAAAGATGCAGCCTTGGTTTGAGCTTTGTACAGAGGGAAGAACAAGGCTGAATGTGGTTAGTCAGGGTTTCTAGGGTACTTCGCAAATTATTGTCATATTTACCACTCTTGTCTAAGAAGATAGATCAGAGTTATGGGAGGTAGTTTTTGGTGCACAGAAATGGTTTGAGGTTGGTGGCTCAACAGTCATGGTTACTGGTCCCTAAATGCTGTTCCTTCCTAGAAGGTGTGGAATGGTAAGGACACTTCCCTCTCTCAAGTAGCTTATGGCAGCAGAAAGCAAGCTAGCAAACTACGTGGCTTGCCGTGCAGGGTAATTTGAGGGACATTAAAAAGTACCCCCAACCCTACCAAGAATGTTTCTCAAAGAGCTGTGGAGACTGCGGGGACATGAGAAGTTCAGGGTCAAGTCCCAGGAAGGCCCCAGAAGGGGAGAGATTCCACATATTGTCTCTGGGGTCTGGAAGGATGGCAGGAGCATCAGGAAAGTGACAAGGGTTCGGGGAGAAAATCCTCAGATTACAGATGCTCATGAATCTCTCTCCTTAACCTCCAAACTCCAGTGTTCTGAACCAGATCTGAACCCTGGAGGAGGCACTGATGTGGGAAACCTGGTAAAAGCCTTGGAGTGGGCTTTCTGAGTAGTACAGATTGGGTAAGGTCCGGAAAGCACTGCCAGTGGGCATCATCACAGGCCATACTGGGCTATGTCCCCAGCTCCCCTCCTTGAACCTGGGCACAGCTATCTGCTCAGGAAGGTGACTTCCTGAATTCTCAGGGGAAAGATGCTGGATAAAACCTGGGCCTAGATCTGAGAGAGAGCCACCTCATAGTCTCATTTTCGCCCCCATCTCCGCTCAACCTTACAACCCCAGCCCACGGCAGGGCTGTTTGGTACACTGGTCTGCTCAGCCTCCATATCAGACACCTGTCCCCATGGGCTTCCTCATCTCACCCAGCAGGGCTGACCCCAGGGTATTTTTCCCAGTGCTTTCCCCAGGCCAGTTTTAGACTCTGCAATCAGATCTCCTAGGAGATGTTTCAGAGTTTGGGGGAATTTTATACTTTCATTTTGTTTTTGTGGGGTTTTTGTTTTTTGATTTTCTTTTACTTATCCAGTTAAGTGTACTCATCATGGGCTCCAAGTGGCCAGGTGGTCTGGACTGCTTCTCAGTGACCCTTCACTGTGGGGCTGGCCTATATTATAGGGACCTTTGGTCAGAGACCGTGATGAGAACCGTCATTGGCTGGGAAGATGGGATGCTCAGGGGCAGCCCAGACCCAGGCACCTTCAGGCAGGTCACTTTGCCATCCTAGGCCTTAAAATGTCAGAAGAGAGAGCAGAAAGTCTCAGGGGAATATTTAGACTCTCTTGTTTAGGAATAGGAGATGACCTCATTGTGCAGCCCACCTGAGATTGTTTAGGGAGGGATTTTTCCCACAGACACACGTCCTCTTTGCTCTCAAGGAGAGGTTCCACATAGCCAAAGGGAAGGAAGTGGTGCTTTGTCACAAGTGATGAAGATGTGGGTCAGGAAATGGTGCTCACCCGGGATGCTTTTGTTGCCTATACATTTCTCTGTGCCAGATGGAATGTTCCACGGATAATGGGTTGTTGACTAACACAAGTTTGAAGATTGGTTAAGGTTCTTGCCAGTGTAATAAGTGGTATGGTGAGTGGATAGAGCACAAACTCTGGAGTCAAATTAGGATTGAATCCAATCCTCCCATTTTTTTGGCTATGAGCCATTAGACAAGTTATTTAGCAGCTCTGTTCCTCAATCTGTAAAATAGTGATAAATATGCCTGCTTTTTACTATCACAAAGATTAATGGAATAATGTATGTGGAGGCCCTGGACATTTAGGAAGTTGAGTTAGCAGAAGTTTCCTCTTCCTACCCTCTTGAATATTCATGGAGGAAATTAGTACACTCCAGGGGAAGAGAAAGATGTCTTGACCCAGAGTCAGGATTCCCAAGTTTGGTTCAGACTATGCCTTACACCACCACCAGCACTGCCTCCTTCATAGGGCTGCTGTAAAGATCAAATAAGCCTTTGAAAATGGCTTTGTAAATTCAAGGCATTGTCACCTGTGTATCTTTTGTTGTTTGGCTGCCAAAGTCTGTTCTTTATAGCTGATGAAGCAGCTTGATGTACCAAGTATAATAACTGCAAACCTCAGGTTAGTCACCTTGCCTCTTAGGTCCTGTAACTGTTCCCTGTGGCTGCTATAACAAATTACCACAAACTTGATGGCTTAACAGTAGGATTTTGTGGATATTCTTTATCAAATTGAGAAGTTCCCCACTGTTTCTAGCTGGTCAAGAGTTTTTATCAAGAAAAACTGTTCAGTTGGTAAATGATCTACCTGGGTGCTCTGGAACTTTAATCTTCTGTGATCTCTAAGAGGAAAGGAGAAAAAAGAGCTTTTAGATTTGTGCAGGAGGACCTTCAAGATGGTGGAGGAGTAAGACAAGGAGATCACTTCCTCCCCACAAATACATCAAAAATACATCTACATGTGGAACAGCTCCTACAGAACGCCTACTGAACGCTGGCAGAAGACCTCAGACTTCCCAAAAGTCAAGAAACGGCCCACGTACCTGGCCATGTGGCTGACAGGGTCTTGGTGCTCCAGCCAGGTGTGAGGCCTGAGTCTCAGAGGTGGGAAAGCTGATATAAGGACATTGGTTCACCAGAGACCTCCCGGCCCCATGTAATATCAATCGGTGAGAGGTCTCCCGGAGGTCTCCGTCTCAATGCTAAGACCCAGCTCAACTCAATGACCAGCAAGTTACAGTGCTGGACACCCCATGCCAAACGACTAGCAAGACAGGAACACAACCACACCATTAGCAGAGAGGCTGCCTAAAATCATAACAAGGTCACAGGCACCCCAAAACACACCACCGGATGCAGTCCGGCCCACCAGAAAGACAAGATCCAGACTCATCCACCAGAACACAGGTACCAGTCCCCTCAACCAGGAAGCCTATACAATCCACTGAACCAATCTTAGCCATTGGGGGCAGACACAAAAAACAATGGGAACTATGAACCTGCAGCCTGCGAAAAGGAGACCCCAAACACAGTAAGTTAAGCAAAATGAGAAGACAGAAAAATGCAGCAGGTGAAGGAGCAAAGCAAAAGCCCACCAGACCAAACAAATGAAGAGGAAGTAGGAAGTCTACCTGAAAAAGAATTCAGAGTAATGATAGTAAAGGTGATCCAAAATCTTGGAAATAGAATGCAGAAAATACAAGAAACCTTTAACAAGGACCTAGAAGAACTAAAGAGCAAACAAACAACGATGAACAGCACAGTAAATGAAATTAAAAATTCTCTAGAACGAAAAAATAGCAGAAAAATTGAGGCAGAAGAATGGAGAAGCGACCTGGAAGATAAAATAGTGGAAATAACTACCAAAGAGCAGAAAAAAGAATGAAAAGAATTGAGAACAGTCTCAGAGGCTTCTGGGACAACATTAAATGCACCAACTATGAATTATAGGGGGCCCAGAAGAAGAAGAGAAAAAGAAAGAGATTGAGAAAATATTTGAAGAGTATATAGTTGAAAACTTCCCTATTATGGGAAAGGAAATAGTCAGTCAAGTCCAGAAAGCACAGAGAGTCCCATACAAGATAAATCCAAGGAGAAACATGCCAACGCACAAATTAATCAAACTATCAAAAATTAAATACAAAGAAAAAATATTAAAAGCAGCAAGGGAAAAGCAACAAATAATATGCAAGGGAATATCCATAAGGTTAACAGCTGATCTTTCAGCAGAAACTCTGCAAGCCAGAAGGGACTGGCAGGACATATTTAAACTGATGAAAGGGAAAAACCTACAACCAAGATTACTCTACCCAGGAAGGATCTCATTCAGATTTGACGGATACATTAAAATCTTTACAGAGAAGCAAAAGCTAAGAGAATTCAGCACCACCAAACCAGCTTTACAACAAATGTTAAAGGAACTTCTCTAGGCAGGGAACACAAGAGAAGGGAAAGACCTACAAAAACAAACCCAAAACAAGAAACTGATAATAGGAACATACATATCAATAATTACCTTAAATGTAAATGAATTAAATGCTCCAACCAAGACATAGAATGGCTGAATGGTACAAAAACAAGACCCGTATATATGCTGTCTACAAGAGACCCACTCCAGACCTAGGGACACATACACACTGAAAGTGAGGGGATGGAAAAAGATATTCCATGTAAATGGTAATCAAAGAAAGCTGGAGTAGCAATTCTCATATCAGAAAAATAGACTTTAAAATAAAGACTATTACAAGAGATAAAGAAGGACACTACATAATGATCAAGGGATCAATCCAAGAAGAAGATATAACAATTGTAAATATTTATTCACCCAACACAGGGGCACCTCAATACATAAGGCAACTGCTAACAGCCATAAGAGGGGAAATCAACAGTAACACAATCATAGTAGGGAACTTTAACACCCCACTTTTACCAATGGACAGATCAACCAAAATGAAAATAAATAAGGAACCACAAGCTTTAAATGACACATTAAACAAGAAGGACTTAATTGATATTTATAGGACATGCCATACAAAAACAACAGAATACACTTTCTTCTCAAGTGCTCATGGAACATTCTCCAGGATAGATCATATCTTGGGTCACAAATCAAGCGTTGGTAAATTTAAGAAAATTGAAAGTATATCAGGTATCTTTTCAGACCACAATGCTATGAGACTAGATATCAATTACAGGAAAAGAAAACTGTAAAAAATACAAACGCATGGAGGCTAAACAATAGCTAAAAATAACCAAGACATCACTGAAGAAATCAAGAGGAAATCAAAAAATACCTAGAAACAAATGACAATGAAAACATGATGGCCCAAAACCTATGGAATGCAGCAAAAATGGTTATAAGAGGGAAGTTTATAGCAATAATATCCTACCTCAAGAAACATCTCAAACAAACAACCTAACCTTACACCTAAAGCAATTAGAGAAAGAAGAACAAAAAACCCCAAAGTTAGCAGAGGAAAGAAATCATAAAGATCAGATCAGAAATAAATGAAAAAGAAATGAAGGAAACAGTAGTGAAGATCAATAAAACTAAAAGCTGTTTCTTTGAAAGATAAACAAAATTGATAAACCGTTAGCCAGACTCATCCGGAAAAAAGGGAGAATACTCAAATGAACAGAGTTAGAAATGAAAAAGAAGTAACAACTGACACTGTAGAAATACAAAGGATCATGAGAGATTACTACAAGCAACTATATGCCAATAATATGGACACCCTGGAAGAAATGGACAAATTTTTAGAAAAGCACAACCTTCAGGCACTGAACCAGGAAGAAATAGAAAATATAAACAGACCAATCACAATCATTGAAATTGAAACTGTGATTAAAAATCTTCCAACAAACAAAAGCCCACGACCAGATGACTTCACAGGCGAATTCTATCAAACATTTAGAGAAGAGCTAACACCTATCTTCTCAAACTTTTCCAAAATACAGCAGAGGGAGGAACACTCCCAAACTCATTCTACGAGGCCACCATCATCCTGATACCAAAACCAGACAAAGATGCCACAAAGAAAGAAAACTACAGTCCAATATCACTGATGAACATAGATGCAAAAATCCTCAACAAAATACTAGCAAACAGAATCCAGCAGCACATTAAAAGGATCATACACCATGATCACGGGGGGTTTATTCCAGGAATACAAGGATTCTTCAATATACGCAAATCAATCAATGTGATACACTATATTAACAAATTGAAAGAAAAGACCATATGATAATCTCAGTAGATGCAGAAAAAGCTTCAGACAGAATTCAACACCCATTTATGATAAAAATGCTCCAGAAAGTAGGCATAGAGGGAACTTACCTCAACATAATAAAGGCCATATATGACAAACCCACAGCCAACATCATTTTCAATGGTGAAAAACTGAAACCATTTCCACTAAGATCAGGAACAAGACAAGGATGTCCACTCCCACCAATATTATTCAACATAGTTTTGGAAGGTTTAGCCACAGCAATCAGAGATAAAAAAGAAATAAAAGGAGTCCAAATCAGAAAAGAAGTAAAGCTGTCACTGTTTGCAGATGACATGATACTATACATAGAGAATCCTAAAGGTGTTACCAGAAAACTACTAGAGCTAATCAATGAATTTGGTAAAGTGACAGGATACAAAATTAATGCACAGAAATCTCTTGCATTCCTATACACTAATGATGAAAGATCTGAAAAAGAAATTAAGGAAACACTCCTATTTACCATTGCAACACAAAGAATACCTAGGCATAAACCTACCTAAGGAGACAAAAGACCTGTATGCAGAAAACTATAAGACACTGATGAAAGAAATTAAAGATGATACAAACAGATGTAGAGATATACCATGTTCTTGGATTGGAAGAATCAACATTGTGAAAATGACTACACTACCCAAAGCAATCTACAGATTCAATGCAATCCCTATCAAACTACCAATGACATTTTTCAAAGACCTAGAACAAAGAATTTCATGATTTGTATGGAAACACAAAACACCCCGAATAGCTAACGTTATCTTGAGAAAAGAAAAACGGAGCTAGAGGAATCACGCTCTCTGATTCAGACTATACTACAAAGCTACAGTAATCAAGAAAGTGTGGTACTGGCACAAAAACAGAAATATAGATCAATGGAACAGTATAGAAAGCCCAGAGATAAACCCACACACATATGGTCACCTTATCTTTGATAAAGGAGGCAAGAATATAGAATGAAGCAAAGACAGCCTCTTCAATAAGTGATGCTGGGAAAACTGGACAGCTACATGTAAAAGAATGAAATTAGAACATTTCCTAACACCAAACACAAAAATAAACTCAAAATGGATTAAATACCTAAATGTAAGGCCAGACACTATAAAACTCTTAGAGGAAAACATAGGCAGAACACTCCATGACATAAATCACAGCAAGATCCTTTTTGACCCACCTCCTAGAGAATGGAAATAAAAACAAAAATAAACAAATGGGACCTAATGAAACTTAAAGGCTTTTACACTGCAAAGGAAACCATAAACAAGACGAAAAGACAATCCTCAGAATGGGAGAAATATTTGCAAATGAAGCAACTGACAAAGTATTAATCTTCAAAATTTACAAGCAGCTCATGCAGCTCAATATCAAAAAAACAAACAACCCAATCCAAAAATGGGCAGAAGACTTAAATAGACATTTCTCCAAAGAAGATATACAGATTGCCAACAAATACATGAAAGGATGCCCAACATCACTAATCATTAGAGAAATGCAAATCAAATCTACATTGAGGTATCATCTCACAGTGGTCAGAATGGCCATCATCAAAAATTACAAACAATAGAGTAAGCTGTGACAAAGTGAGAGAGTGGCATGGACATATATACACTACCAAACGTAAAATAGATAGCTAGTGGGAAGCAGCCACATAGCACAGGGAGATCAACACGGTGCTTTGTGACCACCTAGAGGGGTGGGATAGGGAGGGTGGAAAGGAAGGAGACGCAAGAGGGAAGAGATATGGGAACATATGTATATGTGTAACTGATTCACTTTGTTATAAAGCAGAAACTAACACACCATTGTAAAGCAATTATACTGCAATAAAGATGTAAAAAAAAATTACAAACAATAAATGCTGAAGAGGGTGTGGAGAAAAGGGAACCCTCTTGCACTGTTGGTGGGAATGTAAATTGATACAGCCACTATGGAGAACAATATGGAGGTTCCTTTAAAAAGTAAAGTTAGAACTCCCATATGACCCAGCAATCCCACTACTGGGCATATACCCTGAGAAAACCATAATTCAAAAAGAGTCATGTAACACAATGTTCATTGCAGCACTATTTACAATAGCCAGGACATGGAAGCAACCTAAGTGTCCATTGACAGATGAATGGATAAAGAAGATGTGGCACATATATACAATGGAATGTTACTCAGCCATAAAAGGAAACGAAATTGAGTTATATGTAGTGAGGTTGATGGACCTAGAGACTGTCATACAGAGTGAAGAAAGTCAGAAAGAGAAAAACAAATACTGTATGCTAACACATATATATGGAATAAAAAAAAAATGTTTCTGAGGAACCTAGAGGCAGGACAGGAATAAAGACGCAAACATAGAGAATGGACTTGAGGACACGGGGTGGGGGAAGGGTGTGCTGGGACGAAGTGAGAGAGTGGAATGGACATATATACACTACCAAATATAAAATAGATAGCTAGTGGGAAGCAGCTGCATAGCACAGGGAGATCAGCTTGGTGCTTTGTGTCCACCTAGAGAGGTGGGATATGGAGAGTGGGAGGGAGACGCAAGAGGGAGGGGATATGAGGATATATGTATTCATATAGCTGATTCATTTTGTTATACCGCAGAAACTAACACAATAATGTAAATCAATTATACTCCAATAAAGATGTTAAAAAAATAAAAGATTTGTGTAGAGGGAAGAAAAAATCTGTTCAGTTTTGTCAAATTATTTTCCTGTGTCTATTAACGTGATCATGTGATTCTTCTTCTTTAGCCTGTTGGTATGATGGATTAATTGTTTTTCAAATGTTAAACCAGTCTTGCATACCTGAGGTAAATCCCACTTTGTTGTAGTATATAATTCTTTTTGTACATTGTTGGATTGGAGTTGCTAATGTTTTGTTGAAGAGTTTTCTGCCTATGCACATGAGAGTTATTTGTCCATGGGGTTTCTTTCCTTGTATAGTCTTTGTCTGGTTTTGTTATTAGAATGAGTTAGAATATGTAAAATAATGAGTTCAGAAGAATTCCCTTTACTTCTATCTTCTGTAAGAGATTCTAGAGAACTGGTATGATTTCTTCCATTAAATATTTGGTAGAATTCACCAGTAAGCCCATCTGGAACTGATGCTCTGCTTTGGAATGTAATTAATTATTGATTCAACATATTTAATAGATGTAGACCTATTCAGATTGTCTATTTCATCCTGTGTGAGTTTTGGCAGGTTGTGTCTTTCAAGGAGTTGGTCCATTTCATTTAGATTTTCAAATTTGTGGGCATAGAGATGTTCATAGCATTTCTTTATTATCCTTTTAATGTTTATGAGGTTGGTAGTGATGTCCCCTCTTTCATTTCTAATATTAGTAATTTGCATCCTCTTTTTTTCCTTATTTAGCCTGGCTACAGATTTATAGATTTTACTGATCTTTTCAGAGAACCACATTTTGGTTTCATTGATTTTCTCTATTGATTTCCTGTTTTCAATTTCATTTCTTACTGTTCTAATATTATTATTTCTTTTCTTCTGCTAACTTTGGATTTAATATGCTCTTCTTTTTCTAGTTTGATGAAGTGGAAGTTTCAATTACTGACTTTAGTCCTTTATTCTTTTCTAATACATGCATTCAATGCTATAAATTTCTTTCTAAGCACTACTATTGCTATATCCCACACATTTTGATAAGTAGTGTTTCCATTTTGTTCAAAATATTCAAAAATTTCTCTTGAGATTTCTTCTTTAATCTATCTTATTTAAAAGTGTGTTGTCTAATCTCCACATATATTGAAGTTTTCCATTTTTTTCTGTTGATTTCCAGTTTTATTCCATTGTGGTCTAAGAGCAGACATTGTATGACTTGTATTCTTTTAAATTTGTTAAGGTGTGTTTTATGGCCCAAAAGGTGGTCTATGTTGGTGAATGTTCCATGTGAGCTTGAGAAGAATGTGTGTTCTGCTGTCGTTGGATGAAGTAATCTATAGACGTACATTTATACAGTTGATTGGTGGTGGAATTGAGGTCAATGATGTCCTTACTGATTTTCTGCCTGTTGGATTCGTCTGTTTCTGATAGAAGGGTGTTGAAGTCTCCAATTATGAGAGGATTTATCTCTTCCTCCTTGTAGTTCAAACAGCTTTGCCACACATATTTGAAGCTCTGTTGTTAGGCACATACATGTTAAGGCTTGTTATGTCTTCTTGGAGAATTGACCCCTTTGTCATTATGTAACATCCTTCTTTATCCTGATAACTTTCCTTGCTTTGATGTCAGTAGATCCGATTTTCTGACCTTTATTATTTTCCTTCTCTATAAAGAACTTCTTTTAACATTTCTTACAAGTCAGAACTACTGGCAACAAATTCCCTCCATTTTTGTTTGCCTGAAAAAGTCCTTATGTCTCCTTCACTTTTGAAGGGTAATTTCACAGGGTACAGAAAATTATAGGTTGGTGTTTTTTTTCCTCAACACTTTAAATATTTTACTCCACTCTCAATTCTTGCTTGCAGTTCATTTTTTTAAGTTAAATAAATGTGAAGACATTTTGAAGACATATATCATGACCTCACTTGTTCTTCAGCGACACTACTGACTTTATGCTGAATAAGATCATAGTTTTTAAGTACTAGAAAATATTTCCTCAATTTTTTATGCATTTCACAGTGACCTGATATTTTATTTCCACCACAGAGATACAATAGATGTAAATGTTCTCAAGAGCATAGAGAATAGTAAAATGTAAAATAATTAAGAAGTAATGAGTTTTTATTCCCTTAGTTTTTGATATAATTTATTTAATTGTAAGTTTATGTAATTCAATTTTTAATAATGTAATGTGTATCAATAACCAGCTCATAAGGTTTCTGAAAATTTAACAATTGGCTCTCATGAGCTGGTAGGTGCTGGCTCCAGCACACCACCGGGGAGTGCTGTGGGGAGGATAGTTGGGTGTCAGGTGTTTGAGTGTGTGTGGGGGGGCAATGAGAATAAAGAGCACTTTCGCATATATCACCAGTTCTTATTACCCTTGTCCTCTTAGGGAGGCCCATTGGAAAGTGCCTTTGACCTGTTAAAATGGACCTTCAGTTTCCTTGTGAGCCAATAATAGCACCTTTCCCATGTTTCATATTTATAGCTTAACTTATGGAAAAGCACAAGATCTTTCTTCTGTCAACTCTAGTCCCTTCTCCTCAACAAAAAATTAGTTACAAATTCTAAACTAAGGCAGCCCCTCCAAACACAGCACAGGGCTCACTAAATTCTACCACAATGTACCCAGCAGGGAAATTGGGTTTCTGCCAGCTGACCCACCCTTGCCCACCCCCATCTCTCTGTGACTTTGGCACCAGGACCTGACTGCACGGAGAGGTGTTCTCTGAAATTATGGAACAAATCAGAAGTAAAAGGTCCATCAGCTCATTAAAGGTCAGTCATCCAAGTTCAGCTTTGAACTAACACATCCAAATTTGGGGTGGCCTGACATGACTACATCTTTTTCTTTGTATAATGAGAGTTACCAGACAGAACCACCCAGAGAGTCTTAACATCCCTTTCCAGAAGACAGCTAAGAAAGGGAGTGGGGAGCACATTTCTGCCCAAGGCTGGGGCTTGACCACAGCCTTGGGTGATTACCCAGCTCCCTTCTCGGCTCTTGCAGTCTAAGCACCTGATTTTGACTTCTTGGGAACAGCAGAGTGACTTAAAGCCTGAAAGGAGATGAGCAATCCTCGAGGCACAGGCAGAAAAAGTCCCAGTGAGACAGGAAGCCTACTGGTTCCTGATGCATAAACTAGACAGTAGAGGCAGCACTTGCCTGACAAAGAGCTCACTCTGCTGTGGCGTCTGCAAGCAGCTGCCGGGCTCCTCACCGGGCTCCCTTCCCTCTCCTCACTGGCTGATGGATCCCAAGGGGCTCCTCTCCTTGAACGTCCTGCTGTTTTTCTCCCTAGCTTTTGAGCTGAGCTGCAGAACAGGTGAGTGCTCATCTGTCTGAGGGCTTGGGTCCCATGATTACCTGCCAGGAATCAGCTGTAGCCCATGGATGGAGAGAAGAGGCAGGGGTGGCGGGTTGTTTTCCGGCTGTCTCTTCCTCAGAGACTGACTCTGAGTTCTTCCTGCCTCTTTTAAAGAGGAAGGAACATTGTGAGTTACTGGGGTCCTGGCTTCTGAGGCTAAGCCCCACCAGTCCTAGTTTCCAAGGAAACCAGGAGCTCTAAGCCAAAGGCACTGGTCACATTCTAGACCAGCCTCTCTGGGTGAGAGGCTCCAGTCAAAGTCCTGGCTGAGTGGTTGGTTTTGCATGAGTATCTTTCTGGCAAAGACCCAGGCTAAGGGAATGAGCTGTAGGGATGGAGCTCTGGGAGAATATTACTCCTACAACCCTGTCCTGGATGGGGATCCTCACACACGCAAGCAGACAAACGAAAAACATGATCCACCTACATGAAAAGGCTGTAGTGCGAAGAGAGGGTAGAAGTGAAAACCCCAGGCACTGGTTGAGAACAGATAGTGGCCACAGTGTGGTCATACTGGTGGCTACTTTCCTGGAAGAGAAGGCTCCAAGGCAGCAAGAGGGGGAGAGGCCAGGATTTTTGGAGCCCAGGGCTGGTTACAGTAAGTGAGAAGTGCAAATCGGAAATGCTCAGGGTCAGGGCAGCTCCAGTGTAAGGCCAGACACAGGACAAAGTGTTTGAAGCTGGGCTCTACTCCTGTCTTTCTGGTTTGCTGGTATTCTCTGTTTAGTAATAGCTGAGCTATGAGAAAAGGTGTTTGAGAAAGAAAAAGCCAAGCAAGGGGCAGACTTTGGGCTCACTGTGGAGTGGGTGAGAATCTCCTTTCTGCTTAAATGCCTTGGGACTGTGGGAAGCAGTCTGGAGTGGAAGCGGCATTAAGGAAGGGGGGACGTCCTGAGGCTCCGGATGTTCTGTTCTTGGGGTTTTCAAGACCACAAATCCATTATGGACTTTTCCAGGAGAAGCCCAGAGATATGCTAGGATTGTCAGAGGGGCTGCACTTGGGATCTGTCTTTTGCCAGATTCCCAGATGAATAGGCCTTCCTTGGCCCCACTTTTCCTCAGAATCAGGCAGACCCATGGCTCTTGCTACCCAAGGTCTCAGAGAGCAATAATTGAACTGAGGGCTCAGAAAGCCAAACGAAACCACTTTAAGCCATCACAGGGAGAGTCAAACTTTCCTGGGTGCACCCCATTTGTGACTCCACCATTTTTGGAATTCTTCTTAGTGACTATCAGGCGTGATGGGTTTGAACAGTGAGCTGGACTTTTCTGTCTCTGTGCTGGCTTGCCTCCTGGCCAGTCTGGCCCTGGCATTTCAGGTTCTGCTGACAGCTGCTGCGCGGAAAGCTTTGGAGGTCACTGGTCAGTGAGAAACAGCCCAGCCCCACAGGCATGGCTACCCAATCGGTAGTGTCTCCCTTCCTTCCTTTGTCTGCTTTGAAATATGTACAAAAATTTTAGTGTTTTTATTTTAAAATATGCACCCTTTTGTGAAACCCCAATAAAACCCAGAAGGAAATGCTTTGCAAATGGGACAGGTCATTCATGACAGATTCACCCAACCAAGAAGCCCCATTCTTGTAAAATCAGTACCTACTCCCTTTCCCATCTCTACTCAGCTCGACTTCCAATTCCCAGTCAAAACTGTAAAAATCAAGAAGTCCACATGTCCCTCCCCCAAGTAAAGTGAATTTTCCATTTCCCCCAATGATACATCTTTTAATAGACTTCATTTTTTTAGAGCTGTTTTGGGTTCACAGCAAAAGTAAGCAGAAGGTACAGAGATTTCCAACTACCTCCACACATGAACAGCCCCCCCGCCATTAACAACATCCCCCATCAGAGTGGTGCATCTCTTACAACTGATGAATCTACCCCAGTGGGATTTTTTATTCCTTCATTCAGGTCCTCCTCACATCCTTCACACACATGAGGGGAGAGGTGAGGGACAAGTGGGGGCATCCTAGACTTGGCCCAACCTTGTTGTTCACTGGCCCATTGTACCCCAAGATGCAGATCTAGGCACTTCCATCTCTCAAAAGCTTTAATACTGTGATATAATGCCACTACCTTCACTGTCTCCAGTGTTGGACTGGAAATCAGAACCTCAATGCTATTTGGTTTTATCCATAGATTGCCTTTGAACAATCCCATTCAGCAACGGTCTACTAAGGACACACGATGTGGCTAGCACTATGTGAGGTGTGGGGGAAGTAAAATGAACAACCACAGCCTCTGTCTAGCACTTGACACAGTATCTGTGAGAGCCCTTCCATGAATGTTTGTTGAATGAATAATAATAGTATGTACAGCATCCTTGCTGTATACCAAACACCGTGGTAAGTGCTTTGTGTGTATTATTCATTTAATTATCATACCAACCCTAGGAGATACGTGTAGTTATTGTTACATTATGATTTTATAAAACAGGAAAAAGAGGCACAGAGCAGTTAGCAATTTCTCTTTGATCACCCAGCCTGACTCCAGAGGCCTGAATGAATGAAACTAGATAAGCTTATGTTTAGGGAGGAGGAGAATCCTAAAATTTGTTTCCAGGTACCATGGTAAAAATTAGAATATGCTGTCTATAATTGAAGGATATGAGTTGATTTTAATTGAACTGAAATGAAGTATAGGAATTTTCAAAAGGTGAGAGACGTTGACAAAATCAAAGAAGGAAGTACAAGGCATATGGAGGTATTTGATCTGGAATTTGAAAAGTGGATAGAAACATCTTTCATCATGTAGCTTTCATTTAATTTTTTGTTAACTAGTTTGTTTATTGGAAGAGTATCACATGTATGTCTATAAAACTTCAACAGTGTAAAAGGGTACAGAATGGAGACAAATCTCCCTTCTATACCCCTCCCTACTGTTACCAGTTTCTTGCATGTCCTTTTAAATGTATACATCAGGTAGGTTGGATTCTTATATAACTTGAAAAGAGTACTCTAGATGAAGGCACAGATGCAGAGGTAAAGTGCTGTGAGTTTTCAGGGGGAACTGTAAGTGGCCTGCTGCACCTGAAACAGAGGTTTCATAGCTAAGGCACTTCTAGCTCCTCACCTGGCAAATAGGGATAAGGGTCCCCTTCATCTCCCTACATAAACAACTCTTACGGATGTTATAAAGATAAAGGAGAGTACATTCAGATTTTGGAGAGAGAAGAAATTAGACTCTGTTTTGTCATTTGTTCATTCATTCATTCATCTCATTCAGTTTTTTCATTCTCTCGGGCAAAAAGGATTTATTGAGTTCCTACCATGTCCCAGGTGGGTATTAAGATTACAGCAGTGAACAAAACAGACACAGTCCCTACTCTTGGAAACTTATAACTGAATAAGGATGACAAGCATTGAACGAGAGTTAAAAATGTCTTGAGCGATATGAAAGGAGAGATGCAAAGTGAACTGGAAGCATATGGCAGAGAAACCGAATCTAAGCCAAGGGTCAAGGGCAGAGGCCTGAAGGACAGAAGGAGTTAACCCGGCAAATAAAGAGCAGTGACAGGCTTTCAGGCTGGGGAACAGTGAGTGCAAATATTCTAAGATAGAAAGACCCAGCAGCGTCAAGGAATGGGACTAGGAGGACAGCTGGTAGGACTTCTGTTTAAAAATGAGACTTATTAAAGACACATTATCTTTTCTTTGTAAGCCTAGATTTCGCATAAGAACTGTGAGGGCTCTGAGTCCTACCTGAAAGAAATGTTGTAGCAAGATGCCCAGTAACAGGGCTGGGCCAAAAAATTGTTATCATTAGGTAGAATCCCATTTTGTGAAAAGTTTGGCTAAATGCTACTGATTTCAGGAAAATATCCACGGGCCCATGTGAATCACTCTACTTTCTAAGTTGAATTTTCCTGGAAGGAAAGTGAGTTGGTGTTAACAGCTACAAATGTTTCCTCCAGACTCTCTTAGTAACCAGGGGCTGACTGAATCACAGACCTGCTGGAAAACACTCATCAAGCAGTAGGATGTTTCAGGAGCTGGGACTCTACTTGAAGTGTTTTATGAACCACTTTAAAGTCCCCACTTATTTTTCCACTCTTGCTTAGGTGGCAATGAGTTCACGTACCCCCTGCAGACCTGGCCACTCACATGCTTAGTTGTTACATCATCATTCTTTATGTGGGTTGTAGCGTGTGAGGGTCTCTTCCTGATGAAGTTTTGATTCCACTCCCCATGACTGAGTCTGCCTGAACCACTCAGCCTTTTCTTCTCATCTGCCCTCTCTTTCTTTCCCTCTTTACCCTCTTCTTTTCTTTTTTCAAAACTTTTTTTCTTTGATTTTTTTTTTTTGACTACTCTCTGCCCCATCCTCTATTTCCTCTTCCCCCTGACTCCCTTCCAATTCCAAGTTCTGAAAACAGCCATGGTGTAAAGAGTTTGTTGGGTTACATGGGCAGAAGGGGCACACAGGAGACATGGCAGGGTGGAGACTTATGGTCTATGAATGGGTATAATTTCCATTTCTTCTTTCTCTATATTAAAATTGATCCAAAAAAATCAACAGTATGATGGCAATTCTCAACCTTGATTTGAAGCCCAGACTCCTTTGAGAGATGACATTTATGGCTATGCTCCTAGAAAAATGTACATATGCTTATTTATACCGCTTTTGTACACAATTTCAGGGGGCCTATGTACCACATGATGTTTCTCCTTGCATGGATGGTTCTAGTTTTCTGTCATCCCTTTATTGGTAGAAGTTTAAGTTCAGGATTCAAGAGGTTACTCTCTTGGGTACTGTACCTACCACATTATCTGGACAGTCAGGCATCCATAAGTGTGGCTGGAAGGAATTCCAACATGCCCTGCAGTTTATCTTTATAAAAACAGCAACACCAGCACCATGAACAGCAGTCCTTATTGAATCAATTGAGCAACAAGGGAGAGTGCTCTGTTTTAAGAGTTGATGTATTGGCAATATGTAAAAGAGCAAATGCCTAATTGTCTTTCTCACTATTCCTTAATAATTATAAGTGTCAGGAATTCTCTGGCAGTCCAGTGGTTAGAACTCGGGGCTTTCATTACCGGGACCCAGGGTTCAATCCCTGTTTGGGGAACTAAGATCCTGCAAGCTACATGGCATAGCAAAAGAAAAAAAATACTATGTGTCCACCACTCAAATCCTGATTTTTCTTTTTTCCCAACCTCTGAATCTCTAGTCTGATATCAGCTGGGCCCTTTACAGGATCTCAGAGCATGTTGGTATCAAGAACATCTGAATCAGTTTGCCCAAATTTCCAACATCCATCTTAACCACGAGTTATTGTGTCTTTTCTAGATGGCTGCACTACTTAGGCAAACAGTTTTATTGTACTCTTCTGACTTTCTTATCAACTAGAACAATTTGTGCTCTCTCTGACTCATGGGCTCCTTCTTTTACAAACATTAGCTTATGGTTAAGTTCAATTATTAAGTTCAGTCACGTATTGGGCAGAGCTAAATAAGAGAGGTTTTAGTCAGGTAACATGGCTTTCAGCATTCATAAATTGAACAGATATTTATTTAAAGCCTACTATGTGCCAACCACAATTGTGAGTCCTAGGGACAAAACAGTGAACAAGATCAAATTCTTCCTCTTGAGAAGTTGGCATTCTAGTGTTTAACACTAGAATAAAATAAAAATAAAATAAAATAAAATAAAATGAATAATATATACAGTATAACATCAGACAGTGATAAGCACAACAAGAAAGGATAGGATAGGATAGGATAGGTAGGATAGTCAGAGCAGGTCTCTCAGAGAAGATGATTTTTTGAGCAGAAATCTAAAATAAAATGAGGGAATGAGCTCTTTAGATATGTACGGGAAGAGATTGCCAGAAAGAGAGAGAGAGAACAGCAAATGCAAAAGCTCTGAGATGAGAATGTTCTGGATGAGTTACAGACCAGCCGGAGCCAGTGTGGCCATAGTGCAGTGAGGACAGGAGAAGGAGTTGGAGAGGTACCAGGGATTGGGTTATTCAGTCTTTGAAGCAATAACAGGGACTATGGATTTTATTCTATGGGTGCTTAGAAAGCCCTGGAAGATTAAAAGCAGGAGAGAGACAAAATCTGATATAGTTTTAAAAGGTTACACTGTCCATTGCATGGACGCAGGGAGATTAGTTGGAAGACAATGGCAGGGCCAGGCTGGTGATGATGGTGGTTGAAAGTCCTGAGATGCCAGATATATTTTTAGGGCAGAGTCAACAGGATTGCTGATAGATTGAATGTGGAGTATCAGAGGAAGAAAGGAGTCAAAGATGATTCCAGTGTTTTGGCCTAGGAATTGTAATGTTGTTTGCAGAAGGGGCTATAGAATCAAGAGTTCATTTGCTAAGTTTGAGATGCCCTTTAGACCTCCAAATACCAATACCAATCAGTGTAGGCAATTTGGAGTACTGTGAAGGGTTTGGGTAAGAGATATATCTCTGTAAGCATTCCAGAAACATGTCAAACTATGCAACTAGATAAGTGTGGCTGAGAAAGAGAAGAGTTCTGAGTACTGAGTCCTGGGATGCTCCAGTCTTTAAGAGCAGAAAGTTTCAGGCAAGGAGACTGAGAAAGGGCAGCCAGTGAAATAGGAAGAAAACCAGGAGAGTGTGTTGTTCCCCAGGCCAAATGAAGGCAGTGTTTCAAAGGGGGAATGTGAACAATGCCAACTGAAAGCAAGATGAGAAAGCAAGGATGAAGATGGAGAAGTGACATAGTATCATGGAATATACAGTGACCTTGACAAGAGTGGTTCCAATGAGTAGTAAGGAGAAGGCCTGTCTGGAGTGGGTACAAGGAAAAATAAGTCAGGAAATGGGGACAGAAGGTATAAACACACATTAAGGGACTTTGGAATAAAAGAAAACAGAGAAATGGGGAGGTGGCTGGGGATGGACCTGGCACCAGGGGAGGGGTTTTTAAGATTAGGGAAATTACATGTTGGTATGTTGTGTGTTAGTAAAAATAACCCACAACATACCATAACAATAACAAAGTTGATGATGCAAGGGGTGGGGGAAGTTGCAGAAGCAAAGCCTTGAAGTGAGTGAGTGCTCCATGAAGGAAGAGGTTAACCTCATCTGGGAGCAGAGACCATCCATCCAAGTAGGTAGGTTGACTTGGTGGTAGAAACAAATGGAAGTCCTCTTTTATTTCTTCTCCTTTCTCAGTGAAATGAGAAGCAGGGTCATCAACTGAGGTTGTGGGGGTTTTTTTGTTTTTTTTTTTTTTGGTTGTTGTTGCCTCAGCTTTTTTGAAAAAGAGAAGTAAAATAATTTTTCACCCTTGACATTGTTAAATATCTTAGCTTTTTGGGGAGTTAGGATTCCACAGTTTGAATATGAGGCTCATCTCCTCCTGGACTCCACATCCCTCAGACTTTTCTCTTTCCTCCTCATCTGAAATGATGTTTCTTAACCTTGGTCTCTTGGGCTCACAAGCTCAGAATTAGTTTCAGTTACTCTCCATTCTTCATGCTATATATCCAATGGTGGTGGGAAGTCTGGCTGAGAAATTAATCCAGTTACTAGTTATATGACTTTAGGCAAGTCATTTAACTTCTCTATGCCTTAGGTGCCTTAACTATAAATCTGAGTTGATAGAATTCCCTCCTGGATCAAAGAAACCCAGAGTCCTAATTAGTCTATACAGCTCTATCATAAATGATTTTAAGATTTCCACTGCAATTTTTGAAAACTGAGAATATAGTGGGAAATACTGAGAATATAGTGGGATCCTCATGACAGTCCTTATAAACTACTAAGGACCTGGCAACCCCAGGGATTGGCCAAGAGGAAGAGGGAGATCATCCAGTCTATTATTCCTGATCCACAGACAGGATGTGAGTCTCAAAGGCTTCCATAATAAGGGACTTCGTTCTCCTTCCTCCTGCAGGTGAGGGCTCAACGAATTGCCCAGTGATGATCCTTGGGCGGCTGGGAAGCAGTGTGCTGCTGCCCCTGACATCTGACGGGATAAGTAAGAGCATGAATAAGAGTATTCACATCCTTGTCACAGTGGCAGGATCACCCATAGACACCGTCAAGAAGAAAATAGTGTCTCTGGATCTGCGGAAAGGTGACTCCCCACACCATCTGGAGAATGGCTATGAGTTTCATCCAGAAAACCTGAGCCTGAGAATCCTGAAAAGCAGGAAGGAGGATGAGGGCTGGTACTTTATGATCCTGGAGGAAAACATTTCAGTCCAGCACTTTTGCCTGCAGCTGAAGCTCTATGGTAATGATGGTGGCTTCCCCAGTCCCCACTGGAGGGATGAGATAGTTCCTTGCCTAAGAATTTAGGCCTCTCTCAGAAGCAAAGGGTATTCAGAGTTGGAAGCAACTTGAAAGACATCTCAGTCCAGGGGTAAACCGTCCTTCAGGAAGAAGTTTTAGAAGTTCACAAATCTTTTTTTCATCCAAATTGCACGTTAGTGATAGCTGATTAGCACAAGTTACCTTTAACCCCATTTTCTTGGGGCTCCAGGCCCTCTTGCCTACAGCCCCTCTGCCTGTTGACAAGAGGGTCTGGAGCCCCAAGAGTCTCAATTTACAAATAAGATTTTATTTGAAAAAAGGTGTTTTTTTAATAAAAAAAATTTTGAATACCACTGATCAAGCTCAATCTCGCTTTCATAGATGAGGACACTGAAATCTAGAGATAAGTGGTTTGCACGTTCCTACTCACATCTGCGTAGGTGGGTTCACTGCACTAGGAGTCCTGGGAGACGGAGGGCTGAAATTCAGCCCACACATCACTCACCAAGCCCCGCATCCTGGCAGAGGATTGCATCTACCTGGTGGAAGAGGCATATTTTTCTCATTTAAACAAATGCTCTGATTATAAAATTGCTTAGTTGCAGAACTTAAACTAGAACGTAGGTCCACCTAAATCTAAGGCCAGTGCATTTTTGAGCCTCTTTAACTGCCAGCCCCTCTTGAACACACCCAGAGTTTGTCTCTTAAGTCCCAAGGCTCCCTTGAATTCCCAGGGATCCTGGCAGCCATGCGGGCTACCCTGCTTCTTCAACAGTGAGTTTCTTATCTCTGAGGATGGGACAGGAGCCCCAAACAGCCAACATTTCTTTAAAATCCTCAGGTACCAACAAGAGAGACAGAAATACCCTCCCTGCCCTTCCCCTGGCCCTAGCATTCCCTTCCCTCCAAACAGTGTATGCAGAATTCCCACAGCCCTCCACCAGGTATCAGTGTGTCCTGATCATTCCAATAGTGTTCCCGGGGCAAGGCTGCCATGAGCACAAAGATTACACATGCATTTTCTAGAACAGTTCACTGCCTTTGTCACATCTTCTCTTTTATGATCAAATTCTTACCTTAGAAAATATGGTTCCTGCAACCATGGTGTTCTTCTCAAGTCAAAGAAAGAGTCTGGATCTTGGAGTCAGAAAGACGTAGTTTCAGATCTCAGTTTGGCTGTTAGAAGCTGAGTGGCATTATGTAAGACACTCCACCTCTCTGGGTCTCAGTTTCCTCATTTATAAAATGGGAATAATTATAACTAGGTTCATAATTGTTGAGAAAGTTGTTGAAAAGATTAAAAAATATTACAAATGTGAAATTCTAGCATTATGCCTGTCCTATAGTATGTACTGAATAAATAAGACTTTCCCTTTTACTTTGTCTGTTTCACAGCATTAGAGTGAGATAAGTTGGTGAGGCCTGTGGCTATCCCAATTTCAGACACCCTAAAGCACTTGCTATAACACACACACACACACACACACACAAACACACACACACACACAGAGTATAGATGAAATCTCACCAGTAAAAAGTCATTTTTTTCGATCTGGAAGGTAATAATTTAGCCAAAGACAGTTAAAACCCATGGGGGAGTTAGCTGACAGCAAACTCCACAGGTAGAATACAGGAGAGCAACCTAGATGAGGAACAACAGAAAGGCAAGGGGAGCCCTAACAGTACTGGTTGGGGGGAACTAAAAGACAATGTTTTCTTCTCTATTTTATCCCAAGGTGATCCTGGAAAGAAGTATGGGGGAGGGGCATATGAGAGAGGGATGGTGCGAAGCAGTAGGTCCCCACAGAAATAAATCACACTACAGATCCACGGGCGGGGCGGGGGATTTGCATTTTCTTCTAACAAGAAGGTTAAGTCAGCATTCCAGAGGATTCATTTCAGTGATGGCTCCCTTTCTCCTCCTCCTGACAGAGCAGGTCTCCACTCCGGAAATTAAGGTGTTGAACTCCAGCCAGGAGAACGGGAACTGTAGCCTGATGCTGGCCTGCATGGTGGAGAAGGGGGACCATGTAGCTTACAACTGGAGTGAGGAGGCGGGCACCCCTCTGCTGAGCCCCACCAAGAACTCCCACCTCCTGTATCTCACCCTTGGCCCTCAGGATGCCAACAACATCTACATCTGCACCGTGAGCAACCCCATCAGCAATGGCTCTCAGACCTTCATCCCGTGGTCCAGATGCAGCCTCGGTTCCTCAGGTGAGTGCCCTTGTGGCGGCTAGTGTGCCACATTAACGATATGGGTTCAGTCCCCACCTGGACCAATTGCTCTTCTTCCATAGCCATGGTCTTCACCTTGGGAACAACACTTTATATGTTCTCTATAGTTTGTAAAAGCCTCCCATGTGCATTCAGTGAGTGGTTACTGTTCATAATGACCAGGGTGGCATTATGCTCAATTCAGAGTTGAGGAAACCAATGAGAAACGATGGAGCCAGACCTGGAGCCCAGGTCTCAAGTTATGATCCTTCATCTCCCCTCCTGCCGTGGCACCAACCTGAAAGGCTGGCCGGGTGAGGGAGTGCAGGTGGCAGGTCCTGACTCCCAAGTCCATGCTCTACCAGTGGTGGGATTGTTCTACACCATCAATAAGAATTTATCAATCACCTATGCTGTAGAAAATTGGGAATAGACATGATAAATGACCTCTGCTCTCCGTCAACATGTTATAAAGATAAGACATGAAACATGTGCTCAATAATGAAAAGCAGGATGTAATAAAGGGCCACATTTCATGAAATGTACTGTGAATCCCATAGCAGGTCAGAGGGCCAGGGTAGTCAGTTCTCTGACTAAGACCTAGACTGTGAAGTCTGGGAAAATGATAAGTCATAGAGCACTTTATTATTGGCAAAGCGCTTTCAACTGTATGATCTCTTTTGATCCTCACAATGGTCTTATCAGATAAATGTTGTCATCATCTTCATTTCACAAATTAGGAAGTTTAAGCTCATAGCATGTAAGTACCCTCCTCAAGTTTCTTCAGCTTATAGATGGTAGAGTCAGCACCTAAACCTAGATCTTCTGACTGATCTTTCTCTGGAAAGATAAAGCATCATTATTCTGTTATCAAAAGGAACGAAGGGCTGATTAAGTAAGCTCAACTAGCCACTTGAGATTGGAAACAGGATAGACCACTGAGCTTTTTCATTAATCGATCTTGTGTCTATGCCTCAGGTAGGCTCAGGGACAGAAGAACCAGGGTGCTGGCCCTGCAAGGTATTACCTGTGCTCTGACATTCTTCCCTCTGCAACCACTGGGGGGAAACAAGAGTCATTCCAAGGGGACTCCTGCCCACAGTAGACTTGGTGTATATGTGGAGGGCTTTTCCAGATGACCAAGGATCCAGGGACAGGGGAATGCAGCCAGGTCATGCCCTTCAGCATAGCATGTCCAGTCAGCGACTCCCCTGAGGTATTCCAGAGGGACTACTGGGAAAATCTACCTGGTCTCTTCATCTGAAAGTTCGTTGGTGAGCCTAACCAACTGCCTGTTTCCTCCCCCAGCCATTCATGGCAGAGTTGGCCACCTGTCCACCCACTCAGTGTGTCTGTCTGCTTGCCCACCTTGCACACAAGCCACATTCACAGGCTCCTCCCCCAGTTCAGACCTCTCTCTCTGCCCACAGCTATTCAGAATGTGCCGGTGGGATCAAGAAAGCAGTCTTGCATGAGTGCGGAGTTTAAAGAATGTGGCCCCAGTTGTCCTAGATCCAATATTACCCTTTTTACTCACAAGGATAAGCCACTTAACCTGTCTAAGACTTAGAATCTTTATCTAAAATACTAACAGCTGAAAGGTACTAATTGTTTACTATGTGTCAGTATGTGGCATCTCATTTAATCCTCCCAGCAACCAAATAGTATTAGTATCCCCACCTTACAGATGAGGAAACAAAGATATGGAAAGGTCACACACAGAGCAAGGGGCAGAGCTGAGTTGTCTGATTCTGAAATCCTCATAGGTACTAGTGGAACAGATAATACACTTTCTAAATGCCTTATAAATCATAATAAAAATGTGTGTATTTCCCCCAGGGCTGAGGAAGTAGTAGCCCTTACCCCTGCCCAGCCTTCTCTGGTCATAGCAACCCTCTTAGAGTAAAGACAGGGCACCAAATGTTTTACCCTGACCCACCTCAGAAAAGAGGAATAATTCTCTTCATGCTCCTCAATATAGTTTAATGAGAATTTAATCAATGTTTTCCAAAGTCTTGGCCATAAAGCTTCGCCTAGGGGCATTTAGCTCAGGACATTCTTAAGAAACATATAGGGGCTCCCTGGTGGTGCAGTGGTTAAGAATCTGCCTGCTAACGCAGGTGATACGGGTTCAAGCCCTGGTCTGGGAAGATCCCACATGCTGTGGAGCAACTAAGCCCATGCACCACAACTACTGAAGCCCGCGTGCCTAGAACCCGTGCTCCGCAACAAGAGAAGTCACCGCAATGAGAAGCCCGCGCACCGCAACAAAGAGTAGCCCCCGCTCGCCACAACTAGAGAAAACCTGCGCACAGCAACGAAGACCCAATGCAGTCAAAAATAAATAAATTAATAAATTAATTTTTTTCAAAAAGAAAGAAACACTTAACCACTGGTGGTCCAGTGGTTAAGACTCTGTACTTCCACTGCAGGAGGTGCGAGTTCGATCCCTGATCAGGGAACTAAGATCCTGCATGCCGTGCAGTGCAGCCAAAACTAAAAAAAAAAAAAATGCTCTTACGCATCTAAGCCACTTTGAGGACCAAGTATGCCCTAGTGTGACCAGATTTACTGGGTATGGAGCAGGCTTTTGCGAGATGGGGAAGGAAAAGAAGAAGCGGAAACATGGCACCATGGGAAAGCCCTGTCAGGACCTCAGCTCAGGCATTAAGACAAATACCCAGCAGCCACTGCACTTTCTTGGGCCTCTGTTTCATTACATGTGAAATGAAAATGGTGAACTAGTGACATCTTTCCAGAGTAAATATTCTATGATTCAGTTTGTATGTACCTGAATAAGAAATGCTAATAAAGCGTTACCAAGGTATATTAGTTTGCTAGGGGTGTTGTAAAAAGATTCCATAAACTGAGTGGCTTATATAACCAAAATTTATTGTCTCACAGTTCTGGAGGCTAGAAGTCCAAAAGTAAGGCGTCGGCAGGGTTGGTTCCTTCTTAGGGCTGTGAGGGAAGGATCTGTTCTAGGCCTCTCTCCTTGGCTTGGAGATAGCTGTCTTCTCCTTATGTCTCTTCACGTTGTCTTCCCTCTATGTGTATATCTGTCCAAATTTCCCCTTATTATAATGACACCAGTCATGTTAGATTAGGACCCACCTGTACTTAGTTTGCTAGGGTTGCCATAACAAAATACCAAAGACAAAGTGGCTTAAATAACAGAAATTTATTTTCGCAAGTTCTGGAGGCTAGAAGTCCAAGATCAAAGTGCCGGCAGGGTTGAGTTTTTCCTGAGGGCTCTCTCCTTGGCTTGTAGATGTCTACCTTCTTGCTGTGTCTTCACACAGTCTTTCCTCTGGGTATGCTCGTCCGTAGTGTCTCTTTGCGTGTCCAGATTTCTTCTTCTTATAAGGACACCAGTAAGACTAAATTTGGGTTCACCCTAATGACCTCATTTTAACTTGATTACCTCTGTAAAGACCCAGTCTCCAAATAAGGTCACATTCTAAGGACTTCAACATATGAATTTTGGGGAAACACATTCAACCCGTAACACAAGTAAAGATCCCCTCCCCTGCCTCCAGGGATGGGGAACCACAGCATGTCAGAAACAAATCACACAGCTAGTTTGTGGCATGCCGTTCGCAGTAAACCAGGTTGCCTAAATATGGAAAACAGAGTTTTGTTAGTTCATTGATTTGTGTTTGCAAATGAATGTCACTAATTTTTAAAATACTGTGCTTAGTTAGACAAAACATTTACTGAGGTTCTACTATGTTCCAACATTGTGTTAGGTGCTGAGAACACAAAGACCAAAAAAGACACAGTCCTTGCCCTTAAGGAAGGAATAGTTCTAAAAATAACTAATTATCCCAGGTCTGGTAATGCAACAGGTGCAAAACAGAAGTACGTGCAAGTTAAGCAAGAGGAGGGAATGATTGACACTGTCTCAGGGAATCAGAAAGAGCATCACAGAGGATGTGACATAAACAAAGTTTTGAAGAACAAGTAGAAATTACCCAAGCAGATAAAAGAAAGACATTCCAGGAAAAGGAAAAGGCAGATATAACTGGGTCTTGTTCTGTATTATCCTATAGTATCCTGATGGGAACTAATAGATAGTTTTAGGTAGAGGAGTAACACGATCAGCTTTGCATTTCAGAGAGAAAATTCAGTGGTGTGGAGAATAGATTGGGGTGGGGAAGAGGCAGAAGAAAGAGAAACTAGTTATGAGGCGGGCCCATTATTTCAGTCACCCATCAAGGGATGATGAGACCTGAACCAGAGCAGTGGCTGTTTGTTTAACAAAGACTCCATTCAAGGGAAACCCCAGCCTTGGGCTGAAGCGGTGGGGTGTGAGGGTTTATTAGAGGTCACTTCACCATCTATAATGAGGACAGTGATTTTAAGATATTTTTCACTTTCATTAATGAAAAACTCAAAGTGGTTAATGATGTGATGAGAGCAAATGAGACATGATGTCAGCACTGCTTCTCATCAGGACTCAAACTGAAGAGCAAAAGAACATATTTGGGGCTTCCCTGGTGGCACAGTGGTTGAGAGTCCGCCTGCCGATGCAGGGGACACGGGTTTGTGCCCCGGTCTGGGAAGATCCCACATGCCGCAGGAGCGGCTGGGCCCGTAAGCCATGGCCGCTGGGGCTGCGCGTCCGGAGCCTGTACTCTGCAACGGGAGAGGCCACAACAGGGAGAGGCCCGCGTACGGCAAAAAAAAAAAAAAAAAAAAACATATTTGTTCCTCAAAATCTTTTCTTTCTTTTTAAAGGTAAATCTATTTTTATTTTTTTTATTTATTCATTCATTTTTTGGCCACACTGCATGGCTTGTGGGATCCTAGTTCTCCAACCAGGGATGGAACTAGGGCCCCCTGCAGTGGAAGCGTGGAATCTTAACAACTGGACTGCCAGGGAATTCCTGTTCCTCAAAATCTTTTCTTTCTAACAACTGTCTAGGCTCTCCATCATATATAAATCTTTATTCCAACTGTTATCTCAGTGTTTTACAGCAAGAAACACCTTCATGTCTATTGTTATGATGCCTCTTTACTGCAAAGTCCATTTCCAAGGGTGCTACTAAGCATTCTCCTAGGTCATGCAGCATGTGTCGATGTGGGTCAGCACTGGACAGTGTGTGACATGCTGCCGTCCTTCATGACATGTTCGGAAATAGTTCTCTCTGTGCAAGAATGAGTAATACTAAACCTTAAATAGCCCAACTCAAAGGGAATACCCCTGGAAGCTCATCTTGAAAAGAGGACCCCTTTCTGCAGATTAGCAAAAAGTTGGCTCAGCAAGTCTGGGTTAGCTCAGTGGAAGGAAAGAAAAGCTGAGACCTGCCAGTATGTTCTGGAGGCTCCCCCTTTCTAAAAAGGCCATTTCATCAAAAGGGAGCTCCCATTGTTACAGAGTCACCTAGCTGTTCCATGCACAGAGCAGGTCTCTCTCCCTGGTACTCCCAATCCAGGAAGCATGGCAACAATCTTGGAAGGTTGGAACCTGGACACTTCTCATGGACCAGAACCTTGTCACGTGGCCACACCTGCTACACAGGATGCTGAGAAATGTAATCCTTAGCTGGGCAGCCATGTGACTGGACATTGTCGTGGGAGAATGAAAATGCCCCTGGAGGCACACCTACTAGCCCCTGCAACACAGTGCTGGGTAGGATAGGCAGTTGTAAGGGATTTTTCTGGAAGCTGTGAACTCTGTAATAATTTTTACCTCGATGGTCCCAGATCTTAAATTAGTGTATGGTATGGTTTAGGACCACCCTTCCCCCACTAACAATTCTGAGAGGAAACTTCCACCAACAAAAAGATGTCTCTTGAAGATGGTTGACTTCTTCAAGTTGATGTGCTCCAGGCAGGCGGCCTTTCTGACAGAACCACATGAAAGGCAGGAAAGAGATCTGGCACTCTCAGACGGTTACGTTAGCATCTCAGTAACTCCTGGGGTGAGCTACATTTGTTTCTCAGATTCTTTTTATTTTCTTCTTTACCTGCCTTAAAGAATAAAGGTTTGGGGACTTGAGAGACAGGAGCTTTTGTGTTTCTGTGGCAGCAGATTTCAGAGATAAAAAAGGCCCTTCAGCATTTTCCTTGGATGCATGTCTATGTGCCAAGTTATCAGGTTTAAACCACAGCCAATCTAATAGAAGACCAGGGGTGGAGACTTGTGCAAAGAACTCTTCATAAAATGTACTGGAGTTCTCAACCAGCCTGCTCAGCTACCTCTAAGAGGCTCCAGGGGAGAAAAAGTCCCAAACCTCCTGTTTAAGAATGTTAAGATAACATTTTTTTGTGGACAAAGAATGGGACCTGTGGACTCCAGAACAATATCGGCCTGATTTTCGAGCATTGCCATCCTGAGGGGCCTCACTACATGACTGAGCAAAAAGCAGGAGAGCTGGAGATTCTGCCACAGGAAATGGTGGTTTGAAATAGGAGCACAGATGGTGCTGAGAGCAGAGAGGCACACCTTCTTCCTGGTTCCATTTTGTTATAATAAAACACATGCCAAATAGGTCATTGCTTGTTCCCTTCTACTCCTGCCTTGGGCCATTCAGAAGGTGACTCTGCATTCCTTCCCAGACTTTCTCATACTTAGTGCTCTGATAATTCTTAACAAAAGGGACATGACAGAATTCTCCAAGCTTCATTCTATTGCCTCTAAGTTAACTTAGTCCATCACAGTTATGTTGAGTGCCCTCCTGCCCTACCCTGTGTCATGTGGAAGGGGTAATGCATATGAAGCGTAAGGTACAGCATCTACCTTCAAGGAGTTTACAATCTAGACAGGACTCAGAAGCTACCAGGTAGAAAAACATCATCATATTAAGGAAACTACTGCTAGAATTCCTCTTTGGAAGGCAACAGAGTTTGTTTAGGATGGTAGCTTCATAAATGCTAGACTGCAGAAGGTGAGACCCCTCCCCCTAAGAATCCAGCTGTAGGTTAGATAGTTCTGTATTATAATGGGGGAAAATGTTGCTTGTGCAGAGATAGGAAGAGAAAGAGAGGGTCTGAGCCTGTCAGAGGGTGGGAAGCTGCCTGGTTCATGATGGAATCTGCTCCTTGTGACCTTTCAAATCTACACTAGAGGATTTGAACCCACAAAATTCTTAGTGTAGGTTTTTTGGTTTTGTTTTGTTTTGTTTTTTGTAGAAACTGATGAAGACACTGTACCTTGCACCCAGGACAGCTGAGACTAGAACAAGTAGAGCTGCAGGAGAGAAAGCTCAGAGGACCATGAGGAAGTTATTCCCAGAAATTACAGGAATCATGGGCAGCCTGAACCCACCGAGCTGTAAAAGTAGCATTTTGTCCATATTTACCCAAATTCCTGACAGCCTAGAGTCTCTGACATTTAGTTTCCATTTACATGCCATAATTGAATAAGAGCACCAAAAAGATGATCACCAAGTGTAGAAATATTTGGACCTGGTAGACAGATAGAGAAATTAAGTCGTAAGCAAATGACATGATGGTTCTGAAGCATCCATCCTTCACTGATGTTCAGGGACCCCTCTGGACTTGCGATCAAACCTATCTCCTGTCCTTAAAATCAACCAGCAAGAATTTACCAAGGACCTCTATGTGTCAAGTAGTAAGAGAGCTGCAAAAGAAGTAAAGAGGTGGTCTCTGGCCTCCAAGACCCTAGCAGCTAGTTAGAGAATTGAGGCAAGTGGAGTTGACATTTATTCACCACATGCTGGATTGCAGGCATTGCTCTGAGCACTTTCCGTACATTATTTCATGGGTTCCTCAGAACAACTCTGTGAACTGAATATTTTTATGTTCATTTTGCAGATGAGGAGACAGGGGCCCCAGAGAGTAGGAGCAGCCTATCTGAGGTCACAGAGCTATCAAGTGGTAGACCCAGAATTGGAATCCATCTGTCTGGCTCCAAATGCTCTCACTGAAAATAGTCTCCACAGCAGACATAATTCTAAGATGTAGGACATAAACCAAAGGTGCTTCAGAGTCCAAGGGGGAGGGAAGAATGGGAGCTGGAATGGTCAGGAAAAGTCACACAGAGGAAGGAAGATTGGCCTGGGGGGTCAGGACTCGGCAGTGGCGGCGGGGGGACCGCTGAAGGGGCAGCGGGAGGGAGAATAGAGGACTGAGCATATGCACAGGTGTTGGATGGAAGATGGTGAAGGGACTAGTTGGCACCTCAGAGGGCCTTTGACTCACGAGGTCTCCCAGGCAACCCAGCCTTCTGCTGCTTTCCATGTGGAGGCCTCACCACCACAGACTAAAACACAAACTATAAATTCTGTAGGTCTTATGTCACCTGGCTCGACCATCACCTTCTTCTGTGACTCTAAGTACACTCGTCTGAGTCTCAGTTTCCTCAACATAAAATTAGTGAGCTGGGTGAGATAAGCACTACAGTTCCTTTAAGGTTACAAAAGTCTATGGTCCTGTAACTTAAATCCTCCAGTAGATTCATATTAGTTTGTATCCAAAGACTAGGAGAAAACTTGGACTTCTGAAATATCTTTCAGGACTGTGGCCAGGTTGCCTCTCAGATCTGGTTGGACTGGCCGAAGCTGGTCATGTATGTCATAGCTGGTCATGTATGGAACACATAGCTTTCATGTGGTCATGTATGGAACATATAGCTTTCATCCTCCTGAGACCCTTTCAAGCTGGTCATGTATGGAACACATAGCTTTCATCCTCCTGAGACCCTGAAAAGAAAGAGAGGGCTGGTGTCATTGTGTCCCCTGGGCCAGTTATATGTCCCCGTCGTCTTTAGTTTATGTGAGTAGGTGGGCAGCTGAGCTGTCAGCAACAGGAAAAAGTCTCACTTGGCAGAAGTGTTACAGATGCACTTATGTCATCTGCTATTTCCTAACTTTATTTTATGTATGTATCTATGTATTTATTTATTTTGCTATTCTCTAGTTTTAGATGCACCACCTTGTTGGTTTTATTTTATTTTTATCTGAATGAAATTTGAGAGAACTAGTATTTTTTAAAATGACTTAAATAGTCGCAGTGTTTGTTCTTAAATTAACCATTGATTTAGAAGGTCTCAAAATACATGAAGGAAGAAAAAAGAGGAAATAGTCTTGAAATACTAAGTGCTACTATAACTATTTGCTGGGTCAGTTCCATGGGCTGATGAAACCTGGTGGTACTTAGGCGTCTAGCTCTGCTTCTTTATCTTAGGATCTGAAAGCGTTCTCTGTGGGTTTCTGGTGTTGGCAACATCAATCTGAATAAACAGTCTCTCACTGTTTCTTGGACAAAACACACACACACACACACACACACACACACACACACCTGTGAAGTGAGTTCTCAGCAACCATAAGCCATTCAGAGTGGTTACTCAGGGTACAGCTGCTCACAGGGCAATTCTAGCCTCAGCAGTGATTTTGTACTCATATTTCATTCTTTATATAAATTCAGGAGTCTTACTACAACTCTCTGCTTGCCCCCTAGCTTTTTTGATCAGGGGTCAAATGACCGCTGAAGTTGGTATCTGGCAGGGTTAAAACATGTTTAATTCTGGGAAGAGACTCTATCATCAAGATCTTTACAAAACCAGTTCAGTGAGATTCCCTGGGATGACGATGTGTGAAAAGCCTAGAAAGAAAAAGAGAATATTTTCAAACCCAGGAGGCAACCTCTGGTTATCCGTCAGGCTGAAGGCCCACTTGGATCTTGGTGGGGTGCGTTTTCATCAATTTGTTGAGACTTCAGTCTGTATCTTTGGTTAACTCTGTAAACATCTGAATTGTGTCTGCAAGCACTCTACCCCTTTGTACCCTACCTATTTCTTCCTTTCAGTTTCTTCCCAACAAATCCATCATAAGTTCAACAACAAGCAGGCTGATTCCACAACCATCCTTATAAGTTACCTTTACACATTAATGTTACCTCCTGGTATTTAGAAGGTACATGCTATTACTTAGAACCCTAGTGGTGCTTCGGGTTGTCCCTCACCGTTAATTATCCTGGTGTATCTTACCCCAAGCCCATAAGTCTCCCTGACTCTCCAAGAAGTCTGTCTTCAGTATTCAGCCGTGTTTCTACTCCTAGACCAACCTCTAGTTCTTGAGGATCTCTGTGCCAGCTTCCTTATCCATAAAATGGGAGTAAGAAGAATATCTACCTCATAGGATTTTTGTGAGGATTAAATACATTACTAAACAAGATACACTAAAAAAAAAATGCCTGGCCCATTGTAAATGCTCAATAGTTGTCTGTTATTATCTTATTGAGCTAAACGTCTTATTTACTGGGGTAAGAGGTCTCGTCCACTGTTTTCCAAAGTGCTGCTCCTGGTTCAGAAGGATTTGGTAAAGGGAGCAAAGAAGAAAAAATGAAAATTGACTCTCTGATTTTTAGTCTGGGTGATGTACTCTAGTGCTAATATTAAACACAGGACTGATTCACAGTAAAACTACATACCTTTCTTTCAGTTCAATAGTGGGTTCAATACAGTTATTTGCATGGAAGGACAATAATAGCACTATTATGTTTATTTTTAAAAAAGCATAAGTAGATCCTCCTTCCTCCCAGTGTCTCATGAGAATGGTGTGGGAGTATGGGGACAGCACATGCACCCATCATGCTCTTTCTACCAAAATGGATACAGGACACATTAGAAATTTAAAAACAGAGAAACTGAGCAGAGAAGTTGACTTAGAAAAAACAAAGATAAGTTTAATTTTAGTCATGTGGTAGACTGTCTAAAGTGAAGTGAAAAATAAAACATTTGAATAGAAGAATCTTTAAAGAAATTAGGAGTATGAAAGTCAAAAGTAGTGAGAGAAATCGGGATAAGAAAACAGATCTGGAACTCTTCAGTAGTCTAAAGCTGATCTCTAAAACCATAAGATCGAATGTCTCCCTTGAGGAAGAATGTAGACAGAAAACATGAGGCTAGGTCTCCCCACTTCTGCGTGGGATGTTTTTAAACTCACAGCACTTTTGAGACTGCCCTTTGACTTTTTTTTCAGAAGCAAGACAATGGGCACTGTATGCTGGGCTCTTCTTAGGGGTCATCGTTGGTGTCATCATGATTCTGCAAGTGGTAATACTACTGTTGAGAAGAAGAGGTAGGTGACAATAGATTCTTATCAGACTCCCTGTGGTAAGCAGGGGACCTCTCCCCACAAGCACTTGCTCTCACCACTGGGGCTTTCTGCAGGCAATGCCTTTGCAAAAACACTACATAAACATATCCTCGGATCTTGTTCAATTCAGTTTCATTCAACATGTCTTGCTTGATCCCGCCACACTAGGCTGTGGGGATAAAAAGATAGATGAACCACAGGTATTTAATATGGGAGACATGACACAGATAATTTAAATTCAGTATATATGACAAACACTGCAGCAGAGGTGTGTACAGGATGCTGAAGGGATCCAGATAAGAAGCTTAAAATATTCACTAGGAGCAGAATACAGAGGACCCTTGAATCTTGTTCAACAGAAAAGTTATAACTACTGACTAATAATAAAAAGGATGCTTTTACCCAAGGGTTGAAACCTTTCTATAATTTCTTCTTTTTTAATTAATTATTTTATTTATTTTTGGCTCCGTTGGGTCTTCGTTGCTGTGCACGGGCTTTCTCTAGTTGTGGTGAGCGAGGGTTACTCTTCGTTGCGATGTGTGGGCTTCTCATTGCGGTGGCTTTTCTTGTTGTGGAGCACAGGCTCTAGGCGTGTGGACTTCAGTAGTTGTGGCTCGCGGGCTGTAGTGTGCAGGCTCAATAGTTGTGGCATGCAGCCTTAGTTGCTCCACGACATGTGGGATCTTCCCAGACCAGGGCTCGAACCCATGTCCCCTGCCTTGGCAGACGGATTCTTAACCACTGTGCCACCAGGGAAGTCCCTATAATTTCTTTTTATGCTTACAATATCCCTCTGAGAAAAGGAGGGTATAGTTGTTTCTATGTGACTTAGCAATGGGGTAACCAAGGCACGGAGAGGCTGACTCCTGCGAAGTCACCCAGCTGATTGGTGAGGGAATCAGAACTGCAACTATGTGTCCCAACTACCGGGGCGTGTTCCTCTAGGAAGGCCCACAGCTTATCAGAAGACAGCAGAGAGAACACACTTTACTACCATTTTAGCACAAATTCTGACTCACCTTGGACAAGTGTGCAATTCATGAGGTCACTTAAAGCCAAACTAAATAGTTATGGAAAGTTACCCAGGGTAGACTGAAACCATTAGGGCCCAATTACTCCCTTGCAGTTTCAATGTCTAGAATTAGTATCTCCTGGCCTCCCCTCCAAGTTGTCCTATGATTCAATATCCTGGGCAGTGTGCTCCCCTCAGCGACACTACCCACCACCCACTCACATTAGCATCAGAAGGTCCTGCCCCACGATCAGGACAGATCCCTGGGCTGGTCTTCCCATGGGGAGAATAGAACTTGATCCTCACACCACAGATCTGATGGCCGATCTCATTCTCAAGTAGATCAGTGTTCTCCACATATAACCTTCTTGGAAAAGCCCTGTCTCAGCACTCTGATGTTGGTTTTGCTTATGTAAAAAAATCTAGGTCATAGCAAGCCGCCTACTTTGTCTCATTTCCTCCATTTAAGAGGTAGCTGGGGAGGAATGGGGGGAGTGCGGCAATGCAGACAGAAATCACGATGAGAGTCCATGGGGATGGGCCAGGGCAGCCACATTTGTCTTAGACAATAAGGAAGCAGTGAAATACCAGCGATGAGAAAACTGAGATTAACATACCTGCATTAACCCAGCTGGTGAAGGTCCTGGGATCCTAACCTGCACTCTTTCCTCAACTACATCCTGCTCATCACATGGTTGTCTCTGAAGGGAATAGCGCTCCCCACCCCACTACAATTCTCTACTACTTTTCCCAAACACGTACCCATCCTTGTTTCTAATCACCGTGTATTCCTTGTAAGCCAGGAACATACAAAGCCCTGCCTTAAGTCTGTGGGAAAAGCTTATACTTAATTGCTGTACCCCCATAAGACTTTGCTCAAGAGATTCTGTTGCCAACTTCTATTGGTGTCACCTCCAGAATGCAGCCTGACTCTGAAGGTTTTCAGAAGGACTCTCTGGAAATTTCGTGTCCAGGAGACACACTAGATAAGAACATAGATTTTTAGCATTCAAATGCAGACTTTGCCACTGACAAGCTCTGTGATCAAACGAAAGGCAAACAAATCTGCAAAATGGGGATAATATTATGTACTTCATGGTATTGATGTGGGGATCCATAAGTCAATATACTGAAAGCACTGAACACGATGGCTTCCATGGATAGATGATGGATGAGAGATGGATAAATAGATGGATACACACACACACACACACACACACACACACACACACACACAGAAAGACTAATCTCTTAATGTAAGCATCAATAGTTAATCTCTATTGCCAGCAGAGGGCAGCGCTGGAAGGATCTGGGAAGAGCACCTAGAACAGATTTAAAGTACTTGAGGTTAGGGTAACATAAGACAACTTTATGCCTCAGATGAGAGCTGAAAAGGATATTAGACCGACTATGCCTTCATTTTACAGTCATGGTAAGAGAAGAGACCCATTGAGATGACATGTTGTCCAATGACACACAGCTAATGAGGGCTAGAAGGGGGATGCCCCAATGCTAAGGTCAAGACATTTTTCATTAGATCTTAAGGCCTCAGTGACTAGAGTTGAGCTGGCTCCTGAAAACCTGTTTCTGCATTGGGGAAGAAAAGCATGAGACTGAATTATCTTGGTCCAGTGGTCTTTTTGAGAAGCAACATTCAGCCTTGCCTTTTCCATCTCTCTGACCCTTTGGGACTTTCCCCTCAATTGTAATTTTCAGCTTGAGCTGACCTGAAAGACTGAAAGTCCTTAAGGACCGAGGTCTGTTCTCTACACTATTTGTTCCCCTACAACACCTAGGACAGTGCTGAGTGGGGGCTTCTAACTGTGCAAACATTCATGGTTTTGAACCGAAGGATGTATTTCACAGAACTAACTTGTGCCCCCTCTGTTATCTCCTCTGATCACCCCAAACCCTATCCTCCCTCCCTATCCCCCCGCAACACGCATCCTCAGCCAGTTATCAACCCTGACCAAAAAAGTGAAGTTGGAACCACCAGGCAGGTACTCCCTGCCCACACATGCACAGGAAAACCATACGTTGGCTTCTTTGAATTCTTTGAGCTTCCCAGCAGCTGCCCATCACTTCCTTCCCAAGTGTCACACCCTCATGCAGCACCTTCCACCACTTTCATCACGTACATACATACAAGGCCTTTCCCTTCCAAATAAAAATATACCTCTCCTAAGTGCTATTCCCTCAGAGACATACTCCTAGATTTTTAAAAGAATAAATTAATTGGTGTTAAAATAAGTCTACCCTAAAGACTTCACGTGATTTCCTCTGAATCAAGTCTCCATTGTTTTTGCCTGGACTTTGCAATAGTCTCAAAACAGGCCTCCCTGTTCCCATCTGTTTTTTACCCTCCATCCTTCTCACTGCTACATGATATATCCAAAGAATACCACAAAACATTAGAAAGAACGAGATAGGTCTACTGCACTAGCATGGAAAATGTCCTCAACACATTTTAGCTGAAAGGGTCAAGTTACAGAGAAGTGTATGGAATGACTGTATTTGCAGAAGAAATATCTGTATAAGTATAGCAAGTGTCCAGAGCTGTACCGTCTAATATGGTAGTCATCAGCCACGTGTGGCTGTTTAAATTTAAATTAATTAGAATTAAACACAATTTTAAATAATTTTATTGAAGTATAGTTGATTTACCATGTTGTGTTAATTTCTGCTGTACAGCAAAGTGATTCAGTTATACATATATATACATTCTTCTTCATAGAATTAAAAACAATTTAAAATTCAGTTTCTCGGTTGCATTAGTCACAGTTCAAGTGCTCAGTAGTGACTTGTGGCTTGCAGCTACCATAGTAGACTGCAAATATGGAACATTTCCATCATCGAAGATGATGTTGTATTGTACAGAGCTGATCTGGAAGGATATACATCAAACTGTTAAAAGCAATTACTTCTGAGAATGAAATTGTACTGGTTAATGGGGGAAAGAGGACATACTTTTTACTCTCTATTATTTAAATTTTTGTAACAAGAATGAATTATTCCTACAATTTAAAAAGAAAAAATTTAAAAACTGGTTAAAAATTTAAATGTTCTGCAACATATTAATTTCCAGAGATCCTAGGCTCTGAGCAAAAAAAGATGGTAGGCATTAGAATGACATTGCAGCTTTATTCCAAATAGTCCCAGGCAGATCATCCCTCTTGCATCCCTTCCACCTACACATACACCGTCCCCCAGAAACAGGGAGGTGAGAAAGCTGTGAATGAAACAACATGCTATGAGCTGAAGAATTCGAAAGAGGTATAAATAACTTGCCCTGCCCCTAAAGAACTTAGAATTCTATTAGGAGATCAGATATATACATCAAACAACAGAGATCAAAATAATTGAATGGCATATCAATTACACCTAACAATTGCACCTAACACTATGTGCCAGGCACTGTTCTATACACTTTACAAGTAATATCTCATGTAATCATCACAACAGCCCTGTGAGGCAGGTATTTCAATCCCATTTTACAGATAGGGGAATAGGCCAAGAGAGATCAAGTAACTAACCTAATGTCATATGACAAATGTACACGGGGTTTGGGACTCAGTGCTTTGTTCCTGTGGTACTTCTGGGGAAGGTGGGTGTGCAATGGGGGGTAAAGACCAGACAGGTCTGAGCAGAGAGTTCATGCTGGGGACCAGAGGGAGATAACCACTATGGTTTCTTTTCCCCAGGTAAAACAGACAATTACCAGCCAACAATGGAAGCAAAAAGCCTTACTATCTATGCCCAAGTCCAGAAATCAGGTGTAAGTCCTATACTGTCTTTGTCTGGGGTGGACCTGTCATGTTTCCCATGGAATCCCTGGCCATTCAGTTCACTTTGCATGTCTGACATTCATGGTTCTACGTGGGTTCTGAAGCAGAGGAAATTAAGAAAGCAGAAGTCAAGAACAAGAGCTCTCTAAAAGGACATTAACTTCGGTGTTAGATGGGACTATTTATTATTTGAAATAACGGGAAACACTGGGTAATTTTCTGGTCATCTGTTTCTTCATAGGAAAAATTGAGGAAGCTAGAAACACGTGATGTATGACTCCTTCCAGCTCTGGCATTCTAGGAGTCTACGGTTCTCTGTTATCAAACTCTTTCCTTCTCTATGGAAGAGGGTGCCAGCTTGAGGAGAGAGGGGAAGATTGAGAAAGGCTATTGTGTGATATATTGGTCTGATCCAAGCTTACGAGTTTGCAAACATCAAAGAGACAAGGAAGGAAGATCTTGAGGATTCTGCCTAGAGAGTGGTTGGTGAGATGGAAGATGATATGTAGGCAGCAGATGAAAGCAAAACTGTGACAGAGTGATGGTTGGGCTGAAACAGAAGAGATGGATTTAAAAAACTAGAGTCATGATGAAGTTGAGGATCAGATAAGTTAGAAGTAAGAGGGAGGTTAAAGAATGATGGCTAGATATGAAGATATTATAGTTTTTCTGACATGAAGGCAATTCTAGGTGATGTATAGGCCAGAATACGGCCATTCAGGATGTAGGGGAAGGCAAATTCTTGAGTAAAAGATGTGAAGGTAAAGACAGCTTTGATTAGCACCTGGGAAAATTGCATCAGATGACAGTAAATGCATTTCTGATAACCAGAGATAAACTCTTGGACAAAGCCCTTCTTTCTGCTGTCCCCTAGTGGTCTGGAGGGTGTATTACACAGGCCATGACCACCGTTGAGAACCAAACTCCGTTTAAATATATGAGTCCCAAGAGCAACCTCTTTTGCATATACATATTTAGGTAATCAGGTTCAACTTAACCATGGTGCCTTCCCTATCTATTCTATCCCATGTTGCTAGCACCCCTCTTTTTACTGTAAAGTATGACATCCATACCAAAAAGTGCACCACGTATAAATGTCAGCTCAATGAATTACCCCATCTTGATACCTAGTAAAGCAAGTCTCTCCAGCTTGTTTTTCTTCAAGAGTTTTGGCTATTATGTCCCTTTGTACTTGCATATGTATTTTCGAATCAGCTTCTCAAGTATCACAGAAAGGGGAAAAATCCTATTAGGATTACATTGAATCTGCAGATCTATTTGAGGAGAAATCATATCTTTCAGTATTGAGTCTTCTAGGACCATAAAACTACCACCCAGATCAAGGAACAGAACATTGTCCCCACCCCCAGAAGACCTCCTTGTGTGCCTCATAATCACTATCTTCTCTCTCCTCCCCAAAGATTCCCTATCCTTACTTTCTGAAAATATAGTTTACTCTTTTTTTTTCCCCCTTTGGACTTTATAAAAATCTTATAGCATTTTTCCTCCTGTGTACAGTTTATTTTGCTCGATATTACCTTTTATGAGATTCAAGCATGTCTTTGAGCTTAGATATAATGCATTCATATTCATTGATTTATGGAATATCAATGTATACATATACAAGAGTTTATTCTTCCAGTTGACTACTGATGGACATTTGTGTTATTTCCAGTCTGAAGCTATTATGAAAATTGCAGCCATTCATATTCATATGTGTGCTCCTTGGTAGATATGTGCACATATTTTTGTTGGGGATATATCTAAATGTAGAATTGCTAAGTCACAGAGTATGCATATCCTCAAATTGATTAGATAAGGCCAAACTGTTTTTCAAAGTGGGTGTACCAATTTACTTTTTTGCAACTACATACAAGAGTTTCAGTTGCTACACATTCTAATCGAAATTTGGTGTTATTGGTCTTTTAAGTTTTAGTCATTCTTTTGGATGTGTCTTTTTATAGTTCTATTTTGCATTCCTCTAATTATTAAGAAAGTTGAACAATTTTTCATGTGTTTATTGGCTGTATAAATATCCTCTTTCTTAAAGTGACTGTTAAATCTCTTGCCAATTTTCCCTTGCATTTCAATCTGTTTTGGGTGGGATTATTATAAGGCTTTTAAACATTTTTAGCAGTTATATTTTAGCACATACCTTCACCCATCTTGTGGCTTGCCTCTGCAATTTCTCAAAGATACATTTTGATAAAGGAAAGTTCTCAATTTTAGTGTAGAACAATTTCATCATCTCTTCCTTTGTGTTATAAAAAGATAACACTTTTTGTATTCCAGTTAAGAAAACTTTCTTTACTCCCAGGTATGAAGATATTCTTCTATCATCTTCTAAAAACTGTATGGTTTATCTTTTCAACTTATATCTGCTATGCACCTGAAAATGATTTTTTGAGTGTGGTGTGAGATGGGTCAAGTTTTATTTTTTTCCATATGGATATCCTATTGACTATATTTAAAAACTGTCCTTGCCTCACTGCAGTGCCACCTCATTATAAATCAAGCGTCCATCTGTGTGTGGATCTATTTTGAAGTTCTCTGTTCTGCTCCATTGGTTTATTTCTTTACAATTGCACCAGAACCATACTGTCTTAACAAATCTGTGATTGCAGATTTATCACAAGTTTGATATCTGGTAAAACAAATCTTTTTACTTGTTCTTGTTCTTCAAGTTCTTGGCCATTTTTGGTCCTTTGCATTTTCATCTATATATTTTAGATTCAGTTTGTAAAAATCCTCCTTAAAATCCTGCTGGAATTTTAATTAGAACTGCATTGATCAATTTCAGAAGATCATATATGTTTTCCTATTGAGTCTTTCAATTCATAAAATGATATATCCTTTATTTAGATCTTCTTTAATTTTACCCTATCACTCCTTGAATTATCTTCTGCAACATTACTTCCAAAGTGCTGGCTAGCTCCTTTTTACTAAAACGACATTTTTACTAAAAGGACCTTTTATTAAAAGCATTACCTGGGACCTAATTAGAAATGCAAAAAGTCAGGTCCCACCCCAGATCTTCTGAAATAGAACCAGACTTCTAACAAGATTTCCAGGTAATTCATATGCACATTAAAGTGTGAGAAGCCCTGCTCTACCCCAAGCACTTCCAGTAATGGGAAATTCACTGCCTCTCAAGGTAATTCATCCCACATTTGAGCACTTCCTACTATTAGAAAGATCTTATTATATTGAACCAAAATATTACCCTAAACATTCCAACCTTGGTTTAAAGCTGACAGACTGTACAGAACAAATGTAATTCCTCTTCTACATGGCAACCCATCAGATATATGAAGAGAAAGATCATGTCCCACCTTGAATCTTCTTTCCTCCAGTAAAGTTTTCCAATTCCTTATCTCTTCCACCAGATGACAAGATTCCAAGTTCTCTCCCATTATAACCCATGTGCTTCCATTTTAAGGCTTGTTCTATGTCCAGGAAAGGCAGAGAATAGCATTATCCTACACCAGTGCCCCCAAGTATGTTGAAAAGATGACTTTCCCGGCATAAGATATGTCGTCTCCCTCTTAGAGGGACGGGGTCTCAATTTATGCCTACACTGACTTCGTCCTGGTATTGTGGATTTTAATTCATTCTAAGTAATATTAACAAACAACAGCTGAAGGTTTTTATGTGCCTAGCACTGTTACATGGGGAATGCAAAGAAAAAATAGGCTATTTCTCAAGGAATTGATGGTCTGTTTGGAGAAGCGATGTGTAAATACATCAGAGTGTCTTAAATACAGTGTACAGTTAAGTGCCGTAATGTGTGAATTAGACTTTAGGTACCTGAGGAATTTAGGTGAAGGAGAGGTCATTATAAGTTGGGGTAACCAAAGAAGAACAGTATAATGGAAAATACATGCGCTTTAAGTTAAAAGATATTTTAAGTTAAAATCCTGGCTTTGATACTTCTTGCATGTTCACATTAAGAAAGTACTAAATCTTTCTGGGCTTTAGCCTCTTCCTCTGTAAAATGTGAGTAACAGTCTTTAACATAAAGAGTGGTTGTGAGACAAATGGGAAGATATATGTGAAGAACTTGGTAAACTTTAACACACTCGCACATGTGTGGTTATTATGAAGTTCAATGTTTGGACAGGAAAGAGAATTGATGAGAAACCATATTAGAGTGAGTAATAGCAGGACTTCATGTTGTGGGTGATATGAGTGAGACTAAAATACTATAAAAATCGCGTTCCCTTCAGCTGCCTATGTTAAGAACCACACCAATTTCAGTTCACTGTGAGCAAGATGTTTAAAACATCTGGGAAGTGATGATGATGAATCAGGCTGCCTCACAAGGCTGTGAGCTCCATGTCACTTGGGGAGTCTGAGCAAAGCCCAGAGAATTGAGTTCCAGGGAATTTGGGGGAGAATTTTCACCTGGGAAGGAGGCTGGACCAAATGACTCCAAGGAGCTTTCTAACTCAAAACTTCTTGATGCTACGCTTCTCCGTGGGGAAAGTTGAATGGGAAATAACTTGCTGCTCAGCTAATCTCCTGCTGTCTTTGCTTCCCTTGTAGTCTGTTCAGAAGAAACCTGACTCTCTGCCAGCTCAGGACCCCTGCACCACCATTTACGTTGCTGCCACAGAGCCTGTGCCAGAGCCCGTCCAGGTGAGGCATTGCTCTGTGCCTCCTCTCTGTAGAGAGGGAATAGGTGGAGGAGGGGAAAGGGTGGAACCTGTGTAGAGCTGAAATGGAGGACGTAGGCCCTTGCAAGCAGGTAGCAAGGAGCATCTGCAGCCTCAGTTGCAGGGCTTCCGGGAAACCCCTCGTGGCTGCTTACATGGGGTCTCTGCTCACTCTCTGCTCACCAGGCTTTCTCTGAGAGCTGTCACGTCAGAATCAACTGGCATATTTGTTAAAAATAAAGGCTCCCGGGACCTTCTACCTAGGATTCTGTTCAATCAGAATGTCTATGGTGGGTAACCAGGCATCTACACGTTAAAAAACAACATACTCCTGGTGATCCTGGTGCACATTTAAGTTCAGGAATCGCACCTTGAGTCCAGGAGTTCTCCAGTCCAGCTGCATAACAGAGTTGCCAGGGGAGCTTTGTAAAAATGCTCATGCCTAGTCTCCATTCATCCCTGTTTAATCAGAACATTTAGGAGTAGAACTCTGCATAGGTGTAAAGCCTAGAAGACAGTATGACACATGGCCCGCCTGTTCTACCCCATTGCAAGATCAGCATGGATTAAGTTTACTTGACAGGAATCTTTCCTTTTACTAAACGAACAGAAGTAAATTCTGGGCTAAAATCTTGGCTTTAGTTGGATCCTATTAAATAAAGCATTTTAGGAGACAATGGAGGATCAAAAGGCCACAGAAATGCCTACATTTACCCATTTTCCTCAAAGCTCCTACTGTACACATACTCAGCAATGCTTGGGAGGATGCCTCATCTTCATCTTGAGGTGTATTCACAGACCACTCTCCTATCCAAAGGGAAGTAAAAACATAAATCTAACTTTAAAAGCTTTAAATAATGTAGATTTTTAATGATGTTTTCTTGGGGAAGAAACACAGCACTCGGTATATTTCACATTTTACAGCAAAACCACCTGAATTCCCTCATTCCTGTCTCTTTCTGTCTCAGACTCTTGAATCTCCTCTCCCCGCGAGAAGTCTTTGCCCACAATCTTCACCTCTTCCCCATCCCTCTCTTGCAGGAACCACTTCTTTCTTCTCCCTTTGGGTCTCATTAATCCCCCCCTTTTTAGAGCTCAGTAATTTAGAACTCTTTTGGCTTCTCTAAACTGAGTGCAGGTCCTCAGATGACTGGGACAGGTCTCTCAGTCTCCCTGATGACATGCGTATGCTTGAAGGGAGCTGTAACCCATCTTGTGGGCGAGCAGGCAGTCTGGGAAGCTGAGTGCTACCTCTAGCAATACCCAGCTGTGGCAGACCCTGAGCAAGCTGCAATGCTACATGATTCTTGAGACGCTTTCCTCTTTCTAAGCATCACTGCTTCCATTTGTAGCCTGTGAACCTAGTGCTGGTCCCTCCACCCACAGACTTGTTCTCTTTTGCCCCCAGCAATCAAGCTCCATCACAGTATATGCCAGCGTGACACTTCCAGAGAGCTGACACCACAGATCCAGTGAAGGGACTTTCTGAAGGAATACGGAGGAGCCAAAATAAACACTGAACTTGGTCCCAAGTCCCAAGTTTCTTGTGACATCTACACGTCTGTACTCTTCTTGGATCGACTCCCTGGTGATGCTTCTCCCACATCTACCCGCGAAATAGATAAGGAAGCGAGGTTTCCCAAGCACTTAGCCTGCTCTGTGGGAGGCACAGGCTCAGAACAGAGATCTGCTTGGAATAGCTTTCCATCTCTGTGGTGTAGCAGATGAAATGGATAATGCCGGTCCAGTGAGGTGTCTCGCTCTTTGCTGCAATTGGGTAATAAAAGCCAAAGGCAGAAAGTCAGGACAGGACATCTAGTACCTATCTCAGACAGCTGACCACCAGCCACAAAGTCTGGAACAGCGTACCCTTGGGCTGCCTGTCCTTGGTCTGGGAGCTGCTCCCGATCACCATGCAGACTTGATCAAGGCTCTGGGCCTCAGTTTCTCTCTCTGGATAGACAATGAGATTATTGTCTCAATGAGATTAATAAACACTCTGAGATTATTCCATAAAAGAAGCTAATAAAGTATTTTATTTGTAAAACCTGGAAGCTAAGAGTCAATAAACTGAAAATATGACTTTGAGGTCTCTGAGCTTTGAGTAATGGAATGAAAAAAAATCTAAGATTCTTAAAAGTACAGTTTTGTGCAAATGATGTTCAGATTTAAAGAAAAGGCTTCCCTGGTGGCGCAGTGGTTGGGAGTCCGCCTGCCGATGCAGGGGACACGGGTTCGTGCCCCGGTCCGGGAAGATCCCACATGCCGCGGAGCGGCTGGGCCCGTGAGCCATGACCGCTGAGCCTGCGCGTCCGGAGCCTGTGCTCCACAGTGGGAGAGGCCATAGCAGTGAGAGGCCTGCGTACCACCAAAAAAAAAAAAAAAAAAGAAAAGTGGTAAGTGTTTTGTGATACTGTTACAAAGGAACTTGGGAAAATCAGAACTTGTCCCAGAGTGACTTTTCACTTCCCCAAATGATTTTTAAATCCTAGTTCTCTGCTTACTCTGTTGAACAACAAACCTGGAACCTCAACTAAGACTCTTCAAACTGATTCTGAGTCCATTTTACATCCATGGCTTCACATCCCCAGGGTCTCTACCAGACACTTCTTAATCCTTGCATACCTCTCCCCGTCACTAAATGTATCTTGAAGTAGACAATAACATATATTGGCCCAACAGTTTCAAGTAATTGAATGCTTAATAACTTAAATTATTGGCTGCAGACAGAAAGAGCCTCTTCTATTAAAGTCCTATTTCCCTTCTATTCTCGCTTTCATATAGGCCTTCTTCAATTTAAGCACTTCTGTCTGATAGGGTCTTGTGTGACCCTAGTGAGCACTTTAAGAAATCACCATAAAGAAGATGTGGCACATATATACAATGGAATATTACTCAGCCATAAAAAGAAACGAAATTGAGCTATTTGTAATGAGGTGGATAGACCTAGAGTCTGTCATACAGAGTGAAGTAAGTCAGAAAGAAAAAGACAAATATCGTATGCTAACACATATATATGGAATTTAAGGAAAAAAATGTCATGAAAAACGTAGGGGTAAGACAGGAATAAAGACACAGACCTACTGGAGAATGGACTTGAGGATATGGGGAGGGGGAAGGGTGAGCTGTGACAGGGCGAGAGAGAGTCATGGACATATATACACTACCAAACGTAAGGTAGATAGCTAATGGGAAGCAGCCGCATGGCACAGGGATATCGGCTCGGTGCTTTGTGACCGCCTGGAGGGGTGGGATAGGGAGGGTGGGAGGGAGGGAGACGTAAGAGGGAAGAGACATGGGAACATATGTATATGTATAACTGATTCACTTTGTTATAAAGCAGAAACTAACACACCATTGTAAAGCAATTATACCCCAATAAAGATGTTAAAAAAAAAAAGAAATCACCAACTGTCTTACACCCATATAATAAGGGTCACCAAATTTCCAGCTCAAAACTCTGAGCTCCTTATAGCCTTGTACTTTATCCCCTCTTTTCAATCAGTTCACATTTTAGCTCTGTTGTTTGGAGCATCCCACTTCCTGGAACCAATGCATTAGTATTCTTTTTTGTGAAGATAGAAACTGACTCTGCATTTTTCTATGTAGAAAAGGAATCTACGGAAAAGATACTGGTTGGTTCAGATAACTGCTAGGAGGTTCTGTAAAATGATGGTTTGAAAATGAGCAAGCAAGGGGAGACTTGGACTGTGACTAGGGCCACAGCCCAAATCACAAACCCAGCCCAGGGATGACAATGCTGGGCACCAGCTGTTTTGCTATTGTCCTCCCAGCACTAGACCCAGACTCCATCATTCCCTCCCTGCCTCAGCTGGACTTGAAAACTCCAAATTGCTGTTGTACTATCTGTACCAAAGTGACATCTCCAGGGTCCATTCTTCAGCTTTTCATCTCTAGTTTCTAAATCAGAGTCCAGGACCAAGCGGCCAATCCTAGGTCACACAACCATGTTCTACCTCCAAGGGAGGCTGGGAATTGAATACATGGCATTTTCCATGTTCATAGTGGTGGTAGTGGTGAGGTCTGTCTCTTATGAATTAGGGAATTCCCCAAACACAAGCAGTGAGATTCCATGCTGGACAGGCACACACACACACACATACACACACACACATACACAATGTCCACTATACCACCCTTGTATAATCTTAGGCTCATTAGCTGTCTATACTAAAAAACCAAGAAGCTACTAACCAGGATTTGTAAATCCTGGGGTTATGAGCAATCATTCTTTTACTATAACTCAGATTGTTTTAACAGCTCAGTTCCCAACATTTGGGTTTTTCCTGTGGCTGAATTCTACCTGATGGAAGGGCAGAAACAAAGGGGGAAAGAAGAGGCTATCCCCTCAAAATTCCCTGACAAGACTCAATAGCTCACTGCGAGGATGGCTGTGATTAGGAGTCTTTGGAGCCATTCTTCAAACAACATTTGATGTATGTCCTGCATCACCAGGTCCCAGGTTCAAGTGGGAAAGCAGAGAACCCCTCAGATTATTCTCTTACCATTCTCCAATTTTCCCCTAAGGCACTGTGCATGAGCTGAAGTTTTCTTCTTCCTCAGGCTTAAAATAAAACTGATACTTCAATTTCTGGTTTCCCCGTGTTTCTTCTCTGATGTTTTCTTTTGACTGAGCATATCTGAATTCTGGAGAACTCAGGAGGAACAGGCCCATTCTCAGTATTAATGGGTTGGGGTTCTGAAATACAGCTGGGCATAACCTTGAGCTTCCTTAGGACACTAACTCTAGTCACACGACCAGGATGTGATTGGTAAAGGGTCCATAAGCTGACTAAGAAACCACTGATTACAGTAAGTTACTTCTCTTCCTGAAGATTTTCTTTCTACCTCCTGGAAATGAGTAAAATATGGACAGTCCATCCAAGAAATTGCCCTTTTGTTTTTGTGTTGCCCAGAGAACGCGTAACATAGCAGTGTGGCAAAACATGTTTCATGACCTTGTGTCTCTATAGCTATGGTGTGAAGCACTGAAGGTGGCTGATTTGATTTGATGAAGTATGAGGTTGTCCTTATCCTAGGCGGAAGGTCAGAAGTCATACTCCACATGGAGAGGATAACTTGTGTTTAAAGGATTGTTTAATTTTTGTCACTGCCAAGGTAATTGCCTTCCCTGAATTTCTCCAAATTCCCCTTGTGGAGCAAATCTAGACTGGGTTTCTCAACTGCAGCACTATTGACATTTTGGTCCAGATAATTGCTTGACATGGGGGGTGTTCTGTACATCATATGATGTTTATCAGCATCCCTGGCCTCTGCCCACTAGATGCCAGTAGCACATCCCCTGTCCCTGGTCAGTACAATCAAAAATGCTTCCTGACATTGACAGATATTCCTTACTGGGCAAAATCTTCCCACTGATTGAGAACCCCTAAATTGAGAGCTGATGATCTAGAAACATACTGGCTCCCTAGTCATCTTTGCATAGACTAAATATCCATCAATATACCAAGTAGTAGATCTATCAAAAATCATATTTTGAAAGTGGCCACCTAGTCACTTAAGCATGACCCACATCTGCCAATATTACCAAGGTTATCTAAATATTAGAGCTCCCTGCCCAAACCCTACCTCAAACACAAATAAAATCTGGTTGAAGATCTATAGCAGAAGTCCCCAACATTTTTGGCACCAGGGACTAGTTTTGTGGTCCTGGGATGGGAGGGGTGGGAGGTGGGTGGGGGGGAGGGGTTCAGGCGGTAATGCGAGCGATGGGGAGCGGCAGATGAAGCTTCGCTCACTCACCTGCTGCTCACCGCCTGTTGTGCGACCCAGTTCCTAACAGGCTGCGGACCAGAGCCGGTAGGTGGACCGGGGGTTGTGGACCCCGATCTATAGAACCACCAACTTAGAGGCTATGGTTATAACCAGAGGATTTTGTGAAGAGTTCCACACAACAACCACAAGAGGGAGATGTAGCAATATAGTCCATCCCACACCAGCATCTCCAACACCACTTCGCTTGCATCTAAAGGATGTGGACTTAGTCATAGACTTGCTGAAATGGTGGCTGGATTCTCATCAGTTCACAGCACTTACAGGCTGGAAGGAGAGTTGACCCCTCCGCCTAGAGATAAGGAGGCCCAATGTGAGTTGATAACAGACTGTAATCAAAGTTAACTGCAATAAGTTTCTTTCACAGAAGACTCCTAATTCTACTCAGTGCTTCACTCATTTAACAAATAGTTATTAAGCTCCCACTAAGCATTAGGGGTTGTCATCCAGTAGGAGATACAAAAAATACAGGCAATTAAAATACTACAATATCCGATAGCTGGAGAACACCATAATCCAAAAAGATACATGCATCCCAATGTTCATTGCAGCACTATTTACAATAGCCAGGACACGGAAGCAACTAAATGTCCATCAACAGAGGAATGGATAAAGAAGATGCGGTACATATATACAATGGAATACTACTCAACCATAAAAATGAACAAAATAATGTCATTTACAGAAACATGGATGGACCTAGAGATTATCATACTAAGTGAAGTAAGTCAGACAGAGAAAGACAAATGTCATATGATATCATTCATATGTAGAATCTAATTTTTAAAAAAGATACAAATGAACTTATTTACAAAATAGAAACAGACTTAAAGATATCAAAAACAAACTTATGGTTACCAAAGGGGAAATGTGGGGGGAGGGATAAATCGAAAGCTTGGGATGAACACACACAAACTACTATATATAAGATAGATAACCAACAAGGACCTACTGTATAGCACAGTGAACTCTACTCAGTATTCTCTGATAACCTATATAAGAAAAGAATCTAAAAAAAGAATGAATATATATATAACTGAATCACTTTGCTGTACACCTGAAACTAACACAACATTGTAAATCAACTATACTCCAGTAAAATTAAAATAAATAAATAAATAAATAAAATACTACAGTAGGTAGACAACCATATGCTCTACTGGGACTGCTTGAAAGTAAAAGGAGGTGCTGTTAATAATTATACTGTGGCAATGGCTGGGCAAGTCAGAATGTGTAGTCCCCCTAATGACAGAGAGGGTAAGGGATATTCAGTAAGCACAGAGGAGGTGCACAAAACTCAGACTTCAGGAGTGAGGAGAGTAAGCTTATTTAAGTTAAAATGTTTTAAGTAACAATGGAAACGAAGACCTCCTTCTCCTAAGATTCTATTGTGTCTAAGTCTCCTTTTTTTCAATTCTGTTACATGACACACGCCCCTTACATGTCCCTCCCACTGTCCTGACTGCTCTCCTCTGAACACAGTCCAGTTCGTCAATGCCTCTTAAAATTTACTGCTCAAGATTGAACTCTGCTTCAGATGTACCAATGCAGACAAGAATGGAACTGTTATCTTCCATGATATGAGCAATATACAGTCATTTTGGTTTTTAAGTTGGACTCAGGTCTACAGAAATGGATGAATACATTTAAGCATATTCCTCAATTCATGGCATATGATCATCACTGGCCCATGTACCACACCTCTTTTATCTCATTTTAATTTTATTCTTATTTTTCCCCCTTCATACCACATCCCTGTTCTCTTTCCCACCTCCATGTCCCTGAATAGAATTTATCTAATGTGTGCTCTTTTAGTTCATTATCTATATATTTATTTATGTGTGTGTTTATAAGTATACATGAATATCTGTAATTGTTTTCAAGTTACGTATATAGACATCTCATTCTGCTTCTCAGCTTCATTTTGGTTTTGTTGCTCAATGTTGTGATTTTTAGATCTTTCTAGGCTGAAACATGTAGCTTTAGGTCAACCTTTTTCAATGCTGTATAGTATTACATCCTCCAGACATGCTACATTTTCATCTATCCATTTCCCTATTGATAGACATTGAAGTTTTTCTAACTCTCTGTCATTTCAAACAATGCTATTATGAATGACCGTATATCCATCATTTTATATCTCTTTTGCCACCCATATAAGTGATTTTCTGGGTAGTGACAGGGGTAGAATTGCTGGGTAGTAAATTATGCAAATACTCAGCTCTCTAGATATGTGCAATTGTTCTGAAAAATTTATACTCTCGCTGAGAGTACATTAGAGTTTCTCCTTTCCCCCTTCCTCAACAGCACTTGATATTATCTGTTTTGTTTGTTTTGGCCACTCAAGTATGTGATATAGCATAGTTGTTTTAACTTTCACTCCTCTGATCCCTATTCAGGGGTACTGCATCTCTCCATATGCTTGTTTGCTGATCTAGTTTCCACTTTTATGAATTGCCTATGCATACTATGGACTCAGTATCATGAGATATTCTGTTCTGTTCTTGATAATATGCAGGTTATTCCTATATGTTTGGGATATTAAGTCTCAGTTGGTTATGTATACCTCTCTTTTAACACTGTGCATAGTGTCTTTCTCTAACTATAAAACTTAAATTGATGTAGTTATAAATTTTCACTTTTTTGTTGGTGTAACTTGATTTACAATGTTGTGTCAGTTTTGGGTGTACAGCAAAGTGAATCAGTTATACAGATACATATATCCACTCTTTTTGAGATTCTTTTCCCATATAGGCCATTATAGAGTACTGAGTAGAGGTCCCGGTGCTATACAGTAGGTCCTTATTAGTTATCTATTTTATATAAAGTAACGGGTATATGTCAATCCCAATCTTCCAATTTATCCCTGCCCACTCCTTATCTCCTGGTAACCATAAGTTTTCTTTCTACAACTACAATTCCATTTATGTTTTGTAGATAAGTTCATTTGTAACTTTTTTTTTAGATTCCACATATAAGTGATATCATATGATATTTGTCTTTCTCTGTCTGACTTAGTTCACTCAGTATGACAATCTCTGTGTCAATCCATGTTGCTGCAAATGGCATTATTTTGTTCTTCTTATGGCTGAGTAATATCCCACTGTATATATGTACCACATCTTCTTTACCTATTCCTTTATTGATAGAGATCAGTGGAACAGGATAGAAAGCCCAGAGATAAAATCAAGCACCTATAGTCACCTAATCTATGACAAAAGACGCAAGAATGTACAATGGAGAAAAGATAGTCTCTTCAATAAGTGGTGTTGGGAAAACTGGACAGCTACATGTAAAAGAATGAAATTAGAACACTCCCTAACACCATACACAAAAATAAACTCAAAATGGTTTAAAGACCTAAATGTAAGGCAAGATGCTATAAAACTCTTAGAGGAAAACATAGGCAGAACACTCTTTGATGTAAATTGCAACAAGATCTTTTTTGATCCATCTCCTAGAGTAATAAAAATAAAAACAAAAATAAACAAATGGGACCTAATGAAACTTAAAAGCTTTTGCACAGCAAAGGAAACCATCAACAAAATGAAAAGACAACCCTCAGAATGGGAGAAAACATTTGCAAATGAAGCAACTGACAAGATACTAATCTCCAAAATATACAAACAGCTCATGCAGCTCAATATCAAAAAAACAAACAATCCAATCAAAAAATAGGTAGAAGATCTAAATAGACATTTCTCCAAAAGAGACTTACAGATGGCTAAAAAGTGCATGAAAAGATGATCAATGTCATTAATTATTAGAGAAATGTAAATCAAAACTACAATGACGTATCACCTCACAACAGTCAGAATGACCATCATCAAAAAAATCTTCAAACAATAAATGCTGGAGAGGGTGTGGAGAAAAGGCAACCCTCCTACATTATTGGTGGGAATGTAAACTGGTACAACCACTATGGAGGACAGTATGGAAGTTCCTTAAAAAAATAAAGCTACCATATGACCCAGGAATCTCACTCCTGGGCATATATCTGGAGAAAACCATTCAAAAAGATACATGCACCCCAATGTTCATTGCAGCACTATTTACAATAGCCAGGACATGGAAGCAATCTAAATGTCTATCAACAGAGGAATGAATAAAGAAGATGTGGTACATATATACAATGGAATATTACTCAGCCATAAAAAAGAACAAAATTTTCACTTTAATATTTGCGTTTTTTATATCTTGGTTAAAAATTTTCCTCACTCTCAAGGTTATAAAGATATTCTTCTATTTCATCATCTAATAAGTTTAGTATGTCAAATTAATTTTTTAATAGACTCAAATTCTCTGTTGAAATTCTCCATCTTTTCATCTATTGTGTACATCTTTTCCTCTATTTTATTCAAAATATTAATCATAGTTGTTTTAAAATATTTATTTAATCTATATCTGTAGGTCTGCTTCTAATGTCTATTTACTCTCTTTATTATCAATCATAGTTTTGTCTGCATAGAATTTTTTCAATATAATGCCATATATTATGTATAAAAGAACCAAAGAAGCTTCAAATTATGTTATCTTTCAGCAGAAAAGGTTCCCTTTTTTTTTCTGTTAGGCAGATAGGGTAAGAGGCTGATCACCTCAGTGCAATCAGAGAGTTTGCTTGATTGGGCTGGGCTTCAATTTAAACAAGACTTAATTTATCTCTGCTTTACCCTGTCCTTTGGGTGTGGCTCTCATGGGCCTTTTTTTAAGGCATCCATCTCCTCAGATCTGAAAGACAGTGGAAGATCTAACTCTTCAGTCTCCATCCCACACAACTTCAAAGTCTAGCAATGAATTAAGGGAAGGACCATCACGGTAGGTCTCTTTCACAGGGCTGCAGGACTGTGAAAGATTTCACTCTTCTCTTAGAAGATGTCAGTCTAGCTCGTTACCCTCCTTTGTACTCCTGGAACCAAGCAAATGTCTGTTCAGAAAATCAGCCATGTGTTAGAGACTGTCTCAGGTTTCCAATTTTCCCTCTAGATTTTCACAGTCAAAAATCCTTGTTGTCCCTCCCTTACTCAACCTGGACCAAGTTCAATATTCAGCTAATGAATAGAGTAAAGCAATTTCCCCTACCTCCAAGTGTAAAAATGGCTGGTGATTGTTAGCTTACCTCAGAAAAGTTTTGCCTCTCTGGAATTTTAGGTCATGGGGTCCCATCCTTTCCACAGTCCTCTGATGTCTTTAAAAATAAGAATTTGTAATTCATCTGGCCTTTTAAAATTTGTTTAAAATGTTTTCAGCATTGACCTGGTGTAAACTGTTACATCCCACTTGGAAGTGGAAAACTTATGCTTTGCAATATCTTGACTTCTGCAAAGAATTTCTGAATCAAATTCTTATTTTTTATTGGTCACATTTTTATTCTGTATTGGATTTGAATGCAATTAATAAGGCTTATAATTTTGTAGCACTTAAATTTAGCAAAATAACCAAAGAATTATAATTAGATATAATTTATTTGACAAACATTGTATCATAAATAATATTTGTAAAAGAAAATATTTTGAATGGAGGTACTAATATGGAATTTGAAAATATTTGGGCTAAAATGTTCACAGGTTTTCATATAAGAATTTAGAATTCAGAGTATCCACTTAACAGAATTTTCTCTGAGTTTACCATGAACCTCAGCACCTATGGAGGGATCAGCTTCTTAACTAAAAATATTGTATTTCTAGAAAAGTCATTTGAAGGTGCCAACAATTCAAAATAATAATAAAATGTAAATTTTAGGAAGCTTACAGGTCATTTTATAAGAGAATTAGCCTAATATGAAAAGATAAATGTTAGCTTAAAACACATTTTTCTTAAAAATTCCAGAGACCTGGCCTTAAAAATCTAAAGATAGAACCAGCATGACCCAGCAATCCCACTCCTAGGCATATATCCAGAGAAAGCCATACTTTGAAAAGATACATGCACCCCAGTGTTCATTACAGCACTATTTACAATAGCCAGGACATGGAAGCAACCTAAATGTCCATCAACAGGGGAATAGATAAAGAAGATGTGGTACATATATACAATGGAATATTATTCAGCCACAAAAAAGAACAAAATATGCCATTTGCAGCAACATGGATGGACCTAGAGATTGTCATACTGAGTGAAGTAAGTCAAACACAGAAAGACAAATATCATATGATATGGCTTATACGTGGAATCTAAAAAAGTGGTACAAATGAACTTATTTACAAAACAGAAAAAGCGTCACAGATGTAGAAGACAAATTTATGGTTTCCAGGGGATAAGGGGTGGGGGGAAGGATAAATTGGGAGATTGTAATTGACATACACACTACTCTATATAAAATAGATAACTAATAAGAACCTACTGTATAGCACAGGGAACTCTACTTAATATTCTGTAATGGCCTATATGGGAAAAGAATCTAAAATAAGAGTGGATATATGTATCTGTATAACTGATTCACTTTGCTGTACACCTGAAACTAATACAACATTGTAAATCAACTATACTCCAATAAAATTTTTTTAAATGATAAAAAATTCCAGTGACCTGATATTAGAGATAGATACAACTGAAAAACTAATGAAACTCTGTGACTATATTCCAGGAATAATTATTCTATTTATGTTATTAAAAATTTTTATTTTATGTTATTTTTGATGTTCAGATGACCAATAATATAAATATAATTTAATGTATAAATAGTAATAAAGTTTTTATTTTACTTCAATAAACATAAACCTGTCTTTTTAGAAAAAAATTTCACTTTGAAAATATTCTTACAAAACTATTTTACCAGTTCACCATTATAATAAAAATCAATTTGTCATCCAAAATACTAATATTTCAAATAATTGAATAGTATTAAAGTGCCCCTTTAAATCTCAAACATCTGGTTTCGATGATAAATTATACAATTATTTTAAAAAGAAGAGAACAAAGAATCAACCAATACAGTTCACAATGTGGAGGTTACAGATTAACTTGACAGGAAGAGTTTTAGTGGAGCCGAGATTTATTGGAGACGGCTGAAATAAGAAAGTAAAGTAAGGGCATGAAGACAATGACAATATTTTCATAGTTCAATAAGTCTTGCTTTTAATAGGAGGAAAGAAAATGAGATGGTATATGGTAGAGCAGTGGCCCCCAACCTTTTTGGCACCAGGGACCAGTTTCATGGAAGGCAATTTTTCCACAGACTAGGGTGGGGGCTATTGTTTTGGGATGATTCAAGCACATTACATTTATTGTGCACTTTATTTCTATTATTATTACATTGTAATATATAATGAAATAATTATACAACTCACCATAATGCAGAATCAGTGGGAGCCCTGAGCTTGTTTTCACTTGCCACTTACTGATAGGGTTTTGATATGAGTCTGCAAGCAATTGATTCATTAGGGTCTCTGTGCAGTCAAACCTCTCTGCTAATGATAATCTGTATTTGCAGCCACTCCGCATTCCTAGCAACACTGCCTCAGCTCCACCTCAGATCATCAGGCATTAGATTCTCATAAGGAGCGTGCAACCTAGGTCCCTCACATATGCAGTCACAGCAGGGTTCAGGCTCCTATAAGAATCTAATGCTGCTGCTGATCTGACAGGAGGTGGAGCTCAGGTGGTAATGAGAGTGATGGGGAGCAGCTGTAGATACAGATGAAGCTTCACTCACTCACCCATCACTCACTTCCTGCTGTGCGGCCTGGTTCCTAACAGGCCGCGGACCAATATCGGTCCATGGCCTGGGGGTTGGGGACCCCTGTGGTAGAAGATGTGAGGTTAGGATATAATACTGTGGGGATTAGTTTATAAAGCATGTTTGTGTATTTACATTGCTGTCCAGTGATGAGGTAGAAATTGGTGATGTAGGATAGAGAGAGGGAAAAGGGTAAAGTCCAAATAACAAGGAGGAAGATTGACCTTTCACTCAGAGCCACCATACTGTCCCTTCCGAAAAGCATATTTGTTTTCTCTTCTTTATTCCACTTAATTTCCATGATTATTTGTCTTTTTTTAAAGTCACATAAATAGAATAACATAAATAGAATAATTATACCTGGTACATAGTCACAGAATTTTTCTAGTTTTTCATTTGTATCTGTCTCTAATTCCAGGTTACTGGAATTTTTTAGAAGAATATATTTTTTAAACTAACATTGATCTTTCTGTTTTTAAGTTAGTTCTCTTACCTTCTCTTCAAATAATTTTTGATAAAAAAATAGGAGAGAAATAAGAGAGATGAGGAGAGAGGAAGAAAATAGTGAGTTGTATTTAAAAACTGAACCTCTCCCTATGCACAAAAGATATGAACTAGATGTTAATAATGGACTCTGAGCAAATAAGTTAAGGAAGATATGCACTTGAGTATGTGTGTGTGTGTGTGTAGGGCGGCTAACTGTTCTTCACATGATTTTTTCTCCAAACAACTGGACAGAGAGCACTAGTAAGCTTCAGGTGTTTCACACTGTCTCTGATTAACAATTAAACATAAGCATCTTTGATTTTCATGACTCCCAAATAGATTTCCATATGTTGATATAAAAAGTGATTGGTTTTAGTTTGCATGCTGAGAATATCAAAATTGTTGCAGAATTTATCCCCTCCTCCACTGATATTTATCATTTTAGGTTACCCACAAGCTGCTGATGGTATTTTAAGCCAGCTAGAAAAACAAAATCTATTAAATAAACAACCTCTAATTTCATGGCCCCACACACTAGGTAGCTAGGGAGGATTTCATAAGAATGAAACACAGAATTTAAAAAATTTTGTTTGGGTACATTCAAGATTCAACTACAAAATGAGACATTCCCACAGCAGCATCTGCTAACTAGAGGTCCAGGTGTAGTCCCTGGGGAATGACTACACTTGTTGGTGGAGGCAGGAGGACCAACAGGAAACCTTATGTTGAACTGAAGTCTGCTTCCTGGAACAAGATCCATGGTGACTATTTCTGCCTTATGGAGACACCTTGATGTCATCATCCAAACAACAGTGTTTCAAATATCTGGCCATGGTTATTACACTGTTTCACTCCCTGCCTTAATCCCAGCCCCCTCACCAGATTTTCTCTTTTCCAAGCTAATCAACCCCAATTCCTTCAAATATTTCTCATCTGGAATTGTTTAACATAGTCCTGGAAACAAACTCAGCAATCAATAAAAGATAATTATGTCTTTCTTATTGTTGTCAGTGCCTAATGTTTCACCATCAGTTGCCCTCTGGTGGACAGTTTCCTGATCATTAATGTTGTTCAAATGATATGCTATTTATTATTCATTTCTTAGTAATGATAATGTTAAGAACTAACACTTATTGAAAGCTCACAATGTGCCAAACACTTTGCTAAGTGTTTACAGACATTCTCATTGAAACTGCAAAACAAACTTAGGGTACTATTATGGTTTGCCCTTATTTTACAAATCAGGAAACCAAGGCCTAGAATGGTTAAAAAAACCTGATGGGGTAATATAGCAAAGGGGTGGGGACTGTAGTCTTCTGTATTTTCTCTCATGTTTTCAACTATTTGTACAACATTGTCATTTTATAACTTTCCCCTTGTTTTTCACTTAAATTGTGGTATCCTCCTTTCTCTTCCCTCTTGACAGTTTTTTTGGGGATTTTTTTGTTAAGCTCAAAGCTATGGTCATGCAGGTAAATGGACTTGGAGCCTTTTTATGCCACTTGGTTATTTGGTTTATTTCTTTCTCAGAGCCTAAATTTTGCTTACATTATTTTAAAAATTGCACATACTCTTTCATTTCTCATTCAATTATCTGCAGAATTAAAAATGCCTCAACATTCCTTTCTTATTTAAACCCTTCTTTTTTTGAATTTCATGACTTACTCTCCTGTTTTCCTCTGACCACTTTAACAATTCTTTCACAGTTTCCTTCTCTTCCAGTCATAGTTGTTTCTTACAGGGTTTTGTCGTTATGTATTTTTTTTTTAGTATACACTTTTTCTAGTGTAGAGAATTCCCAAACATGGAATTAAAGATAATCATAAATCCAGAGTCAGGTGCAAATGGAGGCTAAGAAAAGACTATTAGAAATCAATTTACATTACCCAAATTTAAAACTCAAGCAAAAAGCTGAAGAGCAGTATGAATATGGTTGAAACCTGTGTTTGGAAGATGTTCTATAAGATGTCTATAAGGAATTATATCAGAATGTAAAACAGAAAGGCAAAGAGAAAACTGGGAGATGTTAATTCATCTGTATGGAGGATAGCTTCAGATATTTTAATAGGAATTTCAGGAATAAAAAGTAGAGAGGCCAGAAAAGAAGTAATAATCAAGGAAACAGAAGAAAATTGCCCTTTACTGAAGAAAAAAAATCAGTGCCATACAGGAATATATTGAAGAAAAAAAAACCCCACACTTGAACACATCCTGGTGAAATCTAGAAATCCAAGTGTAACCAAGCAGGACCCTATGGGCCCCTCCCAGAACACCCCTCCTCCCAATATCCTCTGCTTGCCTTTTCTCTGTAGAAAACTTTTAATCAAAGAACAAAATGAATCAAAGAAGTGAGAGAACACAGAAAAAAAGGAAACCAGTCAAGCAAGACAAAATAATACTTCAGCCATTAATCAAAGTCAAGGGCTTTTAGTTCCTCCTGAAGAAATATAGATAATATTCTGAGCCCTGTCCTTTGAGCTGTTTTGTAGATGCTGAAACCCCCACTAGGTGGGAGAAGTTAACTGTATGCTGCCCACAAGCATGTAGACCCCAGACCAATTGGAATCAGGTTGATGGTGTTGCCTCCTCATTACCTCACCACCAGCCAATCAAAAGAATGTCCATGAGCTGATCACATACCCCACAACCCTCTCCTTCACCCTATCTTTAAAAACCTTTCCCTGAAAACCTTCCGGGAGTTCAGGCCTTTTAAGCACTAGCTACATGGATTCCTTGCTTGGTGCCCTGTAATAAACATTACACTTTCCTTCACCACAACCTGATGTCAGTAGATTGGCTTTACTGTGCACAGGCAAGTGGACCCAAGTTTTGTTTGGTAACAATGTTGGCACCCCAGCTGGGGTGGAAGTCCCAAGTGGGTGTTTTGCCCGTGGCACATCAGCGCCTGGATGAAGGTGGCTCTTGAATCCTGTTCAGCAGCTGCCTGAGCACCTTTGTCTTGGGGACAGCCCCAAGTGCTTGCGATTGACCAGACATTATCGGCTCACAGTGCTTTCAATTCTGTGATGAAGGAAAAAAGCTCTGTTTTTGATTTGTCTCTACTAATGAACAGACATTTGGGAGTTGACCGACTCAGTGTAGGAGGGTAAGATGCTTTTGTGTGTAAAACCAAAAATTCCTTTCCTCTCTACCCTGGGCTTTTCCTCCCCAGAATAAGCCTGTTTGTTTCATGTTGGTGTGGGGTACCTTGTTGGAAAGAGGAACAGTTGTTGAACTTCTACCCTATTTGTGAACTGGTTCTTTGTTTATTTGGATGCTAACATTTGGTTTTGGGGGCACCATTTGTGTTTTGTTTCTCTTGTCTGGGGAACATTCCCTCTGGGACATATTTTGGAAAAATGATCTTATTATAGCTATGAACATATGACTAAGGAAAAAATGATTTAAAACTCTGTGGCCACAATATTGTTTAGACTCTGGAGAAAACTGGTTAAGATGAAACTCTTTTGAAATTCCCAAACTGGTTCTTTTTGCACAGGTAGTTAGAAAAAGCTGGCTTGATAAAATACTTCAGAATTCTGACCCTGAGAAAACAAAAATATTCCTAGGAAAAAGCTTGAAGTTTTAACTCTTATCATGTCCTTGAAATACAAACACAGCTCACCTTTGCCTGAGACTTTGGCCTTGGGTTAATTAATAGAACTTCAAACCAAGGAAAAAAGTATAAAGAGACTTTTTAAGCTCAAGTAAGTAAACTTAACTTATTCCTAATGTTATTTTTTTGATTTTGCATTTGCCAGGTAAATTGCCATGACACGTGTGGTCATTATTCCCTATCTTTCCATTTACATGTTGTTTGTTGTTAAAAAGAAGGATCCTTGTTTGAAAAACTTTGAGAAAATTGTTGGACTTCACCCTTTTGTTTTTGTCCCACAGGAATTAGATTTTGTTCTTTGTGTGTATGTTTGCATTTTATCTTGTGTGTAAGTGTGTCAGCTGTGGGAAACTCAAAATTGTTTCCCAGATGCAGCCCGTTGAGGTGCATTCTCCAGAATTGGAGAATTTCATTTATAAGCCAGTGATATATAAAAAGATGATTTTCCCTTGTAACATGGCCTAGCGGTAATACTCCTAAGATTCAGGGGAAAAAGTGACCCACAAGTAGATCCCTGAACTATGCGACTTATGCAATTACAGCTGTTTTACAATAGAGAGGGAAGTAGGTAAAATTTATAAACTAATAAATTTTATATGAAAATATCTAATTCATGATTAAATTTTAAGATGAGGCTATGAGATCTCTGTCTGGATATATGTATGTCTCAATATGATTATGTGTCTTTGTCTTTGGATAATATTGTTGAGGTTAATTTGTAAATGAGCTCTATTTAATTAGCTTAAAGAAAAGTAAATGTTTACAAATCAATCATTTAAAAATACAACTGAAGAGACCTTCAAGTTGGCAGAGGAGTAAGACTTGGAGATCACCTTCCTCCCCACAAATACATCAGAAATACACCTACAAGTGGAACAACTCCTAGAGAACACCTACCAAAGGCTGGCAGAAAACCTCAGATTTCCCAAAAGGCAAGAAACTCCCCACGTACCTGGGTAGGGCAAAAAGAAAAAACAGAGACAAAAGAATAGGGATGGGACCTGCACTTCTGGGAGGGAGCTGTGAAGGAGGAAAAGTTTCCACACACTAGGAAGCCCCTTCACTGGCAGAGTGGGGGGGGTGGCGGGGAAAAAACTTCAGAGCCACGGAGGAGAAAGCAGCAATAAGGGTACAGAGGGCAAAGCAGAGAGATTCCCGCACAGAGGATCAGCACTCACCAGCCTGAGAGGCTTGTCTGCTCACCCACTGGGGCGGGTGGAGGCTAGGAGCTGAGGCTCGGGCTTTGGAGATCAGATCCCAGGGAAAGGACTGGGGCTGGCTGCATGAACACAGCCTGAAGGGGGTTAGTGCACCACAGCTAGCCAGGAGGGAGTCTGGGAAAAAATCTGGAACTGCCTAAGAGGCAAGAGACTATTATTTCAGGGTGCTCGAGGAGAGGGGATTCAGAGCACCCCGAAAACAAGCTCGAGAGGTGGGCACCAGCTGCAGCTATCAGCGCGGACACCAGAGATGGGCATGAGACACTAAGGCTGCTGCTGCAGCCACTAAGAAGCCTGTGTGCAAGCACAGGTCACTATCCACACTTCCCCTCCGGGGAGTCTGTGAAGCCTGCCATGGCCAGGGTCCCGTGATCCAGGGACAACTTCCCCAGGAGAACACACGGCGCGCCTCAGGCTGTTGCAACATCACACTGGCCTCTGCAGCTGCAGGCTTGCCCCGCATTCCGTCCCCCTCCCTCCCCCCAACCTGAGTGAGCTAGAGCCCCTGAATCAGCTGCTACTTTAACCCCGTCCTGTCTGAGTGAAGAAGAGATGCCCTCAGGAAACCGACATGCAGAGGCGGGGCCAAATCCAAAGCTGAACCCCAGGAGCAGGGCGAACAAAGAAGAGAAAGGGAAATTTCTCCCAGCAGCCTCAGGAGCAGCAGATTAAATCTCCACAATCAACTTGATATACCCTGCATCTGTGGAATACCTGAAGAGACAATGAATCATCCCAAAATTGAGGCAGTGGACTTATGGAGCAACTGTAGACTTGGGGTTTGCTTTCTGCATCCAATTTGTTTCTGATTTTATTTTTATCTTATTTTAGTATTTAGAGTTTATTATCATTGGTAGATTTGCTTATTGATTTGGTTGCTCTCGTCGTTTTTTAAATATATATATATATATATTTTTTTTTCCTTTTTCTACTTTTGTGAATGGGTGTGTGTATGCTTCTTTGTGTGATTTTGTCATATAGCTTTGCTTTAACCAGTTGTCCTGGGGTTCTGTCTGTTTTTTTATTATTTTTTAATTATTAAAATTTTAAAAAATATTTTCTATTTTAATAATTTTATTTCTCTTTCTTTCTTTCTTTCTTCCTTTCTTTCTTTATCCCTTTTGTTTTGAGCCATGTGGCAGACAGGGTCTCAGTGCTCCAGTCGTATGTCAGGTCTGTGCTTCTGAAGTGAGAGAGCTGAGTTCAGGACATTGGTCCACCAGAGACCTCTCAGCTCCATGTAATATCAAATGGTGAAAGATTTCCCAGAGATCTCCATCTCAAAGATAAGACCCAGCTCCACTCAACGACCAGAAAGCTACAGTGCTGGACTCCCTATGCCAACAAACTAGCAAGACAGGAACACAACCCCACCCATTAGCAGAGAGGCTGCCTAAAATCATAATAAGGTCACAGACATCCCAAAAGACACCACTGGACGTGATCCTGCCCACCAGAAAGACAAGATCCAGCCTCATTTACCAGAACACAGGCACTAGTCCCTAGATCATGAGAGATTACTACAAGCAACTCTATGCCAATAAAATGGACAACTTGGAAGAAATGGACAAATTCTTAGAAATGCACAACCTGCCAAGACTGAATCAGGAAGAAATAGAAAATATGAACAGACCAATCACAAGAAATGAAATTGAGACTGTGATTAAAAATCTTGCAACAAACAAAAGCCCAGGACCAGATGGCTTCACAGGCGAATTCTATCAAACATTTAGAGAAGAGATAACACCTATCCTTCTCAAACTCTTCCAAAATATAGCAGAGGAGGAACACTCCCAAACTCAGTTTATGAGGTCACCACCACCCTGATATCAAAACCAGACAAAGATGTCACAAAGAAATAAAACTACAGGCAATGTCACTGATGAACATAGATGCAAAAGCCCTCAACAAAATACTAGCAAACAGAATCCAACAGCACATTAAAAGGATCATACACCATGATCAAGTGGGGTCTATCCCAGAAATGCAAGGATTCTTCAATATATGCAAATCAATCAATGCGATAAACCATATTGATAAATTGAAGGAGAAAACCATATGATCATTTCAATAGATGCAGAAAAGCTTCGACAGAATTCAACACCCATTTATGATAAAAATCCTCCAGAAAGTAGACATAGAGGGAACTTACCTCAACATAATAAAGGCCATATATGACAAACCCACAGCAAACATCATTCTCAGTGGTGAAAAAATGAAACCATTTCCTCTAAGATCAGGAACAAGGCAGGGTGATTCAGTCTCACCACTATTATTCAAAATAATTTTGGAAGTTTTCGTCACAGCAATCAGAGAAGAAAAAGAAATAAAGGAATCCAAATTGGAAAAGAAGAAGTAAAGCTGTCACTGTTTGCAGATGACATGATACTATCTATACATAGAGAATCCTAATGATGCTACCAGAAAACTTCTAGAGTGAATGAATGAATTTGCTAAAGGAGTAGGCTACAAAATTAATGCACAGAAATCTCTTGCATTCCTATACACTAATGATGAAAATCTGAAAGAGAAATTAAGGAAAAACTCCCATTTACCATTGCAACAAAAAGAATAAAATACCTAGGAATAAACCTACCTAAGGAGAAAAAAGACCTTTATGCAGAAAGCTATAAGACAGTGATGAAAGAAATCAAAGATGATACAAACAGATGGAGAGATATACCATGTTCTTGGATTGGGATAATCAACATTGTGAAAATGACTATACTACCCAATGCAATCTACAGATTCAATGCAATCTCTATCAAACTACGAATGGCATTTTTCACAGAACTGGGAAAAAAAATTTCACAAGTTTTATGGAAACACAAAAGACCCTGAATAGCCAAAGCAATCTTGAGAAAGAAAAATGGAGCTGGAAGAATCGGGCTCCTGGATTTCAGACAATACTACAAACTACAGTAATCAAGACAGTATGGTACTGGCACAAAAACAGAAATATAGGTCAATGGAACAGGATAGAAAGCCCAGAGATAAACACACACACATATGGTTACCTTATTTTTGATAAAGGAGGCAAGAATATAGAGTGGAGCAAGACACCCCCTTCAATAAGTGGTGCTGGGAAAACTGGACAGTTACATGTAAAAGAATGAAGTTAGAACAGTCCCTAACACCACACACAAAAATAAACTCAAAATGGATTAAAGACCTAAATGTAAGGCCAGACACTATAAAGCTCTTAGAGGAAAATATAGGCAGAATACTCTATGACATAAATCACAGCAAGATCCTTTTGACCCACCTCCTAGAAAAATGGAAATAAAAACAAAAATAAACAATTGGGACCTAATGAAACTTAAAAGCTTTTGCACAACAAAGGAAACCATAAAGAAGATGAAAAGACAACCCTCAGAATGGGAGAAAATATTTGCAAATGAAGTAAATGAGAAAGGATTAACCTCCAAAATTTCCAAGCAGCTCATGCAACTCAATATCAAAAGAAAAAACAACCCAATCCAAAAATGGGCAGAAGACCTAAATAGACATTTTTCCAAAGAAGATATACAGATGGCCAACAAGAGCACATGAAAGAAGGTTCAACACCAGTAATCATTAGAGAAAATGCAAATCAAAACTACAATGAGGTATCACCTCACACCACTCAGAATGGCCATCATCGAAAAATCTACAAACAGTAAATGCTGGAAAGGGTGTGGAGAAAACGGAACCCTCTTGCACTGTTGGAGGGAATGTAAATTGATTCAGCCACTATGGAGGACAATATGGAGGTTCCTTAAAAAACTAAAAATAGAACTACCATATGACCCAGCAATCCCACTACTGGACATATACTCTGAGAAAACCATAATTCAAAAAGAGTCATTTACCAAAATGTTCATTGCAGCTCTATTTATAATAGCCAGGACATGGATGCAACCTAAGTGTCCATCAACAGATGAATGGATAAAGAAGATGTGCCCATATATACAATGCAATAATACTCAGCCATGAAAGGAAATGAAATTGAGTTATTTGTAGTGAGGTGGTTGGACCTAGAGTCTGTCATACAGAGTGAAGTAAGTCAGAAAGAGAAAAACAAATATTGTATGCTAACACATATATATGGAATCTTAAAAAAAAAAATGTTCTGAAGAACCTACGGGCAGGACAGGAATAAAGATGCAGACGTAGAGAATGGACTTGAGGACACGGGGGTGGGAAGGGTAAGCTGGGAACAAGCGAGAGAGCGGCATGGACATATATACACTACCAAACGTAAAATAGATAGCTAGTGGGAAGCAGCCGCATAGCACAGGGAGATCAGCTCAGTGCTTTGTGACCACCTAGAGGTTTGGGATAGGGAGGGTGGGAGGGAGACGCAAGAAGGAGATCTTATTGGGATATATGTATATGTATAGCTGATTCACTTTGTTATAAAGCAGAAACTAACACACCATTGTAAAGCAATTATACTCCAATAAAGATGTTAAAAAATTTTTTTTAATAAATAAATAAATAAAATACAACAGAAAATAATCCAAATGACTTTCAGCTTCACGTGATCTGGGAAATATTCAGTACTAAACTAATGTTTAGTATTAAATTTTGGTTAAGTTTATTAATTAATACAGACATGTCTTTAGAGTCATCAACATTAAGTATAATACTTTTTTTTACTGTACCTAGCTATCCTGAAAATCAATAGTTCATATTATATTTATTACAAAATTTTTCAGCAATAAAATTATCTTGATATGATATTGTCATAACTAATGAAAAAGAGGTAAATGGTAAAGATGTCTTATGTGAAATCTTTAGAAATAATTATGTTTTAGTTTTTATAGATTCTTAGTACTTGAAACTTTAGGGTTTTGCTAAGTTAACTTCAATGATAAAAATTCATTGAACGTCTACGTCATTTTAATTAAGATAAGATACTAGAACATTGTTTGCTAGAGAAGCCGTTTTATTAAGAGAAAAAAACTTAAAGATATTTGGGTTTATTAGGTACATGTTTTGTACCACATTAAAAATTATGCTATAAAAATGTGTGTTTTTAGAGGTTATGGTATATGTTGTTAAGTTCTTTGCTATTCAGGAAATATTGGTATGACATACAGTTCACAATTGCTTGTTTCTTGATTTTCATTTGAGATTAAGGTTTTTAATGGTTAAAAATGGTAATATATGTAATTCAAGCTACTAAAAATGACAAAGGAAGCATTTCAGTGTGTAAAGAATGTAGGAAATAGGTTGTCAGTGATATAAAATATGAAGACTAGATATACATTTGTTGGAGAAAAAAGAAGAATAATTTTTTCTTAGAGTTGATTATTTCTGGATGGAAAAATGGGACAAATTAATATGGATTCAGAAAACTATGAAAAAAATGTAGAAAAAGAACCTTGAAAAAAGAGTTTTGTACATGGTCAGGATTGATTAAGATTTTAGTGAATTTAATTAGTTAAATGAATTTTGTTATTAACAGTAAACTAATTTAAGGCTGGAATCTGATCTCTCTCTCTGTTAAGAGAACAAAGTTTCCTTAGAATGCTGCTTTTGATAACAGGCTAAATCTCTTTCTCTAGCTAACTTTAGGATGCTTTACAGGGCCCCTGAAGCATCTCAGAAAAATATTAAACTAACTAGGATTATTTGGTAGATTGGATTACAGGGGAAGCATTGTCAAATAAAAGGTAATGTTAAGACTTCTTATGTTATGTCTATATAAATATATATTATAGGTGTTCCAGAAGTTATATGAAGTTCCTGGAAATCATATATGTCCTAACATAAAATGTTATCTGTCATCAAAACTGAGGCTCACTCTAAGGGGACTGAACCCGAGTATTAAGGAAATGCCCTAGCTGACTTTCATGTAAAGGCAACAACAGAATCTATAAAGATTATGGCACATATAGATAAAGTCCATTCTACTTCTACAAAAAATTAACCCCGCATGTCAGACTTTTGTCATCCTGATAGCCTTGTGTCATGGCAACAGTCTGCTCCTAAATCAGAGAAATTAAGATGGGTAAACAATAGTTGTGAATTAAATAATCAGGGCTATGGGAAATCTAATACAGCCAATTGGCTCTTCCCGGCTCCCTGGAAAACCCCATTTTTCTACTTGGTGGGTTAAAGCCTTCCAACACTGATGCTCTCACAATAAAAAAAAGAAATGGTTAAAAATGTATTTTCTACTTGGGGTATACTTTCTACAATCTCCAGTGATCAAGGCATCCACTTCACTGGACAAAATATACAAGCCTTAAAAAAATCCCACAAACTTGTTGAAATTATCACTGTCACTATCATTCTTAATCATCAGGCAAGGTCAACAAAACTAATGGAAAAAATGGACTCAAACAAAACAAAAATTAATTACATGGGACTGAATGAACTGAAAAATATGATTATAATTTTTATGACTTTTTGTCTGACATATTACTGGCATTCAATCTTTGTTTTTCAGATGTAAGGGAACCTTTCCCCTTAAGCTGATTATGATTTATAACAATTTGGTAAATTATACCTTATAAATTGAAATATTTATCTTTTCTCTCTACCTGATCTCTCCAGAAATTAGAAACTCTCAGGTTCCCAGAAGCCTAATCAGATGAATAAGGAAGGCCACCTCTTAACAAGTTCAAGAATCTCAAGGGAGTTCCCTGGTGGCCTAGCATTTAGGATTCAGTGCTGTCACTGCTGTGGCATATATATGTGTGTGTGTGTGTGTGAGTGTGTGTGTGTGCGTGTGCGCATGTAAAATCTCAAGCTATTTTGGGGACCTTGAGAAGAGAAGAATTCACCCAAATCTATAGAAACTGCAGGCAGAATCTGTGACAGCCCTTGGTGTGGCTTTACTGGCCTTGAGATTCCTTTTAAAAGTTCAGTCTGAGATTCCTTATGAAAAGTTTAAGCACAGCCAATTTTTTAAAAGCCTATGTGATCAATGAATCAGACTTATTTTACAAACAAATTAATCTTAATTTGGCTATATTTGGTAAAAATGAGGGTAATTTTAGAGAGAAAAAGATTGTGTTTTGTTATATATTAAATTCTGGTTTTGTTAATTGACATCAGTATTTACTGTCTAAAACTCATTTCCCAAATAGCTCTTTGTTGCTATGTTACATTATTGTAAAGCTTAATTGAGTTATTAAGAAGATATTCTAAGCTTGTTTCTGATCACTGTAATCTATTTTTGGATGAAGATCAGATGTCCCATGATCTATACCCAGAGGATTATGCATACCGGAAAAAGCATCATTTAAAGGACTATCTCCAAACTAGATGAAAGACTACTTATCAGGTATTCTTAAGTACATCATGGACAAAGAAACTGAAGTGAATTAACTCAAATTCATATTTCTTACTTAAGAAAGGCCTCTGCATTGGACTAGTCTATAGAAAGGACTGCTGACTCCAAACAATATTAATACCAGAATGAGAAGAAGACAACAGCAGTGGTAGGCAGTTGAACCAGACTGGACCTGTAAGGCCTATCATACAAATCGAATGGAACTGTTTACCAAATGTTTGTCACCCTATCAACATCGAAAGTTACTGTTTTACTTTTAACCACACTGTTGCCCTCAGTGTTTAGGATAGGAATATAATTCTCTAATGGAGCTTTCACAGAGTATAACTACTCATGATGGAAAACTGCTGGCTTAAACCTATTGCTGAAAGCACATGTACAATGCTTATGTGACAACTGATTTTTGTGACAATTATTGATAAAATGTATAGCCTATAAGATGTTTCCCCATTAACATACCTCTGAGCCTGTTCACAATATCTGATTAGTTTCCCTCAATGTGCATAACTAGGCAAATATAAAGGAGGCCTAGCACCTAGGGACATGATCTAACCCTGGGGCAGGCAGCTGAACCACCCCAGCATCAAGCGACAGATATTCTGATTATCAATACTTTCTATTGAAAGATTTGCCATCAAAAGTCGAAAATAATGAAAGAAACTTTTACATATTGAGGTATGTGGAGGTCATTCTGGCTTTAGGCTAACCAGAACAGCCTGTTTGTGGGCTATTAAACATGCATTGTATATCTGCTTTAGCCATTAAAGAAACATACATTAAAAAAATCAGAATGGAGTAACTGTGGTTCAGACATCCAAAATGGAGATAGGTGGCCATTGTGGACCTGGGTTCAGACACATTCCTATGTTACTGAGAACTTGTTTTCTAAACTTTATTAGACTTAAGGACATCACCAGCTGTTCTCTAAACAATATCTACTAACAGCTGCCAAGTGCAACCTTATGGTTTCAAGGTCTCCTTGTAACTATGAAACCTTTTCTCACTTTAGAAATAGTATTGGCAAATTAGACAGCTCAAGCTATAGCCTCCCAGCAAAAGGCACTTGTTTCTTTAGTCAGAATAATATTAGCTAATAAAATTGCTTTAAATTATATTTTGGCCAAAAAAAAAAGGGAGCCATGTATAGTGGCCAATAGTTACTGTTATGTATAATTAGTACCCCTGGAAAAGTTAAAACCCAAATATAGAACAATTCAAAAATCTACTTGATTACTGAATGTATGTAAAGAGGAAATACTCTAAAACTTATTTTCCTGGTTGCCATCTAAAGTAGGAGGACTCTTTTTTTTTTTTCTTTTTTTTTTTTTGCAGTACGCGGGCCTCTCGCTGCTCTGGCCTCTACTGTTGCGGAGCACAGGCTCCGGACGCGCAGGCTCAGCGGCCATGGCTCACAGGCCCAGCCGCTCCGCGGCATGTGGGATCCTCCTGGATGGGGGCACGAACTCGTGTCCCCTGCACCAGCAGGCGGACTCTCAACCACTGCGCCACCAGGGAAGCCCTAGTATCTTCTTGATAAAAAAAAAATACTCTACTGTGTGGCAGGTTAAGGCTGAAAGACAGAGATAAGACACTGGTTCAAGCTTAAGAGAACATAAGTCCTTGAGTAAGATACCAATATAGGAGTTCTTGTCTATGGCCATACCACCCTGAATGTGCCCTATCTCATCCAATAAAGGCGTTCTAAAGACATACACATGAGACCAAGCAAGAGTTTTAAATGCAAGAGATGAAGAAACATTTTTTCAGAGACTGAAGAAGGGAAAAAGAGGATACAAAGTCAGGTTTCCAGCAGCTCTTGGCAACTTCATAGTCTTTCTCCCTTCTCTGTACAACTAATACAAGATAGATGTGTGGTTTTGCAAATGTATTAATTACATATTTCAGGAAGATATTCTTGCTAAAACTGTGAAAGTAATATGGTTTTATCTTGTGAAAGGAAAAAAATAAAACTGGGAAATTTTATTTTTATTTTAATCCTTCTTTGGTCTCAGCTTCCCAGTTCACTATATCTACATAAAGGCACTCAACTATCCAATAATGAATAAGTATATATGGAGAATGATGAGCAGGATTGTTTTATGAATGACTCCAGATGCTCAGGACCCCTAGAAATGAGCTAGCTGGCTGAGGGAAAGGCTGCATAAGATCTTACTTCCCCAGGTCTCAGGACCTATCTCCTCAGTTTTCCCAGCACTTCCCAAAACATCTGGGTCCAAGTTCAAACTGCTTAGCATCTGGTCCCAAATATTTACTCATATTACCACTCTCCAACACACCCCACACAGACAAGGTCCTTGTTATACTTCTAACAGGGATTGGCTAGGAGCATAACTAGAGGAGTATCCTAGAAGTATACTAGAGAACAGTCCTGTGTTACATCTAGCTCAATCATAACATAATTATACAAATTATACATTATATATATTATTTATGTATATACATATATACATTAAAATGTATAATATATTATCTGATAATATACATTATATTACTATTACATATAATATAATTATTATACAGTATAAATAATTTTACAGTTATATACAATTATAAAATTGTATAATAGAATTATAAATAATTATTATTACATGCAACTATAATTATGTAATATTAACTGCTACCACTTATTAAGCTCCTATAGTGTTAACACATTCTTCCTATTCATAATCCCTACCACCTTTCTCCTAATAATGTTAACTTACTCTTCAGACCTGACTCAGCTTGGTTGTCAGTTCCTTCAGGAAGCCTTCCCCACACTGTCCTAGTCTGGGTTAGAACTCCCCACTGCCCTCTCAGTTCCCATTATTTTCTCTTTGGCAACACTTATCACACTATATTGCCTGTTAATATTGATCTCCCCAACAAGAATATGAGCTCCATGAAAGGAGGGTGATCAATTGCTTTGTTGTTCTTTATATTGCCAGTGCCCAGAAGAGTGTCTGACACATAGTAGGCATTCAATAAATATTTGTTGAAAAAATAACTAATCATACAATAGAAAAAAAAAACTAACATGTCCTTCATCAGCTAACTCACTTCCTTTCTGCAATGCCTTCTATAAAAAGGGGCATGAAAACAGAAGTGAGACTGATTCTCCGCTGGAAGAGAGTCATACTTTTACACAGAAGTTTATACTCTGGAAGAAGATGGCTCTTCACCACCTATGGATCTTGCTCCTTTGTCTACAAACCTGTGAGTTCTGACCCTTGATGATCCCCTCCTAATTTTCTGTTGTTTTAGAAATTTCCCTTAAGGAAGACATTGAATTGCCCTTTTGATCTGCTTTAACAGAAACACCCTGGGTCTCAAAAGGAATCCAACTGACTGGGGAGAGACCTAAAATCCAAACCTAACTGTTTTTCAGGTTTAGAGTTTATATTTCTGAATTTTATTTGTATTCAGTCTCTAAAGATCTGAGACAAACCCTTCTGCTCAGAAGAGTCAGCATATGGTAGACCTGCCCAGAAAACCAACAGAGGAACAGATAATCCAAAACCTTGAAAAACTTAAAAGCAATTTTCTTTTGGTGTTAGAATGTGTTATATAGACTTTAACAGAGATAGACCCTTCTCAATTATTTCATTTCTCCAGCAGATTAGAGAGATGCATGACTATAATTATCGTTGTAAAAGTTTCATTGTTATAAGCCCCCTTTATTTTCAAAGTAAATTCAGAGCTATTCCTCTGCTTCTGTCCTCCAAAAACCCTAAAATAAATGGAGAAGAGATTATTATCCCTGTTCTACAAATAAGTTAGTTCTCAAAAAAGAAACAGAGAAGTTGAACTGAAAATTCTGTTTTTCTTACTTATGGCTGAACAGTAAATTATAAAGGTTAAATGCATATTGGTTGTTGTTAGTACAAAGAAAACTTATGTAACATCAACATAGTTCTGGGAGTGCTTTGTCATTGCATATATTATCTCATTGAATCCTAACAATTGCCTTATTTATGTAAAAACTGACTATATTTGGCATTTCTAAATCTACTTATAGTGTCTCTTACCAGCTTTGGAAATGCAATAGCAAATTCCTGGCATAAGTTAGAACACAGAGAATCTAGTGGCTTAGGATTTCTTGAAAAGGTAGAATCCATGCACTTTGGTGTCCCTGGTTCCCTTAACCATTTAAAACTGTGGCTCATTTAATGTGAGCTTCATAGGTATTGTATCCACTGGGCAGGTCAGGGTTTTAGAGCCTATGTTAGTCATCCGGACATACAAGTAGAAGATGCAAGTAGATGGGGAAAAAAGTTGAATAGAACCTAAGTGTAAATCTAGGGATGTCCCCAATCTTCCAAAGAAGGGCTGGACAGGGTGGTACTTGATACCACTTAACTTGGAAAGCATTTTACAATTTTTATGCCCACATTCTTATGTGATACATACTAAAATCATTTAAATAAGCAAGATAGATATTATTAATTCCATTATGCAAAAAAGTGTAATCTAAGATTCAAGTTAAACAATTCACCTGAAATTTCACAACCTGAAATTGGTAGAGCTGGAAATGGACATTTGTTCTGTTAACCCCAGGGCTATAGTTCTTTCTGCTGCACACTTTTCTGACCTCTTCACTCATTCAGTTTCTACGTCCTTGATACTCTTCAAAGGGCAAAACATGCTACGATGAAAGGCAGCTCTAAGATACACTTGCCTCATCTACTGAAACTGAAATCGAAGTTGTCAAATCAGCTAGCAGTGAATCATTCATCCATTAGTTTTAGGACTTTGGGAAAATTATATAAACTCCACCTGTTGTCAGGAAGAGGACTATTTCCCCTCTTCCCCCTCTTGAGTTCTTGTGGCTGGACTAATAATAAAATTGACACAAGACAAATTATAGGAGAAAAGAGACAAATTTTAATTTGTGCACACAGAAGTCTCATAGAAATTAGACCTAACAAGTGGCCAACACAAACAGCTTTTATACTTTTTAGACAAAGAAAAAATAAACTTGTGAAGAATCAACAGGACAAAGAAACTTAGGCTTTGGGTGCTCAATCAGTGAAGAATGTAAACAGAGTTTGGGCTTGAAGTAGTAAATTAAAGTAACAAGGTTTGTTTATACAAGCTCCCTGCCCCAAATTCCCTGTCTCTGGTGATTAGGATGTCCTTGTACCTCCAGATATAGGGAGTGCACCTTTCATATGGGAGATTTATTTTCTGCTTTCAGGGGAACAGAGAAGAGTCAGAGTTTCCCTCTTGCATTGGCTGCTTCTTAAGGAACTTCAATTCAAAATAATCAACATTGGGAGTTACCTGGTGGCCTAATGGTTAGAATTCTGGGCTTTCACTGCCATGGCCCGGGTTCAATCCCTGGTAGGGGAACTGAGATCCCTGCAAGTGGCACGGCCAAAAAGTAATAATAATAATCAATACGTCATTGTGGCATATTTGGGGACAGCCCATCCTGGGTCCCAAAAATGTTATTTAGATTTCAAAATGGGAGAACTATTAGTACAATAGGATTGTTTTGAGAACCAAAATGATAATCCATGTACAACACTTGGCACAGTATCTGAATATAGTAGGTGCTTAACAAATATTAGCTAATGCTGTTGTTTTTCACACTTGCTTTTCACGTGGTTTTAGGAGGAGCCAGGGCTTTCTTGCACTGAGATCCTGGGCGAGACTCCTCTGTTTAGGATGATCCAAGGAACATGAGCAGATGAAAAGATGGTGGGAATTTGAGCTTAGGTGTGGGATTTTGGGGTTCCATAAGAGAAAACCAGGGATGAAATATTCATTTTGTCAGGGATCCATAAATGAGGGGTGGGGACTTGTTTTTATAGCAGCAAAACTAAAAGTACTTTCAGGTACAATTTGCCTTTGCTGAATGGATCTGTTTACCTTTTAAAATTTATTCCACCAACATTTCCTGAGTCAAAAATATACCCGAAATCCCTCCTGCTGCTATTCCGGGCAAAGGTGGTCCCTTATATTTAGCACTGGGCTTAGACATCAACACTGACTTTACTTACTTCCCTGGAATTCAGAGCAGTGGAAGCAGCTGAAATGCAGTGGGAAAAGGGGGTTGGAAATCCCATTTTCCCTTGAAATCACTGAAATAAGAGGAGTCTGAGTGTGCAAAGCTCATGACCATTCCATGTTGGAAAAGTTTTCTCTAAGAACCAAGACTCACAGTCTTATGCTCTATAATCTCAACTTCCTCATCATGACCTGTGAACACTGTGACTCTGACTGTCCCTCCAAGTATTCTGCTAGCTACCTACCCTCTGGGGTAGAAAACAAGAATCCACCGCTTTTGCTTCATGCTCCTCTACGTGTTCTTTCTCACACTCCTTTAATTCTTCCTTTTCTCCACACCTTTCTCACTTCTCTTTCTTCAGCCCCTCCACTTGCTCCCTTATCCTCTCTCCTGTCAATAATAGTAATAATTAACCATTTATGAAGCAATCACTACATGTCTGGCATTACTCTAAGTAGTGTACGTTTGTTATTTTGTCTAATCCTCACAACACCTTATGAGATGGATACTATTAATATCCCAGTTTACAGATGAAGACATTAACACAGAAAATCAGAAGTCATTTAGCCAAAAAGTGGGGGAAGTATGATTTGAACTCCAGTGTCTTTAGGCTTAACCACTGAGCAGTGCTGCCTTCACCCACTTTGATGCTGAAGTGGAATTGTCCCTGAGATTGATGGTTATCCCACTTTGGGATTTATCATGAATGGTGATTTATTCCCAACAAGAAAGGATTATTCAGCAGAAGCTGGGCCTATCTCTATACCTACCTACAGAGGAGGATGGGGGTTAGAGGCCAGACCTTTGCCAATATCAGAAGTTTAGGCAGGCCAGCAAGGCAGAATATCCAAGGAAATGACCATATCCAGACATGGTTCAGGTATCATTCACATGAACATGGTTATGTGTTGACTTGAATTTTCTTCTTCAGAACAAACAAGCGTCCAGTATCAACAAGGTCTTGATGTCTTGTTGAATGTAGAGCACATCATGGCGTGTTCCAGCAGGTGATACTTAAAAGTACAAGAGAAGTGAGCGGGCCCCTCTGGATATCTGTTCCTGGATAAGTAGGCCCCAACCATCATCCTGTGGGTTAGGGAGAGAACTTCATGCCTGGAGAAGGGTCCTGGCAAGAGTCAATTTGCCACTAGTCCAAAGTCCTAATGAAGAGGGGCCTTCAAGATAAAGACCAAGCCTCTGTTCTAGAAAGCGATTTGAGCAGACTACTACCATAGACACTCAGAAAGGGCTTAAAAGCAAAAGCCCAAACTAACACACCATGGTAAAGAAATTATACTCCAATAAAGTTGTTAAAAAAGAAAAACAAACTACTATGTATAAAACAGACAAGCAAAAGCGTGTATTGTATAGCACAGGGGAATATAGCTATTATTTTCTAATAATTTTAAATGGAGTATAATCAATAAAAATTTGAAAAATATAAATAAATAAAGCAAATCATTGTAAAGATTCCATGATACAGAGCTTAGCACAAATGTCTGGCACATAGTAAGTGCTCAATAAATATTGGCTATTGCTCAGAAAAAAAAAAAGAGCAAAAGCCCAGTTATAGACAAGAAAAAATATATTAAGTATGGGGAAAACTAGGTGTCAGGACATTAGCTTAAAAATCCAGTCTCCAAGTAGAGGCTCGAAGCTGCATACTTGTGACAACACAGGACTCCAGTAGAGGGGGTAGTGACCCACCACACCAACCCAATCCACAAAGCAGCCCTAGAGATCAATATGGTGACCCACAAGGCAGCCAGAGTGCCTTCACAACAGGAGCCCAAAAGTCAGTGCTAGGCCACTTGGGTTACTCAAGTATTTTCTAAATCAAACCTTTCTTCTCTTGAACCTAAGAGAAGGATGAATCTGTAAGTTTGGGGGTATCTAAACTCATCTACGTGGAAGTTGGAAAAGAAAGAGGTGTGAACAATCAATTGGGGAGCTGATGTTAGTAGAGGTATGTACCCACATTTCCTTTGTTATACTCGATTTTTGATTATATGCTTACAGTGCTGAGTAGTGATAAAACAATGGGTGGTCAGGACCCCAACTCTGTTTTGAGAATCTGTGTGTGTGTGTGGGGGGTGTGTGGGTGTGTTTTGCAGAAGTGGAATCAAGTCAACCCAAATCTCAGTAAAGATAATATAAAGTAAAAAAAAAAAATCCAGCAGAAAATAGCATACTATTGTATGGGGGTGGTAGGTTCCTTTTTTTTAAAACCTCATAACCAAGGACTTTCCATGCTCATGGAGAATAACACAAAACTTCTGGCTGCTAACACTTTGTTTCCTCTTTGTCTGCTACTTCACTTCACTCAGAATAACTGGTTACAACCACCTCTCTTCTGGGTGCCATTGGGTGGTGCTACGTCTGGTCACCCTTCCAGGCCTGGAATATTCAGGCAGGCAGTGAATGGGAGGAGAGGAGGGGAAGGTTAGCTGGAGTCAAAAAAAGGACAAGAAATACTGACTTGAAGAATCCTAAAGAAGTGAGGGGTTTGGGTCACTATTAAGCAAGAGTTTACCCTTCCTTATTTCCACTCCCATGAATAGCTTCATGTTGGCCTTCTCTAACATCTCCCCAATACTGCAGCTCTTCTTCTGGAACACATAAAAGTTGTCTGGTGATATTATCTTAATCTCTGTAATAATGCTTTCATTTTACATAACAAACACATATGGTGCCTAGTACATGCAAGGTACTTTTCCAAAAGGCTTACAAATATTAACTTGTTTAACTCTCATAACGCTTCTATGAAGTAAGTGCTACTATTAGTCTATTGGCTTCATTTAGAAGCTGATAAAACTGAGACACAGAGAGGTGGTTAAATTTCCCAAAGTCTCATGGCTAGAACCTGGCAGAAGCAGGATTCAAGCTCAGGCAGTCTGGATCTTCATCACTAAGTCATGGTGCTTGACACAGGGGCAGAAAGAGGGTGCTCTTCATGGCAAGACTCCCTTTGGGGATTCTAGATTCTTCTCTGTTGATATATACACCTGAGAGCACTCTAGTGTCATTTGTTTTTGGAATTTTTGAATTTTATTTTATATTTTTATACAGCAGGTTCTTATTAGTCATCAATTTTATACACATCAGTGTATACATGTCAATCCCAATAGCCCAATTCAGCACATCACCATCCCCAAACCCCCGCGGCTTACCCCTTTTGGTGTCCATACGTTTGTTCTCTACATCTGTGTCTCAACTTCTGCCCTGCAAACTGGTTCATCTGCACCATTTTTCTAGGTTCCACGTACATGTGTTAATATACAATATTAGTTTTTCTCTTTCTGACTTACTTCACTCTGTATGACACTCTCTAGATCCATCCACATCTCAACAAATGACTCAATTTCGTTCCTTTTTATGGCTGAGTAATATTCCATTGTATATACGTACCACATCTTCTTTATCCATTCATCCATCAATGGGCATTTAGGTTGCTTCCATGACCTGGCTATTGTAAATAGTGCTGCAATGAACGTTGGGGTGCATGTGTCTTTTTGAATTATGGTTTTCTCTGGGTATATGCCCAGTAGTGGGATTGCTGGGTCATATGGTAATTCTATTTTTAGTTTTTTAAGGAACCTCCATATTGTTCTCCATAGTGGCTGTATCAATTTACATTCCCACCAGCAGTGCAAGAGTGTTCCCTTTTCTCCACACCCTCTCCAGCACTTGTTGTTTGTAGATTTTCTGATGATGCCCATTCTAACTGGTGTGAGGTGATACTTCACTGTAGTTTTGATTTGCATTTCTCTAATAATTAGTGATGTTGAGCAGCTTTTCATGTGCTTCTTGGCCATCTGTATGTCTTCTTTGGAGAAATGTCTATTTAGGTCTTCTGCCCATTTTTGGATTGGGTTGTTTGTTTCTTTAATATTGAGCTGCATGGGCTGTTTATATATTTTGAAGATTAATCCTTTGTCCATTAATTCTTTTGCAAATATTTTCTCCCATTCTGAGGGCTGTCTTTTTGTCTTGTTTATGGTTTCCTTTGCTGTGCAAAATCTTTGACGTTTCATTAGGTCCCATTTGTTTATTTTTGTTTTTATTTCCATTTCTCTAGAAGGAGGGTCAAAAGGATCTTGCTGTGATTTGTGTCAAATAATGTTCTTCCTATGTTTTTCTCTAAGAGTTTTATAGTGTCCTGTCTTACATTTAGGTCTCTAATCCATTTTGAATTTATTTTTGTGTATGGTGTTAGGGAGTGTTCTAATTTCATTCTTTTCCATGTAGCTGTCCAGTTTTCCCAGCATCACTTATTGAAGAGACTCTCTTTTCTCCATTGTGTATTCTTGCCTCCTTTGCAATAGATTAGTTGACCATAGGAGTGTGGGTTTATCTCTGGGCTTTCTATCTTGTTCCATTGATCTATATTTCTATTTTTGTGCCAGTACCATATTGTCTTGATTATTGTAGCTTTGTAGTATAGTCTGAAGTCAGGGAGTCTGATTCCCCCTGTTCCGTTTTTCTCCCTCAAGACTGCTTTGGCTATTCGGGGTCTTTTGTGTCTCCATACAAATTTTAAGATTTTTTGTTCTAGTTCTGTAAAAAATGCCATTGGTAATTTGATAGGGATTGCATTGAATTTGTAGATTGCTTTGGGTAGTATAGTCATTTTCACAATATTGATTCTTCCAATCCAAGAACATGGTCTATCTCTCCATCTGTTGGTATCACCTTTAATTTCTTTCATCAGTATCTTATAGTTTTCTGCATACAGGTCTTTTGTTTCCCTAGGTAGGCTTATTTCTAGGTATTTTATTTTTTTCGTTACAATGGTAGATGGGAGTGTTTCTGTAATTTCTCTTTCAGAATTTTCATTAGCGTATAGGAATGCAAGAGTTCTAATTTCTCTTGTGGTCAGAAACGATGCTAGATATGATTTCAATTTTCTTAAATTTACTGAGGCTTGATTTGTGACCCAAGATGTGATCTATCCTGGAGAATATTCCATGCGCACTTGAGAAGAAAGTGTAATCTGTTGTTTTTGGATGGAATGTCCTATAAATATCAATTAAATCTATCTGGTTTATTGTGTCATTTAAAACTTCTGTTTCCTTATTTATTTTCATTTTGGATGATCTGCCCATTGGTGTAAGTGAGGTGTTAAAGTCCCCCACTATTATTGTGTTACTGTCGATTTCCTCTTTTATAGCTGTTAGCAGTTGCCTTGTGTATTGAGGTGCTCCTATGTTGGGTGCATATATATTTATAATTGTTATATCTTCTTCTTGGATTGATCCCTTGATCATTACGTAGTGTCCTTCCTTGTCTCTTGTAGCATTCTTTATTTTAAAGTCTATTTTTTTCTGATATGAGTATTGCTACTCCAGCTTTCTTTTGATTTCCATTTGCATGGAATATCTTTTTCCATCCCCTCACTTTCAGTCTGTATGTGTCCCTAGGTCTGAAGTGGGTCTCTTGTAGACAGCATATATATGGGTCTTGTTTTTGTTTCCATTCAGCAAGCCTGTGTCTTTTGGTTGGAGCATTTAATCCATTCACATTTAAGGTAATTATCGATATGTATGTTCCTATAACTATTTTCTTAATTCTTTTGCATCTGTTTTCGTAGGTCCTTTTCTTCTCTTGTGTTTCCCACTTAGAGAACTTCCTTTAGCATTTGTTGTAGAGCTGGTTTGGTGGTGCTGAATTCTCTTAGCTTTTGCTTCTCTGTAAAGCTTTTGATTTCTCCATCGAATCTGAATGAGATCCTTGCTGGGTAGAGTAATCTTGATTGTAGGTTCTTCCCTTTCATCACTTTAAGTATATCATGCCACTCCCTTCTGGCTTGTAGAGTTTCTGCTGAGAAATCAGCTGTTTACCTTATGGGTGTTCCCTTGTATGTTATTTGTCATTTTTCCCTTGCTGCTTTCAATAATTTTTCTTTGTCTTTAATTTTTGCCAATTTGATTACTATGTGTCTTGGCGTGTTTCTCCTTGGGTTTATCCTGTATGGGACTCGCTACGCTTCCTGGACTTGGGTGCTATTTCCTTTCCCATGTTAGGGAAGTTTTTGACTCTAATCTCTTCAAATATTTTCTCTTGTCCTTTCCCTCTCTCTTCTCCTTCTGGGACCCCTATAATTCGAATGTTTGTGCATTTAATGTTGTCCCAGCAGTCTCTTAGGCTGTCTTCATCTCTTTTCATTCTTTTTTCTTTATTATGTTCTGCAGCAGTGAATTCCACCATTCTGTCTTCCAGGTCACTTATCCGTTCTTCTGACTCAGTTATTCTGCTACTGATTCCTTCTAGTGTAGTTTTCATTTCAGTTATTGTATTGTTCATCTCTGTTTGATTGTTCTTTAATTCTTCTAGGTCTCTGTTAAATATTTCTTGCATCTTCTCGATTTTTTCCTCCATTCTTTTTCCGAGGTCCTGGATCATCTTCACTATCATTATTCTGAATTCTTTTTCTAGAAGGCTGCCTATCTCTACTTCATTTAGTTGTTTTTCTGGGGTTTTATCTTGTTCCTTCACCTGGTACATAGCCCTCTGCCTTTTCATCTTGTCTATCTTTCTGTGAATGTTGTTCTTGTTCCACAGGCTGCAGGACTGTAGTTCTTCTTACTTCTGCTGTCTGACATCTGGTGGATGAGGCTATCTAGGAGGACTGTGTAAGTTTCCTGATGGGAGGGGCTGGTGGTGGGTAGAGCTGCCTAGTGTCATTTAATCTTCAGAATTCCTCAAAGTGGTAGAGGAATTTTATTTCATTTACCAACTAGAATCCTGAGGTTTAGCAGGTAAGTGACTTAGTCATGGTCATTTAGCTGGTTGGCAACAGAGCCTTGACTAGAACATGTTTCTTGATCCCTAGTTCAGGACACTTTTACTAACCATGCTATGAAGCCCCAGCCTCTGGACCTATGCAATTTTGTTGTTGTTGTTAACAACATGAGAATATTGGAATGGAAAGTAGTTACAGTTAGCCAACTGCTCCTTCTTATTAATCAGTTTACACCATGGACCTTCCACACCAAGACCCAGAGACCAGTAGAGTTATCTCTTGTCCTCACTCTTTCTTGCTCTGAGTTTTCTACCTTGCTTTTTATTGCTAGAAAAAGGGCAACTGGGTCAGTAGCCAAAAAAGTATTTAGTTTTTCAACAAATATTTAATAATCATCCATTAATTGTTAGGGAAATACTAGTGACCAAAAAAGACAAGGACTGCATGGCAATTATATTCTCATGGGGGTGCAAAGTGGGGAAGACAATAAGTAAATACACACATACAATGCTTTAGTAGTCAAAACTGCTATGAGGAAAAATAAAGTAAGGCAAGGCCATAGGGAGTGATGGGAAGGAGACTGCTACTTAAACATGGTGTTTAAGAAAGCTCTCTCTGATGAGATGACATTGGAGCAGAGTTTCACAGTAAGGGAGTGCTAGAAACAGTGTAGAAAAGGAGGACAGCAAGTATAAAGTCTCTAAGGCAACAGCAGCTGGTTTGAAGAATGAGGAAGTCAGTGTGGTTGGAGTGAGTAGGGGAGAGAAGGGTAGGAGAGGAGGCAGGAGAGCAGGGGCAGACCAGACAGGATCTAGTAGATGGTGGCAAAGTATATGAAAGGAGACTAGGGAGCCCCTCAAAACCCCAAATGTACACTGTCTTTGTTTTTAATAGACTCTAGGGGAACTATGAGGTTTAAGTCTAAACACCCTCTTTGTTGTCATCAATATTTGATATTTCAAAATCTCTTTAGATTCCACCCAACACTTCTTAGTAAGTTTCCCTTGCTCAGCTTTGAAGAATTTGGATAATTCCCTCCTTACCACCCTTCCCCCACCAATACCTTCTATTTTAAAACAAAATCAAATAGTAGTTTTGCTTGACCCTCTAGCTATTATTCTATCTTATAACATTTCTTTCACTATTAAGCTTTTCCACTTCTTTACCACATATTCTATCCTCAATCCTCTGTACTCTGGGCTCCATTTGAATCATCTTAACTTGCACTACATTCTCAAGCACCATCAATAACCTCCTAATGGACAAATCTAGGGATCACTTTCAGTCTTTATCTTACTTGAAGACTGAATCATTAGACATCAGTTACAGCCCCCTTCTTGAGATTTTTTGTCCTCCTGGATTTCATGATATTGTCCACTACTGGTTCCTCTCTTGCCACTCCTACCACTTGGTCTATTCAGTTTCTTTTGACAGTGCCTCTTTTAGAACTGTGAGCACTGTTCACAAGGCTCAGCCTTGGACTTCAGCCAACTCTTCCTGAGTGACCCTCTTCTTCAATCATCTCCTCTCCATAGATGATTCCTAAACCACTTGAATTTCAGTTTGATGGCAAATGACAGAGACTCAAAAAAAAAAAAGAATTCCTTAAAGAAGAAAAAAGTTTATTTCTTGCTCATGTAAAATGTCTGGAGTTGGCAGTTCGGTTGGTAGAATAGTTCACAAGGTCATCAGGAATCCATACTTTTTCAGTCTTCCTGCGCCACAATTCTCAGTACTTGACTTCCTCTTCTTGATCCAAAATGTCCAAGATCCAGTTGTCATGGCATTCCAGCCTGCGAGAGACAAGGAAGAGATGAAGAAAACAAAGCATCCTCTTCTTAAAGATATAAAAGTTGATACAATACTTTCAGTTTCATCCTATGGACCTGAACTTAGTCACGTGACCAAACTGAGCTAGCAGAAGGCTGGGCAATGTAGTCTTTTTTTTTTTTTAACATCTTTATTGGAGTATAATTGCTTTACGATGGTGTGTAAGTTTCCACTTTATAACAAATTGAATCAGCTATACATATACATATAACACCATATCTCTTCCCTCTTGCATCTCCCTCCCTCCCCCCCTCCTTATCCCACCCCTCTAGGTGGTCACAAAGCACCGAGCTGATCTCCCTGTGCTATGTGGCTGCTTCCCACTAGCTATCGGTTTTACATTTGATAGTGTATATATGTCCATGCCACTCTCTCACTTTGTCCCATCTTACCCTTCCCCCTCCCATGTCCTCAAGTCCATTCTCTAGTAGGTCTGCGTCTTTATTCCCGTCCTGCGCCTAGGTTCTTCATGACCTTTTTTTCTTTTTTTTTCTTTTAGATTCCATATATATGTGTTACTAAGAATGGAGATGAAAACAAATATTGGAAAACAACTAGCAGATTCTGTCACAGCCCCCCAAATAATACTTTGAATCCATTAACTTTTCTTATCTTCCATCCTTCCAACTCCTTATTTAGATGGTCCACCATCATCTCACATTCAATATTTCTGATACTAAACTTGTCTTCTCCTTTTGACTTCTTTCAAGCATAAACTTAATCAATTTCCAGTAGCTATTAGTTTTCCACTGACATGAAGTAGACACTCAAAATATATTGTTGAATTCTGTGACATGCCTCCTTATTCCTTGCCTTTATTTGCGCTCTCTCTCAAATTCAGCCCTTCTTTTCCACTCTCATCATCATCCCCCGATTCATGCCCAGATGGCTACAATAGCCTATGAAATGGTTTCTTAAGCCCAGCTTCTCTTTCCTCTTATTCTTCTTACATGTTATTACCATACTACTATGACCCTAAAACATCATTTAATTTTTATTCTCAAAAACTTTAATAGCTCCCCTCTGCCTGTGGTGTAGACTTCAAACTCAGGGCTGTCCCAAATCTAAACAATTTATATCTCCAGCCTTATTGCTCTCTACTCTGTTATGCAAATCTATACTTATTCAACCTATATCACACATTCTCCTGCTTCTAAACTTCTATTCAGAACCTGAGGACCCGAGACACCAATCTTTCCCTTTCTATCCAATAAAATTCTATTCACTCTTCAAGGTCTTCCTCAAATTCTATTTCCTCCAAGAAGTTTTCTCTAACAACTGCAGATCAAAGTGATCTCTCCCTTCTTTGAAATCCTACTGCAATTATTGTCTCTACCATTTGCTTAAATTTATCATTTACCACTTCATATTGTAAAGGAGATTTATGTGTGTCTGTGTGTGTGTCTCATTTCCCTAAGCATATATGAAATTTCTAAAAAAGACAAGGAAATTTTCTTGATCATAGACTTGCATAGTGCATTTCTTAGTAAGTCCTTAAGACATTTTTGTGCCACAAATTCTCTCTGAAATTGAGTTTTCTTAAGGTCTCCTCCAACACTAATATAATGTTTGAGTCCCCTCAGCACCTAGAAATATAAATATTAGGGTTGGTTGATACGGAGATTCTTTTTTTAAAAGACTGAAGTCTTTAAGAGAAGAATAAAGGCCACCAAGTGGAGTGGTACTGAAAACTCTATCCCTCTTTGCTTTACTTGAATTAGCCCTTAATAATGGCTCTTCATACATTCTTCAGTATGGCCCTGGTGTCATGAAGGCCATCATAGAGAGGGACTAGGGAAGCCCTAAAGGGCATGTCCTAATTGTTAAGGTGAGGATGAGAATGAGAATCATTACTAACATTTATTTTGGTTTGATGGTTACCAGAGTTTCTACTCATACGATTTTCTGATCACTAATTAGATAGGCAATTTTTATAGTTATTATTTCCATTCTGTGGATGAAAATACTGAAACTCAGAAAAGTCTTCTGGTTTTATTAAGTTTGCCCAGCTCATAAGTAGAAGTACTAGCACCTATGTCTTCAAGCCTCCTTATCTTTCTGCTGCATGCTATGGTTTTGCAGCTGCCTCAGACCTCAGATGGAATGTCCAAAGGTGCATATTACGTTTGTGCAAGGCCTACACCTTTTCTCAGCAAGCCCAGGAATCTCATCCCCAACACCACAGCACAAAATAGCAACAGGGCTTCCACTAGCTTAACATATCTGCCACCCCCACTGCCTTATCCTTTGATGCCCCAGCATCACTTCCTGAATGACTTGCTGCAGAAGACAAGACAAACTTCAAAAACAACACCACACACCAATCATTTTGTGACCACACAATTGTGTTCCTATTAAGAAAGCCTCAGCCTTAGCAAACTTCCCACCACTTCCTGGGGTTTGATAAGAGAATTATGAGTCTTCTCACACTGAACCTGAATCCAAAGAACAGAATGGAAATTAGGCACAAGGACCTGACTAAAAAAAAAAATCCTTATGAGACGTGGGAGATCTGGCACCAGGACCAGCCATATAATTTGTGGAACCCAGTAGAACATGAAAATATGGGGTCCCTTCTTCAAATAATATTAAGAAGTTCAAAGTGACATGGCAGCATTAAATCAAGTTCAGGTCCTTCTGAGCTCAAGGCTCTGTACGACTGCACAGGTCACATGTCCATATCCGGCACATCCAAGAATTCAGGCTGGGAAACTCTAAGTGCCCCTCTACCCGACCTTATCAGCCCAGCGGAAGAGTTTTTCTGGGGATAATTAATGTTCAAGGAATAGATTTTAATAAACTCTGACTCCTGTCACTGAAGGCAAGCTTAGTCTCTCCTGTTCCCCTAGTGGTTTGTTCCTTTTGCTTTTACCATTTAGTACTCATCATATTGTATTATTGTTTACTTGAATGCTCATGTGTCTTATTCTCTGGGCTGTGAGCTCCTCAGGGCTGCCACCATGTTCTATTCATCCCTGAGTCCCTAACACAGCATCTGACACTTAATTAGCACTTAATAAATGTTTGTAGATAGGGATCATTTGTGTCGCTCTTTCCCTCAGGGCCCTGTTATGTCTCATTCTGTACTTAGCCCACCCCACCTAAGTCACCACTCCTTGCCTGGGATATTCCTCCTAAGGGAAAATCTTGGATGTTCTGAAAGGAAAGACGTTTATATTAGAAGTCCCTGGCTCATTAAGGAGTTACTGTGTTGGAGAGCGGGGGTGGCCATAGTGAGACAGCACCATCAGGTTAAGAAATATCTTTGCTTTTCTGACACTTCAAAATGACTTGTATTCTCAATGACCTTTATTCTTGACCTCTTTTCTGTTTTTAATTAATTTATTTTTATTTTTGGCTGTGTTGGGTCTTCATTGCTGCTCATGTGCTTTCTCTAGTTGTGGCGAGAGGGGGCTATACTTCGTTGTGGTGCACAGGCTTCTCATTGTGGTGGCTTCTCTTTGTTGTGGAGCACGGGCTCTAGGAATGCAGGCTTCTGTAGTTGTGGCACATGGGCTCAGTAGTTGTGACACACGGGCTTAGTTGCTCCATGGCATGTGGGATCTTCCCAGACCAGGGCTCGGACCTGTGTCCCCTGCATTGGCAGGCAGATTCCTAACCACTGTGCCACCAGGGAAGCCCTATTCTTGCCCTCTTTATGCCAAGCCTGGATAAAATTTAGTGTCAGCCTGAACTCACTTACGTGGGAAACTTTTGTTCTGTTCTTCGTGGCTTGCATGCAACCAGTACTCATCAGAATAGCCCTGTTACTCTTTATGGCTGAAGCCCTACTTGATTGGTCAGGGCCTGTATTTATTGGTTATTAAGCATTTTGAATATCATACATGCTGGCTTAATACACTATTTCACACTATATAGCTCAGTGAGAATAACAAAGTGATGAAAGAATAGAAGGAAAACGAGAAAAAACACCCTATAATTATATTGCCTTTCATTTTACAAACTATGTATTAAATCAATTTATCTTCATAAGGTAATAGAGGAGAAGAGAAAAAAATAAACATTTCATTTTTTTCCGTGTTAGATTTTAAAAGCATTCATCCTTCAGCTTTTACCCTAAAGTACTGCTGGATTCCCAGAACAAATCAAGTCCCCTTCTTATTCTCTCTCAAAGTACCATAACACTTAATACCATTTGCACTTATCCAATCAAACCAGTTCTCTTCATTTAACTGTTAAGTTCCAGAGAGCAGGAACTACGTCTATTTTTACTCACCATTGTACCCCCATCTCCTTACATCATGCTTTAAGGAGTAGATGCTCAACAAACTTTTGTATTATAATTAAATTAATAAATACCTGCCATAGTATCTGGAACAAAGCTGACCTTGAATACATACATTCATTCATTCATAAAAGTATAAATGAATAAACTAACTTTGCTTACTTCAGAAGTTGCTCCAAAAGATCCTAGGCAACACATAACTTAATTCCATTTATTAACTCATTCCACAAATATTTACTAAGCACCCACTATGTGTCAAGTACTTGTCTAAAGACTAGGGATATAGCAATGAACAAAAAAGCCCCCCCAAAATCACCAGCTTGGGGAATATTTACTCCAGAGCCTCTAAAGCACTCTCTGCCTATATCTTCTAGGAATAGAGGCATACGTGTAGCTCTCTATTTGCAAAGACCACAGTAGCCATCATAGGCTCTTGTCCCAGCTCTTTGACCACTTGGCAATATGACTTGGGAAAGAAAGAACATTTAATATCTCAGACCTCATGGAAATTTATGGCCTTCATCTCTCAAATTCCATCTAGCTCTCAGAGTCTATATGTCTAGATAAATAAATTTTAATGAAATGGATCGCTTAAAATTCACTGGGAAACTTAGTTTTTGAAAGAGAATCCTTTAGAATATTTAGCCATCATATTAAATATATTTAAAGCAGAATGCCCCCACAAAAAAGAAGATATCATCAAGAAACTGGATGAGCGGCTCCTTGGGGAGATCCAAACCTGGGGGAACAGGGAATTCTAAAAGGTGCAACAGTCAAATGGTTATGATTTTCTATTTATGTCCTCAGGTCTGGAAGCAGCTGGAAGTGACACAGACATCTTCATGGTGAATGGGATTCTGGGGGAGTTAGTTACTTTCCCCTTAAATATCCAACAATCACAGAAAGTTATCAGCATTTCTTGGAATTCCAAAACATCTGTCGCTTTTGTAACACCAGGAAACTCAGGAGCAGCACCCACAATTTCCATAACCCACCAAAATTACCATAAACGAATAAATGTCTCAGGTCAGAACTATAACCTGGAGCTCAGAAATCTGAGGTTGGAAGACTCAGGGATCTACAAAGCCGACATAAATGTAATGACCTCTGAAATGATCACCACCACCACTAGGTGCTACAATCTTCAAGTCTATCGTAAGTTGTGGGAAGACAGAGGGCTTGTTTTTTATTTTTACTTTGCAATTTGCTGTCTAAAGAACACTTTTATTTCTGACAGCTGGGTTCTCTAAATCTTTTTATACTTATAAATACTTACATAAATATATCAGTACTTAAGAGGATGTGGCTTTGTTTGCTTTTAGCTATGTACTCTTCCTGTGGACCTTGTTTCCCTTTTCTATAAAATGTAAATAATCATACTATTTATTTCCCATAGTTATTGTGAAGATCAAGTAAGACAGTGTATGCAAAGTACTTTTTAAAAACCTTTTTATTTTGAAATAATTATAGTTGCATAGAAAGGTGTAAAGAAATGTATAGGGAGGGCCTGTGTGCATTTCCCCCCCACCTCTCCCAATGATAACATTTTACATAACCAGAGTACAATATCAAAACCAGGAAATCGACATTGGTACAATCTGTAGAGCTTATTTATTGAATAGATTTCACCAGTTATATAGGCACTTATTTATGTGTATGTGTGTAGCTCTGTACAATTTATTCACATAAATAGCCTTATGTAAACACTACCATAATCAAGATACTTAACTGTACCGATGTCACAAGATTCCTTCATCCCTTTATAGTCACTCATTGCCACCCACTTTCCCCTCCCAAACTCCTGGAAGACATTAATCCATTCTTCATATCTAAAATTATGTTACTTCACAAATGTTACATAGATAGAATCATGCAGTATGCAAGCTTTGGAGATTGGCTTTTTTCATTCAGCATAATTTCTTTGAGCCATCCTAATTGTTGCAAGTATCAACAGGTTATATATTTTTATTGTTGGATAGTATTTCATGGTACAGATGTACTACTTTGTTTAACTATTCACCTATTGAGGGATATATTAGTTGTTTCTAGTTTGGGGGTTATTACAAATAAAACTGCTATGAATATTTGTGTACAAGTTTCTGCATGAAGTAAGTTTTTGTTTCTTTAAGATAAATGTCCAAGAATGAAATCATATGGTAAGTCCATTTGTCTTTCTTTAAATGGTTTATTGTGATAAAATATACATAACATTTAACATGTTAATCATTTTTAAGTGTAACATTCAGTGGCACTAAGTACGTTTACATTGTTGTGCAATCATCACCACTTTTCAACTCCAGAAATTGTTTTCCCCTTTTAGATAGATTCTATTTTTTAGAGCAGTTCAAGGTTCATACAAAAGTTTAGTAAAAAGTACGGAGTTCCCATATGCACCCTGCCTCCTACGACATACATAGCCTCCTACATTATCTACATCCCCCACCAGAATGATATATTTATTACAATTAATAATGTACATTGATACATCGTTAGCAACCAAAGTCCACAGTTTACATTAGGGTTCACTCTTGGTGTTATACATTCTATGGGTAATGACAAATATATAATGACATTTATCCACCATGACAGTATCATTCAGAATAGTTTCACTGCCCTAAAATCCCTCTGTGTTCTGTTATTCATCCCTCCCCCCAAGCCCTGGCAACCACTGATCTTACTGTCTCCATGGTTTTGTCTTTTTCAGAATGTCATGTAGTTGGAATCAAACAGTATGTAACCCTTTCAGGTTGGCTTCGTCCAACCTGCATTTAAGTTATCTTCGTATCTTTTCATGGCTTCATAACTCTCTCCAGAACTTTTGAGTCATTTTTAGTGTTAAAAGGATTGCCAAATTATTTTGCATTCCCCCCAAAAATGTACGAATGATCAGTATCTCCACATCCTCACAGCATTTAGTGTTGTCACTGTTATTTTGGTCATTCTGATGAGTAGTATATTTCATTTTGGTTTTTAATTTTAATTTCTCCAGTAGCTAATGCAAAGTGCCTTTAAAAGGTAAAATATTAGTACTGTTATCATCACTAAAATTATGCAGTTCACTAGGAGATGTGTGTGGTGTGTTACGCAATGCTACTCAAAGTGTGGCCTGTGTGCTGGCAACATCAGCATCACCTGGGAACTTATTGGAAATGTAAATTCTCAGGCCACAATCCTTACCATTGGTGGTGAAGCCCAGGAATCTGTGTTTTAACATTCTCTCTGAACTATTCCTATGTGTGCTGAAGTTTGAGAAGTGCTAATCTAGAACTGCTCTGTCCAACATGGTAGTCAGTAGCTACATGTAGCTATTAAGTATTTGAAATGTGGTGAGTACAAATTGAAATGTGCTCTAAGTGTAAAATACACACTAGATTTAGCATCAATAAAGAAACCCATAAAATATCTTATTAATCAATTTTATATTGGTTCCAGGTTAAGATAACATTTTGGATATATTGAGTTAAATAAAATACATTATTACATCACCTGTTTATTTTCACTACTTTTAATGTGGCTATTAGAAAAATTTAAATTACATAAGTGATTAACATTTTATTTCAGCACTAATTTATAGCATAGAGAATATTTGAGCCATGTCTCAAGGATTTTACTGTCCATCTGCCCCACAGCAGAAAAACACAGAAATGCGACTAATAGATAAAATTCAGTTATACAGTTAATCCACTAAAGTTCAAGCTCCATAAAGGCAGAGACTGGTATATGATACACTTCATGTTCCCAGCTCCTACCTTGCCAGGCACATAGTGGGTGCTGCAGAAGTATTTGTTGAATGGAAAAGTGAATTAATCATAATAGTCCCAGGTCCTAATACAGTGCCTGACAATTGTAAGTGCTCAATTAATATAGCATAATTCAATCAGGTTGCATCTGGATAGGACGCATACTGTAAAGAGCATTAATGTCAGAATTAGAACCCTTGCCAACTGTGTGACCCTGGCAAAGTTGTTTACCTTGTCTGGGCCTAAATTTCCTTACCTATAGAATGTAGATTGTAATAGGTGGGATTAATTGAGATAGTGTTAGTTGAGCTCCTAGTACAGTGCAAGCCTTAAAGTAGATGCTCAATAACTAGCTGTTGTTATTAATTTTTTAACCCTTGTCCCCTTTTTAGATTCTAGCTAGGAAGAACTTCCTAGATGAAGAAGGCTCTGAACTGGGCATGAGCGACAGAGTCAAAGAACCATACCCAAGTGTGGACACTTCAGAAAACATCTGACTCATTCAAGAACTTTGGCTGAGAAAATATAGAGGGCGTTCAATCTTATGATGTTTGTTTTCATCCCGTTATATGTTTAGTTTTACCCACTCAGTCTTTAGGGGGTGTTAAACCATCTGCAATTAGGGCAGACTACTGTAAAATCTTAGAGAAAGTCCATACAAAAAAATCTGCACTTTTTGGGTAGTTAGCTGAGAAGATAAAGAGAAAGAAACTGACATTTAATGAACACTATTTGTATGGCATTCTACCACCTAATTTTTTAAAATACATAAAGATTATACATATTTAGGCAATATGTGCACAAACAGAGCAAAAGATAATACAATGAAATGCAACTCTTCCTTTTCAGAGGCAGTCACTATTGCCAGTTTATTTTGCTTCTTCAGTAGAAAATTAAAGTACATATAAGCATAAATAGATTGATGCTGGATAGATAGATAGATAGATAGATAGATAGATAGATAGATAGATAGATGATAGATGGATAGTAGAGTGGTCTTTATATATAATAGCTCATCTAATCCTCACAACCACCCTAGCTAGAGAAAATTGTTGTCCCCGTGTTATAATTGAGGAAACCAAAGCTCAGTGCAGCTGGATACCTTCTCCACCATTCCATAGTTAGAGAACAGTGGAGCCTGGATTCTGAACCTAGTCTCCAATGGCTTCTCCACACTTTTACTTGGGAGGATGAAGGCCTGTCAGCCACAACCCTGACCTTCTCTGCCCATCAGCTTTGTGTAGGTAACATCTCTGTTCCTGCAGAGAAAAATGAGATGGAATCCTATTCTTCACCACTATCCCCCACCTTGACACCCACAAAAAAAAAGGTCTTTTTAAAAATAAGTGAACAACAAGCAGAGACTTCAACACTGTTGTAAATCAAATTTCTACGGAAACACACACACACCATTTGGTTCCTTTTTCACTATACATATCTGTATCTATCACTGTTATAGCTGATCAAGGTCTCTACTCCAAACTTCTTTAGAAGCTCTTTGGCAAGTTATCACTAATTCTGATTTGGAATGGTTCCCTCTAAGAGACTCTTAGGACCAGAGTATCTGGTTAGGTTGGAATCAAAGACTTTACAGCTCTTAGTTCCCATGTTCTACTCCCTCACATGTACAGACAAATGGTTCCTATGTTTACAGTGCTGAATTTATTGCCTTTACAGACTTCACACTAATTAGAAAGTTATGTGCCAGTTCCTTCCTCTATTTCCTCTCTCACATGGCAATAGTGGGAGGAGCAAACCACATTGCAGCAGTTTTGACAAGAATGAACTAAACTTATCAGCTCTGAATGTAGTCCTTTTCTTATCTCCTGGTAAAAGGTTTTTCCTTTCCTTCTGCCAGCTCCAGATCTAGATATTGCCTCAACTTATATATAATTGGGTTTTTGGTAACCCTTTACTACCTACAACTTTTATCATTTACTTTTTCTTTGCTTTAGTAAAAACATTTTTTAAATGAACTTTTATTTTTTTATTATTTAAACATCTTTATTGGAGTATAATTGCTTCACAATGGTGTGTTAGTTTCTGCTTTATAACAAAGTGAATCAGCTATACCTATACATACATCCCCATATGTCCTCCATCGTGCGGCTTTCTCCCACCCTCCCTATCCCACCCCTCTAGGTGGTCACAAAGCACCGAGCTGATCTCCCTGTGCTATGCGGCTGCTCCCCACTAGCTATCTTTTTTATGTTTGGTTGTGTATATATGTCCATGCCACTCTCTCACTTTGTCACAGCTTACCCTTCCCCCTGCCCATATCCTCAAGTCCATTCTCTAGTAGGTCTGTGTCTTTATTCCCGTCTTACCCTTAGGTTCTTCATGACATTATTTTTACTTAGATTCCATATATATGTGTTAGCATACGGTATTTGTCTTTCTCTTTCTGACTTACTTCGCTCTGTATGACAGACTCTAGGTCCATCCACTTCACTACAAATAACTCAATTTCGTTTCTTTTTATGGCTGAGTAATATTCCATTGTATATATGTGCCACATCTTCTTTATCCATTCATCTGTCGATGGACACTTAGGTTGTTTCCATGTCCTGGTTATTGCAAATAGAGCTGCAATGAACATTGTGGTACATGACACTTTTTGAATTATGGTTTTCTCAGGGAATATGCTCAGTAGTGGGATTGCTGGGTTGTATGGTAGTCCTATTTTTAGTTCTCTGAGGAACCTCCATACTATTCTCCATAGTGGCTGTATCAATTTAAATTCCCACCAACAATGCAAGAGGGTTCCTTTTCTCCACACACTCTCCAGCATTTATTGTTTGTAGATTTCTTTGATGATGGCCATTCTGACTGGAGTGAGGTGATACCTCATTGTAGTTTTGATTTGCATTTCTCTAATGATTAGTGATGTTGAGCATTCTTTCACGTGTTTGTTGGCAATCTGTGTATCTTCTTTGGAGAAATGTCTATTTAGGTCTTCTGCCCATTTTTGGATTGGGTTGTTTGTTATTTTGATATTGATTTGCATGAGCTGCTTATAAATTTTAGAGGTTAATCCTTTGTCAGTTGCTTCATTTGCAAATATTTCCTCCCATTCTGTGGGTTGTCATTTCGTCTTGTTTATGGTTTCCTTTGCTCTGCAAAAGCTTTGAAGTTTCATTAGGTCCCATTTGTTTATTTTTGTTTTTATTTCCATTTCTCTAGGAGGTGGGTCAAAAGGACCTTGCTGTGATTTATGTCATAGATTGTTCTGCCTATGCTTTCCTCTAAAGTTTTATAATGTCTGTCCTTACATTTAGATCTTTAATCCATTTTGAGTTTATTTTTGTATATGGTGTTAGGGAGTGCTCTAATTTCATTCTTTTACATGTAGTTGTCTGGTTTTCCCAGCATCACTTATTGAAGAGGCTGTCTTTTCTCTATTGTATATTCTTGCCTCCTTTATCAAAGTTAAGGTGACCATATGTGCATGGGTTTATGTCTGGGCTTACTGTCCTGTTCCATTGATCTATATTTCTGTTTCTGTGCAAGTACCATACTGTCTTAATTACTGTAGCTTTGTAGTGTAGTCTGAAGTCTGGGAGCCTGATTCCTCCAGTTCCGTTTTTCTTTTCTGAAGATTGCTTTGGCTATTCAGGTCTTTTGTGTTTCAGTACAAATTTTGAAAATCTTTTTCTAGTTCTGTGAAAAATGCCATTTGTAATTTGATAGGGATTGCATTGAATCTGTAGATTACTTTGGGTAGTAGAGTCATTTTCACAATGTTGATTCTTCCAATCCAAGAACATTGTATATCTCTCCATCTGTTCGGGTTTTTTTGTTTGTTTTTTTTTTGTTGTTGTTGTTTTTGCAGTACGCGGGCTTCTCACTGTTATGGCCTCTCCCATTGCGGAGCACAGGCTCTGGACGCAGGCTCAGCGGCCATGGCTCACAGGCCAGCCGCTCCACTGCATGTGGGATCTTCCTGGACCAGGGCACGAACCCGTGTCCCCTGCATTGGCAGGTGGACTCTCAACTACTGTGCCACCAGGGAAGCCCTCTCCATCTGTTTGAATCATGTTCAATTTCTTTCATCAGTGTCTTATACTTTTCTGCATAGAGATCTTTTGTCTCCTTAGGTAGGTATATTCCTAGGTATTTTATTCTTATTTTTGCAATGGTAAATGTGAGTGTTTCCTTAATTTCTCTTTCAGATTTTTCATCTTTAGTGTATAGGAATGCAAGAGATTTCTGTGCATTAATTTTGTATCCTGCTACTTTACCAAATTCATTGATTAGCTCTAGTAGTTTTCTGGTGGTATCTCTAGGATTCTCTATGTATAATATCATGTCATCTGCAAACAGTGACAGCTTTATTCTTCTTTTCTGATTTGGATTCCTTTTATTTATTTTTCTTCTCTGATTGCTGTGGCTAAAACTTCCAAAACTATGTTGAATAATAGTGGTGAGAGTGGACAATCTTCTCTTCTTCCCACTCTTAGAGGAAATGGTTTCAGTTTTTCACCACTGAGAACTATGTTGGCTGTGGGTTTGTCATATATGACCTTTATTATGTTGAAATAAGTTCCCTCTATGCTTACTTTCTGGAGGGCTTTTATCATAAATGGGTGTTGAATTTTGTCAAAAGCTTTTTCTACATCTCTTGAAATGATCATATGGTTTTTCTCCTTCTATTTGCTAATATGATTTATCACATTGATTGATTTGCATATATTGAAGAATCCTTGCATTCCTGGGATAAACCCCGCTTGATCATGGTGTATGATCATTTTAATGTGCTGTTGAATTCTGTTTGCTAGTATTTTGTTGAGGATTTTTGCAACTGTGTTCATCAGTGATATTGGCCTGTACTTTTATTTCTTTGTGACATCTTTGGTTTTGGTATCAGGGTGATGGTGGCCTTGTAGAATGAGTTCATCAGTGTTCCTCCTTCTGCTATATTTTGGAAGAGTTTGAGGAGGATAGGTGTTAGCTCTTCTCTAAATGTTTGATAGAATTTTCCTGTAAAGCCATCTGGTCCTGGGCTTTTGTTTGTTGCAAGATTTTTAATCACAGTCTTAATTTCAGTGCTTGTGATTCATTTATTTATACTTTCTATTTCTTCCTGGATCAGTCTCAGATGGTTGTGCTTTTCTAAGAATTTGTCCCTTTCTTCCTGGTTGTCCATTTTATTGGCATATAATTGCTTGTAGTAATCTCTCATGATCCTTTGTATTTCTTCAGTGTCAGTTATTACTTCTTTTTCATTTCTAATTCTATTGATTTGAGTCTTCCCCCTTTTTTTCCTGAATGAGTCTGGCTAATGGTTTCTCAATTTTGTTTACCTTCTCAAAAGACCAGCTTTTAGTTTTACTGATCTTTGCTCTTGTTTCCTTCATTTCTTTATCATTTATTTCTGATCTGATCTTAATGATTTCTTTCCTTCTGCTAACTTTGGAGTTCTTTTGTTCTTCTTTCTCTAATTGCTGTAGGTGTAAGGTTAAGTTGTTTATTTGAGATGTTGCTTGTTTCTTCAGGTAGGATTGTATTGCTATAAATTTCCCTCATAACACTGCTTTTGCTGCATCCCATAAGTTTTGGGTTATCATGTTTTCATTGTCATTTGTTTCTAGGTATTTTTTGATTTCCTCTTTGATTTTTTCAATGATCTCTTGGTTATTAAGTAGTGCATTGTTTAGCCTCCATGTGTTTGTATTTTTTACAGATTGTTTCTTTTAATTGATATCTAGTCTTATAGTGTTGTGGTCGGAAAACACACTTGATATGATTTCAATTTTCTTGAATTTACCAAGGCTTGATTTGTGACCCGAGATGTGATATATCTTGGAGGATGTTCCCTGAGCACATGAGAAGAAAGTGAAATCTGCTGTTTTGGGAAGGCATGTCCTATAAATATCAATTAAGTTCATCTTCTTTAATGTATCATTTAAAGCTTGTGTTTCCTTATTTATTTACATTTTATATGATCTGTCCATTGGTGAAAGTGGGGTGTTAAAGTTCCCTACTATGATTCTGTTACTGTCAATTTCCCCTTTTATGGCTGTTAGCAGTTGCCTTACATATTGAGGTGCACCTATGTTGGGTGCATAATTATTTACAATTGTTATATCTTCTTCTTGGATTGATCCCTTGATCATTATGTAGTGTCCTTCTTTGTCTCTTGTAATATTCTTTATTTTAAAGTCTATTTTGTCTGACATGAGAATTGCTGCTCCAGCTTTCTTTTGATATCCATTTTCATGGAATATCTTTCCATCCCCTCACTTTCAATGCGTATGTATCCCTAGGTCTGAAGTGGGTCTCTTGTAGACAGCATATATAAGGGTCTTGTTTTTGTATGCATTCAGCCAGTCTATGACTTTTGGTTGGAACATTGAATCCATTTACATTTAAGGTAATTATCCATATGTATGTTCCTGTTACCAGTTTCTTATTTGTTTTTGGGTTTGTTATTGTACATCTTTTCCTTCTCTTGAGTTTCCTGCTTAATGAAGTTCCTTTAGCATTTGTTGTAAAGCTGGCTTGGTGGTGCTGAACTCTTTTAGTTTTTGCCTGTCTGTAAAGCTTTAAATTTCTCTGTTGAATCTGAATGAGATCCTTGCTGGGTAGAGTAATCTTGGTTGTAGGTCTTTCCCTTTCATTAATTTAAATATGTCCTGCCAGTGCCTTCTGGCTTGCAGAGTTTCTGCTGAAAGATCAGCTGTTAACCTTGTGGAGATTCCCTTGTATGTTATTTGTTGTTTTTCCCTTGCTGCTTGTAATATTTTTTTCTTTGTATTTAATTTTTAATAGTTTGATTAATATGTGTCTTGGCATGTTTCTCCTTGGATTTATCCTGTATGGGACTCTCTGCACTTCCTGGACTTGATTGATTATTTCCTTTCCTGTATTAGGAAACTTTTCAACTATAATCTCTTCAAATATTTTCTCAGTCCCTTTCTTTTTCTCTCCTTATTCTGGGACCCCTATAATTTGCATGTTGGTGCCTTTAATGTTGTCCCAGAGGTCTCTGAGTCTGTACTCAATTCTTTTCTTTCTTTTTTCTTTATTCTGCTCTGAAGTAGTTATTTCCACTATTTTACCTTCCTGGTCACCTATCCATTCTTCTGCCTCAGTTATTCTGCTATTGATTCCTTCTAGAGAATTTTTGATTTCATTTATAGTGTTGTTCAACATTGTTTGTTTGCTGTTTAGTTCTTCTAGGTCCTTGTTAAATGTTTCTTGTATTTTCTCCATTCTTTTTCCAGGATTTTGGATCATCTTTACTATCATTATTTTGAATTTTTTTTCAGGTAGACTGCCTACTTCCTCTTCATTTGTTTGGTCTGGTGGGTTTTTACCTTGCTCTTTCATCTGCTGTGTGTTTTTCTGTCTTCTCATTTTGCTTCACTTACTGTGTTTGGGGTCTCTTTTTCACAGGCTGCAGGTTCGTAGCTCCCATTGTTTTTGGTGTCTGTCCCCAGTGGCTAAGTTTGGTTCAGTGGGTTGTGTAGGTTTCCTGGTGGAGGGGACTAGTGCCTGTGTTCTGGTGGATGAGGCTGGATCTTGTCTTTCTGGTGGGCACGACTGTATCTGGTGGTGTGTTTTGCAGTGCCTGTGACCTTATTATGATTTTAGGCAGCCTCTCTGCTACTAGGTGGGGTTGTGTTCCTGTCTCGGTAGTTGTTTGGCATAGGGTGTCCAGCACTGTAGCTTTCTCATCATTGAATGGAGTGGGTCTTAGCATTGAGATGGAGATCTCTGGGAGAGCCTTTACTGTTTGATACTACATGGAGCTGGGAGGTCTCTGGTGGACCCATGTCCTGAACTCAGCTCTCCCACCTCAGAGGCACAGACCTGACACTCAGCTGGAGCAACAAGACCCTGTCAGCCTCATGGCTCAGAAGAAAAGGGAGAAAAAAAGGAAGAACGAAAAAATAAAATAAAGTTATTAATATAAAAAATAATTATTAACATTAGGAAAAATTTAAAAAGTAATAAAAAAAGAAAGAAAGAAGAGAGCAACCAAACCAAAAAACAAATCCACCAATGATAACAAGCACTAAAATCTATACTAAAAAAAAAAAAAAAAAGAAAAGAAAGAAACCGGACAGACAGAACGCTAGGTCAAAGCTATACAGACAAGATCACACCAAGAATCATACACATACACACTCGCAAAAAGAGGAAAAGGAAAAAAATACATATATCTTTTGAGAAGTCTGAGGTCTTCTGCCAACGTTCAATAGCTAGGTGTTCTGTAGGAGTTGTTCCACATGTAGATGTATTTCTGATGTATTTGTGGGGAAGAAGGTGATCTCCACGTCATACTCCTCCTCCATCTTGAAGATCTCCCCCCTTTCAAATGCTTTGTTGAGCATTTATATTCCTAGCCAACATATGGTTGCAACTGATGAAGGAACCAACATGAGGAGTGGATAAACACAACCAACATATATATTGGTTGCTATTTTCATTTAAGTTCAGTAATAAGAAAAAAGTGATTGAACAAAGACATATATTGGAACTTCACTTGTTCATCAATGACGTGAGCAACTTCTTTGCTGAACTGGATAGTGGTTTTCCAATGCTGGAAGAACATTTCCAATTTTTTGTGTGCTATTCACAATATAATGGCTACAGACAGGATGCATTGTTATTTTAATCTGTTTCAGTACCCTCTCCTCCATTGCTTTCTTAAGTCTAGTGTGACAATCAAGAAAACAATAAGTCAAGCCCTAGTTTGCAGCATTTGCCAATTTCTTTGGTGTAAATACTCCCACTTTGGTTGATTTTAAGACCTGCAGAGTTGGGAAGGTTTTGTATTGATACATCATTACAAGGGATAGATACAATAGATGTAAATAACCTCTAGAGCATAGATTATAGTAAATTGTCCCAAAAAAATTAGTAAGTGATGAGTTTTGAAGAGTTATTAGACTTGTTTTTAATATAATTTATTTCATTGTAAGTTTTTAACATCCATCATGAAAATTTCTGAAAATTTAACAGTTGACTCGCACAAGCTGGTATAGGCCAGCTCCAGCTTACCACTGGCTCATGTGTTTTCTCCTCATAGGTCGGCTTGGAAAGCCAAAAATTACTCAGAGTTTAATGACATCTGTGAATAGGACCTGCAATGTCACACTGACATGCTCTGTCGAGAAAGAAGAAAAGAATGTGACATACAGTTGGAGTCCACTGGGGGAAGAAGGCAATGTTCTTCGGGTCTTCCAGACCCCTGACAACCAAGAGCTGACTTACACGTGTACAGCATGGAACCCTGTCAGCAACAATTCTGACTCCATCTCTGCCCAGCAGCTCTGTGCAGGTAACCATCTCTGTCCATCTCTCCTGGAGTCTCAGAAATCACTCTAACCTGCTGCAAGGCCTGAATCGGCCCTAGTTCTCCAGGGAAAGGTGCCTCCCTTATGCCAGGGCTGGACTCAGGGGAATTCTCTTCCCAAGAAGCCCTGGAAAAGAATCCAAAGTCTTCTGGGTGATGCCGGGCATTTCAGGGTGTTCTGAAGCAGCCCCCGCTCAGCTCCCCAATTCAGTTTCTGATCTTGACCTTTAATAGCAGGAAGTAGAGTTTCCCTCGGAGCTTTGGCACTCCCCTCTATCCATATTGAGTGTCCTTCAGGGGAGTGCCCCTGAATGTGGACAAGCTTGCCCAGCCTCTAAGGCCTATTTCCTGAGAGTCAAGTCTCACCACATCTTCTATTTCCAGACATCGCAATGGGCCTCCATACTCACCGCACTGGGCTGCTGAGTGGGCTGGCTGTGCTCTCTCTGCTTCTAATCATTCTCCCTTCAGTGATTTTGTTCCTTTTGCACAAAAGAGGACAAGGTAAGGTTTTCTCGGAAGTTAAAATGTGGAAATGCACCTGCCTTCTTCCTTCTTCCTGGGACTGAAGTCATTTATCCAAGGTGGGATGTCCTTTGTTCCAGGGAATTAGCCTTCCTAAAATCCCCAGCCCCTCACCTTACTATCTCCCAGAAAGATGGTCCCGAGGACTATATAACATTACCCTGAATGGTCTTCAAAATATGTTACTGGGATCACCAAGGTGTGGTGGGCCCAGAACTTGGGTTTGAGTTTAGCACTGCCATTAACAAGCAGTGCTTCATGGGAGACATGTCTTTACCTCTCTGACTCTGTGTTCTCACATATGAAATGAGGTTTGGACTAGGTCTCCAAGGTCACTTCCAATTCCATCAAAACTGTGACCTTTGAAATGTCATTGAGGGACATGTACTAATTTTATATTTCATGGTTGTCACTAGATCCCTTTGGGTCCCTCTGGATCATTCTGTAATTGTAACCATTCTCAATTCAGAAAACCTGATCTGGGGCGCTAGGGGATCGTTATACCCTCCTATTCCTCCTAACTCCGTGTCCACCCAAAATCTTGCTTTCCCACCGATCGTAATAACAAGCCTGTATGTAGCGAGGCTCTACATCTGATTCCATGTTCCTGACTCTCCTTTGTGTCTGATTCCTCAGGTTCCTACTTGAAGATCTTCAGTAAGAACCCTGGTAAGTTCTCAGCCACGAGTTTCCCTGTATGATGGAAGAGATGCATTCACAGCACAGTGATTAAGCCTAAGCTTGTACTTTGCAGGCAGTCTGGGATGAAGGTGCCAGCTTGACCATTTATCAACTACCAGTTATTTTATCACTGTCTCAGTTTTCTCAGTTGTAAAATATGCATAAAAATAGGATTGCTGCATATACTTATTAAACGGATTTAATGAATTACACATATAAAATACTTGGCCCAGTGTCTGGTACCTCGTAAGTACTCAGTCAGTGTTAGATACTATACTTACAATTGACCAACCTGGGCTTGGCACAGAAGGAGGCATTCTGGGGGCAGAGAGTTTGTGACATGAACTGTAACTCAAATGGCCTCATGATGGGGAGAAATCACACAACCTGCTATAATATCACTCAGCTCAGGCTTGTTGTCTGCAGATATGTTGGTGCCCTGGAATATGAAGGCCCCAAATTCTGGCTATCTCTTTTCAACTTGACCCTCAAATGTTCCATGTTGGGGCAAAGAAAAGCAGTACACTGGGAGGAATTCCCACGAATTCTTAAAAGTAGGAACTTATCTCTCTTGTCTGCTGCTCCGTGACCTCATACATGGCTTGGCATGTGGAGAGAGCTTAACAAATCTTTGACTCTGTGAATCAGTCAAGCAACGAATATTTGTGGAGCATCTACCACAGGTCTAACATTGAGGTGGTAAAGGAAAGGTGTGCACCAGAAGAGGCCAACACAGTGTATAACTAGAGGGAATCGTTCTAGTCAAAAAATTAAGACCCTCACATGAAAAGAAAACTAACCATGCAAGGCAGTGGATGCTAAGTGCCAGAGACACTAAGACCCTGGGTGGAAAAGCTACCTTCAGTGCCCCCACAGGGATTGGGGAGAATCTCTTTACCCTAATGTGGGCTTTGGAGCAGAAAAGAATTCCCACTGAGCTCTGGGTGAAACCTGAGCCAGGTGTCTCCCATACCACATGCCATCCCTAGAAAAGGAAAAGACAGTCAAGGATCCAAGCATCCATCTCAAGAGGATGGGAGTCATTTAACTTCTTGGGGTTTTATTTCTTCATCTGAAAAAGAGAACATTAGAATAGATCACCTCGAAAACTTCATCCACATTTCACATACTGTGGTTCTATGTTTGTTTGTGACACAGATGCTGCCTCAAAGAAAACAATATACACATACGTCACAGTTCCAAGAGACACCCAGACAGCAGAGCTCAGGATCTATGATGAAATCCCCCAGTCCAAGGTGAGGTGGTGCTACTTGTGGGTCTCCACCACAGGCCCCCAGGACAGGGAGTCATGGGCAGCAGGCACAGCCAAGAGCCTGATGGGGTCCAACCAGGAAATACCAGGTCAGGGAAATGATGCCATGAGTCTTTCTATGAGGACAAGAATGTGGTCAAGTGTCACCCCATGACAGCCTCCCGGGGTTGAAGCCTCATGCTTCCACATGAGAGCCTCACTCCAGATTAGATGAGAGTCATGACTAAGAGCAAAGCACCTTCTATAGGGGACCCACAACAGGGGAGTCCCTGATGTGAGGTGAGAGCTGTTATGTGGCCACTGACAGGTGAACAAGTTGCTAAGCGGGGTTCAAGGACACAGAACTGAGAGAGGTCCCCTTGAACTTGACTTCTTGGTCTGGCTGTAGCAACAGCTTGCTTTCCTCAGGCTGCTTCACTCTGTTCCACAGCCTCCCCTCTCGCCTGACTTTTACCTGCCTGTCTCTCCCTCACCTCCACCCTGAACCAGGCTTCTACATGGTATTGCCTTTCTCTGTGCCCCCACCAGCCTGCTCTCCTAAAGTCTCCAAGGAGTGAAAGGGAAACTGAGGTCTCCCCGGTCAATCCAGCCTTGTACTTGGACTGATAGGTCAGCTGGGTCCATAGAGCCCATGGAAAGCTAAAATTCTGACTAAGCAAGACTCAGTCTGACCCCTCCTCTTGGCTCCTGAAGATTTTGCCCAATGGCTGCCAACTGTCCCATGCTCACCCCCACCTGAACCTGATCCTCTCCAAAGCTGGATGGAACCAAAGTTGAAGCTGGAGAGGAGGCCACCTAGTGAAAGTGCAACCAGGGAGGGCTGATGGGCAGAAGCAGAAGTAAGAAGGGGGACTCATAAGATTTTGCCTGGGCTCCCTCACTGAGGGAAGATGGGTGTTTTACACGTGCTCCCCACCAAGGAGAAGCCAGTGAACGCGATTTATTCCATAGTGCAGTACTCTGATAAGGTAAAGACTTTCTGATTTTTAGCCCTGTTGTCCTGTCTATTCCAACCTTTCTGCTGTATCTTGTCTACCCAACCAGGAGTCAGCTGGTTCCCTTGGGACTCTATGCTTCTCAGGATTAATTGCTGAGGGCCTTGGTCTCATTCCACACATGCACACAGCCTTACTCCCCAGGTCCATGACCATCCACAAGCTGGCCTCCTTGATGCTGATCCCACACTTTGTATGCAGGAGCCCCTAGGCCTCTGAACTACAGTGTGGAAATTCCAGCCTCTATAACATCCAAGGCCATTGCTAGCTCACAGTGTGGAAATTAGAAAGCAGGTGTCCCCCACCTTCCCCCTACCCTGGGCAGACACAGGTCCACACCAAGTGCACAGTAGAACACAGGGGCAAGTAGAACACAGGCTGAACCCCAGTTCCCATTTGCTCCCTCAGCAGACCCTCACAGTGTGCAACATGCCCAACCATTTGTAGAGCTCTAGTGACACTCACATTCCCTGTGCCTCAGTGTCCTTCTCTCAATTATGCAAAGAGAGAAGGTAAGTCCTGATCTTTGACAGGACTTTCAGTTTGGGGAATCTGGTGAGGAGTTGATACTGTCTGAGGGTCCTGATTTCTGCTACAGTAAGGACAGCTCTGGGGTATCTGGGTGAATCAAATATTTTGGAAGTGTTTCTGTTTAATAGCTGAGCTAACAGGTAGGAAGCTAATCATGAAAAATAAATTTGAACCCGGAAGTCTCGGAGGAAAGGGATAATAATGATAACAAATGAAGAGTGAGAAGAAATATCGGGATACCAAAACGGAATGCAAATGAATCCATGAATAAGAATTAAGAGCTGATTCTATGAGGCATCTATGAGTTGGCCAAGTAGGAAGATCGTAAGGGAACTCAATGCACAGGTCATTTTGAATGTAAAGATAAGCCAAGTGTCCTGGAGAACAAGATAAAAGGACCTTGACTTCCTCAGTGATCAGGAGATGAAAGGAGGGAGAAGGAAAAGGAGGTGAGTGAGGAAAGAGGAGAAGGAGGGAAAAGGAAGGAGAAGCAGGAAGTGGGAAGCAAGGTGTCCACATGTTTGAACCAGGATTGGAAGGAGAGTGGGAGGAAACAGAGAAGAAAATACCACTGGAAAAGACTAGACTTGAGGGATTAATCAGGGACTCTTGGATTGAGACATCTCAAAGTAAACCCTCTAGACAAGTTGGATGACAATTATTAATTTGGATAATGTGTAATTTAAAACCTAGGACTCTGCAAACCAGTGGGAGGGTTGTCTGCAGTATTCTAAGTAACTAGAGCATATGACACCAGTGGAGGTGACTCACCACTAAATATAGGCCAAGGTGCAGTTACCGGGGTACAGAAGGAATGAAGGCTGAACTAGGAACATGGAACATGGGTAGCTTGAGCCTGGATGCTGCCTCAAGCCTATAATAAAAATCAGTGCAGATATCCACATTCTCTACTGCTGCTTTTTCTAAGCTAAGAAGTTGATTACCCAAGGGCTTCCAAATTGGGTGGCTGGAACAGAGGTGAGGGACTCAGCAAAGGGCAAGGCCCTACTACCCCAGTTTACCCCAGAACCAGGGAAATCTAAGGCATCGGTCTGTGACATTTGCATGACTCTAGAGGACTCCTCGTGAGACTGGAATTCCCTACCAGCACCTTTCAGTCAACATGTCCTCCTCCCTTTTGTGCAGATGGGGAAAATCAACACGCAGGACAGCAAACCTCCTGGGACTTCAAGCTATGAAATTGTAATCTAGGCTCCCAGATGGAATTCTCCCCATGGAAACTGAGCTACAACCATACCTACTGGCAGATGCTCCAGACCTAGACTTGCTCTGCCCAGAACTTACCTGGAGATTGCAAATCACCAGATCCCAACACGTAAGCAAAGAAGCAAACACTTTGTTGCTGGGCATAGCTCATGCCTAGATAAGCAAATGGATACATGCCCTTTCTGAAATTGCTCCCTTCCTGATGAATGACAAGGAATGTCCTTTGGCACAGTGCTTCCCACCCTTCTTCACATCGCAGCACATGGAGAAAATATTTTTGTGGCCCAATGGGGTAAACAGTCAAGATTGCTCATGGCTGGAGGCTGTTTATGACCAGAGGTGATGACTCTTCCCAGCAACCCCATATGTGAAGGATCCACATTTTGCACACCTGTAATCTGCCATGACACACCACTTAGGAGCCTCTTCTCACACTCAATATATGGGAGGAGCCCTGGTCCATGGCTTCCCCAATTCCACACAGCACCTTGGGCAGATGAGCCCCTCACTTGAGTACATGGCTTGGCGTGTACTGCATTTCAGTCTCTGTTTGTCCCTTTGCCTGGGAAACTTTGTTCAGGGTATACCTGGCTGGACCAGCCCAACCCTATATAACTGTGTGGCATGGGAAGCCATCAGAGTTGTAGCTCTCAGCTGTGCAGACACAGTCTCCCAATAGAGTGTTGGAAAATGCTCTTTCTGTAGGAACTAGACTGCTAGGGCATTTTTCTTCAGGCTCCACTTCAGAAACCTCATAATATATTTTTTCTGGCCAAGTTTTCCTTCTATATCACTCTGTGATTGTTAATTTTATGTGTCAACTTGATTGGACCATGGGATGCCCAGATATCTGGTTAAACATTATTCAGGCTGTAAGTGTGAGGGAAGAGGTAAACATTTGAATTGGTAGACTGAGTAAAGCAGATTAATATTCCCCTCCAGTGTAGGTGGGCATCACCAAATCCACTGAAAACCTGAATAGAACAAAAAGGCAGAGTAAGGGAAAATCCATTCTCTCTCTCTGCCTGTCTGAAATGGGACATCAGTCTTCTCCTGCCTTAGGACTTGCACATGGACTGGAATGCCCACGATCAGCTCTCCTGGTTGACAGGCCTTTGGACTCAGACCGGAACTATACCATCACCTCTCCAGCTTGCTGACTACAGATCTTGGAATTTTTCAATCTCCATAACCACATGAGTCAATTCCTTTACAGCTATTTCCTGTTAGATCTGTTTCTCTGCAGAACCAGGCTAATAGACACTCCAAACAGCCTCATCAAGAAGAAGAAGCCAGGGCTTCCTGGTGGCGCAGTGGTTGAGAGTCCACCTGCCGATGCAGAGGACACGGGTTCGTGCCCCAGTCCGGGAAGATCCCACATGCCGCGGAGCGGCTGGGCCCGTGAGCCATGGCTGCTGAGCCTGCGCGTCTGCAGCCTGTGCTCTGCAACGGGAGAAGCCACAACAGTGAGAGGCCCGCATACGGCAAAAAAAAAAAAAAAGAAGTAGAAGCCATATCCAGTAACCTCATTCTCTAAAAGGAATTGCTAAGCTATATTTCTGGCACTTTAGGGGAACCCAACCATCAAAACAATAGCCCTTGAAGGAAGCAGTCATTCTCTAGAGGGAACTTCGTAGATGACAGTATAGATGATGAAATTGGATTCACCTCAGTTCCTAAGGCTCATCCCAGAAAGTCGTGGAGTTCAAGCTGATGTTAATGACCCTCCCTCTTTCCTTGACAACACTAAGGAGGAATCACCTATGGCTAAGCAGAACATTGAAGTAAGCATTTGAAAAATTGTTTCCCTTAAGTGTTAGCAAACATAACCAGCTAAATCCTAAAACCCCATGAAAAATCCCAGGCTGGATAGCAGAAATAAACTGCATTTAGGCAGAATGAAGTTGTTAGTCCCCATTAATGGGTCCATAGAACCACCTAGCCCTGACTCTCATTAGCACTGTGTTGGGGGTTGCAAGGCCTCCAAAGAGTAAGATGAGCATGATGTCTGCCCTGGTCTAACTACAGTACAAATACTACAGTTAAATTCTGAACTACATGCTACAGAGAGTGGCATGAGCTAGCACAGTCAGAAAAAATCTTATGGAGGAAGTGCTGCTGAAGCTGGACCTCAAAGGATGGATGGAATTTGGCAGAGAATGAAGAAGACAGAAGGCATCCAAGTGAGGAAGGCATGAAAGAAAGAAAAGGACTGGATCTGTGTCATGTATTTGGGATACCTCCCTGATATACCATGCATGTTCACAGTCTCTTGCCTGTGTGTGGCGCAGTGCTCAGCTGGAATGTATGCCCCCATCCCCTGTCCATTTACACATCCTTCAAGACCCAGCTCAAATGTCACCTCATCTATGAAGCTTTCCCGGATATCACTAGTCAAATTAACTATGGTTCTTTTTGCACTCCTTCCCCCACCCCTTTGGTCTTTCTGTCATTAAAACTCATTTCATTCTACCTTACAGTATAGATTATTATTTGTTTCCCTCTATGTTGCCCATTACTTAAAGGCAAGGCCCGTGACTTCATGATCATGAAGAGGTAATAGAGGTAATAGCTTTATTCATCTCTGCATCTACCGCCAGCCAGCATGGTGTCCTGTACCTTGCTTGTGAGCTATAAATGCTGTTGAATAGAATTGAAAGTGACCAGCCAGCTTGCAAAGAAGATACATATTGGAAATACTGATGGATAGGAGCCAATAAGCACAGTGGAATCGAATCATGGCAAGCATTACATATCAAGAGGCAGACATCAGAGGCTATTCCTAGTATAAGGACACTTTGGAGGGAGAAGATTTTCAGAGTTAGACAGACCAGCTAAGACATCAAGTGATGCAATGAACCAGGTGTGAAGAGGTGTAAGGCAGTCACCCTAGGGAAGGGTATGAAGGAGGAAATAAAAAAATGTGGTCCTAAAGGATGAAGAAGTTCCAAAGTCACACTAACAGGCTGTTTTTTCTAAAATAAAAGTACTCTTTTATGTGAGTTGAGGGATTGCTCCTGAATATCTTCATTCTGTAACTGCTGTCCCTGCCTTTCTCTGGTGTGCTCACTCAGTCACATTCTTAGTATACTAACACCCCAGTGGAAAGGTGGGGTGGGAGAGAAAGGAAAGAAAGAAAGAAAGAAAGAAAGAAAGAAAGAAAGAAAGAAAGAAAGAAAGAAAGAAAGAAAGAAAGAAAGAAAGAAAGAAAAGAAGGAAGGAAGGAAGAGAGAGAGAAAGGAAGGAAGGAGAAAGAAAGGGAGAGAGAGAAAGAAAGGGGAAAGAAAGAAAGGAAGGAAGGAAGGAAGGAAGGAAGAGGGAGAAAGGAAAGAAGAAAGGAAAGAACCAGAGATAAGTGTTCCTTAGGTCTTCCAGGAGAACTAACCTGGGATGGAACCAGTGCACAGAAATTCTTCAAGTGGGCTTTGGGACTCAGGACCACCGTGTTTGATTCTTTCCTGTGAGTCTTCTGATTTATGAAGACGTAAGCTACTTACCCCATTCCCAAGGGCTCAGTTCTCAGATAATCCTTCTGTAAAATGACTGTGATCTTATTTTCCCCTTCACATATTTCCATACAACCTAAATTATGAACAACAGGTCTATAAAATCAAAGTATTCTTTCAATGGAGAGGATCTTGTATCAGACAAAGATGTGCTAGTTTAAAAATGTGCATTGAAATTGAAATCTCAGGGGCAGGGCCCTCTAGTGGAAAACAGAGGTAAGACAGGACACTCCCTCGCAAGTCAGCGTGGGCTTTACCAGGGAACTGAGTTAATGCCTCTCAGAAAAAGAAAGTGAAGCTGATTTAAAATGAGAGTTTTTTAAAGCTATAGAACATTATGAACTGCACAGCCCACAAGAGAAGAGCTGGACTGGGCCACCTGTGGAAAGTGGTGCATAGGAAGGAGCCTGGCTGGTCCAGGCTATGTAAACAGAGAGCACTTCTCATGGTTACTCCTGGAGAAAAGAAATGACCGGGCTATATTTTCTTCAAGATCCATTACTTTCCTTCTATTTGAATTTTCTCTGAATTTCACTTGATTTGTAAAATTTTCTCGCATGTAATTAGTGACAATACCTATTGGCTGTAAAATGAAGCTTAAGGACACAATAGGAAAAAGTGTAATGAGTGGTCACAAATGTGGGCTCTGATGCTAGAGTACCTGGGTCTGAATCCTGGTTTCTTAGATATGTGACCTTGGGCAAGTTATTTTAACCTCTCTGTGCCTCAGTTTGCCCATTTGTAAAATAGGGATAATACTGGCTCCTACCTTGTAGGGTTGGTGTGGGGATTAAATGAGGTGTTCCGTGCCTGCACACAGTAAAACCCTGGATCATTATATTAGCTGTTCTTATAGGCCTGAAACCATCATAAGATGCTAAACCAAAATTATGAAATAAGGTTCTTGTAACACAAATGTATCTGATATTGTGCTAGATTAACATGGTATATCAAACTTTTAACTCTCAATCCTCAACTCAATACCTGCTCCTATTATTTCACTTATTACACTACATCTTAATTACTTGATAGCATACCTGTCTCCTCAACTAGTGAGAGCACAGGGGCTATGTCTGAATAGTAGTGATGGAAATAAAGAGCTATTTGAGGGCAGGGAGCCTGTATTAGTTAATTGAGGGCTTACTTTGTACACCAACTGCTACACTAGATGCTGTAAAATAGAAATTAACTCTTCTAGTTTACATTAAGGCTGAGGGAGTAAATACCTTAGCAAAGCCAGTAAGCTTAGGAAGACAGGATTTGAACTCAGGACTTCTTGTCATCAAGGGCTAAGTACTTGCAGTCTACCATGCTGCCTCCCTTTACCTGCTGTGGATTCCCAACACCTGGCACTTTGCTTCAAGTATAGCACACACCTGGCACCTTGCTTGACACATAATAGGTGGCCCACAAATATCTGTTGAATGAATATGTACATATAATAATATTTTAAAGACAATAACTGCAACTCCAAGTCAACATGTTCATATATTAATTCCATTGTTCTCTGGATAACCACCCAGCTTTCCTTTTGGAAACAGCCATTAAAGAAGCTTGGATAGAAGCCCTCTCTGCATTTTGGACAGCAAACAAGGAATCCAGGTCTTAAACATTTCTGATGAGTTGTTACAAAATGAGAAAAACACAGTGTAAATTTCCGCTATTTACACCACAAGAAAAACAGGAACAGAAGAGGTAAGAACTGGGGAGCTGTGCTATACTAGTTCATGGTTGAGAAACAGCTACGCACCTTGAGATTTTAATGATCCTCCATCCAAGTGTGAGGAGCCCTTGATGGTTTTTCATATAAAAGTGTTAATACATTTTGACAAAGGCCCATTAGTAAAAGTCCGGAATTTCTGATTTGAGGAAGCAAAGTAATGACTAGTACATTCTTTAGAGGCTTGTAGACTTTGAGAAATTTATTTAGAGGATGCATAAGAGAACTATCCTCTCTTCGGATGATAATTATTATCATCACTCTTGCTGGCTGATTGCCCAGGCAGTTCTGAATAGCCCTACACAAGCCTCTGGGTTTAGCTGCATCAACTCTGGGACCTGAAAGTGGCCATATCTTTGCAAGTGGGAAATAGAGATTTTTTTCTTATGAGGTTTTATCATAGGCAGATAATTACATAAATTATCTGTCAGGGAATTTTTTAAAATACACATAATCTCAATCACTAATTTATAATCTATATTTCCAACTGTTTATGGGTCATTTCTGCATGGATGTCAGAAGTCATCTTAAATTCAGTGTGCCCAAAATTGAACTCACAAGTCTTTCCTTGACCTCCCCAACTTGCTTTCTGTCTGTTTCCACTGTGCTAGTTAATGGCCCACCAAATCATAATAGCTGACACTTACTGAGTGCTTACTATGTACAATTCCCATCCTGATGTTTTATATGTATTCACTCATTTAAAGCCCATAAGAAACATTAAAACTTATCTACCCCCAAAATAGTTGCAATCATCCTCCATTTTACAAGTTAAGAAGCTGAGTCACAGAAAGGCTAAGTAACTCAGACAAACAAATATTAAAACCAGGAATCAATTCCTAGTCTTCCAACTCCAGGGGCTGTGTCCTGAACTGCTATTCTTCACTGCTTCACCAGTCAGCTGCCACCCAAAGCAAAAAAATCTTTTATCCTCGAGTCTTCTTTCTTTCTTCCCATCACCTCACCTCCCCACTACATCTAATCAGCTATTAGGTCCTGTCAATTCCAACTCCTCATCTGTCATACAGAGTGAAGTAAGTCAGAAGGAGAAAAACAAATACCATATGTTAACACATATATATGGAATCTAAGAAAAAAGAATGTCATGAAGAGCCTAGGGGTAGGATGGGAATAAAGACACAGACCTACTAGAGAATGGACTTGAGGACATGGGGAGGGGGAAGGGTAAGCTGTGACGAAGTGAGAGAGTGGCATGGACATATATACACTACCAAAGGTAAAATAGATAGCTAGTGGGAAGAAGCCGCATAGCACAGGGAGATCAGCTAGGTGGTTTGTGACCACCTAGACGGTGGGATAGGGAGGGTGGGAGGGAGGGAGACGCAAGAGGGAAGAGATATGGGAACATATGTATATGTATAACTGATTCACTTTGTTGTAAAGCAGAAACTAACACACCATTGTAAAGCAATTATACTCCAATAAAGATGTTAAATAAATAAATTAATTAATTAAAAAAAAAATTCCAACTCCTCTATTTGGCCCCTCTCAACCATGTCTCCTCAATCTGTCTAATTCTCAAACACACCCTCCCTCTCTATCCCAGTCTCTCAGTTCATTCCTTTATCCTTTATAACCTGGGCTGCTATCACACAAAGAGCAATCTTTCTAAAACATGGAAGTTATCACTTCATTTTCCTGTGGGACCAGACTCCTTAGCAATCTAACCTATCAGATTTTCCAGGCCCCTCACCTGCCTATTCCCTAGGATCCAGCCACATAGAATATCGTGGGTCCATAAACTCACCAAATCCTTTCCCACTCCCATGCCTTTGCCCATGCTGCGTCCCGCACCTGAAATGCCTTTCTCTCCATTCCATCTCTGGCTCTTTCATATTTCAAGGATCAGACCAAGTATCCCCTCTTTGTGTAGCCTTCCAAAACCTCCCACTCAAAGCTAAATATATAGCTCCTTATTTACACTCCTGCAGCATTTAGTACATAAGTGCATAATAGTAGCATTTATCATATTCTTTTATAATTATATAGCTGTGGCATTTTTTTAACTGTCTCCCCAACTGGTCAATAAGTTGTTTTGGCTCAGAAGACTTTCTCCTCTTCTTTGTGTCCACAGTACCTAATAAACCTTGGATCCTCAAAAACTTGGATTAATTAATACAAGCATGAAGATTATGCTTACTAGTAGCAAATGCTGCTAAACCTATTTCAGAAGCCAGGTGCCATGTTTGTAACAGGGTATTTTATCCTTTCTACATGTTACCTTTTATTTCATGTATTTGTAAATTTCTATGAATAAAGTATTGTCTGCACCTTGTAAGTGCCTAAGAAATGAGACTACAAGCTCCATTTCAGCAAGTAAACACACGAATATTTGATGATACATCTATTCTGTTTGTGTCTTACTTGGCTTTTTCAGGAAAAGAAGAGATAAAATAAGTAGCTGAAACATCAAAAACTATCAACAATATGATAAAGGCTCTGTGCAGCTGAGAACTCAGACCCTGAATAGACACAAAGTTACCATGGATTGAGGTAGTCAGACAGAGAATGGGGAAAAGGAAGTCTGCTGTGAGAGAGATGACCAGGATCCTGAGAGAAGGTGGAAAACCTAGAGATAAGGAGGACCAGGACCAGAAACAAGAAACCAGAGCACAGCAGATGCGTATGTCTAGAGGTAGAGCAGGGAGTTCTGCCTTGATCATCCTAGAAACAGAGAAACTGGGCACTTAAATCATATGTTTTGGGGTCCCTCTCCCTCTAGTATAAGAGTTTTGTCTTATTCACCTTTTCAGTAAGAGCGCTCATCACAGAAGCCAATGCCTTAGGAGAGCTTAATAAATATTTGTTGATTCACCTTGTTATAAAGCAGAAGCTAGCACACCATTGTAGAGCAATTATACTCCAATAAAGAATAAAGATGTTAATAAATAAATAAATAAATAATTTGTTGAACTGAACTCGGATTGGGACCCAGACATCAAGAGTAGAATAGAAGTCCTGGAAACCACTTTGAGTCTGTTTCTAGGGAATTTGAGAGTAAGATTGTATAGGTCACCCACAGTGCCACTTGGAGAAAAGGGATAAAAGGACTAGGTTTTTCAATGACGAGACTAGGGTGCGGTTCCCTCAGAACTATGGGTGCAGGGCCTCAGGATGTTTTGTAAAACTTTGAAGAAATGACTTGCTAAGAGGTGGTATGTGAGACAGCAAACAGTATCTTCTAGATCTGAAACCACTTCCTTTACTCTCTACTTATCAAAGAAGCTTCAGATCCTCTGCTCTGAGCAACTCTTTGCAAACACGCTTGGGCTCCCAGCTCCCACAGTTACATCTCTTCATCCGTTTTTTGTTGGGCTGAAATGGAACCACTACCCAGAACAATTTCAGTGCCACCTGTGTAGCAACTTTATAAACAGATACAGATAATCTTGAGAAGATTTTTTTAAATTTTTGGTGGTGTTTTTCTAGTGCTCTCTGAGGTCCTGGCACATTTCATTTAATTTAATCTACACGTTAGCCTTAGGACTCTCCCTCTGTCTGAAATGCTTTACCACCCACTCCGTACCTTCACTACCTCTAATACACACTTCACTTAGTTAATGCCCAGTTATCCCTCAGGGCTCAGCTCAAACGTCCCTTCCTGAGGGAAGTCTTCCTGTTCTTCAATCCATGTCTGATGCCCATTTTTACTCTCATTATACTAGATCTCTTTCCACCACAGCAGTTTTCAAATTTTGTCTTTAAATATTTCTCCTTGTGATTATCTGATCAATGTCTCTGTTTCCCCACTAGACTGTGAGCTCCATCAGGGCACAGATCACACCTGATTTTGCTCATCATTTGTAACCACAATGTCTGATCTTGTGCAAGTTACAGAGGAAGTCCTCAATGTATAATATTTTGATTAACTAGTGAAGATGCAAAAGTTTGTACAGCTTTTAACTGTCTTACCTTACCTGGAATGAGTAATTCTTTGGCACATGTCTCAATGACAAAGCTATTTATTCCAAAGTATATTCCCTTAATAAGTTTCCAACCTTCAGATGGAAATGCAATAGAAAAATACTGGCTTTACTTCCTGTGTATAAAACATAATTAGGAATTAGAAAACACAGAAAAGAGTTAACATTAACAATGTGGGCCTAAGACTGCTATCCTTTGAAAGGTGTGCTTACAAGGTTGGCCCTTGGCTGGTGTCTCGGAACTTGGATTTGGGGAGAGTTCTACCATTCCCTGATAAAAGGGAGTCACTGAACTGCTTATACAAACAATTTGCTTTGTGCTAAACATCTGCTTTCCGTCTGGGATTCTGAAATTTTATACATGCTAGGTAGATAGCGCCTGCATGACTACTGATAAAAACCCTGGAATCCTAGGCTCAGACAAACTTCTCTAGTAGAAAATATTTCACACATGTTGTCATCACATGTCACTAGAGGAATTAAGCATATCCTATGTGACTCCACTGGCAGAAGCCTCTTGGAAGCTTGTACCTTGGTTTCTCCTGGACACCACTCTATATACCATCTCTTTTTACTGATTTTGCTTTTTATCTATTCACTGTAATAACTCACAGCCATGCGTATAACTATATGCTGAATCCTATAAGTCCTCATAGTGAACCATTGAACATGGAAGTGGTCTTGAAAATCCCTGACATACCTCTTTGAATGTTTTTATAATCCATCCAACTTTTCTTCTTCCATCCAGCAGTAGCTACAGCAGTCAAGGCACTATCTTCTCTTACCTGGACAACAACACTTTACCTCCTGAAGTCATACTTGCCGTGGTCCAGTTCATTCTCTACACCACAGCCAGAGTGATCTTTTCAAAACACAAACAATGCCATCTTGTGGCAGGAAGAACAAATGGATTGCTCTGGTATATAGCTTTACACTTATAATAGTTCATAAGTTGAAAGGTTATAACTGGAAGAACTTCTTTAACCAGAGATAAAATGGAAAATATACTCAGTTATCTAATTCCCCAAGAGGCACCAAGCCTAGATGGTCTTATGAGCTAACTCCACCACCTTCAATGAAAGGATAATTTCTATGTAATTTTAACTGTTCCAAAGTGTAAAAACTAGTGGAAATTTTCAAAATTCATTGAGCCCTATTAATATAGCACTGATTCCAAACTAGATGAGGACGATTCCCAAAAAAGAAAAATATAGACCAGGGATCAGCAAACTACTTCCTGTGGACAAATCCAGTCTGCCAAGTGTTTTTATATAGCTTGTGGGTTAAGAATAGTTTTTACAATTTTTAAAAGTTGGAAATACTCAAAAGAAGAATAATATTTGGTGACATGCAAAAATTATATGAAATTTAAATTTCAGTGTTAATAAATAAATTTTTTCTGGAACCCCCCCAATACTCATTCATTTACATATTGACTGCGGCTGCTTTCATGCTACAACAGCGAAGTTGAATAGTTGCAGTGGAGACTGTACAGCCCCCAAAGTCTAAAAGTATTCACTATCTTGACCTTTATGGAAAAAATTTGTCAATTCCTGATATTGATCAGTCTCACTTATTAATATAATTGTTAAAAATGTTAATTCAAATTTTAGTAAATTGAACCAAGCAAGGAATGAAAAGGAAAAAAGTGCAATCAAGTAAGGGCTCTCTCCAGAATGCAGAAATTAGTTATCTTTAAGAAATCTTTAAAAAAAATTTTTTATTGAAGTATAGTGTATTTACAATGGTGTGCCAATCTCTGCTGTACAGCAAAGTGACTCAGTTATACTCATATAGACATTTTTTTATATTCTTTTCCATTATGGTTTATCATAAGATATTGAACATAGTTCCCTGTGCTATATATTAGAACCTTGTTGTTTATCCATCCTAAATGTAACGGTTTTCATCTACCAACCCCAAACTCCCAGTCCATCTCTCTCCCTCCCCACTCCCCCTTGGCAACCACAAGTCTGTTCTCTATGGCTATGAGTCTGTTTCTGTTTTGTAGATAGGTTCATTTGTGCCATATTTTAGATTCCACATATGAGTGATATCATATGGTGTTTGTCTTTCTCTTTCTGACTTACTTCACTTAGTATAATAAGCTCTAGATGCATCCATGTTCCTGTAAATGGCATTATTTTGTTCTTTTTTATGGCTGAGTAGTATTCCATTGTATATATGTACCACATCTTCTTTATCCATTCATCTGTCGATGGACATTTAGGTTGTCTCCATGTTTTGGCTATTGTGAATAGTGCTGCTATGAACATAGGGGTGCATGTATCTTTTTGAATTATAGCTTTATCCAGGTATATGCCCAGGAGTGGGATTGCTAGATCATATGATAATTCTATTTTTAGTTTTCTGAGGAACCTTCATAATGTTTTCCATAGTGGCTGTACCAACTTACATTCCCACCAACAGTGTAGGTGGGTTCCCTTTTCTCCACACTTTCTCTAGCATTTGTTATTTGTAGACTTTTTAATGATAGTCATTCTGACTGGTGTGAGGTGGTACCTCATTGTAGTTTTGATTTGCATTTCTTTAATATTTAGTGATGTTGAGCATCTTTTCATGTGCCTACTGGCCATCTGCGTGTCTTCTTTGGAGAAATGTCTATTAAGGTCTTCTGTCCATTTTTTGATTGGACTGTTTGTTTTTTTGTTGTTGAGTTGTATGAGCTGTTTGTGTATTTTGGAGATTATGCCCTTGTCTATCGCATCATTTGCAAATATTTTCTCCCATCCATTCCGTAGGTTGTCTTTTGTTTTTTGTTTGGTTTTTTGTTTGTTTTTATGGTCTGCTGTGCAAAAGCTTGTAAGTTTGGTTAGGTCCCATTTGTTTATTTTTGCTTTTATTTCTATTGCCTTGGGAGACTGGCCTAAGAAAACATTGGTACAGTTTACATCAGAGAATGTTTTGTCTATGCTTTTTTCTAGGAGTTTTATGGTGTTATGTCTTATGTTTAAGTCTTTAAGCCATTTGAGTTTATTTTTGTGCATGGTGTGAGGGTGTGTTCTAACTTCATTGATTTACATGAAACTGTCCAACTTTCCCAGCACCACTTGCTGAAGAGACTGTCTTTTCCCCATTTTATATTCTTGCCTCCTTTGTTGAAGATTAATTGACTGTAGGTGTGTGGGTTTATTTCTGGGCTCTCTGTTCTGTTCCATTGATCCATATGCCTGTTTTTGTACCAATACTACACTGTTTTGATTACTGTAGCTTTGCAGTATTGTCTGAAGTCTGGGAGAGTTATGCCTCTTGCTTTGTTTTTTTCCCCTCAGGATTGCTCTGGTAATTCTGGGTCTTTTATGGTTCCATATAAATTTTTGGATTATCTGTTCTAGTTCTGTGAAAAAATGTCATAGGTAATTTGATAGGAATCACGTTAAATCTGTAGATTGCTTTGGGTAGTATTGCCATTTTAACAATATTAATTCTTCCAATCCAAGAGCATGGGATATCTTTCCATTTCTTTGAATCCTATTTTACTTCCTTAATTAATGTTTTATAGTACTTAGCATATAAATATTTCATCTCCTTGGTCAGGTTTACTCCAGGTATTTTTCTTTCTCTGGTGCAATTTAAAAAAGTGTCTTTTTTTTGAATTCCCTTTCTAATATTTCATTGTTAGTGTAAAGGAATGCAACTGATTTCTGAATGTTAATCTTCTATCATCCTACTTTGCTGAATTCATTTATTAGATCTAGTAGTTTTTGCGTGGAATCCCTAGGTTTTCTATATATAGTATCATGTCATTTGCATACAGTGACAATTTTACCTCTTCCCTTCCAATTTGGATAACTTTTCTTTTTCTTGTCTGATTGCTGTGGCTGGGATTTCCAATACTATGTTGAATAGAAGTGGTGAGAGTGGGCATCCTTGTCTTGTTCCAGATTTTAGAGGAAGGCTTTCAACTTCTCACCATTGACTATTATATTGGCTGTGGGTTTGTCATAAATGACTTTTATTATCTTGAGATATGTTCCCTCTATTCTCACTTTGGTAAGAGTTTTTTTTTTTTTTCATGAATTCATGTTGAATTTTGTCAAATGGTTTCTCTGCATCTATTGAGATGATCATGTGGTTTTTGACTTTTCTGACTTTTCTCTTGTTAATGTGGTGTATTACATTGATTGATTGATTTGCATATGTGAACCATCCTTGTGAACCTGGGATGAATCCCACTTGGTCGTGGTGTATGATGATTTTTATGTGTTTCTGGATTCTGTTTGCTAATATTTTGTTGAGAATTTTTGCATCTATATTCATCAAAGATATTGGCCTGTAATTTTCTTTTGTGGTGGTGTCTTTGTCTGGTTTTGGTATCAGGGTGATGGTGGCTTCATAGGATGTCTTTGGGAGTGTTCCCTCCTCTTCAATCTTTTGGAAGAATTTGAGAAGAATCAGTATAAGTTCTTCTTTGCATGTTTGGTAGAATTCACCTGTGAAGCCATCTGGTCCTGGACTTTTGTTTGTAGAAAGTTTTTTAATTACAAATTCTATTTCACTTCTAGTAATAGGTCTGTTCAAATTATCTATTTCTGCTTGATTGAATTTTGCTGGGCTGTATGTTTCTAGGAAGCTGTCCATTTCTTCTAGGTTGTCAAATTTGTTGGCATATAATTGTTCATAGTATTCTCTTATTTTTTTTTTTAATTTCTGTGCTATCAGTTGAGATTTCTCCTTTTTCATTTCTTATTTTGTTTATTTGGGTTCTCTCTCTTTTCTTCTTTGTGAATCTGGCCAGTGATTTGTTAATTTTGTTTATGCTTTCAAAGAACAAGCTCTTGGTTTTGTTGCTTTTTTCTATTGTATTTTTAAAATCTCTATTTATTTATTTTCTCCCTGATCTTTATTATTTCCTTCCTTCTGCTAACTTTAGGTTTTGTTCTTCTTTTTCTAATTCTTTTAGGTGGTAGGTTAAGTTGTTTATTTGAGATTTTTCTTTCTTTGGATGAAAGTCTGTATGCTATGAACTTCTCTCTGAGAAATGTTTTTGCTGCATCCCATAGATTTTGTAAGTTGTGTTTTCATTGTCATTTGTCTCAAGGCATTTTTTAATTTCCTTTGTGACTTCTTCATTGACCCATTGGTTTTTTAGTGTCATGTTATTTAGTCTCCATATAATCTTTTTTTTTTCTCATTTTTTTTCCTGTGGTTGATTTCTAGTTTCATGCCATTGTGGTCAGAAAAGATGCTTGAAATAATTTCTATACTCTTAAATTTCTTGAAGTTAGTTTTGTGCCCTAGGATATGGTCAATTCTAGAGAATGTTCCATGTGCACTTGAAAAGAATGTATATTCTGTGGGTTTTTTTGATGTAGTGCCCTGAAAATATCAATTAAGTCTAACTGTTCTATTGTATCATTTAGGACCTCTGTTGCCTCATTGGTTCTCTGTCTGGAAGGTCTGTCCATTGATGTGAGTGGGATGTTAACCTCTCCTAGTATTATTGTATTCATATCAATTTCTCCGTTTATGTCTGTTAGTATTTGTTTTATGTATTTGGGTCTTCCTATATTAGGTGCATATATGTTGATGAGTGTAAAAGTCTCATCTTGTATTGATTCTTTTATCATTATATACTGTACTTCTTTATCTTTCTTTATAGCCTTTGCTTTAAAGACTATTTGGTCTGATATGAGTATTGCAACTCCCACTTCCTTGTCATGTCCATTTGCATGAAATAACTTTTTTTTTTTTTTTGGCTGCATTAGGTCTTCATTGCTGTATGTGGGCTTTCTCTAGTTGTAGCAAACGGGGGCTACTCTTTGTTGTGGTGTGCAGGCTTCTCATTGTGGTGGCTTCTCTTGTTGTGGAGCACAGGGTCTAGGAAAGTGGGCTTCATTAGTTGCAGCATGTGAGCTCAGTAGTTGTGGCACATGGGCCCTAGAGCACAGGATCAGTAGTTGTGGTGCACAGGCTTAGTTAATCCGTGGCATGTGGGATCTTCCCAGAGCAGGGATCAAACCCATGTCCCCTTCATTGGTAAGCAGATTCTTAACTACTGCACCACCAGGGAAGTCCCTGAATGAAATCTTTTTCCATCCCCTCACTTTCAATCTATGTGTGCCTTTTTCCCTAAAATGGGTCTCTTGTAGGCAGCATATTGTAAGCTCTTGTCTTTCAAATCCAATCTGCCACTCTATGTCTTTTGATTGGAACATTCTGTCCATCAACATTTAAGGTAATTATTGATATATGTGTATTAATTGCCATTTCAAACCTTGCTTTCCAGTTGATTCTTTATTTCTTCTGTGTTCCTTTCTTTTTTCTTTTTGTGGTTTGATTATTTCTTTTTATTTTATACTTGTGTTCTCTTCTGTTAGGTTTTTGTGACTCTATTGTAAGTTTTTAATTTGTGGTTGCCCTGTTTTTCCAATATGTTAACCCATTCCTATATCTGCTTGCTTTGGATTGATAGTGATATAGACTCAAACACGTTCTAAAAAAAGGAAAAAGAAGGCTTCCCTGGTGGCACAGTGGTTAAGAATCTGCCTGCCAATGCAAGGAACATGGGTTCGAGCCCTGGTCTGGGAAGATCCCACATGTCACAGAACAACTAAGCCTGTGTGCCACAACTACTGAACCTGTGCTCTAGAGCCCACAAGCCACAACTACTGAGCCTGCATGCCTAAAGCCCATGCTCCGCAACAAGAGAAGCCACCACAATGAGAAGCTCATGCACTGCCGTGAAGAGTAGCCCCTGCTCGCTGCAACTAGAGAAAGCCTCTGTGCAGCAACGAAGACCCAACACAACCAAAAAAAGTAAAAACACATAAAATAAATAAATTTTAAAAAATAAAGAAAAAGAATATGGATTTTCTTACTCTCCTTCCCCACACTTCATGATTTTGATGTCCCTTTTTACATCTTCATGTTTATCCTTTTGCTGTTCCTTGTGTTTATCATTGCTTTCACAAACAGTTTTTTTTTTCTTTTTGATCTGTATACTGGGTAATTTAAGTGATTTACTTTCCAGCTGGATTTACTCCTTCCTATTTCTTCTTGCTTCTCTTCTATTTAGAGATGGCCTTTCAATATATCTTTTAGGATAGGTTTAGTATTGCTGTATTCTTTTAGTTTTTGCTTGTCTGAGAAATTCTTTATTTCTCCACCTATTCTAAATGGCAATCTTGCTGGGTAGAGTATTCTAGGTAGAAGATTTTTCTCTTTTAAGACTTTGAATATATTTTGCAAAAGAAATCATTTATTGCAAGGTTTTGTTTAAACAAATTAAAGGGGAGAAAAGAAATAATCATCTGGAGAGATTCCAAAACATGTATTTTATTAAATTCAACCCTGAATGGCCAAAACAATCCTGAAAAGGAACAAAGTTAGAGGATTCACACTTTCTGATTTCAAAACTTACTTCAAAGCTACAGTAATCAAAAGAGTGTGGCAGGGGCATAAGACAGACACAGGGTGCTGTAGAATAAAACAGAATAGACCAGATATAAACCCTCAAATATATGTCCAAATGATTTTTGACAAGGACGCCAAGAACATTCAATAGGGAAAGGACAGCCTTTTCAACAAATGGTACTGGGAAAATAAGACATCCTAATGCAAAAGAATGAAGGTGAATCTTGCCTTAAATAATATAGAAAAATCAACCTAAATGTATCAAAGAGATAAATATAAAAACTAAGACTATAAAACTCTTAGAAGAAACACAGGGGAAAATCTTCGTTACATTGGATTTGGCACAATTTCTTGAATATGACACCAAAAGCATAGGCAACAAAAGAAAAAACAAATAAACCAGCCTTCATTAAAACAAAAAACTTTTGTGCATCAAATGATACTATCAGGGACTTCCCTGGTGGCACAGTGGTTAAGAATCTGCCTGCGACATATGGTCACCTTATCTTTGATAAATGAGGCAAGAATATACAATGGAGAAAAGACAGCCTCTTCAATAAGTGGTGTTGGGAGAACCAGACAGTTACATGTAAAAGAATGAAATTAGAACACTCCCTAACACCATACACAAAAATAAACTCAAAATGGATTAAAGACCTAAATGTAAGATCAGACACTGCCAAACTCTTAGAGGAAAACATAGGCAGAACACTCTGACATAAATCACAGCAAGATCCTTTTTGACCCACCTCCTAGAGAAATGGAAATAAAAACAAAAATAAACAAATGAGACCTAATGAAACTTAAAAGCTTTTGCACAGCAAAGGAAACCATAAACAAGATGAAAAGACAACTTTCAGAATTGGAGAAAATATATGCAAATGAAGCAACTGACAAAAGATTAATCTCCAAAATATACAAGCAGCTCATGCAGCTCAATATCAAAAAAACAAACAACCCAATCCAAAAATGGGCAGAAGACTTAAATAGACATTTCTCCAAAGAAGGTATACAGATTGCCAACAAACACATGAAAGGATGCTCAACATCATTAATCATTAGAGAAATGCAAATCAAAGCTATAATGTGGTATCACCTCACACCAGTCAGGATGGCCATCATCAAAAAATCTATGAACAATAAATGCTGGAGAGGGTGTGGAGAAAAGGGAACCCTCCTGCGCTCTTGGTGGGAATGTATATTGATACAGCCACTATGGAGAACAGTATAGAATTTCCTTAAAAAACTAAAAATAGAATTACCATATGACCCAGCAATCCTAATACTGGGCATATACCCAGAGAAAACCATAATTCAAAAAGACACATGCACCCCAATGTTCATTGCAGCTCTATTTACAATAGCCAGGTCATGGAAGCAACCTAAATGTCCATTGATGGATGAATGGATAATGAAGATGTGATACATATATACAATGGAATATTAATCAGCCATAAAAAGGAACAAAATTTGGTCATTTGTAGAGACGTGGATGGATCTAGAGACTGTCATACAGAGTGAAGTAAGTCAGAAAGAGAAGAACAAATATCGTATATAAATGCATATATATGGAACCAAGAAAAATGGTACAGATGAACCGGTTTGCAGGGCAGAAATGGAGGCACAGTTGTAGAGAACAAACATATGGACACCAAGGGGAGAAAGTGGTAGGGGGTTGGTGGTGGGGGGGTGATGAATTGGGAGATTGAGATTGACATATATACACTAATATGTGTAAAATGGATAACTAATAAGAACCTGCTGTATAAAAAAATAAAATAAAATTCAAAAAAAAACCCAGTTAATTTTAGGTTACATAACCACAATATGTAATTTAGGTTGTTTTACTACCATATAAAAGAAAGAAAAAAGGATATAGATAGTGAAAATTCCAATTCACATCACACACAAGATTTTTGCACTTTACTCAGAAAAGAAATAAATAGAGTAATAAAATAAAACTGGAACACTTTGTATGGGGGAAGAAAGCCTTGCCACGCCTCTGAGAGGAAGAGGGCAGTTTCAGTAGAAGCACTTTCAGTCTATGAGAGAATGTCAAGAACATTGACTGCCTTGAGGTTTCCAGCACCATTCTCCACTGCTAAGAGCATGATCTGGCTGTTCCAGTCTCTCACGCTTGTCTCCTGCCTTGGCCCAGGTAAATACTGAAGCGGACCCATGTAGTCATGAGTCACTCCTGGTTTTGTGCAGCTTGCTCAATCTAAATCACCTATTTATAGGTGTCTGTCTGTCTCTCTGCCAAGGGATCCGGTGGGGCTCACAGTGGTGCCTGATAAACTGCCGTTGTCTCTCAACCTAAAAGCTTATGGCCTGAGATGGTTCAGAGTTAAGAATTCCAACTGTGTTTTCATTTAAGTGAATTATCTGCTGGGGCATGGTAAATGTGCTTTTATGAGACAAGACTCTTTGGGTTTTATGACCAGCATGTTGTGGTATAAAGAGACCGAAAGTTAAGAAAAGAGGTCTTCTTACTTACTGTGGTGTCACAGGTAGGTTACACGTTCCTCCTGAGCCTCACAATCTTCATTGGAAATATTGAAATTCTATGGTTGGGCTTAGCCAAAATTTCTGAACCCAACTAAAACACTAGAAATAGTCCTCTCAGTTTTTGCTTACTGTGATAAAAAGCGTTCTCCAGCTTTCCTTTCCTTTGATGCAAATCAGGGGCTATCTAGTCCAGCAGCACCCAATTTGGCAGACAGAAAGGAATTATCTGATCCTGCCTGCTTCTCATTCCCTGCTGTCCATTTCATGGAAAGCATGAAGGTTCATGTCAGGTTTGGTGAACCACAAGTGGTCAGCTGGGGCCAAAGTATAGGATGGGGCAGAAGACAAAACAGGAAAGCTAGCCCAGAACTAGCCCAGGGTAGCAGATAAAAATAGTTAATATTCATTGAGGGCTCATACTGTTCCAGGAACTGGGTCAAATATTGTACATACATCATATACATAAGCCTTATGACAGTTCTATGAGTCTATACTATTATTATCCCCTTTTTAAATAACTTGCCCAAATTTCATTAGACACTAGGTGGCAAGCTCTTGCAATATTTTTGAGGAACAGTGACAGTTGAATAAACACGGTAGCAGCACAAGAGGAAGAAGGACAGAAGCAAAAATCATCATAGACGTAGAATTAACTAGATTAACTGGCAATGGGAATTAGGGGGGAAGAGAATTCACTGTCATCCAATAAATATTCATTGAGCACCTACTGGATGCCTGGCACTGTTCTAGTTCCTGGGGATACACCATGAACAAAGGAGGCAAAAATTCCTGCTCTCGTGGAGTTAACTTTTTAGCGGGGGAGACAAACAATAAACAAGATAAATAAGTGAAATAGTATATTTGATAGTGATAAATGATAAGAATGAAATAAATCAATCAGGGAAAGGAGATATGAAATATTGGGGGGGGTGAAATTTCAGAGTAGCCAAAGAAGGTTACAAAGTTGCGGGGATGAGGGAGCAGCCATGAAGAGAAGGTGATTTCTATTTTGGAGCTACTAATTTTAAGATGTTAGGTGTGATATCCATGAGAAGATTTCCTGAAAGCAGCTGGAAATTTAGGACTGGAGGTAGAGCTGAGGCTGGAAGTTTAGAAGTCACAGCATAGAAGTAATAAATGAAGTTAAGGAGAAAAGTGTAAGGACAGAAACTTGGGAAATAAGTATAAGATGTAGAAAGAGGGAGAATTTACTTACACATTCAAGAGCCACTCCCCAGCATGGGAGCAGAGACCCGTGTCTTTGCCTCCTTGTAAAATTGAACCCATCTCTAGAATTAAATGTTCTGAACGTCCTCAGGTTAAAATTCCCCTGTTTCTCCTCATTCCCATCAATACTTCTCATAGGGCCCTATGAAATATACACTATCCTCACTTTAAGGAAGAGGAAAGAAGGCATACAACAGTTAAGTAACTTGCTTAATGTCACACTGTTATGGGGGAAGTGGGGATGGTGCAGAAAAGAAACATACTTGAATGTGTTTTGCAGGTGTTCTGAAGCCCAGGAGGAAAGCAGTGATTTCCAGGGTTAGAACCTGGCTCCAGAGTCTGTATTCATAACCACTTTACTCTGCTAGTTAGTTTATACACAGTTATATATTCACATAAATGTATATATAATTATAAACTGTGATACTAGGAAGAAAATAAGCAGCGTACTGATGCTGAAAACTTGGCTTCTGTACACTGGTGCTGAATTGAATCTCAGAGACAGAGTTTTAGGTGAAATAGAAAAGTGTAGCTTTATTGCTTTGCCAGACAAGGGAGACAAAGCAGGCTCCTGTCCTCAAAAACTGTGTGTCCCAACCTGAGCTTTTTTGTTTTTTTTTTTTTTGTGGTATGCGGGCCTCTCACTGCTGTGGCCTCTCCCGCCATGGAGCACAGGCTCCGGACGCGCAGGCCCAGCAGCCATGGCCCATGGGCCCAGCCGCTCCGTGGCATGTGGGACCCTCCCGGACTGGGGCACGAACCCGTGTCTCCTGCATCGGTAGGTGGACTCCCAACCACTGCACCACCAGGGAAGCCCTGGTGAGGAGTTTTATGCAACGGTTCAAGGTTGGGGTTGCTGATAAGATTAGGGTGTGTGCAGGACCTGCACTCCTTCAATTTGTTCTCAGGTAATCTGATGAGTTTCTATGGTTCCTTTAATCTGGCCTCAGGTGGTCTTCTTGAAGAGCTTCTCTGGTTCCTTTAATCTGGAATGAAGAATGCTGATATATTCCATTTTGGGGGTTTTAGTTCTGTAGAAGAGCTCAAAGATATTGCTGTTTAACGCTTGAGGCGGAACCAGGACCCTGCCCCAAGGTTGCACTATTGTTTCTTGGCTGCTCCTCTCTCGTCTCTGCATCCCCTCTCTTCCTTGATTAGCAACTATTCTAATCCGCCCTTAGGAACTCAGGGAAGGTCATGGAGGCTGGAGTCTATTCCCTACAAACAAGAAATGGGGGACATAAAGCCTTCCATGCCCAGGAGTCCCCACAGTGTCCTTCTTGGTTTCAGTACCATTGCAGAGAAAAACAAGAGGATCTGCTTTGGATGAGGTGATGTGGAATGGATTTTCTGGAAAGGTAGCATCTCCTCTGATATTTAAGGAGTGTGAGAAGTCAAACAGGGGAGGAGTCTAATGAAGAAGCATTCAAAGCAGTGGGAATTACATGTGTGAAGGCCCTGGTTCAGGGAAGAGTTTGGAGTGATTAAGGAAGGGAGAGAAAACTACTGTGACAAGAGTATGGCACAAATAAAATCACTCTTGAAAACAAGCATGAAGGAAGATGACTCATGCCAGCCTACATTCTTTCAAGGGGCTGGACACCATAACTTGCTCCTTTTAAGAAATGTATCTGAAAAGATAAACCATGTTAAGAAATAATCCCAATTGGTATAACTGAAATCAGACATTATCATGCCCTGGAGAAAATGAATCTCATTTGCTTCTCCGTTTTATTCTTTATAGGTGGGAACTTACTTATCAAATGTCAATATGCACACAAATTATTAGGGAATCTTATTATAATGCTGATTGTGGAATGGAGACTAAGATTCTGCATTTATAACAAGCTCCCAGGCAACCCCAGTGCTGCTTCATGAACCACACTCATGAGACTTTAGTCACAGTGGGGTTGGAGGGATGGAGAAATAAGAACAAATTCTTCAAGTGTGTTTGCAGGAAGCAGATACAGGTATTCTGATGCTGAAGAGAGAACAGCGGTAGGAAATATATGTACAGCCAATACACATGGGCCAACCAAATGATTCTGACGTTTTGAGTCAAAAACTTACAGGCTCTTCTGCTAAGAGATTGTAATCCGATGACTCCCCTTCCCCTGAGCAGCATTATCTACTTCTTACTAACCATCCACACCTTCAAATGTTTATTGTTGCTCACCACAGGCAGAGAGTTGTTTATATTTTGTCACTATCCTCAAGGACAACTTTGTCTTTCCACCTCTCAGAATCTGTGGTCTGTGCCCACTGGACTACCAGCCTTCCACACCTCCCAGTTTTCAGTCTCCCACTACAGATCTAGCCTCAGTTGTGTCTCCATGTGCACACAAAATTTTTGTCTTTCTTTTTTTTCATTAAGGTGAAATTCACAAAACAAAATAATAATATTAAAATGTACAATTCAGTGACATTTAGTAAATTCACAATGTTGGGCAACCACCACTTCTACTGCTCCAAAACATTTAGTCACTCCAAAAGGAAACCTTGTACTCATTAAGCAATCACTTCTCATTTCTCCTTCCCCCTATCCCTCTTCAAACACTAATCTGCTTTCTGGCTCAATGGGTTTATCTATTCTGAATATTTCCTATAAATGAAGTCATGCAACATGTGACTTTTTATGTCTGACTTCTTTCTTAGTACAATGTTTTCAATGTTTATTCATATTGTATCATGTATCAGTACTTTGTTCCTCTTTATTGCTGAATAATATTCCATTGTATGTGTGTACCATATTTATTTATCCACTCATCTACTGATGGACATTTGTGTTGTTTCCACCTTTTGGCTTTTGCAAATAGTTCTATTATGAAGACTTTTGTACAAGTATTGTTTTCAATTCTTCTGGGTATATAACCAGGAATGAAATTGCTGGATCATATGGTAATGTTGTACTTAATTTTTTGAGGGATCACTAAATAGTTTTTTCCACAGTGTCTGTACCAGTTTACAAGCCCACCAGCAATGTATAAGGGTTCTAATTTCTCCACATCCTTACCAAAACTTATTTTCCAATTATTTACTATTATTATTGTTGTCATTATTATTAATCACCATCTTAATACATGTAAAGTGTATTTTTGATTGTAAAGTGTGGTTTTGATTTGCATTTCCCTAACAACAAATGATATTGAGCCTCTTTTCATGTGCTTATTGGCCGTTTGTATATTTTCTTTGGAGAAATGTCTATTCAAGTCCTTTGTCCCTTTTTGATTGGATTATTTGTCTTTCTTTTTTTTTGAGCTATAAGAGCTCTTTAACTACGTTGAATACTAGACCCTTATCAGATATATGATTTATAAATATTTTCTCCTATTCTGTAAGTTTTATTTTCATTACCTGATAATGTCCTTTGATGCACAAAAGTTTTTAATTTTGATGAAGTCTAATTTATCTATTTTTTCTTCTCCTGCTCACACTTTTGTTGTGATATCTAAGAATTCATTGCCAAATCCAAGATCATGTAAATTTACACCTATGTTTTCTTCTAAGAGTTTCATAATTTTTTGCTTTCATATTTAGGTCATTGAAACATTTTGAGTTGATTCTTGCATAGGTGTGAGGGAGGTGTTCAACTTCATTCTTTTGTTTATAGGCATCCGGTTGTCCCAGCACTATTTGTTGAAGCAACCATTCTTTCCCAATTGAAAGATCTTGGTATTCTTGTCAAAAATTAACTGTCCATAAATGTATGGGTTTATTTATGGACTCTCAATTCAATTCCATATAGACATCTATATGTCTATCTTGATACCAGCAATGCACTGGCATGTGATTAATGTAGCTGTGAAAATTTCTAAATTGGGAAGTGCGAGTTCTTCAATTTGTTTTTATTTTTCAATATAGTTTTGGTTATTTGGGGTCCCTTACAATTCCATATGAATTTGAAGAATGGCTTTTCTATTTATGAAAAAGAAAGTCACAAAGGTCATTGGAATTTTGATAGAGATTGAACTGAATCTGTAACTTGCTTTGGGTAGTATTGCCAAATACTTAATCTTAAATCCTACAATCCAAAAAAAAAAAAAAAAATCCTACAATCCATGAACATAGGATGTCTTTCCATTTATTTAGGTATTCTTTAATTTCTTTCAAAACATTTCATAGTTTTCAGCATATAAGTCTCGAATCTCCTTGGCTAAATTATTCATAGATATTTAATTATTTTAGATGTTATTATATATGGAATTGTTCTCCTAATTTCCTTTTCAGATTGTTCATTGCTAGTGTTTAAAAATACAATGTGTAAAAAATTAATTAATTAAAATAATAAAAATACAATGTGTATTTGTAAAATACAAATTTAAACTATACAATTGTAAATTTACAATTGTAAAAATATGTGTTGTAATTGTAAAGTTTTGTAAATTGATCTTCTATGCTACAATTTTGCTTAATTCATTTATTAGCTCTGATAGATTTTTTGTGGATTTTTTTTTATATATACTTTTTGTTTTATATCGGAGTGTAGCTGATTAACAGTGTTGTGATAGGTTCAGGTGCACAGCAAAGGGACTCAGTCAGCCATACATATACATGTAACCATTCTCACCCAAACTCCCCTCCCATCCAGACTGCCACATAACATTGCGCAGAGTTCCCTGTGTAATACAGTAGGTCCTTGTTGGTTATCTATTTTTAATATAGCAGTGTGAACATGTCGATCCCAAACTCCCTGACTATCCCTTCCCCCGATCCTTCCCCCCAGTAACCATAAGTTCATTTTCTAAGTCTGTGAGTCTGTTTCTGTTTTGTAAATAAGTCCATTTGTATCATTTCTGTTTAGATTCTGCATATAAGGGATATCATACAATATTTTTCTTCCTCTGTCTGACTTACTTCACTCTGTATGACATTCTCTAGGTCCATCTATTTTGCTGCAAATGGCATTATTTCATTCTTTTTAATGGCTGAGTAATATTTCATCGTATATATATAGCACATCTTCTTTATCCATTGCTCTGTTGATGGACATTTAGGTTGCTTCCATGTCTTAGCTATTGTAAACAGTGCCTCAATGAACATTGGGGTACATGTATCCTTTCAGAGCATGTTTTTCTCTGGATATATCCCCAGGAGTGGGATTGCAGAGTCATATGGTAGCTGTATTTTTAGTTTTTTAAGGAACTTCCATACTGTTCTTCACAGTGGCTGTACCAGTTTACATTCCCACCAACAGTGTAAGAGGGTTCCCTTCTCTACACACCCTCTCCAGCATTTATTGTTTGTGGATTTTTTGATGATAGCCATTTTGACTGGTGTGAGGTGATGTCTTGTAGTTTTGATTTGCATTTCTCTAATAATTAACGATGTTGAGCATCTTTTCATGTGCCTGTTGGCCATCTGTATCTCTTCTTTGGAGAAATGTCTATTTAGGTCTTCTGCCTATTTTTTTAAATTGGGTTGTTTGTTTTGATGATACTAAGCCTCGTGAGCTGTTTGTAAATTTTGGAGACTAATCCCTTGTTGGTCACATCATTTGTAAATATTTTCTCCCAATCTGTGGGTTGTCTTTTCATTTTGTTTATGGTTCCCTTTTCTGTGCAAAATCTTTTAAGTTTAATTAGGTCTCATTCATTTATTTTTGTTTTTATTTCCATTATTCTGAGAGATGGATCAAAAAAGATATTGCTGTGATTTATGTCAGAAAGTGTTCTGCCTATGTTTTCCTCTAGGAGTTTTATAGGTTAGGTCTTTAATCCATTTTGCGTTTATTTTTGTGTATGGTGTTAAAGAATTATCTGATTTCATTTTTTCACATGTAGCTGTCCAGTTTCCCCAACACCGTTTGTTGAAGAAACCGTCTTTCCACCATTGTGTAGTCTTGCCTCCTTTGTCATAGATTAATTGACCATAGATGTGTGGGTTTATTTCTGGGCTTTCCATCCTGTTCCATTGATCTATATTTCTATTTTTGTGCCAGCAGCATACTCTTTTGATGACTGTAGCTTTGTAGTATAGTCTGAAGTCAGGGAGCCTGATTCTTCCAGCTCTAGTTTTCTTTCTCAAGATTGTTTTGGATATTTGGGGTCTTTTGTGTTTCCATACAAATTAAGATTTTCTTTGTTCCAGTTCTGTGAAAATTGCCATTGGTAATTTGATAGGAATTGCATTGAATCTGTAGATTGCCTTGGGTAGTATTGTCATTTTAACAGTACTGATTCTTCCAATCCAAGAACATGGTATATCTTTCCATCTGTTTGTGTCATCTTTGATTTCTTTCATCAGTATCTTACAGTTTTCAAAGTACAGGTCTTTTCTCTCCTTAGGTAGGTATATTCCTAGGTATTTTATTCTTTTTCATGTGGTGGTAAATGGGATTGTTTCTTAAATTTCTCTTTCTGAATTTCATTGTTAGTATATAGAAATGCAGCAGGTTTCTGTGCATTAATTTTACATTGTGCAACTTTACGGAATTCATTGATTATCTCTAGTAGTTTTCTGGTAACATATTTACAATTCTCTATGTATAGTATCATGTCATCTGCAAACAGAAACAGTTTTACTTCTTCTTTGCCAATTTGGATTAGTTTTATTTCTTTTTCTTCTCTGATTGCCATGGCTAGGACTTCCAAAACTATGCTGAATGAAAGTGATGAGAGTGGACATCCTTGTCTTTTTCCTGATCCTAGAGGAAATGCTTTCAGCTTTTCACCAGTGAGTATGATGTTAGCTATAGTTTTGTCATATATGGCCTTTATTATGTTGCAGTATGTTCCCTCTTTGCTTACTTTCTGGGAAGTTTTTATCATAAATGGGTGCTGAATTTTCAAAATATTTTTCTGCATCTATTGAGATGATCACATGGTTTTTTTCTTCAATTTGTTGATGTAGTGTATCACACTGGTTGATTTGTGGATATTGAAAAATCCTTGTACTCCTGGGATAAATCCCACTTGATCATGGTGTATGATCCTTTTAATGTACTGTTGGATTCAGATTGCTAGTATTTTATTGAGAATTTTTGAGTCTATGTTCATCAGTGATATTGGCCTGTAATTTTCCTTTTTTGTGGTACCTTTGTCTTGTGTCAGGGTGATGGTGGCCTCATAGAATGAGTTTGCGAATTTTCCTTCCTCTGCAATTTTTCGCAACAGTTTCAGAAGGATAGGTGTGAGCTCTTCCCTCAATGTTTGATTGAATTCGCCTGTGAAGCCATCAGGTCCTGGACTTTTGCTCTTTGGGAGTTTTTAAATCACAGTTTCCATTTCAGTACTTGTGATTGGTCTGTTCATATTTTCTATTTCTTCCTGGTTCATTCTTGGGTGACTGTTCCTTTCTAAGAATTTGTCCATTTCTTCCAGGTTGTCCATTTTATTGGCATACAGTTGCTTGTAGTAGTCTCTTATGATCCTTTGTATTTCTGTGGTGTCATTTGTAACTCCTCCTTTTTCATTTCAAATATTATTGTTTTGAATCCTCTCCCTTTTCTTCTTGATGAGCCTGGCTAAATGTTTATCAATTTTGTTTATCTTTTCAAGGAATCAGCTTTTAGTTTCATTGATCTTTGCTACTGTTTTCCTTGTCTCTGTTTGTTTATTTCTGCTCTGATCTTTATGATTTCTTTCCTCCTACTAACTTTGGGGTTTTTTTTTTTGTTTGTTGTTGTTGTTCTTCTTCTTTCTCTAATAGCTTTAGGTGTAAGGTTAGGTTGCTCATTTGAGATTTTTATTGTTTCCTGAGGTAAGATTGTATTGCTATAAACTCACCTTTTAGAACTGCTTTTGAAGCATCCCATAGGTTTTGAATCATTGTGCTTTCATTTTCATTTGTCTCTAGGTATTTTTTAATTTCCTCTTTAATTTCTTTAATGATCCATTTGTTTCTTTTTTTTTTTTTTTTTTTTTTCCTTTTTTTGCGGTACACGGGCCTCTCACTGTTGTGGCCTCTCCTGTTGCAGAGCACAGGCTCCAGACTTGCAGGCTCAGCGACCATGGCTCATGGACCTAGCTGCTCCATGGCATGTGGGATCTTCCCGGACCAGAGCACGAACATGTGTCCCCTGCAATGGCAGGCAGACTCTCAACCACTGCGCCACCAAGGAAGCCCCCATTTGTTCTTTAGTAGCATATTTTTTAACCTCCACATGTTTGTGTTTTTTATAGTTTTTTTCCTGTGGTTTATTTTTAATCTCATAACGTTGTGATCAGAAAAGATGCTTGATATGATTTCAATATTCTTAAATTTACTAGGCTTGCCTTGTGGCCCAGCATGTGGTCAATCCTGGAGAAGGTTCCATGTACACTTGAGAAGAATATGTATTCTGCTGCTTTTGGATGGAATGCTCTATAAATATAAATTAAGTCCATTTGGTCTAATGTGTCATTTAAGGCCTGTATTTCCTTATTGATTTTCTGTCTGGATGATCTGTCCATTGATGAAAGTGGGGTGTTAAAGTCCCCCATTATTATCGTGTTACTGTTGATTTCTCCCTTTATGGCTGTTATTTGCCTTATATATTGAGGTGCTCCTATGTTGGGTGCATATATATTTACAATTGTTATATCTTCTTCTTGGACTGATCCCTTGATCATTGTGTAGTGTCCTTCTTTATCTCTTATAACAGGCTTTATTTTAAAGTCTATTTTGTCTGATATGAGTATTGCTACTCCAGCTTTATTTTGGTTTCCATTTGCATTGAATACCTTCTTCCATCCCCTCACTTTCAGTCTGTATGTGTCCCTAGGTCTGAGGTGGGTCCCTTGTAGACAGCATATATACAAGTCTTGTTTTTGTATCCATTCAGCCAGTCTATGTCTTTTGGTTGGCATATTTAATCCATTTACATTTAAGATAATTATCAATATGTGCATTCGTGGGCTTCCCTGGTGGTGCAGTGGTTGAGAGTCCTCCTGTCAATGCAGGGGACACAGGTTCATGCCCTGGTCCAGGAAGATCCCACATGCCGCAGAGCGGCTGGGCCCGTGAGCCATGGCCACTGAGCCTGCACGTCTGGAGACTGTGCTCTGCAGCGGGAGAGGACATGACAGTGAGAGGCTTGTGTACCACAAAGAAAAAAAACATATATATATATATATATATATATATATATATATATATATATATATATGTGCATTCGTATTGCCATTTTCTTAGTTGTTTTGGGTTTGTTTTTGTTGGTCTTTTTTCTTCCCTTCCTCTTTTGCTCTTTTCTCTTGTGATTTGATGACTGTCTTTAGTGTTGTGTTTGGGTTGCTTTTTCTTTTGTGTGTGGGTATCTGTTGCAGTTTTTGGGTTTGCTGTTCCCATGAGGTTTTGATATATCAGTCTATATATGTGCAAGTTTATTTTGTGGTTATTGTTTTTGTTTGTTTGTTTGTTTTAAGTTGCTAGTCTCTTTCCTGCGTAGAGGAGTTTCTTTAACATTTGTTGCAAGGCTGGTCTGGTGGTGCTGAATTCTCTTAGCTTTTGCTTGTCTGTAAAGGTTTTGACTTCTTGTCCAAATCTGAATGAGAGTCTTGCTGGGTAGAGTATTCTTGGTTGTAGGTTCTTCCCTTCCATCATTTTAAATATATCATGCCAGAGAGATCTTCAAGATGGTGGAGGAGTAAGACGTGGAGATCACCTTCCTCCCCACAAATACATCAGAAATACATCTATATGTGGAACAACTCCTACAGAACACCTACCGACACTGGCAGAAGACCTTAGACTTCCCAAAAGGCAAGAAACTCCCCACGTACCTGGGTAGGGCAAAAGAAAAAAGAAAAAACAGAGATAAAAGAATAGGGAAGGAACCTGCACCTCTGGGAGGGAGCTGTGAAGGAGGAAAAGTTTCCACACACTAGGAAGCTCCTTCACTGGTGGAGATGGGGGATGGGCGGGGGTGGAAGCTTCAGAGCCATGGAGGAGAGCACAGCAACAGGGGTATAGAGGGCAAAGTGGAGAGATTCCCACACAGAGAATCGGTGCCAACAGCACTCACCAGCCTGAGAGGCTTGTCTGCTTACCAGCCGGGGTGGGTGGAGGCTGGGAGCTGAGGCTTGGGCTTTGGAGGTCAGGTCCCAGGGAGAGGACTGGGGTTGGCTGCATGAACACAACCTGAAGGGAGCTAGTGCTCCACAGCTAGCAGGGAAGGAGTCCGGGAAAAAGTCTGGACCTGACTAAGATGTAAGAGACCTTTGTTTAGGGGTGCATGAGAACAGGGGATTCACAGCACCCCCTAAATTAGCTCCAGAGACAGGTGTGAGCTATCAACACAGACACCAGAGACAGGCATGAGTTGCTAAGGCTGCTGCTGCAGCCACCAAGAAGCCTGTGTGCAAGCAGGTCACTATCCACACCTCCCCTCCCTGGAGTCTGTGCAGCCCGCCAGGCCAGGGTCCCGTGATCCAGGGACAACTTCCCCAGAAGAACACACGGTGCTCCTCAGGCTGTTGCAACATCACGCTGGCCTCTGACACCGCAGGCTAACCTGGCATTCCGTACCCTCCCTCCCCCTGCCCTGGGTGAGCCAGAGCCCCCTAATCAGCTGCTACTGTAACCCCGTCCTGTCTGAGCAAAGAACAGACACCCTCAGGTGACCTACACACAGAGGCGGGGCCAAATCCAAAGCTGAAACCCAGGAGCTGTGCGAACAAAGAAGGGAAAAGGAAATTTCTTCCAGCCGCCTCAGGAGCAGTGGATTAAATCTCCACAGTCAACTTGATGTACCCTGCATCTGTGGAATACCTGAATAGACAACAAATCATCCCAAAATTGAGGCGGTGGATTTGGGGAGCAACTGTAGACTTGGGGTTTGCTTTCTGCATCTAATTTGATCCTGGCTTTGTGTTTATCTTAGTTTAGTATTTAGAGTTTATTATCATTGGAAGATTTGTTTATTGATTTGGTTGCTCTCTTCCTCCTTTTGTAGATAGATAGATAGATAGATTTTTTCCTTTTTCTCTTTTTGTGAATGTGTATGTGTATGCTTCTTTGTGTGACTTCGTCTGTATAGTTTTGCTTTTACCATTTGTCCTAGGGTTCTGTCTGTCCGTTATTTTGTTGTTTTTCTTTTTAGTATAGCTTTTTAACACTTGTTATCATCGGTGGATTTGTTTTTTGTTTTTGTTGCTCTCTTCTTTCTTTCTTTTTTTATTACTTTTTTTATTTTTAATAATTATTTTTAATTTTAATAACTTTTCTTTTCTTTTTTCTTTTTTTTTTTTTTCTTTTTTTGCCCTTTTCTTCTGAGCCATGTGGCTGGCAGGGTCTTGGTGCTCCATCCATATGTCAAGCCTGTGCCTCTGAGGTGGGAGAACTGAGTTCAGGACATTGGTCCACCAGAGACCTCCCAGCTCCATGTAATATCAAACGGCAAAAGCTCTCCCAGAGATCTCCATCTCAACACTAAGACCCAGCTCCACTCAATGATGAGCAAGATACAGTGCTGGACACCCTATGCCAAACAACTACCAAGACAGGAACACAATCCCATCCATTAGCAGAGAGGCTGCCTAAAATCATAATAAGGTCACAGGCACCCCAAAACACAGCACCAGACATGGTTGTGCCCACCAGAAAGACTAGATCCAGCCTCATCCACCAGAACACAAGCACTAGTCCCCTCCACCAGGAAGCCTACACAACCCACTGAACCAACCTTAGCCACTGGGCCACTGGGGGCAGACACCAAAAACAACGGGAACTACGGACTTGCAGCCTGTGAAAAGGAGACCCCAAACACAGTAAGTGAAGCAAAATGAGAAGACAAAGAAACACACAGCAGATGAAGGAGCAAGGTAAAAACCACCAGACCAAACAAGTGAAGAGGAAATAGGCAGTCTACCTGAAAAAGAATTCAGAATAATGATAGTTCTTCTGCCTCAGTTATTCTGCTATTGATTCCTTCTAGTATAGTTTACACTTCAGTTGTTATATTGTTCATCTCTGTTCTTTAGTTCTTCTTGGTCTTTGTTAAACATTTCTTGCATCTTCTCAATCTTTGCCTCCATTCTTTTTCCAGGATCCTTGATCATCTTCATTATCATTATTCTGAATTCTTTTTCTGGGAGGTTGCCTAGCTCCACTTCATTTTGTTGTTTTTCTGGGGTTTTATCTTGTTCCTTCATCTGGGACATAGTCCTCTGCCTTTTCATTTTGTCTATCTTTCTGTGACTATGGTTTTTGTTCTGTAGGCTGTAGGTTTGCTTCTTGCTTCTGCTGTCTGCCTTCTGATGGATGAGACTATCCAAGAGGCTTATGCAAGCTTCCTGATAGGAGGGACTGGAGGTGGGTAGAACTGGGTCTTGCTCTGGTGGGCTGAGCCTGTGCTCAGTAAAACTTTAATCCACTTGTCTGCTGATGGGTGGGTCTGTGTTCCCTCCCTGTTGTTTGGCCTGAGGTGACCCAGCACTGGAGCCTACAGGCTATATGGTGGGGCTAGTGGCAGCCTCTGGGAGGGCTCACGCCAGTGGGTACTTCCCAGAACTGCTGCTGCCAGTGACTTTGTCCCTGTAGTGAGCCACAGCTGCCCACTGTCTCTGCAGGAGACCGTCCAACACTAGCAGGTAGGTTTGGTTCAGTCTCCTATGGGGTCACTGCTCCTTTAGCCAGGTCCTCATGCACACAAGACTTTGTGTGTGACCTCCAAGAGTGGAGTCTCTGTTTCCCCCAGTCCTTTGGAAGTCCTGAAATCAAATCCCACTGACCTTCAAAGTCAGATTGCCTGGGGATTCCTAGTCCCATTGCCAGACCCCCAGGCTCGGAAGCCTGACATTGGGCTCAGAACCTTCTCTCCAGTGGGAGAACTTTTGTGGTATAATTGTTCTCCAATTTGTGGATGATCGCCCACCTAGCAGGTATGGGATTTGATTTTATCGTGATTGTGCCCCTCCCACTGTCTCAGTGCAGCTTCTCCTTTGTCTTTGGATGTAGGGTATCTTTTTTGGTGGGTTCCAGCATCTTCCTGTCAATGCTGTTCAGCAGTTAGTTGTGATTTCGGTGCTCTTGCAAGAGGAGGTGAGCCCATGTCCTTCTACTCTACCATTTTGCACCAATCTATTTTTGTGGACTCTTTAGGATTTTCTGTCTATAAGATCACATCACCTGTGAATAGGAATAGTTTCACTTTTTCCTTTCCAATTAAGATAACTTTTATTCTTTTTCTTGTCTAATTGCTGTAACTAGAACTTCCAGTACAATGTTAAATAGAAGTGATGAAAGTAGGCATTGTTATCTTGTTCCTGGCCTTACGTGGAAGGCTTTCAGTCTTTCATTCTTTTTTTAAAAATCTATTTATTTATTTATTTATTTTTGCCTGCATTGGGTCTTTGTTGCTGTGGGTGGGCTTTCTCTAGTTGCAGTGAGCTGGGGTTACTCTTCATTGCAGTAGGCAGGCTTCTCATTGCAGTGGCTTCTCTTGTTGTGGAGCACAGGCTCTAGGCATGCAGGCTTCAGTAGTTGTGGCACACGGGCTCAGTAGTTGTGGTGCACAGGCTTTGTTGTTCCACAGCATGTGGGATCTTCTGTGTCCCCTGCATTGGCAGGTGGATTCTTAACCACTGCACCACCAGGGAAGTCCCTTCCATTCTTGAATAGAATGTTAGATGTGGGTTTCTCAAATGCCCTTTATCAAGGTGAGGAATTTCCCTTCTACTTTTAGATTCTTATGTGTGAAACAGTGTTGGATTTTGTTAAGTGTTTTTTTCTGTATTAATTGAGATGATCATGTGTCTTTTTCCCTTAATTATATTAATGTAGCATATTGCATTGATTGATTTTCATATGTTGAATCACTCTTACATTCCTGAAATAAATTCCAATTAGTCTTGGTGTATAATCCTTTTACTATGCAGCTGGATCCAGTTTGTTAATATTTTGTTGAGGGTTTTTCCATCAATGCTTATAAGGGATAATGGTCCATAGTTTGTGTGTGCGTGCGTGCGTGTGTGTGTGTGTGTGTGTGTGTATGATATCTTTGGCTTTGGTAAAGGTAATGCCGGCCTCATAGGATGAATTAGAAAGTGTTTTCTCCTCTCCTTTTTTGGGGAAGTGTTTGAGAAATATTGACATTAATTATTCTTTAAATATTTGGTAGAATTCACCAGTGAAGCCATCTGGTCCTGGACTTTTCTTTGCCAGAAGGTTTTTGATTACTGATTCAATATCTTTACTTGTTAAAGATCCTCTTAGATTTTCTATTTCTTCTTAAGTCAGTCATGGTAATCTGTTTGTTTATAGAAATTTGTCTATTTCATCTAGGCTATCTAATTTGTTACCATACAGTTATTCATATTATTCTCTTATAATCGTTTTTATTTCTATAAGGTCTGCAGTAATGTCCACTCTTCCATTTCTAATTTTAGTAATTTGAGCCTTCTCTATTGTTCTCTCAATTAATCTAGCTAAAATTATGTCAATCTTCCTGATCTTTTCAAAGAACAGATTTTCCCTCTGAGCACTGTGTTCGCTGCACCCTGTAAGTTTTGGTATGTTGTATTTTCATTTTCACTTGACTTACTCAAGATCCTGCCTTATATATCTCTTCCCTTCTCTATTAAATCTCTTGAGAAATCAACCCCTACCCTCCTTCTGAACTTGTTTCATGCTGAGCTGAAACAACCCACTATATCTCTTTTTCCTATAGATAGGCCTAAGCCAGTCCTAGGCCTAAGCCATTCCCCTAGGTTAGATATCCCAAAGTTTCTCTGACTTTTCTCTTTTTCAGAATCAGTTCAGCCTTACCTGCTTTCTTTATTCCTTTGCATTTCTCAAAAATACTCCATGTTTCTTAATATATTCAAAAAAAATCATTCAGATAATCATTCAAGACACTTTACATTCTGATCTCAACCTATTTAGTATTCCAAGATCCCTGGGCCAGATTCTGGGGGCAAAAAGAGCTGACTGATACATTACTCATGTTTCCAGAGTGAGTGAAACATGTAAACAAACATACTCCAAATTTCTGCTGACTGAACATCCACACCAGGGGTTGGACCTCAGCACCACCCACATGCTCCAAGTGGCTCCCAGTGACTTATAAGGGATGCTTCCCATAGGCCCCCAAAGCAGCCTTCTGTTAAGGTCATGAGGCATCCTCCCAATTCTTAGTCTCTTCTGATTCTAGTCCTCCAAATCTGCAGCCAGCTGAACCACTTACAGAAGACCTCAATGCTCTGCAGAGAACGTGGATATCCATGCCAAGGATGCTGACCCAAGACATTCCCAAAGCATCAGTGCTGATCCCAGGCAGAGTAGAGAAAAAGGCCTTCTTGTGCCTTCTGGGCCACACCACGTCATCTGGGTCCCAAAGCAGCTCTCCTAGAGTCCAAAGTCTTTCAGAGGAGCCTTTGAGCTTTTTCAGTAACTTCTTACCTTCACCTTCCTTAAGCACAGTGGCTCTTATCTTCTTTTTTTTCTTAGACTTGCAGGGAATTACTTCTACCAACCCCTTCTCCTCCTTCTATAACTTTTCCTCTTCTCCAACCACAAACTCCTGTCTCCTCCCCTGTACCAAATGCAAACCCCACAAATATAAACAAAGGCAAACAGATATTTGAACTTATCCTTGAAGGATAAATAGGAGCTCACCAGATGGGAAAATGTGAGCAAGGTATTTCAGGCAAAGGGAACAATGGAGCAAAGAAAGAGCCGGGCATTCTTGAAATAATCAAGCAATGGAGAACTTCTTGTTTTTATTCAAAACCCAACTACAATGTTACCTTCTCTGCAAAGTGTTCCCTGACAACCCCCAACCCTTTCTACCCCATCATTTTCACTATTTGTGCTCCTATAGAGCAGTTATCTCTATCAATTCAACATTTATTGAGCTCAAAATTGTGCTAAATGCTAGGAATACAGAGATGATAAGCATAATCCCTACCTCAAGATTATGAAAAATAGAGGAAAAGAACATTTTAACTATATCTAAGAGAAAGAAACACTCGATATTGAGTGTGCAGGGTGCAATTAGTGGTGTGAGGGCAATGCAGAAGCAAACCCTATCCTAGGTCAACGCCTAACTCACCACACCATAGCTACATGTTTACCTGTCAGACTCCTCTACCAAACGGTGAGTCCAGAGAACAGATAATGTCTTATTCATTTCTATATTCAGTCTTCAGTCCAGAAACTGGTACATAAAATGAATCTAATAAGTATGGTCTGAATGCCATGATTTCTAAGGCTTTTACTCACTGAATTGGCATAAAGCTGAGCAAATAGTACAATGAATGGCCTGTTAAATAAATGAATGATTTCGATCTATAACAACAAAGGAAACTTAAAGGTTTGTGCTAGAGAAGGAAGAACAGTTCTTGGAGAGTCTTTGGGCCACAGGGTATGCCGAGACCCGTTACAAAGAGAAACCGGTCCTAAACATCCTGGGCAGAGAACCTGCAAAACAAGGGATGGAGCTGTGCTCATTCACCCAGCAGTATTCATTGGGTGCCTACTCTGTGCCAAGCACTGTTCAAGAATGTCCAGCACCGTGAACAAGACAGAAAAAAATCCTTGCTTTCATGGAGCTTACATTCTTATAGAAGGGGAAAAGAACAAAAAAACAAATATGCAAATTACAGAGTATGGTAGAAAGTAAGTATTACAGAGAAAAACAAATTCAAAGGCAATGAGTACACAGGAGTGAGGGCTTGTGGTGAGGAAAGCGTGGTCACAGAAGGCCTCCTTGAGAGGGGATGTTTGCATTAAATACCTTATGGAGACGAAAGAGTGAGCCACGTGGACACCTGGGGGAAGAGCATTCTAGGCAGAAGGAATTACAAGTGTACGACTCTGGCCTGTTCAAGGAATAACCAGGCCAGCATAGTGTGAGCAAAGGGAGTAAGGGGGAGAGTTATAGGAAATTAGGCTAAAAAGAGAAAAATGACCAGATCATTCTAGCCCTCATAGGCCATTGTAATTGTTTTGTTTTGTTTTTTCTTGTTGTTTTAACCTCTTTTACTGAAATATAGTATACAAAGAGAAAATTACAAATCCTAAGTGTCAGCTCAAGGAATAATCATAAAATGAATAAATCTGTGTATCCAGACACAGGTTAAGGAATGGCACATTATCAGCAGCCCAGAAAACCCCCTCTATGCTCCCTCCTATTTGCTATCCCTCCCTCCTCCTCAAAGGTAACCCTATCCTGACTTCTAAAGTAATAGATTTGTTTTGCCTGTTTTTTAACTTTAAATAAATGTAAGCATGCCACTGTATTCTATTTGTATCTGTATTTTCTTTTTTCACTCAAGATTTTGCTTGTGATATTCGCCCATGTGATTCTGAGAGGGAAGAATGGTCAAATGACAAACAACAGCATGTTAAAGTGCTGATGGGAAAGATGTAGTAAAGAGGGGGAATTGGTGGCAGTGTTCATGTGATGGGCATGCATGTGACAATTTGAGAAAAAGAGAGGAAGTGTGAGGTCACCCAGGAGCTGAGTGCAAAGATCCTGAGACATTTCCTCACCTACTCAGATCCTCTCCTGAGAATTAAGAGATCTTGAGAAGGTTGAGGTTGTGGTAATGGTTACCTATTCATTGATTCACTCAAACATTTCCATATCCTACTTTGTGTTAGGCACAGTGTTGAGATATAAAGATAATTAAGACATGGTCAGCTGGACAAACAAGTAAACAGAGGGCTAAAAAAATGGTATGATAAATGCTAGGAATTTGGCAAAAGATGGTAAAGAAACATCTTCTTTAAGAATGACTGTGACTATCTCACCTTTTTTGCTTGAACATTAATGGCTCTGAGAGAGGCTCATGAGAGTATAGTCATTGTATGTTACTTTGAGGTTAACTATTATTTTTATGCTTATCAGTTTTTATCTCCTCAACTACTAGACAATAATCTTTTGGGAGAATAAAAGATATCTTCTGGTATCATGGAAAGAGCACAAAGTAGTTAGAGTCAAAGGAGTTGGGTCTGAATCCTGACTCTGTTATTCCTTAGCTAGGTAACCCTGGGAAAACTAGGTAACCTCTCTGTGCCTCAGATCCTTTCTATAAATGGAGATGGTAATATTCATCCTACTGCCTCACAGAATTGTTGTCAGCGTCGAATGAAATAATGTATAAGAACTGTAAATTCCTATTACTAGTCCTCTAAATCTCACAAGCCTACTATGCTGAACACAGTAAGTATTTAATAAATGTCAAGCTTTGATTATATTTCATCAGCAAAGACTTGTGGGTTTTGAAGTCTGTGCCAGAGAGTTGATATAGTTGTCCCTCTCTATCTCATGCCCAGATAACTCAGAAGCTGGGATCAGATAGTGTGGCCATGACTCAGGAGTGACCAGCTAGTGTGGGAGGGTAGACTGGCCAGGATCATCTGGATCAACTACTCATTAAACAAGAGTGCCAGACATTTTGCTGGGGTGGAGCCTCTGTGATTGCCCATTTCAACACTCCTCCTAACCCTTTCCCTTTTCATCATATTTCTGGACTTCAGTATCAGAGAGCTCTAACTGACTGGCAGAGGATGGAGAAAGGGTGTGGGGAACAGGGGGAGGGCAGGGAGAGTTATAGCAGTTTTCTTTCTGTGTTCACAGGGAACACAGTTTCACAAACCAGCTCAACCCCATTGATTGTGAATGGGGTCCTGGGGGAGTCTGTAACACTTACCCTGAAGTTTCCTGTGGAAGAGAAGATCACGTCCATCACCTGGCTACATGAGGGAAAATCTGCCATCTTCATAGAGCCAAATGAAGCACTAAACAGGGTGACTGACCCAAAGCGGAAAAATCGATTGAATGTCACCGAGTCCTATTCCTTGCAGCTCAGCAACCTGACGATGGCAGACTCAGGACTTTACAGAGCCCAGATAACCACACTGACCTCTTCACTGTTTACCGATTATGATCTGAGGATCTTCAGTGAGTCAAATCATGGGGTTTAATTGTGTATGGACTGAAAAATAGTACATATTTCAAGTCTATGTGACTGCAAGTGTGCACTATAGCTTAGTGGTAAAAAGCATGGCATTTGGAGCTAGACTGAGGTCCAGCAACAAAACTATTCAATGGCATTGCACAGCAGTTAGTGACAGAGCTAAGATTAGAACCTAAATCTTGTGACTTCTAGACCCTGTACTAGGCTCCATTACACTTGTTGAGACAAGTTTCTTCTGCCACTATTTAGAAGACCAAGCACAACTTCTTCTGCAACAGCCACACTCCTGAGGCTGAATGCCAATGGCTTCTCAGGGCCTTTTGGAGTGCCTCTCCTTCAAAAGCACATACACAGAGAGATGTGTAAGCTACACCAACATGTTTTACAATTGTGCAAAGGTATTTTAAGATATAAATTATATAGGTTTTCTTTTAAAAAACACTGGCCAATTGTTCTGTATGTACTAGGCTAGGGATGGCAAAGATTTGATCTTATGGGCCAATATCAATTAATTGGGAGTAACTTTCTAGGGTTCAGTGTTAAGAAAGATATCAGAGTCATGTTGTTTATTCACTGAGTCAACAATATTTGTTAATCAGGGATAATATACGAGACACTGTTTTAGGCCCTTGAAATACATCAGTGAACAAAACAAAGGTCCCTGCTCTCATGGAACTGACATTCTGAGTAGGGAATATGGGAGCAATAATAAACAGTACACATAATATATAAACAAATGACACAGTAAGCTGTGAGTGCTATGGAGAAAGAGAGATTAGAATAGAATAAGGAGCATCAGAAGTGCCAGAAAGCAGTGGTCAATTTTAAATGGAGTGATCATAATAGGCCTCATTGAGAAGATGACATTAGAGCCAGGACATGTTGGAGGTAAAAGAGTGAGCCATGCAGATATCTGGATGAAGAGCCATCCCACACAAGCACTCCCTGTGTCTGGCAGCTCAAGGAATATAAAGAAGGTCAAACATCAAGGAGCAGAGTAAGAGAGAGCAGTAGGAAATGAGGTCAGTAAGGAAGTAGGGGGCCATATCTTCTAAGGCTATAAGAGCCATCACAAGGACTTTGGCTTCATTTTTGGGGGAACGGACAACAATTGGAGGGTTTTGCAGAGAAGTAATATAATTTAACTTACTTATTTAAAGGATCTCTTTGGACAAGTGTGGAAGCCACTGAACCAATTAGGAAGCCATTGCAACTATCTAAGCAAGAGGTAATACTGGCTTGGACCAGAGTCGTAGCAGTGGAGGTAGTGAGAAGTGGTTGGATTCTGGATATATTTTAGAGGTAAAGCCACCAGGATTTTGTGATGTGGGAGTATGAGAGGAAAAGATGAGTCAGGGATGACTCCAGGGCTTTTGGCTTGGTTGACTGGAAGGATGCAGTTGTTGTCAACTAAGATGGGGAAAGTTGCAGATTGAGAAGGTTTTGGAGAGAAAAACAGGAGTCTTTTTGAACATGTTGAGTTGGAGATACACATTATATCCAGGTAGAAATGTCAAATCAGTAGTTATATATTCATCAAATGGAGAAAGATATCAAGATAGGTTTTTGAGGTCAGCAACAGACATTGGCTGAAGGAGATGTAATATTCATGCCAAATATTTGCCATTTCTGTGCTACATGCTGTCTCATGTAATTCTCATAATTACCCAAGAAATAAGTATTATTGCCCAGTTTTATAGATGAGGAAACTTAGGCATGAAGAGACTATAATTTGTCCATGTAGCCAGTAAATGACAAAGCCGTGATTCTAACCTAGGTCTTCCTAACTCTAAATCCAACATTCTTGCCATGACATGAAAATTCTGTTCCAGCAAGGTATGTTCCACCACCCCTACTCAGTTAGCTAAGCTTAAAGCATTACTTAATCTCTTCTAATCAGACAGTTGGAGTCATTCTGTTTCTATTGGGTCACCTTTATTTCAACCCTTGGGCGGAGTCTAGGTCAGAGGGCTTTTCTGTACTGCTTTCATGTCCCCATTGATTCACAGCCACTGACACCTTAGAGGTGATATTTTCTGGTCTCTGCTCTCGGATATTTCTGCAACATATGTAGTCCCAAATATATTGCACTTCTTTCTTCCCCAGAATTTCTTGCTTTCTCTCTGTTTCTTCACTTCTTCCTTTCCTAATTCTTTAATTCTCAACATTTCCCTTTCTGACTTGGTGACACTCTACATCAAGGTCTCTTTGTCATCATTTGAGCCAGCATCAGCTCCAGTGAGAACCAATATTCCCACAGATGTGGGAAATACAGTTCTCCAAGAGTGTTAAGCTTTTATCTTCCATCCCATCTAGGGAATTCTGACAATGGAGAAGTGTGCCTGGTCTTCTGGTTTTGGACCTGGCTGAGGTAGGGCTGGCCCTTAGTTTAGTCTCCAAATTATCTTTACATAAGGGGCAGTGAACAAGTGTTAGAAGGACCCCCAGGAAGAAACTGGAGCTCCAAAAATTAAAGTGATCAGCTTAAAATCACCTGACTAGTTGGCGACAACCCCAGTCTTTCCCTTCCCTCTCTCCCACTGCCTACTCTGTCTCATACTGATGTCCCTTATCATTTGGTCACCCCATATCTTGATGTCATCAATTAGGCAGTACATGCAGACTTATTTACAGAGTACACAGCTGTGTCAGGTGGCATACAGAAACATCGAGGTGAGAGATATTTTTCACAGAGGGCTGAGCCAAGACATTTGTCCTTAATCCAGGCCTCTTCTCTGCACACAGGACGACTGAGGAACTTACAAGTTGTCCCTCACACCAAATGGTCTAATAATAGGACCTGTGAGATCCTCCTGACCTGCTCTGTGGAGAATCCAAATGATAACATCTTATTCAGGTGGCAGGTCTCAGGAAACACACTTCAAAGTGAAGCAAACCTTACTATCACCTGGGACCCCAAGAGTTTCAATGAAGAGACCTACACCTGCGTAGCTGAGAATGCTGTCAGCAATTCATCCTTCTCTGTCTCTGTCCAGAGTCTCTGCAAAAGTAAGTATGTCTCAGGTCTCTCTGAGAGCCTTGAGTGGCTGTGAGGTGTGGGGTGTCTCTTGTGCCCTTTATGATTCCTAAAACAGCAACCCAGTAGGAGACAGCCAAGTGACACTGGGAAGGGACAGACATCCCCTGGGGCTCCATGCCTCTCACTCCCTCAGAGGTCTCTCCTTCCTCCCTCCCCCTCCACCAACCCTTTCTCCAGCCTACTCAGATCCCAAGAGCAAAGTCCTTGGGAAGGCAGGATTGCTTCCTCCCACTGGCTCTACCAGGTTCCACCATGCCCTGTCTGCCTAAATGGGACTCCCACTCCCAGAAAGCCTGCTCATACCCCCAGAGCCTCTGGGTATAGATGAACCCACCCAACTCCCAAAGATGGTCTAGAAGAGATGCAGTAGAGGCTCTAAAAAACCACTCTGGGCCTCACTCGATGTGTCTCAAGTGCAACTTCTTTTTTTTTCTTTTTAGGTGTTACTAATGAAAAAAATGAACACCTGGATACCATGTGGATTGTAGTGGCAGTTTCTTCAATATGTATAGTCGTGGTCATCATCGTGTTATTATTTGTTTGGAGGAAAAAAATAGGTTTCCTTTCTTCCTACTTACTGTTTCTTCTCCAAGGTTCCAGAGACTTAGCATTTGGGGCCTCCAAAAGACTCTGTCTTGTAGAAGACAGATAAAGGGAGGGAGCATGCAAACCCTGGCTCAGCTGGTCCACTGGGACAACACCTGGGTTGTGAATACACATGTGCTAATCTCCTAGAAAAGTGTCTTACTGGAAAATGCAGGACCCTTTCGGGTCCCCTTCCACCACACTCTCTAGAGAGACACATCTAGGGGTAGGGGGTGGAAGGCTTCTCTCACTATAGTCACAGATTTCAATTAATTTTATTTTTCAGGTTTCTTTCAATTCTCTACTCAGCAAACCCAGTGTCCTGGTGAGCTTCCAGACTCTTAACTCCCAATCATAAAACAGATGGGAAGAACCAAGTGAAAAGGAAAGGAGGGCAGTCAGAGGGCTGTATAATGAGAGAGGAGGGAGTCAGAATGTCACTACTCAGATGGACCAGATGGTGCAAGGGGATAACACCTGGAACTGTGCAAGTTTGTCCCCTGTGTGACTTACAGGGTTCCTTACAAGCATGCAAACCGGTCACTCATGCAATTTTTTGGGGTAGGATTAGGGTCATTCCCCACTCTGCCAATGGAGAGACTAAGCGCCAGTGAAAGGACTCATGACCTGTCCATTAGCAACAGGAGGTGCAGGATAAAGACAGGATTACAGCATCAAATGCCCAAAGACAAACTGCCTGACCCCATCACTCTCTTCAGCCAGGGTTTGGGCATTGAGTAGACACAGTCAGAAAAGAAAGTATGATATAGAGACAGAAACACAGGCTCTGGACTCAGACTGGCATTGAGTCTTATTTCATGGGTGAGAGATACATGAATTCATGCACGGAGGACCTGGCATGAGGTTTGGAGTCAGAAGGCATGCATTCAAATTCTTGTCTGATCATTTCCTGTGTGAGTTTGCACCAAGTCTGTAAAACTTTCTGAGCCTCCAGTTCCTCATCTCTAATATAATCAAACCCACTCTAAGGAGCTCTGAAAAGTTTAATAGTATTATATATGTGAAATAATCTGGCTCCATTATGCTCACCAGTGAGGTTCTCTAGCTCCTGTGTAGGCAGTGTTATTTGGTCCCAGAAGCTTCCCTTCCTGTGAAGCCAGAGGGAGACTCTGAGGCTTTAGGATAGCTCAAGACCATGTGCCCCTGAGGAGATGAGGTCAGAAATAGATCACATGACTGAGAATGTTCTGGTTCAACCCAGAACTCCAAAGACTGTCAAAAATGAATGAACCCTAAGGAAGGGCCATGCTTTGAACAATTGCCTCTCTGGGGTCAGAGAATGGCCTGGGGTAGACAAGGTCCTGGGAGAGCAGACCAGAGTCCTTCAGCTACTGACTGTGCCTTCCTGTGTTAACAGCAGAGACTGTGAGGAACGTAGAGTATGCTTCCTTCTCTCCAGGGAGCACTGTGTATGCTCAGGTCACCCATTCAAAGAGGGTGAGTACTTTCAGGTTTATACTCCTTCATGGTCATTATTTTTACAGTCATTATACATGACATTGTCACCAAACTTTTCTAAATTCAAATGACATACACCATTGAGGAGAAGCAAAGGCAGCGACAAGAACTGCAGAGTTATGTGCGGGACCTTTCTAGACCTCAATGCTCACACCTCAGTAGAATGTTGACTCATACCCTGCTTTACATTGCTTAATCTAACTGCTTAATGCATCAGTGAGTCTTGTCCCTTCAGCTTAATTACAAGCTGCCTGGAAGTGAAAATTATGTCTTCCTCTCTCTTCCCCTATGTCTTAGCATGATGCTCAGTAAATACTTGCTGGATGGATCAGAGTTCATTTAAGCTTGAGAGCCCCCAGAAGGCATGATTCTGTATCAGGGGCTTTCTCATCCTGGATGTAGGGGAAATAGGGGAGCTCAGAAGAGTCTCTCAAGAGGGAAGAGGGGCAAGAATTTGCAATCCCTCAACAGTAGAGGACACTAACCGCATGAGCAGTCCTCAATCGTCCCCTGCCCTCTAGCAACATAACAGGATGGCCTTGGTCAGGCATCAGGAACTCCTCACCATGCATCAGTAATTCCCCATCAACCGCAAAATAAAGCACCTGCAGGTGGTACATTTCTAAATAACACTACACATCCTGGGAGGCCATTTTCCATGTCTTCTGAAAAATAACCCAAGAGAGCCAGCATTCTTCAGTTGATGGAAACAATGGTCTGGCTAGAAATCTTGGATTCCACAAGCAAATCTCCCTTCACAAAGCCCCTCACAGGTATTTGCAAAGTAGACTCTGAAGCTAGCCAACAATAAGAAGTGCTCTCACTTCAGATATTTCAACTGCCTTTCCAATTTCCTCTTGAAGACAAGATGAATTACTCTCAACAAACAAAGAAACTCTCCGGCAAGTTTGTTAACTTTTGCTTAGCAAAACATGGTACTTTGGAGAGTTTCAGAGGTTTTGATAACACCCCAAATATGCCTTAGTTAATTTAAAATGCCAAAAACTATGAGGATGGGGGACTTCTGTTACTGCCACACTTTTTATTCCAGGCAGAGCCATTCTTAAGCCAAGATATTCCTGCTCTACCAGTTCCCCATGCTTGAGGAGAACCCCAGTGACATGATGACCAGGCAAATAGAATCACAGGGGTAAAATGAAGCAGGCAATAACTCCAGTTATAGGTAGTAAAGATCTGAGACAAAAGATGTAATACAATAACCATCTGGTGTGTAGGTTAGTTCCTAAAAATAGAGGAAGGAGAGTAGAGTTGGATGCAGGACAAGAATGTTTTCTTTCCTTCACACCACTGCCAACAAGGTCACCCTTCTCTCTCTCTCTGGTTCTTGAGACCACCGGTTTGCTGGAGTGTTGTGCTTCTGTTTGGGCCTCAGGAAAGGTGACTAATCCTTCACAGGTTTAAGAGCTAGTGGTGCTTTGTTTCCAGCTTCTCTTGCTAGACACTCCCTAGCCTTCCTCCTAAAGAACTTTGACATTATCCCTCATTTGTCACACTGCTTTTCCCAAGAATATACAGTAAGTCCCTTACATACAAATGAGTTCCATTCCAAAAGCATGCTCGTAAGTCCAATTTGTTCTTAAGTCCAACAAAAGTAACCTAGATACCCAACTAACACAATCAGCTATATAGTACTGTACTGTACTGTAATAGGTTTATAATACTTTTCACAAAAATAATACATAAAAAACAAAAAAACAAAAAAAATAAAGAAAACATTTTTAATCTTACAGTACAATACCTTGAAAAGTACAGTAATACGGTACAAGAGCTGGCTTACAGGGGCTGGTATCGAGTGAACAGGCAAGAAGAGTTACTGACTGGCAGAGGAAGAGGACATGGGAGATGGCAGAGCTGAAGGATCTCCTGCAATAGGAGGTGGAGGGCAAGCTGCAATTTCACCCATGCCTGATGTTGATGTCACAGGTTCTGGTTCCTTGCTGCATTCAATTTTACCTATTCTCTTGAAAAAATGATCCTGTGATGTCTGGGTAGTAGCTTTTTTTTCTCACCATAAATGACACGGTAGCACTGGATTGCATTCTGAACGGCTGCGGCAACCTTCATGTACTGTTCTATATTTGCGTCCTGTGCCTCAAAAACTAACAGTGCCTCTTCAAATAAAGAAAATCCCCTTTCCATTTCCTGTATCGTGAATCTCTTCAGTTCTTCAATTACTTCTTCTTCCTCTTGTCTCTCTTCTTTCTTTGAGCCTCCAATTCTATCAGGTCTTCATTAGTAAGCTACACAAAGTAAGTACACAAAAGCTTGTGCACTTACTTTGTTGTCAAGTACACAACCACTTGACATGACAATGTACACCAGACACGTGAACTAACTTACATGATTGGACATGTGAACACACGTTCACATCTTTGAAATATCACAACTTGAAGTCTCATAAGTAGGGGACTTACTGTATCTGTGAATGAGTACATTTCTCTTTATGTGAGCCGAATTGGTATGATTGTGTTTTACAGGAAATGGAAATCCCAAAACCTGTGAAAAACAATGACTCCACCACAATTTACTCTGAAGTTCAACAGTCCCAAGAGGTAAGCCTATGATTGGCACATCTTTTTACATTCTTACCTCTCTTCTCAGACCTATGACTTTGCAAATATGGTAAAAGTAAAGGGGCCATTTTACAGATGCACAAATATCAGCAGGATACAGAAAGTCTCAGGACAGCTCCAAAACATATCCAAGAAGCTACCTTGTATTAGGATCACCACACATAACTGAGTTTTTAACCTACTTGTTTTTTAAATTTAATCCTGCTTATGCTGTCAATATCCCTTACTGCCTGTTAGTGCTCTCCAAACCACCTCTATATCCATGAGGAGTGGCCTGACACTCTAGTCCCTATTTACCTACTTTATTTTTCTCTTTTTTCCATTACAGAAAGCCCACCTATTCCAGGACAACTGCCCTTCACAGTGTCATGTAATTTGCTGAAAGTCTTCAAAGGAATTCAGGAACAACACATCTTCTAATCCTATGGGAGAGAACAGAGCTTGGTTTCTGTCTGACAACAGAATTTGAATATCTAGGATTATCAGACTTGAATCTGCTTACCTGGGTCAAACATTTAAGGAATAACATCATCTCCAGCATATGACCCAAATAACAATTTCTAATCAGCTCCAAGTGAAAACATACATCAGATACCATGCTTGAAAAAATCCTCAACAAAATACTAGCAATCCGAATCCAACAATACATTAAAAGGATCATACACCATGATCACTATCAATTGATCAATTTCAATATCTGCAAATCAATCGATGTGATACACCACATCAACAAATTGAAGAATAAAAACCGTATGATACGGGGGTGGAGTCAAGATGGCATACTAGGAGGATGCGGGATTCGCATCTCCTCACAACTAAGGCACCTACTGGGCACTGGTAAGGGACCATGAACACCTAAGTGGACAGGAGGAACCCCCAGCAACCAGGTAGGGTGTGGGGGGAGTGTAGGGGTAGAAGAAGTGGAGGTCAGAGGGGACTGGCGTCCCTGAGGGTTGGCTGCAGGAGGGGAAGGGATCCTATGCTCGAAGGGGGAAATTGGGGAACCACTGGGAGGGCAAAGGATGAACAAGGAGTGTGGCCAGGTTTCTCCTGCCCACTTGGGCCCCCAGGAGCCTGCTGAGATCCTGGGCCTGATCCTCTGCCCACCTAGGTATCCTCCAGCCATACGGATCTGAGGGAGAGGGAGGGAGGGAAGGGGGAGCAAAAGTAAAGGCCCGACATCTAGGACCGGCACCCCTGAGGGGTGGCTGGGGGAGGGGAGGAGTTCCTACACCTAGGGGCACCCACTCATGGTTAGGGGTCCAGTGGCTACAGGGGAGACCCTGGAGGTGACAGTGGGGGAGGGGCGCAAAGGAATGGAAGGGAATGTGGCCAGTGCTTTCCCTGTCCACTTAGGCTGGGGAGCTTGTTGGGCTCCCTGGCCTACTCCTCTGCCCTTGGAGTCTCCCGCCTTACCCGCAGAGCTCAAGCCCTGTTCCTACACCCCCACCCAGGGCTCTACCTCTACAATCGGAGACCCCTCTGAGACCCCCTTCAATGTGCTGGGCCTAAACACCACCCATACACCCTCACTCAGGGCCCTTCCTCCAAACTCCGGAACTCCACACTCCAGAGGCCCTCCTTGCTACGTGCTGCCTCTTCCCTTCCATGCAGGTCCTAAGCAGAGGCCCCGCCGCATGCTTGAACATCGTCCAGCCTAAACCCCGCCCCCAGGGCCTTTTCTGGCTATGTGGTCCTGAGCCTAGGCCCCGGGCCACACACAAACATCATGCTCCCACCTGCCTAAGTCCCACCCCACCCTAAACTCTGCCCCTGCCTTAGTTCCACCACTGCCTAAACTCCACTCCCAGAGCCAAGGCTGTTTTTTTTTTTCTTTTTTCTTCTTTTAGATTGGGATTCTGTTTTACCTTGTTGATTCTCTTATATTTTCATTTTTCCTAATAAATCTTTTATTTTTCTAATTTTATTTTATTCTTTATACTTTGTTATTGTTCTCTACTTTTGGCTCATTCCCCACCACCACCTTTTTTTTTTTTTCTTTTTCCTGTTGTGGTTTTATTTTACCTTGTTGCAGTTGTTTCAATTAAACTTTTATTTTTCCTAATATATTTTTTATCTTTCTAATTTTATATTGGTTTTTAACTTTGATATTGTACTGCTCCTTTTTATCTTTCTTTCTTTCTTTCTTTCTTTTTTTACCATGTCACGAAACTTGCAGGATCTTGGTTCCAAGGCCAGAGGCCGGGCCTGACCTCCTGTGGTGGGAGCTCTAAGACCAAATCGCTGGACTAACAGAGAACGTCAAACCCCAGGGAATATCAGTAGGAGTGAGAACTTCTGGAGGTCCTCATCTCAGCACCAAGACCCAGCTCTATCCAACTGTCTGTAAAATCCAGTGCTGGACATCTCAGGCCATACAACCAGGAATACAGCACCACCCAGCAAAAAAAAAAAGAAATGACAAAAAATTATGTTACAGATGAAGGAGAAAGGTAAAAACCTATAAGCCCACATAAATGAAGATGAAATAGGCAACGGACCTGAAAAAGAACTCAGAGTAATTATAGTAAACATAATCCAAAATCTTGGAAACAGAATGGAGAAAATACAAGAAATATTTAACAAGGACCTAGAAGAACCAAAGAGCACACAAACAGTGATGAACAACACAATTACTGATATTAAAAATACTCTAGAAGGAATCAATAGCAGAATAACTGAGTCATAAGAACGGATAAGTGACCTGGAAGATAAAATGGTGGAATCAACTGTCAGGAAGCAAAATAAAGAAAAGAAAATGAAAAGAATTGAGGACAGTCTCAGAGATCTCTGGGACAATATTAAACACACCAACATTCGAATTATAGGGGTCCCAGAAAAAGAAGACAAAAAGAAAAGGTCTAAGAAAATATTTGAAGAGATTATAGTCAAAAACTTCCCCAACATGGGAAAGGAAATAGTCAATCAAATCCATACAGGAGAGAGTACCATACAGGATAAACCCAAAGAGAAACATGCCAAGACACATATTAAGCAAACTATCAAAAATTAAACACAAAGAAAAAATATTAAAAACAGGAAGAGAAAAGCAACAAATAATATACCTGGGAATCCCCATAAGGTTAACAGCTAAATTTTCAGCAGAAATTCTTTAAGCCAGAAGGGAGTGGTAGGACATATTTAAAGTGATGAAAGGGAAAAAACCTACAACCAAGATTACTCTACCCAGCAAGGATCTCATTCACATTCAGTGGAGAAAAAAAATTCTACAGATAAGCAAAAGTTAAGAGAATTCAGCACCACCAAACCAGCTTTACAACAAATGCTAAAGGAACTTCTCTAGGCAGGAAATACAAGAGAAGGAAAAGACCTACAAAAACAAACCCAAAACTATTAAGATAATGGTAATAGGAACATACATATCTATAATTACTTTAAATGTAAATGGATTAAATGCTCCAACACACATAGACTGGCTGAAGGGATACAAAAACAAGACCCATACATATGTTGTCTACAAGAGACCCACTTCAGACCTAGGGACAAAACAGACTGAAAGTGAGGGGACGAAAAAGATATTCCATGCAAATGGAAATCAAAAGAAAGCTGGAGTAGCAATTCTCATTGAAGACAAAATAGAATATTACAAGAGACAAAGAAGGACATTATACAATGATCAAAGGATCAATCCAAGAAGAAGTAATAACAATTGTAAATATGCACCCAATGTAGGAGCACCTCAATACATAAGGCAAATGCTAACAGCCATAAAAGGGGAAACTGAAAGTACAACAATCATAGTAGGGGACTTTAACACCCCACTTTCACCAATGGACAAATCAGCCAAAATGAAAATAAATAAGGAAACAAAAGCTTTAAATGACACATTAAACAAGATGGACTTAATTGATATTTATAGGACATTCCATCCAAAAACACCACAATATATTTTCTTCTCAAGTGCTCATGGAACATTCTCCAGGATAGACCATATCTTGGGTCACATATCAAGCCTTGGTAAATTTAAGAAAATTGATATCATATCATGTATCTTTGCCAACCACAGTGCTATGAGAAGATATCAATAACAGGGAAAATACTGTAAAAAATACAAACACATGTAGGCTAAACAATACACTACTAAATAACCAAGAGATCATTGGAGAAATCAAAGCGGAAATTGAAAAATACCTAGAAACAAATGACAATGAATACACGACCACCCAAAACCTATGGGTTGTAGCAAAAGCAGTTCTTACAGGGAAGTTTATAACAATAAAGCCTATCTCAAGAAACAAGAAACATCTCAAATAAACAACCAAACCTTACACCAAAAGCAATTAGAGAAAGAAGAACAAGAACAACAACAGGGCTTCCCTGTTGGCGAAGTGATTGAGAGTCCACCTGCCGATGCAGGGGACAAGGGTTCTTGCCCCGGTCCAGGAAGATCCCACAGGCCATGGAGTGGCTAGGCCCGTGAGCCATGGCCATGGAGCCTGCGCATCTGGAGCCTGTGCTCCACAACGGAGGAGACCACAACAGTGAGAGACCTGTGTAACAACAACAACAAAAAAAGAACAACAACAACAAAAAAAAAAACCAAAGTTAGCAGAAGGAAAGAAATCATAAAGATCAGATCAGAAATAAATGAAAAATAAATGAAGGAAACAGTAGCAAAGATCAATAAAACTAAAAGTTGGTTCTTTGAGAAGATAAACAAAATTGATAAATCATTAGCCAGACTCATCAGATAAAAAGGGAGAAGACTCAAATCAACAGAATTAGAAATGAAAAAGGTGAAGTAACAACAAACACTACAGAAACACAAAGCATCATGAGAGATTACTACAAGCAATTATATGCCAATAAAATGGACAACCTGGAAGAAATGGACAAATTCTTAGAAAAGCACAACTTTCTGAGACTGAACCAGGTAGAAATAGAAAATATACATGGACCATTCACAAGCACTGAAATTGAAACTGTGATTAAAAATCTTCCAAGAAACAAAAGCCCAGGACCAGATGGCTTCACAGGCGAATTCTATCAAACATTTAGAGAAGAGCTAACACCTATCCTTCTCAAACTCTTCCAAAATATAGCCGAGAGAGGAACACTGCTGAACTCATTCTACAAGGCCACCATCACCCTGATACCAAAACCGAACAAATATGTCACAAAAAAAGAAAACTACAGGCCAATATCTCTGATAAACATAGCTGAAAACATCCTCAACAAAATACTAGCAAAGAGAATCCAACAGCACATTAAAAGGATCATACACCATCATCAAGTGGGGTTTATACCAGGGATGGAAGAATTATTCAGTATATGCAAATCAATTAATGTGATACACCATACTAACAAATTGAAGGATAAAAACCATATGATAATCTCAGTAGATGCAGAAAAAGCTTTTGACAAAATTCAACAACAATTTATGATAAAAACTCTCCAGAAAGTAGACATAGAGGGGACCTACCTCGACCTAATAAAGGCCATATATGACAAACCCACAGCCAACATTATTCTCAATGGTGAAAAACTGAAAAAATTTACACTAAGATCAGGAACAAGACAAGGTTGCCCACTCTCACCACTATTATTCAACATAGTTTTGGAAGTTTTATCCACAGTAATCAGAAAAGAAAAAGAAATAAAAGGAATCCAAATTGAAAAAGAAGAAGTAAAGCTGTCACTGTTTGCAGATGACATGGTACTATACAGAGAGAATCCTAAAGATGCTACCAAAAAATTACTAGAGCTAATCAATTAATTTGGTAGAGTAGCAGGGTACAGAATTAATGCACAGAAATCTCTTGTATTCCTATACACTAATGATGAAAAAAATCTGAAAGAGAAATTAAGGAAACACTCCCATTTACCATTGCAGCAAAAAGAATAAAATACCTAGGAATAAACCTACCTAAGGAGACAAAAGACCTGTATGCAGAAAACTATAAGACACTGATGAAAGAAATTAAAGGTGATACAAACAGATGGAGAGATACACCATGTTCTTGGATTGGAAGAATCAATACTGTGAAAATGACTATACTACCTAAAACAATCTACAGATTCAATGCAATCCCTATCAAACTACCAATGGCATTTTTCACAGAACTAGTACAAAAAATTGCACAATTTATATGGAAACATGAAAGATGCCGAATAGCAAAAGCAATCTTGAGAAAGAAAAATGGAGCTGGAGTAATCAGGCCCCTGGACTTCAGACTATACCACAAAGCTACAGTAATCAAGACAGTATGGTACTGGCACAAAAACAGAAATATAGATCAATAGAACAGGATAGAAAGCCCAGAGATAAACCCATGCACATATGGTCACCTTATTTTTGATAAAGGAGGCAAGGATATACAATGAAGAAAAGACAACCTCTTCAATAAGTGCTGCTAGGAAAACTGGACAGCTACATGTAAAAGAATGCAATTAGAACACTCCCTAACACCATACACAGAAATAAACTCAAAATGGATTAAAGACCTAAATGTAAGACCAGACACTATAAAACTCTTAGGGGAAACCATAGGCAGAACACTCTATGACATAAATCACAGCAAGATCCTTTTGACCCTCCTCCTAGAGAAATGGAAATAAAAACAAAAATAAACAAATGGGACCTAATGAAACTTAAAAACTTTTGCACAGCAAAGGAAACCATAAAAACAATGAAAAGACAACCTTCACAATGGGAGAAAATATTTGCAAATGAAGCAACTGACAAAGGATTAATCTCCAAAATATACAAGCAGCTCATGCACCTCAATATCAAAAAAACAAACAACCCAATCCAAAAATGGGCAGAAGACCTAAATAGACATTCCTCCAAAGAAGATATACAGATTGCCAACAAACACATGAAAGGATGCTCAACATCACTAATCATTAGAGAAATGCAAATCAGAACTACAATGAAGTATCACCTCACACTGGCCAGAATGGTCATCATCAAATAATCTACAAACAATAAATGCTGGAGAGGGTGTGGAGAAAAGGGAATCCTCTTGTTCTGTTTGTAGAAATGTAAACTGATATAGCCACTATGGAGACCAGTATGGAGGTTCCTTAAAAAATGAAAAATAGAACTACCATATGACCCAACAATCCCACTACTGGGCAAATATCCTGAGAAAATCATAATTCAAAAAGAGTCATGTATATGGAAAGCTGATTCACTTTGTTATAAAGCAGAAATTAACACACCATTGTAAAGCAATTATACTCCAACAAAGATGTTAAAAATAAAATAAAATAAACAAAAAGAGTCATGTACCACAATGTCCACTGCAGCACTATTTACAATAGCCAGGACATGGAAGCAACCTAAGTGTCCATAAACAGATGAATGGTTAAAGAAGATGTGGCACATATACACAATGGAAAATTGCTCAGCCATAAAAAGAAATGAAATTGAGTTATTTGTAGTGAGGTGGATGAACCTAGAGCCTGTCATACAGAGTGAAATAAGTCAGAAATAGAAAAACAAATACCATATGCTATCACATATATATTCAATCTAAAAAAAAAAAATCCTAAAAAAAGAACCTAGGGGCAGGACAGGAATAAAGACGCAGACATAGAGTATGGACTTGAGGACACATGGAGTGGGAAGGGTAAGCTGGGAAGAAGTGAGAGAGTGGCATGCACTTATATATACTACCAAATATACACGCACTTATGTATACTACCACATAGCTAGCAGGAAGCAGCCTCATAGCACAGGGAGATCAGCTCTATGCTTTGTGACCACCTAGAGGGGTGGTATATGGAGGGTGGGAGGGAGACACAAGAGGGAGGAGATATGGGGATGTATGTATGTGTATAGCTGATTCACTTTGTTATAAAGCAGAAACTAGCACTCCATTTTAAAGTAATTATACTCCAATAAAGATGTTAAAAAAAAAAAAAGAAAAAATTCCACATATAAGCAAAAAAAAGAAATTAGATTATTCTTTAACACCATACACAAAAATAAACTCCAAATGGATTAAAGACCTAAATATAAGACAAGATACTATAAAACTCATAGTGGAAAACATGGGTAGAACCCTCTTTGACATAAATTGCAGCAATATCTTTTTCGATCTGTCTCCCAGTGTAATGGAAATACAAATAAACAAATGGGATCTAATTAAACTCAAAAGCTTTTGCACATCAAAGGGAACCATAAGCAAAACAAAGAAAACCCACACAATGGGAGAAAATATTTTCAAACAATGTGACAGATGAGATCTTAGTCTCCAAAATTTACAAACAGCTCATGCAGCTCAATATCAAAAGAAACACAACCCAATCCAAAAATAGGGAGAAGACCTAAATAGACATTTCTCCAAAGAAGACATACAGATGGCCAACATCACTAATTATTAGAGAAATGCAAATCAAAAATACAGTGAGATGTCCCCTCACACCAGTCAGAATGACCATCATTAAAAATCCACAAATGGGCTTCCATGGTGGTGCAGTCATTACGAATCCGCCTGCCAATGCTGGAGGTATGGGTTCAAGCCCTGGTCCAGGAAGATGGAGCAACTCCATGCTCCATGCCATGGAGCAACTAAGCCCATGAGCCACAACTACTGAAGCCTGTGTACCTAGAGCCCATGCTCCTCAACAAGAGAAGCCACAGCAATAAGCCCACGCACCACAATGAAAAGTAGCCCCCGCTTGCCACAACTAGAGAAAAGCCCGCGTGCAGCAACAAAGACCCAATGCAGACAAAAATCAATAAATTAAATAAATAAATAAATAACTTTAAAAATAAAAAAATAAAGTCTTTTTAAAAAATCCACAAACAATAAATACTGCAGAGGGTTTGGAGAAAAGGGAACCCGCCTACACTGTTGGTGAGAATGTAAATTGATACAGCCACTATGGAGAACAGTAAGGAGGTTTCTTTAAAAACTAAAAATAGGGACTGCCCTGGTGGCACAGTGGTAAAGAATCTGCCTGCCAATGCAGGGGACATGGGTTCGAGCCCTGGTCCAGAAAGATCCCACATGTCACGGAGCAACTACTGAGCCTGTGCACCACAACTACTGAGCCTGTGCTCTAGAGCCCACAAGCCACAACTACTGAGCTTGCTTGCCACAACTACTGAAGCCCGTGCACCCAGAGCGCATGCTCCACAATGAAGAGTAGCCCCTGCTCTCTGCAACTAGATAAAGCCTGTGAACAGCAATGAAGACACAACGCAGCCGAAAATAATAAATAAATAAATAAATGTAAATAAATTTAAAAGACTAAAAAAAAATGTGTTTGTATTTTTAACAGATCTTTTCCTGTAATTGATATCTAGTCTCATAGTGTTGTGGTCGGAAAAGATACTTGATACAACTTCAATTTTCTTAAATTTACCAAGGCTTAATTTGTGACCCAAGATATGATCTACCCTGGAGAATGTTCCATGAGTACTTGAGAAAAATGTGTATTCTGTTGTTTTTGGATGGAATGTCCTATAAATATCAATTAAGTCCATCTTGTTTAACGTATCATTTAAAGCTTGTGTTTCCTTACTTATTTTCATTTTGGATGATCTGTCCATTGGTGAAAGTGGGGTATTAAAGTCCCCTACTATGAATGTGTTACCGTCAATTTCCCCTTTTATGGGTGTTAGTATTTGCCTTACGTATTGATGTGCTCCTATGTTGGTTGCATAAATATTTACAATTGTTATATCTTCTTCTTGGATAGATCCCTTGATCCTTATGTAGTGTCCTTCTTTGTCTCTTCTAATAGTCTTTATTTGAAAGTCTATTTTGTCTGATACGAGAATTGCTACTCCAGCTTTCTTTTGATTTCCATTTGTATGGAATATCTTTTTCCATCCCCTCACTTTCAGTCTGTATGTGTCCCTTGGTCTGAAGAGGGTCTCTTGTAGACAGCATATATATGGGTCTTGTTTTTGTATCCATTCAGCCAGTCTGTGTCTTTTGGTGGGAGGCATTTAATCCATTTACATTTAAGGCAGTTATCGATATGTATGTTCCTATTCCCATTTTCTTAATTGTTTTGGGTTTGTTATGGTAGGTCTTTTCCTTCTCTTGTGTTTCTTGCTTAGAGAAGATCCTTTAGCATTTGTTGTAAAGCTGGTTTTGTGGTGCTGAACTCTCTCAGCTTTTGCCGATTTTAATTTCTCCATCAAATCTGAATGAGATCCTTGCTGGGTAGGGTAATATTGTTGTAGGTTTTTCTCCTTCATCACTTTAAATATGTCCTGCCAGTCCCTTCTGGCTTGCAGAGTTTCTGATGAAAGATCAGCTGTTAACCTTATGGGGATTCACTTGTGTGTTATTTGTTGTTTTTCCCTTGCTACTTTTAATATGTTTTCTTTGTAATTAATTTTTTGACAGTTTGATTAATATGTGTCTTGGCATGTTTCTCCTTGGATTTATCCTTATGGGACTCTCTGTGCTTCCTGAACTTGATTAACTATTTCCTTTCCCATATTAGGGAAGTTTTCAACTATAATCTCTTCAAATTTTTTCTGTCCCTCTCTTTTTCTCTTCTTCTTCTGGAACCCCTATAATTCAAATGTTGGTGTGTTTAATGTTGTCCCAGAGGTCTCTGAGACTGTCCTCAGTTCTTTTCATTCTTCTTTCTTTATTCTGCTCTGTAGTAGGTATTTCCACTATTTTATCTTCCAGGTCACTTATCCGTTCTTCTGCCTCAGTTATTCTGCTGTCGATCCCTTCTAGGGTATTTTTAATTTCATTTATTGTGTTGTTCATCGTTGCTTGTTTCATCTTTAGTTCTTCTAGGTCCTTGTTAAATGTTTCTTGGATTTTCTCTATTCTATTTCCAAGAATTTGGATCATCTTTACTATCATTATTCTGAATTCTTTTTCAGGTAGACTGCCTATTTCCTCTTCGTTTGTTAGGTCTGGTGGGTTATTGCCTTGCTCCTTCATCTGCTGTCTTCTCATTTTGCTTAACTTACTGTGTTTGGGGTCTCCGTTTTGCAGGCTGCAGGTTCATAGTTCCCGTTGTTTTTGGTGTCTGTCCCCAGTGGCTAAGTTGGTTCAGTGGGTTGTGTAGGCTTCCGGGTGGAGGGGACTAGTGCCTGTGTTCTGGGGGATGAGGCTGGATCTTTTCTTTCTGGTGGGCAGGTCCACGTCTGGTGGTGTGTTTTGGGGTGTCTGTGGACTTATTATGGTTTTAGGCAGTCACTCTGCTAATGGGTGGGGTTGTGTTCCTATCTTGCTAGTTGTTTAGCATAGGGTGTCCTGCACTGTAGCGTGCTGGTCGTTGAGTGAAGCTCGGTGTTGGTGTTGAGATGGAGATCTCTGGGAGATTTTCGCTGTTTGATATTACGTGGAGCTGGGAGGTCTCTTGTGGACCAGTTTCCTGAAGTTGGCTCTCCCACCTCAGAGGCACAGCACTGACTCCTGGCTGCAGCACCAAGAGCCTTTCATCCACACAGCTCAGAATAAAAGGGAGAAAAAGTAGAAAGAAAGAAAGAAAGAAAGAAAGAAAGAAAGAAAGAGGATAAAAGAAAATAAAATAAAGTAAGGGAAAATAAAATAAAGTTATTAAAATAAAAATATAATTATTAAGAAAAAGAATTTTTTTTAAATTCAAAAAACGGACGGATAGAACCCTAGGACAAATGGTGAAAGAAAAGCTATACAGACAAAATCTCACACAGAAACATACACACTCACTAAAAGAGGAAAAGGGGAAAAAATAATAAATCTTGCTCTCAAAGTCCACCTCCTCAATTTGGGATGATTCGTTGTCTATTCAGGTATTCCACAGATGCAGGGTACATCAAGTTGATTGTGGAGCTTTAATCCACTTCTGAGGCTGCTGGGAGACATTTCCCTTTCTCTTCTTTGTTCGCACAGCTCCCAGGGCTCAGCTTTGGATTTGGCCCCGCCTCTAAGTGTAGGTCGCTGGAGGGCATCTGTTCTTCGCTCAGACAGGACGGGGTTAAAGGAGCAGCTGCTTCAGGGACTCTGGCTCACTCAGGCCGGGGGGGGGGGGGGGAGGGAGGGGCACGATGCTTGGCGAGCCTGCGGCGGCAGAGGCCAGCGTGACGTTGCACCAGCCTGAGGCGTGCCTTGCGTTCTCCCGGGGAAGTTTTCCCTGGATCCAGGGACCCTGGCAGTGGCGGGCTGCACAGGGTCCCGGAAGGGAGGTGTGGAGAGTGACCTGTGCTCACACACAGGCTTCTTGGTGGCTGCAGCAGCAGCCTTAGCATCTCATGCCAGTCTCTGGCGTCCGCGCTGATAGTCGCGGCTCGCGCCCGTCTCTGGAGCTACATTAAGCAGCGCTCTTAATCCCCTCTCCTTGCGCACCAGGAAACAGAGAGGGAAGAAAAAGTCTCTTGCCTCTTCGGCAGGTCCAGACTTTTTCCCGGACTCCCTCCCGGCTATCCGTGGGCCACTAACCCTTTGCAGGCTGTGTTCACGCCGCCAACCCCAGTCCTCTCCCTACGCTCCGACCGAAGCCCGAGCCTCCGCTCCCAGCCCACGCCCGCCCGGGCTGGTGAGTGCTGGTCAGCACTGATCCTCTGGGCGGAAATCTCTCCACTTTGCCCTCCGCACCCTGTGGCTGCGCTCTCCTCTGCGGCCCCGAAACTCCCCTCCTCCGCCACCCGCAGTCTCTGCCTGCGAAGGGGCTTCTAGTGTGTGGAAACCTTTCCTCCTTCACGGCTTCCTCCCACTGGTGCAGGTCCCGTCCCTATTCTTTTGTCTCTGTTTATTCTTTTTTCTTTTGCCCTACCCAGGTAGGTGGGGAGTTTCTTGCCTTTAGGGAGGTCTGAGGTCTTCTGCCAGCATTCAGTAGGTGTTCTGTAGGAGTTGTTCCACGTGTAGATGTATTTCTGATGTATCTGTGGGGAGGAAGGTGATCTCCGCATCTTACTCTTCTGCCATCTTCCCAATCCTCCTAAACCATTTTTTAAATAAAGTATTCCTTAAATATTTAAACCAAATGTTTTTTCTGTTGTTGTTTTGGTTTGGTTTTTTTGGCTGCGTTGGGTCTTCGTTGCTACACATGGGCTTTTTCTAGTTGTCGTGAGCAGGGGCTACTCTTTGTTGTGGTGGATGGGCTTCTCATTGCAGTGGCTTCTCTTGTTGTGGGGCACGGGCTCTAGACACATGGGCTTCACTAGTTGCAGCACCCGGGCCCTAGAGTGCACAGGGTTCAGTAGTTGTGGCACGTGGGCACAGTAGTTGCGGCTCGTGGGCTCTGGAGTGCAGGCTCAGTAGATGTGGCACACGGGCTTATTTGCTCTGCGGCATGTGGGATCCTCCCAGACTAGGGATCAAACCCATGTCCCCTGCATTGGCAGGCAAACTCTCAACCACTGCGCCACCAGGGAAGTCCAAGCCAAATGTTTTTAATTCTTCTAGACTTCTAGGGTCACCCTTTCCTTTAACACCCAGATAAAACACCTCAAGCCCCATCCCACACTCAGAAATTCCTGTTCCAGGGGATTGCTGTATGGCTGGGAAGGAAGCAGTGCTTATACTCACTTGGTAACCTCACTCCAAATTGCTACACCTATAGAGTTTCCATTTCCTATTGTCCTTTCACCTTCTACAGCTGTGTTCTCTCCATACTATTTCATCACTAGTGTTGACTGAAAAAAAGTACATGTCAGAGCTTTGAGTTGAATTTTATTCAGGGTCTTACAGAGAACTATAGCCAGGGAAACAGCCTCTCAGGTAGCTCTGGCTAAGTGCTCTGAGGAGGTAGGAGGACCAGCCAATATATATATATATATATATATATATATACACACACACACACACACACACACACACACCCCCCTCAGTAAAAGGTAACTGCTAGTCACGAGGAACAGGTATCTCTGTTAGTGATCTAAGTGTTTTTTAAAATATATATGTGGGAAAACACAAGAATTTGGGTTCATTAAAATTATTTCTGGGATCTCTAACTAACTAAGGGGCTTGTTTTTCCAAAGCACAGAGTGACTTATGCTGTTTTTCATCTGTAATTCCTTTCAGGGCATACTGTCAGTCAGCAACTGCAGTGGCTAATGTCTTAATCCTCACAGACAGCCCAAGGATGGTGGGCAACATTCTTTGTTTTACATTTGCATGGACCCTGACCGTGAAAGTACCATCAAACACTAGTCTGTGTGTCTATCACACTTTCACTTGTTCAAATAACTTTCTAGGCCCAAGATGGAGCTCTGCCTGCCCCAGATGCCATGTCATCAAACCAAAACTTTGACAACTTTCATGTCCTAGTAAATGCTCTTGTCAGGAAGGAGGAAATTTTCCTTGTAGGTTCTTCTGGCTGACCCAAGAATTAAATTGACATGCAACAGATGAACAGGAGAAAATAAAACAAAAGTTTAATAGCATGTACAACTGGGAGAGATCCCGGAAAACTGAGTAACTTACCAAAATGGTCAAAACCCTCACCTTAAATATCATCTTCAGCTAAAGACAAAAAAGGATGCTGGGTGTAGTGGTTTGGGACTTCAAAGGGGTGGTAGGCAATTCACATGGAGATTGAAAAGCAAATGTTTGGTAAACAAATGTTTGCTGGGCCACCTGAGACAATAGTGCACAGAGTGGACTCTTATCAATAGGCCCTGCTGAGTTTCCCCAGCACCCCTAGCCCATATTCTTTGCAGATTATCTCTGGTGACAGCCCTATTCCAGGACCAGTCTATCTAAATTCTTTTAGGCAGTTAGGGGGAAGGTCAAAATTTCTTCCTGAGTCTTTTAAGACTTGATTGTTTTCAGCTCAAAATAATGCTCATGCGAAAGAGATGTTTTGGGGTGGCAAGTTTTGCTCACCTACACTCTGCTTGACCAGAAACATGGTATATCCAGTCAGCCAGTCCCTAAACACCAAGCCAACTCTGGGCTCTATACTTACTTGCTTTTGCCTTAGTCTTTACCCTGTAAAAGCTGCTGCCAGAAAGAATCTGAAATATATATATATATATATATATATATATATATATATATATATATATATATATATATATATAACTGAATCACTTTGCTGTACACCTGAAACTAACACAACATTGTAAATCAATGATACTTCAAGAAAAAAAGAAAAGGAAAGAAAGAAAAAAAAAAGAAAAGCTCCTGCCCTCCGCCCCATTTTGCAGTTCTCCAAATGGAGACATTCCACTTCATAAAATGGTAGGTAAAGATTGTTTGTATCACCTAAATTGTCTTCTTTAATCATTATTTAACACACTTAAAGATTTGAGGGAAAAGGCTGGAATAAAAAACAAATTAAAATTGAATTATTTAAATCACTGTCCTCAAAGTCCATTGGTCATCTCTGCACAGAGAGTTTCTCATTGGGTATCGCTTTTTTGTTATTGTTTTGGCATGTACCCTTCCTGAGAGACCATTCTCTTTCTCCTCTTAAAGTTTCAGGCCCCCAAAGCTAGTGGTATGCCATAGCTGCATACAGGTACACATAAGTCCATTGCTAAAATTTCAGGAATTTCACAAGCCTGTTGTTAAACACAGCCGTTATTAAAAACTAAATTATATAAGCTTACGTTCAAATAAATTATATTTTTAAAAGATAGTAAATATTCACTTCCTAATTATTTTACTACACTTTAGTATTCAATGCTCTTGAGACTATTTACATCTATTTCACCTGTTGAGTGGAAATACTGTATAATGGTACACATCTTTATGCAAATGCTACCACAGAATGGACAAGCGCTATAAATCAGGGTTTTGTGGGTTTTCTGTTCGTCTGTAGTTTTTATTAGAGAAGTGGTTTTTTGCTTTGTTTTTTTTTTAAACCCACATTTGTTTATTTATTTATTTTTGGCTGTGTTGAGTCTTCGTTTCTGTGCAAGGGTTTTCTCTAGTTGTGGCAAGCGGGGACCACCCTTCATCGCGGTGTGCGGGCCTCTCACTATCGCAGCCTCTCTTGTTGCGGAGCACAGGCTTCAGACGCACAGGCTCAGTAGTTGTGGCTCACGGGCTTAGTTGCTCTGTGGCACGTGGGATCTTCCCAGACCAGGGCTCGAACCCATGTTCCCTGAATTAGCAGGCAGATTCTCAACCACTGCGCCACCAGGGAAGCCCAGAGAAATGGCTTTTAAACATTTGCTAGCACACCACTTGCCTTCCCCCAAGGGGAAAACTGAAACACACTTGTTACTTTATTATGCCGACCAATTTGAACTCTGTCACAGTTGTTCCCTTTTCAGAACAGGATCAGAACAGGATCTGAACCAAACAGGCCTGTTGAGGAGCTTTTCTAAACCCATCACTTCTCTAAATGATTTTACCAGACCCATAAAATTTGCAGCTGCTGCTGTGCTTTTTTATAAGCAATGTATTTACAAATCTTTGACTAATCCTGTTTTCTTCAATAGCAAAAACTCAACACAAGTATTCAGTATGCTTGAAAGAAGAGTGAAAGAAGAGGCCAGAGAGGTTTGTCATGACTTCTTCGGAAAAACTGAATTTGCCTCATAGGAGGGAGTTAAGAGAGTTTGAGTTGTTGAGGGAAAAATCCTAAAAACAAAGATAATGGAAATGCTTCTTTCTGTGAGAGGAATGATCAAGGTAAAGGGAGTGCCCCCTTCTATGGTTTATGAGTCATTTCCTGTTTTAATTCTTCCTGTTTATCCTTGGTTTTTCCACAAGTAACAGTTGAGTCTGTACCCTTCACCCTTACCTCCCCTCCCAGGTCATGATTACCGGAGCCCTGGTGTTGAGTGAATACGCTGGGGAGTCTGAAGCACTTTGATGTTGAAAGCTGCTAGGGAGTCAGAAATAACTTCTAAATTTGCAAACTTTCCATTCACTGTGAGCCTATCTGATTAAACTGTAGAAACAAAGCTCCAGAACTAGCCCTGTTCTGAATGCTTTCTTTCTTGCTGGCTTTTTTTCTTCTCTCCCTCCTTCCTTCCTTCCTTTCTTCTCTGTCTTTCTCTGACTCCCTTTCTTTCTTTTTGATCTGTTCCCCCACTGTCCTTCTTTCTTTTTCTTTTGTATTGCTCTCAGTAATGCACATGTATCTTGATTGGGGAGCACTGTCACAAGGAGAGGAAGTAAGATTCTGTACATAAGATTTTGTATTACTTTTATGTTCCACAGCTCACATAAAGGAAACCTGAGACACAAAGGCAAATGGACTAGCACCATAGTGAGTCAGAGGCACCAGCACTTGATCAAGGCTCCTCAAGCCTGACTCAGAGCATTAACCACAAGACGCTCGGCCTCCCTGGTAATCAGTTAACACTTTTAAAGTGGAAGGAGCATAAAGTTTGAAGTGAGAAAGATCTGCGTTCACATTCTATCCCTGCCACTTACTATCTATATGATCTCATACAAGTCACGTAACCTTTTTAAACCTGTTTTCTCATGTGTAAAATGGGACCAATATATTGAAATGTTTAAGTGAGGTAATGCTTGTGTAAAAGGAGCTTAAAACAGTATTCTTTCTTTGTTAGTTTGGGCTAAGTCTACAAAACCAAAAATAAAACAGTAGATGCCAAGCTCTCCTCACAGTACAAAGCTTGCCCTCTTTTTCAGGAATTTACTAAGGAGATGATCAAAAGCTGGCTTTGTGACCCTTAGCACATCCCCTGTATCAGGAGTTAAAGCTGAAGAGAAGGGGAAGCACAGAATTTCTTTAAAAGAGTTGTGTAAATGCTCATGTTCACAGCACGAGGAAGGGGGACTTCCCTTCACCCTAAGCCAACTGGATGGGCTTCAATAGAATCATAAACAGCAGATCATTCAGAGTGACCTGTGTCCTCTGGAGTTTGGGGTTTATAAGGACTGTGAAGAGAGGCTGTGGATAGATGGGCCTGAGGCCACAGAGCAGAGAAAAAAGAAGGCTGACCATCCACAGAGGGCAGAACAGAAATAAGAATGTTTCCTCATACCAGACACAGGTTTTCTAAAATGGAGTTGACCTGGAGCCAGTTTGAAAACTCATGACTCCATAGAGGTACCTTATGTTTACTATAGGAGGCTCATTCCTAGGAGCTGAAGTTAAAACCGGCCTGTCAGATAAGAAGCATCAACCACATGACAGGAATTACACTTACAGATTCCTAGCAGGGGAATCTTTGAAGAACTTACAATACCCCATTTTAATAAGCCAACAATATTAATCTGCCCATTTCCAGGTCACAGAACTACATAAGATGGCCTCAGATCTCCACCTACATCTTTTAGTAATCCGATGCCCTCTTTCATGGCATTGTTCTCATTGTCACTTCTGGCTCCAAATTCCTGCTTCTGCTAAATTAGTTCAGTTTATGGATCATTTGACCACCTATGTGTGTTTCCCTACCCCTTACTACCTTAAACCCAGACAAGAGGACTTCCCTGGCGGCCCAGTGGGTAAGACTCTGTACTCCCAATGCAGGGGACCCAGGTTCAATCCCTGGTTGGGGAACTAGACCCAGCTTGCATGCTGCAACTGGGAGTCCACATGCTGCAACTATGAGCCTGCATGCCGCAACAAAGATCCGGCATGCTGCAACTAAGACCCGGTGCAGCCTAAATAAATAAATAAATAGGTATTTTTTTAAAAAGAGCCGACAAGGCCTAAGATCCTTTCCAAAATTTCCACCTGAAAATCTCCATGTACACAAAGCTGTTGCATGGATAGAGATTGTACTGAAGGTTTTTGGAAGAGAGTTTAAGCAACACAAAGTTCCACTCTTATTTTTATCTTCCCAGTAAGTATTTTTATTCCCATTCTTCTGGTAATAGACCCTTCCCCTCTAGGCAAAAATGTAGTCACATGACTTCTGTAGGACAATCATAGTGCCTAGTATCACTGGCACTGATGATTTATCCAAGGGATGGAAATGTAATCCAAGCAAGGCTAATTAGAGAAGGTCCCTAGGATTGTTATATGCATACCTGGAACCCAAAAAGCTCTGTTTCCGTGGTCACTGAGCTGGGTCTGGCAGGAACCATGTTTCCTACCACATGGCAAAGTCCTGTCTGCAGTAAAGAGTGAAGTCAGCATGGAAAGAAAAAGTCAAGCAGAGATGAGCAAGATAGGAAAAGAAGGAAGGGGGGAAGAAGAGAAAGAGAGAGAGAGATGGCAATGTTTTTTGTTTGTTTGTTTTTTAACATCTTTATTAGAGTATATTTGCTTTACAATGGTGTGTCATTTTCTGCTTTATAACAAAGTGAATCAGTTATACATATACATATGTCCCCAATATCTCTTCCCTCTTGCATCTCCCTCCCTCCCACCCTCCCTATCCCACCCCTCTAGGTGGTCAAAAAGCACCAAGCTGATCTCCCTGTGCTATGCGGCTGCTTCCCACTAGCTATCTATTTTACGTTTGCTAGTGTATATATGTCCATGCCACTCTCTCACTTTGTCACAGCTTACAATTCCCTCTCCCCGTATCCTCAAGTCCATTCTCTAGTAGGTCTTACCCCTAAGTTCTTCTGACCATTTTCTTCTTTCTTTTCTTTTTTTTAGATTCCATATATATGTATTAGCATATGGTATTTGCTTTTCTCCTTCTGACTTACTTCACTCTGTATGACAGTCTCTAGGTCCATTGACCTCACTACAAATAACAGTTTCATTCCTTTTATGGCTGAGTAATATTCCATTGTATATATGTGCCACAACTTCTTTATCCATTCATCTGTTGATGGACACTTAGGTTGCTTCCATGTCTTGGCTATTGTAAGTAGAGCTGCAATGAATATTTTGGTACATGACTCTTTTTGAATTATGCTTTTCTCAGTGTATCTGCCCAATAGTAGGATTGCTGGGTTGCTTGGTAGTTCTATTTTTAGTTTTTTAAGGAACCTCCATATTGTTCTCCATAGTGGCTGTATGACTTTACATTCCCACCAACAGTGAAAGAGGGTTCCCTTTTCTCCACACCCTCTCCAGCATTTATTGTTTGTAGATTTTTTTGATGATGGCCATTCTGATCGGTGTGAGATGATATCTCATTGCAGTTTTGATTTGCATTTCTCTAATGATTAATGATGTTGAGCATTCTTTCATGTGTTTGTTGGCAATCTGTATATCTTCTTTGGAGAAATGTCTATTTAGGTCTTCTGCCCATTTTTGGATTGGGTTGTTTGTTTTTTCTTGATATTGAGCTGCATGAGTTGCTTGTATGTTTTGGAGATTAATCCTTTGTCAGTTGCTTCATTTGCAAATATTTTCTCCCATTCTGAGGGTTGCCTTTTCGTCTTGTTTATGGTTTCCTTTGCTGTGCAAAAGCTTTTAAGTTTCAATAGGTCCCATTTGTTTATTTTTGTTTTTATTTCCATTTCTCTAGGAGGTGGGTCAAAAAGGATCTTCCTGTGATTTATGTCATAGACTGTTCTGCCTATGTTTTCCTCTAAGAGTTTGTTGGTGTCTAGCCTTATATTTAGGTCTTTAATCCATTTTGAGTTTATTTTTGTGTATGGTATTAAGGAGTGTTCTAATTTAATTCTTTTACATGTAGCTGTCCAGTTTTCCCAGCACCACTTATTGAAGAGGCTGTTTTTTCTCCACTGTATATTCTTGCCTCCTTTATCAAAGATAAGGTGACCATATGTGCCTGGGTTTATCTCTGGGCTTTCTATCCTGTTCCATTGATCTATATTTCTGTTTTTGTGCCAGTACCATACTGCCTTGATTACTGTAGCTTTGTAGTATAGTCTGAAGTCAGGGAGCCTGATTCCTCAAGCTCCATTTTCGTTTCTCAAGATTGCTTTGGCTATTCGGGGCCTTTTGTGTTTCCATATAAATTGTGAAATTTTTTGTTCTAGTTCTGTGAAAGATGCCAGTGGTAGTTTGATAGGGAATGCATTGAATCTGTAGATTGCTTTGGGGAGTAGAGTCATTTTCACAATGTTGATTCTTCCAATTCAAGAACATGGTATATCTCTCTATCTATTTGTGTCATTTTAATTTCCTTCATCAGTGTCTTATAATTTTCTGCATACAGGTCTTTTGTCTCCATAGGTAGGTTTATTCCTAGATATTTTATTCTTTTTATTGCAATGGTAAATGGGAGTGTTTTCTTAATTTCATTTTCAGATTTTTCATCATTATTGTACAGGAATGTAAGAGATTTCTGTGCATTAATTTTGTATCCTGCTACTTTACCAAATTAATTGATTAGCTCTAGTAACATTCTGGTAGCATCTTTAGGATTCTCTATGTATAGTATCATGTCATCTGCAAACAGTGACAGCTTTACTTCTTTTCCGATTTGGATTCCTTTTTTTTTCCTTTTCTTCTCTGACTGCTGTGGCTAAAACTTCCAAAACTATGTTGAATAATAGTGGTGAGAATGGGCAACCTTGTCTTGTTCCTGATCTTAGTGTAAATGGTTTCAGTTTTTCACCATTGAAGATGATGTTGGCTGTGGGTTTGTCATATATAGCCATTATTATGTTGAGGAAATTTCCCTCTATGCCTACTTTCTGGATGGTTTTTATCATAAATTGGTGTTGAATTTTGTCAAAAGCTTTCTCTGCATCTATTGAGGTGATCATATGGGTTTTTTTCCTTCAATTTGTTAATATGGTGTATCATGTTGATTGATTTGCATATATTGAAGAATCCTTGCATTCCTGGGATAAACCCCACTTGATCATAGTGTATGATCCTTTTAATGTGCTGTTGGATTCTGTTTGCTAGTATTTTGTTAAGGATTTTTGCATCTATGTTCATCAGTGATATTGGCCTGTAGTTTTCTTTCTTTGTGACATCCTTGTCTGGTTTTGGTATCAGGGTGATGGTGGCCTCATAGAATGAGTTTGGGAGTGTTCCTCCCTCTGCTATAATTTGGAAGAGTTTGAGAAGGATAGGTGTTAGCTCTTCTCTAAATGTTTGATAGAATTCACCTATGAAGCCATCTGGTCCTGGGCTCGTGTTTGTTGGAAGATTTTTAATCACAGTTTCAATTTCATTGCTTGTGATTGGTCTGTTCATATTTTCTATTTCTTCCTGGTTCAGTCTTGGCAGGTTGTGCATTTCTAAGAATTTGTCCATTTCTTCCAGGTTGTCCATTTAATGGCATAGAGTTGCTTGTAATCTCTCATGATCCTATGTATTTCTGCAGTGTCATTTGTTACTTCTCCTTTTTCATTTCTAATTCTATTGATTTGAGTCTTCTCCCTTTTTTTTCTTGATAGTCTGGCTAATGGTTTATCTATTTTGTTTATCTTCTCAAAGAACCAGCTTTTAGTTTTATTGATCTTTGCTATCATTTCCTTCATTTATTTCTGATCTGATTTTTATGATTTCTTTCCTTCTGCTAAATTGGGGGTTTTTTGTTCTTCTTTCTCTAATTGCTTTAGGTGTAAGGTTAGGTTGTTTATTTGAGATGTTTCTTGTTTCTTAAGGTAGGTTGTATAGCTAGAAACTTCCCTCTTAAAACTGCTTTTGTTGCATCCCATAGGTTTTTGGTCATTGTGTTTTCATTGTCACTTTTTTCTAGGTATTTTTTGATTTCCTCTTTGATTTCTTCAGTGATCTCTTGGTTATTAAGTAGTGTGTTGTTTAGCCTCTTGTGTTTGTACTTCTTACAGATATTTTCCTGTAATTGATATCTAGTCTTATAGCATTGTGGTCAGAAAAGATACTTGATACGATTTCAACTTTCTTAAATTTACCAAGGCTTGATTTGTGACCCAAGATATGATCTATCCTGGAGAATGTTCCATGAGCACTTGAGAAAAATGTGTATTCTGTTGTTTTTGGGTGGAATGTCCTATAAATATCAATTAAGTCCCTCTTGTTTAATGTATCATTTAAAGCTTGTGTTTCTTTATTTATTTTCATTTTGGATGATCTGTCCATTGGTGAAAGTGGGGTGTTAAAGTCCCCTACTATGATTGTGTTACTGTCGATTTCCCCTTTTATGACTGTTAGTATTTGACTTATGTATTGAGGTGCTCCTCTGTTGGGTGCATAAATATTTACAGTTGTTTTATCTTCTTGGATTGATCATTATCCCTTGATCATTATGTAGTGTCCTTCTTTGTCTCTTTTAATAGTCTTTGTTTTAAAGTCTATTTTGTCTGGTTGTAGGTTTTTGTCTTTCATCACTTTAAATATGTCCTGCCACTCCCTTCTGGCTTGCAGAGTTTCTGCTGAAAGATCAACTGTTAACCTTATGGGTATTCCCTTTTGTGTTACTTGTTGTTTTTCTCTTGCTGCTTTTAATATTTTTTCTTTGTATTTAATTTTTGATATTTTGATTATTATGTGTCTTGGAGTGTTTCTCCTTGGATTTATCCTGTATGGGACTCTGTGTGCTTCCTGGACTTGATTAACTAATTCCTTTCCCATATTAGGGAAGTTTTCAACTATAATCTCTTCAAATATTTTCTCAGTCCCTTTCTTTTTCTCTTCTTCTTCGGGGACCCCTATAATTCGAATGTTGGTGCATTTAATGTTGCCCCAGAGGTCTCTGAGACTGTCCTCAATTCTTTTCATTCATTTTTCTTTATTCTGCTCTGCAGTAGTTATTTCCATTATTTTATCTTCCAGGTCACTTATCCGTTCTTCTGCCTCAGTTATTCTGCTATTGATCCCTTCTAGAGAATTTTTAATTTCATTTATTGTGTTGTTCATCTTTGTTTGTTTGCTCTTTAGTTCTTCTAGGTCTTTGTTAATTGTTTCTTTATTTTCTCCATGCTATTTCCAAGATTTTGGATCATCTTTACTATCATTATTCTGAATTCTTTTTCTAGTAAACTGCCTATTTCCTCTTCATTTGTTGGGTCTGGTGGGTTTTTGCCTTGCTCCTTCATCTGCTGTGTGTTTCTCTGTCTTCTCATTTTGCTTAACTTACTGTGTTTGGGGTCTCCTTTTCGCAGGCTGCAGGTTCATAGTTTCTGGTATTTTTGGTGTCTTCCCCCAGTAGCTAAGGTTGGTTCAGTGGGTAGTGTAGGCTTCCAGGTGGAGGGGACTAGTGCCTGTGTTCTGGTGGATGAGGCTGGATCTTGTCTTTCTGGTAGGCAGGTCCACGTCTGGTGGTGTGTTTTGCGGTGTCTGTGGCCTTATTATGATTTTAGGTAGCCTCTGTCCTAATGGATTGGGATGTGTTCCTGTGTTGCTAGTTGTTTGGCATAGGGTGTCCTGCACTGTAGCTTGCTGGTCGTTGAGTGGAGCTGGGCCTTGGCCTTGAGATGGAGATCTCTGGGAGATTTTCACCATTTGATTTTATGTGGAGCTGGGAGGTCTCTTGTGGACCAGTGTCCTGAACTTGGCTCTCCCACCTCAGTGACACAGCCCCAACTCCTGGCTGGAGGACCAAGAGCTGTCCTCTACATGGCTCAGAATAAAAGTGAGAAAAAAAAGAAAGAAAGAAAGAAGAAGATAAAATAAAATAGAATAAAATAAAATTATTAAAATAAAAAATAATTAAGAAAAAATTTTTAAGTTAAATAATAAAAAATAAATGGACAGACAGAACCCTAAGACAAATGGTAAAAACAAAGCTATACAGACAAAATGACACACAGAAGCATACACATACACACTCACAAAAAGAGAAAAAGGATTAAAAATATATATATTGTTGCTCCCAAAGTCCACTTCCTCAATTTGGGTTGATTTGTTGTCTATTCAGGTATTCCATAGATGCAGCGTACATCAAGTTGATTGTGGAGATTTAATCCACTACTCCTGAGGCTGCTGGGAGAGATTTCCCTTTCTCTTCTTCGTTCGCACAGCTCCCACGGTTCAGTTTTGGATTTGGCCCCGCCTCTGCATGTAGGTGGCCGGAGGGCATCTGTTCTTCACTCAGACTGGACGGGGTTAAAGGAGCAGCTGCTCTGGGGGCTCTGGCTCACTCAGGCCGGGGTGACGGAGGGGTACAGAGTGCGGGGTGAGCCTGAACTGGCAGAGGCCAGCATGACGTTGCAACAGTCTGAGATGCACTGTGTGTTCTTCCGGGGAAGTTGTCCCTGGATCCCGGGACCCTGGCAGTGGTGGGCTGCACAGGCTCCTCGTAAGGGAGGTGTGGAGAGTGACCTGTGCTCGCACACAGGCTTCTTGGTGGCGGCAGCAGCAGCCTTAGTGTCTCATGCCCGTCTCTGGGGTCCACGCTGATAGACGCGGCTCGCGCAAGTCTCTGGAGCTCCTTTAAGCAGCGCTCTTAATCCCCTCTCCTCACGGACCAGGAAACAAAGAGGCAAGAAAAAGTCTCTTGTCTCCTCGGCAGCTCCAGACTTTTTCCTGGGCTCCCTCCCGGCTAGCTGTGGCGCACTAGCCCCCTTCAGGCTGTGTTCACACAGCCAACAACCACAGTCCTCTCCCTGGGGTCTGACCTCCGAAGCCCGAGCCTCACCTCCCAGCCTCCAACCATCCCAGTGGGTGAGCAGACAAGCCTCTTGGGCTGGTGAGTGCCGGTCGGCACTGATCCTCTGGGCGGGAATCTCTCCGCTTTGCCCTGCACACCCCTCTTGCTGCGCTCTCCTTCATGGTTCTGAAGCTCACCCCCTTCGCCACCCGCAGTCTCCGCCCGCGAAGGGGCTTCTAGTGTGTGGAAACCTTTCCTCCTTCACGGCTCCCTCCCACTGGTGCAGGTCCCGTCCCTATTATTTTGTCTCTGTTTTTTCTGTTTTCTTTTACCCTACCTAGGTACGTGGGGAGTTTCTTGCCTTTTGGGAGGTCTGAGGTCTTCTGCCGGCGTTCAGGAGGTGTTCTGTAGGAGTTGTTCCACATTTAGATGTATTTCTGATGTATTTGTGGGGAGGAAGTTGATCTCTGCGTCTTACTCTTCCGCCATCTTGAAGCTCCTCCTGAGATCTGGCAATTTTAAATCAAGTTTCTGGTTCCAGTTCCTGCAGCTCTGGTTTCTGTAACTCTTCCTTAGATGATACAAACTCTCCTAGTATCTTTCCAAACTTTGTGAGCCACTAAGATTTTTTTTATTGAAGCTTCTTTGAATTGGGTTTGTGTTACTTTCAAACACAGAAGCCTAATTCATACAGAGAAAACAAAAAAAAAAGCTTCAATTAAATGTTGTGTATCTCTAGGCTTAAAAACCCTTTCCCCATTCTACACCCAGGAATGTTCACCCCATGTAGCTCTCTAGCTTCTTACTCTTTTGATAACTTCACTCTTTTTCCTTGCTTCTTCCTTCTTTTTTCTATTCCCTCCTAGAGTGAAAACTAAATGCCTTCTCTTTTTATACAGAACAGTTCAACCACTTTTTTCATTATATTGGCCCCAAAATCCATGTTCTCAGATTACATCCTTTACCACGAGTGGTTTATCAAGGTATTTTCCTAAAGACAGTTCAATACAAAAAAAGTCTTGGGCCATTTGTTGGCTGTTAGGAAAAAAAAGTCCAATCCAGATATTCACTAACAAGACTTTGGATAATTGGACAGGTAAATTACTTAAGCTTTCTCTTCTATAAAATTACATTTAGAGTTAAAGGGTCTATATAGGTGAGCTAGCCCAAACCTTTTAATAAACTTAGAGAAGTTAAGTGTCTTGTCTAGGTACAAAAGAGAGTTAGCAATAATGTCAGGGCTCCTGATTCTTTATCCAGGACCTCAGGTCACCAGATAGGAGAACAAGCCTTTATCACCTATTGCCATAATATAAGTTGGTTTTGCTTCACAAACTCAATATTCAGAAGGACCCTCTGAGCTTCAGTATCTAAACTATAAATGATATAAAATAGATCACTAGTTCTCAAAAACTTTTAGATCTGTAACCTTTTATTTAAATGAAATTCTATACTGGCTGAAAACAAAAATAAAATAATAATAAATATATTTGTTCAGATCCTCCAATGAACAAGATGCCAAAGATTTACTGAGGGAGATGCCTATGAGAAAAAGAGAAGGAACTGGAGCAGGAGGGAGGCTTTTCAGACCATGATGTAGATCTGACCCTTAGGAAAAAGAGAGGAAAGGAAGAAGAATTGGATTAGTAGAGTTTCCAACTGCCATGCAGTTCTAAGAAAGTCTCAGCTAGGCTGATGAGTCCTCAAGCCAAAATCACCCATCAGAGGAGTCTGCATCTTACAAGAAAAAGCCTGCATTAGTATACAAACCACATTCAATCACTGACTAAGTGCAGCCCATGAAAACCATGACTTCAGTACAAACACAATGCTGGCTTCAGAGCATGCTGCTGGAGTCATCAATCAATTAGCCTTTCTGCAACAAAAGATCTCAGTGACATACTTTCAGGACTACATCAATTTTTTTAAAATGTTTTAAGCTGATGTTGCATTCGGTTCTTTTCTATACTTCCACTTCTCTCCTTATTGTGTTCATATGGGAAAAAATAGAAGACACAGAAAACAATTAAATGGAAGTTATAAAGTTAAAAAATACAATATCTGAAATAAAAATTCCCTAGCTGGGCTTAACAGTTACAAAAGAAATGACCAGTGAACTTGATAACATAGTAATAAAAAACCATTAAAAACATTAAATCATTAAAACCATTAACAACACTCTCAAGAAACATCTTGAGAGTGAGAGGCAAACTGAATAATACAGAGAAAAAATTACTTTAAAAAAGAGACAAGGACAGTACCTCAGCGAAGTGTGGCACTGTTAAGCAGAATAACATAAATGTAATCAGAGACCCAAAAGAGGGAGCAGAGAAATATTTCAAGGTATAATGGCCAAAAATATTCCAAATCTGATAAAACTATAAACTCACAGAAGCTCAGTCAGCACCAAGAAGCTCAGTCAACCCCAAGCAAGATACACATAAAAACCACAAAAAGTAATATCATAAACAAATTGTTGAAAACCAGTGATAAAAAAGTCTTAAAAGCAGCCAAGGGAAAAAGGAGCCTTACATACAGGGGAAGAAAGATAAGCATTATTGCAGATGTCTAGTAAAAAAATTTTGTAAGCAAGCAGACAAAAAACATCTTTACAGTGTTGAAAGAAAAAACACTAAATCTAGAGTTCTTTCCAGAGAAAATATCTTTTAGAAAATAGGCAAAATAAAGACTTTTTAAGAAGAATAAAAGGATAGAAGAATTCATGACCTGAAGACATACACTACAAGAATATTAAAATAAGTTCTTAAGGCTAAAATACAAAGATTGCAGATGGAAATTTGGATGTACACTAAGGAATAAAGAGGATTGGCTCTAATCTCACCTAACAAACTCAAAAGCAAAACTGAAAATATTAAACAGTCTCCAAATAAATTAACAACACACACAACTCAGAATTATTTTTAAAAAATACAAAAACCTCCAATAACCTAAAATTCACAAAACTGGCATCCAATAAAAAAAATTATCAGACATGCAAAGAATCAGGGTCATGTGACTCATTTTGAGGACAAAAAAAAGAAAAAGAGCCAAAAAATGACACCAATGGTAAAAATAATAGAAAAGGACATTTAAACAACTGTTATAAACATATTATATATGTCCAGGAAGGTAGAAGAAAGCATGAGCATATTAAGGAGAGACATGGAAGGGAATTCCCTGGTGGTCCAGTGGTTAGGACTCGGCACTTTCACTGCCGTGACCTGGGTTCAATCCCTGGTTGGGGAACTAAGATTCTGCAAGTCATACAGCATGGCCAGGAAAAAAAAAAAAAAAAAGGAGAGACATGGAAGATATAAAACAGGCCCAAACTGAACTTCTAGAGACGAAAAAATGCACTGGCTGAAAGTAAGAACTTATTAAACTCTGCATTAAAAAAAAAAAATTAGTGAACTTAAACTCTGCATAAAAAATGATTAGCAATAGAAACTACCCAAAATGAAACATAAAGACTGAAAACAAAATAACCAAGAATTATTGACATTTAGGGCAACTTCAAATGGACCAATATACGTGTACCTTGAGTCCAGGAAAAGGGGATGGGGAAAATGTCTGAAGTAAAATTAACAGTAAAATTTTTCAAGTTTGATGAAATTATAAACCCATAGATCCAAGAAACTCAATAAATTCCAACCACAAAAAAACTTAAGAAAATTATGCCACGGTGCATCATAATCAAATTGTTTAAAACCAGTGATACAGAGAGAAGCTTAGAAGCAGCCAAAGGAAAAAGGACATATGTACAGAGGAATAAAGGTAATAACAACAGCAGATTTCTCATTGGAAACAATGCAAGACAGTAGACAATGGAGCAACATCTTGAGAGTGAGAGACAAAAACTGTCAACCTAGAATTCTATACCCAGTGAAAATAACCTTCAGAAACAAAGCTGAAATAAAGACTGTTTCAGACATGCACAAGCTGAATCATCACCAGCAGATTGGCACCACAAGAAATGTTAAAGGAAGCCTTTCAGGAAGAATGATAATGATACCAAATGGTTTCATCAGAGGAGGTAGCACAGCTACCACTCAGCCCCTTTCTTTACCCCGTTACTAAGGTGCCCCAGGTGGGGACTCTACAGATGCCTAACAATGCCTCAGAACCACCTCAAATGATCTATAAAGGCCTTTCTTGTTCTCACCATTTAAAATGACTTGATCACTGTACAGTAGAAACTAACACAACATTGTAAAACAACTATACCCCAATTAAAAAAAAAACTTTACCTCTCTGACCATAAAAAATAAAATAAAATGATTTGAGTCTGGATTGTGTGTTTTCTCTTGGGCATTTTTCCTATAAGCAGAATGAACAGCCACCAAATACATATTAATTAGTGAGTTACTGAAATAGTTTCGTGATGCAAAGAGTCAGGAATTAACAATGAGATGGTAGTCCAAAACCATCCTTTTTCCAGTATTAGTGATATATACCAAGTATTGCTTTGATATCAGCAATCAGGAATGTGGCAGAGGAAGTACAAAAAGGCAGAATTTGTGCTAGAACTGAAAGTCAGACAAAACCAATAGTTAAAAATCATGTTATATAATAGTTAAAAGCATACTTAATCTGACTGTTAAGAAACTGAGTGCTAATATAGAGATTAACACTATGTAATGCAATCCCTATCAAATTACCAATGGCATTTTTCACAGAACTGGAACAAAAAAAATTTTAATTTGTGTGGAAACACAAAAGACCCCAAATAACCAAAACAATCTTGAGAAAGAAGAACGGAGCTGAAGGAATCATGCTCTCTGACTTCAGGCTATACTGCAATGCTACAGTAATCAAAACAGTATGGTACTGGCACAAAAACAGACACATAGATCAATGGAATAGGGTAGAAAGCCCAGAAATAAACCCAAACACTTATAGTCAATTAATCTGCAACAAAGGAGGCAAAAATATACAATGGAGAAAAGGCAGTCTCTTGAAAAAGTGGTGCTGGTAAAACTGGACAGATACAAGTAAAAGAATAAATTAGAACATTCTCTAACACCATATACAAAAATAAACTCAAAATGGATTAAAGACCGAAATGTAAGACCTGATACTCTAAAACTCCTAGAAGAAAACATAGGCAGAAAACTCTTTGACATAAATCACAGAAATATTTTTTTAGATCTATCTCCTAGAGAAATGGAAACAAAAGCAAAAATAAACAAGTGGGACCTAATTAAATTTAAAAGCTTTTGCACAGGAAAGGAAACCATAAACAAAACAAAGAAAACCTACAGAATGGGAGAAAATATTTGTAAATAATGCAATTGACAAGGGATTAAACTCCAAAATATGCAAACAGCTCATACAGCTCAATATCAAGAAAACAAACAACCCAATCAAAAAATGGGCAGAAGACCTAAGCAGACATTTCTCCAAAGAAGACATACAGATGACTAATAGGCACATGAAAAGATGCTCATCATTACTTATTAGAGAAATGCAAGTCAAAACTGCAATGAGATATCACCTCACACCAGTCAGAATGACCATCAAAAAGTCTACAAATAAAAAATGCTGGAGAGGGTATGGAGAAAAGTGAACACTCATATACTATTGGTGGGAATGTAAACTGGTGCAGCCACTATGGAGAACAGTATGGAATTTCTTTAAAAACCTAAGAATAGAGTAACCATTTGATCCAGCAATCCCACTCCTGGACATATACCCTGAAAAGATGAAAACACTAATTTGAAAAGATACATGCACCCCAATGTTCATAACAACACTATTTACAATAGCCAGGTCATGGAAGCATCATAAATATCTATCAACAGATGAATGGATAAAGAAGATGTGATATATACATAAAATGGCATACTACCCAGCAATTAAAAAGAATGAAATAATGTCATTTACAGCAACATGAATGAACCTAGAGATTATCATACTAAGTTGTCAGGCAAAGAAAGACAAACACCATATGATATCACTTATATGTAGAATCTAAAAAAAAATGATACAAATGAACCTATTTACAAAACAGAAATATACTCACAGACATAGAAAACAAACTTATGGTTACCAAAGGGGAAAGGGGTGGGGAGGGATAAATTAGGAATTTGGTATTAACTGATACTTACTACTGTATATAAAATAGATAACCAGCAAGGACCTACTATATAGCACAGGGAACTATATTTAATTTCTTGTAATAACCTATAATGGAAAAGAATCTGAAATATTTACATACATATACGTAACTTTGCTATACACCTGAAACACTGTAAATCATCTATACCTCAATTTTTTTTAATTAAATTTTATAAAAAAGAAACTGAGTGCCAGGTCAATTCTACTACTAGTTACACAAGCTTGAGATTCACTCTTGTCTTCTGGACCTCAGTTTCTTTATATTTAAAATTAGGATTTTAGCTAAATAACTCTAAAAATCCTTCCAGCTCTAACTGAGTGTGAGTCTATGAGAATAACTGAATTCAGACTAACCTCATCCTGTCTGTGACTATCTCAGCCTTCTCAATCTGACTAGTTATCAGCAGGGAAATTCCCACAACCCCAAAATAGCCATTATTTTTGTAATTCAAAAATTAAAATTCGACAGCCTAAACGGATCTTGAGGGCATTATGCTGAGTGAAATAAATCAGACAGAGAAAGACAAATGCCATATGATCTTACTTATATGTGGAATCTAAACTTTCCCCCCACCCCCCTCCAAAGAACAAAAACAAGCTTATGGATACAGAGAACAGATTGGTGGTGTCATTGGAAGGGGGAGTGGGTGCAAAATGGGTGAAGTTGGTCACAAAATAAAAACTTCCAGTCATAAAATACGTAAGTCATAAGGATGTAATGCACAGCATGGTGACTATAATTAATAATACTTCATTGTATATTTGAAAGTTGCTAAAAGAGTGGTTCTTAAAAGTTCTCATCACAAGAAAAAAAGTTTGTTACGACTTTTTCTGTAAGGTGACAGATGTTTAGTAAACTAAACATATTGTAGTGATCATTTCCCAATATATACAAATATTGAATCATTATTTTGTACACCTGAAACTAATATAATGTTATATGTCAATTATATCTCAGTTAAAAATTAAAATTAGTAATTGCTGTTTGAAAATCTTTCCAAAATGTATATATCATGTAATGTCCTTGAAAAGACAACACTATAGAGACAGAGGACAGCTCAGTGGTTGCCAGGGTCTGCAGGTGGGAGACAGGCTGACTACAGATGGGCAGCACAAGAGGATTTTTGAATGTGATAGAACTGTTCCATATCTTGATTGTGGTGGTGGTTATATAACTATATGCATTTGAGAAGACCCACAGAAGTATATATCACAAAGAATGAATTTTACTGTGTGTAAATTTAAAACTAATTAAATAATTTTTTAAAGAATGAGTCAGTAACTTCAGTGATGATTCACATACATTTTTTTACGTTTACATCATTTTAACATATTCTAGATAAATTTCCAGGCATTAGATTTAACTTCTTATTTGAGTATCTAGTCTCTTAAAACTATCCCAATTCTTAGCATATACTTTAAACATATATAATGTATAATGTAAAATAAATATATTGTTTTAAAAATATGACAGTGTAAGTTCTCAAGACTTTTTAAAAACAGATTTATTGGGGTATAATTTATGTACCATAATTCATCCATTTCAAATGTACAGTTCAATGATTTTTAGTAAATTTGCAAACTTGTGCAATCATCATTATAATCCAATTTTAAAACATTCCATCACTCCAGAAAAGAACCTTATGCCCATTTGCAGTTTAAGAGATTTTCAAAAAAGTAAAGGAGGAGGAGTCAACCTGATAATAACTTTGCTAACACAGAATCACCAGACTGTCAGTGTTGTAGACCTTTTAAGACCATCTCACTCAAACTTCCACCCATGCTCAAATGCCTCTATAGTTACCGAGCCTAGTTAGACAACATTCAGCGATAGGTAAGTAACTGTCTTATTTAACAAACCGTTTCATTCTTGGTCAGGTCCATTTATTGCAGTTATTCTTTAAAGCATTGAAGCCTCACATGGGCTAACTCCTGTAAGCCCTAACCCTCAGCTCAAAAACTTCAAGAAGTCCTAACTCCAGAAAACTTAAGACTGTAAGAATCAAAACTATCTGTTGTAGGAAAAAATTGGGGATCTCTGGGACCGAGCATTAAATTAGTATCCAAGGGAAGTACCAGGGAAGGTTTAAAAGGTATTATTCTTAAGCACTTGAGTTTCAAACAGAAAGCTGAAGTAAGTAAAAGAAGCCGATTGAGCATAGGCTTGGAAGATGGGCTGGAATAGCAGGATGTCTGTAGAACTTTTCTGGGGTAGAGGATGAGAAGCAACAGAGCAAGAAGTTAGGTGACACGAGTTGAAAAGTCCAAGGGACTGTTTAAAACCATTCAAGGAAGAATTTTGAGGTCGACCAAGTCAAGAAGACCTGTCAGTAAAGTAGATCAAAACACTACTGTGTAATTTTAAATGAAACTAAAACTAAGAATACTTCCATTTTGGTATATTACCCAATGCCATGAATTCCCTCACTTTCTACTAAGTGGATAATAACTTGCATGACTGGTCCTTGTGTATTGCAACAGACGAGTAAAAAGACAGGTGGACAGGTCATAAACCTGTAAACCACCAAGCGGTGCTAGGAGAGCTGGATACTTGGGAAATTACAAAACCACGAGGGATGGCTTCACGGTCTTGTGGCTTGTGCTGTCACACAGGGCCACACGCTGAGAAGGTCCCTGTGTTTGGTTTAATGCTCTGATGTTGCTGTCCTGCAATTCTTAATAACTTTTTAATAAGGGACCATGTTTTCATCTTGCAACAGGCCATGCAAATTACACAGCTGGTCCTGAAACCCACTCACACCAAGGGTAGGAGGTGGGGGAGATAGAAATAACCACACATCACATTCACACAGCCCCTTAAGATTTCAAAGTCCTTTGGCACATCTTGCTTGACCCTCACAATGTTTCTTTTAAGAAGGAAAAAAAAGAAAAAGGAGGAGGGACTTCCCTGGTGGACCAGTTGGTAAGACTCCGCACTCTCAATGCAGGGGGCCCGGATTCAATCCCTGGTCAGGGAACTAGATCCTGCCTGCATGCCACAACTAGGAGTCAGCATGCTGTGACTAAGAGTTTGCATGCTGCACCTAAGAGTCTGCATGCCTCAGCTAAGAAGTCCTCATGTCACAACTAAAGATCCCACATATCGCAATGAAGATCCCGTGTGTCGCAATGAAAATCCCACCTGCCACAATGAAGACCCAGTGCAGCCAAAATAAATAAATAAGTAAATAAATATTAAAGAAAAAAAAGAGGAAGAATAGTTGTAATTTGTCCAGGGACATGGAATCGGGGAATTTTAGAAGCAATGTTATCAACTGTGTGGCTTAATCTTTTCCTGCCCATTTTGCAAATAAAAGATCAGGTTCAGGGAGGTTAAAAGACTTGTCCAAGTTCACACAACAAATATAATACCAGGAAATAGGGTGTCTTTTTCTACTGCAGTGTTTTTGCCACTATACCATGTTATATCTGTGGATTGTGAGCTCCTTGAAGGCTGGAATTGATTATGTGTTGTTTTTGCAGGATCAGAGACAGTACCCAGTGAGTGTATATATAACTGCTTCCATTTTTTAAAATACTTCATTATTTATATTTCTAATATCTCCTTTGATCTTCCCAAAAAGTATATAAAGTAAATGAGGTAGGTACTGTTATCCTCATTTGCAAGTGAAGGAAACAGTTTCAAAGAGGTACATGTATTGTTGTTAAAGAACTTTATAGTGACTGAGGGGGCAGACTGGTGGGCCTTACCCTTTCTTGTAAACTTCTCACCAACTCTTGCCATACCTCCTTTCCACTTCTTCCCTGGGTACATCCGTGCTATTGTCCTAAAACAGGTAAGAAATCAGATATTTATTAAGCACTGACTCTGAATAAACATGCAAAAGAAACTAGAGTTATAGAAAAAGAAACTAAAATCTATATATGTATGTATACTTATAGTCACACAGAAAGATAATGACTGAGTCCCATTTGAATTTTAGAAGTGAAAGAGTCATTATAATTCATGTAGCCCAACAAATAAGAAAACTGAGGTCAGTCTAAGATCACACAGAAAATAGTTACAGAAGGGACCCATGCTTTCTTGCTTCCAGGCCCAGTACACAACTTGGCTCCCCTGGCTCATTTCCCTAACTCTTTGCTCGGTGACTTGAATTATCCCTTTGTTCTCTCCAAAGTTTCAAAACCTGAGAGTCAGCTATTGACAAGAGTCACCACACAGGCATCTCTGATCTGTGTGGCTTGGAGCAAGGTAGCAGAAGGGGACAGGTATCCAGGGGAATTTACAGGTCGTTATGAATGTGGTAGTCCTCAACTCAGGGAAGTTAAGAGATACACAATATTGATAATACTTCAGTATTTTCATAGTACTACATCTGTAAAATAACCACATGGAAACAATAAGTGAGAAGAGTAAAACAATAAGTATAAAAAGTTAATAATTCCATTGTTCTCAAATTTGAACAGGGAGTCATTGATTACCCATAGTGGAAAGTGGTGGTGCATATCTGTGGGAAAAGGATGGATTTTTTAAATAAATCACTCTGGAACAACTGGACTCCTCCTCCTATCTGACACCATACACAAAACGCAATTCCAGGAATATTAAAGACCTCAATATAAGAGGCAAAAATATAAAGATTTTCAAAGACAATATAGGAGAATATCTTGATGATCTTGGCATAAGAAAGGATTTCTTAAACAAGACACAAAAAGCACTAATCATACCCATACATTAAATTTTTTTAATCTATTCAACTAAAGATATCATCAAGAAAATGAAAAGCCAAGCCACAAATTGAGAGCAGATATTTATAATATATATACAACTGACAAAGGACTAATATCCAGAAATATATAATGAACTCCTACGAAGAAGAAAGAGAGAGAGAGACAATAAAACAAAGAGGCAAAAGATATGAGCAGACATCTCCCAAAGGGCAAGGGAGAACTCCAAATGGTCAATGAAGACATGAGAAATTGCTCAGCCTTTTTAATAATCACAGAAATGCAAATTAAAACCAAAATGAAGTACCATTACATGCCTTCAGAATACAAAAATATTTAAGTTTGATAATATCAAGTGTAAGAACATAGAGCAATGTAAACTTGGTATAAGTTACACCTGCTGGGTGCAGAGAAATTTGGTACAAATAGTTTAGTCTTTTCTTCCACTTAGAAATTCTACCCATAAATGTACACCTTAGACTTGAAGGAATTCCTGACAGGTGCATCAGGAGACATATGCAAGAATGTTCACAGAAGCATTGTGCTTGTTGGCTCAAACCCAGAAACAACCCAAATGCTCTTCAACAATAAAATGCATAAATAAGCTGTGATTTATTCACATGATATAATATTATACAACAACAATCAAAAAAACTATAGTTGCAGGCATCAATCTAGCTCACAAACATAGTGATGCATGAAAAAAGCAAGTCACAAAATAATATGCATGGTGTGATCCATTTATATAAAGACATAACCAAGCAAAAATAAGCTATATTCTTTAGGGATGCCAACATCCCTGAAGTTTAACAGTTGTTAAGCTATAAGGAAAAGAAACGATTATCACAAGGTCAGGACAGTGTTACCTAGAAGGGGAAAGAAGGAGCATGTGCCAGGGAGGGACACAGAAAGCAATGTTCTATTCTTTAAACTGGGATGGTGGTTATACTAGAATGTGTTTTAACTTTAAACTAGTTCATGAAAAAGTATATAGTATATTAAATCATGAAATTGCCATTTTATATGTCAAATCTGAGCAAATATTGACAAATTTACATGACAGTTTTACAATATAAAATATACGTATGTATGTGTGTTTATACAATACGATCTATTTCACAATAAAAAACGAAAAAAAGAAAGAAGCATTAGATAGCAATCAGGAAACCTAGGTTCTAAGATGACTAATTAGGCTCCAACCTGGATTCTAAGACCACATAGGAGCTTTCTACCCCTGTTTCTGTAGAGAAGCAATGTTGACTAGTGGGTAAGCACTGGGGTTCTGGAGTCAGACAGACCTAGGTTTAAATCCCAGCCCTGCTTACAAGCTGTATCCCTGTGACCTGATTAAGTTATTAAGGCATTGATTTCCTCATCTGTAAATCAGCTGTAGCAGTAGTACCTATCTTATAGAGCTGTTTTGAAGTGTATACATAAATTTAAATGAAGAATGTGTTAACAGTGTATATAAATAGCTTAGCACAATGTTTGGTACTTTGGAAATAACTGATGCTAGTCATGTTATTGGGTCCCATTGTCTTCCCTCATATTTCTTCAGAGAGTTTCAGAAAGGTGCAAAAAGTTTTATGAATATGTTTTGAAAAAAGCACACGTTTCCATGAAAGCACTATGACTATTTTTATCCTCTTACATGTCCATGTTAGTCTATTATCATTGATCACCCTGACAGCACTGGAAGCAAAGCAGCCAACAGGAGTTAGGATAGAGCCAACACTGCCTTCCACACAGAGGCAGATGTGAACTCAACACTTGAGTTTCTCAAGAGGGAATTAAGCCATACTCTTTCTAACCCCAACCTGCTAGTGCAAAATTGAGATCCTAGAACTCAAGAGAACAAGACCTCTCAAAAATCCACCTAGAGGTCACCCAATCAAACCCCTTCAATTCACAAAGAACAAAAGCCCCGAAAGGAGTCTAAAACAAATGCCAAGCTGCCTTTCCAGGAGACGCAGATGTGCCAGTGAGGCTTGGTCTGCCGAGACTTTCAGGGTAGCAGTGGCAGCAGCCCTTGGATGTTCAAGGTCCATTTTAAGATAGAGCTGCAGGTTGTTCAGACCAGGGTGGATTTCTGCCTCACCAAAGTCAGCAGGTGGCTTGGTTTTTCCACTCTGAAACTCCTTTTTTAAATTTGGATTCATGCTATTTCTGTATAGAACATTAAAAAATAAATAGGAAGCGGGAGGTATCCACTGCAAAAACAGAACGGACTTTGCCGATGGTCCTCACTCCACTTTCATAAGTTACAGCACCCCACTCACCATCAGCAAGAGGCACCAAAGGCTGGAAGCTCAGTTTAAACCTGGAACCAAAAGAACGTTTAAAATCTCTGACTTATTTTATATTCAGTCTCAACCAGCTTAGTTAAAACAAACAAACAAACATGCGGAAAGAAGGAAATTTATACAAAAATGTAAACACTGTGTAGCTCTGTTTTTCAAATTTCAGGTGAGAACATCAAGTTTTATGCTATAGTTCGGCTGATACTTCAGGTGAATTAAGACAAAGCAACAGGCTTTCCAAAATTCAGAGCCAAGTGTGAGCTGCATCCTTTAAAAATTCCTAAGATACCCTCAGCCTGTGATGTCACAGATATCTGGATCTAATCTCTGGGCCTCTGTTTTCTTGAATTAATCATTTAATAATAGAGAAACTCCCCTTGGTAGCTCTCACCATAAATTATGGTCCAGTACTATTCCAAAATCTCTAAAGAAACCAAACATTAAAAAAAATTCAAAATGAAAATACTTAGACTGAGCAAACACAATACTCTTCCCCCATTTAGCTTACATTATCTTTTACTCAGAAGATCCCCTTTACAAAGATGCTTGCAGGGTATGTGTGACCTGTGTTGCAGTGGCTAGACTAGTCATCAATGATTACTTACTTCATGTAGTGAAGCTGCCAAACCCCAAAAGCATGGCCCAGAAGTGAAAAATCGTGAATGGTTTTGCTACTGTTGTAGCAAAACAGTATGCCTGCAACTATATGCCTGCAACTATAGTTTTTTTGATTGTTGCTGTATAATATTATATCATGTGAATAAATCACAGCTTATTTATGCATTTTATTGTTGAAGAGCATTTGGGTTGTTTCTGGGTTTGAGCCAATAAGCACAATGCTTCTGTGAACATTCTTGCATATGTCTCCTGGTGCACCTGTCAGGAATTCCTTCAAGTCTAAGGTGTACAAAAGTGTACAACCTTGTGAGGACCACCTGCAAAGGTGATCAGTTTGAAAGTACTATATGGATTTTTTTCAGTCCTAGAGCATGTATGAAAAAGGCCCTAGCTCCTCAACTGCACTGGCCAAAATTCACCTTTGTCCAGTTCCACCGTTACTCACAGAGACCAACTCCAGTGTTTAAAATTGAGTGAATACTATGGTCCAGCTACAGTTATAGCAGCATAAGAAGAAGATTCTTGTTTGTCTATTAAATCTTTATTACAGCCTGAGATAGTGATAGTGAAGCTAAAATTGAGGTATTACCCCATCAATCATTGGACAGGTGTCCAATTGCTGAGCTTAGAATGACATGTTGCAAGTGATGGGAAACCTGGCAAGTATTAATGACTGCTACCCTCCATCAGACCACTTCAGGGACCACAGAGAAGGCTGCACTATTATTTTGGCCTAGTCATTAGCTTGCAGTGGATGAGAGCCACAATGATAGGTAAGGTTCTTATCCATTAATTTGTTAAATAAACTCCAACCCCTCCAGCTCTCTGTCTGTGACACGTTGCTACTATGGGTAGTTACAACCTTGAATTATTATTTGGTGGACCTGTGGAGGTCCCAAGGAAACACCTCACGCCTTTGGGCAAGAGTGAAGGTTTTCCTGAAGAGAAGGTCTTGGCTGTGCTCTGACGAAGTAAGTGGAAATTTGTGAGTCTAATATTGAGTCATAATGGCATAAATGAAAAATACTCATGGATAAGGCAAATAGGGAACAAGAACACAAGTGGGAGAGCTGGTACCTGGACTCAGGCTCCATAGCTCATGTAGAGAGTGTCCCTATGCTAGCAAACTTCTTATTTTATTATGTGAGTTAGTATATTTCTTTGCAACCAATGATCAAAAATTATGTTGTAGATTAAATAAAATAAGAAAATGCTGTGGAAATTTTAAAATGCTTTTCAAATATTCAATTAATATGAATATTTGGATCTCAGAAAAACATCTGGGTCTCAGCAAAATTAACAGCATTACAAAAAAATCACACAATTTATTTTTCAATATTTCAGACAAATGAAAAATATAAAGGATAATAATAAAATCTGTGTAGTCAGCACCTAGTTTATAAATTTAGATTACCATATAAATTACCTTTGCTTAATTGAAAGTATACTTGCCAAGTATACTGGTGCTTATTATTCCTGTGCATTTTTAAAATATTTTGACTACATTTGTGTCCCTAGACAACAAAAGCTATTATGATGTATGTTTTCAAGTAGTATACTACATGTATTCTTCCATAATTTTCTTTTTTGCACAATATTGTGATTGAAAAATTCATTCATGTTTATCCATGATGCTATAGTTTGTTTTCATGGCTGTGTAGTATTCCACTATATGAATAAACCACAATGGTGGATATTTAAATTGAGGGTTTGTCCCCTTTGCTTTGTTTTTCTATTTAAAAGAAGAATGAAATGTACATGTCTCCTTATGTACATATTCAGAGTTTCTCTAGGTCCTCTGCCTAAATGCAGAATTACAAGTTATCAGGTGGGGGCCTCATCAAGATTACCAGATATTATGAAATTGTTTTCCAAATGATTGAAGCAGTTCTCACTTCTGTTGCCTCATCTGCAACCAGCACCTGATATTGTCAGACTTCCATTTTTGCTAATCTGATGAATGTGAAAGGAAGTTTTAATTCACAATGCAATTTTATATTGTATTTCTCTGATATTTTAATAATTTATTGGGCATTTGGATTCCCTGTCATCTCTGCAGCCCAATCTTAATTAAATCATTTGTCTTTTCTCTTTTGATTTATAGGAGATCTATATATATTTATCTCTTATAATAATACAAGTATATACATTGTAAATATCTTCTCCTCATCTATGATGAATCTTTTTTACTCACTTCAAGGAATTTGTTAGTTAAACAAAAGGTGTTTTACTTCAATGCAGTGAAGCTTATCAATATTATCTTCTACAGTTTGTCCTTTTCATGTCTTCACACAAGGTGCAAAACAGTAGAATATCATTTGTATGAAAGGTGGGCAAAGAAGAAGATATAAATGTATTTTGTATGCATACAAAAAACTTGGAAGGAGAGGGCAGACAGCAGAAGCAAGAAGAACTACAATCCTGCAGCCTGTGGAACAGAAACCACATTCACAGAAAGATAGACAAGATGAAAAGGCAGAGGGTTATGTACCAGATGAAGGAACAAGATGAAACCCCAGAAAAACAACTAAATGAAGTGTAGATAGGCAACCTTCCAGAAAAATAATTCAGAATACTGATAGTGAAGATGATCCAGGACCTCGGAAAAAGAATGGAGGCAAAGATCGAGAAGATGCAAGAAATGTTTAACAAAGACCTAGAAGAATTAAAGAAAAAACAAACAGAGATGAACAATGCAATAACTGAAATGAAACCTACACTAGAAGGAATCAATCGCAGATTAACTGAGGCAGAAGAACGGATAAGTGACCTGGAATACAGAATGGTGGAATTCACTGCTGCAGACAGAATAAAGAATGAAAAGAAGTGAAGACAGCCTAAGAGACCTCTGGGACAACATTAAATGTACCAACATTCGCATTATAGGGGTCCCAGAAGACAAGAGAGAGAGAAAGGACAAGAGAAAATATTTGAAGAGTTTATAGTCGAAAACTTCCCTAACATGGGAAAGGAAATAGCCACCCAAGTCCAGGAAGTGCAGCGAGTCCCAAACAGGATAAACCCAAGGAGAAACATGCTGAGACACATAGCAATCAAATTGGCAAAAATTAAAGACAAAGAAAAATTATTGAAAGCAGCAAGGGAAAAATGACAAATAACATACAAGGGAACTCCCATAAGGTTAACAGCTGATTTCTCAGCAGAAACTCTACAAGCCAGAAGGGAGTGGCATGATATACTTAAAGTGATGAAAGGGAAGAACCTACAACCAAGATTACTCTACCCAGCAAGGATCTCATTCAGATTCGACGGAGAAATCAAAAGCTTTACAGACAAGCAAAAGCTAAGAGAATTCAGCACCACCAAACCAGCTCTACAACAAATGCTAAAGGAACTTCTCTAAGTGGGAAAAACAAGAGAAGAAAAGGACCTACAAAAACAAACCCAAAACAAAAACATGAATGGATTAAATGCTCCAACCAAAAGACACAGGTTTGCTGAATGGATACCAAAACAAGACCCATATATATGCTGTCTACAAGAGACCCACTTCAGACCTAGGGACACATACAGACTGAAAGTGAGGGGATGGAAAATGATATTTCATGCAAATGGAAATCAAAAGAAAGCTAGAGTAGCAATACTCGTATCAGAAAAAACAACTTTAAAATAAAGAATGTTACAAGAGACAAGGAAGGACATTACATAATGATCAAGGGATCAATCCAAGAAGAAGATATAACAATTATAAATATATATGCACCCAACATAGGAGCACCTCAATACACAAGGCAACTGCTAACAGCTATAAAAGAGGAAATCGACAGTAACACAATAATAGCGGGGGACTTTAACACCTCACTTACACCAATGGACAGATCATCCAAAATGAAAATAAATAAGGAAACAGAAGCTTTAAATGACACAATAGACCAGATAGATTTAATTGATATTTATAGGACATTCCATCCAAAAACACCAGATTACACTTTCTTCTCACGTGTGCATGGAACATTCTCCAGGATAGATCACATCTTGGGTCACAAATAAAGCCTCAGTACTCTTAAGAAAACTGAAATCACTTCAAACATCTTTTCTGATCATGACGCTATGAGATTAGAAATCAATTACAGGGAATAAAATGTAAAAAACACTAACTCATGGAGGCTAAACAATAAGTAACTAAATAAACAAGAGATCATGAAGAAATCAAAGAGGAAATCAAAAAATATCTAGAGACAAATTACAAGGAAAACACGATGATCCAAAACCTATGGGATGCAGCAAAATCAGTTGTAAGAGGGAATTTTATAGCTATGCAAGCCTACCTCAAGAAACAAGAAAAATCTCAAATAAATAATCTAACTTTACACCTAAAGTAACCAGAGAAAGAAGAACAAACAAAACTGAAAGTTAGCAGAAGGAAAGAAATCATAAAGATCAGAGCAGAAATAAATGAAATAGAAACAAAGAAAACAATAACAAAGATCAATAAAACTAAAATCTGGTCCTTTGAGAAGATAAACAAAACTGATAAACCATTAGCCAGACTCATCAAGAAAAAGAGGGAGAGGACTCAAATCAATAAAATTAGAAGTGAAAAAGGAAAAGTTACAAAAGACACTGCAGAAATACAAAGCATGCTAAGAGACTACTACAAGCAACTCTATGCTAATAAAATGGACAGCCTGGAAGAAGTGGACAAATTCTTAGAAAGGTATAACCTTCCAATACTGAACCAGGAAGAAACAGAAAATATGAACAGACCAATCACAAGTAATGAAATTGAAACTGATTAAAAATCTTCCAACAAACAAAAGTCCAGGACCAGATGGCTTCACAGGTGAATTCTATTAAACATTTAGAGAAGAGCTAACACCCATCCTTCTCAAGCTATTCCAAAAATTTGCAGAGGAAGGAACACTCCCAACTCTTTCTATGAGGCCACCATCACCCTGATACCAAAACCAGACAAAGATACTACAAAAACAGAAAATTACAGACCAACATCACTGATGAACATAGATGCAAAAATCCTCAACAAAATACTAGCAAACAGAATCCAACAACACATTAAAAGGATCATACACCATGATCAAGTGGGATCTATCCCAGGGATGCAAGAATTCTTCAATATACGCAAATCAATCAATGTGATACACCATATTAACAAATTGAAGAATAAAACCCATATGATCATCTCAATAGATGCAGAAAAAGCCTTTGACAAAATTCAACACCCATTTATGATAAAAACTCTCCAGAAAGTGGGCATAGAGGGAACCTACCTCAACATAATAAAGGCCATATATGAGAAACCCACAGCAAACATCATTCTGAATTGTGAAAAACTGAAAGCATTTCCACTAAGACCAGGAACAAGACAAGGATGTCCACTCCCACTGCTATTATTCAACATAGTTTTGGAAGTCCTAGCCTCGACAATCAGAGAAGAAAATGAAATAAAAGGAATACAAATTGGAAAAGAAGAAGTAAAACTGTCACTGTCTGTAGATGACATGATACTATACATAGAGAATCCTAAAGATGCCTCCCCGAACACTACTAGAGCTAATCAATAAATCTGGTAAAGTAGCAGGATACAAAATTAATGCACAGAAATCTCTTGCATTCCAGTACACTAGTGATGAAAAATCTGAAAGAGATATTAAGGAAACACTCCCATTTACCATTGCAACAAAAAGAATAAAGTACCTAGGAATAAGCCTACCTAGGGAGACAAAAGACCTGTATGCAGAAAACTATAAGACACTGATGAAAGAAATTAAAGATGATACAGATGGAGAGATATACCATGTTCTTGGATTGGAAGAATCAATATTGCGAAAATGACTATACTACCCAAAGCAATCTACAGATTCAACGCAATCCCTATCAAATTACCAATGGCATTTTTTACAGAACTAGAACAAAAAGTCTTAAAATTTGTAAGGAGACACAAAAGACCCCGAATAGCCAAAGCAGTCTTGAAGGGAAAAAACGGAGCTGGAGGAATCAGACTCCCTGACTTCAAACTATACTACAAAGCTACAGTAATCAAGACAATATGGTACTGGCACAAAAACAGAAACATTTAACAATGGAACAAGATAGAAAGCCCAGAGGTAAACCCATGCACCTATGGTCAACTAATCTGACAAAGGAGGCAAGGATATACAATGGAGAAAAGACAGTCTCTTCAATAAGTGGTGCTGGGATAATTGGACAGCTACATGGAAAAGAATGAAATTAGAACACTCCCTAACACCATACACAAAATTAAACTCAAAATGGATTAAAGACCTAAATGTAAGACCAGACACTACAAAACTCTTAGATGAAAACATAGGAAGAACACTCTTTGACATAAATCACAGCAAGATCTTTTTTGATCCACCTCCTAGAGTAATGGAAATAAAAACAAAAATAAACAAATGGGACCTAATGAAGCCTAAAAGCTTTTGCACAGCAAAGGAAACCACAAACAAGAGGAAAAGACAACCCTCAGAACTGGGAGAAAATATTTGCAAATGAATCAACGGACAAAGGATTAATCTCCAAAATATATAAACATCTCATGCAGCTCGATATTAAAAAAACAAACAACCCAATCCAAAAATGGGCAGAAGACCTAAATAGACATTTCTCCAAAAAAGACATACAGATGGCCAAGAAGCACATGAAAGGCTGCTCAAAATCACTAATTATTACAGAAATGCAAATCAAAACTACAATGAGGTATCACCTCACACCAGTTAGCATGGGCTTCATCCGAAAATCTACAAACAACAAATGCTGGAGAGGGTGTGGAGAAAAGGGAACCCTCTTGCACTGTTGGTGGGAATGTAAACTGATACAGCCATTATGGAGAACAGTATGGAGGTTCCTTAAAAAACTAAAAATAGAATTACCACATGATCCAGCAATCCCACTACTGGGCATATACCCAGAGAAAACCACAATTCAAAAAGATACATGCACCCCAATGTTCATTGCAGCACTATTTACAATAGCCAGGTCATGGAAGCAACCTAAATGCCCATCAACAGACGAATGGATAAAGAAGATGTGGTACATATATATAATGGAATATTACTCAGCCCTAAAAAGGAACGAAATTGGGTCATTTGTAGAGACGTGGATGGATCTAGAGACTGTCATACAGAGTGAAGTAAGTCAGAAAGAGAAAAACAAATATCATATATTAACGCATATATGTGGAACCTAGAAAAATGGTACAGATGAACCGGTTTTCAGGGCAGAAATTGAGACACAGATATAGAGAACAAACATATGGGCACCAAGGGGGGAAAGCCGTGGGGAGGATGACAGGGGGCTGCTGAATTGAGTGATTGGGATTGACATGTATACACTGATGTGTATAAAATTGATGACTAATAGGAACCTGTTGTATAAAAAAAATGGAAGGATACACAAGAAAATAATAACTTTTCAGTGGAGGGTAGTGGTACAGGGGTTGTTCAGGGGCAGAACTAGGTGCACAATCTAGTTAGGAACAAATAAATGAATCCAGTTACAATCTAGGTTACACTTTAGGAAAAAATACGTGAGGTCAGAAATGAGACTTGCTTTTCAACAGAAGTTGAAAACTCTCTACAAAGTTCAAGCAATGTCTTCTGAAAATGTAACTTGATTTTAATCCATTGAGTCAGGGCTTATTGAACCTGTGAATGAATTGCCCTTAACATGTTAAAATAATTTAACACAACATTATGCATCACATGGGTGTTTCACTAGTGTGTGGCCATGTGTGACCAGACAACTCATGGGCCTAGCCGCTGGTATTTCATTTGGAAAGAGTTCTGGCCTTCTATCTGCTATAACATTCATGTTCATTAAAGTTATGGACAGAACGTCTGGCCGCTGTGGTTTGGATAAATAAACTGACACAACCCTAGGCCATTTTGGTTTTTTAAGTTCTATATTGATGTTTTATTGCCCTCTTTTCTTTCTGGAAGAAATAGGCAGTGAAACCATAGGATCTCAAGGAAATGAATCTTGAGGTTTTCAAATTTTATCACCTCTCCCACAAAATGTGTGCCCTGATGACTATCAATAGACAAAGGTATTGAAAACTGAGAGATAATGTCTTTAGAAATCATTTGCTGACCACCACTGGTCATAAGCACTTACTTATGAACATGGTATAAAGCTATAAAGGTACACATGGTCACTAAAGCATATGCAGGTGAAAAAATTTCACTTGTATAAAATCAACCCAAGTATTTACCAAAGCCCCAATGAGGGAGGATGAGCTGTCTTCTTCGCCTTGAGGCCTGATGGTAGGATAACTTGTACAATACCATTGAGCAGCTCTGGACCCATGGAGCAAACCAGCCATGCCTAATAATTCCTAGAACACTTTTTGTTCATGTGTGCCGTGTGATAGGCCTCACAAGCTTGGTGCCACCTAGCAGCCATCTGAGAAGCCCTAAAGATGATCTGAGTATCAAAAGAAAAAGAACACAAAACACCATATTAGTCTCCAAGAATTCAGAAAGTGGGCTCTGACTTTGGAGAAGAGCAATATTTGACAGAACTGTCAGGGGAATATAGTCAGCTGATAAAGGTAAGAACAAAGATACCTATGAATAGAAAATTACCACAGCCCCGGCTGTGTTATTAACCAAACTAACCATTTTATAATAACTAAAACAGAAAGTCAGAAAAGAACTTGAGGAATGTTTATTTGTCCAGAAGTGAGAAACCCCTGTTTTTACAATTAATGAAGTACCCAAAAGCATAGCCAGAGTCAGTCTAAAAGTTAATTTTCAGAAGAGTACCCACGCTGGTGAGGCAATGTTTTGCCACCTGAGCAGAATATGCAGAAACAAACAAACGAAAAGACTGTAAACTACTTCACAATGAGCATAGACCACAAAATCAGAGGCAAATTTTCACTTGTCTCACCTATAAGTAGCACTCTCACCTCAATTTTACGGTTTTTAAAAATACCTATTTATTTATTTTGGCTGCGCCATGTCTTAGCTGCAGCACACGGACTTCTTAGTTGCGCCATGCATATGAGATCTAGTTCCCCAACCAGGTATTGAGCTCAGGCCCATGCCTTGGGAGCGTGGAGTCTTACTGGCTGGACTACCAGGGAAGCCCCTCAATTTTACACTTTTTTAAAATTCAACGTACCTTTATAAAGAAAAACACACTCTTGTGTCTTGTGTGTTTCTATTTTACTCTCACACTGTTACACTCACAACACTTCACTTCTGACACCCAAAGTGTGGGTTTCCTACATGTCAAGCAATTCTCCATGACACCAGCTGGGTGTCCTGCAGTCAATTCAGTTCTGACACTACCTACCTCGAGTTAGCGTTAGATCCCACAAATTAAGGGCTCAGTCCCATGAGACTACCCCCACTTTAGATGCCAATCACAAGTCTCAGGTTATCACCTGTACTTCTGAGCAATCAGCTATAAACCAGGGTTCCCATGACCCCTTCCTTTGGTTCCATAACTTGCTAATATGTCTCACAAAATTCAGGGAAACACTTACTTATGTTTATCAGTTTATTATATGATAAATGATATTATAAAATACACAGATGAACAGCCAGATGAAGAGATACATAGGGTGAAGTCTGGGAGGGTCCTGAGGATAGGAGTTTCTGTCTCCATGGAGTTGGGGTGGCCCCACTCTCCCAATTGGTAGATGTGTTCACCAACCCAGAAGCTCTCTGAACCCCATACTTGGGGGCAAGTGGTGGGCAAGAGCTGAGGAGTAAGGGTCCCCATATTCTACCTGTTAATGTGGCTGAGAGGTGAGAGTTAAGATTGAGGCAAGCTGTCCAAGTGGTGTTGCCTGTTCATTTTCTGCTGAGTGGGAGGAGGAAAAGATGTTATTGCGACAATGCAACAGCAAGCCCCACAAGTACCAGCCATAAGGTGATAAGGCGGTGTTCACTTAGTCAAGGCATCCCCAAAGTTAAAATTAATGCTGTCAGTGGTGAGGAAATAGGGCTTTGGGTAGACCAAAATCAGGAGTTTGGTTGCTCAAGCCTGGGCCCATCACGTGAAATGGAAAATAAATGCAAAGCCTCGCTTACTGACACAGAGCCACTCTCAAGAGTCTGGTTAAGTCATTGTCCTCTGCTCCACAGAGAAACACTATCTTTATCTTCCAAGCCTATTACAGGTTGAGCTGTTTATAGAAAGCCTCTCTTGGAGGTGACATTAAGCTGATATTTAAATGACAAGAGTCTGGCAAAAGAAGGTCAAGTGGTCAGCATTTCAGGCAGAGAATACCAAATAAAAGACCCTTCGTTGAAAATGAGCAAGATGTGTTCCAGGAACAGACAGAAGGACTGAATGTGGGGAATGAGAAAAAGAGAAGAATCAAGGGTAACTCCTATGTTTTTTAGCTTGAGCATGTAAGTGGATGGTGATGCTGTTTAATGAAACATGGTCATGAGGAAAGAAGCAGATTTGAGCAGGGAATCACTTCTAGAGTTCTGGGGAGAAATGAGGGCAAGAAATAGAGACTTGAGAGCACTTGGCATATAACTAACATTTATTAGGTGCTTACTGTGTCCCAGGCACTATCTAAGCAGTTCATGAATATTTTCTTAGTTATACTCTCAACATCCATATGGGGTTAGCACTGTATTATTATCTTCATTTTAAAGATGAAGAAACAGAGAAATTTTCCCCATGGTCACTTAGCTAATGGAGGTAAAGTCAGAAGAAAAACTCAGGCAGGCTAACTCCAGAGTCCAAGTGCATTACCACTATGCTATGTTATCTGGAATACAATGGTATTTAAAGCCATGGGACCAGATGACGTCACCCAGGTACAGTGTGTAGATAAAGAGAGAAGGGCATTGAAGTACTACAGCACTTAGTCATGTCCTTTCAGAATTTACAGTTTCCTCTGTCTGGTTCTGTACTTACCCTACAGGAGGCTAATTTACCCATTCGATCTGCCTCACCAAGAATATGCCTGTACAGATGATCAACCCAGCTCCCAAACTAGACTTACCAGCTGTTATAAATTAATAAAGTAGCATTCTTATTTATAATTGTATGTATGGCTGGTTTGATTCCATTATTTCCCCTTGATTAATTGATAAAAATAGAAAGTCTGAACAAGTAGTGACCTTCCAAAATGCTAAAACTCTGTGGGGTCCCACCTGAAGCACCCAGCAGGCTTTTGTGGGCATCTTTTTAGTCACAATATGTGTCATTCCAGGAATTCTGGAAAGTAGGTTTCCATGTGGCTTGTTAAAAATTCAAAGAAAATAAAATTCCAAACTAAAAATTCTTAACTCAGGATTTTCCTCAAACAGTACACACTTTCAGCAACTAGTTATAAGATTTGGCAAGGCAAAGATCCTGCTCTCAGGAAGAGCTATGGCAGCTGAGGACAGGCGAGTACCAGGTATGGACTCTGTGGTCTAAACATGAGAGATTTCCACAAAGTTCCTCTTTTCTTTAGTTTTGAGCAATTGGTATATACATATATATCAGCAGGGCACATTAGATTCTCTAATTCTCTCTCTCTCTTTTTAGATTTCCAAAGAGAGCTTTTGTTCTTTTGCTTTTTGGTTTTTAAAAAATTTTTGTTTTTATACAATTTTAAAGGTTACTTTCCATTATTACAAAATATTGGCTATATTTCTACCCCTATATTGCCCTACCCTCCTCCCCACTGGTAAACACTAGTTTGTGTTCTACATCTGTGAACCCAATTCTCTTATGTTATATTCACTTAGTTTGTTATATTTATTAGGTTCTACATATAAGCAATATCATATAGTATTTATCTTTCTCTGTCTGACTTATTTCACTTAGCATAATGCCCTCCAAGTCCATCCATGTTGCTGCAAATGGCAAAAGTTCATTCTCTCTCTCTTTTTTAATTGAAGTATAGTTGCCTTACAATATTATATTAGTTTCAGGTGTACAACATAGTGATTCACAATATTAAAGGTTATATTTCATTTATAGTTATTATAAAATACTGGCTATATTCCCTGTATTGTACAATATATCCTTGTAGCTTATTTATTTCATACATAGTATTTTGTACCTCTTAATTCTCTACCCCTATTTTGCTCCTCCCTCTTCCTTCTCCCCACTGGTTACCACTAGTCTGTTCTCTATGTCTGTGAGTCTGTTTCTTTTTTGTTATATTTACTACTTATTTTATTTTTTAGATTCCACTTATGTGATATCATACAGTATTTATCTTTCTCTGTCTGACTTATTTCATTTAGCATGATACCCTCCAAGTCCATCCATGTTTTTGCAAATGGCAAAATTTCATTCTTTTTATGGCTGAGTAGTATTCCATTGTGTGTGTGTGTGTGTGTGTGTGTGTGTGTGTATCTCACATCTTCTTTATCCATTCATCTGTTGATGGACACTTAGTTTGCTTTTGTATCTTGGAAATTATAAATAATGCTACTATGAACATTGGGATGCATATATCTTTTCGAATTAGTGATTTCTTTTTTTTGGATATATTCCCAGGACTGGAATTGCTGGGTCATATAGTAGTTCTATTTTTTTGTTTTTGAGGAAACTCCATACTGTTTTCTACAGTGGCTGGACCAATTTACATTCCCACCAACAGTGTACAAGGGTTCCCTTTTCTCCACACTCTTGCCAATATTTGTTATTTGTGCTCTTTTTGATGATAGCCATTCTGACCAGTGTGAGGTGATATCTCACTGTAGTTTTAATTTGCATTTCTCTGATGATAAATGATGTTGAGCATCATTTCATGTGCCTGTTGACCATCTGTATGTCTTTGGAAAAATGCCTATTCAGGTCCTCTGCCTGTTTTTTAATCAAGTTGTTTTTTTGATATTGAGTTATGTTAGTTCTTTATATATTTTGGATATTAACCCCCTATCAAACATATCATTTGTAAATGGCTTCTCCCATTTTTTCATTTTGTTGATGGTTTCCTTTGCTGTGGAAAAGCTTTTAAGTTTGATTTTAAGTTGATTAAGTTTCCCATTTGTTTATTTTTGCTTTTGTTTCCCTTGCCTGAGGAGGCAGATCCAAAAAGATATTGCTAAGACCTATGTCAAAAAGCTTACTGTCTATGTTTTCTTCTAGGAGTTTTATGGTTTCTGGTCTTATATTTAGGTCTTTAACCCTTTTTGAGTTTATTTTTGTACATGCTGTAAGTGTTCTAATTACATTCTTTTACATGTAGTTGTTCAGTATTACTAACACCACATATGGAAGAGATTGTCTTTTCCCCATTGTATATTCTTGCTTCCTTATTGTAGATTAATTGCCCATAAATGCATGGGTTTATTTCTGGGTTCTCTATTCTGTTTCCTTGATCTATGCATCTGTTTTTATTACCATACCAGTACCATACTTTTTGATCACTGTAGCTTTGTAGGCATAGTCTGAAGTCAGGGAGTGTTACCTCCGGCTTTGTTCTTTTTTCTTGGGAATGCTTTGACTATTCAAGGTATTTTGTAGTTCCATATAAAGTTTAGGATTATTTTTTCTAGTTCTGTGAAAAATGTGTTGGGTATTTTGACAGAGATTGCATTAAATCTGTAGATTACTTTGGGTTGTATGGACATTTTAACAGTTTTAATTTTTTCATTGTATGAACATGGGATAACTTTCCATTTATTTGTACTCTCTTCAATTTCCTTCATCAGTGATTTATGATTCTCAGAGTATACGCCTTTTACCTCCTTGGTTAAATTTATTCCTAGGTGTTTTATTCTTTCCCTATCTCTTTTTATCTTATTCGTAAAATAAAAGATTTGTTTATTTAAAAAATAGTTTTTTATAACTTTTATTTTTTTTGCGGTATGCGGGCCTCTCACTGTTGTGGCCTCTCCCGTTGCGGAACACAGGCTCCGGATGCGCAGGCTCAGCGGCCATGGCTCACGGGCCCAGCCACTCCGCGGCATGTGGGATCTTCCCAGACTGGGGCACGAACCCGTGTCCCCTGCATCGGCAGGCGGACTCTCAACCGCTGTGCCACCAGGGAAGCCCTTTTTTTTATAACTTTTATTTCGGTTACCATCACTGACCTTAATAAAGTAACTCCCTCATTTCTCCAGGAAACCAATTGACAACATCCTAAAGTCCCATGATTTTGACACTCACTTTTTAGCAATTACTTGGACACAGTTTCCTCACTGAAGAGAAAGAGAGGCTCTTCCTGGTCAAAAAGTTCTTGTGCCCCACGTTTTCAAGCAGAAGTTTTTCCGTGGCGATGAAATGACATTTTTTCAAGGAAACCTTCCCAGTTGGCCCCTCTTGGTTAGGTTCCTATTATAAGGTCCCATTACTCCTTCATTACATTCATCACATTTGATATTATGTGATCAGTATCTATGAACAAAGACCACATCTGTATTATTCATTGCCATATCACCAATACCTAGCACAGTTCCTGGCACATAGAAGATGCTCAACAAATATTTGTTGAATGACTAAAATAAGTGGAAAACACTGGACACAGATAAGGCAGCAACATAATGAACATGATCATTATGATCTCAAAGACTGCATAGTAAACTCAATGACTTTCATGAAGAAACTTGAGAAGATATGTGTAAATTATTGGTATATTGTTACAGTTTATTTTCATTCTATACCCATAGCAATTAATATAAGTATTAAAATACATTAAAGAAGCTTATCTGAAACTCTCTAAACTTGGTAAAACTCTTGAATTTCCTCTGTTTTATTGATCATGTTGGCAAGAAATTTATGGTCAGATAATTTGTATTGTAAGCTGTTCCTTTAATTTCTGTGGCCTCTAGTGATGAAGTCTCCCCAGCTTGGCTCTTTTCTATGTCATTATGAATGTCTCTCTGGGTCAGTTAAGAGGTCCAATGAATTGCTTTGCATAAACTCTACACATAAGGCCACATCACAACATATCATTTAAGAGTCTCATAAATGACAATTTGATGTAGATGGTGCAATTCTACAATATAAGGAACAATGAGTTTCCCAAACTATTTATTATATTCATGAAATTTAGATCTCAACATATCTCCTGGATCCAGTAACTTAGTGTTAAGTAAGGGATGTTTGGGCCCCTCAAGCTGTCATAGGAACACAAAGCTTCTTTTAGGGTCTTGCTACTTAAAGTAAGTTCTGCAGAACAACAGCAGCATCACCTGGCACTATGGACTGAATTGTGTTCTCCCCAAAATTGATATGTTGAAGCCCTGACTCCCAATGTGATGGTTTTGGAGTTGGGGCCCTTGGGAGGTAAATAGTTTCAAATGAGGTCTTGTGAGTAGAGCCCCCATGATGAGATTATTGTCTGTATAGGAAGAGGAAGAGACCAGAACTCACTCGCCCTCCACCAAGCCAGGAAGAGAGCTCGCATCAGAGCCTAACCACATGAGCACTCTGCTCACAGACTTTCAGCCTTAAGAGCTGTGAGAAAATAAATTTCTGTTGTTTAAGCCACCCCGTCTACGGTAATTTTTATGGCAACCTGAGCTAAGACACCTGGGAGCTTGTTAGAACTGCTGAATTTCAGACCCTATCTCAGACCTGCTGAATCAGAATCTGCGTTTTGATTAAATCTTCAAGTGATTTTCTTGCTTGCTACATGGCACAATTAAAGTTTTGAGAAGCTCTATTTTAGAGACCTCCTTCAAGATAGAATAAAAACCACCTGAACATTTCAATTCCAGGTAGCAGATTCCCTGGTATCAAATTCTTTGATACGCTGCCAACCAAAAGTACCAAACTGCTGACGGGTCCTGGAAAATGAAGTCTTCAGAGTCAGCTTTCCCTGCTTCCTTTTTAACTGGATTTCACCTTTGAGAACAGAGGTAAAGTGTTAGGATGTAGGTACACAGGCAGAAGACAAGTAGTTCTTCAACAACTGTTTTTCAGCTTTATCAAAGTATAATTGACAAATAAAATGTTGTGTATTTAAAGTGGACAGCGTGGTGATTTGATATACGTCTACTTTGTGAAATGATTACCACAAGCAGATTAACACATCCACCACCTCACAGTTACCACTTTTTTATGTGTGTAGTGAGAATGCTTAAGATCTTCTCTCTTTACAAGTTTCAAGTTCACAGCACAGTATTATTAACTATAGTTACCATGCTGTCCATTAGACCCCCAGAGCTTATTTGTCTCATAAGGGAAGGGGCATACCCTTCAACAACAGTTATTTACTGCAGTAAAAACTATCCCAGTCAACACTCCCTAAAGTCATACATTCATATACGAAAAAGAACAAACATTAACAGGAACTTGAAAGAACCCGAAACTGGAACTAAGTTAAACGGCTGTGGACGCATGCAAATTTTCAGTTGTCACTATGTTGATGGGTCCCCAGACCCTCCTCTTCCGTTGGCTTTATCAGATTTTCAAACTTCATGGTGACACACTTTGAGGAATCCAGGGGAAATAGCATATGTTTTCACTTTTTTTTTCCTGAATCACAAGAGCCTGTATTATTTCTTTTATTAGTAGGTCTGTGTCTAGAACTAAGGTTATGCTTCATTTTATTTTGTTTTTAACAGGCTATATTTTTCCTCCCAGTTTTATTGAGATATAATTGACATATATCCCTGTATAAGTTTAAGGTATACAGCATGATGAATTGAATTACATGTATTGTAAAATGATTACCACAATAAGTTTAGTTAACATCCTTCCTCTCATGTAGTTGCAAGGAAAAAAAGAGAAAAACCATTTTTTTCCTTGTGATGAGAACTTTTAGGATCTACTCTCTTAATAACTTTCAAGTATACCACACAGCAGTGTTAACTATTGTCATCATGTCGTATATTACATTCCCAGTACTTATTTACCTTTTAACGGAAGTTTGTACATTTTGACCAGACTTTATTTTTCAGAGCAGCTTTAGGTTGATGGCAAGATTGAGCAGAAGGTACAGAAAGTTCCCATATGGACCCTGCTCCCACACATGCATAGCCTCCCCCACTATCAACATCCCCCACCAGAGTGGTCCATTTGCTACAATTAATGAACCTACGTTGACCACCCAAAGTCAGTAAGTTACATCAGGTTTTACTCTTGGTGTTGTACATTCGATGGGTTTGAACAAATTTATAATGATGTGTATCCACCATCATAGTATCACACAGAGTATTTTCATTACCCAAAAAATCCACTTTCATTTTTAACCACATATTTGCCCCTGGTGAAGCAGCTGCACTGGTGAACTGTGTCCAAAAGCAAGCAGAAGGGACAGGACACAACTAAAGATCTCATACTCCTAACTTTTTTCCACCAAAGTGGTCTCCCCTATGGGATATCAGATCGTCCTGATGTCTCTTTTTTGAGTGGTGACGTCAAATAGTTTACTTATCAAGCTCAATGCACTCACCAACTATTGACTTCAATCTGTCTCTTGCTAATGGTACTGACCACCTCTTGGGTGCCTACAATAGGCAACAAAATAATAAAATTTCCCATGGATCACCATGAACTCCTAGAGGATGGGGACAATGTTTTATCTTTTTATCTGCCTGCATGGCACACAGTTAAGTATCCCCCTAAAACATGCTGGGGTGACATGAGAGGTCAATTCCTTGCCCAACTTTCCCAAATCCAAATCACTACCTTCTCCCAATTTTCCATACATACTTCATTTTGGTATTTGTTATTATGAGCTCCTAGGATGACCTGTCTGCCCTGTCCTTTGTAACAAGGGAAATGGACACCATTCTCAGCCTACAGAGAAACTGGAGAGCTGGACAGGGATGACTGTTTCCCAACATCTTTCCACTGTGTGGATGGTCCTGTACTATCTCTCTAGCATCTTCCATGACCATTTGTCCGCTGATACTGTAATCGTTTTCCAAAGGCTGATTTCCTCCCATCACAGCCAGCCTTCCCAGCAGCTGGAAGAGTATTTTCCATCACTGGCTTAAACTAACAAATAAAAAGCCAGGGGCTATTTTAAGCAGCCGGTTTTCTGTTTTGTAGAAGCCATTAGACTGACCCAAACAAAAAAAATTAATATGGAATCGCTAAGAACTGGATCTAAAGATTCTTACGTCTTCTCACCCAGAGCCCTAACTCCTGGTTCCCCCTTGGCTTCATTTCAAAGGCAAAGGCTGGAAAATCACATCTGGGCAGCTATGGGAAGGAGAAGTCCCAGGCAAGACCCTGACTATCCACCAAGTTGAGTCCCTGTCTTCAGTGATAGGTACAGTACTTCCATGAAAAAATACGTCTTTTCGGCTAAGTTACAAATACCCTTTGTTACATGACAAATGGGTGGGATCATCACCTTTACTTTCAGCAAACCCTGAGAGAAAATATGATCCCATGAGATCTAGCCTTCAATCTGTTAATTCCTGGGCCTGGCATTAGAGGAGGAGGGTCATGAGGTTAAATACAGACTCCTCCAGGGTCCACAAGGGTGGACTCAGAAGCCAGGAACATATCCACTATCTTTCCCAACCAGAGCACTTTAGTCCCAGGCTAGGAACATCATAGGCACTGAATAGAGATTTACTAAAAGGTATTTAAGAACAAGAATAATTTCAGAGGCATGGTAGGGTAGAAATTTGGTCACAATAAGTCAAAAGCTGGTTTTTTTTTTTTTTTTTTTTTTTTTTTTTTTACGGTACACGGGCCTCTCACTGTTGTGGCCTCTCCCGTTGCAGAGCACAGGCTCCGGATGCACAGGCTCAGGGGCCATGGCTCACGGGCCCAGCCGCTCCACGGCATGTGGGATCTTCCCGGACCGGGGCACGAACCCGTGTCCCCTGCCTCGGCAGGCGGACTCTCAACCACTGCGCCACCAGGAAAGCCCCAAAAGCTGGTTTTGAGGTGAAATGAAAACAGCAACTGAAATTAAAAGCCTATTACAGAAAAGGGCAGAGCTATGAGAATGGGGATGCAGTTCCAAGGGAAGGTTTTTTAAATTCATTTTCACATGAGAAAGACCTGAATGCAAATTTAAAGGGAGCAGTAAGTATATGATCTCTTTTATATGCCCCTATTGTATCATTCGTTTTTTATAATTCATTATTCATTCAATAAATTTTTTAACTGAACAGCGACTATATGTGAGGAACTGGTATAGATGCTAGGAATACTTAGGTGAACAGAATAGATAAACCTCCCCTCAAGGAAGTAGTGTTACCCGGTCCTGATTCTTAAACAAACTGCTTAAATTTCTTGAAGGGAGGCTCTCTGAGCTCTTTGGAATCCAGTCAGGACTAATCTGTGCTCTGCCTGTGAACAGGCCACACAGTCTTGTGTTAGGTTATCTGGTCTGTCACCTCGCTGTGGCCTGGATCTTCCTCCAGGACAAGGGTACAACACTGGTCTTTGCATCCTCAGAGTGTGGCAAAGTATGAAGCAGGGTAGAGGAAGACCAAATCTAGTAAGTGGGTTAACTTCACACAGGAAAGTTTACATTTGCTGGTTCGTTTGTTTTTAACCTTAGAAAGAGGTTTATATGCTAGGAATTTTGCCCAAAGTCACAGAGAAGCTTGGGTCTGGGTAGAGCTGAGAGAAGGGCCCTGATCTCTCAATGATAATTCCAAGGCTTGATGACAAGCACAGTGCCAACAGAATATTTCCATTTTAAATAAATGACTACTGCTAGAAAATTCTTTTGTGCAGTATCTGAAAGATTAGATAGATAATGGTAGAAATAAGACGATACTTAGTAACACAAGATACACTTCAGGAATGTTTCTTAATGTGATGAGCTGTCACTATTGAATGAAATCATCAACTGTTCTCTGAAACTCCCATGAATCTACCCAGACAGGAATCTTTCCTTCCTCCTTAACCACCCCAGAGAACAGCTGAGTCTTCACGTTCCCAAGTGTCTCTCTTCTCGGAAGCAGTGTTCAGAATAAGCAACTTCCTTTTTCATTCATCCTGAAAAGAGTGGAGCAGTGATGAGCTCACACTGCCCCCTCCTGGCCCACCCACTCCCTAACAAGGAGCATACATTCACTCTTTCTTGACCCTCTTTGGCTCTTTTTACTCCTGTAAAAAAAAGAAGAAAACAACAGAATGCCCCCACAAAAGTCAAATGTCTTTATTTTATATTAAAAAATTTGTACAGTTTTAGTTCCTATGTTTAAGAAAAAAAATCCCTAAAATTGTCATAATGTTTAGATCCACTGCAAACTGTAAAAACAAGCTTTTTATATATTAAAAAAAAGAATTTACATTTTACAATTTTCTACATGCATGCACAAGGTCTCAGCTCTGTAACCCAAAAAAAGGAAAAAAAAAATCTAGATCCAACAGTGGAAAATTCTACATATACAATCTCACTTGGAAGGAACTCAAAAATTCCTCTTCCTTTCACACACAGAAGAACAAATCACAACAATCACACACCAGGACCGAATCCATCAGCAGATGCTGCCCCATGGGGAGGGCAGAGGAAAAAGAAGACAGACTGACAGACACCACAGAGGGGCAAGGGAGCTCATCCGGGCCCAACAGAGAAGAAGAGAAGCACAAACTCTGGGAAACAGACGTTTCAGATGAGAAAGGATCCCAATGTCTCATGACAGTTATTGTGTCAGGGTTTGCAACGGGACTGAGGTGGGAATGGGGAAGTGAAAAGGTAAGGGCTGAAATGGAGGGGGGTGGGAAGACAAAAGGAGAAGCTAACGGGAAATAAACAAGAATAGAAAGAGAGAGCATGAAGAGTAGTTTAAGAGAAAGGGACAAATGGGGACGGCGGCAGAGTGGCGAGGTAGGTGAAGGACTGAGGCACAGCATCCTGGTGTGGAGGGAAGGAGGACCAGCCTTCCAAGGTGGTGAAAAGGAAGGTCTGGGAGGTGTTGTGGGGATGAGCTAGGATGCCATGTAGTCATAGAAAAGAGCACTGGAGAGACCCAGCCACAGCATCCCTGATGGTGGCATATGGGGCACGGGTGGTAATGGGTGGGCAACACCCCCATGGGGGAAGAAAGAGCAAATCCAGCATGTGTTGGGACAGGCAAAGTGGGGGACACTGCTCAGAGGGACTGAGTCAGCTGCACACCCCACAGCAGTTCACAGCATGAAGACAACTTCCCATATAGGAGAAGCAAACGACAAACACAGCCATACACTTGACAATTCATCCTGACATTTCAAAAAATAATAATAACAATAATCAAAGAACACAAAGATACCACAGTTCTGACGCAAAGGACCAAAACACTACCATTCTCAGTCACAGCCCTTAGTGCTTAGAGAGAGAGTCGGGGGAAAAAAATGTCTTTTTGTTTTAGGAAAAGGGAATGAAAAAAATCACAGTGATTAAAAACATGGCAGGTTCTTAAAATAAACATTCCCCCGCCCCTAACCTAGGGCAGCGACTCTGATCCCAAATACTTGCCCTCTCCCCACCCCAACTCCTCCTCAAACCACACCACATCCCACTCCTGCCCACAAAGGCAGTGACCCCAACCACCATCCAGGCCCCATTTTCCAGGATAGTGAGGTATTTAGAAATGTGAGCGAGAAGGGACTCCTCTGAAACCAGGTCTTTGAAGAGAAGGAAAAAATACCTTCCCAGGACCCCCAGGACAGGATGTATCTCACTCAGGCTTATCCCCAAACCCACAGCCCCAGCCCAAGGCTGACCTCCAGGCGCTGCCTAGGTCAGCCCCATAATCCACCCAAGTGCAGACAAGGTAAGCACTGGCCGAAGAACCCTTCTCTAGTAAGTGGTGTGTGGAAAGATGTGCTTTTTCAGAAAGGACAGCAGGAGAAACAATCTCCATCATGCCCAGGGCTGCCACGACACAGAGAAGAAGACTCCCTGGTAAGAGATCAACTGGGATCTTAGCCCAGGGTGCACTCTGCAAGGCAAGAACCAATGGGTTTTCCAGGGGAAAGACGGGCTTCTAAGGGGGCATTGTGAGTTATTCTGAGGACTGGCCCAGGGGACTGCTCCAGCCCAGCCACCAGAATGCTCCCCAACATGGGTGCTGGCTGGAGGTATGTGAGTACTTCTTAGTTCTGCTCCCCTTGGCTAAAACTACATAATTTAAGGGTGTCTGATCTAAAGGCTCAGATTTACAGTGAAAGTAAGTATTAGAAGGCCAGCAAATTTTGCTCAAGAATTCAGATTGGGTGCAAAGACTACGGAAGCTAAATGGGGTGAGGGGCTAAGTACCCATCAAGGGCAGCAATCTCGGTCCCTCACCCCAATACAGAGGGAGACCAGAGCCCAGAAAACCAGGCAGTGAGGGAACAGGGGGGGACCCTGGCCGGCCAAGGAAAAGAGACCCCTGAGGCAAAGAAGTGGACTTAAGGCAGGGGATAAGGAGGGGCTGCTGGCTCCCCCCAAAAAAGAGATGAGGCAACAGGTCTCTGGAGCTGAGAGAAGAGACAGCAAGACTGGGGATGGCTGGTGAAGGAAAGAAAAACATTTGGCTGGGATCACCAGGGTGGGTCAGGGTCTGCAAGCCACTAATTCTGTATAGGAGTCTACGTGGCATCCTTCACTGGGAAGGGGGAGACCCATCCCACCATGGTGGGAACACAGGTGAAGGAAGTTCAGAGGGTAGGGGTCAGCGATGTTCACGGGGCTCCCTCCCGACCTTCCCCCAGGGGCTGCACAGGAAAGACCCCTTGGAAGAAAGGTACTGTCTGTCCCCCAGGGCCCAGGAAAAGTGGTCACAGAGGGTTTCCATCTCAGTTTGCCTGTGGTCACACGTGACCACACAAATCAGAAATGGAAGGTAGACATGTCAGGGTAAAGGATGGGATCTTCCCTTGCTCTGAATATGTGTGGATGGGGGAGAGAGGCTCAAACAGCTGGAAGCAAATAACCCTGGCAGGGAGGCCCCGGACTCTGGGGCTGTGTAGGAGGATGCAGGAGGATCCTTGCCCAAGAACTCCGGCTTGGGGTGAGCGGGCAGGGGGAGCAGATCCACCTGCCGCCAGGAGGCCACAGGTAGTGCTGCTCAGGAGTTTGGCACCGTGGCTCTCTGGAGTCAGATCGGAGCCCCCCAGAGAAACCCTTTTGGGGGCCGCTGGATAGAACTGCTTATAAGAACCTGGGTTCGAGAGTGGGGCTCAGGTGGGCCCTGTGCCCTTTCAGAAGAGACTGTCACCCGGGGAAAGGAGAGGGAGAGAGGCACTGGTTCCTGCAGGGCCGGGAGTGATACAAAAGTGACGGGGGTGGGAGAAGGAGAGGGAATTTCCCAGGTACTGTTGACAGAAGGATGGTCTCTCCAGGTTCACATAGGGTAAATAAGGAAGAGGGGAGGAGACAGGTGGGGGGGGGGTGGTTAATTCAAGTAGAAAAAAAAAACTAGAGCAAGAGGAAGAAGGTGGCAGGAACATGGCAGGGCCTGAGGGCCACGCCCCCACCACCCTCAGGAGCCCCCCGCGTCTCCCACTCCCCCTGCTGTTGCACAATCACACCGAGGTCTCAGACTGCAGCCTCATGACAAATTTGTGCGACTTGGGGTCCACAAATTCCTCAGAGAGTTTGAAGAATGGGACCTTCTTGGTGCTGACCACCAGGCTGAAGTCCTGGCGTTTCAAGAGGAAAACGATGCCATCCTTGAGCCCGTTGGTCACCGGCTCCTCGCTCACCAGTGTCCACTGTTTGGCCAGCCAGCGTTCCTTGTGGTACTGGATGGTGGGTCCAGCCGCCAGGTACCGCTCCAGGAAGGCCTGAGGAAGGGAGAAGGGACTTCACAGGAAGTTCTCCCTCCCACCCACCCACCCACCCTCCTTTACCCCTCGGGGGGTACAGCTTCCAAAGACCACCAAGATGTCCCCAGGCTCACTCTCTGCAAACGATCTCAGAATGTCAGAGCAGGAAAGGGCCTGAGATCATCTGCCTCGGACCCTAGTTTATCAATGAGGGATCGGGAGCACACGGAGGTGATACGGCTCAGTAGGGTCAGGGCTGGGACTCAGCTGTCCTGACCCCTCATCCCTGGCACCTGCTATGACCTGGGCAAGCCCTCCCTCGTCCTTCCTTCTTCTCCCTTCTGCTCGTATGGGTAACGTCCAGCAGGGCTGCACCAGCAGAAAGCTAAAGGTGTCACAGTTAAAGTGCAACATGTTTAATCACCTGTTCCCCAAAGATGGCTCAGGGGATGCAAGTCTAGGAAGCTGGCCGTAGAGCTGAAGGGTGGGAATGGCTCAAAAAGAGCACAGTGCAAAGAACATCTTCTGGAGGTGAGAGAGGTAAGGTGGGAGTTTGGATCTGAAAATTCCGGAACCCCTACAGAGATGAGAAATAGGTCTCAACCATTCCCAAAATGGTCCTGAAACTCCCTGTTCTCCTCACCACCTAAGAACTTTACCCCATGCAGAGATGGAGTGGATGGAGTACGGATGACAGAAGAGACTATACCGAGGTAGAGATGAGAGAGAGAGGGATGGAGGGTACGGAAGGAGGTGAGAGAATAAGGGAGAAGGAAGTGGAAAGGAAGGGGCCAGAACTGGGGAAAGAGGAAGGATGCCGGGGGCAGAATGGGCCTACCTTGGGTGTCATGTCGTGAGTGATGCAGAACTCAAGGTGCTGCAGGATGCTCTCCATGGTGTGGTAAGGCTGCTGCTTGGTGGTGCGAAGATACTTCTGCATGGCACGGGCCATGGATGCGAAGATAGCCTGGGCTGCCTCCCGTGGGTCCATCACCTCCCTGGGGTTCTTCTGCTCCTCTTCCTGCAGCCGTTTAATGTGAGTGAAGGCCTCCTCCACGGCCACCACAAGCCTGGGGAACATGAGGAGTATGGACCAGACGCCAACCTCTCATCTTCCCCCCAGCTTCAGCCCTCCAGCAGCCTGAGCGAGGTCAGGCTTTTGTGCTCTCCCTGAAGCAATACGCACCCAACTGGAGTCAAGAACCAGGCTTTGGGGCTTCCCTGGTGGCGCAGTGGTTGAGAGTCCGCCTGCCGATGCAGGGGACGCGGGTTCGTGCCCCGGTCCGGGAAGGTCCCACATGCCGCGGAGCGGCTGGGCCCGTGAGTCATGGCCGCTGAGCCTGCGCGTCCGGAGCCTGTGCTCCGCAACGGGAGAGGCCACAGCAGTGAGAGGCCCGTGTACCGCAAAAAAAAAAAAAAAAAGAACCAGGCTTTGGGGGCTGTGTGTGTGCATGTGAACATGCATGTGTGCAGCTGGGTAGATGGGGAGGGTCTTTCCCCCTCTAGGGATAGGAAACAGCTGTAGTGCTCAGTGAGCTCAGCCCAGGGACCCAAGGAGGACAACCTAGTGTCAAACCCAGAGAGACAACTATGGATCAAACCCTAGAAAAAGCCTTCTTAAGACCCGCCAAATCACACTTCAGTGGGTGAAAAATTAATAGCTATAACTACATCAAAATGACAGATGTCTATTCAACCAGGACAGCATGGGCAACATTAACTAACACCTGGGGTGGGCAGAGGTAATGCAAAATATATGCTGCAAATCAAGAAGGAAGAGGTAAGAACAGCAAAGAAAATGGGCAAAGGAGTGAACAAATAATTCGTAAGAGACCTGAAAGACTGAAAAAGAGATGAAGTAGTCACTGGATAGTAATCAGAGAATTAAAATGTTAATAAGATACTACTTATTCATCAAAATGGAAAAAATTAGGAAGATGACCGTCATCCAAATATTGGTCAGGATGGTGGAAGATTTCTCTGAGTACTCTGCAGTGATGAGATGCAACAAACCAGATATACAGACAAGGGTGAATCTCAAAAATATACCGTTAAGGGGGAAGCAGGGAAAAGAAGCCAATTTACATTAGAAGCATAGAGACATACAAAACAATACCAGTATGCCAGACATACAAAACAATACCAGTATCCGGAAACCCAGGAACCTGGGGACTTCAAGCAGCTTAGGATGGGATTCTGGGCTAAGTAAACGTGTGGATCTGTGTAAGTCTACCACGTCTCTGTTTATTCTTTTGCTTCCCCCAAGTGTCTCAGTAAAGTTTCTTTTGAAAAGATCCTTTTGACTCAGGATCTGAACCAAGGGAAACAGTTTTCTCCTAGTTACGACCAAGGTAATGGGGAAGGCAAGCGTCCCCTATGGTGGTGGCAGCACAGGAGATCCAAAGACCTTAGTCAGGGCAAAGGTAGAGGAGGAAGGGAACATCTCCGGTTTCCTTCCCACGAGGGCCTTTTCTGAGACAACTGGAGACTTGCTGGAATGTCACAGAAATGGAGCTGCTGACCTTCAGTCCACTACAGCCTCATGTAAGAACAGGGTCAGGGCTACCTTTCTCCCTGGAAGTCTGGAGATCACGTGGGAGGAAGGGCAGAGTTCCATGACCCTCTGCTCCTCCTCCGTGGAAATCCCAACAGACCAAGGTGGGCCCTGGCAAACAGTAAGCACCAAGAAAGAATCTTCAGGCACAACTAGCATTCACATAACAATGTGAACAGGAAAAAAGGAGAAGTGAGGACAGCGTTTAAGAATTTACCAAGATATGGGCACTAGAACCTCATTTTTTTTTCCCCCGGGAAATAAATGGATATTATTTTATTTTATTTATTTAATTTTTAACGTCTTTATTGGAGTATAATTGTTTTACAAGGGTGTGTTAGTTTCTGCTTTATAACAAAGTGAATCAGTTATACATATACATATGCTCCCATATCTCTTCCCTCTTGCGTCTCCCTCCCTCCCACCCTCCCTATCCCACCCCTCCAGGCGGTCACAAAGCACTGAGCTGATCTCCCTGTGCTATGTGGCTGCTTCCCACTAGCTATCTATTTTACGTTTGGTAGTGTATATATGTCCGTGCCACTCTCTCACTTTGTCCCAGCTTACCCTTCCTCCTCCCCGTGTCCTCAAGTCCATTCCCTAGTAGGTCTGCGTCTTTATTCCCGTCCTGCCCCTAGGTTCTTCATGACCTTTTTTTTTTTTTTTTTTGGTTTCCATATATATGTGTTAGCATATGGTATTTTTTTGCAGGTAAAAATGTACCATCTGCTGAGCAAGCCTACAAGATCTACTGGAAGGAGGGCTAGTCTAGCCTCAATCTCTGCCATCGCCAGGGAGGCTCACATCCTTTAACAGTCCCTGCTCCACTGTGTAGGCAGAATTCAAATGCCCCGTCCACTTCCATCAGATGCCCATCCCCTGGTTATCCAATAATCTCGGTACTGGGCTTCCCTGGTGGCGCAGTGGTTGAGAGTCCGCCTGCCGATGCAGGGGACACGGGTTCGTGCCCCGGTCCGGGAAGATCCCACATGCCACGGAGAGGCTGGGCCCGTGAACCATGGCCGCTGGGCCTGCGCGTCCGGAGCCTGTGCTCCGCAACGGGAGAGGCCACAACAGTGAGAGGCCCGCGTACCGCAAAAAAAAAAAAAAAAAAAAACCAATAATCTTGGTACGTTTTGCAGATGCAATGAAAGTGCTGAGTCAGCTGACTTTAAAATAAGGAGATTATCCTGACAGGTCTGGTCTCATCACATGAGCCCTTTAAGAGCAGAGTTTTCTCTGGCTGGTGGCAGAAGTCAGAGACAGACCTGGTCTTGCTGGCCCGGAGGAAAAGGTGAACTGCCTATGGGTCCAGGTGACAAGGAACTGATTCTGCCAACAACCAGTGAGCTTGGAAGGGGACTCAGGCTCAAATGACAGTCACCTTGATTTCAGCCCATGAGCCCTGAGTGGAGGGTCCAGCTCACCCGTGCCTGACCCATGGGACTGTGAGGCAATCAGTGTGGGGTGTTTGCAGCACCGGGTTCATGGTGATTTATTAAGGCAGCAACAGAAAGCGAATGCACACACCCCACCCATATCATCAGCAGTTACAGAAGCCGATGGTCTTCCTCTCCCCAGCCTATCCACACCCAAGAGCCCCCAGCAACCCCTCCTCCCCCAGGGACCCACCTGGCCCTCCTCTTGCGCACCCTCCGCTCATGCTCGGCCTCCTCGTAGTAGTACTCGTTGTGGCTGTTGTCCCGCCTCCGGGCCGCTGCTGCAATCACAGCCCGGGACTGGCCCGTGGAGTTGTTGGTGCTGTTTTCTGCACAGGAGCAGGAGAGAGAGGGGATGGCCACTTCAGAGCGTGGCCTCCTTTCTCGCTCCAGGAAGTCTGGAGCCAGCAACCTGACGCATCCAGAGGAAGCTGTGTCCACGCCCCAGCAACACCTCCCGTTCCCAACCCTCCTGGCCGCGTCTGGGAGAGGCCCACAGGAAAGCAACAAGGAAGGCACCAGAGGGCAGGAGTCCCGCACATGTTCCGCCCCAGTGCAGGAGGTTCTGGGGCTCAGAGAGCCAGGGCTTAGGACCAGGGCTGATGAGCAGACGCAGAGGAGCCAGATTAAGGGGACGCACCATAGCATAAAGGGACAGCAAGTAGAGTCAGCAGCTAAGACCAGCCACCTGGAGTTAAGGGAAATGACAGAACAGAAGGGGCTGGGACACGGGCTGGGGAAAGGAGAAAGCAAGGGAAGAAGGGGGAAAGAGAAACAGGAGGCAGGAACTTGGGAATCCTGCTTGGGAGGAGACCAGGAGGCCGAGGAGCAGGGCCGCTCACCCTCTCCGAGGGAATACACCTTGAAGCCAGACACTTTCTTGGCCAGGACGGACTTGGGCAGGTTGAGGAGGGCAGGGTTGTAGACAGGGAAGTCATGGTAATACTTCTCCAGGATCCACACTGCCACGCGCTGGATGCTGTGGGGGACACGGCAGGAGGGGGAGGGAGAACGGACAGACAAGGGGCGCAGGGGGAGGGACACATCAGGGCAGGTTGGCAGGGCAGGAGAGGACAGAGGGCAGGGACAAGCTGCTTCCAAGGAGCCTGGCTCAGGGCCTGAGGTCTACTTACCAGGCTCCCAAGCCTTCCCCAGGGCTGGGCCTGCCAGTCCTTCCCTGCCGTGCTGAAGCCCAGGGGAGAAAGGGCATTGGGCCAGGGTCCCCAGCCAAGGATCACTTCCTCCCCTCCATCATTCTCCCCTCAAGATTCCCTGCAGGACCAGGAGGTGCTATTGATGCTCTGGATGGCCAGGGCGGGCATCCTGCCCACAAGTTTAGGGGGGCTGAAGCACTCTCCTCATTATCTTTTCCTCTGGGGGGGAGTCCCTCCTCTGGCCAGCTCATCTCTGTGACCACTGACTGAGTGCCCTCAAGAGGCTGTGCCTCCGAGAAAGAGCTAGAAACATGATTCTAAAAAGCCCCTGTTCATGCCCCAAACCTTTATCCTCTTTGGTCCATCCCTCTCTAAGATCCCCGATCCCTAACTGTCTGTTCATCTATTCACTCCCAACTCCTGACTCCCGCCTTACCTGCTCCAGGACCCTTAGCCTGACAAGCGCTGTTGAAAACCTAGGATGTGCAGAGTACGCAACTCCGTCCCACACAGCCCTCCTAACCTGTCCCTTCCAGCCCCACCATCACACCCTCCTACCCTACGGTCCTCTCAGCCTCCTCCCCAGGCCCGTCTGCCTGCCCCGACGCGCCCATACCTGAGATGGCCCACGTTGTAGAAGCGGCTGGCCCCGTCGGTGGAGCGCACGACCTTGAGCGTGAACTGAGGCTGGAGCTGGCGCAGCTCCAGGAGGACCACGGCCAGGTAGTGCACGAAGAGCAGGGCATCTACCAGCGACACGGCAAACTGCACCACACCCTGGTAGCTGCGCTCGCGGGCATCCAGGATGCGCACGCCGTAGAAGAGCCAGTAGGAGACGACAAGCAGGAAGACGAGTACCATGAGCAGGGCACGCAGCACGAAGACACGGGGCAGAGAGGCCTTGGGCCGGCGGAAGAACAGGGCCCAGCTGCCCAACAGCAGGATGAGCAGCTTGAAGGCCACGGAGATGAAGAGGCCCTCGCAGGCCGTCCCGCACGGCTCCAGCTCCTCCCGCCACAGCAGTGGGGGCAGCAGCAGGAAAGCCAGCGGCGTGAGGAAAGACAGCAGGGCCAGCGTGGCCCCCGCCGCCACGCCCAGGTGCCGGGAGCAGTCCAGCGGGACGCTGTCCTCCATGTCCTTGGCGATGCGCGTGAGGTCATCATGGGAGATGCTGTGCTCCGAGGTGCCCGTTACTACTGTGGTCGTCTCCCCCCAGTTGTCGTCCTGCATCAGGAGGGGCCGCAGCAATGTGGGGAGAGGAGGAGGAGGCAGGGACACAGGAGAAAAGGTGAGCGGAGAGAAGACAGAGAGCAAAGCAGGGAGAGGAGAAGAGAAGGTAATCAACAAACATGCGGCCATCAAAGTATTTACTGAGCTCCACGGCATGCCCAAGCCTGGCCTCTGCAGAGATGGGGCATCTGAGACCTGGGCCCTGTGGGAGCTTCATGCCATCAGCCAGACAGCAAAAAACTACCCATGTACCCTCAGAGCAGAGGGTACAAGACAGATGCCAGGGAGCCGCTCAGCCAGAGACTGGGATCCGAGGTCAGACTCTCCAGGCAAAGCGGGCAGGCTCGAGCAGGCCACCTGCAAGGCCAGGATAAGCAACAGGTACCTATCCTCCAAGTACGGAGAGCCACTCAAGGATTCTAGTTAAGGGAGGGACCTGACAAAGGCAGCGTGGTGAAGAGAAGAGGACACCAGGAGGAAGGGTTGGAGAAGGTGAGTGACTAATGAGGGGCATGTGAGATGCAGTGCGGACTCGGGGCCACTCTGGGTCTCTGGTCCGCCTGGCTGGCTCTATTGGGCCATCTGAATGCCCACCACACAGGGGCTGCCTGTTCCCGGAGGCAAGTGGGTGGATAGGCTGAGGTCCCCTGGTGCCCTTCTGAGTGTGGTCCACTCAAGCGGTTTCTCTGCAGGGGCTGGATGCCATCCCTCAGAGGAGCCCCAAGGCCACCAGTGGTCATCCGTGCCTACACCCTTAACTCGTGGACAGTCTGGGAATATGGAGTCACATTTTGACACCCAGGGGATTCAGGCTACAGGACAGAGACACAGAATGGGGAGTGTAGGAGACTGCCTGGCAGGGTCAGCGACTAGGGGGTGGAAGAATCTCCTCCCCGAGGAAAGGAGAAGAGTCTGACCAGAAGATGAAAAGTGGAGGCGCTGCCTGCTCTCAGCTCAGGGAACCCTAATATGACCCTCAGTCACACTGCCTAGGCACTCCAAGCATCAGGGGCCTGGGGAATCGTCAACAACAGGAGCTGATCAGGTCTCAGGGTCATTTCAAGAATTCAGGAGGCCAGGTCTCTGGGAGAAGATGGGATTGGGAAAGAGAGAGAAAGAACATTTCCCTCAGGTAGTGATCTGCTCCCAAGACCCAGGAATCCCCAGTGTCAGTCACAGAGATGTCCTGTGAAGTCTCCAGCCCCCTAAGATGCTCCCAAGAAGAAAGAAAAGGAGGAATGAGACCTGGACAACCTCACAGTCAACTCAAATCCTGCCTCTGCCTTCTGCCCGCACTGGGTTCTGCCCCCTGACCTCCCTGCCAGGTGCACACAGTGGGCCAGAGAGGCTAGACCAGGAGCAACCTGCTCAGCCCTGTCCCAGAGAACTCTCTTGCAGAACCTCCTCCGTCTCTCCAGGCTCACTTCTTCTCCCTCCCCTTTCTCCATCGACTCCTCCCACCTACCCTAAGACCAGAGGTGCTATTCTAGAGTCCGACACCAGAGAGCGCTGGAGTGCCCATGCCTTTAGGCTCAAGGAGAACTCAAGGCTGCCACACCCCCAGCCCCTCCCACTCCAGATTCCCAACCCCCTAACTGGCGGGCCTGAGCCCAGAGGAGCCAGGCGATTCCCATTACACAGCCCAAGTCACATGGGTCATAAAGACGAAAGAGGCTGCTGCTTCCAAAGGGATCTCTGAATTCTACTGAAATTCTACTGCATTCTACTGAAACAAGGTCCTGGCTTGGGACACTTGGCAGAAGTATGACACAAGATGCCCTCCCTGATCTGGTCTCTGTCGGAAGACACCAGGTTTCCAGGCCCTTCCCCTTTCTCATGGACCTCTAACTTCTCCAAGGATCAGTCTGGAAAACACCTGGCCTAGACCTCATCCCCCTGACGCTCACCCGCTCATCCCCTCTCGTGGACTCATTGTCCAGCAGGGGCTCCCCTGGAGCCTGGATCGTCACCGACTTGTCCCCACGGCTCCCGTCTCGGCTCTTAGAGCGGTGTCGGTCCCGACGGTCCCTGCAGCAGGAGGCCAGGGGAACAGGCACATGAGGTCAAGGGGAGGACCCGGGTTTCTCCGCAGCCACCCCCGGTCCATCACCCCTGTGCATGCTTCCACCCCTCCCCCCACCTGCGTCACGCCCCACGCACACCCACCTGTGCTTGCGGGAGCTGCGGGAGTGGCCCGACTTGTAGGAATACCCTGAGTACTGGGACTCGGTGTCCATGGCGTCTGAACGCCGCGCCTTGTAGCGCTCCAGGGCCACAGGCTGGGGCCTTTTGGGGGGCCCCACTGCCACCTCCTTTAGCACCGACTTCTTCAGGCCAAGGGGCACCTTTAGAAAATCAACCGTCACCCTGAGGGACTCTATTTTGCTGGACGGGTGGGCTGGTCTCAGAGAAAATCAAGCGGCCGTCCTGAGGAGAGGAAGCAGCTGATTAGGGGGGAGCCGGAGCTTTCCGTGGGGTCAGAGTGGAGAGGAAGGCCATCCCCAAGAGGCGGCTGCGGGAAGCTCAGGGCAGCCTTGCCACTACCTGAGAATATTGCACCCAGCTTCCTGCTCTGTCCAGTGGGCCCAGTTCCTCCTGCCCTGCCTCCTAGAAAGAGCACCCCCAGACTGTGCCCAGGGCACAGGGGTGGGGGAGGAGGGCCAGCAAAGGCCACCCAGAATGACCCAACACTGGACCCCCTGCTGGGGAGAACCAGGCAATGCTTTCCTATTCTCAGCCAGGAAAACTAAGACTTGGAGAAGGCAGGTTCTGGCCAGGCCAACTGGTTGGACCAGTGGAGACCATAGCAGGAGGCAGCTAGCTCTGCCCAGAGGCTGCCCCAAGCCTCTCCTTCTCTCCCCTCATCTCCTCCCGCTCATAAGTTCTGAGTGTGCCCACAGGGGACTGCCTGTGGCTGCTTCTCCTGGCATCCGCTCCCCAGCATCTACGGCAAACACACCCACAGTTACTGCCAGGTCAAGTTGGCGGCTCCCCCTGAGGCTGTGTGTGTGTGCGTGTGTGTGCTTGTGTGTGCTCACAAAACGGGGGTAAGGAATGGAAACTACGGATCACGTGGTGGGGGGCAGGAGGAAAAGCCGGGTAGAAATCATTCTCTGACAACCTAACATCCTGGACTAGGCAAGGTCATGAGCTTACCGAGGGGCAGCATCTTTCTTCTATACTTTCACCTTCTAATTCTGCAGGGAGAAGGACCTCTCCTTCTCGCCTCCTCTCTCACGCTCAGCCAAATCCTGCTCATTCCTCAAAGCGCAGCCCCTACCCCCTCACGAAAGCCCCCCCTCCCCCAGCACCCAATGTTACATCTTCCCCTCCAACCCCGACCCCACCATCATCATCCCCGCGCACTGAGCAGTCATTTCCTACCTTCACTCGCTGAGTCACCAGCTCTTGCTTAGGCTCCTTCTAGGAACCATGTACCCTGCTAGGCCCTGGGTACAGTGGTGAAAAGACCCTGAGTTCACAATCTAGCGGGGCAGGTGCACGCTAAACAAGTAAACAGGTGAGTATACACGACTAACTACATCAGTGATGAAAGGAGAATAATGAGGACAGTATGACAGGCAAGTCTGGGGAGCGGGGCTCGTTTAAACTGAGTGGTTCCAGAAAGCAACAGCCAAGCCTGAAAGAGCACAGGAGTTAAGCAGGCAGAGCGGAGGGCAAAGCCTGCAGAGCTCAGAATCCCCCGTGGAAGGCCAAAGGCAGTAGAGTTGGGTGGACCAGTGGAGCCGGAGCTGCGGAAGGGAGAGGGCAGTGGAAGGTGAGGCTGAAGAGGTGGCCGGGGTCCGGCTTATTGCAAACTCCATGGGTCAGGGGAAGAGCTCATGGGAAGCCTGCAAAGGGTTTTAGCTATGCAGGTATGGACTGGAGAGAGGAGAAAGCAGAAGTAGGGAGATGAGTAAAGAAGCAACTACTGGGCTTAACCTCGTGGCGCAGTGAATAGGAGTCTGCCTGCCAATGCAGGGGACACAGGTTCGATCCCTGGTCAGATAAGATCCCACATGCCGCGGAGCAACTAGGCCCGTGCGCCACAGCTCCTGAGCCTGCGCTCTAGAGCCCACGAGCCACAACTACCGAGCCTGTGCTCTAGAGCCCGCAAGCCACTGCTACTGAGCCCGTGTGCCACAACTGCTGAGGCCCGCATGCCTGGAGCCCACGCTCCACAACAAGAGAGGCCACCGCAGTGAGAAGCCTGCACACCGCGATGCAGAGTGGCCCTCACTCGCCGCAACGAGAGAAAGCCCGCGTGCAGCAACGAAGACCCAACGCAGCCAAAAATAAATAAATAAAATTAAAATTGAAAAACAAAAAAGCGGCTACAGTGGTGAGGCTTGGATGGGGCAGAGCAGCAGAGGAGATGGGAAATAGTCACTTTTGCGACATATGTTGGTGGTAGGACCAACAGGACTTAATTGGACTGCGTGAGGGGGAGGGGAACGTCAAGATCTCTGGCCTGAGCAAGAGAGTAGGTGGTCGTGCCATTATTAGGTGGGAAGACTGGGGAGGAAGTTGGTGAGTTCAGTTTCCAGTGTGCTGAGTTCATGGCTGTGAGACAGGCTGTGGAACAGGCAGCTGGTGTCCTGGACTCAGAAAAGAGTCTGAGCTGGAGGTATGGATGGCGTGCAAGGTTAAGGGAATGGATGAGATTACCCAGGGAGAGGGTTAAATAGGGGGTCCCTGAGAACTCCAATATGTAAACGTGTCCGAGGAAAGGGATCAGGCAAAGGGGCTGAGAAGGCAAGGCCAGAGGAGCCTGGAAGCCAGAAGAGTGGCTGTCATGCAGCCAAGAATTAGAGCGTTTCAAGGTAGGAATAAAATCAGCCGGGTGCTGCCAGAGGTCAGGTACGTTCATTTGCTTTATGTAGTTGTTAACTTTTCTCCAGCTGAACTGAACCATCAGTAACTTGAGAATAAGAACTACGATTGATACATATTTGTATCTACCGCCTTCCCATGGGCAGATAGCAAGTAACTAATACCCACCTGACTCTCAGGGAAACTGCAACGACTGTACGGAGGTGAAATCAATGCTAAATCCATTCATTTATCCTCCTAACAGAGTTACGTGGAGGCACTCCACGGCCTAGTGATGTCTGTCAGTAGCCCCATGTCAAGGCAAGTGTGTGACAGAAACATACTTAGGAAAACAGAGACACAGGACCTTAACCCACCCTAAACCTTTCTAAAAACCTTTGCTACAAACAAGGCCCTGTTCATCTCCCTGTCTGTTAATTACATGTTGGGCTCCACTACCCCGTCTCCCCCAAGAACCCATTCTACTGGTCTAGTCCCTGATACAGTCCAGACACATCACCTGCAGCTCTCTTGCTGTGGTTCAGCTTATTCTTTCTAGTCATCCTCCTAAAAATTGAATTTCACCAGGAGGTTCAAAGAGAGCTGGGTTACAGAGTGAGACAGGTGGAGAAATAAAGACGAAAAGGACTGCCATGGACTCCAGTCCAGACAGAGACACCAGAACCCAGACTCTCCATCTCCCCAGCCTGAATTCTCATGTCTGCCTGAGCCAACAGCAAAAAGAGCCTGGGGTTTGCAGCCAAGTGTCTGAATTCCAAGCCTAACTGTCCCACTGATGAGCTGTGTGACCATGTGCAAGTTACTTAACTTCTCTGTGCTTGGCAGCCTGGTAGGCTCATTGGTAAAATAGGGAAAATGATACACACCTCGTGCGGTTGCTGTACGTATCCTGGGGGTAAAAGAAGTACTTTAATAAACTGCTCAGCAAGTAATAAGTTAAGCAATTAATACACTCTGGCTTCAGGATCATTCCTACTCTAATCCCCAGATGCTTCCTCTGAGACCTGGGAAAGAGGTGGTATAAATAAATCCTGCTGCTTGTACAACTAAAGTCACACACACACACACACACGCACACACACGCGCACGCGCACGCGCACACACACCAGACCAGAACCACCACTTCAAACACACCCAGGAGGGAAGCTGATGCCATTGTACTTCCCCTACAGATAAATTTCAAACCAGACAAGGGTGCCAGTCCCCTCCCAGCCCTTTGTTCTAAGCTGCCCTGGCCTAAAGCTCCCTACCTTCCTCCCAGCTACTCATTAAAGACCCAACATAAACCCAGCTCCCCTGGCCTGCTTCTCCCACCCCTACCAACCCAACTCAAGGTGCCCAGAAAGCACCAAAACATGCTCCTTCCTCCCCTACCAAAGAGAGGGGCCAAAAATGAACCCAATTTCTGAGGCCCTTGCCTGCTGTCCCCTCAAATACCCCAGGGAACTAATCCAAGCACTGGAGAGGCTGTGGGGAAGGATGGGAGGTGAGCAAAGAGAAGGGCAGAAGTTCCCCTTGTTTAATCGGTCTCAGGAATCAGGGGTTTGGAGGGTCTCCCGGGTGGGCAGCGTTCCCAGGGAAGAGAGTGGGGGAGGGGATCGCTGGATGAGATCAACAAGTGGAAATGTGGGAGGCATGACAGGACTGGGAGGGAAGTCCAGACTTGCTGCAGGGCAGGGAGTGCCCTGGTTTGGGGGGTGGGAGGCTGTAAAAGGGAATGTGTTCCATTGCTTTTCACCTTGCCCCCACCCCACCCCAGACACACAAACACACTCACTCGGTCCCCTGCTCAAACCAACCATGGATTATCTGGGGTTGGCCAGAGAGGAGAGTGGGAGGGAAGAGAGCGGCCGTCACAAAAAGGAGACCCTTCTCCCCTCCAAAGGCCTTTCAGAAATAAAATTAATGGAATGTGTCTCAGTATCATCCCAAGAGGACTGGGAGGAGGGCTGGGGGGGGAAATGTGGGGGCTTTTGTCCCTGCTGCCCAGCTTCTCCCACATTGATCACCATGGCAACCAAAGCCCCCTGTTGCCTAGGTGATGGCAGCCAGGTCCTGGAACCCATACCCAGCATCCCAAGCGAGAGAGGTTATAGAGGTGGGGGGGTAGGGACAGAGGGGGAGAGAATGGGGTTTCTCCTCTGGCGGCCCCAGCTTTTGTATGAGCTCTGGGATCGGGTTTCTTCAGGAAACAATCAGAGGCCTCTGGAAAAAATACACTCAAAACCCGGCAACAGGCAAAGGGAGTAAGGCCCTGGGTGGGGTGGGAGGCATCGGAGGGGTTTGTGTTGGCCAAAAGTCAGACCAAGACTAGCCCCTTCCCCACTGCCCCACTCAGAGGAGCAGCCTAGGCAGACAAGGCCTCGGACACAGACGCAGGCAGCCCCACGCGAGGCGCATGATGAGGACCAATGACCAGATGGCCGCCGGCGTGGTCACCACCTCCCCCTGCTGCTCTAGCCCGGGGCTATCCCACCACCCAGTCCCAGCTCCTTTCAGGCCTGGGGTGGGGAAAGGAGGCAGAAACAGGACCCAGATCGGGCTGGCGGAAGGAACTGTGGGAGCAGGGCAACCAGGTAGAGAAGAAGGTGGGGAGGGGACAGAACACAAACATGCACTCAGAAAGGGCGCCTGCAGTTCCTCTTCCTTACCGAGGACAGGGCTGGGAGTTCCAGACCCGAGGCGCAGCGGAAGGCGCTTGTGTGAGATTTCAGAATGCACTTCCAGCTGGAGGGGGGAAGAAGATAAGAAAGAGGACAGGAAGCCAAAAGTTTTCATCCCACAGGAGCAGTGCTCCGATAGGGCCAGTTTTTAAACAAATGGCCTTCCTCTCCTCAGGCCAGGATGGGGAAGGGTGGTCCTGCCTGGATGCAAGGAAATGGGCATATCACCTCTTTAGACCCTTCCTGCAGAGGAGTCTGTGGACCCTTGCCCATTAAAGGTCTCTGATTCCTATAATCTTCAAAAATACTTAAACACTGTGCTGTACATCTGAAACTAACACAACAGTGTAAGTCAACTATACTTCAGTTTTTTTGAAAAGGTCTCTGATTCCTACACAAGAGCCTAAGTCTTACTGCATGTGCCCTGCACCCTCTTCCCCACTACAAATCATGGGAGGTGTGGACATGTGGGCCCCCAGCCCCATGGCTCCCTAAGCTTCACCTACCACTGCCTCTGTCCAAGGATATCAATGTGAGTTCCACCCAAAGTGCTGGATGCCCACCCTCCTGGGGGGCACCAGAAGTCCCATCTCCCAGCCCAGTATCCAAGGAGCTAGATCTGCCCAGAGAGACCAAGCACCTTGCCAAGACATCAGCTAGTGTGAGGGAGAGCAGATTCCAAGTCACAACTAACTGTCCCACTTGGTTTCTCCTCTTTGCCACATCACTCCCTGAGTTTCACGGATGTGCTCAATCCAGGCCGCCCTGTCAGACACTGGTAGAGGCAGGAGGTGTCCGATGTGGGAGGAAAATGCAGCACCTAACAAGCTCCCAGGGAGGAGAGGGAGGTTCCAGAACCTCTGACTGTGCCCACATCGTTCTCCACGCCCCCCACCACCACAGGAGGAGACAGTGGATTGACCCACCCAACTCTCGGTAGGTCCCAGCACTAAGCTAGAAGAGGCCTTCCAGGTGCAACCCCAAGTTTTACAGATAAAAAGGTAGGGCCCGAAGAAAGAAGGGTGCTAGCTCATGGTAGTACATCCGAGGCAGCCCTTTCTGGCCTCCACTGTTAGAAAGATCTCACTAACACTGTTGACTCTGAGGCATGCTCCTCTTGGAGTGAGACCAGGTTCCTCCACGACACTCCTCCTGGACTCTGGTTCCTGGAATAGCCAAGACTATAAGATGGCCAGGACAGGAGAGAATTCGCTGGCTCCTGCCCTACCCCCTCTTCCTCAGTGACAAAGGGACAGAGACTAGACAGGCCTAAGCTTGTTGAGACAGTTGAGACTGAAGAGCCCCTTCCCCTGTAAGGGCTGGTTTCTGCCTCCACCCACCGACCGCTCCTGACTGAGGATCTCAGTGTTCCTTCCTCATTCCCATCCAGCCTTGCGCCACGGACGAATCCTGCATCCCAGGAGGCCCATGCTGGGTTCTCCCTACCACGAAAAGAACTAAGGCACAAAGTGGGCCAGGACCAGCCCCAGGCCCTAGACCAAAAATGGGATTTTGCCCCCCCCATTCCTGTACCCTGAAAAAGGCCCCTGTGTCCTTAAGTGACAGCGCTGTCCAGGAGGCCAGAGAGAACAGCTGGATCTCAGTGGGCTGAGGGCTAGGAAAGAGCCGGAAGCAGATGTCCAAAAGCTGGCACAAAGCCCCGCCCCTGCCCTGTTAGTGGGCACTCTCCCAGGACGGCCCCAGACATAAGCTCCCCCTCCTTAGAGCCCTGGGGCAGGGGGCAGGATCCCTCTCCTCACTGGGCTGAGTAGCAGGGGAAGAGCTGTGCTTGGGTCATGCAGACAGTCTATGCTACCAGAGCAGCTGTTCACCACCAGACCCCAGTGCAAGGAGCACAGCCGGGGAGGGCCCATGGATCGGGCTCCCGGCCAGGATACCTGAGCTTGCATTCTAACTGCAGAGGAGCTAGGGAAGCCACAACCAAGCCCTTCTCCACCTACTTCCTTAATTTCTCTCGATCTAAAGCAGAGGGGGAGACCGAGGACCCTCCAAATCCACAGACACACTTAAGCACAGACACAGGCACGTGTACACCTCGTATTCCCCCTCTGAAACCTGGAATGGCTCCTGCCTGCCCCGCCCAGCTCCACCCACCCTGGCCAGGCAGGTTCTGTAAAGACCTGCTCTGCTTTCTCTCCAGCACGCCCACCCCCACCCCGGCTCTCAGAAAGTCCCTGCCCCCAACGCACTGCACACAAGTACACGCATGTTGCACACACACCATAGCGCTGCACTCCCTGCCTCCCCCAGACCCATTCCCAGTCGGTCTGGAAAGGAACACTGGGTGGGAGGAAGGAGTGCTCGGTAGAAGGGGCCAGTAATCCCTTTGGCATCTGTCCCAGGTGGAAGCCAGAGGGGAGACAGGATGCTAAGCTGGGGAGAAGGTAACCGGGGCTTCTAGATGCCTGGATGCTCTGTTAAATTTTCACCAATGAGCAGGCCCCATAATTCCCACCCACCAGGCTCTGAGCTTCTTCCTCCCTCAGCTAGGGCAAAGGACCAGCCCCTACGTGCCCACCACGTAAGCTGCGGAAGAGCCGAGAAGAAAAATAGGCACCTTGAGTTGTCCCCAGGGACAGGAGAAGGTGGACAACGGGAGGCGGGCAAGCCACGTTGACCCAGAGGCCAACTCTTGTGCGCTCCACATGCCCACCCTCACGGAAAACAAAATGCCTCCGCCTCTTCTTAGCCTACTGTCCTAGGTGGGCCCCACCTGTCCCTGACCCCAAGAGACCTTCAAAGCCTGCTCACCCAGCGCCCGCCTCGGCGGGAGGGGGGGCAAGTAGAAAGCATCCCCTCGGGATGAGGAGTCAGCCAGCCTCAGGTCTGCACGTGGACGGGGACAGCTGTGACGTGGGGACCCTGGCAACAAAGGTCGGTTTGTGTGGGGAAAGCAGTAGGGAGGGCCTAAGGGTGCAAGACGCCGTGTGACTGGGGGTGCGGGTGGCAGGCCTGGCTCTCCCTGGGTCTCCCCGTTCTGAAAACCTTCTCCTCCTGCTTCACTCCAGGGCCTCTGACCTGGTAAATCAGCCGGTTCTTATCTAGGAAAACCAAGCCAGCTGAAAGGCCCAAGCACCAACCAACCCCCACTGTCTTGACAAACCCACCACCTGAGGTTTTCACTCTTTCTGAGGAGACTCAACATCCCCCAACCCTTAAATCTGCCACCCCAATCTTGGAGTAAAGCAGGGGACAAAAATAAGTGTTTCTGTTCACACTCGGTTGCTTTCCAAGTTACTGCATTCACACCTCGGGCTCAGCACCTGTTCCTGTGTACCTCCACTCACCCGAAAAAGCCAGAGCCCCCTCCCCAGACCCTCACACACAGACACACTCTCTCTTCTAGCCAGACTGGGGGAGCCACGAACTCTCTGGTGAAACTCTCTGGGGTCTGAGGGATATTGTTAGGGGGTTGCTGGAAAATTCTACAGACAACGAGGGCCAGGCCCTTCCAATCAAAACAAGACTCCATGGGTTATGGTGGCCGGAGCCCCCACATGTGAAGTGACCCAGCAGACAGGAACAGGCCAGCCCCCCGGGGATGTTCCGCCCAGGTGGCAGGCCTGCCCCAGGCTGTGACAACAAGGTGCTCCTCCTAGGAGACCCCATTCCTCCAGCAGACTGACACCCTCCCTCAAGGGTAGAGTTCTCTACTCCTCAGGCTGACATCTGGACTCATGTCTGCTTTTCAGGAGGTAGGGGAATTATTCAAGTTCGAGATGAAAGGCAATAATGAACAAAACCTGAACTAAATGAAATGAGAGGAGGGAAAGGTGGAAAGAGCACTTTGGGAAACGGAAGAGAAACGACATCAGATAGACCTAGCATAGCCTCTGAGGAGCTATGTAATCTTAGATGAGTTGCTTGCCCTCTCTAAACCTCAGTTTTCTTATCTGTAAAATGGGGATAATTGTGCCAACTTCAGAAGGTCGAGCGTTCAATGAAATAATGTATACAGAATATCACGGAGTCAAGCATGTAACAGATGCTCAATAAAATGTTACTTTCCACCTCTTTCTACTATAGAGGGTGCACAGCCAATCCCCTTCACTCCCTGTTCCCATAACCTCATTGTGAGAAGTAAGACCCCACCCAGAATAAGATGGAAACAACACTTTGGCTACAGTGCTGGCCCAGCCCCCAAATGACGGTCCCTCTCTAACTTAGACCACACCCAGGTCTGAGAGAGCAGCCAAAACCCCTCATCACACTCTCTGCCTCTTTCCTCAGGGGCTCCTGGATCCTCCAGCCTCTCTCTTCCCCTCCCTCCTTCCACATTTACAGTGAGGCGGGGCCTGGGCTCTAATCACCTCCTTCTCTCCTGCAGGCGCTAAGCTCAGCTGTGTGTGGAGTGGCAGGAGAAGGGGGCCCCAAGCCTCCCGCCCCACTCCAGCCCCCAACTTCTTCCCACTCTCCCCTCTCACTGCCCCACCCTGATTACCAGGAAATCCTCAGCTCTGCTGATTCTAAGCCCACTTCTCCCAAACCCGTTCCCAGCTGTCATGTCTGTAATTACCAGCCTTGCCAGGGGCATCAGACAAGCACAGCAACACCTAATTTCCAAAGGGCGCCACCACACAAGGCCTCTGCCTCCTACTCTGAACCAAGCAGTGTGGAGAAAGGGATGGAGAGAGTCTTCCTGACCCACCTCATTTCTCTCCACATCACAAGACAAGAGGTGACAGAAGGTTGCCCAAGGCCTTCCCTGGTGGCGCAGTGGTTGGGAGTCCGCCTGCCGATGCAGGGGACGCGGGTTCGTGCCCCGGTCCGGGAGGATCCCACGTGCCGCGGAGCGGCTGGGCCGGTGAGCCATGGCCGCTGGGCCTGCGCGACCGGAGCCTGTGCTCCGCAACGGGAGAGGCCACAGCAGTGAGAGGCCCGCGTACCGGAAAAAAAAAAAAAAAAAAAACAGGGAAGGCTGCTGGGGAACGAGTGTGAGTAGGATTTACTCCCAGGCCTTTTCCTTCACCTCTGCTACCAAAATCTCCCCATGAACAGGGTTACCCACCTGGAGAGCGTGAGAGAAATTTCAGGTCAATTCAGAGAGAGGGGAAGTCAATGCCCAGTAAAACAGGAAGACGGGTACCCACAGGGATGAGGGCAGATGCATACTGGAGGGAGCTGCCCAGCAAAGAGGAAGAAAGAGCAAGTTTTAAAAAGTCCCATCTGCGACCCAGACTCTGAGAAGAGGCAATAAAATATCCCAGCCTCTCCTCTCCCTAATGCCTCCAGCCCCAGCCAACCACAAAGGACTTCATTTTATAGGCAGGGAAACTGAGGCCAAAACCCCAGTTAATACTTCAAGATCCAATAACACCGGCAGCATGTGGCTCACCAGCACCCCGGGTTCCTTCTAGCTCATGCTCAGCCTCTACCTGCAGCACCCTCCCCAGGCCCCTCCCTGCCTGCCTAACTCATCCTTTAAATCCAGCTAAGGTTGGTCCACACAGTGGAATATGATTCAGCCACGAAAAGGAGTGGAGGTGTGATGCTACAACGCGGATGAACCTTGAAAAAATTGTGTTAAGTGAAGGAAGCAAGACAAAAGGTCACACATTGTATAATTCCATTTATATAAAACAGCAGAATAGGTAAATCCATAGGGACAGAATGCAGATTGGGGGTTGCCAGGGGCTGGGAGGTAAGGAATGGGGAGGATACATTAACTTGTATCCTTAATGGGTACAGGTTTCCTTTTGGGGATAAGGAAAGTGTTTTTAGATAGAGGTGGTAGCTGCACAACACTGTGGGTGTACAAAGTGCCACTGTTCACTTTAAAATGACTAATTTTAGGGAATTCCCTGGCGGTCCACTGGCTAGGATTCTGCACTTTCACTGCCGAGGGTGCGGGTTCGATCCCTAGTCGGGGAACTAAGATCCCACAAGCCGCACGGCGTGGCCAAATAGATAAATAAATAATAAAATGGCTCTTTTTTTTTTTTTTTGCCCACACCACGCGGCACGCGGGATCTTAGTTCCCCGACCAGGGATCGAACCTGCACCCCTTGCAGAGTCTTAACCATTGGACCACCAGGGAAGTCCCTAAAATGTCTAATTTTATGTGATGTGAATTTCATCTCAGTTAAAAAACATCCAACTGTGCTCGCTTCGGCAGCGCATATACTAAAAAATTGGAACGATACAGAGAAGATTAGCATGGCCCCTGTGCAAGGATGACACACAAATTCGTGAAGCGTTCCATATTTTTGAGAGGCCCGCGTACCGCAAAAAAAAAAAAAAAAAAAAAAAAATCCAGCTAAGGTCACATCTCCTCCAGGAACCCTCGCTGACACCCATGCCAGGACCAAGCACTCTTGCTCTTCCGGTGGCCTCCTGAACACACCTCCATATACTACTCACTGGGTTTCAGTGAATTGCCATGTTTATGCACATTTTCCCTATGAAAGCCAGTCTTATTCACCCCTCCATCCCTTGTGCTTCACACAGCACCTGGCAAACAGTAGGCAGTGCCCAATATGGTCTGCCAGAAGAAGTGCAGAACCAAGGCCTAGCTCTCCTCCCCAACCCAGAACTCACGCCTTTAATAATCATCAGTCAGAACCCAAACCATTCCAGGTAACGTTTACTGAGGGCTTCCCAAGTGCCAGGCACTGTGTGAAGTACTCTCTCTATATTACTTCATTTAATCCTCATAAACCTAAGAGGTAGGGCCTATTATTAACTCCATTTTACAGGTGAGGCTTCAAAAGTTATCTACTCTATCTGAGGTCTCAGAACTAGGAAATGGCCAAACTATAATTTAAGAGCAGGCTAAAACCCAGGGAAGGAGGCCACTAGAGGTTCCTGGAGGAAGGCCCAATCTGGGGAGGGAGGATAGTGCCTTTTTTTTTTTTGTAAATATTTATTTATTTATTTGGCTGCGCCAGGTCTTAGTTGCGGCAGGCGGGATCTTTGTTGCGGCGTGCAGGATCTTTTAGTTGCGGCATGTGGGTTCTAGCTCCCTGACCAGGGATCGAACCCGGGCCCCCTGCACTGGGAGCACAGAGTTTTAACCGCTGGACCACCAGGGCAGTCTTGAGGATAGTGTCTTAAGACATCTAAGAGGCTGAGGAATAGGTTTTAAGAACCTGCCCAATGTCACAACACTATTAAGTACTAATTCCAGGCAACTCTGCTGGACGCTTCCCTTTGGCCTCACAGTGTGGGGAGCTGCTCAGGGAGGAATACCAAGGAAAACTGAAGACCCTCAAGCTCAGGGGATGATGGGCATCCCAGATCTCTTCACTGTTCCCCACAAAGCTTCTGTTAGTCAAGTTGATCCCCCTCTAACTGAAAGGACCTCTTGGAAACCAAGTAAGCAGATAAAAGTCTGTCCTGCTCTAGGGACAGGGAAGGGGGCCCTTCCTCAGATCTCGAAGGAGCAGAGAAGCAGAGGGGGCACACCAGAGAGGCCGGTCCCAGAAGAATTAGGGGGAGAGAGGGCAGAAGCAAGACAATGGGGGAGGAGGGGGTAACGCGGCCACTAGTTCCAGTATGAAGTACTTTCAGAGGCGGCCTTTCCTAATGTCTGACCACAAGTCCTCTCCTCCTTGGAAGAGCCCCCCAGCACACACCAGTATAATACATCATGCATGCAGTGAGAGGCCAGGAGCAAACAAGGTACCCTGGAAGGTACCCCAGAGCACACCATCCTAGATGCAAGAACCTCACTCGCCCTGGGAACCTTACCCATCAGATAGGTGTCAGGTTTGGGGCAATCATGCATTTTTTTTAATCCAGTCTTTTCCTTCTCTGCCCCACCCCTAGTCCCAACATTTTCTGCTCTTAATCTGGGGGCTTAAGAAAGGTGGGGAGCCCTGAGGGCTAAAGAGGGAACATTCCAATTGCACATGCCCATTAGGAACTCCCATTAGGGAATTACCCAGAGACCCTAATGGGCCTGTGCATTCACAGCCTCAGCTCCTAAAACTGGGTGCCTCGATCTAACCTCTGGCAGCAAAAGGAAAATGACTGAGAGTGAGATGGGCAAACAAGGCATGCATCCCAAAGATGGCCAGCCCCTTCTCTTCATCCCAAAAGAGAAAGAATGAAAGAGAGAGAGAGAGGGAAAGAGACAGAGAACGTAGATGCTGCTTCTCTGGGGACAGATACATCCACTTCCCACCGCACCATCATGACGGTGAGTACAGCCCTGGATGAGTGCCTGCCCCTTCCCCACCACAGGGACAACTGTCCTCCTGGCAAGCTCAGCCCCTATTCCTCACCCTGAGACCTGGTCCCAGACCACAGCTCCATCCCAATCATGCTTCTCACCAGCAAAAAGAAAGTGTGATAAACCACACAGACACACCTGCAGACACTCCTGAAGAAACACCCTCCACTGCCCTCCCCAGAGCTCCCATGCTACCTTCTCAACCCCTTCCCTTCCCTTGGGAAGGGAACCCAAGATGTTACGCACCGGCTCTCCTTCCTCCGGCCTCCATCCCATACCAAAATCCCAGACTCCTCGGGAACTATAGGATCCTAGAGAGGGGGCAGTTTGTGGACTCTGAAACAGCAAACTCCAAGATGGCTTTACAAGAAAACTGTGGCCTGAGGGGCCTGAACTTGGGCTGGGAAGCCAAGAATGTAGCCTCTCCAAGCACTAGAACCCTACCTATAAGGTGGAATAAGAGGATGTCCCTCTTTTTCTTCTCCCTGACTCCTCCAATCCCCCAGATTCCTCTAGGACTACAACCTGAACCCCTGTTCCCTATTCCCCACAACACACACCCTTGTCCAAAACAGGCACCTCATAAAATGGCCCACTCACTCCCACCCATAGGTCTCAGATACTTAAGGCACTACCCTCAAAACCAAGGCAGGGCCATCCAAGAAGCCTCAGGATCCTCCAGGCAGCCCTCCTTTGGGGCTCTCTGCCAGGAAAATCTGCCTGCAGAGGCAAGTGGCAGTACCCCCAATACACACTCAGAAATACACACACCACCTGTGTGTGGTGTGGCAGGCACACGCTGGTACTTATCTATCAGCACAGGTTTTACACACAAGAGAACACATTCACTCGCATCCCTTTCCAGTACACAGATGCACACACACCTATCCAGGTATGCCCCATTCTGCCCCACACCCACCTTCCTCAGTACCTGTCTATCTCTTTCCCATAAACCCCCACCCAGTTCACACACATAGATACACACCCCTTCCCCACAGTATACCCATAAATACATATCCAAACACACCACAGATACATGGTCAGCTCCTCCCTGGGTGCACACTCACTCAGGCACAGAAAAACACCTTCATCTCCAAACCCACCTGCAGGAACACGCAGCACGTCAAGGTGCACACACACACAAAAACAAAGAATCATGCACATTAATGCTCCACCAGGCCTTTAAAACTCACCAATGCAAAGCCCACAGCCCCTGAAATGGGTAAATATGAGTGGAGAGAGGGATGCCGGCGCCTGTCCTCTGGGCCCCGATAGATAACACAGTGTCCGGGTCTCTGGCCTCCATCCCCATCCTCGACCTGCACGAACACCCCCTATACTCTCCTCGGGCGGGTCTCCCCAGACTCCACATCACACCCTCAGTGCATACCTGCCCCCGGCCCTCCCCACACTTCTGAGGTGTGCATGCACCCCTAAACACCCTCGCCTTCCAACACCTCCAGATTTCGATCCTTCCACTGCCTCTCCCCCCACCTCCAACACACACTCCCAGCCTTTGACTTCAACCGGCTCCCCCGGTAACATTAAGGCCCCCGCCGGGCGCCGGACCCCGGGCCCAGGAAAGTCCCCGGCTCTCCAGGCCCGGGCTCCGCCCCCTCCCCACGCGCCCCTTCCTCTCCCCAAAGTTGGGGGGCACTCTGCTGTGCAGTGGGGGAACGGACCGGAAGGGGGTTACCCCGCGCCCCCCTTCCCCCATACGCCACCCCACTCGCTGGGGGACTGGGCACCCCCTGGCCCCTTGCATGATTGTCCCCTTTTCTGTTTCCTTTTTTTTTTTTGCAAACTTTGCCCGCGCCCCTTCGGCCCGGCACTCACCAGCCGCTGCGAACTGCCGGGTGGGCTCCGCCGGCGCCCCACTCGGTCCGGCGCCTTTGTATCCGCAGCGTTCCGGGTCGCTACGAACTCCGCGCTCCCGGACGGGCAGCGCGGACGATGGGGGGGTGTAGAGGGGGGCTCCTGAGTCTGGTCGCCCCCTCTCCGTCCCAGATCGCAGTCTCTTCCCCCTCAGGGCCCCAGGGGCAGGGGGCCGGGGGGAATGCGGGGCGCTTAGGCTCCCATGGCGGGACCAAGGATCAAGGAATCAGGGATCAGGAATCAGATCGGGAACCGGCGGAGGAGGGGGAGGGGGCGGAGGGGGAGGGGACGAGAGCCGAGGGGGTGCAGGGGGCGGGGGAGCGCGCGCTCCCGGGTGCCGCCTCCCGGCTGTTCCCGCAGGCACCGCCCCTCCCGCCGCCGCGTCCATTGTCTGCGGCCCCGCTCTTCCAAGAGTCGGCGCCCCCCCCCCCAGCCCTTCGCCTCCAGATTCCTGGCGGCCCTCCTGGATCCCGGGAATTGCCGGCGGGACTGTGACCTCGGCCCCGAAAGGTGGTCTGGGGGATGTCTCGATTCCTGTCCTGGGCCCACCCCGCAGCAACTCCTGGGGCTGTTTTTCTCCACCCGCCTGTCGGAGACAGAGCCCCCCGACCCCGAGGGGTGGCCGTGTTCAATTCTTTAGGGCCCAGACCCGGCTACACGAAATCCAGTGCAATCTGGGACGTGGAGAGATTGAGTTTTTCCTCCCTCTAGGGCTGCGAGAAGAGAAAGTCATCCCTGATTTTAATTAGTGGCGAGAAATGCTCCCTTCTTCCCATGCATACGGGGATTTCCCTGACACAGTCGCCACCATATCCCCCGGCTTCCAAAAATAATTTAATTACTTGGTGTTCTAGCTGCGAGCGGCGACCGCTCAGTCAGTCTGGGACGCTCTCTTCATTAACACTTTTTTCCTCCCCTCTGGTTTGAGCGTTGGGATTAATTACAAAGGAAACCCTGCCCTGGGGGAGTGGGGGAAGGGAGACGACGAGGGCGCCGGGAAGTTTGGATGGCAGGGGAGAGAGGCCCTTCTCCCAGGAAACCTCCAAGTGTAAAAATGCGTTGGCCTATCGGGTCCCTAACCCCAAGCAGGCAGAGCTCTTGGCCCCAGGGTTTCACGTACACTGGAGTTGATGGCGCTACACAGGGATTGTAGGGTATCACAAGTATCCGACATAATCGGGCATTTCTGCTTTAGAGTATGCCAAGAAACCAGTTGAGTTTCATGAAGTGGGGCAATAGCTTTGAACCCACCAAGATTGACCCCCCACTATAAAAGTCTAGGCTTGCGAAAAGTACATGTACTCCTTGGAGTGAGTGAAAGCAAAAGTATTATTATAATGTCATTAGTATTGTGTGCAACCCGCACTTACCTAGAATAATAATACTTCAAAAGCACCTTTGCACACTTCACCTCTGGCAGGGCAAGGCTCTCTCAACATCTCAGCGTCTTAGGGCTTCCAGTCCTGATACCTTCTCACCCAACCCTGTGATTAAAAAGTCTCAGGGTAGGAGACTCCCAGCCTCTCTGTTCCTGACTTGTTGGGGATTTTTCTCCTCTCTGATGAAAAAATTTTTTCTGAGACATAGTCTCAGACTTTTTGGTCATCCATTCTAACCTGACCAAAGATGAGAACAGAGTCATCTTCACCTGCACTGTGACCATTCCAATATGTCATTCTTTAGGTCTTAATAGAGCCTTAAGACAGACTTCCCTTCTTCACTCAAACCCTTGCCTTTCCTCATACGGTACTCTCTTCCCACATCATGGGTCAGCAAGTGACTCAGCACCAAGGCTGCATGAAATATGCAGAATCATCATTTCAGGTACCCAAGTCTCTGCGTGCATTCAGGTGTTCATTGGCTTGGCGCCTATCATGTGCCGGGCGCTGGGCTGCAATGGAGGTCCTGCCGGTGTGGGGGACGTTGGCAGGAGAGCTGGGGAAGGGTAAAGGGTGGTAGAGAGGGCTTAGGGTGCTCCCAGCCCCGCCCAGAGCACACCCCCGGTGCTGGGCAGCAAGTGTGTAATTTGACACAGTGTGGGGAATGTCCTAGCTGCCACAGCCCCAGCTGACTATCCAGCAGGTTTACTGTGAACTGTGTTCACATGATGGTAGCCTGTTTCACAGACCTCAAAAGGGCCCAAAGAATAGGAAACACTGCTTCTGATGCCAGAATTACAGATAGCTCTGTAACCTCTCCCCACCTAAAGCTTGAAACCTAAGTCAGGATGTCAACAAATGAAGCGTCAGGATTAGCAGAAATCAGGCATCAAACTGCAGTAAGCGCCGACCCTCTTTTCTCTCTCTGAGGGTGAGATTGGGGGCTTTCTGTTATATCTCTATAACAAAAACACTGGATTTCAGAGGAGAGGTCCAACATTAAATCTAATTGGTGTGGTGTGTCCCATGCAGCTATTCTCTGAACTGTCCTCCACCCTCACCCCTAGGATGGAAACCCATCTGGACTTCACGCATCCTTAATTCACAGAATGAAGAAATGGATACACAAAGAAGAGGCCCATGTGCCCTGGGGCCCAAGGGAACTAGCCTAATTCTTTAGGAGGGAGGAGAATGCTGAGGTGACATCCAACCAGGATTTTCCCAAAGATGCCAACCTACAGTGACAGAGGGAGGACAGGAGCCTGAAGGACAGCAGAGTGGAACAGGTTGAACTTCAAAGGCACAGCTCTTGGCTTGGAGCACATGGGCAAGTTTCTTAATTTCTTCAAGCCTCGATTCCTGCATATAATATGGAACTAATAAGGTAACAGAAGGAACCCCCTCTGCATACCCATAGTGCCCCAGTCAATTCCCAATCAAACTTCCCCTCTCTGTTATATGACTTGGGGATTCCTAGTGCTTTGGGGAATCCTGATCAAGGAGGGGGGCTCCCAGCCAAAAGCCGGGGTCCTCAGTAAAATCTCTTTCAAATCCTCACCAGCTCATGGGCCCGGGGCAGCAGTGATGGAACAGGCCGACCACAGGCCTCTCAGGAGCCCTGGGAGGTTGAGTCTCCCAGGGAGATGCAAAGGGCTCAAGACATGGCAGTGGACACTCTCCAAGGGAAGGTCCCAGCTCTGAAGAATTGCCTGCTTCCCGTGCACAAGAAGCTGTTCCTTGAAGTAAGTCCCATACCAGAGTGGCAAAGGTTAGGTCTTCTAGTCTGGTGAAAAGTAGGGCCCTTTTCCAGCTCCACTGCTGAGAAAGAGGAATCCTTAGTATCTTGCTCAGACATAGAAACTTCACAGCCTACGGGATGGCCATGAAAGGTTTCCAATGTGAGTGATTAGCAATTTCACCCACCTCCCAGGTACAGGGACCCCAGTAATGAACCCCCCATGTGGGACAAGAACCACCATCTTCTTGTAACCCTGTTGATAAAACTGGGGACAGTTCAACCTCTCAGGATAACTTGAGCTCTCTCTCCCCAGCACCCGCTTTCCTAGAAAGGCTGTCTCAATGCTTACAAAAGTATTCCCAGACCCAGTTTGTACTGTGAAATAACTGGATTTTTTTTCACTTTTAGTGAAAAAGGAAACAAAATAGAAAAAACAAACAAACAAAAAATGCTTAGCTGGTTAAGAACTGTAGGATGGGGCTTCCCTGGTGGCACAGTGGTTAAGAACCCGCCTGCCAATGCAGGGGATATGGATTCAAGCCCTGGTCCGGGGAGATCCCACATGCTGCGGAGCAACTAAGCCCTTGTGCCACAACTACTGAGCCTGTGCTCTAGGGCCTGTGAGCCACAACTACTGAGCCTGACTGCCACAACTACTGAAGCCCGCGTGCCTAGAGCCCACGCTCTGCAACAAGAGAAGCCACCGCAATGAAAAGCCCGTGCACTGCAACAAAGAGCAGCCCCTGCTCAACGCAACTAAAGAAAGCTTGCGTGCAGCAACAAAGACCCAATGCAGCCATAAATAAATAAATAAATAGATAAATAAATAATTTTTTAAAAATAAAAAGCTTAGGGCTTCCCTGGTGGCGCAGTGGTTGAGAATCTGCCTGCTAATGCAGGGGACACGGATTCGAGCCCTGGTCTGGGAAGATCCCACATGCCACGGAGCAACTAGGCCCGTGAGCCACAACTACTGAGCCTGCGCGTCTGGAGCCTGTGCTCTGCAACATGAGAGGCCACGATAGTGAGAGGCCCGCGCACCGCGACGAAGAGTGGCCCCCGCTTGCCACAACTAGAGAAAGCCCTCGTACAGAAATGAAGACCCAACACAGCCAAAAATTTTTACAAAAAAATAAATGAATAAAAATAAAATAAAAAACTTAAAAAAAATTTAAAGAAAAGAACTATAGGATGTAATAGGTTTGTTTTGAGGTGTCTCTCTCAGATAAGCTGCTGATCTCTTTGAGAACAAGGACCAAGCTTCACTCATTTCTATATGAATGGCACATAAAAGTCACTAAGGTAGGATTAGTCCCCTTCCCTTCTAACTTCCTTCACTTTCTCTATTCCTAACCTATCCCCAAACTTTACTACTCCCTATTCATCCGATCTTTATCAAGCGTGAACTTCCTCAGATCCCATCCTATTATCACCAATCTAAAAAGTCACCTACAATTAAACCAGTGGTTCTCAACCTTGACTGCAGATTTTAATCACCTGGGAAGCTCTGAAAACATACCAACACCCAGGACCCATGCCAGACTAATTAAACCAGAAACGTCCGAGTTGTGGCCCAGCTATCAGCATTTATTTTTTAAGTTACTTCAGTGATTCTAATGTGAGAACCACTAAATCAAACTCTTCTTTGATAGGCTTCCTCCTTTCTTGACACAAGGAATGCCCCCACCTCCCTTGCCTAGGACTAATCCCCCCAGGTTTCATTAGATCCTATCCTTTCCCAGCTCCATTCGTTATCCCCAGTCTCTACTGTATCTAACTTCAAACTCTTGTAGCAAAATAAAATAGCTCCCTCCACTCTGCACCCTCCTCTTGCTTCAGCCCTCTCTTCTTTTCTTATCATCCAGTCTTCTCAAAAGAGTAGGTTCCTCACCACTATCCTTCATTCCTCAGCTCCTTGCAACCCAGCCATCCTCTCAATATCTTACCTCTTCCTGACTTTGAATATCGATATTTCCCAGAATTCAGCATTTGGCCCCTTTACTTCTCACCCTACATCCTCCCCCAAAGTAATGTCATTCTCTCCCTTGCCTTCAGTCAGTGCTTACTTATTAATGCTCCTAAATCCAGATCTCTCTTCTGAACATCAGACTCAAATTTCCAGCTTCCTATTGGACATTTTATTGCCTATTCTTTTGGGTACTTTAAATATAATAGGTTTAAAGGGAACATATTATCTTCCCTCCCCCATCCCAAATCCCTTGGCTTATTCAGACCTTTCTCACTTCCAAACTTGTATCATGCCCTTCTAATCTATCTTTCTATCTGTTGCCAGTGTGATTTTTCTGAAAGAGAAATCAGACTGTCCCTCCATTGCCTAAAACAATGACTCCCCACTGTCTACAAGATGAAATCGAAACTTCTTGGCACTCTATGTAAGGACTTTGAGTCTCCCCCTCCAGCCTTATCTCCTGTTGCTCCCTGGGCATTCAAAGCCCAAACATGCAATGCGCATACGTTCTAACTAGACCCATCTACTGGTTGTTCTGCCAGCTTAGGGCTTTTTTACTGCCTCTTCCTTTCTGAGGTGTTTTCTTTGCCTGAAATCCCATCCCTGTCCTCTCTGCCTAGAAAATTCTGTACATCCTTCAAGACTCCACTGCGGTCTCCCCTCTGATTCCTCCCCAACTTTCCCAAGTAGAGTTAGACGCCCCTTTCCCCAGAGAGCCTCCTTTGTGCTCCCAGAGTTCTGCATTTTATGGCATTGTATGGTAATTTCTTATTTACATATCTGTCAGCCCAGCTGGTTCTGTGAGCTTCTGAAGTGGAAGAAACACAGTGCTTTAGGTATCTTTCTACCCTCAGAACTTGGCTCAGTGAGTGGGACACAACAGTAAATGTTTGTCTACTGAAACCTAACAGAGAAGAGACTGAGAGGAGATAAACTGGAATATTTGATGTCAAAGGAATCTTTCTGTATTTTACAGATAAGGAAACAAGGGTGGAGCAGGTAAAGCCACTGCCCCCAAATCATACAGCTGATTAGTTGGCAACACCAAAATTGGAACCTAAGTCTCCCGATTTCTTGTTCAGTAGTCTGTCAACTATATCATATTAACTGAGCATTAATTGTTTCACATGAAATAAAGATACAGGGCAGATGGATCTTAGCTTTTTGTGGACTGGTGCTCTCTGAGACTTTGATGAAAACTACAGGCTCTCTCCAGAAAAATGCACATAGAATTTCCCATCCATTTTCAGGGGATTTAGGGAGTTAGTTGTTGAGTGAGGGATGATTGGAAGCAAGAAGGATCTAGAAATGGAGAGACCAGTGAGAAGGCTAATGCAGTAGTTGAGGAGAAAGACAGAGCAAGCAGGCTCTAAGAGTAGGAGGATAGAAAAGAAAGTTCAAATTTCAGAGGTGCCCTGCAGGTCGGATGGATAGAGTTGAGGAACAAGAAAGCATTTAAGATGACTCTTAAAAAAAAAAAAAAAGACTCAGGCTTCTGATGTAGATATTAAGGAGGATAGTGATGCCACACATCAAATTAGAGCTACTGAGGGAGAGTAGGTTTGAAGGGCAGATAATGTGTTTGATTTGACAGGTGTCTTAGATGTCTGCAGGCCATCAGGGTGAGGATGTCCATAGGAAACTGGCAACAGCACAAGTACCTTGTACACACAAGTACATCTCCTGCCACTCTTCCTCAGACCATCTGGATGATCTATTTTTCTCTGAATCAAATACATACTTTCCTGCCTCCATCCCCTTTGTCTATCCCATTCCCTCTAAATGGTGTACCTTTCATTCACCATCACACTTACCCAAATTATTTCAAGGTCCAATTCAGGTGACAATTTCTCTGTTAAGTTATTCCTGACACCACCAATTTGACCAATTTAATCTCTCCCTTCTCTAAAATCCCAATTTTTTCTCTGAAACTCTCTTACCATATTTTATATTTTGAATTTCAGTTATTTGTGTTATTGAGAAAAAGACATTAAAAGAGAGAAAAATAAACCAAGGATAGACAGTAAAAATAAATGACAAATAGCAAGATGAAAAATGTAAACCCAGCTATATCAATAATCACATTAAATGTAAATGGTATAAACACACCAATTAAAAAGCAGCATTGATCAGATTGAATTATAAAAGTACTATCTCACTATACACTGCCGACAAGAAACCCATTTAAATATGCGAAAAGAATGGGAAAATATATGCCATGCTAACACTAATCAAAATAAAGTTGGAATGGCTATATTAATACTAGATAAAGTAGATTCCAAGGCAAAGGTATTACTAGGAATAAAGAAGGTCATTTCATAATAATAAAGAGGTCAATTCATCAGGAAGACATAACAATTCTAAACATTTATGTACCTAATAACAGAGATTCAAAGTACATGAAGCAAAAACTGAGCTCTATCAAATCCACAATTATAATCAAAAATGTCAATACCCGGGCTTCCCTGATGGCGCAGTGGTTGAGAATCTGCCTGCTAATGCAGGGGACACGGGTTCGAGCCCTGGTCTGGGAAGACCCCACATGCCGTGGAGCAACTAGGCCCGTGAGCCACAACTACTGAGCCTGCGCGTCTGGAGCCTGTGCTCCGCAACAAGAGAGGCCACGACAGTGAGAGGCCTGTGCACCGTGATGAAGAGTGGCCCCCACTTGCGACAAGTAGAGAAGGCTCTTTCACAGAAACGAAGACTCAACACAGCAAAAATAAATAAATAAATGAATAAAATTAAAAAAAATAAATGTCAATACCCATCTCTCAACTGATAGGACAAGTAGACAGAAAATCTGTAAAGATATAAAGAACTTGACCATCACTATCAACTCACTTGACCTAATTGACATTTACAGAACATTCCACTCAACAGCAACTTAATACACATTCTTTTCAAGTGCACATGGAACATTTTCTAAGATAGAACATATTGGGCCATAAAAATAATCTTGATAAATTTAAAAAGAATCAGATCATACAAAATATATTCCCTGGCCACAGTGGTATTAAATTATATATCAATAATAGAAAGATATACAGAAAATCCCCAAATATTTAGAACGTAAATAATACAATTCTAAGTAATTCATGGATAAAAGAAGAAATCAAAGGGGAAATTAAAATTTTTGAACTGAATGAAGATAGGAACACAACATAATCAAATCTGTGGGACGTATCTAAAGCAGTATGGAAAGGGAAATTTACAGCTCTACCAGCCTATTAGTAGAAAAGAAAAAAGCCTCGAGTGAAAGATATAAGCTTCCACTTTACAAAATTAGGGGAAGAGTGAAAATTAAACCCCAAGTAAGTAAAAGAAAGGAAATAATAAAGATCAAGTAGAAATCGATGAAATAGAAAACTGAAAATTAATAGAGAAAAATCAATGAGATCAACAGCTAGTTCTCTGAGAAGGTAGGTAAAATAGATAAATCTGGCCAGACTGATCAGAAAAACAAGAAAAAAAATACAAATGACTAATATCAGTAATGAGAGAGGTGACATCACTACAGATTCTAAAGATATTAAAAGGATAATAGAAAAATATTATAAACAGCTTTATGCCAATAAATTTGACAATTTAGATGAATGTAAAAATCCCATGAAAGTACCAAAATGTCAAACTCACTCAAGAAGAAATAGATAATCTGAATCACCCTATAACTATTAAAGAAATTGAATTGAAGTATAAAAGATTCCCACAAAGAAAACACAAGGTGTAAATGGCTTTACTGGTTATTTCTACTAAATACTTTAAAAAGAAACAACACCAATTTTATACAAACTCTTCCAGAAAATTGAAGCACAGGGAATACTTCCCAAGTCATTATATAAAGCCAGTGTTGCTCTGACACCGGAATAAGACAAAGAAATTACAAGAAAACTACATATCAATATCCAGTATGAATAGTTGCAAAAAATCCTTAACAAAATTTTAGCAAATCAAATCCAACACTGTATAAAAAGGATAATACATCATGACCAAAAATGCAAGATGGACTTAACATATGAAACATTGAAAACATTTTAAAAGATTAAAAAAAGAAAAAACAAAAAGAAGGAAAACACATGGTCATCTCAATATCTATCAAAAAACATTTGACAAAAATTCAATATCAAATTCTGATTAAAAAAAAACTTTCAATAAATTTGGAACAGAAGGGAACTTCTTCAACCTGATAAAGGGCATCTACAAAAAACTATGGATAACATCATATTCAAAGATTGATTCTCCTAAGATGAGGAAAAGGCAAGGATGTATGTTCTTACCACTTTTACTTAACATTATTCTGGAGGTTCAAGCAAGTGCAATAAGGAAAAAAAAAATGGTATGCAGATTAGAAAAGAAGAAGTAAAATTGTCTTTATTTAGAAAGGACATAATCATCTTTATAGAAAATTCAATGGAATATTTTTTTTAAGTTACTAGAACTAATAACTGAGTTTAGCAAGTTTTCAAGATACGAGATCAATACGCAAAAATCAATTATATTTCTACATATATTTATATTTCTACATATATTTATATTTCTACATATATATTTCTAGCTGTATTAGTTTCCTAGAGCTGCCCATAACAAAGTATCACAAACTGGGATGGTTTAAAACAGCAGAAATGTATTCTCTCACAGTTCTGGAGGCTAAGGATCTGATATCAAGGTGTTGACAGGGCCATGTTCCCTCTGAAGGATCTAGGAGAGTATCCTTCCTTGCCTTTTTTAGCTTCTGTTGTTTTCTGGCAAGCCATGGGTTCCTTGGCTTGTAAATGCATCCCTTCAATCTCTACCTCTGCTGTCACACAGCCATCTGTTCCCTGTGGATTTTTACATCATCTTCCCTCTCTGCATGTCTGTGTCCAAATTTCCCTCTTCTTATAAAGACATCAATCATATTGGATTAAGGCCCCACCCTACTTAAGTATGACCTCATCTTAACTCTAATTACATCTGCTAAGACTCTATTTCCAAATCAGTTGACATTCATAGGTACTGGAGGTTAGAATTTTAACATATCTCTTGCAGTGGCGGGGGGGACACAATTTAACCCATAACATTAGCAATGAGCACTCAAAAAATTAAATTAAAAAATACCATTTACAGCATCAGAAATATAAAATATTTAAGGTAAGTGTGACAAACTATGTGCACTAAGGGACTTCCCTGGCAGTCCAGTGGTTAGGACTCTGTGCTTCCAATGCAGGGGGCGTGGGTTTGATCCCTGGTGCGGGGAACTAAGATCCCACATGCTGGGTGGAGCGGCCAGAAAAAAAAATATATGTGCACTGAAAACTACAAAACATTGCTCAGATGAATTAAAGATGACCTAAATAAATGGGAAGGTATACATTGTTCATGGATTGGAAGACTCAATATTGATAAAATTTCAATTCTACCAAAAGTGATCTAAAGATTCAATGCAATCCCAAACAAAATCACAGAAATCTTTTCTTTTTTATCTGATTCTAAACATTAGATGGAAATGTAAAATACCTAGAACAGCCAAAACAACTTTGAAAAAGGAGAATAAAATTGAAAGATGTATATTATATAAATTCAAGATTTATTATAAAGCTACAGTAATCAAGACAATGTAACATATGCATAAAAAAAAGATAAGTAGATCAATGGAACAGAATAGGGAGTTCATAAATAGATCCACATACATATGGTCAACTGATTGTTGACAAATGTGCAAAGGCAGTACAGTAGAGAAGAGATAGTCTTTTTAATATAGAACAGTTGGATATCTACATGCCCAGGAAAAGAATGTCAATCCACACCTTGCATCATACACAAAAATTAATTCAAAATTGATCACAAAACTAAATGTAAAACATAAAACTTCCAGAAGAAAACATAAGAGAAAGTCTTTGTGACCTTTGGTTAGAAAAAAGTCTCTTAGATGTGACATTAAAAGCATGATCCATAAAAGACATAAAATGATAAATTGGACTTTACCAAAATTAAGAACTTGTGCTTTCAAAAGACACTTCTAAGAGGTGAAAAGACAAGTCACAGACTGGGGGGAAGTATTTTCAAATCACGTACTTGATAAAGAACTTGTATCCAGATTATATAAAGAACTCTCAAAACTAAAAAAAAAAGAAAAGAAAGTAATATATAAAAATATTGCAAAGGAAAAAATAAAATTGCTCTTTTAATTTAAAAAAAGATGGATTGTTCAATAAATGGTATTGGTATAATTAGGTAACCATTGGGAGAAAGCAAAGTTGGATTCCTACCTCATTTCTTATATCTAATGAAATGCAGATAGATCAAAGGGCCAAAGATAAACAGCAACAACACCAAAACAATAATAATAATATAACTACTAGAAGAAAGCAGTGGAGTTTCTTTTTTTATCTTCTGATCTTGGAGCAGGGAAGGCCAAGCCCCAAAATACAGAATCCAGAGAAGAAAAAAACTATAAATTTGACTAAATAAAAATGTCTGCATGGCAAAAGAGTTAGTATCCATAATCCTATAGATTTTACAATCCTATAATCCTAGAGATACTGCAATCAATTAGAAAATTCCCAACAATCAAACAAAACAATGAAAGAATACTTATGACTTTACATCTACCTGAACAGCAAAATTTATAAGTTGGATAATATCAGGTGCTAGTGAGGTGGTAGGAAATAGAGATCATCACAAGCTGCCGTGTGCAAAGATGAGTTGATATGTTTTGTAGCACAATTTAGAAGTATCTCATAAAATTGAATATGTGTATAGTCTCTAATCCAGTTCCATTCCTAGGCGTGTATGACAAAAATGACCCTGCAGGGACTTCCCTGGTGGTGCGATGGTTGAGAATCTGCCTGCCAATGCAGGTGACCTGGGTTCGAGCACCGGTCCGGGAGGATCCCACATGCTGTGGAGCAACTAGGCCTGTGCGCCACAACTGCTGAGCCTGCGCTCTAGAGCCTGTGAGCCACAACTACTGAGCCCGCATGCCACAACTACTGTAGCCCGCGCCCCTGGAGCCCCTGCTCCACAACGGGGTGGGGGGCCACTGCAGTGAGAAGCCCGTGCACCGCAACAAAAAGGGTCTCCCTCTCGCCGCAACTGGAGAAAGTCAGTGCTCAGAAACAAAGACCAAACGCAGCCAAAAATAAATAAATAAATTTATAAAAAATAATAATAATAAATGTTAAAAAAAAAAATGACCCTGCAAAGGATAAATGAATTGACTTATTCAAGGATATCCATTGCAGAAAAAAACTGGGGGAGAAAAATCATATATAATAAATACATGGTATTGATAGAATGCACATATGGTATATGCAGTTAAAAAAAGAACTAGTCAAAAAAAAAAAAAAAGAACTAGTTCACCATATATTGTGTTTTAAATTCCATCTCATAAGAAAAGCAGAATAGAATTTTAAAACACAATGCTCAGTAGGAAGAAAAAAGAAAAGGAAAAGGAAAAGAAACAGACTGAGATGTACATCACAATATTGTCCTGAAATATAAAAACATGTAAAATAATGTAATGTACAGATCACGGATACATACGAGTCAATAAAAGGATGAAAGGGAGATTCAAACACATGCACTAAATAAATGAGTAGATTCCTATTGGAGGAGTGGCAAGGAAAATAGGGTCAAGGATGGGAAGAGGAAGCAACAAAAAGGGAGGCATGGACGAATTATTTACCGTGCAACAAACTGAGGAATTAACTTGATTATAGCAGTTGAACAAAAGAAGAACAAAAACATTTTTGTTTTCCTTAAACTCAATTGTATTTTTTAAAAGAAAAAATATTGCATAAAATTTTTTTAAATAAACAGTTTTTTTCACTCGAGAACCAGAGAAGCTCATGAGGAGACCACCTGAGACTAGATTAAAGGAGTGCAGGTCCTGTGTGCACCCTGATCCTTATCAGCAACCCCACTCTTGAACTATTGCCATAAAACTCCTCACCAAATCCCCCCAGGTTGGGGCACACAGTTTTTCAGGGCACGAGCCTGCTGTGTCCCCCTTTGCCTGGCAAAGCAATAAAGCTGTTCTTTTCTACTTCACCCAAAAATTTAAAAAAATAAATAAACAGTTTTTTTCAATAGGCCAATGATATGAACAGGCAATTCACAGAATGAATACAAATAAGCATATGAAATTATCTAATAAACATATGAAATTATTATCATCAACCTCAAATAGGGAAAATTCAAATTAAAGAAAAATTTGATATTTCTTTTGCCCGTAAAGTTGGAAAAAATAAAAAAGAATGATAATATCCATTGCTATGAAGGGTGTGAAGAAATGTAGACTCTCATGTATGGTTGGAAATAGTGGAGGTCGATAAAGACTTTTTGGAGGGCACTTTGGAAGAATCTATCAAAATTTTAAATGTTCATTCTCTTGAATCCAGCGGTTCCATTTCTAAGAATCTACCCTCCGAAAATGCTCACATTTGAGTGAGTAAATATATACATAAGTGCACAGATGTATGCATAGAATGATATACACTGCAGCATTATTAATAACAAAAGATTGGAATTAACCTAAATGTCCATCAGCAGGAGGATGTTATATGAATTATCATACATATGTCCTATGCAGAGGTTTAAAAAGTGAAGTTAGTCTGTATGTACAGATAAAGAAGATTTTTATAGTGTGTTGTTTAAAAAAAAGTAACAGTACATATTAAGTTAAAGTCTAATAATAAATGTACAATATAATTTTAAATGCATGCACCTATGTATTTATATACATTTGTAATGTAAAGTTTGGAAAGATGGTTCAGACCAAATGGTTAATACAGATTTCTTTGGGGGAAGGTTATGTAATTCATACCTACACAGTTGGTACATCTACTTTTAACTCTATGTACGTATGTTAGTATTATTTGAATTTGTTACAATAGGCATATATTACTTAGGTAATTTTTTTTAACTTGCCTTTTTAATTTTTTTAAATTTATTTTTGGCCGCGTTGGGTCTTCGTTGCTGCGCGCAGGCTTTCTCTAGTTGCAGCGAGTGGGAGCTACTCTTTGTTGAGGTGCACGGGCTTCTCATTGTGGGGGCTTCTCTTGTTGCGGAGCACAGGCTCTAGGCACTCAGACTTCAGTACTTGTGGCTCGCAGGCTCTAGAGCGCAGGCTCAGTAGTTGTGGTGCACGGGCTTAGTTGCTCTGCGGCAAGTAGGATCTTCCCAGACCAGGGACAGAACCCATGTCCCCTGCATTGGCAGGTGGATTCTTAACCACTGCGCCACCAGGGAAGTCCAGTAATTTTTTAAACGCTTTTTAAAAATGAGTAATCCTATGGCTTCCAGTGGAGTGAAAAGATAAGACACAGCTTCCAGAGGAAAATAACATATGAGAACCCCGTCTGAAATGTCAAATGGACTGGAATAGATGAATACGTATTCTCAAGGTGAATGGTAACAGGTAGATGTTGGGACAATACAGAAAACTGAAGTGGAAGATAATAAAAGCCATAATTTGTCTTAATATAACCACCAATTATTGAGCTTTGTTATGCACTAGCATGGGGCTAAGGGCTTAATATGTTATCTCTAATAAGGAAACAGATGTTTGAAGATTTCAAGTAACCCACCCAAAGCACACCAAAACCCATGTGATAGTAGGTAAATGATCTCAGTACCATTCAATGTGGGGAGGGCAATCATAGAGATGTGCATGGAAAGCTAAGGGGGAGCAGGAAGGCTATAGGAGGGTTTCCTGGAAGACGGGACATCTCTGTTGTCTTGAAGCATGAGTAGGACCTACATAGGTGAAGTAGAAGCAAAGGAACAGAAGTTAGGAACAATGTGGAACGTACCAGAGAGCTCGTTACAATGTTAGAGGACAAAGTGTGAAGGATGGAATAGCAGTCGGGGTGGAAAGACTTGCAGGAGCTGCACCATGAAGGGAATTTCGTGCCATGTTGAAGAATTTGGATTTTATTCAAGAAATAATGGGGAGCCATTAAAAGGATTTGAGTCTAGAACTGTCGTGATTAGATTGGCACTGGGGGTAGGTCACTCTGATGGCAGTCTGGAGGGTGGATTTAAGGAGAGGGGGCCAAGAGGCAGGGAGACAGCTCGGCAACTGCGCTAGTCCAGGCAAAGGAAAGCAGGGGTGGTACTGGTGGAAATAAAGAAACGGTTCCAAGTCTCGTTTAGAAGGCAAAATGGATGGATGTTGATGACGGATTGGAGGTGGGAGCCAGGGCAATTGAATGCTGATGGTGCCATTTCGTCATCTGAGGAGCAACAAGGGAGAAGTCGGGATGAGGGGAGGAGAGAATAAAGAGGCCAGTTTGGGGATGTGGAGTTGGAGATTTCTGCGACACGTCCTAGCAAAGAGGTCCAACTCTTTAGTCACAAACCCAGAGAGCCAACTTCCTTCTGGACACTCCATGGGAAGACTCCTCAATAGCTCTTGTTCAGTGTGTCCTTAGTATGTCACCACTGCTGCCACCATCCCCACCACAATCCCTCACAGTTTCTCCTCCTATCTGGTCTATTTTGGAAGGCAGCGCCGCTGTTCATCCAGGCTTCCCAGACAGAAACCTGGGAGTTCTCTTCTAGCCTCCCACATTTAATAAATCGCCAAGTTCTGTTGAATCCACATTTAAACAGCTTTTCCTAAATCTGTCCTCTCCTCTCCATTCCCTCTGCCACTGCTTAAACAGACTCTCTTTTTCTCTCAGCTGACCTTGCAATAGCCTTCTAAAACTGTTCCCTGCACAGATCTTACCCTTGCTCATCCGTCTTCAGAACCGTCCTTAAAGTGACATTTCTAGAATGTAAATCTGACGGCATTTATCCACCCTACTCAACAACATTTATTGGTTTCCCATCGTTATGTGGTGAAGGACAAGCTCCCTAGGATAACACATAAGGCCTCTCCTGCCTGGCCCCTGCTTACCTCTCCCGCCGTTCTCCATCACTCTCCTGTCCCACCAGCCCCTTGTATTTTATGTCCTAACAATACCAAACTGGTTATGGTGTGCACTTGCTCACAAAGCCTCCTCAGGCCTCCATGCCTTCGTACCTACAGTGCGTTCTACCTGGAATATCGCTGTCTCGGGTAGAGTTCCCTGGGAAAGAGAGTCTTACACTCTGAGGTGTATGCCGGAGGATGCTTTCAGGAGACAATACCTGCGAGGTGTGAGAGAGGCTGTATTAAGCAGAAAGCTAAACTGAAATGCAACGGGATTGCAGTAGAGGCCTCTGGCAATCCCAGGGGAATCTCAAGCTGGGACAGCCCTTCATGGTTGTCCCTGGAATGGGGCTGTGTAGCCCCGTGCACCAAGCAGCCCTTGCATGTACACTGCCTAGGGAGGGAGTGCAGCCTTAAGCAAGGCAGCTTTCCTCCTCCAAAGGCAATTCCTGGAGAGAGACTCCTCGGCTGTGAGTCAACACTCCTGCATCTGGGGAGGTGAACGCCCTGTCCAGTGAAGGAGGAAATTTGCAAAGGGGGTTCCTGACAGCACACCGCAGAATTTTCTGCAAGCACCTTCACAGACCTGGCAAATCCCTTTCAGTCTCTGAAGCCCAGCTCAGGGTTTACCTGCTCCCTCCTTCCCCAGCACTCCCTCTGAGTTCATACTGACTTCTGATCCTTGCATATGCTTTTCACCCTCAGGAAACGGATGTGTTTCCATGTCTGTCTCCCCAGTAGATACTGAGGAGAGCCTGGGCCTGTATTTCAGAACCTAGAACAGTGTCAGGCACACGTTGGCTAGTTAATAAATGTATGGTGCACTGAATAAAATGGGAATGACTGGTGAAGGAGACAGCTGCAAGGTTGTAAAAGGAGAAGGCTGGAGTTTAAATGCCAGTAAGGACAGCAGAGAGGTGGATGGCAAAGGGGTGCTGATCTCAGGGCTCTCCCTCGCCTCTCACTTCACTCGGGAAGCAGGTTAAACCCAAGAGTCCCAGGTTAAAGCGGAACAGGGCTCTGCTCTTGGAATGATCAAAGCAGGGCAGAAGCCAGCAAAAGTCTGTCACTTGTAAATAACCATGTGGCTGATGGAGCTGGAAGGCAGAGGTAAAACCTAGAAGGAAGGATGTCATGGTCTATATGGGAAGAGAATCTTAAGAAAGAGTAGATATATGTATAACTGATTCACTTTGCTGTATACCTGAAACAAACACAACATTGTAAAAATCAACTATACTCCAATAAAAAGTAAAAAACAAAAAACCTAGAGGGAAGGAGAGGAAGTTAAACAGCTTCAGGTCTCTGTGCTATACCTGAAAGTTGTCACTCAGATTCCAACATGAAAAAGGGAACAAAAACAAGCACACTGATGTAGGCGCATACAGAGACCACAGAAGCAGGCAAGCACCCTCAGAGTAGAACACACACACACACACACACACACACACACACACACCCTGAATGGAATGGACACAGGAAAAAATCAATCCGAAAATTATAAACCATTAATATATGTAAATGAAACACTATTTATCCCTAGACAGCAATCAACCCTCATCCACCTTCCGGAAACCTCTGACAAGAAGAGAACTTTGGATTGCAGGTCCCACCACATCTCCTTCACCCTTTGTCCCCAGTCTAGCACCATCTTCTCATTTCCCATTTCTTAGCAGCTCCCAGCCAGAGAGGGGGAAGAGTGAGAACATCTCTAATCACGGACAGCAGGGGGCAGTGCTCCATAAGCAATAATCAGACCTGGCTTAGAGAAACTTGCTTAAGGGAGGGAACGGGGGAAGAGGAGGAGCAATAGGTCCGCCCAGCACAGCGTTCTGATCGTATTCCCCCACCCAGGTCTCCCTCTTTTTCTGTTTCTTCAGCACCCACCGCGCTTTTCCTCAGCTGCCGTGTCTCCATCCTCAGTTTAGCAAATTTCGGGGTTTGGCTCTACCCAACTCTCCAGAGAAGCCTGAGCTAAGGGACCCACAGCCTCTTGTCCCCTCCCACTCTATCTTGGTTTCCAAGGTGACCAGGACTCCTAAGTTTTTGGTTGGACTCCTGACTGACGCTCAGGAGCCCACATGAGGGGCTTGATTCTAAGGCCACCTCTTGAAGGATGCATGCATCCTCACTGGCACCAGTGGCACAACTGGTGTGGTGGAACAAGGGCTGGATATCAGGCCCCTTCACTGCCCTGGCCTGGCACATTGTACAGTGCACAGACTGTGCAACAGTACAGGTTGGCCCTTGTACTTGCTGCCCCTGAAGTACCCTAAGTGAGAACTAATCATGCTAAGCACTGCCACAATGATCTCGTTTAACCTTCATAACACGCCTTTGAGGCAGGTCTTATTATCTTCCCCTTTTTGCAGATGAGGAAGTTGAGGCCCAGGGAGGCATGTGCTTTGCTCATTATGGCACAAAGCGCAAAAGGTAAGTATGGAGCTGGGACACATGTCCTCCGGCTTCCAGGTATGAGCTTTCTCTCTCCTCTAGCACAATGTTGCTGCTTCTGCTGCAGCCACCACACTGCCTCCCTTCTCCCCAACTCCCTCTCTGCTCTCTTCCTTCTTCTCTCTGGCGAACTAGCATTTGAGGACTAACCTTCCTGTTAGCTTCTTTCTTCTGTCCCCAATCCTTACCCAGCTGGATTTCAAGAGCTTAGGAAAGGACATAAAAAAGCAAGAAAGAGTCAGAAAGATGAAGGAAGGGGGTGGACTAAGGGGCCTTCCAGAAAGAGGAAGAAGAGAAGGCAAAGAAGTCGGGCACTGCACTGGGAAGGAAGGAAGGTGGGTGAAATGAGGGAGAGGAGCCCTGTGCCCAGACTGGAAAGGGGCACAGGCAGGGCCTCCATTGTGTGGGCACAAAGGGGCCATATGCCTGGCAGCCTACACAGTGTGTGTGTGTGTGTGTGTGTGTGTGTGTGTGTGTGGAAGGAGAGGAGAGGGAGGAGTGGCTAAGAAGTCCCCCCCATTCCCTCAAACCCCTGGGGCCCTGCTCTCTGCTCTGTCACTGGGGGTGGGATTTTCTGAGAAAAAGGTCAGAGGGGAGCAATTATGACAGACAGCATGGGAGGGTCAAGGCCAGCGGTAACTGGGGATGGAAGAGGGCATGGAAGGCTGGAAGGGGCATGATGGGGAGGGGCTAGAAGAGGGAGGGGTGAGGTGCCAGAGCCCCACTCGCCAGGTGCTCCCCAACCGCCCCTCCCCCACCCCACTGGCCCACTTGCTGGGGTTTGGTGGTTGTGAAATGAGGGCCCCCACATTCATCCTCTTCTAACCTTCCGTTCCTCCCTCCTCCCTGAGTGCTAGACCCGGAGCGCTCTCTTTTACCCTCATCCAGGGACTTCTATCTCCCTGACAGTCTCCTCTCCCAGGGCCTGGTCCCCTGCTCCCTTCCCCCTCCACTCCCCACCTCCTTCTCCCATCCTGTGGAGCAGAACGGCAGCCGAGGCCAATTGATTATCTGAAGAAATTCGGAGCTAGCAGTAGAACAGCTGCAGCCGCCCCCTCTCACCATCCCCAGGCCCTAAGGGATCCCTGAGGGGAGGGGCCCAGTAACCCCTTCTGCTTTCCAGCGGGGCAAAGTGATGAGAGGGAGGCAGGGCGCTCAGCGGACTGAGGCTGCTGTGCAGTGGAAGGCGCAAAGCACTTGGGGCCAGGTAACCCCAGTCCGCCATCATGGGTGAGCCCCATCACCTTTGTGGACAGCATTTCACCTGCCTTTCAAACAAAAGTGTTGGATTCAGCAATTTCTGTGCTCCCTTCCCACCCTGGCCCCTTGTAGTCCTCAGATTCTCCGTGGTCTCTGTTCAGTCCTCCCTCTTGCCAGGTTCTGGGCAGAGTACATGTCATCTAAATCAGATGGGGAAGGGAAGATGTCAACCTCTTCCCGTATGGGAGTTCTTCCCTAAGTCTAACTCAAACCCCTCTTGCTGCTGATGTCATTCTTTGCCCATCAGAGATGAAAACAGCACCCTTCAGAGACTGAAGGACATCTCAGCATCTTCCTCCCAGTGTTGGCATTCAGCCTTCTCAGAAGGCCTTCAGCCTTCTAAAGTTTGGATAGGATCTTCAAGTTCACCTAGCCAGGATTTCATCCGGCAGGAATGGCTCCCTGGCAGCTCTGCCTACAGTGTTTTCTTCAGCCTATTTGGACTCCTCCTCCTTGAGGCAGGCGCTTCCACTGCTGGACAGCTCCAGATGTTGCAACGCTTTTTGGAGTTAAAAATCTGTTTCCTATCACTTCCACCTACTGGTCTTTGTTCTGCCTCCTGGGACCACATAGAATGTCTGTTTTTGTTTTTTCTTTCAATATTTGAAGATGGGTATCATATTGTCCCTAAATCTATTCTGGTAAAGACACATATCCTCAGTGTTTCAACTATTCCTTCTGTGAAGTTGTTTCCAGACCTTTTGTCTTCTTGGCCGCACAACTCTGAATACTCTCTAGTTTATCAAAGTTCCTGTTAAAATAGGGAGTCCATAGAGCGTCACCTGTCAGGCTGGCTCATTTCAGAGAAGCAGAGGGGCATTGGCAGTATAGGACAAAAAGAACCTGGGTTTGAACCTTCTCTCTGCCCTTAACTAAATGTGTGACCTCGGGCAAGGTCCTTCTCCTCTCTGGGCTCTAGTTTCCTCATCTATAAATTGATTTTAGAGTCCCTTCCAGGATTCCTTTGATATTCCTTCAGCACTACTTTTTATCCCTTTCCCTATTCTTCTCTTAGTACCATGTCCTCCACTGTGTTCTCTCGAGTATCTGAAAGTTGGGGAACACAAAATGGGCCAAGAACCATGATTGCAAGGAATTTTGATCCAGCTCAGAGACAATAATGGGGAAGGCCATGTTTCATAGCCATGGCATGAAATGTTTCATAACCCAGCAACGTGGACCCACAGACGCATGTTTAACTTGGGTTCCACTGGGGCACTCAGCTCCTTCCCTGATCCATAGAGACCAGGAGCAGAAGCACAACATCAGAGGGGTCAGAAAGTTTCACTCAGTGGGTGCCAAGATGGAAGTACATGGTACGTTAGGTGGAGAGGCCTGGGACCTGTTACACCCTCCCCTGCACCTCTTTACTCTGTGACCCCTTCTCTCTTTTTTCATTTGCTCACCATAGTGAGCTCTCGTGATCCCATCAGGAGAGCCTTCAAAGCTTGGGACCCTCAATGCCCACTCTATCATAACCTGCAGTCCAGCTTCCCAACCCAATTGAATAATCCACAGCTGTACCTGGTGCTAGAACGAGGTCACTTTAATTCTTCTTTTTGTATGAAATCAGAACTGCAACAGGAGGAAATCACACACAGGACACAGGACACAGACCTTTAGGGCCCACTGTTGGGGGTCTTAGGAAGAAGTGAGGGTCATGGGAGAGGGCTGGAGAGAGAAAAGGAGCAGGCAGGACTGGGGTGGGATTGTCTGGGGATGGAGGGAGCTGAAGAAGGATCCAGGAGCCCTGGAAGTGGGGGAGGGGCGCCATCCCAGAGGACTAGGGTGTCAGGACAGATGGATCCCAGGAAGGGATATGGGTGTGGTGAGCAAAAGGGATCCCCACACACACCTGGAGTTACAGAAGGAGCAAGAAAGGGAAGGGAATAACTAGGGAGGAAGCAAGAGAGACCTGGCTAGGACAGCCAGGAGCTCCCTCACTCGACCCCAAAGTGCACGACTCGGCAATAAATAGTAATATTTATAAATAAATACGTAAATAAATAGATGAATAAATAAATAAATACGTAAATAAATAATATCCTTGTAGAGCTAGGAGTTTGGTGCGAGGGAGGTGGAAGCATGGGAAGTGCGGTGAGCTCATCTCTTCTACGCAGGTCCTCAGGCCCTTCATTCTGCCACGGACCCTGGGCTACTGAGCAGGGGGCGCTCAGCAACGTGGGGGTAGCGCAGAGAGCCACGAGGTGGGATGGGGTAGGGGGTTATCTTCCCTTGCTAATAAAGGCAGCTTAAGGAAGCAGAAAAAATATAATAAACAGGTCCTAGGGTCGGGAGAGCTGAGCTTTCCCAGAGGGCAACAACAGGGCATCCCCCCTGCATCCGAGGGAGGAATCAGTGTGGGTTTTGCACATCTTTGTGGTGGACTGGGATGGAGGAAGCAGACATGAGATTTGGCCCACTCACTGCCTGGGCCTTTTGCAGATGCTCTGGGCTGATTTGGGGGACATCACCCCCTACCCCAAGATCTAGGTTCCCTTTCTCTAGCTGCACACAAAGAAGAAGAAAATTGGGATGGTTGGGGTGGGAGGAGATAGGGAGGGGGCCAAATAGCTCAGAGAGGGCAAGGCACTCACTACCAAGTAAGATCCGAGGTCTGTATATGCTAAGCCTCAGGAACAAGATAGAAAACAGGAAGAGTTTTTCCATAATCCCCAGCTACTGAGATTCCCCTCACAGGAGTTACCTCACCATGCCCCTGCCTCCCAAGGGCTAGACTGAGATGTCTAAGAAAAAGCCCACACCCTCTAACCCCAGCCTTCCCCTTTCCTGTTCCCATGCTGCCCCTCTACCATGGGCAGGAGAAGCTGCAACAGGGTGCAAACAGGATGGGAGACAGAGTCGGGGTCTGGGGAAGGGGGTGTGTCTCTGAAAATTTGGATGTAGGAGTAGAAGAGGCAGCAGCCCATGAGCAAGCCAAGGGGAGATTCCAAGACTGTATACCCACCACCCAAGCAAAAACATTTCTAACCGGCTGGGTCCCAAACACAAACTGTAGAAGGTACCCACGAGAAGAGCCCTCCGGCTGCCTAGGTGAGTAAAAGGAAGTCTCCTTCGACCAATCGACCAACCGGTGGGCACTCTGCCTGAGCCCAGGGCCAGTGGGTACATGCTATGCCAAGGTACAGGGACTCAGGGAGGAGAGGCCGTTCTAAGCAGTGAGCGGTGAGGAGGGACCCCAGCGAAGCCCCGGGGAGAGGAGTGAATCCAGGGCGGGAGGCAGGCAGTGTTCAGACGTCCAGCACGTGGTTCAGGTAGGAGATGTAGCAGATGGCCAGGCGCAGGATCTCAATCTTGGAAAGCTTCTTGTCGGGGGGCAGCGTGGGCAGCAGCTTGCGCAGCTCGGCGAAGGCCAGGTTGAAGGCTTCCACGCGAATTCGCTCCCGCGTGGCGTGGGCCGTGCGGTACTTGGCTGTGGCGCGCCGCCGGCGCCGCCGCTCCTCACGGCTCAGGTGCTGCAGGTCTTTCCGGCCCGGCTCTCCTGGCTCCAGGACGCGAGCCTGGCCCCCTCCCGGCCCCCCCGGCCCCGCCGCGTCAGGGCCCGCCCCGCCCCCACAGTCGCTGAAGCCTGACTCGGTCTCAGAGTGGGTGGGAGGCAGGTCCAGCTCCATGGTGTCTGAGTTGAGCATCATGATGGATGCCCCTCGCCCTGTGAGATCAGGATCCCCTCCCCACCCCTCCCTCTGGGAGCCTGAAAGCTGGTTGCGGGAGGGGCAGGAAGGGCCTGGGGTGGTGGGGTCTGCCACTGAGCTCAAGGAAGTGAGAGCCACTTCAGGGTTCCATGGTCAGCGTTCTGGTCGGGAGCCTGGAAGAGAGAAGGGGAAATTGGTAAGGGCAGAGGGAGGAAGGAGGGGACAGTTCAGAGATGGGGAGGGGTGAGGAAGGTTTAAGATGGGCTGGGAGAGGGGGAGGTACTGTAAGCTTGGGGAAAGAACAGCAGAAACATGGGGAGGGGTGGAGGCAGTGAGGCAGGAGAGACAGGCAGGAGGCCATGGTGTCAAGGAGTAAGAGGAAAGATGGAGAGAAGGGAAGAGATCCAGAAAGTCGGCAACTCGAAAGGAGAAGAAGCAATGAGAAGGACAGGGTCAGGATAAAACTGAGCAAGAGGATTAAAGACCTAAGTGTAAGACTTAAAACTGCAGCTCCTAAAGAAAACACAGGGGGAAAACTTCATGACATTGGACTTGGCAATGATTTCTTAGATGTCATACCAGAAGCAGAGGCAACAAAGGCAAACATAGACAAATGGGACTACATCAAACCTACAAACTTTTGTGCGTCAAAGGACACAATTAACAGAATGAAAAGGCAATGGGAGAAGTTATTTGCAATTCATATAGATGTAAGGGGTTAATATCCAGAATATTATAAAGGACTCCCACAGCTCAACTTCAAAAAACTAAATAACTAGATTAAAAACTGGACAAAGAGCTTGAAGACATTTCTCCAAAGATGATATATAAATGACCAGCAAACACATGAAAAGATGCTCAACATCACTAATCATCAGAGAATTGCAAATCGAAATCACAATGAGATATATATGACCTCATACCCATTAGGATGGTTACTATCAAAAAAAAAAAAAAAAAAAAAACACCCAGAAAATAACAGGTGTTGGCAAGGGTGGAGAGAAATTGGAACCCTTTGCCCTGTTGGTGAGATTGTAAAATGGTGCAACTGCTATGGAAACAGTATGCAGGTTCCTTTAAAAATTAAAAATAGAATTACCATATGATCTAGCAATCCCACTTCCGTGTTTATGTCTAAGGAAATTGAAATTGGGATCTTGAAGATATATCTGCACCCCCATGTTCTTCGCAGCATTATTCACAATAGCCAAGATATGGAAACAACCCAAATGTCCATCGATAGATACACAGATAAAGAAAATGTGGCATATACATACAATGGAATATTATTCAGCCTTAAAAAGGAAGAAAATCCTGTCACAATGCTACAACACAGATGAACCTTGAGGACATTATGCTAAGTGAAATAAGTCAGTCACAAAAACATAAATATTGTATGATTCCACTAATATGATATATGTAAGTATTCATCTTCATAGAAGCAGTATGTAGAATGGTGCTTACCAGAGGCTGAGGGGAGGGTGGGGAAGGGGAGGTGTTGCTCAAAGGGTATAGAGTTTCAGATTTACAGGATGAAAAAGTTCTGGAGCTCTGTTTCACAACAATGTGAATATACTTAACACTACTGAACTGTACACTTAAAAGAGTAAATTTTATGTTATATGTTTTTATCACAATGATTTTTTTTTAATAATTAAAAAGGGGTGGGGGGGAACTGAGCGAGACTGGAGCCACAGCTGCAAGAGAGATTGGCTGTGGCTCTAAACCTTTCCCAGTTGTGAGGGGAGCATTGCAAGCCTTGGCCCTACCATCCCCTCCCTCCCAGGGCCTGTCTCCACCCTGGCTGCTTCTGTATGTGTGTGTGGAGGGGAGAGGATGATAAACACACAGATTGCCCTTTGTAGAGTGGACTGGGGCATATGGAGCTCGGCACAGCTGCCCAGTTCAGTCCCTCCCAGCCCCCAAACCCCACAACAGGACCATTGCAGACACCAGATCCTACCACCCCGACCACTAGAATCAGGGGGAGGTATCTCCTCTGGCCACAATCCCCCTGCTCAGGACAGTCCCTTCCTCCAGCTCTGTCCTCAACACCCTCAACCCTTGCCATTCCCTGGCCGTTTTGGCAACTCTGCAAGGAAGATTGGGGAAAGGGAACATAATCAGCTTTCCACTCCACATCCTCCCCCAGCCCAAGGCCAGTTCAGATGTGGCGGGCAGAGACGGATAGGGGTAGCTTTTGGAGGCCACCATTTGGGGCTTGGCGAAGCTTGCTTGTCCCTGGGACCAGAGGAAATCAGGAAGAGGCAGCAGGAACATGGTCTGGGGGAAGGCTGGGGAAAGGGCTTTGCTGTGGGGGAATGTCAAGTGGGAACAGTGGGCCACTCACTGTGAGCTCAGCCGGACTAAAGTGGCAGAAACAGAAGCACAGAGGTTCCTTCGCAATCACCATATCCCCTTCCTCACCAGTCCGGGTTCTCCTGCCTGATGGACACCTTCACAGGGGTCAGGACTCCCCAGCCTTGCCCCGCCCCACCATGCAGAAAACAGGCTCAAATGAGTAGTCCACTAACAGTAAGCTCTGAGGTTGGGGGTGTGAGATCATCAACATCTGACAGCATGTACGCACACAGCCATAACACAAAACAGACGGGGGTGAGTGCTGAAATTTAGAACACACCGCATATTCCAGGGTCCAAAGGAACATGAGGGGACGGATGGCAATAGTGTGGGAGGCCCCGAAGTCAGCACCTCCCAGTATGTGTTTAGTGCACCAACTCCCCACCCCCATGACCCAGGAATTCAGCTATGGGGTTCTCGGCACGTCTATCACAGCCCTGCCTGGCCCCCATGTTCCTTCATCCCTGATCACTTGGCCCTCCCTTCCCCTCTTCTGCTCCCAATCTGACCCCAGTCCCATTTCCACCTGGACCCACTGTCTTCCCCAGCTCCAGTCCTGGCAGCAGCTTCTATTCACCCATCAAGTCAGTCCTCACCCCAAAATCCACTTCTGGTTTCAAAGTTGCAGGTTCCGAGGATCAGAATTCCAAGCATCCAGGATAGGACTTCCTGCCCCACTTCTGCCATCCCCAACCCGACTGAGAATAGATAGGCACAAAGAGTCAAAGGGGAGAAGTGGGGAAGAGGGAGGTGCAGGGACAGAGAGAGACACAGCGTGAGAGAAAACTAGAGGGAAGCTCTGGGAGGAGACTTGAGCCAGAGAGTGGGAGGGACACGCCCACCCCTCCCCAGCCTTTGGTTCCCCCTTTACCTAGGAGGAGCCTGTGAGGGGATCCAAGCTGGCAGGACAGGGGGGCAGCGTTGACAGCCCCAGTCTCCTCTGGCTGCTCAGAGCTCATCCGTCTGCAAAGTTATTGACCAGCTTTCTAGACCTCTCCGGGGCAGCGTGGCGTGGCTGTACAGGCTCCGGGGCATAGGAGAGGGGTACACATGTTGGGGATATAGGGCCCAGGTGGAGGGGTTGAGCTTGGCTAGGTACTGGGGACACCCGCACTCACACGCACACACACACCACACGCTCACAGACACATACACACCTGAGCTGGCCCAGCCCTATGTATATATATGGAGATACACACACACACCCCCAGCTCTCCATTGGCTGGCCCAGCCCCCCCCCTTATCAATATTAAACAGTAAGGCCAGGCAGCCATTGGCAGAGGGATCTGGGAACCCCCCTGGGAGCTGGGGGTGGGGCTGGCCCTGGGGGGGGCGAGGAGTGGGGGAGCAGGGACATCTGTTCTCCATGCATATTTCATAAGCAAGAAATGGAGAGCTGGGGAAGGGGTGGGGCTGGGGCGAGAGCCAGGGCAGGATCACAGATGAAACCCCTCAGTCTCCCACACCAGAGGCGGCAGGGACAGAGGCCCCCAGCAAGCCAGGTTTAAGTGCCACGGTCCCATTCTGAGTCCCAGCTGGGCTTTGACAGCCCCTTCCCACATCTCCTTTTCCCTGGGAAAAAGGCTCTCCAAGGTACTAACAGGGAGATCGAGAAAAGGGCAAGTGGACAGCACGAAAACGCAGAAGAGGTCCCTAGGGTCCTTGCCCTCACCAAGCTCTCATTCTTCGTAAAGCTGGTTCCCACCAGCCCCTTTGCCAGGCTGCCTGTGGCTACTGCTCGGGCCCCTGCGCTTGTCACCCTGGGACTCAATCACCCCACACCCTCTTATCCCAGCCTCCAGCCTCCCACCTACCCAATCACCAGGGGAAGAGTGGGGTCAGATTCCTGACACAGATCCTACAAGGAGTTTTTCTAGGCTGGCTGGCCCAACCTGACCCACTGGGAATTGGGGGCTCTCAGGAGGAAAGAGGTAAAGGCTAAAAGGAGCAGGATACAGGAGTGCGGGGAGAGGAGGAACCAGGGTTGGATGGACACTGGGGGAGGAGGGCAGGGCACCCAGGCAGGCTTCAAGCATGCTGGGGCATCAAATGAGCAATAAGAAAACTAGCTGCAAAATCATATGCAAATGGGCATTGATTAAGTTCACATCAATAGCTCAGCTGCCTCCAGCCTGTGTGTGCATGTGCATGCGTGTCTGAGTGTGTGAGTGTGTGTGTGTGTGTGTGTGTGTGTGTGTGTGTGTGTGTGGTGTGTGTGTGAGATACAGGCTGGCAGGAGCAGGGAGCAAGGGAAGCACAGAGGCAGTGGGCTACATTTCCGTATCTGAAGTTCTCTTCCCCACTCAGCTGTTGAATGTCTTCGTTGAACCTCTGTGAATATCGAGAAGGAACCATGGCTGGGAGGACTGTAGAGACGGCTACACTGCTACAGTGAAGAAAGCTTTGTCGGCTGTGTGACCTTGGATGAGTAACTCAACCTCTTGAGCCTCAACCTTCCTTCTCTGTAAAATGGGATTAAATATAGCTGCCGCTTAGGTTGCCACGGAGATTAAGCGAGATAATGCACGTAATGGGTCTGGACCTTAGTAGGAGCACAGTCCACCTGCAGGCTTTTGGAAGCATTTGCCATTTCCCTGTTGCCGATCAACCTTTTCTGGGCTTTCTCCAGGGTAAGGCATTCCCTAAGGGGAGTCCTGTAATTCTTCCCCAAGCTCCCCCACCCCCAGGTCTGGGAGGTGCCAACTCCCACCTGGGCAGGCCCAGACAGGTGCCCAGGCGCCAGCAGACTGGCTGAGCTGGAGGGGAAAGGAGGCTTGAGGAGGGGGGCTGGGGGGCAGGGGATCAGGTGGCATCTCAGTTCTTGCATCATCATTGCCATGGTGCTGATTAAAAACCAATCTCTACCTAATGAGCCCCCAGCAACAACAATCCTACCTCCCCCACCCTCTTGCCCTCCACCTCATCCAAGAAAATTGGGAGACAGAGAGACTCAGGAGAGAGGGCCATGGAGGAGAGGAGAGATACGGAACAAATGGGAGATGGAGAAGAAGCAGAGGAAATGAAGGGGGAGACGTGGGGAGATGTCGAGACACACACACAGAGGAACAAGATGAGAAAACAGAGTCATGAGGTTACAGACATGGGGAAGATACAGAGAAATGGGAAGACTCGTTACGGGGAGATGGAGACGTAGGGGAGACAGAGAGATAGAAGAGAGAAGATGGGAGCAGAATTGCCAGGTTGCCAAGGCTTTGTGGAAGATTCGGGGATGCAAGATACAGGGGGATAGAGACATGGGGAGAGACATGAAAAGAGGAGATGGTTAGGGAGACACAGACCTGGGTGAATTATGGACGTGGAGAAAACATGGATATTCAGGGATGGACAGGTACTGATACTGGGAGAGGGTCCTGAGGGAAGCCCCAACACAGGGTGGAGATACACAGACATGTGGGAAGCAGAGTGCAGACAGTTGTGAGGAAACAAAAAAATACTGGAGACAGGGAGACAAGGAGGGGAGACACGACAAACAGCTATAGAGATGAGGGACTGTTACTGAAATGGGGAGGCCTGGTTCCCCAAGGGTGAGACATTGAGAAAAACAGAAACAGAACCTGGAGAGACCGTAGAAGCAGAAGGGAACCTTGGTGGGGTGGAGATGGGAGAGAGAAACCAAATCCTTGCTCCCGGCCTCCCTCCTTTTAGGCAGTTCGGCTCAGATACTTCAACCCTGCAACCTCCATCCTTGAAGCGCTCAGCCCAGGCTGTGCCCAGTGCAAGCTGAGGGTTGATGGTACATGGGGGTGGGAGAGTGCTCTGGGACCACCTCTGTCTGCCTCCTCTGCATCTGTCATTCCAGGGTCCTGGACTCTGGGGCCCCCAGCCCCAGTGTTCACTCAGGGATTCAGTTTTTGCACCTAGGGGGTGTAGCTAAAAAGGACATAGTGTATGATAAAGAGGAGGAGCTAAAAGCATGGCGTGGTGGGAAGAACTACTAATTCTACTGAACTTGGGGCCAGTAGACCTGGGTCCGAGTCCTGGTGACCTTGGACACATCATTAACCATTTTCTTTCGGCTGCGCAGCCTTGTGGGATCTTAGTTCCCCAACCAGGGATCAAACCCAGGCCCTCGGCAGCAAAAGCATGAAGTCCCAACCACTGGACCACCGGGGGATCCCCTGGACATATCATTAACCTTGACTGAACCTATTTTGTCATCTGTGAAATGGGAAAAATATTGCCTTCCTTGTAGGGCTTTTGTCCCACCGTGCGTGGGAAAGTGCTAGGTACCCCAAACCCTTACATTTGTGCAGTGATTCAAAGGTGGCAAGAAATCGTCCATGCGTGTATATGAGGCATGGTGATTGAGGGAGGCTGGGGAGAGCTCTGAGGTCAACTCAGGTTGCCGGCAGCTCCAGGCCCCGCGGGGGGAGGAGAACCCTGGGAGTTGTGTTGGGGTCTTTGCTGTAAGCAGGTCAGGAAGATGCGGAGGGGGTGGGAGGATGAGTGGGGCTCTGTGGTTTATTGTTATTTTGCATTTGATAGGTGTTCAATTTTTCAGATTGTTACTCCCCATCTTTTTTCATCGCCACACTGCCTGCCTGTGAGTTAGATGGTGGGGGAGTGAGGTTGGGATGTAGGGAAGACATGGGGGCAGGGGGCCTGGTCCTTGAGAGTGGGGGCAGGGCCTGGAGGAGCTGGGAAGCCGTGGGTTTGGCAGGAGAGGGGGTGACATATGTGGGGAGCCCTGGGGACCCAACCAGGCAAGCGGCTGGCAGAGAGAGCAGACGGCATTAACCCTCACTGTGCCACACTGTGCGACCCGTCCTGGGAGTGGCCCGGGGCAGGGGTGTTATCATGTGTGTTCTGGGTCACAGGAGCTCCTGGGCAGGATCTGTTATGATCCTGGGAAGCGGTGGCTCGTCTTGGGTCTTCTTCCCTCTTTGAAGTTCCCTCCTTGTCTGCTTCCACGTGTTCTCCCTCAGTCTGTCTTTCCCTGTCTCCACCTCTCTGTGCCTCTAGGTGACAGCGGGTCTCCACAATCTGTCCCCTTCTCTGCCTCCAGCCCTGCTGGAAGCCCCTTTTCAGCGCCAGGCCCTGAGCCCTCTCTCACCCCCGGCCCCCTAGGCCTTGTCGCCTTTGTCTCCTAAGGCAGCCTCTCCTTTCTTCTCTCCTCTCTGCTCACCTCTCCCCAGCTCCAAGCCCATCCCAATCTCATTAGGCCTCCTCCGACCACTGCCCCCCCACCTCTCCTCCTCCCTCCCCCATCCATCTGTCTTCCCCGAAGCCCTCCTCTTTGTGTCCACCCATCTGTCACCACCAGCTCTGGGCCCACTCCCCCCACCCCCGCAGCACACCCGCCTGGCCTCTCTCCCCTCAGGCTCAGCTCCCTCAGAGCACTCCCGGCCTCCTTCCCTCCTTCAGCCCATCAAGGATTGCCTACTTCCACTTGCCCTTCACTCATTTATTCCTTTTCCAGATACCCTCTTTCATCTCTGTTGTTCCTTTTTCCCCTCCAGTTTCTCTAACTCTTCCTCAGTTGATGGGGGGAGAGACAGGGGACTCTAGGGTCCTGGCCCCCAGCCCCTGAGCAGCCAGCCAGCCGGAGCCAGAGGTTGGTAAGATTTACTCACAGTTGCATCATCTCCTCCAGCCTCCTGAGATGCCCCCTCCGCTCCTGTCCCATGTTCTTCTGGTTGGGAACAGGGGCTCCAGCTGCCCTTCTCAACAACAGGAGTGTGCCAACCCCTCTACCTTCTGAGTGTGGGACTCAGAAAGGAATCAAAAGCTGACCTGAGGCCCACATGGACCCTGACCTTTCAAGGCTCTCTGCTTCCCAAACTCCCACCAACCCAACAACTCCCACCAAGCTTTTTTGAGGATGGGAGGCTGAGTTTCAGGATGGCTCTTCTACCACATTATGCCACTACCCGCAGTCTACTGTCCCCGGGCTAGAGGGCAATCAGTGCCCCCCAGGCCTCCCTCTCCAGTGGCAGAACTTTCTAACTACCTTCAAAAGCTCATGAATTGGCCAACCCTTCAAGCCATCCGCTGCCCTGAGGGGTTTAGGATGAAAGGCAGAAGGGAAGAGAGGCTGACTGTCAGAGCAGGGCGGGGCCTCAGACAGCAGCCTCCTCTGACTCCACTTTGTGCAAATGAGAACACTGCGGCCCAGAGAGGGGAGTGCCCTTTCCAAAGTCACAGAGCATTAGAGGCACTCCAGAAAATTTGGTCCTGAGCTCTTCCCACAACAACATGAAGCTTCTCCTTACTGGCCCCACCCAAAGCAAACCCGCCATCCTTTGAACTCGGGTAGAACCTTTTTATAGCACTGATTTTGCATGGAACATATGCTGCCTGGCCTGGTTATTTATCTCGTGTCATGTCCCATCCAGCCATCTAGACTCTGGATCCTAAGTCTCTAAGGGAAGGTGCTATATCTCATAACCTTTTACGATGCTGGGACAGAGTGCCCTGCCTGTAGTCAGGCTCCATAAATGTTTATTACCACTGTAGCTACCAGTGCAGATATAAGAAATGTTCCAGTCTCTGCTCTAATATGCTGTGTAACCTTGAGCAAGCCACGTCACTCCTCTGGGCTACTGTTTCCCCCATCTATCAAATGAGTTAGGCCATACACACAATTTCTCAGGGCTTATCATATGGTCCCTGGAAGAAACAAAGTCATCTTGAAAAAGGTGGAATCTTGGTACAGAACACCAGACTCTGGGTGAAAATCATCTCCTCCCAGGATGTGCCTCTGGGATGTGGGAGACAGAAAAGAGTAAACCCTTTACTCAGAGAAGCTGGGAAAGAGAAACCAGCTAATAGAAAAGCCTTCGGTGCTAGTCTCGAGGGACCAGGTGTCACAAGAGGTAGAGACAGGACAGACTGGGTCCTGGAGCAGGGTGGTCTGTTATTCAACAGTCCACGGGGGTTGGGTGGAAGAGAAGGTGCCCATGAGAACTAGCAGTGGGTAGGATTAGGGAGGGAGGGAAGCCCTGTGGGCAAAGGAGGAGCTGGAAAATGACAAATTTCAGGTGGCACAGAGGTAAGCAGGGCCTGGAGCAAGCAGGAAGAGGGAGGCTAACAAGTTAAGTCTGTGGCCCTAAGATGCTGCTAGCCAATCGCATGCGGTCTCCAGGACACAGGAGGTGGCTGGGGAGGAGTTAGACTGTGGTCTCAGAAAGAGGGCCCCAATGGGTTATCTGGGGGTCTATTGCCCCTTCCATGGAGCCTGGTCTCCTCAGGAGACATGTTTTTTGGTTTTGTAATTTCTTTTTTGGGGGGGAGGGGGAGGTAGGGGTAGCATGGAAGGCGGAAGACAAGCTGGTGCTGAAGATTCCTCCCCAGGAGGAGAGCGGAGGACAGAAAACCCTACATCCTGTACCCTTCTCTTGCCCACCCCATCCACTGATTTTGCCTAACTCTCTGCTTCCCTGTTCAGCGCTCTCACTGGTTCTCAGCCACTTCCTCGCTTCCAGAAGCTGCCAGCAGGATGAGGGAGCTTAGCGCTCTGTCCACTGGGAGACCTGTTGGCCGAGGGAGGCATGGAGTGGGCCCAGGCGATGGTGGCAGCTGTGCTCAACTCCCGCCAGCACAGTGCACAGCTTCTCCAGCTCAAACTGGGAGGGGTGTGGTGGAGGGGAAGCAGCGGGGTATAGTTCCACACCCCAGAATCCCAAACATGCCCCCTGAGGGAACTTGGAGAGAAACCTCGAGAAAAATCACCTCCTCTCAGCAGGATTTGAAAAGGTAGTCTAATCAGGAAACTAAGAGGAGTGCTTGGGACTCTGAAAATGGCCAGTTCTTTTCCACCTCTGCTGTCTTCAGGCACGTTGCAGACAGGCCCTTGGCCAGCAGCTAGCGGAGAAGGCTGGCTTCAGGCGCCACTCCCACCGGTTCGCGTCCCCCCTCAGTTGACTCAGCCCCTGCCCATCATCTAGCAGTTCTGCTATCCTCCAGAATCCTGCCTCTGTGAAGACCCAGGGAATGAGAGTATCTCCAAAGAGCAGAGATTCCCTTTCTAGAAGGGTCCAAAACTACCCGTTTTGGTCTACAAAACGCCCACTGACAGCACAAACCACTTAGCGTGCCACCCAAGGGCCTTTGTGACCTGGCCCCAGCCTGCCTGCGGATCCTCACGGCTCGGGAACACTGAACAACCTACCATTCTCAAGCGTGAGCCACGCCTTTTCTTGGCTCGATGCTTCCACACCTGGTGAGCTCTAAATCACCACCCAAGTGCCTCCTCCTCTCTGCAGCCTTTCTAAATGCCACCCCCACTGCCCTGAACCCCTCCATGTGCTACCAAAGCACTCTGGAGAGGCTGCAATTTCTCCACTTACTACACCTAGTTGTGAGTGTATGTTTCTCCCTTTAGCCCAAATGTGAGCTACTCAAGGGTCAAGGCTGCTGTATCCCCTTCATCTCTGGACCCCAGCCCGGGCCTCAGGTAAGGAGAGAAATGTCTGTCGAATACAAAGTGGGAAGAAACCGTGCTAACGTCGCTCTTGTAGAGGGAAACCGGGATTCCAGGGCTCCACAAGGAACCCTTCTGCCAGAACTTCCACTGTTGTTGACAGAGCCTTACTACTCGGGCTCTCTGGGGACTCAGAAGAGAGCATGTGAGGTTACGATTCCACGACTCCAATCTGGGATCACTGAACAAGGGGGCTCAGGAAGAATAACAGGTAATGGTACAGGACACGTGGGAGAGTCTGTTTTAATGAGACTCGTTATTTATATATTTGTATACATGTACACGTACACACACAAAAAGAAAAAAGAAAACAAAAATAGATATTACAGCTTAATAAAAATTACAACTGAGCACTGTGGGCTGGAGGTGGGATACCCACCCAGCAGCACACCCACCCTGACGTGCCATCTAAGGGCCTTGAGACGGGACAGCAGGAGGGAGACAGGAGGCTCAGCCCACAGATGGCTCCTGTCCTCCTCAGGGCTTCCTTGCACTTTGTTCCTGGCATTCACCCCTTCATGTCCTTCCTGGTCAGGAAGGGGGCGAGGGGCGGGGAGCAGAAGGAGGTATAAGGTGGGACGGAAAAAGAAGAGGGATCCTGAAGAAGGGAAAGTTAGGGTAGGTAGCTAGGAGTCAAAACAGGAGCAAGAAGCTTCTATTTGTCATCCCAGGATTTGGCAGGGGTGAGGAAGAAGACACAGGGAAGGGGAGATGGGAAGGGGAAGATGGGGGCGGCAGGTAACTCGTTTCTCTCTCACTGTCTCTTTTGGGCAGTTCCACTTTATGTTAATGTCAGTCCGAGCCAGGCCCAGAGAGGTTCCAGTGACAAACTAGTGGTTTATGTCCCAGTGGGATAGATGATCTAGGAAGTGAACTGCAGAGCTGGCAGGAAAAGCTGGGGTCCTCTTCAGTAAGACACAGATCCTGGTTCCCGGGGAGCAATGAAAAGGACATCGGCTTTGGCATTGATGCAGTAGGTGACGACAAGAGAGAAGACGAGGACGCCGAAGCCCACCATCAGGGTGATAAACTGCAGGAGGGGGTGGGCAGGGAAGGAGAAAGGTGCTCTCAGAACTCAGTGTAGTTGTGGGTAACTGCTCGGGGCTGGGAGCCAGGGCACTGGAATTCCAGAGCTGGCTCCAAGCACCAAGTACTGAGCAATCATAGGCAACGTCTCCCCATTTGAAAAGAGGAGTAAAGTACCTCTGTCCTTGCTTCTGCCTTTTTCACTTAGATTTTAAGCATCCAGAAGGTAGGGCCCACGACTTTGATTCTCTTGTGGCCAATTACGTGACTGACTCACTTGTGACAGGTGCTCAGTAAGTTATTAGATTGACTCGTCCTAGCGATGGCTCGTGGACATACCGGATGGGAGTGGAGCTGCGGAAGGGCTACATAGGGTCCACAGGGGAAGGCATATCTCTTTGGGTCTCCATGGGAACATATGTCCAGAATGAACACATACGTAAACTATCAGTGAAGACAAGCTTCCTAATGGCGCATGCTGGCTGACCAGGGACAGATTTGCAGCAGGTTTTTGTGGCAAATCTGGGGCAAATGGGAGATGGAAGGGGGTAAGAGACAAGAGGCAATATAAAGAGGTCAAATAGACCTCTGCCACCTCCCCCACGCCCCACCCTCCCCAACCCGTGTCTCACCTCCAGCTCTTTGCTGGCTATCAGAAATATCCGGGCGCGGATGTCTTTCCAGCGGCTCTCAGTCCATGTAGAGTATTCAGTAGAGCCCCACTGCTTCAATTCGAAGGCAGGGGACAAGGCCCTGGCGAGTCGTGCCGTGGAACGCACACACCGGGGACGCCGGTCTGTCTCATTGGAATTCAGAGGGCCCTGAACCCAAGCGTACTCGTACAGCTGCACAGAAGACAGGCCACAGCAAACGGGCTGACAGGATCCTCTCCCTCTCACTCCCTTTACCCTCTAGATGGTCCGTTTTTACCCAGGTTACTGCCTCTTCAATACTCAAGTTCAAAGGGCTACAACCCTCCACCTCTCCTTCCCAATCTCTTGGGTCCAATTGGGCCTAGGAGATCCACCAACTTTCCCAAGGGAAGGGGACCCTTGGGGCGCCTCCAATGTCCACTACCACTCACATCCTTGTTTTCAGTGGGGACTTTACTCGGATCCTGGCACTGCTCTCGGGTAAGGTCGATCACCTTGCCAGTCAAATTTGCCAAGGCATACTGTACAACGTAAGTGGTGTTGGTGGGGCTGGAGACGGCGATGTAATGCTGAAGAGGCCCGTCACCTGACCAGATACCACAAGGGAAGGGAGGATTTGGTGGGTGGAAGGTGGGGTGCAGATGGGCAGGGATAGGAAGAGCCCAGGGACAGGCAGGAGCCAGAGAAGAGAAAGTTAAGAGAAAACGATCCAACAGATATCAGGAGGAAGAAAGGAAAACAGGGGGTAAAGAAAATAGGAAAAAGGAGAAAGGAAAGATTAAATCAAAATGATGACTTTTTCTCTATCCCTTCCCTTCGTTAAGGGTCCCATCACACACCAGGTGCTTACCCAAGTAGGACCTGAGGTCCGGCCTGAGGATAGACTGGAACCACGAGTTGTTGGCTCTAACCAGGAACCCATAAAGCAGGCGGGTAACCTAGGATTGGGACAGGGAGAAGAGAGACCCCTGTGACTTGGAGCCCAAGGAAAGAACTATTAGTGGAGATCCAGTCATGGGGTAGGAACCAGACTGGCCAGACACTGGGGTTGGGGAGACGGTGGCTGGTCACAGGATGCAGATGAGGCTCACCCGAGAGCTCTCTGGGGCATCAGTGATCCTCACCTGCACATCCAGGGCCGCTGAATGCCAAGGTTTGGGAAACTAGGCAAGGGACCAGGATAAAGGATGGGGTAGCCTGCTGTGTAAACAGACGGAAAGGAGCCAGGGCCCACTTGCTCTTACCGTTTGGGGATCGGCCTGAATGGTGTCGCTGAAGTTGGTTCCTCCTGCGAGCTGGTACAGTGCACGCCCCAGCACCGTGGCCACACCTGCCAGAGCCTGTAGTAGGTGAGGAGGTGGCTGAATGGCCCAGGTTCTCTGACCTCCAACACGAACATGCTAGCCGTCTGCACTGTGTTCCCCACGCTCCCACCCAGCCCGGGTGGGTGCTACCTTGGCAGTATCTGTCACAAAGTTCAGGTCCTCTTCAGGGCTCTGTCCTTCAGGGTAGGTCACATTAATGTTCTCAGCAGTGTCGTAAATGCTCTGGTAATAGCTGCCAGGAAAGCCAGCATGAGCCTTGGCTGCACTCAGCCAGGGCCCTGCCCTTTCCTCCCTCAACTGTCCCTTCTGCAGGAACTTGGGATCTCAGTTTTCCTCATACAGGGAGGAGGGAAGAGAGAAAATCAGGATTCCACATTGAAAAGGCGTAGAGAATGGCGAAGTAGGAGTGAGCGTGGGAGTGCTTAAATACAAAGACTCGCCTGACCGACAAGATAGAAAAGGTAAATAAGATCACAATGCAGGAACCGTTCCTTCCTGGGAGATCTTTAAACGTAAGAGACACTTCCGTGTCATTTGGGTCGGAGATACAGGAGGGTGGCTAAGACGACTCTCAGAGAACCCTGCCATACGTTATCAGAGCAATCATATGATTGTTTCAATGTACATTCATACTGAAGGTGGCTGGGAGTAGAGGGGGACGAGCAGGTCTGTCCACAAATATGTAACACTACACTGGGTCAAGCCACCCTGATGCTCCTTGGGAAGCCCCAAGACAGATCTTAGAAGAGAAGCTAAGAGGAGAGTGCTCCCAGCCTCTACCATCACTGAATGCCTGCCCCCCACAGAATCAGGTCAGCCTCACGGCCAAGTCCAACATATGTTCAAATGATGAATCACCCCTCACCACAAAGTGATACAGAAGACAGGTTTGGAGAAGAGAGCTGACCCTATGTATCAGAACCGTCACCGCCCTAAATAAATGAGAAGGTGCTACTGGGTGGGGGCTGGAGAACCAGAGCTTATGCATTTTTACTCAGAAACTCACTTGGCCTGTTTTGAGAAGGCAAGGAAGGCTGGGGGCTTAGCAATCCAGCCTGAGTCAAGTCCCCTGCTACCCTAGGCCTCAAGTTAGGGGCAGTTTAGAGGTGCCTAGGACCAGGAGAGGGGTGATTACCAGGGCCTCATCCTTTATTGCTGGAGCCCCCTCAGCTGTAGGGACATTTTTACACCGACACTGAACCACGCGCACTTACCACATGGCAAGAACATGTTACATTTCACAGAGTATGAGTACTGTCTGCGGCACCCTTGGGCGGGCCATAGGCACCCTTGGGCGGGTCATAGAGAGCAGGGACAGCTCTCTGTCCTCCAGCCAAAGAACCTCCAACATCATTCCGCCGTGCGTTTGAGATGATGCCCTCTGCTGGCAGCCCTGGGGAACTCAGGCCCCTGGAGAGCTTTGGAGAGGTGGAACCACAAATGAGGAGCATTGTGCTAGGAAAGGGCTCAGGGTGAGGACTGTTTTCTAAGATGAAATGTCAAGTCAAACGCGGGGACCAGGTTAGATGTGAAAAAGACACTGAGCAAAGAACACAGATTGACCTGAGATTTTGGTGAGGGTCGTGTGGGGACAGGGGCGAGCAGTGATCTCTCTTGACACAGAGACATTTCTCTCTATGGACCTCTGGCTGCAGAACAGATTCTCTTTGGGAACAAAGAGGATGCAGGCTAGGTGACTCTTACTGGTTTTGGAAGACAGCAGAGTGGTCAGCAAGAACAACGCCAGAGATGTTTTGAGCTCGAAGAAATCGCTGCAGAGAAGATGGTGGGAGAGGCTGGGACCGATTCAGCCTCCTGAGGACTACAGTAGGGACGCCAGCACCGCTCTTCTCCAGGGTGGTCAGGAGCTCCTCCACCTGGGGGATGAGGGGCATTAGCTGATGGGATGCACTGGGGAGAGGAAGCAGGAAGGGTCTCTCTTAGACCTGAAACACTCTCTACTTCAAGTCCCCAATCTGTTGAGCAGCCTTAAATTCTCCTAGATCTAAATCCTTCAAGCCTTTTGGGATCAAGGCTCTCTGAATTTTCCTGCAGCTCCCACCATCCTGTTTAACTTACGGCACAGAGAAGTAAGAGGCCTGTGGGTTCTTTTTTTTTCATATTTACAGGTAAACCCCACTGTCCTCAGGACACTGTCTTATCCTCAGCTGATGTTTTACTTATTATTTGCTGTGTAGAACTGGAGGAGCAAAAACTAATACAAAACAATGCTGAATGCCACACCAGTAGTCCACTCTGTAAGGGCTGTAAGAAGCCAGAGCAGGGATGACACTGAAGCTGGCATGGCAGGAAGAGGACCTCAGGGAAAAAAACAGACCTATTTTGAGGGAGAGAGGGTCTTGAACAAGGAGTGAGGAAAGTGGAAGACAGTTTGGGTAGGGAGTCTTACACAGCCAGGATGAGGAAGGGCAGCCAGGACAGCTGGGTCCCTGCGGCAGCAGGAGAGAAAGGAGCCACTCACATCCTGTCCTTAATGGGCAGTGATAGTTCACTAGGCACCGAATGATCAGAGGACCATCCATCCCAGGGAACCAGTGACAGAAGCTGAACTCATGGTTTTTCCCGGGGAGCTGTAGCAGCCGGGTGTTCACCCTTTGGCCAACACCCAACCTAAGGTCCTGTTTCACAGGCCCTGGAGGCTGGTGCGGATAGGGCCAGGGTGAGAGGGTGCCCATATTCTGAGCTGTTGAAAGGGGAAGTGAGGGGAAGAGATGCTCAGATTACCTGGTTCTGTACAGTTTCATTTTTCTGAGACATGGGGTCTGTGTGCATCCAAAGCTCTAGTGAATTTCTTAAGGCCACCTGAGGGGAAGATGAAGAAGCAACATTTATAATTAGTCTCCCATTCTGGCCCATATCGGGGAGAAAAGAGTGGGATCAGAAGTCAAGGGAAGAGGTGGTGGCACCTGCAGTGGGTACAAGAGAACAGCAGAGGTGAAGCTTTAGGAGGTAGGAAGGAAGGGGTGGAGGATACATGCTGCACACCTGTCCCAGCTCCACGAATGAGTCAATGTTCTCTAACTGCACAGGAAACTTGCCATTTTTCATATCGTAGACCATTCTTGAGCTGCCAATGTAGTCAAAAGTTTCCTGAGGGATGGAGATGGGTGGGAAAGGGAACAGAGACTCCAAAGTGTTAGGGCAGTCTCAGTGCCTTGGGGCCAGATCATCAAAGCTGTAGCTACAAAGGTTACTGTCTGTGTCATCTCAACTGCTGTCCAGCTTAGTCATGTGACTCTGCCCTCCTCCCTAGCCCAGCTCCCAGCTGTGGCTATGCCTCACATGTATGTGTCACAGGACTTCTCGAGCCCAGACGTGGGGAGAGCAGCCTAAGTGGAGGCCCAAGGCAAACATCAGCTGCTAACCGTCTGCTTTTTGCTTCTCCCCCACCTCGGCCGACTGAGCCACGGCTGCTGTTCCTTTACCCTAGGGCCAGTCTGTGGTGGCAGTGGGGAGAGGCAGGAGCCTCAGGGCTCCTGGGTGGAGGTGGCAGGGAAAGGGTCCAGAGAATGTAAAAGAATGTTTCAAATAGACCGTATCCGTGGGGGAGTGAGGGAGTTGGCAGTATACCAATTCCAGGTCAGGGTGCAAAGGCTTCCTACAGTGGGGGAATCTGAAAGGGAGACACACATAGACACATCTAGAAGCTCTCTGGTGAATAACCATTAAGTCAAGTGCTGAGATCTTCCCCAAACAATGGCCACTCCCATCTTTACCACCCGCTCCTTCCCAGCCATCCCACCCCAGCCAAAGAGCCCTCACCCCTTGGAAGAAGACAAACATGACATTGCGGGGCAGGGTGGTCACATCGGGCGCCTTCTGCAGAGCTTCAGCTGCAGCCAGCTGAGTGACGAAGGAGGCAACAGCACTTTCAGCCCCTGGGGCCACATTCCAGAAAAAGGAACGACTGTCCAGCTGGGCATGGCAGACAAGGCAGGGGAGGTACACTTTGAAAATGGAAATTCGGGGCACTGCCCCAATCCCCCTCTCCTGTTCTGGCCAAGAAAATATTCATGTCCTGCGGCAATGGCTAGAACCCCAGAGTCCCACAGCCCAGATCCCTCTCTGTCTGAGGCTCCCCACTGTAGCAACTCAGACACCTCATATGCCCAAAACAGGCCTGCCTGCCCTTTCTGTGCCAGCCCCGCTCACCCTGATCAGGGGCCAACACTCACCCGGGTGGCAGCCACCACAACCTTGTCATCGGGCTCCAACGTCTCAGAGGTATTTACAGGCTTAAGCATGCTCCATACGTTGTAGTCGGACAGGGGGTCACAGACGATTTCTGAGCAGGACACAGACAGTGAGAGATCAACAGGTAAGGGAGAAGGTAGCTACAGAGAAGGCCCAGAAGACCTCTCTGTAAGTCATTTTCTGTCTCCACTCTTCCACGTTGGTTTCTCTGCCACCGTCCACTTCTGGGACAAGCTGCCTCGATTGTGTAGAACTGTTTCCACTTCTCCCACCCAGTGCTCCCTACCTGTGCCCACTCTATCTCGATAGTGGTCTCACCCACATTCCCTGGCCTGACCCCTCCTCCCCACCCCAGGGCACCCAGCTCGCCTCGGACCTGTCCTACCTGGGTTGATGCTGAAGGAGCTCTGGATGAAGCTGCGTCGCATGCAGGTGACGGTACTGATGACGGCGTGCATGTGTGAAAAGAGCTGCATGGCGCACAGTGGGAAGGCCGGTGCTGAGCCGTTCTGACTCAGGTTGTGATCGCGGTAGCACTACAAGGGGAGATGAACCCTGATGAGGCAGCTAGCTGTGGAGTCCATCCCATAACTCCCAGAAGGAGGAGGGCCCAGCTCCATTCCCACATCTGTCCCTGAGCTAAGTTGTCCTGGTACAACCACAGGAGCTATAAGGTCAAAGAGAAAAACTCACCAAGAGGTGCCAAGGGGCACAGAGTCAATGACTTAGTTGGGGCAGATGAAATTACCCTATACCAACAGCCTGCCCCAATTCGGAGCTTCAGCCACTGTTCCTAATGTGATTTGCTGTAAAGAGCACCAAATTGAGAGATGAAAAATGAAATTCAAGATGTTTGCACATCAACTCACCATGTAACTTTGGACAAATCTCTTAACTGCTCTATGTATCAAAATCAGAGAACATTAGATTAGAATTAGAGAACATTAGAGCTAAAAAGAATTTCAGAAATTACTGAATTGAATCTCTCAATTTCTAGTCCAATGCTCTTTCTTACCACACTAAGGGTTCTTAACCAGGACTCTATACCTTATCTCATATTAAGTATTCTTTATGTTTTCTTCCAGTCTAAATGTTATATTTAATGCTATTAATTTCAGGCAGGAGAGAAGACAGGGGAATGTGAGAAAAATAAACCTCTTGGCTCTTCCTGGAGCAACTGTTTTTCAGAGGGTGTACTAGCAGAATAAGACTCTCTCTAAACAGGAGAAGAGCCTAAAAAATCATTCTCTTTCTAAGTGGAATTGCTAGGAGCTGGCAGAGTCATTACCTGCTTAATGACATTGGTTTCATTTTCATCTTCAAGAAGGAAGATGGGGAAACTGAAGTCTTCATAAGCCAAGCCATCGCCCAGGGGGTTCCATGCTATCTCTCTGCAGTGAGCAAACTCTGGCCCATAGGAGTTGGAGTAAACACCTGAAAGGGAGGACAGGGGATAGGATGTTGGGACACCAAGGACTCAGGGACCAGGTAAGGAAGGTGGGCTAGGATATCATAGGATTGGGACTAAGAGTTCTGAAGGAGGCGGTGACTCAAAGCAAGTATCAACCTATCACCACGTACAGTAAAACAGACACTGGTATCAGGGAGCCCTAAGCTGGGCAGTCAGGGATCTGAGCATGTGACAAAAAGGGAGGATGGAAGGTAAGCAGAAGAAAGGTGAGCAAGAGAGAGAAGAGATGAGTGGTAAAGACAAAGAAACGAATCTTCTGTTTGAGTCAGTTGCTCACACTATACACAGACAGACGCACACCTCTTCCCAAGCCCTCCAAGATGTGAGAATGAAGCAACAATGAGCTTTGGGTGACAGCAGGCTCCCCTGATCCCTTGGGGCTCTTACCAAACCCATCATTGGGACACTGCACACTAGGAGAGAAGCCTGAGGCAGGACTGGGCTTGGCTAAAGACACTGCAAGACCAGCAATTCGGCTGGTTCTCCCCTTCAGCTTCTCCATCAGATTCCTGGAATAGGGTGACAATGCCATGAACAAAGGCAGGAAGGTTATCAGGCAGCCCGACACCCTGCCCCCTAGGATGGAAACAAATGGGGAGTTAGGGGAATCAACACTGTCGACTCATTTCTTGTCTTTTAGGTCTCTTAGCTTCTGAGTGAGAACCATGACCTGATCTGAACTCAGGGCTTAATCTCACCTACGCTGTCTCTGTGCACCCCTTCTTCCTCCCTGGGGTCCGTATTCAACTAGAGCTCTACTTACAAGGTCACCGAGACGATTCCTTTTAATGGCCCATCTTTTCTTCAGAGGATCACTCCACCCCCTGCCCTGATCGGACCAGGGCAGCCAAGGGAAGTTTTCACTCACAAGTGTGAGGACTGTTCACTGACACTTCCGCTCTCTGGATGCATTTCCTCAGCAGGAACACAGAGTTCTTACCTGGTAAAGAGCGTGCCCTCCAGCAGGACCACATAAGGGGGGTTAGGGCCATCGGTCAACACCCACTGTAGGTCTTCTTCCTTCTGTACTACGTGGATAACCCCTGTGTCCCCACTAACGGAAGCTGCCAGAACAGAATGGGACAAATTAAAGCACCCACAGCTGACCATTCTGACTTTGCTTCACTGACTCTGCAGATCATTTATGCCCCCCACAAAATGTCACAAGACATTGCGTAATGCAGCCAACTCTGGACTGTAACTGAAAGGCTGAATTGCCCTGGCTCCATTTGAAGGCTACTAGGAGGGAATGGAGGACAAAAGAGGCCCGAAGTCTACTGATTAGAGGCCTTGTTTGTTAAATGTCAGAAAGGCTCGACGATCTTCATTTTCTTGCCCTCTTCCCTCAACCTCATTTAGCCACATATACAAGATTCTGTAACAGCAGACACCAAAGTCTTTACACATGCATTTTCTCCATGAAATGGCAGGATCTAGATCTCAAGCTTAGAGTTCTAGCACTGAATCTTCCTTTGTGAAAACATATGTGTAGATTTCCTTGACCTCATAGCCTCCTTGGATCTCCATTCCTTTGCCCTATTTGGAAATGACTTTACTTGCTTTTGGCCAGTTTTGGGAAAGGTTAATCAAGAAGTTCACGGAGTTCTGTAGAATAGTTTCCCAAACGATGGGCCTTGAATAGATTAGGTGTGCTGATATCGAGTCCTCTCATTGCTGGGGACCGAGGGTTTCCAAAAACCCTACACTGGTCACCCCAGGCCAGGAGCAGACTCATCCATTACCCCAGGATGCTCCACAAATATCATTTTCTTTTATTTTAAACATTTGTTTATTTATTTGGTTGCACCTGGTCTCAGTTGTGGCAGGCAGGCTCGTTAGTTGAGGCATGCACGTGGGATCTAGTTCCCTGACCAGGAATCGAAACTGGGCCCCCTACATTGGGAGCTCAGAGTCTTAACCACTGCACCGCCAGGGAAGTCCCAAATAACATTTTCTGTATGTTTCATGACAAAGACTGGAAGGCACTGCTCTAGAGGATGGACAATCCAGTCCAGAATGACTTGAGTTCTATGTAGCAATACCCTCAAGTCCCTAGTGATCCATGTAGACATCCTAGGGTCTCCCCACAAGTTTTCTCCCCACTCAAAACTGGAGGTGTTACTCATAAATTGTTTTAGAGCAGTACTTCTCAACCCTGGCTACATATCAGAATCACTTTGGAGTTTTAAAAAATAGAGATGCTTGTGCTTTACCTCAGATCTACTCAATTTAAATCTCTAAAGGTGAGACCCAAGCATGTGTAATTTCAAAACACATCACATGGTCCTTTAGTAGGCATGAGAATTATGGCTCTAAACCAAGACACTGGAATACTTGTAACTTGCAAGAGACAAAAACCACAGATACTTTTCAGACTGCCAACTACGAAGAATTTTTCTCCCATGGGATCTGGTAAAACCTAGATATAGAAGCAGGTCCCCAACATTCAACTAAGTCATATATAGCAAATACTTCAGAAGTTCATGTTGATAGTGATAAAACATAGAGGAAAATCAGAATCTGGAATAACTCTGGTAAAGATTTAGCTACCAAATGGCAGTTCTAAGTAAAACAGCAGACAACAGTGCGTGCCACAGCATTTAAAACACAAGAAAAGGAAAAGCTCATCTGGCAGATAAAAAATATGTAACTTCAGCTCCAAGGAGGACAGGAAGAAGACAAGCTATAACACAGGCCTGAAAAAACCTGGATTGGACACTGGGTTCCCACTGGTGACTGTGTAGTCTTAAATAACTTATTTACTTTCTCTGGTCCTTCAATGAGGAGGAGATTTTCCACCCCTATTCATCTCATACTGTAGGAAAAGAGTAAAAAAGGAAAGAAAGGAAGGAAAGTAAAGAAAGCTACAGGTAGCCCCTTATGAACACTTTTAAAAGGGTCCAACAGAAATAGAGCATCAGAATCAGAAAATCAAATCTAGGTCTTTCTCTCCAAATTTAAGTGGGTGTAGCTTGCTCAGGATGGACAGATATGAAGTAAGACTGAGAAATAAGTATGTTGAAAAGGAACCAAGATCTTAATGAGGAAGTGTCCAGAGTCCAGCCCCACTGTGTTGGCACCAGGCTTTATCTCTAGAGGCTACTGCTTTGCTTCCCACAGGGCTGCTCTAAGAACATGCAGCAGAATGACTCATTCCCAAAGGGGATATCTTAGAGCTCAGCTTCAGGAGGATGTGGGCCTAGCCTTTTGCACTAGACTGGGGTTCCAGCAAGACCAGCAGTCTGATCTCAGCCCACACTGGACCTGGCTCCCTTCTACTCACAAATCTAGTTTAAGAACAAAGTCCAGGGACCTCCCTGGTGGTCCAGTGGTGAAGAATCCGCCTTCCAATGCAGGGGACGCGGGGTCGATACCTGCTCAGGGAACTAAGATCCCACATGCCGCGGGGCAACTAAGCCCATGCGCCACAACTACTGAGCTCACACACCTCAACAAGAGAGCCCACGTGCCTCAAACTACCAAGCCCACGTGCTCTGGAGCCCACATGCCTTGGAGGCTGCACGCCACAACTAGAGAAGAAAAAACCCGCAGGCCACAACTAGAGAGAAGCCTGTGCGCCACAACAAAGACCTGACATGGCCAAAAAAATAAATAAAATACATAAATAAAATAAATAAATATTAAAAAACAAAACAAAACAAGGTCCAACAAAAATTTAATTTGGGGGCTTCCCTGGTGGTGCAGTGGTTGAGAGTCCACCTGCTGATGCAGTGGACACGGGCTCGTGCCCCGGTCCGGGAAGATCCCACATGCCGCGAAGTGGCTGGGCCTGTGAGCTATGGCCGCTGAGCCCGCACGTCCGGAGCCTGTGCTCCGCAACGGGAGAGGCCACAACAGTGAGAGGCCCGCGTACCGCAAAAAAAAAAAAAAAAAAAAAAAAAAAAAAAAATTAATTTGGGACTGTTTGGAACCAGTTAACCTACTCCCAGTATTTCCTGTAGTAAGGATATGGACAATTAATGTAGAGTATAGCTAGGGGAAGGATGGCTAGAAAACTAGTAATTGCCACCTTGAGCAAGTCCTTCACTTCCCACTGTCTACTTTTCTCCAACCAAACTGGAAGGTTTCAGACAATCACACAGTCCTGCTGAGACCACACTCAGCATCATCAATAAACACCTATTAAAGGCAGTCTGACTTTCAGTTTTGTGCACTTATATTCTAACCATTTTTACAGGAGTAAATAAATTCGGAGGTAACCAATTTGATGACGAAGAAGTCAAGATCTGACTCTAAGTTTCCTGCATCCCTGCAAAACTACATTCTGACAAAGCTGCTATCCACAGAACAAAATCTGAAGATAAGGTTAAGCAGCAAAGGAACTAGGGATTCAGCCTTCAGATTACAACTTTTTTCCCTCTCATAGTTTTATAACCGTACCACATTGACAGGGTAGCCTGTCTTGGAACACATTTACAAAACATAAAGACAAATCTAAATCCTTTACTATTTCCTTTTGTAACTATTTGGTTTCTCGATGCCTTCTTCTTCAAAGAGTTCACTGCCTTAAGGAAGCCCATTTTGGTTCCAAAAAGAGCATTCAGAGTGCAGGTGATGAGTGGACTTCACAGAATAAGAGGCTTTTACTCCTTACAAAAGACTATAACTTTCTATCTAACCAACTGGGTGGTTAAGAGTCCTGGTTTAGAACTTAGACCACTGGGGCTCAAAGCCAAGCTTCATCACTTAATAGCAGAATGATCTTGGAAAAGTTATTCAACTTCACTAAGACTCAGTTTCATCATTTGTAAAATGGGGGTAATAACAGGACCTACTTATGGGGTTGCTGTGATGGTTAAATGAGATGTACATGTAAGAACCTTGTATGTAGCATTTCCTAAATGTTTGCTCTTATTAACTATCTCACCTGGTTTGACAAATGGTTCTCTATCACCTACTACCCACACCGCCTAATTTGTGTGCTACGACTCCCAAGCAGGACTTGGATTATTATACCTAGGGCACAGACTGAAATATCAATGGCCACGAACACAAATCCCAACCTCAACTCACACTGGCAGCCAATCTGATGAGTAGCGTTGAGCAGACGGACACAAGGAGCTGTTTTATTTAAGGGGATGTAGATCTTCTTCTCCACTGAGTTTCCTTCACACAAACCTGATCAGAAGATAAAAAATATAAGAAGAAATTGAGAGACAATGGTACTAGCCTTCATCATGTCACAAATTTGTTGTATGGCTTGAGTATATCATACTTTCTAAAATGGGACTAATGTCTATTCTTCTCACCTCCTGGGCACATTATTGGAACAAATAAATGCACCCAGCTATGTACCACAAAGAGTTACTACAAATCATAAAGCAACTGACATTGAAGCTAAAAGACAAAAAACTTGATTTGTCAAAGGAAAGGTATTTAACCTCAGGTGTACCTGCTTCTGGTTGCATGGACAACCACACTTCTGCTTTTCTCTTCTGTATGTACATGACTAATTAGTTAATAAATGGGTGCCAGTCTAAGAATATAGATCACAACAGCAAAAAAATCTTCTTGAGACGTTTTTCCAGGGGTCTGAATGGAACTGGGAGAGAAAACTTATGCCAAACACACTGTCAGTTAATCTAACATCAGTAAGTCATTTCTGTGTGCCCACAGTGTGAGGCAGCTAGTTTCTCCTTTGGGGATTTTTAAAACAAACAATCTCAATTTGGGGGAAGATATCGTCGTGGTTATAAATAGGCATGTTTGTATTTTAGGGCTTGACCAACTAGAAAGCCATATACCAGAAAATAAATGGGTGTAAGCAAACACCTGTGCACATTATAAATGGCTAAAGTTTCTTGAGTCATTATCTCACGGCATAGACAGTAAAGAGAACTAATATCTTACCTTAGTTTCACTTTATTGATGGGACAAACTGAGGTGAAGGACAGGGACGCGGGTTTACAGTGGAATAACAGAGAAAGAAATAGGCATTTACCTTCCTAAGCGCCGCAATGCACCCACAGAACCAAGCGCGTTTATCTTAAAAGTCTAAACGCACTGGGAAGAAAGCTGAACGCTAACTAACACTTGTCCTTTCTGATTGTGCGTGGGGTGGCTGGGGCCGTGGGGGAAACGAGATACCCGGACGAAGTAAGAGAAAGTGAGGCTGGAAGTCCAGGAAGAGGCCTGGAGGAGGATATTGGTCTACACGACGTGCCGCGGGGGAGAAGGGACCTTCAGGTCCAGGCAAAGGGGGAACTTCTGTCGTGGGAACGAAAGAGAAAGAGGATTTACAGGGTGGGGGGACGGAGGGGCGGCGGGGACCAGAAGGGAGACGGCAGCGCTCGGGCCGGCCAGATCCGGAGGATTCTTCTTACAAACTGGAGCTCACGGGCGGGGTAGGTCTCACCTGCCAGTAGGACGCAGAAAGACACAAGGCGAAGGAGACTCCGACTTCCCAGGTCGGCCACATAGCCGCCGCCATCTGTGGCCATCTTGCGTCTCGGTTGAGCGGAAGCCTTGGTTCCCTCCTTGTCCGGCAGTGGCCTCTCTAGGCCAACAATGGCGCCGTCTCTGTGGCCCGGAGCTCCTGGGGCCGGAAGTTCGTGTCTGGGGAACTTCCGGGAGTCGCGGCTGGGGGACGCTGACGTGGAGGCAACCAAAGGACAGCAGGGAGTGTCAGGGCTCGGATTAACAGGTCGAAGCCGGAGATCTGAAGGATGCTAACCAAATTCGAGACCAAGAGTGCGCGGGTCAAAGGTAATGGAGATTAAAAGGGGAGAACGGAGGCTGGATGTCAGGGGCGGGCGCTGTCACCGGGGAAGAGAGAGAAGGTAGACTTAACGGGCTGAATTGGGCCCACCGTGCGAACCAGAGGAAGATGGGACCGAGGGAGGTTAGGCCTGGCGGGCGGTTCACCTGCAGTCCTGTCTTCTTTGGCGTGCCCTCGGGATTTGATTTTCCTGTAGTGGTTAACGAACCGCAGGAGGTTCCTTAGCTTCGCTTCTCTTCCCCTCCTCTCCTGGGGCCTGTGCCGCGACTTTTATTCTGCTCCCAAGGCCCTGTGACCTGTTGGTTTTTTGATGATTGTGTTGTAGAGAGTGGCCCTGGGGATCGAGTCTCGACCTCTGCTATTCGTGTCCAACTCTAGGTTTTTCAGAGACGAGCACTGGCTACCTCTCTTAAGGAGGCCTTGGGCTGCACCGTATCAACATCCAGTGCCTCCATTGGGCTCCGTTGCCTACCTGGAAACAGGACATTGTTAAGTCTCAGTTTGCACAGGTTGCCGGATAAAATAGAGGATGCCTAATTGGATTTGAATTTCAGATAAAAAGCGAATAACTTTTTAGTATTGTTCACTTTTTATCTGAAATTCAAATTTAACTGGGCATCTTTATTTTTATTTCCTGAATATGACAACTCTAAAACTTGTGCATCAGTGGATGGAGGTGGAGGACAAACAACTGAAATTGCAATAGTAGTCTCTTAGAATGTTAGAATGAGAAAGGCAGAGACTTGGGGAAAAGATTTGTATCTTGAATATTTAGTAATATAAAATAAAAAAATTTTTAAATGTAGCATAGTAAAGTGGTTAGAAATTTGCTGTTTGGAGTCAGGTGGGCTTGCTTTGGAATCCTGAAACATTCGGTAACGAACTGCACGACCTTGGGCAACTTAACATTTCTAAATCTATTTCCTCATTTGTAATATGTGAATAATTAACATTCTTTTATAAAGAGAATTGAAATGAGAAACTATATGAAAGGTGACTGGCGTAGACTCAATAGCTCAGAAACTGGATGCCATTATTAATGTAAGAATAGATTCTGAGCAAATTCTAAGTCTCTTGGGAATCTTGGTTATGAAGAAGAGTACCATTAAGAATTCCTGGATGGTTGAAATGGGTCTTTATAATCCTCGAGTTTCTCTTCTGCTCCTAATTTCTTATCGGGCAGTAGGGAAGGAAAGTCGGGGTGGGGGGGAGGATATCAAAATATTTGAGAGTAAATATCCATTAATGAGTGTTCCTGTATATAACGGGGGGGGGGGAATGAACAACCTAATGGAAAGTTTAGAAGAAGAAATTAAAATGTTCAATAAATAAATGAAAATACTCTTTATCTCACTAATAATGAAAGAAGTGGTCTTAGATTAGTAAAGCAAGCAAAACAACAAATAGGTGATAACATCCCATGTTGACCAATGTGTGCAAAATGGGTACCTTCAGAAACTTGGTGAGACTGTATGTTGATACAGTCTTTTTGCAATCAGATAGTATCTACCAAAATGTTAAATACACATACCCTATTCCTGAACAATCTCATTTCCAGTCTTTAGCCTAAATCAGTAATAATGCAAATAGGCTAGATTATGTGTGGAAGCATCTTCATTAGGTCCTATTTTCTGGTAGATAAAAGTTAGGAGAAAAAACTTAAATGCCCATGAGTAGAATAATTTTAAAATGTGGTGCATTTATACCTTGCAGTTATTAAAAAGAATGAGTCTACATTTATATGTACTTAAATGTAGTGAGATCCATTGTATATAGTTAAGTGAGGAAAGAAGTTTGCAGAACATTATAATGGTATCTCCATTTTCATAAAATGATATGGATTGCATTAAAAACCTGAAAGACTACAGTCCAAACTGTTAGCAGTTGTTACTTCTGTGGACTTCCATTTCCAGTCATGATGGAGTAAGAGAGACCAGGTTTATCTTCCCACCTTAAATACCTGCATAACTGAACAAAATGTGTGAAACAAAGGTTTTCAGACATTGGACAACAGGCAGTGCGAGAGTGATTCTTGAGAGAAGGGAAATAAACAAGATGAGTCCTATGATTGTTTTAGCTTACTACCTGGAGAGAGTTTCCAGGCTGCAGTACAGGGAGGGGGGAAGAGCCCCGTGGTCTCACTGAGGAGACAGAGTTTAGAGTTCAGGGAAGTCAAGACAGCTAGAAGTTGCTGGGCAAAATACTAGAGAAGAGGGAGCTGCACAGAGAACCGTAGAGTTCTGCAGGGGATCCTGTCAGGACTTTGAGTACTAATCTGCACATGCATGTGAAGAAATGACCCAAAGCCTGGGAAAGAACCACTAGAGAGGAGAAGGCAGAACAATCCCATATTGAGCTCACATACTGGCCAATACAGACCTCCTGATACTACAGGGCATGATATAGAGATTTCAAATGGGTATTGCTTTAATAGTGGTGCCAAATTAGACCTAAGCTAAAGGCTGCTATGGACCCATCCTAACAAAACTTAAAAAGCAAGCCTCAGAAGGACCAACTAATTCCAAGTAACTGCATCCTAAACCAAAGCCCAACGGTATCTAAAGAAATATAACAAAAAATCCAGCATGTTAATACCATAAAATTCACAATGTGTGGCATCCAGTCAATGAATGTATGAACCCAGGGTCAACCTAGCTGTCCTGTTTTCTTATCAGAGTTGGCAGGAGGTGACATCGTGGGGCTTATTTAGCTCATTGGATCATTGTCTGTTTTTTTTCCCCCAGGACTCAGTTTTCACCCCAAAAGACCCTGGATCCTGACCAGTTTACACAATGGGGTCATTCAGTTATGGGACTATCGGATGTGTACCCTCATTGACAAGTTTGATGAACATGATGGTAAGATAACAGTTTCTAGGAGGAAGCTAAAAGAGATATAAATACTTATTGTCTTCTGGAGTAGTTTCAACTTTCTTTAGGATTATAGAGCATGGGAGGGATAGAACTGGAAAATTCTGAATAAGAATCACCTTAGAGACTAGGAAGCATAACTCTCTTTAACGTGTGTTGCCTGCCTTCTTCCCCAGGTCCAGTACGAGGCATTGACTTCCATAAGCAGCAGCCACTGTTTGTCTCTGGAGGAGATGACTATAAGATTAAGGTATAGAGGGTCTGTCATGACTGGGAGTAAAAGACAGGCAATGTGAAGTTTGGGAATTATGGAAGGGACTAAAAACCCAGACATCTCATTCATACAGAGCTCAGGCTTTTGACATTATCCAGAGCACTTATCCAGCAGACATTTATTGAATGCTTACTGTGTAGCAGGCACTGTTTTATATTTTTGGAATTCAAAAATAAATAAGAAATGGTTTCTGCTCTGAAGAGCTTTTGTTCTAATGGAGGAGTTAAATATATAGCCAAATAATAGCGTGTACAGTTTAGTGAGTAATACAATAGAGAGATAACCAAAGTGAAATAGGGAAGGACAATGTCGGTACAAAGACAAAAAGATATGACATAGCTGGATACATTTGAGAAACTATAATTAGTTTTGTGTGGATAAAATCTGGACAAAAGGTGAGAGAAGGAGCAGAAGATGAGAAGGGCCAGATTATGGAGTATCTCTTTGTAGTGCTCAGAAGTTTAGATGTTATCATACAAAAAACAATGAGTCATTAAAGGCGTTTAAGTAGAGGAGTGACATCAGATTCACATTTTTTTGAAAAGGTTACTTGAGTGGCAGTATAGAGAAAAGAGGCAGATACCAGTTAGGAGACTCTTACAAAAGTCCATGTGGGAAATGAACAGAGCATGAGCTTAGGCAGTAACATTAAAAATGGAGAGGAGATGGGGGACTTCCCTGGTGGCACAGTGGTTAAAACTCCACGTTCCCGATGCAGGGGGCCTGGGTTCCATCTCTGGTCAGGGAAGTAGATCCCACATGCATGCCACAACTAAGGAGCCCGTGTGCTACAACTAAGGAGCTGGTTAGCCACAACTAAGGAGCCTGTGAGCTGCAACTAAGGAGCCCGTGAGCTGTAACTAAGAAGCCTGCCGGTCGCAACTAAGGAGCCCACGTGCCGCAACTAAGACATGACACAACCAAATAAATAAATAAATAGGACTTCCCTGGTGGTGCAGTGGTTAAGAATCCGCCTGCCAATGCAGGGGACACAGGTTCGAGCCCTGGTCTGGGAAGATCCCACATGCCGCGGAGCAGCTAAACTCGTGTGCCACAACTACTGAGCCTGCGCTCTAGAGCCCACGAGGCACAATTACTGAGCCCGCGTGCCTAGAGCCTGTGCTCCACAACAAGAGAAGCCACTGCAATGAGAAGCCCATGCACCGCAACGAAGAGTAGCCCCCGCTCACCACAACTAGAGGAAGCCCGCACGCAGCAGTGAAGACCCAACGCAGCCATAAAGAAATAAATGAATAAACAAACAAATAAATGGGAGAGGAGATGGTTGCATCTAACTGAACCAGAAAAATTTACTTCATGAAAAAAATAGTCTTCATAAGCTACCTCAGGGAGTTATAAATTATACAGAAGAACTTAGGTGACAGGCATGAAAAGTGACAGCTGCCTGTAGAGAAAAGAGGCATTAGAATTATAGGAAGGACAATTCTTTCTGGTTTCTAGGTTTTAGGCACTGATCCCGGGGGCAGTTAGTGGAAGCTCAAATCACCTGGTAGGCCTCAAAAGCTCCTAAGGGTATCACTTCCTTGTAATATTTCTAGTAGAGTGATGACCATTAAGTATTAATAATGGTTAACTTGGGTTCCTTATGATCTGTTTAAGAGAAAGACTGAGTGACATTGAAGAAAAAATTGTTTTTCCCCAAATCATTAAATTTTTGAAAAGGAGTTATCTTTCATTTGTACAAAATATCCAGATCAGTAGAGCAAATCAGTAGAGACAGAAAGTTGATTAATGGTTGTCTGGAGTTTGGTGGGGGGTTGGGAGAAAATGAGGACTACTAATGGGTATAGTTTTCTTTTGGGGGTGACGAAATGTTCTAAAATTTATTGTGCTGATGGTTGAACAACTATGAATGTATTAAAAAAAACACTGAATTCTATACTTTAAATGGGTGAATTAGATGGGATTTGAGTTATATCTTAGAGCTGTTATTAAATGAAGAAATTAGCTAGCTGTTGGGTGTGTACTGCTATTATGCTGTGGTTTAAATTTATGTTTCTCTAATGAAAGTGGGATTGTCTCGAAAAGTTATGTTTATGGACCATAATATTGTTTGCTATACTCAGATAAATGTAATATTAGTGTAATCCTGATTTACAAAGAGAAAGACAGGAATTACAAATGGCCAAGGTCTAAAAACCCTATAGGTCTTTCAGAATTCACAGTGCTGGAATTTGATAGAGGACTATAAAGGAGTCAAGACAGTTTGAAGCTAGAAATATGAAAGTTTAAAATACTGAACTCTATAAGAGGAAAAAAAGCTAGTTACAGGGCTTCCCTGGTGGCGCAGTGGTTGAGAGTCTGCCTGCCGATGCAGGGGACACAGGTTTGTGCCCCGGTCCAGGAAGATCCCACATGCCGCGGAGCGGCTGGGCCCGTGAGCCATGGCCTCTGAGCCTGCGCGTCCGGAGCCTGTGCTCCGCAACGGGAGAGGCCACAACAGTGAGAGGCCCACATACCACAAAAAAAAAAAAAAAAAAAGCTAGTTACAGAATAGTATTTATGGTATGATCTAATTTTTGTGTGAAACTCAAACTCCACTGTGTACATGTATATTTATTTATAGATGACTCAACAGATGAAGGTGAAGGTACTGGAATATTTTCACTTTTCATGTTATTTACCTTTTCTCATTTCTGCTGCACATACCTTTTGAGCATGTACTAAGTGTTAGCTGCTATGTTAGGTGCTAGGGGTATAGTGTTGAGCATGATGGACAAGGACTCCACCTTTAGGGAGCTTACATTCTTTTTTGGACAATCAGACTTAAGGGTTATTCAAATTTGTTACAGGAAATGGGATTACCTTTTGTGATTTATGAAAGAAAATTTAACAGTTTTTAAGTAAAAATAGGAAAGAATAGTAACAAGCTGGCCTAGATAGATTATAAACAAGCGTTAAATGTTATAGAAGGAAAAAAAGGCATCTGACCTCTTATTTTTACATTTTTGGGCGTTTTTCTGGATGGGAAGTGTGAGCTGTTGTACACTTATGGTCCTGGTTTCAGCGTCTTCCTCAATTGTGTCCATTGATGCCTGATACTTTGGTAGTTGGCTTAATTTCTTATCTGAATATGATGTTTTTCTGCTTAGCTCAGCCTAACTGAGCAATGCAGTATTTTCCATAGTGATGAGTTAAAATATGTTTGCATGATAGATGAGTACAGACCATGAATATATGGGCATCATTTGCCATCAAGTTAGGAGTCTAACAAAAGATGATGCTATATATTATATCATTGTTTCCTTTGCAGTCATATCCATCCTACTTTGTCTTATCCTGAGCTAAGGTGATAGGTAAGCACTAAGTAAGGGATCTGTATTCAAGCGAAGAACACAATAATGCAGTAGAAAGAAGAATTTCAAGTTGAGCCTTAGATAAGCATCTTGTCTTACGTTATCAAATACAGATGGTTTCTTACCAGAAAAAAAGAAAAACCTTTCCATAATTTTATCTTTAGGTTTCCCTAGCCTTGCCCTTTTTCCCTCCCCACATTTTGTTTAGCTGACTTATATTTTCATTCATGGTCTTTTCCCCTCAAACCTTAAACAAGATTCCCTATCAAGATTCTTACCTATTTAAAAATGACAAAATATAAATCCAAACTTGTTTATTGAGAAACCTGGGCCTTATAGAGGTGCAAGACCTTATGTCCTATTCCTTAGTTGAATTTTTCTCTTCGCAGGTTTGGAATTACAAGCTTCGGCGCTGTCTCTTCACATTGCTTGGGCACTTAGACTACATCCGCACTACGTTTTTTCATCATGTAAGTAGCCATTGTGGCTCTTGTTTTAGAGCATTCTTCAGTTTCCCTGTAGGAATCTTCTACTTGCTCCTCAAGCATCCATGCTTTGATAACAGAATTATGTTATTTGTTCTTCTAGGATCTGTGAGGTGTTGACCTTTCTGCTTTGTTTCCTTCTTCAAGAGGAAGCACTCAGGGTTATATTTGAATTTAATTTAATTGGATTCAGTGGGCTTTATGAGGAAGGCATTGATTCTCTGTAGGGAAAAGCAGAGATTTGATTTTAGGTTTGCTGAGCTAGCACACAAAAGTTTGCAGGCTAATCACATGTAGGGTATTATTAAATAGTGTGTCTAGAGGAAGGTCAAGGTAAGATGCCATTTTGATGAGTTAACAAATGTTTTGAAACATTAACAATCCTGCGCTTTTATCCTAGGATTTTAGGGTCTGGTAGAGGCTATTCCTTTAGCCAAGCTTACTACCTTTCTTGATCTGTTAGGTATCACAGTAGACAGATACTGAGTTACAGATTAGAGACTCCCAACCTTTTAATCTAGTCCCAACCTGACTGGATTTCTCTATAATTATATGCTATTAGAATTCTACTATTCCTTGACTCTGAGTAAACTAAGTCTCTTGAATTAAGTAAGAAAGAATATAATGAAATAAGCAATAAATTCCTGGCTAATAATACTTTATTTCCTTTTTTAAAATTAAAAAAATTTTAGGATAGAATAGGAGACGATGAATGCTAAAATTATAGCTGAAACATTTGAGAATGAGGGCCATTCAATAAGATAATTTACTCAGAAGGAACTAATCGTCATTGCCATTCAGGGCTTGCTGAAGGCTCTTGCCTAGAACAAGTTGCCATTCAGCTGGAAAGTTATGAAAAGCTTATTTCCTTTTATTTTTTCAGTGTAATAAGTATATGTGTACCTTGTGCTTATTAAGTTCGTTGCTGAACACTGGAGATACAACTGTGACTAAGAAATACTTCCTTTTCTTAAAAAGCTTGAAGACTCTAAAAGGGCTGAATTGTTTTTACACGTTACTTTCTGCTTTGTTTACTGAGACTTGGGAATTTTTTGAGACTGGATGGTCTGACAGGGAGAAGTCAGACTTTAAAGCAGTATTCCAGGGGCTTCCCTGGTGGTGCAGTGGTTAAGAATCTGCCTGCCAATACAGGGGATACGGGTTTGAGCCCTGGTCCGGGAAGATCCCACATGCCGTGGAGCAACTAAAGCCCATGTGCCACAACTACTGAGCCTGTGCTCTAGAGCCCGAGAGCCACAGCTACTGAAGCCTGCGTGCCTGGAGTCCATGCCCCGCAACAAGAGAAGCCACCATAATGAGAAGCCCGCGCACCACAAGGAAGACCCAACACAGCCAAAAATTTTTTAAAATAATAATAAATAAATAAATTTATTAAAAAACAAACAATATTATAATCTTAGGGTTAAAGAGAAGAAATCCTTTCACAAGATCTTAATTTACAAGATTATTTATAAATATAAATCATATATACATATGCACATATGTAAAAGTGAATGTAAATATGTTTTATACTATTTGCCTCTGAGAACCTATTATGTCTGGCTTCCACTCTTAAACCTTATAGCTGAAAGTGCCGAAGCTGGGAAAAGCTGGTAGAATGGTAAGGAGGAATAGATAACTAGCCTGGTAAGTCAAAATTGCTTAGAAACTAGCTGAGACGTTAGGCAACGGAATATTTCCTCCAAAGAGAGAAATGGGTTACAGCAGCCTGGAAGAACACATTTGTTTCATGTTCAAACCCTTTGTCTGGAATATTTTTCAGGAATATCCTTGGATTCTGAGTGCTTCAGATGATCAGACCATCCGAGTGTGGAACTGGCAATCTAGGACCTGTGTCTGGTAAAGCAGGAGACAGCTCAAAAAACTTTCATTTCCTAGTATTTTCATAATCAGCTTCTCTTCAGAATAATCATCTCCCTTCACTAATGGGTTATGTCCGCTGATTAATTACTGATTATATTTGTAAGACACTCTTGTGTATAAAATGATAAATACAGAAGCAATCTCATTAGTAATATATGAACCTGGATTTACTGGTCATTTCTTACCAGGCAAAGGAGGTCATATAGCTAGGCTTTTAGAACAAAATTTTTGGCTGGTTTTCAGTTCTGTTCCCGTGAAACCTGAGTCAAGATCTAGACTTCTGTCCTGCTTTGTATTTGGGTGTAGAGCTTTCCATAAGTATGTAAGGACCATTTAAAGTTATGGCCTTTAAGAGGGATACCCCACTAAAATCTAACATAGCTTCCAGTATGAATTACTAAGATTTCATTTATTTTAGTATTTTAATGCATCTTTAATCTGAGAGGAAAGCTGTACAGTCTCAGTTCTCCTGAAGTTAGTAATATGTAGATACTAAAACATTACAGGCAAGAAGAGAGCCACTCTTGGAACAGCTGACCTTGCTTATTATTATTAGTTCAGAATTGTTAGGATGACTTGCCTTTGCCTCCAAAAAAGTATAATTGGACCTGCATCTGCTCAATATGGAACATGGTATTTAGCATGTAGGAATCTGTAGATTCCTGCCTCTAATTTGGTATTGTCTTTCTTTTTTCCTCTTGCAGTGTGTTAACGGGGCACAATCATTATGTAATGTGTGCTCAGTTCCACCCCTCAGAAGACCTGGTTGTATCAGCCAGCCTGGACCAGACTGTGCGCGTTTGGGATATTTCTGGTGAGCTGCCCAAGTTCAGGGGACAACCTAGTGGTGTCTGGCGCAAAACTGCAATTGCTTAAAATAGTGAGGGTAGTTGGCTTAGAACAGGAAAACTTAGAATATTCTGTTCTCATGTAATAGTGTCTTTGATTTTGAGGGTATTAAATCTGCTTTACGGTTCTTCGTGTTAGATGTATTCTAAGAAAAGTGGCTGCTCTAGAAAATCCATTTTACGTTGAAGAAAATTTCACCTTTTAGTTCAGTTTTAGGGAGTATTTGATTAAGAATCGAGCTTTCCACTAAAATAAAAAAAATCTTTGACAAAAATAAATTTTGGGAGTAGATTAGTGCAGGGAAGCAGGGCTCTTGGATCCTGTGGCTTCATTTAGAAATAGGAAACTCCTTCTATTATATATCTTCTAGTGTAAGGAGCATGAGGGTTGGACGAGGGATTTTCACGTCCAGAAAACCTTTTAACTGGCAGACTTCTAGGATGAAAAATAACTTGTAGATTTTGGAGTGTTGTCATGATCCCTCCTTTCACAGTTTGTATACAGTGTCTTGATTTTGGGATAAGGATTTAAATTTTTAGTGCTTTATAGAGGAGAACTGAGAATTTAAATGCAGAGGAAGGACTGTACCTATGAGATTGACATGCTGGAAAAATGGAAGTGCTCTGTTGAGAAATGGAATAGGGAAATGAAATTCTAAACGCTATGGTTCTCTGCCCAGTTAAATTTACTTATCACTTCCTGAATTGTTTCTAGTTGTTTGTTGCCTTAGAAATTCTTAGAGATTGGGTTCTCTGAAAGGTCCATGACTAGACCACAGAACACTGTTTTCATTCTGTAAAAGGAAGGACTCCTCATAGGTCCTTGCCTGGTTCTTTGTGGTAATAAAGAAAGTTGATAACTTTTCCCAACTCCCTTGTGGCATGATGGGCTGGGGCAGTATAATACTTGCTGTTTTAACAAGCAAGATAGACAATTTGGATTCCTGGGTGTAGCATTTGAAATGTTATAATAGCAGGTGTTTAAGATTCATGTAGTATAGAGACAAGCCAAGGGGAAGATGAGGACAGTTGGAAGTAGAACCTCTGCATCATGCTGTGTTTGCAGTTTCAAAGGTTCAGAATTAGAAGGGAGTGGTATAAACAAGACTGTCTTGGAGATAGGGCAGTTGTCCTCTCTTCTGCTAGGGCTTTTGCCATTGCAGTTTTTCGTCAGACTGGCTAGGCTTTTTGAAGTACACCCAGATGTGACCAGCCATGCCAGCAGAAGGTGTTAGGTACAGGCACTGTGAGCTTGTGTCCTCTCCTCACTGCTAGTACCAGGGAGCTTACTCTTCACTCCCGCAGTAACCTAGCTATGGCTTTCCATGGTTTTTCACTGTGCACGCATTCAAAGCACCCTCTCTGTCTCAGGATATGGGAGCCTGATGGGGTTGGATCCCGGGTCATGCTGTTCCAGCTGATCAGGGGCAATTACTTAGAATAGCCTTTCCCAACTGGGGATCTGTGGGAGAATTATGTGCTACTCAAACACTTTGAGTGACTGTTTTCTCAGTTCTTCTAAGAATGGTATACAGGTAATGCCATTCTAGATCATAGAGAAGTTCATTTGTTACATGCATAGACTGGTGGTTTGGCCACTGGGGCTTAATTCTTTCATAGTGCATCGGGTTGGAGGGGCCTTATACTGCTCCACTCTTAAGAGTACTGTTTATGCCACCTGATTCTGGCAGAGCAGGTTCCCTGTGGCCTAGCTAAAGCAATTTGGGGCACTTAGGTGAATGGATTCTCTTTGGTCATCATGAAATGCCCAAGGCAAGAAATCCTTTTCTTCACTTTTGTAGGAAAACATATTTGCATCAGAATCAAAGGCCCTAAAATCAGAGAAGAGAGGGAGAGGGTCTGACCCCATTGGGTTTATGCTTGCTCTTGAATGTGTGAAGTGCATGGATTACTATATAATAACATTACAATTGCTATACCTAGCATATGTGATACTGAAATTTTATGCTAATGTTACTAATGTTAATTCTCTCTTTACCATTCTAAGTGTTTTTCTGTATTCACAACTCTCTTGATTTCCAGTAACCCTTTAACCAGAGTGGAAGGAGATGCTTTGGTATTTAACCAAGTGGAAGGAGCTTTTGGTTAGACTTACGCATTCTTTCCTTTTCTGGAAGTCAGCATACTCTTTTTAGCAGAGTTATTTTGCCTGGGTTCAAATAAATCTGAACACAGGAAGAGAAATTAGCAGTCAGCTCTGTTAGGAACCAGAGTTAATATTTCCAGTGTTTCCAGGAGGGAAAAAGTTAGTTCTGAGTCAGAGAACAAAAACCCTCAAATTTAGAGGACTGGTGAAAATTCTAATCTTTCTGAGTGACTCTCTTTGAAGGGGGACACTCTCTGAACTAAGTAAATAATAAGAAAACAGAGGTCTTAAAGGAAAACCTGTCTTCTTGATACCCCTCCCATTAGGATTAACCCACAGGGCTTAGCTTAACTTGATCTTTTGTATTAGCCTGGCAAAAAATATTTGCTTAAAAGGGAATATATTTACAACCTAGATTTAAAAGATAGGTTACTTTTTTAGCTTGAGCTTCCAGGTAAACTGACAGTGAAATTATTTTAATGTGCTTATACTTTTGCATGTCAAGCCCATATAATTCAGCCTTAATCTTTGAAATGACTACTAAAAAAGTATTAATTTGCTGCCAAATCCTGTCCTCATCCCTCTCTTTTTACTACTTCCCCTGGTTCCCACTGGGAAGTGTGCGTCAAACTGGTCCATTCTGAGTGTGTCCTCCCCTCCCTCTGGATCTGAGTAGCTGCTGTAGAAATTTTCCATCTGTCGTTCAGTCCTAGTGAGTAGCTTGTCGAAGGCTCAAATATTTCTTCTCTAAGTATCTTCACTGCCTGTCACTATTCATCTCTCTGTTTTTGCTCTTCCCCTTTTCCTGGATCATTACAAGCAAGTGCAACAAAGGCTTCCATTCTGTCATACAGCTTTCCATTTAATGTGTTTGTTGAAGCTTATTGGAGGTGAAGTTCCTCGCAGCTGTCTGTCTTTGTATCTTCCTTTGAATCTGTTTCCTGCACCAGACTCATTAAAAAGTTGACAGATCCCATTAAAGGGATAAATGAAATAAGTGAAAGGAGACATCCCTATGATGATGTATTTTTGAAACCTTAGGAGAATGAATTTTTTTTAAAGCATTGGTTTTATTTCTTTCTACCTGTTGGCTAAATGCTTATCATGGACAGAGTACAAGATAATTAAAACTGTCATGTCCTTTTAGGCACTTGCTTCTCTAATGCTGATGTTTAGGTGCCATTGTACTAGAAGAGATACATTGTAATTTTAAAACAATGGAGATAAATACAATCATTGAACTTAAGTTTTTGTATTTTCTTACAGGTGCCAAAATTTAGGCTTAAAACTATGTAGGTTTTATTTTAAGTGATAGCTTTTATTTCCCCCCTATTACAGATATTTGTTCTTTTTACTTTATAAGTGCCAGGTAGTTTCATCTTCCTCTCCCCCCACCCCCAAATACTCCAAAAGATAGGATTTTAGTCCCAATCCTATTTTCTCTCTGTAAGCTGGTATAATTATCCCTGCTTGCCTACCTCGAAGCGTCATTACCCAGATCAGCTTTGAAAACACAAAGTGCTTTTCACCTGTAAGGTAGTAGTGTTACTGTAATTTTGGTTCTGACTATAGCACAAAATATCAAATTTTAAAGACAGGTTGTGGTTGAGCCATAAATGTGGGCCCTATACAAATAAGACTCTCCTTATCTTGGTGTCTTTTTTGTTTTGTTTCGTCTGGTTTCTTCCTATCCTTCTATCTATCTATTTATTTTTGGCTGCGTTGGGTCTTTGTTGCTGTGTGTGGGCTTTCTCTAGTTGCAGCAAGTGGGAGCTACTCTTCGTTGCAGTGCACGGGCTTCTCATTGCAGTGGCTTCTCATTGCAGGGCACGGGCTCTAGGCGCACGGGCTTCAGTAGTTGTGGCACACGGGCTCAGTAGTTGTGGCACATGGGCTTAGTTGCTCCGCAGCATGTGGGATCCTCCTGGACCAGGGATCAAACCTGTGTCCCCTGCATTGGCAGGCGGATTCTTTTTTTTACTTTTAATTTTCTTTTAACATCTTTATGGAGTATAATTACTTTACAATGTTGTGTTAGTTTCTACTGTATAACAAAGTGAATCTGTTATATGTATACATATAGGCAGACGGATTCTTAACTACTACGCCACCAGGGAAGTCCTTTTCTGTTGTTTTTGAATTATGGGCTGATTTTTCCCTTTAGTCTCCAAAAGTTTTAACAGCAAGATACATATATTCAGGTCTATAACCAGTCTTTTGAGCAAGTGTTTAAAGGGATATGACAGTTTTAATAATTTTTGTCCCACGCTCAAGAGTCAAGAAGAAGATATGAGTACACTTTTTGCACAATTTGTAGTTTTACAATATCATCCACCAAATAAGCTGTTTTATATTTGATAGTTTTAGTTTCCTTAACTCCTTTGGAACTTCCTCATGAGTTGCCTAGAAGCTTCTAGTTTGAGAAACACTGAGCTGCGTCCTCCCCAAATGACTTTTCTTTTAAAATTTTTTGAGATGATAGAAGAAAAGTTGCTATAGATTTCATGAAGTTGAAAGTAGAAATTGAATGTTTACCATTTGAGACCAAATTTCAAGAATATTGAAGAATGGAAATGGGTGTTATCTCAAGTAGACAGCTCTTGAGATGAGGTTTGTTGAAGAAATTAGCTATGTCAGAAGTTTGGATTGTCCTCCTCTGGGAAGAAGTCCTAGTAATGGGTCTGTTAAGGGAGGAGAAGAGAAGATAGTGAATGTACTTCACTATTTTGAACAGGTTTTTTTTTGTTTGTTTTTTGTTTGTTTGTTTTGGCTGCACCGCACGGCACGTAGGATCTTAGTTCCCCAATCAGGGATTGAACCCGTGCCCCCTGCAGTGGGAATGTGGAGTCTTAACCACTGGACCTCCAGGGAAGTCCCTCGAACGGTTTTAGAAAGAGATAGAGAGAAGCTCCTGCATCTTTCTTTAGTCTCTCTAAATTTCTTTTTCCCTTCTTTTTCCTTAATGTTAGTCTATCACTGTACCTTTCTGCATTTCTGTCACTGTGCTCTTTTTGGTAACATTATGTTTACATTTTTCATCCCACTCCTTACCCCTTCAAAGGTCTAAGGAAAAAAAACTTGTCTCCTGGTGCAGTGGAGTCGGATGTGAGAGGAATAACTGGGGTTGATCTGTTTGGAACTACGGATGCAGTGGTGAAGCATGTACTGGAGGTACTTATCTCTCAGGGAAACAGTGACAATATGCCGTTCATTTATTCATTCCTTCAACAAAGACTTATGCAGGGTTTACTGAGTGCCAGGCACTATTTGAGGCACTGAAAATAGAATAGTGGGTGAGCCAACAGAGAAATGAAGCTTATGTGCTACCTGAGGGAGAGTCATGTTACCTTATAAACATGAAAGCTGGCATGAGCTCCATCACCATCCCAAAGCAGAGCCCATTGTCAAGCCTCTTGAAGGGGAAGGGGAGGATAGTTCATCAAAGTTATTGAGAACCAACCATGTGTAAATAACTTGCATGCATGGTGGGAAAATAGAAAAGCATAAGGGAAACAAACTAGATTTTAAAAAATAATCCTTACAGCTATCTACTGGTAGAGATATTATTAACCTCATTTTGCAGATGAAAAAATTGAGATTTACGGAAATTAAGTGGTTTACCAAAGTCTACACAAGTCTGCTAAGTTGAAGAACTAGGCTTTGAACTTGGATCTATCTGACTCCAAACCAAGCTGCTTTTCACCGCAGAATGGTACCTCTCAAAAATACTGCTAATTCGAAACTACCTTATCTGTGATTCTGTTATGATACAGAGTATAAACTTACAAATAGGGTAAAAGATATCTTAAAATCAGCAGTTCTTAAACTTTTTGGTCTGAGGACCTTTTTATACACTTAAAAGTTATTTAGGACCCCGGAGAGTTTTTGTTTATGTGCATATCTCAATTTTTATCATATTTGAAATTAAAACCAAGAACTCTTAAAACATGGACTATATAAGGATAAAGTCTTTTAGCCACCAAAGCAGTGACATCATCACATGTCATGTAACCTCTGGAAAATTCTGCAGTCATGAGAGAATAAGAGTGAAAGGGGCAAATAATGTTTTGGTGTTATTACGAAAATCGTTTTAGACCCTGCAGATTTCCTGAAAGGTTCTTGGAACTCATCTAAGAGTTTCTTGAGCACACTTTGAGAATTTCTTCATTAAGTTGTAAAATTGGCTTTATTCTTGAGATGCTAATAACTAGTTGGAGAAATAAAATATAAGTAGACAAGTAACAAAACAAGGTAGCATATCCCAAATGCAAATGAAGCTGAATTTGGGAGTAGAAGGATTTGGGAATTCCCATGAGAATTTGGGAATAATATTAGATAGATTGATATAGTAATTCTCATGGTCAGATCTTAGAGCAGCAGTCCCTTGAGTCTTTTCACATGAAGAGTAAAAATCAGAGACATCGTTTATAACCACTAGCATGGTCCATTGGTTTGCTTTGAGTAACAGATATAAAGAAGAACGACTTTTTTAGTTTAGAAGAACCACCTTTTTTGTACAGGGTCATGATCGTGGAGTTAACTGGGCTGCCTTCCACCCCACTATGCCCCTCATTGTATCTGGGGCAGATGACCGTCAAGTGAAGATCTGGCGCATGAACGGTGAGTGAACCAGTGACAGTATCACCATACCTAAAATATTGGCTGCTGGCCAGCAAGGTGAAGTAGCCAGGTTTTCCAGACTTAGTGACCCATTTTCCTACCTTAGGTTGTTAAGCTAATCCTGGGAGCATGACAATTGCCTTATTCCCTTTTTTTCCTTTGATGGCATCCTGATTTTGAGGAGTGTGAACATAATTAAAAATAAGAATTCATTTATTCAACAAATATTTATTGAGTACCTACTTTGTACTAACCATTGTTCAGGGTTCTGAAGATAACAGTGATGACTGAACCAGATAACATTCCTGCCCCATGAAGAGTCCATTTATTCTATAGTGGCAGCTAGTGACAGAGCAGGGTAAGGAGATAAAGAATGACAGAGAAGAGGTGTTATAATTGATAAGAGGGTGAGAATGAAATAACAAAGAAATATGTAAAGATTCAGAGTCTTAAATGAAGAAAATTGCCCTATTAGAAAGGAGTTGGTAACTTAACATTTTGTAGTAATACCTAGCATTTGGTTAGAGGATGTCATAATTTGAAATCCCAAACTTAAAGTAGTAGGGAGTTGTAGTGACCTAATTCTTCTTTGTCCTTCAGAATCAAAGGCATGGGAAGTTGATACCTGCCGGGGCCATTACAACAATGTATCTTGTGCTGTCTTCCACCCTCGCCAAGAGTTGATCCTCAGCAATTCTGAAGACAAGAGTATCAGAGTCTGGGACATGTCTAAGCGGTAAGGGGGTTACAATGGTGTGTGACCAAACCCAGGGGAAAGCTCCTTTCTCTCTCTTACTCTCTCTTTTTAAAAATTAGATTAGAATACTTTTTGTTTCTCATCATCCTCAGCATGTAGAAAAATCAAATAACATATTATGAAAACGTGAAGGGACCTAGTGTTAGCCAACATTTACAAATCTTCCATGAAATAGAAATTTCTGTGTATGTTCTTTTTCTCCTCTAAATTTAAGCAGGTTCTTCTGTAGCTACAGAAATAAGAAATATTAAATGAAAACAGTACAGTAGAAAATTATGATGAGTGGGGCGAGTTGTAATATCAAAATAGTAGAGTCAGTTTGAAGTCCTCTTTTGTTTTTTTTTTTTTTTTTTTTCTTTGGTCATGCTGCACGTGGCATGTGGGATCTTAATTCCCAGACCAGGAATCAAACCCAAATCCCCTGCACTGGAAGTTTGGAATCTTAACCACTGGACCACCAGGGAAGTCCCTGAAGTCCTCTTTCTGTTCCTTGGTAGAATTTATCATGACTGTCTTTATTTAGAATATGCAGTTCACTGTCCTTGATTTAGCTTTTTAATCAGTGTGCTGGCCTACCACTTAATACTCTTGTATGTGATAGGCTGAAGTTTCCTTGGAAATTAATATTTTTCTTTGTGTACCTTTTACTTTCCTAGGACTGGGGTTCAGACCTTCCGCAGGGACCATGATCGTTTCTGGGTCCTAGCTGCCCACCCTAACCTTAACCTCTTTGCAGCAGGTAAAGGCCATTTCTTCTTTTTTCCTTTGGTTCAAAGTTTATAAGACTTGAGAGTGATTCTCCATTAGCTTTGTCTCCAGCAAGTACATAGTAGGATGACAAGGAAAAATAGAAGTCTCAGAGCCACCTAGTTGAAGCTTTTCTCCTTTTTAACTCCCTTACCTTCTTGGTATAGTGTTCTTTATCCACCAAAATTCATTTAATAATAAAGCCCATTCTCTCCCTTTTTTTTTTTTCTTTTGGCCATGCCGCATGGCTTGTGGGATCTTAGTTCCCCAGCCAGGGATTGAACCTGGGCCCTTGGCGGTGAGAGCACTGAGTCCTAACCACTGGACCTCCAGGGAATTTACCTAAAGCCCATTCTCTTTGATTAGTTCCTAGGAGACTTAGAGGCTAATACTGGACACTTGAGGTTCCTAGACTGAGGAGCTAGAAGCTGAGTTTTATTCATTCGTTTAGCAAATACATACTGAGTATCAGCCCTAGTCTGGGTGCTGGTATTCTAGCAGTGCATAAAACAATGTCTCTTACTTTATAGAACTTAATTTTGAGTTATAATTAACTTAAAATATTTTATTAGTTTCACAACATAGTGATTTGATTTTTTTTTTCTTAATTTTATTTTTTTGTCTTTGGCTGTGTTGGGTCTTCGTTGCTGCACACAGGCTTTCTCTAGTTGCGACAAGTGGGGGCTGCTCTTCATCATGGTGCGTGGGCTTCTCATTGCAGTGGCATCTCTTGTCGCGGAGCACAGGCTGTAGGCGCATGGACTTCAATAGTTGTGGCTAACGGACTCTAGAGTACGGGCTCAGTAGTTGGGGCTCACGGGCTTAGTTGCTCCACGATATGTGGGATCTTCCCGGACCAGGGCTCGAACCCGTGTCCCCTGCATTGGCAGGCAGATTCTTAACACTGTGCCACCAGGAAAGCCTGATTTGATATTTTTATACATAATGATCACTACAATAAGACCAGGCCACAACGGTGAGAGGCCCGCGTACCACCAAAAAAAAAAAAAAGTCTGTTTCTATTTTGTTTTGTTTGTACATTTGTTTTTGTGTTTTTTTTGGCGGTACACGGGCCTCTCACCGTTGTGGCCTCTCCCGTTGCGGAGCACAGGCTCCGGACGCGCAGGCTCAGCGGCCATGGCTCATGGGCCCAGCCGCTCTGCGGCATGTGGGATCTTCCCGGACCGGGGCACGAACCCATGTTCCCTGCATCAGCAGGCGGACTCTCAACCACTGCGCCACCAGGGAAGCCCTGTACATTTGTTTTTCAAATTCCACATATAAGTGAAATCATACAGTAATTATTTTTCTCTGACTTATTTTGCTTAGCATAATACCCTCCATGTCCATCCATGCTGTTGCAAATGCAAGATTTCATTCTTTTTTATGGCTGAGTAATATTTCATTGTATATGTATACCACATCTTCTCTATCCATTCATCTATTGATGGACACTTAGGTTACTTCCATATCTTGGCTGTTGTAAGTAGTGCTTCAAAGAACATTGGGGTACATATATCTTTTTTTTTTTTTTTTTTTTGTGGTACGCGGGCCTCTCACTGTTGTGGCCTCTCCCGTTGTAGAGCACAGGCTCCCGACGCGCAGGCTCAGCGGCCATGGCTCACGGGCCTAGCTGCACCGTGGCATGTGGGATCTTCCCAGACCGGGGCACGAACCCGTGTCCCCTGCATCGGCAGGCGGACTCTCAACCACTGCGCCACCAGGGAAGCCCCATATATCTTTTTGAATTAGTGTTTTTGTTTTCTTTTGATAAATACCCAGGAGTGGAATTGCTGGATCATATATGGTAGTTCTATTTTTAATTTTTTTGAAGAACCTCCATATTGTTTTCCATAGTGGCTACAACAATTTAAATTCCCACTAACGGTGCACAAGGGTTCCCTTTTCTCCAAAGCCATGTCAACACTTGTTTCTTGTCTTTTTTTTTGTGGTACGTGGGCCTCTCACTGTTGTGGCCTCTCTGGTTGCAGAGCGCAGGCTCAGCAGCCATGGCTCAGGGGCCCAGCCGCTCCGCGGCATGTGGGATCTTCCCGGGCCAGGGCACGAACCCGTGTCCCCTGCATCGGCAGGCGGACTCTCAACCACTGCGCCACCAGGGAAGCCCTGTTTCTTGTCTTTTTGATAATAGCCATTCTGTTAGATGTGAGGTGGTATCTCATGGTTTTGATTTGCATTACTCTGATGATTAGTGATGAGAACCTTTTCATGTGCCTGTTGGCTATCTATATGTCTTCTTTGAAAAAATATCTATTCAGGTATTCTGCTTATTTTTAAATTGGCTTATTTGATTTTTGATATTGAGTTGTATGAGTTCTTTATGATTGTTTTTTTTTTTTTTGGCCACACCACACTGCATGTGGGATCTTAGTTCTCTGACCAGGGATCGAACCTGGGCCCCCTGCAGTGGAAGTGTGGAGTCTTAACCACTGGACTGCCAGAGAAGTCCCAGTTGTATGAGTTCTTCACATTTTGGATATCAACCCCTTATCAGATATATTGTTTGCAAATATCTTCTCTCATTCAGTAGGTTGCCTTTTTGTTTTGTTGGTGGTTTCCTTTGCTGTACAAAAGCTTTTTAGTTTGATGTAGTCCCATGTGTTTATTTTCGTTTCCCTTGCCTGAGGAGACATATCCAAAAAAATACTGCTAAGACTGATGTCAAAGAGGTTACTGCCTACACTTTCTTCTAGGAGTTTTATGGTTTTAGGTCTTACATTTAAGTCTTTAATCCATTTTGCATTTATTTTTGTACATGGTTTAAGAAAGTGGTTCAGTTTGATTCTTTTATATGTAGCTATCCAGTTTTCCCAGCACCATTTATTGAAGAGACTGCCTTTTCCCTATTGTATATTTTTGCCTCTTTTGTCATAGATTAATTGACCATGTGAGCATGAATTTATTTCTGGGCTCTCCATTCTGTTCCATTGATCTATGTGTCTGTTTTCGTGCCAGTATCATACTGTTTTGATTACTATAGATTTCTAATATAGTTTCCAGTCTGGGAGCATGATACCTCCAGTTTTGTTCTTCTTTCTAAAGAATGCCATGGTGATTTGGCAACTTTTGTGGTTCCATACAAATCTTAGGAGTATTTGTCTCGTTCTATGAAAAATACCATTGGTATTTTGATAGGGATTGCACTGAATCTGTAGGTTGCTTTGGGTAATATGGACATTTTAACAATATTGATTCTTCCAATCCATGAGCATGGTATATCTTTCCATTTATTTGTGTCATCTTCAATTTCTTTCATCAGTGTCTTATAGTTTTCAGAATACAGGTCTTTTACCTTCCTTGGTTAAATTTATTCCTAGGTTTTTTATTCTTTTTTGATGCAATTGTAAATGGGATTTTTTTCTTCATTTCTCTTTCTGATATTCCAACAGATTTCTGTATATTAATTTTGTTTCCTCCAATTTTACTGAATTAATTTATTAGTTCTAATAGTTTTTTTGTGGAATCTTTTGGGCTTTCTATATAGTATTGTCATCTGCAAATAGTGACAGTTTTATTTCTTCCTTTGCAATTTAGATACCTTTTCATTTTCTTGCCTAATTACTGTGGCTAGGACTTCCAATACTATGTTGAATAGAAGTGACGAGAGTGGGTATCATTTTCTTTTTCCTGATCCTAGTGGAAAAACTTTCAGCTTTTCACCATTGAGTATGATGTTAGCTGTGTGTTTGTCACGCAGGGCCTTTATTATGTTGAGGTATTTTCCCTCTATACCCACTTTGCTGAGAGTTTTTATCATAAATGGATGTTAAATTTTGTCAAATGCTTTTTCTACATCTATCGACATGATCATATGATTTTTACCCTTCATTTTGTTAATGTGGTGTATCACATTGATTTATGGATGTTAAACCATCCTTGCATCCCTGGAATGAATTGTGCTTGACCATGGTGTATTATCCTTTTAATGTATCATTGTACTTGGTTTGCTAATATTTTGTTAAGGATTTTTGCATCTATGCTTATCAGGGATATTGGCCTATAATTTTTGGTTTCTTATGATCTTTGCCTGGTTTTGGTATCAAGGTAGTGCTGTCCTCATTAAATGAGTTTGGAAGTGTTTTTTCCTCTTCAATTTTTGGAATAATTCAAAAAGGATAGATATTAACCCTTCTTTAAATGTTGATAGAATTTACCTTTGAAGCCATCTGGACCTGGAGTTTTGTTCTTTGGGAGTTTGCTGATTACTGATTCAGTTTTGTTAGTAATTGCTCTATTCAGGTTTTCTGTTTCTACGTGACTCAGTCTTGGAAGATTGTATGTTTCTAGGAATTTATCCATTTAGGTTGTCTAATTTGTTGGCATATCATTGTTTGTAGTATTCTCTTACAATCAGTCCTTTGTATATCTGTGCTGTCAGTTGTAATTTCTCCTCTTTCATTTCTGATTTTATTAGAGCTCTCTTTTTTTTTTTAATGAGTCTGGCTAAAAGTTTGTAGATTTTATCTTTCAAAGAACCAACTCTTAGTTTCATTGTATTTTCTATTGTTTTTTTAGTCTCTATTTCATTTATTTCTGCTCTAATCTTTATCATTTCTTCCTTATACTCACTGAGCTTTGCTTGTTCTTCATTTTTTCTTTTTTTTTTTTAATGCGGTACACGGGCCTCTCACTGTTGTGGCCTCTCCCGTTGTGGAGCACAGGCTCCGGACGCGCAGGCTCAGCGGCCATGGCTCACAGGCCCAGCTGCTCCACGGCATGTGGGATCTTCCCGGACCGGGGCACGAACCCGTGTCCCCTGCATCGGCAGGCGGACTCTCAACCACTGCACCACCAGGGAAGCCCTGTTTTTTTTTTAAATCTACTTTTAGATTGCTTGAGATTTTTCTTGTTTCTTGGGGTAGGGCTGTATCACTATGAACTTCCTCTTAGAACTGCTTTTGCTATGTCCCATAGATGTTGAACACTTGTGTTTCCATTTTCATTTGTCTTCAGGTATTTTTGATTTCCTCTTTGATTTCTTTGTTGACTCATTTGTTGTTTAGTAGCATGTTGTTTAGTCTCCACATGTTTGTGTTTTTTCTAGTTTTCTTGTAGTTGATTTCTAGTTTCATACTGTTTTGGTGAAAAAAGCACTTGAAATTATTTCAGTCTTAAATTTATCAAGCCATGTTTTGTAGCCTAGCATAAGATCTGTCCTGGAGTATGTTCAATATGCACTTGAAAATAATGTATTTTGCCGCTTTTGGATGGACTGTTCTCTCTCTATTAATTCTATCTGGTCTAATGTGTCGTTTAAGGCCAGTGTTTCCTTGTTGATATGATCTGTCCATTGATGTAAGTAGGGTGTAATGTCCCCTAGTATTATTGTGTTATTGTCAATTTTTCCCTTTATTTCTATTAATATTTGCTTTATATATTTAGGTACTCCTATGTTGGGTGTATAAATGTTTGCAAATGTTATATTCTCTTGTTGGATTGACCCCTTTATCATTATGTAATGCCCTTCTTTGCCTTTTGATATGATCTTTGTTTTAAAGTTTATTTTGTCTGATATGAGTAATGTCCTAGCTTTCTTTTCTTTCACATTTGCATGAAATATCTTTTTCCATCCCTTCACTTTCAGTCTATGTGTATCTTTAGATCTGACTTGAGTCTCTTGTAGGCAGCATATAGATAGGTCTTATTTTTTTTATCCATTCAGCCACTGTAAGTCTTTTGGTTGGTGCATTTAGTCCATTTACCTTTAAAGTAATTTTTGATAGGTATGTGCTTTTTGACATTTTGTTAATTTTTTTCTGGTTGTTTTTGTAGTTATTCTCTGTTCCTGTCTTGTTCTCTTGGTTTCTTCCCTTGTGGTTTGATGGATTCCTTTAGTGTTACATTTGGATTTGTTTCTCTTTATTTGTTGTCTATCCATTGTAAGTTTTTGTTTGTGGTTCCCATGAATTTCATAAATATTGAACTGTGTATATATATTTGTCTATTTTAAGCTGATAGTCACTTAAGTTCAAAGGCATTGTAAAAGCACTACATTTTTACATGTACCCCATTTTATGTATTTTATTTCATAGTTTATATCTCTATTTTGTGTATACCTTAACTATTTTTTGTAATTATAGTTGATTATACTGCACTTGACCCTTTAACAACATGGAAGTTAGGGACACTGACCCTCTGTGCAGTCTAAAATGTGCATATAAGTTTACAGTTGACTCTCTGTACCTGTGGTTCCATATCTGCAGATTCAACCAGCAGTGGACTGTGTAGTATTATTGTACATATTTAGTGAAAGAGAACTGTAAGTGGACCAGTGCAGTTAAGATCCATGTTGTTTAAGGGTCAACTGTTCTCTGGTCTTTTAACTTTCATACTAGCTTTTTAAGTGGCTGATCCACTGCCTTTACTATGTATTTGCTTTTATCAGTGAGATTTTTCCTTTGATGTATTTTCTTTTTTTTTTTTATCTTTTAAAATTTTTTTTTAATTTATTTTTTGCTGTGTTGAGTCTTCATTGCTGCACATGGGCTTTGTCTAGTTGCGGTGAGTGGGGGCTACTCTTCGTTGCGGTACATGGGCTGCTCATTTCGGTGGCTTCTCGTTGTGAAGCATGGGCTCTAGGTGTGCGGGCTTCAGTAGTTGTGGCACATGGGCTCAGTGATTGTGGCTCGCTGGCTCTAGAGCGTGGGCTCAGTAGTTGTGGCACACGGGCTTAGTTGCTCTGCAGCATGTGGGATCTTCCTGGACCAGGGCTTGAACCCGTGTCCCCTGCATTGGCAGGCGGATTCTTAACCACTGCACTACCAGGGAAGTCCCTCATATATTTTCTTATTTCTAGTTGTTGCCTTTTCTTTTCTGCTTAAAGGGGACCTTGACATTTCATGTAAGGCTGGTTTAGTAGTGAACTCTTTTAGTTTATGCTTGTCGGAGAGACTCTTTCTCCTTCAATTCTGAATGATAACCTTGCTGGATAGATGCTAAGTGGTAAGTCTTTTCCTCTCAGCATTTTAATGTATCCTGCCATTCCTTTCTGACCTGTAAAGTTTCTGCTGAAAAATCAGCTGAGAGTCTTATGGGGTTTTCCTTGTATGTGATTAGTTGTTTTTCTCTTGCTGCCTTTAACACATTATTGACCAGAGATGTATTAATACATCTTTCGTTACCTGAATGTTATTGACTGGAGACGTATCAATACGTTTTTAGAGAGTGATACAATTAACATCACCATGCAAAGTTGTTAGAGCTTAAAATTGATCAAGCGTTCATTATACAACTTGTCGATACCATTTGCATTTTGCTCCATTAGGTTTTTGTTCCAACCTTGTGTATATTATAAACACAAGTTTGTTACCATAAAATTTTCAAAAATGATGCATCGCAAGATTTTGAGTGAAGAAGAATTTTTCGGTGAATTTTACGCAGATACTTTCTCTGATTGTCCAAGTGACATATATACTAGTGTCTCAGAAGATGATGGTTCTTCAGAATATAGTTCTGATTCAGACAATGTGAATGTTAGACCAACAAAAAGACAAAAAAACTTAGTGATTGATTCTGATATGGAAAGTGAAAATGAAACTCATGGTGCTGGAGAATGCTCCCTTGCTTCTGCAGAAGAGTGGATTGCAGACAACATTTCATAAAAATTAGAAGACTTTACAGGTGTGTCAGGTGTAACTATTGAATGTAATAATTTGCAAAGTGTTAGTGAAATAACAGAATTAATTTTTGGTAACAACTTTTTTGAGTTGGTTGCTTCTCAAACAAACTGATATCACCAACAGAATGAAAAAGCATATAAAAAGTATGATAAGGCTTTAAAATGGACTGATGTAACCAATAGTGACATGAAGAAGTTTCTTGGATTAATAATTTTTTAAGAGGTATGAAGCTTCCTTTATTTATTTTTTGAATTTTATTTTATTTTATTTTTTTATACAGCTGGTTCTTATTAGTTATATATTTTATACATATTAGTGTATATATGTCAATCCCAATCTCCCAATTCATCCCACCACTGCTCCATCCAGCCACTTTCCCCCATTGGTGTCCATACGTTTGTTCTCTACATCTGTGTCTCTATTTCTGCCTTGCAAACCGGTTCATCTGTACTATTTTTCTAGATTCCACATATATGCGTTCATGTATGATATTTTTCTCCTTCTGACCTATTTCACTCTGTATGACAGTCTCTAGGTCCATCCACGTCTCTACAAATGACCCAATTTCATTCCTTTTTATGGCTGAGTAATATTCCATTGTGTATATGTACCACATCTTCTTTATCCACTCGTCTGTCAATGGGCGTTTAGGTTGCTTCCATGGATTAATAATTTTGATGGGACAAACAAGAAAGTCATACTGGAAAGAATATTGGCCGACTGATCCCTTACTTGAAACACCTATCTTGCCAAAGATTATGACGAGAAGAAGGTTCGAAAAAATAATGATGTTTCTTCACTTTAACAATAACTCAGAAACTCCACTTCCTGCAGACAGAGGTTCAAAAGTTAAACCTCTTTTGGATTATTTTCTACAAAAATTTCCATCGATCTGTATACCCAAACAAGAGCTATCGCTTGATGAGGCAGTGATAAAGTGGAGAGGACGACTCAGATTAAAAACCTATAATCCCAGAAAACTTACAAAATAAGTTTGGTCAGGATGGTTAACAAAAGTGAAACTGGGTATATATGCAACCTTGAGATTTACATGGGTGAAGGATAGAAACTACAAGAAACAATCTTATAACAGCCTTATCTTGGTTCGTGGCACCGTATTTACCAAGACAATTGTTACAACAGTGTGTCCACATCTGAAATATTGTTGAAAAATAAAATCAGAGTTTGTGGGACTATAAGAGAGAATCATGGTCTACCAAACCAATTAAGAGAAACGTAAAAATCTACAGAGGGAAGAAATGACATTCTTATGGACGGGAAAAGTGATTTTTCTTATATGGAAAGACAAAAGGCTAGTCTGCATGGTGACAACTATTCATTATGCCTCCATAGCATCTACAGGAAAAGAAGACAGGAGGACTGACCATCAGATGACTAAGCCCACTTGTATATTAGAGTATAATAAATCTATGAAAGGAGTTGATTGATCCAGTCAATACCTGGCAAACTGCAATATCCTCTGGAAAACTTGAAAATGGTTTAAGAAAGTGGGTTGCTATTTCAGTATTGCAGTTTATTCAATGCGTTTAAAATTTATTGTAGCCTTAATGCACAGAATAAAATGACTTACAAGCAATTTTTGTTAGCAGTAGCTAGAGAATGGGTAATTGACCATTCTGGTGAATATAGTGGTAGTCCCGCACCTGGTCCTTCTTGTGGTGTTTCTAAAAGAGCCCTCCACAAAGATCCACCTTGTCAACTATCAGGTAAAATAAAAGAACATATTCTAGAGGAAATAATACCCACATGACTCAAAAAAAATGCTGCGGGGCTTCCCTGGTGGCACAGTGGTTAAGAATCTGCCTGCCAGTGCAGGGGATACAGATTCAAGCCCTGGTCTGGGAAGATCCCACATGCCGCAGAGCAGCTAAGCCCATGCACCACAACTACTGAGCCTGCGCTCTAGAGCCCTCAAGTCACAACTACTGAACCTGCGTGCCATAACTACTGAAGCCCAAGCACCTAGAGCCTGTACTCTGCAACGAGAAGCCACCTCAATGAGAAGCCTGCACACTGCAACAAAGAGTAGCCCCCACTTGCCGCATCTAGAGAAAGCCCGTGTGCAGCAATGAAGACCCAATGCAGCCAAAAATAAATAAAATTTAAAAAAACAATGCCGCCAGAAAATGTAGAGTCTGCTCTTCCAGGGGAGAGCACAGTGAAACAGGATATATTTGTAATAGATGTTCTGTTCCCCTGCACAGAGGTGCCTGCTGTACTGCCTATCACACTCTAATGAAATATTAGAATGCTTTAGTAAGACATGTACAAAGTTTCAAAAAAATACATTAAGTGCAAAAACAGTTGTTGATAATTATACTCAAACGTGGATGTTTCAGTATTCACTTACGTAACAAATCGCTGGCCACAGGCACCAGTTTCTGCAAAAATCCCCCGGCCAATAATGGGTTAAGATTCTCTCCTTATCTTTAACTCTTGCCATTTTAATTATAATATGTCACGGTGAGGATCTCTTTGGGTTCATCTTATTTGGGAATCTCTGTGCTTCTTGGACCTGGATATCTACTTCCTTCCTCAGGTTAGGAAACTTTTCAGCCATTATTTATTCAAATACGGTTTCTGTCCCTTTCTCTCTTCTCCTTTGGGAATCCTATAATGTGAAAGTTAGTATGCTTGATGTTGTCCCAGAAGTCCCTTAACTCTCCTCATTTAAAAAAAAAATTCTTTCTTTTTGCTGTTACAATTGGGTGATTTCCACTGTTCTGTCTTACAGATTGCTCATCTGTTCTTCCATATAATCTAATCTGCTGTTGATTCCCTCTAGCATATTTTTTCTGTTTTTGTATTCTTCACTTTTGATTGGTTCTTTCTTACATTTTCTAAGTCTTTGTTGAAGTTGTCACTGAATTCTTCCATTCTTCAACCAAGTTTGGTTAGCATCCTTATGACTTTCTTTGAACTCTTTATCAGATAAATTACTTATCTCTGTTTCATTAGGGTTTTTTTCTGGGGCTTTATTTTGTTGTTTCTTTTGGAACATATTCCTCTGTCTCCCTTTTGTTTGACTTTTTGTTTCTATGAATTTAAGCAAAACAGCTACCTCTCCTGGTCTTTTAAGGAGTGGCCCTAACGGATGAAAGCATTCCTGTGTAGATTGTTTGCACCTGGCAGCTTTGGCAGGCTTGCTGGGGCTGGAGTGCATCTGGGCAGGCATAGTCCCTGGGGAGTGTGGTCTCTTGGTGGAGTGCCTGGAGCTGGAGTGGGCGTGGGGCAGTCCCTAGAAAGCACTACACCTGAGGCCATGGAACTTTTATTTGTAGTGAAGGGAGGTAGACCCATAAAACAATAAATATATAAAACAATGTATGGTGAAAACTGCTTTAAAAGAAAGTTAAGCAAAAGTAAGTGGGATAGAGAGGGAAGAGTGTAGGGACTGCTGCTTTATATTGGGTGTTCAGGAAAGTGAAGGAGAATGATAAATACATTGACAGTGGGAACAGCAAATGCAAAGACCGTGATATGAGAAATGTTTAACATGTTTGAGGAACATCAGAGTGGCCAGCTGGAGCACAGTAAGGGGCTAAGTAATAGGAGGTAAGACCAAGCCAGATTGGGCATTGCCTTGTAGGCCATTAGAATTTAAGACTTTATTCTGAAAGAATGGAAAGCCATTGGAAGGTGTTGGGTAGGGAAGTGACATGATCTGATTTATGTGTGGAGTGTATACTAGGAGGACAAAGACTGAAAGTTTTTCTGAGTGATGGATAATGTTAGTAGGGAAAAGCAAAACATTTTTAAAAAACAGAACCAGAAAGGCTTTTTAAACTAGCATCCATTTGTTCAGCACTTACTTTTTATGTTTGTTATTTGATAGTGACTGGGGAAGGATGGAAATTATTGTAATTTCTCTTTTCAGGGAACTCAGTGTATACTGGGGATGATATACCTAAACAATTACAGTGCAGAATGGTACGTGCTGTGACGGAGGTTTGTACAAAGCAGTTAGGAGAACATAGAGGAGGTTTTGTCTAATGTGGCAGTATGATAGAGTGAGTATTGGTAAATGATTTACAGGTGTTTACTTGAATAAAGATTCCAAGAATTGTGAGAATTTAGGCAAATAAAGAATGCATTTAGGTGTCTTAACTTTGTTTTTAGCATACATATACAGTAGTCATCTTTGTGTATCTCCTGTTTCCAGTTTTCTTTCTTGCCTACAGCTAATTCTTCCTCCCTTTTCCCTGTGGCCCAGGCCATGATGGTGGCATGATTGTATTTAAACTGGAACGGGAACGGCCAGCCTATGCTGTTCATGGCAATATGCTTCATTATGTCAAGGACCGATTCTTACGTCAGTTGGATTTCAACAGCTCCAAAGATGTAGCTGTGATGCAGTTGCGGAGGTAAATCAGACTTGTTTCTTCCCTCCAAAGTGTCTCATCTGTTACCATGAAACAATACTCACAAACTGGAGTCTGTTCTTTTAACAACGTTTTGGATCTCATCTCCTGTCACAGATAGAATCCCCAGGAGCGTGGTGGTGGCCATGAGGCCAATGGGGGCTTCCCTGCTGACAATGCTAGAGACCCTGTGGAAAGGAAATCATATTGCCAAGCTTGCCAGGTGTCTTGAAAACCAGGGAAAGTTTCCTGGTTGAGAGTAGCCCAACTTGGTGACAGGCCTCTTTGCCTTTATTTAGCATTTTTTTTCTATACCTCTCCCTTTGCTTTTCAGCAAAATGCATGCAACTCTAAACCAGAATATATGTCTCTGGAAACTCTTAACTCTGAAGATATGATAATATCTAGGGTGCCTGGCAAAAGGAACTATCCTCTTGGAAAGGCAGATGTATCAGCATGCTGAAACATTCATGGTGGCAGGCTTTGGCATAAGGGTTTGATAACCACCCTCCAGCGTTACTACAATAAAAGAATCGGTTTGTGTTATCACTCCAAGGGACAGGAGAAACTAGCCAGAGACAAATCACATCATGTTACTCTGTGGTATCCACTGCAATTATGTGTAGGAATTTGTACCCAGGAAGAATCAATCCCACTCACTACAGTGAGTGCTAGCCATACCTTCTGTTGAATAAGTAGACTTGTACTAGGTGTGCTTTTTTAAAACTCTATGCTCAAAGCTGAAATAGGGGAGTCCCTAAGCCTTAAAGGAAGGAAGAAATAGATGCAACATTCATTTATTTTTATTTCTGATTATAAAAATGATAAGTATATCTGTAAAGATGAGGTAAGTAGGAGGTGTAGGAGTAATTCCTTTTTTCCTATTGTTATTATATCTTTTTACTAATTTCTCTGTTTTTTGTATATATATATCTCTAGTGGTTCCAAGTTTCCAGTGTTCAACATGTCGTACAATCCAGCAGAAAATGCAGTCCTACTGTGTACAGTGAGTAAACCTCCTAGGATCTCCTCATTTCCCATAGGTCTCTTTCTCATGCCCTTAGAGGATCTCTAATGGCTTCTTTGAAACCATTTAATGGTCATTTTGAGAGAGCTGAAACAGTAAACAGAGGCTCAAACCAGGTAGGCTTCAGCTGTCATAAACATGTTAAGGGTTTGTGTACTTACATCTTTCATATGGCTAACAACTTCTAAACTTAATGGAGCGTTGGGATGAATCACCCAAATCACTGAAAGTAATTTGAAAGAATGTTTGGGACTATATCCTATTCAAAGGAGATGCTTATCTTGATTCCCTCCATTTGGGTGAAAATAGTAGAGCTGATTTTGAGAAGAGTTCCTTTCAGTGGTGTTACCTTTGGGGGTCATCAAGTAGCCCTCCACATTTCTTGCCATACAATTAAAAAAAAAAGAAAGAAAGAAATGGCATTCTAATTTTAGTGCCTTCATTGCCAAGTCAGAAGAATGAAAACCTGTCTTTCCCGATATGACGTCTAGTGTCTGATCCCAGTTCTTCTTCAATATCTAACAGCCCCATATTTTCCTCCTGGCACTTTTCTTTAATGTTTTTTCTTTGATGTCTTTTTTTTTACCTTCAAACAGACTTTTAAGTTGATGAATAAACTCAGGTGGGGCACTGGAATATTGGGGTCTTAGTCTGTTAATTTGTGGAATAGAGAGCAGTCCTTGCTTTCATTCAAAAGATATCTACATCTTTGGAAGATAAAAGAAAAATAAGGTGACATGAATGCTGAATTCTTTGGCAACGAGCCCTATAATTTTTAGCTGTAGAAACGTTCAAATGCCTTCTGAGTGAAAGGTGTGAAAAGTATAGTTTCAGGTTGCTGTCTGTATAATGGTGCTGTTTTCTATGTCAGAGTAAACTGGTATCTTGGGTGCTCTCTTACTAACAATTCCTCCCTTTCCTCTACAGAGAGCCAGTAATTTAGAGAATAGTACCTATGACTTGTACACCATCCCCAAGGATGCCGACTCCCAGAATCCTGATGGTAGGCATTCTCTTTGTATACCCGACTCTGCTCCTAGCTTTCCTCACCCATATCATCACTCCTCTTCAAGTTTTTCACATTCTGTCCCCAGGCCATGGCCACATCACTCATGTCTGTTGGCAGGTGCTGCTGACAGTTGCATCAGAGGCAACTGTGGTGTGAAATATTCATGTTCCTTCTCCATTTTATTACTCCAGCTAGATATATATATTTTATAATTTGGTTATTAGAAACTCTCCATTTTCTCTTTCAGCACAGCATGTTATCCTAGTTTATTGTCAGCTGATGTGACTTTCACCCTGGTAGTTTCATTTATTTAAAAACATGGTTCCAATCTTGCAGTGTCTCATCCTGGGACTAGGGATTTATGCTCTCCCATCCATATCCAGATCCGATTTGCTTCCTTTTGCATGTCAGAAAGATGAGGCTGTTAACAGCCTCTCACCGCACCAGGGATCCCGGATCCAGCTGAGACCCCTGCCTACCTCTTCCATCACCACCATCCCTTTTTAGTCCTTTCTGCTAGAACTTGCTGACAAAACATTCTCAGAATAGATTTGAGTCTCACTTATGCTCCTTTTAGTGTACTCCCTCCAGTTGGTTTGTAGGTCAGAGGTTTGTTCCTCAGGTCCCCACTTTTAGTACCATACTTTCATGATATTTTAGACCGAATCAACAGATTCTGAGAAATATTTTGCTAGCTCTGTCCTATTGTGGGTGCCACTGTGTCATTGCTGCTAATATCATCACTCTCCTATAAGTGTGGTCATGGTGGAAAGAGAGAAAACCTGTATGTCTTTGATATCCATAAATCAAAGTCTCCCCTATAAATTAATCAGTCAAGCCATTTCTGACCAATTTTTTTTGTTTGGTCCTGCTTACCCATCCCCTTCTTTTCCCCATCTGTTTACAATTAATAGAGTCTAAAATATTTTTGTTTTGTCTTATAACCACTTTTATTTTATCTTCTCCATTTTTTTGAGGGAGATAATAATTATTAAAGGAATAAAGGTACAGCACAGAGGAAGAGAAAGAGGAAAGGCTTGAATAGTGTGATTCTTCGGCCCCTGGAAAATGGGAGTGTTGGTTATGATAATAATTAATTTTGTAAATTGCCTGACACCCCTGGTTGTCAAGGGGTGGCCTGGCAAGGCTGGCCAGCACGTATTGTCCAGTTTCCTGCTGATACTAATAGATAAAATAGTATTTCCACGCATCCTTCTGTGTATCTCCTTTGAAGTTTCCCAGAGTGTGGAGTACCCATTCGGAATTCTAATCATCCAGTGAAATGTTTGGGAACTGAGAAACATGTTGTAACTTTGTTGAGTGAATGATTGACATTTATGGAGCATCAGCTTGGTGCTAAATACTGCCCAGCATAGAGCTGCCTGGATTTAGTTAGGAGCACTCTGCCCCATCCTACTCTACTAGGAGGTCTGCATTTGCATGTTAAAAGCAGCAGAGCAGCTGCGTCCTGGAGAGGGGGCTCTGTCTCTACTCCAGCTTGTTGAGATAGGAGGTCCAAGACACTCACAGGCTGCTTGCTTTGTGCCGCAGCTTGGCCAGCGAGGCCCTGCTCGTTAGCTTGATGGAATGTGCTGTCTCCCAAGATGGGGGTGGTCCTTCTGCCAGTATATGGTGTTGGCTGAAATGCAGTCACTTGGCCTAGAGAAAAGAGGCTTGGCAGGGGTGGAGGTTGGAGTTTGGAGGGAACTGGTGGGGAAAAGTCACTGACAATAGCCTCAGGTTATGGCTGAATAAGTTAGGAAGCAGCTGAACTGGCAAAGCCAACATGGCAGCCAGCAAGACTGGCAGCTTCGTGGCACCTGACTCTGTCACCTGGCAGTAGCTTACTACATGTTCCTGCCCTTTGGTTTTGCTCTTCTCAGCTCCTGAAGGGAAACGGTCCTCAGGCCTGACAGCTGTTTGGGTTGCTCGCAATCGGTTTGCTGTCCTAGATCGGATGCATTCGGTGAGTTAAGACTAAAAAGGGAAATTAATTTGGAGAGTGTGGTGGCAGTGGCCTGTGTATTGCAGAATAAAGAGCATTTTTTTTTCCCTTACTCTGCCCTGGGCAGCTGTGGTCCTCGTGTATTGGCTGCTTTCTCCTTAACTCTACCCCAAACCCCTTGGGAAAAAAAAGGCCTTAAAATTGATTTGATTGGGTGGATTATCACTGTGGCTCTGGGCTTAAGAACCAAGCTAAAGTCACTCTTGATGACACAGGAGCCAAAAAACATCAAATTTGAAATAGGTGAGCTGGGAAGTCCCTGACGGTCCAGTGGTTAGGACTTGGCACTTTCACTGCTGGGGCCCGGGTTCGATCCCTGGTCTGGGACCTAAGATCCTGCAAGCCACGTGGCAAGTCCCCACCCCCTCAACACCAAAAAAATGAAATAGGTGAGCTAGATAAGAAGTAGATCCTCTTATCCTACTACCTCTGATGGTACTTAAAATGTAATGGGTCCTAAAAAAGTTAAGCAAAGCTGTCTCAAGAAAATATTTAACAAAAATTTAAGCCTCAGAAGTGCTGTATTCTGTCCCTGGTTGGTTGAGGAATTTAGATTTTAGTTGGACTTCTCAGGATATTTCAATTGAAAAAAAAAAAAGCTATTAAGACCCTTGGAGAGGATCTTAGTTGGAGTGGTCTACGTAGAGTGGTGATTGAACTGGACAGACAGAAAAAAAAATACTTTGTTTATTGAAGCTAAGGAATAATTGCTGAGGGACATTGTCAGCTGGCATCATCTTACATGTATTTCTCTTAACCCCACCTTATGTACTCATTTCAGCTTCTGATCAAGAATCTGAAGAATGAGATCACCAAAAAGGTACAGGTGCCCAACTGTGATGAGATTTTTTACGCTGGCACAGGCAACCTCCTGCTTCGAGACGCAGAATCCATCACGCTCTTTGACGTACAGCAGAAGCGGTAACATGTCAGATGCCCCTAAGCAGACAGGCATATTGTGGGGGAGAGTGGAAATCTTTAGTGGGAGCTTTTCTTCCCCCAAGTGAGTTTGACCTGGGCTTAGCCACTTCTTGTGCTGTAACTCCAAGACTCTTTCTAACCACTTTTTTTCCTCTGTGATCACTCTCCATCCTGTACATACACACTAGCATTACAACAAGGGTCTTATTTGTTTTCAGAGCATTTATCTGAATAAAGAATGCTCTTGCGACTTAGAATCATAGGGACACAGAAATGAATAACATAGTTCCTGTACTTAAAGGAGCTTACAGTCCATTGGTGAAAACAGACATACACAAGTCCCTAATAATACATGGGAATGAGGGGCAGGGAGTTGAGGAAGAGGGAAGTATACAATGTGAGCCAAATGTGTAAGTCACTGAACTGTAATACAGAAAATGTTTATTTGGTATTATTTTAAGAAATTTCGGTTTACATTAATTTGGAGATGAAAAGGAGTTTAGGTCATAACCTGGAATAAGGCAATCAGGTTCACTCATATTTGCCCTTCTCTCTCTATCCCAGGACTCTGGCATCTGTGAAGATTTCCAAGGTGAAATATGTTATCTGGTCAGCAGACATGTCCCATGTAGCACTACTGGCCAAACATGGTAAGTCTTCATTATGTCCACCCTGATTTAGAGACCAGTCCCTCCCTCCCCATCCCTGCCAGTCTACTTCACTCACCCTGTCCAGCAGAGCACTCATGTCCTTTGCCTCTTACAGCCATTGTGATCTGTAACCGCAAACTGGAGGCTCTATGTAACATTCATGAGAACATTCGTGTCAAGAGTGGGGCCTGGGATGAGAGTGGGGTATTTATCTATACCACAAGCAACCACATCAAATATGCTGTCACCACTGGGTAAGTTGATTATCTGAGATACAGAATGGGAGAAAGTGGCTTCTTAAAATCACTGTCGTGTCTCAGGAGACATACTGAAGTCCTCCTTGAACTGTCTTCATGGAAAAGCTTTGTCTGGCGTATATGTGCTAGGAGCATCAAAACATTCTTTTTTCAACTCTTTTAAAATTGTGAAATATGACACAAATATAGAAAATTACATAGGTTATAAATATATGAAATAGCAAATAGTTACATAATGAACATCTGTGTAACTGCTACCCAAGTCAAGAAATAGAACATTTCTGGCACCCCAGAAGCCCTTTGCCATGTGGTCCCTATTGATCACATCCCTCTCTCTTCCTCAAAGATAACATTCTGACTTTTATGATAATTTCTTTCTTGCTTTTCTTTGCAATTTTACCACCCAGTGTGTGTCTTAAAATAATGGTTTAATTTTGCCTGGTTTTGAACTTCATGTAAATTAAATCATGCTGAATGTATTATTTCATATTTTGCTTATTTTGCTCAATATATTGTTTGTAAGATTCATCCATGTTGTAGCTCTAGATTATTTGTTTCTGCTGTTGTATAGTATTCTATTATATAAATATGCTACAGTTTATCAGTTCTATTCTAGAGGGATAGTTGGGTGATTTCTAGGTTTTGTCTATTATAAATGATGTTCTTTTAAACATTCTTCCATGAATTCTGGTTCATATGCACATACATTTCTCTCTAGGGCAGAATTGCTAGGTCATAGAGCGTGCTTATCTTCACATTTGCTAGGTAATGTGAGAGTGGTTTTACCAATTTGCATGCCAACCAGTGTTGTATAAAAGTTTCTTTGCTTGTCACACTGGCCAGCACTTGGCCTTTGTCAAACTCATTTTTGTCTGGTGGATGTGCAATGTATCTTGTAATTTTACTTTGCTATTCTCTGATTCCCCAGGAGATTGGACAACTTTTTATTTAGCCATCCATCAGGATTTCCTCTTCTATGAATTCTGTTCAAGTCTTTTATCCTTTATTTAAATGAGTTATCCTTGTTCTTTTGTTATAGGAGTTCTTTATATATTTGAATATCAGTCCTTTATCAGGGCTATGTGTTGCAAATATTAATATCTCCTCCCATTCTATAGTATGTCTTTTGATTCTCTTTTGATATCCGTTAATGAACAGAAGTTCTTAGTTTAATGTAGTTGAGTTTATGAATCTTATTCTTTATGGATATCAGGTTTTGTGTCCTATTTAAGAAATCTTTGTTGACTCCAAGATAATAAAGGCATTCTTTTATATTTTCTTATGAAAACTTTATAGTTTTACCTTTTATATCTAGGTCTATAATCTACCTGAAGTTGATTTTTTTGTATGGTGTGAGGTGTCGTGAGCTCAGCTTTACTTTTTCCATAAGGACACTCAGTTTTGTACCAACATCACGTATCGAAAAAACCAGCCTTTCCCCATAGTTCTGCAGAGCCATCTTTGTGATATATGAATCACGTTTAAAAAAATGTAAGGATCTGTTTTTTGTTTTTGTTTTTTTATTTTTGGCTGCATTGGGTCTTTGTTGCTGCACGTGGGCTTTCTCTAGTTGCGGCGAGCGGGGGCTACTCTTCGTTGCAGTGCGCGGGCTTCTCATTGCAGTGGCTTCTCTTGTTGCGGAGCACAGGCTCTAGGCACGCGGGCTTCAGTTGTTGTGGCACGTGGGCTCTAGAGTGCAGGCTCAGTAGTTGTGGCACATGGGCTTAGTTGCTCTGCAGCATGTGGGATCTTCCTGGACCAGGGATTGAACCCGTGTCCCCTGCATTGGCAGGCGGATTCTTAACTACTGTGCCACCAGTGAAGTCCCAAGAATCTGTTTTTTGTGGTCTGTCTCTGATTGAATTCTACACTGTCTTAAGTATTATAGTCTTGTAAGTCTTTACAACTGGTAAAGCAGTTCCACAAATCTTACCCACTTTGTTTTACTTTTTTTTAAGTTATTAGGCTATTTTCAAATTAGTTTTGCCTTGAAAAGGCATATTTTCAAGTAATTTTTTGTCTTGAAAAAGTATAAATTTTAGATTAGCTTGTGAAATTCCATGCCAAAAACAAAAAGACAAACGAGAGTTCCTGGGCCCTGGTCGAGGAACTAAGATCATTTTTTTTTTTTTAAAAAAGTTGATTTTTCTCTCTCTCTTTTGTTTTTAATTAATTAATTTAATTTTGGCTGCGTTGGGTCTTCGTTGCTGCATGCAGGCTTTCTCTAATTGCAGTGAGGGGGGCACTACTCTTCGTTGCAGTGCATGGGCTTCTCATTGCAGTGGCTTCTCTTGTTGAGGAACATGGGCTCTAGGCGCACGGGCTTCACTAGTTGTGGCACACAGGCTCAGTAGTTGTGGCGCACGGGCTTAGTTGCTCCATGGCACGTGGGATCTTCCCAGACCAGGGCTCGAACCTGTGTCCCCTTCATTGGCAGGGGGATTCTTAACCACTGCGCCACGAGCGAAGCCCCGGGAGCTAAGATCTTGCAAGCCTCACGGCATGGCAAAAAAACCCCAAAAAAACAGAAAGCAAAAAACCCTATTGTGATTTCAGTTGGGATTGTGAATCTGTATGTGATTTGGGGATTTTGGGTGTAATTGTTATCTTTACAATATTAAGTTTCCTAATTTGTGAACATGATATAGTAGTTCTTCATTTATTTAGGGCTTCTGAAACATCTTTAAATAAAGCTTTATAATTTTATCCATAGAGATTTTGCATTTTCTTTGGTTAGATTTATTCTTAGGCACTTGATAGTTTTTAATGCTATTTATAAATGCATAGTATCCATTTAAAAATTCAATTTTATAATTTTTCCTGATATTTAGAAATACAACTAAGTTGTTTTGGGGGTTTTTTGTTTTGTTTTGTTTTTTGCGGTACACAGGCCTCTCACTGCTGTGGCCTCTCCCGTTGCGGAGCACAGGCTCTGGACACGCAGGCTCAGCGGCCATGGCCCACGGGCCTAGCCGCTCCGCGGCATGTGGGATCCTCCCGAACCGGGGCATGAACCCGTGTCTCCTGCATTGGCAGGCGGACTCTCAACCACTGCGCCACCAGGGAAGCCCCATAACTAAGTTTTAAATTAATTTTATCTCAGAGACCTTGCTAGACTCTTATTAATTCTATTAATTTATTTATATTTTCTTTTCAAATACTCATAGCATCTGTAGGTAATGACACTTTTGTTTCTTCTTTCCAGCACTTAATTCTTTTTTTTTTTAGCGCTTATTCTTTTATGTATTTTTCTTGTCTTACAGCACTGACCAAGATCTCCAGCACAGTGCTGAATAAACACGGTGATAGCAAACTTTCTTGTCTTGTTCCCAATTTACAGTGTCACTTTTCAGTGTATTGGCATTATGTAAGCTTGCTGTAGATTTTTTTATAGATACTTTTTATCTACTGAGGAATTTCTTCGCTATATCTCAAATGAATATTGAATTTTTTTAAACCCCTTTTCTGCATATATTGAGGTAGTCATGCAGTTTTTCTCCTTTTGTTGATTAATGTAGTGAATTAAATTGATTTTTTTTTAAATGTTAGACCAACATTGTATTCCTTATACAAATCTGACTTGGTCATGATGTTTTACCCTCTTCAAATATTGCTTGTTTCAGTCTGCTAATATTTTGTTTAGGATTTTGCATCTTTGTATATATATGTGTGTGAGATTGCCCTGTGATTTCCCTTTTCCTTTCTGTCCTTGTCAGGCTTTGGTATTGAGGTAGTGCTAATTTCATAAAATAAGCAAAATAATATACTTTATTCATCTGTTCTCTCATTGAGTTTGCATAAGATTGGAATTAATTCTTCCTTGAATGGTAGGTAGAATTTGCCAGTGTAGTCATTCAGGCCTGGTACTTATAGGAGGATTTAAAAATATGATTCAATTAATTTTATGTAATAATTACAGGACTGTAGGAGCTTTCTGTTTCTTTTTAGTCAATTTTGGTAAATTTTACTCTTCTGGGAATTTGATCATTTAAAAACATTTATGCATATCCTCATTCTGCAAGATCTATAGTGATATCCCTTTTTGCATCCCTATTATTGCCATTTCATCCTCTTTTTCTTTTTTTTTTAAAGAAACTTATTTATTTTGTTTATTTATTTTTCGCTGTGTTGGGTCTTCGTTGCTGCACGCAGGCTTTCTCTAGTTGCAGCAAGTGGGGACTACTCTTTGTTGCAGTGCATGGGCTTCTCATTGCAGTAGCTTCTCTTGTTGCAGAACACGGGCTCTAGGCACACGGGCTTCAGTAGTCGCAGTGTGTGGGCTCAGTAGTTGTGGCTCGCGGGCTCTAGAGCGCAGGCTCAGTAGTCGTGGTACACGGGCTTAGTTGCTCCGCAGCATGTGGGATCTTCCTGGACCAGGGCTCAAACCCGTGTCCCCTGCATTGGCAGGCGGATTCTTAACCACTCTACCACCAGGGAAGTTCCCATCCTTTTTTTCTTAATTAGCTTCATGAGAGGTTTATCAGTTTTACCCAGCTTTTGCCTTTATTGAACTTCTCTATCGTACTTTTGTTTTCTATTTCTTAATTTGTACTATTGACTTTATTTTTTGCTTCTAAGTACACTCTTTGTTTTAACTTTAGAAAGAACCATAAGGGCTTCCCTGGTGGCGCAGTGGTTGAGAGTCTGCCTGCCAATGCAGGGGACACGGGTTTGTGCACTGGTCTGGGAAGATCCCATGTGCCGCAGAGCGGCTGGGCCCGTGAGCCATGGCCGCCGAGCCTGCGCGTCCAGAGCCTGTGCTCCACAACAGGAGAGGCCACAACAGTGAGAGGCCCACGTACCACAAAAAAAAAAAAAAAAAAGAACCATACAGTTTTTGAGTTGGATGCTTACTAATTTTTAGTCTTTCTCCTAATATTAAGCATGTAGACCTCATTAATTTTCAGTCTTTCTTCTAATATAGTATATGCACTTAACACTATAAATTGTCCATCAAGTATTGTGTTAGCTATAGCCACAAGTTTTAATCTGTAAACTTTTAATTTTTATTCAGTTTAAAATATTATGTGCTGGGCTTCCCTGGTGGCACAGTGGATGGGAGTCCGCGGGTTCGTGCCCCGGTCCGGGGGGATCCCATGTGCCGCGGAGTGGCTGGGCCCGTGAGCCATGGCCACTGGGCCTGCGCATCTGGAGCCTGTGCTCTGCAGTGGGAGGGAACACAGCAGTGAGAGGCCCGTGTACCGCAAAAAAATATATATATATTATGTGCTTTGCATCATTTCTTTGTACATCAGAAGTCTTCACATCTACCTCTCTTCCACTTTCACTTGTAACTTATAAGGAAGGATTTAACTGTTTATAGTGGCCTAGTGATTATATATCAGAACTTAAGATTTAACTTTTAGGTCTGGTTCTGATACCTGTGTCTGTTAGATCCTAGAGTACTAGCTTATAAAGAGAAATCATACCATCTGCCCCATCTTTTCCCACTTCATACAAGAGAATAAAATAAATTAATTTGGTTCTGCTCTTTTTTGAATCACTTCCTATCTATACTATTGTTTAAATGGCACTTGACAAAAGGGTAATGAGAAGATAAAAGGCTGGGTCCTAGGCTTGTTTTCTTTCTTTACAGGCTGGATTTACTCTTACACTGACTTAAAGCTGTGCTCTCTAACTCTTATTCTTAGGGACTATGGGATCATCCGAACTCTGGATTTACCTATCTATGTCACACGGGTGAAGGGCAACAATGTATATTGCCTAGACAGAGAGTGTCGTCCTCGGGTGCTCACCATTGATCCAACTGAGTTCAAGTTCAAGCTGGCCCTGATCAACAGAAAATATGATGAGGTATGAAATGAGGAAGCATATTAGGAGTATTGAGAAGGGCAGCACTCCTTTTTTCCTATAAGTGATCTCTATTTCCTGCCCTAACCCTCCCCAAATGTCTAGGTACTACACATGGTAAGGAACGCCAAACTTGTAGGCCAGTCTATCATTGCGTATCTCCAGAAGAAGGGATATCCTGAAGTGGCACTGCATTTCGTCAAAGATGAGAAAACTCGCTTTAGTCTTGCACTGGAGTGTGGAAACATTGAGGTGAGAGAAGTATGGTTATAAGCCCCATATTGTTGTAGAGGAGGTGAGAGGGTTAGGGTGGCATTGGGAAGACATTATTCTGGGCTTGCTTCTTCAGCCAATATAATGGAATTAAGAATTTTTTTTGTTGTTAGATTGAGCTATCTTCCTGTTGCTGTTTGCCCATCTTTGCTTCTGCCCCAGCATTTCTATTGTTGTTGTCGCTCTGAGTTAGTCTGAATTCAGTAACTTTTAGAACAGAACCAAGATAGCATAGAATTTGGAAAATTTCATTATTTCCTTGACATTTGACTTGCTAACTGGCGGCTTAGATGAAGGAGTACTTATTAAATGTTGAGGCCTAGAGTCTATAGGCATTATTTTTAAATGGGGAGAAGCCTAAGGAAAATTGACTTTCTTACTTCTAAACTTCCTTCTTATTTCTTCTGAGGAGCCCCTGTGGATCTTCAGACCTGGCAAATGGGAAATATGATAGCTAAGCAAGAATTGGCCTTATGGAATCAGCAACTGCTAGAAGATGATTTTGTTGTAAAAGTAAATTTCTGAGGAGGAGGATAATGTGATGTGATTCTTCTATCCATGGATCCTAAGGGATCTTATTTGTTGATTGAATTTTCAGTACTATTAGATTGAAAACAAAGCTAGGAGGATTGAAAGTGTAAAGAGTTCCTTGGGAGATTTACTTAGAGACAGACGTTTTGACTGTAGTCCCTGGTTTTGAGTCACAATAACCTCCAACCTGTTAACTCTAACTCTGGGGATTCTTTAGATTGCTCTGGAAGCAGCCAAAGCACTGGATGACAAGAATTGCTGGGAAAAGCTGGGAGAAGTGGCCTTACTACAGGGGAACCACCAGATTGTGGAAATGTGTTATCAGCGCACCAAAAACTTTGACAAACTTTCCTTCTTGTACCTTATCACTGGCAATCTAGAGAAACTTCGCAAGATGATGAAAATTGGTGAGACCCCAGAAACTAAGGATGGGAAAAGGGGTCCTTGGGGGAAGGAAGAAGGCAAATAGAGGCAAGAGAGAACTTGAGAGAGAAGACCTAACTTGGTGTCTCTTATTGACTTGGTGCAGCTGAGATCCGAAAGGACATGAGTGGCCATTATCAGAATGCCCTCTACCTGGGAGACGTGTCAGAGCGGGTACGGATCCTGAAGAACTGTGGGCAAAGTAAGTATCCAGGACTCACTTCCTTTGGGGCCTTAGGAAGTATTTTCTCTTTATGGTGAGTTATTCATATGTAGTAGTGAGGGATTTCCCTTCATTGCACATTTTTTCAAGACTGCATGCTCCTACCATGCTCAGAGACTTTCTTCAAAGCCAAATGGAGGGACAGCCAGAAAATATAGTTTGGCTAGGCACTCTTAGGAAAACAGTTAATATCTTGGGGGAAATGGGTTTTAAAAGGTCCTGGAGCAGATACCGTAGTAAATGTGGTTGGTTGAATGCCATTAGAGTTTTATCGTTTTACTTCAAATCTGGAGGTTTCGCCCATTTATTTATTCATTTTATATTTAAGGGGTATTTTTTGAGAACCCACTGTATACCAAGCATTATACTAGCACTTGAGATACCTTAGGGAATAAGACAGGTGAAAGATGTGGTGTGGACCAAGGTGCTAGCTGTGAATGGGTGAGCAATGGTCAGATTCGGCATATATTTTAAAGGTAGAACCAACGTGATTTGTCGAAGGGGACTGGTTGGGGGGATGTGAGAGAGAGCAGACTGGGATGAGTCCAAGGTTCTTGTTAACACTGATGATAGATCTTAAGGATAAGCAACTGTTTTAGTTATTTATTGCTATATAATAAATTACCCAAAACTTAGTAGTTTAAAACAACAAATGTTGATTATCTCAGTTTGCAGCATGACTTAGCTGGGTGCCTCTGGCTCAGTGTCTCTCATGAGGCTGCAGTCAAGGTGTTGGCCAAGGCTGCAGACATTTCAAGGCTCAAGTAGGGGAGGATCCACTCCCACATTCGCTCTGTGGCTGTGGGCAGTCCTCAGGTCCTCACTGGCTATTGGCTGGGAGACCTCAGTTTTCTGCTCTGTAGTCTTTTCCATAGGGCAGTTCACAGTATGGCAGTTGGTTTCCCTTAGAGCAAATGAGGGCACCCAAGATGGAAGCCATAGTCTTTGTATCCTAATCTCAGAAGTGACATCCCATCATTTCTCCCACATACTGTTCATTAGAAGCGAGTCAATAGATCCAGCCCACACTGAAGGGAAGGACTTACGCAGGGACTTGACCAGGAGGCAGACATCAGGACACCAGTATTCACTTGGAAATGTACCTATACCACAAAGTCTGTTTTCTTAACAGAGTCACTGGCCTATCTCACAGCTGCTACCCATGGTTTAGATGAAGAAGCTGAGAGCCTGAAGGAGACATTTGACCCAGAGAAGGAGGCAGTGAGTCTTTATTTACATAAGTATCTCTGATTACAGGATTAACTCTGAGATCTTGGGACTATTTAAACCTACGAATGTTACTCCCCACCTGGTTACCGGGAGAGGCAGAGAAACAAATGAGATCAAAGGAGGCTCCATAACCTTCCCTAGATGGTTCCTGAGAGCTGTTTGCTTTTAACCTTCTATCTTTCAGATCCCAGACATTGACCCTAATGCCAAGCTGCTTCAGCCACCTGCACCTATCATGCCATTGGATACCAATTGGCCCTTATTGACTGTATCTAAAGGGTTCTTTGAAGGCTCCATTGCCAGCAAGGGTAAGTGCCCACTTCTTCCATAGCATTTTTGTTGTGTGCTTGTTTTCTGAAAAGCTGTCCTAGAGAGTACCATTAACTATTCTATCCTTTTCCTCTCTCCTTTTTTCTGTGTGATGCCTCATGCAACACTGAGATGCCAATTAAAGTTAAAGTCTTTTAAAAACTAAATAAAAGCATTATGGCATCATTAAAATTTGGAAGATAGGAGGGAAAAAGAGAGATGTTTCTTAGTCCATGGCTCTAACAACCACTGTTAACATTTTGGTGTATTTTCTTAGATTTTACCATATATGTAGTCATACTCTCCGTTCTGTGTTTTATCATTCATGACATACAATCTTAAGGTATAACTCAGCTACCTCAATTCTGTCACGTGGGTATACCCACTACCACTCCCACCCTTACACTCCTGTTTTCTCGGCTATGTCTACTAGTTTGTTTCTCCCAGCTGAGAGCCTAACTAGACCCTTGGGCATTTCGTGCCCAGTCCTGCTCTTTCTTCCATATCCTCTCATCTAGCCTTTGTCCTTATGCCCTGTACACACTGTAGTGGTGGTAACTTAGCAAAGATCTCAGCAAGAAATGCCAAGAGTTGGCACCAAAGGCTGGTTAGTAAGAAATTGTTTGAGGCAGTTTTTGGTAGCAGGAAGGCCAGTTGTTTTCATCTCTCTTCTATTCCCTCTCTCTGTGAAACCTATGCTAACCAGGTTAGCATAATATAGATATCACAAAAATAAACAAAAACAGTAAGTGGACACAACATTGGCACCTGCTTCTGTAAGGATGCAACAGTTTGCCTGCAGAGGAGGCCATATCTTAGACTTAGCTGGCTGTAACCAGCTCCTCCTTTCTGTTCCTTCCCTCTGTAGGGAAGGGAGGAGCACTGGCTGCTGACATTGACATTGACACCGTTGGTACTGAGGGCTGGGGAGAGGATGCGGAGCTGCAGCTGGACGAAGGTATGCATGTTCTTCTAGGAGTGTTCTGGGCAGGTGGGCTCCCTGGAGTGGGACTGGGTTGTGGGGCAGTTCTGCGGGGTGCTGGACCATAGGACCAACAAGGATCCCAGTGTTTTTCTTTCCTTTGGCTAAAATTGTGTCACTTTGAGAATCTATGTTGAGCCTGGATTTTCCTTACAGATGGGTTTGTGGAGGCTACAGAAGGTTTGGGGGATGATGCTCTTGGCAAGGGACAGGAAGAAGGAGGTGGCTGGGACGTGGAAGAAGATCTGGAGCTTCCTCCTGAGCTGGTATGTGGAATTTTCACCCTTGTAAGGTTCTCTCCATTTCTCCCTGTGGAGGCCGGTGGCCTTATCACCCCCCCAACACCTGTCCTGAGGTCCCTGAACGGGAGGGGGTCTGGATCCTCCTAGTCTGATGCTTAACTCCCATTTGAAAGAAAGAATAATAAGATTAACTAGGGTAGTGCCAGTGTCATCTTATGAAAAGGCAGCAAGCTTTTTTGCCTGATTGGCGCTTTTGGTGTATCGTTTTGTTACTGGGAAAGCTTCTCCTATTTTGAGAGTCATCTTCCACAACCACCACCCCTCTTCCCCAACAGAGGCTGGGAATAAGGTAGAGTTGTGTTTAGATTTATCAAGGCAAATTGCTTGAATGGCTTAAAAAATGACTCACTCTTTATTTTTCCCCTAGGATATACCCCCTGGTGTAGCTGGTGGGGCTGAGGATGGGTTCTTTGTGCCCCCCACTAAGGGAACCAGCCCAACTCAGGTAAGCAGGGAAACAGTCCTGTAGGGATAAGTGTTTCTGAGCTGGCTATACTTGATTAATGTGTAAAGAATATCGACACTCTTCTATTACAGATATAGAGTAGGACTGTTGGGAAGAGAAAGACCAAAATTTCACTTATCTTGGGTTTTCTGTTTCTTGTTAGATCTGGTGCAATAACTCTCAGCTTCCAGTTGATCACATCCTGGCAGGCTCTTTTGAAACAGCCATGCGGGTAAGTCTTAAAGCTACCTTGGCTTTTGTTGAGTGTGCCTTGCCTACGGTCCCAGGGGGATGATTGATTCATCTTAACCAAATGGAAATTATTATACCCACAAGGGCAGAGGTGTATATTTAACGTGGAAGTCTTTGGTCTTGCCTAAGGAAACTTGCCTCATAAGGCCTTCCTCTTACGTGCTTTCAGTCTGGCTTAGTAATCTCGTAAGGTGGATTCTTCCAGCCATCTTCCACCCATTTATAGCGTGCTTTCTGGCTCACATCAGTGAAGTGAGCACCCCTTAATGAACAGGTGTAGTTTTTGAACACTAAGCCATCTGCTATCGTAGCAATAACAAAAACAACCACAACTGCAACAGCCACTAACATTCAGTGTTGACTGTGTGCCAGGCATTATCATAAATGCTTTATGGGTATTATTAAATGAGGTAGATCCTATAATTAAATATAATTTACTGATGAGGAAACAAGTACAGAGAAGTTAAGTACCTTGCCCACTGTCAACTAGTTTTTAAGTAGCAGAGCCCAAATCTTATGTTTCTTTCCTCTTGTATTCCAGCTCCTTCATGACCAAGTAGGGGTAACCCAGTTTGGCCCCTACAAGCAACTGTTCCTGCAGACCTATGCCCGAGGCCGTACCACCTATCAGGCTCTGCCCTGCCTGCCCTCCATGTATGGCTACCCTAATCGCAATTGGTAAGGTCCCTTGCTGCTGGCTTCTCTCTGTTCCAACTTAGGGTAGATATTTCAGATGGTAACCTCAGAGACAGAATTGTCCCAGAGCTGAGGTTTCCTAGTAGGAAAAGATCTTTGGCTTGGCACTCTGTCAGGTTTGGTTTACACCTGCTGCATCCATTTCCCTAGTTTCTTTCTCAGTAGGGTGTTGTGATCATGTTGCCAGAAGAAGAGGTTAAGTCCTAGTGGGCCCCTGATCATCCTGTCTTCTTTCCCTTTCAGGAAGGATGCAGGGCTGAAGAATGGTGTACCAGCTGTGGGTCTGAAGCTTAATGACCTCATCCAACGGTTGCAACTGTGCTACCAGCTCACCACAGTGGGCAAGTTTGAGGAGGCTGTGGAAAAATTCCGTTCCATTTTACTCAGTGTGCCACTTCTTGTTGTGGACAATAAACAGGAGACTGCAGAGGTAAGAGCAGTCATAGTGTCATAGTCATACTTGTCATAGTGCTGGGCACCCCCACCTTCTTGCCTCTGTACCATGACCTTCTTTTGCCCCCTCTCCAGGCTCAGCAGCTCATCACCATTTGCCGTGAGTACATTGTGGGTTTGTCCATGGAGATAGAAAGGAAGAAGCTGCCCAAAGAGTCTCTAGAACAGCAGAAGCGCATCTGTGAGGTAAGACCTCTGGGCCTCTAAGCAGTACAGAGGCGTCTTCCCTTTTACCCACTATTAGGTCTGAATTCTTTAGGTCTCAATATGGGGAGTAAGAGAAATTTGGGCCCATTTCTGTGAGGAAAGGATATATTTCTCCACCTGTCTTCCTCATCTCATCAGTCCTCCATAACTAGGAGGCAGAAGATTTCTCTGCTTTATAGCCAGTCCTGTTTTTATTTGGTTGTTTTGCTGTGTTTCTAATGCATATGTGACCCCTTATAAATGACCTATCCCAGCTTTAGCATCAGCATGGCATGTGTTCCTCCTTCTGTCCACCAGATGGCAGCCTATTTCACCCACTCAAACCTGCAGCCAGTGCACATGATCCTGGTGCTGCGTACAGCCCTCAACCTCTTCTTCAAGCTCAAGAACTTTAAGACTGCTGCCACCTTTGCTCGGCGCCTGTTGGAACTCGGGCCCAAGCCAGAGGTGGCTCAACAGGTATATGGGAACTCCTTTAGTGAGCGTAGGGGAACTAGATCTGCTCTTACGTGGAGGGAGTCGAAGACCAAGGTCCTTGTCTCTGAAACAAAGTGCTGTATAACAGCATTCAACAAAAAGAGCCAACAAAATACCATCCTCTACTTACTGGCATGGGGACCTCCTTTTGTTCCTGGAAACTGAACTAATATCTTACTCAGACATGGCACCACTGTGAGAGTGTGACCTGCAATATGGAACAGGTCCTCTGTACCTGAAAATCAACCCAGTCCTGTCCTTAAGTTCTAGATTTCCCCTCACCACCACCACTAGCCTCCATATACATGTCCCATTACTTGTGTTTTCCAAAAGTTTTCTATTTGTGCAGTGAAAGCCAGTTTTAACCCTTTCAGGGCTAACCCTGAGAATTCTCAGACTTAGTGGAGGAGTATGGGTCTAGATCCATGGAGCCACTTTGGGATAGAGAAGGAGAAAGCCTGATACAACAGGAATGGCAACTGTTACCCCTTCACATATGACCTATACAGAGGACGTGTTCTGTATTCATTCAGTACAATTGCATCTACATCAAAGAAACTACTAAACTATGGTGATGAGATCATTTGAGTTGTGGTGTGCAGCTTTCAGTCCTTGTAAATAAAATATTCCTTCACTCTTTTAGACCCGCAAAATCCTGTCTGCCTGTGAGAAGAACCCCACAGATGCCTACCAGCTCAATTATGACATGCACAACCCTTTTGACATCTGTGCTGCATCTTATCGGCCCATCTACCGTGGAAAGCCAGTGGAGAAATGTCCACTCAGTGGGGCCTGCTATTCGCCTGAGTTCAAGGGTCAGATCTGCAGGGTCACTACAGTAAGTACTGTCCTTGAGAAATACATCTAGAATTCTGTCTTGAGGGAAGGACCAACTAGCATGTTGGTCCTTTTTGTCTCCTGTATTTCCCCCTCACACCTTGAGGCAGTGACACTGGAGGAGGGTAGAACTTCCCACTGCTCCTTCCAGTCAGTAACAATAACAAACCACTCTACTGTGCTCATTGAGGTGTGGAGGGAGTAGGCTTTCTAGGCTTCTCACCTTCACAAATCCCTAACTTTCTTCTATTTCTTCTTCCATAGGTGACAGAGATTGGCAAAGATGTGATTGGTTTAAGGATCAGCCCTCTGCAGTTTCGCTAAGGCCTGCTTCATGTGTGTAGGGTTAAGCACCGTGTTTTCCCGCAGACAGTTAGTCTTTATATCCTTCTAACTCCTTCTTCCTCAACTACCCTTCATATTATTGATGTTTAGCTCTCTCTACCCTAAAACCTAATGTCCTTTTCTCTTCTTCTATGGCTAATCAAAATGTCTAAACCTGACCTTTTTTTTTTTTTTGCCTCTGAGGACCTCTCATCTCAAGGTAACTACAGTTGTGGTCACGATTGGCCTTGCCTTCCCAGCTTAGATCTTTCAAAGAACATTTGTGATGAACATTTGTGAAATAAATTCCTGCTATATTTATTCCTTCCCTCCCCACCACCTTTGTGTACTTTTTGTTAGAAAGGAATGAGATGTAATAAATAAGATAGCATCTTTTACTCAGTCATAACAAGCTGTCAGCCATCCCCGTTTTCCTTGGGCATTTAAACTCCGAGGCAGATATCCTCTGTGTGGCCAGAAACTTAAAATCTGAGAAGAAACTGTTTGATTTTCCAGAAATGGACATCACTTTTTGTTGACTTGTTCTTTACAAAGATTGTTCTTGTATTTTGTTTCTCACACTAAATAAATAAATTTCTACAAGAGTTTTGTGGCTTGCCATTTGTTTCCTGGATACTGTCATATTCCTACTTACTCCATGTAGCTGCCCCATCAAAGCAGATACCTTTCCTTCAATAATTATTTTTAATTACAGAGGTAATAAATACCTATATGTTTTTTAAAGTACATATTTTTCATAGGATATAGTGAATTGCTGTGAGAATGGTAGAAAGCAAGTAGTTCCCCTATTCCATTATTGACTGCAACCTTCCATCTATTGCTAATTATAGAGTGTATACATTGAGCACCTGCCATGTACTTGGTACTGTTCTAGATGTTTTATGTGATATATATGTGATTAATTAGTAATACATTGTATATAGTACAGCAATTACAATGGCAATACAGAATTTTGCTTGTCATGTACTAAGATTAATTCCATAGAGTGATGTACTGTGCCTTTGATTAAAATATATACTTTTTTTCATTTTAAATTCATGTTTTCAATAAACAATACATTCATATAGTTCAGAAATCAGTAAATGTAAAAAGCTATTCTGTAACATCTTCCTCCCACCTTTTTCGTCAGCCACCTAGTTCCTATCGCCTTCCCCAAAACAGGTAACTGCCATTGTTAACTTCCTTATATCCTGCCAGAGATTTTTTGATGTATAAACAAGCAGTTATGAATATGTTCTTCCCTATCCCCCTGTTATACCTAAATGGAAGCATACTAATGATTTTAAGTTGCCTTGTTATTCATGGATATGTGAGTTATTTCCATTCTTTGGATATTATATACAGTGCTGCAATGAGCAACTTGAACATACATTGGACGGATGTGGAAAGTGAATCTGAGGATAAACTATAAGTGTAATTCCTGCTGTCAAAGAGGGCAGGGCTTTGTATCTTTTTAGCTTTAAAAGATACTTTCTTAAACAGAATCCCCAAATTAAGCCTGCCCTCTCAAAAATTTGCATGCTATTTTCATAACACTTTCTCAAGTTATAAACATTATTTCTGTAACCATAGGCAAGTTGATGAAAAATTTGGCAAAATGGCAAAAATTTTCTGTAAATTTAAAATAAATTATAAAATTAATTTTGCATACCAACATAAACATTCTGAACTGAGGGATATGAAAAAAGTGGACAGTCATCATGAAGCTTATGTAATTGGGGAAACAAAATGGATACATGTGAAATAATTAAATACCAGGAAAGAATTTGAAGTTGGTTAATAAACAGTGGACAGCCATTAAGTCCTTACTTGAGAGAGTGATATAAAGAAAATGTTGTAAAATACTGTTTTGCAACAGTGTTCACTATACGTGAAAGATGGGAGGTGAGTAAATACTGAGATGAGGTGTTAGGCTTATCAATAGTAAAGCAAGTTTAAGAAATAGTGCAAAGGAAGAATCGTGCTTATTTTCAACTCCATCTTAATTCTTTTATTTACCATCTGATGTTTTCCTTATTAACATACTGATATTACCATATTAATGTAAAGCCAATATAAATACCTGTAATGTGTGCTTGATACAGTCATATTAGAGATTACACATGTAAGCAGTTTGGAGTTGAATGAGAAAGTTAACCTGGAATAGATGTTACAGATGTTTGGGAGAAAGAGATTAATCAGGGAAGGACCTTAGAGTCCCAAATGTAATGTTACATATTTGTAATATGAGTCCTAGAGTGGTGAAGGGTTTTGAACAAAGCAATTTAAGAGTTGGGACTGGAATTTAGGTCTTCTGACTCCAGAGTGTTTTCTCCCAAATCACAGTACTTGTGCCTGGAAGAACACAGTAGGTTTTGCACAGGTATTTTAAAAGTCTGTGCCCTGTATGTCAAGGAAAGAGTAAGTACCTAAACTGGTGCTTGACACAAGTACTCAAGTGTGTGTTTTGGAAGCTAAGGATGAAAGTCATGACATAACTTTTTTCATTTAGTGTGATTTCTCCCTTTTAAACTTTATGGTACTTTATCCTTACTTCTTATAAGACACTTAACCTTGTGCCATACTTACTGTGTGTATGTCTAATCCTACCTCCAGCCTAATCCCCAGTCAACTACCTTACAGCAAGGGCTGGTCCTGATTTCTCTCTCTGCCCTCCACTGTGCCCAGCATAGGATATTAAACAACAGCAGATGCCTTCCAAGGGCTGAGATAGGTTTGTCAGGCAGTTGATGCATTCTCACAGATCTGAATAGCACAATTCCAGAGGAGGGAAGGGATGTCTGGAGTTGTCTATCTGAGTGTCCTCCAACTACACTCAACTGAGTTCTGCGAAGAGAAAAGGAGATAGGTCAGGGAAGGCAGGTCTATTACCACTACATTCCAATTGCCTCCTTGCTTAGTCCAAGGTCCAAGAGTCGCTTTTTCTGCCTGATTTAATTAACCAACATTGAGTTCTAAGTTATTGGCACTGTGACAGTTTTAATGAGGTGCAGGGAAATCAGAGATATCCACTAGATTCTGCAGAGAAACATGCCTCATCAGGGCCTGGGAAAGCAAAGAGCAGCCAATGAGTGCCCAAGTTTTAGTCCCTAGCCTAGGAGCTGGGGATGCAGCAGTGAACACGACAGATGAAAATCCTTGCTATCATGGTGCTTAAATTCCAAGGGGCTTGAGAGGAGATAACGATAAATAAATAAAATATATAGTATGTCAGATAGTGGTAAGTGTTGAGAAAAATAAAGAGGAAAAGTGGATAGGAAGTGTATATGTGTGTGGGAGAGGGGTTGCAATTGTACTTAGGCCAAATAAGGCATTTCAGAGAAGATGACGTTTGAGTAAAATACAGAGGGAAGTGAGAGGAAACTAGCATGTTGGGTATGCCGTTAACTATCGTTATTGATTACACATGCACAGCTTCTGGTTGTTCGTAGGCAGTTTGTCCCAATTTGGCCTACCCACAGTTCAGGAAGAAATAATAAGCCAGGTAATGCGGGCAGTTGAAAGAAAGGAGGCCAAGCCAGTAAGAAACCTGGCAGAAGGTAACAGTAAATTCCCCTCTGTTGGTTCTACGTCCCTAGAGAAAAAGTGGAAGAAAAAAAAAAAAAAAGAATCGAAGCTTCCTGTCCCTTTAAAAATGGCGGCCCGGCACGGGCCAACAATGCCATTGGCTGCACGAGGCAGAGGGGGAGGGCGCGGGGGGTGGGGTGCAGAGTCCTGCCTCCTACGGCACGGCGGAGGTGGCAAGATGGCCGCGGCCGAGGAGGATGGTGGTGTTGGGGCTGAAGCCGACCGGGAATTGGAAGAGCTTCTGGAAAGTAAGAACCCGTAATGGGAAAGGCCTGAAGGGGGCGGGTGTAAGGATCCCTTCAGGGGGTTAGGTGAACCTGAGGTATTTGGGGCGGAGCAGGAGAGGTTCTCCAAAGGTTGGTCGGCGGCGGAGAGTCTGCGACCCCCGAGATAATCTCTGGGTCACCCTCTCCTTCGCGGCGGGAGCTGAGGAGCTCGCTTTGGGTCCCTGAGCGGCCCAGACTGTTGATTTCCTTGCTGGAGGGGAAACTAACCCAGATGACGATGTTTCACGATCCCACTCCAAACTCCCCTTACTTTTTAGATTAGTAAGTTCTTAAAGTCTGACTTTCTCCCCGCCGGCAGCAGCCTTCGGTCCTCGGTGGGCCGCGAACCGGACATCCACGGATCGCTTCCATTAACTCTTAGCGAGCCCGAAGTGCGTCCTTCTGTGCACTGTCCTGTTCTCCTTAACACAGAAGACACGCCTTTCCTTCTCCCAGTCCTTTCACCTTTCTCTCACCAGGCCCCTTTCCAGTTCTTTCATCATGTCAGAGCTCAAACACACTCCCTTCCCATTATTTTGAAAAACAGGGTGAGACGGCCTCTGGGGAAGACAATTCACCCTCTTAAAAGAGGGTGGCTGTACTTTTCCTCCTTAGCCCTGTTTCTTGGCCAGAGTGGGGCCGCTGCCCTCCCCTTACACTTAGAGTCTGGCAAGCAGAATGGTGGTGAGGACAGAGGCTTTTCGGGGAAGAGGTGAATATTTTTTTGTTTCTTGCTCAGTCACAGAGTGGGCAGGCAGAAAGATGAACAGAAATTGTGAGAAGTGCTAAGTGACTGTGTGAGTCTGCAGAGAGGAGGCCAGAGGGAGCTCTAAGAGCTTTGGGGAGGGAGAGTGAAACTGGAAGATAAGGGAGTTCAGTGCCCTCCCATGGAGTGTAATATGGAGTCCCTCAGTTCATTACTAGTACCAGGACCCATGGGGAGCTAGGTGAAACATCTTGTGGCTTCAGCTTTCTTGCCAAAGATTATTCCCTTTAGGGCTCCAGAATGAGTTCAGGGGGTTAAGGACATCTGTGTTCTCTGCTCCCCTTGGATATCTGTATGGGATTTCTAGGAGTCATTAAAGAATGGCAAGGAAGGCACTGTATAGATGGAGATGTCTCTGCAGAAGTTTTAACTCTCTTCTCCCAGCTCTGAGAGAGATGCTTGTTCCACCTTAAGAGATTTCTTCCCCTTTGATGACAATAAATTAGGTAATGGGGTGGGAAGTGGGAGGCTTATTGAGGGGTGGGTCAGGAAAGGGAGACTCAAAAAAAGGAGAAAATTTAGGAAAGTTGACAGTTTGAAAGATTGTCCTCTTAATGCTTTGCCCAGAAACTCCCCAGCCTTGCATCCTCATCCATCCCCGAATACACGCCGTGTTTCTTGTTTCTGAAGGTGCTCTTGATGATTTTGATAAGGCCAAACCCTCTCCAGCACCCCCTCCTACCGCCACAGCCCCTGATGCTTCGGGGTCCCAGAAGAGATCGCCGGGAGACACTGCCAAAGTATACGTTCCACCCACTTAAGGGATGGGGGGGCGGGCAGTGGGCATGCAGCTCTGAGCAGAGGTTGGGCAGGCCCCTGTAGGCCAGAGGGGAGGTGGGGGAGGTGCCTTGGCCTCACATTGCTGAGTGCTCTTGCAGGCCTCAGTCCTTGTGAAACAGGGACTTCAGATTGAGTAGAGGGATCTCAAGGAAGTTCTTTAAGAAAAGAGCAGATTTAAATGGTTGGATTGGGAGTGACACTCCATACCGTTCCCTCAGTGGCCAGATACCTTTTTGCTGCTCTTAGTAAGAGAGGTAGTCAGAATGTCCAGTGGAGGTGGGTAGGAGGGAAGCACTGCATTTCCCAGAGCCACTGCCTGTGACTTTTGTCAGAGGCCATGTGCAGTGGAGTGCCAAGTAAGAGATGCACTTAGGCCACGTTCTCCCCTGCAGGATGCCCTCTTCGCCTCCCAAGAGAAGTTTTTCCAGGAACTGTTTGACAGCGAGCTGGCTTCCCAAGCCACTGCAGAGTTCGAGAAAGCAATGAAGGAGTTGGCTGAGGAAGAGCCCCACCTGGTAGAGCAGTTCCAAAAGCTCTCAGAGGCTGCTGGGAGAGTAGGTGAGGAGGGGACCCCAGACAACTGAAAATGTCTGAGCAAACCTCCTAGGTCATTGTTGCTTGAGGACACCAAACTTTGTAAAGTTGACAGCAATTATGATACCACTGCCATGGGATGGGGGAGGAGATGGGAGGAGGCATGAGACCCTGTTTAATGAAAAGCATGAGATAAGTTGGAAAGTAACAGAAAAGATTATTAAAAAGTGACCATTTTAAAGGTCACAGTGTTAATGTGGGTGTCATTGTGGAGAACAAACTGACACACAGTTCATGTAGTTTTATGAAAATAACTATGAAGATAACCATAGAGTATTCAAAGATGTGGAGTGCTAGTGATTTACTAATAAATGCTCCATATCCAAGCTGGTAACCAGGTCAGTCCAGGCAAGCAAACAGTTAAAATCCTAAATGAACTTGGCTCTTTTCATCTCTCCTAGGCAGTGATGCGACTTCCCAACAAGAATTCACTTCTTGCCTAAAGGAGACATTAAGTGGACTAGCCAAGAATGCCACTGACCTTCAGGTGAGGGGGAAGAGATAGGGAACCACAGGGGGCCCACTCCTAGACACTTCACCAGCAGAGTCTCAAAAGGCAGACTCTTGGGTATCATCTCAAGTCTGTCCCTGCCTGACTACTTTGCTACAGGCAAGTTTAAATAGTTCTTTCCCACCTGAAAGGTTGGTGAGCATCCCAAGAAGGTAGTATACTTGCTCACCTCCCTCCTGTCCTTTCTAGAACTCTGGCATGTCAGAAGAGGAGCTGACCAAGGCCATGGAAGGGCTGGGCATGGATGAAGGAGATGGGGAAGGGACCATCCTCCCCATCATGCAGAGTATCATGCAGAACCTCCTGTCCAAGGATGTGCTGTACCCGTCACTGAAGGAGATCACAGAAAAGGTTTGTGAACTTCTAATTATGCTTTTCCTCTTTGTTCCCCATTGTATCAGCTCCTGTGAGCTGCTTTGTCTATTTAGAGCCTGCAGAGATAGAGTAACTCAAGTGTACAGGTTCATCTATTTTTTTCTCCTTTATTTATTTGGAGGGGGAGAGTTAGGGAGGAGTTGCATCTCCAAGAGAATAAAGCTACCATAAAGTTGCATCTCCAAGAGAATAAAGCTACCATACTAATAAATATTCTGACTAATAAATATGTTTAAGGTAGAAGGGGAAATCCTTCAGCTCTAGTTTTCTGTAAATTGGTCTAAGTCTCTGTTGTTGTCTGATAAACCTTTCTTGCATTTCCAACTTCATTAATTTCTCCAATAAGGTTTCACTGAGGATTTACTGGCTTTATGCTGTTAACAATTTTTAAGAGTAGTTTAAATGATGGTCTCTGCCATCACAGAGCTTACAGTGTCACTGAAGAGATGTTTAAAGGTTGTTAAAACAAACAAAAAAGAAGGGATATGTGACAGAGATCATATGTGGCCCTTAAAGCCTCAAATATTTACTATCTGGCTCTTCACAGAAATGTTTACTGTCCTCTGGTGACCGTAAATGCTAGCACAGCCAGGTGATCTGATTGAAGTGAGTGCTACTTCTCATGCTGAACTCGCTGATTTAGCTTTTCCTTCTCCTATGTTCCCGTCCCCTTCATGTTTTACTCTTCCTCATATTTTATTGCCCTTACTTATTCATTGTTCACTTACTTCCTCCCCACCCATTCTCTCTTTGCTTAGTATCCAGAATGGTTGCAGACTCACCGAGAATCTCTACCTCCAGAGCAGTTTGAAAAATATCAGGAACAACACAGTGTCATGGGCAAAATATGTGAGCAGTTTGAGGCAGAAACCCCCACAGATAGTGAGGCCACTCAAAAGGCTCGTTTTGAGGTGGTGCTGGATCTCATGCAGCAGGTAAGGCCTCCTCTTGCCGTCTGCCCGCTGCTGCTATCTGCTTGCGTGTTCAGTGGAGGAGGTGTCCTGGAAGGAGGCCTCCCTGCCCAGCCAAGGTGGAGGAGGGAGCACAGGAGAGGCCACATAGCATGGTCTTAACTCTTGTTCCTCTTTCCTTATTTTCCAGCTACAGGATTTGGGCCATCCTCCAAAAGAGCTTGCTGGGGAGATGGTGAGTATACCTTCTCATATACTTTAATCTTAGCCCCGGTTTCCAGTATTTTGTAACCTTTAATGATTTCACCTAAGGTGATAATTGTGGCTGCTGGGGATGGACCTTCAAAAGCTCTAACTTTCTGAAATAGGAGGAGTTATCTGAGTCCCTTCATCTCTTCTCCAGCCTCCTGGCCTCAACTTTGACCTGGATGCCCTCAATCTCTCGGGCCCACCAGGTGCCAATGGCGAACAGTGTCTGATCATGTGAAACACAACATGCTTTCTTCCCTGATTCCCAGCCGTGGGGGAACGTCTGGAGTCAGCAGAACCACTGGGAGCTGAGGCAGGAGTGTCGTCTACAGGAGTGGTCTGCCCACTGCCATCTGTCATCCCACCCAAGATTGTGCCATACCAGCGGAGGCTTTTTCTCTGTCTTTCTAGGAATAAGGCCTGTTCTGCAGATCATTTCTGTGAACCCTTTCCATTGTGGTTTCTGCTGCTAGCAAAGGCCCAGCTACCTACCAGGTGAAGGAAGGTGTCCCTTTTGGGGCATGCACCTTCTTTCCTCTCGCAAAATAATGTTATACAGGGCCACACTGAGTTACTTTTGTACCCAGGGTCTTCGTGCCTTGTGTCTACTCCCTGTCTTGGACCTGGGGAGCAGGGACAGAGTCCTAGGACTCTATATTTCTATAGTTCTCTTGGGCAGCACCTGTGGGAATGAATGGGGAGAAACTTAGCCTAGGCTGGGGGTTTAGGTCTGTCACCACACCCTCTTGCCTTCAGACTGTCCTGAATTCTCTGAAGGGAAAGTAAGTGGGGGGGGGGGCTTTTGCATCTAAAAATGCTACTCTTTCACAGTAGGTTGAAAGAGAAGCCCTGGGATTCTCCTCTCTCCAGGTACAGAGTCCTCAATTGCCTGTTCCAGCCTGAGAACTCAAGTAGCTGCCCTGTTCTTTCTATAATGCTATGTGATCTGGGTGAACTCAGCCCTTGACCTTCCTTTATCCCCTGCCTCTCCTCTCATCTCTCTATTTTAAATACCTCTTTATTCCAACCCTTCTCTGAGCCCAAACTGTGACAAAGAAGGGCCCATCCTGTTTCCCCTCATCTAGTCCATCCACCACCCTCACTGGCCCCCCTATCTCCCTGGCAAATGTATATAATTATAGTGTCAGGTCTAGGAAATGAATTACTGTTCTTCCCCAGATACATTTTGGCTTATTTGAGACATCTGATTCCTTTGAATCCTGTTCATTGATTCAGGGAGGTAGCTTGGGAAAGGCGGGGTGGGATGCAGCCTGGGTCCTTTTTCCTGACTAATAAATATTCTGAGTGAGGGATTGAGCCTGTTTTTCATCCAAGTCTTTTCCTAATCTTCCTCAGCTTCTCTAAGCTGCCGTGTGAGGAATGTTAGCATAACATTGCATTACTGGGTTCTACCACCACTTCCCTTCCCCAGCTCAGTCTGCACCTCAGTTGGCAAAGGAGACTGAATGGCCATCTTTCCTCATTTTCTCTGAATATTTCAATTTGGGAAGCCCTTCGATTGGTATTGTATTTTAACATTTCACAGTATTATTATTAATGTTAGTAATATATTGTTAACATGTTTACTAAATTATTTTTCTTTGAGCTGACCTTGCTTTTCTCTGTGGGAACCAGTGAATCTGTAGACCTTGGCTGCCACATATTGGTGGATACTCTGGTCAGACCAGCTGGCTGTCCTGGTTCAGCACTGAGAAAATAACTTTCAGAGCAAATTTGTACTTACCATTTGTGGCACTTTGAGCTCCTGACATGTCACTTTCCCTTGGATTAAGACTTTTCACCCCTTAATATCCCACACATTCTGTGGTATTGGCGAGGAAGGAAATGTTCTTAAGGCCTGAGGTTGTTTGGGAAGGTCCAGCTACTGTACCTTAAAGTACAGAAGAGCCCGGGTCTGAATCTGAGACTCCTCTCCTCTGCAAGAGATGGGAAAGTGCAGGCAGAGTTGTGATGATGGTCACAGGACGTGAATGGCCAAAATTCTCTCCTTATAACTAGCAAAAACTGGATGAGGAAAGAGAAAAAGGAGGGAAGAACGAAAGGGCCTTGCACCTTGAGCTATGTGCCAGTTTTCCTTTACACATTCTCACTTCTGCTGGCCTGGCCAGGGCTTACACCAGGAACCTAAACAGATGCCACCTTAGTTTTGTTCCCAGGCCATTCATTTTCATTTTGATTTTGATTGAACATGAACAAATTGACCTCAGGTTACTCTCTGTTCCAAAAATACTATTTGAATTATTCTAGGACTTGTGGAAAGATGGAGCGGTCCTTCTCAAACTGTGATAAAGGACCAGGTTTTTTGTTTTATAAGTATCCTGTCCTTTGTCCACCAATATGTGTTCCATATGTGCAGTTCACACTGTGGGCTACCCACCACACAAGTTTGACAACACCAAACTGACAGACCTCTTCCGCAGGATAAGGCCACTGATGATGCATTTGGATATTATAGCAGTCAAAATGCTAGGGACTTCCCTGGCAATCCAGTGTTTAGGACTCCGAGCTTCCACTGCAGGGGTCATGGATGGGTTCGATCCCTGGTTGGGGAACTAAGATCCCGCATGCCCCATGACGCGGCCAAATAAATAAATAAATAAAAATAAAAAACGAAATGCTAAAAGGTTTCTGAACACATTTAATTTCTAACTCATTCTTGTCGCAGACTGGTGAAAAACTGTTCACAGACCAGTACAAATTTCCAACCACCTGAGTAGCACTGCTCTAGGGCCCTCCTCAGTCTCTCCACAGTTGCATCAGCCAAAGGGATACATTTCTATACTTGTTCCATGTGAGGGTTGCTTCTACTGAACCTTTTCTTCAGCAAGAATGTGTCGCTATAAGGACTTTTCTAGTATTTTTCTAGCCTTCCTTTGCTGCTTAAAATAACCATCACAAAGCTTAGGTTTAATCTGTAAAGTGTTTATGCTGCTCTCAAACTTTAAAGGAAGTGCCCCTTTGTTCCAAAATTCTGTACATTGGAAAACAAATTTGTAATTGTTTGGATGGTTTAATTAAGAATCAAGTTAGTACTGTGATAATCATGTTCCTATGATTCTGGAACATCCTGGCAGGGGCCCCATGAGGTGCTTATAATGTGCTGTTGAGATGGCTTTTTGGGAGCTTGGGAGAAACGACGGCCCACAGTAAATGAAGTAGAGATGACAGACCATATGAAAAATGATCAAAAGGCTTAGAGGAAGTGTGCATGCAAGAATGAATGTATATTTCACTGGAAAACCCACCTGCTGACTATGTTTCTCAGGAAGGCCTCAGGAAAATTTTGTATAAAAGAAAGGCACTAATGAAGGGGTCACCAGCATGTTTGAGAAGTTAAGAAGTGGTTGTCTCTGTGGGTGGAGGCTGATGGAAGAGGATATTTAAGAACTGGTTTCCTTGGTAGTGGTGGGGCTAATAGGATCCTAGCATTTGGCCCTGATAGCAGAGGCCAAATGGCAACACTTAACTCTCAGAAGCAGGGTGGGTGAATTTCCATAAGGGCAGCACGGTCAAGGTGGAGGTGGCTAATGGAACGTGGGTGGTCTTAGGGACCATATAGATGGACAGTCAAGTAAGGTATTGATTTACATATAATTAAGAGTGACCAAGAATGGTTGAACAGAAGGCTGAGGTCAGTAACTTCAATGAAAAGTCACAATTCCTTGCCTAGTTTATAGGCCTGAGACAGTTGTCGGACTCAATCTATCAATTGAATGCACAATTTACTTAGTTAATCATACACTAGGGAAAGAAGACTACCCAAAATTTTTGAGTTGGAAAACCAGGGATACGGGGTCTGCGTTACACTGATACCAGGGACCCAGAGCACCATCACAGTACCTCCCATTCCTGCATTCCCCCCGCCCCACCTCACCCCAATTACAGTAGGAAAATATAGGGTCAGATAATAAATGGAGTGCTTGCCTAGGTCTGTCTCACAGTGGGTCCCAAAATCCACTTTATGGTCATTTTTCCAGTTTCCCTAGATAATCAGAATGGACATATTTGGTAGTTGGCAGAGACCCCAAGTAGAAGTCCCTGAAACTGCACCCGCACCTCTGCCAAAATAGTAAATAAAAAGTAATATTGCATTCTGGGGGAAATGGCAGCAATTCGTTACACTCTTAAAAACTTAAAAGGGTGCAGGGATGTTGGTCCCCATCATATCCTCATTTAGTTTCACCATTCTGGTCCTTGCAAACATTGGGTGGGATGTAATGGACTACAATGGACTGCTGTAAACTTAAGCAGTTAGTAGTCCTGATTGTAGTACTGTGATGGATGTATTTTCTTTTTTTCTTTCTTTTTTTTTTTGCATTGTAACTTCATAATATGATTTTATACATTTATTCTGAGAAATAGAATAGAAAAGCAGCCACTGTCAAGCAGGAGCTGTTCTGGCCCTTACAAGTAGGTCTTGATATTTTTCTGTTGAATACAACCAATTTTACATCAGACAAGCTTCATCTCTGGCCTGTGTAGTTAACGAGACACTTCACCTGCAAACACATGTTGAGTCCACACTCAGTCTGAGAAAACATCAGCTCTCTTTCCTGGTGTCAGGACTTAAGGAAGCTCAAGTTCTTGATGTCTCATCACAGAAAGAATTCAGTGAGAGACAAAGTGATAGGTAAAAAGTGGATATATTTAGAGAAACACACTTCACAGACAGGAGTGTGGGCCATCTCAGAAGGCAAGAGGCCAGATGTATTTTCTTTACTGGAGAGTGACGCAGCCTCTGATATATTATGTGGCTATTAATATGTACCATCTGGCCTTTTTTACAGAAAGTTTCCTGATCTAGTGAATATATTCTTTCAATACTAATAAGGAAGAATCAGAAGCAGTTGGAATCGCAAGTGATGGCCAACAGTATATGTTCACAGTTCTTTTTTTAAAAATATTTTATTTATTTATTTGGTTGTGCTAGGTCTTAGTTGTGGCAGGCGGGCTCCTTAGTTGTGGCTTGCCAGCTCCTTAGTTGCGGCATGCATGCGGGATCTAGTTCCCCGACCAGGGATCAAACCCGGGCCCCCTGCATTGGGAGCTCGGAGTCTTAACCACTGTGCCACCAGGGAAGTCCCTATGTTCATGGTTTTGATCTAGAGCTATGTTAATTTTTCTCTCTTTCACAGTATAGTCCAAAAGGACCTGGATATTCTGTAGAATATCACATTTGTTTGCTTTATTAAGCTTATGCTACTCAGGTATTAAGGATATGCTAATCAGATCTGAGGAACAAGCAGTGTCAAGTATTCTGGATTCCTTGGTGAGACACATACACTCCAGAGGGTGAGAGAGAAATTCTTCAAAAGATGCAGGGCCCTGCCATGTTGGTTAGGTTTTTAGGTGTCCAGTGATCTGGAGCATTCTGGGACATCCTCTCTAGTAAAGGTAAGTTATTGTATCTTGTGTCTTTTACCATAAGAAAGTAGCAAAATACCTTGGTAGCATATTCCAGTTTTGGAGGCAGCATATTTTTGAACTTGGGAATGCAAGAAAGGCCTCTACAGCAGGTCCAGCCTATGATGCAAGCAGTCCTGCTGCTTGGGCCATAAGACCCAGAAAATTCCATGGTACTAGAGGTATCTGTGGTAGGAAAATATGTGTGTGGATTCTCTGGCAATCCACAGTAGGAGAGTTCCAGCACAGACCTCTTGGGTTCTGGAGTAAGGTGATGCTTCCTGCAGTAGAGAAAGTTTTAGAGAAACTTTCTTTAAGATGCTTTAGAGAAACTTTAAGATGCTTTAGAGAAGATGCTTTAGAGAAAGCATCTCCTGGCATACTGTTAGGTCCTGATAGAGATTCAGTGCCTAACCACGAAATATCAAGTGACTATGTGACCAGTTGCCCATATAAACAGCCTGTTATTGTCAGATGTTTCAAATCATAAGATTGGGTGGATACAATAGCAATACATATTAAAATGGAAATTGTACAGTTTGGAAGAAGCCCAAGCAAATTTGGCACAAGTAAGTTAAATTGAACAAAGGGCCCCGGGCCTCCATATTACCTGCGTCTGTTGCACTAATACCTTTCTCTTAGCTCATGCCTATGGCAACATAAGAATTCCTTCAACCATTTGACAGAGGAGGAAAAAATCCAGGTCTGGTTTGTGGATGCTTTGTCTTGATCATGTTAGGGCAAGCCAAGTATGGACTACTGCTTCTCAACCGCCTCTTCCTGAGTGGTCCTGAAAGACAATGATGAGGGGAAATTCTCTCAATGAGTAGGGCTTTAGGCAATTTACTTGACCATCCGCTTTGGAGAGAGTAGTGGCTGGAGGCAAGTATATACATGAACTCACAGTCAGTGGGCTGGTTGGTCAGAGGCCCAGAAGGAGCAAGATAGGAAAATGGGGTCTGGTGAAGAGCATTTGGGTGGATTTATGAGAGGGGGACTTACGAAAGTATTCACCAGAAGGGTGCTAAATTATAACTATGGATAGGATAATTTAGTTAGGAAACTTTCAGCTATCCCAGTTCTTGCACAGTGTGTTTATAAATAGAATCACCACGGTGGCAGAGGTGGAGGCTGTTTTTTGGCCTATTAACATGGACTCTTCTCTTAGCCGAGGCTGACTTAGCTCTGCTATTTCTAAATGTCCATCTTGTCAGCATCAAAGAACAATGCTGATCCCCTTGTTAAGTACCACTACTCAAGGAGAACAGCCTGCCATTTGGTGGCAAGTTGGTTACATCAAACCTTTTCCATTCTGGAAAAGACAACAGTGTATTCTGATCAGGACTGATATATATTTTGCTTTGCTTATAAGTGCCTGAGCCAGTACTACCATCCAAGGACTCAGAGATGTTTGATTTACCAGCACTGGGTCCTACATAATAATGCCTTGGAACAAGGTACCCACTTAATGGCAAAGCAGGTACAGCAACAGGCACATGACAGTGGGATCCACTGTTCCTACCAAATACTTTATCACCCAGAAGCCTCTGACCTGGTACAGTAGTGAGATGGCCTTTTGAAGGTGCATTTGTGGTGCCAGCAGGGATGGAGTGCTGTCCTTCACAATACAGTATAAACCTATATGACCATAATAGGGTGCTTTATCCCCAAGAGGTAGAATTCATGGGCTCTGCAACGAAGGGGTGGAAATAGGAGTGACCCTATTCAACATCACTTCCAGTGATCCACTTGAGGAATTTGTACTTCCTAGGAGTCCCTGCAACTTTAAATTCTGTGGGTCTGGAGGTCCTGTTTCTCAGAGTGGGGATGCTTCTACCAGGCACCGCATAAGAATCTCAATAAACTTAAAGGTATGGCTGTCATCTGGTCACTCTGGGCTCCTAATGTCAGCAAACTATCGGGCAAAGAAAGAAGTTGCCATACTGTCTGGGATAATTAACTCTGTTATGAGGAGGCAGGATTGCTGCTACATTATGAATGCAAGGAGGAAAGTGTTTGATGCACATGTGATCCCTGGGTTGTCTTTTGGTCCTACTATACTCAGTTTTAACTGCGAATAAGTAAACAATTATGGCCTGATAGGGCATGATCTCCAGGGGCTCAGAACCCTCAGGGATGAAGGTCTGGATCAGCCCATTAGGTAAGCCATCTAGACTAACAGAAGTTGTAGTCAAGAGGGAGATGAATCTGGAATGGGTGGCATAGAAGGAAGATGGTGAATATCATTTGCAGTTTCTGGACCAACTGCAGCAACTCGTCTTGTGTTTCCAGAAATTGTGACTAACTTGATTGCTGGAGAAACTGCGTAGAGAGAGTGAACTTAATGTACAAAGCAAATGGATCTGAGCGGTGCTAGAGGTGAACTGTAGTAGACATCGTTGGTACCCTGTCCAGATCCCCTTTACCAGGAAGTGAGTGTCAGCTGCTAATAGCTCACTGCTGCGTTTTCTTTAGAATCACCCTCTGCCAACAGGACCAACTTCTGGAAACTCCTGGAAGGTTGTGCCTTCCCAGGGATAACACCACAGCCAATGGAATGATGTCAGTTTCTGCAAAGAAGTCAGATGGGATTCTGATAGGGATTGCATTATCAGTGATGATATGTAATCAGTAATTGTGTTATCAGCAAATGATACTGGGGTACAGAATTCCTTCTTGCTTTCCTCAAGGTGGGACAAATGTGCCATTTATGTGCAAAGAGTTCCCAGTGGAGGCTAAACTTATCTGCTGAACCCATATCTTTGCCTAACTTGCCCCCTCTCCTATCTTGCTTCACTCACTTTATTCCAGCTTTTACTTGAGAGCACTCCCTCAATAGACCACTTCAGACCACAGAATTCCTTTCTTGGACTCTGCTTCTAGGGAATCCAGCCTAAGACAGGAGAATAGTGGCGGCAACTAAGAGATTTGAGTTTGACAGAAGGTAGAGCAAAGAGCAAAGGTGAGTTCAATTTAGGAATGTTAAGGTGCCATTGGCTGGAACAGAAGGGAATATCCTCAGCCTGATAAAGTGCAACTACAAAAGATCTACAGCTAACAGCATACTTAAAGATCAGGAACAATACAAGGATATCAGCTCTTCTAGTGAACATTATGCCAGAGGTTTTGGCCAGGACAATTAGGCAAGAAAAAGAAATAAAAGACATGGCGATTGGAAAGGGAAAAAAAAATGAAACTGTATTTGCAGATGTCATGATATAGGAAATCCTAAGGAAGCCACTAAAAAGCTATTAGAACTAATGAGTTCAGCGAGGTTGCAGGACTTAAGTTCAATATACAGAAATTAATTATATTCCTATGCATTTGCAGTGAACAATCCAAAAGTGAGATTAAGAAAACGTCCATTCACAAAAGCATCAAAAAGAGTACTTGGGGGAGGGGACTTCCCTGGTGATCCAGTGGGTAAGACTCCACGCTCCCAATGCAGGGGGCCCTGGTTCAATCCCTGGTCAGGGAACTAGATCCCATACGCGTGCTGCAACGAAACGTTCGCATGCTGTAACAAAGAGTTCACGTGCCACAACTAATAATCCCGCATGCCACAAGGAAGATCCCACGTGCCGCAACTAAGACCCGGCGCAGCCAAAATAAACTAATTTATTAATTTTTTTTAAAAAATGGAATACTTGGGAGAGGGGGAGAATAGGAATACATTTAACAAAAGAAGTGCAAAACTATACTGTTAAAACTACAAAACATTGTTGGAAGAAGGAAGATGTAAATAAATGGAAAAACACCCCATGTTCATGGAACACAAGACTTGCCATTGTTAAAATGTCCATACAGGTCTTCCTCGACTTATAATGGGATTACGTCCTGATAAACCCATCATAAATTGAAAATATCTTAAGCCAATACATTTAATACGCTTAACCTACCAAACATTATAGCTTAGCCTAGTCTACTTTAAACATGCTAAGAATACTTACATTAGCCTGCAGTTGGGCAAAACCAGCTAACACAAAGCCTGTTTTATAATAAGGTGCTGAATATCTCATGTAACTTATTGAATACTGTACTGACAGTGAAAAAGAATGGTTGCAAGTGTATTGGTTGTTTACCCTCGTGATCGCCTGGCTGACTGGGAGCTGTGGTCCACTGCTGCTGCCCTGCGTCATGAGAGAGGATCATACTGCTAACCCAGGAAAAGATCAAAAGTCAAAATACAGTTTTTACTGAATGTTTAACACTTACACACCACCATAAAGTAAAAAAATTGTAAGTCAAACCATTGTCAGTTGGGGACTGTCTGTACTCCCTATCTCCATACTCAATGCAACCCTTATCAGAACCCCAGCTGAATTCTTTGTGGAAATTGACTAGCTAATCCTAAAATTCATATGGAATCACAGTGGACTCAGGATAAGAAAATAATCCTGAAAAAAGCAATGGTAATCAAAACAATGTGGTGATGGCACATAGCTAGAATAGACATAGATACCAGTGGAGTATAATTCAGAGTCCAGAAATAAACCCATACATCTATGGTCAACTGAGTTTTCACAAAGGTGCCAAAACCATCCAATGAGGAAAGAATATTCTTTTCAACAATTGTGCTGGGACAGCTAGGTAACCACATGGAAAAGAATGAGTTCAATCCTTCACACCACAGGCAAAAATTAACTCAAAATAATTTAAACACCTAAAAGTAATAACTAAAACCATAAAGATCTTAGAATAACACATAGGGATAAAGCCTTCATAATTCTGGATTTGGCTAAGAATTATTAGGACACCAAAAGCATGAGCAACAAAAGAAAAAAATAAATAAATTGGACCTCATCGAAATTAAAAAGTTTGTGCTTCAAAGGACACCATCAAAAAATTGCAAAGACAACCACAGAATGGGACAAAATATTTGCAAATCATGTAACTGATAAAGAATTTGTATCTAGAATATGTACTCTTATAACTCCATAATAAAAAGACAAATAACCCAATTTAAAAATGAGTAAAGGATTTGAATAGACATTTCTCCAAAGAAGACAAAAACGTCCAATAAACACGTGAAAAGATGCTTGACATTGATAGTCATCAGGAAAGTGCAAATCAAAACCACAGTGAGATACCGCTTCACACCCATTAGGATGTCTAGAGTCAAAAACTTAAAAAACATTGGCAAAGATGGGGAGAAACTGGAACCTTTATACACTGCTGGTGTGAATGTAAAATGGTAAAACTGCTTTGAAAAGCAGTCTGTCAGTTCCTCAAGTGATTAAACATAGAGTTAACCATATGACCCAGCAATTTCATTCCTAAGTATATACCCAGGAGAAATGAAATGAAACTTATGTCCACACAGAAACTTATACATAAACGTTTACAGCAGCATTTTTCATAATAGCCGAAAGGCAGAAACAACCCTAAGGTCCATCAACAGATAAACGGATGAACACATACAATGGAATAATATTTGGCTCTGAAAAAGAATGAAGTACTGATACATGCTGCAAAATGGATGAACTTCGAAAGCATGCTAAGTGAAATAAGCCCATCACAAAAGGCCACATACTATATGATTCCATTCATATGAAAGTCCAGAATAAGGAGATCCATAGAGACAAAGTAGATTACTAGTTTCTTAGGGCTGGTGGGGGATGGGAAAATGGGGGGGGGGTGATACCTAAAGGGGACTGGGTTTCTTTTTGAGGAGATGAAAATGATTGAAAATTGACTGTGGTGATGGTTGCACATATCTGTGAATGTACCAAAAGCCATTCAATTGTACACTTTAAATGGATGAATTGTATGGTATGTGAATTTCATCTCAACAAAGCTGTTTTTTATTTATTTTATTTTATTTTTTTCGGCTGCGTTGGGTCTTCGTTGCTGCGCACTGGCTTTCTCTAGTTGTGGTGAGTGGGGGCTACTCTTCCTTGCGGTGCACGTTTCTCATTGCATATTGCGGTGGCTTCTCTTGTTGCAGAGTACAGGCTCTAGGCGTGCGGGCTTCAGTAGTTGTGGCACGCAGGCTCAGTAGTTGTGGCTCGCGGGCTCTAGAGCGCAGGCTCGGTAGTTGTGGCGCATGGGCTTAGTTGCTCCGCAGCATGTGGGATCTTCCTGGGCCAGGGATCAAACCCGTGTCCCCTGCACAGGCTCCGGACGCGCAGGCTCAGCGGCCATGGCTCACGGGCCCAGCCGCTCCACGGCATGTGGGATCTTCCCGGACCGGGGCACGAACCCGTGTCCCCTGGATCGGCAGGTGGACTCTCAACCACTGCGCCACCAGGGAAGCCCGGCAGGCGGATTCTTAACCACTGCGCCACCAGGGGAGTCCCCCAAAGCTGTTTTTTTAAAAGTGCCATTGGCTATCAGGTATGCCAGTCTAAAGCTTGAAGGAGAATCCTGATTTGGAAATAAAGGCGTAGGAGTCATCATTATGTGGATAGTAGTTTGGACTGTAAGAATGGATAAGATCACTTTGGAAAAAAATGTAGAATGAAGAGGAAGAGAATCTCATGAAATAAATGGTCAGAGAGATATACATAGAAGTATGGAATGTAGTGTCACAGAAATCAGTGGGATTGAATATCTAGAAGGGGTAATGATTATCACAACCTCAAACGCAATAGGAAAGCCCAAAATAAGAAAAAGAAGAGTTGGTAATAGCAATTGATTTAATGGTAATAGCAATGGTGCCTATCAAAGCAGTGAGCGCAGAAAGCACACCACAGAGGGGGAGTCTTTTATCTCCATAGCTCCACTTTAGTCCCTCTTGTCAAGGTCTTAAATAATCTCCATGTTTCCAAATCCAGTGGTCGATTTTCAGTCATCTTAGCCTCAAATTCTCAAACAGGAATGACAGTTTATAGTGCCCTTCTTGAAACATTTAAAAATTTTGTTTTCTAAGATCCCTTGTTCTCTTGGTTTTTAAATTCTATTTCCTTGCTGCTCCTTTTAAATAAATTTTGCTGGGTTTTCTGTCTGACCCCTACTAGTTGGAGTGCCTCAGGATTAGAGGGCTTAGTCTATAGACTGCTTCTCTTTTCTTCCACATTAACTAAGTGAATGTTCCCCATCTAGTGCTTATCTATGCCATTTATACCTTAATAGCTCCCCAATTTATACCACCAATTGTCTCTTTTCCTATGAGCTTCAGATTCATATTTCAATTGTTTACTCAGTAGCTCCATTTGGAAATCTAATAGGCATCTCCAGTTTAACCAGTTTAAGATAGAACTGGACATTTTCCCAAAAAAACTCTCCTTCTGAACCCCCACCCCCACCCTGAGCTCTATGTCAGTAAATGGCATTACTATTTGTCCTGTTGCTTAAGTCAAAAAACCTGAGATATCTCGACTCTTTCTCTTGTACCCCATATTCAATCTATTAGCAAATCACCTCTGCCACCTTCAAAGTACATCCTGAATCCAACCACTTCCTACCACTTCAACTGCAGCAGTAGTCTTGCAGGTCTTCTGCAATAGCTTCCTAACTGGTCTTTCAGCTTCTATTTTGCCTCCCTGCCGGTAGTTCTCAAAGAATCAACCAGAATGAATCTCTTCATTTATAAATCAGATCATGTCACTCTTACTCAAAACCCTCCATGGCTTTCTAGTACTCTTAGGATAAAATCCAAAGTCCCCTTCTCGGCCTATAACTCCGTAAGTGATCTGGCTCCCATTGTGTTTCTCCAAACTAATTTCCTACCTGCTCTTTTGCCACATTAGCTTTCTTGCTGTTCTTTGAATACACCATACACTCAAGCTTCAAGTCTTTTTACCTTACTGTTTCCTCTACCTGGAAGATTCTTTCCCTAGTGTGTATGACTTATTCTCTCACTTCAAATCTCCATTTAAATGTCACCTCAGCAGAGGGGCCTTCCCTGAACCCCGTATATAAAAGAGCACACCTACTCAGGTTACCCACTTTTACCCTGCTTTATTTTCCTTTACAGTACTCTTCGTAATTTAATATTGTCTGTGTGCCCCTCTCCTCCCCCTACACTCCCAACCCTTGTGCAAATAAATAAGTTCCATGAATGCAGGAATCTTGGTTTGTTTTGTTCACTGCTGCAGCCTGAGTACCTAGAAGAGGGCCTTACACGTAGCAGGAGTCCAATAGTTGTTGATGGAGTAAATGAAAGAATGAATAGAATGGTAGGGCAATAGATAGTTTGTGTCCTAGCCCTCCTAGGTGCTGGGGTTAAAAAGATGAAAAAAGACATAGCCCCTGCCCTTATAGAGCTTATATTCTAATAGTATTGTCAGATTACAAATATATTATAGGTTAAGTGTTATAGGTAAAAAATGGTATGAAAAAATGCAGAGTGAGAGAACAGAGGAAGATGGTAGTGTACAATTTTAGTTGGAATAGTTAAGAGCTGTGTCTCTGAGGAAGTAGCATTTGGGTAGATATCTGATTAAGTGGACAGAACAAGTCTAGTAAAGATATGGTAGATGAACATTTTAAGAAGAGGGAACAAGTGCAAAAGCCCTGGGGCTGTCCATGCTTTGGTTGGAGTGACAACAAGAAGGCCAAAAGGGCTAGAGCAGAGCTAGGTAGTATGGGAGAAAATGAAATCAGAGAAATAGGTGCCACATCATGTAGGGCCTTCCTTGGAGGCCCTTTTGATCATTTTGATTTTTACTGTGTGATGGGAAGCTTTTGGAGGTTTTGAGCGGGCAATAATATGACCTGGCTTACATTTTAAAAGGTCACTCTGGCTGCCTTTATTTAACTAGCAGGGCAATAATGGAAGTACACAAACCAGCTAGGTGTCTATTGCAATAGTCTAGGTAATATATAATGACTTATAATAGGATGGTAGCGGTAGAAGAGGTGACAAGGAGCCTTTCACCCTGGCCTACTGGTTAGAAACCCCCTGGCCTGGCAGCTGGGAGTAACCGTTTCAGGGGCCTTCTGCACTCTTCCTTCAGGTGTCAGAACGAGGCAGAGTGTACATACCCCGTCCAATTCTTGGACAACTTCAACACACTACCCCCCTTCAGAGGAAAGAACCTCCTGAACATCTTAGCTACACCTCAGGCTTCTGAATCCCTTATTAAAAAATGGGAAAAGGGGCTTCTCTGGTGGCGCAGTGGTTGAGAACCTCCCTGCCAATGCAGGGAACTCGGGTTCGGGCCCCGGTCCGGGAAGATCCCACATGCCGCTGGGCCCGTGAGCCATGGCCGCTGAGCCTGCGCGTCCGGAGACTGTGCTCCGCAACGGGAGAGGCCACAACAGTGAGGCCCGCGTACCGCAAAAAAAAAAAAAAAAAAAAAAAGGAAAACGGAGGTCTCGGGGGTAAATGGTTCTCGTGGGTATAGAAACCACTTAACAAGGTCAACCCCAAAGGAAATGGGGTTTTCAGAAGAAATCTTTTGGAGAGAACTGCTTGTTCTCAGTATAAAAAAACAGGGCAAAAATGGAGGTCGCCCAGGAGGTTGCCTGCCAGCCTGTTAGAAATGAAGCTGATTTCCACCACAATTCCGGGAGACGTCTAATTCGTATTTCTTTTCAGCATCAAAGTCAGCCGCCCGAAACACTGCAAAAACAACTTCTTTGCCTCCTCAGTATTGCGCACGCGCCCCTCGCTCCGTTTTCCCTTGGTCTTAAGCCCCGCCCCCTGTGCGTCCTTCGAGGAGGGTTGGGAGCGGAGAGCTCGCGCGACCGCTCTTCCCCCAGTCTTCTCCAGCACATCGTCGCAAACGGGGCCGGAAAGCGTGGCGGCGCAGGCGCAAGCGCAGAGAGCGGAGGCGGTGGTGGTGGCGGCCGCTGGCCAGTGTAAGATGGCGGCGGCGGTGGTGGCGGCAGTGGACGGGGCGGCTGGGCGTGGAAGAGTCGGAGCAGCCTCTGGCAGAAGGATGACCCAAGACAGGAAGCAGGCTGCTGAGCCTCGCCGGCTCCCGTGCTTGTAACTGCCCCAGCCGGACACCCCCCCCTTGACCTACCCGGTCCGTGTCTCGTTCCGGCTTGGCCTGCCCCCCTCTCCCCTGGCCCACTCTTCTTCAAGATAGGTTTGACTCCTTTCCCAAGCTCCCAGGGCTCAGGGCTTCTTCCCCTGACCTGAGTCACCGCCGGGAGGATTGGCTGCCTTTCCCTCAGGTCAGCCCCAGGGTTGACCTCAGGAGCCTGCCCCGCAATCTACAGGGACGTCTTGCCTCGTCGGGTGACCCATTTGTGTGCGCTTTTCTCCCCTTTAGATTGGGGGACGCGGCTTCCCCTGCGTTTCCCCGTCACCTCAGGACCACCGCGCAGTGTGCCCCCTCCCCCATCCCGAGTTCTCGGGCCCAGCACCTTGTACGGAAGGCCGAGGTCCAAGATTACCCCGCAGTCAGTTGTTGCTGTCTGTTCCTGTACCTTTTGTAATGTAATTCTCGTAGCCTGCTTCCCCTCACCCCTAAATCTTTCAGGACACCGTAGAACGGTCCCATTTGGTCCCTGTTAGTTGGAAAGCATCTGGTGGCTTGAGTTTCTGACTCATATGATTGTTGCTGGAGTCTCTGTAAACAAACCGGCATTAGCGCTATCACGTTCTCCCCGGGATTTCCCCCCTGCTCTGTGGCTTCTTGTTGAGAGGTTTGGTTAGGGGTTAGCGTTGAAAAGATTCAGGTTTTCCTTTTAAATGACTTATACGTTTTAGTGGAGCTGGGAGATTACTTGCCTGGTTCCTTTAATTTCTGTAACTGTAAGTTATTTGTTCAGTAGTCAGAATTAGATAAATTACGGTGGTTCTGAATAGTTCTGAGGAGGTCTAAAAAATACTAACACGTATTCATACATATTTTTTATTATGTTTAGTAGAAGAGACACCTTTGCCATTTAAACTTTAACTTTTCTCAGTCCTTCAGTGAATCTACAGACCTATTTTCTCAGGAGCTCAGCCTGGCCCTACTTCAGTGATAAAGGAGGAAAGGTGAGTAGGAGTTGAAGGCATTTAAATTCCTGAGTGCAAGACAGACCCTACCCTGGTGCTCAAGTGCTGACCACTAGTCATAAAATTCCTACCACAGTTTCCCAAAGAGTCGGGTATTGTTCTTGGCTTTGTTCCAGCTCTGGTTAAATTACTTTTACAAGTTTAATTGGCTCTGCGCCTCTTGACTTTCTGTCCTAAACTATTGCTGTATATCTTCACATGACTACAGTTAAGCCTAGAAGTGAATGTATCTCCCTCTTTCTTTATTCATTTGCCTTGTGTTTTGCCTTTGTGCGGATCGTGTTTCTTACACTGTTAAAAGCTGGGAACTAGTTTGCCTGAGTTCTGTTTAGCTTTTTGTCAAATCAAGTCTCTTTGTCTCTCAGGACTTTAGATTGTCATTTCTTGCTATGGACAATATTTAGCTGCTTTTAACTAAAAACTAGTGAGTGATGAGTGGTGCTGCCTTTAGTTGGTGACTGTGTCCAATCCACCTCAGAATTCCAACTTTTCAGGACACAGTGATAAATTTTGGGTAAAAAAAAAGAAGTAGTGGTGCTCTTTTATATCTGGTCTGAAGAATTCTTGGTTAGCAGAGGAATCATCCTGTGCATTCAGCAGCATGGGCCAGTGCCACAGAGGGAGTTAGGACATACTTGTAAACGTAATTTTTGTAAGGGTGTTGGATTTCTGGTAGCAGAGAATAGTGCTGTGGTTGAGTTTCATAGGCTGTGACGGGAGAGCTGAGTGGCTCTGGGAGGTAGGCCTGGCTGATTCTTAATATCTTTATGATTTGTAGTAGGAAGAGCTTGAGTGTGACATTGGTGAGTTTTATTCCACACAGTGTTCTGACTAGAAATTGCTCATTATGAACTAGAATAAGATTATTATTGGCAGTATGTGTGTGTATCAATAAGATAAAAAGGGGAAAATACAGTCTTTAGAACTGGGTAGGTCTGGGTTTAAATACTGTACTAAGATTTATTAGCCATGTGACCTTGGGCAAGTTACTTAAACTTTTCTGAGTCTTAATTTCCACATCTGTAAAAGTGGGATAATACTGCTTATGTCCTAGTGTCATTGTCAGTATTGTATGAGGAAGCTTATATAAAGGTCTTAAATTATGCCTAGCCCAAGATGGACACTAAAAAAAATACTTTTTCTTTTCTTTGCACATCATTGATATAGCTTTGAATAAGTTATACGTTAGTTTACACTTCTTTGCATTTTGCTTTTGAACACGTTTTTCTGGTTAATTTTTCAGATTCATTTTTTTTAAATTGATTTTTATTTTTGGCTGCGTTGGGTCTTTGTCGCTGTGTGTGGGCTTTCTTTAGTTGTGGCGAGCGGGGGCTACTCTTTGTTGTGGTGCACGGGCTTCTCATTGCAGTGGCTTCTCTTGTTGCGGAGCATGGGCTCAAGGTGCGCTGGCTTCAGTAGTTGTGGCACGCGGGCTCTAGTGCACAGGCTCAGTAGTTGTGGCACACGGGCTTAGTTGCTCCGCGGGATTTGAGATCTTCCCGGACCAGGGATCTTCTTAACCACTGCGCCACCAGGGGAGCCCTTCAGATTCATTTTTAATTGGTCAGCTTAGATGTGTTCTTTGTAGGTGCCCACCTAGGGTTGTCTTCTGAACATGATTCAGTTTAGTCTGGTGGGAGTTCAAGACCAGAGGACAGGAATATTAGATGTTGATGTATGTATATTTCTAAATGCATTCTTAAATTAAACATCAATAAGTTTCCTTTGTTCTTTGCTCCTGCCTCTTGGTCTCTCTTTTAGCTCACCTAATCAGAGTTGACCTAAGTATTGTAATTCCTTTCCTTCCAGCTTCAGTGTTGTTCACCACCTCAGCTCCAGCTACCTCTTATGCCTTTTCCTTTTTGCCATAGAAGGAATACATTTTTTTTTTTTTTTTTTTGCGGTACGCGGGCCTCCCACTGCCGTGACCTCTCCCGCTGCGGAGCACAGGCTCCGGACGCGCAGGCCCAGCGGCCATGGCTCACGGGCCCAGCCGCTCCGCGGCACGCGGGATCCTCCCAGACCGGGGCACGAACCCATGTCCCCCGCATCGGCAGGCGGACTCTCAACCACTGCGCCACCAGGGAAGCCCAGGAATACATTTTTTTTCCAAGCTGTTGGGCTCTGCAGTGGTCCTCATCAATAGCTAATCAAAGAACTAGACCATGAAAAGGTCTCCTTTCTTTCTGAAATAAATCTGGGCTAGGGAGTTAGGAATGCAGAGTTTTTTATTTCATCTCCCCAGCTGGACCATCTTAATAATATGACAGCACAGATAAAAAGTTTTTAACCTCTTGTTTTTCTTTCACATCTTTTTGAGGGAGGTAAGGGCACATGAAAATTAAGAAAGTTGTTGATAATAACATTGCTATGAAAGCAACTGTGTTCATTCAGGCCAGTGATCAACTTAGAGTTGACCAACTTTCATTACCACCATCTAGGGTCTAAATTCTCTCTGTTCAAAGGTAAAGACTCTTGGGGTGGAGGGTAGTGAGGTGCATTTTATTATTTGTGTTATTTATGAGGTCTAGAGTTCTGTGTTCAGCAGGGCGAGAGTGGGTGTGGGAGGAGAAAAGGCAGTATGTTGAAAGAGGCATAATTTTGACTGTTCCTTATTACTGTATGTGCTGGGTAAGAACCCACTCCCACCATCACCACTCCCAAGAAGGACTTCACATTTTATGCTCCAGGTGACACCTGTGTATACAGTGAATCAATATTTTTAGTCTTTAGACCACAACTGTAAAATTCTTATATTTCTGAAGATATTTTATATTTCAGGGTGTTGCATAAGAATTGTTGCACCTTACTAAGAAGTATTTCCTACCGTGGCTGCAGTGGGAGGCTAGGTATGCTTATGACCTTAGTTCCCACCACCAACCTGACAGGGCATTTTATTCAGCAGCCTGTTAAATGTATAAGAATCAGCCTCAGTGCTATGATCCTTAGTTTTGACTAGGATCAACCTAAGACAGAAGCTTGTCTTCAGAGAAAGCTAAAAGAAATGTCTTTTTGTTGCCAGTTTAAAACAATACTGGCATTTCAAAAGCAAACGGACTCCAATAGAAGACGTTCTATAGAAGTATGCCCTGTTGTGGGAGACTGAGATCTTCAGAGTTTCATGGTCTAGGTCCTGTATTCTATCAGGTGAGTTACAGGCTTTAAAAATCATGAAGTGACGGGTTGACCTTTGTTTTCAGTAGATAGATTTATTTCTGGATTATTTCTACTGTAGAAAAGTTATTCTAAACATGTCTAGGAAGTGTCCAGATTATAAAAGACAGAGTTATCCAAACAGCTTTTTATTGCATCACATTGGTGCTAGTTTTTAAGATTGAATTAGTTTTTTTGTTTTAAAGCAGATTATCAGTGAACCAAGGTAATCTGTTATTTACCCTCAGCCATTTGGAACCCAGGCAACTGAAAGAATTGAATCAGCAACAGTCATGGAAGTAGTGACTATGTATATCTTAGTTTCAGAGCCAAATGCTGGTGATTTTAGATTAGCTTTACAGTAATATTGAAAGCTTTTCATCTTTCATTTTTGTGAGTATATCCAAGAAACTTCATCACTGTTAAAATTGGTCAGAAAAAGGGGCTACCTGTTCTTGTTTACTGATTCAGTTATTCTTGGAGTGAGAAGAAAGTCCTTGAAAGGTCTTTAAAAATTAGAGTGTGATACATTTTATGAATTGGTCACTTCTTTATAGCAGTCTTTATCTCTACCTCTACAGGACGTAGTTTCTGGGCCAGAAGCCCAGTTTCTCAAGTACTGCCTTAACCCAAGGAATGTGTATGCCAAAGATAAACTAATGAATTAAGGCTGCCCTGAGTTTGCAAACAGGGCATGGTGAATGATTAATTTGACAAAGATGGCATCTTATTAATGAATCGTAGTGTGTCTAAATGGATTGGGTTATTGCAAAAATTTTCTTCATTGTATCTGAGAGGTTAGATATTTGCTCTTATCCTCTGAGGATACTATTTAAGGAGGTCTGGGCAAGTTCTAATGTGAAGCATCCATGCTTGCCTGACATCTTTTTTTGTTGTTGTTGTTGTTAGCCATCTTGAAAGCTATTATAGGATTTACCTCTAGTGGTAGCCAAGAGGCTATATTCCTCTGGTGCACTTTAAGCATTGCCACATTATCAGGTATGTTTTTAACCTTACTTAGGACCCACATTATACTCTGTTCTCTAGTCTCGTGCAGATAGGAGGGCACTTCTTGATGTTTTTAGCCTCTCTTTATTGTTTTATCATAAGTGTACCCTTTCATCTCTGTAGTGTCCTTTCAGACAATTTAAGAAAAATTTGAAATGTGAATGGCAAAAACTGGTAATGGGGACTGGATTCTGATGTAAATATAAATCATTTCATAGTGGAAACACAATGAAATTTCCTAAGAAATGGGTTTTCCTTAAAATGATTTAAATTGAGATGAATGTGCTTAAATGTTATTATAAAACATTCCTTAGCTCTGTTGCTAGAGATAGCACTTAGTGCATTCCTAACATACTCTGAAATACTGTTAGTAGAATTAAAGCCAATAAACTATAAACACAGGGCATTTGGTGTTACCGACAGGGAGAGAAGGCATTCATCCAATGGAGGAACAGAGCTCCTTGTTTGTAGTATAGTTGATGTAGAAATTCTTACCTTCCTTATCATCATTTGTGACGATTGCTTTGAAGTTCTCATCTTGGCTATCTTCTGAACCTTAGAAAGGGAGAAGACTTAAAGAGACTTATGCTGTGGGCTCCTGTGTATATTGCTTTACCCCAGTTCATAGAATATGAATGTGCTCAAAAGAAGGTATTAACGGAGTTCTCTGAATTCTTTAAAAGGCCAGTGAGAGTAGGTAAGCAGATTTTATAGACTTGGAGCTGTGTGTTGATTTGTGTACAATGTTTGGAGGATCATTGTTGAGTGGTGAAGAAGCCCAGGCTTCTCTAGGAAATGCAGTCTGAAATCAGAGATGAGAAGCTAGAAAAATAATATAGATGCCTACCACGTACAGACAGCCAGTTGCAAATGTTGTGTTTAATCCTCTAAACCAGCTCCTTCAGGGTAATGATATTGTCCCATTTTACAAAAGAAGAAACAAACTCAAGGGTAGATGGTTGAAGTAGAATTCAAACTGAGGTCTGACGGACACCAAAGCTCTTTTCTTTCCATTATACCATATGCTGTCTTTAAAAACCAGGGCTAGGGCTTCCCTGGTGGCGCAGTGGTTGAGAGTCCGCCTGCCGATGCAGGGGACGCGGGTTCGTGCCCCGGTCTGGGAGGATCCCACATGCCGCGGAGTGGCTGGGCCCGTGAGCCATGGCCACTGAGCCTGTGTGTCCAGAGCCTGTGCTCCACAACGGGAGAGGCCACAGAGTGAGAGGATCGCATACCGCCAAAAAAAAAAAAAAAAAAAAAAACCAGGGCTCTTCAGTGCCAAGTGATGAAGCAAATTGAGCTGAAAGGTAGATCAGTACTTTTATTTTAATTAATTTATTGTTTATTTTTGGCTGTGTTGGGTGTTCGTTGCTGCGCATGGGCTTTCTCTAGTTGCGGCGAGCGGGGGCTTCTCTTCGTTGCGGTGCACAGGCTTCTCATTGCAGTGGCTTCTCTTGTTGCAGAGCGTGGGCTTTAGGCACGCAGGCTTCAGTAGTTGTGGCATACGGGCTCAGTAGTTGTGGCGCACGGGCTTAGTTGCGGCATGTGGGATCTTCCTGGACCGGGGCTCAAACCCGTGTTCCCTGCATTGGCAGGCGGATTCTTAACCACTGTGCCACCAGGGAAGTCCATCAGTACTTCTTATAAAAGTGTATTTAAAGTATAAAAGGTCTGTCCAAATGACAATATGAATGAACACATTTTTGAATTGTTTAAACATGGGTCTCAGGTTATGATTAATTGGTAGCCTAATAAGTTTTTTATGGAAATAATTTTAATGGACTTAACTGAAGAGATAGCTGAATCCTTTTATTTTATGATACTTGAATAGGGAGAAAACCAGCATCCATTCCTGAGGTAATTCCATGGAAAAGCAGTTCTGAGTCTTACAGCCTTTTCTCAGTTTGCACCTTTCTGTACTCTGTAGCATTTGAAACAAGAACCATCCCCACTTTCTTGAAACCTTTTCCTCTCTTGACTTCCAAGTCATTTAAAACTGTTACTCTTTCAACTTCCCTGAGCATTTCTCTCCCTCTTTCTTTTTTTGAAGGATAGGTATTCCCCAAGATTTTTTTCCTTTCTTGAGTCCTTAATTTATTTTTGCTTTTTAGTGAGGTATAATTTACAAGGGATTTGATTTTGAAGCTTATCTGTACAAATAATTCTCAAGCCTGTATCTCTGGCCCTAATTTATTTCTCAGATTTCAGACATACATTGATTTTCCACTTACTTTCCTGACATGTCAACTTGGATTTTAAACGTAATCAAAATCAAATTCCTCTCTTCCCCCACATGCCAGTCTCTCGTTTATGGCACTAGATTTCCTCTGTGCACCCAGACTCAAACTTGTCTTTTTTATTTTTTGAGCTTTGTTACTGCTTATTGAGCCAAATTCTATCAATTCTGCCTCTACAGTGTTTCACACGTTGACCCCATTCTTTTAATTTCCTCTGCCATCAGCCTAAGACAGGATCTCATTGCTTCTTAACTTTGGCAACTGTACATTTCAGTCCATCTTATTATCCTTAACAAAATCTTCCTGATGACACACACACACACACACACACACACACACACACACCCACCCCACCCCCTTCTACTATACTTCACACACACACACACCCCTTCTGCTGTACTTCTTAACTAATGAACTGTACCCCAGCATCTAGCCAAGCCAGACTACCCATGTATTTTGTTGAACATAATCAGGTTTTTCATCTTCCATGTCTTTTCTCATGGTGGTCCTGATGGGATAGCTTCCTCAGTTCTACCCATTGAAATCCTCTCCTTCCTTCAAAGTCCAGTTTAAAAGCTAATTTCTCCATAGAAGCTTTTCCTTTCTCCCTGACTAAACATAATCCTTTACTCTGTTGAACTACAACAACATTCTGTTTATATATATATATATTTTTTTCCTTTTTTGGCTATGCCACTCGGCTTGCAGTATCTTAGCTCCCTGACTAGGGATTGAACCCGGGCCATGGGAGTGAAAGAGCTGAGTCCTAACCACTGGACTGCTAGGAGATTCCTTTTTTTTTTTAAGATGGTACTGACACTTGTGTCTCTTGTATCATAGTTGTATACCTGTTTTCCTAATTGCTTATTGGCTACAAAAGGTATTATGACTGCCTTATTTATATTTGTAGATCCTGTATTGCCTTGTACATTGTTGCATTACTAGCATGTCTCTGTACAAATGGGCCACTGGGTGGTGCCAGAGGCCTATAATTTAGAGAAAAAAGGGAGGCTGGAGCTGCTATACAGTTGGGCTACCCAGTGCTGTTACATCTTCTGCAAAATAGGAATAGAGATTAATTTTCCTGATCCAGAAACGTTTATAGTTTCTGCTCCTCTGTCCCGTTTACCAGAGGAGACAGTGTAGTATATTTAACTCCTCCGAGTACTTTAATAGAGAGTAGCCCAGAACTAAAGGCCTGCCCCCCTGTAAACATGTTTATACAGTATGAGGTTCAGCTTCCTTGGGGTCATCCTTTGAATTCAGTGTCTGAAGTTCTCTGATTAATAAACACTGTACTGTTAGAGTGGGGCTGGCAGCAGGAGTTGAGAAAGTTGGCTTGGAGAAGTGTTTATTGTGAAGTAGAAAAGCAGTAAGGTAAGGAGAATGAATTTAAATTGAGCCATTTCAGCTTAAAAGCAAAAACTGGGGATGGAGAAAATAGGACTGGTTGATTCCAGATGGACTGTGGGACCTAAGACTGAAAAGCAAATTTGTACTTTGGATGGAGATCAACCCTGAACAGCTGTTCAGTCATGAGTGGTGTGGGACATCTGTCCTCCCAAGAGGAACCAGGGATTGTGTGGCTCTCAGATATGTCTTACTAATAATTGAAGTAGTTTCTACCATCACCTTTCACTTTAAGAGGAAATTCTGAAACCTTGTCTCATTTAAACATGGGTGTCTGTGTAAGAGAGTTGGGCACTTCAGTTGCAGAATGAGACATGCCAAACGAGGCAGCTGGACTGACCCAGCTGGACTGACCCAAGAGAATGCTGAGATTATGTAACTCAAGGGAACTCACTGAGCATGAGTTCAGGTCTTAGTAAAGGGATCAAGGACAGAAATATTATTTACAAGTTGATGTTTCCATTGAACCTGAGGTAAGGTAGAGTTATCAGACCAGTTTCCATAGACCCTAGAGTCCAAAGGAGTTAAAGTGAACTTGAGAGAAATTTAAAAAATAAAAATAAAAAGCGTATGTATACAAATTAATAGTACAACCGTTAGAACTACTTTGGACTACTTTAAGCTTCTGATATTCTTAGTTGTCACCTAGACAGTAGGGTTGAAGACTTTTTATGAGTTTAGGATTCATCTTGCCTTTAATGTGGTTCTGATAAGGCAGCTTTGTTTGCAGCAAAAATTCTTCCACATTTTAATTTTCAAGCAAGAAGACCAGACATTTTGCTCTCTTTTATTGTGGCCTATTGACCAGTGTTAGCTAACTTCTATTAATAGTCACAGGCTTGAGAATCTAGTAATTTTAATTGTTGGGTTGTATCTGTCATTTAACACTTTGCATGATTCTCTCCCCCCCTCCCCCCACTCTCTCATTCTCTTTTCTGGCCAGATTGATGGATTGATTGATAATTTACATACAGTAAAATTTACCTTTTGTTTCACTGACCCATTCTTTGGATTCTAACAAATGCATAGTCATGTAACACCACCGTGATGGAGGCATAGAACATTTTAATCATTCCAGCAGGTTTTCTCATGACTGTTTGTAGTTAGTTCCTTTCCCCCAAATCCCAGAAATGACTGATTTGCTCTCTGTCCCTATAGTTTATCTTTTCTGGAACGTTCTACAAATGGAGTCATGTTATGTAGCTGTTAGAGTCTTGCTTCTTTCACTTAGCATAACACATTTGAGATCCATTCATGTTGCTGTATATGTCAGTAGTTCATTGTGTGATGGACCACAATTTTTATCCATGACCTGGCTGAAAACCACTTGCTTTTAGTTTTTGATGCATCTAAGTAAAGCCACTAAAACACTTACATTTAGATTTTTAGGTGGATATGTAGTTTCATTTTTCTTGAGTACATACCTGGGTAGGATTCCTGGGTTGTATGGTAAGTGTATGTTTAACTTTATTTAAAAAAAACTGCCGAACGGTTTTCCAAAGTGACTACGTACCATTTTACCTTTCTCTGAGCAGTGTGTGAGATATTAGTTGCTCTACTCCTTGTAAGCACTTAATAAAGTAAACTTTCATTATTATTATTTAAAAATTTTTAACTTCTAATAGGTGTGTAGAGGATTCTCATTGTGGTTTTAATTTGTATTTTCCTAATGACTAATAATGTTGATCATCTTTTTCAAGTGATTGTTATTTAGTTGTGAGAGAAATTAAATATATTCCGATTGCTGTCAAATACGTCTTTTTTTTTTTTTGCGGTACGCGGGCCTCTCACTGTTGTGGCCTCTCCCGTTGCGGAGCACAGGCTCCGGACGCGCAGGCTCAGCGGCCATGGCTCACGGGCCCAGCCGCTCCGCGGCGTGTGGGATCTTCCCGGACCAGGGCATGAACCCGTGTTCCCTGCATCGGCAGGCGGACTCTTCAACCACTGCGCCACCAGGGAAGCCCTCAAATATGTCTTTTGCAGATATTTTCCTCTAGTTCATTGCTTGTCTTTTCGTTTTTTTATGTGTCTCTTGAAGACTAGATTTTTAATTTTGATATGTCCAGTTAATTAATTGTTTCTTTCATGGTTTGTGCTTTTTTGCATTCTATCTTAAGAAATATTTTCCTAGGGGACTTTCCTGGCGATCCAGTGGTTAAGGCTGTACTTCCAGTGCAGGGGGCGCGTGTTCGTTTCCTGGTCAGGAGACTTAAGCTCCCACATTCCTCACGGTGTGGCCAAAAAAAAAGAAATATTTGCCTAACCTGATGTCACAAAGATTATCTATTTTGTTTTTCTTCTGGAAGTTGTATTATTTTAGCTTTTACATTTAGGTCTATGATCCATTTTGAGTTAGTTACTTTTTGTATATTGTACAATGTCCAAGTCGAGTTTCTTTTTTTTAAATTTGGATGTCCTGTTGTTCTAGTATACCCGGTTTCTTGTATAAATCTTTCATCAATATTAGGATAAGAAAGCAGCCCCGTTGGTTTTAAACAAGAGATGTTTGGTGCCTCTTCCACAAAGTACTCTTACATCCTGTTTTAACTCCTCCTCTGCTTGATTTTTAGTTAATATTTTGTCATGTATTTGGTTTAAAATTTAAGGCCTTTTTCTTATTAAGACAGGAGGAATCTAGGTCACTGGAATTTCTTAGGTAGAAATTAAAATGACACCTGGGTCTTTTTTCCCCATCCTCCAATAGTTTACTCTTTAACCTTCACTTTGGCAGGGGTTATGGTTATTTTTAGAGTACAGGCAGTAGAGCTAATCTAATTAAACTCCCCCAGCTACCTGGGGCAGTGAGCTCATCAGCTCTTCCAAGCTCAGATTGGTTTGCTCTGGACTGGATTTTACATGGAAATTGATCAAGGTAAAAACAGTGGATTTGTTGGGAATGGAGTGCATTAAAGAGTGAAGAAGGTAATTTAAGTTTGGGATCAGATATGGTCCCTACCTCAGATTTATAAGGTTGTATTCTTTGGTGATGGAAGAAATTCTAGAGTGACTCCTGTACTTAAGACCTAGGGCACAGTCATAGCACCTTAGCCTGCTTTAATTTGGGCACTTACTCTAATTTCTACCCCAGAATTGAGATGGTTTTAAGTTTCTTCATTTTGACAGACATTTATATGATAACAACTCATCCCCAAAGTAATTGTATTTTATCAGTGTCATCGAAGTTTCTTGGCTTCTTAGAGACGTGATCCCCCAAAATGGGAATGTATGTACTCCAAGGGATATGGAAGATGATCCAGTGGTGTATAGGGAGGGAATGTTGAAATTTTAAGTTTTTTCTAGAAAAATCAAGCTTAATATTTAATGTGAATTGATTAAATGTGGGTTCATGCTCAGAGTTTTCACTGATAGAAGTTCATAATCAGTTTTGAGATCACTGCTCTAAGAGTGTCCTTCTGCAGAAGTTTTAACATATAATTTTGTTTAACTGTACCATCTCTGGAATTACTAATACTGTTTTACAAAAGAAGAAAATGAAGCCCAGAGAAGATTAAGCAGCACATCCAAGGTCACATCACAAAGTTTGTTAATAACTTAGCTAGTACTAGAACCCTGGACTTCCAATTTTCAGCCTAGGACTACTTATACTAAACTCTGTGGCCCCTAAAATGTGACTTTTAGAAGCTCTCTGCCTATCAGCTTGGTGATGAAACAGAGTTGACATAAGCATTCATAGGTTTTGTTCTGTTTCTGAATTTAGGAATAAATTCTGTGAACTTTTTTCCTCAAAGAAAAGATCGCTTCTTGCAAGAACCTTAAACCAGTGTCCCAGAAGATGAGCTTTACAACCTCTGGGTATAGGTTCAACCTCATGGCTCTCCTTTTCTGAGAAGTGGTTCTCAGAGCTAGGTAAGCATTAGGCATTTGGCACCTCCTGCCTAGCAAATGTGTTTTCTAGAGCCACTGTGAGTCTAAAGTTCAGGCAGTCTGGGCTTCTGTAGAAGTTGATGAGATTCAGTTTTGAGAAAGGGTCTCTGGAGCTGCTCAATACTTCTCTAGGAGTGGATAACAGTGAGATGGGAAGTATGGTGTGGTTGACAGTCTTGATTCTGGAGGTGAGAAGGCATCAGTTCTCTTCTCAGTTGACCATAAGGTATGCCTATGACCTTAGTTTTAAATCTTAAAGTAGTACAGTTGTTTTCCCTGCTTCATAGAACTTTTGCAATTAATGTAATTAATTTAAACCCTAGGTGAGGAAGAAGATATTGCTGAGCTACTGAAGAATATAAACAGGGACTACTGAGAGGAAAAAAACAAGTGTTGTGTGAGCAGTGCTGTACAAAAATACATCATTGAAGTAGGAGGAGGGAAACAGCCTGCTCTGCAAACAGCTCTTCACTGTTTTTCTTTATGTGGCTTCACAAATCTGTTTTTTGTTGGCCTTGTCTTTCATCATCACCCTTCCAGGTGTCCCTCCCTCAAATTCAGCCTCAGTCCTGCTCTTGCATTATTTCTACTCCCCCACCCTGGCCTAATGTGAGCAAGCTTTGGGCAGCTGTCTCTTGGCAGAGGACACTTTAAAAAAATTTTTTGAAGCAACTTGGATTTTTGTAGAGGAGAGAAGCGGGTAAAGATAAGGATGGGGCTGCTTCTGGGATAATTGTTATGGGAATGAAAGGACTGTTGAAAGATTAGAGGCCAGTGTGCCTGGGTACAAGGACTGGAGTCATAATCATACTTTGTCTTTTCAGTGCCTTTTGTCCAAGGCACTGAAAGGGCTTAACAAAATTCTGGTCTGAATAATATTATTCTTTGCTCTTTGGACTTTGCTTGAGGTGGGAGTGAGGCCCTGAAAAAATAATGACTGTATTATAGTGGTATAAAAGGAATAAAGCTAGGTACCCCGACTCCTAGTTAGGGCTTTGCTAAACAGACAAACCTGGTGAAAGTTGGTGGAACTAGGTGAAATAGTGCTTGCCATTTTATGAAATGGACTGAGATGGTTTTAATGGAAATGTTGCACTTTCTTTTCCAGCCTTGCACTTGGTGACTGACTTACTAGTCATAAAAGGGAAGAAAAAACCTTTTAGGTTCTTTTTTAGGGGTAGGATACTCCTGAGTTCTAATTTGCTCTGCTTCTTATAATCCTTAGTTAATATCTGTGCCTGTATGTTTGAAGCTAGGCATCTGAATGACCATAAAGCTCAGGCTGTTACCCCAAGAGCTCAGTTTCTTCTATCTCTGCTGTTCTGTGTGTGAAATGATATTCAGAGTCTGACCTTCCTCTTCATGTTGTGAAGGCAAGTGTTTCATAGAGTTTGTGGATACATACGATGATTATTTACAACAGAAAGTTTTTGCCTTAGAGGGTAGTGCTGAAGCTAGCTTTTTGAATTAAGACTCTGCTTGCTTGCAATACATGTCACTTGATATAGACCTGCTGTTCCAGGATTTATTTCAGTTCCTTCTTTCCCATCTGAAAAATCACTGCCAATTACTCAGTGAGAAGAAATGGCAGTTAGCCTCCCAAAGATATGTCTCTTTATGGAATTCAGACATGGGGGGATAATATCTGGCATAATTTTCAGCAGCTGAGAAGCCCTGCTGAGAACACACAAAAAAATCAATTTTGTAAAAATGACAAAGGCTGTACATTGTTAAATCTCCTGGTGCCTTTTATCATCTTTCCCAGATTGTTTCCTAATTGTTTCATTTTCTTACTCTTCTCGATCCAGGCTGGCTGCAGTAAACATCATTCAAGATGTCCAGCAAAGGGAGCAGCACAGATGGCAAAACAGACTTAGCTAATGGTAAGGGGCCATAATGAAGGTGAAGCTATTTTTGCTATCGACTGAGGTTCTCCTCCTCCCGCAAAGAGAGTGGAGACTTGGATTTTAGCGGAGGGAAGGAAATCTTTCCTAAGAATGAACTCTTGGAGGGAGACGCAAGAGGGAAGAGATACGGGAACATACGTATATGTATAACTGATTCACTTTGTTATAAAGCAGAAACTAACACACCATTGTAAAGCAATTATACTCCAATAAAGATGTAAAAAAAAAAAAAAAAAAAAGAATGAACTCTTCCTGTGTTGTTTTGAGTGTAGGAAACTACACAGGAAACACCTTGGACTACCTGGTACTTTTGCTCCTTCAGCTTTTATCTGATTGTTTTCAGAAGATCAATAATAGAGTTGTCCCTCTAAGAGGTCAAGTGGTTTGGAATTTTGTAAGGGTGGACAAAACCTAGGAGATGCTGTTAATAAAGGAGAAAAAGAAGATCCAATTGGTGGTGGAACCAAGGGAGTTGTTGGGAAGGCAAGGCTCCCCAGTTATAAGGAGAGGTCTCTTTTCACAGTAGATCATAGTTCAGTAGAGATAATTAGATAAGAGATGAAGTTATAAATAGCTGCAGTTGGGGCTTTTTTCTTTCTTTTTCTTTTCTTCTCTTTCTTCCTTTTTTTCCTTTCCTTCCTTCCTTTCTTTCTTTCCCTCCCTCCTTCCCTCCCTTCCTCCTTCCCTCCCTCCCTCCCTGCTTCCTTTCCTTCCTTCCACCAGTGCTACCAAGTATTAAATCACTGGGTCTACTGCAGATTTGAAGGCAGAATATCATGATTCTGGTAGAGTATAGCTACTACCTGGGTTATTTGACCAGTGCATCCACTCTGGGCCAACTTCCAAACTAGAGAAGGTCCTTCAAATGGATATAGTTGGGCAGTATAGTGTTCAGCATTCCTCAGCACCTTGTAGTTTTAAGATTATCGTCTAAATTCTAGTTGACGTGTTTGGTAGAGCAATGAAGTGAGTAAGGGAAAGGGAGATTTTCAGCATGATGTTTTATTGCCCCTTTGTTCTTTTCTTACCACTGGTGTTCATTTATCTTCTCTAAAGGAGAGTGATTCAGATTTTTCACTAGGCTTAGTTGAAAGGCACAGGATTCTAGAGGGGTTGGAGGTATACAATTGATTTGGAGTTTGGCCATTAGCTAGATCAGGGATTGGCAAATTATGGCCTGCAGGCTAAATCCACAGGCCTGCAGGCTGCTGTTTTTGTAGTTTACTGGAACTCAGTCATGCTGCATTTATTTACATAGTGTTTATGGTTACTTTTGTGCTACAGCAGTGGAGTTGAGTAGTTGTGCCATACATCCATATGGTCCAAAGTTTAGAAGCCTAAACTTTTTATTATCTGGCCCTTTACAGAAAAAATTTGCCAACCCCTAGCTATTATCTTGGTCATTGACTGTTAGTGTCCTCTTGCTGAGCTTGCGATATGCTCTGGCCCTTATCTTAATGTGGTAGGGCCCCCAAAGTCATCTTAATTTTAACAATAAATGCTAGGAGTTTTGATGTTTCATTTCTTTTTCTTCTTCTCAGAAGTGATGGGTGTGATATTTTATCCCTTCTCACCACTCCCAATCTCAAACTCAATTTCATTTCAAAAACCACAATTATTAATCTTTCTCAGCATATACAGCAGCCTCAGCAAATGTAGTTCCTGGGAGCAAATTGCTGCACTTTTCCCCTTTTTCTTCCAGTTCCTAGTCGTTTTCACACTGTGCTCTTAGTTGAGGTGCTATTTGAAAAGAGCTGTTTGTGTGTGTCTCCCAACCTTCTGTCACTACTTGAACCAAAAAGTGTGTGTATTGTTTATCTGTTTTCTTTATTGGGCTTTGCCTAAGAGTTCATTGAAAAGAGGTTCCATTGCTTCAAAGATCTTCAGAAATTATTGCTCTAATCCAGATGACTAAGCAAGAAGATATTCCCATTTTGAATCCTTAAACATCAATGTGGTATTGGAGTTGAATAGCTTATACCAGTCACACATAGCTGGTCAGCCTTTCCTACCTAATAGCCTTTACTTCTGGCAAGATAAAATTTATTGTCATCTGAGGAAAGGAGGCCATGAGCAGGTTTAAAATCCTCATTCACCCCCTTCCTTTCTTTACATCTTGACCTTAGTTTGGAAGTTGTGGTCCTTTTGGCCCTAGATAATTGCCAAAGTGCTCACTAGAATATGATTTGGCTGTTAGATAGGAGAATTCAGTATCTAATTTTGGGGATTATATTGCTCAAAGTGACCCAGTTATTTTATAACTACCAATATGGCAGACCTAGAATATGAACTTTTCTTTTCAGGTCCTGCTGTAGTAGCCCTGCTTTTTATCAATTTTATTTATGCTTCCTGATAAAACTTTGTCTCACTAGAATTCCTATATCTAAAACTAGTAATACGATTATTAAATTAATGGAAGTAAGGCAGAATACATTTATCAGCAAAAAAGAGAGCAAGAAGCCACTCAAATGGTCACAATTTCCACTTGTCCCTTGCACTTCCTTCTGGATCCTTGGGGGAAGAAACTGTAGGGTTTAAGAGGTGGGAGGTAGTGGTGCTTTCTCGAAGTGGTAAATAGTCCAACTCTTGCTGGGGATGGCTGTTCTTTTTTAATTTATTTATTTTTATTTATGGCTGCGTTGGGTATTTGTTGCTGCGTGCGGGCTTTTCTCCAGGTGTGGCGAGCGGGGGCTGCTGTTCGTTGCGGCACACGGGCTTCTCATTGGGTGGCTTCTCTTGTTGCGGAGCATGGGCTCTAGGCGCACGGGCTTCAGTAGTTGCAGTGTGCGGGCTTGGTAGTTGTGGCTCGCGGGCTCTGGAGCGCAGGCTCAGTAGTTGCGGCACAAGGGCTTAGTTGCTACGCGGCATGTGGGATCTTCCTGGACCAGGGCTTGAACCCGTGTCCCCTGCATTCGCAAGCGGATTCTTAACCACTGTGCCACCAGGGAAGCTCAGGGATGGCTGTTCTTTTTTCTTACGTTCAGCTTAGTTATGTGCTATAACTAATGGATGCCCATCTAGCAAAATAGAGCCTAAGGTAGTTGTATCAGGCATACTTTTATAAAATCTGCCAGTGCTTTGCTTCTTGAGAATTTATTATAATCTTTGGTTGTCCTGCAGTTCTTTATTTGTGTGTGACTTTGGTTTTAATCTTTTCAAGATTCCCTCTCAGAAGGTACTGTTTATAAGCATATGTAATGAAAACATTTTGACCAAAGTTGGTTTCTGGGTCTTTTGGTGTGATGATTTTTTAGACTAAGGAGTGGGAATCCTTCTGGTCACTATCTTACTTCCTTATTTTTCCCCCTCACCTACCCATTCCTCACTAACATGCAGGAAGCCTGTCTAGCAGTCCAGAGGAGATGTCTGGTGCTGAGGAGGGGAGGGAGACATCCTCAGGCATTGAAGTGGAGGCCTCAGACCTGAGCTTGAGCTTGACCGGGGATGATGGTGGCCCCAACCGCACCAGCACAGAAAGTCGAGGCACAGATACAGAGAGCTCAGGTGAAGACAAGGACTCTGACAGCATGGAGGACACTGGCCATTACTCCATCAATGATGAAAACCAAGTCCATGACCGCTCAGAGGAAGAAGAGGATGAAGAAGAGGAGGAAGAAGAGCATCCTCGTCGTCGTGTACAGCGCAAGCGGGCAAACCGTGACCAGGACTCATCAGATGATGAGCGGGCCCTGGAGGACTGGGTGTCCTCGGAGACCTCAGTCCTGCCCCGACCTCGCTGGCAAGCCCTTCCTGCCCTTCGGGAGCGGGAGCTGGGTTCAAGTGCCCGCTTTGTGTATGAGGCTTGTGGGGCAAGAGTCTTTGTGCAGCGTTTCCGCCTGCAGCATGGGCTTGAGGGCCATACTGGTTGTGTTAATACCCTGCACTTTAACCAGCGCGGCACCTGGCTGGCCAGTGGCAGCGATGACCTGAAAGTGGTGGTTTGGGACTGGGTACGGCGACAGCCAGTATTGGACTTTGAGAGCGGCCACAAAAGCAATGTCTTCCAGGTGAGGCGAGGGAGCAGATTGGCAACTGAGAAAATCAGGCACGAGTTAGACAAACCTGAGCTGCTGCCTGGAGTAGGAGTGATAGTGAGTTGTGGTAGGAATTAGATATCAGGACTCGGTCCTTCCTTGGCTCCCATAATGACTTAGAGGAGTTAAATACACTGAAAGACTCATGGCACCCTTTTGTTTCCTTGAGCACAGAGACTGTTAGAAGCCTCATTATAATAGAAAGGGTGCTTGGAAATCATCAGGAAGGCACTAAGTGCCATGCTAGGAGGCGTTATAATACAAGAGCAGAGGCTCTTGAACCAATCTAGTTGAGTTTAAATCTTGGTCCAACCCCTTAACTAGCTATGTGATCTTGGGCAAGTTTATTTAACCTCTGTCTTCAGTTTATTTACCTATAGTATAGGGCTAATAACATACAGGATTATGAGGATTAAATAACAGTAGAAGCTAAGCAGTTAGAACCGTGCCTGGTACTTAATAAACGTTTGATAAATATTGTTAATATTGTTATTCTCTGGAAGTTTTACTTGCCAGCCCCATCCATCATATGGTACTAGCCATTTATCCCTAAGCATGTTCTCTTTCCTTCCCCAATATCCCCTCTAGTTTCCTTTTTCTTTGTAGCAAGTTTATGTTTACTTCCTGAGTCAAGGAAGATTTTCTCCTTTTTCCCTTACCTTTCTTTCTTACTGGGTATAGTCCTAGTTCACCTGAGCACTCATACCAGTTCAGCCTTCTAGAAGCAACAGAAATCCTCTCATATCAGAAATTTTTTCTTTTCCTCTCCTTTAACCCTTGGAAGAAATTGGACTTGAGCCAACTGTATAAGAGCAGGAGGTCTAAGTTTCCAGCTGTTGTGTAGCAAAAGTGGATGATTTGGGGTTGTCATCATGTTTTTCCCTCTCAAATTCACCTCTTCAATTTCTCTTGTCCCTTTTTTTTATTCTTAACATCCCAGGCCAAGTTCCTTCCTAACAGTGGTGATTCCACCCTGGCCATGTGTGCCCGTGATGGGCAGGTTCGGGTAGCAGAGTTGTCTGCTACACAGTGCTGCAAGAATACGAAGCGTGTGGCCCAGCACAAGGGAGCATCCCACAAGGTAAGTAAGCCCTTGCCCCAAAGGTTGTGCAGTTCAACTCCTCTGTGGATCTCAGCCAAAGCCCTCCAGTATCTCTGTCCACTGTGTCCCCTTTGTTGTGGTCACCTCCATCACTTCTTTCAGTCCTAGGATTTGTAGGTAAGATGGGAGAAAAAGCAGCCACACTAAACTTCTCAGAAGGCAAGTATTTGAGAGGTCTCTAGATCTTGCACATGGAACATTCACCTGATAATACTTAACTCCTAAGCTGAGCCATGGTTGGTTTGGAGATCCTTGAGGTCTCCTGTGCCTTCCAAACCTTTAAAATTTACTCCTATTGTATTTAGAACATTTTAACAGCTCTAAGGTGCTAGCTGTTGGCTTCTCATATGTGAGAGCTCCAGCTTTTCTGCTCACAACTCTCAGTGCATAAACAGTACTATTTCTGGAAGCCCTATTTAGAGCTGGGAATATAGGCCAAATAATCATGATGGCAGCCAGTGAGGAGCCAAGAGCTGCCTAGTCTCAGAGTAGGCACTGTTTTCTTCCATGCCGTGGAAGGAGGATGGTCCTTTTTTTTTTTTTTTTTTTTTTTACAAACCCTAAGCAAATATGTAGGTGGACCTGGAGTATGCTTTCCTCCCCCATGGCTCAAGAAATATGAAAATTACCTATTTCTTTGATTCTTAAGACTACCCCCAACCCACTAGATAACTAACTTTTAGAACTAAGCTGTAGGGAATGAAACTTGGGTGCCATTTCTCTCCCCACCTGAGAGTGTGGAATTGATTTTGAGGATGAGCCCTAATGGCGGTGTTTTCCTTTGGTATCACTGTTCAGATCCCTTGGAGACTTAATTAAAATAGCAAATCACCTGTCCTTTTGACTTGTATAGAATAAACAAGCTGTGAATAATTCACACAGCAAGAGAGAATGGGCTTATTAAATTATCTTCTTTCCTGGGATTTTACAACAAAAAAGGCAGATGTTTCTCTTGCTGAGACATTTTAAATGCAGCCCTTTGTAAAGATAAAGGAATGAGTTAGACAACCTCTAATTTTAATCTTTAGAAACCTCATGCTTTCCCTTTTTTCTCCTTCAGTTGGCCCTGGAACCAGACTCTCCCTGTACGTTCCTATCTGCAGGTGAAGATGCAGTTGTCTTCACCATTGACCTCAGACAAGACCGGCCAGCTTCGTAAGTATAGCAATAGTATTTTTACAGAACTGGATTTCTTGGCTTTGAAAATATTGCATGTGTCCTAGGTAATGCTCAACTCTCTGGTCCATCAGAATGGTTCCTTTGTATTTATGATAAGAAACAGATGAGTTTAGGGCAATTCCTTATTTCTTGGTTGTTGTCTCTTTCTCAGCAGTAAAATACTATTCGCCTGTCTTCATTTCTAAAGCAGGGTTCAGTTATCTTATTATATGTGGGCTTTAATAACTGGGTGATCTTCCACTCTCCATTCACTTGGGTGCCACTCAGCTTCCCCACAAGAAGCATGTTCCTAGCAACTTAGAGATATGCTCCTATGTAGTTTTCACTCCAATTTTGTGTAGAAATGTAAAAATTAAATGATAATTCTTGAACAAAAATATTGGTAGTTGTAGTAGAACTCTATCATATCACAGCTCATTTTTACTTGAATCAGAGATTCATAGGTAAATTATATCCCCTTTTAGCTATGTGATATCATAGAAAGAGCATAGCATCTTATTTGGATCCAGGCAGACCTAGATCAAATCTCAACTTGGGCACTACTAGTAATGACCTATATAATCTTTCTGAACTTCAGTTTCTTCAGCCTCACTATGGGTATAATCAGTCAGTCTTATTCTCTCTTTTTCTCGTTTCTGTGAGGATTATTGATAAATGTGTTTGATACCTCAGCATAGTGTCTGGCACCATGGTTGGAACTTATTGAATTGTAGCTACTAATTATTTCAGTTTTCTTTTTTCATTTTTATTGCTCTTATAATAAACAAATATATCTTGTTTTAAAAACTCAAATAATGAAGTATATGGACAAAATGTAAATGCTCCCTCATGTATACCTCCCCTGCCCACCACTTTTCTAGCTATTGATAACCATTGTTAAAAATTTTGAATACCTTTTCAATCCTTTTTGTATACATTTATGTATCTTACTATATACATGTACACTCTTCCCTCCAACATGGGATAATTGTACGTGTATATAAACTTACATACACATATGTTCCTGCAATTTACTTTTTTCACATTATGATGTATTTTGGAGAGCTTTCTACATCAGACCAAAAAGGCCTACCTAATTTTTTCTTTGTAAACATTTTATTTATTTTTATGTGGACCATTTTTAAAGTCTTTATTGAATTTGTTGCAGTGTTGCTTCTGTTTTATGTTTTGGTTTTTTGGCCAAGAGGCATGTGGGATCTTAGCTCCCTGACCAGGGATTGAACCCATGCCCCCTGCGTTGGAAGGCAAAGTCTTAATTAACCATGGACCGCCAGGGAAGTCCCTATGGCCTACCTCAATTTTAACCATGACATCTGTGTCATAGCATTGGTGTACCACAGTTTGTTTAACGACTGCCTAGTTGATAGATTATCTACATTATTTATTGTATTGTTAGTCTTAAAAACTATCTTTTTTTTTTTTAATATGCCATTCTGGAAGTTTATTCTAGGATCACAAAGTGAGGAAGAACTCAAGATTTCAACTTTTCAGAACTCTCCCCCCTTAAAAATTATCTTAAATCTTACATGTCAATACCAATATTGAGTAAGGGGTGTCCCTAATTTACATAGCATACAAGTAAAATATAAGTTAATATAGGGAATATAATCTTAAGGCTGATTATTATTAGACTTTTATTTTTAGAGAGATAAGTATACAAAAAGTTGTCTAGAAAGTGAAGAATTTAAAATAGTGGTTAAAGGATGGAAATGTTTTTGGCTTGTGGAAAGGATATACTGGTTATTTATATAAAACTTAAGAGGATGAAGATTGAGAGATAATGAATGGATTTCTCCTGGAAAGCAAACAGGCCTGGGTGACAAGGGATCTGCCTTCTAGTACTAGCCTGCAGTTATATAGCTTTGAGAAAATCATTTAATCTCTTAAACTGAATGATGTTTGTTATTTTCAGTTCTCCAGTTCCATGATTCTGTGCTGATAATGGAACATCAGCAAGTTTTCCAGAGTGGAGTGGAAGGGCAAAGATGGAAAAAATGATATGAGTTTGTTTGGTCTGCTCTGGTACAGTGTTGTGAAGCTGAATGAGATCCTATGGATCAGGTTCAGAGGAAAACTACTGTTAGGCCACAAGAAATTGGGAATCTGGTTCAAGTAATGGGCAGAGTACATGACTGGCAGATTATTGAATGTGTAATGAAAAGGTGTAAGCAGAAAATCTGGCTGAGAGTTGATCAGTGGATCTAGGTGCAAGCAGTAATAGGTGGGATAGAAACTAAAAGGGGGAACATAGGAGAAACTTAGAGTAGGAGGAGGTCCAGATCCTGGCCTTAAGAAAGTTTTTGCTTTAGGGGTTGAATTAGTGGAAGGCTAGAATGAGGACTGAATGTGAAGGTCATGGCTAGAATGTGTATCCGTATGTGTTAAGCTGGTGCCTGAACATCTGCTTATATCAGAGACACTTTTTTGTGTGAAGTTGGCATAGGGGAATTTTTCTTTTGTATGTACATAATAGCTGAGATTCTGGAATCTGGTGATATTGGCTAACATCATAGGAGGAGTTGGATTTGGAGCTGTGGGTGGGATATTCATTTAGCCAGCGGAAGCTAGTTTGAGATATTCTTCAGAGGAATCCGTTGGTTTGATCTGTAATTGTTGTTCCCTTTTTCCGGGAACATACCAGCCCGCTAAAGACTGCAAATTTTAAGGCAGAATTTGGTAAATTTGTTTCATGTGGCTTTGTGTGCTGCCTTGCTCTGGTGTCAAAACTTTTTTTTTCCTGCTGCCATTATCAATCTTTTTTTTTTTTTTTTTTTTTTTTTTTTTGTGGTACGCAGGCCTCTCACTGTTGTGGCCTCTCCCGTTGCGGGGCACAGGTTCCGGACGCGCAGGCTCAGCGGCCATGGCTCACGGGCCCAGCCGCTCTGCGGCATGTGGGATCTTCCCGGACCGGGGCACGTACCCGTGTCCCCTGCATCAGCAGACGGACTCTCAGCCACTGTGCCACCAGGGAAGCCCTATCAATCATTTTTATAGCACCTCTGCATTTTCCCCACAGGGCTCAAGGTGCTCTGTGCATTTATGCATTAGGAGAGAGAATTGTTTGTTTTAGGTGAATAAATGGAGGCATAGAAAATTGAGTTCTTTGTCAGGATTAGATGACAGTGGAGCCAGTACTTCATAATCTATCCCCTCACTTTCTTCATTTTGCTTCTGCATGGTAACTGTTATGTTTGTCTGACCCTCTCCTAAAAATCCAAATTGCTGAGGAAATGAGATGTTTCTCTGAAAAAGAGCAGCAGCTGCTCCTATTCCTCTTCTATATCTAAAGCCCAAATTAGAGCTGCCTCTTCTCCATTGCTAGTTTTGTTCCTGAAACTTTTTTTTGACTTGTTTTCTGCCTTGTGTTTTGGGTATGTGTGTATTTGTGTTTTCCCTAATGACATTTATTTTTAATGACCTTTGTACACTATTCTTTTAACGGAAGGCTGCAGAGATTTTAAAATTAAATTTCTCCTTTGCCTAGAGCAGTCTAGGATGGAGTGACTTTGACCATTCAGAGAGGATGCTAACATCGTTTACAAAGAAACTTATTGTCATAGTTATAGTTCTTTTCATTTTCTGTAAGCACCAGAAATGAGCAAAAGCTTAGAATTAAAAATGAAAGCTGTTATTCATAATCGCCAAAACTTGGAAGCAACCAAGATGTACTTCAGTAGGTGAATGGATATACTGTGGTATATCCAGATAATGGAATATTATTCAGCAGTTAAAAAAAAAAAAAAAGCAAGCAAGCTAAAGCCCAGTCCCTTCCTTTCCTGTCTTCCTTTTTCTATAAATTTACTAATCTTTATGATGTCATATTTGACAGGATGAACGCTTCAATCTGGGAGGAGTATTAATAGGGCCACCCTTAAGGTGGGACAAAATTATGGCTCTTTGGCCAAAATCTTCTGGCTAAAACTCTGAAATTTTAAAGGTTTCCTCGGGGTCCCATGCCCTCCTAAGAATCACCCTTTTTTGTGGTACAACCAGAAGAATACTTTAGAAATAATTTTTCAGCATTAAAAATAGCTGTCTTGACAAGAACCTCTGCTCCTAATATGCTTCAAATAAGGGAAGACTAATACTGTTTTCCTTTGTATTAACCATTGCTTGTTGTTTTTCATCGTGCATTTTTAAAGCTGGGTTTTAAATGACACTTCTCTGGAATCTGGGAGATAGATTCTGACCTTAAGGTCTTTTCCTTTTTTTTTTTTTAATGTTTAATTTTTATTTATTTTGGCTGCGTGGGGTCTTAGTTGCAGCATGTGAGATCTTTGTTGCAGCGTTTGGACTTTTTAGTTGTGGCATGCTGACTGCTTAGTTGTGGCATGCTGACTCCTTAGTTGTGGCATGCCTGCGGGATCTAGTTCCCTGACCAGGGATCGAACCCAGGTCCCCTGAATTGGGAGCACAGAATCTTACCCACTGGACTACCAGGGAAGTCCCCCTTAAGGTCTTTTCTATCCACTGTTCCTGTGATTCATCCTTCCCTCACTCCCTGCTCCCAGATGATTGGGAAGATGTACTTACAAGTAAAGGATAGGAAGATGTGGGTAGTATTGTCTCTTTAATGATTGGTTGTCATCATATTAGACTCAAGCTAAGGCTAATGAGGAGCAATACTTACATACACCTTTAATTTATACTTCTTGAGGAACACCAGAAAATTACTACATGTTTTTTCCATCTCCAAAGTAGCATTTAGTAAATATATATGGTGGTGGGTTTTGTTTTTTTTCTTGTTCCAATGTACGAACAAACAAAACCACTTCTTTCTTTCTTTCCAAGTGAGAATCTGTTTGGTTTCTTATTAGCTGTGTGTGCGTTACTGTCTTTATTCTCACTTGCCATGACTATCTGGATCTTTTGGAGAATATAACTTTTATACTTTTCTACTCTTGAAGGAAACTGGTGGTGACAAAAGAAAAGGAGAAGAAGGTGGGGCTGTATACAATCTATGTGAATCCTGCCAATACCCACCAGTTTGCAGTGGGTGGACGAGATCAGTTTGTAAGGTGAGTCTGTGGCTCTTTTGTGTCTTTGAGAGTTTGAGACTGTGATGTATTGTGTACTACCAGCTTGTGTACTACTACCTTATGGAAAGCTATGAATTGCCTAGGAGTTCATTAACCACCATCTTTAATTTTTTGCCATCTTCCAAAGACTTTAAACTTCCTCTGACATATTCTGTTCCCTAATGTAGCAATCTCTGAGGGATGGCTTAACATGTTATAGATATTATCAAGTTCTAAAGAAGTTTGATGAATTGACCAAGTTCTCCACATAGCAGCTAGGCATAAACCCAGGTTTACTAGCAAGTGCTCTCTTAGTAAATATTTTCCACCATTTTTCATATGTAAATTAACACGTACTAGAAATTTTGAATGCTGGTTTCAGATACAGAAATAATTTGACTTGGGAGTACTCATTGTGAACTTCAGGTTTTTGGCTCCCAGTATCCTGAACCACTTTTCTTTATCTTTAGTGATATCTTTGTTACTATGAACATCTTTGTTCATAGTATATCTTTGTTACTATGAACATTTCTTGTAACACTGTCTATTGAGATATATCCTGAGGAAAACCGAGTTCATGGATTCTGTTAGTTTCCTTCTGGCCCTTTGTCACAATTATATCCCATCCCTATCCAATTGGGCTATTTTTTTTTTTAACATCTTTATTGGAGTATAATTGCTTTACAGTGTTGTGTTAGTTTCTGCTGTATAACAAAGTGAATCAGCTATATGCATACATATATCCCCATATCCCCTCCCTCTTGCATCTCCCTCCCCTGCCCCATCCCACCCCTCTAGGTGGTTACAAAGCACCGAGCCGATCTCCCTGTGCTATGCGGCTGCTTCCCACTAGCTGTTTTACATTTGGTAGTGTGTATATGTCAGTGCCACTCTCTCACTTCGTCCCAGCTTACCCTTCCCCCTCCTCCCGGTGTCCTCAAGTTCATTCTCTACGTCTACATCTTTATTCCTGTCCTGCCCCTAGGTTCATCAGAACCACTTTTTTTTTTTTTAGATTCCATATGTATGTGTAAGCATACGGTATTTGTTTTTCTCTTCCTGACTTACTTCACTCTGTATGACAGACTCTAGGTCCATCCACCTCACTACAAATAACTCAGTTTCGTTTCTTTTTATGGCTGAAAAATATTCCATTGTATATATGTGCCACATCTTCTTTATCCATTAATCTGTTGATGGACACAGGTTGATTCCATGTCCTGGCTATTGTAAATAGTGCTGCAGTGAACACTGTGGTACATGACTTTTTGAATTATGGTTTTCTCAGGGTATATGCCCAGTAGTGGGATTGCTGGGTCGTATGGTAGTTCTATTTGTAGTTTTTTAAGGAACCTCCATACTGTTCTCCATAGTGGCTGTATCAATTTACATTCCCACCAACAGTGCAAGAGGGTTCCCTTTTCTCCATGCCCTCTCCAGCATTTATTGTTTGTAGATTTTTTGATGGTGCAATTGGCCTATTTTTAAGTATCTTTCTTTGGTTGCCAACAGATCATCAGTTTGAAAGGGAGGAAGGAAAGCATCACTAGAAGAATGAATGACTTTATGCTTTCCTGGTGGTGGATGAAAAGCATTATCTTCCTTTTTATTTATTTATTTATAATTTTATTTATTTATTTCTGGTTGTGTTGGGTCTTTGTTGCTGCACGCAGGCTTTCTCTAGTTGCAGAGAGCAGGGGCTACTCTTTGTTTTGGTGCGTGTGCTTCTCATTGCAGTGGCTTCTCTTGTTGGGGAGGACAGGCTCTAGGCATGCAGGCTTCAGTAGTTGTGGCTTGCGGGCTCTAGAGCACAGGTTCAGTAGTCGTGGCGCACGGGCTTAGTTGCTCTGCAGCATGTGGGATCTTCCCAGACCAGGGCTCGAACCCGTGTCCCCTGCATTGGCAGGCGGATTCTTAACCACTGTGCCACCAGGGAAGTCCCATCTTCCTTTTTAAATAAGAGGATATTTTTATAACTGTATTCTGTAATTAATTTTATTAATAATCACAGGGATGGGACTAAATTTTTAGAAATACCTGAGAGATGATCTTAACTTGTTGAAGAATCCTGCCACAAGAGAACTGGGCAACTTTGTTGCTCTCTTCTTCCCCTGTTTCCCTTGCCTTCTAAATTCCTTTCCTCTATTGATCAATAGCAAATGTTTAGCAGTAGTTTTTTTTTTAAGATAAGCTGTTGATCTAAAAAGGGGTAGTAGTTGTCAGAACTTTCAGGTGCTACCTCCTCCAAATCAAGCATTTACTGAATTTTTAAATTTGCATTTCCTGCTTAGAGCTCTGGATTCATGGAAAAGTCTGTGTCTCTAGATAATTCAAGCACTAGGACCTTGATGTTTGGAGGAGAGTGGAGGCATTGGCTGTATTGAGAACTGCAATTGATAATGTTTTTATCCAGAGCTAATACTTTCTCAGGGTGAGAGTGGGGCTGGAAATTAGTTTTAGCATTTCATCACAAGGAGAAATACTCAGATCTTCTATTTATTATCAACCTCAATATCCTTTATCCCTTTGTACATGCCAAATTCTCAGCACGTAATAGGCTGTTTACACGACAAAAGCATGTGTATATTTTGAGGCACACTGATCGCCTATGAGCAGATGGCCCTTCCACACCCTAGCTCTTCTCTGATCATCCTCAATTTCTCTGGCACCTCTTCAGTTCAGCCAGTTGAATGTTTTGGAATTCCTCTTTTCTGTTTCTTTCTTTGAAAGAACTTTAGGCTCACCTGCCAGTAGAAATTTGAAAATACTTTTGCTGAATATTTTATATCATAACACCATTAGCTTTCACTAGCTTGAAGGAATTCCTTTAGGGGAATACAGAGAAATAGCTTACTCATCCTCAAGACTTTCACATCATAAATACTGAATTTTAGTTTAGGATTGTGAAGGAGCATTTAAGAGAGTCATGCTTTTTTGAATATGACCAAAAAGGGGGGATGGGCAGGGAGAAAGAAAAAAGGTAGGCAAATAGAGGGTGGTATAGATTTGAGTTTCTGCCACTAAATCCTTTTTAGGTTAGTTTAAGAATTTACAGGAGTGAAGAAAAAGAGAATGTATCAGGTGAATGAATCCTGTGATAGATTTGGCAGTGTGATTGGTTGACATGTAAATTTATTGCTAAAGGATTTGGTATAGGCCCTGGTTTATAAAACACAGTCAATAAATAGTCAGTTTGCTCCCCTATCTTTATCAGCAACATTGAGAGAACACTAGATTAAAGGCAAGTTGGGGGAAGAGGAGGTGAGGAGGGAAGAGAGAGGCTTAAGGTAACAAATTCGTGGGCACCTGGAGGCCTGTGGAGAGGAATGCAGTAAGGGTGTTCAGACAGTGCTGAAACCATTCTTTATTTGATTTAAAATGTCCAGGGTATAGGAAGACTCAATAATGTGGAGATGTCAGTTCTTCCCAACTTGATCTGTTGAGTCAGTGCAATCCCAATCAAAATTCCAGCAAGTTATTTTATGGATATCGACAAACTGCTTCTTAAAGTTTGTGTGGAGAGACAGAAGATCCAGGATATCCAACACAGTATTGAGAGAGAAGAACAAAGCTGGAAGCCTGATACTACCCAACTTCAAGACCTATCAATACTCTAAAGCTACAGTAATTCAGACAGCATTGTATTGGTGAAATAGACAAATAGATCAAAAGAACAGAATAGAGAGCCCAGAAATAGACCCCCATAAATACAGTCAAGTTATCTTTGACACGGAAGCAAAGGCAACAAATGGAGAAAAGATAGTCTCTTCAATATATGGTGCTGAAAGAACTGGACATCCACATGTAAAAACTGAATCTAGACATAGACCTTACACAGTTCACAAAAGTTAACTTAAAATGGATCATAGACCTGAAAGTAAAGCCCAAAACTATAAAACTCTGGAAGATAACATTGGAGAAAACCTAGAAGACCTTGGGTATGGTGATGCCTTTTTATTTTTTTATTATTATTATTTTTAAAGTTTATTTTATTTATTTATTTTTGGCTGTGTTGGGTCTTCGTTGTGGTGCATGGGCTTCTCATAGCAGTGACTTCTCTTGTTGTGGAGCACGGGCTCTAGGCGTGTGGGCTTCAGTAGTCGTGGCATGCAGGCTCAGTAGTTGTGGCTCGTGTGCTCTAGAGCACAGGCTCAGTAGTTGGGGCACACGGGCTTAGTTGCTCCATGGCATGTGGGATCTTCCCGGACCAGGGATTGAACCCATGTTCCCTGCATTGGCAGGCAGATTCTTAACCCCTGGGCCACCAGGAAAGTCCCTCGGTGATGCCTTTTTAGATACAACATCAAAGGCCTCCATGAAAGAAGTAATTGATAGGTTAGACTTCATTAAAATTAAAAACTTCTGCTCTGTGAAAGACACTGTCTTTCAAGAGAATTAGAAGATAAGCCACAGACTGGGAGAAAATGCTTGCAAAAGGCACATCTGATGAGGGACTGTTATGCAAAATATACAAAGAACTGTTAAAACTCAACAACAAGAAAACAACCCAATTAAAAAGTGAGCCAAAGACCTTAACAGACACCTCACTGAAGAAGATACACAGATGACAAGTGTATGAAAAGATGATCCACATTATATGTCATCAGGAAAATGCATATTAAAACAACAGTGAGATACCACTACACATCTATTAGAGTGGCTAAAATCCAGGACATTGACAGCACGAAATGCTGGTGAGTACTGTGAAGCAACAGGAACTCTTATACATTGCTAGTGGGAGTGCAAAGTGATACAGCCGCTTTAGAAGACAGTTTGACGGTTTCTCCAAAACTAAACACACTGGTACCATACAATCCAGCAGTCAGGCTCCTTGGTATTTACCCAAAGGAGTTGAAAAGTTATGTCCACACAGAAACCTGTACGTGGATGTTTATAGCAGCTTTATTCATAACTGCCAAAACTCGGAAGCAACCAAGGTGTTCTTCAGTATGTGAATGGATAAATAAATGGTGGTATATCCAGACAATGGAATATTATTCAGCACTAAAAAGAAAAGAGCTATCAAGTCATGAATAGACATGGAGGAACCTTAAATGCATATTACTAAGTGAAAAAAAAGGCCAATCAGCCAATCTGAAAAGGCTACATACTGTATGATTCCAACAGTATGACATTCTGGAAAAGGCAAAACTGTGGAAATAAGAAAAAGGTCAGTGGTAGCCAGGGGTGGGGTGGGGCAAGAGAGGTGAATAGGCAGAGGACAGAGGATTTTTAGGGCAATGAAAGTACTCTATGATATTATAATGATGGATATACGTCATTATACATTTGTCCAAACCCGTAGAATGTACACGAGTGAACCCTCAGGTGAACTATAGACTTTGAGTGATTATCATGTCAGTGTAGGTTCATCCTTGGTTTAAAAAAAAAAAACTACCGTTTTGATGAATGATTTTGATAATGGGAGGGGCTATACATGTGTGGGGGTAGGGAGTATATGAAAAACCTCTATACTGCCCTCTCAGTTTTGTTGTAAACCTAAAACTGCTTTAAGAAAATAGTCTTAAAAATCAAAAAAAAAAAAATTTTTTTTAATGTCAAGGTCCTGTCCTATGTGCAGATAATAGGGGAATTGTTTTTGTATTTGTATCACCACTGTCTAGCACAGGGCTTGGCAGTCTACACTGTGTTTGTAAATAAAGTTTTATTAGAACACAGCCATAGCCATTTGTTCACATATATCCATGACATGCTACAGTGGCAGAGTTTGGAAACTGTGACAGAGACTGGATGGCCTGCCAGCTTAAAATATTTACAGCCTTGCCATTTAAGAAAAAGTTTGGGGCTTCCCTGGTGGCACAGTGGTTAAGAATCCACCTGCCATTGCAGGGGACACGGGTTCAAGCCCTAGTCCAGGAAGATCCCACATGCCACAGAGCAGCTAAGCCTGTGCACCACAACTACTGAAGCCTGTGTGCCTAGAGCCCATGCTCCCCAACAAGAGAGGCCACCACAATGAGAAGCCCACGCACCGCAACGAAGAGTAGCCCCCACTCGTCACAACTAGAGAAAGCCCACGCGCAGCAGCGAAGACCCAATGCAGCCAAAAATTAAATAAAATAAATAAATTTTTAAAAAAAGTTTGCCAATCTCTAGTCTCAAACATCATATCTAGAATATAGTAGGTTCTTAATAAATACTTATGGAAGAAAGGGGAGGAGGGTAGGTAAAGATTTCCTCATAAAGAAGAGCATTGGATACAGAGGAACATGGAATGGTCCATACAACAAGATACTGAATATTTAAAATTTTTTACTAATTTGATGACTTGGGAAGATAATGATGTCTTAGTGACATTTGAGAGCTGTTGATTTAGACTTAGTTTAGAGGGAAAATAATCTGATTATCAGCTGCTATATTTGCTGAAGAGTAGTAATTGGTAGTACAGCAGTCTCCTGTTTGTCTTATTTTTTTATTGGTTCATTTAAAAAACATTTCCTGGATAGTCTATTTATGCAAGATATTAGTGGATTATGGAGAATACTTAATTCGTTCATTTATTCATCCAGCATTTACTGAGCATCTGTTGTGTGCTAGGTACACACTTGACTAGACATAGTTTCTGCCTTCAAGGAGGATTCGGGAGAAGCAGATATATATAGGGATTAAAAATATTAAGTAACTTACCCAGTATTGCTCATCTAGTAAGTAGCATAGTATCTGAACTCAGTTCAGATGCCTTAAATATGGTGGAAACCATTTCACTATGCTGTTCTTTCTCACAGAGGAAATATTAAAGGCAAATGGGAAGTATTTCAGGTAGAGGGAACAATATGTGTAGAATTAGGATAACAAGATGTGACATGGTATGTTCAAGGAAGCATAGTTTTTTTGTTTTCTGTATAATGCATAGGATCTTGGAGAAGTGATAGGCAGCCATACTAAGTAGTCTGGACTTTATTTAGTAGAAAGTACAAAATCACTGAAGAGATTTAAGCAGGGAATTTACATTAAATTTTTCATTTTAGACATAATTCTGGTGACAGTATGAGCAAAGAGATCAGAAGGTTACTATAAATAATGTAGGCAAAAAATGCCTAAGGGTGGAGAAGGCAGATATAGTCAAGAAATATACCCAGGAAGTCAAATCGACAGGAAAGAAACTAGATACATCGAGAAAGGACCTGGTTTGGCCACCTGAATTTAGGATGGTGCCATTAACAAAGATTTGGGGGAAAGGGTAGGTCTAGAATGATCTTAGCTTAAAAAGGAGAATGATTTTACTTTTGGGCATTCCATTACAACATTCATTTGGCGTGTGGATATAAATCTAGAGCTCACTCAGAACAAGTGTGGGCTGGAGACACAGATTTAAGAGACATATCCACATATAGGTGGTAAAGTGTTAATGGAATTTGATTACCAAAAGAAAGTATAGAGCAGAATTCTTCCTCCCTTTTGAGTCTCTGGCCTCTTTGAGAATATAAGGAGAACCATGATCCCTTCTCCCAGGAAAAATACACATAAGCACAGTTTCTGGGCATTCACATATACTTGAACTCTAGGTTTTAAAATTTCCTTATGTAGAATCAGAGGAGTACTTAAGACCAGACCTTTGAGGAACATCAGCATTTAAGGGGTAGACAAAAGACAAGCCTATGAACAACATTAAAGGGTGGTTAGAAATCAAGGGAAAAAAGTGTTTCAGGGAAGGAGTAATGAACAATGTCAAGATGAGAGAAAGACCTAAAAAAGTATCTTGTTGGTATTGGCAGTTAGGTTACTGATGACTTTAGCCAGAGAAGCTTCAGTAGTGAGTTGAAGGCCAAAGCTAGATTAGAATGGAATGAGAAATGAATAGGAGGTGAGGGAGTGAAAATGTTGAATGCAGATTGCTCTTTTCAGTAATTCTACTACAGGGGGGAAGGACAGGAAAAGCCAGAGTAGGAAAGGTCAGTGGAAGGATTTTTAGAAATGGGACAATGGTGAGGAAGAGGACTAATCAGTGAGAAATGGACTAATCAATCAAACAAGGTCCTTGGAGGGATGAGATTAAGAGCAGCTGTGGAGGGATGAGACTCTGAGATTGGAGGAGACTGATGGGTGAAGACAGAGACTAGATCTGTCTTGTTCCTCACTATATTTCTAGCACCTGGCATAATACTTGGCGCCTAATCCATGTGTCATAAATAGTTGCACAAATGATTAAAGTTTGGATTGGAAAGATGAGGAAGGTGAAGGTAGTTTGATGCTTGATGAGAATGAAGGAAGGAGAGAGTGAGTCTTGAGATATAGGTGTTGGTTTGTAATAGTTTTGGGAAGAACTAGCCAAATAAAATTTCAAAAAGGGATTCAAGACCCACTGACTTACATAAAGCATGGTCTCTGCCCAAGAGTAATAAACCGTATTGGGGAGGCAACATGCATGCAAAAGGCTCTATAATAATGTTATTTCAGTGCAGATAAACAGTAAATGATATAAAAGCTGAGAGAAGAGATAAGCCACTTCAAAATAATATAATTTAGAATTACTACTTGAAATGAGAAGTACCTGGATAAGAGTTTTGGTTTGGAAGAGGGGTGGGAGAAGATTTTTGAGGAAGAACCTGAGCCAGAAGCCTAATTGGGGAATGTCCTTTATCTGTCCTGACATCCAGCTGACTAGTGTTCCTGCCACTACATCAAATTGCAACTCTTCAAGGGATGTTTGTAAATTTTGACATTTTCATTGCTTCTTCCACCGTAGGATTTATGACCAGAGGAAAATTGATGAGAATGAAAACAATGGAGTACTCAAGAAATTCTGCCCTCATCACCTGGTAAGATTCATGAAGGGCCAGTGGCTCCAGGCTTCCCTGACTCAACCCCAAGCCTGCCCCCAAACTTGTTGGTATGGTGGGAAGAGCTTGGACTTTGGAGTCAGGCACCTGGATTTGAATCCTGGCTCTACCACTTACCAGTTTTGTGATCTTGGGCAGTCACCTTACCTCTGTTAGCCTCAGTTTTCTTATTGACAAAATAGAGATACAGATAACTGCCTTGTACCATGATGGTAAGGCCTAATGAGATAATGTATATATGAAATGGCTAGCACACAGAAGACAACCAGTAGAAAGACCTCTCCCCCCGAGGTGGTCAAGTTTCATCAGTTGTTCTCCTGTCTCTATCTCTCTGTCTGTCTTCTTCTCTCTCCCTGTCTCTCTCTTTTTCTCTCTCTCTGTCTCTATCTCTATCTGTCTATCTCTGGGAGAGGATATAGGGGAGTTTGAAGGAAAACCTGTTTCCTGAAGGTGGTATAACAAATGGGGGGGTGGGGCATCAGTCAGTATCTGCTCCTTATTGCAGGTGAACAGTGAGTCCAAAGCAAACATCACCTGTCTTGTGTACAGCCACGACGGCACAGGTACGTGAGCAGGGCCCAGCTCCTAGGCTGGCATGCCCCCTCTGTCTAGGGAGCTGCTGAGCCAGTGAGGCATGTGCCCTCCAGTGCTCACCACTGTGCTATAGCTCCGAGTGGAGCAGCTGGGGAGTAGTTGCTGATGGTGAGCACACAGCGGGAGGATGCAGCAGATGACCCTTGGAGATGCCAGGCACTTGCAGAATGCTGCAGATGATATTTGGCAGGGCTTGTCCTAAAGCCCAGGCTATTTGGTTGAGCAGGTTCTTATGCCTTTGACTCATTCCTGAATTAATGGGTATGATCTTCCTGGGCATTCTGCTACCCCTGGGTTGGCAGCATGTTCCTAGTCTACCCTAGACACCTGAAGTGCCTGCTGTTCCAACTGAGTAAGATGGGTGCTATACCTGGGTATTAGGAGGGGGCACTACTGGCAAGAAGCCCCACCCCAACCCCCAACTCCTGATCCTAGCTTTTTTCAGCCTTTGCCTTCACTGCTGTGTGCTTGTTCTTGGCAGAGCTCCTGGCCAGTTACAATGATGAAGACATTTACCTCTTCAACTCCTCTCACAGTGATGGGGCCCAGTATATTAAGAGATATAAGGGCCACAGAAATAACGCCACAGGTGAGACTGTCTTTCTAGGTTTCTGTACCCCAAGTCTGTTGGTTTGAAGAACCACAGTATCTCATGCAGGTTGTGCAAATAAGAACTACCTAAAGGAGTAGGCCATCTGTCACCAAGTGACAACAAGCCTAATTGGGCTGGAGTTTTCATAGTCCCTCCTGTGCTAGAGGAGAGAGGGCTCGGGAGCATCTCTCACCACTACGGGGATGTTACTTGGTCTGGATGTAAGGAGACTCGACTGACTATATTTTTCTTATGATTTCAGGTAGCTTCAGGATTAAAAGACTTATTAGGGAGTTTGGGAAAGCCCTCCTTAGTTAGTGGTACTGAATTGCCTAAAATAGGGGGGTGAGCTTGTACTTAAAGGGAAGAGGAGGGAATAATTCTTCTGAATGAGGCAGAAGAGGAGAAATGGTGATAGCACCTCACCCAAGTTTGCAGTGACGATTGGCCCTTTTTGTTCTGTCTGTGGTTCCCCAACTTTGATGTGCAATGAAGTCACCTGACAATCTTTTAAAGATACTGAAGCCTGGCTTCCATACCCATCCATTCTGACTTAATTGGTATGGGGTGCACGTTGATTAGGATTTTTAAAAAGCTCCCTTTGATTCTAATGTACAGAAAAGTTGGAATCACTGCTCTTTGTTGTTATTAGTGCTCCTGTCAGATGTCTGTCATAATGTTGACTGGGGAGAGCAGTTAGTTTTCCTTTTTTCTCTTGAGCTGGTGAGAGGAGAGGGAAAAACCTGTACTTGGATCTTAGTCCTTGGGCATACAGAAGGAAGTATTCCAGTCTCATGATTGGTATGGAACTGGATGTAGCAGTTGGGACTCCTGGTTTCTCTTACTAATTTCAGGGGGAACCCTGTTGTTCAGTCTTGGTAACACGCACAGTTCAGGTGCTTCTTATAGGCAGTTGTGGCATATACCTTCATCAGTCTTAGGTCACCTAATGACCCAGGAAGCATTGACAAGGTACCAGTGAAGCACACATACCAAGGATAATCCTAGGGCATAGGACAGTGCTGCCTAGGAGTGGGCAGAGCTGGGGCCATTCAGGTTGGGACAGGTGCGGCATTAGTGAGGCCTATGGCTGCTCCGTAGGGTGCAAACTAATGAGACTGAGGCTGTTGCTAAGGGCTGCAAACTCCTCAGCTCTATGGACCTCTTTAGGAGAATATAAATAGTCTCTGGAACTGGTGTGATTTTTATTCTGTCTATTATACATGCATAATCCCTTGATTTGTTTTGTGAAAGTGAAAGAAATTCTTTGGCTCTTAGCTGATTTAGATTTGTGAATAACTAAATTTCCTGTGAGGTAAATATATGTCGGCCTGATGCCAACTCTCATGTGGTTTATTCCTTCATTTGTCATTTCAGTAAAAGGCGTCAATTTCTATGGCCCCAAGAGTGAGTTTGTGGTGAGCGGTAGTGACTGCGGGCACATCTTCCTCTGGGAGAAATCATCCTGCCAGATCATTCAGTTCATGGAGGGGGACAAGGGAGGCGTGGTGAGTATGGTGTGCTGGGCTGGCTGGCTCTCTGCTCTCTCCAGTCATTAAGGTAGGCTTTAGCAGGGCCACTGAATTCTCACTCTGACAATGTAATACCACGTCTTAGAGGTCTAGCCAGCTAAATAAAAAGACAGTATAGTCTGGGGGTGCTGAGGTTTTAATGGAATATTTTCTTCCCTTTCCTGTCTTCTGCCCCTCTACAGCACGGTTTATTAAGAGGAGAAAGGGATTTTAGGGAAGAACCTCTGGCCTGAGTGAGGTATCTTTAGGCATGGACCTTTTCCAAAACAAAAGCATTAGCGTTCAGGGCACACACTGTAGTAGGTAGCTAAGTAGTGATCTTGAATAGATCCTGGATTAGCGGATACAAGCTAGAAGGAGCATTTTTTCTGACAGTTGGGAAAATCAGAATATGGTCTGTATATTGATACAAACACACATAATATATATGTATATATAGGGAGAGAGAGACGTGCTCACCCCCGCGACCATTTTTCTTGTTGTTGTTGTTTGACTGCTATACAACCCATGATCATATCATAGTCTGCCTGTCCTCTGAGTTCTGCAGACAGCCTCCATAGAGATAGGGCAAAAAGGAAGCCTGAGGATCGTGAGTTGGGGAGTGAAAGGTGGTCAGCTCTTAGGATGTATCTAGCTAACCATAAATTTTTTTGTTTTTTCTTTTTTGAGACCTAGTGTCAAGAAGGATTCAGTAGCTTTCTATTACAAGGTTTTCAGACTGCAGAAGATAAGAAAGAGGCAGTTTGGGCAACTGCATTTTACTGACTACCCAAGACAGTCTTGTTAAGAGCTTCTAAGGGATGGCTGAGATGCTTATTCTTTCTTCCTTTTCATTCCTCTTAAGCTGTGGGGAGCTACAAAGAACCCAGCCATCTCTTGATGAGGTTTATCCAGAGTGGTTTTAGAGTTTAGAATGGTTCATTGCAGTTGGGATCCCATTTCTTCTTGTGTGTCTCTTATCCTGGTGTGAGGCTATTTCAGACTTTCTTCTGGTTTCCTCTAAATTTGGGGGACCTGGGACCAGTATAGACCCAAAGCTTCTATGGCTTGAATATAAGTGGAGAAGAGTCTAGAACTTGAAGGTGTGTCTCACTGTTGCCTGCTTCATTTCCTACTTTTCCATAGGTCTTCTTCTATCATCTGTAGTGAACAAACCCAAAACACTGGAGTCTTAATGAGAATTCGGCAGTAGGCATGTAGTCATGAGAAAGTCAAAAGGGGCCAGTGAATCTTTTATTGATCATAAACTATTGTCTTTCATTCCATTCTAGAGAGATGCAGGGCTGAATGCCCTCCCCCAGGCCAGCACTTGTCTGTGGTCCAGAATCACTCTACAGGCCAATCTCCTTTCAGCTTAGCCAGTGTCAGGGTTTGATGATTAATCCAGGTGCTCAGGTTGGGAGGGCATTTGCGTAGGATGGGTGGGCCCCAGGCCTGAGTTTTAGTGGGCATAAGAGTGAGGTACTAGAACAAGAGGTATAAAGACTGCACCCTGCAGCGAGATTCCTGGCTTGTTCTTGCCTCTGTGTAAGCTGAATGATCTATGTGGTCCTCACTTGGCTCCTTCTGATTTTTTGTGCTAACCTCCCAGCAGTGGGGTCACCAGCGCCAGCCTGAATGCAGACTATATCATTAAGTAGACTATTAGAACCAGAAGGAATCTTTGAAATTCTCATCCACCTTGCCCAGGTATCTCAGTTCTGTTTTTGGCTCAAACTCTAGTCCTTCCGTTGTTTGCATTCGGGGCAAGGGTGGGGGATGATGTCAAAGGACAATCCTTAGTCTCCCGAAAGCACTTTACTCCTTTATCCCATCACCTTCATCCCTCAGCCCAGTCATCTAAGGCCAGAGCTCTTTTCTCTGCTCAGGCATTACTGACAGGATAAGTCCTGGCATGCAGACAGGTCGGGTGAAGTGACCAGGTATTCTGGCCCAGAAGCTCTCTGTTGCCTTCCCCTGCAAGCTCCATCTCAGGTACTATATGTAACTTACTCTCTTGCCATTGGCTTTGTCCTTAGTCTTAAGTTCCAAGGAATTTCTCCCTTGTGCCTTTTTATTTTGCTGACTTGTCAAGCATAGCTAGGTCAGAGTTTAGAAGGGTAGCAAGGGCTTGAGATGGATGAACGAGTTCAAGTTTGTATGTGTTAAGTTGTCACATATCTTTTGATAATATTTTCTGGCAATGGAGTTTTTCTCTCTAGTGCCACCTCTGCTCCAGATGCTGGAACCTCTTCCACATTGCCTAAAAGAGCCCAAATATAAACTTTGTAATGAGCTGATATGTGGAATAAAAGAAGAAAGAAGGGAAATGTGGTTTCTGCTTTACTCTTAGACTCAGACTTAGCTTCAGTGTTTTCTGAGAATTTATTTGTAAAATGGAAGACAAAGAAGATTGGAAGTCTGTATGTCAGTTTTATTTTCCATGCTGACCCTGGCTTCCCATCAGCTGCTCTCCGCATGTGCAGGCGAGGCAGAGAAGGTTGGTCCAGAGAGAACTAAGAGGCTGTTTGCCAGGGGTTGTTTCCTTGGACTGTACTGCAGCTGCAAGACGGGGTGGGGTGAGGTGAGGAGTGGCTAGGACCACACCTTCTTCCTTCTGGATGCTTTTGCCATCTATTCCTCATCTGACTAAAAGCCCAAAAATGCTTTAGCAGCTAGATCTGGGACCAGCTCCTCCGGTGGCATGGTAGCTGCCCTGCTCTGCCAGGAAGGCTGATGTTTCCAAGTCAGACAGCAGGGGGCATGGGTGCCTTTGGAAAGAAGGAGGCTGCCTAAGCCAGAAGGCCTTTGCCTCGGCTGCTGTAGTTCATTCCTCCTGCTCAGTGAATATATCCAGAGGGTGGCTGAGCTTGAGGCTGTGGGTGCCCAAGGAAGCTGCCTCACTGTACCGTGCTGTCCTATAGCTGAGCCTGTTGTGCTGTCATGGCAGGCAGCAGAATGCTGTCTCCTGGGGTCTGCAGGGTTCTCAAGCAGATATGTGTCTCCACTACCCTACTGTATTTCAGGCTCAGCCTCTTCCCAGCCTATGCCTTCTTCCAGTTCTTATAAACAGTGGAATGTAATTGTTCTCTGAGTCTTCTCTGGGGGCTCAGCAGCAGCTGCTGCTTTCTTCATTTTTAAAAATGTATTTGCCACTTGGTGAAAGCCACTGAGATGTTTTTTTCCAGACTGGGGCAAGTTGGAGCTTTGGAAGCTGGAGAGAATGAGGTCATCTGAACCTCACTGCCTTTTTGTGAAGCCAGCAGTATGCTTGGCCAGTCACCCGCCCACCCCTAGAGCTATATCTCAGGATGAGGCCACCCCTACCTAAACCTAGGAAGTGAGAGATAGGCCTGGTCTTATATCCAGTCTGTGTCCAGTGTTTCTTTCACCCCGAGGGCCCTTTAGCCTAGGCTTATGATGGGTGGGCCTGTCTTCCCAGCAGCTGTCTTAACTTTTATCAAGGACAGTTGTTTGTTTCAAGGTGAGTAGTGGTTTTTAAACCGTATTGCCACATACCCCTGAGCCTATGTTTTCCTTTACTTCTGACCAGGTAAACTGTCTTGAGCCCCACCCTCACCTGCCTGTGCTGGCAACCAGTGGCCTAGACCATGATGTCAAGATCTGGGCACCCACAGCTGAAACTTCCACTGAACTTACAGGGTTAAAGGATGTAAGTAGCTGACTATAGATTTCTTCTTTCTGCTTATCCACATACTGTTAGGAGTTTTCATTGTCATAGGAAGGAATAACTTGCTGTACAGTTCTTTAAAGGCACTGCTCTAACACCCTCCCCCACATTCCTGTCATTGCCTCTCTAGGAACAGTCCCAGTCCGGGGGTCCAGGGTGCAGCTTTGAAGTGCATCTAGTTCATGGTAGAGGGGACATCTTTAGGAAGAATCATCCATCTTCTCAGTGGATGAACCTGGGGCATCCTTTCTTAGTCGAATCTAGCTATACTCCAGCTCAGTAGTTTCTAAGGGAAGATTTTACTGGGCTAGAACACCAGCCTTTTCTGATCAGGTCCAGGGTTCCTATTCATTACCCACTTCCCCAACCCTTTTTGGTTCCAGGTGATTAAGAAGAACAAGCGGGAACGGGATGAAGATAGCTTACACCACACCGACCTATTTGATAGCCACATGCTCTGGTTCCTCATGCATCACCTGAGACAAAGACGCCATCACCGGGTAAGCTGGAGTGGGAAGTGAGCTCCCAAGGGCAGTGACCCTCTCAAGAGGGTAAAATGTTCCAGGGCATACTTCTCGCTGCTTTAGGAGGAATCAAGTGGAGTTAGTTGGGTTTCCTATCCATTATTCCCCATCCCCATCAGAGCTTTGATGTAGCCTTGGAAGAGCCACTAGCAGAAATAGCTGGTGTCTGCTTAGTGTTCTCCATCACCACGCATGCACAGGGTTGTCTTCAAAAAGGCAAAGGCATGAGGGTGGGGAAGGAGTTGAGAAGAAATAAGTCATCTCAGGTGTCTTCTGTCTTTTCTCTTGTGACACAAGAGGCCTAGGGCAGGGGTTAGCAAACTGTGGCAGTTTGGGCAAGTGCCTGCTTTTTGTAAATAAAGTTTTATTAGACTACAGCCACACCCATTCATTTATGTGTTGCCTGGCTGCTTTCATGCTACAACAGCAGAGTTGAATAGTTGTGACAGAGATACGGCCCATGAGTCTAAAATATTTACTGTCTGGCCCTTTAAGAAAAATTCTGCCGACCCCTGGCCTAGAGCATGTAAATTATAGCTAAGACCTAACAGGCTTGTCCTTGTTCCAGGGAAATTACTAATAAGCCTTTCCCATCCTACAGCGCTGGCGAGAACCTGGGGTTGGGGCCACAGACGCAGACTCGGATGAGTCTCCCAGCTCCTCAGATACATCGGACGAGGAGGAGGGCCCTGACCGGGTGCAGTGCATGCCATCCTGAGGCCTCGTACCCAGGAGGGGCAGGCTGGGGCTGCCAACCCGATCCTGCCTGGGCAGCCCTTTCCTGTCCCAGGCTCTAACATTCAGCAGAAACGCACTTTGGACTTTTTTGCTTTAGATTTAAAAAAAAAAAAAGAAAAGAAAAGAAAAAAAAGAAAAAAAAAGACATCCCAGGAGGACAAGCCAGAGGGGAGCAAACCTACAGAGCATCTAGAAGTGGGAATTGAGCCCTGGAATGGGGTTCCATGGAGAGGTGCATAGGACTTGGCAGAAATGGCCTCTCCCCAAAGCCTTTTTTTTTGGGAGGGGGGAGCCTATTTTGTTAACTGGTTTGGGGTAGGGAATGGGGTTTCCTTTTCTTTGATCTCCCTTGTTTCTTGGGTGGGGGGTGGGGGGATAACTGGCTGTTCAGTACCAAGGGGCCAGACTGGGGGTGGTAGAAATGCCACTCTCTCTTTGGTTTAGGTTTTTGACTTTATTTTCTTTATTTTTTAAAATTCTATGACAGTTGCATTGTTTTTTCTTCCCCCTGAGCAAGCAACCCCATCCCAGGATCCTGTTTTTCTGGGGAGTCCTTAGAGCCCCTAACCATCCCACACTCTTCACTTTCTTTTCCACCCCATTCATTCTCTGTACTTATCACAGTGTTTTGCACTTGATTATGTATCCTTCACTCTCTTCTCTTCATCCCATCACCCCCTCAGTAGGTCTGGTGAGGGAGGTTGGGGGGAGGTGGGAGGAGGGACAGAAGTGGAAGAATAGGAAGGTGGTTACCTCTTCTGTTACTTAAAAAAAAAAAAAGTTGTTTGGTGGCAGCAATCTCCCTGTCCCTATCACTGTTAGAGGCCTAATTTTATATCTATAAATATATTAAAAAGCAAGTCAAAATTGGATGTATCATGTTAAAATTATTGTTGAAGTTTAAATACCTATATATTCTCTATGACTGCAATAAAGGGACTTACAGGAGAGAGTGAGTGAGAGTAATGATGTGGAGGTATCACCTGGGGTCAGCCTACCCTCTGTGCACAGCTACTGGAGATTAGGGCTTAACCCTTATGTTTTAGGAGGCTCAAGAATGGAAGGATCCTGAATTCTGCCCTTTCCTGCTTTCCTACCATGGTTTCAGGGTTGGGAAGCCCCTTTCATCTCTTTGCTCCAGATATCCTACCTCTGCTTAAGTCTTGTGGGGATTCCCAGGATGGCTCTGCTAACCAGAGACTGGCTCATCTTCAAAACTTGACTGAACTGTGACTTCAGGAAGGGTTCTGCCACTGCACACCGTCTCTCCTAATACTGTGTGTGACAGAAGACACACTCACTCTTAGCTTTAGCTGCTTGATTCTTTAAACTATCCAACTCCACACCAACTCCCTTCCTAATGGAAGAGTATAGGGAAAGACCTCCTGGGTTTGACTTTATACCTTGTCCACCTTTTCCTATCTTGGGATTGAAGGACAAGTCATTAATCTAAGGATTGAGTAAGGTGGCTGGGGCTCAGACACCTATTGTATCACTGGTCACTAATTATCAAAGTCCCAGTTGCATTCTTGCCCTTAAATGCTTTTGTTGCTATTTCTTTGCCCCTAACCAGGAATTCTGCATCCTGGGACAGTCAGATTCTACTAGAACAGGCCAGGAAGGAAGGGAGGAGTGAAAGGGTGGAATTCCCAGATACTCCTTCCTCCTGCCCCTTTTCCTAGCAGCTCTCAGACCAGATGTTAGCTGCTGTACTTCCTCCCTGAGGTAGTGAATGTGTGGTGACTGTGAGTGGTCTGTGTTCTTATCGCTGGTGGGGTGATGGAGTGGGCTGAAACCATGCACTCTGGAATTTGTTGTGTATTTTCTCTCAGTAAAGCTTTTTTTTTTTCCCCCCCCTGACTGCTGCTGTGTGTGTGATATGTGAGCCATTCATTCATGATGGGCTATTTTTGTTCCTTTCAGTATAGGTGCCTGGCCCTGGTCTTATTACAATTTTAGGAAGTCCAGTCTGGGATATCCATGTTTCCAGTGGTTGGGCTCCAGTGGGAGACTGTGGAAGTGGAATAGGCCCCACAGTTCAGTGATACTTAGAAAATGAGAGAGGGCAGAGATCCTACTAGGGGTATTTTCCTGGCCTCTTCCAGGCTGCAGTTAAGGATTTGGGGGTAAATTTTGCTCTCCCTCCCCAGTCATCCAAAGGCTTAAAAACCCCGGTCATTCACACAAATTTAGAATCAGTTAGGTACAGTACAATCACCTTTATTCCAGGGTTAGAACAAGGCCGTGCACACTGCAGACAGAGGAGCACAGGATAGGGGCAATCTCACAGCAGTATAGGGGGCAGGAGGGCAGGTTAGTCGTTTTAGATTATTTTGCCTTACAGAGAAATTGCTAGACTCCGCTGAAAATGACCCTGTCTCCCTTCTCCCATCTCATCCTCTTCTCTCTTCAAAGGAAGGCTCTTTATAATATATTCCCTCCCTCCACCTCCTTTCTCTCTCAGACTTGTTCTCACATAACATATCCTGGCTTGGAAGGATAATTCCTGCTCTTTATCCCCCTCCCAATTCTACAAGTATCTCTCTCTCCTTGTGGGAGAAGCCAGACAGGACTGGGGAAACTTGGGAAGGTCCTTTAAGGCAAAACTGTGGAGTACTCGAGGTGTATGTGTTAAGGCAGGTGTCCGCAGCAGTGGCCAGAGGGGACAGGCAGGTTGGGCTGGGCTAGGCTAGGATTAGAGGGTGCTCTCCAACCAGTCTGGCTTCTTCCCTCTTCCAGTAGCCAGCTCTCCCCTCCACTAAAGTTTTGCTCCCACATCCTAGAAGCTCCTAGCTTAAACTTTCTCTAAATAGCCTCTTGAGATTGCATGTGAATTGAAAGTTTAAAAAAGTTTTTTTTGTTTTGACTATGTAGCAATTTGACTCTGCCACTCCCTTCACTGTGGCATTCCCCTTCCACCCCCGTCCTGGCCTAGACAATAAGTTAATGCCAGACACCACAAAAAAGGGCAGACATGGCAGTGCGGGTTTAATATACATATATGTAGAATATATATGTACACACAGTTAGCACGGTCAGGGTGGGGATGGCTATCTTGGGACAGGCAGGAGGCTGGGGTCACTGTACTCTAGTGATTTGGCTAGGAGGGGTTCATAAGCCCAAGGTGCCAGGATATTGAGGGAGAGGGGTTACCGAGTCCCCTCCTGGACTGAATTGGGGATCAGTGCAACGGAAAACACTGTAGTTAGCTTCTTCCCTTCTTTCTGGCTTGGGGGAGAGGGGGTTCTAGATCATGGAGAGAGGGAAGGTTGCCTGCAATAACCACGTAGGGACTCTGTAAGTGGGAGCAGGATTGGAGTTAAAACCTAAGGATCTCGATTCCCCAACCTCCCTAGGTTCAGGGGACTCCTGTGCAACAGTCTGAGTAGGAATAAAGGAGTGGAACAGGGAACTCCTCTCTGCCTTCATCCCCACTCAGGCTCAGTGATGGGGTGTGTTCCCAGCACAGTCTCTCCAGAGCAGAGGTGGGTGGGGGGTATCTAATGCTGGGTTCTCCATGGGGTTTGAACTTTGGGGCCAGGGAAGGATCCAGTGATCCTCTCTCTTTAGGTCCCTGGCTCATACCCACCGTAGGCCCATGAGAGGGGAGCAAAAAGGGACCTGCTGGTGCCCAGGCCCTCCAACCTGAGGAACTACTGGAAACTGGACTCCTGAGCCAGTCCAGCTTTGGGGTACAAACACAAACTCTGGCTTTTCTTTGCCCCTTCCAGGTGGGGGTTGGGTAGTCTCTTCATCTTCCCTCTCACTGCTTTTCATTCGATTCACCCACCTCTCCCATGCCTCACTCCTACCTCGCCGCCTCATTGTAGGAAAATACAGGCCCTTTTCTGCTCCCACACTTTAGAGAGGTGGGGGAAGAGTGGAGGAAAGGGAAGTAGGAGGAATGTGCCCATTTCTATTTGCATAGAAATAGCCCCCAACTCCCCCTAGAGTGGGGAAACTGAGCTCCCCCACTCCCAGCCCCTGACCCCCATCCCCTCACAAGGAGGAGGAACTAGATGAGCTAGACATATAGACAGACAGCCAGAGCGTGCGCACACGCACACACACGCGCACAGTAGGGGGGTTAGGACCAGGTTAGTAAGTGGGTAGATGGGGGGGGATGCCCTTGCCCCCTCCCCTGGAGGATGGGGGAAGAGAATGGTCTGATGAAGGTCCAACCTTCCTCCTCTTCCTCCCCCTTGCTCAGGCTTTCTTCGGTGGAGGAGCCAATTTGATGATCTCTTCCTCAGAGGGCTGCCGGATAATGTCTGGGGGCAAAAAAGGGATGTGTCCAGGGACAGAAGTCACGGGAGGCAGTAGGCAGGCTAACTGATCATAAGCCTCTGTTCTCCCAGAATTCAAGTATTCCACAGATAATCCATGGGAGGGGCAGAGGTACATATTAAAGGCATGGCCTCTTACCTTTGTACTTCTTGGCACTGGGGATACGGGTTAGCTTGGTGTCCAGCTCATCTTCCTCAGAGATCTTCAGAACACGGGTTCTGTAGTCAACCACCATAGTGAGTAGGTCAGGACGGCGGGAGATCTCAAAGATGTGCTCGATATAAGAGAGGTTGTCTGGAGGAAGGCAGGAGACTGAGGATCAGAGCTGCTGTAGAGGTCAGCTTCCCCTACACTGCTGGATTAGGCTTCAGGAACCAAGCCTGAGTTGCTCACATTGGTTACTGGAGGAGGCAACACTGGAAGAAGAGGGGCAGCTAAGCCAGGAAAAGAAAGCTAAAGCACCAGAAGACAGTAGAGAACTCTTCTCAGGAAGGGCAGATCATTGATGAGTGAAGTTTCTAGATTACAGATTTAGAATGAGGGATTTAGGTTAAATACCAGGTTCCACACTGAGTGGAGGGGAGAAGAGAAAAATTAACCGGGCTTCCAAATACCCAACATCCACCCTGTCCCTCTTTCACTTTTCCTCCAAGCAAGCATCAGAATTTCCCAGCAGCACATGTAGGACCAGAAGGGTGGGATCTGTAGACAACCCAGGAGAGATTCTGGGCCTGGTGAGAAGGGTAATTCTGAATGAGAAGGCACAGATATGACCAGAGGGATGATGTCCATGGGTCGGCCAGTTCTAGGAGATTGCAGGTGCCTTCTTGCCTGGCTCCTCCCCTCTACTGCAGTAGTCCCCTAAGTCAGCGGTCCCCAACCTTTTTAGCACCAGGGACCGGTTCCGTGGAAGACAATTTTTCCATGGACAGGGTGGGCGGGGGTGGGATGGTTCAAGCTGTAATTCGAGCAATGGGGAGCGAGCGGTAGATGAAGCTTCGCTCACTCGCGCCCACTCCTCACCTCTTGCTGTGCGGCCGGGTTCCTAACAGGACCGCTAGGGACCCCTGTCCTAAGTGTAGCATGTCCTCCTTCAGCCTCCCTCCCTTCATTCCATGCTACAGATTAGTATCTCTGAAGCACCCTCAGGGCACTCACCTCACCTATCAAATACCCTGTCACTCAAGGCCCTCCACAACACAGTCTTAACTTACCTTTCCAGCCACTTCTAAACATGCTATGTTCCTCTGCCTAGCATGTCCTCCTTTGGATCCTGCCTTTGAAATCCCACTTGCCCTTCAGGGCCATCTTAAATACCAGTTCCTCCCCAAAGCCCTTTCCAGAGCAATGGTCTCTAAAAGTGAATAAGAAAATGTTAGAACTTGTGGTTTTAAGTTTTATCACCTTTAAGTCCTATTTTAATGTTTTATTATATATATGATAATAGCACAGTAGGATCTGAGTAACATTTTTTGCTGAATAATATTTTTACTGAAGAATGTAATGCACCATGAAGAATGTAAAGACCACTGCCCTAGAGCCCCTCTACTCTCTTAGAGCACCCCTCTTATCCTGCCTTGTCAAAAAGGAGTGCACTTTGTATAGGAGCTCTGAGCTCATTTCTATTTGCTGAATGAACTGAGCCTGAACGGCTGATGGTAGGATGCCTGTGTCCCCCTCCCCCACCTTTGTCCAGCTTGTTGTGGCTCTCCAGGAAGCTAAACCAGGCACTGCCAGTAGTGATCTCCTCGCTCTTCTCACTGGGGATGTCCTCCTTGCAGGCTGACTTGAGCTGTTCCAGATCTTCAAGGGTGATGTTGTTGGTCAGGTCCTGGAGGAGGGTCCCGTACTCGGCCATGACTGGGGTTGGGGGGAACAAAGGGAGAGGAGGCTGAGCTTGAGGTTCACGGTTTGGTTCACTCACTGGCACTACCCACCTCTCCTCTACCCTACCAGGCAAGTGCCTGGAACACAGAGGTTGGGGAGGCTAGGACTGGAGGAAGAAAAGGAAGACCTAAGGGAGGTAGGAGTAGACAGGAAGAAACTGGGAAGCTAGGGGCCAGGCTGGAGTCTAGAGTGAAAAGTCACACTTCCTTCTCCCCACCATCTTTTTTCTTCCTTTTCCCCCCTCTAACAGTAACCCTGGCAACAGCTCCCCGACTGAGGAGGCGGTTACCATAGCAACCTGCTCCCGACTTTCTCACCCGCTGTCTCCAAGTCCCCCCCCAGAATCGCCCCACCCACCTGCAACCCCTCCCCCTGTCAAACAAAACAAAACACACCAAAACGACCAGGGAGAGGCTTGCTGTGGCAGTGAGAAGCTAAAAGGAAGGGGCTGGGGGAGGTTGATTGGAGCTCATGTTCTAGCTTCCATTCTTTCCCAGAAGCAAAGGGGGTCCCTCACTTCAACTCCCCACCACCCCACTAATGACTCATTTTGGATAGATGCCTAGTTGCCTGGCCCCTCCATGCTCAGCCCTGTATTCAGTCATTGGGTCTCGGGATGGGGGTGGGGAGGGTGAAGCAATGGGCTACCCCCACCTTTGCGGAGCCCATTTTCTCCCTTGATTGCTGCTGGGCCTCTACACAGCCCTTTCTCCTAGCCTTTGTGCTATGCCTACAGCCCCCGCGCCCAAGAATACCAAGCGGCTGGCTCTGGCCCCCTGCCCAGTTCCCAGGCTGGCTGGGTGGCAGGGAGAAGGGGTTCAGACGCAGCTTTGGGAAAGTCTGGCAGGAAGGGGGCTGCCACTTCTGCTTGCATCAACATCCCGCTGGCACTACCTTCAGCGTGACCTCCCACAGGGGGCTGGGGAAGGCTGGATCTCATCTAGGCCTTCACCCCATCCCTCTTCTATGAAGATTTTTAGGTGAAAAAGGAGAGGACATTCAAGGCCCTCCTTCCACTAAGATAGGGACTGTGGCTAAGACAGGAAGAAAGAAGGTCAGACCTTAGAATGAACTTTCTGGATTTGATAAAATGTGAAACTCCAGTGGTGAGTTTTAAAAAGGGGCTTTTTTCCCCCACAATGACTATATATTTCTTTTATAATTAAAAAGTAAAGCATTTTAAAAAGTAAATTATGGCATAAACACTCTGTGGCTAGACTAAGGGGTGGGGCAAGGAGCTAGATGACCTTGTACTTGACTGAGACTGCCCACAAATCACCCCAACAATGGGCCGGGAATATAGCAGAAAGGGACTCGTTGACACACCCCATATTCCTTATTTCCACCTACATGCAGGGAAACTGAGGGAGAGAAGCATGCACCCAGGAGGCCCCATTCCCAGCCCCCTACTTGGACCAGAACAAACAAGCCTCCCTTGGTGGCAGGCACTGTGACACAAACACACAAGAAGCCAGGCAGCAGGGCCAGCAGGAGCCCCACGAGAAACAGGCACTTATACACATGCTCACTTGCACACCCAGGTGCAACCAGACAGAGGGCCCAGCGGTGGCCCTGCCAGGCTGGGCCAGAAACAATGCTCTCTGACTGTCAGCACCAGGAACCGTCTCGCCTTGAAATCTAGGTCACAGCAGCAGGCTCTGGAGCTCAGCCCCCACCCCCCTCCACTGATAATCCAAGGACAGAAAAGGGGATGTAGACAAGGGGAGTGATGGGGACAGGGTTCAGAGATGGGGATAATAATGGAGGTGGGGTGTGAAGAGAGCTGAAGAAAAAAGGGCAGCATGGGAAGGAGGCAAGATGCGCTCAAGAAGGCTGCCCCAGTCGAGGAGACCCTGCGACCAAGCCCTTAGCTGGAAAATGGGACAGACTTCAGGACCATAGTGCCCTGCTTTCACATAGAAGAAGAGTTTGTAAATACAGAGATCCTGTGGGAGGAGGGGGAGAGAGAGAGAGAGAGAGAGAGAGAGAGAGAGAGAGAGAGAGAGAGAGAGAGAGAGAGAGAGAATATCTCCTGGGAGGAGTTAAGATTTAGGACTCTGAATTGAAAACACAGACTTACAGGGGAGGTGGGCGGGAAGGGATTAATGTGTATTAGACACCCACCCACAAAGGCTGGGGGCGGTGAGTAGGAGCTTTCTGTGAGAGTGAAACAGATACAAGGAGGCCCCTGAGAGAAATGGGGGTGGGAATGTGTGTGTGCCAGAACCCTCTGTATGGATGCTGATCCTGGGTGTGGGCACAGGTACAGGGAGGAGGCAGTGCTGGTATCTGTGGGTGTGTTTGGATGTTCTGGTAATGGATGTGTACGTGCCAGCACTGGATGTGTGGCTTTGAGTGTATGTGGTCTGTGTGTATGTGTCTGACCAGCTAAGAGTATGTGTAAGAAGGCAGATAATCACAGGCTCACATCCAGAGAAAAGAGGAAGGGTAAGGGGAGCCTAGAGAATGGAGGAAGAGAACTGGTGTTGGGAGAGGGAAAGAGACTGAGCCTGCAAATGAGGAATCCTTGGGGCGGGGGAGGGGCACAGGGAGCTCACAGAGTCCACGAAGAGAAGGCTGCAGCCTCAGCTCAGTGGTTACCATGGCAACCTCAGTTCTGGGTGCCCCCCCCCCCATTCAGTTGTCAGGACAATGACACCACTGGATAGGAGGGATGTGGGGAGTGGGGAGTAAGAACAGAGAGAAGGGATAGGAGAAGGGCCCGGTAAGGGTGCAGGGAAAGGCAGCCTAGTGTCCTGCCTCCCTGGAGAGATCCCATTTGCCCAGGCCTGGGTGTGGCAGCAGGGGCAAGGGCAGGGGAGTTTGGGGGAAATTTCCTTACTTGGTTCTCAAGCTTTCCTGGTCAACCATTGTCCAGTTGTAGTCTGGCCATGGTAGGTGGGGCTTGGCAGAAGCTTGGCTCCTTCACCCTCCATGTTGCTTTTCTTACCCAAGATTTAGAATTCCATAGGGCCTATAGAGAAGTCTCCTGCCCTCATAGCTCTGAAGAGTCCTCCTGACCTCTGGAACAGTGCAGAGGCTGCCCAGGGAACACCAGGCAGCCTGGGCGGAGGCCACTCTTGGGACAGGATACTTGGCC